>NC_059425.1:38057656-40877656 GCF_021028975.2 Sphaerodactylus townsendi | reverse complement strand
AATTTTTTGTAAACCTGTGTAAAGAAAAAACAAATGCTGCTTTTCAGACTGAAGTTATCACACCTATTATCTTAATTAGCAATTGAAAAGAAGGATTCCATTAAAAAACCAGGCAGGAGCTCTAAGGACACAAGAAGAACAAAATGAAACAACAGAATATGGCAAAACATGAGTCATTCTGGTGATGAACAAGGATTCCTTACACTCTAGAGCAGGGGTCCCCAAACTACGGCCCGGGGGCCAAATCAGGCCCCCGGAAGACATTTATCCGGCCCGCTGGGCAGAAGTGGATCTCCCCCTTCTTTATCTCCTTTCCCCCAGGTTTACAAACAGCCTCAAGCGCGGGCGACTCGCTGCTCATTCCAAGCGGCCGGAGGGGACCGTACCAATGCAACAAGGGGGGGAGAAAGGCGGCAGAGCTTCAGGGCCGGATTGGAAGGGGACCATGGGGGTGGGGGGCTCGGCCAGGGGCGGGTCAAGGGCAGATGGATGGTGCCCCCCCGCGGGCGGCACTTGGTCTGGCCCCCGGCTGGGCTCTGGCCATGTGTGAACTGGCCCCCTGTTTAAAAAGTTTGGGGACCCCTGCTCTAGAGAAATAGGAATCTTCTTTCATTCTTTGAAAGATGAGAAGCCATGTTAAATAAACTAAAATTCATCTGTTGCTTTCCACTGTGCTTCTGAGACTGCCTTCAAAATGGAACTATTTCTATCTTTTCCCAATCTATTTATCAATCATCTATCTAACTAGAGTTATACGTGCTGGAAAAATTAGAGAACCAATACCTGTCTCCAGATAAGATGGAGAACCCTCAAATGATGCTTAACAGAATGGTTATATATTTACTGAACTAACTCAAGCAAGTTTAGTAGTATGCAACATTCATCCATTTTTAAAATTATTTATTTGTAACATTTATCTCTCTCCTTTCTGCCCTCACAAAGGTCACCAAGGCAGCAAACAATTAAAAAAAACACATGATAACATTACATTACTAAATAATTATAATAGCCCCTCTTAAATCTCATTAAATCAACCTTAAAAACAGGTCAAGACAGAGTTAAAATACATACTAAACATAAAACACTGGTTAAAAAGGAGGGATCATTCAGTGAATGCCAAATGAAGCAAAGAAGTCTTCACCTGCTGGCAAATGGGGCTAGAAGACTCTCCCTGGGTGAGAGTTCCAGATTGTATGGAATGCCCAACTCAACAAAAAATGAGCATTGCAAATGTGTAAGTTTGACATGCAAACACCTTATTTGTAAAGTTGCATCATCCTTGTTAAAACACATCATTTTGGTGACCAGAATCTGTATTTGGTGTCAGGGTGTTTCTCTTAATTGGCAGAAGGTTGAGTTTTCCGATGACTGGCAGAAGGTGAAGATATGATAATAGCTTAGGCAACTGATATTTTCCACATTGCCTCCAATTATTATCTTCTTTGCTTCTGTAGAAGGGTTTGTAATGTATTGTATGGTTTTAAGAGTCTGCAGCTGTTGCACTGTAATTGGTAATTAGTAAGTGTGTTATATTGAGCACAGCTGCAGAGTGATTTTAAGCTATGTGTGAGTAGCAGCTATGGAATAAAGTACTATGTTTTGTTCCTCCGACTCCTGTTTCTTGAGACATGACAATTGGCGACGAGGATAAACTTATGACGAGTCTAGCAAGTTTTGTGAAGCAAGGACTGTGAGTAAATTATGGCCTTTCAAGGGCAGCTGGAACAGTTTAATTTGGAGTTTCCTTTGAAGTGGCAGAGTTATGAGGCCCGATTGGAATTTTATCTTCTGGCAAATGGCATAACAGACCCAGAAAGGAAAAGAGCCGTGTTTTTGAGCCTCTGTGGTGAAGGGGTGTTTGACCTCGCCTCAGCATTGATAGCGCCAAGAGACTTATCAGCAACACCGCTTGTAGAAATACTGACTGCATTAAGGAACCATTTCATTCCCCAACCGTCAGAAATAGCCAGACGGAGTGTTTTTTATAAACGTGATCAGGAGGGGACTGAAAGCATTGCAGATTATGTTGCAGTCTTACGGCGGTTGGCACAACAATGTAATTTCTCCAATTTGGAAGAAATGTTAAGGGATCGTCTGGTCTGTGGCCTGAGAGAGGCACCATTGCAAAAGTTGCTGCTGGCAAAGACAGACTTGACTTTTCAAACGGCATACCAAGAAGCCTTGAATTTTGAACTTGCTGCAGCCTCTACTCGGGAGGTGCGACAAGCCAGGAGCCCACAGAGATTGCAAACAGCTGGCAGTGGGACTGTAGACCCGGGTAATGGTGAAATTCAGAGACTGCAGCATGGTGCAATGAAGATGGGAAGACCACCACAACAGAGGGGGAGGATGTTAACAGAGAAATGTATGAGTTGTGGTGGGCCCCATGAGAGAGAAAGGTGTAAATTTAAAGAGGCACAATGTTTCTGTTGTAAACGTTGGGGGCATATTGGGAGAGTGTGCAGAGAAAAAAGGCATCAGGGACCAAGAAGACATGTTCCCGGCTCATCTGCTACACACTCTGTGGATGCACCTTGCTGTCCCCATGTAGCTGGCTTGACTGGCCAACCCCCACATGAGCAGTGTGATGGTGTTTACGCAGCTGATGTAATTAACCACGTGCAACCCGAGATTCAGCGTAAGTTGTCGGTGACTGTGAAGATCCAGGATGTCCCTTGTGTGATGGAAGTGGATTCTGGGTCAGCATTCTCCATCGTTTCATGGGACACTTATAAAACATTTTGCCCACAGGGTGATTTGGACATTCAATCTTGTGACTTACCACTTACGGATTATCAAGGACATAGGGTACCTGTGGTTGGCATGTGTAATGTCCATGTAAAATATCATATGTTTGATGGATGTTTGAAATTGTTAATAGTGGAAGGAAGGCGGACGAGCCTCTTGGGGTTGGACTGGTTTGGGAGGTTGGGAATTGCAATTACTGGAATTCATGAGGTTAGCAAGTTAACATGGGAGGTGCTAGTGGAAGAATTTAAGAGTGTGTTTGCTGAGGGACTGGGGCAGTATAAGGGTCCATCTATATCATTGTATCTTGATCCTTCAGTACCCCCAATACGTCTAAAATCACGCCGTATTCCATTTGCTTTGCGCTCTAAAGTGGATGCAGAACTAGATCGGTTATTGGAACAGGGAATATTGGAGCCAGTGGTAAATGCAAAGTGGGAAACTCCAATTGTGACCCCCCTGAAGGCCAATGGGGATGTGCGCATTTGTGCTGATTATAAGTGCACAATTAACAAGGCATTGCAGAAACATCCGTACCCAGTGCCAGTTGTCAGTCAGTTGTTAGCAACATTGGCAGGGGGAAAGGTTTTTGCAAAATTAGATCTAGCGCAGGCATACCAACAGCTGGAAGTGGATGATGCCACTGCAGAAGCCCAGACTATAGTGACTCACAGGGGGGCATTCAGAGTAAAGCGGCTGCAATTTGGAGTGAGTGTAGCTCCTGGGATATTCCAGAGTTTGATGGAAGAAATATTAAGAAACTTGCCGGGAGTCATACCGTATTTTGATGATGTCTTGATAGTGGGTGCAACTGAGGAGGAACTGATGACACGGGTACGGAAAGTACTGCAGTGCTTCTCAGATGTAGGGTTGCGTGTCAAGCGTGAAAAATGTGTGTTTGGAGTAGCGCAAGTAGAGTTTTTGGGATACATGGTAGATGCAAGGGGAATCCACCCGACATCAGCAAAGGTGAGGGCCATCCAGGATGCCCCAGCACCACAGTCAAAGCAAGAGCTACAGGCATTTTTGGGATTGCTAAATTTTTACCATTCATTCTTAAAGCATAAGGCCACAGTGGCAGAGCCACTGCACCGTTTATTAGATAAGCGGGCAGTGTGGCAGTGGACAAGTCAGCATGAGAAGGCATTCCGAGATGTCAAAAGATTGTTGTCATCAGAAAGTGTATTGGTTCATTTTGATGAGAGGAAGCCATTGATTTTGACGTGCGATGCCTCCCCCGTGTGGAGTTGGAGCAGTGTTGAGCCATCAATTGGAGGATATGCGGGAAGCTCCAATTGCGTATTATTCTAGGACGTTGTCTGCAACGGAGCGTAATTATGCGCAAATAGATAAGGAGGCATTAGCAATAGTGGCTGGGGTTAAGAAGTTTCATGATTACGTGTATGGGCGACCATTTGTGATTGTTACAGACCATAAGCCGCTGTTGGGATTATTTTCCTCAGAGCGCCAGACACCACAGATATTGTCCCCTAGAATGCTGCGGTGGGCAATGTTTCTGAATGCATATGATTATGTCTTGCAGCACCAGTCGGGAAAGAAAATTGGGCATGTAGATGCGTTGAGTCGCTTGCCAGTACAAAGGGAGGAGGAAGATCACTCCCCACTTTTGGAGGTTTTGATGTTGGAATCATTATCAGAGCCTCCAGTGCAAGCGGCAGAAATAGCAGAGAGGTCAGCTAAGGACCCAGTGCTTGCCCGAGTCTTGAATTGGGCATGGAAGGGTTGGCCATTGGGTAAGTTAGAGGAAAAATTTAGACCATTTGGAATGAGGCAGCACGAGATATCCGTCCACAAGGGGTGCTTACTGTGGGGAAATAGAGTAGTGATCCCAGCAGCTTTAAGGATTAGGGTGCTGGAGGCCTTGCATGTAGGGCACCCTGGAATAGTGAGAATGAAGGCATTGGCCCGTAGTTATGTGTGGTGGCCAAAGATGGATAGCGAAATAGAAGAATGGGTGGCCAGGTGCAGGGAGTGTCAGATAACGCGACCTGCCCCACCTCAGGCCCCTACCTATCAATGGGAGTCCACAAAAAGACCATGGTCAAGGGTACATATTGATTTTGCAGGGCCTTTCCAGGGCCAGGTGTTTCTCATTGTAGTGGATTCATATTCCAAATGGCTAGAAGTAGTGCCAGTAATGTCAATGACATCACAAACAGTAATTAGGGCACTGCGTAAGTTATTTGCAACCCATGGCCTCCCGGATACGGTGGTATCGGATAATGGGACAGCGTTTGTATCTAAGGAGTTTAGAGTATTCCTGGCTAATGGTGTTATTCGCCAGGTTACCTCGGCCCCTTTTCATCCGGCTACGAATGGGCAGGCAGAAAGGATGGTGCGTACAACAAAGGATGCATTGCGGCGAATAGTAGAGGGGGATTGGCACCGTCGGTTGGCGAATTTTTTGTTAACACAGCACATAACACCGTGCACAGCCACCGGAAGGAGTCCTGCGGAGTTGCTAATGAATCGGAAACTTACGACGTTGCTGGACCGAATGCATCCCGATTCAGTTGATGATCGTCCGCGAAAAGAAGACCAAGTGTTGAAAGCACCTCGGACATTTGATAGGGATGACACGGTGTATGTCCGAAATTATGGAGCAGGTCCGTGTTGGGTCCCAGCAGTTGTGAGGCAGCCAACAGGGCCCTTGTCTTATAGGGTGGAAACTGAAGAAGGGCAGGTGATCCGCAGACATGTTGACCAAGTAAGGAAGAGAGTGCCAGGTCCAACAGTAGATCAGGAACCCCAGGTCCTTGAGGAATCTAGGGCGTTAAGGGGGCAGATGGAGCTGCAGGATGAGGAAGCAGTAAATAGTCCAATTGTCCCCGAGGAACCTGGGGCGTTAAGGGCGCAGACGGAGATGCAGGATAAGGAAACAGCAAAGGGTCCAATTGTTTTGCAGAACCAGGAACAAACACAGACTCAGGAGCCAGAGCGGGAGCTGAGACGATCGCAGCGAAAGAGAATCCCACCAGATTATTACAGGAGTTAGGGGGAAGGGGTGTAATGTATTGTATGGTTTTAAGAGTCTGCAGCTGTTGCACTGTAATTGGTAATTAGTAAGTGTGTTATATTGAGCACAGCTGCAGAGTGATTTTAAGCTATGTGTGAGTAGCAGCTATGGAATAAAGTACTATGTTTTGTTCCTCCGACTCCTGTTTCTTGAGACATGACAGGTTCATGAAACGTAGCCAAGCATATTGTAACTCTAGAAATGGCTATCTTAGATTTCTCAGGTGGAACTTTGATCTTCTTTTCCCTTTCATGTCATATGTACTATGTTTTATTTAATGAACCTTATATTAAATTTAAAGCTCAGGTTCAAATATTCTCCTCTTATACTATGCTATTATTTTGCATAGGCTAGGCATAGGGTAGGGCAACTTTCATCTGAGTACAGAGTCCCATCCTGGAACCTCCTTTGTCATTTCTCAAGATCACCTCTGGGTTTGGTACAGCCATAGGCCCACTGGCATACATAAGGGAGTGGAGAGTGATTTCATGCTCCTTTAAGTATTAGTGTCAGCAGGGCTAAAAGGAATGCAGTAGAGTCATAAGCCCCCTCTTGTACCTTTCCTGGCAGGTAGGGACATAACTACTAAAGTTGGCACCCAGGGCAAGCACTGCCCAGCTTTAAGCTCCATGTCAAGTTTGCGTGGGGGGGGGGCACAATTCAAAGGGGAATGGGGCGGTCTACAAATCTAAACAATAAATAAATAAAATAAATAAATAAAGCTGGCTTTGGTTGGCTCCAGCTTTAAACTTTGGGCTCCACCTTTGAAGCCTGCTATTTAAAGCTGGACCCAGGCAGGTCAAGCCCAGCCTTGGACTGTGTGCCCCTTCTCTGAAGTCCATGAGGAGTTTGGGAGCAGGGGCACAGTTTAACAGTGGAAGGCAGAACATCTGGGGTGGGGGGATTCTGCAAGCCTAACATTTCCCTCAAGCAGCACAAGCCCTGTCTTGTTCCATCCTAGATGTGCTCTTGCCCGCAAAAAATGGGAGATTAGACAAGAGTTCCCTGCAACACTGCAGTGAAGCTGACGTCATCTTGAATTTCCTGCTGGAAGAGGCATATCTGGAGGCAATAAAGTTCAGTAATATAAGAGACTTCTTCTACTACTACAGGTGTCTCTCCCATGAGGAAATAGGATATTGCTTCAGAGTTCCTACAACTTCACACAAACTTCTGGGACATTCTTCTATCTTGTTTGTAAATGGATGTGCCCAAATATCCAAGGCTGGTGGTGGATGAATCCTCTGTTGACCTATGTACTTTGCAATTCTCCTTCCATGTTTGATTCTGGGAAACCTTGAAAACTGAAATATGTGTGTGTTGTGCAACTCTTTGTCACTAACTTGATCTTTATCAACCATGTATGTGTCTATGTGGGTGTGCATGATTTGGGATTCTGCAAGGAAGGTAAGATCCCTAATATTTCATTTTTTGTGGCTTTGAAGTGGCAGCTTTCCAAGGCCACCTAATATGTCCATGTCTGAGTTTATGCTGATGAGTTTTGGTGAATTCAAGACCATGATATTCTCAAAGTTTTTAAATAGCATATGAGCATGACATAGACACTCTGAGTGAAAGGGACAATTCAGAGTCTGCAATTAATTATGATTTTTTGTCATTAAACTGACTTAACATCAACCATCAATTATGAACAACCATATTTGTTTGTTATATAAATATAGTTTTAATGGCTGCTCCTCCTGGCAACCAATTAAGTATCTGAAATATGTCTTAAAGCACAAGGTTTTGATTAATGTAATGAAATACAAGAAGAATCTGAGACTTCATTACCACCAAATCATTAGTTTATTTACAGTTTCCTTTCAGATCAAATCATGGGAAGGTTCCTATTAAAAATATTATTTGGAGCCAGTCATGACAGACAGCACATAGACATTCAGTAATTTTGGTACAGAGCAGAAGTAGATTTATTTTTATGAAGGTCATACAACATGACCATTGTGTCCTGCAGGGATCATGTGTATATTGCAAGGAAAAGATGCTATGCACTCAAAAGCCAGTTTTCAGATTTTACTGGCCAAATTCAACACAATGCGTTAAAAATAATATGCCAGCTGTTAACATTTACTCAGGAAAAGAAGATGAACACTACTAAAATATATCACTTGTTAACTTTAGGTGGGGAAAATATACTTTTTACAATTAAAAAACTGGAGAAGGAATCGTCCAGTTCAACATTTCACGGAGCTTTCCTTATACTCTCACATAATGCATTGCAGAATCTACATTGGCAGTATTATCTGGCAGATTTCATATTCACATTGGAAGGATTGTTGATGAAATATTGAAACTTCATACAAACTAACAAGACTTAGCCAGTAAGCAGGAATTCTTTCTTGAGGAAGTGTCTGTTCTGGACATGAAATTGGCCATGCTGGAAGGGGCTGATGGGAATTGTAGTCCATAACATCTGGAGTGCCAAAGGTTCGCCACCATTGGCTTAGAATGTTCTTGCAGATGGCCAGAGATGAGCAGTGAAAACAGTAAATAGGTAATACTGATAGGTAATACGAGTGGAAGTGAAACACATACACACTTTGCTGTGTGAGACGTCAGGTGGGGTTTTCCCCCCCTCACACGCAGGTAACTTTCACTCTCTGTGCCTCACCCACTGCTACCACACAATACACATACTCTCATAAACATCCAGCTCATCTTCACACACCTCACTCTGCCCTCCCTCACATCCAACCACCACTTAACCACTTCCTCACCCATATCCACCACAGCTCTCTTTTACTAAAAGCGAGCTGGAGTTTTCCTTTTTCTTCTAACAAAATCCGTGAGGTGGGGGCGAACCAACACTACTGGCTCCGCTTCTTTTGGACGTGGCCCTTTAAGAACCCAGGGAGCTGGCCTCGATCTGAGCGCCTCACCACCCTGCCCCTGCTGCCTGACTGGGATAGCCTGCTTGCCCCAGTTCTGCCTTACCCAAGCCAGGACTGTGTGTGTCAACCAGCCTCATGGACAGCGGGATATGCACTCTGGAGAGTTCCATTGTGGAATGGGAAGGGTTACCTTATACTAAAAAAAAAAGACAGCACCATATAACGATGTACATTGAAAAGGGAAAGAGGGATTCCATTTGACCACCCCAAAAGGCTATGCTGGGGATCATTGGACCTGCATGGACATCTGTGTGGGCTGCGGACTGTGATGAGAAGGACAATTGCCACAGCAACGCGTGGCCGAGCCCGCTAGTATAGTATGAAACCTTAATACAACACACACATGGTAGAAACATATGACTGGATATTTGATGGACATTGGGAGTATGATTGCTGTATAAGGAAGGGTGTACTGTTGTTATAACGTGTGATTGGTTTCATGTATATATAGGAATATTTAACACCAACTTGATAAGAACAACAAAGAAACAGATAAGTTGATGTACTTTTTCTATCCAGCCTTTTTGTGTTGGTATTTTCTCCGTTTTCCATAGTTTTGCCAGGACTGTTCTTGCCGCTACTATCAAGTAAAATAAAATGAGTGAATGTCACTGTATTTTGATACTTGAAGAAAACACTGAACCTAGAAGATAAACAATGGATTGTAATGGGAATTGTATTCCTATAATTTTTATAATTTGCAAATGAATCATTCTCCAATATCTATTTACTATTTCACACTTCCACCATACATAATAAATGCTACTTCTTCCTGTTTACACTTCCAACATGAAGATGAATTATTCTTGTTTGTTTTTTATAACATTGTCTAGATAGGCTTTTAGACAGTGCTGGGGTGGAGTCAGCAGTTGTGGTCCACATTGGCACCAACGACATTGGGAAATGTAGCCGGGAGGTTCTGGAAGCTAAATTTAGGCTGCTAGGAAACAGGTTGAAGTCCAGGACCTCCAAGGTGGCATTCTCAGAAATGCTACCCGTTCCACGTGCAGGGCGAGCTAGGCAAGCGGAGATACAGGGTCTCAATGCGTGGATGAGAAGGTGGTGTAAAGCAGAGGGTTTCAGATTTGTCAGGAACTGGGGAACCTTTTGGGACAAGGTAGGCCTGTACAAACGGGACGGGCTTCATCTTAACCACAAAGAGGAACCAGGCTGCTGGCGCTCAACATTAAAAAGGTGTATAAACAGCTTTTTAAACTGATCACTGGGGTGCTTCGATAGGAGCTTCGAGGTGACTTCGGTTCTGAATACAGTATCTATGGGGATGCAGACAGAGAGGGAGGTTTTTCTAACCAACCACATGCTTTGCGAGGAACATAGCAATGTGCATGTGACAAGGGATAGTGTCTACAAAAGACTTGAGGGTAAAGCACATAAATCCCAGGTTAAGGACAGAGACAGGGTATACAGGTGTCTCTATGCTAATAGTAGAAGCATTCGACCTAAAATGGGGGAACTAGAGTACAGAGTTTTGAAGGAGGACTTTGATATAGTGGGCATTACAGAGACATGGTGGAATGAGGAGAACCAGTGGGATGCTGTTATACCAGGCTACAGGCTCTATAGGAAGGATAGGACAGGGCGCATTGGGGGTGGAGTTGCCCTTTACATCAAAGAGAGCATAGTATCACATAAAATAGACAATGCAAGGGGAGCTGGTTCCCCTACAGAATCACTGTGGATATCAATACCAGGGGTGAAGGACAGTTTAATATTAGGAATATATTATCGTCCCCCTGACCAAAGTGCACAAGAGGATTCTGAGATGGAAAAAGAAATTAGAGAGGCCAACAAAAACAAAAATGTAGTGGTAATGGGTGATTTTAACTATCCCCATATAAACTGGAAAAATGTATGTTCAGGTCATAGTAAGGAGAAAGCATTCCTGGATATGCTAAATGACTGTGGCTTAGAGCAGATGGTTGTGGAACCAACCAGGGGAGAGGTGATCCTAGATCTAATTCTATGTGGGACCCAGGACCTGGTGCAGGAAGTCAGTGTTGTTGAGCCGACAGGGAACAGCGACCACAATGCTGTCAGATTCAGTATCTCAGCATGCGAACAAGTGGCAACTACTAATGTAGTTACATTCGCCTTCAGAAAGGGAAATTTCTCAAAGATGAGGGGGATAGTGAGCAGGAAGCTGAAAGGGAAAATCAAGAGAGTCAAAACTGTCCAGGATGCTTGGAGGTTATTTAAAAACACAGTAATAAAAGCTCAGCTGGAATGTGTTCCACAGGTTAGAAAAGGCAGCACGCAGTCCAAAAGAAAGCCACCATGGTTAACAAGAGAGGTTGAGGAAATTATCAGAAAAAAGAAAATGTCTTTTAGAAAATGGAAGTCCAGTTTGGCTGATGAAGAATATGAGAGGGAACACAAATGGTGGCAAAAGAGAAGCAAGTTAGCTGTAAGGGAGGCAAAAAAGGATTATGAGGAACGCATGGCTGCGAACATCAAGACCAGCAACAAACAGTTCTTCAGGTACATCAAAAGCAGGAAGCCAGCAAGGGAAGCGGTAGGCCCGTTAGATGACAAAGGAACAAAGGGTGTGCTAAAAGATGGCAGGGAGATTGCAGAGAAGCTGAATGAATTCTTTGCATCTGTCTTCACCCAAGAGGAGGTGAGGAACATTCCTGCACCTGAACCAAGCTTCTTAGGAGGCGAATCCGAGGAACTAGCGAAGATAGTGGTAGACAAGGAAGAAGTTCTGGCAGCCATTGATAAACTAAATGTTACCAAATCCCCTGGCCCAGATTGCATTCACCCAAGAGTTCTTAAAGAGCTCAAGCATGAAATTGCTGATCTTCTCACTTTAATATGCAACTTATCCCTGAAATCAGGCTCCATCCCTGAAGACTGGAAGATGGCCAATGTCACACCAATCTTTAAGAAAGGATCTAGGGGGACCCAGGAAATTACAGGCCAGTCAGTTTGACATCTGTTCCTGGTAAATTAGTAGAATCTATCATTAAAGATAAAATTATAAAACATGTAGAAAAGCAAGACCTGCTGAGAAAGAGTCAGCATGGCTTTTGCAGAGGCAAATCCTGTCTTACAAACTTACTAGAGTTCTTTGAGGGTGTAAACAGGCATGTGGACAGGGGTGAACCGGTGGACATTGTCTACTTGGATTTCCAAAAGGCTTTTGACAAAGTTCCTCACCAGAGACTGTTGAGAAAACTCAGCAATGAAGGAATAAGAGGGGAAGTCCTCCTATGGATTAAAAACTGGTTGAGAAACAGGAAACAAAGAGTGGGTGTAAATAGGAAGTTCTCACAATGGAGAGATGTCGGGAGTGGTGTCCCCCAAGGATCCGTTTTGGGACCAGTGCTCTTTAACCTATTCATAAATGACCTGGAAGTAGGGGTGGGTAGCGTGGTGGCCAAGTTTGCAGATGATACCAAATTATGTAGAGTGGTGAAAACCACAAAGGATTGCGAAGAGCTCCAAGCGGACCTTGATAAATTAGGTGAGTGGGCTCAGAAATGGCAAATGCAGTTCAATGTAGCAAAATGTAAAGTGATGCACACAGGGGCAAAAAATCCAAACTTCACATACACGCTACAGGGGTGAGTGCTATCAGTCACAGACCAGGAAAGGGATTTAGGCGTCTTAGTTGATAGTTCCATGGGAATGTCAACTCAATGCATGGCAGCTGTGAAAAAGGCAAACTCTATGCTGGGGATCATTAGGAAAGGAATTGATAATAAAACTGCAAAGATTGTCATGCCCTTATATAAAGCAGTGGTGCAACCGCACTTGGAGTACTGTGTCCAGTTCTGGTCGCCGCATCTCAAAAAGGATATTGAGGAGATAGAAAAAGTGCAGAGAAGGGCAACAAGGATGATTGAGGGACTGGAGCACCTTCCCTATGAGGAGAGGCTGCAGCGTTTGGGACTCTTTAGTTTGGAGAGGAGGCGGCTGAGGGGGGATATGATTGAAGTCTACAAAATTATGCATGGGGTAGAAAATGTTGACAGAGAGAAATTTTTCTCTCTTTCTCACAATACTAGAACCAGGGGGCATTCATTGAAAATGCTGGGGGGAAGAATTAGGACTAATAAAAGGAAACACTTCTTCACGCAACGTGTGATTGGTGTTTGGAATATGCTGCCACAGGAGGTGGTGATGGCCACTAACCTGGATAGCTTTAAAAGGGGCTTGGACAGATTTATGGAGGAGAAGTCGATTTATGGCTACCAATCTTGATCCTCTTTGATCTGAGATTGCAAATGCCTTAACAGACCAGGTGATCGGGAGCAACAGCCGCAGAAGGCCATTGCGTTCACATCCTACATGTGAGCTTCCAAAGGCACCTGGTGGGCCACTGCGAGTAGCAGAGAGCTGGACTAGATGGACTTTGGTCTGATCCAGCTGGCTTGTTCTTATGTTCTTATGTTCTTATTGTTGGAGTTACATAGCTTCTATAAAATATTTTAAGATTGTTTTCCCGTAAGTCCGTGTTAGGGGTCAATTTATATATACTCGTCCAATATTTAGTCCTTTTTTCTAATGTTATCGTACCCTCATGATCTTGTGCCCATTTTATCATGTTTTGTTTTACTATCTCCTGTACTGTTTTTTGTTCCAAAAATAGGTGCATTTAGGATATACTGAAGGAAATTCAACTAGTTTTGCTACCAATTGTCATTAGAAGTAATGGGCTATCTGTCATATTTTCTTTTTCATTTCTCATGACAGTAACATATTGTAATCCATACAGCCTCAGAAAATATAAACAAGTCTCAGCTCCATTCATTAAAATTAGCTGTACCAATGAATTAAGTACAGCTTTTATTGAGTCAACCAACTGCTGCTTACAACCCTTACAATAAATGCCTTTACTATGGAGTTGTTCTTCCCGCAATTGTAGATCCCATTTAAGATGGTAAGATAAATGTTCACAATTCCTATCCAAACTATAGATGCTTATTCAGTATACATTCTTATGTCTTTGTTTTTGTTGTATCAGTTTTAGGCATGGGGGACGTCTGAAATTATTTTCCCCCTCAAATATATAGTGTATTTTTACTGCAAGTTGTGTTTTCTTTTCTGCTGCCACTTTGTTTAAACATGGTTTTCACTGTCCAAGCTCAAAGACACAGAACTTAATTGTGTGATGCATTATTTATAGGCTAGCATATTGTAGGACTGGTGGACAGAGAGAAATGCTTGTGGAAGAATAGAGAGCAAGAAACACAATTCACTGTTCTGGTTTATTATTATTATTTTAAAAAATCTGAACATTGATGACATTTGCTATGGGAACAGAGAAGCAGAGAGGAACTTTAGTTTA
The DNA here is from genome assembly GCF_021028975.2 of Sphaerodactylus townsendi. Classification (NCBI taxonomy): domain Eukaryota; kingdom Metazoa; phylum Chordata; class Lepidosauria; order Squamata; family Sphaerodactylidae; genus Sphaerodactylus; species Sphaerodactylus townsendi. Next base: position 40,863,648 of record NC_059425.1, on the reverse strand, counting down.
ACTCTGAAGTATTTGTCAGCTAATCTAGCATGCCCAACATTTTTCTGTGACTGCTCATTATAGGTGAAGAAGGCTGTTCAGGGGGTATAAAGACATAGAAAGCTCCTTCTATCTGGCCAGTTATTGATGCCACCATGTGCTAAACCAGAGCAGTAGAAGCAACCACAACCAGGTAAGTGGGGTTTGAGGTAGGAGAAGGAAGGAAGGAGGGGAAAAGGTGGGAAGAGGGCAGGGGAAGATGGTCTTAATTTCCAGTCCAACCCAGAGAATAGCTCTGAAGTCATAAAGTTGTAATTGCGTAGGAGGCAACCACAACATTCAGGCTAATGTTCCTATTTTGAGTCCAGACAACATAAACACAAATGTGAACAAATAGCAAGAGCAGGGGTAGGGAACCTGCGGCTCTCCAGATGTTCAGGAACTACAATTCCCATCAGCCTCTGTCAGCATGGCCAATTGGCCATGCTGCTAGTGTAAAGGATTCAACGGTGTTGATGGTGAAGTAACCTTGAGTGCATTCCACAGCCCGGGCGATGGGCCAGATGCATCGGCGGAGACTTTATCTTTGCGCGGGAGATGAAGCCTCTGTTCCCATGGGAAGCAGGAAGGGGGGATGGGGTGACTGGTATTATAACCTGTGCTTCTGGCGGGAAGCGTCATTCCTGCCACTGCGTGTACTTGAGCTTTCTAAGATGTCTTAATAAATGGACTTTTGCTCCCAAAGCCTTTTATTTCTGCGTCTATGGAATTCCTTACATTGTGGCAGGAATCTTAATTCATCTATATTCTTGTGCAGTGGACCTCTTGTCTTGCGATGGAGAGGTTGAATGTTACTGCGGAAGGTGCGGTAGCCCCCCAAAGAGGGCTCCGACCTTTCCCTTCTGGATCTAGAGAAACCGGCAGGAGAAGCGGGCCTCCAGCTGAGTAGCTCTTTCCCGATCCTACGGCATATCCTTGAGTCTTCCTTTACTCCCCGTTGGAGCGAGGGGCGTGGCAGCAGCTTGATAGGGACTTCCATGAGTCGTTTGGGGCTGTCCATGGATCGAGCGCCTGTGGATCGGATCTCTACCCGTTCTCCGTGTAGGATTACAAACCTCAGATGCAACCTGTCATGGAGGGCGGGCTTGACCGCCACCTTTCATCGCGGCAACCCAGGAGAATCCATTGAGCGATTCCTGGACTTCGTATTTTGTTGATGCTCCCAAGGAACCCGCAGTGGCACAGCACTGGGGCCCGTCCAAAGGACACGGGACTCAACACTGGGTGGGAGGGGGTATCGTACAGCTTCCCTGTCGGACCCCATCCGGTCCGGCGACCGCACCTCAGGGGAGCACTGGGGGAGCCACCGGTGGCCTCTGGCGGACTTCTGATTGTCTCCGGTATGGCTTCGCTTCCTGATAGCCCGAAGAGTCTGAAAGAAAGCCTGCATTCCCAGCGGACCGGTTTCCTCTCCATCGAGAGAAGACTGCGGATGAGGAAGTGGGGCGACTTAGCGAGATGCCCAAGCGGCATGGAACCGTGAACGCCAGCTATAGGGAGGAGGAGCGAGGCACGAGATTGCAGCTTAAGAAGCCCGAAAACCTGCAGAGGGACCCGGGGAGGAACAGCAACGCCAAAGAAGTCCAGCTTCCCGAGTTGGACCCGTGCCAAAGAAGCAGCTCAGCGACAATATGCCCCAGAATCTGTCAGTCCATGATAAAGTCCTGGAGCAGTCCAGACTGGATTTACAAGCTTGGCAGCAGCGGCGTTCAGGCTCTGCGCCGCGCAAAGTGAACGTCACTGAAGCCCTTAAGCGGGACGAACTGGTTAAAGTTTAGAGCGGAAAAGAAAAGCTGCCATGCGCCGAACCAAGATCACCATTGACTGCGCCAAGGAGAGGGGAGCTGGCTGCAAGTTGGAGAGGGAACTAAGGAGGCAGCAGACCAGGGGGGCCTGACCAAGTTGGAGCCTAATGGCTGTTACTGATGATCATGCCGGTGCCAGGGGCCATTGCGTACCTGGGTCCTGCCACCCCAAAGCGCCAGCTACGCCCAGCTCCGATTCCGCCCCCCCCGTTACAACAGCTGCCTGCCCAACCTGCTCAACCAGAAGCGCAACCACCTCCCAGCAGGCGCCAAGGAGCGTCCCGAGGCAGGGCTACTGCTCGCCCCCGATACCAGCCCGTTTTGATGGGACCGGCTTCCGAAACTTCCCTACTTCATCTTGCAACTCAATGCCCACTTGGGAAGAGCTATGATGATGATCTATGTCATATACCCCGGTCCTGAGCGGCGAAAAAATCACGGGACATCGGCTCAGTCCTGGATGGGGGGCAGCCCAGCCGACTGGATTCGTTGACTGTGTTTGGATTTGCAGGATGAGGACGCTCTCCATTACCAGAGTGCGCGCATTCCTCCAAAGCTTTAAAATGGCAGCTTTCAAGATCCAGAAGCGCCCGAGAATAGAAGCTATCCGCACCATCAAAACCATCCAGCAAGGCAACCGCCCGTTTGCAGAATTTGTCAAAGTGAATTTAGTGCGTGGCTGCTGGAACTTCCTCCTGAGTATGGCCTAGAGCGCATGGAAATCACGAATACTTCTCAGATGCTGTGAGACCCAGCAAACTTCGTGAAAGCGGTGTTTTTTAATTCGGGTTCTCTGCCGATACCATTGCAGATTGGATCCAGTTGGGGTCTCAAGTGAAGCGTCTCGTTTGGAATCACGCTTTCGTCAAAGGAGGCATGCCCATGCGCCTAAACCCACTACTGTGTCCACCAAATCCAAGCCCAGCGGCTCCTACGGAAACCACCTCTGAGCGCCCGTCGCCGACTTGGGTTGTGTCTTTACTGCGGAGGGCCAGGTCATCCCTAGCGCCAACTGTCCCAAGAAGCAAAACCAAACGCTCCAGCTCCGCGCACTCCGTCGGCCAAACCACGCGCAGGAATCAGGAACGCCTCCCACTGGCTTTCGTCTAAAGCGGTGACAGAAGGCGACCCAGAGGAGGGGGAAGCACTGGCTGTTTGCCTTTCTTCAGCCCCATGGACATGGGCCCGACTCCTGGCCAGCGGATGAGTGAAGGCAGCGCTCCATTACTGTTCAAAGCATTTCTGGCCAACCACGCTAAACACACTTTCGCATTATAGCCTCCGGCCCTTGTGGACTCCGGCTGCTCCCACTGCTTAATGCGGCCCCAGGTAGCAGAAGGAGGCTAGAGTCTAGACCGAATTCCTGGCTGGCCATTCGCCATACCATTCACTCAAATGGGCTGGCAGCCCCCTCGGAAAGCGAAAGGACCCGGCCCAGTACAAAACACAGCCAGGTTCTCCTGCCGTTCGCGCCGACCATTGGCCCGGAGAAAATTAGTAGTTGGATTTTACGGCGCCAGTGGCTCAAACCTCCATAGTTTTAAGGCATGCCTTGGTTATTGTTACATGAACCAAAATTCATTTTGGAAAGAAAGGATCACACAGATTTCACTGACGGCCTTTTCCTGTGGTGAAGACATATGAATTGGGAAGAAAAGGCAAAAAAGCGTCTCCTGACACACCCCCCTCTCTGGCTTCCTCAGTGATTGCTCCCATTCTATTGGCATCCCGCCTGCATATCAGGATCTGGCAGAGTTTTTCAGGAGCAGGAATCGCGATCAGTTGCCACCCACAGAGACGCACTGACTGTAAAATGGTCATACAACCCGGGGCACGACTACGCAAGGGTAGAATCTACCGCATGGGTGCCAATGAGGACAAGGAACTTCGTGCCTTCTTAGATAAGAACCTTGCTTTCAGCGGGTTCATCACGGCCGGGCTACCAAACACACACACGCTGCTCCGTTTTGTTTGTCAAAAAGAAAGATGGGTCTTTACTGGCTTTGCACAGATTATCGAGGAGTCTCTTAATCACGGTCTCCCTGTCCAATAAATATCCTTTGCCTTTGATCAAGGACGCTTTTAGATGCACTTTCGGCAAAGGGCAGCATTTTTACTAAATTGGACTTGAGAGAAGCTTACTACAGGGTCAAATTGCTGAAGGATATGAACACACTGACTCGCGTTTAACACAAAGTTTGGACCAGTTTGAATATTTAATAATGCCATTGAGGGTTAAGTGGGGCCCCGGGCTTTCATGGCCCTTATCAACAGAAGTTCTCCATGATTTACTGTACAAGGGAGTGGTTGTATACTTAGATGACGTTTTAATTTACTTTCGCAAACTATAGAAGAGCATGAAATATTGGTTCGAGAGGTATTGAAAGCGGCTTTAGCTTGACATAACTCTCTCTTTGCCAAACTCTCCAAATGCTGTTTTCATCGTAGACCTCCATTGACTATTTGGGTTACGGATCTAGCCGAGGGGCTTAACAATGCGATCCTGCTAAAATTGAAGCAGTCCTCCAATGGCCTGCCCCACACCAACCGCATAAAAAGAACTCCGAGTCGTTTCTTGGTTTTGCTAATTTCTATCGTGATTTTTATACCCCAATTTGCTGAACTGACTCTCCCTCTCACAGACCTCTTACGGCACTTAAGGGTAAAGATCCACTGTCCGCCAAGCCAGGAGCCCTTTTCTGCAAGTCTGAGAAATGTCAAACAGCCTTTCAACTATTAAAATCTGCGTTTACCACCGAACCTATCCTAAAGCACCCTGACCGGATCTCCCGGTTTGTGGTTCGCGTGGACGCTCTCCGGACAACCAAAGCACTTGGGGCAGCCCTGTTGCAGAAAAAATAAAGATGGTAGACTGGTTCCGTGTGCTTATTTGTCTAAAAAAAAAATTCTGTGGTGCCGAACTCAACTGGACTGTGGGAGACAAAGGAGACTGCGAGCCATCAAAGCGGCACTCTCCACTTAGGCGCCGCACTGGCTGGAGGAGCTAAGCACCCCCTTTCCAAAGAAATTTGAGCCGGATCATAAAAAACCTGGCAGCTCTTTCCACCCCCCCTCAAGATGTCCGCCAAAACAACCGTTGGGCGATTTCTTTTCTCGTTTCTCTTTTTACAGTCCATTTTTTTTTTTTTTTTTCCCTGGGGAAAACCAACAAACTGGCTGTGCCAGCGGCTCCTCGGCGCCTACCCGGAGAGGAGGGTGGGGCTGCCCCTTCACGAGAGACATTCCACGCACTGTTCTTACCCCTCCCAGTTGGGGTTGGCTGTCACCGATCTCAAAACATCCACTTCTCCTCCACCCCGTTCCCAGTCGTCTCTCCTTTCCTGCGGGAATTGGAGGAGGCGGGGCTGCACTCGAAACCTCAGCGGCGAAGGAGACTCCCAATTGCGTTTGGAGAATGGAGTTTGGCGGAGGAGAGGGAATGTTAATGCGATGCCTCCCTCCCTCCGCCAAGCAGGTTCTTGCGGAAGCTTGCCGCGATGCCCGTTCGGCTGGACATTTTTGGCTTTTGAAAACTCTGCACTTAGCCGCCCGGCAGTTTCTGGTGGCGGCGCAATAACAAAGAACATTGAGGCATACATTAAAGGCTGCTTTCGGTTTGTGCAGAAGCCAAAAACCATCCCGGGGAAAGCCCATGGACTATTATGAAGAACACTCTCCCGGTAGCTTCCCGTAGCCCTTGGGAAGTCATCTCCATGGATTTCCATTACAGATTTGCCCGAAAGTCATGGCAATCACCGGTTTTATGGGTGGTGGTAGACTTATTCTCTAAGCAAGCCCATTTTATTCCATGTTCTTCCATCCCCTCCGCTCCTAAGTTGTAGCGGCTGTTTATTCAACATGTTTACGTCTCCATTCGCCGCCCCCGTTAAGGTGGTCCCTCCGACAGCGGCCCCAATTCATCTCAAAGTTCTGGAAAGCGTTTTTTTGCAGGGTTGTTGGGGGCCGCCCGGCCATCGCCGCCCCCTACCACGTTCTTAGAAGTGGCGGAAGGCCGGAGAGAACGAACAAGAACCCTAGAGCACTGGTATTTACCGCGTTGTTACACCAATTACCACCAAGACAATTGGTGCGAGAGGCTTATTCGTTCTTGAGATGCAGCCTACAACAATGCGGTTCATAGTAGTACAAAAAAAACCCCCCCTTTGAAATTGTGTCTGAGTGCGGCTCCTTCCGCCCGTTGCCACAACTACCCGCCCAGCTGCTTTGGACCCCCAGAATTTCAACAATGGATTTCATCCCTAGCGAGGGATGGAAGTCGGTCGAACCGCCCAACCACAACAAACAAAGGACTCCCAAAAACTGCAAGCGGATAAAGCTTACGGCTCGGATTTCCCTCTGCGTGTGGGCTCCTGGGTGTATTTATCTACAAAAAAAATCTCCAGAAGGCGTGCATAAATATGGTCCAAACTTGGCGAAGAGATTTGGTAGGACCTTTTCCAAATTACTAAAGTGATTAATGATGTCACTGCCAGCTTAGATTTACCTAACTCTCTTAGTAACATCCATCCTGTCTTGCCATTCCAGCTTACTCCAAGGAGGCTCTCGCTTCCGATGCCTGTACGACCGGCCGGAGGAAATTTACCGACTATTATTGATGGCCACAAGCACTCTGAAATTGGCGCTATCCTGGACTCTCGCTTTGTCATGGTAAGCGGCTTGCAATATTTGGTTTCTTGGGTGGGATAATTCCTCTGGGTATAATCATTGGGTTTATTCCGAGAAACATTGAAGCCCCACCCTTATTTCTGCTTTCCACGGCGCCTTTCGCTTTAAACCTGGGGAAAGGGGGGTGCTTCTAACTAGGGAAAGGCAGAGTGTAAAGGATTCAACGGTGTTGATGGTGAAGTAACCTTGAGTGCATTCCACAGCCCGGGCGATGGGCCAGATGCATCGGCGGAGACTTTATCTTTGCGCGGGAGATGAAGCCTCTGTTCCCATGGGAAGCAGGAAGGGGGGATGGGGTGACTGGTATTATAACCTGTGCTTCTGGCGGGAAGCGTCATTCCTGCCACTGCGTGTACTTGAGCTTTCTAAGATGTCTTAATAAATGGACTTTTGCTCCCAAAGCCTTTTATTTCTGCGTCTATGGAATTCCTTACAGCTAGGGGCTGATGGGAATTGTAGTTCCTGAACATCTGGAGAGCCGCAGGTTCCCTACCCCTGAGCAAGAGGAAGTGCTTAGGTATGACCCTTGGCACACTGGAGTCATCAACTATTTAGTACTTGTTTATCTGTATGGAAGGAGCTTTGCCATTACTGGCTAACAGTGCAGTCCTCAACAGAAATTCACCCTTGTCCATTGCAGTCAATAGAATGTGGCTGTAACTCTGTTTAGGGTTGCACTGTCAATCTTTTCCTTGGGAAGCACATTCTGGTCTTTTTGTGATCCTTCTTGCTGACAGGTTTTTGCATGTAGTCACTATTGCTGTTGTTATTCTTTGCTTTCCATTTAATCTTTCCAGCTAGCCATGACCTGCTCAGTGTGAGGAACTACCTCCCTGTTGTTTATACATGCTGACTCCAATGTATCTGGAGAATACAATATAAGCAGCATTGCTGAAAAGCATCCAATTTTTCTCTGCTCACAGAGCACTAGCCAGGTATTCCAGTCATACAGCTGCATGCCAATCACGCATGCGATTATGCTGGCTCATTTTGCAATAAGTGGCAATCTTGCTTAGCCATATGATTTTGCATTTTCCCCACGTACATTTATGAAGAGTTGGAACATTGCTTTAACCAGAGACATTGGCGCTGAAACAAAGGGCACAAAAGTGCAGCCCAAACTCATGTGTCTTTACTTAGCATTAAGTCCTGCTGCTTTGAGGGCTATTTTCTCCCTGGTAAGTGTCAGGAAACTTGCCTTAAGGCAAGGCTTCCTGTTTCCCAGTTCCTGGATTGTCCCAAAGAGGTGGCTTCAGTCCAGACACAACCTGCCCGCAGGGAATCAAGTAGCATGACAAATGGGTTCATTATAAACAGGAAGAGCACAAGGGGACTTAAGTTCAAAGTTTTGTTGCAGGCAAGAGCAGCCCAAAACAAAAACTCAATTCAGACAAAAGAGAAAAACACTCTAGAGCACTAGCTAACAGACCTTCTCTATCCCCAAGACAAAAGCATAGGCTCCACTGGTAACTCTGTCAGCTACAGCTTTCCAGCCCTTATGGCCCGCTGTTACAGAGAGTCTACCACCTGTAACAGTAGACAATTCCATCTATGCCACACCCTTCCTGCAAAACTGCAGCTTTTTATCCAGGCTATAGCCAATCCCATTCCTTTTATCAGGTGTTTTACTTTACTAAGTACATTACCTTTCTGCCTAAAGCTAAATTATTTACAGATGACTCTTTGTCCTTGATTCTGCACAGATGTTTTAATCAGTTTATATTTTAACCTTTAAAAAGATATTTTCTTCTTGACAGTAAGTGTTGAGAAAAGGATGTCAGGCTTACAGTACAACCCTAAGCAGAGTGACACTTGTCTAAATATATTGAGTTTTACTCTTTTTAGGATTGCTGTGTTAAACAGGGTTCAATCACTGCATAAAAACAAAAACATAGTTCAGTTTCAGAGATCTAAAGGTAACTAAATATTGTGCTATTGTAAAAAATCACTTCTTACAATTTTCCCCAGAATATAAGTTATGATAACAGCACAATATCCAATGTCTTGTATATACTTGTAGGAGTCATTGGTCCTGAAGTAGTGTAGACCAAATGCACAAGCCAAATTTAGAAGAAGAGTTGGTTTTTGTACCCTGTTTTCACAACCTTTCAGGAGTCACAAAGCAGCTTGCCGTTGCCTTCCCTTCTCTTCCCCCCAACAAACACTTTGTGAGGTAGATGGGTCTGAAAGAGATCTATGAGAATTGTGAGTAGTCCGAGTTTATCTAGCAGGTTTCATATATAGGAGTGGGGAAACAATCCCAGTTCACCATATTAGAGCCTGTTTCTCAAGTGGAAGGGTGGGGAAACAACCCCAGTTCTCCAGATTAGAGTCTATTGCTGTTAATCATTACACCACACTACTGCTCTTAACCACTACCAGTTGCCTGGTTCTTATTCCAGGAGGGGGGACTCTCTTCACAGAAGGTCATATGTTGACTCCTTTCTAGTAGCAATGTGAAGATCCAGAAGATACGATAAAGCTCTCCCTGCAATCTTCCAGTTGACCCAGCTGCCACTTGCTGCTGCCTTTGCTGATTAGTGGAGATGGTTCTCCCAGGCTCTGCTTCTGGGGAATGGCCAAATATAAAGCTGACATGAATGTGTTGTGTAGATGCACGCCAAGTTTTCCTTTCCTTTCTTTTGACAGCTTTTTATTACAAAACAGGGTGGCTGAGTTTTAAAAGAAGAGTTCTGAGGGAGAAACCCCCACTTGTACAGACCTAATAGAAAACAAGAGTAGGTGATGCTTGAGCATCTGAACAGCTTGTTAAGCAAGACTTCAAGGCCTGATCTAATAAGCATCATTCCTCACTGCTAAAAGTAAATCAAGGACATCAATAATTGCAAGTTATTTGAACTTGACTGTTATTCTTCAAGGTCAAAACCAAGCCGTTTAATAAATAAGCAGCTGATTTAAAATGTAAGGCCTTGTTGTTGGTCAATGAAGAACTGAGAATATTCGGGATTTCATTTTTTCTGTGAATGAGCTGGCATTTCCCCCCCCCCCCTTCAGTTGTGATCTGACATAGTCCCTGTCAAGTCTCTCAGGATATACCAAGAGCAGATGGCATTCACTAGAGATTCCTGGATGAAAAATTAAAGGATGAAATAGCAGGGATCTTTACAAATACCTATGATTAAATAACTGAAAGGGCTGAACATCCTCAAAGATCAGAAAGAAACCAGAAATAGTTATGATGATGAGATATCAAATATTAAAAATACATCATAAAGGAATTCTAGTGTTCTTAAAAACTATCTTTATATAAATACTCTTAAACTTAAATGAGGGGTCAGAGTGGTGCACAACTGAAGAATTTATGCAGAGAAAGAATTTGTTTTTCTGAGTCTTCCATTTCTATTGTTAGGTATACTTGATTCAATATCTGAAGAAACATGAGAAATTAGGGAACTAGGTAGTAGGATTTAGAGTATGAAGTCCATGGCCATGAATAGCAACTGGGTCTCAATTTAAATAGGACACAAGGCATGTAAGAAAAAAATATTATCTGTGAAATCTTAAAGCATATCACCATTCCTGCATGTACAGTATTAGGGCCAATGTGAAGTCTACATGTGATATCTGGTATGAGTCTGGATTGGGGAACCAGTGACACAACTTGGATAATGTCACAAAAGTTACATGCAGGAAATATATTACCAAGTAAGCCAAAAGGGTTTACTATAAGACATGCCAAAAAGTCCACATGCCATATTCAGTACATGTGCAGTTCCATCATGGTACAAATAACTCCCCTGGAACTGCCTTGGATCTGCAAAAAGGCTGGTGTTCCTTCTTCCTAGATGCCATGGTCATGATCCAAATCAGGTGCTGGTGCACTTGGAAACTTGCCTAATTAGGATGTCAAGGGTTTCACACTGGGCTATTGGCACTGCACATATAAGCAGCTGAGAGAGTAGGTCAAATGTGGTACTGAACATCAGATATAAGAACACTCAGAATCCATATTCAGGCATAGATTCTGTAAAGGCAGCATTAGAAATCATGCCTACTCCAAGAAAGCAGGCTCTTCTGATACAAAGTAGAACATAAATCCACACTCAAACTCTCAGGAATGAGGGGGCAGCTTGAGCCCTAGGTTTTCCAAGTCCCCCCCCCCAGATGTGTATCTAGGGTGGGACTGGCAGGGCATGTATCCTAGGTGCCTCTCCTTGAATGGGGGACAGTTTCCAGAGACAAGAGATGAGTGTAGTCTGCAGCCTGAGCACATGAAGAGGAAGAAGAAGGCCCACCATCAAACTGCATGGCCCATTCCGACATGGAGTTCGGGGGTGGGATGCACAGTTCAAGGATGGGTCTAGGTCCAGCATTCAACTCTGTACCCCACTGCTAAACACCAAGTGGAGTTCAGGAGCAGGGTGTGCAGTTCAAGACTGACTCAGCTGGTTCCAACTTTTTATTTATTCATTATTTATTTATTATTTCGATTTTTATACCACCCTATCCCTGAGGGGCTCTGGGCGGTGTACAACAAAATTAATACAAACAAATTAGGGGCAAACCATACAAACAAAACAACAGCAGCCCATAAAAACTCCAACATTAAAGCATGCTAAATTTCATTAAAACAGCGGTCATACCATAATAAAGGCACCCGGAGAATCCTTTCCTTTAAAACCCTCCCCTAGGGAGCAGTCGGACTCCTCCATAGGAGGAGAATCTTGATGGAATCGAACAGGGGCGCTATACTCAGCGGCTGGTTGCTCCAAAGGCCCGGCAGAACAACTCGGTCTTACAGGCCCTGCGGAACTCACCGAGATCCCGCAGGGCCCGGACAGCTGGAGGGAGAGTGTTCCACCAGGCCAGGGCCAGGGCCATAAAGGCCCTGGCCTGCGTGGAGGCCAGCCGCATCACGGAGGGGCCGGGGACTACCAGTAAATTCACCTCTACTGAGCGCAGAGGGCGAGTAGGGACATATGGGGTAATGTGGTCCCGAAGGTACGAGGGTCCCAGGCCACGTAAGGCCTTGAAGGTCAAAACCCAAACCTTGAAAATGATTCGGAATTCCACCGGAAGCCAGTGCAGCTGGCGCAACACAGGCTGAATATGGTCACAAAAGGCGCCCCCTGTGAGCAAGCGTGCCGCTGCATGCTGGACCACTTTCAATTTCTGAATCAAACGCAAGGGGAGACCCGCGTAGAGCGAGTTACAATAGTCTAGCCTGGAGGTGACCATTGCATGGATCACTGTGGTCAGGTCTGCTTGGGAGAGAAAGGGGGCCAGCCGCCAGGCCTGCCGAAGATGGAAAAATGCCTCAAAGCCCACAGTTTACAGCTAGACCTGACCAGGCAGAGATCAGCCTTGAATTGCATACTTGGTTGGGCTGGGTACAGCTGTATATTGCTAGCTCCACTTTTGAAGTTCATGTGACTTTGGAGGTGGAGCTTTGAATGCAGACCCATTAGTATAAAGCAGGATCCAGACAGGGCAGAGCCCACAATTCAAGTGTGAGCTTAGCTTGGCTGGATCCACCTTTAAACTGCAAACTTTGGAGGTGGATGCAATAGTTTAAAACTGGACGTAGCCAAGCCCAGCCTTGACCTATACACCCAATGCCCCATGTGGAGTTCAGGAGGAGAATATGCAAGCCAAAGCTGGGCAAAGTTTGCCCAGGGTGCCATTTTCAGTAGATATGTTCCTGGCCCCCCCTGTCTACCAGTGGGGGATGGGGAGGTAGGGTTGCCAGATCCAGGTTGGAAAACTACTGGAGGTTTGAGCCTGGAGCCTGGGGAGGACAAGGACCTCAATGAGGTACAATGCCATAGAGTCCACCATCCAAAGCATCCAAGTTCTCCAAGTTAACTGATCTCTGTAATTCCAGGGTATTCCCTGGTCCCACCTGGATGCTAGCATCCCTGTTGAGCCCTCAAGGTTGGGCTTCAGTCCTCACATCAATTCTCCTTAATTCCTTGCCTGGGGCTTCAATAAGCATGCTTTTTAGAAGATATTTGAAGGATTCCTTTGGTTATTGTTTCTACTTATTTTGAACCATTTGAATATATTTGTATTTTTGCAGTTTTATATATGTGGGTCACCCAGGATCATACACACATGCAAAACAAAACTTACCCAAGCAACCTAACACCTAATAGCAACACATAATAAAGAGGGCCAAATGAGAATATTCAAGTTTGCTTGGTGTGGTGAGGGGGTCCGGGGGGGGGGGGTCCAAGGTGGGAAGAGAGCAAAGACAGAAGAAGCAGGGCTGAAGAAAAAAAATGAACCAAAGGTGCTAGATACAAATAAAGTAGAAATGTGATAAACAACATCTCAGAAGCCGGAAACTGCACAGGGAGGCATATGGGCACCTGGAAAGAACTACTAAAGAGAGGATTTCAGAGAAGCTGATACATTTTTTGCATTTCTGTTATTGTTGCAGAAGACATTGGGCTGTCATGTACTCCAGAACCATTATTTTCAGGAAGGTTGTCTTAAAGAACTGAGTCAGAGATAATTGGAGAGGAAGAGCTAAGGCTAACTGACAAATTAAAAATGAACAAGTCACTGACTCCAGATGGCATTAAACCCAAGGGTTCTTAAATAGCTCAGATGTGAAATTGTTGATCTCCTAATTGTAATATGCATCTTATCACTGAAATTGGCCATTCTACCAGAGGACTGAAAAGAAGCAAACATGCCACTAACTTAAACAAAGAGATATAGGGGAAATTGGGGGAGCCAGGGAATCATTATATGAGACAGACATAGGAGATCCATGATGAAATATCTTACTTTATTTTAAACAGCCCCCAGGGATGCAATTTAGATAGGGGATGTGATTGATTCCCTCCTCCATAAGTTGCTATTAGTTCTGGTAGAGAGAAAAAAGAAAGTTACATTCTGGGGTTAAGCTCTGATGCGTCCAGTTTCATCCCTACTTGTGAATGTAGGCAATGGATTGAAGTCAGTATTTTAAAAAAGTTGACCAATCAGTGGAGGACTGGTCTATCACAGAACTCAAAACCAGATATATTTCCACATTCCTACGTTACTGCTGGGTGACTTTGGACTAGTCACAGTTCTTCGGAACTCTCTCAGCCCCACCTACCTCACAAGGTGTCTGTTGTGGGGAGAGGAAGGGAAAGAAGTCTCGTTACAGGAGAGAAAGGTAGAGTATAAATCCAAACTCCTCCTCTTCCTAGAACAAGGATATCAGCAATTTTAGATCTGCTCGTAACCAACAATGGTGACCTGGCTAATGGGGTGGAAACAGTAGAATGCTTAGGTGGAAGTGATCATGTTCTACTGGAGTTTGTTATATAATGCAAAGGGGATGCCAAGTGTAGTTAGTCATGCATTCTAGACTTTAAGAAAGCTGATTTTGGAAACTTAGGAAACTACTGTGTGTGATCCCATGGTTAAGAATACTAAGAGAAGAGAATGCATGATGGATTTCTTAAAGGTGAGATCTTGAAGGGACAATTTCAGACAGTTCCAATGAGGAGACAAAATGGGAGCAGTCTAAGGAAACCAGCATGAATGTCCAAAGACCTTTCAACTGAGTTAAGATTTAAAAGGGACATGTACAAGAAATGGGGAAAGGGGAAAATGACCAAAGAGGAATTCAAATAGATAGCCAGAAAGTCAGAAAAGCTGAAGCTCAGAAGAAGCTCAGGCTTGCCAGAGAGGTTGAAAAAAAATTAAAAAGGTTTTTTTGGTTATGTCCATAGCAAAAAAAAGAAAAGAAAAGAAGGTATGATAGGGTCACTGTGTGGAGATGGCAAAATGCTAACAGGGCATGGAGAAAAGGCAGAACTACTCAGCACCTTCTTTGTCTTTTCCCAAAAGGAAAACAGTGCTCAACCATGGGGAAATGGAACAGAAGATGCAGTAGGGAAACTTCAGCACAGAATAATTAAAGAGGTAGTACAGAAATATCTGACTATTTGAAATGAATTCAAATCTCCAGGGCCTGATAAACTGCATACCAGGGTATTAAAAGCAGGCAGAAGTAATCTCAGAACTTGCTATAATCTTTGAGAACTCCTGGAGAACAGGAAAAATCACAACAGGCTGTAGGAGGGCTAATGTTATCTCCATCTTCAAAAAGGAGAAAAAAGAGGACCCAAACAATTACCACCCGGTCAGCCTGACATCAATACCAGGAAAGATTCTAGAGCAAAACATTAAACAAGCAGTCTTTAAGCACTTAGAAGGGAATGCCATGGTCACTAAAAGTTAACATGAGTTTCTCAAAAACAAGTCATGCCAGACTAATCTTATCTCTCTTTTTTATTGATAGAGTGACAAGTTTGGAAGAGGAAGGGAATGCTGTGGATGTAGCATACCTTCACTTCAAAAAGGTTTTTACAAGGTGCCACATGACATTTTTGCAAGCAAGCTAGTAAAATGTGGGCTAGACAATGCAACTGTTAGATCGATTTGTAATGGGTTGACTGACCAAACCCAAAGGGTGCTCTCCAATGGCTCACCTTCATCCTGGAGAGAAGTGACTAGTCGGGTGCCATAGGGTTCAGTCCTGGGCCCAGTGCTGGTCAATATTTCTATCAATGACTTGGAATAGAGGGCAAGCTAATCAAATTTGTGGATGACACCAAAGTAGGAGGCGTGGCTAGAGAACAGAGTCAGAACTCAAAATGAACAAATAACATAGTTAGAATTTAAAAGGACCTTGACAGATTTCAGAATTTCAACAGAGATAAATGTGAGATACTACACTTAGGTAGAAAAAATACACTACACTTAGGCAGAAAAAATGAAATGCACAGATATAAGATGGGTGGCACCTGGCTTGAAAACAGTACATGTGAAAGGGATCTGAGAGTCTTAGGCGGATTCCACATGGGGGAAAACAGGGCCCCTAGAAACGGTAAAAACACCATTCCATGGGCGCTGTTTGCATGGCTGCCACCTCTGAATCAAGGCAGCACCATGCTTTTCCCGGTGAAATGCTTTTTCTCTGCCTTGCTCGATCAGCAAGGCATTTGGGAAACAACGTTTCCCTGCCAGCACCATGGAAAAGGCACCTGCTTGGAGGCACTACTTTTTGGCACCTCCATTTTCCCCCACATTCACCTTCTCTCCTGGGTGGTGAATTCTCCTTCTTTGGTGGTTTTAAAACAGAGGCTGGATGGCCATCTGTCAAGGGTACTTTGATTGTGTATTGCTGCATGGCAAGGGGTGATGGTGCTCCAGGTGGGATCTGAGGATTCCCTGGAGTGACAGCTCATCTCCAGACTACATAGATCGGCTCACCTGGATAAAAAGGTTGCTTTGGAGATGAACTCTATGGCATTGTCTCCACTGAGGTCTCTATCCTTTCCAGGCTCCATGCCCAAATCTCCAGGAGTTTCTCAATCTGGATCTGTCAACCCTACTCCTTATCCCCTAGTGGTGACAAGGGAATACCTGCCCACTCTACTTCAGTCACCCAGGAGTATGACTACCCTATTTCATCCTGTTGCAGAGCTGTCATAATTTTGTTATCCTTTCTGATCCTTTTTTTTTTACTTCATTATGTAGACTGGCTCTAACATAGAGGCAGAAAGACAACGAATTATTGTAAAACAATGATAATTTGATGCGGGGAGGGATTGCGGTTCCCCTTTATGCTAAATCCAACATCAGAGCATTTAGGGTATATTTTAAATTAACAGCAGATCACTTTAATTGAGATCTCATAAACTCTCCAGCTTTGATAGGGTTTTTTTTTGTAAATTGTAAAGCACATTCGCTCGTTAAGTAGAGTTTCTATTTCCTCTCAGCTCCTGTACTTATTGAGGCTGAACCCTCTTTAACCCCAAACCGATTAAACAGCTTTTTATTAGTCCAAGGGAGTTCTAAAACAAGCATAGCTCTGTCATTAGTAGAAGAAGGGTTGTTTCTGCAAAGAGAAGCAAGGTCCACTTTGATACTGACAGATTGTTAAAGCAAGAAAGGATTTGGCAAGGATTTGACTAAAGCTGCAGAGGAATAAGGGCAGAGAAAGCCACATCTCCTCCATACATTCCTCCATCATTTTAACTATAAATGGGATATTTTTAGAGTCATGGTTTTTAAAGGGTGAGCTGAACCACTCACAGAGGCTCAAGATAGGTGGGACACAAGCTATCATTGTACTGCAGGAAGGCAGGGCAGATGATTGTCCCTCTCATGCTTCAGGCCAGATCTGAATCCCATCTGTAGTGTATATATAGATACACACATGTATACATGTCTATTCCTTTACGTGAGCCCTCACAAACTGGTCTGTGATTCCCCCATCAAGGACTGAATGGGAGGGGCCTCACTTAGTTCTCATTCCATTAGGTTGTAGTTTCAGTTGTGTGTGAAGCAATAACAAAGCCTGTTGCTGAAGCTGCCAGTGTCTCCTGTGTACTAACTAGGTGAAGCTTAACCCTGCACACCAGGCCCCAGAGGATACTGCTCTGTCTGACCAATGAAGGCAAGGACATTCTTGGCAAGCCAGCAGGATATAATAGTAACTGGCTTGTTTCCTATACAGTATGAAAGGAACTGAGCTACAAAAACAATAACTTTTGCATATCTTCCTTGCTGCTGCTGTCTTCTGTACCCCCAAACTGTGTTCTCTATGGAACCCCAAAAACATCATGGAGTTTGTGGTTAAGGAGGCAGCAGTCAGAGGACCAAATTGGGGAAAATTGCATCCTTTTCCACAAGTGTCTTCGAAAAGCAGAACAGAAGTACAGCTGCCAATCAGTTTAGTTTGTAGGACTAGGGCCGTTTCCGCATGATCAAAAAATTCTGGGTAGAGCAAGAAAAATATCCCTGTTCAGTTGAGATGTTCACACAGTTCCCCAGTCCTAAAGTGGGTTTGCCCCATGATATTTCCCTCATCCCAGAGTATTCAGAAACCGCCAGATTGGTGGTTCTTTTCAAAAATCCTGGGGTGAGCTTGCTAGACCCTGCTATAGTGCGAACACCAATTAGGAGCAGAACCAGTTCATTTTTCCCACTGAGCCACCTGATCTCCCCGCCTGATGTTCATTCAAGCTACCACTCAAAAACAACAGCCAATCAGAACATGGGACACTGGGCCTGCTCAGATAGGCTTGCAATGTAAATACAGAAGTCCTGGGCTTGTGCGAAACAAACTGGAGCATTCCCTCCCAGTCTTCACTGGATTCCTTCATAAAATGGGCAGTCATGCAAACAGAAAAAGACAGGATTAAACAGACCAGGATTGTAAGGAACTGGTTCTACCAGGTATAATTTTGTCAGGTGGAAATGGCCTAGAATTGGCTCAATCCACTCCGGCACAAAATTCACCTTCAGCTACTTATTCTCACTTCAACATACCTCACAGCATTCATATGAAGATAAAATGCAGAAATGGAAAACCAATGTATGCTGCCCTGAACACCTTGAAGGAAGGGTGATGTAAAATGTGACAAGCTGTCAGATGTAACTCTTTTGGTTTTGTGCCAAAATACTTTTTTTTCTTACCTTTCTCTAAATGCTATTTATACAGTGCTGAAGGTTCATTTCTGTATCCTACATTCTTTGACATTGCATGCATCTGCCAATGCTCTGGTTTCTGAACACAGGACTTTTGTTACATTGACCATGGAATCCCCCTTTAAAAAAACATCACAATAAAAGAACACTTAACAATGTTCAGTTTCTCAGGACAGCTGACAGCTGATAGCGTATCTCAACCATACTGTAATATTTTGTATTTGCATAGGAAGTTATTGGGGTAGAGGGGCAGAAGTTATGATGCACTGAGTCATTTTTTATTTGCATGCATGAGCGATGGTGTCTAGATGCATCCACTGCACATAAATGAGCTCAAAAGGGAGGGGGGAGTGAGGAGATCATGACTTAACAGATATGCAAGTGATTTCTCTTTACTTGCTACTCATCCACTGCAGTATATCATGAAGCAGGTAATGTCTGCAGAAGTCAAGGCAGTAAAATGTGTCTTAAATGGGAAAGTGAACTCCATCCATTTTTATAGATAGCACAATTACATTTTCCTGTACAATTTTAACACAAAAAACAGTATCTTCTTCACTACTAAACCATGTGATCATATCTCTGCTATAAGACACTTCCTTACTAAAGCTTCCCAAACACTGCCTCCACTCTATAGGCACCTAATAAGGCAACACACATTGCTGAATGTGTCTTGAGTTGCAGCTCCTCTACTACAAGTACTAGCATTTCAAAAAGTATAAAGATGGAACAAACCTTCAGTCGAGACCAGCTCTCCTTTCTGCTGGGTGGTTCAAGCAGTAACATACCAGATAAATGAGCCTCAACAAAAGGTCCCTTACTTCTGGGAACTGTGCCTCATCAGAAGGTAGTGTGACCAACTCTGGTTTGGGAAATTCCCGGGGATTTGGTGGTGGAGCTTAAGAAGGACATGGTTTGAGGAGGGATGGGACCTCAGCAGTGTATAATCTCATACCGTCCACCCTCTTTTCCCCCAGGAGAACTGATCTGTGTCATCTGGAGATTCATTGTGATTCCAAATGATTCCCAGGCCCCATCTGGAGGTTGGCAACCCTAAAAGGTATACATGTGATGCTAGGAAATAAAAAAATTCTAGTAAAATGTTCTTAAGGCTTTTAGAAAGCCTTTGTGGCCTGGCCAGTTTACAAACACTTGCTTTAGAAGGCTTTTGCCACTAAGTAAATAAATACAGCCTACGGCAAGCAGAGAACCATTAGAAATGTGTAATATGGATGTTCACAGAAATTTTATTGTTTTAATTTTCTCTTCATTTACATTTTTAAAATGTGTACTCTTCTTATTATACCTATTTATTTTCTTCAATATTTCTATTCATTATTTCTTCCCAATGATTTTTAATGGGTAACTTTTTTTTCAGGGTAACTCGCTTCCCACATCCCATGAGATAACATTCTCTAAGACTGTACTCCTGCCACTTAAGATTGTACTGCTGCCTGCCAAAATCCAGCAGACCATAGCAAGTGACTGGAACATTTACCAGTCAGCAGATCTACACACAAATATTTCCCATTTAAGGAACCCTTTTGTCCAACTGCTGTTCACAACCAACCACATTGCTGGTTTATAGACTTGGGGAGAATTGGGTCCTGATTCTCTGTAAACCTCTGTGGCCCCTGTTTCCTTACTTTTGTGCTCTCTTGGGTGCCACACCTGACAATCACAGGGGCAAATGCAGGACTGGATTAAGACCTTTGTTGGTCCTAGGTACTGAAAAGATTATATATATATATATATATATATATATATATATATATATATATATATATATATATATATATATATATATATATATATATATAATTGTTTGTGTGTGTGTGTGTGTGCGTGCATGCATGCATATGTATCTATTCTAAGGAATAAGTATTATTATTTGTATGAACCAAAACGCCTATTATTATATTGCTCTCTTTCCTTGAAGATACAAAACATTTTAAACCACACACATCAAAGATGCAAAATAATGTATTGTCGAAGGCTTTCACAGCTGGATTCAACTGGGTATTGTGGATTTTCCGGGCTGCGTGGCCATGGTCTGGACACAGTGTATAACAGACTTATCTCTGTGATACACCTCTGAAGATGCCAGCCACAGATGTAGGTGAAACGTCAAGAGCAAGATCTACCAGACCACGGCCACATAGCCCGGAAAACCCACAACAATCATGCAAAGTAATGTTTACTGTTGCTTACTTATAACTTTATTTATACTACAAAAAGTTTTATCTTGTATTTCTTAAAATTAAAATATATTATTCAAATTTTCAATACTATAATTATATCATTTTTTTCATTTATTGTGGGTTCTTTTATGGGCCCTGGTTCAGCTGCAACATTGCCCCATGGTCCATTCTAAATTTGGCACTGGGAAAAAAACTCTATGGGGCCCTCTTTACTTGAGGCCCTAAGAACATGCTTATTTTGCTTAATGATTAATCCAGGGCTGGACAAATGTTTTTGTACACATAGGCATATACTGCACTTTCCCTTTACACCCTATCCTGGATAGAGTTTGCCATTTCACCTTATTGTGTGACATAAGTGCAAGAGTTAGACACACTTAAGGCCAAACCTAAAGGGATATGAAACATCAGTGAAGAGGACATGAGATCTCTTGGTATTTTAAATTTTCCTTACAAGTATCCATGGATAGCATCTTTCCATATAGAAACCACCCCACTCCAGCTGCTATTAGCTCTGATAGGGAACTTACCCAAGTCCTGGGACATTTGCTATTGTGAGTTTTCCAGGCTGTGTGGCTGTGGTCTGGTAGTTTTAGCTCCTAACATTTTGCCCACATATCAAAGTAAGGTGCGTTTCTCTCCATGGCATCGTGAAGAGCAGTGGTTCTCAACCTTCCTAATGCCGCGACCCACATATTGTGGTGACCCCCAACCCTAACATTTATCCATTTTACAGATAGAGAACACTGATGCAGGGAGTCTTAGGTGACCCCTGTGAAAGGGTCGTTCAACCCCCAAAGGGCTCCCAACCCCCAGGTTGAGAACCACTGGTGTAGAGTGTTTTGTGTAGTGGTTATTTGTTTTGTCTGTCTGTAAGGTGCAAGGAGGATGAGGTGTATTTGCATATGTCTGGATGAAGTCCATTTGCAGTTGCAGTTGCAAATTTGCATTTGTATGTCTGTGTCCTGTTGGTTTGAACATGTGTGACTCATCTTAGAAATGGGAGTGACATGAGGCAGTGATAGGGAAGGAGGGGGGAGGGAAGGATTTTATAGCATGGTGTTTGAAAAGTCCCTTGGTTTTAGTTTTGGTGTTTTTTAGTATTGGTAGGCAGGTTTTGTTGAATCCCTTTTTGAGCAAATAAGGAATTGCCATGGTCTCAGGGTCCAATTTTGAATTTCAGGAATGTGTCACTGGCAATCAAAATCAAGTTCATTTATGCCGTAATATGACTATGTATGGGTTTGAAAGTTGAGCAATGAAGAACGTTTACAAGAAAAAAAATAGATTCTTTTGAAATGTGGTGTGGGTGGAGAGTTTATGTTTACCATGGACTGCCAAAAGAATAAATTAGTGGGTTCTAGATCAAATCATGCCTGAACTGTCCCTAGCAGGTAAACTGTCTATCATACTTTGGTCACATTATGAAAAGGTAAGAGTCACTGGAAAAGTTAATAATGCTAGGAAAAGTTGAAAGCAGCAGGAAAAAAGGTAGACCCAACATGAAATGGATTGATTCTGTAAAGGAAGTCACAGTCCATGGTTTGCAAGCCCTGAACAAGGCTGTTAACAATAGTCCATTTGGGAGGACATTGATTCATAGGGTTTCCATGAGTTGAGCGACTTGATGGCACTTAACACACTCACGGATATTTCATCTTCTTGACTACTTTGACTTATATTGTATAATCTTCCTTGAGACTCACTGAGCAAGGTAGAGAATACATAATATTAATGTCACAGAAGAACTGCAAAAACTCTTGACACAATCATGTTTTTGAATATCAATTTTCAGAAGTACTTCTCTAAACAGTGAAAGATTGACATGACTATTCTCAAGTAATAATCTTATAGTATATAGTATATAATCATAAACCATAGTTTGAAATGAACTTTACCAGCTACAGCAGTGATACCCAACATTTTTGAGCCCGTGAGGGTGGGCTGCCTTTAAAATCCTTCCATAGAGTAGTGAGTGCAATCACAAAATGGCTGCTGCAGAAGATGGAAACAGTACCAAAAATGGCTGTCAAAGAGACAGGGAATGAGTTTATAACTCATTTCAAAATATCAAGCAGAAACCCTGTTTAAAATGATATCCTTTAAAATAAACGTATTGTTTCAAAGTTGTTGGGGTTTTTTTACAGACACGCAGCTTATATTCAGTAACACAGTGAAGACTCTTCTGCTATGGTAGCAGCTGCTGCCAAAGCAATGTTTTTTATTAACTGTACAGCCAATCAGATCACCAATGGCTAACCAAAAGCCCTGATGTGCAAAAACTCCATATGTCCCTGCCCACATTTTTTTTTAAAATGGAGGGTACTAGGAAAAATGATGGTGGGTGCTATGGTACAGTCAGCTAGGATATTGTCAGAAAAATGTTGGTGGGTACTATGGTACTGGATTCCTGAACTTCAGCATAGAGAAAGATTAATCATCATGTATAGGTTTACATACACTTCTGTAGTGGCATCAGTTTTCACAAATGTTCAGTCTAAAGGATTTCAAGTTTGCATTTATTAAAAAATATTGTAAAGCAGTACCTGAAACATCTGTAAAATGAAAAACAGAGACATTCATGTATAAGAACCAGGCACAACAACAAAGAGGTGTATTTGCTGTCAGGGGAATGCCCCTTGACTGATTATTATGGCAGTGAGG
Organism: Sphaerodactylus townsendi; assembly: GCF_021028975.2. NCBI lineage: Eukaryota > Metazoa > Chordata > Lepidosauria > Squamata > Sphaerodactylidae > Sphaerodactylus > Sphaerodactylus townsendi. The sequence continues at coordinate 40,840,790 of NC_059425.1, read as the reverse complement.
GTCTTCATCTCCTTTGACATGTGGAGACAGTTCCTGTTTACTTGTCCCTTTCTATTCTGTTCTGTTTGGAAGATTTTCACCATTCTCTTTTAAAGGATAACTCAAAAGTCATTGCATTAAGCCCCAGAAAAGTTAACAGGGAGCCACATATAAGAGCTGCTTCCCCATTACAAATCTGTTTGTAATCAAAAGTAATCAAAATCATGACACTAGATGCAAGGTTTAATACCTTCTAGAGCTGAGGAAATCCCTTGATGGATTATACTGGAGATGACCAATTTTATTTTATTTTTTCCAACCACCCCCACCCCCACCCCCACCCCCTTCACTGCTTTTGACATAGGAAGACATATACAGATTTATTTTGCTTTTTCTGATGAGATTTTGTTGTATGAGCTTATGTGGGGATTTTACACCTGGATAATGCCATTTGCATAGCCAGAATAACCAAGGACATTGTTGATTTTTGTAACAACTCTGTTTCTCCACAGTGAACATGAAAGAACGGTCATCTCTCCCTCCCCTGATGATGTTAATGAAATATTATAGAAATATCTCCATTAAAATTGGTGCCTGGTTTTATGTTAGCATTGTATAAATCATGTGGAAATGGCTTAGTATGGTGTAAACATGGCGTTAAGGAAAGAAATGAAAACAGGACATTTGCTAAAGAAAAAAGTGAGTGTTCACTCTGTGCAACTGCAAAGGCAGATGAAACCTTTACATGCTTGACATCAGAGTGGATTTCCTTTTTTGTGCCTGTGCAGCCAGTGACATCTATCTGAGAAATGATCATAAGATGATCGGGGTTTCTGGGCAGACACTGAAAGCTCAGAGACAATAAGTAGTTAGTCTCAGCTCTAAAATCTTCAACATTTTTTCATGTTACTGTATGTTCTTTTAGAAATCAAAGGCAGTAGTGGTGAAAGATGCGTAGTATGAATGTGAGGAGCAGCAGCAAAGGTGAGAAAAATCTATTTGTGTGTGTATGTGTGCAAGGGGGGGGGTTTAGTTATAATTATACAATCAGACAAATCTTAGTTCATTCATATGAAGCCAAAAAAGCCTTGCCAAAGAATTTGTTCTCTGCCTGTATCTTGTGAGTGGAATGTGCACAAAACCAGCATGTGCTCAAGTATAACTACACAAATGTGGATGTTCTCATTTTACTATTTATTTAAAAGATTTATTTAAAAGATTCTTCCTTACAGAGCTCCAGACAGTTTACAATCTTAATAAAATGCATAATATAGATTACATTAAAAACATAAAACCACAATTTGTCCCAAAGGTACCTTTTAATACAATTGTTATCTATATGTAACCCCCACTGGGCCATGATCTAGATGACCAGTACTTTTCAGCAGAGTCATTCATACACCTAATTTGTCTTTCAAATAGTGAACAATAAGGTGAGAACACATATGCAAATCAGCTGAAACATTCCAGACTTGATCTCACGCCTCTGCTGCTTACAATCTTCAGCAGAAAGCATCACTATAAGGCACAATTTTAAAACCACAGTTTTTCAAATAGAATGCACAAAAAGAAAAGTCAGTTGCAGAAACCCAAACAGTCAGCCAATATTGCGCAGTAGTTAGATGATCCAGCTAGAATTAGGAATACTTGGCTTAGTGGGTGGACCTTGGGCCACATCTCAGCATAACATACGTTGTAGAAGTGGTATGAGGATAAAAGGTCATGTTTACTGCCTTGAGTTCCTTGGAGAAAGGGCAAGATAAAAATGATGGGCTGGATCCAAGGAATATTTTTCACCAGTAAAAGGGTATTTCTGCTGATGGAGTAGGAGAATGATTTTTTCTGATCTGCTTCCCACTGTTGGATCCTCCAAGCAGATCCCAGTACTATTCCTAAGGTTCCACTCAACCCTGCTGGCAGCAGTGAAATCAGAATGGTGGGCTATAGCAAGAGAGAGTTTAGCTCAGGGACTGTTGGATCTAACCCACACTGAATACATAAGTTACATCTATTTTGGTGCAGTGATCAAACTGCTGAGATTAAAAAACTACAACCCTGCAACCATTTTTCCTCATGTGTAGAATTTTCAACTATTAGTTCGTATTTTCCAAGTGTTCTGTTTACCAGCATATTTTTGCATCATGCAGATTCAACAGAGAAGTCTTGTCATAAATCTTAGCAGGGGGAAAATTAAATATCTGATAATAACTTTATCAAGCATTCTGGAGTTTTGGAAAAAATGACATTTTGCTGAAAGGAAAAGAACAGATCAAATCAATAAGACTTCTTATGGTGAAAAAAGTGTAATCTCGTTTCTGAACATACAGCGATTGATCAAAATCTCGTGCTCATGATAGGAAAAAGGGCTTCAGTAAAAAAATGCTGTTGGAATGTGATGAGTTTAGAGAAAGGTATTGGCATGCGATGAGGCCAGAAAGATCACTGTCAGTATTAACATACATATTAAGTGGCATGGCAGCACTGCTGTTAGTACTTCATGTTATTAGGACCAAACTCATTACAAGGAATTGATGGGTGAAGCCAAGAGGAGAAACTCCAGAACTTATTCTCATGTTTCCTCAGTAATGTCTAACCATAGAAAGGCAATGTCATAGCATATGACATCACTGCACAGTGTTGTTATACTTTGCCTGATAAGCAACAGTCATTACAGCAAAACAGGAGAGAGAATTTGGGCCATGATGACATCATGTCATGTATCTTCTTTAATGAGTTTTTTACAAAATGTTGCTAACTGTATCATGGGAAATTCCTGGAGGACTATTTGGTGTGCTTAGCTTTAGAGGAGGGGAGAGCTCAGCAGGAATGTGACCCTACAGTGTCTGTCTTTTGAAGCTGTCAGCTATAATTCTGGGAAAACTCCAGGTGCCAACTGAGATTGGTAATCTTATTTATAAAGCATTTTATGTATCCATGTGAAACTCCTTACAACTGTAGTTACTTGTTGTTTACACTGAAGAGGCCAGCCCTCAGATGACAACCTGGAAACAGGATGTGTGTTTGTATTTTGTTACATATTCTAAGTTTTTCTTTGTATCTTTTAGATAATTTGGTAAAATTAAAAGTTCCAAGTTAGGCATAGAATGATCTTATTTTTGCTCTTACAACTCCTACTCCTTCTCAAAGGTTTGACCCAAATTCTCACCAAATGAATTGGTCTTGAAAGTGACTCTTCCCCATTTTCCCCTTCCTGTAGGAACCCCCTCTATGTGTTTGGAAAAGTCCCTGTTAAGGATAAGGAGATTGTTTGGGACAAAATACCACATGGCAGAGTAGGGTTGCAAAAAGAACAGAGAACTAGGTGAAATTCCCCTGACCCCAATAAGGTTGCCTGATATGTCTGGCGTCGTCTATTGTGCTCTTGTCATGATTAAAAAATGAATGGGTCATAGCCCAGCAAGAGCACTGATGAAGGACTAACTTTGCATTTAATAAAAGCTGAGAAACAAGCATTTAAATGTGAAGAACAAACCTCTTTTTCAGAACTGGAAGCCAAGTTCAACATTGATTCTCATAAATTTAGTAAAGCTCCATGTCATTTTGAAAAGCAAGAAAATGAAAAATTGTCAGAGGTGAAGAAGCATGAAAAAACAGCCAGTGTTAAATCACTGTCTGGGTAAAAGTGTTACAAGAAACACTGGACTACCGTCATAAATGACAGTCCTATGTTGAATCCTTCCCCTCTTCATAATGGGTAGTAAAATTTCGCTCGTCTTTTGACATCATTATAATATGCCAGTTCTACCCCCCCCCCCCCTTCTAATATATATATATATATTATAGGATTGGTCAGAGGGCTTACATTCCCCTCACAAGCAGCTCATGATGTGGAATGAAGTCATTGGTTACATTGTGATATGTTATTGAAAAGGAGGGAAGGAATAAGATGGGGCTACCATTTTCAGTGACAGCTTCATGTTCTTAATAATAAGCAGTTTCATTTTAACAGCGCTGCATAGTGACTGAGAATCTGAACTTGTTTAGAAAATCTGAGTGTTACACTATTATGATAAATATGGCTTTCTTTCTTATTTTTAAAAAGAGGCCATATTCTATCATGGTTCACCTCATCTCAACTGTACTCCTGATAGCACTTCCCGATCTGGAGCATTGGTTTGAGGCACATTGTTGTGAAGATGAAAGAAAACAAATAATCAGGAGATGTGCTTTTGTGGCAGATGGTTTTACCTAACCACATATATGCTGGATACTAAAACAAATACATAAATAATCCAGGTGGAAAAAATGCAACTTTACAATCTGTACTTTTTATTCATCTGATATTTATCATTCTAGTTTAAATTATGTGCATAATCTAACTACGGTATATTTAAATCCTATTGATGGTAATGGGAAAGATAAACTTGTTAAAATTTACATTAACTCAAATAATTTTATTTTAAATATAATTGCTCTGCACAACTGACATACCAGAAAGGGATGCTCCAGTCTTGTGTTTAGGAATATTTTCTGAGTTTTTGGATATGTAAAAGTCATTTGTCTTTAACAGTTCCAACCATCGTTGTGTAGTATGAACTAAATAAAGATAAGCACACAGTGAATATCAGTAAAACATGGCGCTTCTCTATAAGAAAGTCATATTTCTCTTACTCATTGTATTCACCAAACAATATATGATACCAGGAATAAAATGTTATGACTAGGAGGGTACTCATGAATAATGGTACAATAAAAGTACTTTCAAGATGGCAACACTTTGAAAATACTGAAAATTCATTCTGAGTTTTTGCCTATATCTGATCACAAGCTTGGAAGTATCTGGTGGGTGATCCATAAATCAGTTAAGGTGGGGTATTCAAGATAGAGTTAATTTATTGATTAAAAAATTAATATGACTCATAGGAAGTCAGCATACACTACTTGTTTGAGACTACAGCCCATGTCATGTGTGCATTCTGCAGAACTACATAGGTCCGTGGTGGCGAACCTATGGCACTCCAGATGTTCATGGAATACAATTCCCATCAGCCTCTGCCAGCATGGCCAATTGGCCCTGCTGGCAGGGGATGATGGGAATTGTAGTTCTGAACATCTGGAGTGCCATAGGTTCGCCACCACTGACATAGGTGGATTCCACACGGGCGGGGGCAGCGGTGTTTCACCGGCGTATATGATGTCAGTAGAACCCCAGGGCCATTTGGACTCTGAGGTGCAAGTGGTCCTAGAGTGCCTCCATTTCTTTTTCCCACATTCACCTTCTCTCCTTGCTGAGCTTTGCAGGGACAAGGAGCCATGCCCACACTGCCCTCCGACCCCCAGGGGTCAAAGGGCAGAGTGGGCATGCCCCCCCATTCCTGCGGAGCTCGGCAAGGAGAGAAGGTGAGTGTGGGGGGAAATGCTGTTTCACAAATGCCTCACTGATGCATTTCCCTGGGAAATATAAGAGGCAGCAGCCATGCAAACAGCGCCCTGGAACAGTGTTTTTACCAATCCAGGGGTGCTGTTTTTCGTCCATGCAGAATCTGCCATAGTCTTATTTGAAAGTGAGTCCAGTTAATCTCAGCAAGATTTACTTCCAAGTACAAAATAGTAACTCTGATCTATTTTCTAGTTAATGTATCTGCTCTTCAATATACTGAAGTACTTTCCCTAATCAGTTTGAACTGCTGATGTTCAACAGCAGTACATAGCAGCATAGCTTCAAGAAGCATTTATGGACATGTCACATGTGTTCTACAATATTCTTATTCTGAATTCGTTACTTTCAGCTGTGAAAAACTTGACAGCTTAGGAAAAAAATATTGATGTGCCAAAAAGGAATATAAAAAATTTCTTGGCTCTTTTTATACTTTCTCATTGTTAATCATTTAATATTAGATATTAATAATAATCCCTATAATAATAAGTAAAATGCATTAGAATTGCTGTTTATAGGATTCAGTGACACCCATGAGATGTATAATATTTTGAGGTAGGGTAGCTGAGAAGTGAAGGTAAACCACGGCTGGCTGAAGCTATTTTCTCCTCTCTACAAAAATCTATTTTATGCAAGCAGTAGATACCCTGAGGCCTCATGACCTGCCCAGTTGGCCAGCAGCAAGTGGAGATCTTCCAGAATTGCAACTAATATCAAGGCTATAGGGATCAGTTCTCGAGAAAATGGCTGTTTTGGAGGGTGGCGTTTATGGCATTATACCCCATGGAGGTCCTTCCCTTTCCCAAATCCCATCCTCACCAGGCTCTACTCCCAAATATCCAGGAATTTCCCAACTCAGTGTTGGCAGCCCTAGTGTGGGACCAAGATTGGCATGTCCACCTGGATGGCAGACCCAGAGGGATGGCAGCAGTAAGCTGGAACTGGGAAATGTCATGTGGATGTTAAGTTGGTTCCCAAGCTTTTATTGGGCAGAGAATGTCTGTGAAAGGTCCAGGATGTCCAAGGGGCCTCTATAAAGTGTGTCACCCTATCCAAAGGGCTGGGAGGATTGTAAAGGTGGACAGACATGAGCCTTCTCTCTGCTGGAAGGGGCAGGGTATGAGAAAAAGAGGGGAAATAGCATGCTGTCTGGACTGCTCAGACTGAGGCCTTGGGTGGAGCAGGGCAATCCATAGCTGGTTGGAAGAAGAGGAGGGGGAAGTGGGGAACCAGACACCTCCATTTTTGTTTAGACTGATATCAACTTAGCACAGGCATGTTGGCTGCCATGTCTCCCACTATGGCAGGAAACCTCCCATCTGACAGCCCTATAGAATGGTGGTGTGGTGGTTGGAAAATATAAGCAGTGCACTGATATCACAGTGTCACTTCTGGTGCAAGTGGAAGTGACATCATTACATTGGTGGAATGCCCAAGGATTCCCTAACACTATAATAAAACTTTGAGTGTTGCATCAGAATTGACTTCTGCATTGGTGTGAAGCCTATTTGGATGTCCCCACCTTCTAAAGCTCCCACTAGTTTTTGGAGCTGGGTTGGCAATCCTATAGGCCCATGAGGAGACAGACAACCCAGGTAGGGCTATGAATCTTGCCCCAGGTACCTCACGTGAGATAGTGAGTGTTTGAATATGGTATCATCAGTAGTCATCCAATGTCTTAACCACCAAATCACTCTGGGGAAAAGGGGACAGGCAGATCTGTGGAAAGGCAGAACAAAATGTTTATTTAAAAAATGCAGTGAACAGAGAACAATGTTCAGTATTTTAAAAAAACAACATTTAAAGAAAACTATGGTTTCTACTTTTGAGCAAACTGGCATAGAATTGTACTATATGAAATTAAAATTAAACTCCATAAAGGAACAAGGTGTATGATGTCTCTGCGAGTGTGCATGGGACACACACACACACACACACACACACACACACACACACACACACACACACACACACACACACACACACACAAATTCTTATCCAACTTTGCCCATATGAAGAAATTTCTGACTACAGCTTGTTTGCTGCGCATGGAACTTTGTGTCAAAGGTTTTTGAAAAGCAGATTGCTAAGAAATTGAAACACTGTGCAACTGGGAGAGGAGAGCAACAGAAAGCTCTCAACTACAATAAGGTGATGGATTGAGACCTGCAGTGGTTCTTTTTGCTGCTTTGATTTAAAAAGTCTTTATTTTATTTGGATTTTGATCTTTCTGTTCTACCTTGAGTTGCATGGCACTTGTAAGCCTGGCTGAATTAATGTGCACAGGAATCCTATGTCTGGCTTCCCATAAGTATGGCCTGGCTTCCCATACCTCTGTACACTTTCTCCCTCCTCTAACCATATACACACAGGCCTGCAAAGACAGAGCCATTATTGTACCTCGGTAATTTTGCAGCTAAAATTGCTATGAATCACACTCATTAGATACCTTAAATAAGAAGTCCTCCTCCCAGATGATTTCACCCTGAAGGTAGCACTCTAAAAAGCAGCTGCTAGGTTGATTCCTTCAAATTCACCAGAGTCAGTCATAACTGATAATAAACTAGTGAACTGTAGGGGTTTGGTTTCAAATATAGGAGGAGACTGTGGACATTTTTGCCATTTGGTCTCCGCATTCTGTGCATTCCCTTTTGGTTGGATACTTGGTTACACACACATTTCCCCCTTTCTGGAACTCAGCACACTCTCAGATCTGAGAATGTTCACAGTATACAAAAGCTCTCAAAGTGCGACATACCAGGGAAAGCAAAGGGACATATAATTTACTTTCTTTGGGTTACCTTACACCTCTCAGGCTGTTTCTGCACAGCTGAAAAACAGTACCCTAGGGACAGTAAAAACACAGTCCCTGGGGTGCTGCTGCATCACAGCAGCACTGTACTAGCACCCCCAATTGGCATAAAATGCCGCTTTTGAAACTCACTCCCTGGGCGAGTTTTTTCCAAAGCAATTTTTCCAAAGTTTTTGCGCTGGAATGGTGTGAAGTGCATCAGCATGAGGGCGCCACTTTTGGCCCCTCTGTTTTCTGTTGACCTACCTCTCCTCCCTGCGCAGGTCTGGACAGTTTGAGGGACACACTCACACTGCCCTCTGACTCCTGGTGGTCCCACCTAAAGGTTGTGAATAAGTCTATTCAAGTTCAGAAAATCTTCACAGACACATAGGGTTTCCAGGTGGAGCTCGACAACTGGTGAGAGGGATGGGGTTGGGGATATAGGGAGGTGTGCAATGAGTTTATGGCAAGTCCTAGAGCTACCTTCCACCACTTCTTGGCTTTTCCGGAAGTGATGTAGTGGCATTGGTGTTTTTTTTTAATTTCCTGTATCCATCAGGGATTGCCACTGGGAGGCCTGGCAACCCTAGACACTAGAAATGCAGATCAGGAAACTTCAGCTTCAATATCCTGCGACTGTTCAAAACTATCTTCAGTGCATGCCTTTCCCATCCCGCTGGTGCCAAGACTTTCTTCCCTGGCCATGCTTGACTGACTGGGATACAGCCAGGCCTGTTTGGGAATGAGGAAGCTCTGATCCATCTGCTATAGGAAGAGAATGGGAAAACTGCACCATCTCCTACTGGTAAATGCAGACATGTCTGATCTCTCTATACAGCTGTTAATAAAATTGCAGTAATGGCATGGTTACACTAACATAATTTATTTATACTGGTTCACAGAGCTTGAGGTGCAGAAAGAAAAGATAGGAAGAAAATGTATTATTGCTTCATAACTTTTTTTTATTCTATAAATGGTAGTATAACTGAAGATGGAGGCAGCTTAAATCATAGTAGATTTTAAGTCTGACTGAGAACCAACCCAGTTCCAAATGGTCCCAGTCCTTGCTGCAGTGTTTCTTGGAGGTCACTTGACAGCCTCCCCATTCCTTGCATTACCAGTGAAGATGTGGGCAGAGTTCCTGGGTTTGTTGGGCAGGAATGGAGGCTCTGGATTAGCATTGCCAGCTGATGACTGGCGCATGTTGAGAGACTGGGGAAACATGGACATGACTGTACTTCTGCTTGACAGAATATGACAGAATACAAGTTTACCATAGAGTTTTCATTAAATCCTGGAGCAGCATGACATCAGTTTTGGGTTTGCCCTGGAGATGACTTTGTGCTGTTGACTTATGGTGATTTTTTTCAGCATCCTCCCCACTTGCCTGCTCAGTGGCAGTTGGGGTCAAAGGTTTGCAAAGCAAGAGGCCTCCCCTCAGAGACAGAATGAAGGGAAACTGCGCCTGGGGCACCACGTGCACAGTGAACCTACCGTGGCACCGCCTGCCCTGCCCCAGAACATCCCACCACGCCCCCTCCACAGCCCAGCCACGCCTCTGCCACAGCTCCGCCCGAGGCGTCACATCCCCCCTGTCCCATTGGCACTACGCCACTGCCTCCCCTTATAGTGTCAGATTGGAAACTGCACTCTGAGCATTGCCAAGCATGCTATTACCATGTGGCAGAGACTAAGGACCCAATCTACTCCTGAATCTGGCTCATCTTGGAGAATTTTGTGTACATCTGGATGCTGCCCAGGAAATTTATCCTATTATTGTTGATTAAAATTTGGTCAGCATTTGTGATTGCCATTTTCTTTCCAAATTTGATGGAGTTTTCCAGAAATCCATGAAGCAAATTTACATTTAAGTATGAGATGCGGTCCAGAAGGTTCTTGTAATTATATTGATTGTTTAATACTTGTATAGCTTTGGTGTTCATTGGATATTCCTTAGCAGACCTTTTTTCAGTAAATATGATACAGAAAGTGGCAATGAATAATCAAAAATGCTATTTTTTTCAATCTTTTTATTGTAGTTCATCACAGTTTTATTATGTAAATTTTCTTCCTTAGTTTCCTTCATTGTAAATTTAAAGTGGTAAGTTCTGTTCATGTGAGGAATTACATTTCTCACAGTGGCATCCTAACCAGTTATATTTTCTAAATTCATTGAAGTTAGTGATCTTAGAAGGATGTGCCTCTGCTTAGGACAGCACTGTAAAACAGCAATTTCCTCTGTGAAACTAGGTTTCAGTAGTGTCTCATTTCCTCATAAAGAAACTAAAATGCCATGCCAGCAACCCACTACAACCCAGTTTCTCACATCATGTATTTGCTCTTTGTGATAGTCTCAAGAACTAAACAAGAAGAACTCTTAACCTGTTACCCTGACAGAAGGAAAGCAAGACATCTTCATTTACAATTATCAAATGATTATCAAATGCTGCAGTACTGACCCTAGTATTAAATCATTTTTAATCAATAATTGAATCAATAAGTGAAATCAATAATTCCCCCCAAAAAAACTGGTGTCATTGCCACACTTTTGCTGAATAATAAAAAGCAGTGAAATCAAATTAATAACTAGTAAAATTTAATCACCTGATAAACAAGCACATCTTTGTGTGGGTAACATCAAATTGTATACTGGGTACTGAAGACAACAGTATCTCTACCCATCCTGTCAACCCCTGTGGTGCCTAGCAGTGTGATGATAAGATGGGGAGCCCATTCTTTACATTGGCTAGTGTATCCACAAGGACAGAAAACCTTATCTGGTCTTGCCCTCACCAATGTGTGCCTTGCATAATAGCCTACTGCTCCCTTCCTAAAGGGATTAAAGCTAATACAATACCTGTGCCATAGAAGCTCAGTTTCCACCTCCATCCCTGGACTATCTCCCCTGCTAAAGACAAAGAATATGCTAATGTGATTTCCTGAGAGGGTTCTGCCAGTACTATGCTAATCCTAAACCTTTTTCTCTGACTAATTTCTCTCCAAATATCCCCTTACTTACATTGACATTGTTTTACAGCTGTGATTGAATCAGGTCTGGCACTTCTTGGCTTACCTCATTAACGTCAAGTGCCGAACATTTAATTTTAAATATTTCACCCATCAACTTGAGCATCACCGCTCAAGTTAATCACTTCTCTCTTGTCTTCCCCTGGAAAGGCAAGAGTCTCCTTTGCTTTAGGAGATTCAGGGTTGCTCCCTAAAGGAATCCCCCTTGCCCAACACTCAGTGTTCAATATCTATGAAAACATCTTTGTATGTGGCTATTGTCCCCAATACATTGTTTCTTCTTCTGCCAGAGCTAGTGTGGGTCACTCAGTTCTGTTCATTGAACCATTCCCCTCCAATATCAGGTGATTATAACCCATATTCCCAGTTCCTCTGGTATTCCCATCCTATCCCCTCAACTGTATATACATCCTAGGACTGTGTATGTTTTCTTCTGCTTTCACTATTTTGTGCTTGTATGTTTATTAGTTTTTCTTTAATAAAATTGTTAAATTTTATCTTGCTCTGATGTGGATTTCTTGCAAAAGCAGCTTTCCATATACATAGACAACCAAGATTCTAAGTGTATGCAACCCCTTGCTAAGCAAAAGGTCAGCTCTTGCTAATTCCCCAACTCTATAGGGACATACCCCCATCACTTTGGGTAACACCCTCCCTAACATTTTAAGTGTGGGGTTTTGTGTTTGTGTGTGAGTTTGTTCTTTTTTGCTTTTCTTTTAAGGTTCTCAAAACAGTACCATATCAATTCAACATATCCGAATGCTGGAGATATAGCATTTCAGTGCTGTATCAACAGGTTTTGGATGCATTGGATTACTATGGGCTATAGCACTGTTACTGTAGTGTGAAAATGTTAAAAAGGAATATTCTACTTTAAAAATCAGAAAAAACAGCACACCGCAGCAATTCAGGAGCACAAGGAAGAACTGAAAAAGGGACAACATGGTTTTTTTAAAAAAACAACAGCTGATCCCTGGAATGACAATGGGACACAAGTGGCTTTGTCTGAAAAGGTTAAAAGAAAATTCTGTTAACAGCAGGAACCCAAACTCTCTCTCTCTCTCTGGCTCATTCTGCACATGCAGAATAATGCACTTTCAAACTGTTTTCAGTGCTCTTTGAAGCTGTGCGGAATAGCAAAATTTTGCAAACAGTTGTGAAAGTGGTTGGAAAACGCATTATTTTGCATGTGCGGAAGGGGCCTCTCTCTCTCTCTCTCTCTCTCTCATTCACTCACAAACACACACACACACACACATGTTAGTAGCCAGCTGCTCAAATGGATTATAAGAGTAGTTTGAAGGGAGCCTAAATATCTCATGCATTCTAACTCAGCATAGTCCAATTGCTTTTGTACATCTCATACTACAATGCTCTAACCCTCAAAATGAGAATGAAACATTGGATTTACTATGAAGGTTCCTTCTCATATGAGAAAGAGAGGGCATCTTACTTCACCCTGAATTTATTTGACTACACAGAAATTTTAGGGTTGCAAACCTCTAAGTAGGGTCTGCAGTTATCCTGAAGTTATAAATGATTTCTGGATTACTGAGATTAGTTCCCCTGGAGAAAATGGCAGTTTTGGAGAGTGTACCTTTTGCATTATATTCCCATTTCCCAGAAGTCTACAGAAATTTACTAGTTCAGAGTTGCAAAGATAAGAGTGGGGTATCCTTTGCTCCAAGTGACAGTGGGAGAAAATAAGTGCTATGTAACTTTCGGTAAAAAAGGGAAGTGACACAGGATAACCCTAGGAATCACTGAAAACTCTGGTAAAACCACATAATTTCTGGTGATTTTTAGAGCTACCTAGGAAGTAATGGGGCACTGCAGCCAGAACTGTGAGATTTTTTTAAATCTTTCTCCTGCTGCCTCTTGGAATACCAACAGGCCATGGGAGCAGCGCATCCTCCATATCCTTGCCCCTAACCCTCTTGTCGGCACTGCCTTGCAGCCCTAGTAGTTGGCAACCCTACACAGAATCTAGATCCATGTACACAATGTTTGTATGCATTCCTGAATTATGCTGTGCCACCACAGGGATGGCACTAAAGGATGAGCAGGCACACTGAGCTAAGAGGAAGGAAAAATGCCATTTCCCCTCTATCCCACCATGGAGGCCAGAGATGTGTATCATCTGTATCAGTTCAGTGCCAAACCACTTAAGAACATGAAGTCAATTGTTAAAATCCTTATACCGCTGTACAACAAACCTTACCGTTACATGGGGGAAATAATGTGCATTAATTGTTGGAGACGTTGTTGAGAAAAAATAGCAGGGGAAGAATCAATGTCTAAATTACAGGCCTCTAACAAGTATATATATAAAAAACTGTAGTTAGCTGGAGGCTGCAGATGGAAGCCTAATACTCTGCAGGTTGTAGGCTGAAAAAGGTTATCTCACACAAAACTTCAAGAATTGTTCTCTTTTGGGACAACCTGATCTGATAGGTAATTTCTTTCCTAAGAAGAACAGACTATAGTCTGGAAACCCCCGTGTGTTTAGCGAGAGGCTTTCCTACTCAGCTCTAAGTTTGTGTAGCACAGTGGCTAGGAGACACAGTTGTGAACCAGGAAGTCCCTGGTTTCTATTTTTCCATTACCAGGAGCTCATTAAAAAGGGGCCTGAATTTCTCATCTATGCTGTTTTGACCTGAAAATCCCTGTTTCAATTTCCCTTCTCCCTTCTGTGAATTGAACATTTGATTTGTTCTGTCTATGATTTTTTATTTCTCATTTTCTCAAACCAAATTTCTTATTTATTTCTTATTTTCTCCAACTAAACATAGGTTTTAATACAGCTGCTCCTGCAGCGGCAGGAGAAAAGTAAAATAAAATGACTAGCCATCAACTGACACTGTGATATCACTTTCTCATAAACCCTGATTAATCCTCCCTCAAAAGTCAAAACAACCCTTGAAAAAGACTCTGTCCCCTTTTCTCCACCTTTACTTCTATTAGGGGGGGGGGGGAGAGGCTAATCCCTCCAATTTTATTTTATGTTTTAGATTTTTCTGCAAACCTAAAACTTTTGTTAGGTTTGTGAAAAGATTTGTCTTGTCTGCTCATGATCCTGGTCGCCAGATTTAAGTATCCACTAATGAGACTATACTAATAATAATGTACATGAATGACATTTATATGGCCTACATTGTACTTACCATGCCATGAAAAATCCATACCATAACACACATACACCACAAAAAGCTCTACGAAACGTACAGTGAAAAACAGGAGACCAAAACAAGTGGACAACAGTGCAAACAAACAAGAAAATAATTCCATCAGCTCATTATTGGAGAAATTCTATGCAGAGTTTCACCTTTCTAAGTCCACGTATCTCATTTCGCTTCGAAGGATGCAGTACTGTTTAGGGTACTATATTACTATAGGGAGTAATAAAGAAGCCATTCTCTCTGGACTTTGTGGTCGTAATAATGCTAACCTACTTTACAAGGTTGTAAATGTTTACAACATAATAAGGCACATGGTGCACTTTGAACATTCTATAGCATTATATGAAGACTGGGTCATATTATTTACCGGTATTCCAAAACCTTGGGACCTCCATCTGTATCCCCCTCTTTTCTCTCCTGTTGGAGACTCTAAGGAGCTTACAATCTCCTTGACCTTCCCCCCTTGACCTTCCTCCCTCACAAGAAACACCCTGTGAGGTGGGTGGGGCTGAGAGAGCTCCCAGCTGCCGTGTGTGGGAGTGCACAGGCTAATCTGAATTCCCCAGATAAGCCTCCACAGCTCAAGCGGCAGAGCAGGGAATCAAACCCGGTTCCTCCAGATTAGAATGCACCTGCTCTTAACCACTACGCCACATTGAAAGGGATGCTGTTTCAGGGTGGGGGATAATCCACCCCAAAACAGCATCACTTTCAATGTTGTTTAACTGGGGACCCCAGATTTTCCCTGTAAGGTGGATTTAAAAGAAGAATTTGGGCTCTCTAGTTTAAACACCATTGAAAGTGATGCTGTTTGGGGGTGGGGTCCAGCATCACAGCGGCTGCCCAGGGGGAGGGTGTGTGTGCAAAACTCAGATTTTGCACAGGGCTCCATTTTCTCTCTATGACTCTGCCCAGAGGGGAGGGCAGAAGGAACTGCCAGCTGCCCACTGGGAGCCCAGCTGGTAGGGGGCAGGGGAGAGCAGGGTGGGGGAGTCTGCCGTACCTGGCCTTGGAGAGCCGCTTTACAAGCGCTAGGCCAGGGGCGGATCTTGGGGAGGCGTGGCCATGTCCTAGGAGTGGGTGGGGGTGTGGCCCCACCCCCAGACCCCCCATAAAAATCTATACCTATGTCCTTGCCTTAAACAAGGTGTTAAGAGCTTATAAAGAATTACATCAAGGTCCCAGCCTGGTAGCCTTGCTTCCTCCTACTTCACCAGTTTTTGCAGCCTTCTGCTGCTTTGAGTCTCCACCCATTTATTTATTTATTCATTCATTCATTCATTCATTCATTCATTCATTCATTCATTCATTCATTCATTCATTCATTCATTCTTTGGGCTTCTATACCGCCCCATCCCCAAAGGGCTCTGGGCGGTGTACAACAAATAATCACATATAAAATAAAACAACTAAAACCTTTAAAAGCAGCGATAAAATGAGCACTATAATAACTAGAATGACTAAGAGTGGCGTCCAGCTACCCATCTCTAGAATCCTCTCTCAGGAGGGAGAAGTGGCAGATCCCAGGATGGCAAAAGGCCCAGATGTAACGGACCAGGGAGGGGGAGCACCATCAACGGCTGGATCCTCCAAAGGCCCGGCAAAACAACTCCGTCTTACAGGCCCTGCAGAATTCGGTAAGATCCTGCAGGGCCCGGACAGCAGGTTGAAGAGTGTTCCACCAGGCCGGGGCCAGAGCCGTAAAGGCCCTGGCCCACGTGGAGGCCAGCCGTATCATCGAGGGGCCAGGGACCACCAATAAATTGGCCTCCACTGAATGGAGAGGCCATGCTGGGACGTATGGGGTGATGCGGTCTTGAAGATTGAAATCCAGGTGGACCCCCAGGCTGCGCACGGAGGGGGTCGGTGCCAATGTGACCCCCTCCCACACCGGCGGCTGAAACATCCCGCCCCCCCCTTCACGGCCAAGCCAGAGGATCTCTGTCTTTGATGGATTCAGTTTTAACCTGCTCTGTGGCAACCAACCAGCGACTGCCTCCAAACAGTGCTGTAGAGCCACAGGGGCGGTGACTGCACCCCCCTCCATCAACAGAATGAGCTGAGTGTCATCTGGGTCAACCCATTCTGAACATAGGGGTTACAGATGGAGTACTATAATTGTTGGGCTCAGAATAAATATTTTCAACACCTTCCCCCATTATAGGTGGTCTTTTTTTCTTAATCAACATCTCTCACCCATAAAAGGTGGCATCAGCAGGCTGTTGTGGGTTTTTCAGGCCTCTCCATGCCACAGAGAGAATGCCTCTGAAGTTGCTAGCCATAGATTCAGGTAAACCTTTAGAAGCAATAACTACTAGATCATGACCCAGAAAACCCACAAGAGCCAGTTAGTATGAGAGTTATGCATAACCTCATTCTCTGACATTATGTGGTTGGCTTCAACTCCTGTGATAGCCATTTTGTTGTTGAACCCATCAGCCCACCTAAAAATTCCAAAGATGCCCGAAGACCCAAAAAGGTTGGGGACCCTTGTTTTAATTTTACTCCCCTTTTATGGGTGGAGGGGATATTGTTACCCATGGTTGGCTCACTGGCAAAATCTCAACAGATTCAAATGTTGCACTTTTATACTGTAGAATCCTACCCTTGAGTAGGTGCCAATACCAATGAATATAAAATGAAAGGCAAGACAATGTATATCTAGACAGATTTTATCACACCTGTTCATTTAGTCTTATAAGATATTCCTTTATAGTAGGCAGAAAACATAATCATTTGAAATATAGACAGGCATTATATTTATTACTGCAATTTTAATAATCTACAAATTACTAAAAGTATTTCTCTTACTCTACATAGTATGTATTTGGATCCTTCCGAGCATTCCTCTTTCTTGTTCTGGCATTCTAGGGACTCAAAAACATCCTAGCTGAGAGTCACTGAACATGGTGTGAATATTAATGTTCTGGCTGTGTTAGCCGAACTGTGGTCTTGGGGAAATGCCAGATTTTAACATCTGAAAACTGAAGCTATTCCAAGAGAATGAGGACCAGTTCTTGTGCTATACTGACCATTTTTTGATTTGAGAGGAATTATCCTCAACATCAACAGCATTCTAATAGTGTGTCAGCCACAGCAACATCTGCAATTTTATATGTACACTTTTGAATATCAAATAATGTTCTGAGCCCCACACTACTAAAAAAAATCATTAATTTAGTTGAAACAGGTTCTACCTTCCCTTGAAACATCTCAGATTTTTCTGCACAGCAAAAAGCTCTAAATGTGGCTCTGAGGCTCATTCCGCACATGCAGAATAATGCACTTTCAAACTGCTTTCAGTTCTCTTTGAAGCTGTGCGGAATAGCAAAATCCACTTGCAAACAGTTGTGAAAGTGGTTTGAAAACGCATTATTTTGTGTGTGCAGAAGGGGCCTGAATTTCAGTGTAGGTGAACATTGCTACAATGTTTAGGCCCAGATCAACATTGCCCCTTTTAAAGAAGTTCTTTAAGAGCCCTGGATTCTCAGCAAATATTTTGCCTCACTAAGAGAAAATCAGTTCTTCAGTTGTGACTTGTGAGAGGAAAATCCATGAATCAGTCCTAACTGCTTAACTTTGAATAGAACGGTGGGTATTATGAGTCATCATGTCACTTCTGCCTTATGGTGACCCTATGAATTAATGACTTCCAGAACATTCTATCTTTAACAACTTTTCTCATATTTTGCAAATGGCTTCCTTGGTCGAGTCAGTCCATCTTGTGTTGGATCTTCTTCTTTCCCCGCTGCTTACAACTTTCCCTAACATTGTTGTGTTTCCCAGTGAGCCTTTCTCATAATGTAACCAAAGTACAATAGCTTCAGTTTAGCTTCTAGGAAGAGATCCGGCTTGATTTGATCTCTGTGTTTAAAGTGCCATCAAGTCACTTCTGACACATGGCCTTGGTCAGGCCTTGCAAGCTGAGACTTGTGGCCGCCTCTACAGAGTCAATCCATTTCATGTTGGGTCTTCCTCTTTTCCTGTTTCCTAGGGCGTTTTCGCACACACTGTTTGTTGCAGATCCAGCATGTGAGTTCGTTGCTGTTTCCCACATTTGTTTGCACACACTTAAGCCGAAATGTGTCCCGACCCCCCTTCTGTGCCACATTCCAGCCGTTGTTCCACATTTTTCCTGTCGCTCGATACTTCTGCAACTTTCTTGGAAAAACCGGTTTCCCCCCACAATCTGGTGGCTAGGTGCGAAACAAATCTGGAGTAAGTGACAGTCAGGGGTGATGCCCACAGTGTGACAGGATTTGATCCAGCCAATGGGAATGTGATTGGGCTTGCCAGTTGCGCACGCACATCCCATTGTTCCGCTTGAGTCTCACTCGACTCCCTCTCCTCCTCCCGTTCGGTTGTGTGCGCCTGATAGCTCGAGCTACCAAGTCCCCATGGCACCGTTGATTTGATACATTTGCAGCACGGTGACTCATTCAGTAGTTTCCCCTCCGTTAACACGGTAGCTCAACAGCCCGTCCATGGAAACGGGATGGGAAGCAATTTGGAAGCCCGCCCCCGGACGACCCCATGATGGTGCGACAGCCAATCAGAGCGGTCGTTTGCGCCGCATTCCTGGGCGATGCAGAAACCCGGGAGTTGCGAAGCAGGCAGAAGATGTGTGACTACCTGGCCATGTGTGAATGCCATCAAGCGACGAAACTGCATCAAAAAGGTCAGGAATCAATGCAGTTTGCTTTTATTCTAGAATAAAAAGTGTGTGAGAAAACGCCCCTAGTTTTATTGTCTTCTCCAGTGATTCTTGTTTTTACTTTATGTGACCAAACAGCCTCAGTTTAGTCATTTTAGATTCTAAGGACAGTTTAGGCTTGATTTGATCTAGAGCTCACTCATTTGGGGGGTTGGAGTTGGGGGGAGTGCAAGGTGTCTGTAACACTCTCTTCCAACACCACATTTCAAGGGAATCTGTGGTCTTCCAGTCAGCTTTCTTCCATGTCCATCTTTCACACCCATGCAGAGTAATAGGCAACACTATGGCATGAATTAAATGGATCTTGGTGACACATCCTTACACTTAAGAATCTTTTCTAGCTCTAAGGCCCCTTCTGCCCTGCCCAATAAAGTCGGTTTGGGGGCGGTATAAACACTGTTTGGAGCGGGAACTTCACACAGCTCCTGCCCTGCAAATGACTCTACACCGCCCTTAACCCACACCAATGACCTTGGAGAGGGTTGTACGAGAATCACTCAATGAATGATTATTTTGTTTTACAGTGAAGCACAGCCATGGACGAGCGAATGGTCATAACTATCAGCCGCTGTAAATAGATGAATCGCTCATTGAGCGATTCTTGCACAACCCCCTTCCTGGCTCCCATTCACAGAGCCACGAGGGGAAAAGGGGCCGTCCCATGGCCCAGGGGGTCAGTCCTGCCTGCCTGGGAGAAGCAGGGACGAGGTGGGAGGTGGCGAGGAAGGGAATCACGGGTGTGCCTCCATGTGAAGGTGCATCCATAGTCCCTGGCAGCTGTTCAGCTGCTCGCATGAGCATGTACAAAGAGTCCCGGGGCTCCATCGGAGACAAGTACACCGGTGTGAGCCCACCTTCCTGGCCTGTGCAAAAGGGGCCCTAGTCTCAATCTTTTTCAGATTTCTTGGCTGCTGTTTGTCTTTTGGTTGATGATGGAGCAATGAAATAGAAAGTCTTCAACAATTACAGTTTCCTCATTGTCCACCCTAAAGCTAAATAATTGGCCTTTTCTCCACAAATTGTTTGGAACGTCTCCAGAATGTTTTTCATCCCCCCTTTTACCATAACATTTCTCCACACAAACATCTGATTTGTCACCTTGTCATTCTGTTGAATCATTGTTCCATGTAATTGTGGGTTTACTCATGAGTAAAATTACCCACATGTAAGAGAAATTTCAGGAAGAATTTTTTTTGAATTGTTGCTTTAGGTAATTGCGGTGGATAAATTTAGAGAGGAGTAAGAAAAACAGCCAAAAACAATAAAATGCACAAAATTATGACAACCAAGAAGGGAAGAAGAAAGGAGTGAGGCAAGGGATGTGAAAAAATTGTTGGCTAGACTTTGAGGGGAAAGTTGAGTGAGGGCACTGGGGCTTGAGAAACTGGTGGCTTTTCAGCAGGAAATTTAAAATTTAAAGAATACTACACTGCAAGGGAAGCCAGCTTGGAAATGTTTCAGCCAAAATAATTGTTGTAAAAGGGTTTTTAAATATGAAGGATTAAAAAGAAAATACAACTTTTTTTGAGATGAATGGAAAGAAATGAACTGTGCAATGCCATTGAGGAAGCAATTTATTAAAGTCCTGGAAATGTTTTAAATGACTAGTGTGGAAAAGGCCATTCTCCAGTAGTCATTACTGTTGTCTACTTTTGCTCAACTATAATCCTTCTTTGGCACTTTTTCCTTTAACTCTCAGCAGCAGTCATGTGACTAGTTTCTGCTGGTAATGTAGTATCAGCATATCTCAAATGGTTAATGTTCCTCCCTACAATTTTCACTCTGCATTCATCTAAATCTAATCCATCTTTCCTTATGATATGTTCTGCGTACAGATTGAAGAGACTGGGAGATAAAATAATCTTTGTCTAATACCTTTGCCAATTGGAAACCATTCTGTTTCTCCATGGTCTGTCCTAATTGTTACCAGAGTACAGGCTGCGCATCAAAACTATCGCACCCATTTCCTTTAAAAACAGCTATAGCTTTTCATGATCCACACAGTAAAAAGCTTTGCTGTAATCTATAAAGCACAAGCTGATTTTCTTCTGAAATTCTCTTGTATGCTCATATCCACTAACCAACATAAATTTACCATGTGATCTGCAGCGCTTCTTCCTTATCTGAATCCAGTTTGAACATCAGGAATTTCTCATTCCATATATGGTAACAGTAATTAGTATAAGATTTTGAGCATCACTTTCCATTGCATGAGAAATTAATGTGATGGTCTGATAGTTGCTGCAATCTTTGAGGTCTGTTTTTTTGGAAATTGGCATGTAAATTGTCCGTTTCCAGTCTGTGGACCATTGTTTTGTTTTCCATATTTATTATAAAGATTTTAATGGATTCTGTTTTTGTGGCTTGGAATAGCTCTATTGATATCCCATCTGCTCCTAATTATTTGTTTCTCCCAACTGCTCTCATTGCAGCCTTGACTTACTTTGTAAAGCTGTAGGTTCTTTAAAAATATTATTTGTGGAAAGAATCTGTCATCCTTTCATCTCTTTTGCATATTCTTTAGTGTATTGTTTCCACCTTTTCTTTAGCATGGCCCTTTCCGCACAGGCCATGTGAGCGGGGGTTTGTTTGCATGAACTGTCCTGCTGGTCCAGCAGCCAGTGGCGTGTCCTCTGCATGGGCTGCGCTGCTCCCGGTGCTGGCTCCCGTTGATCTGTGGAGGCCAGGGGCCATGCCCCCGTGGCCATAGCAACACCTCCGAGGTCGGAGGCCAGGAGGCATGGCCTCCACAAAGCAACCAGAGCCATCAGGAGGTAAAAGGGGACTGGGAGTGGTGTGGGGAAAATGCCGGCTTCCACACAAAGAAAACACTGTTGTGTGTGTGTGGGGGGGGGGGGAAATGCTGCAGCAGGGGCAGCTGTGCGATCTTCTCCCCCACAATGGCGTTTTTACTGGCCCCACACCAGTCTAAATGGCCCATGTGGAATGGGCCTTTGTCATGTTCAGTTAGCATATTTCTACATTGATCTTTTAGCATGCCTACCGGTGCTTTAAATTTCCCTCTTTTTCCTTGGATCTTGTGGAACAGACAGTGGTATACCCTGGGCTTGCCCTGAGCACTGTACCCTCCCTCCATATCCAGCCCCCCCCAAATTCTCCCTGTTGTACCCCCTGCCACATTCCCCCTCTCCCTGCTATGCCCCCCTGCAAAAAAACCCTATAAACCTTTCTTCAAGCTGAGCACACCAAGGCTGGCAACACACTGAGGCCAGGGACAAGGCCAGGGAGGGTGCGTTGGCCTGGCCTCTGGGAGTGGGAGAGGGAGGGGTGGTGGCAAGTGGCCAAAATTCATCCCCACATGACCCAGGAGAATGGTGCCTGGGTCATTTGCCTCCCTTTGCATGCCTTAGGTATGCCCTTGGGAACATGTCTCTTCTTCCTTTTTTGTTGTACCATTTCTTTACACTTGTTATTATAATCGCCCAGAGCCCTTCGCCCAGAGCCCATTGCCCAGAGCCCTTCGGGGATGGGGCGATACAGAAATCTAAGAAATAAATAAATAAATAAATAAATAAATAAATAAATAAATAAATAAATAAATAAATAAATAAATAAATAAAATAATGGTTCTCTTTGTATCTCCCTGCAAGTTGCTGCAGCACTGCGTTGATTCGGTTTCTGTCATCGTTTACTTTTGCTTCTTAACCATCTTTAGTGATTTTAAGAGTTTCACCAGTCATCCATTGATGCTTTTAATTCGTTTTAGCAACAGAAATAGTCTTTGTCCATTCTTTCCTGATAATATTTGTAGTTTCCACCCATAGTTTTTATAGTTTACATTCATTTTAAGTTAGTAATGCAAAAGTTTTTAGGAGATCTTTAAACTCCTCAGGAATGTTGCTTAAATTATATTTTGGCACTATGAATGTTCTGGTGTTTTTCTTTAGCTTTATTCTAATTTTCAATATTTGCAATTCATGGTCTGTATCACAGTTGGCTCCTGGTCTTGTTTTAGCAGAGAGAATAGAGCCTTTCCATCTTTTGCTTCCAATTATGTAATGTGTTTGATTTCTATATTGCCATCTGGTGATGTCCATGTATACAATTGTCTATTTGGTTGTCTAAAACATGTGTTTGCAATGAACAAATTGTTGTCCTCATATAATTTTATGATTCGCTCGCTTACTTCATTTCATGCTCCTAGCCCAAATCTGCCAAAACTATTTGATTCTGCTTTGTTTCCCACTTTTGCATCCCAGTCCCCTATTTACTTACTTACTTATGTATTTGTCTTCTAGGTCACCCTTACCCAAATGAGCTCAAGGCAGCTTACAAAATGGAAATTGCCTATCATCTTCAAACAATCTTCAAACAATAAAAACCCATTAAAACTGATATAAAATTCCACAATGACAAAAACCTTGGCACCCTAAAATTGAGAGTACGAAACATAGCCCATACCCCCGCACAACAATATTCTCAAAACTATTGGGGAGTGAAAGAGGAGATGGGAGAGGGTAAGGGAAGCCAGCCGAATGATTATCCATTGCTTTTAACATGAAATTTAGAGAAGCTGTTTAGACTGGGAGTATTCAGTGTGTGCCCATTTTTGCCCTGCTTCATGGAAGTTGTAGTTATTTTAGCAGGAACACCTAGCTCCAGGTAAGGACGTAGGGAAGAGGGGGTTCTCAGGTTCAACCCCCCATTACATGTCTGAAGCTCCGCCGCCCTTTTGTGGTTTTTTTGTATTTATGGACTCCCAAAGGAGGTGCCCCATCCCCCATTGTTGCCAATGAGAGCTAATAGAAGATGGGGGCTACACCTTTGAGGTCCCTAACTTTGGACCCCCTGAACCAAATTTCACCAAACCTGGGTTGTATCATCAGGAGAGTCTCCAAAAAATACCCTGAAAGTTTGGTGTTGCTAGCATAACAATTGCACCCCTGACAGCAGACATCCCCCAAATTTCCCCAGATTCTCCTTTTAAATCCACCCCCTTCAGCATGGATTGAAAGGGAGAATCCGAGGTCCCCAGTTTAAACATTGAAAGTGATGCTGTTTCAGGGTGGGGGATAATCCACCCCAAAGCAGCATCACTTTCAATGTTGTTTTAACTGGGGTCCCCAAATTCTCCCTTTAGGGTGAATGTAAAAGGAGAATCTGGGCTCCCTAGTTTAAACACCATTGAGAGGTGGATTCCAGCATCACAGCGGCCGCCCATGGAGGGTGTGTGTGCAAAACCCTAGCTACACCTCTGCCCAGAGGGGAGGGCAGAAGGGACTGCTGGCTGGGAGCCCAGCTGCGGGGGCAGTGGGATGGGCAGGACAGAGAAGTCTGACATCCTTGGCCTCAGAGAGCTGCTTTTATAAGCACTGAGGCTAGGGGCAGGGTTTGGGGAGGCATTTAGCAGGAACACCTAGCTCCAGGCAAGGACGTAGGTAAGGGGGGTTGGGCAGATGGGGCATAGCCCCACCCCCCCCAATAAAAAATCTTTACCTATGTCACTGGCTCCAGATAATCATGTTACTCATACTGAGTCATGAAAAACAGCTTCTCTGATCGGCTGTCTTTATTAACTTATGACCCTGTAGCATACAAAGCAATTTATGCAGGAAATCTGTTACAAAACCATCGTAATGATTTGATGAGATGCTTGATTCATGTGCAAACAAACAGTTCAATCACAATAAATCTGATTGTCTTTCATGTTTGAATATTCTCAGCATCTCTGGTAAGATCTGATACACCAACTATTTCAGTTCTCATCTGTTGGGGAACAACATCCAGGCAATGAATCATATGTTTGAACTGGAGTTTTGTGCCTTTCAGACTTACATGAGACTGGCACTTTGGTATATGAATGAATGTATGTTTTGCAACAGAGCCAATAGTGGCTTCATGGGTGCTTTAAGGAGGAGAAAACAGTGCTGAGGGGAAAGCAGCAACTGCTTCTGCCTGTACACTCTTGTCACTAGGATAAAATCGCTCCTGTAAGTCTAGCTAGGAGACACCAAAGTACCAATGAGTATCTGATTAACAGTTCTTATGCGATTGCCCAATAATCATGAAGCTTTGTAACATGTAAACTACGTATAAAACATCTATCTGTCTATCATATTTTTCTCCTGCTTTCCCATCATGGAGCTTGGGGTTACATAAACGGATTCCTGCTCTCTACATGTACATCTATAAAACTGGACCTTAAAAAGCCATTATCTAAAAACATATTAGATGGAAATCTACTATAGTGAAAAGAGATGAGGAAACAAGGAAATGCCACCTGCAGGCATTACGATATTTTTTTCAAGAGGACTCCTTAAGGGATTTGTATTACATAGTTGTGTTTTCAAGGTAACAATGGAAAGATGTCATAATTTTTAACAAGGCCACAGGGAATGTATGTATATATAATTTCCATTCTTACTTAGCAGGTCCTTGAGTCTCTGTTTATTTCTCTTTAATAAAAAGACTAATATATTATCTGTTAGGTTGCTTGGTGAATGATAACATTCCTCATAAAGTTCACAGCTTCACAGGAATGATTGACAGTCTACCTAGTGTGTGTAAATAGCTCTTCTGACACATTGTGAAAGTATAAGTCTGGGTGACTCAAGCAAAACAGGAGTTGAAAAGACAGGTGACAGCTAGTGGGACTGGTATGGCTATTATCAAAATAACATTTAAGTAGGAGCTCATTAAGAATAGAACACAGGTAAAGAAATAATGTCAACAAATAATGGTGAATGGAAAATATCAAGTGATGGTGGATGGCACTTACTGCATGCTGCCTGTACTTGAAGTGTGAGTCTCCCTGTGGAGTGTGGAGTGGAGGGCACCTTCAAAGAATTGCCAATCTGAAAACTGGTCTTTTAAACCCACAAATCTACATGCTCTCCTGCTCATGTGATGGTACTGTAGAAATTACCTTGTAAAACTGGTTGTGGTGGTGGGTTTTCTGGGCTGGGTGGCCGTGGTCTGGTGGATTTTGTTCCTAACGTTTCGCCTGCATCTGTGGCATGATGCCAACCACCAGACCATGGCCACACAGCCTGGAAAACCCACTAGAACCAGTTGAATCCGGCTGTGAAAGCCTTCGACAATACCTTATGAAAGTCCCTTTGGGGGCTGTGCAAATTGTGAGAGCAATCTGACCAATCTTAAGGCATTTATGCATGCACTACTTGATTTGATTTTCTTCAAGGGTGAATTAAAGTCCCTTGCACTTACTAAGAGGGAGACCTCCTCCTACACTTTTTCTTCTCTGGCCATAAGATTGTATGTAACTCAAAGAGTTGTGCAATAGTGAAATAGGCTGCCTAGGGGGGTGGACAACTCCCCTAACAGGCAGTTTTCAAGCAGCAGCTGGATGAACACTCATCTGGGATACTCTAGGCCAGGGGTAGAGAACCTGCAGCTCTCCAGATGTTCAGGAACTACAATTTCCATCAGCCCCTACCAGCATGGCCAATTGGCCATGCTGACAGAGGCTGATGGGAATTGTAGTTCCTGAACATCTGGAGAGCCACAGGTTCCCTACCCCTGCTCTAGGCTAATCCTGAATTGAACAAGGGGTTTGACTAGATGGCCTGTATGGCCCTTTCCAACTCTGTGATTATATGACTCTCTCTTTGAGGTTCCCCCCTTAAATGGCTGTGTCATTGGCCAGCTGGGGGGCAGGAAGCAAGGTGTGAGATGATCCCTTCAGTCTGACAGTTACCCAGTTGTCAGCTACTCAGTTCATTCTGCCAATAAACTGTTAGGTTGTCAGAACATTTCCCAACATTTCCCTACACTACTTAAGGGCATATATTTACAGTAAAATTGTGATCTGCTTTATACTCACCTGTGTATGTCTATCTCTTCTCACTGGCAAGCACAAGGACATTCATACATCAGATAATAAGTATCTTCACTTATTAACTAGATCAGGGGTCTACAACCTGCGGCTCTGGAGCCACATGCGGCTCTTTCAGCCTTATACTGTGGCTCAGCATGGCCTGGAGGTCGGAGAGTAGCGTGGGCGTGTCCCTCCAGCCCTCCAGAGCAGTGCTGGAAGGAAAGGTGAGTGGAGGGGCTGAACTGGAGGCGGCTCCGTGTGTGAGAACACCACTTTTCGTGTCCCCTCCACTCACCTCTCCTTCCAGTGCTGCTCTGGATGGTTGGAGGGACATGCCCACGCTGCCCTCCGACCCCTGGAGCTTGGAGCGTAGCGTGGGCATGTCCCTCCAGAGCAGCTGCCATCCCCCCCTCTGCCATCTCAGCAGAGGGGCTTTCCCTGCCCGGCTCCTCTGCCTCCCAGCGCTGGAAAGAAAGGTGAGTGGAAGGGCTGAACCGGAAGTAGATCTTCAGCTCAGTAGATCTTTGGGCCCGTGGAAAACAGGCCCAAATGGCTCTTTGGGTGGTAAAGATTGCCGACTCCTGAACTAGATCAAAGAACCTTTAGTTAGCAAAACTTTACTCTAGCGAATCAGTATACAGAAAACTGAGTTCCTTCACAGCAGCACTGAAGAAGGAGAAGAAGAAAAGTTGGTTTTGTGCCCTGTTTTTCTCTATCTTTAAGAAGTCTCAAAGCAACTTACTACCACCTTCCCTTCCCAACCCCCCCCCCCCCAACACCTTGGTAGGTAAGTGGGACTGAGAATGTTCTGAAAGAACTGTGACTAGCCCAAGATTACTTAGCAAGCTTCATGTGAAGCAGTGATGAAACAAACCTAGTTCACAAGATTAGTCTCAGCAGCTCGTGTGGGGGAATGATGAATCAAACCCAACTGTCTAGATTAGAATCCACCACTCTTAACAACTACACCACATTAATGTAGTTTAGTAGCATTTCTATCTCCCTGGGAGAATCCCATTGCTAAAGAGTACAAATAAATTCTTCCTATAATTAAATATATCATTATACTGAACTGTATGTATTGTGGGTAGCTTATCAGATTCGAACCTGTATTTATTTTGGCTTAACCTGACCCATCTTTTAGATTAAGGTCCTTAGATTAAGGCTGATAGGGTAGGACTAGCTTAACATAACTGTGTTAGATATATACTGTAAAGTGTTAGTCAGGCTTTTAGACAAGAGGGAGGTTTGGCAGAGTCATGGGGGCACCAACTCTGGGGCTGGGGATCCCTGTATTAATGGGACGGGGTAGATACTGCGGTAGGCGGTGGCCATATGATAGAAGACACACGAGATATAATTATGCTCGCCTGCCTTCTGACCTCCGACTCCATCCCCGAAACGATGGTGGTTGGGATCAGGGACACTCTGCTTCGCCTTTGGTGTTAATTAACGCCTTGCGTCCATCAACAATAAGACCATGGTGTTCGAGACTTTCGAGCCCAAATAGTGCGGGACCTGGCATGTATCACCAGACCCGGTGCGCCGGTGAGACCGTCAGCTTGATGGTGGTCGCTTCTTGGCTTCGCTGCGGCTCCACCAATCACCGCAACACAGGGCCGTGTAGCACTGTTCACCGCGGAATCTGGTTCCCTTTAGGGCAGTCCGCCCGAGGTCACCGGCATAGAATGTCGCCTGGAGTGGTTGGCCCCGAGAGACGGGCCGCTTCTCCTGGTGTACCGGTCAGCTTAGCGCACTCCAGGAAGCGCCTGCCACAGCTGTTGAGGTGGTGTCGACTGGCGCTATGGGTTCCCCTGCTTATTGTTCTGGGGACTTAACGCCCATGCCGACGCTTGCCCTCATGTACAGCTGCCAGACCTTAGTGTCATCCATGCATGACGCTTAGGCCTTCCTTAATAAATTCTGGCCCTTAACTAATGGTGCTGGGCACACGCTGGATTTGGTCTTCGGTCGGGATAAACTTGGCTATCGTGATCCTTCTACTGAAAGAGTGCTATGGTCCAAATTATTCCCTGAAGGTGCGGTGGACTCGTCGCGATTACCCGCCTAGGGCGACGGCCGATGGTTCACCGCTGAGACTTTATGGATCCATCTGGCTTCCTGGAATGCTCTGGCGGGACCCTGGAACTCACTGCACGCCGATGAGCAGGTGGAGGACTGGCATTCCTGCCTCCGACGCCATCGATGCTGTTGCTCCCTGGCGTTCTACGCCACGGGCCCATGGTATACTGAGAGTTATGCCATATGAAGCTGGAACTTAGGACGCCTAGGAGCCGCAGTGTGGAGGAAATCAGCGACGAAGCTGGGCGCTAACATCTTATAGGACGCTTATGAAAGCTCTATGAGGTGGGCAAACGGCGAGGTGAAGAGGGCTTCCTCCTCCTCGTGATCCATAGTTTCCAGCACAATTGTTTCGTGATAATTCGTCATTGACCTCCTTATCGGAGAGATCTTCAAATTTTCAATTGAGCATTAGCTGTGAGGCATTTATGAGCTTTTTTCGCGGATAAAACGCTGCCGCCCGGCCATGACCTTCCATCCACGCTTGATACAATTAGTGAACTGGAGACTTCCTTGTCGCCTTCGGCCCTTTGTCTGCCCAGTTTTCCTGCTCTCTGAAGCTGCTGCTGACAGAACCTTAGCTGCTGTTAGGACCTACTACTTGTCCTCTGATCCGCGTTCGCCCTGGCTTGTGAAAACCTGCCAGGCGGAGCTACAACCCCATCTGTTGAGTATAATCGACGGCTCCCTTTGAGAGCAAGGAGTCTTCCCGGATGGGTTGAAGGAGGCAGTGGTCCGCTTCCACTCTTAAAAGACCCTCATCACAGATCCGCCAGGATCTGCCAATTACCGCCTCAATCTTTCGCTTCTGGGAAGGTAATTGAGAGAGTGGTGTTGGAGCAGCTTCAAGGTTTTCTGATGACGACGGGTTTCGACCCTTTCCAGTCCGGGCTTCCGCAAGGCATGGACGGAGACTGTTCTCGCCGCTGTCACAGACACACTGCACCAGCTGACCGGTATGACCGGGCGCTGCTGGTGTTGTTAAGCAGATCTCACCGCAGTGTTTTGACGTGGCTCTACTCACCGCACCTTGACCCACCGCCTGGTTGCCTCCGGAGTGCGCAGGCACCGTCCTTCAATGGAGCTCGTCTCTGCTTCTCCGCCGGAGTCAGCAAGTGAGGTGCGACTGCTTCCCGAAGTGCCTGCCCGCCTAATGCGTGTGTACCCTGTGCTTATCCCTCGCTTCGCTATTTAACATCTACATGCACCTCTTGCCCAGCTGGTATCGGAGTTTCGGTCATTTTGTCATCAGTATGCAGATGACACACAGCTCGCTCTGTTGATGGAGGGGAGCAACCGCCGGCCTCCCCTGTGGCTCTACAGCACTGTTTGGAGGCGTCGCTGGTTGGTTAAGTGCAGAGCAGGCTAAAACTGAATCCATCGAAGACGAGATCCTCTGGCTTGACCGCGGAAGGGGGGGAGGGTCTTTCCAGCCGCCGGTGTGAGGGGTCACTTTGGCCGACCTCGCTTCAAGAAGCCTGGGGTCCACCTGGATTTGTCTCTAATAATGGAGACTCAGGTGGCCCATACAACCCAGGCTGCTTTTTTTCCATCTCCTCGCCAGGTCCGGGCGGGTTGGCCTTCCTCTCCCAAGCTGACTTAGGCCACTGGGTGATCCACGCCTAACGGTCAGCCTCCAGATTAGACTATTGTAACTCTCGCCACGCTGGCCTTCCTTTGGCGCTTTGATCCAGAGATTAAACTGGTCCATATGCAGCAGCTTCTACTTTACAGGCAGCGCCACTTGGGCACATATCCAGCCTATACTGTATCATCTGCACCTGGCTCCCGTGGACTCGGATCACTTTCTGCTGGGTGCTGGTGCTTGACCTTTACGTCTGGGACTGCATTTTCGGGACCAGATTACCCCATACGCCCCTGCACGCCTTCTTCGGACAAGTGAGGCTAATCTACTGGTGGGTCCCTTGGCCCCTCGGCGATACGGGCTGGCTCTCCACATCGGCCAGAGCTCTTACAGCTCTGGCTCCCGGCCTGCGGGAACGCCTCCTCCACTGTCCGGGTTCTGCGACCTTGGTGAGTTCCCGCTGCAGGGCCTGTAAGACAGAGCTGTTCCGCCGGGCCTTTGGAGGAACCAGCCGTTAATGGTGCCCTTTGCCCCCGGCTCTGATACTGGGGCCAGCTGTCATCTCAGATTTTTAGATCGAATGTGGGATGCTGTTTCCTTTAGAAGCACAGAATTATAATAGCAGATTACAACGCCATCTATTTACTGTAGCTTATTATATTATTGGAAATATCTTATGGTTTTCGCTGCTTTTAAATGTTTTAATTGCTTATATTGTCTTTTAATGTTGTACACCGCCCAGAGCCCCTTGGGGATGGGGCGGTATATAAGCTTAAAAAATAAATAAATAAATAAATAAAATAAAAAATAAATATATCAAAATTGTTTTTGCTATGGTATTTTAAATTCTGTGTATAATCCCTCCTGTTCATGTCGCATAAACTGCTCAACAACAACACAATGATTGCCTTTAGGGGGCAGGGCTCTGAATGTGTCTTTCTGCATTAGTAACAGGGCATATGAATCAATCTGAAATGCACGGTGAACTGCCCCTGCATATACAACATTAAGGAATGAAAATGGGAACAAGAATTCCCAATGCACAATTACCCCTGAGAATCTAGACCAGGTAATCCAGAATTCCAAGAAGATATTTGACTCAGGAAACATCTCCTGACTGCATAGTAGCCAGTGAGATCTTTAAATACTCTGCAAGCAATTGTGCTTTTGTGATGAAGGTTAGGTATTTTAAATCCCATCTTAAAAGAACTGGTAGCTCACTCGATCAAATGTTCATGATTGACCAATTAACATTTGCTATAAAGTGTGAGCAACATTTTTTTATTTCATTTCATCTGTTAACATTAAATCTACATGTAACATCACATTGATTTTCTGCACTCTCCCTCTTCTCTACACACATTTATTATTAACTGTCTTCTTATTATGAGTTTCTGGAGCCACACATTTTTGTATAATGCTATCTTTCCTTTCACTGACAACTAGAGAGTGAGATATATGGGCTGCTAAGAACAGGAGAGATATTTGTAAATGGTTTATACACTGTAATTCTTGCTTTTGTCATTTCAGTCATCCTGTGCATCTCACACTGTTAGCTCTACCTTTGTGAATTAGCCCTAAACTGGAATTGCTGGAAGGAGGGCCCAACACAAAAGAGGTCTGTGGAGGAACAGGACTAGATAAACAAAGAATCATAAGTTTTATAGTTTGGGATGCATCAGTATTCCCTATGCTTTGCTTCTTTTTGTTTTCAAATGTTGCTGTTGCAATCTATTCATTTTGCTAGTTTTCTTTGATGGTGCTCTTTACATTGTGTGCTTTTTATGCCTCTTTTACACTATTTATACACTGCATAATCTTTGTTCATCTATTATTACACCATATCCCACTCCCCATATCGGCTCCCCATATCCTTGCCCACAGCCCTCCCACCAGTTGCTCAGGATCATTGACTCACCAGCTCACTAGGTTGCCTGAGCCAATAATTGGCTAGCTTGTAACACACATCTCAACAGATGGTTCAGATTGCTTGCTAATCAGGCATTCTTGTAACAGAGTAGTTCATATTATTCCTGCTAAAACTAGTTAAGGTCTAACCAGTCAAAAGTCCAGAACTAATTAGAGAATACCACCCCTCTTCATGATAGGAGGGCGAGTGTAAAGTGCTGTTTAGTTTCAGCTGACATGGCAATCCAGTAGAATTGTTAAGACCAGAAACTAACAGGTGTGGTTTGCCATTGCCTTTCTCTGTACAGCAACCCTGGTATTCCTTGGTGGTCTCCCATCTAAGCACTAACCAGGGCTGACTCTGCTTAGCTTCTGAGATCTGATGAGATCAGGCTAATCTGGGCCACTTAGGTCAGAGCTTAGGATAGTATGAAGTAAATAACAAGGAGGCCTCTTTTCTGGCCAGTTTAAAGGAGACCTCCCAAATTCCTGCCTGGTCCCTCAAAAGATAACTGTCTACTCCCATATCTTCCACAGGGTGGGTAGGTTGACCAATTTACAACATTATCAT
Organism: Sphaerodactylus townsendi; assembly: GCF_021028975.2. Taxonomy (NCBI): domain Eukaryota; kingdom Metazoa; phylum Chordata; class Lepidosauria; order Squamata; family Sphaerodactylidae; genus Sphaerodactylus; species Sphaerodactylus townsendi. The sequence goes on along the minus strand of NC_059425.1, from coordinate 40,807,755 downwards.
TATTTTACCATTCAATATAAATGAATCTGACTCAAGATTTTAAACAAACATAAGAACCAAATCTGTCTTTTTGTTTAAAAAAACATACTTATGATGTTGAAATATTAAAATCTGCTTAAAGATATACCTAAAAATATAACTTAGGAAGTGGTTCTTGAGTATTGAAGTGGGCTATTAGATTAGGTCTTAATCTCCACATTTTGGCAGGAAACAAATAAATTAGAGAATGAAGAAACAGGCTGCTACGTTTGGAGCCCACAGCTGAGCTATAAGCCAATAAAAGCTGTGTTTGTAATTGAAGTGCTGACACACAAGTCAACAACAACAACAACCTTCATTAGACATTTAAAATCGGCTCTAGAGCGTTACCAGACATTAATGAAGTACAAATCAAGAGTACATTCAAAACGCAGACAGAAAGACTGTATATAGCAGTATACATTACTTAGAAAGTTCTGTCACTTGCAAAAGAAATTTTGCTACTTTTTCCAAGAGCATGACATCTGTATTGTTTAACAGAAGCTCCACAACAGAACTGTCAGAGTCGCTTTCAGATTTGTCTAGGGCCAGCCTGGGAGAGAAATTCCTAATGCCCACATATCTCGGACAGTCAAGAATAATGTGAGCAAGAATCTCCGCTTGGTTTTTACAGTGTGGACAAACCTGATCCTGGAGAGGGATGGATAAGTAATGACAGGCTACTAGAACACATGAATCACAAGTCTGTTTCAGTGAGCAGTGAGGAGGCTGCCAAATGCAGATGACTTGGCTTAATGAACAGCTTTTTAAAAAAAGCTTTAAAAAAGAAAAAAAGGAAATGTGGCTCAACAATAACTGACTGTTATTAATGTTTTAATTTTGTGGATAGAATGCATAAAATTAAATCCAGCAAAAATACTCCATAGATTTTTCTTTATTAGCAAGCTTGCTATGTTTAAATTATCATCTGTTAGAGAACAGCTGCTGGGTCAGGGTTATAAAACCCCAGGAAATAAAAAGTTCCCTTTTTTAAGGTGGGGGGCGGGCACCCTAGAGAGGAATGAATATTGTCGAATGTGTCTGGATAAGATAAGACACATAAGATCCTCTTAAATAATTTCCAGATGATGATGTTTGACTAGCTTACTGCTTGCTTAACATGTCAATGCTTATGATTTGTTCAGAGTTCTGCTTTGTTTTAGATTCTGCAATCCCAGTCCTATGATACTGTGTATTAGATGGTTCATCCTATTGATTGCATTGTTTATTATTTTACTAAATTTGTTACTCTGCTCTTTCTCAGCCAAAGGCCAGATTCAGGGCAGCTTACACACATATTTAAACAACATAAATAAATCAAAGTCAGATATAATCAACCACCATAAAACCAATAAGATCACAATGAACATTAAGAACACTACCTCAAATTTCAACAATGATGATGACTAAGAATTAAGATGCCTAAATTTTTTATCACCCCCCATAAACATTTTTTCACTGGCTTTTTGTAACCCTACTTCAGAGCCCTTAGGATCCTTATGCCCTGTCTCAGGAAAACACCTTCCAATCAACACTGTGAGCAAACCCTTGCTCTTTGATTGGATCAAAGCAGGTTTTAGAAGCACTGGAGCAAAGTCTGTGTGTGCGTGCGTGCGATTTTACTGTCAAGTCAGAGCAGACATGGCAATCCCATAGGTTTTTCAAGGCAAGGGACATTCAGAGATAGTTTGCCATTGCCTGCCTCTGTATGGGCAGAGAGAGCTCTGAAAAAAACTGTGACTGACCCAAGGTCACCCAGCAGGCTTCATATGGAGGAGTGGAGAATCGAACCTGGTTATCCAGATTAGAGTCCATAGATTTTAATCACTTGGGATGGAGCAAATCATCTGTGTGGGACAGTCTGAAAAAAATGTAACAAGGAAGGATGAAGAGTTAAAATTACTGAGCGGACTCATTTTTATCTACATGGTTCTTCTTATAAATTGCTTGCATTCTCCACTGAATGTTCTGCAGCATCTTAGTACCACAGAACTAATGCTGAAATTAGTATTTAAACCTGTTATCTCATATCAATGGCAGGCTGAACTGCTAGACTGAGCTTGTGTGGACATGATGCTGGTGTTCATATAATTTTGAATGGTACCAGCTTGGAATAGAACCTTGCTATCACCTTGAAGCATTCTGGATTGTAGCATCACATACTGTCTATTCCAGAATAAAGATATTACATGTCATTGCTGCTTTACACCTCAGCTGGAGTGAAATTTTCTTTTTACAGTCACATTAGCTTGCCTCAAAATTTTTGCAGATTTGTTATTCCTGGCCAAAATCCATATTGAATTTTCCTTTTTGCAAAATTTTATGGTGACTCTAATCTCAAAAACAGTACCTAGGCTCATTCCGCACAACATATTTATAACAAGTTGTAATCATTATATAAATATGCTGTGCAGAATGAGTCTTAGTCTGTATGATGAAAAGGTTCTCTATGGTTTAGTTCCTACTGAGATTGTCAACCCATGTCTACACTTCACCATTTTAGAGATGGATAACTGATATACATGAATTAGATGTGGTAAAATATGGTCTGTTGTCATCTTCTCTCCAATACCAGATTTTGAGAAGTTTGTTTGTACACATATACATTGTCATATAAGTTGTTACTGACAGTTTGAAGCCCTAAAGAAGTAATAATAAATGGAAAGAAAGAAAGAAAGAAAGAAAGAAAGAAAGAAAGAAAGAAAGAAAGAAAGAAAGAAAGAAAGAAAGAAAGAAAGAAAGAAAGAAAGAAAGAAAGAAAGAAAGAAAGAAAGGCTCAGAGTGATGAGGGGCTGTCAGTATCAAGTTAGAACAGACTCAAGAAGGCATGTCCCCATTCTAGGGTTAAAACTGTGGAGGAAGTGGGGAAGCAATCTAATCACAGGAAAGCAGGGATGCCTCCACCAGAGAGAGCCTCCATGTCTGAACCTCTAAGAAATCTTATCTTCCCAGGGCTGCCTTATCAGTTAGTCTGCAGCCAAGACCAATGGAGGAAAGTAACTCAATTGTGGCAAGTTGTCAGAGAAGTGTCTTGCTATTGCAGACAGCATTTGATAAAGCATTCACCAATGCTTAGGGAATTGGGTCAGCTCAGAGTTGACATTATTTTCTGAAAATCATTTTTTTTGCATTAGTTCAAAGCCATTAGAAAACAAAAAAAGCCAAACAAAAGCCAAAAAACCCAAGACAACCACAGTATCAAGTAAAATTCCTGAAATATCCATTGAAAGATTAAAATAAATGATAAGCATTATTTTTCTTGTCAAATAAATTGGCTGAGGAATTGTGATGCTCCAAAGTCACATAGTGATCTTCATGGGTTTCAAATGTGAATTCTTCAGCAAAGTGTCTATGGAATTTCAGTAGTCTTCTCTGAACTCCTTCCTTCCTTCCTTCCTTCCTTCCTTCCTTCCTTCCTTCCTTCCTTCCTTCCTTCCTTCCTTCCTTCCTTCCTTCCTTCCTTCCTTCCTTCCTTCCTTCCTTCCTTCCTTCCTTCCTTCCTTCCTTCCTTCCTTCCTTCCTTCCTTCCTTCCTTCCTTCCTTCCTTCCTTCCATTTATTTTTAACCCATCTTTTCTTTGCAGACCTCAGAGAAGCATGCATGGTTCAACCTTACCTTTTTTTGTCCTCCCATGAACCCTGTGACACAGATTAAATTGAGAGTGACTTATTCAAGGTCAATGAGAGAGGAACTACTCTCTTGCTGTCCAGCATCCCTGAAAAAATCTTTATACAATGACCATTTTTTAAAAAGCTGGGAGCATTACAGTGCAATCCTGAATGGGGAGGAGGTGAAAGGGTTTTGGATGCAGTGTGACTCTGCTACTGGCATAAATGCCACTCAATGTGATATAAGTGGTCTCTATGCCAGCAGGGAGTACTTATGCCAGCATCAGGGAATGACAAAGCTACATGATGACTGAGTGTCAATGTGGCTTGAGTGCCAGTGCCAGTGCTCATGCTGGCACCAATTGGGAAATGTTCCTGGGACAGAGATGGGACTTTAGTTGTTCCTGGGACTTTAGTCAGCTTCCTGAGTCCTTTCAGCCTGGAAATACTCTCTTTCAGAGGCGAAGCTCACAGGGGACCTGGGTGTGTGCATTGCACCGGGCGCCCCCTTATGGGGGGGAATTGCAGGAGATGGGGGCTACACATTTGAGGGTCCATAACATTGGACCCCCTAAACCAAACTTCTCCACACCTGGGTGGTATCATCAGGAGAGTCTCCTAAAGATACCCTGAAATTTTGGTGCTGCTAGCTTAACAATTGCATGCCTGACAGCAGGCACCCTCCAAATTTCCCCAGATTCTCCTTTTTAAATCCACCCCCTTCGGCATGGATTTGAAGGGAAAATGTGAGGTCCCCAGTTTAAACATTGAAAGTGATGCTGTTTCAGGGTGGGGGAGAATCCACCCCAAAACAGCATCACTTTTAATGTTGTTTTAACTGGGGACCCCATATTCTCCCTTTAAGGTGGATTTAAAAGGAGAATCTGGGCTCCCTAGCTTAAACACCATTGAAAGTGATACTGTTTGGGGGTGGATTCCAGCAATACAGCGGCCAAATCCAAAATTTGAAAATAAGTCCCATTGACAGCAATTTTTTAAAAAATGTGGGTGGATATGGTCTTTTAATGAGTCAGACCATTAGTCCATCAAGGTCAGTGTTGACTGGCAATAGTCAGTCAACATGTTGTCAGATAAAGGTCTGTCACATCACTGGATTGGGATTCTTTTTAACTGGAGATGCCAGGCACTGAATCTCAGACTTTTTCATGTAAAACAGACGCTCTACAACTGAACCATGATTCTACCCCTAAAACACCTGTTTGGAAGCAGCCTAGCTATACTTGATGTATGACATGAGTTGGGTCAGGGATCTCCTCATCACCTCACAGTCACATGTTCATAGGGGGACTCATCTTAAAAAGCACTCTGTTGACCGACACATCTTGGAGTGCTTCCAAGGGCAAAGATCATTTTCCATAACAAAAACTAAAATTGCCAGGCCCCTGCCCTGGGCTCCCTCTCCCAGTGCCATCTAGGCTTAAAAGGAAGGCTAGGTCTTGACTTAGGCATTGCCAGAATGATGATGTGATGTCATCACATCACCAATGATCACAAAGATGCTCTGGTATTTGGATAAAATTCTGTGGTAAAAACAGCTTCTGTCATGGGATTTTTAGTTCAAATACCAGAGCATTTCCCTTGTCATAAGTGATGTGATGATGTCACTTCTGGAAGTGATGTCATCATGCCAGGGATGTCAAGATCTAGACTTCATTTTAAGCTCAGTAAGACTCATCCATCCCCTTTCCTACTGTTTGCCAATGGATTCCTGGAAACCCTAAGTAAAAACAGTTGCAGTTCAACCTATCCTTGGGCTCCATATGTTTATGGTCACATGATCCCAGAGCACATAGAGACTGAAGAAGGAACAAATAGGCATTTTCCAGTAGGGACAATTACACAAGCGAGAAGGCAGACTGTCCTCCTCACCCTGTACAGGGCTTTGAGCAGCATCAAGTAACAGAGAATTTTTAAAGGTAAGTTCCTCATGTGAATCAGGTCAGAGGACTTCCAACCCTACTGGTATCACATATCATATGTAGTTGGACCCCGTGTCAGGCACTTACCCACTAACATCTACATTACTTGCTCTGGCTGGCTACAGTTCTCCAAGGACTCAGGCAAAGGAACACCTTCTACCTGAAATTCTCTGAAGTAGAGATGCTGGGGACTGAATCTGGAACTTCTGCATGAAAAGTGAGGTCTCTACCATGAATCACGACCCATTCCCAGCCACATTTTTAGGATCACAGCTAAAATATTTTTCTATGTCCATGATTTTACACAGGTATTAACAATACTCTTGAGATGTTGCTATGAATAAAGGAATTTTTTAAACCCTTCTACTGCGTAATCTTTCCTATTAAGTCTTATCTGTGTTGTAAGCAGCCAGCTGGGAATTTGAGCTGAGCATCTGAAGCTGAGAGATCTTTCTCTGTAGAGATCACTGCAACTTGCATTTGAGGAAAACAACAAATATTTACTTGTAGAGAACGAGTGAAAGCTGGCTGGGGATATGAAGGTGAAACAAGCTTGCGTGGGCAGAGCAAAGTCAGCTTCTTCCCGCTTCTGTCCCTGTCTCTAAAACTAATCAATAATCTATCTTCAACCATGATATTTTTTTTCTCAAATAAAAAAGACATTAGGTATAAAACAGTAAAAATAAAAACAGGGAAAGGGCGGCATTATCTGCTTATAGCACACTGGGACACTCAGGTGTTCTGTCTATCACCTCTTGTTCCTTGTCTGAGATGGGATGCTCAGGTGTGGCAGGGAAATGACACATTGCTTGCAGCATCCTTCTGTTTGCGCTTTCCTCTTCATAACTGAGTGCCACACCACTTGGTGTGAATATTATCTTCTTAGAGGAAAAACCAAAGCACCTTTTGCTGTGAAACTGGATGTTTCAGAGAGAAGGTAAGAATTTCATAGCTGTCACAGAAGACCTTAGCTATACAGAGTGCAACCCCAATGGCTCTCAGCATCTTTGTATTGTCTTTCTGTGATGAATTTCTGTAGTGTGGCTTGGAAGCGCTATATTGTACCACTTGTTCAAGATTAATCAAGTGGTGTAAAGAGTCCATATCATTTCACTTCACAGTCTCCAGCTGAGCAGCCATGTCGGTCCCTAGTAGAACAGTTAGATTTCAGTCCAGTACCACTTTAGAGATCAAGAGGAGAGCAAGCTTTAGAGAGTGAAAACTCCCTTCATCAGACACGAATACTCAAAGTTGATACTGGCCTTGAATCTCACAAGTCTCAGATTGGAATCTCATTAGGTAATTACATATGCAACAAGGGCATAATAATAACAGAGTGCATCCACATAATTTGCAGAGCAGGATTTTCCCTTTGAGTCCCCTCACACACATGCTCCATTTTGTTTCTGGGAGTCAGCAGACCCTTTGGAACAGCTTTGGTGGGAAAATAGGGGTCTGCATTGAAAATGGGGAAAGGTGGAAATTATTTCCTTTTCTATTTGCAATGGAAGTACTCTCATGTTTTCAGAACCGCACTGTTGAATAATGATACTGGCTTACGCTGCCTCACTGTTGCTGGGCCCACTTTCTTCTGAATTTTGGCGCTTTACTGATGCACCATTGTGGCTTGGAGCCCATCTGCCTCCTCTATATCTGGCACTCCTGTTCACTGTCTGGTAACAGCCAACCTCTCTTTGGTGTCACTGCAGCAGCTGCTGCTCCTCTTCACTTCTCTGTGGGCTCAATTTGCCATCCTTCAGCTGAAGATCTCCTGGAATGACAACTGATCTGCAGCCAACAGAGGTCAGTTCATCTGGAGAAAATTGCCACTTAAGAAAGTGGATTCTATGGAATTACACCTCACTGAAGTCCCTCCTCTCCCTAAACCCACTCCCTCATTAGGCTCCCCCACACTGAAAATCTTCAGGTATTTTTCAATCTGGAGCTGGCAAGTCTAGCTAACTTGCTGTTGGATTTTGAAGGTTTCTATGGCTGGACCTGGTCCTGCACCTCTTATGGCAGAGGTGTACCACTTCCAGTCTAACCATATTTACATTAAAGTGGGTTGTCAGAACTAATCTACTGTTGTCTAGGCCCTGCAGAGCCACCCAACCAGGCGCCTTTGCATACACAGATTTTGTAAATTTGTAATTTGAGGAGTGTGCACCTGGATATGATTGGACAAAATATACAATGCTGCGAAAATGGTAACAGGATAGGTCAAAGTGAAAGCTCCCCAGCTGAAATAGAACTGGAGAATGAGAAAGTTCCAGCAAGCTTGTGTCCATTTCATAAAAGGGAATGCCAAGGTAACATGAGTGTCTGTGTAATTTAGTCTCTTTTTTTAAAAAAAATCCCTAGTTCTGTAACACCCTGTAATGTTTTGATATAGTACTTTCCAGTGCATTTGAGCTCTAGTGAATTATATTTTAGTACAGATAGAGCTCCTTTTTAAAGACTTCAAAATGTGTTCAGAAGTTCTCTCATCCATGGCTGTTTGTCCATGCATAGATCACAAACCCCTGACTTGGCCTACAGATGGTTAGATGGCCAGGGAGAAGGAGGTGTGCAGCACTTCTCCCTCACAAACACACACCTCTATCTGTGCTTCAAGCCATGGATAGTGAAAGAAAGAGTAGAGTTTGAGTGATGGTGATCATTGGGTAAGGCACAGGAGGGAATGCATATGGGATGAGCCCTCCTCACACCCATGCAACTATCTCCACCACCTTTTGGATAGCATTGGGTATAGAGAGGAGGGGGTGGTAGACGATAAGACTATTACATCCCAACCCAAGTTGCTTTCACTGCAGTCACCTCATTCATACAGCAATTGCAGGGATTATTCCTTTCAAAGCCTGCAGAAGCCAATTTAGCTCAGAATAGCAGCCTGTGGGGAGCAGGGGGGTCTTGCCACATCCCATGAATTTTTCATGAGCTTAAACAGCTTCAGTGGACAGTTGTGCATAACTTTGGAGCTGCACATGAGGTTTGCTCCAAAGTCATGCAAATAGCTCCTTACTGATGCCTTGTAGCTCAGGGGAAAGGCATGGGGAAGAGGCAAGACTCCCTTCTCCCTCCATGTAGCTGTCCTCAGTCAAACTGCCTCCTGCAGAAGTATCATTCTCTGCAGCTGCTGTGTGACTGAAATGAAAGCCATTTGGGTCAGGACAACCCAAACTCAACCTGTTAAAAATGTATTGTTTGGTTGACCCGCTAATTTTGTTGCCTTGTCAGTTACGCCACAACGAGGTGGTGCCTTACTCTATTCTACCACTCCACTGAGCAGTTTGTTTGTTTGTTTGTTTATACCCCACCTTTTCTTTTTGTTCAGACTTGAAGCCTAACTCCATTCTAAGGAGCCTTCTTCCAATTTAAGTGGTTCTTGCTGGAGAAAAGGAGATGCTGAGATCCACTTAACTGATGACAAGCCTGCATTCATCCATCCATCCATCCATCCATCCATCCATCCATCCATCCATCCATCCATCCATCCATCCATCCATCCATCCATCCATCCATCCATCCATCCATCCATCCATCCATCCATCCATCCATCCATCCATCCATCCATCCATCCATCCATCCATCCATCCATCCATCCATCCATTCATTCATTCATTCATTCATTCATTCATTCATTTCCACTTCTCTGTATCTCTGTCATTTTTTTCTGCTTTCTCTGGTTCTCTTTTTGCTATTTTAATTTCTTCTCTGACCTTCTTCCTTCCTGGCCCATTCCACTCCTACTGGGCTGGCCCATCAGCTTCATTCGCTTCTGCTTGGTGTGATTCCCACATCTAGCATCACTTCTGATATCTTAAGAACAAAAGCAGTAAAATATTGCTGTGGCATGGAGACTGTAGGTGAGGTGAATGACAAGGCAGCCTGAGATGCATGGTTAACCAACAGCACAGAATGGGGCACAACACAGAACAGTCTTGGGAGCAAGAGCCCAGTAGAATGTGCAGCAGCAAATCACATGGCACATTTAATAACAAAAAATGATGGGTGATCGTCCGACATCATGAAAATTTCAGAGTGTGAATCCCACACTTCCTGGCAGAGATTGATGCTGCTGAACATTCTTTTGCTTAGGGTAGGTTTTGTGCAACTATAAGGTGTCTAATACTTGCAGCAGAAACAATCCTTCCCTACAGCTACTGAACTAACATGAGTTGGAAAGGCATTCCTTTACCAGAATCACACACACACACCTTGGCTGCTTCCAGACATTTGATGCTAACAATTAGCTAGGCACCAAGATCTGCATAAATAAGGGGAATTCCTGATTCATAACAATTTGTTCTGAGCACAATAAGCCACAAAGGGTGTTTTTTTCTCGCTTCATACTGACATTTCATTTCAAATGTCCAGCAAAATGGAGGCAACAATGTATTTCTCTTGCATTTGTGCCACTGAACTAAGAGGGGGAAAAATCTATCTCATAAATTATTTGAGATCTGTTAACAGGCTAGTCAGCTTCACCCAGAATGCATTGATCCATTTGTTCAGAAAGATGTGTGTCGCTTCAATGCAAATACCGTAAAAAGATGTTTCAGTACAAGCTTTCAATTAAAAAGAAAAACCTTGCTTCCACTCATGCAATATGGAGCAAATGCTTAATGTCAAACAATATCAAGGAAGAAATAAGTGATCAACTACTTTGTGGTAAAAAAAGCGTACACAGTACCCTCAATGCACTGGACTGCTCTCCAGTCCCTGGGATTTAAATTTGCAAGATTATTTGTGTTTGTGAATCTATTTACTGAGGTAGGTTAACCTTGTTTTTATTGCTTTGTCTGTTTTTTTAAAGCAGAAGGTAGGCAAAGCATCAGTAAATTGTAATGTAGCTTCTCTTCCCAGTATATCATACTCAGAAAACTTACAGTGAACTTGCAAGCAGCCAGTCAAACCCATTAAATTAGAGATCACATAGTAAATCAAAATAACATTTCATACTGAAAGGAGGAAAGCAAGCCTTAAAAACGAAAGGGGGAAAGCAAGCCTTAAAAATGAAAGCTGACCTAGTTTAGCTAGAACAAAGAGATTCTGTTTTTGATTGCCATGACCCTAATATTTGCAGGTCAATAAAACTGTACTGTGCTATAGCTGTTAGCATCAGTGTTTGTGTGTAGGAAAGAAAGGTGAACCAGAACACATAGGAAGGGATCGAGAGTGGTTCGCAAGGCTAGATGATTTGATCAGCAGGCTGAATTTTTACAATAAACTGGTGAGGGGCGGTGATGACATCAAGTGGGTGCTAAGTAGTTTTACAATCTAATCTTGTGACATCTAGCCTTCACTGCTGACAAAACCATTGATGGTGTCATGGTATTTTAAAAACTTTGATGCAATTAGTGTTCAGGCTGCCTCTGAAAGTCATCGTCCACACACACACACACACACACACACACACACACACACACACACACACACACACACACACACACACACACACACACACACACACAAGATTTTGGAATTCAGTATTGCTTAGTCTTGTGCCCTAACCATTCTTGTTACTTCTGTAAAAAATCTGAATATTGCTTAGAGTGCTGAACATGATCATTTGAAAGGAACGTTCAGCATTTTCCGTTCCTTCGTGTAATTCACTGCTTCTACGTGGCTGACGTAAATTGTGTCTCAACACAATGCTTTTTTTATACAGTAGTACCATAGTTCTTTTTGTCTGCTCTTAAATAAAATGAATGGTGCAAAAAACTGAGCATGCTTTTCAAATAAATAATTAATTTTAAAAATTGTTCAATGAAACCAGAATTTGGAAGGAATGACATTCACAGTGGAACAAATTCCCAGAACATTAAAATAATCGAATTGAGGGAACATTTTCATCTCTAGTTGTTCCTACACAATGTGACTCATATCAACTCAATCCATACACTTCCTCTTGTGGAAGAAACTCTCAGGTGGGTTTCTTATACAGGAGAAAAGTGCAGGGGTCTGCAACCTGCGGCTCTCCAGATGTTCATGGACTACAAATCCCATCAGCCTCTGCCAGCATGGCCAATTGGATTTGGCCATGCTGGCAGAGGCTGATGGGATTTGGCCATGCTGGCAAAGACTGATGGGATTTGTAGTCCATGAACATCTGGAGAGCCGCAAATTGCCGACCCTGGAGTGTTAGGCTCCAATCCAGGGATGAGCATGCAGGAAACACATATTAAGCAAAAAGAAAAGAAAGAAAATGCATGAAAAGCCCTTTCAGAGAATGATGGACCTTTGTATAATGGGAGGGAGAGATAGCTTGCTGTATGCAACCCGGGGACCAAACAAGATAGCAGTTAAACAAAAGACAAAAGACAAACACTTTATTTGTGGAATAAAAAATGGCTATTGCCATGCATTTATTGGCTTGACAGAATAGAAGTGTAAGGCACAGCATGGGGTCTGATCCTTGTGTTGGGCAGCCCAGAGGGCTGTTCCCCAACCTGGGATTCCTCAAACCCACCTGTTTGAGGAAATGAAACACGAAACGATACCTGGCAGCAATGAGGGGGGAAATATCAGATGGGTGGTGGACCATTGCCTGAAAATTTCCCCCAATTACTGTGGGGCGCAAGCCAGCTCAGCCCACACCTGGGCGTTAAAAGTCCTGGCTTGCTCCACCCCAAACCTCATAAGGAGGTTCCCAAAATGGTTAGCAGGCAGCTAACCTGGCCAAGGATCAGTCCCCCATGCGCAAACTGCAAACAACACAATTTAACAGCTAGAAAAAACCCAACAGAAGAATAAAGGGAGGGGGGTTGACTGGACGGCAGCCAGGCAAAGAGGGCCTGCACGTGGCCCACCCTGGCTTTAAGTGGCAATGGGCGGCGATGGGGTCTGTCGTCAGAACCCTGCATCCTGGCCAGCCGAGCCATACAGCCAATGGGCTGTGCCACCCGGCGCCTGCGCAGGGCGGCCCAGTGACTCGCTGGCCTGGCGGAAGAGGGGTAGGCAACGCGGCGCCCTTCCCCTGGCGGCAATGGGGGCCCCAGGTAAGTCTGGTCCGCTTCTTAATAGTCATTTTTGCCCCCCTTTTCAGCTCCTTCCCCCTGAAAGGAAAAAAAAATTCTTGGAGGAAGAAGCTTGCATAAAATGTGCCCTTCCATCTTGGCTTACATCTAATTATATTTAAAAGTAGTATTTTCTGACAAATGTGTTATCTGATATAGCACATCATGTCAAATTCTATTTTCTACTTCACTTTTCTATTTATAATCCTCAATAGAACTAGCACATGTGAATACACAGGTAAAATTTAGCAGTTCACAGCAGTGCCAGAGGCGAGCTTTGCCAGACAGTGAGGAAAGGAGAGATGAAGTCATTTTTTTCTTCCTAATGTTGAGCTCAGTAAACACTGTAGATTCAAAAGTTCAAAGACAGTATTTTCTTGAACTTTTCTTTGAACTTTTGAATCCACAGTATTCTTTCTTTCTTTCTTTCTTTCTTTCTTTCTTTCTTTCTTTCTTTCTTTCTTTCTTTCTTTCTTTCTTTCTTTCTTTCTTTCTTTCTTTCTTTCTTTCTTTCTTTCTTTCTTTCTTTCTTTCTTTCTGGCAGATTCCACACAGGCCTCACAAGCAGCGGTGCACTTGATGCCAGTGCACGCCCCGGGGTCATTCGCATGCTGTCTTGCAAACTGCCCTGTTGACCCAGCAACCCACAGGGCCGCCTTCGCATGGGGCCTGCTGCTGTAGTTCCCCTCGTACCTCCTCTCAGCTGCCGTCACTCTGCAGAGTCACGGGGATATGCCCCCATGGCCATGGCAACGCCTCTGAGGTTGGAGGCTAGGAGGCATGTCCCCTGGCCTCTGCAGAGCAATGGCAGCTGAGAGGAGGTAAGAGAGGAACTACAGTAGCATGGGGAAAACAGCACCTTCCACCCCGGGTGGACACTGGCATTTTTCAAAAGATTCGTTAGTTAGAAAAACGCCATTGTGAAGGGAATACGCTGCTGCCACTGCACTCCAGCAGTGGCAGCAATACAAAGTCCTCCTCCACAATGGTGTTTTTATAAACCCCACGCTGCTTTATACAGCCTGTATGGAATCCACCCCCCCTCTCGAACTAGCACTCCAACTAGCCAGACAAAAATTCCCTCTACTTCCCTCTACTGCACAGATATAGGATGGGTGAGACCTGGCTTGACAGCACTACAAACGAAAGCAGTGGTGGGACTGAAATAATTTAACAACCGGTTCCGGTGGTGGAATTCAAATAATTTAACAACTGATTGTTTACAAGCACCATTTTAACAACCGTTTCTGTGAAAGTGGTACGAACCTGCTGAATCCCACCACTGCACGAAAGGGATCTGGGAGTCTTAATAGCCCATAAACTGAACATGAGACAGCAGTGTGATGCAGTAGCCAAGAAAGCCAATGCGATTCTGGGCTGTATCAATACGAGCATAGTGTCTAGATCAAGGGATGTAATTACCTCTCTATTCTGCACTGGTCAGACCTTATCTGGAATATTGTGTACAGTTCTGGGCACCACAATTCAAGAAGAATATTGACAAGCTGGAACTGGTCCAGAGAAGGGCAACCAAAATTGTCAAAGGTCTTGAATCCATGCCCTTACGAGGAAAGACTTAGGGAGCTATGTATGTTTAGTTTGGCAAAGAGAAGGTTAAGGTGTGACATGATAGTCATATTTAGATATTTGAAGGGATGTCATGTTGGTGAGGGAGCAAACTTGTTTTCTGCTGCTCCAGAGACTAGGACCAGGAGTAATGGGTTCAAGGTGAAGGAAAAGAGATTCCACCAGGAAAACATCAGGAAAAACTTCTTGACAGTAAGGGCTGTTTGACAGTGGAATGCACTACCTTGGAGTATTGTGGAGTCTCCTTCTTGGGAGGTTTTTTAACAGAGGCTGGATGGCCATCTGTCAGGAGTGTTTCGATTTTGTGTTTCTACATTGCAGGGGGGTTGACTAGATGGCCCTTGGGGTCTCTTCCAACTTTATGATTCTATGTTTCCTCGCCACTCAACCCAGACCCATCCTAAACATCATGTTAAAAAAAACTTGACTTGGCTATTAAGCATCAATATGTTAGTAATTACATGCACCCTTTTTACCATTTTATTTCTCTCATTAATAGCCCATCCAAGTTGCTCGGAGTCTCTGCCCCTCCCCATTTTATCTTCACAGAAAAATTGAGGTTCAGAGATAGTAACTGTGCCTAGAATACATTTCTCTCTTGCTCAGAAAAAGGACTACACAATGTGTGGCCGCACAATATCAGTAGCAGCTTTCCTGCACCTCCAGAGTGAAATTTTGCCCCCTCCTTGTGCACCTAGTTCCCTAACTATATTCTCTGCATTTTTGTGTTTGTACAGTCCATAAGGCATGAAATAAGCATGAATTTGGGAAGATCTGATCTTGTCACTGGCTAGCTTTAGTACTTAGCTACATAAATACTGATAGTTCAACACAGTGGTTATGAATTCTAAAGCCTGTAAAACTTGGGATCCCCATAGTAGGAGACTTCTACCTCCCCTACATACAAAATTCAAAACTTGATCTTTGACATAGTGATTACTTCCACACATTGTTACCTATTAACACCATAACAACCAATTATACCAGGATTTTCCTATATGGAGAACAATTGCATTTGTGCTCTAGCAGTCTTTTGCAAGATGATTTTCCTGCTCAACAATCAAAATGGAAATCATAGCCAAATTTTTGCTGTGTGTTTTGAATTAGGTTCCCTTGGCTTCTGTCCATATTACTTTTACTGTTCTGTACTAGATTTACTCTTTTTTGTCCCTATGTTGTATATGCTTAATAAAGGTCTCTGAATATGAATCAGCCTTTTGCATCTGGATTGTCTTGCTAATAATCCAGTTGTGAATGATTCTTATAACACAACAATAGTGCAATATCTAGGATGCCTTTTCAAAAAGACAAGCACTTTTCCACTTGTGTTCCACTTCCTGACATAACAACACTCTGTTGCATTGTCCTGAATTACTTACTTCATTAATCCCTTAAGAGTTGATGAAAGGAATTACCGTTCCACTCTCTCCCATGGCTGTGTTACACTAGACTATTTTAGAGAAAGTAATAAGCTGGGACCCACACACAGACAACCATCAGCAAAGCCTACTTTGTACTGAATATTTCATGTACCCCACCTTCTATAGCATTAGAAACACAACATATTAGTCAATTATGATTGATTATGACAAAGCCCATGCTGGGTGGTTAGCAGTGGCACCTTAATCTATTTGTGCATACATGCAGCACAAGCTGTAAAGGGACAAAGGACCAAAACAACATCATTGATCCATCCTTTCCTGGGTGTTTCAGGTAGGATCATTATAATGAATTGCGTCACCATCTATGTAGCCTTTTAATGTAATACAGACTGGATGACACATGCACCTCATGATTGAGTTTAGTCTTCTCACTGGACACCCTATATGGAAATCACACGACAGGTGGTGGAGAAAATCTATGATGAGATCACCTTATTTAAAAAACTAATTGAAACTCAAATGCAACCACAGCCATCACTGGGAAAACAGCAAAGGGCCTGGGGATAGTGAAATCTTGTGGCGCATCACTCATTTTACCAGACTGACATTGTTCATTTCCTGTTGTTTGTTCCATGGAGGAAAAATACAGACTTTTTAAAAAATGCCTGTCTTGGTTTCCTCCCTTCCACATAGCAAACAGCCACTTTAGGGACAAGATTTATAGAGCATTCCTAAGAACCACACCCTGAGAGTCAATGTGGTGTAGTGGTTAAGAGCAGGTGAACTCTAACCTGGAGAACCGGGTTTGATTCCCTGCTCTGCCACTTGAGCTGTGGAGGCTTATCTGGTGAATCAGATTAGCTTGTGCACTCCAACAGGTGCCAGCTGGGTGACCTTGGGCTAGTCACAGTTCTTTGGAGCTCTCTCAGCCCCACCCAACTCACAGGGTGTTTGTTGGGTGGGGGGAAGGGTAAGGAGATTGTCAGCCCCTTTGAGTCTCCTTACAGGACAGAAAGGGGTAATATAAACCAAACTCGTCTTTTCTTCTTCTTCTAAGCCCACTGACTTTGATGAATTTAGAAAGGCATAACTCTGCTCAAGACTGTGCTTTCA
Source organism: Sphaerodactylus townsendi (assembly GCF_021028975.2). NCBI lineage: Eukaryota > Metazoa > Chordata > Lepidosauria > Squamata > Sphaerodactylidae > Sphaerodactylus > Sphaerodactylus townsendi. The sequence goes on along the minus strand of NC_059425.1, from coordinate 40,791,088 downwards.
AATAGGTAATATGAGATGAGTAGAAAGGATATACATCCCCAGTCCCCATTTTACACTTTCAGTCAAGCAGCCTAGCTGCATGTCTTGTCTTTTTTAAAATAGGAATTCAGTTATACTCCGTCAAACAAAACAAGTCTCTGTTGTTGATTCAGGGCATACCTGAATAAATCAGTGGTTGAGGCTTACCCTAGGTGCTGCTCAGACCCCACTGCTGAACTCCACCCCCTTGCAACTGGGCCTTGCCCACAAACTCATCATAAAGTTAGGGGCATGGGCATAGTTTAATGCTGAGCAGCAGGTCAGGTGGAGCTTGGGAGCAGAGGCAACAGTATAAAGTTGGACATGGTCACACACATACCCCCACACCCCCGCTCAGTTTGATTCTGTCCTCATTGAGGCTTGGGTCGAGCTTTAAACTGCAGACTTGCAGTTTTAAGTTGGACCTGAGTGAGTTGAGGCATGGAGTTTGGGGGTGGGGCCATGTGGAGTTTGGGGGTGAGGTCAGCCCTGCTGATTGATGTTTAACTGTGCCTCTATCCCCCAGGGTGGAGCTTCCACAGGGACATATGGGGACGTTTGCCCTGGGCGGGCCACTGTTTGGTCACGTGGGGGAGTGGTGGAAAATCTCTCTCCACACCCCTCCTTCTTCCCCCCTTGGCCTGGCCCCACCCCACCAGGCTGCTCGTTCACATGGCAGAGCCTCCGCCAGCTGAAGGAGCAGCCTGGCGGGTCTGCTGCTAGGTCCCCCTTGGCCCTGCCAGGTCCAGCCCAGCCCCGCCAGGCTGCCTGGGACCACTGCCTAAGGTAAGTGGGGCATGAGTTGGGGTGGCTGTGAGGCAGGGAAGCTTGTGCCAGGCTCTTGGCAACCCAGCTTGAGTTGGGATGGGGGCGCTTTCTCTGGGCCTTCTGCGACCTGGGGAACTTGAAGGGGGGCAGATGGGAAAGCTCTCAACAAGCTCAATAAGAGCTTCCCCACCCTTGCTCACCCTGAAGCTCCCTAGGCTGCGAGGCAGGGAAGCTCTCACCAGGCTCTCACCAGGCCCAGGGAGCTTTGGCGTCAGCGGAGGTGGGGAAGCTCTTGCCGAGCCTGGCAGGAGCTGCCCCCACCCTACCCCTTCAAGCTCCCTGCCGCACAGAGGGCCCAGTAAGATCCACTCCCACCCTTTTGCCACCTCCCCCACCCTAGCCACCCCTTGACACCATCTCCAACCCCTACCTATCCCTTGCCATTTCCCCCAACCCAAGCCATCCCTTCCCATTTCCCCCACCCCAAGCCATCCCTTGCCACCTTTTCCAATCCCTCCCCACCCTCCCCCACCCTCCCCCCACCCTCCCCCCACACTTAGACACCCCTTCCCATTTCCCCTACCGTTGTGGTGCAGGGAGGGTGGCAGCCCATATTGGAAGAATAATGTCTGGCAAATATGTTGATTTTTCGGGGATCGGGGGGGGGGGGGAAGGTGATATTCAGCATTGCAAAGATGAAATGGTAAGAAAATAAAGTTCATCAGATCATTTCTTCCATAATGGAAAACCAAACAGAAATGGGGATTTTCAAATGAAATTAGCTAGTTTCTAATATTTCACCTAATGAGCTATATCTCTTGGAAGGCAATCCTGTCTCCTAACTAACCCCTTTTCCCAGCTATATATTGCAGCAAATCTTTCAAACGATGGGGCATGTCTCTGGAAATGTTCAGCTCCCCAGCTGGCAATTTATTATCAGTGATTCATCCCTGTCAGAAGACTAAGAACTGATACTCCCATAAGCCTGCTTTCTTTCTCACAATATGCTAACTTATTTACAAAGTAAAGCCGCAGCGTAAGATCTATTTCATACTTCCCCACAATAAGCATCTCCAAGCAATTCAATCAACTTGCTTTCATGCCCCTCACAAAAAGGTCTCTGAGAAAACAAACAAACAAACAAACAAGGTAAATAATTCTCTGCCACGAAGAAGCTTTATTAATTTTTACCCCCATTGTCATGGGTGCTTGAGAATGAGTTTTTCTGAAATTGGGGGGGGGGGGGGCTTCCAGTGCTGTTATTTGCAATTAATTCACATTCAAAGCCAGATGCAGCTACATTTTATTTTCCTGGGTTACAAGGCATCAAATGAGCTTTCCCTCCCGAACCTGAATTATTTACGGGGAGTTCAGCACATCTCTGCTTCTAATCAGATTTTAACGGATGCTGCATTTGGATTCAGTCATAGCCATCAGAAAGCAGCGATTTAGCATTTACTTATTTATTTGGGCTTCTTATTTTGTGCAAGCACATGTCACAACTCGCCTTGAATTAATGGCAGTAGCGTTTGGAATATTAATACAGGAAGTGTATGCAAATGGCCAAATGGACTCATAAAAAGGGAGAGGAGAAAAGCTGGAGAGTTAAAAGGGGGCATTGCATTACAACAAAAAGACAACCTCTGATTAGAGTTTAGAAGTTGTCACAGAATCGCTGATGAGAGTGGAGCAGTTGCCTTATAACACTAATCATTTTTAAAAATGCAAGAGGAAGGTTTTATCGTCTGTCAGGTAAAGAAGATGGTTTCTACATGTAACCCATGCCATTTTAGTATTTGTGTTTTGTTCGGCTCCTATGGCCCAGGAGATAAGAGCTCAATGAGCATGTGCAGTTGCTAAGTTTGCTTACTACCAACTGCAAGAGCCCCACTTTGGCCTGCAACAGGAGAAGAAAGGCCTGCAGCTCAATTATGGGAATTAATTATTTTTCTACAGGTATGTGTTGGACCCAATAAGAAAGAAAAGTATATTAGAATTTCCCCAATGTAATGGAAGGGTGTGTTAAAAATTATGTCATACTCCTGAGTTGATCTGACCTGCAACAGGAAAAGGAAGGCCTATAGCTCAGTTGAGAGAACTGGGCAGAATCTTGCACAGGCCCAGTTTTCCAAAAACCAGCTGCAAAACTTTTTCACAGGCATTTATGTAAGGTGACCAGATGGTCACCTTCATGATCTGGGACGGGAAGCGGCTGTGGCCTGTGACAGAGTGGCAAACGGCAAGCACCAGAAGGCCATGCGCTCCTGCAGCCGGGCGCATGGGAGGCTGCCGCACTGCCTTGTGCCCCAGAAGGCAGTGCAGCAGCCTCCCAAAAATTGGGACAATTTGTAGAACCCGCGGGATGCGGGACAAATTGTTTAACGGCGTGACGGTCCCGCCAAAAGCGAGACGGCTGGTCAGCCTACATTTATGGCTATTTGGCATAAACAGAACAGGGGATCAACTCATGCCTGATCAGCACCTTCAGACTAAGTATGTTTGACGGCCAAAACACGCTCTGGAGAAATTTGAGGCATGATCAAAAAGACCAGAAAATGGCAGACAGCACCCCTGAAATTTCCATAACTATTTTAAGATTCCCTCCCCACAAGCTCATCTTTAGTGGTACTGCTACATAAAGTGCAAATAATCTCATTTTCAATTAATATATTTCAAGCATTTGACTAGTGAACACTTCGTTTTCAAGTCTCCAAAGGATGAGATACCACTGCATAATCATTTTGTAACAGCTGTCAGTGATATTAACACATGGAGAGATTTCTTTCATTATCATATCCCTTACATATAACAATTTCTCTAATGAGATGCAAGGTCCTAACCCTCTTTCCATTTCTTAATATAAACAAGGGATGCTGTGAAATACCTTGTAATAAATTATATAGTTGTGATAAATCCTTTTAAAACGCTGTTATGATTTTTTTCAAATTCTCTAAATTCTCTGATGCAAAAATTAATTTAGCAATAATGTGTGCAACTTGGAACAAATTACAAAAGGGGCCATTTCATTTGCATTAGGGGTGGGAGAGAAGAATCATTCAATCATATAAATCTTCCCATAATTAGTAAACCTCTGATTCCCCTGTGGGGAGCTACATTTGAGGATTTCCAGTGTTCTTTGCATTCATTTGCATTCAACTATTCCAGTTGAGCTTTAGACTTCTCTGATTCTGACCACATTGAAAATTGCCTTCGGACAGCCCAGGATTCCTCTTGTTTCCTGACTCTCTGAGTTGGAAAAGAAGCAGGAGAATTTATCAGATTCCAAAGCTAGGAGTGGTATCTCATGCCTTTCAATCTGAATGAGTTATGCTAGCAAAGTTTGGGACTCAGAGAGGGAGATGTTCAGAGAGATTCCTAAGCAGGGCTACTCAGTATCCTTCTCAAGCCTATTCAATGGGACTTACTCCCAGGAATATGTTTTTAGGTTTACAGTGTAAAAGCTATAGTTATGTTTGATTCCAGCTCAGTGTGGAAGCAGTAGATGCATTCTGGCTGTGCCCTCTTAATTGAAAGTAGCAGGAGGTTCCCATGGAGGCCTGGCTGGGCTGAGTGTCTCAGGTGGCCCACCCAATTTGAAGATTGTTTGAAGAGGGTATATAAGCCTTCTTCACCTCCATCATGAAGGCTTCATAACAGCAGCTGGTTCACTGATCTAAACAAACTGGGACTAATTAGTTAATTGCCTTAGGGAGCTAAGCAGGAATGTTTGGGTTTTCCTGCAGATTGACATAGTAGGAGGCATTTTTCATTGGCTCAACATTGTTGATGGGGTCAGGTGGATAACTGAGGCATGTAACAATTGGGGGGAGAGAAGTCACCTCTTCATGGGCTTTTCTTGGCCAGAAAGAGATTGAGGAGGAGGAGATCTCTTGGTTCTGAGCAACATTAGCCAAACTCTTTGCTGTTTTTGCTTTGGCAACATGTTGGAAGAAATGATGGGTTGGATCCAGCCAGCTTCTTTACTCAGTATCACCCAATGTAGTGGTGGGATTCAACCGGTTTGGGGGAACCAGTTGTTAAGCTCCTTGCTCCCCCTCCCCTGGGAGTGACAGGGTCCTGCCACTGGCCCAGAGGTGTCTGGGCCAATCGGCGAGCCTGGCCAGCCTCTGATCGGGCTGCTTGCCTGCTGGGCTGCTTAGCCTTTGGGGGAGGTTTGCTGGCACCAGGTTGCAGCTGGGTGCCAGCAGGCCTCCTCCCCTGAAGGCTATGCAGTTGGCCTAGAGGCACACGGCTTGATCAGTGGCTGGCCACCACCCCTTCCCCAGGGAGGTACAGCGAGGTAAGTGGGCAGCTGGGGGGTGCACGCAACCAGGGGCGTACCTAGGCAAACTGGCGCCCGGGGACAAAACCTGAGTTGGGTGCCCCCCCACCCGCCGTATGAGCGGCCACCCTCCCCCACCATGACCAAACAATGATTTTTTTGTACCAGCTCACAAAACACCTCCCACTCCCAGCAAAACATACATACCCCACCAACTCTTTTCCTAATTTCCTAATCACAACAATCCTATGAGGTAGGTTGTTAGCCTGAGAAACAACTCCAAGCCAGTGCAAGTGTGTCTTAAGCATGTAAATCACCCCCAGCAAAACATTTACCAAACAAATGTCAGCATCATCTCTCACAAAACACCTCCAGTGGAATCCACCCCCAAACAGCATCACTTTCAATGGTGTTTAAACTAGGGAGCTCAGATTCTTCTTTAAAATCTACCTTAAAGGGAGAATTGGGGGTCCCCGGTTAAAACAAAATTGAAAGTGATGCTTTTGGGGGTGGATTCTCCCCCACCCTGAAACAGCATCACTTTTGAGAGTTAAAGATTCAGATAAAACAAACAGCAGATTTGGCTGGAATCTGGGCAAATTTGGGCACATTCGGACAAAATTGTCCGATTATGTCCTGCCCAAATATGAACAAATGCGAATGCAAGGTATTTGGGTTTTTTGGGAGTATTTTTGGTGTTTTTTCTGCCTGCAGGGAGCACATTTTTAAAGCTAGCGGCACCATGATTTCAGGGCATCATCCAGAGACTGCCCTGATGATACCACCCGAGTTTGGCGATGTTTGGTTTAGGGGCAGCAAAGTTTTGGACGCCCAAATGGAATGCCCCCATCCCCATTGTTTTCAATGGGAACTAACCTGAGATGGGGGCTACCCATTTGAGGGCCCATAACTTTGGTCCCCCTGAACATAACTTCACCAAACTTGGGTGGCATCATAAGAATAGTTACCAGATGATACCCTGAAAATTTGGTGTCACTAGCTTTAAAAATCCATCCCTTCCAGGCACCTCAAGAAATTTGCCTAAGATTCTTTGTTTTGCAGTGATTTTGCTCCATTGTAGCTAATGGGGAATTTCTAAGGCATGCTGCACATTTTTTTTAAGATAGAGGCACCAGACTTTCAAGGTGGCTCCAAGAGGTCTTCTGAGTAATAGCATCCAAGCTTGGTGAGGCTTTTAGCTTCTAGAGTGGGGGGGGGAGCTTGAGAGAGTTCTGAGAGAACTCAACCCACAGGCTTTCATGTGCAGGAGGCGGGGAAGCAAAATAAACCTTTTGAGGGCCCATAAAAATTGAACCCCCAGAAGCAAAGGGGACTCCCAAAACCTGGATGCTATTACCAGGAGGGCGTCCGGGAGTCAACCGGAAAGTCTCATGACTCTATCTTCAAAAATGTGCAGCCTGGCTACACACTCAGAAATTCCCCATTGGCTACAATGGAGCAAAGTCACTGCAAAACAAAGAATCTTGGGCATATTTCTTGGGGTGCCTGGAAGGGATGTATTTTTAAAGCTAGTGACACCAAAATTTCAGGGTATCATCTGGTAACTATTCTTATGATGCCACCCAAGTTTGGTGAAGTTATGTTCAGGGGGACCAAAGTTATGGTCCCTCAAATGGGTAGCCCCCATCTCAGTTTAGCTCCCATTGAAAACAATGGGGATGGGGGCACCCCCTTTGGGGGTCCATAACTTTGCTGCCCCTGAACCAAACATCACCAAATTTGGGTGGTATCATCAGAATGGTCTCTGGATGGTACCCTGGAATTTTGGTGCCGCTAGCCTTAAAATGCGCCCCCTGCAGGCCAGAACGTGAAAAAACACTTTAAACATCTAAAAACACACAAACGACCCTGAAATGTTGGCGCCCCCCCCACGTGACCAAATGGGGGGCGCCCGGGGACATAGGGTACCCCCTGTCCCTAGGAAGGAATGCCACTGCACGCAACAGTAGGGGGCACACACGGTGGGGGGGTTGAACTGGTGGTTGAAAGATTAGAATTCCACCACTGCCCCAATGCCCCTCCTTATTACAGCACCCACTCCCGCATGGCTTTTGTACATGTAGGTCAATGATACCCAGCAAAGCCTTTGTGGGGAGGTCAAAGGAAATCCTTTCTTCTTTAATCACTGACAGAAAAAACTGTTTGGATCCAACTGTGATGAGGTACAGTTTCCGTGCAAGATGAGGTAAGCAACATAGTGAGGGATAAACTTGGAGTCAGAGTAGAGGAGACTGAGCCAGGATGCAATAGCCTGACAATGTCAGTAGCCAGAATAGATTGCCTATTAGAGATAACTAAGTTATGCAGATGGGCCATACATAAATTGAAATAAATTTATTTAAATCAATCAAATTTAAATCAATTTGGTGTTTTATGTTTTTATTTCAGAATGTAGATCCCACATTTCCCAGCAGTAATACATGCTGTTGAATATTCCTTTACTCAAGGTAGGTTTTGTGGTTGGCTGGGGGAGGGCTGGATTTGTATCACCTGTTTGTTTCTTCCAAGCTCTCTTCTGAAATGCGGAAAGAAATTAATTATTATTTTAAGGAATATTGCCAGAAAAAAGTATGAGGAACCCCCCCCCCACACATTAATTTTGAGGCAACATAAGGGGAGTCTGCCCATCACTAAGAAAGACTAAATATTTTTCTGTCTGGTTAAGTATTAGGAATGCAAAAGAAATTCTTACATTAGTTGACTTTACTTGAACCGTAATGTTCTGAATGAATTCTTTTTAAAACTTTTTGTTTGTTCAATTTATGTGTAGTCTACCTGTCTCGCTAAGACCCAAAGTGATTGACAGTATTAAAAACAATGCAATAAAACAGTACAATGCATACAACCAAAAAACTGTAATCCCCTAACTTGAATTACAAAATTAGAGAGTACACAATACACAGAAAACAGAAGGATTTGCAAATAATGCAAAAAAAATGATAACAAAAAACATATTTGCCTGCTGGCAGAACATGGAGAGAAAGGTATACAGGGAAGGTCCTCTCAACTTAATCTCAGAAGGCAAGATCTCAAAAGATGATCATAGTAATTGGGTAGGTAATCCACCTTTGTAAATCTGTCATTCTAATCTGCATGTGGAACAGGCTTCCAAGGGAGATCAGGGACCTGCAGAGTTTCCACAGGGCCTGTAAGACGGATGGGTTCCACCAGGCATTTGGCCAGCCTGGTTAAATACATCACTGCCATTTCATCTGGCCTCCCATGGGCACAAAGGTGGGGAGAGGGGGAGGGATGAAATGCCATCTGATGCTATACGGTTCCTGGTTTTATTATTGCTAATTAGTTGTTTTATGTTATGTTTTAAAGCTGTTTTTATCACTGTTGTCCATCGCCCTGGGCCCCTAGGGGGAGGGCAGTTTAGAAATTCAATCAATCAATCAATCAATCAATCAATCAATCAATCAATCAATCAATCAATCAATCAATCAATCAATCAATCAATCAATCAATCAAATGCTTCAATTTTAGCTGCTAATATTAATTAATATAATGTGCAAAGTAATGATCAGAGCAGACATGCTTTGACATGTGGAAAGAGAGTCCACTGTTATTACTGTTTTCTCTTGAATGGTGAGGAATTTTGAGACCAGCAGGTTACGATGATTGTCACCTGGAGGTAATATGTTGTGGTGAGGGTAAAAGTGTAAAACCTGGGGCATAATCCTGCAAAGGAGAAGTCACAAGCATCAGAACACTATGGTATCTGTGCTGTGTAGGTTGTGAACTGTAGCTGTGAATCCACTTCAGCCCTCTCAGGAGAGCTTTTCCTTAGTGCCTGCATCTACAGAAGACAAAGGCATGGAGCCTATAGAAATTTCATATCCTTGGATGGAATGTCTGTATGGATAATCACACTTCTACTTGCCACAAATAACATTTTATTTACGATCACATTTCCCTGCCCCGCATAAAAAAGATATGGGAAGAGATCCCAAACAGAATCACATTGTATTTGTAAGAACCAGTATATCAACTTTTTTTGTTAGAAATGTTATGTGCATGCCGCGAAGGCAGATCAGCAAGTAGAAACTCTGGCAAAGCTTTCAATTAGCCTCATATTCTGGGTGATTGGGTGGTCAGCCATTGTATCAGCACAGCAGATGGTCCTTTGTGATATATTCTGAATTGCTCCAAGTATCTCAAAGTACTGTATAGCTTCTCTAATCTGAATTGCACTAAATAACAGGTTGTTCAGCTACAGCATGCAGGCACACACACATATACACACACAAATAAATTGTCAGGCATTCTTCTTCTTATTTTTAGGTATTTAAAGCAGAAGGAATGCTGCAGAGCAGCTGAGGCCTCATCAAAGGTATCATTAGTTTCTGAAAATGTACTGCAATGTTCTTACAAAAATAAATTAGAGGACTAGAGACAAAAAAGTTTTTGCACCTGACTTTGTGAACATAACGCTGTAGTGCATAACCAATAATCAGGATAAAGTAACCACCTTACTTTAATATTTTATTGTTATACTACAATATATTAACCTTGGAATTTAGCATGTCTCTGTAGCAGCTTCTGAAATGTTTATCTGTGGTATTAATTTTAGATTTAATATGTGTCTTAATTTCTGTCTCTTGCTAATAGTAATTGTCGTGGCCCTGTCCCCAGCGCCCGGACTCAGCACAGCAGGCAGGGCAAGGGCTGGCAAAGGGAGAGACAGCAGGATAACAGCAGACAGAGTAAAAACCAGCAGAGTGAGTGTTGGCAGGGAGGGGGCTCTCACAGCTGAACTGGCTGTGAGAGAGAATGATGAGCTGCAGCTGGGACAAGAGGAGGAGTAGATAAAAGGAGAAGGGAAATGGGCCTCTGGAGCTGCCGCTGCAGCAGGGACTGGGGAGGGCATTGGCAGAGGAAGGGAGTGGTAGAGAGGCAAGGAGCTTAGAAGGGGTTGCTGCCCAGCGCTGTGGGGAAACAGGCTGGTGAACCCTAGGCTTCACACCGGCTGCACACCCAGCCCACCCCTGTGAAGCATAACAGGGTGGGGCAAGGAAGCCGGAGAAGGGGAGAAGCAATCAGAGGGCTCTCTTCTGTGAGGCAACAGAGAGAGCGAGAGGGAGAGGGGTCAGGCAAGCCGGTGGCTCTGGCAAACAGCGCCGGGACCTCAGGCCAGGGTACGGGAGGAGGGTACAAGGCGTGGCCTAACGCAAGGCGCCCTGAGGGCAAGACTATTCCTTGGCCCTCAGGGCCAGGCTAAGATAACATAGTTTGGGGAGTCCAACCCCCAGGTCAGGGAAGGTGGGTCGGTACAGCCACCTGTGGGGTCGGGGCAACTAGGGGAAACACCACAGTAATCATAACAAACATGGCCAGTATGATGCAGACAGAATTTGCTTGTTGTTGGGTGGTTCGGGCCCAGTGGAATGTGAATTGGTGGCCTTCTTTTTGTGTGAAGATGTGAACATGGACTGATGTGTCTTGCGGGTTTGCATTGGATGTGTTTTGCTGTATTGGTTTGTTTTGTAGCTGCCGTGTTCTTTTAACATGCCAATAAAGGCTTTCTGTTTCTAATCAGGATATGGACATCTGGAGTAAAAACTGTATTACTAGAGGAATTTTTTAAATTTTCATTTGGATACATAGGAAATATTAAATGCCATCTAATTTTTATCTTCTCAACAAGAATAAATGGGACCAAAAATTTAGCATATGAGCTAAGGTTGCGCACCAAAGTTTTGTTTGGCTTGCTTCCAGTTTGTTTTGTTAAGAAGGATCTTTCTCTTTAATTCGCTATTTTAAAAATTGGTGGCCTAAGGCTGCCTTGAACTGAGTCAGATCATTGGTCTATCAAATAAAAGCAGTATAAAGCAGCGTGATGTGATCTTCATCTTCTAATTCATCAGTGAATTGATGTAATTCCATTTGAAAGTACAACTCCTATACTACTAGATGGTAATGGACACCCTCAAGCATGTTCAGAACCACCCAGAGCTTAAGCGTTTTCTAGCTAAGGCTGTTTCCGCACAGCCAGCAGCAGTGGCATCCCACTGGCTTAAATGAAGCCAGTGGGGCGTTGGGACTGCTCGCACGGTCCCACGTGTGCAGCCCCGACACCAACGCTGCCAGCAGGGGTGGCTCCACATGGAGCCGCCCAGGGTGTGTGCAAGGCACTTACCTTGCCATCTCATTCAGCTCCGGGCGGCTGCACAGACATGCCCATGCTGTCCTCCAACCCCCGTGGGTCAGAGAAAGCATGGGCGTGTCTTTGCAGCCACCCGGAGCTGAACAAGACGGCAAGGTAAGTGCCTTGCACACATCGGAGGGGCCAAAAGCAGCACCTTTGCGCTGCTCTGGCGTGGCAGCAGCGCCTCCTGTGCAAACAGCATCCTAGGGACAGCGTTTTTTCCGTCCCTAGGACACTGTTATTTGGCCATGCGGAAACAGCCTATCTCTCATGTCAAATTCCTCCCCCCCCACACACACACATATACAAGGAATTTGCGGGGAGGGGAAGACTCCACTTTCCATGATATTTCTAAGTAAAACAAACACGCCCACAACATATTGAGTTAATTTTGTAATGAGCTGAAGAGATTCTATCCATCACCGAAAGCAATAACAGTGTCTAAAGTCAACCCTTTAACTATAGTAGAAAAAAAGATTTCACTGGCAATGAAGTACAATTGCTAAATAGCCAGAAAAAGTACATGATATAACAATAAGTATAACTATATTTCATAACCTTAATAAAGCCCAACTGTTACAATGCTGTATACATTCCATCTGCAATCTTGATTCTTCATTATGTGATTGTACATCAGTAAAATTCCAGTTTAAGGCAACTACAGAGCACTTCAAACCTAAGGAAGAAAATTAGGTCACATCTGGAGAAGCAGATGAGTAAAAAGAGAATACAGGGTGGAGTAAATGGATCAAATGCAGAGTACTAAGAAGTCTGCACACTGGGAACAGTGGGATTTTTTAAAAAGCTCTAGAATCCTCCTGAGAAATGGAATTCCTAGAAAAATCTCACTAGACATCAAACTCTTCCCATAAATTTCCTTGGATGGTATATCCTGACCAGATCAGGAGATGATTCTGCTAAGTTCTTGTCCTCTTCTCCTTCTCTGATAACTGAATAGGATTAATTCCTCTCCTTTAGAATACTGTAGTAGGTTCTTTAGATAAATGGATCTTTGCTCCGAAATCTTCTCTTCTGGCTAAACATAGCATTTTTACTTAGATGTTATTTTCCAATCTTTTATATGTACATATACATCACACTTATGAGTTACTTTCTATAATTTTCTATGGTGTGGGACCCTTGAACACTTCAGTGCATGAAGCTGCATTATACTGAATCAGAACTTTGCCAGGGTGTTAGTCAGAGGTCTTTCACATAATTTATTTATTTATTTATTTTATTTATTTTTCAATTTATTATACCACCCCATCCCCGGAGGGCTCTGGGCAGTGTACAGTACAATGCCTATCACATACAAGTAAAATAACTAAAACCATTAAAAGCAGCGATAAAATAAAAACTAAATATAAAGACTAAGATTAACTTGCAATGGTGTTTGGCAAATCCATTTCCAAACCCTCTTTCAAGGAGGGAAGATCAGCAAACCCCAGATGGCAGAGGCACAGATGTAAAGGCCATGGGGGGGGGGGCACCATCAACGGCTGGTTCCGCCAAAGGCCCGTCGGAACAACTCCGTCTTACAGGCCCTGCGGAATTCAGTAAGGTCCCGCAGGGCCCGGACAGCTGGTGGGAGAGCGTTCCACCAGGCTGGGGCCAGAGCTGTAAAGGCCCTAGCCCGTGTGGAGGCCAGCTGTATCATCGAGGGGCCAGGGATCACCAGTAAATTGGCCTCCACTGAGCGAAGAGGCCGTATAGGGACATGTGGGGCGATGTGGCCCCGAAGATACGAAGGTCCCAGGCCACGTCAGGCCTTAAAGGTCAACACCAACACCTTGAAGATGATTCGGAACTCTACTGGAAGCCAATGCAGCTGGCGAAGCACAGGCTGGATATGATCCCAGGTGGCACTGCCTGTGAGCAGGCGCGCAGCTGCATTTTGGACCAGTTTTAACTTCCGAGTCAGATGCAAGGGAAGGCCCGCGTAGAGCGAGTTACAATAGTCTAATCTGGAGATGACCGTTGCATGGATCACTGTGGCCAGGTCGGTCTGGGAGAGGAAGGGAGCCAGCTGCCGGGCCTGGCGAAGATGGAAAAAAGCAACCCGGGTTATATGGGCCATCTGGGTCTCCATTGATAGAGATGAATCCAGGTGGACCCCCAGGTTGCGTACGGAGGGGGTCAGTGCCAATATGACCCCCTCCCACACCGGCGGCTGAAACATCCCCCGCTCCCCCTCACGGCCTAGCCAGAGGATCTCCGTCTTCGATGGATTCAGTTTTAACCTGCTCTGTCACAACCAACCAGCAACCACCTCCAAACAATGCTGTAGAGCTGCAGGGGCGGTGGCTGTTCCCCCCTCCAGCAACAGAATGAGCTGAGTGTCATCCGCATACTGATGACAAGACAGCCCAAAACTCCGTACCAGCTGAGCAAGGGGTCGCATGTAGATATTAAATAACAGCGGGGATAATAGTGCCCCCTGGGGTACACCGCAATAAAGCGGGCACTTCCAGGAGGCCTCATCCCCGCACCTCACTTGCTGATTCCGACCCCGGAGGAACGAGGAAATCCATTGATGGACAGTGCCCCGCACTCCAGAGGCAGCCAGGCGGTGGGTCAAAAGGTCATGGTCGACCACATCAAATGCTGCGGTAAGATCTAACAATACCAGCAGCGCTGATCTGCCTTGGTCAAGCTGCATATGGAGTGTATCTGTGACGGCGACTAGAACAGTCTCTGTCCCATGCCCAGAACGGAAGCCGGACTGGAAGGGATCAAAAGCCGATGCGTCATCCAGGAAACCTTGAAGCTGCTCCAGCACCACTCTCTCAATTACCTTCCCCAGAAATGAAAGATTCGAGACGGGGCGGTAATTGGCCAGATCCCTTGGATCTAATGATGGTCTTTTTAAGAGTGGGTGGGCCACTGCCTCCTTCAACCCATCTGGGAAAACTCCTTCACAGAGTAGGGAAAACTGGGCCAAACACGGGCCAGAAGACGGCAAGGGAGTCTCCAGTTCACTAATTGTAGCCAACGTGGATGGAAGGTCATGGCGGAGCGACGCAACCTTATCCGCAAAAAAGCTCATAAATGCCTCACAGCTAATATCCAATTGAGAATTTGATGACCTCTATGACAAAGAGGTCAGTGACCGAATTATACGAAACAGTTGAGCTGGGCGAGAGCTAGCGGACGCGAGGGAGGAGGAGAAGAAAACCCTCTTCGCTTCCTTCGTCGCCATCTCATAGGCTTTCATAAACGTCCTATAAGATGTTCGCGCAGCTTCATCGTGAGATTTCCTCCACACTTGCTCTAGACGTCTAAAACCCGTTTCATCTGATGCAACTCCTCCGTATACCATGGAGCACGTCGAGAACGGGGCGTAGAGGACGCCGGGGGGCAACAGCATCGATGGCATCGGAGAGCCGGGCATTCCAGTCCTCCACCTGCTCATCGAGTGTGCCGGCAGGTTCAGGGTCCCGAAGAGCGTTCAGGAAACCAAGTGGATCCATAAGTCTCCGTGGGCGGGCAAAAATCGGCCCGTCGCCTAGACCGGGGTGTTGCGGCAAGTCCACCCGGACCTTCAAGGCATAGTGGTTGGACCATGGCACTCTATCAATAGAGGATACGACCAAGTTCATCCCTGACCCGAAGACCAAATCCAGCGTGTGCCCGGCCTCATGGGTGGGGCCAGAGTTAATTAAGGAGAGGCCTAGCGTCGCCATGGATGACACTAGGTCCGCGGCCGCCGTACATGAGGTGTTGTCGACATGGACGTTGAAGTCCCCCAGAACAATAAGTCTGGGGAACCGCAACGCCCAGTCCGACACCACCTCCAGCAGTCGCGACAGGCTGTCTCCTGGTGCGCTAGGCGACCGGTACACCAGGAGAACAGCCAACCTCTCCAAGGCCAACCACTCCAGGCCGACACATTCCATGCCAGTGACCTCCGGGACAGGGACTGCCCTAAAGGGGATAGACTCACGGATGAACAATGCCACACCCCCCCCGGCCCTGTGTAATTTTACCTGAAGAAGCCAGGGTTTGAACCTGTTTGCTCCACCACTAAGCCATGGCCCTTCCCCTTAGCATAATATTGAAGCTGGGTGGACTTTTTAAAGAATTGTTTCACTAACAGAATCTCGAACCTTTGTGAGGCTGCTATAGCATCCTATAAGCACATTGTTGGGGATGTTTTGCTTCTTGCTGTGCTTTCTGTAAGTGAATGTTATAGATCTCCCATGGAGTTTTGATTTCTTTGTTCACACAAACACTCTTGCTGTGAAGTGTATAGGCCCTTTCTTTGATTTCTGCTATGAAACATGGTGTCAAACTTCACGCCACTGCATCCAAAGTGATTCAACTGCATGGCTGTCATGCTGTGCTATAACATCTGTTGGGACCAGCCCAGATTCATGTTATGCCAAAGTCTCTTTCACAAGTTCTAGAGAATGAAAGCATACACTTTATTTGAACTTTGAGCCAATCACAATGCGAGATTCTTTGGGGGATTTGTGAAATTTGTCTATTTCCTCTTATCTACTTTCCTGCATGTTGAGATGCCATGTTCATGATGCCTGTTGATAAAAAACAGATAAGCAGTAGCAGTGGGTACATGGAGTTGGCAGGTAGTAGCATTGATGGTGTGGCCCAAGCTGTCCAAATCATACCAAAAACACGTTTTCAGCATGATTCAGGATGCATTTTTGGATCCTTTTAATCTGCTGCCCTGGGGAGGGGAGTAACTCCCCCCAAAACAAATAAGGTATTTTGGGGGAAGGGGGTTCTGTTCAGTTTTAGTGGAATGCCTGACCTTAATACACAGTTTCTGAAAATCATTCCTGATGTGTTATGTGTCACATGCATATTGTTATTAAGCACATATCTTATAATGTAGATGTCAGCTGCTTTTTGTTGCAGTGTTTGCATTTAGTGAAATAGTTGTTTGTGGAAGAGGGCTTTCACCCCCTTTCTTCTCTCTACTACAGCCTCCCAAACTTAATGGCATGCGTTCCACAACCCTGGGAATACATTTCCACAAAATTGCAAATGATTGCTGGATGAAGGAGAAATCCATAAAGTTCAGCCCAGTATCAGATCCTGACACAAGCACATTGAGAGGCCCAATCCATTGTGTAGTCCACTTTCACTTCTTCCAAGGAGTTCAGGGCAATTTATGTCCTGCCCACTCTGTTCCTGAGAGAAAAAATCTGTCTTAAGGTCACCCAATGAACTAAGCATGGCTAAGCAAGGATGTTATATTCATTATATGATTCAGATACTTGCATTACTGTTATTATCTGTATATAACTATCTGTAAATCTCTCGATGATACATAAGATTCCACATACATCTGGATTCTGCCCCTTTCCCCACCTCTTCCCCCCCTCCACTGAATCTGAATATTATTTGCAACCCAATATGCTGTCGTTATTTGGAAAGTGGAAAGTGGAAAGAACAGGTTTCATATTAGAAATTAAGGTCATAACTCAGAGGGGCCATTTGTGACATAGGCCCTTTCTGCACAGGCCTTTTACAGCGCCCTAGGGAGGTGATCGCATGGGGGGGGGCAGCTGCATCGTAAGCAAGGTTTTTGGGAAACAGCGGCTTCCAAGGCGCCATTCTCCCCCCTTTCCCAAAAGCCTTACCGTGTCCTCCAGCCGTCGCACAGGCCAGGGGACACGCACCCCTGCCCTGCGACTTCCAAGCTGTCCGAGCGTGCCCCCTGGCCTGTGCGACGTGCCGGAGGCTGGAGGACATGGTAAGGCATTTGAGGGATGGCGCAGCCTGCACAAAAGCTGTGCCGTCTTCCCCACCGCAACTGGGACCGTTCGCGCGAACGGTCCCATTGGGGTTGGGTCAGCATCATGTACGTCACGAGTTTGCATTAGGAATGGGTCTCAACTCTGAAAGATGTCTGATTCAGATCAATTATCTCTGTTCAATTTCACTTCTCTCAAATAAGGATGTAACTAGACTTCATTTTTGCACAATGGCTTGCATTTTAATCATTTGTGTTTTAATGGCTTTTATTTTACTAGTTTTTTTTAATTGTAAGCCATCACAAGCACAGCTCTGAAGAGGTAGCATATAAATAAATATTCCCCTTCTTCATGCCAGTTCCATCCATTAAAATTAACATGTTTTCCCATCGATTGCACCTCAAAGGCATGTGATGGTGATTATCAAACTTCTGGAAGTGGGACTCACTGCTCAACTTTCTGTACTTTTCAGGACCCATTTGCAAAGTAGCTCTACACTATTTACCTTTCACAGCATAAAAATGGCACACTGGTAACACTGAAAAATTTGAATATTCATTTTTAAATTTGTAGCATTTCTGAGTTGCAAGTTGTCTTTCATGACCACTTAGCACATTGTAAAGAGACAAATTGAAATTTGTGAATCAGACTCCCAGAATCTCCTCTTAACAGTTCATCGTTTTCCTTATCCTCGCTCCTAATCATCTGTCCCACCTGATACCCTGACCCACTGCTTTATAATGTATAGAATGTGTGCAAATGGTGTAAAGTTACCCAAAAGGGTATAAAATTGATTTTTTAAAATCCCCCCATAGTGAGCCTGAACTAAATACAATGACAATTTATCAGATTTTTTTTTAAAAAGAATATGCCAGAATTGAATTAGCCTACTTTGCCTGCAAAATTTGTGATGTTTTTTCTGTTGGAACAGTAGCTCTCTATATCAAGGATGTGTATGTGTATGTATATCAGTGTGTATGTATATCAATAGATCTGTAAAAGTCTATTTATCCTGGAGATTAGAATTCAGAACCCCTATTCAGGACAAGGGGACAAATCTCAACACTAAAAAGCATATTTGCAGGCTTGTTGTTATTATTTATTACTTCTATGCTGCCCCTTCCATAATGTTTTCAAGAGTAAATACCATTAACTTTGGCCGTTTCCCGTATGGAGCACTCTATAAGCCCCTCCGACAGGAATTTTGCCGGTGAAGTCGGAGGGCGTTCGTCACCAAAGCGTACTGGCGATGCTGGCCCCTAACAGAGGCCGCCCGCGGAGAGGCGGCTCATACCACAGGAGCCAGCCTCTTCCCCCTTCCCTCTCCGCCTGCATTAATCGCTGTCGGTCATCCTGCTTTGGCCTCCGTACAGCCCCGCCACGCTGCCCTCTGACCTCCGAGGGGACTTAGGAGGCCAGCAGGACGATTTCTTTAATGGCTGACGAGGTAAATCAGGAAAGAAGCTTTAACTGCGTCGTTCCGGCGGTGCTGTTTGCACTAGCGCCGCCCGAGAAGATGCTGTTCCCTCAAAAACAAGCTCCTTTCCAACAAGAGGTTGCTTTTAGAGCGACAGCCTGGCATGCCGCCCTGAGGGAGGGGAAGGGCAGCCAGGTTAAGGCAGCTGCTTTCGCGTTTCAGCAGCGCCCGCTTCAATCTGTCTGCAACGAAGCGACACTGGGGGCGGCGTTTTTACCGCCCCCAGGCCGCCGTTTTTGGCCCATGCGGAAACAGCCTTTTAGAGTCTGTGACATGAGGAAGGGGTCCTGGACAGCCCTTCCCTTTTAGGGCAGGCTACCTCCCACAGTCTATCTCCTTGGTTGCCCTATTGTTTCTTTGTAGATGCCTCTGTTGGCTGCTGTGACTGGTGGCCCCTTTAGCCTTGCATCTGGTGCTCCAGGCCAGATATCCACGAGAAACCGCCTGCTGCCTCCCCACCCGCCATCTCTGGTCTAGCATTACTTGACTAGATCATGTCAATTTCATGTCAATTTCACTGGGTCTATCTTGCAGCAGATGACATTTTTTTTAAAAAAAAGCTCTTCTGATTATTCTGAAACAGTAACCTGAAGAGTGGGAGGAGCTGCTGTGATGTGGCCAGTGGAAGACAAGGAGGAGTGAGAAAACCCGAAGTAAACCTAACACATATGGATCTCCTTTACTTTCCCTGCAAAGGGTGAGAAAAAATCACACTTTGAGAACTTGCATTGTGTAGACAATGGAAAACAAATCCAGTTAAATTGCTAGCCACATTTGAAGCCAAAGTGGATTTGATAAAATGACATTAAAAGTGTTAATAATCTGATGGCATTTAAATAATCTAGTAAAACCCATTTATGGTTATCTTGTAGACAACACCTCCCTCATTCAGGGAGGTGTTTGGGACAAATATTATTTTGGGATATCTGAATGCATTGTACAAAAAAATGCCTACACACCAGAATCTCTTGATGGCAGTAAAAAAATTAGTTGCTAACAAATGTGTAGGCCAATAGTTCTAATTGTTGAAGAATAATTATGCAAAATATAAAATATTTTGCTTCATGTTCTGCATTTTAAATGTCTTTTGCTATTAAGGCAAAATGATTGATAGTTTGGTCTACCAATATGTACAGAACAGTTCTTTAAAATATTTTTACCATGCTCTCTCAACCATAAATCTCAATGGCTAGAATAAAATGGATATCCTTAATTTTATTTTGGAACAAACTGATATGATTAAGATAAATATAGCAGTTCTTCTAAGCCCAAGATTTAATTAATTTATTGAATCAGCAAAGACATTATATTTTGTATTAATTTTAGTTTTGCATTTGTCAAAACTCACCAAAAAAAGGAAAAAATGGAAAAGAAATAAATTATGGAAATGTATTCAGAAGAACACAACATTTGGTTTCCTGTGGTGTAGAATAAGACTTTTCTTACAATGGTTTCATAATAAAAAAACTTGTTAATATTTTTCCTGGGTACCTATTTGTCCTTGCAGATTTCTTTGTAAGCATTTAGCCTGACAATTAAAGCATAACTTCAAAACAAAGAACTGAACAAAAACTGCTGTGGAACCAAAGGTTCCTTCAGGAGGAAAAACCTGGAAGGGTAAAAAGACATTTTGTTTTCCCTTCACTTTTTGCTTTTTCAGTGATTTTTTGTTATTAAATTAAATTGATGAATAGTTTGGCTTGCTAGCATGCAAACAGGCTCTTCTATTAAAGAGAAAACCAGAACCATCAACAGGCCATCCAGCAGTTGTTTTGAAATAAAATCAAAACAGAGGGGGAAAAAAGACATTTGCTGGTCTTGGATACACATCTGAAAACCTTGGATATGCATCTGAAGAAGCAAGGCCATCATTCTTCACAGCAAGATATACAAACAAGATCATGCTTAAATACCAACTAGGGAATCAATGCATCTGTGTGAAACAACATTAGAGAATTCTGAGAGAATTTGAACAAGGCACAAAAGATGAAGTAGGGAAGAATTTCTCCAAGAAGAATTGATATTGTCTTATAATGAGCCAGTAAAGATGTTGAAAAACAACCCTTACTTAGCCCAAACTTTGCAGAGGTACTCCTGCTGCCATGGTGATGCTGCAAAGAGGGGCTTCATGAATTATGGCACAATCTTTTTTTAAAAAACTACCATGTTCCATATGTGTGTTTTGTGCACCTGACTGGCATGGATTAAGAGTTTGGAATGTTGACAGGATGACAGTGTGGGGGGGATAGTTGAGAGAAGGTCTGAGAAAAGCAAGGGCAAAGTTCTTCTCTTTATTTTTACTTATCAGTTTTTTTAAAAAAAAATAGAAGCTTACATGAATGTTAATGTATCCAGTTCACAATGTTTGGCTGTACTGCAGTGTGAGATCCCTTATCCCTGAAAACAATTTTCTTGTAAATAAATTGAGAACATTATGTGTAGGTTTTAAAGATTTAAATTATGATTTTTAAAACTACACAGGAGTGGGAAGAGTAGACTGGAAAAATAAAAACAATCTAAATGTATAGATTTTCTGTTGACATGAAAGTGGTTGGTTAAAAAAATTACATAGTGCACACGTGCTGAGGCCCTCCTCTAACAGGTAGGAATGTTGTCCTACCTTTCTAAAAAGACACCAAAATCAACTTCCTCAATACCCACTCTGAGGCAGTGCTCATACACTAGGGGCAGCTAATAAATTCCAGTGAGTTTGGTGCACCACTTAACCAGCCAACTCAGAGGGAAACTCGAGTCTGGGAGTTCGTCATGCAACAGGGTGTGGAGCCAGCAGCTTTCAGGGCTGACCACGGCCTTACAGATAATTGGCAACATCCCAAAAAATGTGCTTGCTACTGTAGTACCATAATGCCCACTATGGTACCATAATGTAGGTTAATCGGGAACAGAGGAACGGATGAGTACAATGTTCTGCTATACACTAGAAAGCCACACTAGGGAACCGAAAAGAAAAATATAACCTGTTCATTTAATAGCATTCTGCAAAAACTGAATACATTTGAACCTTCTTCCCATTGAATGGGATGACATTTTTCCTGGTTTCACTTGGTCATCCTTGATTTAGAAACTTTAGAGACATTAATTCTGCAGGAGGCATTCAATGGGCTATTAAACTGCTGTGGGTTTTTAGCTTCTACAAAGCCTTTTCAAAGAAAAATGAAAGAAGCCGAGCTTTTCTTTCTCATTGACTCTCCCAGTACATGCTTGAACTGAAAAGAACTGATTCTTTTTTTCTTTCCAACTCCTTTTTATTAAATAGCTGGTATGCTTATTACAATAAAAAAGAGAATAATATAAATTAGCTGGCTGAACCACAATATAAAGCTTCACATGTTAAAAACAGTTTCATTTGTAATTTCTCTTTTTAAAAGGTTCTCTTTCTACATATCAAAAGTGGGAGAAATTCTGGTATGATTTGGCTATGATCTCTATTTTTAAGGTCTAACATTCTTGGCCTGGTAAATTCTAGGATTATTATTGTTCATATTTAAAGAAGGCAACTCTTAAATGATGGCCCCTTCCGCACATGCAGAATAATGCACTTTCAAACCACTTTCAATGCACTTTGAGGCTGGATTTTACTGTGCGGAATAGCAAAATACACTTGCAAACCATTGTGAAAGTGGATTGAAAGTGCATTATTCTGCATGTGTGGAAGGGGCCGATGTTTCGGAATGAGTTTTGTAAACTTAACATCAGCACAAAAATGAAGTATATTCCCCATCATCCTATTTCTACTGCACGTTGTTAAGGCTGCAAGTTTCACACAGTGCTCCTCACATCAAAAACTCACCAATGACAATATTGCTAGCAATGGAATAAATAAGAGAAATCTCAATAGTGCCTGAACCCTGTCAAGTCGGCAAAGGGACTAGCCATGTCTTGAAGACAGATGACTGCATTGAGGGCAATTGTAAGGACCAAACTCTTTGTGTTTGTGGGTGTTGATGGCATAGTCCCTCCCAGCATTTGCTACAGATTCCCAGCCAAAGGTTAAAGCTTTTACAGTCTGAGGTGTTCATTTCACACAGGAAATCATGCAATGCATCTTTCAGGAATCAGATCTTTACTATCCTCCTTTCTTAACCAGCTAAGGAAGAGAAGCTTGTGATCCTGCAGCTTCTGTGGACCTTGCCATTTTATTTATTTGAATGATTGTCTTAAAGGATTTCTCATTCACTTGTCCTTCATTCAAGGTGCTAACAGCAAAAAGCAGTAAGCACAAAATCCAGTAAAAACAGACAATAGGTTGGATCTTAAAGATCCATTCACTAAAGGTATCACTGTGTCCTGGTGCAAGGAGCCTTCTGCTGACACAACAGGATATTCTACCAGCAGAAGAGCATACTGCAGCAAAGGAAGATTCCTTGATACTTTCTGCACAGCACAAATATAAGAAGTGTTTTGAGAAGGATGTTCACACAGCTTTCTCCCCCAAAATGTTTTCATGTTGTTTTGTTGTGCTCAACCTAGGTCCCAGGATTGCTGCATTTGAGGATCAGGTGTGATTGGATCATTTGCTTGGATGCTGAGAGGCATGCATGAAGATTTCCCTGTCATTGCTGCATCCTACTGTCTCTGTCAACAGGTTAAAGTGAAAAGGGTAATATGGAACAGATCAGAAATTTGGAAGAGTAAAGCAAGCAAGGCAGATCTGGGACAAGCATTCACACCCTGTCATGCTCCCTATGTTATCATCATGAGAATAATAGGGTCCAATGTTAGAAATAGATGGGTGGGGGGGAATCAGATTTTATCTGATGTTGTGTAAAAGGGGCTTGCTGAGCCCACTTGAAATTGTACAGGGGGATAATTTCTAATGTCTTCGGTAGAGATACAACCAGCAGTCTCCTCTGAAGATGGTTTAGTCTGATGTATTACTGTTCAGGAAATAGCTAAATGATCTGTAACCTGATGTATTCTGTAACTCTGCCTCAACAGAAGCTAACTGGAATAAAGGGGATCGTATGAGACTTTATAATTTTTTAACTGAATATTTTTTTCATGTTGTGTGAACAGTTTTCTCATATTATGCTGCTGTTCTTGGCACACAGTACTACAGTACTAAACTTGCACACAAGCCGTCCCCCCTTTTTTAGATTAAATAAATGATAATCTTTATTAGAAAGAATACTGTTAACATCAAATGTTTCTGATGTATAATTCATTCAAATGCCAGGTGATGATGCCATGTGACTACTTACTTGGATGATACGCATTTAATTTGTTCAATGGAGCACAATCCCTTCATTCAGGATTCTTGAAAGGGAATTCCTTTTTGCACTGTGGTTGCCGCCTTGATGTAAATACGATATTTCATCATGACTCTTGGTGTTGCTCTTTAGTACCATTCATATTTCACAAGATCACATCAAATTTTGAATGTATGCTTGACACATTTTCTGGCAGGACACGTACATAAATACTTCTATAGAGTTTGATCAGCTTCAAAAATTGTCTGTTAATGAACTATCATTTGGAACACATATATTCATTAATGTTGGAGCAACATGCAGCAGCAAAATAAATCTTGAAAACTTTCAACATATCTACCAATGTTGATTCTCCATATGAAAGTGGATCAATTCCTTTCTATCAGAGTGTTTGTGTTTCTCTCTCAACCAGTGCAACATATTGCTTGGGCAAAGATCTGGAGGATTGAGGTTCAAATCTTGGGCTTCTCACCCACTCTCTCAGCCTAATCTTCCTCACAGGGTTGTCAAAAAGATAAAATAGAGGAGTGGAGAGTAATGTATGCTGCTCTGACCTCCTTGTGTGTAGAGTGTCATCAAGACACAATGTGTGTATGGTGACCCCAGCAAGGATCTTTCAAGGCAACCAAGAAGCAAAAGTGCTTTGTCATTGCCTTCCTCTGCAGAGTCATCCTTGGTGGTCTTCTTTTCAAGTACACACCTTGCTTAGCTTCCAAGATCTTACAAGGTTGTGTTCTTCTGGAATCAGATGAGATTTGGCTATACTTCCCTCCTGAGCTCCTTAAGCAGGGTAAAATATACTACAGCCCAATCCACGTGTCTGTGTGTGTATGAATTCTCCTCTGAAGCAGGTTCAGTCCAGTACTGGAATAGATGCCCAATAGGTGAGATGCACCAGCAGGATGTACTTACCCTGGTGGCTGGGCACTGTACACCTCTTCAGGTGTATCTCTGTTCTCCACTATGGGGGATTCTCTGGGCTTTTAAAAACTTTTTTGGCTTCCTACATCACAGGACAGCCCTTGTCCTGAATTATGCTGCTAGGCAGAGGTATTGAGTTACAGCAGGGAGCTGAGTCTAGTCAGAGAGTCTGTCATGCAATTTCAGCATCAGAGATCCAATCCAAGGGTCAGAATACACAGAATCAACAGGTCAGAGGAAGGGTTGCAGCAGTCACATGCTTAGTTGTATCCAGGCTGGTACACTCTGCAAATCTGCTTAATATAGGATCTTCCAACGCATTTGAAGGCCCTGCTTCCCCCTGCTGCAGAAGGTGCTTTCTTTGAGCTAGCAGACGCACATTTCTCTGTTTAACTTGCAAAAGCACACTGCATTGCTGATTCTGTTGACTTGTGGGTTCAGAGAAGCTAAATGTATGAGTCTCTGCAGCTGAAGCTGGATTTATAGCCTGCTTTTGCAAACACTTTAGGCTGAGTCTTGACCTGCCTGTTCACCCTGTAGGGCCTTCAGACCAACTTGGTCTGGGCTTACTGAGCTCTGCTCATCCCCTAAGAACTTATCACTCTCCAGGGGATGGCACACATCAGCCCTTTGGAGAGGGTGGGGTGGATAATGTAAAGAGGACAATTTATGTAAGTATCTTAGAAATTCTCACCTAAACCTTTCCTCAGATTTTGGAGTTCTAAATTATCCATTGTTTATTCCAAACTGGAATCAATACATGAGTCATTCTTCATTGTGACCTTTTATGGATTTATATTTTGTGCAAAGCTGCGTTCCTGGATACCATGTTGTGCTCAGCAGTTGTTTCAATTCACTAGTATCTTTGTCCCCATATTTTACCCACCTATGTGTGTGCCTTGGTAAAACACTGCAAAGAGCAATCTTGATTTAACTGTGTGCAGTTGTATTGTTCCTTTATGTATGTATGTGTGTATGTTTAGTGTTTTACCAGTCCACAGGCACACAAAAGAACATGAGTGCAAAACCACTTCAAAAATTTTTTAATGTAACCATTTAGTAACGCAGCTTTATACACCCAGTAACAGACACAGCATGCAACACCAATCTTATAGCAATTTTTAAACTGAAATTAAATCTCCTGGTATGTCAAAAATTGTAGAGGACTGATACAAACTATTGTAGCTACATGAGGAGTCACAGAAACTTCACGATTCATATTGAGATATAAATCACATACAGTGCAAAGATGTTTTCCGTTTTTAACAACATACTGCATTATAACTACTCAGGGTGATTTGGCTACAAGTACTCTAAAAGGAAATACAGAATACATCTTGCAGTCCTGTAATAAAATGACTATTCTGTTCCTGTATGATGCTAACTGGGAGAACTGAAAAATGGACCCAATTATTCCAGTCTGTCCAGTAATCTTTATCTTGACAGGGATATTCTTTACTTCAGCCTTGACTCTGGCTGGATACTTTGTGTTTAAGATGCCATTAAAATCACAGTCAACAAGACATGCAGTGACCTCAATCAACGAAACCCACTTAAATTGCTAGAAGAGGAATTCATGAATGACCTTCCATGGATAGGCTTCTGAGCTCTATTCATGAGCAAACCAATTCATATTTGTTTGGGAAGATTCCCCAAAAGCTGGGTTGTTCCTGATATTTTATAGTGTGTGTGTGTGTGTGGGGGGGGGGGGAATCTTGAGGCCAATTTACTGTTAGCTTTTTTGTTTGCCAGTTGTACTCCCTATAAAACACAACAACAACCAAATAATGGTGTGTATTTTTGTGTATCATGTGAAGTTAGAATATACTGGAAACATTTGTTGGAGGTTTTGCTGTATATTATTTTAAAGCTTACTTTGTACAGAATGCCAAGTGCATCTGAATGTGAATGAGAATTAATACATAGATATATGTCTGGGAGTGGAAAAAAACAGCTTCTGACCCTTTTTCATGGTCAATATTTTCTTGCTTTTTCATGCATATATGCCTCAATATTTCCAACACACTTGAAATAATTAAAACAGA
The DNA here is from genome assembly GCF_021028975.2 of Sphaerodactylus townsendi. NCBI lineage: Eukaryota > Metazoa > Chordata > Lepidosauria > Squamata > Sphaerodactylidae > Sphaerodactylus > Sphaerodactylus townsendi. The sequence continues at coordinate 40,764,451 of NC_059425.1, read as the reverse complement.
AAACACCCAGAAAAAAGTGTAGTTATACTTACAGTAATTTAAAATTCATAATACTCTTAAGACAACAATGGAGATAAAACAGGTAAGATTTAATTATTCCTAAAATATTGCACAATAGAATAGCCATGTAAATACACCAAATGTAAAGAAACTGAAGTCCATTGGATTTCAATTGGAGTATTACATAAGTGTCATGCGTTGGACAGTGAGAACTGTGAATTGCATTGTTTCAGTGTGCTTCATAAAATTGGGATGGGTTGAACATTCTACCCACATTGTCATATCTGTACTCTGCATCTTCGTGATAAGCTAGTAAAGGAGAAGTCAATAAAATTTGTACTATTAGTATTAGTAGTTAGCACAGTCTGACAGATCTAGTGATCTTTATGTTTGTAAGCAGTGAGCAGCAGTGGCGTAGTGGCTAAAAGCAGTGGCTAAGAGCAGGTGCACTCTGATCTGGAGGAACCGGGTTTGATTCCCAGCTCTGCCGCTTGAGTTGTGGAGGCTTATCTGAGGACTTCAGACTAGCCTGTGCACTCCCACACATGGCAGCTGGGTGACCTTGGGCCAGTCACAGCTTTTTGGAGCTCTTGCAGCCCCACCCACCTCACAGGGTGTTTGTTGTGAGGGAGCAAGGGCAAGGAGATTGTAAGCCCCTTTGAGTCTCCTACAGGAGAGAAAGGAGGGATATAAATCCAAACTCTTCTTCTTCTTCTAAATTGTGCAATTTGATTTTTTAAATCAAAGATATAGTATAAATGTATTACTGTATATACTCATGTATGAGTCGACCCACACGTAACTTGAGGCACCTAATTTTGCCTTGAAGAACTGGGAAACCTTATTGACATGAGTATAAGTCGAGGGTGGGAAAGGTCCATGGGGAAGTGGGGCATAAGCCGGCAAAGGAGCCACAGTTGGGGGAAAGTAGTACCCCAGAAGCCTTTGGGAGGTTTTTTAAGGAAGGGCAAGGTGGGTCTGCAGAGAGGGAAAAAGCTAGAAGCCATGGAGGGTGAACGGGATGGGAGGTGGTGGAGGAAAAGGCAGAGGAGAATGAGGCACAGAAAGTGGCTGAAAGGGGGAGGCAGAGAAGAAGGCAGGAGACAGCGAAGCAGAGAAAGCAGTCACTAACTCGCCGTTTCTTTCCTTTCCCCACAGGCTCTAAGGCCGTGGTGGCGAACCTGTGGCACTCCAGATGTTCATGGACTACAATTCCCATCAGCCCCTGCCGGCATGACCAATTGGCCATGCCGGCAGTGGCCGATGGGAATTGTAGTCCATGAACATCTGGAGTTCCATAGGTTCACCACCACTGCTCTAAGGCTTGGTTTCAGAGAAGCTACCTATCAGGCAGCCTGTCTCTATTGTTTTCTTAAAAGGGCAATGCTCCAAAGATTGCTTAAGCAATCTTTTTAACTGCTTTTAACTGTTGGAAGATAATTAATCTACAGATAAAAGATTTCCTCTGTGCTGATGATAGTAACCTAGTTGTAAGATCATCCTTTTCTCTGGGAGACTATAAATCAGGATAAAACTTTAAAAAGAAAAATAATAGCTTAAAATAACTTGCCAAAAGGAACAGCCGTGACTTATCGCGGTTGCCATTGCTGATGGGGAAGGGACGGCCTCCATGGTGCTGCCTCCTCCCCCCTTGCGGGCTCCTCAGGGCTCGCGAGGCTTCAGCTTGCTGGCAACGTGAAGCTTGGAAGGTCATGGGCACCAGGCAGTGACGCGTGGCGCCCTGACGTCATCTGGGGAGGTGGGGCCAGGCAGCGTATTTAAGCCTGGGCCCGGCTTCCCCACCTCCCCATTTACTGAAAATGTGCGTGTTTCCCACCCACCTCTCCCTGTTTTTTGGTCTGTGTTAGTGCATGTGCTTTATTTGTTGTCATATGGCGGTTGCGCATGGGGGACTGATCTTTAGCTGGGGGGCAGCGGGCAAAATACCGGCTGTGGTGGAACCTTCTCATGAGGTTTGGAGTGGAGCAAGCCAAGGGGTCACCTGCCCAGACATGGGCTTAGATGGCTTGCGCCCCTGGTAGCAAGGAGTCTTCAGGAAGTGGCGACCGCCCATCTGGAATCTCACAGCTGCTCCAGTGTGCATTATAATTTTTTATTGGCAGGTGTGCTGAGAAAAATTTAGGTGTCTGGGGGACAGCTATATTTGGCTGCCCAGTACACATTCCATAAGATCAGACCCCCATGCTGCGCCTTACGCTTTTGTTTACCTTGAAGCAATTTTGTTAATAAATGTTTTATTCCACACACAAATGTTGTTATTAAAAGTTCTTTCAGTAGCAGGAGGGTATTAGCTACTTCCATCAGACAGCAAAGTGGAAGAAAGGGCAAAAACAAGAAGGCATTTTCCTATTATATAACTTTCCAAATACAGGGCCATTTTTTTCTTTTGTGACAAAATTGCATTTGAGAGAAAACTACTGCGAGAAAGTTTAAAGTAGATATAAGTGGGGGTTTTTTTGTTAGTCTAATCTGTGAGAACTGGTTGCTGTGAAAATCCCTGGAATGTACACAGATTAAGTCATAGCTCTGTGGATAATTTAGGACACCTGCTGGACATAGAGGTGCTGCCAGATTAAAGAATCCACTTTTTTAATTTGGAGCTTATTTGACCATGACCACTACCAGGAAGAAAAATCTATGGACAAAACTTGTGAAAAATCAGTTGCTTCTGAAATGATGAAAAATATTTTGATAAATTAACAAGCAAATTGGAGATATTTGAAAAGAATATGGAGGAGAGATTTAATAAAATGGACAAAAAGTTCCTAAAAATAAAAGACGTCAAAAGATGTTAAGAAACTGGACAGCTGTATCAATCAAGTATTTGGAGAAATAAGCAAACTTATGACAAAATTGAAACTCTTGATGAAAAGACAAAAAATGTTAATAAATTTCTGGAAAGAGAAAGGGACAATTTAGCTCTACTCAGATTTAGAGAGAAATAATTTTTGTGAGATTCTGGGCAGTTCTTGAAACCAAAGATGAAAATATGACCGTGTGGTGTGCAGCAGCTTTAGCATCACCTGCACAAGACCATGCAAATGGTCTTGTGCCTCCACCAGCATTAATTATGCCAGTGGACAGCTGCTTTGCCACTGTGCAGAAAAGGCCCTATATTGTTGGCTGTCCTTGTAATACTCATATGGGCCCCACAGCTGCCACTGCCCTTTTTATAAACTTTTTATAAACTTGCCCTTTTTCGAAAAGATGAGATCAGCTATTTACTATTTACCTTGTCTTCACACCCTTTCATCTGTCATCTCATCACTGTCTACCATGTTGGTAAAAAAGTCTGTTGTGCTTTGCCAACAAGTTTCAAAGGAGTTGGGCGGTCTGCCACACCAACTGTGGAAACTCCTAAGGCAATTGTGAAAATAAACAAGAGTTTTATTAATAAAATAACAAAAATCAAGAAATATATTTTAAAGCTATGCACACGCACAAACCAAAGGCATACAAGAGCTGACTAATTATCCATTCTATGGGAATCAGTTCCCTGCCTCATCCATAATATACTCTAACAGGGTTGGGGTCCAGGAGCTTATAGTTCCTACTCCTTCAGTCTCTTGCTTCTTCTCTTTGACTTCCCATCTTTCCACTCTACATTCCTACCTCCAGTTTCCTTTTTGTTAGTCAATTTGATATTTTGCCTGGCCAATTTTCACCAGATGTACGCTGATTAAGGATACACATATATCTCCCTTTTAAACTTCTATTTTATTTTCTTATGTTGTTAGAAGGCTTATCATTTTAATCATTTTTGTTGTTGCTATTCCCAATTTATTAACGACTTTTATGGCATTTTTCTGCCATTCATTTGTGACATTTCTAGGTCATTTTAAAAATAGCACAAAACATGTTTCAATATTAGTGGTAATAATTCTATCAAATTTTGTTAAAATGGTTAGGAAAAATGACTGAAGCTTTATCTTGAGTGTGGAGAAATATCAGAAAATGGGGCTTATGATGTAAAATGATATGGTCTAGAAATAGGGTAAAATCACCAATGCTAATTCTTCATTTCTTTTACGTTTGTAAGTATTAAAATACATACATTCTACCACAGGCATTGCTAAAGTACTGTGGCACTAAGAAGGGATTGCATTCCTGAAAAATATATCTGAAGGAACTAAGGAATCTCAATTTTCTTCTCTCCCCCCTTGCTGGATTTAGAGGAGCTCTGGCATATGGGCTTGGTACAAAGTGTAGCAGATAAACTGAATCCTGCCCTAAAATTTCCAATGGGGAGGTGCTGTGACCTTTGTTACCTTGTGGGGCAAGACTTGTTTTCACATTTTCACTGCCTTGTTTTCAAATTTATTGTCACTGTTACCACCTCAAGTAAAATACCACCTCCTTTCTCTTGTATGTTGTCTGAGGCCAACTCCACAGGGGTGTACCTCTATAGCATGCCAAAAAGCCAAGGTGGGCAAGGACTAGTGCAGATTCTCACTAATAAACTTCATTTCTTCAAGGAACAAAATCAGAGTATTACAAGGACATATCTAGGAGTAGTAAGCAAAGTAGTAAACAATAACGAGGTACTTAAAATCCATCATATATCTGATCTTTGTTAGTGGTATGATGCCCCATCCCTGGTGCATCTGAAATCCTCTGTAGCATCATTCCCATCTATTATTCTTCGTGGATAACACTCAAGAGAGTATCTCCCTTAATACACTCTAAAAGGAACTCCCAATAACCACACAAAGGAAAAACTACCCCTTTCAAATCTCACCCATTGTGTGCTCTAGGGCTCATAGACAATCTAGGTGCCAGATCCTGAGGGTTCAGGCCCACTAGACCTGGATCCTCTAGTCAACAAGTGTTAACACATTAAAGGGCTAGTGTGTTTCCTTCTCAATTGGAAAGGATGTTTATTCAGCAAACAACAACCCTCCCCTCTTCCCAGCCACTAAGATGCTAGGGTCCCTCTCCATCTCTTGCCCCCACACTTTCTCTCATCCATCACAGGAAGGATTATTTTTGTTGGTTTTCCCCCGCCCACAGTCTTTCAACCAAGCAATTCCCATAAATCTTCTGTTTCAACAGGAACAGCATTTCAGGAGGCATGATGGGCTATAGTGGGAGTGTGACAGGGAGGTTATGCTTCCATGGATGGAAATTGTTCTGTCTCATGGAAATTTTTGTTTGGGACAATCCCAATAAAATCATCTTTTTCCTTTACAAAAGCTGTGAAATTAATAGTGTAAACTAAAGAGGCATTGCCCTTACTCTTGAGTAATTTCAGTTGCCTCTGAATAATTTCATTTGCTATTTTCTAATAAAAATGGAGCTGAAAAATTAAATCATTCAGCACTGTAAACAGCAGTCGATTGATCAGAAAAGGTTACACTTTTGAGTGTCTTCCAGGAAATCTTTTGGGCTCCCTAAGAGTTCCCTTTTCATGCAGAAAATGTTTGCCCCTGAACCTTAGGCTCAGTTGTATTGAAAACACTCCATGAGTAATTGCAGTGTAAAATCCATGTTCATAATTTAAACACTGCAATGTTTCAGCATATGAACACCTACACCTAGCTAATTATAGATGTGTTAAACTATAGCTCTACTATGTGTATTTGAATAATTGCAAGCAACATGCTCTCATCAGACTATTCAGTGGATTCAGCACCATCCCATGGAGCTTTTAGGTGCCTAGAAGTTCTGACTGCCCCATGTATTAACTCAGCATGAGTAGGTGGGTGAGGGAGTTGATAAAGTAAAACACAAGAAATCCAGGTGCTGAATGAAAGTGGGTATCTGCTAAAAAAAACAAAAAACATGCAATAACAGCCCATCTCTCAGGAATTTATGCATCCCCAAAGAATGTGAAGTCTTAAGAAGAATAACTGCATGAACCTTCGCGTAGTTGCTTTTCAGCAGTCAATGGCCTGCTGGTTTAATTAATATTTTCACTACCCCCAAGACAGTCTGCCGGCATAACAATGGATTAGAGCAGCAGCAAAGCCCAGCCTCAGAATAATGAGATATACTCAGGCTGCAGGGAATGAGAAAGTAATAAAAATGTTAAAACTTCTTAATCCTCATTTTTTTTCCAAGATAATATTTTTTTTGAATATTCAGGCAGAGTAATTAATTGCTAGGATCGCATGTGAAAATGCGCCTGTTGCAACTTAATTTTCCTTAATTCCTTCCTTCCTTCCTTTCCTTCCTTCCCTTCCTCTTTTCCCTTCCTTCCTTCCTTCCTCTTCCTCTTCCTTCCTTCCTTCCTCCCTCCCTCCCTCCCTCCCTTCCTTCCTTCCTTCCTTCCTCTTTCCTTCTTTCCTTCCTTCCTTCCCTTCCTTTTCTTTTTCTTTTTTAAAGTAAAGTCTGTAGACATTTTAACAAATGATGTATAATCCGGCCCCTTCTCTCCTTAATCTTGAAAAAATGCGGAGGAAGGGAGTAAAGGAAAATGATTCGCTCAGGTTCCTAAAAAGTTGAACTATTGGGAAATCATCGAGCTTTCTCAGGCAATTAAGACTGACACCAGAAATGTCACTCCACATTTCTCTACCATCAAAGTTGTGGTGGGATACTGGAAACATTCGAGAAGGGTTTCCTCCCGAGGAATAAATAACCATTCATCTAGCACACAATCTGAAGACTTCTTTGTTGGATCTGAGTGAAAACATTTCATCATATTTGTACTTTGACACCCCCAACCCGAAAAAAAAAAAAAAAATTGGGTTTCCTTTTATCAGACTATTCTGACTGCAGGTGGTTTCTGATGCCTTCTGAGTTTTATTTATGTTATCCTCCTTTTTTGTCTGTCAAGATACAGCTGACTTATGACGACCCTGTAAAGTTTTCAAGGCAAAAGGCATTCAGAATCATCAAGACCCTGGTATTCCTGGGAAGGTTTTTTTTTAATTCTACCGCTTTTTATTGTTAATTTTTTGAGCATTTTATTGTTTCTATCTGTTCACTATGTTTTCACGTTGCTGAGAGAGGACATACAAATCTAATAAATAAATATTCCAGGTGAGTCCAAGACATGTGCAGCCATCAATCTCATATAGCACAGGAGGGGGAAGTAAAAATGCCAAAATTATCTCCTCACTTAAACTACAGTTATCTAAATAATTTACTGATCACCTATCTTCCCCCCACAGACTTGGGCCCCTTCCGCACAGGCAAAATAATGCGTTTTCAAACCACTTTCACAACTGTTTGCAAGGATATTTTGCCATTCCGCGACAGCCTTTCTTCAAAGAGCACCTGGAAAGCAGTTTCTGAGTGCATTATTCTCTGCATGTAGCGGGAATGAGCCTTAGAATTTTAGGGTAAGGAAAACACATAGAGCTGCCTTATATTGAATCAGACCATTGGTCCATCAAGGTCCATTTTGTCTACTCTGATTCACAGCAGCCCTCATGGGTCTCAAGCAGAGGTCTTCCTCAACACAGCCTGGCGGAAAGGAAGCAATTCTTGTACCCACAACGTTCAGAAAAAGTAGGAAAATCCCACAGTTCCTTGCAGTGCAAAAGTTGGGATGGATTTTTGATGAACAGAGTAAGGTTGTTTCCACATGGCTAGCTGAGCGGGGGTGCATTGGCATAGTTCATGCCTATGCGCATATGCACACACCCCAGGCTGTTCGCATGAACAGCTTGGCTGGCTCTGCAGCCGGCAGCACAACTTTGCACAGGCTGTGCTGCTCCCCAAAGCCTTCTACTTCCTGTCATCCTCCATTGCTTTGTGGAGGCCAGAGTGACACCTACGGAGTTGGAGGCCAGTAGGCATGTCCCCTGGCCTCCCAAAAGTGACAGAAGGCAGCAGAAGGTAGGAGGCGTCCGGAATGGCACAGGAAATACACCGGCTTCCACCTAGTGCTGTTCACTTGGCACCGGATGGAAGCTGGTGTTTTCCCAAAATCTTGCTTGGGGAGCAAGGTTCAAAAACACTGTTTCAGAGGGGGGAGAGCAACACCACATTGATTTGTCAGCGGCTCTTATGCAAAGCCTCCCCCCCAAAATGGTGCTTTACCGGGCCAAACCATGCAGAAACAGCCTACGAGTTATGTTGCTGTGTTTTTTTTAAAAAAGAGGAAAACAGAATGGGAAAACTGATGTTTGTATACACACATACCCGCAGGAAAAAGAAACAAAGCAAGCCTTCAAACTGCTCGTTGACCATTGGCTGAGATCAGAAACAAGTGGTCAATCATTTAGAACCTTGATCAAGTGCCTAATAATGGAAGATGAACAGGATCAAAGATGCACACCTGCTGGCATGCAACCTGTTCTGGATTTTTTAAAGCTAACAAGGGGGCTGACTGCTTTAGAAAATAAACAGTTCTTTAGGTCACTAACACAGGACCTACAAATAGACTACAGTTTAATTGAAATGAGTGAGGGAAAACACACTGCTCTCTCTGTCTCTCTTTAGCAGTCTGACATTTCATTACCTTTTCTTCTGTATGTTGGAATATGGGGCATTTTGGTCTCTATCTTGTTGTTGTGGAATGTACTTACCTTGAAAAACCTACAGAATGTCACAAACCGTACTCTTTACATTCAGTGGGCTTTTGGTCCACAACTTACATTTGTTTTCTCTGTGGTGGTGATGGTGGTAGAAAGTGTCATCAAGTTGCAGTGGTATTTAGACCCTTAGGTACTGCGGGATCTGGACAAGACCACTTAGCTCTATGCCACCAAGCTCCTGTGGGTTCTCTATACCTGTGTATATAGCTGCTACCTGGTTTTTCTGATGAACTTTGTCACACTAAATCTATTTATTCTTTTGTTGTTGTTTTGCATGGCGAAGAGTTCTGTTGAATATAGCAATTTGAATATTCATTTACCAATTGTACTTTTGTATTTTTGCATTGCCAATTATGAACTCTGTATCTTCAAAATAGGGATGGCAAATATGCCCTTTGTTATTTTCCCTTTTGTTTTTTTATGTTGTCATTTATTTGATTTACCCTTTTTAACTACTGGTATTGAGGATTTTACATACAATGTATGCCATTCATACACATAATATGATGTGCAGTGTTGATTTATTGAGACATGAATGCTGTTGAAAAATAAATTACACAAATGGAGAAGAAGAGAAAAATAGATTTTATTGGGGAAATTTAAGGTAAGGAAACACAAAATAATGTGAGATTTGATTGATTTACTGAATTATTTATTTGTTTACTGTGCTTATAATCTGCCTTTCTCACTTAAAGCAGAACATACAATGTAACTGAAGAGTCATCTAACAAGCACAGCGTAGATTGAGACCATCAGTATGAAGGAATAACTCATCAGCAATGCACTAGTGCCATCAAGTCATTTCTGACTTATGGAAACCCTATTAATGACCTCCAAAATGTCTTATCATTAATAACAGCCTTGTTCAGGTTTTGCAAACAAAGAGACATGGCTCCCTTTATATAGTTAATCCATCTCATATTGGGTCTGCCTCTTTTCCTGATGCCTTCAGTCTTTATTGTCTTTTCCAATGTCTCTTGCCTTCTCATTATGTGACCAAAGTATGATAGCCTCAGTTTAGTCATTTTATCTTCTAGGGACATTCCCAGCTCTTACTCTGATCTTAGAACTCTAGATCTTTTTTTAGTATTTATCTCAGTCTTACAGTCTCTGTAAAACACTCCTCCAATAATTGCATTCTCAAGTGAACACTAGGACTAGGGTTACCAGAATCTCAATGAGCATAGCATATTAGGCATGGCACAGAGAGTGGATATTATGTAGCAAACTGGAATTACATCAGTAGGAAACAATGAAATAACCACAGGACAATCAAAATTAGGGTATTTGAATTAAACCAGCAAGCAGGCAAAATTTACAGTCTGCCACGGACAGCCACAGCCGCTGCTGCAAACCAAGAGTGCAATCTTGAACAGAATTACATCCCATTGACTTTAACAGACTTGAAAGGGTGAAACTCTTCTTAAGACTGCATTGTAACACAAGAATCCAACAAAAACCTGTTCTGTTATTAAAAATCTGAATTTCTATTCCTCTGAAACCTACACTCAAGAGCTATTGATGGGGAGGGCAAGTTGCACCTTTTATTATTTGTCATCTTTCATTGTGCTATGAATCACATTAAATTGTTGAGAGGCAATGACATTATCATGATCACAATTGTGCTAGACCACCATCTGTTCAGTTTTACAGACTTTGAAGAAAATGAAGTGGTACATCTCATCAGCATGGATTGTATGGGATATTTAATGGAAAGGGATTTGGAGAAATATGTAATTTCCAAGTTAGTAAAAGCATCATTGTAATTTTTTTTTTAACACTGAAGAGTCAGGCTCTGATTTTTATCATGCAAATCACATGCTTTTTAGTATCTTTGTTTTAAGCCCACGGTTGAATAATTGAATATAATCTGTTGGAATCTGTGTGTAGTGAACTTGTACCCTGTTCACAGAGATGCATGTTTTATATTTCCCAAGAAGAGTCATAAATATCTTTCTTTATGAATTTTAGGAAACTATCAAAAATCAAGGCTTTTTGATTGACAGTTAAGTGCCTGAACTGTTTTTAATGTGGTTTTACAGTTCTGTTTATATTAACGCTGTGCAAAAAGGTTCACTCTGGTTTATTGCATCATTTTTGAACAGGAGAGGTTTCAACATGTCATTTTAGATTTTAAAAGATAACCGGTGAAGTATATTGATATTTGTATCTTTATTTTAAACTCTGAGTACAATTTTATATTGAATTCACAGTAAATTGAAACTCATAGTGTGCAATCCAGATGGGGGGTGAGCAGAGGCAGCTGGGGATGGTGCCATGAAGGCCTCCACAGGGGCTTTTGGTGTTTTGGAAAGAAGGGAAAGTTTAAATTCCTCCAGATACCCATATTGTCCCACAGGACAAACACACTTACGCCACATTTTTGTTTTGAGGGTTGCTGTTCTGGGGCTGCAATGCCAGTGGAAGCCAATTACCATTGGCTCCACCCCTGGGAACACCCCTGGGAACACCACCACCTCCCTCCCCCCATCCCAGCATCCAAGTGGATGATGGTATTGGTCCACTGCAGTCTGGACTTCTGAGTTTTATCAATGCAGAATTGGTAATTGTCAGACACAGTACCTTTTGCCCCTTCACTGCAGACTTCTGCACTGCATAGAGGCAAATGCATCAGTACAGCCTTCTGCTGCCCCCCGTGCAGTGGCATAGCTACCATGGGGAAGGGGGGGTGCACACACTGGGCTAAGTTTATGGGCAGCAAAATGGAGTTTTGATATTTTAGTGTTTTATTTTGCCGGGTAACAGGGTGCAGCCTTTGTACAGTGGCGAATGTACCTCAGGATACAGCCTACAACACTCCTGATGATACCAGTTGTTTTGAAGTTTGGTTCAGGGGGTCCAAAGTTATGGACCCCCAAAGAAGGTCCCCCATCCCCTATAGTAGATAGGGCTACTTTTTGAGGGTCCATACCTTTGGACCCCCTGAACCAAACTTCACTAAACCTGGGAGATATCATCAGGAGAGTCTCCTAAAGATACCCTGAAATGTTGATGTGGCTAGCCTAAAAACTGCGCCCCCTGCAGGCAAAAACTGAAAAACACTAAAAAATACAAAAAATGAACAAACATGGGGGGGGGGCAGCAATACTCCAATTTTGCACCGGAATCCATTTCCCTGAGCTATGCCTCTGCCCCTGTGAGCGTTCAGTCCAGTATCTGGAGTGGGCTGTTATCTTTCTATAATAATATCTGTACAGACAGATGTAGGACCAGATAGATGCTGTATTTTTCCTTCTATGGCCACTGATTAGAAAGAACTCAGTTCTAAACATTTAGAACTTTCCTCTGAGACTTTTGTGCAGTTTCTGACCTACCTTCTGCTGTCTCCCCCCACCTTAACCCCACCTCTGCCCAAAACACACACACACACACACACACACACACACACACACACACACACACACACACACGGTAGCATAATAAGCTACTTGATACCAATTTGTGGTACATGTATTGCAGTGATTTTAGGGAGAGGTGAAAAGATCAACCACAAGGGAAGAGTCAGATCAAAAGGATCACAGAAGGCATGCAACTGATGAGACACAATAAAAGCCCTGAATGCTCCCCTCATGAAGAATTGGTATGCACCTCAGATTTAAAAGTTGTATTTGTCTTGTCTTTAAAAGCATTTCATTTACCCTAAAAATAAAATATTTCATAGGAGGGTTTTTTTTTCAGTACTCTTCCAAATTTCCATTGTTTATGTTGGAAAACTTTAAAAAGTCCTCATAAAAAGTGTTTTTCCCCTGAACATTTTGGCACATCATTTAAATATAGCATGGCTTTTCACATATATTGATGTTGCATGTCTTCCAAAAATGTGTTACATTTTCCCTTCCAGTAGTTGCCTCTAGAGCCCATTTGCTTCTTCAAGTGGAATCACTTGCTGGTATGAAATTAAAATATTACTTTGTTATGACAGTGAACATATTAATATTGGTCTCGGCCACCACTAAGTTAAGAGATAATAAATGTTGTGACCTGTTTTTTTCTCACATAGAAAACACTGAGGAGGAAAGTGTCAGTGAATAACACCACATAAATTGGGTTGAATTCTGCAGAAAATGTGCATCAGTTGAAGGGAGAGGTGATTTTTCCCCCCTAATCCCCCCTCCTTCTGCAGCCCTCCAGGCTCCTCTCACAGCCAAATGTTGGAATAATTAACCAACTACCTTTAAGAGTGCAATGTCAACATTAACCCAAATAAATTCAAAAGTACACACGTTGCACTCTGGCTGTGTCACTCAATACTTCTATTAATATTTACATTTCCTTATAAATACAACATCAGTCTTTCAACTCTTATAATTAAACATTAATGGTCACTTAGTCCATTCAGTTCTCTATTTAGAAAACAAAACTCCAGTTTCATATCTTCATACATTCAATAACAAAGCTTCAGTTTCATACAGTCCATATATAGTCCATAGAAACGTCTCGCGCGTATAGACCGTTTTTCGTGCGTCTTCCTCAGTATGCCCATATGTTCAAATAACTTCAATCAGTTCTTTGAGGCTCCTAATGGGTATATCTGGAATTCAAATTATACAGATACATATATTCTGAAATCAATATTATTATTATGTCTATTTCCCTATCTTTCTTGCACCAGTCCACCTCATCTATCTCTATTCCCAATTACTCACCGGCTCTCTATTAAGAGTTGCCTGCTCCCATCTCTGCCTTCCGTTTGTATTTTTGCTGACTCATAGACTGAGCTACATGTAAGACAGCCTTAATTGAAACCACCTGTGCAGCTGCCGTCAATCTTACAGATGACATGCAAAGTCCAGCGTTTTGTTAAGCCCTATTCTATCTGTCTGGAATTTAAAGATATATCTATTTTCCATTTGTAACAACTTTTTTTCCACATTGCCCCCAGAAAATTCCTCTTGCATATGATATATAATAATAATGTGTCCATAGTCACTGTGTTGTAATTCCTGAAATGCTCCACCAAGGAGCTTCCTGCTTGTTGAAGTTCTGATGTAACTGCGATGTTTCACACCCTGGTTCATCTGGCTGCATCCGCCTTCCCTATATAGAGTTTTAAGTAGGGCAACTATTATGAGTAGTGCATTCCGCAGTGTCACATGACGTATATGAGTTCAATCGCCATTGCAAATTTAATCCAGGTATATCAATTGTTGCAGTTGATAGAGAGCATTGGCACTGTGCACATTTGTTACACGGGAAATGTCCAGATTGTGTCTGAGCTGGTCCAGGTTTATCCAGCAAGTCTGCCCTGACCACTATTTGCCTTAAATTCCTCTTTGTTCAAGCGACCTATTAATGGGGTAAATCGATCCAGGTAAATCTCTAACCACGTACAATTCCTTAGTATGCTGCTCCTTATCGCTTTCATAGGTGTATAGTCCATTGACCACGCCAGTCTGAATTTTTGTGTCCGTGATTTTGGTCCTGGTAATGTAATTCGTCTATTTCAGTTATCCTATTCCAGGCACTTTTAATAGTCCAGTGATAACCCCTATCGTAGTAAAATTTAAGCTGGTGTAGCTTCCTCATAAAACTCCCCATATTCTGTACAATTCGCTTTTGCCCTTAAGAGGGCATTGTGCTGTAAATTCTTACAGCCGCCGCTGACGATAAGACCGAAATGCAGGCTCTTATTGCAGCCGTATTTATGGTATTGCTTAAACGCCGCATTTTCTATCAGTAGCCACAAATGTGATTATCTGATTTGATCGACACCGCCCACCGATTAACGCAATCAACGATTGCATTTAATGAATTGGCATGATCTCCTATTCTCACCCAGAGTTTATTACATGCTGATTCGACCTGAAATTACGCGTGTTTTTTGCAGATAAAGAAGCCATACAGCAGATGCAGACACCAGGACAAGTAGTGCTGAGATCCTCATTCGCTCCCCCAGTTTCCACCCCTTATCAGTACGCTTTGAACGGGTTAATATTAAGTAGATATTATCAGCTGAAAGTAAACTGAAAAAAATCATCACGGGTTGGGATTGGAATGTGGGGAAGAAAAGATCTACATATTTTGGCAGGAGCTGACGCACCTGCAGTTGTAATTAAAGAGGCGGATAAAGGTGGGCGCATTGTGCTGCAAGATCACACAGATTACATCACAGAGCAAAACCGCCAGCTAAATGATGAACATTATTATTTAAAATTGCAGGAGGATCCAACAATGCGGGTAATGAGAGTGATTTCTATCACAGTCCAAGAGGCTGAATTGGCGGGCTGGATAACAACAAAGGTGGCAAGGTTCTTAATTAACAAATTCCCAAGGGTTCCGTATTTTATACTTTTACCAAAATCCACAAGGTGGGTACCCCCCCACCAGGACCCACCAATAGTATCGCAGTGGGCTCAGCTTATAGAACCGCTGGGTCTAATATATCGATACACGCTTTATTAACCGATATGTAAAACAAATGCCTGCATATCTACGGGATACAGCAGATTTGATCCAGAAACTAGAAGGATTTGATTGCCCGATGGGAACTACGTTAGTCACATTGGATGTGACTTCCTTATATACCGTGATTCCACATGAGGAGATTAGACTGGTACTGTTTGATATACTAAGTGCTAGAAGTAATAATCTACCACCAACACACTTTCTTATAAATCTAATAGAATTAATTTTGGAGAATAATTATTTCAGATTTCTGTCCCAATATTATCTACAGACGACAGGCTTAGCGATGGGAAGTAATTTTAAAATCACAGTCGCAAATTTGTATATGGATAAGTTTGACGTTATATCATTTTAATGCACATTTAACCGCTTCTATAGCACTATTATGCATTCTATAAACGCATATATCGGCTGATTTGGACATTTACTCAAGCCCGTTTAATTTTGATGAATTTTTGGCATGGTTAAATGCACAACAGGATAATTTAAAATTTACTGGGCAGGCGGACCCACAAAGAATTAACTATTTGGATACTACCATATATGTGGCTACTGATAGAAAAATCGCGTTTAAACAATACCATAAGCCTACTGACTGCAATAAGAGCCTGCATTTCCGGTCTTATCATCCGCGACGGCTGCGCAAGAATTTACCTTTTAATGCCCTCTTAAGGGCAAAACGGAATTGTACAGAATATGGGGAGTTTTATGAGGAAGCTACCCACCAGCTTAAGAATTTTTACGATAGGGGTTATCCCACTGGACTATTAAAAAAGTGCCTGAATAGATAACTGGAAGCCAGACCGGAGTACACATTGAGACCAAAATCACGGACACAAAAAAATTCAGACTGATCGTATCAATGGACTATACACCTATGTATGAAGCTTATAAGGAACAGAATACTAAGGAAATGGCACGTTAGTAGCGATTTACCTGGATGCGATTTACCCCCCATTAATAGGTCTACGCCGAACAAGGAATTTAAGGCAAATAGTGGTCAGGGAAGACTTGCTGGATAAACCTGACCAGCCTAGACAATCTGACATTTCCCTGTCTTCCTTCCTTCCTTCCTTCCTTCCTTCCTTCCTTCCTTCCTTCCTTTTTCTTTTAAAGTAAAGTCTGTAGACATTTAACAAATGATGTATAATCCGTCCTTCTTCCTTAATCTTGAAAAATGCGGAGGAAGGGAGTAAAAGGAAAATGATCTGCTCAGGTTCCTAAAAAGTTGAACTATTGGGAAATCATCGCAGCTTTCTCAGCAATTAAGACTGACACCAGAAATGTCACTCCACATTTCTCTACCATCAAAGTTGTGGTGGGATACTGGAAACACTGAGAAGGGTTTTCCCCCCCTGAGGAATAACCATTCATCTAGCACACAATCTGAAGACTTTGTTGATCTGAGTGAAAACATTTCATCATATTTGTACTTGACACCCCCACCCGAAAAAAAAATTGGGTTTCTTTATCAGACTATTCTGACTGCAGGTTTCTGATGCCTTCTGAGTTTTATTTATGTTATCCTCCTTTTTTGTCTGTCAAGATACAGCTGACTTATGACGACCCTGTAAAGTTTTCAAGGCAAAAGGCATTCAGAATCATCAAGACCCTGGTATTCCTGGGAAGGTTTTTTTTTAATTCTACCGCTTTTTATTGTTAATTTTTTGAGCATTTTATTGTTTCTATCTGTTCACTATGTTTTCACGTTGCTGAGAGAGGACATACAAATCTAATAAATAAATATTCCAGGTGAGTCCAAGACATGTGCAGCCATCAATCTCATATAGCACAGGAGGGGGAAGTAAAAATGCCAAAATTATCTCCTCACTTAAACTACAGTTATCTAAATAATTTACTGATCACCTATCTTCCCCCCACAGACTTGGGCCCCTTCCGCACAGGCAAAATAATGCATTTTCAAACCACTTTCACAACTGTTTGCAAGTGGATTTTGCCATTCCGCACAGCTTCAAAGAGCACTGAAAGCAGTTTGAAAGTGCATTATTCTGCATGTGCGGAATGAGCCTTAGAATTTTAGGGTAAGGAAAACACATAGAGCTGCCTTATATTGAATCAGACCATTGGTCCATCAAGGTCCATTTTGTCTACTCTGATTCACAGCAGCCCTCATGGGTCTCAAGCAGAGGTCTTCCTCAACACAGCCTGGCGGAAAGGAAGCAATTCTTGTACCCACAACGTTCAGAAAAAGTAGGAAAATCCCACAGTTCCTTGCAGCAAAGTTGATGGATTTTTGATGAACAGAGTAAGGTTGTTTCCACATGGCTAGCTGAGCGGGGGTGCATTGGCATAGTTCATGCCTATGCGCATATGCACACACCCCAGGCTGTTCGCATGAACAGCTTGGCTGGCTCTGCAGCCGGCAGCACAACTTTGCACAGGCTGTGCTGCTCCCCAAAGCCTTCTACTTCCTGTCATCCTCCATTGCTTTGTGGAGGCCAGAGTGACACCTACGGAGTTGGAGGCCAGTAGGCATGTCCCCTGGCCTCCCAAAAGTGACAGAAGGCAGCAGAAGGTAGGAGGCGTCCGGAATGGCACAGGAAATACACCGGCTTCCACCTAGTGCTGTTCACTTGGCACCGGATGGAAGCTGGTGTTTTCCCAAAATCTTGCTTGGGGAGCAAGGTTCAAAAACACTGTTTCAGAGGGGGGAGAGCAACACCACATTGATTTGTCAGCGGCTCTTATGCAAAGCCTCCCCCCCAAAATGGTGCTTTACCGGGCCAAACCGTGCAGAAACAGCCTAAGAGTTATGTTGCTGTGTTTTTTTTAAAAAGAGGAAAACAGAATGGGAAAACTGATGTTTGTATACACACATACCCGCAGGAAAAAGAAACAAAGTAAGCCTTCAAACTGCTCGTTGACCATTGGCTGAGATCAGAAACAAGTGGTCAATCATTTAGAACCTTGATCAAGTGCCTAATAATGGAAGATGAACAGGATCAAAGATGCACACCTGCTGGCATGCAACCTGTTCTGGATTTTTTAAAGCTAACAAGGGGGCTGACTGCTTTAGAAAATAAACAGTTCTTTAGGTCACTAACACAGGACCTACAAATAGACTACAGTTTAATTGAAATGAGTGAGGGAAAACACACTGCTCTCTCTGTCTCTCTTTAGCAGTCTGACATTTCATTACCTTTTCTTTCTGTATGTTGAATATAGCATTTTTATTCTATCTTGTTGTTGTGAATGTACTTACCTTGAAAACCTATGAGAATGTCACAAACTGTACTTCTTACATTCATTGGGCTTTTGGTCCACAACTTACATTTGTTTTCTCTGTGGTGGTGATGGTGGTAGAAAGTGTCATCAAGTTGCAGGCTGACCCTTAGGTACTGTGATCTGACAAGACTGGGCTAGCCTATGCCACCAAGTCTGTGGGTTTTCTCTATACCTGTGTATATAGCTGCTACCTGGTTTTTCTGATGAACTTTGTCATACTAAATCTATTTATTCTTTTGTTGTTGTTTTGCATGGCGAAGAGTTCTGTTGAATATAGCAATTTGAATATTCATTTACCAATTGTACTTTTGTATTTTTGCATTGCCAATTATGAACTCTGTATCTTCAAAATAGGGATGGCAAATATGCCCTTTGTTATTTTCCCTTTTGTTTTTTTATGTTGTCATTTATTTGATTTACCCTTTTTAACTACTGGTATTGAGGATTTTACATACAATGTATGCCATTCATACACATAATATGATGTGCAGTGTTGATTTATTGAGACATGAATGCTGTTGAAAAATAAATTACACAAATGGAGAAGAAGAGAAAAATATATAAGATTTTATTGGGAAATTTAAGGTAAAGGAAAGCACTTAAAATAATGTGAGATTTGATTGATTTACTTCCAGATTTATTTTATTTGTTTACTGTTGCTTATAATCTGCCTTTCTCACTTAAAAGCCAGAGAGCTATACAATGTAACTGAAGAGTCATCCTAACAAGCACGAAAGCAAAGTAGATTGGAAGACCAATACATCAGTATGGAAGGAATAACTCATCAGCAATGCACTAGTGCCATCAAGTCATTTCTGACTTATGGAAACCCTATTAATGACCTCCAAAATGTCTTATCATTAATAACAGCCTTGTTCAGGTTTTGCAAACAAAGAGACATGGCTCCCTTTATATAGTTAATCCATCTCATATTGGGTCTGCCTCTTTTCCTGATGCCTTCAGTCTTTATTGTCTTTTCCAATGTCTCTTGCCTTCTCATTATGTGACCAAAGTATGATAGCCTCAGTTTAGTCATTTTATCTTCTAGGGACATTCCAGGCTTGATTTGATCTAGAACCTAGATCTTTTTAGTATTTGTCTTTTTAGGGGTCTACAGTCTCTGTAAAACACTCCTCCAATACCACATTTCAAGTGAACACTAGGACTAGGGTTACCAGAATCTCAATGAGCATAGCATATTAGGCATGGCACAGAGAGTGGATATTATGTAGCAAACTGGAATTACATCAGTAGGAAACAATGAAATAACCACAGGACAATCAAAATTAGGGTATTTGAATTAAACCAGCAAGCAGGCAAAATTTACAGTCTGCCACGGACAGCCACAGCCGCTGCTGCAAACCAAGAGTGCAATCTTGAACAGAATTACATCCCATTGACTTTAACAGACTTGAAAGGGTGAAACTCTTCTTAAGACTGCATTGTAACACAAGAATCCAACAAAAACCTGTTCTGTTATTAAAAATCTGAATTTCTATTCCTCTGAAACCTACACTCAAGAGCTATTGATGGGGAGGGCAAGTTGCACCTTTTATTATTTGTCATCTTTCATTGTGCTATGAATCACATTAAATTGTTGAGAGGCAATGACATTATCATGATCACAATTGTGCTAGACCACCACATCTGTTTCAGTTTTACAGACTTTTAGCAGAAAGAAAAAATGTAAGTTGAGGTACATCTCTCATCCCAGCATGGATTATGTATGGGATATTATTTAATGGAAGGAGGATTTGGAGGAAATATACTTAATTTCAAGAGTTCAAGTAAAAGCATCATTGTAATTTTTTTTTTAACACTGAAGAGTCAGGCTCTGATTTTTATCATGCAAATCACATGCTTTTTAGTATCTTTGTTTTAAGCCCACGGTTGAATAATTGAATATAATCTGTTGGAATCTGTGTGTAGTGAACTTGTACCCTGTTCACAGAGATGCATGTTTTATATTTCCCAAGAAGAGTCATAAATATCTTTCTTTATGAATTTTAGGAAATTATCAAAAATCAAGGCTTTTTGATTGACAGTTAAGTGCCTGAACTGTTTTTAATGTGGTTTTACAGTTCTGTTTATATTAACGCTGTGCAAAAAGGTTCACTCTGGTTTATTGCATCATTTTTGAACAGGAGAGGTTTCAACATGTCATTATAGATTTTAAAAGATAACCAGTGAAGTATATTGATATTTGTATCTTTATTTTAAACTCTGAGTACAATTTTATATTGAATTCACAGTAGAGAATTGAAAACTCATGAGTGTGTGCAATCCAGATGGGGGGTGAGCAGGAGAGCATCTGGGGATGATAGTGCCTATGAGGAGGAGGAGGCCTCCACAAGGGAAAACTTTTGGTGTTTTTGGAAAGAAGGGAAAGTTTAGAATTCACTCAGAATACCCACTATTGTCCCACAGGACAAACACACTCACATACATTTTTTGTTGTTGAGGGGTTGCCTTTGTTCTGGGAGGGCTGCAATGCCAGTGGGGAATAGCCAATTACCAGTGGCTCCACCCCTGGGAATTTGCACCCTGGGAACACCACCCACCTCCCTCCCCAGCATCCAAGTGGATGATGGTGGTAGCATCCCAGCATCCAAGTGGATGATGGTATTGGTCCACTGCAGTCTGGACTTCTGAGTTTTATCAATGCAGAATTGGTGGACTGTCAGACACCAGTACCTTTGCCCCCCTTCACCGGCAGAGGTGCCCTCTGCAATTGCATAGGAGGCAAATGCATCAGTACAGCCTTCTGCTGCCCCCCGTGCAGTGGCATAGCTACCATGGGGAAGGGGGGTGCGCGTCACACTGGGCGTGCGCCAGGGTGGGGCAGCAAAATGTATTTTTGATATTTTTAGTGTTTTTATTTTGTCGGCAAACAGGGGGTGCAGTTTTTTAGGCTAGTGGCACAAAAATTTCAGGATATTGTCTGGCAACACTCCTGATGATACCAGCCAAGTTTGGTGAAGTTTGGTTCAGGGGGTCCAAAGTTATGGACCCCCACAGAAGGTCCCCCATCCCCTATAGTAGATAGGGCTACTTTTTGAGGGTCCATACCTTTGGACCCCCTGAACCAAACTTCACTAAACCTGGGAGATATCATCAGGAGAGTCTCCTAAAGATACCCTGAAATGTTGATGTGGCTAGCCTAAAAACTGCGCCCCCTGCAGGCAAAAACTGAAAAACACTAAAAAATACAAAAAATGAACAAACATGGGGGGGGGGGCAGCAATACTCCAATTTTGCACCAGAATCCATTTCCCTGAGCTATCCCTCTGCCCCTGTGAGCGTTCAGTCCAGTATCTGGAGTGGGCTGTTATCTTTCTATAATAATATCTGCACAGACAGATGTAGGACCAGATAGATGCTGTATTTTTCCTTCTATGGCCACTGATTAGAAAGAACTCAGTTCTAAACATTTAGAACTTTCCTCTGAGACTTTTGTGCAGTTTCTGACCTACCTTCTGCTGTCTCCCCCCACCTTAACCCCACCTCTGCCCAAAACACACACACACACACACACACACACACACACACACACACACACACACACACACACACACACACACACACACACACACACACACACACACACGGTAGCATAATAAGCTACTTGATACCAATTTGTGGTACATGTATTGCAGTGATTTTAGGGAGAGGTGAAAAGATCAACCACAAGGGAAGAGTCAGATCAAAAGGATCACAGAAGGCATGCAACTGATGAGACACAATAAAAGCCCTGAATGCTCCCCTCATGAAGAATTGGTATGCACCTCAGATTTAAAAGTTGTATTTGTCTTGTCTTTAAAAGCATTTCATTTACCCTAAAAATAAAATATTTCATAGGAGGGTTTTTTTTTCAGTACTCTTCCAAATTTCCATTGTTTATGTTGGAAAACTTTAAAAAGTCCTCATAAAAAGTGTTTTTCCCCTGAACATTTTGGCACATCATTTAAATATAGCATGGCTTTTCACATATATTGATGTTGCATGTCTTCCAAAAATGTGTTACATTTTTCCTTCCAGTAGTTGCCTCTAGAGCCCATTTGCTTCTTCAAAATTGGAATCAACTTGCTTTAAGGTATAGGAAATTAAAATATTACTTTGTTATGACAGTGAACATATTAATATTGGTCTCGGCCACCACTAAGTTAAGAGATAATAAATGTTGTGACCTGTTTTTTTCTCACATAGAAAACACTGAGGAGGAAAGTGTCAGTGAATAACACCACATAAATTGGGTTGAATTCTGCAGAAAATGTGCATCAGTTGAAGGGAGAGGTGATTTTTCCCCCCTAATCCCCCCTCCTTCTGCAGCCCTCCAGGCTCCTCTCACAGCCAAATGTTGGAATAATTAACCATCCAACAAATGCTGTAGGTAAATGTACCACAAGAGGGTGCTTCCCTTACCTGCTCTAGCAGACAATTCCAAAGAACAAGACCCCTCACAGAAAAGGCCATCAATTTTTTTGTGCAGTTCAGTTGTAAGGAAGGGTACCTTAAGGCGGAAATCATAGGTGCAAGAGAGAAGAAGAAGAGTTTGAACATATATCCTGCTTTTCTCCACTATAAGGAGTCTCAAAGCAGCTTACACACTCCTTCCCTTCCTAGGTTCAACCTGAGTGCATGAAAGTACTGACCTAGGTCGATTCCAGAGTCACTCCCCACAGCAGCCGAGGTTGTCCTGCCGGAGCTGATCTCAAAGGGCGGGATCACCTCAACGCCTCTTCTGCACTTTGTTCCTGATTGGCTGTTGCGTTATGGCGGGAACGTGAATGTGCATTTCTTTTTCTTTTTGTTTTTTTACATACCGACAATGTAGCCACAAAGCAGTGTTCTATGTGTTGTTGTTGTTGTTGTTGTTTATTAAATTTAGTATACCGCCCTATCCCCAAAGCAGCATGTAAACGTGCACTGTTTTGTATGTATGGTCATCGCTTTGTATACAAAGACATTTTTTTTTTAAAAAGGCGTGCTTTCCCCCACTGTGAGTCTCCCATTCTGTGCATGCCCAAAACACTCATCAGTGATTGGCTGAACGGGAGTGTCACAGCGAGGAAGATTCCGCACTTTACCCACTTTGACCTGAGTTTGACCTAAGTTCGCAGAAAAAGTTGTACCTCCCTGGTGCATTTGGAAATTTGATGATGAGAGGGAGCAGAGCTGGAATGGACCTGGGTCGAATTTTGTGGATATGGGGAGTTCCTAGGTCAAACCTAAGTTGAACCTAGGCCTATTCTGCAAGTGGGGAATTGACTCTTGAGAGAATTCCGAGAGAATTCTGACTAGCCCAAGGTCACCCAGCAGGTCACCCAGCAGGGGCGGGGGCACAACATCCCAGGTGGAGCAGTGGCAGAGGCATGACACGGCCGCTGAGGGGGTTTGGCGGGGTGTTGTGGGGGCATTCTGGAGCAGGGCGGGTGATGCCACAGCCAGGGCACAGGGTGCCCCGGTGCAGTTTCCCCTCGCTCCACCTCTGGATAGAGTCCATTGCTCATGTGGTAAAGTAGGAAATAAAATTCAGTTCTCCAGATAAGACCATCACTCTTCACCACACCACCACAATGACCTGCTGGGTGACCTTGGGCTAGTCAGAGTTCTCTCGGAATTCTCTCAAGAGTCAATGTGGGTCCAGCCAGCAAAGTGCATGATATAGCACCATTACACAAGGTGGAACAAACAGACAAACATTTAGGCAGATTGTTCATGGGCCAAAAACAGTGGTGTGAAAACTGTGTAAACCCTTTTACACCGTTTTAAACCATTTTACACCGTTTTCACACTGCTACTTTTGGCCCATGCGGAATTTGCCTTGGAGTGTTTCAATGAACAAATCTCTGACATTCTTTCTTGCCAAGCTAAGCATCTCAGGCACACTGCAGAAACTGGATGAAAATTTGAGGAAGAATTTTTGTTTTTACCTCCAGCAGATGTGTTCTGGCTTATACAGATATTTGCAAAAAGGGAAAAAATGTACTGCAAGGAAACAGAGGAAATCCAACTATTCGAAAGCTCATCTAACAGGAGGAATTATATACATTAACATGTTCTGATTCACGTGCATTGTTAATCTGAGTACAGGGAGAACAAAGAACCTAATTTACCAGTACAGTAATATCCACAGCAGAAAGAGTAACCAATACTCTGGTTAATATCCACAGCAGAAAGAGTAACCAATACTCGACCTGAAGCCTTCTGTTGCTGCACTGATGCATTTCTAGCTCATATTTCTAACTTACTGCATCAAGCTACAAATTTATCAATGAAGTCTGACTGTGATCAGGAGGCAGATGACCCATCTTCTACTCTAGTGTATTTGATTATGTTCTACATAAACAGGGGTAGTGTTCATTTGGCACAAACATGAGCAAGCATTTTAAACTGCCTTCTCGCCATGTATAAAAACATTGCCTACAGCTTATACTTAAGCTCAGTGATGATTGGAGGTCTAGCAGCTTCTGGTAAATTTATCTGCCAAGAAATCTGCTGGCTACTTTGATGCAGAATCTAATGGAATTCAAATGGAAGAGTTCCTTAGGCTTTAGGATACTTCTGTGCTGGGAAGAGATAGAATCTATGTACAGTTACAGGAATCAACACCATTTGGGTACATTTTCTGGAAACACTTACATATGACTCACTCTTCACAGACCTGAGCTGCAACTTTCTTAGACTGAGAAGCCCGACCAGAGGTACTCACTTTATAGGATTAATTGGACCCAAAATTGGCTATTTTCTATTGTGTGGTCCTCGGCAAGTTGGTAGTTGCAGTGCCACTCTCTGGTTATATGTAGTGGAGGCATTGCATAGGGAAGACCTCAGTGCAACTCTCAGCTACAAGAAATTGCTGAGGTGATGCAGGCAGCAAAACACCTACTTCTGAAGTTTCAGACTCCTGATGCTTAATAGCAAGATACAAATATTACTTTAACTTAAACTACCAATTAGAAGAAAAGGAATTACTCCTTCACATAATGAGTGATTATGTGGAATTCACTGCTGAGGATGCAGTGATAGTCATAAGCATACACAGCTTTAAAGGGTGATAAGATAAATTTGTGGAGGATAGCTCTATCAGTTGCTGCTAGCCCTGATGACTAAAGGGAATCTCCATTTGAGAACCAGGATGGTTTAGAGGTAAGACAGACTGTGATCTGGTGAACCTGATTTGTTTCCCGACTCCTGCAAATGAAGCCTGCTGAGTTACCTTGGCCCCAGTCACAGTTCTCTCAGAACTCTCTCGGCACCACCTACCTCATACCTGGAGATTTGGGGGATGGATGAGGAAGGACGGATTTGGAAAGGGGAGACTTCAATAGGGTTTAATGCTATCAAGTCCTCCTTTGAAAGTGGCCAGTTTTTCCAGGTGAAATTATATCTGTCACCTGGAGATCAGTTATAAACTCAGACGAGCTCCAGTTACCACCTGGAGGTTGGCAACTCTACTCCTCACAAGGTGTCTGTTGTAGGAAGAGAATGGGATTGTGATTGTAAGTTGCTTTGAGACTCCTCAAAGCAAAAACCAAGTCTTTTCTTCACCCTCAGAGGCAGTGAGTAACCCTTTGAATTCCAGTGCCCGGAAGCAACAGCAGGGGAAGGCCTTGGCCTCTGAGCCTTGTTTTTGGACCTCCGGAGGAATTGGTTGGCTACTGTGTGAAACAGGATGCTGGGCCAAGAAGTAGAAAAAGAGGTAGGATTTATATTCCCCCTTTCTCTCTAGTAAGGAGACTCAAAGAGGCTTACAATCTTTTTTCCCTTCCCCTTCCCCCACAACAAGCACCCTGTGAGGTGAGTAGGGCTGGGGGAACTTGGAAGAACTTTGACAATCCCAAGGTCACCCAGTTGGCGTGTGTTGGAATGCACAGGCTAATCCAGTTCCCCAGATAAGCCTCCACAGCTCAAGTGGCAGAGTGGGGAATCAAACCCAGTTCTCCAGATTAGAATGCACTTGCTCTTATGCCACTGTGGTTCCTAGATGGACCAGTGGCTCTTCTTATGTTTTTAAATTAAAATCATCTGCTTTTCAACTAAGAGGTTCTCTTGGATATCAGACACACCTGCGTCAATGTGAAAAGACATTGAATCAAGGCTGCTTTTTTTTGTCACAAGCCTGTTATACGTGAGAAAATACATCTGTCAAAATTTTGCCCCTCAGGAGTCATTTCCGGGGAAAAGATATGGCAATAACCTCAGTTTAATACAAGCAAAAAGCACCATTGTGGCCAGGTGTTCATAAGTTGCTTCTGAATTTCTAAGTGGATTTACATTTTTGGTGGGGTGGGGGAAGGAGGAGAGTCCTTCATGAAACTTCTTCCATAAATCAACTGTAAGAATCCACTTATAAACCACACACTTTACTGACTTCGCACTTTTGTCCAAACCATTGATTCTTGAAAAGCTTTAAGGATAATTTGCTTAAATCAAGGCTACCTTAATTATGGGCCGTTGATTAATTGCCACATTGCTCTAGCTTCCTTGAAACATATTAATCCTAATAGAGGTGCCCAACTCTCTAAACCCTGACAAATATCCACCATTGTGTATGTAGCAAATATTTTATGTCTCTGGTAATGTAACATTCTGAGATGCATTGTTTCCATCCGCTCTTACTGCATCATTTTGTGTAATTGCTCCTGACTGGAATAACAGTATCTGTGACAAATGAAATGTAATGCAGACAAATACACAGGGATACATAGTGCATTGCTTGCAGAAAAGGAGAACATAAATACAAAATGAGCAGGAGTCAGACCTGAAGTTGACTGTGATTGGAACTTAAGGGAATAATGCAGATCTTCTCTCCACACTGTTGAAAAGCAATTTGAAAGTAAATACAATGTTGGATATCCTTGCCTCATACAGCAGATTTCTTTCCTAGTATTGGTTGCACTTCCAATCAAGGAAGTCAGCAGCTTGGGAAGAGGTTTTTCTCAATGTGACAGTGTTTTTTTCTAAATACATAAGGACTGTGATCTCTCTCTCTCCAGTCCAACCGAATATTCAGTCACTGATGTTGAGTGATATCCGAAGGTAAGCAGATTGGCCTAGAGTGGCAGGAAATGAAAAACCATGCTACGCCATGGAGAGAAACACACCTTACCATGTCATGTCTCTGAAAATGTGGGCAAAATGTTAGGAGCTAAAACAACAAACCATGGTTACACAACAGAGAAAACCCACAAAAGCCAAATGAATGACCATTTGCCACCTGTAAACCAGCAGTACTAATGGTATGGGTGGATGTTTCACAACGCTCATAACAAGCTGGAGGACAAACCCATCTTGGGGCAGCTGGTTTCGATGATGGATGAAGTTGAAGACAGGTTCAAGTGGTTGCAATAAGCTGTACAACTCCTCATGAGCAGAACATTTTGCAGACATTCCTCAAGTGCAGTCGGATTATTTAAAATACTCCCAGAGTTGCCTTGAGGTATGTTCTGTAAAAATGGTACACTTATTTATTTATTTGTATGTTTAGAATGTTTAGTCTGCAGAAAAGAAGGTTGGGATAAGACATGATTGTTCTCTTTAAGTATTTGAAAGGCTGCCACTAACAGGGAGCTGTTCCTGTTAGCAGAAGAGGACTGGATTTGCAATAATAGGCATAAATGAGAAGGAAAGAGTATCATCTGGATATTAGGATTTTTTTAACAGTGGGAGTAGTTCAATGGTGGAATCAGCTGCCTAGGGTAACGGTGAGCTCCCCCTCATTGGCAGTTTTTAAGCAGCAACTGGTCAATTACTTGTCAGAGATGCTCTAGGCTGAATCCACATTGAGCAGGGGTTTGGACTAGATGGCCTGTATGGCTCCTTTCAACTCTATAATTCTATGATCTTTTTAAAGAACTAGGTCACATGCAAAATATGTTTTCAAGGCTATCTTCACATTTCCAAAAATATTATAATATTTGGGTCATTATTTTGAAAAATGAAACGTGCAGTTTTTCTAATATATTATATTAAATTTCATATTTATTTTTATTTGTGATTGGAGTTGCAGTCTAAATTCCATGCAACTATACCATGCAGATCTGAATCTCTCTCTCTCTCTCTCTCTCTCTCTCTCTCTCTCTCTCTCACACACACACACACACACACACACACACACACACACACACACACACACACACACACACTGTACATGTCACTTTTTTCAATTGCACAACATCTTGTACATGTGGGCACTGCTTCTGTTTGTGAGTGCAATGTTTTTGAACATACAACCTCTTTGGGACATCTCCCCATCATAGTGGCTTCCCTGTTCTCATACTGACAGTGGAAGATTGTGAATCTTTGCAGCATCCCCAATGACTGTCCTCCTATCCTTCAAGAAAATTAATATTGAAACCAGAAGGAGAAATTCTTAAAACTGTTTCAATTTTGTAACTATTAAATATTTATAAATTTGCTTTTGACTACTAAATCAGCCTAATATGCTGCTCTTCCACTGGGCTGTCATGTCACAAAAGACAACTCTTTCCAGCATCACACTCAGAAATGCCAGTTCTCATTATAAATGCAAAGAAGTGCATGCAGTGATTTATTTGTATTGACAAAGGGTGCTTGGCTGTTGACCTTTAAAGGTGATAAATCAGATTAAGTAGGAGGAGCTAGGTTGTGTTTTGTTTTGTTTTGTAGTTCCAGGGCCACCAAGTTTGATGGACTGAAATGATAAGAAGATGGCTTCAAACTATATTTTGCTACCCTTTTTGAGCAGAGCCAGGGTAAAAATCTAAAAATAAAATGATGTATATGGCTTGTAAATGGCATTTGAAGCAGTTATGTGCAATTGTTCCTTTGCTTAAATCACATTTTGATCAAAAATTGCAATGCTGAAAATGTTTGCTTTTTTTTTCAAGCACCAGAAATTGGTCTAAATTGTATTCCATACCTTCTATGCATTTGCACTTTCATACTGTCTTTCTATAGCTGTCCATTTATGTTTATTTATTTAAGTATTGTGTCCCACTTTTCTCCCTAAAGAAACCCAAAGTGGCTTACAACAGAAGCATTAGATACACAAATCAATAAACAGCACAACAACCACTAGTATAACTAAAGTTGTCTATAACTATTATGATCTGCTCATGGATAAATTAAACGTAACCCCGAAGAACAATAATTAATTTTAAGAACAAAAGCAATCCAATGCTTATTTTGTATATTTTGAAAAAATACAGCAGTTCAAGAGACACTAGCACACCATTTTCTGGAATAGGACCTTTAGCTTGTACCTTTAGGCCAATTCAGTTGTTTATTACAATAACTAGACAGTGTATAGAATTAGAGAATACAGTCCTCCCTCCCACTTCCTACAATGTGGGGAAATCCCCCCCCCCCACTTACAGTCCAAGCCCTGCACCTGGAGGTGGGCTCTGCCTTCCTCCTTTTGGTCAATCCTTCATCCCTCTGGCCCCTGTTGGCTCCCACCAGCTCCTGCCGGCAGCCCTACTACCTCATCATCCTCTCCTCTGCCCTGGGCCGCCAGGTGAGCATGGCTCTGGGGTTCTGTTGTATGTGTGTGTGTGTGTGGGGGGGGGTTGACTTTCCACCCATAGTCATTCAAAACTACGACGTGAAAGGGAGGATTGTACATCCAATATATTGGTGCTTCTGAGAAATGATCATAAGGTGGGATTGCTTAGACTGAGTTGGGAAATCCCTGGAGATTTGGAGCAGAGGCTAAGAAGGGTGGAATTTGGGGATGAAAGGGACTTTAGTAGTATATAATATCTTAGAGACACCCTCTAAAGCAGCCATTTTTTCCAGGGGAAGTAATCTCTAGTCTGTTGATGAAAGGTAATTGTGGGAGATTGCAAGGTCCCACCTGGGGGATTGGCAGCACTATATTGAGTCTGAAAAACAGGGGAAGAGCATATCAGTGACCACTGTAAATACTGTCCTGGGCTTATTAACTAGAAGAAATTTTAAAATTTATCCCTGAGATGCTGCAGCTTTCAGTTGGTCTTTGCTATTTGCTAGATGAGCAAATATACATTAATAAACAACCACAACCAATCTTGAGGTGATTATACTGTGGTTATAGCAAGATTCTTTTTGTGTAAAGCTTAGGCCCATGCTCGGAGGTGGTGGGATGCAAATCAAGGGAAAGAATTCAAAGCTGTGGCAAAATGAGCAAACACAGTGCTTTTGTTCAAAATTTGAGAAGCCAAACAGAACAATGGAAGATTCCTCATGCATCAGCTCCACTTCGGAAGCAAGACTTGCTAATTTGGCACTGTAAAAAACTGTGGAGACAATCAGATGAGGAGAATTTTGGACGCATTCCTAATTCTTAGTGAGTTATGAATTTGGCCAGTGCCACTGCCTTCATGTAGTAAACATGCTTGTTTTTTAAAGAATAAATCTGGCTTAACCACAGCAAATGAATAAGTGGATGCCATTTTAGTGAGCCAGAATCTGTATGGTAAACACAATCACTTTTTTTCCCCTTGTGTATGTTATTAATTGAGAGTGGTATCCAAAGTGCTAATCAAAAGCTGATTTGAGTTACAACACCTGTACAATTCCTGGGGTTTTTTTTTCTTTGTCAAAGAAAGAAGGCATTTTTCCACCTCAGAAGATATTTTCTCTGTGCTGGACAGTTTCACAACCTCATGGGGGAAAGTGCTAATGAGGAAACAAAGCAAAGTTTAAATGAGGTCCATTAGCCTCAATATGCCATTTCACTCAGATCAACATCTCCCCTTGTTGAATCACTCACCACATTTTACTTCAGAATCTTTCCTGCTAAGACAGTTTTAATAATGCATGACAGAGGGTGAGCATTTTTTTCTCTGCTGTTTACTATGAGTTAGGGGTTCTTTTCCAAGTGGTGTTTGCTTTATTCTGCAGGATAACTTATTTTTCTTTACTTATTTTGGATAGATTTACTAAGATATTGGGTATTCTATGGTTTAAAATCACAGATTATTTTTAAGCTACTGCTTGTTAATATCCTGATCCTCCAATTGATTGGAAAAGGACCTCATTTTCCATGTCAAGAAGAAAGCAAGTGAAAGTTCCTCCCTGTTGCTTCAAAGCAATACTCTTATTTTTTAGAAACAAAACATTTGAAAATATAATCTCTATACCCACCTTACTTACTTTCCTCATCCAATCAAGCTGCAGGCAAGAACATTGATCCGGTGATAGGTTGTTCTTGCACACGTTACATTCAAAGCTAGAAAAAATATATTTTATTCAGAAAGCAGTTTTCCCCTTTACCCCAATCTATGGAGTTGGTGCCATTCAGCATGGCTAGATATCTACTATTGCTGTATGGTCATACTTTCAAAACTCAAGACCATCATAAATATATCACGCATTATGTAAAACTGGCTATACTTCATGAGGATGTGCTACATTTTCTGCCATTCATTGTATTGATACATGCTCAGAACATTGACTTACATTACAATTCTCAGGTGCTGTTAGGAGGACACTGAAATTATTTTAGGTCCAATTTAGAACACTTGATAAATATTAAAATACTCAGCTTTAGGAATCAGGAAAGGAAAATTGACAGGGCCAGTATATTAGAGAAAAGCCATATGGCTCTTTTTCATTAAGCAGGACTGAGAGAACAAAAGAAAGCTCTTCTCATATATTTTTTTCTATCAGTTAGGTTGGATGGACATTGAAGAATGGAGGGAGTCCCTGCTCTGTTTTTTGGATTTGCTTGCTGCTCCACTTCAGCAGTATTCCATGCAATTTTACATCTCATAGATTTCAGCAGGCCATTTGGCCGGATGGTTGCTGATGGCTTGAATAATCATGAAATGCAATGGTGGATTTTTAAAAAAATTTGATTCTTCCACTCATCAACATGAGGTTTATTTGGAGGGGAGTGCCAGTGTAACTCCTATGTTCTGAATGGGATGACCCAGAAAGGGGTGGAGACTGAAAGCAGCAGCAGACTGCAAAACTCATGAAGTTGGAGGAAGCAAGGCTACCAGGCTGGGACTTTGATTGATTTTTATAAGCCCTTAACACCTTGTTTAAGGTAACTGCAATGTTGTTGGGAACTAGTGGGAAGGGAGTTGTTTATTTTTGCTACATTGTAAATGTTGGAATTTATTTTTTCAGAGTTTTTGTGTATGGCCCCTTCTGCACGGAGGTGGAAGGGGTTGGGTCGGCGTAATCTACGCCGACCCAACGATGCTGGGACCGTCCGCATGGACAGTCCCAGAACCAGCTGGGATGACGGAGCCGCGGAGTGCAGTCGCCCGGCCAACCTGCCTCTTCCCCGTCCCTCTCCTGTCACCTCCGTCGCCCTGCTGGCGTCCTCACGTGGAGCCAGCGCATGATGCTGCCCTCCGACCTCCAGGGGGTCCAGGGAAGGGACAGCTGAGGGGAGAAACCGCCTTGGGAGAGACACAGCAGGGCTGCACGGAGAAAGCGACGGTGAGAATGGGAGCGGGACCCGAGTTAACAACAGCTGCCATTCCTCGGTGGTGGCTGTTAGCACCGCGCCACGGCCGAATGCAAGCTGTTAGGTGCCAAGAAAACCTCCCTCCAGGAGGGAGGTTTTTAGAGGCGGCCTGAGGCCTCCCTGGGGGAGGGGGAAGGGAGCCAGGTCGGCGCTGCTGCATTTTGGCAGTGCCGCCTGTGCGAACGGCTCCCGGGGGACGGCGTTTTTGCCGTCCCCAGGGCGTCATTATTGGCCCGTGCGGAAAGGGCCTATGTAATTGGTGAGAGTTCTTTTGGGGACCTTCATCATCTTGAATCCTCTGGAATCTTCATGAGCCAACCACCAGCAGGAAGAATGGATTTGGCATTATCAGACCGTAATTATAAGGACTTGGAATGAAATTTGAACAGGACCTTGGAGTGTTAAGTTAAATGTTAATGTTTGATAAGTGTCATATGTTAAAAAAAGTAAACCATTTTGTTTAAAATTTAGTTGTTGCAAATTCCTTCCAAGTTTTGCCCCACAGAACCCACAAGAAGAGGTTACACCAAGAACCCAGAACATGTTTTTGGTGTATGTACTGAAATGACATTATTTATGATGGGCATGATTGCAATGTTTGACAGGAGCTCAACAGCCAGTTTGAACCTTCAGCACTTAGAATTATGCCTTGTGATCACATTCTGAACTGAACTGGTGGGTGCTGGAGCTTGTCAACTTGCATCTGCATTTCTCCTAAATGTGCATTATGATTTTATATGAAGAATTCCCAAAGCTATAAAACACAGAAATTTGAATTCTAGGATGGATGATTATGGACTTGGGACAACACTGAGTGAACAAGGGGAAAGATTATTAGAAGGACTATGTAAGGACTACGTCTCATATATATATATTATCTATCTAGCTATGTAAAATTTTCAGGATTCTAGGAACTGGGGCTGATCTCATGCAACTCAAAATAGTCCAAGAATGAGGAAGTGGTTCTTGCAGATAGATCACAATCTTCCAGGCACTTATAGCTCTTTCACAGCCTGGACCTTGAATGTGAGAGAGTGCTCTTTCATTTACTTGCTATTGGCCATTGACAAGAAAGGTCATCCCATTCCCCTAGGATTATTTTAAGGAAAATATTGTGAGAGCTGTTGTTCTCTCCCCCTGACCCTTTTGGACATTAAAACCTCATGTTCTGATGATTCTATACAATCAGCGATAATGTTATAAATAGGAGTGTACAAAAGGGGAAAGCCATATTTACAGGCCCTTTCTTTCTTTCTTTCTTTCTTTCTTTCTTTCTTTCTTTCTTTCTTTCTTTCTTTCTTTCTTTCTTTCTTTCTTTCTTTCTTTCTTTCTTTCTTTCTTTCTTTCTTTCTTTCACATCTCATGGCACTTATCCTTTTCATGATCATTCAGAACATGGTCAAGAAACATTGTCCACACTCCAGGTAAGCCTTGTTTGCACTCATTGATCCCTGATTGACTAACATCATTATCTCCAGCTTTGTTTTCTTTCAATGACATCAGTGTGTAGTTAAATCTGATTGTTTTTGTAGTGTTGTGATATCATCATATGGTCTGAAAAAGGATGCTGGAGTAGGTGGAGCTTTGGGTTGATCTAATTCCTGAGAGCAAGCATGGTGTAGTGATTAAGAGCAGTAGACTCTAATCTAGAGAATCAGATTGGATTCCCCACTCCTTCACCTGCACAGTGGACTCTAATCTGGTGAACTGGGTTTGTTTCCTCACTCCTACACATGAAACCTGCTGGGTGACCTTGGGCTAGTCACAGTTCTCTTAGAACTCTCTCTGCCCCAGCTACCTCACAAGGTGTCTGTTGAGGGGAGAGGAGGGAGAGGAGTTTGTAAGTTGCTTTGAGACTCCTTACGGTTCCTCATTATCTGTGCAGCACACCTGGGATTTTGCTCACTAAAATGGGTGATGAGGTGATAACATACCTGGAAAAGGAATGGGTAGGTGGAGCCTTGATCTTGAGCTTTTTTTTTTTTGCTTCAGGAGCCTGACAAGTCTGTTTCTGTAGCCCAGAATTAAAGGTGGCAACCCAGTACTTTACTGTCATTGCAGTACACATTACCAAACAGTTACAATTACAGTGACTGCATTTAGTAGGTGAATCCATATCTGTCTTAAGTGCAGAAACAGGAACATTTTAAGATGCCTTTTTATTGGTAACAGTAATCACAAGTATAGAGTTTAAAATTTACTGACCTGCTCCTTCAGACGTAAAACTTTAATCAACTTGCTGAGGCCTGAATTCCCAAATGCACAATAAAATGGCAAACTGTGGGGAATAGATCCTGGGAAATCTAAACAGAAACAGCATTTGGGAGTTGAGCTTTTAGAAAGAGTCTTGTCAGAGATTTCCAGCTGTTACCTCATGGTAAATAATTTAAGCAGATGCTCTCAGCTAAAAGTGCATAGTGACAGATAAGGAGGAAAAATGAATTTTTAACAATGTCACTAAACTATATAACAACAAACTTGAGAGTCATCCAGCTTTTCAATATGAAATGCACATAACATACCATCTAAAAATATTAGATGGAGATGGAAAACATGAATTAATTAAGACACATTTTCTTTTTTCCAGTGCTCAGATGGTTCATAGACTGAGTCACTAGAAAGGGAACAAACAGTCTCCATATATTATTAGATCTTTCTCAATGTAATTTTAGGGTTTTGGAATTAGTTCTACATCTGAAACGAGATTTTTTTTTAAAAAAAAATCAGTTAGGGCATTTTCCTGCATTGCTTCTAGAGATGTGCAAATAACCCTTAGGAAATGTTGCCAATCTTATTAGCACTCTAGTCTATCCACAAAATTCTTCAGATATTTTTCATGAGGAGGAAATTAAAAATTAGGATGCTCAAACTCCTGCAGGTTTGGACTGCATCATAATCACAAGTTGTGAATGTACTCTGATTTATCAGTGATTGGATCAAGTATTCATTGAACCATTTGTTGGGTGGTTGCACATCTAGCACAATAGCATTCATGTACATACATGTGTATGGTTAGCTTTTGCAAATGCATGCTGCTTAGCAAATGCACAGTTTAGCAAAGAACTATGAGAGTTGTATTTTCCTCATGCAGATAGACATCAGTATCTTTCTTTCCTCCACCCAATCTCTCAGAACCACATCACTCACAAATGCCCACAGCAGGGCTGTTTTGATTTGAAAAAAATAGTAGGGAGGGAAGGCTGAAGCTTCTTCTCCCTCTATTCTCAAGTTGACCCAAGTCCCAGAAGAAGAAGAATAATTTAGATTTATACCTCCCTTTTTCTCCTATAAGAAGACTCAAAGGGGCTTACAAACTTATTTCCCTTCCTCTTCCCACTTTGTGAGGTAGGTGGAACTGAGAGAGTTCTGAAGAACCATGACTAGCCCAAAGTCACCCAGCAGGAATGTAGGAATGGGGAAACAAATCTAGCTCACCAGATAAGAGTCCACCGCTCATGTGCAAGAGTAGGAAATTGAACTCAGTTCTCCAGGTTAGAGTCCACCTGCTCTTAACCACTATACCACTACTGGCTGTATTTAAAACTGGAACTCAGAAAAAGGAACCTGAATCACTGGTTTTAGCGACTCAAGAGGAGGCCATTAAGACAAATATGATCAAGGTCAGAATTGAAAAATTCTCAGATGATACAAAGCACAGATTGAGCAAGGAAACTGACGAAACTGCAGATCATGGTTGAGGAAGGATAGAATAGCTGCCAGTTACAATTGTGCTAGCAGACCTGAGTGACATTAACAACAGTGCTGTATATATCAAGAGTATAACAGTGGTTTCAAGGCATCCCAGTATACCAGTAACTTGAAGTATGATTTCTGTGCATACTTCACATATGTGCACTTTCATGAGTGGAAACTCAGCATTCCCTTAAACAACACACTGTAGTAGAGTATCTCACAGAGAGAGTGCAGGAATTGGACAGAAAATTGCAAAGGCCACCATGGTGAAGGCAATTGGGAGCAAGGTTTCTCCTGCAGCAGTTGATACTCTTGCCCAAAAAATTTATAACCTCTTTTTCCTCCTTGGCTCACAGCCAAGGCTGAAATATGCCACAAAAGAATTGGAACAAGAGTGACAGTGCAACTCCTTACAAAGGTTAGGTGAATGATGTCTTAATGGTTTTATATATTTGAAACACATTAGCCGCAAAATATGGTGAAAGGCATCTCTGATGGGGATGAAGGATAGAGGTATAAGGACTGTTGTTGTGTCCACCTCATAGTGTTTTACATGTGTTTGAAGTAGGATGAAATGATGCAGTCAATGCTTTGTATTGATTGGTTTCTTATATGTATACATAATCCAGGGTCATCACAGGCACTTGGTGCTTTCATTACTGGGTGGCAGATATGAGGAATGCCAGGAAAGTGCTATGTGTGTTAGATTATTTGCTGCTAATAGTGTCATTTTGTTGTTTCCTTTGAGGCTTGTAGTACACAGGCTTATGATTGTTCCACAGTGATGTTAAATAGCATTAGAAACTGCTGGCAAAGCACCACCATAAATTTGCCCTGTTAGCTGGTTAATCTACCAATTAAATGCATTAATACTGTAACCTACGTTAAAAGCAAGGACTGAACCTGACAAACTGAGTTAGACTGTTTTTGTGATACACTGAAAAGGATTAGATCAGCACTACCTAAGTATGCTTTCTATAGTACAGGAAAGAACACATCCAGAATTTAATGCTGAAAAGATTCTTGCCAAAATGGCTGCATATTACTAAGCTCCCCCCAATGTAAGTTGATTGCTCATTACCACATAGTGAGACACTTGTGCGAGCAATGCAGCAGAAAGGTACTGATCATTTCCTCTATCAAATATTGGATTTTATGCTAGAGTTCTAAAGAGAATAGCCTGTAGGAAAAAAGAAGAGGAGGAAAGAAAGCAGGATGAAGAGCAAGCCTTGTTTTTTAGACAAACCTTACCACGCCATTTGCCCAGTCAGCTGGTAAATGTTAGGAGTCTCCTGCCAACAAAGGAAGTTTTTGTCAATTGGAAGAAAGTTGATTCTTTTGCTCTTTCAGGCACTGAAATGCCACAGGTTATTAATGTAAGTTTGTGTTGGGCAAGATTAACAGAATAGTTTTGCGGTTAGGAATGTTTGTGGACTTCACTGTATGACTGGCTTAGTTCTATAGATCTGGTGTGCTCACAATAGCCACACCCTGTTGGAAGCCTGGTCCTGGCAGCCCTGAAGTAATCCCTGCCTTATGATGAGAATCTGCCGTCCATATATCTGTGAATCCTCTGTACCCACTTTTCCTGCCTTGCACACTGGGAGAAATGGTAAGAAAAGACACCATTAGAATCTCAGCCAAACTTGTTCTCCCTATCCAGCATGAGTAAAGGTGGTGTAGTGGTTAAGAATGGTGGACTGAGTTTGATTCCCCACTCCTCCACATGAAGCCTACTTGGGTGACCTTAGGTTAGTCACAGTCTCTCAGAATTCCCTCAGCCTCACCTACTTCACAAAGTGTCTGTTGTGGGGAGAGGAAAGGAGTTTGTTAGATACTTTGAAATTCCTTACAGCTGAGAAAAGCAGGGTATAAATCCAAACTCTTCTGTGGACGAATGAAGTCTGTTCCCAGTTGCATAGTTCTACTTCTGCAGAGCTCCATGCTGGGTTCTGTTCCTTAGAAGAACAAGAGGTTCCCATGTACAAGGCAACTAGGGGGGAAAAACAGTCACAGGTCCTTTCTGCACAGTACAAATAAAATGTCCTGAGGACAGCGGAAATTTTTTTGGGGAAAGGAGTCTGCACAGCTTTCCCCCCAAGATGCCTTCAGGACATTTTATTTCTCCTCAAGCCGGGTTTTTGTGAAATCACTAAACTTTAAGTTAATTTTTTTAAAAAAACTCTCACTTTCGTTTTCTTCCATCAGCCATTTTCTTCTGCTTGAAATCTCCTTTCACTGGCCATTTGCTAAAGGTGCCTAGGACATTTCCTCTGCCTGAATTGTGTCTGTGCTTCTTTTTAGCTCAAAAAGTACATAGTTCACCTCAGCTTTCCCTGCTGATTCTGACAAGTAGTTTTTTTTTCATTTTTAAATTTTCAATGAGTTGTCTTTGAAGACAGTTTCTTCTGCTTG
This sequence comes from Sphaerodactylus townsendi, assembly GCF_021028975.2. Taxonomy (NCBI): domain Eukaryota; kingdom Metazoa; phylum Chordata; class Lepidosauria; order Squamata; family Sphaerodactylidae; genus Sphaerodactylus; species Sphaerodactylus townsendi. Next base: position 40,725,718 of record NC_059425.1, on the reverse strand, counting down.
AAACCTGTTCACAATTCGCTAAAGTTGCCTGGGACCAGTGATGGGATTCAAATAATTTAACAACTTGTTGTTTACAAGCACCATTTTAACAACCGGTTCTGCCGAAGTGGTGCGAACCTGCTGAATCCCACCATTGCCTGGGACATTTCCTCTGGATGCATCATGCCCATGCTTCTTTTTAGCTCAAAAAGTACATGGTTCAACTCAGTTCTTCCTGCCGATTCTGGCAATATATAGTTTTCCCATTTTCGATGAGCTGTCTTTGAAGACACAAACACACAATATGAGAATCAGCCACAATTCTCATATCACGTCTTCATGTCTTTGAAGACAGCTCATCAAAATTTTTTTAAAGGGGGGGGACTATATCTTGCCAGAAACAACAGGAAATGCTGAGTTGAACTGTGTACTTTTTGAGCTAAAAAGTAGCATGGTCACGATGCATGCAGAAGAAACATCCTGGGCAACTTTCACAAGTGGCCAGCGTAACAGATTTCAAGGAACAGAAAATGGCCAGTGGGAGAGTTTTTGATGGGTGGAAGAAATAGGCCACTCTCTCTTCAGATGCTTTTTTATTTTTTTGTCCTGCCTGGACCCAAAAATGAAGAGATAGGGTTTTTAAAGACATCTTCAAAACATCTCATTTTGGTTGTGCAGAAAGGGCCTTCGTTAAACTGGTGGTTTGTCATTACTTTCCTCCACATCACATTCCTGGTGTTCCTAGGAGGTCTCTCATCCAAATACTAACAAGGGCTAACACTTTGCTTTTGAGATCTGACAGGCAGGATATAGACAACTTTCATTAATAATGCAAGTGTAATTTTTGGGTGGATGAAAGTTGGAGGACTATTGAGGGGAAAGCAGTGTGAGACAGCACATGTAAGAAACATTTTAAGACAAGGCTTATTTTGTCACCAATTTCCTGTTCAGGAGTTGGGCGAGCTACCAAAAATATGCCAATGTTTCATACCAGTGAGTACTGCCACAAAGCATTCTCCTCTTAGACAAGTTTTAATGTTTTGTAAACAAACATAGTTTTGACTGTTCAGGAATGCTGTTCACAGTCTGCGATCAAACTGCAATTCAAGCAGAGGAGTAATTGGTCATCACAGCTTAGGGGTCACAATTTAGATCTGGAAGATGACAAAGTGGGAAAGAAGTACACGGCCCCTTACCTAGTACTGCTGAACATTTTAACATTTTTTTGTGTAAGCAGGGGTTGTCATCTCCTGATAACTGCCCTGGGACAACAGCCCGTGAAACAAGCTGTATGTAACCATACCATTGCTACCTCTGGTCATCTATGCTTATGGGAAAAGGTTTCCATGCTTTGATTTTGAGGCAACCTTGAGCCCCTGCACCTTTGATTTTATAAAGCATGTCATAAGAAGCAATGCGAGAAAGAAAAGTAAACAAAAGCTAGATCCTGGTTTCCTTGAAAGCCAGGCAATCCTGTGGAAAGCAACAGGGTTAATAGGGTACAAGAGAACGCTTCCCATGACTGATGTTTTATTCACTTCCTCTTCTGCCTTCTTTTAGTGAACAAAGACCTCATCTGAAATTTGTGCAGCGAGGCTGAATGTTCGGTTTTAAGACAGCCTTTACTTCCACCACTGCAGTTTATATGCCCATTCCCCTCCTCTAACCTTAGCAATAACAGGCACCGCAGTTTCTGCTGCTATCCCTGTTTAAGCATCATTGACTACTGCCGCTGCTGTCCTTACCCGCCGAGCCTCTTAACAAGTGGAAGCTGTTAGCTGAACTAATGAGCCTGTGAAGGCTCAATGAAATCTATAGTTCACTAAAAACTTCTGCTGCGATTCGGAGTCTGTTTGGTTCTCTGCAGGGAGACATGCAACGAACAACCAGACCAACCTTGAAAATTTACCAGACAACAGGCATTTGCTGTTGCAAGACTGAGCCTAGTTCCCATTTTGTAAAGCTAACACAATTTTCTAATGTAGTGGGGAGAGTTCTTCTGAGGTCCATAAAAAATTTGTCAGGATTGAAAATGAGAACCCCCTGCTCTGGGCTCTGAAGCCCATTGCAGAGAGAGAAAGTTATACTCTCTCAGGCCCCAGCATTGCACAACTGTACCTCAGCACTCATTAATTCAGTATAATTGAACACATGAAGCTCCCTTCTAATGAATCACACCACTGATCTGTCAAAGTTGGTACTGTCTGCTCTGACTGGCAATATTTGACAATACTAGACTTTCCGGCAGAGGTCTTTCACTGCTGGTCTTTTTAACTGGACTGAACTTGGGATTTCCTGCATGCACAATAGTTGTTTGGCCACTGAGCCATGGCACCTTCCCAAACATAATACATCTCTGATTGTTTTGTTTACCTTTCCCATTTGTTGTAGCATGGAACTGCACATGCCTGAATATGAAAACTGCAACCATGTGTGAGTAGGAAAATACAAACTACAATGGTGTCATGGTGTATATTTTATTGCACATTATGGGAAGGGGGGGAAGAGAAGTCCACTGTTTTCATTGGTAACCACCTAATTTATATACATATATATCATTGTAGGGGGACAAGGAAAGGCCAAATTACCTGCCTATGAATAGCCACCTGAATTAGAATACAGAATGTGAAATGGAGAAATGTTACTGTTTGGAAAGATTGTAATATGTGAGGTAGATATGGTGAATATATTGAAAAGCAATATAATTCAGAAGGGAAAGAAACCACCATTAAAGAGGAGAGGAATCCATTATCTCTTTGTAATCCTCATAGGTATGGTACAATTTTTACAATACTACTAGGTGCCTAAAAATCAACACCTCAAACAATGCAGAGGACCCTGCAGCTTTGTTCTCAGAATATCTCTTCTCTACAGTACCTATGAGGTTATCCAGCACCTTTGCTAATAATAAGTTTAAAGGAGGCTTCCTAGTGAGAAGATGTTAGGTTTCCTATAGTGTTGGCCTAATAGAAGACCCTCTGCATACTTTATGTGGAGAAATGAACAAGAGTTTTTAGCTTTAATTCTGAATCACCCTAGACAGTTTAAAGAATACATGGTTTTATGATGAGATTTCATTCTACTTTTTAATGAGATCTTTTCTAATTAGGACTACCTGCAAAGCAAAAAATTGCCTTGAAGTGAGAATTTTCAGTGCTGGGGTCATTTAAAACCCCAGTACCTTGAAAATAATTTAATTGTCCACCATTTCATTAATAGGGATTTAATTCCCAATAACAACACATTTTTTAAAAGGTGGAAAGAAACACCACAATGACGGTACCCTCTTGACAATAGGATAATCACTGGAGTATGATGCAGGAAGGAGGAGAAAAATCTTTCATAGCACTTGGGTAGGAATCACATGAATCCAAAAGCATAGAACTGAAACTGAAATCTGCTGCCAGACAGTAGAGTCTAGGTGAGGTCTAGAGATCTCTGAGAATGACAGCTGATCATCAAACAACAGACATCGGTTCCCCTGGAGAATCATAGAGTTGGAAGAGACCACAAAGGCCATCAAGTCCAACCCCCTGCAATGCAGGAACACATAATCAAAGCACTCCTGACAGATGGCCATCCAGCCTCTGTTTAGAACCCTCCTAAGAAGGAGACTCCACCACATTCCAAGGCAGTGCATTCCACTGTCAAACAGCCCTGACTGTCAGGAAGTTTTTCCTGATGTTTAGGTGGAATCTCTTTTCCTTCAACTTGAATCCATTACTTTTGGTCCTAGTCTCTGGAGCAGCAGAAAACAAGCTGGAGAAAATGGCTGCTTTGGTAAGTGGCTTCCATGGCATTATTCTGCTGAGGTCTCTCTCCTCCCCAAATCCTACACTTCCAAAGCTCCACCCCCAAATCTACAAACCTGGAGATGTCAACTGTTCAGAATTGAAGAGGACTGTAAAAGAATATGGAACTCTGACCACATTATTTATTTGTTTGTTTGTTTGCTTGTTTAATATTCCGCCCTTTCCCTGAAGGGCTCTGGGCGGTGCACAACATAGGATACAACAACAGAACAAATGGAGCACATAAACCAATACAAATTATAAAATAAATAATATAGGCTTCATTAACTGTTAAAATACAGCATTCAATACAAAATTATCAGCGTCCAACAATAGAACCCTCATTAAAACCCTCCCGAAAGGGGGGGGGGTCAGTGGGTCCCATTGATGTTTAAGGGACCCAAGATGTAAGGGAGAACAAAAGGAGGGGGTGCACCAATCAGCGGCCGGTCCCTTCAAGCCTCAGTGGAACAACTCAGTCTTGCATGCCCTGTGGAACTCACCAAGATCCCACAGGGCCCAGACAGATGGAGGAAAAGTGTTCTACCAGGCAGGGGCCAGGGCCATAGTTATGTCAAATTATGGAAGTCTGTTAAAAACCTAGAACTGTCCAGAGGGAGGAAAGGATAGTGGTAGGGTTGGTAGAAGGGCAAAAAATTCGGCCCCAGTTAGGATTTGGGCCAGCTTGGATAGAGGAGCTCGGATTGGCCGTGAGCCTGAAAGGCCTGACTCAGGCTCGATCCATCCGGATCTCTGCAGGGAACATCCTAAAGAAATCTTCGGATGTGGTTTTATTTTTTTTGTTTTGTTTTCTACATTTTGTGCCTGCAGGGGCGCATTTTTTAGTTTATCAGACACCAATTGCCAGGGGGCATATCATCAGAGACTGTCCTGATGATACCCCCCAATTTTGGTGCAGTTTGGTTCAGGGGGGGGTGCTATGGGCCCTCAAGGAGTGGGTGCCCATATCCCCAGTTTTGCAGCTCAAATACGGCAGCCCAGCCTAGCCTTGAACTTCATTCATTCATAATTCTAGTCATCAGGGCCCGGGCCAAGCAGCAGCAGCAACGAGTGTGTGAGTGGGGGGGTCATTTTGGGGGGGTTGCAGGAGTTATTTTGCCAGGTGTTGGAGTTGTGTTGCCGCAGGAGCGTGTAGGTGTTCCCCCCCTTCCCCTGCCAGCTAGTGGAATCAGCTGGCGCTCCTAATTTTTTTCCCCGGCTTGTTTTTTTTCTTTCTGAATGAATTCTGGGAGCTTGCTGGGGGAATTTGGGGGTTTGGCGGGGATGTGGCCCTTTGGGATGCCAGTTGGGCTGAAGTTTGTGCCCTGCCACAGGTGTGTTTGTGCGTACCTCTGTGTGTACGTGTTCACACACAGCCAAACCTCAAGCCCAAGCTGGGAGTGTTTGCTTTCTTTAAACTGCCGGGCTGGGAGGCTTTTTTCCTCTTTTTGCAGGGCTCGGCTAAAGGCATGCTACCGAAATGCTTTTCTTTGCCGGGCAGGGATCCCACGCTGCCCTTGGCAGGGATACATACCCCTGGCCTCAGTATGTCCACGATTTGGGAGGGTTTTTTTTCTTTATTGGGGGGCAGGGATCCCACGCTGTTCTTGGAGGGCTCCTCGTGGTGTGCAGAAGCGATTTTTTTCCTCCAGAATCACTTGCGTAGGCTGCTAGTTAGAGGGATCCGCCAAGCCCCAACCCTTGCATGGATTCCCCGAGCTGCTGATGTTTGATATGGGCCTTGCTCGGCCCAGCAGCACCCGAGCTTGCCCGAGCCACGCCCAGCTCGGGCCGAACTGCTGGATCGGAGCTCCAGAACCGCCATCTCTAGATAGCAGAGTGGTTACAAATTTTGAGGAATCTTGGTCTCCCTAAAGACCCATAGAGTTATGCAAGTCTTGCATCTTGGTTTCATATGATGATTGAGTTGAATCTATTTGATGTGAAAAGGGCCCAGAGGGAATCTTTGTCTGGGACTCCAAAGTGACTTTTAATGGTTCTAGAATTGAGACCACCACAGATCCTGTTCCTCATAGCTATCATCTGCCATATAAAAACTTCACTTTAAATATAACATTTTTAAAAATGATACTGACTACATTGTGATCTGACTCACAAAATCTGATTAGTTTTACAAGCTTAAGTTGTCTAATGTTTAGCTAAACATGCTGTCTGTCACCTGTGTCCTGAAGTGGTGCTATCTGAGATGAGCTGTATCATAGAAACTGTTTCTGAACATGTAGTTCAGCCTTTGGAGAAGTGATGAATTAGAATCAAAACTCTGGGTACCAGGAACTGTATTTTAAAGATGTAGCTGAGTTTTTTTAACCCCCGATTTTAAAAGGTTTTCTAAAAAAAAATCATTTAAAACATTTATACCACTTTTCTTTGCAACCCAGGGATTCAAATACTGTACTTTTCCAATGAATTTAGCATAACTTTCCCTTTCCCTATCATAAATAATGATTAAAAACTTGGACAAAGTATATGAATATTCTCTGACAGTAGGAGATGTAGGAGTAATGACTTTGGCTAGGCTGTCTGGGAAAAATGATCCTGCAATGGGTAGGATAAGCTTTTAGTGAGCAAGTTTATGCACACACATACACATGCATAGATACACACAAATGAGTAAAAATAACACATATGCTACCCAAAAAGTACAGAACTTACAAACAACAAAGTGATCAAACCCCTAACTACTATAATGAAATTTCAATGATAATGGTAATAGAATTATAATTGTAATATTCAATATGATTATTATGACAACAGCATAGATACAGAGAATGTCAGGTGTTCAAAATGCTTCATATTCATTCGCTCATTAGTCCTTAGAGCAGCCCGGTAAGACCATCCAGTATTTCAATTGTAGTGTGCAGAGTCTATGGGGGGAGTCTGAGTTTAAGGCAGGAAGGGAAAAGCTCCCCAAAGAATTCATAGCTGAAGAGAGTTTTGTATTGGACCCAAATGTGAACCTGCTTCACTATTATGGATGTTATTGGACCTTATGTTGTAGTAGACTGTAATATAGATGGTCTATATTACATTCTTCATTTCAAAACACATTGATAATACATGAAATACCTTATGACCTCAATTTGAAAACTGAGTTGGTGAGTGCCAGAAATTATGTCTGCCTTAGTTTTATGGCTTATGTGTCTGTGTTTAAAGGCATTTCTAAGAAAGTTATCTTTACCATGTCGATTTTGTGAAAACTCAATTCCGTGGAACAGGTATAGTGCTGCTTCCCAATTAACTGAGCATTGCAGGATTTAGTAGGGTTTATTCCCACATTTTCTAGAGAAAGATATTGGTAGCCTGTATCTGCAGAGATTTCATTTAGTTTTGCTTGGCTTTGATTCAAAAATAGTAAACTGCTTGTATGAAATAATTTTTCCAGTTTAATACTACTACATCAAAGACTGTGTTCTGAGATAAAGACTTATCAGATGCTCTAATATGTCTGTTTTAAAATTAGACACAGCATATTACTTTTCATCCACCTTGCTAATCAAATGCACAAATCTACCCCTGGATTTGTCTACAAAGTGATGCAATGTCCTGAATTTCATGTGGCAAATATAGTTTGTTCTTGATTTGATTTGATTTGATTTATTGTATTTATAAACTGCCCTCCCCCGAAGGGCTCAGGGCGGCGAACAGAACAAATAAATAGAGCACAAATAAAATCAAAGTTAAATATAGCTCTATATGCTAAAATTAACCCCATTAAAATGCAGCATCCTAATATCAAAATTAACGATGGCGACCTAATAGCAATCCCATAAAAAGAAGAAAGGGGGGGGAGAAGGGAGGGGGGGAACGGCAGGGTCCACAGATGTTATAAGAGAGGAGAGAGGAGGGGGGCATCAGCGGCCAGACCCCCCGAAGGCCCAGTGGAACAGCTCCGTCTTGCAGGCCCTGCGAAATTCTTTAACACAAAATTCTTTAACACAAAATGGCCAGAGGCTGCTGAATTAATTGTGTCTGCCTTGGAGTGTTGACTGGAGATCTCCATGCTTAACCTTATATATGTGGCCAGATTGTGGCCTGACTTTCTGTAGCAAAATGCTGCCCTGGGCTCAGCTTCTGATGTGGAATGGATGTTGTTATGCAACTCAGTTGTCCCCTAGAGGGAAAAACTTGTTACCCTAAAGTCCCTCTTCATTAAAGATGCTTCTGAAGTTCTCCCCATTTCAATTTCTCCCCAGATTCCAGAGTTTTAAATGGCACATTCTTGCTTCCACTATCCTGTAATACTTCCAGCCATTGTGAATTTTCACTTTTTGGTTCCTTCAGTTCATTTGAATCTTTTCATTGTATTCTGCATTTTCAATATTAATGGCATGTACAAAAGAAAACAGTGCAAAAAAGCAGTCAAGGTGACTATATGTATGAGACAGAGCTGCAACCTGGGTAGGGCTAGTAGATACAAGTAGAACACTGTTTCACCCTATCTAAAAACTGGTTATCAAATAATCATTTAAAGGTTTCTGCTATTGCAACTTGCATTTACAGAATGAGAAAATTAGAGAGGCTGATGCCCTTCAGAAATGATAACATTCCAAATTCTGTCTATCTAAGTTGCTTGGCTCTGCTTCTGTAACATCTACTCTGGCACTTTTTGCGATTTTCAAGTTTATCTATGTGACCCTAAGAAGAGTTACACCCTTTAAAGTCTACCAATTTCAATGGCATTGGAAAGGTGTAACTGTGATTAGGATTGCACAGTAATTTAGTCTGAAAAGACCCCTCTTCCTTTAGCTACTAGCACTGTGATATACATAAAGAGAACTCTCTCTCTCTCTCTCTCTCTCTCTCTTGCAATGTTTTATCAATATGGGCATGCACAGTGAAACAGAAATGAGGGAAAATGTAAATGAGATGAAGCTTAAGCAAACTGTGTATGCTCTAGTTCCAAATTTAATTTCAGAAATGCATGAAAAATGAAAAAAAGGTAAAATGATCCAATTGTTAACCAGATTGACCCATTTTTTTGGGGGGGGGATCTGTTTTTAAGATAAGTCTCTACCCATCCTGCCAACCCTTGGGGTGCTTAGCAGTGCAGTGCCAAAATGGAGAGTCCATTCTATGCATTGGTTAGTGTACCCACAAGGACAGTAAAATCTTGCCTGGATTTGCCCTTGTCCATATCCACCTTGCAAAATACCTGCCTCACACCCTTCCTAAGGGGATTAAGAGAAAACAATGCCTCTGTCTAGGAAAGTGTTCCCATCTCCAGCCCTGGACTACCTGCTCTACCAAGACAAAATACTTGCTAATGTATTTGCTCAAATTTCTCTCTAAAGACCACCTTATTTACATTGTCATTGTTTTACAGCTGTAATTTAATTAGCTAAGTTCCCCCTTTTGGGCACTGTCATCTTAACTGCTTAAGCCAAGTGCTCAGCTCATTAGACTAATGTCCTAATATGTAAGTTTTATGTCTCTCTTTGTCTCTCCCCAGAAAGGCAAGACTCTCCATTGTCCAGGAAGATTAAGATCTCTTATCATGGTCAGAGGGCCCAACCTTCCCTGTAAAACAGACCATCGTCCAATGCTCAGGACCCAGTATTACTGAGTCTGCCTTTGGGTTCACTTGTGGTATGTGCCATCAGCTTTCTTCGCTGCTTCCTTGGAACCCAGTGAAGGCCACTGGACTCTGCTTCATAGACCCAAAACCACTTCAGGATCTGGTACAGTATTACCCCTAAGCATTTCCTCAATACTTCCCCTATTCCCACCTTATCCCCTGCTTATGCCATAGGTTTCTCTGTGTGTTCTGCTGCTTTTATTATTGTGTACTTGTACATTTGTTATTTTTCTTTTAATTAAATTGTTAAACTTACTGCACTCTCCTGCAGATTTCTTGCAAAAGCTAACTTCTATGCACAGAGGCATCAAAGATCTTGAGCTTGCCTGGCCTTTTGCTAAGCCAGAGTCTGCTCTCACTAATTCCCTACTCTAAAAGGGATGGACTCCCACCATTTTGGGTAACACCATGGCACAATAATGAAATTGGGGAAATCTGCTTACCCTCATGTCTCAGTTGTTTCTTCCAGTTGTGTATGCAGAATGCAATAAGATGAGTATAGGATGCAGAACAACAATTTACTTTATTAAATGTGAGCTGAAGTGTTCTTCTATGCTGCCTATGGGAAATTCAGGAAAAGGTACAATATCCAAGATTTGAAGTACAAACCTTTGGGACTGGGATATTTATAGTCCATTACATTAGAATAGTGTATCTCACTTTCCATCTTAGATTAATATTAATTTACTTTTTCAATTAGCCATTTAATACTTCCTGCACATAAATATGTGATGTTCCCTTGACAGACTGTGAACACCTAATGTACAAGAGCATCTCCAATGGTCAGACAATCTGAATGTTGAACACCCCACCATCATACAATTTATGGTGTACTTTGAGGCAGACTTCCTAGTATGAAATTTATGATGAGGAATGGCTCTAAAAAGCATCCAGCATTTAATCTCCTCCCCCTCAGTTATTTAGAACACTTATTCTTACTCTATTCTTTCATCTCTGCTTGTATTTGGTGAGGGCAGTGACAAAGGGAGGGGAAACTGTGCCCAGGGCATGAGCTGCCCGTGCACCCCCTCCCCACCCCTGACATGACCCCAGCCCCAACATGTGATGGCAATGGCAGAGCCTGGGACAAGCAGCCCCAGATGTCCCCATTGCTGCTATGTGTCTGGGTGAGGGACACTAGTTTAATTGGCTGTAAGAGGGAGATGGACAAGTCCTTGGAGGAGAGTTCCAATAGCTTCACCCCCTCAAACTGTCAAATTCCGACTCCATCAGGGAGGTACAACTTTTTCAGCAAACCTAGGTCAAACTCAGGTTGAAGCCGGTAAAGTGGGGAATCATCAAGGAACTGTTCTCTCGAGTCAGCCAATCACAGTTCAGTGTTTTGGGCATGCTCAGAATGAAAGACTCGCGGTGGGGAAAAGGACACCCTTAAAAAAACCCTTCTTGTATACGAAGCAATGGCCATACATATAAACAGTACACGTTTACACGCTGCTTTTAGCTACATAGAGCACTGATTTGTGGCTATGTTGCCATTATGTAAAAAAACGGATGCACATTCACGTTCCCATGGTAACACGACAGCCAATTGGGAACAAAGAGCAGAAGAGGCGCTGAGGTGATCCCTCCCTCTGAGCTCAGCTCTGGTGGGATGAACTCAGCTGCTGTGGAGAATAACAATGGAGTTGACCTAGGTCGGTTCCTTTTCAGGGAACTGGGTCGAATCTAGTCGACTCTGCAGTGGGGAATCAACCTCTGACTTCCAAACTGAATGGAATGTTTGGATTGAATATATTCAACAATAATGGGAAGATACAGCAGAAATATGTGGAAGTTTTTATTGGTTTTGCCCATCTTCTCTGCACCTCCCCATTCCTCTTTGGAGGCAGTACAGCTATGCTGTCCCTGACTGCTACTAAACTGCCATCTTATGGATAGAACTGTAAGACAGTTTCAGGGTTGACTCTGATTAGGATTGTGCTGTAAATCACAGCTTCCACATTTCTTATATGGGTATTGCTTAAGTTGTTTTTTTAAAAAAAATATATATCATAAGCCCATAATACTTTCAAATTTTCAAGCAGTTTTTCAGGACTAGTGTGGCAAAGATTCATGCTTAGCTGGGAAATAGTGCCCTACTGTCAATTCCTTACTTTCTATTTCTCTGTGCCAATATATCAAGTGATGGCAGAGGTGAAGGGCAGATGACTATTTACCACTTCAGATCAACACTGTAGTTCTGCTTTGTCAACTACTGAGCTAGTTGATAGACGTGACAAAAAAAGTCTCAAATTTTAACTTGTGTCAGTTTATATAGTAGTAAACCAACTATATTTTATTCTTTAAGAAGGGGGACATGCTTAGGGCTTTTCTTATGTTATATGTGTATGCTTTAAGTCATGCCTCTGTTCAGGAAACTGAACAGTGCGCTTTCCTCACGTGCGCTGAGTGGGGGTGCATCGGCATAAGTTCTGCTGATATACCCCCCTGGGACCATTCACACAGATGGCACAGACTGCGCCTTCCCCAACCGGCTTACCTGCTCCTGCTGGCTTCCATCGCATTATGGAGGCCAGGGGACATGCCCCCCCCTGGGCCAGAGCGATGGCTCTGGAGATGGAGGCCAGGGGGCATGTTCCCTGGCCTCCACAACACGACGGAAACCAGCAGGAGCAGGTAAGCAAGTTGGGGAAGGTGGGAGGGAAACGCTGCCTTCCATCCGCTGCCGTTCGCATGGCAGTGGGTGGAAGGCGCCACTTTTGAAAAACCTCACCCATGGAGCAAGGTTCAAAAGTGGCGTTTCCATGCCACTTGGCCGGTGCAAGCATGGTGCTGCTGTGTTGTAGCAGCGCCTGCTATGCCAACGCCTCCCCAGGGACAGTGTTTTTGCCTGGGGCGCTGTATTCCACCCGTGCGGAAACAGCCTGCGGCATAAAGCGCAAGTATTTATAAAATCTTTCACTAATTCTTTCTGTTTCAAATATCAACAGAAGCTTATATGTTTTGGCAATAACATGGTTGTCATTCTTTTTTGTTCTATTTCAAATTCAGTCTTCAAATATTCAAAACCATAAGATCTTTTATCTTCTTAGATTAGAATCTCTCTAATTACTGTGCATAGAAAAACAAATGGCAGGTATGTCCTTCTGCTACTAAATCTTCTCTTGATTTCATTCTGTAGTCCCCTTGAGAAAAGAGATGTGCATCATAATATGCTAATAACCTATTTTCAAATATCATTTCTCCTCTGTATGGGGCTTCTTGGGATGAGAACCATAACGGTGTTTTCTGACACAACCTAGGTTTATATTTGCCTCATATTCTCAGAATGGCATGTCTAATAAAATGATATTTAAAATTCTTATTTGTCACACCATATATAGGCATGCAATCCAAATTTCCTATCAAGTGACTCTAATTCCTTCAATCTTTTATTTTGCAACAGAATCCATTCTTTCAACCAAACCAAACAGACAACAAAATGTAACCTCAAATCAGATAAACCTAATTCTTTTTTCTTTGTATCCTGTAAGATTTTATATTTAATTTAAGGGTTTTTTCCCCTTGCCAAACAAAATCTGTATCATTCCAATTTTAGTATATATGCTGCCAAAGCGAGCACGCCAAACAAAATCTGATATATCCTTCTGCCATTGTTTAAATGGGATATCATTTACAAACACCTTCTTGGTAAAACATTAATCTTTATCACAGAAATTCTTACCAGCAACAATATCTGAAGTTGCAGGAGGGGAGGCCCAGCAGAGAGGCTTTCTTTTTGGCCCTGGGTCGAATTGGTTTGCTCTGGGGGACAGCACTAATGCTGCCCAGATGCTTGGATCACCCCCCATGCTGCGCCATCTAGTTTATCCTATGCTTTCTGTGAATAAAGTTCTTTGTCTATGGCCAGTTTTCTTATCTACTTAAATTGTGTTGGTGTGTTATTTTGGAAAGGGTGGCTGAGCGGGAAGGGCCATACATCTACCTGCAATGACTCTTGCAATGGTTTAAGGGGCATTTACACCAGTACAGAGGAACTTATATTCTTATTGGGGAGCCATGTGGCAGAGTGACACCCAGGCCAGAATGATATCTATGACACAGTAAGCTTCTTTGGAGATGGCATAGCTGCACCATGGCTGTGATGTCCCTGACTGAGGTGTAACCATGGTGTAACAGGCAGTTTTAAAAAAGAATATGGAATTTTGTTTTTATAAATGACATCAGCAACAAGAATATTCTATGCACAAAAGCAGAAAACAATCTATACTCACAATAGAAGAATGGTTTGTGAAGATATTGGAATCGGTAGAGATAGCTAAGTTTACATCTTTTTTTTAGAGAAAAGAACTTATCTAAGTTTATTGATAACTGGAAACCCTGATAGACTTTTTCTTAAAATTTAAAAATAGGAACTAATGAGCTATGGATTTGTGGACTAGGGGAACATGAAAATGGATATAACAGAAAAAAGTGTGAATCCCACTTAATTAGTAATAATAATTAAGAATTAATTGAATTATACTTTCATATTTATAACTAGAGAGCAAGTGGTAAATTTTTAACTGTTTGTATTTGGCACAAAGGAAATCAGGAGATCTCGGCTTTTCCCTTTCTTTCAAAGTATGCTTTCTGTATGTATTTTTGTTGTTTTTGTCTTTTTTTTAAAAAAAAAGTTCTAATAAAATTATATTAAAATTAATTGCAGGTATTGAAATTGCTGCTTCTTTAATGATACAGGAAAAAGTTTATTTGGAGATAATTTCTTGTTGCAGCAGATGTCTGGAGAATAAGAAATATATTTCAAAAGAGATTCTCTAATTAGCTTATTTCCCTTATTAGATCTGTGATTGAGATATAGATATAAGAGTAGAGGAGATTGATGAAACATTTCCCAAAGGTTTTCATTGATAAATATTGAATTGGGGGATGGGATGATGTTCTGATTTCTTTCTTTCTCTCATACCTCGTTCCATCGTTGTATAACTAAAATTGATTTTTTTGTGCAGACATCCACTGTACTTAAGAGGGTGTTGAGTGGGATAGGAAAGGCAACCTATTCCTGCCAAATTTACTTGCATTCCTTCCAGGAGTTAACCAAAGAAGGGGAAAGCCACCCTTAGAGGAAATGCATTAAAAAGTGTAATGAGGTAGTGACTGGATGGGAATTAGGCTAAGTTATGTCACACCATATATATATGCCCTGATTTTTTTTGTGACCAGTAGGTCTTTTTGAACTTTGACCAGAAGAAGGATCACAAAGAAAACTGGAAATCCATTTTGCAGGGGAAGAAAATAAAGAATTATTCAGATACTTTCGCTTCCCCCCCCCCATCTTATCTCCCCACCCTAGTAAATTAGTAGATCCCTTCTTGTTCTCCTGTTACTGACAAGCAACCTGCCAACTTGTGTTCTATGGAAGTAAATCTGGAGTAACCACAACAATTTCCTGGAGGTCTCTTGAAAGTAATCAGCATGCCAGTAAGGGGCCTGATATAGAATTGAAACTGTATGTGCTAGATTTTGAACTGAAATGCATGGTGCACTAGGTGGGGTGCAGCTGTAGATGTCTGACCAATTCTTCTGACATTTCACTGTTTGATGCCATCACTACTTTATGTCATGGGTTGTGCACAGATGGTAGATTTCTCAAAAATCTGAAGTCAATGTACAGTTATTGTACACAGCTCTCCAGACACAATTCTATTTTGATGGCTTTGGGTGGGGGGGGGGGCGGAAATGCCTTTTCATGTTTTGTGTTTCTAAAAGCTGTAAGCTGTTTTACCCCATGGTATATGGCCAGTTCTGCTGTGTTTGATGTGTATATAAATGTTGTGGTCAGTTATTGGATAGTGGTCGTGACATCATTGCTATGATATAGTTCCTATCATCCATGCCTGCACTAGTTATTAAAGTTTAAGTATGGTAAAGAATGAGTGTTGTAACTCACACAGATTGGATACTTTGGCTATAAATGCACAATAGGCTCCAAGATTACCAATCTCAGTCTTATATCAATACACTAAAAATAATGAAAAGTAGGTGTCATGTTGGAATTTATTTTAATATTCCTTGTATGAACAAGTCTCCCTATATTAACCCTGTGGTTACCCCTGCTGTTGTGGAGTGGAGTGAGAGCTTGTTTTCTGCTGCTCCAAAGACTAGGACAAGAAGTAATAGGTTCAAGGTGCTGGAAAAGAAATTCCACCTAAACATTAAGAACTTCCTGATGGTAAGGGCTGCTTAACAGTGGAGTGTGGTAGAGTCTCTTTCTTTGGAAGTTTTTAAAGAGAGACTGGATGGCCATCTGTCAAGGGTGCTTTCATTGTGTATTCTTGCATGACAGGGGAGTGACAGCTTCAGGGTGAGATCAATATGATTGTTTTGTAGCTTCCGAGGATTGAATTAGGGATGACCAAATGTTTTTTTTGTTTACTGCATAATCCTATGCAGAGTAACAGCACTCTGTGTGTCAAGAAACTGGCCTGTCTGTAGCAATATCTTGGCTTACAAAAACTTGGTTTAAGCTTCTGGACTTAGTAAAAATATAAAAGACAGTGGGAATTATAGAAGTCTCTTGGAACTAATGACTTGCAGTTTCAAGAAAGATATGGAATGGGATGGAGTCAGACGCAGGTGCATTTGAGATCGTGAGGTCTAGGATCTTCGAGACCGAGGATCAGGAGGGGTTTTTGCCATTACATCCTTGGCCCAAGGAAACTTGGGAATGTGGGTAGATGAGTTGATTGACCTTGAGCATCTGCTGGCTGCAGGAGTGTGTGGTCATGTGCCTTGGGATTGGTCAACTTGATTGGTCAACCAGAATCAGGCAAGCTGCTGAAATCCTGGCATAAAGGAAGACCATTGGAGTATGGTTTTAGTTTGTACCCTTCTGGATACCTATCCTTTGGGTCATCTTTTTTTCTGGAGATGGATCCTGTATGGTTGGAGTACCTGCTCCTGGATTTTGGCCTTTGAAATTTTACCTTATGTGTTTTAGTCTGGCCTGGAAATGGAGGACTAAAAAGCCTATGTAAGTATTTTCTGTTAGCTATTTAGATTTATTATATTCTTGCTTTGCACGGCTGTATTTGTGTTTACTTTTTTGCACATTTCTCTTAATAAACCTTATTCATTCATTCATTCATTCATTCATTCATTCATTCATTCATTCATTCATTCATTCATTCATTCTTTCATTTCTTAGATTTATATCCTGTCCTTCCCGACAGGGCTCAGAGCAGCAAACATCAATATAAAAACAGCTAAAGCAGTACCATATAAAAACCGGTGTGTACATCAGCCACACCATTTAAGACTTTAAACAACAAAACAGTAAAAGATGGCAATAAAAACCCAGAATAGGCACCTGTGGGAGGTCACAGTGTACTGATCAGGCCAACTGGCAAGATATAAAAACTTGGGGAAAGAGCTCAGGGCCCTGATCTCAGTTGGGAGCTCATCCCACCAGATAGGGGCCAGGGTCGAAAAGGCTCTGGCCTAAGTAGTGGCCAGCCTAACCTGTCTAGGGCTGGGAACCTCCAGTAAATTCCCGCTCGAGGAGCAGAGGGGTCTAGAAGGGCAATATGGGGAGAGGCAGTCTTGCAGGTATGTATGTCCAAGATCGCTCACAGCCTTATATGTCAGAACAAGCACCTTGAACCTGATCCGGAACTCGATCAGCAGCCAATGGAACAAGACCGGAGAAATCCGGTCTCCAATCCGAGCTCCTAAAAGGAACTTGGCTGCCGGATTCTGAACGAGTTTTAGTTTCTGGATCAGAGCCAAAGGAAGGCCAGTGTACAGCGAGTTACAATAGTCCATTCTACAGGTGACCGTTGCATGGATCACTGTGGCCAAGTCAGAGGTAGAGAGGTATGGGGCCAACTGCCTAGCCTGGTGCAGATGATAAAATGCAGCCCGGGCAGTTTTTGCCTCCTCAGCCTCCAATGACAATATGGAGTCCAGGGTAACCCCCAAGCTGCCAACTAAGGAGGCCAGATGTAAGCTCTCCCCATCAAGCATCGGCAGGAAGAAGCCAACCGGCTTCTCTCCTTGACCTACCCACAGGACCTCTGTCTTTGCTGGATTCAGCTGCAACTGGTTAGCTTTCAACCAGACACTCACGGCTTCCAAACAATGCCGGAGAGCCCCGAGATGGAGGCCAGATGACCCACCATCGTGAACACAAGCTGGGTATCATCAGCATATTGATAGCACCGCAGCCCGAAGCTCCAAACTAACCCAGCTAGGGGGTGCATGTAGATATTAAACAGCATTGGGGAGAGGATCATTCCCTGCGGCACCCCACAGATCATGGGGTGCCGAGTAGAGTTCTCACCCCCTGACGTTATGTGCCATCTCCGGTCATGGAGAAATGAGGATAGCCAATCCAAGACTGTCCCACAAACTCTGATCTCGGCAAGGCAGCAGACCAGAAGGTCATGATCTACTGTGTTGAACACTGCGGTGAGGTCTAACAACACTAGCAGTGCTGAGCCGCCTCAATCTAGCTGGAGCTGGAGCTCATCCATGACAGTGAGCAGAATCATCTCCATCCCATGGCCAGCATGGAAGTCGAACTGAAAGGGATCCAATGCCTCTGTGCCTCTTATATTCCTGTGGTGTTATTTGGGTTTGGGGGCTTTGATCTAAGCCGAGAACTTTGACCTACATTAGCTACAGCCACCTATCTTGCAGGGCTGTTTTCTTGATTAATACTTGGTATGTGGTTCCCAGGTTTTTCAGCTGAGGGTCAATCAGAACAACTGTTGGTGGCTCATTGCCCTGGGCAGTGAGAATTCATGACCCAGTTTTGTGTTTTGTTTTGCTCTAACCTGTCACTCCCCCTTGACATTACTCCCATTGATTTCAATAGTCAGAAATGGAAATAACTTCATAGAATTGCCTTGTTTGTTTCTGTTTATATTTTCTAATTTTGTTGGTCTGTGGATACTGTTCTTTAGTTTTCACCACTGGATTTGTAGATTTGTTTGTGCTTTGTGCACATTTTAATGTTCTATTGGTATGCCCAGTTAATACATGTAATTTATGTCATACATATGTGTAATGTGAATAGTTGTTATGTTTAATGAGAGTATGGTATATGTGTGTGTTAAGTGCTGTCAAGTTGCTTGGTGACCCTATGAATCAATGTCCTCCAAAAAGTCCTGTCATTAACAGCCTTGCTCAGGTCTTTCAAACTGAGAGTTGTGGGTTCCTTGACTGAGTCAATCCCTCTCATATTGAATCTTCTTTTCCTGCAGCCTTCAACTCTTCCTAGCATCACTGTCTTTTCCAGTGACTCTTATACAATTGTCTGTTTGGTTTCCTGAAGCAACTGTTTGCAATGAACAAATTTCTGGTTTTGCAGAATTCTATGAGTTGCTCTCCTGCTTCATTTCAACCTCCTTGCTCAAATCTTCTGACAAGATTGGATTCTGCTTTATTTCCTACTTTTGCGTGATTATCAGCACATTTTGTTTAAATGTGTGATTGATTTCTTCCTGGATACTTGCATAAAAGCTTTCAATTCCTGCCTTATCAGCATCTGTAGTTGAATGATGGTTAAATTGATAGGCTTTTCATTAAGTCTGATTGATATTATTCACCCAGACTTTACTGCCTGTGAAACATTTCGCCTCACTATGAAAGCAACTCCTTTTCTTCTGTGTTTGTCATTCCCTGAATAAACTACTTTGTCATTTTCTGACTGAAAATGTACTAATCCAGTACACTGTAGTCCACTCACTCCCAGAATTGCAACGTTTAAACATTTTATTTCCCATTTTACAATTTCAAGTTTATCGTAATTCATATGTCTCATATTCCATGTTCATATTATATGTGTTGAATAGTTTTGGCCTTTTCATTCATGTCCTTTTGGCTTAGTCCAATTGCATTGTTAAAACAGTGCTACTCATATTTGTCCTTACCTCTTCCTCAGTAGCTGATTGAGTGCCATATGACTTGGGGGTTCCATCTTCCAGCACAATATCTTTTTATTCAATTTAGATTGTCTCATCATGGGATTTTTGAAGTAAGAGTTGGTCAGAAGTGGTTTAAAATGTAAAAATAATAGTTTGACTTGAGGGTATATTGTATGATAAGGATGGTTATAAAATTTAAATGTAAAGTATGATTATTATAGATACTGGTAGGTTTTTTCTTTTGTTTTCCTCTATCTCTTAGGCCGTTTCCGCACGGACAATGAATGGCGACCTGGAGATGGTAAAAACGCCGTCTCCAGGCCGCCATTCGCACGGGCTGCAACGCAGTCACAAATACTTGCGCCCTCCCGCCTGAAGCCGGGCGTTTCAGAGCACTTCCCAGCTCTTTTGGAACGCTGCAGTGAAGCCGCTGTCGAGAGAATGGCATGCTTCACACCGCCTCCCCACCCGGCATTCTCACCTGTCTTCTCGGCCTCCGGCGATCGCTGAGGCCTGGGACAGCCCCTGCCCTGCGCTGGAGCAGGCACTAGGGTTGGGGCATGTCCCCAGGCTCCTCGGCGACGCCAGAGGTCCGGGGACATGCCGAGTCAGCCGGGCACCGCCGCTCTGTACGGGCTGCCCGAAAGCTCCCAGGACCGTCCATGTGGACGGTCCCAGCTGCCGCTGGTCGGGCCATAACCTGGATCCGCCATCTAACCTTCTCGGCAGGCGGAAACGGCCTTAGATAGAAGCTGTTTTGTTTTGTTTTTACCTTGGAGGCCAAAACCAGATAAACAGCAAGGGTTTGAAGAATAATCTTGTGTTCCTAGTAAGGAATGTCAGAAGCTCTCTGTAAAATTTTGTTAAACCTGGGGAAATTATTTAATATATAATTATTTTCTTCTTTTTGTTTTGGTTGTATTTCTCATATTGATTAAATAAAAATTAATTACTTTTTTTTAAAAAAAGGTGGTTTACCATTGCCTTCCTCAGAACAGTACCAGGGTTAGCTGAACTGGTGATGCTGTTGTCTATGAAAGCTCCTCCATCAGTATAGCAGAAGGAAACAAAAAAAAAACACTATACATTTTTCACATACAGGCGATGCAAAACTGAAGCTGAGATTTTGAGACCTGAGAAAACATGGATGGGAAATTCAAAATCATCCCTAGGTCCAATGTGCTGATTTAGTATGTCTATGTTCCTATTTGAAGACCAAGCTGGTCATTCCCCGTCCTCCCACAATGTACTGAAAACTCTTACTTATATTTTGTGCTTGTTTTCTGCCTTAACATCTAAACAGCACCTTTAATTTAGAATGCAAGAGTTTCTGCAGCATTATATTTGCTATCCATCTTATTGCCAAATTTCCCATTGCAGTGCTATCACTCACAGCACTACAAAACTAATCAACTCCTGCACAGTTTTAAACCAAATGTGCTAAATCCTACTGGTCAGTCCACCGCCTTTCAGATAGGCTTATTTCATGATGTTGTATTGTTCCATGTTGCTTGCTCTTATTCCTCTTTTATCTGACCAACTCTTTTTGGGAGAGTGTGTGCTCCTTTCTCACCCTGCTACTGGGTTATTCTGTGAGTGCTTTTGCCTCATGACAGTTTAACTGTTCAGTATGACCAAGGGAAAAAATCATTTTCAGTTTAGCCACTGATTCTTACAAATGCTAGAGGGTGAAAATAAAAAGCCTTGATTTCAATGGGGCTCTGTGCAAACCAAGATTAAAAACAATCAAAGAATAAAAATGCTCTCTGACTGGAGGGTATTTTTGAACACAGGGATATAAACAGTTCATATAAACTGTGCTAGACATGCAGTTTATTTACTGTAAAGGAACTCAGTATAAATTAAGTACAAATAACACACACATACACACAATGAAGGGAATTTTATGTTCCAGAAAACTACGGTGTCCCACAGCTGCTCAGAATCTTTAAAACACTATTATACCCCAGCCCTGCTACAGCATCATGTCAGCATTTGAATGGCCTCATTGTTAGGATTCTTCAGGATATATTAATTGACATAGTGGGAGATAATATGGTGATGCCAGAATTTTTCCTCCAGGGGACAGAATTTGTAAGGACTGTATCACCAAAATGAGGGGTAGCTAGGACATAGTAACACATTAACCATGTGAAGAGTACATTCTGGGCAAGGGACACATGCTTGTGGAAAACTCTACTACTTCTCAGCCATGCATCTTCTCCAGAAGCAATAGAAGTCTAGATTTTCATCTTTCATTAAAAAAAAATATCTTCAGCAGAAGTCAGAACCCTGGGATGTAATGCTCATTGGGCAGAGTGGGCAGTTGCCCAGGGTGCCCCCTTGTGGGGGGCGCCAAAAATGCAGGGGTCATTTGTGGGTTTTTTGTATTTTAGTGGGTTTTCTGTTTTTTGCCTGCAGGGGTGCAGTTTTTAGGCTAGCAGCACCAAAATTTCAGGGATGTTTAGGGATACTCTCCTGAATCTATCACCCAGATAGTGAGATTTGGTTCAGGGAGTCCAAAGTTATGGACTCCCAAAGGGGGTGCCCCATCCCCCATTGTTTCCAATGGGATCTAATAGGAGATGGGGGCTACACCTTTGAGGGTCGATAACTTTGGACCCCCTGAACCAAACTTCACCAAACCTGACAGGTATCATCAGGAGAGTCTCCTAAAGTTATCCTGAAGGTTTGGTGCTGCTAGCTTAACAATTGCACCCCTGACAGCAGACACCCCCCAAATTTCCCCTGATTTTCTTTTTAAATCCCCCCCCTTTGGAATGGATTTAAAGGGCTAATCTGTCCCCAGTTTAAACATTGAAAGTGATGCTGTTTCAGGGTGGGGGAGAATCAACCCCAAAATAGCATTACTTTCAATGTTGTTTAAACTGGAGCCCAGATTCTCCCGTTAAATCCACCTTAAAGGGAGAATCTGGGGTTCCCAGTTTAAATAACATTAGAAAGTGATGCTGTTTCCTAATTGGGAGACTGGATACAACACCATAAAATGTTTTCATAGCAGTAATAAAACATTTTGAAAGCATTTTAAAAATGTTTTCAAAAAAATCATTTCTGCTGTGTGGCATGGGCCTATTGCTGTGTTCAGATTTGTGGGTTGGGGCATGTTTTATAATGTGATGGTGACTTTGAAATGACCTGGTCTAAAAAATCGTTGCTTGGTCATGGTGGGGGAGAGCAGCTGCCCATGGGGGGCACCAAACTCCAGTCTGCCTAGATACAACACGGGGCGTAGCTACAAGGGGCCAGGGGTGCACGTTGCATGGAGCACGTGCCTGGGGGGGCATAAAACTCAGGTTTTGCCCAGGGCTCCATTTGCCTAGTTACGCCACTGCAGACCCCCCCCCCCGAAACCTTAGCATATATAGAAGGGTCACTGAAGCTACAAGATATCTTTCTATAGTAAAGGTAATGTAGAGTGCAGTTAGGGTTGCCAGCCCTCCAACTGTAGTGGAGAATTGCCCACTTTAGCAGCCCACCCCTCAGTGCAATTTGGCAAGCCAGTAGGGGAAATTAGGGCAGCAAACATAATCCGAGACAATTGGCCCACACCAGCTGTGAATTGTTCTAATGTCAACTTCCACATACAGCTCCTCTATCCTGTTCAATACTGACTCAAGCCACTTGATATGCCATCACCAGTCACAGCAGCAAAAAAAGTTTACTATTTGCCCAGCTCTTGATGGATCTGCTATGATATGACCCTCACCTGTGCATATCCCTCAAGTACCACAACTTTTGGAAACCAAAATGGGAATTCTACTTGGTGGAAATCATCCATCAAAGTCTTTCCAAATTCTTTCAACCCTTGTGCCACTGAAATGACAGCAATGAATGTTGAAATAAGGCAATCAGGTTTTTTTCAGGTGTGTGTCTAGAATCCTGTTAAGCCCTTTATTTTGCCACAGCCTCGTAAGCCTTAGCAGGAGCAAAATCATTAATATTAGTCTGCATTCAATCAACACTGTAATCTACCGGAATCATTTAGCTGTACAAGTAAAACAGGAGAATCATCTAATACTAAGTGTGTGTGTGGGGTGTGTGTGCGTGCACATGTGTTCATTTTGTCTGAGCACCTATACCACAGCATCTGCCACAAATATGGCTTTCACATTGGTATAGGATACAATACATTCTTCTGATTCCACCATTTCTGCTACCATCCCTGCTTCTTTCGCTTGCTTCAAATTTACTTGGGAGAGCATGGGATTAGGAATTCTGCCTCTCAGACATATTGAAAAATAGCAAGGGCCATTTCCGCACGGGCATAAAATGACGGCCTGGAGACAGTAAAAACGCTGTCTCCAGGCCGCCATTCGCACGGGGGGGGGCGCAGATGCAGCACAGCCGCTGCCGCTTCACCCGCCTGAAGCCGGCGTATTCCCAGAACGCTGGGCAGTGCTCTTCTGGGATACTGCGGAGGCCGCTGCCGAGCTTAACGGCATGCTTCCACTTCCCCACCTCGGCATCTTACTCTTATCCTGGCTCGGTGGCGCTGTCGGTGCCTGGGATCACTTCTGCCCTGCCGCTGAGCAGGCGCCAAGCAGGGCCAGGGCGTGTCCCCAGGTTCGCAACGCGTCGGAGGCCCGGGACAGGTCGAGTTGGCTGGCCGGGCATCACGCTCGCCGCCCGCTGCTTCAAGGACCGCCCGCGGATGGTCCTAGAATCTTCGGTCAGCGACAATGCTGACTTCGCCACGCCGTGCGGAAACGGCCAAGGTTTGCCAGCTTTGGGTTGGGATATTTTATTTATTCAATGTTTATTTTATTTATGATATTTCTACCTTGCCTCATACTAGCATCTTTAGGCCACAATAACATCACAAATAAAATATAAGAACTAAAACAGCAATAAAAGTCACATTAAAATAACCCAAGGGACAGAGTCCCCCAACTAACAGATCACTTCCAACCCTACCCATTGCAAAGACAAGGCAGAGACATGCCCAGCTGAATGTATTGAGCCAGAAACTGAGGCAGCCCCATGGCAGCCATGGCAGCCATGAGATCCTGAGATGGACCGTCAGAGGAATCCTCAATGTGAAGATTGAAATTCCCCAGAAGCACTTTACTGGGAGTTCCCACACAGCCTCTGCCAGCCAGCTCAGGTAGCTCAAATATTAAGGTAGCTGGGCAGAAGGGTGAGAAGTACACCAGCAGCAGTCCCAAATTGTCTCTTTGGCCAAGCACCAAGAACAAATTCTCTACACTGACCACAGGGTGGGAAGGTCATTTGGTGAGGGTGATAGGATGTCTATGGAACATGACGAATCCCCCACCCTACCCTATCAGCCTAGGCTGGTGCTGCACACAATAACCTGAAGGACAGAGATGGAAAAGTGTTGCGGGGGGGGGGTGATAGCAGAATTTGAGCGGGGCTACTTAGAGTAGAACTAGTGGTCTTGTACAGCAACACTCCCACCTTCACGAAGTAAACTCCACACAGCTTTGTCATTCATAAGAAGGCATTTATCATTCAGTTGCTCTATGTACAAGTAACTATATACAACGAAGAATATTCAGCAGACAATCAAAGTGCTTCGCCTAACACCTGTTTCCCAAAGGAACACTGAACCAGTATCATACAAGTGCTTTTATACAAGACTCAACCAATCATGTTAAAGGTCACTTGGAACAGGTAAGAACCGGTTTGTCAGCTCAGTCTCATGCTGACTCATGCTGGATAGGATATGGACACTTTAACTATCATGACACCCCTTCTCATATCCTAGGAAGCAGTCATTACATACAATTACAAATATTTACACAAGAGAAGATTACATACAGAACATTGACAATACCTATACAACAAGGCAACATATCGTTCAAACGTCAGTTCCTGGTGCACTGCACTTTAGTAAACAAAGTCAGCTTGATTTGTTTTTCACTTTCAATATAAAGACAAAGAGGGAAATTGTTTTATTTTGCACCATTTGCTTTACGACATTGTGGGTACCTAACACCTCAGCAATGTATGTATTTTGTTCTTTGTTCCTCATGCTGCTTTCTGGTTTCAGCTAAACTTATATACAAGTTTACTGTGGCCAGATCAATCTTGAATGACTACAGGTTCTACACATTGCACCTTTTAAGTCAGATAGCAATTTAAGCTTCATCCATTTGCAACTCTGTGCATGTCTCAGATAACGCATACAATACTCTGCCTCAGATGTTGACAAGGCAGGTTGTTGTCTGTTTTCTCGATCTCCATAGCCCAAACAAGAACATCAGCATATTTACTAAGATAACCTTAATTATGCAGGACTTATTTCTGCAGAATCATCTGCAAAAGAACCTTATCTGCTGCAGCTGTTAACACTTGGTTTTTTTTGTTTTGGAGCTATGCACCAAGCAAAAAATGCTGTGTGTACCTTTTAAATAATGAACGACACGCTTTCACCTCCTTGCCAAGCATGTAGTTGTGGGTTTAGACACAAGTCTGCTTAAATAGCTAACAGCGAAACATATATATCTGGTCTTGTCCAGTTTGCCAAATGGGCCAAACTTCCAATGACAGAACGATATAATCCAGGATTATCAAAAGAAACATCAGAATCCTTCTTTCCTTTAGTAAACTCAGTAGACATAGGTGTTTTTGCTACTTTGGCTTTCTCTAAGCCAGTACTCACTATGAGCTCTTCAATTTTGTCTTTCTGACTTAGCAGCAAGGTTCCTTCTGCTGTTTTAGTTATGCTAATACCTAGATAGGTTTTC
Organism: Sphaerodactylus townsendi; assembly: GCF_021028975.2. Lineage (NCBI taxonomy): Eukaryota > Metazoa > Chordata > Lepidosauria > Squamata > Sphaerodactylidae > Sphaerodactylus > Sphaerodactylus townsendi. The sequence goes on along the minus strand of NC_059425.1, from coordinate 40,699,731 downwards.
AGGTAGCCTAAATCTTTCACCTGAAACGTCTTCCTCAAACTGTCATAGACATCAGTGATTTGAGCATCAGTTAAGGCAGTAACACACATGTCATCTACGTAAACAATTATGATGACTTGCTCTTGGCCTTCACCTTTAGTATACACGCAAGGATCCGCAACACTTCGTTGGAAACCTAGTTTACTCAAACCATCATGCAAACACTGATTCCAATTTCTAGCTGCCTGGTGTAGGCCGTACAGTGATTTACATAATTTGTACACTTTGCCTTTTTCAACTGCATATCCAGGTGCTGGTTTCATGTACACATCCTCTGCCAGAGGAGCGTGTAAATATGCACACTGGAAGTCAAAGTGACGCATTTTCCATTCCCTTTGCATTGCTATAGCTAGCACCAGTCTCATAGACTCAGCCTTAGCAGTAGGTGAATATGTTTGCTCATAATTTTCTAGATAGGTTTGCCCGTAGCCCTGGGCGACCAAACGAGCTTTGTACAAGCTATCCCCATTGGGCAATGATTTCTTCTTGTACACCCAATGTGATCCAACCACTTTCTGGTCTTGTGGCAAGTCTACAATTTCAAAAACATTTTGCTTCACTAAGGATTCAAATTCATCATCCATAGCAGCATTCCACAATTCTTGTTCCTCAGGAGGTCTAGTTACCATCTCCTGGAAACTTTGAGGCTCTACCCATGTTTGACAGATCCTAACAACCTGAGTAACACCAAACCTTTGTGGCGGCACTCCTTTATTTTCTCTGTTGGACCTGCGGGGAAAATCAACACACTATGCGTTTTTCCTCTTCTTTCTCCAGAGTCTGAACTACTGCTGTCCTCTCTCTCTCTCTTCACTCTAGGAATGTGACCTTGAGTAGAGGAGGATGGTGCGCTCTGGCTACTGATTGCTGCACCTGCAGGCTGTTCAGTTAAGGGCAGGCAGAAAAACCTCTGAATTAGAATGAACATGCTCCCAACCTGTGTGTCTCTCAAAGTTGGCACTTCTAGAGACCACAATTCTGCCAAAATTCAGACTAAATCTATAACCTTTAGTGTTTTCTGAATAACCTGTAAATCTTAATCTTTGATACCTGGGTTTACCTTTAGTTCTTTGTGCACTTGGTATCAAGACATTGGCAAAGCTCCCAAACCTTCTCAGGTGTTTCAAAGAGGGTTTCTTGCCAAACAACATGTAATGGGGTGTTTCCTGAATACTGGAACTCCAGAGACGATTAATTACGTGAGTGGCAGCACAGACAGCCTCTCCCCAATAGTGAAAGGGTAGTTTTGCATCCTCAAGCATGCAGTCACGCATCACCTGCAAAATTCCCAAGCGTCTCTCTGATACCCCGTTCTCCTGAGGCGTAAAAGGGTTAGTTGTTCTGTGCACAATCCCCTTCTTTGCCAACCAGGATTGAAAGGCTTTACTCATGTACTCTCCCCCGCGATCTGTTTGTAGCCTCGCTACCTTATAGGGGTGGTTTCTTTCAACCATGGCAACCCAATCCTGGAACCTCTCACAGGCTTCTGCTTTGGATTTTAACAGTAGACAATAAGAGTACCTACTATAATCATCCACAATCAACATGATGTAACGTGCACCCCCTTGACTGGCTGGGAAAGGTCCAGCAAGGTCAGAATGGACCAAAGCAAAAGGTCTGTCTGTTTGTCTATTGCTTACTTTAGCAACAGGAAAGGCTTTGACTTTGCAGCCACTACAAACAGAACACTCCAGGTAATGTTTACAGGGTTTTACTTGTATGTCACACACTTTAGCTAACTGCTTTATAGTAGACCAACCTGCATGACCCAATACACGGTGTAACTCGTGCACACAGTTGTCGTGTAAAGGCTTATTAGACAGACTGGATAGTTGTTTTACACTCCCACTAGTACCTTTGGGAATCATGTGGTACAACATATCCCTTAGTTGTCCCTTTGCACACAACACATTATTTCTGTTCACATAGCACATGTCATTATTAAATGTGACTTTATACCCCTCCTGAACAAGGCATGGAACACTTAACAAATTAAAGTCTAGGTGGGGGACTAGTAACACATTTTGAATATTTAGTCCAAATGCAGGTACATACACAGTTCCTTGTAAAGACACCTCTGATGATGAACCATCAGCAAGGCTTACGTGGGAAATGGTAGCAGCAGTTTCATCTCGAAGCAAACTTCTGTCGTTTACACAATGTGCCGTGCAGGCACTATCCATCAACCAGCTGCTTTGCTTTTTCTCCACAGCACTGGACACCAACATAGCTGCGTCATACCGGTCAGGCTTGTTCTAGGCTGTAAATCTTCCGTTTCGCCCCTTCTGTCCTTTCATCTGCCTTTTATTGCCGGCGTCTGGACAGTTTCTGGCGATGTGATTTACGGACCCACAGCAGTAACATCTCCGGACAGAATAGGCTTTCGCAGGCACTGTCTCTGATGAAACCTTCACCTCAGAGCGTTGTCGTCTCATAGGGGCAGCTCCAACAGCACGGCTCTCCTGCTGGAATTCCCTCTGTTGCTGACCTTCAAGCAGCTTAGCAGTCACGAAGGAAAGTGTGAGGTCTGCTTCTTTCACACTTTGTAAACTGTAAACCAGCTGATCCCAACCTTGATCAAGTGATGATAAGATGATATAAGATTTATGGGACTCTGGAAAAACCATCCCACGGTCTTCCAATTGGACGAATAGGGACCTCATTAGCTGCAAATGAGTAGAAACGCACTCACCAGCTTTCAGCTTGCAGTTATATAGCCGTCCTAAGCTATCAGCATTTTAGACCCTGCTGTATCTTGCTGATATATGGTTCTTGAGAGCCTCCCAACATTCTTTTTTCGTGTTCACAGTGTCCCGAACATACAGAAGCTAGGAGTTCTCCACGACCAGAATTATGGAAGAACGGACTTTTTTTGATCAGCGCGTCGACCCGCCGCGTCGGCAGCAGCCGGGGTTGTCTCCACCACAGACCACAAATCTTCCCGAATAAGATAGGACTGCATCTTACACGCCCACGACAAGTAGTTGTCCTCATTAAGACGTTCAAACGGCATGCCGGCTGCTGTGACCGCCATCGTAGACTCTGTACTGGACAGCCACACCACAGCTCACAGGAACACACAGGAACCACCGCCTTACTCACAGGTAGACCACACCGCCTGGGCCCATAACCTGATAGCAGAATTTGAGCGGGGCTACTTAGAGTAGAACTAGTGGTCTTGTACAGCAACACTCCCACCTTCACGAAGTAAACTCCACACAGCTTTGTCATTCATAAGAAGGCATTTATCATTCAGTTGCTCTATGTACAAGTAACTATATACAACGAAGAATATTCAGTAGACAATCAAAGTGCTTCGCCTAACACCTGTTTCCCAAAGGAACACTGAACCAGTATCATACAAGTGCTTTTATACAAGACTCAACCAATCATGTTAAAGGTCACTTGGAACAGGTAAGAACCAGTTTGTCAGCTCAGTCTCATGCTGACTCATGCTGGATAGGATATGGACACTTTAACTATCATGACAGGGGGGGGGGTAGGCAGCTTACACATGCAGGTTTCTGTGATACACACCAGATCAGCACCATCGTCCAGGATCAAAATTTTGCACTGTACTGCAGTTGTGCAAAATCCTCATGGTCAAAATTGTATCTAGGAGGACCAAGGAATGACAGCAAGGATGAGAGGTTCAAGTCCTGGGTGAGGACAGATTTATTTTGGACCAACCTGACATTCATAAGCAGCAACACCAGGTCAGTGGGCTAGATGACATGCATCCTTGTTTTCCCACGGTTGGGTAGCAAGGTAGAAAGGGTGATAGCATACAAACATCTAGGATCCCTTCTCTGAAACCTATTTCTCTGTGCCCCAACACCATAGCACTCCCTGCCTGTCAACACTGGAATATGACCCCCAGCCCCCATCTTCCTTCCCACTGAGGCACATGTCCCTGAACAGCCAATCTGCTGACACCAGCTATAAGCCCCCAGATTAGACACCACTTCAAAGCATGCTAGCTGGCAGGCAGGTAGGTCCCCTGTCTCCCACTCAAAAGGATGCTGGCAAACCACTCTCCTGTCTCCGCTCAGGATTACAGTATGCTCTCACAGTGCTATCCTCTCACCCCAGTCCTGTGCATCACCAACCCTGCTCCCCATACCCAGCTGCAACAGTGAGGGAAACAGATCAGCAGATTTCTCCTCTGTACCCATCTACTGGCCAAAAACACTCCTCCAAATAAATGTTTAACAATGAGACTACCCACGCCACCCTATCCCATCCCTCAAGCCAATTTTTTTTAAATATAAGAAGGGCTTGGCCCAGCCCCGCTGGTCCAGCTGCTGATGGAGGTTGCCAGCTTGCTCTTTGGAGGCACAGCAAGATTAACTGCTCTGCCCCTTTAGCAGGTGAAATTCACCAGGGGTAAGTAGAGTAGAGCTGCAGCCTTCCTCCTTCCTGCCCAGTAGAGTAGCAGAATGGGAGATTTTGGAAGAGGAGCTGGCGGGGGGATTTGGGAAGGGGAGAGACCTTGGCAGAATTTAATGAAATAGAGTCCACTTTTCAAAGCAGCAATGTCTCCTGGGGTACAGATATGTTTAGTCTAGGGATATGCTGTAATTCCAGGAGATCGCCAGCCTCCACTTGGAGGTGAGGTTGGAAACTTTAAATGGCCTGCAGGAAGAAAATGGAAAGGCATTTGCAAGTTCAGTGAGTTCTGCGGGGAAAGGGTTTTTCAGAGCCTCCAATTTAAATAATAGGGAAGGATTTGCCTCTGCCTCCCTGGTACCAGATAAATTTGATAAAAGGGGTGGGGCCTGGAGAGTCTAAAAAACTGTGCTGAGATTTCATGTGGCATAGAAGGATTGGGGGATAACAGAATATATGGGGGAAACTACAGTATACACTTTTGTGAACTTATTTGTGGACACTTTGAAAATACTCCAGAAAAGTTTGCAAAAAGTTAGGGTAAAGTTGGTAATTAGCGTGGGGTTCCCCTAACACTAGAATTGATGGGTGACTAGCGGGAACACCATGACAACTATTTTGTGCTATCCAAGCCAGAGTCTTCTAAGCCAGTTGACTTCTCTGGACCTAGAAGAATGTGATTCTGCTTAAGATGCCACTGTAAGTATGTGAAACAAGGATGCCACAATACAGTCTTGTAGGAACTGGAAGGATATTTGCCTATCAGCCAGAAGGGCATAAAAAGAACCCTCCAACATCAAACAGTGGTCCATCTACTCTATCATGCTTTCTCCACAGCTCTTTTCTGGAGACCTCTGCAAAGCATGCAGTTTTCCCTTCCCCACAATAATTTATTTTCAAAGGCATATTTATATAATATCTGTTGTTCAATCTATTCTCTCAATCAGTTTGTCTGTGACAAACATGGAAATCACGACATCAGACAAACATATTTTAAATTGTTCTGTGCAATTAATATTTTCTTACAGCCTGACTTCTCCCCAATCTAGTAGCCACTTGTTATTTGTCAGTGTACAAACTCCTCTTGTCACTGTGTATTCATCTACACTTGTTTGCTCTCTTATGAATGTGTTGCATGGATTTTAAATATGTTTACTGCCTAGCATGCTAGTGGATGATAAAATAGTGGCAGATAGTCAGTAAATGCCTACAAGTTGCCAAAAAAAAATTTGGGCAGAGTATTTAGTATTTTCTCCCCTTATCCTCTCACATTATCTTTTTCTATTTACTGGGGGAGCTTGAGGCAAACAATCCAAATGCCTTGCTGTTAGAGGTGTTTGCACAAAGTAACAGTCTTAAAACAATATTGAACAAAATTGTTTTGTTTATTTATTCCAGCAGAAGCTTTCACGAGTCAGAGATCACTGTGATCAAGTAAGCTCTGGTGAAACACTGCAATCTATACAGGAGCAGGAGCCACACTTTTATGCCACCAAAGTAAGGTGGCCAATCTCCAGGTAGGGCCAGGAGTTCTCCCAGAATTACATCTGCTCTTTAGATGACAGTTCTTCAGAAGAAAATGGCTGCTTTGGAGGGTGCACACTATGGCACTACTCCCCACTAAGGTCCATCCCTTCTCCAAGCTCCACATTGCTTGGGCTGCAATCTCCAAAATCTCCAAAAATGTCCTAGACCAGATTTGGCAACACTATACCAAGTGCTTTCACTTGAAACTCAAAACAGTGGTTGTGGGAGGAGAAACAGGGAGAGACTTTCAGACAGAAGAAACTCAGCCTTTAGTGGGCATACTCCTCACTTCTGATTGTTATACAGAGCTGAGATCTTAAAAGGCAAGGTTGGATGAGAACAATACGTCGTTCAGATACCTAACCAAGTTAACAGCCTGCAGTGCCCCTTGCCAGATTGCAGTCATTGTGTATGTGTGTTCTGAGCCAAGTGTGGTTTCCATCCTTCATATTCTTCATCAGTAGTCCCCACTACCATAATCAAACTTAAGTGTGGTCATACATGGTAGATGTGTCTAGATCCTGCTAAAATCTGGATTGTATAAATCAAATTTGACATCCAGGCATTAATTGTGACAATATTGGCTGCATGGGGCAAACCTTCAAAATATTGGTGAGAATTCCCAAAAAATTCTTCTCAAGTCCAAAGCTGATGTCACTAGATAACATCAAATTATTTTTATCCCTCTACTTCCTTGAGCCTAACAGAGCAACAGCACTCCGAAGAGCTATTAGAGACCTTATATGGGAAACTGTATTTCACCAGCATTTATTTTAAATGACATGCTATAGTAGCTAATGTGTGCAATATGTATTACTGTTTAAACAGAGAGCACTGGAGTAAAACAAAAAAACACTGGTCTTTATTCAAAGTGCCTTGTCATTTTTATTTTCAGTAAACTGCTTCACAGCAGCTTACTATCCAGAAAAAATAAAAACTCCTTTTGACCAGGTGAATATGGCCATTTCCGCACAGAGGCGGAAAGGGTCGGGTCGGCGTAATCCATGCCAACCCGACCCCTCTGGGACCATTCGCATGGATGGTCCCAGAATTGGCCGAGACGACGGCACACAGCTGCGCCATCTTCAGAGCGACTTACCGGTCCTGCGGCCCTCCGGCACGTTGCCGAGGCCAGGGGACATGCCCCCCTGCCCTGTGCGACCGCTCCAGGGTCGCAGGGCAAAGGGGGTGTGTCCCCAGACCTCGGCGATGCGCCAGAGGGCCGCAGGACTGGTGAGTTGCCCGGTTGGGGGGAGGAGGCGCCTGGAAGCCACTGGCGTTCGCTTGCCGAGTGAGGTTTGGAAACGGCGGCTTTGCGCCGGTCGGGTGGCGCAAGGGCGGCGCGGCGGCACAGCCGCTGCGCCCCCTGTGCGAATGGCTCCCTGGGGACAGCGTTTTTGCCGTCCCCAGGGTGCCATAAACCGCCCGTGTGGAAAGGGCCTATGATAGTAGAATGTTAAAAATGAATTTTGTATTGATAATTTGGGACAGTTTTGCAGAAGTGGGGGGCCAAGGTTTTTGATAACCGCACTCATCTGGATGGATTTGTGAGGATCCTAGGGAGTTTTATGTTAGCAAGGCTGGGACTCCTTTGGAATGCAGTGATAACCTGGGCAATTGATATAATTGTTCTTAGTTCCCTCTTCCACTTAGTAGAACCTATTCCACTTGTTGGATTTAGTTAATTATGGATCAGCCTAGTCCAGTGTGTGAGTGCAATTGTACAAACCTCCCAAGAAATAATTGTAAAAGGAAAAAAAACTTACATTTATTCAAGTATCTTCAATTCATAGCTTTGTTTCAGGTAAGAGGTAGCTAGAAAGAAACCCTAATCTGAGGAATTACTTTCCCTAGGACAAGTGGGCACTTTAAGGCACCATCAAGCATGTGGAAGTACGAGTTGCTTCTGTGGAAAAGGTCCACAGAGGCAGAGAGCCAAGTTAGGTATTCTGCATCTTCTTTATAAAGGCAGACAGTATATAATGGAGAAAGCTAGTGTGGTACAGTGGATAGCATGTTGGGCTGGGTTTTTGGAAGATCCAGGTTCAAACCATTGCTGTGCCGTGAAATTTCCTAAATGACCCTGGCCAGTCTCTCTGTCTAAACCTAAACCGATCTGTAGAACTGTGAGAAGATCCTAGAGTGGGAGTGGGGAAAGAGTATTAATAAAGTTTACTTTTTCTTCATTAGTTTCATTCAGGATGGGGGGAAGTAGAATATTTTCATTCTTACTTTCAGATATGAGAAAATAGTAGAAGGGCAAAGATCTATCTAAATCCTGTTCCCCCATGCTTAAATTTTAAATATCAACATGAGGAAGGAAAGGAGAGCCAACAAGACAGTAATAAAGCATGTAGCTCTTGTTTGTTTTCAATATGGCTGAGAAAAAAACATACTTAGAAATCAGCTACAGGGCATAAAAATTGATTTCTGGTTTATCTGGTATAGTTTTGAGTCCCTTGCCAAGCTGGGAAGTAATTGATTGCTTGAAACCTTAAAGCAGTGGTTAAAAATTGATAAATGCTAAAAACAGGCACACTACTTTATAGGTGCTCCACAGTGGAAGGGCCCCCATATTTCTTTCTCATCACTAGTTTGAGATCATGAGACAGAATTTAAAAGGTACTTCATCTTAATCCCTGAAAATTACATTCAGCCACTCCAAGTGTACTGTACATTGCTGCGGGCATCAGAGGACCTTTTAAGTCAGATAGTAACTGCTCAGTAATTTACAAATCGGGGGGCATCTGCTTAATATTTAGTATATTGTTTGCCTTTTATAAGATTATCTTATTAAAACACAAAAGGTAGTGTCAATAATCTTTTTTTTTTGCATTAAACCATTAATAAGCTATTTCGGTATGATGTGTAACATTCAACCTTGCAAATTCCAGTAACAAACATGCCCGTAAGTGTGGGATTTCATACTGTCCGATCTTCTGAAATATAATCTTATAATATAATATAATAGGAACAGCAGTGGCATAGGAGGTTAAGAGCTCGTGTATCTAATCTGGAGGAACCGGGTTTGATTCCCAGCTCTGCCACTTGAGCTGTGGAGTCTTATCTGGGGAATTCAGATTAGCCTGTACACTCCCACACACGCCAGCTGGGTGACCTTGGGCTAGTCACAGCTTCTCGGAGCTCTCTCAGCCCCACCTACCTCACAGGGTGTTTGTTGTGAGGGAGCAAGGGAAGGAGATTGTAAGCCCCTTTCGGTCTCCTACAGGAGAGAAAAGGGGGATATAAATACAAACTCCTCCTCCTCCTCCTCCTCCTCCTCTTCTTCTTCTTCTTTTTCTTCTTCTATCTTTTATAAGAAAGTTAATGCTCAGGTAGGGGTATTGAGAACTAAGAATAAGTAGGAGACCAAAGTGGCTAATCCTTTCCCTGCCTGCCAATTCTTTCCTACCAGTGGTCCCTTGGATTGATGGTTGTGGGTTTTCCAGGTTGTGTGGCTATGGTCTGGTAGTTTTTGCTTCGAATGTTTTGCCTGCATCTATGGCTGGCATCTTCAGGGGCATTTCATGGTAAGATGTTTGTCCTCTGTGACACATAGATGCAGACAAAACAGTAGGAACAAAAAACTTCCAGATACAAAGCCAGGAAAACCCACCGCAGCCAGTTGTTTCCAGCCTTGAAAACTTTGAAAGCCCCTTGGATATGTTTAGCTCTCCCTGATCAGCCTGGTGATGAGACTGGAATTAAGCCCAGATGAGAGAGGACATTCACAGGAAACTCACGGGTGCCAGAAATATTCAGTTTTCCTTTCCAATGGCTCTTATGTACAAATGTCCCTGCACATAGAGTATGCCAATAAGCTAGACAGGGACTGGACTCAATGGCAGCATCTGCTGCTCATGCAGATGGTCCCATGTTGAGTCTCCTGCATCTCCAATTAAAGATTTAAATAGCACATGATGTGAAAGACCACACCAAAGACCTGTGGCAAGAGAAAACAATACTGGCCAGTTTCATGTGATGTGAAGAACCGAGGCAGGCATAACAAACGAACACAAGAATAACTCTATAAACGTTTTCCCTGAATCTTCTTTCCCCTGTTTCTGAAGCTGTTTCTGCACAGTCAGAACTGAATCATATCACTTTCATCCGCCTTTTGTTAGGAACTGGAGGCTCTGTTCTTAGAAAAATTTATTTTTTGCTGTTCTTTCTTAGCTGGCAAGTCCTGGACATACGCTTTACTCTGGTCAGATGTCCACAACTGATCTTATTGGGATGGCTGTTTTTTTCTTCTTCTCAGGTCTTCTCATGGTTCCTACTTTCTTCTTTATGTAGTACCTTCTCAGCAACCACTCATACAAGTGTGTCCTTTTTTTCTCATGTGTCTTTTGACCTGAGGTTGATAATCTTCTTCATCAGGATTCTTCTCCTTTCATAACTTGTCTTGTTAGCTCTCTCTCCCCACCTAGTTACACACACATGCATTTCTTTTCCTCAGCCAGTAACCAGTGAACTACTATCAATTGTGTAAGTCAGTGGCAGATCATCTGATGTTCTCTTCTGAACATTCAACAGTGTGGTGGGTTTAGAGCAGGGGTCTTCAAACTATGGCCCCCCAGATGTTCAGGAACTACAATTCCCATCAGCCCTGCCACTTAGCTATGCTGTCAGGGGCTGATGGGAATTGTAGTCCATGAACATCTGGAGGGCCATAGTTTGAAGACCCCTGGTTTAGAGACACACATTTACCAGAAGAAATAGGATAAACATTCCAATAATTTGCACAGCTTTGCTCTCTAAATATTTTAATCAGCAATGCTAGATTCTTAATATTGCTATGTACTCACAGCAATGTTTTCACGACGACTTCAAACATCATCATCTACTGCAACAACAGCATTCTTATCAGCATTCCGTTCCACTGTTTTCTCATTTCAATTATGTTCCCTAACAACACACTCACTGTTCTTTGCCATACCTTACAGCACAAGCTTTTTCTTTACTATCAACAAAATTACAAACATCCCAAAGTTTTTATAACTTTGTCTCTCAGGACAGTAAGATAAATAGGGTAGCTTTACATTCACGTAATGTACTTAATCTGAGGGAGAAAAACAACAACCATACATGCTGAGGGTCTTTTAAAAAGATTGGTACTGCACAAACTGATTAATGACTGTTTGAAGAAAATCAAACTCCAGAACTTCAAACAGCCTCTTTAACATTCGGCTTCAAAGTAAGATTATCCACCAAAGGTATTTCCAGTTGAACGATTAAAGGCCACAAGAGGTCTAGGCCAGAGGTAGGGAAACTGCGGCTCTCCAGATGTTCAGGAACTACAATTCCCATCAGCCCCTACCAGCATGGCCAATTGGCCATGCTGACAGAGGCTGATGGGAATTGTAGTTCCTGAACATCTGGAGAGCCGCAGGTTCCCTACCCCTGGTCTAGGCAATGGAATGTTTTAAGACATGTGCTTACTCCTTTATCAGTTTTCAGACTGTTCCATGAAAGCTGCCTGTTCCTTAGACCCATATCAGTGGTTCTTCAATGAGAAGACTGACAATGGCTAGGAAGTTACATGGCCATTACTGGACTTCCAGTCATAGAACTGGACGAGGCAATCTGTCCTGGTGTTCCCAGTAGTTAATTTCGAGGTTTCTCAGAAATGTAATATTCAATGAGAAAATAAGTAATGGCTGATGCACTTCCCTAAAAGATTGTTTGCTCATCAGGGATACGATCTTCCACATGAGGCCAGGAGATAATCTTGAATTACAACTGATTTTTAGGCTACAAAGATCAGTTTCCCTGGAGAGTGTGGAATTTCCCTTGTGAGGCTGGACTCTATGACATTATATACAGTCAGGTGAAGCTTGAAGGTCAGAGACAACAGTGTAACATTATTGCTAGTCAGCCCCTGGTGCTCATTTTGATCCTGACCTCAGAGAGGCATGGATCAAGCTTTAAACTGCAGGCTAGAAGCTGAGCTGAGGCCAGCATCAAATGGGCCCACCCCTGACCTCCACATGGAGATCAAAGGAGGGATGAACCTGCTGGCCCCACTCACAAACTCCACATGAAGTTGGGGAGGTTCAGCTGTGTGGGGAGACCCAGCACCCAGGGTTAGCCCTGGACACCATTTTATAAAGCTTTGCCCCGTAGAGTGGGGCTTCCCAAATCTCCTAGTACTTTTTATAAATGTTTTCACTTGTTAACAGTTATCCTGTATGTAGTGCCTAGCATCTAAGAAGAAGAAGAAGAAGAAGAAGAAGAAGAAGAAGAAAAAGAAAAAGAAAAAGAAGAAGAAGAAGAAGAAGAAGAAGAAGAAGAAGAAGAAGAAGAAGAAGAAGAAGAAGAAGAAGAAGAAGAAGAAGAAGAAGAAGAAGAAGAAGAAGAAGAAGAAGAAGAAGAAGAAGAAGAAGAAGAGTTGGATTTATATCCCCCCTTTCTCTCAAAGGAGCTGACAATCTGCTTTCCCTCCCCCCTCCCCCACAACAAACACCCTTTGGAGTGGGTGGGGCTGAGAGAGCTCTGAAGAACTGTGACTGGCCCAAGGTCACCCAGCTGGCGTGTGTTGGGAGTGCACAGGCTTATCTGAATCCCCCAGATAAGACTCCACATTTCAAGCAGCAGAGCAGGGAATCAAATCCGGTTCCTCCAGATTAGAGTACACCTGCTCTTAACCACTACGCTACTGCTGCTCATTTTGACTGTAATTAAAAGTGGCTCATCTTGACTGTAATTAACCTGGTGAGGTTGAGACAAAACGAAGTTACTTAGCATGTAGGTTTGCAAGTGGAGAATTGAAGGGTGGTTCTGATCTCTCAGATGATCTGGATTTGAATCCTCAAATATTAATAAAGGTGGAAAACTGACAGAATAAATATGTCAAATGGCTGCTGTGGGTTCCTAGGCTGTCAGACTTTAAGACAAAGCCACATTATAAAGCGTCAAAACTATTATTTCTATATTTTCAACTTCTGCAGCCTAGCATTTTTGTCTGATACGGCACACCTCAGATATTAGCTTCACTTCAGTAACCATAATGAAGTTTAAGTTAATGAAGTAATAAATTCAGGAATGTGTTTCTGCATGCATTTGTTTCATGGATTTATTATCAGCAAATCTACTGATAAAATGCATTGGGATGAAAAGACGAGACCCAGGAATGATCCCAAGTATTGGAGCATGCACTATATTCTACATCACCAATAATTTACAGAAAGACTGAAAATTGATGCTAATGAGTATTTAAGACACACACTAATGACTGTAAAACCTGTCAACAAGATTAGAGAGGTTTAGAAAGGGAAGTCCAGTATCATCTTAAAGACCAGCAAGATTTCCAAGATCTGAGCTTTTGAGAATTAATGCTTGCTTTGTCAGATACTAGGAAAAACACACAAAAGTCAAGTATGCGGTTGTAGCAGCTACTAATTCCTGTAAAAACAGCCCATTCAGACGAGATGAGGCCATGGAAGAGGTGCTAGGAAAAGGATCTCTATCCTCTATCCTCTTTTGGTGATAGATTCCAACCATCTTGGCTGATGGCCCCCTGCTTAGTTTTGTTCTAATGATAGTAATAGTGCTTAGGAACTCAGGACTTCCTCCATAAATAATAAGGCATTGAACACAAATCTTTTGCTAATTATTGTGGCCTCACAGGAATCCTATTCACAGGAAATGGTTGTGGGTTTTGAATATTGGGAGTCTCATTCAGCATGTGTTTAATAACTCCATTCTGTAAGAAAATGGACAGGTTTCTAACTATAACTCAATAATAGCCAAGTTTCGAGCATAAAACTGTACCAGAGACCAAGAGTTTTTAGAGAACAACATTAATTTGTTCTCCAGTCTTAGGGACAGAAAATCACAGCCTCAGCTTATTTATCCCCAAACAAAATAAGAACTTTGTCCAGCTAGCTACAGATAGTAGGATAGGCATTTTTTATTTTAAAACTGTTTTGAATGATAGCTTTCTGTTTCCTTTGCAGAAAATTTATGGAGAAAAGAATGCTCTATTTGCAGTTTCAGGTGTCAATAACTGGAAGAAAGGCTCCCAGACTTCTTCAGTTCTGCAAACTATGTAAAATAGATGTCTGAGAGCACTGGCGTAATGCCCATTGGGCAAGGTGGGCAGCTGCCCAGGGCATCACCTTGTGGGGGGCATCAAAATGCTGGGTTCGTTATTGGGTATTTTAGTGGTTTTCCATTTTTGGCCTGTAGGGGGGGCAGTTTTTAGGCTAGTGGCACCAAACTTTCAGCGTATCATCAGGAGACTGTCCTTATGCTACCTCCCAGGTTTGGTGAGGTTTGGTTCAGGGAGTCAAAAGTTATGGACTCCCAAAGGGGGTGCCCCTATCCCCCATTGTTTCCAATGGGAGCTAATAGGAGATGGGGCTACAATTTTAAGGGTCCATAACTTTGGCCCCCCTGAACCAAACTGCACCAAACTTGGGGGTTATCATTAGGGCAGTCTCCTGATGAGACCCTGAAAGCTTTGAGACTGTGCCTTCAGAAATGTGCCCCTCACAGCCTGCAACCCCCATTGACAGCAATGCAGAAAACTCAATGCAGAACAAAGATTCTTGGGCAAATTTCTAGGATGTTCCTGCAGGGGGTGCATTTTTGGATGTATTGGCACCAAAATTTCAGGGTATCATCTGGAGATGATGGCACCCCCCAAGTTTGGTGCAGTGTGGTTCAGGGGGGCCAAAGTTATGGACCCTCAAAACTGTAGCCCCCATCTCCTATTAGCTCCCATTGGAAACAATGGGGGATGGGGCACCCCCTTTGGGAGTCCATAACTTTGGACTCCTTGAACCAAACCTCACCAAACTTGGGGAGTAGCATAAGGACAGTCTCCTGATGATATGCTGAAATTCTGGTGCTGATAGGTCTAAAAATGCACCCCCTGCAGGCACCAATGTCCTGGTGCAAAATATTTTTTGGTCATGGTGGAGTGGCCGCCCATGGGGGGGAGGCATCCAACTCAGGTTTTGCCCAGGGCTACAGTTTGACCAGGGCTGCCTCGTTACGCCCCTGTCTGAGAGAGCATTTTATAACACTATACCATAGTGTATGCTATCACAACATGATCTTAACAGCATTGTTTCCATTTTTGTCACTCCATAAGAGAAATAAGAACATAAGAACATAAGAACAAGCCAGCTGGATCAGACCAAAGTCCATCTAGTCCAGCTCTCTGCTACTCGCAGTGGCCCACCAGGTGCCTTTGGGAGCTCACATGTAGGATGTGAACGCAATGGCCTTCTGCGGCTGTTGCTCCCGATCACCTGGTCTGTTAAGGCATTTGCAATCTCAGATCAAAGAGGATCAAGATTGGTAGCCATAAATCAACTTCTCCTCCATAAATCTGTCCAAGCCCCTTTTAAAGCTATCCAGGTTAGTGGCCATCACCACCTCCTGTGGCAGCATATTCCAAACACCAATTTCATTTCCATTTTTCCTGACATAGCATGACTTTTGATCTCTCATGCTATTTGACTACACAACTTTATACCATGTAATCCACCCTGAGTCTCAAGTAAAAATGGGCCTATAAATATAGTAAATAGTGATGAATGCCCCTTGACAAACACATTTGCTCCCTCACCCCCAAAGTATTTTTTTCTGGCTATAGGCTTGTCTAGCCTGTGGCATATACAGTCTAACTAAGCCTCTAGTATTGATGTTTTGAGTAACCTCCAAGACTTTTCGAGATATTTGACCTCCTTGATAATTTCCCTTATAGCTCATGTGCATACTACTGCTGGTTATCCCCTAAAATATACAGATGAACAACAGTGGGTGTTTTCTGGGGCACACTTTCAGTTTGCAACTAGTGAAACTCAGTAGATTTGGCTAGTGCCTCACATGAGCTGAATATGTACTAATAATGTGCATTCAGATGCTAATCAGTCAAGTCCTCTACTTCATGGATACATCATTACTATAATAAATTCAGATTGAAAATTATTAATGGGAATATTTGGAAATAATCAGATTATTCCAGCACCAGTTTTTCTGTGTAAAAGAGTGAGGATAGTGAATGGAGAGTGATTTCGCAGATATATCACTGACAAAGATGTTCTCCAGTCAGCAGAATTATACTGATCTTGCCTCTGAAGAGAATTGCACTTATTAGTCTATCTTTCTGAAGTATTTGCACCAATTCCATTATGGCCTCACTGGATTGACAAAGACTCGGATTCTGCTTAAGTTGCATCTCATATTGACTTGCTACTTAGTTTTCTGGTGCTATACCTGCTAGGCAGAGGGACAAGCATTTCACTACACCTTCTTGATGGAAGGCAAAATAAGTAAATGCTATCTTCCGCCCTTGAGTAATAGGCTAATAGGCAGTACAGCCCTTGGGGTAAACAGAGGCAGGAGTTTGGCTTCTGTCTCTGTGACCAGAACAACATTGCAGCCTGGGTTGGGGAGGAAACTGCTACAAACACAGAATGCTGGGCAGTATCTGTCATTTTCTCTCAATAATATGTGGGGATGGCAGAATACAGCACCTCCCATGCCAAAGTTGTAGCTCAACTCAGTAAAAAGAAGTCTCATTTACAAAGGAAAAAAAGGAAAAAATAATCTTATGGAGCAGACACAGGGATAGTGCCGTGGCTCTACAAGCTGAACCCTCAGCTAATTGTACTGGTTGCTTGTCTGGGTCAGAGACGGCTCTGTTTCCATGCTCAATGTGGTGCCTTCCCAATGGGAGTATATGCCCACTCCCTCTCTGCAAGATAGGATTTTAATTGCCTATAAAAATGAGGATGTTGTCTCTTTTGTGTCTGAAGCCTGACAGGGAGGATCCCTAATCTAAATGGCACAAGCCCTGAAGGTTAGAGTGTAAAACTAAACAGGAAAAGAAGTTACAATGGAAATATATTTCTAATTGAAACCTATAGAGAGAATAAAGTAAAAAAGATAGCTTTGATACTGGATTCAGTTAAATCAAACCAGGTCTTTTTTTTTAAATATAAAAGAGTTAGTTTTGCATGTGCCTTTAACAGTGGTCTGAAAACACAGCAGAAACTCAAGGGAAAATGAGGAGAGCAATGACCAACAAATGAGACTATGTATATCAGAGTGACCTGATCTGTTCAGATCTAAGAAGCTGAACAGGGTCAGTACTTGGAAGGGAGACCTCCACGGAAGACTCTGCAGAGGAAACCAGTGGCAAACCACTTCTGTTTCTCAAATTTGCCTTGAAAGCCAGAGGCGTACCAGGGTTAATGGTGCCCAGAGACAAATTGTCTCCAGGCGTCCCCTGTGCCTGGGGGTGGGACTTTGCCCCCTCGCTACCACCCCACCCCCATGCCTGGGGGCAGGGCTCTGTCCCTCCCAGCTGGCAGCCAGCAGTCCCTTATGCCCTCCCCTCCGGGGAGGCCAGAAGAGACTGTAGTCCCCCGCCTTGAAGAGCTGCTTTTATAAGCACTGAGGCAAGGGGGCTCAGGGGGTGAGGCCGCGCCCCCACCCCATGCCTAGGGGCATGGCCACACCTTCCCAAGATTCACCCTCTGGGCAGGCCAGAAGGGACTGCTGGCTGCCAGCTGGGAGCGCAGCCAACGGGGGTGGAGGGGGGAGGAGCCAGGCACCCTGGAACCTGTCCATGTGGATAATGACATGGGTGGGGTCCAGGGCACTCGGAGATGTTGAGGCAGCAGGACTGGTGTTGTTTCACTACTCCTACACACAAAGCCTGCTGGATGACCTTGGGTTAGTCACAGTTCTCTGAGAACTCTCTCAGTCCCACCTATCTGACAAAATGTCTGCTGGGGGGAGAGGAAGGGAAGGAATTTGTAAGCTGCTTTGAGGCTCCTTAAGGTTGAGAAAAGGGGGGGGGTATAAATCCAAACTTTTCAAATCCTCTTCTTTCTTTGTAGTTCAAGGTGGCATAAAACCACAATTAAAAAGACATAATTTAAACATACAAAGTAAAACTCCTGATGACCCCTCCCCAATAAAGACAACTTCAGCTATATCCAGTTAAAATTCTTGTCAAATGAAATAACTTTACAGCTACTCCTAACTTTTTTAATATGGTGCCTCCCCTTGCCTCCCCAGAAAGTTCATTTCATAAAGTGAAAGGAAAAGGCATGGCATCTGGTTGATATCAGATGGGCTACCTTGAGAAGGGAAATAGTCAGTAGGTGGCATCTTGAAGATTGTTGTTTCCTCCTGGGGCTGGATATATGGGAGGAGACAGTCTATTACATATTTGTGGGTCCGAGGCCATAAAGGGTGTTCATTGCTTGCATTTTGAATGGAATTTGGAAATGTTAAGGTCTATGAGCATGGAACCTGAGCAACTGAGTAAATCCCACATACCTTGTGAGAACTTGAGGCACCTGCAGGGCCTGTTTTATCAAGTACGTGTGAATATGTAAGCCTGTACGTGGAAATGGGAACAACAAAAAAGAATATTCAAGTTTTCACATGCTCATGTAATTCATGTTTCTTTTCTTCTACAAACATCTTGCTCTCCCTCACACACAGTGGAAAAAATGAAGGCAATTGCATTCTGAAGGGGATGGTTTTAGTCTGAATGCTAAATTATGGGCTTACTATTGCAGTAATCGCTCCCCTGCCTCCTCATCTTGGAGTACTTTGAATTCCGATGGCAGATCAGTGGGATGATTTACAGCTGTGTTTTGGGCTCATTGTTCACTGCAAGCCCATAGGGTGAAGACACATTAAGTCCAGCATTTGTTGCAAGCAAGCTTATGAAGGCTCAAATGCTGCTTGTATGACTTGCCAGCAAATGGTCTGATTTAGCTATACACTGAAATCTCTAACATCAACTACTGCTGAGCTAGGGAGAGAGAGAAAAGAAAAAATACAGCCATCCCTCACTAAGGATCTAATCTGCCTGCCTTGTCTATTATAGATTGTAAAGTATTCAGGGAGAGATGATGTTGCTATTATATACGTGTGTGCTATGCCTTACCAAAGGGATTCTGTTTGCCAAAGGGAGTCTCTAGGCACTCCTATAACAGCCACAGTCAATTGGAATGTCACTGTTGTGTTAAAAGAAGGCAGAAAGAAAACAATAGCAAACAGAGTGAGGCAGTTTTGTTTGCCACGATTCTCATCAAATAAATATTCTTTTAGTTTGGGAAACAAACAAAAAACTTAGGAAACAAAAAAGTAACCCCTAAGAAAATCCCAAAGCAAATTGTAAAGTACACTGTGGAGATGCATAGACTTTAGCAATTGTTCTTATTTGTAACCTTCATGTCCCATTTGCTCTTACTCCCACCTGCTTCCTCATACACCAGTGGTGGCGAACCTATGGCACGGGTGCCAGAGGTGGCACTCAGAGCCCTCTCTGTGGGCACGCACACATCCCCCCCCCACACATCTAGGCTGGCTTGGGCCGCTGGGCTCAATTATTAGCATTAAATCTAAGACCTGGTTTTGGGGAAGCAGTGTAGGTAACCCTGTTAAGCGCAGTTAAACCCCACTGATTTTCATGGGAAGAACTAAAGCGCAATTCTTTACCTGGGAGTAAGCTCGGTTGCTGGCAATGGGGCTTACTTCTGAGTTGTGATTCACCCGTTGGAAGAGTTGCATGGTTGCTTCAAAGCAAAGCCAACAACTACCACCAAGCTTACTCCCGAGTAACGCACCCCTTGGAGCCAACTGTTTTTTCTAAACTAAAACCTCAGCAGGTTAAATTGCCGGGTTGGCACTTTGTGATAAATAAGTGGGGTTTGGGTTGCAGTTTGGGCACTCGGTCTCAAAAAGGTTTGCCATCACTGTCATACACATTTGTGTTTTACTTCAGAGGATAGCAGTGTGGGTCTGCAGTAGAACAATTAGATTCAAGTCCAGTAGTACCTTAGAGACCAACAAGACTTTTGAGGAATAAACTTTTGAGAGTCAAAGATCCTTTTGTGTTTTGTTTGTGGCTATTTTTTAGCTGCTTTGACTGATGTTATTGATGATGCTTGTTTTGATTTTATTTTGTTTATAACCTGCCCCTTTTCCCCAGTAGAAGCCCAAAGCATCTTGCATGGTTCTCTTATCCTTTTTATCCTCACAGCAACCCTGTGAGGTAGGTTAGGCTGAGTGGGTTTGACTAGCCCAAGAGAGCTTCTAAGGCAGATTACAGATTGAAACCTTGGTCTCCCGGATTCTAATCTGGCATACTAACCACTACATCACACTGACTGCTTAGCTTCTTTTATAAAGTACTGTTATTGAAAGCCACTTCAAGCATTCATAGTTAACCATTATTTTACAGAAATGGATGCAAACAAAAGACTACTCATATAACTTGTTCATCTGCTACTTTCCCTCTCCCTCTGACCATCACAGAATGGGTGGGTGCATATATTCCTAAGAATTCATGGGGATCTGTTTCTTAGCATAAATCTCGATTGGCAGGTTGAAGCAACTGTTTATGAAATTAAGAATTAAATTTATGATTGTAATTTCAGCCAAAACAAACTCCCACAACAACTCAGTTGACTACAAAAAACATCAATATAAACATTCATTGTGGATAAAGGTTTTATGGTTTGCTGGATCAAGGGACAATAGAAGGATGCCTGGCTGAGCCCTGCTTTCCCTCTGATGGCTCCGTTGATGATAGTCAGAATCTGAGAAGAGTGAAGATTTCAGATGGAAATCAGTAGGTGATGCCCATATACTCCCTACCTTCTAATTTTCCGTGTCCTCAGTCAATGGAGTAGAGCATGGTTTGGAAAACTTAAATCACATCAACATTACATTAAATAATTTGTCTGAATATGCATAAGTAGGGACAAAAGACAAGGACATAAGGAGCTATAGCTGTCTGCATCAGTCATGCATGCCTCTTAAAATGTGATTTCTAGTTCTGGCCTAATGAGCAAGTGGGAGGGAAGATGAGAAAAAATTAGAAGATGAAGACAGAAAAAGAGAAGTACTATTGAATTCACTTTGGCAACACTCAAGCAAACTCAGCTCACTGTTTCTAGAGAGGAACGCAAGTCACCATAGAAAACTTTTCTTACCACCACAGCAAAGTCTTTTGTTTTTCCTCCATTAAAAGTAGCACAGTCCCAAAATGAAAACTTTCCTTTGGTTCCATCAATTTGATTGTCACTCAGTTGACATTCTGAAATGAAAATTTCAAGATTTAGAAAGCATAGAAATACTTCATAAGATTCTAAGTCTCTGCCATTTCAAAGTCAATCTTTGTCAGTGAGGGTTGGGTTGGGTTTTTTTGCATTGCAGCAAAATGGTTGCTTTAAAAATAAAATAAGATAAAAACTGTCATACAGAGGTAGTAAGTTGCAGAAAGGAAATGATTAAATTCAGTGAGTACGTTGACAAAGTTAACATCTCAATTGCTTTGAAGTAATGAGAATTAATTGATGGTGCTTATATAAAGGTTCACTGGATAAGACAATAACAATAAGAAAAGTTGAAGGTAGCAGAAAGAGAGGAAGATTCAAAACCAGATGGATTGACTCAATAAAGGAAGCAACAGCTACGTTTGCAAGACCTGAGCAAGTGTGTTAATGATAGAACATTTTAGAGAACATTCACTGATAGGGTCGCTACCATAAGTCAGAAACAATCTGACAGCTCTTAACACACATGCACACACATATAAACGTCATAGCCCAGTACAGCTCTACTAATAAAACAAAAATTAGTGTCTGTGGGTGAGGATTCACATCTGTCCATGGTAAATTGAAAATGCACCAACCCAATGTAATCAGAATGACCATAACAGAATGGGTGGGTGCATATATTGCTAAGAATACATGGGGAGCTGTTTCTTAGCATAAATCTACATTGGCAGGTTCAAGCAACTGCTTATGAAATTAAGAGTCCTATGAACTAACTTCAGAGTTCCGACTATTATATGTTTTGAGATCCTCTAACTGCGTGGTGTGGTGGTTAAGAGCAGTGGACTCTAATCCAGAGAACCAGGTTTGATTCCTCACTCCTCCACATGAATGACAGACTCTTATCTGGTGAATTGGATTTGATTCCCCACTCCTACACATGAAGCCTGCTGGGTGACCTTTGACTAGTCCCAGTTCTTCAGAACTCTCTCAGCCCCACCTACCTCACAAGGTGTCTGCTGCAGGGAGAGGAAGGAAAAGGAGTTTGCTAGCTGCCTTGAGTCTCCTTACAGGAGAGAAAGACAGGGTATAAATCCAAACACTTCTTCTATCTTAATATATGCATATATATTCATTGTCTTTTATGGCCGTTATAACATCAAGCTATGCAAAACATGTTGTTTTTTGGCCTGTTAGCCTGCTTTCTCTCTGTATTAATGATGGTAGCCAACACAATTGGAAAAACAGATAAGGCTGATCTGAAAAATCCTTATCTGACTTTGGGCTGATCTGAGTGATAAGTAAATCCAGGAACTGACTACTTGGAGAGATAATTAATAGACTGAAACCAAGCTGAGTTAGGGTGTTGTGGGTTTTCTGGTTTATATGACCATGTTCCAATAGCATTTTCTCCTGATATTTTCCTGCATCTGCAGCTGCCATCTTCAGAGGATCTGATGGTAGTAAAGCAAGTGGAGTATATATACCTGTGGAATGTCCAGCATGTGAGAAAGAACCATTCACATTGGTTAAAAGTGTTAAGGGTGCCGTTTGCAAGTGTAATTTGCATCTGTTAAGTGGAATCCACACATTTTAGCATATGTATGTAACACTGAATTCGCATAATTAGTGAGGGCATCTTCATAGCAGTTGCCTGGCATGTTAATCCATTTAATTGCTTCCCACAGAGTGACATCCTATGTCTGGGTGGTATTCACTAACCATTGTCTTGATCCTAGTGCTAATAGATGATTCTAGTGGCTTAATAGATGATCTGAGACCATAAAGAGCCACAGTCAGTGAGAGTAGACAGTACAGATATTGGTAGTTCAAAGGTCTGATTCAGTAGTGGTTAGTGGTTAAGACCAGGGTGCAATTGTTAGGAATGGCAGACTTGCTTCCATTTCATTTTCAATCCCTTTGGTTATTTTACTATTCTTATCTTTCTCCATAGTTCTGGTCTTCAGTTTTGTCTTATAATAAATGGCTAGATCTTTTTTTTTTGGGGGGGGGGGGACTGAACCAAAAGGTGAATAAAGGATATGATTGGGTGCCATTTTGGAACACTGAGAGTAATGCACAGGCAAAACTGGATCTTTCTTTAAAAAAACCCATCTCTTTGATCTACAAAGTCTTCATTAGAGCTTTGTGGAAACTTCATTATGTGTACCCCAGAAACAGATAGTCATGTGTTACTTTAGGCTTAAATTCCACTGGTAGAAAGGTAAGCCTAATTCCATGACTGGCAAAACACAGATTCCAGGGAAATACTGAACGAACAGCCAAAGACTTGTGAAAATGTAAGCATACAAATATCAACAGGATATATCTATGCCTTCTTCCCAAGCCACTGATTGCCCAAAATAAAACTTGGTTAGATACTTGACCATCTTTTCCTGTCATATCCTCTGCTAGCAGTTTGACAGAGTATTCATAAAGTTCTCGCAATTCACTGGTGTGTCTTTGCCTAACTATTTGGGAATTGTTTAATTATAGCTTGCTTTGGCACCATGCACATTTTGGAAAGCATTCCTAACATTCTGGCCAGTTGGAACCACCCACCACTGCCATTCCTTTTCCAGGCATAACTCAGGATCAGCCTCAGAACACATCCTCTGTTTGTGGTCTTTATCATTTAAAATGTATTTTTTACCTCTTTTGTTTTTGTATTTTTCCCCTCAGCTGGTTTCCATGCAATTCTATATCAATTTGCTGCTTGGTGGTAGGCAGGCTTCCTTATCTAGCCTTAATTTAGCATTTAGTCTCCTCATTTTCCCGACTTTGTTCTTCTCACTTGCTCCAGCTTCCATTGTGTTTTTTACTCAGCGGTGTGCATTTTTTTTCTTTCAGCACCAGCATTCCTGAAAGAAAAAAGTATTTGCTTTGTCCCTCTGTTTCTAGGACCCAACAGCTTCATTTTTTATGTAGTGCGGTTGAAAGGAGTGAGTGAGTGAGGGGTGGCATGCAAGGGAGGGGAGAGAGGGGGCCTGGCATCTGGACATGGCCCACCCACCCTAGCGGAGGGAGGGTAGGGAGTGCAAAGGAGGGGAGGAAGGGGAGTGAGTGAGGGGTGGCATGCAAGGGAGGGGAGGGAAATAGAAATATACATAAATACACAACTTTTCCATTTAATTTATGGGTTTTTGGAGACAGCAAGTACACATAGAAAAATATTCTTTAAAAGAGAGCAATAGCACATGCTGGATTATGCAAACAGTGAAACCTATTCCAGCCATGCTCCTGTATCTTTCTGCTCTGCAGAGTTAGTGTCAGCCCACACGCTGTACATAATATCAGTACTTATGGGAATTTGATGTGGAGAGGGAACACACACAGTTTCCAACACACAAACACAAAACTTATATATAAGGGAGAGAGAGAAAGAGGGAGAGGTTTGATTCACCTGTATTAACGTACAATGCAGGAACTATCTTTCAGCTCTCCTTTATAAACAAAACATCTGATTTTTCCTAAAACTCTAGATTCTTAACTTAAATAATTTCGCAAATTTATTCTAGAATTCAAGTATATCCAGCTGACTGCAGTTTTTGGTTTCTTCTGTTTACTTCTTTTTTTCCATCCTCAACATTATTCAGATTTATAGTGCAATCAGAAGTTCACTCAGTATCTAAGTATGATTTCCAGTTTGAATATTTATTTAGGTTAGTAGCTGAAGGCTGATTCACCTGATACAAATCATTATGGCGGCCATGAGAACTAAATTAGGATTGTGTGTCCTTCCACCAGTAACCCTTTTTGCCCACTGCCACTCAAAGAAAATGTTAAAAAAATGCTGATGACATGAGCAGTTTTCACTGCTGCTTGTCATGGTAGTAACATAAAATTAAAAAAGAATGCTGGCATTGTATGCACTATGGTGCCACTTTCAGGGAAAACCCAGAAAGAGCATCATGCAGCTCTAGGAATCACTGGAAATTTTATGGTTTTGCTATAGAATTTCCAGAAATTTCCAGAGTGACATAGCATCACTTCCTGCTTTCTCTGGAAGTCATGTCAAGGTGCATGCAATGCCAAGTCTCCAGTGTCTCTGCTTTCCTATCTTCTATGTGCTGGGAATAGTTGGGCATTGCCGAAAATATTTGGTAAAATTCAAATTCCAGGTTATTCAGGCATAAAATTATATGTATGCCTGAATAAGATGAATATCGTATTAGGTATACCCACATCCCGAATAATTTGGGTCAGTCAGATTTTTTTGTTTTTTTTTTGGTGTTTTGGCCTGCAGGGGGTGCATTTTTAAAGCTAGTAACACCAAAATTTTAGGGCATTTTCTGGAGACTCCCCTGATGATACCACCTGAGCTTGGTGATGTTTGTTTCAGGGGGTCAAAAGTTATGGACACCCAAAGGAGGTGCTCCATTCCTCATTGTTTCCAATGGGAGTTAACAGGAGATGGGTCTACTTTGAGGGTCCATAATTTTGGACCCCCTGAACCGAACTTCACCAAATCTAGGTGATATCATCAGAAGAGTTTCCAGAAGATACCCTGACATTTTGGTGCTGCTAGCTTTAAAAATGTGCACCCCACAGACCCCCCACCCCAGAAATTCCTCATGGCTGCAATGGAGCCACTTCAGAGCACAGAATCTCCCAGCTCTTCAGCAAGTTCTATGGTGGGAAAATTAATTGGTTTTTTCCCACTATAGACTTCATTGGGGCTTGCTGTTATGCCCAGCTGGCTCTGTGCTGGAGATTTTATTGGCGGCTCTGGGGGGGAATCCTGCTTGGCGTAAGGGCACCTATTTTCCTGCAGAGCTGCTTATGTGTATCCTGAAAGGAACCAGCCAACTTTGCTGAAGTTTGGATGGCTGGGCATTAGTTCTGTGCGTATCAGGCTCACCTTCAATTGGATGTCCTCAGCATTTACCCCTCCCATGCAATCCTCAGCAAAGTTGGCTGGTTCCTTTCAGGAGACTCACCAGCAGTCCTGTGGGAAATTTGGTGCCCCTAGCCAGAGCAATACCCCCAGCAGAGCCCCTCCCATTGAAATCTCTACCACAAGAAAAATATATATGAATGGAATATTAACAGAACAAGATATTTTAAACAGAAAACAGAAACAGAAAACAGAAAGAAGAAATGCAAAACCTGACCAAGGAATTAGAGAATCTGGAACAACAATGAAAAAACGACCAGATAATAAGAAAATAAAATGTAAAATTACAATGTTGAAATCATGAATAGATAAAAAGATGTTGATAGACATATGGGAAAAATTATACTATTTGAAACAGAAGGACTTCGAATTGACAAATAAACCCAGAAGATGGATGTCAGTTAGAATGAGAAAAAAGATTCCAGAATTATTTCCAAAATACAAAAAAGGAAGGATAATAATAAGAAAGAAGGAAATTGAAAAGACCTTTGAAGGACACTACACAGATCTTTACAAAATTAAAAAGGAAACAGATAGAGAAATTGAAAATTATTTTTAAAAACAAATTTGCCAAAAATAAATAAATAAATGTTAGCAAGGTTAAATGACCCATTTACAAATGAGGAAACAGAGAGAAGCATTAGAAAGTTGAAAAGTAACAAGGCTTCTGGTCCAGATGGTCTAACTGATATCTATTACAAAACCATGGTCAAAATAATTACCCCTAGAATTAAAAAAATTCAAAGAAATTTACGACGGGGGAAATATCCCACCTTCTTGGAAGGAAGACTTGATTACTTTGATCCCAAAGGAAGAAGCAGAAACTGTAGAAATCGGGAAATACAGTCCTATCTTACTGTTGAATCTACATTATTATTATTATTATTATTATTATTATTATTATTATTATTATTATTATTATTATTATTATTATTATTATTATTATTATTATTATTATTATTAATGTATACCGCTCTTCCCTCAGGGCAGTGAACAACAACTACATATGACACGACCAATAATCATCACAATAGCAACAAGCATAAAAAACATAATATCAATAAACATGAAATAATAAACATAGTATTATGACAAAACATTCTAAATTACAATAAATATAACATTTTAAACATATGATAATATAACAGAAGCATCAACATTTCAACATCATAATATCACAAAACAGAGGCATCAATAATCTTAACATAACATCATAGAAACAACAACATCAACATTTCAACATTCCAACATTCCAACATTCCAACATTCCAACATTCCAACATTCCAACATCATAACATCACATAATAAAGGTACTGATAATCATAATATAACAAAATAGGTTATATAAACAATAACGGTCATGGCAATAAACAACACTAGCAGCATAAACTGAACATAATAAATAGATGGCGACATATCCCAGGACTAATTTTAACAATAACAATAATGCTAGCACTAAACAACTCAGTTCAGCTACAAAGAAAAAAATACACAATAACCTCAATCTAAAAGCTAAGCCGAACCTCAACTAACCTAAGCAGTAATGCTAACTTCTTAAATACCTAACTACTCACTAAAGTGCAGCAGCAATCAGAAGAAATAACTAATCAAGACTACACCTAATTGCTTCACTAACCTAATCTTCTCTAAACTTATAAGAGAGAAAATTAACTACATTTTTTGCTAGAAGAGAAGAAGAGTCAGTTATAATGGTGTGGGGAATATCAGGGTCCCAGTTAGCCTCAGTCTACACAGCAGGTTCCGTCTTGCGATTCGATCTTCTACTGTCAGCCCCCTGGCACTCACACCACCCAAGGACTGCAGTCACTGTTGCTGCTGCACAGATCTTGTGTGGCACACTCAGTTGTGGTTGGAATCTCCCAGAAAAGGACACCAATTGAGTGCTGTACAAGAGCCACTGCCACCAGCTCCTTTTGCCCCCTAGTGGTCACAAAACATGGTGCATGCTGTTCCCGCACCCAGCGTCACTGGTTCCTGGAGGCCTCTGCTCTCTTCGGTGCACAAACAGGGAGATGGTACTTAGGAGCTGCTGCAATCAGTTCCCCTTGCTGGGCCATGATCACCAGACTTGGGCCTTGCCACCTCTCACAATCATGACTAGTCCAACCAGCATCCCCAGCCCTGGCCCTCTCATTGCCAATAGGCTGGCTCCAGTTCTCACTCCACCTCCAGTGCCAGCTCCCGCTCCGACTCTGGAATTGAAATGCTGATGGTCCTCTATGTGCTGGTCCTTGCTGCCCCCTCAAAGGTTTGGCTTGAGATCCTTGGCCTTGGCCACCATCCTCATTTCCTCCAGGGTCGATTCTGCTGACTTTGGCCTCAGCGTGGTCAACGTCTCCTGGGGGCCCCTGTCCAACCATGTCCATGGGTGTGCTGGGCAGTTGGAACTGGAGGGCCCCTGCCACTGACCCTCCTTGCCCAATAAAATTATAAAATAATTTTTAATAGAATATATCTATGAGGATCTGGCAGGAAGCCAGACAGACAAACAAAACATAATATTAGGGCAGTGATAAACATAGAATATTTAGAAAAGAGAACAGGGAAAAAGGTAGCCTAATTTTTCTTAGATGCGGAGAAGGCCTTCGATAATGTGAGTTGGCCATTCATGAAAGCAACATTAAAGGAGATGGGATTTGAAGGTGGATTTCAGAGAGCCATTAAAGCAATTTATATGAAACAGCAGGTTTCCATTATCATAAATGGTTCTAAGACAAGAACTTTCCAAATATACAAGGGAACAAGACAGGGATTCTCAATATCACTGTTACTATTTATTTTACAGTTAGAAGTATTGACTAGAGCAATTAGAGAAGATGACCATTGGATTGGAGTTAAAAGATAGGCCATCAGTAGACTTGGTAAATACCCCCCCCCCAAAAAAAAATGGTTAAATTTGGATTCAGATTTATTTGGGCATAAAATTATCTGTATGCCTGAATAAGACAAAAAAACAAACAAAAAATATTCGGGTATATCTGAAAAATTTGGGTCCATTTGTTTTTTTGTATTTTGGAGTGTTTTTCACGTTTTGGCCTGTAGGGGAGCATTTTTAAAGCTAGTGGCACCACGATTTCAGGGTATCATCCAGAGACTGTGCTGATGATACCGCCCCAGTTTGGTGAAGTTTGGTTCAGGGGGCCCAAAGTTATTGACCCCCAAAGGGGGTGCCCCATCACCCATTGTTTCCATTGGGAGCTAACAGGATGGGGCAGCTGATGCTTCCAATGGGAGTTAACAGATTCCCTGGTGCAGCTGATCTGGTCACATCAGGGGCTCAAAATCATGGGAAAAATAAGACATCCCCTGAAAATAAACCCTAATACATCTTTTGGAGTGAAAATTAATATAAGACCCTTGTAAGACTTCAGTCCCAAAGTAAAGCAACTGTAGTTTTCAAACTGTAGGCTTTATTGGATAACCAAAGCATAACGAGACATAGATTATTTCTGTGGAACATAGCTCGGGCTGGATCTTTAATCCCCAATGTCCACAACCCCCCGCCAGGCCAAAGACGCCACGGCTACAGCAAGATAACAAAAGGGGGAGAGTAGGAACATTACAACACACATTATAATACAATGATGAGAACACAAAGGACAAGGGTAGCCCCCATCTCCTGTTTGCTCCCATTGGAAACAATATGGGATGGGGCACCCACTTTGGGGGTCCATAACTTTGGGTCCCTTGGACCAAACTTCACCAAGCTTGGTTGGTATCATCAGGAGAGTCTCTGGATGATACCCTGAAATGTGAAAAAACACAAAAAAAATACCCCAAAGAAGCCCATATACCTTGCATTTAGATTCGTTCATATTTGGGCAGGACATATTTGGCCAATTTTTGTCCAAATATGCCTGAATTCGCCCAGATTCAGGCTGAATCTGGTGATTTGTTTAATTTGAATCTCCAAGCCTAGCCATCAGATATATTTAGAAGAATGGGAGCAGTCCAGTCTCCCCCCCTTCAGTCCATGCCGAATTTAGTCCATGAGGCTCCCAACCCCCCCCCTCCCCAAATCCATTTGAATGTCCAAATTGCAATTCAAATTTGGGCATTCCAATGGATTTGGATTCGGCTCAGATTCAGGCTGCTTGAATTCAGCCCAAACCCAAGCCGAATCTCCTGAATCTGGCATGATTCGACTGTTTTGGTGATTCAGCTATGATGAGTTGCCAAGCCTAGCTGGGAGTTTTGTGCCTCTCTAGGATTCATATTACCATTGCAGCCATGGTATACATCAATAAGAAACATCAGCCTCTCCCCAGGTTATTTTTTGAACTAAAATGTTATGGAGAAATGCTATTTATTTCATTGGGAAACATGTATAACCATGATTACATGCATATAAATTTCCCAGTAGAGGAAGTAACAGCTTTCTCAGGGTATTACAGTTCACAAAACAGCATGTGTGTGAGACTGAAACCTTTCTCTATGCCTGCTATGGTTGGAGTTAGAATATGACGCCCTGCATACCTGGGATGCATGGAATTGCTGGTGCACATGTGATACAAAGCCCATATGTCAGCCACTAAGAGCTCATATTGTGTGAACAGGCCCTGCTGCATTCACCCAGGAATATAGTGAAGCTATTTTGAGATGAACAGTTTGATTTTATTCAGAACAAACTAACTTGAACAAAACAGAGACTGAGAGAAAGGCAAACAAAACAAACCTCTTCCAAAGAGTCCAATAAGATTTAAGCTAATTTTCTAAAACATGTCCAAGTTTTTCCCAATTAAACTCTGAGCTCTGCAGAGTAGCCCAAACAGGGAAACCTTCCAATATTTAGGTTTGAACTTCACTGAGTTTGTTGTGGGAGTGAATTCTATAAATTAGGGGCAGGGCAGACACTGAGATCTCTGTCTGAAGTCTGATGCCAAGATAATACCAATAAAAGGTGCTCTCGACACATAGTAGGATTGCCATTCCTGTCCGGTCCTATCCTGGCAATCAACAGGAGATTGAGTGGTATGGAGACAGGGGAGCAGCCATCAATAAAACCAGAATTTTTGATGATTCTGAGGAAAGACGGATGTCACTTCGGAGTTTTCTCTGGGAGTGACACCACTCATTTCTAAGACTTGCTGAAAACTATGATTTCACCAGGTAATTTCTGAAGATTTCTAGAGAGATGTGCTATCATTTCTGGGGTTTCCAAGAAGTGAAATCACACTATAACCAGTGGTGGGATTCAAATAATGTAACAACAGGTTCCGGTGGTGAAATTCAAATAATTTAACAACTGGTTGTATACAAGCATCATTTTAACAACTGGTTCTGCTGAAGTAGTGCAAACCTGTAACTGACAGCAGTTTTACACACACACACACACACACACACACACACACACACACACACACACAGAGTGTTAAATTATTTGAATCCCACCACTGCACACACCCCTCTGTCAAACCGTAGAGCATCTCAGAGATCATAATGAGCTGACATCATTGCTGTGAAAGTTCTGTTGGATGTGTATTTCCAAATGGCTGTTACGTATACATGCAAATCTTCTGTTGATGTCAAACTCCTTGAGTAATGAATGTAGTATGTGATCATGTCTTGAATCCCCTAATTGTCTAAAATTAAACTGATTAAATCTGGCAATCTGTGTTCTTCTTGCTTCCAGTGTCATCACATAGAAGGAACAAAAGAGAAACTGCTTAGCAGGTGTTCTGGGTTGTCTTTCTATGCAAATTTACTCAAAATGATCTGTTATTTTCCTTGTGATAATGTTTGGAGAAAGGAAAAGCAGATTGTTTTCTGTATTAATCTACAAAACTTTTTCTGTAGTATTATGGGACACTCTTGCAAATGCAGCCATTTAAATGTAATTGGCATTCTTTTACCTACACCTGTGTAAGGCCACTAACATCAATTACACTCCCTGACTTTAACAAAATGGAATCAAAGACTATAATCCAGCAATGCTCTGCTTAACTTCAAAGATGTAAAGAGAGCAATTAAGTTGTTCGCAAACCCTTATTAGTAGAGCCCATTGTACATAATTGCAGGTTTAAATATCAGCAAAAGCCCTTAAAATGAAAAGGGGGGAAAAAGATCAACTGATTAAAAAGAGTCTGGATGGCAGAATTGCACACAGCATCTTGTTTTCCCCCCTGAAACACTGTAAATGGAAATTTCAGGCCTCAAGGAATCATGGGAGCAAAATAAATACTCTGATTTCAAAACAGAGTTGTACAGATTAATGAAGGATAGTTTTTTGAGCATTCCCATAATTTTTGTAAAAAGGAAAGGAAAGGTCCCCCCTCCCCCATGAAATTACTGGGTGTCCATCTCATATGTTTGGGGCTGCCCCAAAGTGAAATAAAGGTTGCAATTTTATACCCAGGGTAAGCAGGGAAGAAGTAGGCAGGAAGCCAGGGTAGTTTGGAAAGGTTTTCCAGCAGCCTTTCTCTTTTCCCCACTCCCTGTCCTTCCAGAACTGGTAAATGACTTTGTCATATTGCCACTGAGAGGCTAAGATGATTGCTGTGGTAGTGACTGAAGATTTTGTGCTATTACAACTGCTCTCCAGGTAACAGATATCAGTTCACTTGGAAAAAACATTCACTTGGAGAAAATGGTGCTTCAAAAGATGGGCTATATGAGATTACACTCTACTGAAGTATCTTCACTGCCCAGACCCTACCTTTTCAGGTTCACCCCAAAATCTGCATATTTCTCATCCTGGAGCTGGCTAAGACTGAGGTAAGCTGTCATTCTTAATCACATAAGATGTCTTTTACTATATCTCTGTAATGGTCAGTATAGTCTTCTGTAATTGGCAGCGCCTGCCCAAGATCTCACAATGAGCTCTTTCAAATCAGCTAACAGCTAATAGGGAATACCAAAGATTGAATCTGGGACCTTCAGATGCAGTACCCATCCTACAACAGATAGTTAAATTAACTTGTTAAAGCAGAAAGAAGCATCATTGTGGCATTTCTAAAAATAATCTATTTATTGTGCCACTCCTTTGTTTTCACTAGCTATTTTGTCTGTTCACAGCTGAAATTGGTTTTGAACTGGCAACTCTTTGACTTATAACTGCAGCTTTTCCCTTCTATGTAAGAGCCTCTCTGCATTCTCACAATCATGTCAAAGTAGGCAATACCCCAAGTCACCCAGTGAGTTTTATGGTCATAGCCTCTACCTAACTGGACATGAATGGTGACTTGATAGCCTGTCATTAGGCCCCTTAATCCAGGTGGAAATAAAAATTTGAACTTCAGTAGGAAAAATATAGAAGGCTTATTTTCTATATAGAAAGCAAAATTCCGTGGGGCATGAGCTCACACTTGAAAATGTGCCCACAAATAAAAACAAAGTTTAGGCAATTATAGAAAATCTGACATCATAGTGACATTTGCATAGAACCAATTAGAGTTAATCCAGATGAGCACAACCAATAAGTGCAAAATCAGAATAGCTGATAACTGTTAATCAAAATAAGTGTTAGCCAATGAGAAAAATCTGACTAACTGTGCAATCCAAAGGAAGGCGGGGCTGAAGCCACAATGGAAGCAGTGGAAAGGTTGTGTCGGTGACCGCACAACCAGCTTCATGCAAAATGGCATGGATATCTACAAAATAAACTTATGTCCTTATGATGCATGTGCCAATGGGCTGGAGTCATTTCTCTAAAGCAGGGGTCCCCAAACTACGGCTGGGGCCAAATACCGTCTTGGCCCCCCCTGAAAGTATTTCTCTATCCCAAGCCCTCGGCCAGGCATGATGGCTATAAGGCTCCATTCATGTGCAGTGGGGGCTCGAGGGAGAGGAGGAACTGGCCCCAACGGCTGTTGATTGCAATTACATGATGGCACCCCCAAATCTTCCAAGGAATTTTCATTGGACCCAGAGTTGGAAACCTACATGTGTAGCAACTCCATAGCTCCATCCAGCCTTCCCTCCTCGCTGCTACCTCCATGCAAGTTTGCTCTCTCAGGCTTTTCTAGTGACTTCTGCCCCACTCCCATTGGCATCAGCCAGGCTGGTGAATCACTCGCTGGCTGCTAGGGAGGAAGAACCCAGGAAGATACCTAATCCTGGGTTAGATGGAATGCTTCAATGGGAAAGTTTTTTTACTTTTTATTTATTTATTATTTCGATTTTTATACCGCCCTATCCCCGAGGGGCTCCGGGCAGTGTCTGCTTTTTTTTTACAGGGGAAGGTATTCCACAGCCTCCCCAACAATATTTGGAGCCCACCCTGTACTTGACATACTTTGGTCACTGGTCTAAAAATAGACCATGACAGAAAGGCTGAAAGGTGAAATCAAACATTTTACAATCATTTGTGCATAGGAATTTGTTCATAGTTTTTTTTTAGTCCGGCCCTCCAACAGTCTGAGGGACAGTGAACTGGCCCCCTGTTTAAAAAGTTTGGGGACCCCTGCTCTAAAGGATTACTTTCCCCCAGAGATCAGACACTTTTGTCTTTAAAACAATCTTATTCCATTAAATGTCTACTTAAACAAGAAGCACCAAAAGTTTGGAACCAACTTGAGTACCTGAAACAATATGAGCTAGAGTTAATTAATACTTAACTGAACATCCCCATGTCCTCCTTTTTTGAGGGATGCCTATCTCAGAATATACTTACTGAGGCTCATCCACTGAGGGTCTAGGACTCAGACAAGACTAGACTGCCAGATTGACAAAGAATGCATGTCAGCATGCATCTTTTCATGGACTGAAGACTAGCTGTTACTCTGACGTGGATAGCCCACTCTAGGTTGATCTCAGAAGCCAATTAGGATAAATTTTGGTATGTGGATGGGAGACTACCAAGAAATACCAGGGTTGTGACATAGAGGTAGGCAATGGCAAACCACCTCTGAATGGTTTTATGGGGTCTTATGATATTTTCCACCACCAAACTAGATGTCTCCCCTAGTTAGAACTCCAGTTCTTATCGCAAACCAAGTCACTAATAATATGACAGGTTTTAGATCACAGGCTTCTGGCCACACCCCTGAATTTGGTGTTGGTTCGATTGGCTCTCTTAGCACCCTAGAAATAAAAGCAGGATATTCCATTAGAAGAGAACTGACAGCTAGATAATACTTCAATGCTGGTGCCCCCTCCATTTTCCAAGCCATCCATCACATCTGCTTACACATTCCACTGAATAAGCTTGCATTATTTCAGCATCAGAGTAACCCTCATTCATAGCAGGGAGAAAAACAAATGCAGATAGAAAAAAATACACTGAAGTGTTCAAGTTTTTTTTTGTTTATCTATTTGCAACCCCCCTTCCCCTTGTAATGTCTTACCAGATGTATATGGAAAGGAAAATACTTTATACTTACTGAGGCTCATCCACTGAGGTTCTAGGACTCAATTAGACAAAGACTAGACTGCCAGATTGACAAAGAAACCCATTGAAATGCTGCATACTCAGATTTTTAATCTCTTCAAAAACTGTGAAAATATAAAGTATTTTCCTTTCCATATACATTAAAAATCACTAAAACACTTATAAAAATTAATGTATTAAGCACACATGCAGTTCATACTACATCCAAGTGCAACCCCCCCCCCCATTTTTACAGCCCCTAAGTTATGAACACTTCCAGGTGACCAAATTGGATTGGGGGGTGGGGGTGGGGGTGGAAGAGAACATAAGTTGTTCTCATACAAGTCCCATATACTACATCACATGGTGCACAATATCCCTGCCATTATTTGTCACCTACAACTGTAGTGTTTCTTGGTGAGGCTTATACTGAGGATCTTGAAAACAAGAATTCTAGTAGACTTGCTTTGACTCCCCATGACAACTTGCTAGAGGCAGAAGTAGCTAGGCCATTTCTGCTTTAGCCCTGATTGAGTCAAGGACAGAGAGTAGTATTACAGCTAGCAACTCCATAGAGCTCAGATGACACAATAAAAATTCTATTTGGAAACACTGCTATTGGCAGAGGACATTTTTTTCTAAATCCCTCTTCGTATTGCAAATTCCCAGTCCCCATCACTATGCTACTAATGGTCTCCCAAACCTACCTGGAAGCATAATAGGGGGTGGGGGTTCAGTGGGTTGCAGCAGGAGGTGCCAGCTTCATTCTGCTAGTGGTGTTTTGGATCCAATCAATTACCTTGCAGTTATAATATAAGCATCCCTGATGCAGGCTCAGTCTCTGCATCTGTTTATGCCAGGGACATGGTTGAATGAGAAGCCCTGATGATAAGAACAATCGCTATAGAATGGTAATTTCCTTTACAGGGAGGTAATATATGCAGGGCATATAGTATTGATTGCTTAATGTAGGGACAGGCATTTAAGTATGCAAAACCTCTTATTTCATCCAGTACTAATCACTGTTTAATAGGAATATTTTGCATTTTTGTAAATTACCTAGTGTGTGTTCGTGTATTTTCCTTGTAAGTTACTGAAGCAGCTCATTAGCATTTTTTACAAAACAAAACTGATGAGAGAGAATAAAACATTCAACTTCTTTTGTTTTGTTTTTTTAAAAAGCTGTTTTCCTTTTTTTGGCATCTCCTTAAACAAAAATAAGAATTCTGTGAAATATGCGCAGAAGAGAAAATGAAGAAATAGGAGCCCTTAGACAACACTGCATCAACAGTCCTGGTGCCAGCTGCCTGTTAGCTTTAGAGATACTCTTTTTCTCTCGCTGATAAGAGCACCGAAATCTGTCAACTTGTATTCCATTACCCCCTTTTAATTAAAGATAACAAAAATGGCATTTTACGTTACTCATTCTGAAACTGAGTCTTATTAGTAGAGATAATTTAGGGCTGGGGAATGAGAAAAAGAGAGCGAGAAAAAGAGACGCCACACTCTGAAACACCACAACAGAGGTATTTTGGCTTCATATGGTCTAGTTAACTTCACTTTTTTTCTTGGATTTATTTGCATCCTCAGGGGCTAAAACAGCAGCTGAAAAGTGTTTCAGGAAAAGAAAAACAATCTTGGTGGAATAAATTATTCTTGACTCACTTCGGCAGCTAGTGAGAGATACAATTCAGTGTATTGGTTATGTAGTATTCAACTAGAAGTGAGGGAACCTGGGTTCATACAGTCCCATTAAGCCATGAAACTCACAGGGTAACTTTGGACTAGTCATTCTTGCTGTCTAACTTAAATGGAGCTGTTGAAGAGCAGGGCATAACTGTTTATGGAAGAACAATGGGATTTAAAAAATGACAGAACCCCGTATGCTGCACAGGATTTTGATTGATTGATTGATTGATTGATTGATTGATTGATTGATTGATTGATTGATTGATTGATTGATTGATTGATTGATTGATTGATATCCCACCCTTCCCAACAGGGCTCAGGTTGATGAGAGTTTGCAAGGTGGGAACATCAGGCTCACATGGTGTCACATGCATCATGATGCCACTTCAGGAGAATTCATAAAGTCGTTCTAGGAATCATTAGAAATTTTTGACACTTTAGGAATCACCAGAAATTCTATTATTCCTGCAGCAATGTGGCACTGTGACTGATTCCCCCCCAGAAGTGATGCCTACAGCAGAGTGTGAGATCAATGTAGTCTCTGGACCACTTTAAATGGCATTTTGAGACTTAAGCAGGAGTTATTTGTACTGTTACATTTGTATGGTCTACCATAATGGCCACACAGTAGCCTTTTTTTTTTAAAGGAGGCCAATCTGTTGCAAAACCTACCTGCTGGAAGGAGGGAGCATGTTTGTCTCTCCTCCACCTCCACCCCCCCCCCCACACATCTTGCTTCTACTGCTTCAAAAAATCCATTGCTTTAATTTCTTAACATTGTGTAAGTTCAGAAATAACATGAGTATTAATTTTCTAACTAAATTGGTAATATTGTTCCAATATTTACTGAAACAGATTTTTTTCCTGACATGACTTTCTGGAACAATAACAATATGCTCCCCACAGTTGAAGAAAGAAACAATAATCATGGCCCTCCTGAATTGTTTGATATGGAATTAAAATGATCATTTTTTTGTAGTGCACATCTCTAGAATCTCTTTGCACCATTGGACACTGAGAGACTTTGGGGGGTGGAGGGGAGATGAGCCAGGATTGCCATAGGATTCCAGTTTATGTGAATAAAGGTTCAAGTTCATTTTGCAGACCATTGCACGGAAGTTACATCTCAAAGTGAGGTTGCCTGAGAACAAGAGCTACCAGAGAACTCTCCTACATGTCTATGGCAAGGCAAACACTATTTTTGACAAATCTCATGATCACTCTTGTAGAGCCAGGGTTTTGAACCCCTTTGCCTCTTCCACTGTCTGACTCCTGCAGCTGTTGGAACATGATTTTACAGCAGTGCAGGATCTAGGGCTATTTGAGGTTTCATTTCCTTTTGCCTCATGACTATTTTTTTTTTTTTTTTCCATCAGAGTGCAATAATCAATTCTTCCTCAGGATCATGGAAATTAAATGAAGTGGGGGAGGGGGCTACAACGTTGATAAGGCTGTGTTAAAATGCATGCACACAAAATAGCATCCGAGTAAGTGATTTAACTTAGCCGATGAATATCACAGCAAACTTTTCAAAACACATGTATATTTATAATCACTGGTAGGTTTGATCATGCATCGTTAATTAAAGGAGTTTGTCCACCTTACAGCATACAATGATAAAAGATCTGTGAGGGATTAGGGAAACTAGAACTTCTATCTTAAGCCTTGTAGAGGCTGAGAACATGCATGTATGTGCTAATTGTATTCTTACGGTATAGAAAGAGGACAAAAGAGTTGTTTTTATACTTTTTTTCTCTCCTGTAAGGGAGTCTCTAAAGCTGCTTACATTCCCACCTTCCTCCCCTCCCCCAAATAGGAAGGTGAGTGGAGACTGAAAGAGTTCTAGAGAGAAATGTGAGCTGGATCCAAGGTCACTCCAGGCAAATGTGAGAATTCAGCCAGGCCTGGAGTAGGGAGGTGGTAGCAGTCCCAGAGCAGCCCTGGCTGGGCCGGGATGAGCCTGCCCCCATGGCAGAGACTTCCGCCCAGCCTCCTGGCCAGCTGAAGGAGGAGCAGCCTGGTGGGAGGCTGGATCAAGGGGCGGACTTATGGCAGGCTTACCAAGGCGTCCCTCAGCCCAGCCCAGCCCAGCCTTGCCTAGCCCTTGCCTCTGCCTCGTGGAATCATCTCACTCACCACCTCCTCCTCCACCAGCTAAGCTAAGAGTGGGGTGCAGGAGGGTAAGTGGTGGGAAGGGGGAGGAAGAGGAGAACTGGCGGGCAACCATTTTCCCCTGGTACACCCTCCTCTGAGGTTCCCTGCCTATCTGTCTAGTCACTCTAAAGGCCATGTCCTTGAGCTCCTTTGTGATTCTCTATTCTTTCAGTCTAACAACACAAAATGGGACATGGTGTTCTATTCTTTCTGTCATAGCTTGCAACAACCTTTGTATGGAGTACAAATTGGGGAGAAACACTGGCCATTTCCTAACAGAGGTTAGATTGGTGTAATACTAGTGGGACCTGACAATGAATCTGTCATAATATAAATGTTATTTTGATGTAGAATGAATAGTTATATTTATTCTGTCATATTTACCTTGTTGCTTTATCTAGGGCTTCTATGCACTCTGAAACTTTGGGGCAGAGTTAGGGTTAAAAAACACACTCAAGTTTCAACAACTTTAAAATCAAGTATCCAGCATATATAACATTCTGGAGTCTCAACATGTAAAGGGAACAAAACACATGCCAAGTATTATGAGAGATTATCCTCTGCTGTATTTTTTTTGCAAAAATGTAATTAATACCTTTAAATAGTAGGTGCAGATCACTTCTAGATGAATCAACTGTCTCTGCTTACTAAGAAAGCTAATTCACAGAGCCATAATCAGAATTAGGAAGCTGCATAAAGCCAGGGTTGTGAGATGGCTGTAGAAGGGGAGGAGAAAGTGTTAACTTTCAATGCCACACAATAAGCCAAAGCTTTCTGCAAACTCAGTGGGTTGACTCCTGCTAAGGTGTTCCTCAGGGAGTCACATGAAAAGGAAAAGAGAATTAGTAACAAACATAATTAGCAATTATGTGTGCAACTAAGCAGATGTTTATCTTCACAGATCACTCTCACTGAATGCCTTGTGGGCCCAACATCATTGGTGACTCTATTTTCAGGGTGTGTTTTAGTGAGAACTCCCTTCTTTAGCCTCTATATTATTCAGGAGTGTCACAGCCATTAAGCCACAGTGACCAATGGCTTTATAATTTCTTTCACTTCATAAAACGAGGCAGCAGAGAATGATTTGCCAAGAGGAGAGTTTGCTAAGAACAGCCCCCCCAACTATAGAATTAAAAAAAACCCAAAATGGCAGCATAAATGCTACTCGAAAACCTGCGTCTTGACAATTGAGGACTCCTACCATCAGGGAAGCAGCTGCTTTGGGAAGCTGGATAGACATTGACAACATATTTTCTTCCCTAAGCATAGCTCCAAGGACTGATCTTTAGCCAGTGACATTGGAGACTAGATGCATTGCTTGACCAATACTTGATGGGTTGGAGGGCTTACTGAAGAATACTACTGGGAAGCAACAAAGGAAGGGGCAGTCAAGAATTTCACAGTAAGGATAGGACACAACTTTGTCTGAACTCAGCCACACTCAGTACAGCTAACTTTTATGGAATCTACATTGCGAAGAGCTTGTTTGCTTCCTTCCCTGCAGCTACCCCATGAGATAGCACTTCATGGTATTAGCATATGAATCTCTTCCCTACTATGATGGTGCATAAACTTGCATTGAACAGAAGAAAGTTGGAAACAACACTACAAATACATTACACAGATGCACAGCTATTGTGTTAGTGTCCATAATAACAATGTTCAGCATTTACATAGTACCTCAGCTGGTTCAAAAGCCTTCATATAGATTACCTGAGTCATCATTAATAACAACTCTTTACAGTATAACAGTATTGTCAACCCCATACTGCAGTGGGGCAATGTTGAGTTTGAAACTTGTGGCACGCTTCAAAATGGCTTCTTAAGCAAACTTCCATGGGCTGGCTGCTATGCTACCACCCTCCTATAATGTTTGACTTATATGTTCATATTTGTGACAAATGGGATGGATGAAGGCTAACAAGCTGAAATTTAATCCCAGTAGCATGGAGGAAGTAGATGGGTAGAAGGCTTGATTCAGTTCAAGATGGAGCTCTTTT
Source organism: Sphaerodactylus townsendi (assembly GCF_021028975.2). Taxonomy (NCBI): domain Eukaryota; kingdom Metazoa; phylum Chordata; class Lepidosauria; order Squamata; family Sphaerodactylidae; genus Sphaerodactylus; species Sphaerodactylus townsendi. Next base: position 40,658,666 of record NC_059425.1, on the reverse strand, counting down.
CTTTGTAAAGAAGCATAGTTTGAGAGGTACTTCTGAATCTGGGCCTCTTGTTAGTTGAACAGGAGACAGAGGTGGCTAGGGCACCTTTAGCCAGTTTTGGCTGGTGAACTAGCAGCAGTTGTTCTGGGGAGGAGAAGAAGAGAAGAAGAGTTTGGATTTATATCCCCCTTTCTCTCCTGCAGGGAGACTCAAGGGGTTTACAATCTCTGCCTTCCCCTCACGTCACAATAAACACCTCCATGCAGGTAGGTGGGGCTGAGAGAACTCCGAGAAGCTGTGACTCTTAGCCCAAGGTCACCCAGCTGGCATGTGTGGGAGTGTACATGCTAATCCTGAATTCCCAGGTAAGCCACCTCCACAGTGCCTCAGCGCAGACAGAGCTGGGAATCAAACCTGGTTCCTCCCAGATTAGATGGTGCATGAGCTCTTAACCTCCTATGCCACTGCAGGAAAGATTATGCATATGTTGTTGTGAATGCATTGCAGTAGCATCCTAGATTAAATTGCTGAAATGCTGTAAGTCAAGCTGCACCCGAAGACTCTCTCCAGAAGCTTCCAGTTAATACAGGATATCACTGAGAGCCAGAATGTTTGATTTAGAGTTGGGTGAAGTAGGAATCAGATTGCTCAAAGTCTTATTCCACTTTCGTTCTAACACTCCAGTCTTGAATTGCATGCTGGAAGCAAATCGGTGGAACCAATGCCTCTCTATTTGCCCCACTTCTGAAGGCCAAATTCAGAGCTTAAGCTGAGTATTAACCTTTAAAGCTCAATACAGATTGGCATCAGCATAATTTAAGGATCAGTTTCTCCCATATGAACCCACCTCTGCACTCTTGTCATTTTTGGAGGACAGGCTTCAGGTGCCCCTAAGCATCTGAGAGCTTTAATGGAGAGTGGCTTAACCCAAAAAATTGTCTTTTTGGTTTGTGACACCAAAACTCTGGAACTTGAGTATTGCAAAAAATGGGGGAATTGGGCTTGAGAAAATCATAAAGTTCGATGAAAAATGGAATGTCTTTTGATTGATTGATTGATTGATTGATTGATTGATTGATTGATTGATTGATTGATTGATTGATTGATTGATTGATATCCCACCCTTCCCAACAGGGCTCAGGTTGATGAGAGTTTGCAAGGTGGGAACATCAGGCTCACATGGTGTCACATGCATCATGATGCCACTTCAGGAGAATTCATAAAGTCGTTCTAGGAATCATTAGAAATTTTGACACTTTAGGAATCACCAGAAATTCTATTATTCCTGCAGCAATGTGGCACTGTGACTGATTCCCCCCCAGAAGTGATGTCGCAGAGTGTGAGATCAATGTAGTCTGGACCCTTTAAATGGCATTTGAACTTAAACAGGTTATTTGCAATTGTTTGTATGGTCTACCATACGACACAGTAGCCTTTTTAAAGGGCCAATCTGTTGCAAACCTGCTGAAGGAGGGAGCATGCTTTGTCTCTCCACCCCTCCACCCCCCCCCCACATCTTGCTTCTACTGCTTCAAAAATCATTACTTTAATTTTCTTGTGTAAGTTCAGAAATAACATGAGTATTGTTTTCACTAAATTGGTAGTATTGTTCCAATATTTACTGAAACAGATTTTTTTTCCTGACATGACTTTCTGGAACAATAACAATACTCCTAATAGTTAAGAAAAACAATAATCATGGCCCTCCTGAATTGCTGATATGGAATTAAAATGATCATTTTTGTAGTGCACATCTCTAGAATCTCTTTTGCACTTGACACTGAGACTTTTTTGGGGGGTGGAGGGAGATGAGCCAGGATTGCCAAGTTCCAGTTGTGAATAAAGTTCAAGTTCATTTGCAGACCATTGCAGGAAGTTACATCTCAAAGTGAGTTGCCTGAGAACAGAGCTACCAGAGACTTCACATGTCTGGCAGGCAAACACTATTTTTGACAACTATGATCACTTGTGAGCCAGGTTTTGAACCCCTTGCCTTTCCACTGTCTGACTCCTGCAGCTGTTGAACAGATTTACAGCAGTGCAGGATCTAGGTTATTTGAGTTTCATTTCCTTTTGCCTCATGACTATTTTTCCATCAGTGCAATAATCAATTCTTCCTCAGGATCATGGAAATTAAATGAAGTGGGGGAGGGGGCTACAACGTTGATAAGGCTGTGTTAAAATGCATGCACAAAATAGCATCGATAGTGACAACTTAAATGAATATCACAGCAAACTTTTCAAAAACACAGTATATTTATAATCACTGGTAGGTTTGATCATCGGTTAATTAAAGGATTGTCCACCTTACAGCATACAATGATAAAAGATCTGTGAGGTTAGGGAAACTAGAACTTTCATCAGCTGTATGAGAACATGCATGTATGTGCTAATTGCATTCTACGGTATAAGAGGACAAAGAGTTGTTTTTTATACTTTTTTTCTCTCCTGTAAGGAGTCTCAAAGCTGCTTACATTCACCTTCCCCTCCCCCCCAAATAGGAAGGTGAGTGGGGCTGAAAGAGTTCTGAGAGAAATGTGACTGGTCCAAGGTCCTCCAAAATGTAGGGAATTCAGCCAGCGGAGGAGGGTGGTAGCAGTCCCAGGCAGCCTGGCTGGGCCGGGATGAGGGCCGGCCCATGGCAGGCTTCCGGCCCAGCCTCCGCCAGCTGAAGGAGCAGCCTTGTGGGGCCGGATCAAGGGGCGGCTTATGGCAGGCTTACCAGGCGTCCCTCAGCCCAGCCCAGCCCTGCCCAGCCCTGCCCTGCCCGGAACCACCGCCACCCTCCTCCACCAGCTAAGCTAAGTGGGGTGCAGGAGGGGAAGTGGTGGGTGCGGGGAGAGGGCAGGCGGGCACCATTTTCCCCTGGTACACCTCTGAGGCCCTGCCATCTGTTAGTCACTCTAGGCCATGTCCTTGAGCTCTTGTGTTCTATTCTTTCAGTCGCAACACAAAAATGGGACATGGTGTTCTATTCTTTCTGTCATAGCTTGCACAACTTTGTATGGAGTACAAATTGGGGGAAAACACTGGCCATTTTAACGGTTAATTGCAATACTAGTGACCACAATGAATCTGTCATAATATAATGTTATTTTGATGTAGAATGAATAGTTATATTTATTTGATATTTACCTTGTTGCTTTATCTAGGGCTTCTATGCACTCTGAAACTTTGGGGCAGAGTTAGGGTTAAAAAAACACCTCAGTTAACAACAAATAAGTATCCAGCATATAACATTCTGGAGTCTCAACATAAAGGAACAAAACACATGCCAAGTATTATGAGTGATTATCTCTGCTGTGCAAGTAATTACCTTTTAAATAGGTGCAGTCACTGAATGAATCAAGTCTTGCTTACAGAAAGGATTCACAGAGCATAATCAAATTAGGAAGCTGCATAAAGCAGGTTGTGAGATGGCTATAGAAGGGAGGAGAAAGTGTTAACAATGCCACACAATAAGCAAAGCTTGCAAATCAGGGTTGACCTCAAGGTGTTCCTCAGGAGTCACATGAAAAGGAAAAGAGAATTAGTAACAAACATAATTAGCAATTATGTGTGCAACTAAGCAGATGTTTATCTTCACAGATCACTCTCACTGAATGCCTTGTGGGCCCAACATCATTGGTGACTCTATTTTCAGGGTGTGTTTTAGTGAGAACTCTCTTAGCCTATATTATTCAGGTGTCACAGCCATTAAGCCACAGTGACTAATGGCTTTATAATTTCTTCCTTCATAAAACGAGCAGCAGAATGATTGCCAAGAGGAGAGTTTGCTAAGAACAGCCCCCAACTATAGAATTAAAAAAACCCAAAATGGCAGCATAAATGCTACTCAACCTGCCTTGACAATTGAGACCTACCATCAGAAGCATGCTGGGAAGCTGGATAGACATTGACAACATATTCTAAGCATAGCTCCAAGGACTGATCTTTAGCCAGTGACATTGGAGACTAGATGCATTGCTTGACCAATACTTGATGGGTTGGAGGGCTTACTGAAGAATACTATTGGGAAGCAACAAAGGAAGGGGCAGTCAAGAATTTCACAGTAAGGATAGGACACAACTTTGTCTGAACTCAGCCACACTCAGTACAGCTAACTTTTATGGAATCTACATTGCGAAGAGCTTGTTTGCTTCCTTCCCTCGCTCCTATGAGATAGCACTTCATGGTTAGCATATGAATCTTCCCTACTATGATGGGTGCTAAACTTTGGCTGAACAGAAAAGTTGAAACACCAAATACATTACACAGATGCACAGCTATTGTGTTAGTGTCCATAATAACAATGTTCAGCATTTACATAGTACCTCAGCTGGTTCAAAAGCCTTCATATAGATTACCTGAGTCATCATTAATAACAACTCTTTACAGTATAACAGTATTGTCAACCCCATACTGCAGTGGGGCAATGTTGAGTTTGAAACTGTGGCATGCTTCAAAATGGCTTGGCAAACTTCATGCATGTATGCTACCACCTCCTATAATGTTTGACTTATATGTTCATATTTGTGACAAATGGGATGGATGAAGGCTAACAAGCTGAAATTTAATCCCAGTAGCATGGAGGAAGTAGATGGGTAGAAGGCTTGATTCAGTTCAAGATGGAGCTCTTTTCTTTGTAAAGAAGCATAGTTTGAGAGGTACTTCTGAATCTGGGCCTCTTGTTAGTTGAACAGGAGACAGAGGTGGCTAGGGCACCTTTAGCCAGTTTTGGCTGGTGAACTAGCAGCAGTTGTTCTGGGGAGGAGAAGAAGAGAAGAAGAGTTTGGATTTATATCCCCCTTTCTCTCCTGCAGGAGACTCAAAGGGGTTTACAATCTCCTTGCCCTTCCCCCCTCACAATAAACACCCTGCGAGGTAGGTGGGGCTGAGAGAGCTCCGAGAAGCTGTGACTAGCCCAAGGTCACCCAGCTGGCATGTGTGGGAGTGTACATGCTAATCTGAATTCCCCAGGTAAGCCTCCACAGCTCAGGCGGCAGAGCCGGAAATCAAACCTGGTTCCTCCAGATTAGATACATGAGCTCTTAACCTCCTATGCCACTGCAGGAAAGATTATGCTGTTGTTGTGAATGCATTGGTAGCATCTAGATTAAATTACTGAAATGCTGTAAGTCAAGCTGCCCCAGAAGACTCTCCAGAAGCTGCAGTTAATACAGGATACTGAGGCCAGAATGTTGATTAGAGTGGGTAGTAGGAATCAGATTGCTCAAGTCTTATTCCACTCGTTCCAACACTCCAGTCTTGAATTGCATCTGGAAGCAAATCGGGAACCAATGCCTCTCTATTTGCTTCTGGGCCAAATTCAAGTTGCTAGTATTAACCTTTAAAGCTCAATACAGATTGGCATCAGCATAATTTAAGGATCAGTTTCTCCCATATGAACCCACCTCTGCACTCTTGTCATTTTTGGAGGACAGGCTTCAGGTGCCCCTAGCATCTGAGGTTTAATAAGTGGCAACCCAAAAAATTGTCTTTTTGGTTGTGACACCAAAACTCTGGAACTTGGTATTGCAAAAAATGGAATTGGGCTTGGAGAAAATCATAAAGTTGATGAAAAAATGGAATGTCTTAACTAAAAGCTTGGGTAAAAATAGATAAATACTGTTCTTAACTACTTTCATTTTGAGGCATGGAGCTGGGAATCCTCAAATAGGTGTGATTCAGCATAATTAGAGACTGTCCTCCTCCCCACTTGCTATTGTGATTGACCAATAATGCCCCTTTTGCACTTTTATCAATGCCCTGTATTTATTCAGAAAGTGATTATGTAAAGAGTATAGTGACTATTTTTGCAGAAGGTTTGACAAAGCTTCAAATTGTATATTTTCTTAAGGCAATGAAATAACTTCAATGAGCAGCAGAGAAAAAATGGTATAAATTTAAAGTCAAGCAATATGCCTATAAAACTGTATTTCTAGTATCCTAGAAAGAATCAACCACACATCTGCATAGGACATCCAGCAGAATACAACAGCATACAAATTTTAATAACTAAAATTTAATAACCAAATCTAACCTTATGTGGATTCATGTGTGGGTAATATTTTTGTAATAAAGTCCATGAAGATCACATTCCAGGGTCGAGACGGTGCCTCTAGTGCAGTGGTTCTAAACCTTCCTAATGCTGCAACCCTTTCATACAGTTCCTCATGTTGTGGTGACTCCCAACCCTAACATTTATCCATTTTACAGATGGCGAACACTGATGCAGAGAGTCTTAGGTGACCCCTGTGAAAGGGTCGTTTGACCCCCAGGTTGAGAACCACTGTTCTAGTGGCTTCAACAATTCAGAAGGTTTACCAGGAGCTCTCTTAGTCATGGCACAAATGGGGCATACATTTCCACATCTTTTTGTATAGATTTCCACCAGAACTGGCTCCTCAGCAAATGCTAAGTTTTTACAAAGCCCAAATGTCCTGCTGACTTGACATCATGGCAACCAGAGAGAACTTGAGAATGCACCCTTTTTGACACATATAAACAGTCACCATTCCACCACAGTCCATCCTTCTGGGTGAGGAACTGTTTATGAGTCTCCAATTCAGAGTCCTCTTCTATCCCCTCCCTCAGAGTTTGTAGAAAAGTTCCATCCATTTTCCCTTTGGGAGGGGGACTAATCTCATAGACTGGGGTCACTTTAGCCACTTTTTTTCACTTGGTTATGTGTAGTGACCCACCCAGTCCAAGCTGTTTTTGAGAAAACAGAGATGCCACTACTTCCTCTCTTATGCTCTCGTGTTGGGGTAGCTGAGACAGAGCATCAGCTGCAAAATTACAACTTCCTGGCAATTATCTCAAGGTGGAGTTGGATTTGAAAAAGCACTCAGCCCACCAAAGTTGTTTAGCATTCAGACAGCAGGGATTTTTCAGAGCTTCCAAGTTTTTGTGATCAGTCCAGACTTCAAATGAACAAATTGCCCCTTCCAACCAATGCCACCAGACTGTTAGTGCCACCTTAATGGCTCCAGACTCTTTCTTCCATACTGCCAATTATGCTCAGCTTTAGTGAATTTATGAGAAAGGTATGTGCATGGAGGAAAATATCCATCTTCTCCTTTCTGCAGCAAAACAGCACCCATAGCCACATCACTGGCATCTGCTTGTACCATGAAAGGTTTAATAGGATCAGCATGGTGGAGAACAGGCTCAGTAGCAAATGGCTGGCTCCATGCGCTGTTTATCCATTTGTTTAAAAAATCAGATCTCTCAAAGCCATTAAATGTAATCATAGCCTGTAGAAAGTAGTGATGGAAGCAGATTTTTCACTCAATATCAGAACACAAATTGTTCAAATTTGGCCCTGTTAAAATTTTTCCCTTTAACAATCACTACTAATTCATCGCCTAGCTTCCCATCTTGAGTGGCAAGTGAGGGGAAGGAACAAGACAAAGTGAGCATTGATTGACCTTGGCTATTCTTCCTGCTCTCCACCTAGCATCGCCAACCTCCAGATGGGGTTTGTAAATCTCCCAGAATTACCATTGATCTCCCAGATGACATAGAACTGTTCCCATGGAAAAAATATCTGCATTAAATGATGGACTCTATGGATGGGGTCCTTCTCCTCCTCAAGCCTGCTCCCTCCCCAAGATCCACCCTGCCCCCCAAACTCCAGGAATTTCACAAACCAGGGTTTGCAACTCTAATGCCCACTCTCTGTTCAAGAAGAGTAAGATCGTGCTCCTGATTTCAAGTGCAACCTCTTCCATGGTCTCGTTGTGAAATCTCAAGTAAATCACTGCATCATTTCATCATCTTTAAAATGGAGTTAATAGTGAAGACAGATACAATAAAGTTTATAAAGTATATTGTAAAAATGCTGCATAAATGGACAACAATATTGTAAGTGTGAATGTAAGGTAATTTGCTCTAATGGATGGTACCACAGTATGTTGCCAGGACAAATTCTTTAAATGGTAATTGCACTTGAGTATATTTTAACTTTATAAAAAAGAAAGGAAGATGGTGTATATGTGTGTGAGAGTGAGAGATTAAGAGAAAGAACATGATTATTTTTATGCAGCTGTTCATTGAATGCCCTCATTCCCAATTACTAAATATAGTAGAACCAATTAAGTAAAGCCTGTTTCATTAAATAATTACACTGGTGCCAGATGTTTTGACAAGGAAGGTCTATAGGCCATATTTGCTTGCATGACTGCACATCCAGATCAGCTGTAGAAACGGTATCATTCTGAGGTTTTAAAAAGGCCTCTCCAATTCTCAGATAAGAATGGTGAGATGAATTGTTGCCAGCTGAGGGAATGACTTGCTCCCTCCCTCGCCCACCCAAGACCAAGAAACAAGAGACAACACCATATTTATGTGGAAGAAAACATATCGGCCATAGCCATTTATTTATTGGATCAAGGTAAAAGAAGCAAAAGGCAACATGGGGGTCTGATCTGTGTGCTGGGCAGCCCAAAGTGCGGTCCTCCAGCTACCAATTTTCTCAAGCCTTCCTGCTGAGGAAAAAACCACAAACCAATGGAGCAGCTATGGAAATGTCCAGATGGGTGGTAGGCTACTGCCTGCAGATTCCCATTGGTGCTAGGGGCGCAAGTCTTGATAGCCCATGTCTGGGTGCCCTGCCCATTGACTTGCTCCACCCCAAACCTTTTAAGAAGATTCCATCAAAGCAGGTTACCTCACCTTCTCACCCACACCACTATATCAGTCCCCCATGTGCAATCCGCCGTATGGCTATGACAAAATAAGCATGCACAATAAACACATGACAAAAAGGGAGAGGAGGGTGGACAAAATCCCAAGCTAGAGTGAAAACCCAGCCTGCTCGGTTTGGCCTTATATAGCACAGGCCAGACCTGCTCCTTCAGTGATGTCAGGACATGTGCCTGGAGTCCTGACATCATGTGCAACCATGTGACTAGGGCCAGTCTGCACATGCCCAGAAGGGCATGCCAAGTCTTGTGGGCTGGGCCAGGTTCCCCAGAGAGCCAGGGAGGAGAGATGAGATAAGAGGCCACTTTTTAATGAGTGATGTTTACCCAGGAAGGCTGTTGTTCATTTGATCCCCTGAACTAGGGAAACCTCCTTTTCTGTAGTCCATGATGCTATTAGGCCACAGTAAAAAATGGTCTTCTTCAGATTATCTATTCATTCTCTTGAGAAAAATAGGTTTTATTCTTTGCTACTACCCCTGCCAAATAATGGAATAGCAGTCTGATAGCCAACCCCCAGTTCAGCATTCCTGATTTCCCTCTTCTCTGTCCCCTCAAAGGTAAAGAAGTATAGCCCATAAAAGAGGTAACCCATACAAGTGCTCTGCTTTCTAAGGTATGCAGCTAATGCACATTCCATAGCACCATGTACATTGTCCAGCACATCAGTTCAGATCCTCTTTCCAAGCTGTGCTCTCTGGCAACCAAAGCCAGGAATTTTTCAGTAGTGGCATCTCACTTTGGAATGCCATCCTGTTTGAAGCTTGCTGGTGCCTACTTTACTGTTCTTCAGGTGATCGGCCAAACTACTACACTTCACCCAGGCTTTTAATTAGAGTTTCATTTTTGTAGCTGTTTTTTGTGGCTGCTTCTTGCCCAAATGTTGTTTTGTGGTTATTGCTTAATATTGTTTTGTGCCTTTGCTAAGTTGTTGGCTTGTTTTTGTGTTATGTCTCTATGTCTTGTTCTGATACTGATAATTTTATGCTTCTTGAATTCACTGTGTTAGCTGAACACAATCCAGATTATCATGTAGCAGTCAAATAAAAATAAGCTTGAGCCTCAAGAAAAGGGAGTCTACTGATGCTTGTACTAAATGATAAATAACTGAAGCATGTATGCCAATCCACAGATTACACATCAAGCCATATGCATAACATCCAGCTGTGCAGCACAATTGTAGAGAGAAGCTTTTAGAAGGCATTCTGGAAAGTATTCACTCATTTTATAGAATAGAAAACAGTGAGGCTGAGAAGCTCCAATCCAAAGGGAAACTAGTGGCAAAGAATTCCAGATCCATTCAAGTTATATAACTCAAGGAAATGAGCCAAACTGCATACCAAATCAAGTGAATTTATGCTGCACTCAGCCCTTGAGTAGACCAGATGCAAATGTGATTTCTTTAAATCCTCTAATGTTATCCTCATTTCAGCAAATGCCCTGCTTGTATTTCTTGTATGCTTCCTAATGCTTCACCTATTGTGTTTCCCAGGAAGACCTCTGATCTGTTTGCCAGGGAACTCTGTGACAAAACTGATGACCAGGTGCTGGGATCCCTCTGTTTGTATTTTTGCATTCTTCATGGAAAACGAAAAGTGCTGCAGAGACAAAGCACCCATTCAAAGCTGTCTGCCAAGAGGCATTGTGTATTATAGATGTTGCAAAAATAGGATTTAGTGATGTTCGTAAAACTCCTCTGTGGAATAAAAACTAAGTATAGAACCCTATGGAATTATAAATGGAACAAATAAGGACTATAAATTATAAACCTCTTAGCACAATCTGAAGCATTATTCAGAGACATCTCAGCCAATTTAAAAATTTAGCACCATTCACGTTGCTGAGGCTTTCATTCCTTCGCCTTTTTCTTTCCTCCTAAGAAATCTACAAAGAGATCTGAACGTAAAACAGTCAGGAAGCCTCTTTAGAAATGAAAGGATTGGCACCACACAATTTGCAAGAAAGTCCAACAGTAATTATAAAAGAGGGAAACTCCTGAATTTAAAGCAGAAGTCCCATGATACTTGGAAAACCTGGAAAAAGTAGATGGTAGCTATTCTGTGACTGGGGCTGAGATGAATAAACCACTGGGACTTCCCAGTCAGTGCTGTTTCAGAGCAGCACCAAGGATTTCCCAGTCCACAGTACCTTTTGAGCTAGCCTGGACCAGCCACTAACTTTTATCAGCCTCCCAGAATTCTTGTAACGATGCACACAGAAGGAGACATCCATGTACACCCCCAGGAGTTCCTTGAAGGAAAGATAGGATAAGAATTGTCAACAGAGTTGAACTGGTCGAACTAGTATAGAGCTTATGCAGAGCTGGATTGTGCCTTAGTTTGTTCCATGCCAATCTGAGATCATGGTGGAGATGTATCTTCGAGTTACATGGTTTCTATGTTTCCATAGGATTCAGAAAGAATAGACACAGCAGCACAAACAGCATTTCTAGCTTTCCATTGTAGGTCGTTTCCCCACTTACCTGCTGCTGCGCACTACTCTCTCCAAGTAGAGCGGGGTCCCCCGGCACTCCCCACTACAGGGGCAGCGACAACACAGCCGCCCCGACGCTGCCACTGGCCCACCCCCTCAGTGCACATCATTCCTAGCGCTCCTCAAAACGGCACCTTTTGATGACCCCGCGCAGAGCGCGGGATCGTGGGGAAGCCCAGGAGCGTGCCAGAAATGACGCGCGCTGGGAGTAGCGCGGTAAACATTCTTTTTAACTAGCAACATTGTTTGTAACAATGCTGAGCAGGTGCATATGATGGGAGGGAATCTCTTGGGGGTTCAATGCATCATCACCAACATGTGCCAGGCCAGTCCACATCTGGCATAATAGGCAGTTATGTGCCCCCTCCCCATTTCATAGGTGCTTTCAAATGCAGGACCTTACTTTTCCCCAGAGGAATAAATGACATTCATTCACTTATCTAAAAGACAGTAATGTATATGCCATGTCTCACATACAGTCAGTGAAAACCATCTGGGAAGAAAAAATTGCTCTTTACATCTGATGACCCAATCACATTCTATATTTCTATAGCATTCTGTTGAAACTGAATGTTCAAAACACAATGAGATCCAGTATGCATTTGGAATGGATGTTTCTGTTTGGAAGAATCTAAATATAAGGGTCAGATATCCACCACATCCCAGAGGCGTATCATGGGGAAATGGCACCCAGGGGCAACACCTGCTCCATGCCCTCCCTGCGCTCAGGAGCGGGGGCAGCTCGGATGGGCACTGTAGTGGTAGATTGGCTCCTGGGTGGTGCCCGTTCAAGCTGCCCCCTGCCTCCCTGCAGGCTGCCTCCTGCCTTTCCCAGGCCCTGGGGAGAGCAGAAGCCAGCTTACAGGGAGGTGGGGGTGCAGGGTGCCGCAGCAGGTGGCCCAGGAGGTGGCCTGCTGCTGTGGTGTCCATCTGAGCCACCCCAAGCCCCACCCCCAGGGGCCTGCTCCTGGCAATAGGCCAGCTCTGCCTTCAGGCACCTCCCTTACACCAATCCAGCTCTTCTAAGCCGGGTCAGTGCAGGGGAGGAGGGGGTTGGAGGTGATTGATTGATTGATTGATTGATTGATTGATTGATTGATTGATTGATTGATTGATTGATTGATTGATTGATTGATTGATTGATTGATTGATTGATTGATTGATTGATTGGCTTCATAGGCCGCCTCACCCCAAAGGACTCGAGGCGGCTCACAGTACAACTGTTTCCAATAACAGCACATAAAATACATAAATAAAACTTAACTCCATTAAAACAAATATCCAACAGCAGCAGTTACTTAAAATTTAAGTACACTATTGTGCCTGGAATCATTCCCCCCCCACCCGCCACATCACCAATCTACTTAGCTTTTTCTGTGCAGATCTAATTATTTATCCTGATGCTACCTCTGCTTCAGGTTCTGTAGTGTGGTAACATCTTCACCATGTTCCATGGAGGCTAAAGCCCATCATGACATTTGTACATTTCTAAGTGTGAAACTGTCTATTGTGCCATTTATCTCATCTTTATACAACTAACTGGAGCAACTAAGAATCTATTTTGTGCCATGAGAGGCACACATACTAAAGAGATCCCCTTCGGGGATCGGGCGGTATATAAATTTAAGAAATAAATAAAAAAATAAAATAAATAAATTCCTGAGTGGTGGAGCACCATGTTCCCAAGATGCCCAGCAAGCCCAATAAACTCAAGTGCAGTAGCATTCAAGAAACCCAGCAGCCTTCTTTGGATGAACTGGTCACTCTACCCCCCACTCCTTTCTAACTTCTTGTCCAGGTTTGGCCATGATGCCCGGACTCGCCCCACTGGGTCACGCGCAGGCCGGCAATACGGGGGATGTGAAGGCAACAGAGGAGCCTCTTGCAGCAGCAGTGGAGGCCTTAGAGGCCTTGTTCAAAGAGGAAGGCTGGGGAGACAGGAGTTTTAGGCCCAGCAGGACATGCCCCCCCACAGCTGAGGTGGATGTAGGAGATGGGCTGAAGAAGCAGCTTAGGCCAGGCAGGGCCCGCCCACAGCTGATACGGATGTGGGAGATGGGCTGGGGAAGCAGCTGGGACGAGGGAGAGAAATGAGAGGGCAGAAGGGATATAAGGAAGTGGGAAAGGCAGAGACAGGAGCTGCCGCAGCAGCAGCAAATGTGGGTGGTGGTGTGAAAAGGCAAGGGAAAGTGACAGCTCAATGGTGGGAAGTAGGAAGGAGGGAAGAGGACCCTGGAGCCAAGACTCCCTGCCAGAACCTAGAGTGCTGTTTAGGCTGGTCCCAACCCTGTGAAGTAACAGGGTGGGAACCTTTCACACAGGCTGGAAACCTCTCTCCCTGTGAGGCCACAGGAGAGAGGTAAAACCCTGGAAACTCCTCTCCCTGTGAAGCAACAATGGAGAGAGAGAGAGAGGGTGCGAACTCTCAGGTCAGCCAGGGGAAAGAGGGCAAAGAGACCTGCTAGGCAGAGAGTGGAGTGGGCAAGGCGCCCTGTGGCGTACACCAGGCACCCTGGTGGGCGTGGTTGTTTCTTGGCCCCTTGGGCCAACTGGAAAAATAATTGGCTGGGACGACCAACCCCCAGGTCAGGGAAGGATCAGCCGCCCGAGAGCCCCAGGCAGGGAGGGAAAATGCCACACTTCTTTAAGTATATCATTGAGTTTCTGTGAAAATATAGAGATAATCTTATATTTGCCATGTTGATCTCATTGGAAACAGGAAGGAATACAAATAGAATTTCTTTTTAAAAAACCATTTATTATGAATTAGATTGGGAAAGTTCAGTTGACTGTGACTGTAACAAAAGATTCTTGCAGGTGTCTAGCATATTTTTACCCTGCCCTTTGTCCTAATAGGGTCAGGGTGGTGAACATGATTTTCCATTCCCTGATGTATTCTCACAGCAACCCTACAAGATAAGTTAGGCTGAGTGAGAATGACTAGCTCACCCAATGAGCTACACTGCAGTTTGTGAATTGACACTCTAACTACCACAGTGCATTGGCTTTCCAAGACAAAATGGTATAGCACTTCATCAATTTCTTAAGCTTAAACGGTCTCTAAGGGGAGAGTTACTGTGGTGTAATTGTTCTGAGAATGTTCTTGTCATAAAGATGATATACAGAAATGGCACTGCTGGAAGATCTGAGATTTGCTGGAACATGTAAAAGATATGGTCACATAAAGATCCCTTATACTAAATAATTGGATGATCAAGGCACTTCTCCATGCTCAGAGATAAGTCTTTCACATCACCTATGTTTTAACTGGACATGCCAAGGATTTGATTTGGGACTTCCACATGCAAAGCAGATTGCCTATCACTGAGCTATAGTTTGTGTGGTACTCAATATATGTAGATTATGTCATTTAGGGCTTTATAGGTTGCAGTCTTAATAATGAATTGGACTGGGAAGCAACTGGGAACCCTTGTCAATATCCTTCTCATGACTCACTGAAGCAGGTTTGTTCTGGAACAGTTGCCACTGTAACTATTTTCTGGAACAGTTGCTACATTTGTCAGTAAATAGTAATGTGTTCATATCATTTGCATTAAAAATTAGCAGACCAGTAATTTCTTAAGCAGATAAACCACAGTAATGAAAATGAGGAATATGGCAAAGTAGGTAGAAATAAGCTAAGCTGATGCAAACAAAATAAAACACTTGTTTGCCTTAGTCCTCATGAATGAAAGCAGTATTATTTTTATGATAATCACACAAGGGATTCTCTTTCCATGTTATAATGCAGTGTACCAGCCATGAGGCAATACAATGTCCAACATTTTAAAGTAATGGGATTGGTCTTTGTGGATCTCTCTCAAATAATGGCTCAACAGTTTGCTGGACTGAGTATCTTTGTTCAGTAAGCTGAACAAAAATTTGAAGCATCTCCTATTCCTTGGAGAAAACTGGAAAAGGCAGCCAGTGCTGCTTGACTTATTCACAAATTCCCAGGCTTGGCAAGCAAGTAGCTTTTCCAACCTTGTCCCCACCAAACAGAGAATGGACATAGAGAACAAATCCTTAGAACACATTGCTGAGCACTGAACATTTGTTTGAATAGTGTAATTAACTACTCTACAAGAAACTGAATGCAGTCTCCAGCATGTGTTGTGTTTGGTTATTGGGATGGGGCGAGGGGACTGTCTAGAACTGACTGAACATTTTAGTGTTACCAACTCTGGATTAAGAATTCCTGGAATGTTTGGGGATGGAGCATGGGGAAGGCAGGGTTTGAGATAGTGTGTGTGGAGGTGGGGTGTGTGTGTGTGGGGGGGGGGAATTTTTGTATGATATAATGCCATGGAGTCCACCCTCCAGAGCAGCCATATTCTCTAGGTGAACTGATCTCTGTTGTGTGTGGGGATAACTTGTACTTCCAGGAGATCTCCAGGCAGACACAGAGTCTGGTAAACTTACAGTTTTCAAAAACAAATCTAGCCAAACCTTAAATTCTACATAGGGGGCCATAGCTATGCCATAAGAGTTAGCACAGGGAACAACTAGAAAGAGGGCAACTGGTTGATGGCAGCTTGTTTAGGGAATGCCCTTTCTAGGTAGATCTGACAGGCACTTATACTGGTCTCTTTTTGTGCTAGGTTAATGTCTTTTACTACTGATCCATTTTCAGTGAATTGTTCGATGGCTTTTAAATGTTGCTTTGTGCTAACTTTTTTCAGTTTTTTCAGATTGAGTTTTGTCATTTTATATTCTGCTTTTGGGATTTTAAAAAGAGCCACCTTGAAAGTCTGGTGCCTCTATCTTCAAAAATGTGCAACCTGCCCAGAAATTCCCCATTGGGTACAATGGAGTCAAGGCACTGCAGAGCAGAGAATCTTGGCAACTTTCTTGGGATGCCTGTCAGAGATGCATTTTTAAAGCTACTGGCACCAAAATTTCAGGGTCTCATTCAGAAACTGTCCTGATGATACTACCCAGGTTTGGTGAAATTTGGTTTGAAGGGGCCAAAGTTATGGACCCTCAAAAAAGTAGCCCCATCTCCTGTTTGCTCCCATTGGAAACAATAGGGGATGGGGCACCCACTTTGGGGGTCCATAACGTTGGGTCCCTTGGACCAAACTTCACCAAGCTTGGTTGGTATCATCATGAGAGTCTCCAGATGATACCCTGAAATTTTGGTGCCACTAGCTTTAAAAATGCAGGCCAAAACGCAAAAACTCCCCAAAAAATCAGATGGACCTGAATATGCCCAAATAAATCCGAACCTGAATTTTACTGTATTTCTAGGGTATTGACCAAGCCTAGTGGAGAAGTGAGCTTTCTTTGCCACCCTCACTGGTACTTGATAGGCCCTTAGCATGGGCTTTAACCAGTGTCTGGTCAGATGCACAACATGATTTCAACCATCTGTGCTCTAGTCATCTCTCCTCCTGTTTGATTACCCACAGATGATCACCATTAAACTGTGGAGCTCGATGGGTTCTAGCTAGGGTTGGTCAATACTAAAAAAATTCGGTAAAATTCGGATTTGGGTATTTTGGGGCATAAAATGATTTGTATGCCCGAATCCGAATCATAGCCAATTCGGATATACCCGAAAATTCGGGTAAATCCGAAAAATTCGGGTCCGTTTTATTATTTTTTTGAATTTTGGGTGTTTTTACACGTCTTGGCCTGCAGGGGACGCAATTTTAAAGCTAGCGGCACCAAAATTTCAGGATATCATCTGGAGACTGTCCTGATGATTCTCCCCAAGTTTGGTGCAGTTTGGTTCAGGGGGGGGCAAAGTTATTGACACTCAAAAGGGGTGCCCCATCCCCCATTGTTTCCAATGGAAGCTAACAGGAGATGGGGGCTACACTTTTGAAGGTCCATAACGTTGGACCCCTGAACCAAACTTCACCAAACTTGGGGAGTATCATAGGGACAGTACATTTATGATACCCCGAAATTTTGGTGACAGTAGCTCTAAAACTGCACCCCTCACAGTCACCCAAAGAAATTTCCCCAGATTCTGTGCTCTGTAGTGGCTGGCTGGCTCCATTGCAGCCAATAGGAAATTTCTGTGGGAGGGCTGTGGAGTGCACATTTCTCATGGTAAACCCACAAAACTTTCAGGGTGTCTTCAGGAGAGTCTCTTCATGACACCATCCAGGTTTGGTGACCGTTGCTTCAAGGGGTTCAATGTTATGGGTAGGGTCCATCTCCCACTGCCCCCATAAGCAAAGTTTCTCAAACCTGGATGGTGTCATTCAGAGACTCTCCTGAAGATACCCTGAACATTTTGTGACTGTACCTTGATAAATGTGCACCCCACAGCCCTCCACCAGAAATTCCACATTGACAGCAATGCAGAAGTCACTGCAGAAAAAAGAACCTTGGACAAATTTTTGGGGGTGCCTGCAGGGGCACATTTTTAGACATATCAGCACCAAAATATCAGGGTATCATCAGGAGACTGTCCTGATGACACCCCCACGCTTGGTGCAGTTTGGTTTAGGGGGGCCAAAGTTATGGACCCTCAAAATGGTAGCCACCATCTCCTTAGCTGTCATTGGAAACAATGGGGGGATAGAGGCCCCCCTTTGAGGGTCCATAACTTTGGCCCCCCTAAACCAAACTGCACCAAACTTGGGGGGTGTCATCAGGACAGTCTCCTGATGATACCCTGAAATTTGGTGCCACTAGCTTTAAAAATTCCGGCCTTCATGTTTCACCGCTCCTGCACATGAAGCCTGCTGGAGTGAGTGAGCGGTGAAACACGCAAACCAGCATTTTTTTAAAGCTAGTGACCTAAACTTTCAGGGTAACATCAGGAGACTGTCCTGATGATACCCCCAAAGTTTGGTGCAGTTTGGTTCAGGAGCCAAAGTTATGGACTCTCAAAGGTGTAGCCCCCATCCCTATCAGCTCCCATTGGAAACAATGGGGATAGTTGCACCTTTGAGGGTCCATACCTGAACCAAACTGCACCAAACTTGGTGGGCAACATCAGGACAGTTACCTGATGATACTCTGATAATTTGGTGCCGATACATCTCAAAATGCGTCCCCTCCAGGCACCCCCAGAAATTTGCCCAAGATTCTTTGTTCTGCAGTGACTTAGCTGTATTGCTGTCAATGGGAATTTCTGGTAGAGGGCTGTGAGGTGCACATTTCTGAAGGTATGGTCACAAAACTTTCAGGGTATCTTCAGGAGAGTCTCTGGATGACACCATCCAGGGTTGGGGCATTTTGCTTCAGGGGGGTTAATTCTATGGGACCCAAAAAGGGGAGGGCCCATCTCCCACTTCCACCTGAAGTAAAGTTCCCCAAACCTGGATGGTGTCATCCAGAGACTCTCCTGAAGATACCCTGAAAGTTTTGTGGGTTTACCATGAAAACGGTGCACTCCACAGCCCCCTCAGAAATTCCCTATTGACAGCAATGCAGCTAAGTCACTGCAGAACAAAGAATCTTGTGCAAATTTCTGGGGGTGCCTGCAGGGGGTGCATTTGTAGATGTATCGGTACCAATATTTCAGTGTATCATCAGGAGACTGTCCTGATGATACCCTCCAAGTTTGGTGCAGTTTGGTTCAGGGGGGCCAAAGTTATGGACCCTGAAAAGGGTAGCCCTCATCTCCTTAGTTCCCATTGGAAAGAATGGGGGATAGGGACACCACTTTTGGGGGTCCATAACTTTGGCCCCCCTAAACCAAAATGCACCAAACTTGGAGGGTATCATCAGGACAGTCTCCTGATGTTACCCTGAAAATTTGGTGCTGATATGTTTAAAAGTGTCTCCCCTGCAGGCCAAACTGTGAAAAAAACACCAAAAAATAAAAACGCAATTCGGCTGGTAATCCGAATCCCATGGATTCGGATCTGTTAGGATTCGGACAGCTCAGATTCGGCTCCTGCTCGTCCGAATCCGTCCGAATCCGTGCAGATTCGGTAAAAATTCGGATTTGGACTGTCCGAATCTCCAACCCTAGTTCTAGCAACTGGACAAGGATGCTCAGAAACAATCATGTTGGTGGCTCACTATTCCATAGTGAGACCAGGGCCTTGAGAGGAGCACCAGTCATGTTGCCTGGAAACTCCCCCAGAGCTCTCAAGAATCCATCAGATACCCCATGGGCTATGGCCACCTCGCTACTCCAGCCTGAACTGATGCTGTGCCAGATAGCTTAGGCGGCAAAACTGAGTCACCTCTGGCCCATTCAGTTTGCCCACTCAAGTCTCTGTAATACAAGCCAGGTTAATGAATCCACAAATGCAATTGCGAAAAATGGAGAACTGAAACTAGCAAGAAAATATCTAAACATACGTTACAAACAGCAAAATAGGGAACCTTGGCTCATCACTTGCTGTTTGCCCCTAACATCCACAGTTCAGATGTTCCAACCTGGAACAAAGCCTTCTTTTGAAAACAAAAATGCCAGCACAATCTAAAACAGATAACCCAATCCTTGTTGGAAGGGAGTGTGATCACAACAGACAGACTTTTTACATCATATTGTGAGATAAATATAGCTCTGGGTGGTAAATGATAAAAATGCTGTGTATTTTGATGTCACTAAAACGGAATCCTTGGCTAATTCTCTACAAATCTGTTTGTCAAGGACAATTTGGAGTGGATGAGAGTCAAACTGGCCAATTATAGTAGGAGTAGGAGTTGATGATCATATACTAAGGGAACCAGACTATTCTGCTTTTTGCCTTGCCCCCCCCTCCAAATTAATCCAATAAATATGCATTTAATTTTGCAACTCTATGTCCTCCTCCTTTTTACTTCCCTCTTGCCAGTCTGACAAATAACAGCCTTGACTCCAACAAAAGATTAAAGAGATCACATAATTAACCCGCTGCTTGGCCAACAGGAACACAACCCAGAAGTGCCAGATGTTATGTAAGCTGAAAGACTAAATGGGCCAACAAGCACTATTTGAGGGTAATTTGAGAGAGCTGCTAAATGATGAGAAATGAAATCCCTCCTGCTCTTCCTGATCAGGAAGAAAGCACATTAAAGAACCTTTCCTGCAATTTGGGAACTATTTCTAAGTTTTGCTCCTAAGTATGCACAGGCCCATTAAACCCCTGATTTGCAGAGTGTGCTAATGGAGACACCAGTAGAGTTTGCATTTTGAATTTTTACTAAGTCTATCTTTTTTTTTCCTGCAAACACACCACAATATTAATCTTGAATTAGTTCTTGAGTTCTTAATTATGTGACAGAGGCCAGGCTTCAGTTAGAAACTCCATTCCCTTCAGAATATTTAACAATTCTATACCAGCCAGAACTGGAAAGACTTTAGTTTTTCCTGCAATAATCTGTGTCTTGTGCAAGCTTTTGTAAGTTTTCTTCTTCGAATATATGTATCTTATGATTTCATTGTTCAGACTGATTCTACAGGCTAGGATACATAAATCAGAGCTCTTTTAACCATGCTCCCAAGTTCCCACGAAACTTTGTTACCTAATTCAAATGGTACTTTTATGAAATTAAGGAACCCTATTTCTCAATAAGCAGTCTGTCAGAACCCATTTTTGCTTATTTGGGACTTTCTTCCTTATCACTCATCAATTTTCATGCCACACAAGCCAGTCTGAAGAGAGGCTGAGTGGCATGTAGTGATCAGTTGAGATGACTTAGTATGAACAAGATATTTGAAATAAAATGAGCAAGAGAAAGGATAAATCCATCTGTTTTACAACAAATGCTAATGGCCTTTCCTTACCATGAATTAAAAATGCAATTCTTTGCCAATCTAGAATTTAACTAGTTGTTCATGATCCTTGAAACACTGAAAATAAGTGTCAGCTATTTCCAAAGGTATCACTCACCATATCTTTGACTGCCTGGCACCAGGGGCCACATGTTCCTGGGCGCAGGCCATGAGGGGTGGAAAATCAAGGCTTACAGTGCTTAATCCTGGCAGGTCTTGCCGGGCCTGGTGGTTCCCTTCCTCCTTTCTGGAGGGGTAACGTGTGAAGCGTGATGTGGGTGCAAGTCGGGCCAGGCACATCAGGAGTGCTGCAGAGGCCAGTGAGCGGGTGGAGCCATGCATGAGGAGGGAAGGCAGTACACCAGACCTCTGGCTGTCTCTCACATCTCCCTCCTGGACAGCTTGGTGGAGGTGGACTGCTGCTGCCCAGCCAAGTCCCTCAGGTGGCCTCCCACTTGCTTCTACAAACACTTGGGCACATGAGGTGAGGGCATGGAGGCAGCAGAGTGGCCAAGCCAGGCAGCAGGAGTCAGTCTCCTCCAAGCTGCCCATGAAGGAAACACGGGAGACAGCCAGAGGCCTGGCATGCTGCCTTCCCTCCTCATGGCTCTGCCTCCCCACCAGCTGGCCACTGCTGCGCTCCTGCTATGCCTGGCCCACCATCACAAGACCTCGCTGCTCCTGAGGCACCGTTGCCCTGTACCAACCTCCTCCCACTGCTCAGCCCTGCTAGCAGAGGACAGGAGGCAGGTGGTGGAGGGGTGCTGCTCCTCACTCCACTGGACCTGCCAGACAACGAGGCCTGCAATGAGGAGGAGGAAGATGATGGGGGCAGCCTGGAGGATGATAGTGTCGAGGACGACGGCAGTGAGGAGGGCCACAGCTCCCATTCTTCCCCCAGTTGCCTCCCTCCCAGGGCCCCTGCTTGCCACCCCCACCTTCCCCTCCCAATGCCCCTGCAGAGAACAATGGGTTGAAATCTCAGGCATGGGTAGAAAACTCAGGTTTTCTCCCTGGGGTCCATTTTACCTAGATCAGGGGTAGGGAACCTGCGGAATTGATGGGAATTGTAGTTCCTGAACATCTGGAGAGCCGCAGGTTCCCTACCCCTGACCTAGATACTTCTCTGCCTGGCACTAAAATAATGCTATATGCTCACTTCCCTACAGTCACAATTTTCTGTCCCGCTCTCATTGTTCCAGCAATTGTAGAGGTATTTGCAGGAGCAGCAATGACCACATACAAATTTTCTACCCACCTTGTTTGCCTCTGCACTCTGTGGCCATATTCTCCTCTTCCTGCACTGCAGGAGGAGTTTTTGGTTCCTCCTAGGCCAAAATGACTGATTTTAAACTATAGAGACATATCAATTACATTTAGCAACTGGCATATTGCTATCCTTTAAAATTGGTAGTGGATCTATCATTGATTTTTATCATTAGAACAATTTGTCAAGTACTGATTTTAAAAAAAGACATGTGCAAGTCAGGGGGAAGATGATGTCCAGAGGCCCTGAACCAAAGAAAATACAGAAAAAACTGTCATATGAATGCTCTGTTTGCACTGTGAATGCTCCGGCATATTCATTAATGGACCCAGCTTTAGAAACTTATGGATCTAGCTGGGTTGGGGTGGAAAAGGCTTACCTGCTAACCATGGTTTTTCTTGTCTTGTTTGACTATTGGAGTCAGGAACAAAAACTGCCTCTGGTACCTTGAAGAATTGCCTCTCACTCAGCCTTGAGATCATGATTTTCCTTGGTTCTTTTTTTCCCCTTTTTTTTCCAAATAAATTTATTTCCAACCAAAGATCACTGACATATACATCAATAATCAAGCTGTTACACAACATAAATATATGACAATTTAACAATCCTTACTAAATATAGATTATTATATTATAATATTAAAACTTTACATATTGTTATTAATCGCACAAATATTTACAAAAAAATCCTATTTACTATATCTACTACTATTCACTGTCTATAACGATTTGTAAACCTTCCATAATACACCAGCAAGACAACTATCAGCAGACTAAGACCAGTTCAATGTCCTCCTTATTACACTAAATGAGTAATATTTCCCCCCCCCCTTGTTTCCTCCTGTAACATTGATCATTCAGAAAGTCATTTTTAGCTATTTATCACTAAGAGAACAATTGGAGCCATTCATTCACCCATTTCTTCCTGTATTTGTTTTTATACTTGATATAAAGTTCAGTATGTAATGTAGTGATGTTTGATATCATTTGTTTCCTTAAAGTAGACAAACCAAGGTTCCCATCTTTCTTTGTATTTTTCATAAGGTATTTTCCTTATCCTATGAGCTACCTGATCCATACTGGAGAAATATTGGACCTTTTCCTTCCAGTCCTCCAGAGTTGGTATCTTATCAGTTTTCCATACTCTTGCAAGCACAATTCTTGCCGCTGCTGCTAGATGATAAAAAACAGATGATAATATTTTTTCGGCAGCTCAATCCCAGACAAAGTTGGACTTACCAAATATATAATACTCTGGAAAGTAAATTGCTGACCGACAATTCGTATTACCTGCTCATGTATTTCCTGCCAATAATTTTCCTTGGTTCTTGAAGGAGTTGCATTCCATACAGTAAATGACACCCAGGGAAAGAATTAAAATTGCACCCCACCCCCTCCAAACATAGAATCATAGAACTGGAAAAGACCCCAAGGGCCATCAAGTCGAACTCCCTGCAGTGTAGGAACACACAATCAAAGCATGCCTGTCAGATGGCCATCAAGACTCTCTTTATAAACCGCTCTTTAAAAACCTCCAACATGAAACACACATTTTTTTTTAAAGAGAACTATAAGATTTGGTGTAATCTGGCTAGGCAAGCAGCCATGAAGAATTCTAGTTGGCCTTGCCTACTTTTCTTTGTTCTGAATGAAGTTATACTTGATTTACACTCAAGACAAAACTCAGCATATTCTTGAGTATTTGCAGCATCCAACAGAGACCTGATCATACAGCTCTGGTAGCAGGCTTTTCAAGGCAAGAACCAGAGGTGGTTTGTCATTACTTGCCTCTGCATAGCAGCCCTGGACTTGTTTGGTGGTCTCAATATTGATGTGTACACAGACAAATGTTTACACATGGTGAAAACTTTTTGCATAGTTTTAAAATGCTGATATGCTATTGCACTGGTTTTAAGTACAGAACACTAGATATGTAAAGATTTTACTGTGAACAGATGAAAAGTAATGATAATAACATATCCTTCAGCATTGGCTCTTTCATTTACTGCCATTCTATAACCACTGCTATCGGGTTTGTTAAGCATATTAAGAGTGAAAGATGAAGAGAAAGAGACCAGCCTGTAGGGAAGCCAAAAGTGAGGTCCTTGCAGCCCAGGGACAACCCAAAGGGATTCACCTCCCCTCTCTCCCAGCTCCCAATCACTAGCCCACCAAAAGGCCAACTCCCCAGAAGAGCAGGCACTGCCTAGCCTGCCTTGAATCACTGTAGATTGTTGCCTCCAGTACTGGGCTGCACCTCACATACCTCCCCAGCCAAACTGGCAATACCAGGGGTAGGGAACCTGCGGCTCTCCAGATGTTCAGGAACTACAATTCCCATCAGCCTCTGTCAGCATGGCCAATTGGCCATGCTGGTAGAGGCTGATGGGAATTGTAGTTCCTGAACATCTGGAGAGCCGCAGGTTCCCTACCCCTGGGCAATACCCAGCAAAGTACACATACATGTGTGCCCTGCCTTGCTCATCCACTTGCTCACCCTCCCTCATTCTCTTGACCCACCCAGCACGAGGACCACTCTGGTCGCCTTCTTGGCCTACCATCCTGAGGTGGAATCTTCCGCAGCCCAGTGTACTGTACCAATTGCTGGAGTCTGAGGGGGGAGGGGGGAACCAAACCACATGACCATTAAAAGTAGTGCAGGATAGTGACAAAACTTTCTGTACTGGTATTACATATTATTTATTTATATACCGCCCTACCCCCAAAGGGCCCAGGGCAGTTTACAGTGGCATTAAACCTAAAATGATATATAAAAATACATTAATATTTCCCCCTACCTCAGCCAATGCTGGGCTCAGGGAAGCTTACGTTTAGTCAACATATAACAAACACAATCAATACATAATACAATAATCAATACAATTTATAAATAATACAGTCTGTAAATAGTGTTGCTACCATGCCACCTCCAGAGAGCTTCCAATGGAGGAGACATTGAACCTCCCTGGCTGCCTGACAACCCTCCATAGCTGAAAACGGACTTTAAGGTTGGTGTGACCCTGAGGGCTGCTCTAAGGGCATTCCCAAGCTAAAATCCCAGTGGAAGCTGACTATGGTTGGCTTCACCCTTGGAACTCCCTTAGCTCCTAGCTGCACTGACAGCCAGGTTCAGGCCAGTGCAGCTCTGGGACTCAGGTTGCTTCCTGGTTTGGTGCCACTGAACTGTGTGCTGTTGTCCACTTTGCTCCCTCTGCCAGTGTGTATGCCATTTGTGCCACAGGGTGGGGACCCATGTTGGCATGAGCCCACGCCGATTCTCCAGGTTCTTTTTCCTGGCCCCCTTCTTGATTGGCTGTATCAGAGGAGCATGTTTATTACATCTGGTTCTGTGGATCACAGGCAGGATAATATCACTTCAGCCATCATATTTGTGGGCTTCCTAGAGGCATCTGGTTAGCCACTGTGTGAACAGATTGCTGGACTTGATTGGCTTTGGTCTGATCTATTATGGATTTCTTATGTTCTTAACCCCAGAAAGATTCTCAGAAATGCTTGGTAGCTTGTAGTGGCCTATTTGCTAAGCACTTCTTGGATACAGTTGCTGACATTTACTTCCACTTCGCCTTCCATGTGGGTTTGGGTGGGGAGGTTCCCAATAACCAGTTTGGCAGGGAGAGTATGTAAATATGCTTCATTTGAAGCCAAATTCAAATTAGGCATGTTTTCGCACAGCCCTGTTAGAAATGTTTGACAGATATAGCAGGACAAAACTGGACTATTAACATATGGGTTTTTTGTTTTTTTAAAAAAGGAGATGAGCAATGTTTGCTGGGTCTTCCCAATGGCACAATAAAACCTGTACATGCAAGTGACCTGCCAGATGAACTAGGAAACCTTGCTACAAAAACTCTGGGGGAGATTGTCACAGAATAACAGTAATGCCTTTCTCTTCAGTGATTGCTGAAATATTTCATTAAAATAAAAAAAATCTCAGGTAGCAACTGAAACTATCGCTCAGAATATTATTGTTTTAAAGACTCTATCAACATGCTCTGAGTGTGAGAAGGATTTAAATAATGCATTGCGTGTGAGTGTCTAGCGTCTGAAAGTAGAGCAAATCAGAGAAGGCGAAACTTGTTTTGAAGGTTGACTTAATGTATAGTATAGCTGCTGAGTTAGCAGTATTCTTTTTTAAAAAAACTGAAGCAACAATGCTCCCTGGAGCTGAATGTTGATACCAAGTCACTAAGTAACAGAAAATGATTTTAAAGTTTACTGAAGCAGAGTTTGTCATATCAAAAAAATGCCTACAATCTTATGAGACAGCCATGCTAAGAGGAATGACTTCTTACAAAAAAGAAGAAAATCAATATAGCATAATTGATTTCAATTATGTTATAAAAATTATGTTATAAGAAAATCAATATAACATAATTGACACCCCCCACATGACCAGATGGTGTGTGCCTCAGCCACACACTACCAAGCCCTGCCCCCAGAAGACAGCCTGCAAGGAGGCAGGTGGGTGGGGCTCGACGGTGAGCAGACATGGCACCTGCTTGAACCACCCGCTGCTGCCGAGCCCTGCTCCCGACCTCTGTGCAGTCCAGCTTTCAAAAGCTTTCAAAAGCTGGCTTTCAAAAGCTGACCGGCACAGAGCAGAGGTCTGAGGAGCAGGGCTTGAGGGCATGGCCCTGCCTCCCCCTGCTCCCAGGAATAGGGGCTTGGGGGCGTGGCCCCACCCCCGAGCCCCCCGGCCTTTGTGCAGGCCGACTTTTGAAAGCTGGCTTTTGAAAGCCGACCTGCATGGAGGCAGGGGTAAGGCTCAGAAGGGTGGGGTCATGCCCCCAAACCACACCCCTGAGTGCAGGGGGCATGGGGGGGTGATCGGAGAAGGTATTCTCTCTAGGCGCTATTACTCCCCGATACACCTCTGACTGTCCTATTTCAGTAAAGGAGTTTCTCTGACAGTTTGCCAGCATACGCTAAAGCCTGATCTTGTCAAATCTTGGACATTGAACTGAGTTGGTACTTGGATGGGAGACCACCAAGGAAGGCTCTGCAGAGTAAGACAATGGCAAACAACCCTGTTCATCACTGGGGCTTACTCCCACAAAAGTCTTTTTAGAATTGTAACTTCCATTACTATTTTTAAAAAACGCTCATACACTAGAATGAAAAAGAATAGCAACATTTTGCTCAGCTGAATTGCATGCATTTCTGATGTGGCGTTTGCAAGAGACCTTTGTCTGCCTGGGGCAAAGCCATGACTGCATAATCTGATTGACAGACTTAGTTTGTTTGCTTGTGCAAAAGTGGCTGAAGTGTTAATAGCCGCTTCTCAAGTGCAGGCTGAAGGTATTGCGCGATTGGGATGCTACTGTAAAATGTTGTGGTATTTGAACAGATACAAATGCCTACTGGCCCATAACATGTGACACATGTGAATGAACAGCAGCTTTATTGTTACTATGGCAAACTGCAAAGACTGCATATTTATTTATTTTTCTGTAAATGTGCAAGATAGATGAAAAACCCTACTGTAGCTGTGTGTTTTTTTTCAATGTATCTTCAGCTTTGCATTTGATCTTTGGTTTCAGAAGTTAACACATACAGGTTTATAAACTTTAATTAATAGATTGCAGAAGTTGTGCCCTGCTGCAACTGAAGTGATAGGTATATCAGTGTACTTAGTTTCCTGGACTTGAGAGAAAATAAAGGGATTTCAAGAGGTCTGGGGGTGGGGTTGTTATTCTCTATCCAGCTCCTGTGCCTTCAATATCATTCTGATGTGAATAAATTAACAAAATGAAGCTTTTTCTATTTTTTTTATCTCCCTGCTTTTTTTTTTTCAAAAAATCACTTGCTTAATTTCTTTGTGCTAAAGACATAGGAACAGGCCAGAAAAAAACATCTTTCTAACTAAGCAGGTTAAAGGATTACTATCCATACAGGGATCTCGCCCTTTCCATCTGGCTGTTCTGTTGACCTCTCAGACAGCTGGCTGATTTTTTTTTGGTTAAAAAAAACAGATTTGGGGATGTGACAGAGGTTTTTGAGTAAGAATCAGCATCCTCATTCTCAGTGAGCTGGCATATTTAAACTGAGTAATCCAGAATGAGAGGCTGCAAAATGCTTATGTCTACCTGTAATTCCCTGTAATTCTCTCGCCAGATCTATTGTGGGTGGGAAGCGGGTTCAATACAGCAACTTGGTGGGTATTGTCCTGATGCCCAGCCACTTCCAGCTTCAATTCTTTCACCCTATACCCAAGCATAGCTTCAACACCTAATGTTAGGGAAGGAGTTTCACACTTTTTCCTGGCACCATTTTCCTAACATCAAACACCTCCATTAAATTTCTCTTTGACCCAAAGTGGGAGAGGCTTATATTTATTTTCCCTAATGTGGCAAGTGGCAGAGTTAAATATCTGTATCTGTCCCATGACCTCAGTATGAATTGGGTCTCCAACAGTTGCCATTTAACAATAAAAACATAATTTGCCCAGCTAAACACCTTTCAGGTACCATCCAAATAATCCATGCAATTGTCATCTCTCAATTAGATTATGGCAACTTGCTCTACACAGAACTTCCCATGAGCCTTATCTCTAAGCTCCAGCTGGTTCAAAATGCAGCAGCATGGGTCCTTATGGAAACCCCATGGCACACACATATTCATCCAGTGCTACGTCAACTGTGTTGGATTCAGGTGGAGTACTGGGTGAGCTTCAAGGGTTTGGTGTTAATCTTTAAAGGCCTAAATGGTCAGAGGTATGCATCATCATTCTGTATCTAGGTAAAAGGTTGCATCTAGGTAGAGGATTGCATCAGCCTACCTGTCACATAGATTTTGCTGACAACCACCTCTTCCATTTTGTCCCTCAAAGGCTACTACATTTGGCAGGGAAAAATCTGTTGGCACAAGGGAAGTCTGGTTTGCCTCAACCAGGGTCAGGGCCTTTTCAGCCCTGGCCGCCACCTGGTGGAATGCCATGTCTGGAGACACTCCTGCCTTGCAGGATTTAATGCAATTCTGCAAGATCAATAAGAGTCAGCTGTTCCCCCAGGCATATGGTTGAGGCAACAACGTAATACATCAATGCTCCTCCCCGTTTCCTTTTCTCCCTCTTCCCTTCTCCCCTTCCCCTTCCTTTCTGGTTTTTCTCAAAACAATTTTCTTTTCCCCTCTTTCTGCCCTCTTGTTTTGCTGATCTTTTTGCTGGGATTCACCTAACTTAAATGATCTGGAAGCAGAGGGAGAGATTCTGGGCATTTGCTGTCTGATGGCTGTGATAGTTTTAAGTAATTATTTGTTGATTCAGATGTATTTTAGAGAAGAAATTTTAAAGTATTTATGGTGATGTGTATTATTTTAACTCAAGGTTGTAAATTACCCTGAGTTTTCTAGGGAAGGGATATGAAGAAATCTAATAATAAATAGATAAAACCACACTAGATGAACCACACTAGCTGCTACTTTCAGCCTTACTTACCATGAATCATACATGAGGGGTTTGATCAAACAGTTATTGATGTTATTTGGTTTTGGGTGAAGCTGTTGGCTTCACTGGTTAAGGAGATTAGTACTTTTTTATTTGGGAACAATGCTAAGGATAAGCACACCATGTTTTTATTTCAAAGTGGGTTTGGAACTTTTGGGATTTTATGGTGGACTGAACATGAATTCTGCCTAAATGAAGAGTGAATTGGTCTTGCTAAAATGTATGGGCCACAAACATAAGACTTTTTGAAACTCCCTCATTTGTGCTAGTTGTCCATGTGGAAGTTCAAAATCCTCTGGCCCTTTGAGATAACATTTCCTCCCCTAATCAAAATAAGATTTCAAGGTCTAAGGCTCTGGGTTAACTGTTGCATGGTGCTTTTTCTTTATTTAATTTCAGCCTGCCTTTCTATAATCTCTACTGGAGAGAGATCTAAAAGCAAAGTTTTTATTAGTACTACAAAATATTTATCTAAAAACATCTAAGGGGTAAAAATGTGCTTTTGTGGGGGGAAGAGTCTGAGATGGCTTTCCTGAACTGATCCCAGCCAGTTAGGGATACCTTAGTGACTTAGTGACTCAGGCCCTTTCTGCACGGGCCCTGAGTGGGGGTGCATCTGCATAAATGATGCCGATGCACCCCCCCGGGACCTTCACACAGGCTGCGCCATCCCCGAACGCCTTACCTTCGTCTCCTGGCTTCCGGCACATTGCAGAGGCCAGGGGACACACCCGCTGGCCTGAGTGATGGCTCTGGAATCGCAGGCCAGGGGGTGTGTCCCTTGGCCTCTCCAATGTGCTGGAAGCTAGGAGACGAAGGTAAGGCATTCGGGGAAGGCGGGGGGAATGGTGCTTTCCACCCACTCCCATTCACATGGCAGCGGGTGGAAGTCACCAATGTTGAAAAACCTCGCTCCTGGAGCGAGGTTCAACAGTGGCGTCTTTGCGCCACTTGGACGTTCTGAGCATGCCGCCCCAGGGATAGCGTTTTTAGCATCCCTGGGGTGCTGTTATCCACTCGTGCGGAAACAGCCATAGCTAGACTTGTTGGGCTATATGACAACATCACAGAGAACAAACAACAGTTTGGAGAGAAGGGAAGATTCCTGTTATACTATCCTTTTGGAATGATTGTTGGGGGATTTTATTATACACTGTATGGTGTATTAGGAAGAGAAGGGTAAATCAGCTCCAGACAATAATATCACACTGCAAACACATTCCAGCTCTATTTCAAATGATGGTTTTGAAAAAAAAACCCTTAATATTGTACTTTTTCTGTGGGAAACTAGAAGCCCTTGCCAAGATAACTGGCTTTTAATTATCTCTTGCATTGGTAATCTGTGGTAAGAATTTCTCTCCAGGCAAAGCTTAGCTGAACTTTCATAACCAAAACTGGCCTTTTAACCATGGCTTTTAAACACACATGACTGTTACCAATTAACTTCAAATATACATTTCTGACCCCTGGGAAACCTCCATCATATTTGCAGCATGTAGTAGGACTGTACTCATTCATAATTTATAAAGAACTTGAAATATGTACATGTATACACATAAGTTTTACAGAGTGTTGAAAATGCAGATGTGCAGAAGTTGGTAATGGGTCCTGATGACAAACAACAGGAGATCACCACCACAGCCTGCTTCTGACAAATAATGTTGAGCAATGACAGGTTTTGATGGGAGTGGGGGAATGGTGTGAAGATGTTATCATCAGCATGTAAATAAACAATTATAGGTTGTACGCAGTGGTCAGATTCAGCAGGTTCACACCCTTCAGCAGAACCGGTTGTTAAAATGGTGCTTGTAAACAACCAGTTGTTAAATTACTTTAATCCCACCACCGGAACTGGTTGTTAAATTATTTTAATGCCACCGCTGGTTGGATGTGCACAAGGTAGAAGTGATGTCAACATGTTGATTTGTGGTTCCAGATAGGAAGAAGGAATTTGCAGTCATCCCTACTCTGCACTACAGGTGGAGTCTCATAAAATGAAATGTAACATTTCTGTATACAAAATGAAACAACTAACAACCCTGCATGTAGAAAATGGGTTGCTTGGGAGGAGGGTAGATATCTGTTTTTATATGAAGTGTCTAGATTTCAGGTAGATTGGGGAGCAATGAGAGTTCCTTCTTGCTGACTTGATGTGATACACAGGCTCACCTATAACTATTTGAGATGTTCTGTTGAACAAGTTCAGGTGGGTGAATTAAATAATATTAAAACAACCACTGGTTCCAATCCAAATACATCCCCTCTGCAGCTGCTATTTAATACAGTTTAAAGCTGAGAGAGTTGATCATGGATCTCCAGTGTCTCATCTAGGTAGGTAAAATGTATTATGTAATATAATAAAAACAATTGCTCAGGCAATAATAAATAATTTGAAAAGAGCAACAGGCTTTAGCAGTAAAAAAAAGACTCTATTAATTAAACCTGTAAAGGTGGGTGCTATTTGTTATGGCCATTTATGTGCCATATAAGGGAAAAAAACAGAATTATAGAACTATTACAAATCAATGACAGCCAGCCTATACCGAGTTCATAAAATTAGCAGCAACCTTAAAAATAGTAAATAGCTATTTTAGAAGCTGTTTAAAATAGTTCAGCTCATCAGTGTTATTGGTAATAATACCAGCAGTTAAAGAACAGTAAAATAATGAAATCACTGTGTCAGGAATATGATAAAATCCACCTGGCAGCAGTAAATCAGCACTAAAATGAGGAAGAGGATTACAGGTCAATCCAGAGGCTTGGGGTGGCAGCAACAGTGCTATTGCAGTGCCACCCAGAGGTCTTTTCAGCAGCATTGGAAGGCAAAAACCAAAAAAAGTTTCCCCATCACCAAAAAAAGGCTCAATGAACTTACACCACCCAAAGCTGGCATCCTGGAAGGCAATGCTGGAGGCTGCTCCACCCCAGCCATGCCTTCGAAATTCCTCTGCTACACTGGCGGAGCCAATGTTGTGGAGCCAGCATCCTGGGAGGTCCTCTGTCAGAGGGAGTGCCCTGGGGAGGGCATTTCTAGCAGCATAGGACCCCTCTGCCTCCGACCTCAACTTCTTTCAGCCCCCTCCTCTCTGGATTTGGACTGTAGGTTATATGACCATATAAGACTCTAAAATATTTAAACTTGGCATCTAAAAGTTGACATAGAGGGTGCCATGTAAAATTTCTGTTTATTTAAATATTTCTCTTCCCAAAGTTGTTACTACAATATCCTCCCCTCTTCCACCATTTTATTGACACAACAACCCTGTGAGGTGGGGCAGGGTGAGAGCAGTTTCTGGACAGGAGGCATATTTTTTTTCTAAATAAATAAAATAAGGGGACAGGGAAGCTGATTGTATATGAATACTAAATGTGGGCATTCAGCTGAAACCAAACAGACTCCCTCCCCCCAAAATACCTAATTGGTATTTTCTAGGAGGTTTCACCCCAAAAAAGCCAGCAGTTTAAAAATATTCAAAAAGCAGATCCTTAATCATGCCCAAAATTCAGCATGATTCAGGCCACTTCAAACCCACCACCAATGTTGCTACCTTCAGGAGGCCAGCATTAACCTCCCAGTCTGCTGCCTTCCAGCTACACATGGAATTTTTTTTGGTTTTGGTCTAATAGATGGGTCTAAACGTTTGGTTTGGAGTGAAATGTTCAAGCAACCCAAAAAAGCTGATATTTGGAATCGGTTCTTTTTTTTTAGTTTTTCAAAAATGTCCAGTACTACAAAACCAATTTTAAAAAAGGTGCCCACCCCTAGTGAATACTGCTTTCATGTGGCTCCCCCATCCGCTTCTGATCACATTCTTTAAGTACATCACATGTTCACATCTCAATAGTTTTGCTCAGCATTCATTACTAGCAAAGGTGAACCATGTGTATTGGGAATAATTGGGGAATGTGCATTCTCACAGTGCTTTGCCATAAATATCTCCTCTCCAAAATAATGTTCTGCCCTGTGGGGGAAAGTTCATTTACCAAAACACTCTCACCCACATACACACAACCCCCTCCTCCACCACCACCTTTGTTTTTCTGTTAGGGATGAGCTCTCCAGGGTCAGAAAGCTCTCTTCTTTGGGGTGAAGTTCTGTGTTTCTTGAATTTTTACACTATTGGTCAAGATCATCTTCCCTGCAGTGGTTGAGCCTTCTGTGTATTGGTTTGAAGCGGTGCAAGGTGCTGAAATGATGCTAACCCGGGCTTTCTTAGCCCTATCACTTGTCTACTTGTGATATGTATAGAGAAAGAAAAAAATAGAAAGGGTTTCACCAGTGAAGAGAAAGAGAGGAGAAGAGTACTTCTAACTGTTTAGGCACCAAACTATCTGAACTGCTTTTAAAAGAGGCATTTGTAATGTCCAGGGCATAGTAGTCAAACATGCATGATCCACAATTATGTGGCTGCCATGTCAGCATAGTGTAGTGGTTATAGTGCCGGACTTATGTTTGGGAAACTCAAGTTCAAATCCTCATTCTGTATGGAAGCTTGCTGAGTAACACATACTCACAAGATTGTTGTGATGATAAAATGGAGATAAATAGAATGACGTAAGCCTCATCGAGTCCACATTGGGGAGAAAGGTTGGGTAAAAATGAAGTTAAATAAAACAGAAAAAATAATGCTTCAATGGTGTTTATGAGCAAATCTTTGAGGTGAACACAAGAGGGGCTCAACTTTGCAAAGAGTAAGCATTTTGAACAATGTTAATTGAACTGCAATGTTTTGCAGAGTTCCCAGCATCTCTGGTTATGATGCCAAGAGAGAGCTGATCTCAGTTTAAATGTTCTCCAAGATCACCAGCTGTCAGTTACATGACAAGACTGAGTGGAGGTTTGGAAAGGGTTAGATGCCTCTCTCTGCTTTTTCTTTTCAAACATAAGATCCTGTGGGAACAGTTGCAATAGTAGCCCCTGACAAAGCCATCTGCAGCACAGAGACCTGGACTATTTAGCATTTAACTTGCATGCTGTTAAATGTGCCCTGACAGTATAAAGTCTTTAGTCACTCAAAACAGGGACTTTAGAGCAAATGTTACACCATGATAAATGTTCAGATTTTAATGGCATTCACTTCCAATTCCAATAAATGATGCAGTTTTATCTGCTGTAATACTTTTATAGGGGTGGCATTTTTAATTCATTTAGGATTAACTGGCAAGAAGAGGCATTTTAGTTGTACTTTAATTTTTTTTATTTGCCCATAAAGTTGTATTCAGTTTTCTTCAGAAAGGCACACGAATTATATATCTGCTGTATAATTTTAAGCATAGTCTGATTATTCATTTTAAACTAAAATAATAAACTAATTCAGATCCCATAACTTCTAAATACAAGTAGTGGCCTTTTTGTTTAACTATCCTCAGTTGTTAAAAAGAGTAATCTAAGTCTGCCTTGAGATGTCCGTCATGTACCAATGCCTCCATGGTTGCTCCCATTCTAGTCTTGGTCTGTGTAAACTTGACTCTGCTCATATGGTTCCCCTTCAGCTTTCTTAACTTATCAGACAAGCAAAGAACTCACAAAAGCTGGATAGTGCTTGTTTTATATGCCAAACCTTCAACTGAACCAATCACATATGTGGGACCCATTATTTATAAGCTAGTTATTTCTTAACCTGCTTTTTTCCCCAGTGGGGACCAAAACTGACTTATAAACTCATTATCCCCTCTGCTATTTTATCCTCAAGACAACATCCCATGTGAGAGGTCAAGCTGAGATTATTCGACTGGCCCAAGGTCACCCAGTGAGATCCCATGGCAGAGTGGGAATTTGGCTCTGTCTTTCAGATCCTACACTTACCTTGTTACCACTACACCATACCATACCACACCGCATCATACAGGTCCACTCAGATTGGCATGGAAGCAGCAAAAGCTACATCAATCAGGGTACATTAAGATATCCATGTACTTTTAAAATGGCAGATTAAAGACCTTACTTTATATGCTAGGGTACATGCAGACACAGATAAGCACACCTAGGATGATATTCAATAATATATTTTTCTATGTATGTATGTAGTGCTATTAAAATATTTTAAAAGGTGTTCATTAGTATTATTCATTCTTCCAAAAGTAAATCTATTTGACATTATAATTAACTTAAAAATCACACAAGCAATAAATACACAATTGCATTCCTGTTAATACATTACATTGGTAATTAAGTTTATGCAACATGCATTTAATTGATATTTTAAAATTTAGTGGATGTAAATTGCAATTAACAATACAATTCTAAGTTAGAAAGCTGAATGCTAATATGGCACAGTGAAAGTGCCTGAAAATAAATGTAGGAAAAGTGATGCGGGTAAGAGTTTTCAATGTCCTTGGTGATCTCTGGAAATTCAAAGGATGCAACATCTGAATATTGAGAAATCTTCAGCATTGTATTGCCCTGCCAAAAAACTGTAAGTTGGTCCTATTACAAATTACTCTGGGAACTGAGAGAGAGAAAGATGTTGGTGGACCAACCTTATTCTGATGGTCCAAAACAATCCCTCCTTTAATTAATTATTGGGCCACCTAATAGGAGTCCTTCTGGAGCAGTCAGTGGTACATCTAATTGAGCATTCATGCTCCATTAGTGATACACTTGAAAACAGAAATGGGAGTGATAATGGCAAAATGTAGTCTGTAATGGGGAACAAATATATATTCTCCAAACTGATTACAGATGAATGTCACAAATCTCTGATGTTCAAGATTGGACCCAGCTTGTGGAGAGCTTCCCAAAAGTAAAACTCTCCTCCTCTCAGTAATTTCTTCCCCAAACATATTTACCATACTGAGGGGAAAAGACTATAAGAAGCTGGCTGGTGATGGCAAAAGCATTCATGGCATTCATAGTGCTTGGATATGCCTATTGCTACAAGGGTATATGGGAACTGTAGTATTCAGTTCCTCCATTTCAGCAGTTGGGGGCCAGGATTGGAAACTACCATTCCCATGCACCTCAGTAGCATTATCCCTCAGATTTTCCATCTATCCAATTTGTTACACACCTTGCATGCAAGAAGCTCATAGCAGTGTACATAATAATCTTTCTCTCTTTTATCTCATGAGAAGTTGAGAACTCTGTAAAGTGGGCTATACAAAGAGAGAATGATTGAATCAAAGATACCCAGGGAAGTTCATGGCTGAGTTGGTATTTGAACCCAAGTCCACTGATGAGGGGACTCAGTTTGCCGCAGCTTTAGTTCATTCATGTATTCATTCAGTCATGGAGATACACTGGTATTTGTGCATTCATTCATTAATGGAGATATCTGAAGATGCATTCATTCATTCATGGAGATGTATTCATTCCTTCATGGAGATGCACTGGTATTTGTGCAAAAACTCTCTGGTAGAAGCTGTTTTTATCATAGAGTTTTTGCCCAAATATTAGAGCGCTCCTGTGTCATCAGCAGTGTGATAATGGAAGTCACATTGGTGCATAGTTGATGGCTGGAGGACTAGATCTTAGTGCAATCCTGGTAAGACCCTCATCAGCCAGCTAAATGGAACTGGCTGGAGGGGGCTCAAAGTGGGGCATTTCCCACCACCACCACCAGCAGTGGTATGTCTACCCTAACACTTTGCCCCCAAGGAGATTCAAAGTAACTTACATTGTTCTCCTCTCTTTTATTCCCTTTTATCTTCACAACAGTCCTGTGAGATTGGTTAAACTTTTTTTTAAGAAATATATAGCTGTCTTATGAAAAGTTATTTTCAAAGTGCATGACTTCCAGCTGTTTTTTGGAGACATTGCCATGGAGTTCTCTGATGCCAATGTTGTCCCCAAAGGTGGACAAAGTTGCAGCAACAAGATTAGCCCTCTTCTTTCACTTTGGTTGATGCTAAAATATCTTGACATGCCTGTCAGAGCCAGAACAGGGCAGTAAACTTTCTCTTCAGTGATTTCACCTTTTTATTATGTTTGAGAGCTTTGTTCCACTTTAGTAGCCTGTGGCAATGTGCTGGGAAGATGAAACTTTAGCAACATATCGAACACTCAAAAAATGTGTCAGAAATTGCATTGAAAGGTATTTTTGCTTGATTTGTAAAGGTAGAATGAAATGTGTTCAAAGAGTCTACAGGAGACAGTTGTACATTATCTGCTATTTAAACTATCTACCTGTGGGGGAACGGTGGGGGAGGGAAAAAAGCCAAAAATTTCATCTGGAAACTAAAAAATTCAGTAATATGCTTTCTCAGTTTTTTTAAAAAAATCACCATTCTTTCTTTCCATTTACTTAAATTACTCACTTAAATTATTATCTTAAACATTTGGCATAGCTTTTCTAGCACTTGATGAAATTCCTGTTTTCTTGCTTAATGAGAAACACAAAAACTTGTTTTTAATGTGTACTTTTTAAACTATTGTGATGTTTAAATTGTAAGATATCTTGAGTAGGACTCAAATATTAGCATAGCCTTTATCCCCTGCCTTATGAAATACTGGATTTTCATATTATTCTTTACACTGTGTGCTATAAAATGCCAGTTTCAATGTTTGTATGTGTAGGTAGCAGAGTGTCCATCTAAAAATAGGCCAAAGGCAAAAGGTCTGTTTGCAAAATTAAATCAATGCATGAGTTACTCCAGGCAATAGAATCTGGAAGCCTCATTGACCCCCATATCTTGATTACCACACCCCGCTAAAGATGTTGTGACTCAATGGATCCCAGAGAACTCCCTGGTACTAGATGCTATATCTGATGTGCTTTTGAGAAATTATTTTCTCAAACAATTGCTTCTTCCATGCATTTTTTCAACCTCTAGATACAATCTCCCCAGCAATCCCTTCCTGATTCACTCAAGCCTCAGCCAAATTTTAATACTCCAGGCAGAAACTTTAGGAAGTACCTCTGCATAAACCCATTCAAGGCATCACTGATATAATCTAGGACCAATTGACCCCATTGGCCCGGGAAGTAGAGACAATAGATAGAGCTGCTAATTAGCTCAACCCTGCAACTCCAGCAAGGAAACCCCAAGCAGTTGCAGAGAAAGGAAACATAAGTTTGAATTTCCTGCCTTACCTGCACAAGGGGGTATAAAAATACTGCACACCCAAGCATCAGTGCTCGATACTCGCCTGAACCTCTCTTGGTCACATTGGTTTGAGACATAATATTGTCCTTCGCATTGGTTTTCTGTGCTGGCATACAAAATCCTTGCCTTCTTCTGGATCTTCTTCAGCTGAATTTAGGTAATGTATGATCCCCACTTCCCCTCCTACTCTAGCATCCAAAACCTATATTTTCCTCCCTGTTTATATACTTAGGAACTGTGAGTATGAGCCTTAACGTCTCACTGTATGATTGCTTGCAAACAAAATTTATATAAAAATATTTAAACTACAATTTGGTCTCTTTTGCATTCTCTGTAGAACATTTCTAAAGCCAATTCTGGTATAGTCGTCTAAAAGATCCCACCTAGCCTGCCACTCGCACTGCCAAGCTGAGTTAGTTCCCCATTGCTACTTTGAGAAAAAATATTCATACTGTTAAGTTAGGTAACACAAAAGTTATTTCCCCATTGCTACTTTGAGAAAAATATTCATACTGTTAAGTTAGGTAACACATACTGTTAAGTTAGGTAACACAAAACAGTATGAAAAATATTCATACTGTTAAGTTAGGTAACACAAAATGTTAAGTTAGGTAACACAAAAGTTAGGTAACACAAAATATTCATACTGTTAAGTTAGGTAACACAAAAAAATAAAAACAGAGCATTGCCAAGCACCTGATAGGCCCAAGAGCTGTCTAGTAAGCTGAATCGTTGTGCAAGTTGGTGAGCATCAAGTAGATGGTCTAAATTGTGGCTTTGTTTCCATTTGTGTAATGGTGTGGAAACAGAGGCATCTTCATGCAAATTCAAATTAGTACAGCTTGGCAAATTGTTTCTGTAGCCCTCACCCACAAAGGGGCTGACTCAGTGTACACAGTTAAGATTACTGCATGAAAATGATTCGATCACCATTTGAACCATGAATTTGCACTGGGAATGAAGCACAATAATGCTAGGTTCATACTTCTGAATGGGGAATAACAAGCATCTACACTGAATGCACATACAATACACAGCAGTCATTTTGTTATCCAAAATGCTGGGATCTACCCCTTTTGAAGTGGGGAATTAGTGAAGTGCAGACCTTGCTTAGTGAGAGGTTGGGGAAGCTTGGAACCTTAGTTGCCAAAGATTATGGAGAATTGCTTTCATAAGAAATCTGTAGGAGAGTGAAATAAAGTTAATTTTATTGAAAATGTAAGAATAATAAATGTACAAGCACACAATGATCAAAGATCAAAGCAGCAGAGTCCTACAATATATAGAGAGTTGAGTGGATAGGTTTGGAAAAGCGAACGGATTTGCGAATTGAAAGGGTGATATTACCTTATCCTTGAAAGGGTAATATTACTTAAATTAGTAAATTAAGTAAATTAGTAGAATCTATCATTAAAGATAAAATTATTAAACATGTAGAAAAGCAAGACCTGCTGAGGAAGAGTCAGCATGGCTTTTGTAGAGGCAAGTCCTCTCTTACAAACTTACTAGAGTTCTTTGAGGGTGTAAACAGACATGTGGATAAGGGGGAACCAGTGGACATTGTCTACTTGGATTTCCAAAAGGCTCTTGACAAAGTTCCTCACCAGAGACTGTTGAGAAAACTCAGCAATGAAGGAATAAGAGGGGAAGTCCTCCTATGGATTAAAAACTGGTTGAGGAACAGGAAACAAAGGGTGGGTATAAATGGGAACTTCTCACAATGGAGAGATGTCAGGAGTGGTGTCCCCCAAGGATCCTTTTTGGGACCAGTGCTCTTTAACTTATTCATAAATGACCTGGAAGTAGGGGTGGGTAGTGTGGTGGCCAAGTTTGCAGATGATACCAAATTATGTAGGGTGGTACGAACCACAAAGGATTGCGAAGAGCTCCAAGCGGAACTTGATAAATTAGGTGAGTTGGCTCAGAAATGGCAAATGCAGTTCAATGTAGCAAAATGTAAAGTGATGCACATAGGGGCAAAAAATCCAAACTTCACATACACGCTACAGGGGTCAGTGCTATCAGTCACAGACCAGGAAAGGGATTTGGGCGTCTTAGTTGATAGTTCCATGGGAATGTCAACTCAATGCATGGCAGCTGTGAAAAAGGCAAACTCTATGCTGGGGATAATTAGGAAAGGAGTTGATAATAAAACTGCAAGGATTGTCATGCCCTTATATAAAGCAGGGGTGCGACCGCACTTGGAGTACTGTGTTCAGTTCTGGTCGCCACATCTCAAAAAGGATATCGAAGAGATAGAAAAAGTGCAGAGAAGGGCAACAAGGATGATTGAAGGATTGGGGCACCTTTCTTATGAGGAGAGGCTGCAGCGTTTGGGACTCTTTAGTTTGGAGAGGAGACGTCTGAGGGGGGATATGATTGAAGTCTATAAAATTATGCATGGGGTAGAAAATGTTGACAGAGAGAAATTTTTCTCTCTTTCACAATACTAGAACCAGGGGGCATTCATTGAAAATGCTGGGGGGAAGAATTAGGACTAATAAAAGGAAACACTTCTTCATGCAACGTGTGATTGGTGTTTGAAATATGCTGCCACAGGAGGTGGTGATGGCCACTAACCTGGATAGCTTTAAAAAGGGCTTGGGCAGATTTATGGAGGAGAAGTCAATCTATGGCTACCAATCTTGATCCTCCTTGATCTCAGATTGCAAATGCCTCAACAGACCAGGTGCTCAGGAGCAGCAGCAGCAGCAGAAGGCCATTGCGTTCACATCCTGCAGGTGAGCTCCCAAAGGCACCTGGTGGGCCACTGCGAGTAGCAGAATGCTGGACTAGATGGACTCTGGTCTGATCCAGCAGGCTAGTTCTTATGTTCTTATGTTCTTATGTTCTTATGTACTTGATCCTGGTCCAATGAACGGAACCTAGAAACGTGCACTCAGTTCCGGTAGAAGAAGAAGCAATGTGTTGGGAACAATGTCAACAGAGAGGTGTTCAGAAGATATTGAACTCTGAGTGTTCTGAGATGGGGCTAGTTACACGAAAAATGAGCCCTCAGGGTTATGCAGAGTGACCCTCAAGACAAAGGAAAGTCTTGCTTTTCCAGGGAAAGACAAGAAAGGAACATAAACTAAATAGTTAATTTAATGATTTGGCTTGGTGGTTTTAGAGAGAAGTTAGTAGAAATTAGGAAGAATTAGATTAGCTTCCTAGGAGGATGGCTTGCAGGAAACTCTTGATGGGATCACATGAGCATGCTCTTTGTCTCAGGGAGACAGATAGACCAGGACTGCAGGTGGGAGCAGCTTTTCCTGACTGAAGACATTGTTTTATTTTAATCCCTTTAGAAAGGGAAAAGCAGGCTATTTTGCAAGGCAGATATAGGTGAGGGCAAATCAAGACAAGATTTTCTGTCTGCTTGAATACACTGAGCCAATGCAGAAAATGGTACTTTGCACTTCACTGCTAGGCATCCCAAGGATTGGCAGGATGGGTAGAGACAGGGCTCCCCCTACCCACCATGGCTGGGTCTAGTAACAATGTGTGAATTTCAGATCATGGATTCAAATGTTCTTGGCAAGCAATGTTCAGGAAAGCAAAAATATAATTTAAAAATTAATGGGAATGTGCCAAAAGCCTACATTAAAATGATTTAAATTTTTTTGCCCATGTAGCCTGTGATGAATCAAAAGTGTGTGTGGGGGGGAGGGGGCTAAATATTAAACAAAAATAAAATGTCACGCTCTGCCTCTTAGGCCGTTTCCGCACGGCCGTGGAGGTGCCTCCACACAGGCAGAATTCTCGCTGGCGTGGAGGCGGAGGCCGTTCGCATGGAAGCATGCGGGCGGCCTCCAGACAGGCCGGCAGACGGCAGGCGGCTCCGCACGGAGCCTCCTCTTCCCCCTTCCCCGTTCCACTCACCGTGTCCCCATCGTCGGTCTGCTGGCCGTCACAGCCCCGCCCACGCTGCGCTCCGACCTCCAGGGGTTGGAGGACAGCATGGGCGGGGCTTCGACGGCCAGCAGGCCGACGACGGGGACACGGTGAGTGGAACGGGGAAGGGAAACAGCATGTTCCCGGCAGTGCTGTTCGCACCGCGCCGCCGGGAACACGCTGTTGAAGGAAAAACAACCCTTTAAAGGGTTGTTTGACGCCGCCCTGGGGGAGGGGGAGCGGAGTCAGGTCGGCGTTTATCCCGTCCCCAGGGCGCCATTAATGGGCCGTGCGGAAACGGCCTTAGTGTTTTGTGCCCCTGGCAGCCAATCCCATAGTTCAGGAAGAAGTGAGTTAAGAAGCCACAGAAACAGAATGACTTACAGCTTGATTAAATTCAAACAAAAACCATTACAAAGTATTTTGGGAATATGTTAACTATAGAAACACTTTTTATCTATACCTCAATATCTTCAGTGAATATATAAATCAGGGAGAACTGTTTGAAAATAAGTTAATGGTACATTTCGTGTCAAGAAAAACCACAAACTCCTCTGGAGAATGTTGGTTTTGTTCAGGAAAAATTGTGGACTTTTAGCATATATTGGTGGATCAGATGCAGGGTAAATTCTTCTGGCAATTAGTATCCAAAGCTTTTGTTGAGGCATGGAATCTGGATTTCCATTTAAAGTGGATTTAAAAAAATTGAACAATGCAAAAACAATTGAGAAATCATTCAGAGAAATGTTAAATTCATTGGTGTAAGCAAGAATAGTATGTGTGACAGTGGTTCTCAACGTTCCTAAAGCCGTGACCCTTTAATATAGTTCCTTATGTTGTGGTGACCCCCATGGCCTCTCTAAATTGTTCATGAGTTCATCTGGGGAAGCATCCCTCCCTGCTCTAAAGGCTCTGTTTTCCTGGTTGTTTGAATTGGAGGAAAGAATGGGGGAGGTAGCCCTGCCCACCTGGCTGGGGGTTGCTCTACCCTTCGGATCCGGGGTTGCTCTGCCCTCTGGGGGTTGGGTTGCTGGGTGGGGGGACTGCACCACAGAAGCCCAAAAACCTACTTGAAAAACATGGATCCTCATGGATCCACCTGCTTTTTGCCCTAAGACACCCCAAAATCACCATCACACTACATCTCAGCCCCTTTGCCATGTGTCTGAACACAGCAATCGCTTCTACCACACTCCATGGCACCGCAGTGGCCCCAAAACCTGCTTCAAAAACATGGATCCTCATGGATCTGCCTGGTTTTTTCACTTGGTCACCCCAAAATCACCACCACACCACATCTCAACCACTTTGCCATGTGTCTGAACACAGCAATCACTTCTCCTATGCTCTGT
Source organism: Sphaerodactylus townsendi (assembly GCF_021028975.2). NCBI lineage: Eukaryota > Metazoa > Chordata > Lepidosauria > Squamata > Sphaerodactylidae > Sphaerodactylus > Sphaerodactylus townsendi. The sequence goes on along the minus strand of NC_059425.1, from coordinate 40,614,812 downwards.
GGCACCGCAGTGGCCCCAAAACCTGCTCCAAATACATGGATCCACCTGCTTTTTGCCCTGTCACCCCAAAATCACCACCACACCACAGCTCAAACCCATTGCCACATGTCTGAACACAGCAATCGCTCCTGTTCAGACAGATAGGCAACAGCAACAATCCTTACTTGGAAGTCAGCCTCATTGAACTTAGCGAGGCTTACATCTGAGTGGCCCTTTCCCCACTTACCCTTTTCCGAGGGCAATTCCCAGCGCGCGCATCCCTGGCGCGCGCCCGGGCGTCCCCACGACCCAGCACTCTGCGCGGGGTCCTCAAAAGGCGCCCTTTGAAAGAGCGCCAGGAATGCCTTGCGTTGAGGGGCGCGACAGCAGCAGCGTTGGGGCGGCTGCGCTGTCGCCGCCCCTCTCAGTGGGGAGTGCCGAGGGACCCCGCGCTACTCTCCTCGAGTAGCGTGGGGCTTCAGGTAAGTGGGGAAAGGGCCAGTAAATACTTAAGGCTTGCACCAAGAAAATAACACAGGGGAGAAAGAACAGGCTGAAATTAATTATAACGAGAGAGAAGGGACAGCGACAAAGAAGGAAAGGGAGATCAAGGAGCAGACAAGAGAAGCACTAGGAAAAATCAGAGCAAGCCGTTTCAGACTGGGATGGAGGAGGGGAAAGAAAGTTAAAAGTCCAGAAACTGAGATGGGCAGGGTAGTGACAAAGAACGGGGAGGGGGCAAGAACAGGAGAAAGTGGGAGAGGAAAAACAGAGCGGGCACGATTAGAAGGGGTGAGCCGGGGCCATTCTCAAGAAGGTGCTGGGGCAGGAAAGGGGAGGGAAGGTATACGCAAAAGGAGAGGCGAGAGAAGGAACCCCCAGGTTGAGAACCACTGATGTATGAGATAACAGAAGATTCAGAGCCCCATCTGGGGGTGGGGGTCGAATCCACTGTGCGTGGTCACATTGGCAGATTTGCTCTCCTCAGGGAAGGATGATTGTGGAGGCATTCAGCTATCACACAGAAACCTGCTTCTGTGACACAACTCCAAATGCAGTACCAGTGTATTTTGAGGTACATTTCATGTTTGATTGATGTCATATTTGTATGAATTGTAGGTTTTTATGTGTTTTAAGTTGTTTGATAAAACAAAAAATAACAAAGAACAACTTGCAGCTAACAAAAAGTTCTATTCCTAGCAAGTAGGTTACAGAACCTCCCCTGCCACGTGATGAGAAGTAACCACTGAAATAGAACTGAAGGCCTTGATATAATGCCTTATTTATTAATCTAAGGGCCCATGGCAATCAATAAACCATTTCCTAAAGACTTGCTTCCTGATGTGGCAATTGGCCGCTTAATAGCCATTTATATTCTTATTTCTCATCTCTAGCCCTAGAGCTGAGCTTAACTGTTGGCCATCACATCCATTTTTTAATTTCTTGGATGAAAATTAAAAAGGTTATTGCTTTGAGCATTTTCATTAGTGTGTTCAAGTTACACAAACTCTAGAATTCCAGTTTCTTTATAACCATACATTGCCCAGCTGAAGCCTATTTCTGCATTGTTTGAACAGCAATGAGAATGTAACACTTTTTATCCAGTACATTATTCTCTTGTTTTTCATCAGACAATTCAGTGAATGGCTTTTCATCAGGTCCGGCTGATGGAACAAACAAACAAACAAATGATTGATTGATTGATTGATTGATTGATTGATTGATTGATTGATTGATTGATTGATTTGTCAAAGAACAATGGTAATGTTGAATTCATTTAGTCCAATGTTTGACCACCTTTGGATACAGAGGTTACTGGTCTTGATTCATTGAACACAATCAGTCCTTCAGGATTGAATTAATATTTGTTATGTTACCTGAAGAAAGCAGCAGTGTGACACCTTCTGTACTAAAGAGAGTGTTGCTTGTGATGCTGTGAAGGAATTCAATATAATCCAGAAGTTCATGGAGCTGAGTTGTCAATTATCTGTGTCATTATTTTGCCTAGTAATGGTATATTAGGGGCTGGCTTGAATATTTTGAACTAAAAGGAAGGGCTGTCAGGTTCTGTTTACCTCCCTGCAATAACCAGACTCTTGGGTGCAGAAATCAGTTTGTTGAACAGGATCTCAGCATACAGCCATCAGTAGGTGATGCTGGAATTAAGTTTCAGTGCAGTATTTCTGGGTTAATAACCCTTCCTCTCTAGACTCCTCCCTTGGGTTCCAGCAGGATGATGTAACTAGCAGCATTCTCAAGTATAGTTAAGTCTCCAAGGCCACACTAGAGGTAAGGCAGGTGTGGCCTGGCTAGAGGGTAAGAAAAGTATTTTGCACCTAGAATGAATGAATGAATGAATGAATGAATGAATGAATGAATGAATGAATGAATGAATGAATGAATAATCCAGAAGTTTCCCATGCCACCTTCTCCCAAACCACCCCAAAGATTCATGGCAAGAGCCAAAATGCCAACATATTCTCACAGGATCTTGACAACAGGGATAAAATGATGCACTTAAAAAAACCTATTACCTTACAACTGGAATCTATTCCCACAAAGATGTGGGATTTCTTTCACCATAGAACAGATTTTCAAGAGGGTTTGGTCAAACATTTTCCCCACATTTGTCTTTGAACAGGCAGAGGTTTATCATTCCCTTAGACATTTCCAAAGTGATTTCCTCCCATATACTTGCAGAGTTTGTTTTATTTATTTATTAAAACATTTATACCCTGCCTTTCCTCATCATTCAAGGAGCTCAGTGTGGTGATTCTGCATGGTGTTTTCTGTTGCTCTTGTAATTTATGATCTTCAGATATGTGGTTTTGTGGCATACTCCTAGTTGTGGTATACTCCTAATAATACTTTATATGCTTATCAATAATGGTTATGCCTATGCACAATTACCTTTCTGTGCATTTTCTAATAACATAATTTGAAGTATGATTCAACCTAAGGCTGTTGAACTATGACAGTATCAGCCATCACTCATGTTCTCCAAAAATGTTAGAACTAAAAAATGTGTCAGAATAATGAAGCAGCTCATATTTGTGTGTCAAACTCCTCACCACAATTTAAGGACAGATAAAGCAATAGCAACTTGAGCAGAGATTTGAACTGTGAATCCAAGAGTTTTCCCATAATCTAATTGTATCCAGGGATGGATCTACATTTATGAAGGCCAAGGCTGGATCAATATTATATTTATCTCTATGAGCTGTTAATGAAGAAATATATTTTTACACTGTTTTATCTATCTATAATGTTTGAATATTTCCTCAACCCCTCTGCATACATAAAAACCAACCTAAGCAGAAAGTTTTCAGGCTAGCCTTTTACTGAGCATTTTTAAAAATACAGCACACATAATTCTGACATGGGAAACATCAAACACGTCACACTCCTTCGCAGCCTGATAAAGTACAGATTAAGAAAAACTTTATTTGGTAATTATGCTGCTACAAGCTAAAATGTCTAATTTAAAGCTACTGTACGTTAGTCACTGCAGAACAATCCATTTCTGCTGGGCATTTCAGCCTCCCCCACCTTCTAACAGCAGTCCAATCAGGGAACAGGGCATGTATGGTGCAAAACAAGCCATCTCTTTCATGCAAATGAGCCTCCCCACCTCCTAGCAGCAGTTTAATTGGGGGAATGGGGCACATGCTCCAGAATCAGCTGTCTCTGCTGAGCAATTGAGACTCTCCCACCTCCTAGCAGCAGTCTGGTTGGGGGAATGGGGCACATGCTGCTGAATGAACTTTCTCTGCTGGGCAATTGAGCCTCCCTCACCTCCCAGCAGCAGCTCAATTGGGGGAATAGGGCACATGTGCAGCAGAACAAGCCATCTCTTCCAGGCAGCTGAGCATCCCCCATTCCTCCCACTGCCCCCTCTCTGTGGGCTACCTGGGGCACCTGCCCATCACCCTCCCCCCAGATCTGGTCCTGATGAGAGTTGTTCCTTGATGTGCTTTCATATTTCTTTTAGTGAAATCTTTCATTAATTTTTTTTCTACAACAATTCATACTTCCTTGTTTTAATATTTAGATATTTAAATATTTTCCCTAACCTGGAAAACTTACCACAACCAGTGGAATCTGGCGGTGAAAGCCTTCAACAATACTTTTATAGAAACTTCACTAGTTATATTTTTGTTTCAACTTTATATATACCTTTTTATGTTCTTTTTTTTAAAAGATAGTTGCTGGATTTTGATTTCCCCCCTTTCTTGTTCTTTTTCCTGCCTTTTTGAAAGCAGGTTTTTTAAATAAATAAATAAATAAATAAAAATGATGCATTTGTTATTCCTGAAATCACAGCCCATGAAAATGTTATTTCTGGTAAATCCAGCTTTTTTTGGAAAGGCAGAAAAGCCCTTGAAAACAGAGAAAAATTACAGCTGCTCCAGTGTCACCTTCTGTTGCTCCTGCTGCCATATATTCATGGAAACATCTGTTGACATAGAAGAGGATGGGGAATAGCTTTGCTTTGTTCTCTATAAATATCCTAGTGTTGCATTAAGAAAAAAACTGAACTTGTGAAGTTCCCTTCAGGCAATATACCAAAGATCTTTCCTTGGTGATCATGTGTAGTGACCTTGATTACAAAACAATTATCAAAGTCCCACTGAGGACAACTGAAAAAAATTGTGACTGCCCTGTCATTTCCAGCTGTTTGTGTACTTGGAGTTCCATATATACTTGGATTTGTACTGTGTCCATCATCAAAGATTCTTGAGTAGTGATGCTCATACCTCCCTTGACTGCATTCATCAAACAACTCAGCTATTCATAAGCAGCTTGAGCATATTCAACAGGTTATATTCCATTTATTCAAATAGTACAGAGTAATTGGTAGCATTTCACACAGCCTAATGGGAGTCCTAGTTTTTTTTTCATCCATAGATACTCAGAGACCTGTCATTTACCTAAGATGAAAAGGTTAAAAGTGTGTGGCTTTTTAGACAAAAGACAACCGTGGGCATGATAGAGGTTTATAAAATTATATATTGGGTTTGATAGAAAGAACTATTTCTCCTTTTCTGTATGCACCCAATGAAATTAACGGTCAGTCAAACAGAGAAAAAGAACTTTACTTAAAGGATGATTAGCATGTGAAATTCACACTGTGAGATATGATGTTATTCAGGGGGTTTTAAAAGAGGATTACATATAGGTCGAGCAATGGCTGTAACACAATGACTAAATGGAACTTGCATATTGAGAATCAACAGAATGGCACTCTATCCATTTCCTGGCACAAGTAATTCATCATAGTGATCAAGAGTTACCAGATCTAAACAATTTGCACAATCCAGGAAAGTTTAGCGTTGTCCGTTCAATCATGTTGCTCAAGAATAGAACATGTGATACTGCTCAATAACTATTAAGATATCACAGATTGGTAGGCCCCTTTAGATGGAGAAACATGACAGACTGTTACTGCAAAATGCTGAACAAAATGATAACACAGTAGTCTGACAAGCAGTCCATCTCCTCTTGTAGGCCAGAGACTGACAGGCCTCTGACCATGCAGTACACTGGCCTACACTGTACGGATGCAACAGTGGCAAAAGAATGTTTTTTCTTTGCCGCCATTACTTCCATGTAGTGCTCATTAAAATTAGCTTTGTCCCATGTTTTATTGGATTTATCCTTTCTCCACTGTTGCCTTAGTCTAGTCTTTACCCTAGTCTATCCATCCTCCACAGACCTCAGTAAACCAAGGGACTATCTGACTCTAAAATGGGAGACAGTGTGCCTGGGAGTGATTGTGTCTCCTGGGTCATTTACTCCCTTCAGAGGTTGACAAGAGCATCAACATGTATGTATCTTGAACATGCAATGTTAGTATGAAGAAAAGAAGAAATACCTGCTGGGATAAAGAAATGGGTTTTGCACATTTCTGAATTCTTCCTTTAGCCAATCAAAATTTCTTCTGAATCCAACGTTAATGTCATGATAGCCTTTATTGGCATTCCAAAATACAATAAATACAATAAATACAATAAAATAATAAAACAATTGTCCATAAAAGACAGATAGTTACAGCAGCCATTCAGAGTCTCATCAATAGTTTAGTCCAAATGGACTCATCAAAAGTGCCATTCCTATACACCTCTCCACAGACCTGACTGAAAACCCACCAACAGAGCCCAGGCATCACAACAGCATACAGTATCAACACTCCACTATAAAACACAGTGTTTGTTAGAGTGGCACTTAACACAGAACAAGGGATAGGGGGCGAGGAAATCGGCAAACAATTGATTTGACTCCCATAGGTTGCCACAGCCTTCAGTTGTCACTCACTCCATCTAGCAATCAATAACAGAACTACGACATCAATCAAAATTTCTTCTGAATCCAACGTTAAAATAGATTGTACCTCTCTGGAAACCTCCAGCAGAGCTGTAAGTGGGGCACCTGTCTTGGACACATGAAGCTGAGAGGCATAGAAAAATAAAATAAAATATGCATTTACTATCCCATGCCATCATGACATTAGGAAAAGGGCACATTTCTATAAATCCAAATTGAACCAACCAAGCAGGGGCATCTGATCTGTTATCTGAAGTGGTGGGAGTCTCGCCCTTTTAATGTGGGGAATTAGCAAGACAGACTCTTGGCTTAGGTAGAGGTTGACCTTCATTGCCTATATATACTGGAGTCACAGGAGAGTGAATAAAGTTTAACAGTTTTTATTAAGGGATAATGGGGGTACATAAGGATACAATGAAATCAGTGCAGCAGAACACAAACACAGTCCTATGATATAAGGAGTTGTGAGGGGATAGGTCTGGAATAGATGAAGAAATTGAGGAGTGGAGGTTATAATCACTTGGTCTTGGAGCAGAATGGTTTGATGAACAGAACTGAGCAACCCGTGTTTAGCTGTGGAACAACAATGTGTTGAGGAGCAATATCACAGACAGAGAGGAGCCCACAGATATTGAACATTAGCTACTGGGAGAGGAGGCTTCCTACAGGGAAAATTGGACACTCAGTGTTATGCAGAGTGATCCTTAATCTCCCAGCACAAAGAGAAGTCTTGCCTTTCCAGGGAAAGACAAGAGGCAGACATCAACCTTAATAGTTGAGTCTTTGATTTAATGGGTTGAGGCAACAGCCTGATGTTCCAAGCTCAGGAGTGCCTCCAGAAGGATAAATTAGAAGAAGAAAGAAGAAAAAGAAGAGGAGTGGGAGTAGGAGTAGCAGCAGCAGCAGCAGTAGAAGTTTGGATTTATATCCCCCCTTGCTCCCCTGTAGGAGACTCAAAGGGGCTTTGCTTACAATCTCCTTTCCCTTCCCATTCACAACAAACAACCAGTAAGGTGGTGGGGCTGAGAGAGCTTTGAAGAACTGTGACTAGCCCAAGGTCACCCAGCTGGCATGTGTTGGAGTGCACAAGCTAATCTGATTCACCAGATAAGTCTCCTTAAGTGGCAGAGTAAGGAATCAAACCCAGTCCCCCAGATTAGAGTGCACCTGCTCTTATCCACTATACCACTGGCTCTCTGATAGATTTACTGGCTCTCTGACAGATTTACATCTGATTTACATCTGATGGATTTAGCTGATGGAATTACAGCTGCAAAACAATGACAATATAATTGAGGCAGCTGTCAGAGAAAGAAGCATTGTGTTAGTGCAGGGGTAGGGAACCTGCGGCTCTCCAGATGTTCAGGAACTACAATTCCCATCAGCCCCTACCAGCATGGCCAATTGGCCATGCTGACAGAGGCTGATGGGAATTGTAGTTCCTGAACATCTGGAGAGCCGCAGGTTCCCTACCCCTGTTTTAGTGCAACACTGGGGCAGGAAAGCCCATTAACACATTCATTGTCTTCACTGGGGCATATGGTACAGGCTGAAAATGGGAACTCTTTCCAGAGTGATGTCTGTCAGGATATTGAAAATTGCAAGGTGGTCATATGCTGGTCTAGAATGACTGGAATGTAACAGTCAGCAGAATTGTAAAGGTCGGAGCCTCTCTGTCTGGGTCTGCAGTGATTGGCATGTAACAGTCAGCAGAATTGTAAAGGTCGGAGCCTCTCTGTCTGGGTCTGCAGTGATTGGCATGTAACAGTCAGCAGAAGTGAAAAGGTCACAGGCAAGGATGATTCGATCATCTAGCTAATGATTTGCTGGACCAAACTATATAAGAAGACTGCATACCCAATTCCGTACCTCTCCTTCACCTTCAGGTTCGGGCTCAGATTGTTGTTAGAGTAGAGGAGTGGATAGTTAAATAAGTAAAACATAATTATTTTGTTCCTTTGAGAAAAAAAAGATAAAGTATTCCTGGTGGAACTAAATCTACTGTCTGAGTGTTTCTTTTTCTTACCTCGCAAGCAGTTACCTCCTGTTCTAGCAAGGGTGAGTTGGCACCTAGTCCTTCCGCTGTGCACTAGGGCAAACAATTTGGCGGTACCCGTATCCTAACCACTGAAGCCAGAGAGTATCGAGGCAGTGGCACCCGATGACATCCACCAGGTGCAGTTTGCCTTATGAACGGCTGAATGCAGGGAACTACTCAGCATGGAGTGTGAAAATGCAGAGCTTTCTCATACGTGAAGATTTATGGGCTGTAGTCGAGACCCCACCGAACCCAGGCACAGCAGCAGAGCAGAGGGCAGATGCCAGAGCCAAGGCGTCCATAATGTTGGCTGTGGAAAACTCCCAGCTCATCTATCTACGGGCTGCTGAGAAGGCTTCTGACTGCTGGAAGGTGTTGAAGGACCTGTACCAGACGCAGACTGCTGGTTCCAAGGTAATCTTGACCAGACGTTTATACAATTTGAAGCTGAAAGGAGGTGAAAATAACCATGTCCAACAGCTGCGTACACCATTCCCCGAGCTCGAAGACAGAGGCATGACTTTCACTGAACAGCATAGGGCCTATATTGTACTATCTTCCCTAGATGACAGCTGGGACAATTTTGTCTATAGTATGCAGAGCATAAAGGAAGATGATTTGACTCTAGACTATGTGACTGCACGGCTTCGGAGCTCCAGAAACAAAGAGAGTTTTGCCTTGAAGCCACAGCCAGAGAGAAGTCTGCTGTTTCCAGAGGCAAAAGTGAAACCCAGCTTTCCCTGAACTGTCCAAGGTCATATGCAGTTCGTTGTTTCCGTTGTGGCTCTACTAATCATCTTCTCCGAGAATGCCCACAGAAGGGGGAGAAGAAGGGGCCAGCTAAAGGACAACGGGGAAGAGGAAAGAAGGAGCACTACTTGACGGCATTGCTGAGAACCGATGTCCAGAGAAACCAACCCATCTGGCTCTTGGACTCTGCCTGCTCAGAGCATGTCGTAAATGCTCATCACCTATTGACTGAGGAGTCCAAGGCAAGTGTGAAGCATGTCCGCTTGGCCGATGGATCACCAGCTGCTGTTACACTGCAAGGAACTGCCTACATACCATGCCTAGGTAAAAGTTGCAAAATGTGTTGTGTGTTCCTGGACTGGATTTTTGTTTGTTGATCTGGCCCCAAGTTTAGCTGAACAAGGGTACAAAACTATATTTGATAGACAGGGGTGTACAGTATGGCAGAATGACATAGAGTGTGCAGGTACACTCTGCGACAAAATGTATGTTATGACTGATAAAGGGCAAAATGAAAATGTAATGAATGTTTCAAGTCTAGCTAATAAGCCTATGCATGATGATTGTGTGCACTATCTTCACAGAGTCCTAGGACATGCAAGTTTTGCCACCATCAAGCAGCTGGCAAAAGTATGTGATTTGAGTGTAAAGCCTTGCAAAGCATTCCTAGACTGTTCAGTCTGTAGTGGGGTTAAGGTGAAATCCTATCCAATCCCCCAAAAGAGCTACAGACAAATGGAAAGACCATTTGAACTAGTCCATGCAGACTTAGCTGGTCCTTTCCAATCGCGAAGGGGGTGCACGATATATATTTCTGCTGATTGATGATTATAGCAGATATTCTTACTGCTTGCTGTTGAAATCTAAGGATGAAGCCTTTACAAGGTTTAAGGAATGGGTCTCAATGATTGAACGGAGGTTCCCTCACAAGGTGGCTTGCCTGCAATCTGACAGAGGCGGTGAGTTCATGGGGAACAAATTCCAAACATGGCTGACACAGAAAGGTATTAGCCACAGGAGAACAAACTGCTCAGCCCGGACTGAAAATGGCGTGGCTGAGAGGAGACTAGGCATTCTTCAAACAATGCGGGATTGCATGATAAATGATGCCAAGGTTCCATTCCATTTCTGGGGAGAGGCTGTCTTAGCTGCCACACATGTAATAAACAGGTTGTGGAGTTCAAGTATCAATGAAACACCATTTTTCAGAATGTTTGGCAAAAGGCCTTCCCTTAAACACCTTAGAATATTTTGGAGTTTTGCTAACGTCCTCATTCCCAGACAGCAACGGAAAAAAGGACAAAAGAAATGGCAGAGACTGCGCTGGGTAGGATAAGCGCAGAATACCAAAGGCTATAGATTTTCATTGGGTCATGGAAGAATTGCTATCTCACGCAGTGCCAACTTTGAAAAGCATACAGGTTGGGAACATGTGCATCAAAACTCTGAAGTGTTCTTACCACCAGTAAGCCATGACACAGTACCTAGTGACAGCACACAACCCCCACTCCCTGTTCAAGGTCACACATCTGCTCCGAGCCTTAAGCAACAACAGAACAGTGATAGTGATCAGGAAGGAAGCCAGGGAGAGGAGGGGGCTGAGCAAACTGGAGAAATAGCTATACCACGCAGATCAGAAAGAGCAAATAAAGGCATACCACCAAAAAGGTTTATGGTACAAGAAGTGGAAGGGTGCCAATTAGGGACAGAACCACAAGGTTTCCATGATATGTTGAAATGTCCACCTGAGGAACAGGAAAAATGGAATCAGGCTATGGACAATGAGTTTGAATCCTTGGTGAACTTAAAAGTGTTTAACATTGTTGATAAACCTACTGATAAGCCGATCATAGGTGCAAGATGGGTATACAGGCGTAAACCTATGCCCGATGGGACTTGCAAATATAAAAGCAAGATTAGTCGCACAAGGCTTCTCTCAAACAAAGTTTGACAGTTATGATCAGACTTATGCACCCACTGCAAAGGCAGAATCCATGAGATTAGTGATTGCTCTGGCTGAGCAAAGAGACTTTAAAATGAGGCACTTTGATTTTGAAACAGCTTATTTAAATGCAAATTTGCAAGAGACCATATACATGAAGCAAGCACCAGGTTATGAGCATGAACAAGTTGATAAAGTTTATAAGCTCAACAAAGCTTTGTACGGGCTGAAACAGTCAGCCAGATGTTGGAACAGGTGCATACACAAAGCATTATGTGAAATGAAATTTGACCAAAGTGTGGCCGATGCCTGTATATATACCAGAGGTACTGGTGATGAATGTATCATTTTGATGATTTATGTTGATGATCTCTGTGTGGTTGCAAAAACAGACAACCAAATCAAACAACTTTACACTGAGTTGAGTAAACACTTTAAGCTGAAAGACTTGGGGTATCTAAAGCAATACCTGGGTATTCAAGTCAGTAAATCTGAAGAAGGGGATGTGTTTCTGACACAAAAAACAAAAGATAGAGGGTGTCATACAAAAGCTGGTCTGCAAGATGCCAAAGTGGCACAAACCCCAATGGTGGCTGATTTTTGTAAGCAAGATAACAGCAAAGCATTTGAAAGGCAAGACCTATATCGTTCCTTAATTGGCAGCCTGCTGCACATTGCTAACTGGACAAGACCAGACATAGCTTTTGCTGTAGGTTTATTAAGTAGAACAGTTGCAAAACCTACTGAGAAAGACTGGCAGGGGCTAAAAAGAGTAATTCGCTACTTGAAGGGAACTGCTAACTATGGTTTACACTTTTCTAACCAAAACAATAAGGACTTAGTGGTGTATGACAGCTCATTTGCAGAGGACTCAGGATGTAAGTCAGTGAGTGGTTATTATATGCAATATGGCAGCCATCCGATTTGTTGGAGATCTCGGAAACAAACAACGGTTGCCACTTCAACTGCTGAGGCAGAGTATGCGGCTCTTAATGAGGCATGCAATGAGCTACAATGGGTTATGCAGTTGCTAAAAGACCTGGGTGAGAAATGTGAACAACCTATAACAGTTTTTGAAGACTCACAGACATGTATAGCCATGGCAGAGAACGAAACAATTCAAAGTCTTCCTAAACATGTAGCTGTGAAATTCCAAAATGTAAAACAACTGATACAGTCAAATATGATTAAGTTGCAGTACTGTGAATCATCTGCAAACATAGCCGACATCTTAACAAAGCCATTACCAATACAAAAACATAATGACTTGGTGTTTGGTTTGGGTTTATCAGATGTACAATTTATAAGGACTCTGTACAAAGTGAGGGAAATAAGTAACTCTGTGTACTGACTATGTACTAACTATGTAATGAGTGTAAATAATGTGAATGACTTTTGTTTGTAATTATTTTGTTTGTAAATATTATGTAATGAGGCAACATTCCAACCAGATATGAGAAGGGGTGTCAGGATATTGAAAATTGCAAGGTGGTCATATGCTGGTCTAGAATGACTGGAATGTAACAGTCAGCAGAATTGTAAAGGTCGGAGCCTCTCTGTCTGGGTCTGCAGTGATTGGCATGTAACAGTCAGCAGAATTGTAAAGGTCGGAGCCTCTCTGGGTCTGCAGTGATTGGCATGTAACAGTCAGCAGAAGTGAAAAGGTCACAGGCCAGGATGATTAGATCATCTAGCTAATGATTTGCTGGACAAAACTATATAAGAAGACTGCATACCCAATTCAGTACCTCTCCTTCACCTTCAGGTTCGGGCTCAGATTGTTGTTAGAGTAGAGAGTGGATAGTTAGATGAGTAAAACATTGTTATTTTGTTCCTTTGAGAAAGAAAAGATAAAGTATTCCTGGTGGAACTAAATCTACTGTCTGAGTGTTTCTTTTTCTTATACTGCAAGCAGTTACCTCCTGTTCTAGCAAGGGTGAGTTGGCACCTAGTCCTTCCGCTGTGCACTAGGCCAACAATGTCTTTGTGTTCTTGTGCTCCACCAAGCTCAGTTCTTTGTTGCTTTCCTCCTTTACAGTAAAAAGTAAAGTAAAACAACAGCCTTACTGAACATAGGCATGCAAAAAGAGAATTTGAGGAGCAGATTGCTAAAAGGATCAAGGCCAAGCAAACAATAAGTATTTTTTTAACTATGTGTCCAGAGTCGAAAACCAACCAAAGACACAGTTGAGCCTTTGGATGATCAAAGAATAAAGGGACTGTTAAGGAAGTTAGAAAGATGGCAGAAAAGCTCAAGGATTTTTTTTGCATCTGGGTTCACTGTGAAGGCTGTGGGAGGATGAAGATAATACACAACTACTTTTTTTTAGGAAAGGGAGTTTGAAGAGCACAGTCAATCTGAGCTGATGAAAGTTTGAAGAGCACAGTCAAACTGTGTTGACGAAAGATGAAGTTCTAGAAGTACTTGGGAAATTAAAAACCATGTAGTCTTCAGGTTCCAATGGCATATACCAGAGGTGTCCAACTCTGGCACTTCAGATGTTCATGGACTACAATTCCCATGTGGAGCTGATTAGTCACTGTCTTGACTCTAGTGACTAATCAGCTCCGCACAAACACAAGATGACTATAGACAATCAAAGGGAACAAAGGCCAAACTACGTCTATTCAGATGCCTCTCCTATTGACCTTGCTATCTCCATTGTTACTCACTTGCCAGGCCACTCCTATTCAGATGCCCTCACCTATTGACCTCTACTCACAGGTATATATACTCCACTTGCTTTCCTTTCCTAGTATCAGATCATCTGAAGATGCCAGCCACAGATGCAGACGAAACTGTTAGATTTCATTTAGAGTCATGGATATGCCCAGTAGTGTGTGTGAATGCAGTTTATAGAAACTTCTACAGAGACATAAATGTAAAAGGTAAAACTTACATTTATTTAATCATCTTCAGTTTACAACTTTGTTCCAAGAAAAGGTAGATAGAAAGACCCCTAGTCTAAAGAGATTACTTTCCCTACAACAAGTGGGCACAACTAACGCGCCATCACGTGTGTGGAGGTGAGAGGATGCTGCAGTGGCAAAGGCCCCACTGAGCAGGCTGCCATTGACCATGCGCTCGGTTCAAAGGCTAGAGCAGAAGTGAAGCTAGCATGGGGAAGAAAGGAAGTTAGTGGCCGGTCTCCTGGCCCAGACAAGGAGGGCAAACAAGAGAGGCAACATCACAGAGTGAGATACACAGCACCCCCCAGTGTCTAGGCATGCAGAAGTCGCTTTTTCCAACAGAAACGTCAGGAGAGAATGCTGCTAGAACATGGCCATACAACCCAGAAACCACACAGCACCCCAGTGATTCCGGCCATGAAAGCCTTCGACAATATATATAATTGTTTGTTTGTCTTCTAGGCTTCCTTTCCCCAAATGAGCTCAAGGTGGCTTACATTGAGGAAGTTGCCCAAAATGGACATTATCATACAATAAAAACCATAAAAGCTGATATAAATTCCCACAATCTCATAAAATCCTGGTGCCTTAAAATCAAGGGTATCAAATACAACTAATACCAGCCCACATCAATATCTTCAAACCTATTGGGGAATGAAAGAAGTGGAGTGTGGGAAAGGGAAACCACCCTGATGGAAAACTGTTGTTATCCTCAATCACAGGCCTGGCAGAACAGCTCCATCTTACAGGCCCTGAGAAATTGCAGAAAATCCTGCAGGGCCCTGGTCTCACTCAATACAGTAAGGGTGTCAAACTGATTTGTTATGAAGACTGAATATGACATAAATGTGACTTGCTACTTCAAAAAAGAGAAACCTAATACGCATAGGCATAACACGGAACCTGAAATAAACCAAACATGGGGTACAAATTTAATATGTGTACTGCACGCTATAGTGCAAATAGGTGAACATAGAAACAAATATCACATGACACAGCAACATACAAGATAATAAACAAACAAATCAAGAAGCTAAGCAATATTATATAGACACTGAAAACCTGCTGCAACAAGAGGTAATCAAGACCTGTTTTGTCATGAAATAATCAGGTAACTATTGATGTATTCAGATCAGAATGAACAGAAAGGAATTCCATGCCCATTTTGCAGAACAAAGCAGCTTCCTCAGTAATGACATCTTCCAATTATAAATAAATAAGCTTGCCCAAAGTAGGAATAAAAATCTTCATAACCTTAATACTAAATAGTGTCAAATTACTATAACTCATGTGAAATTGTAAATGTAATCATAAAAATGTACAATAAATATATCATGATGTACAAAATTATTTACAAATCTACATAGAATAAGAATACATGCAAAAATGGTAAAATTACAACATGCAGAAGACCTGTAAATTTCCCTTAGTTCTTACCAGCTAAACGTACATTCAGAACACCTTGTTAGTTGCTTAAAAATCAAGAAGCTAAGCAATAACATTATATAGACACTGAAAATGATACACTGAAAACAGCTGGAATGGATATTCACAAACCCAGATACAATATAAATATAGAATAAGAGCAGATGCAAAAATGGTAAACTTGCATTATGTAGACTTGTAAATTTCCCTTAGTTTTTTTCCAGCTAAGCTTACATTCAGACCATCTTGTAAGCCACTTAAGCCGCAAGAAGCTAAGCAATAACACTCTATAGTAATTGAAAATGATATATTGAAAACAATTGGGATGGATATTCATAACAGTGACTTTTTAAATTTTACTACTAGCAGAAAGGACCATGACAGCAGAGCACCAGCCCACATCCAAAGGACAGACTTCAGGGGTCAGTGCTATCAGTCACAGACCAGGAAAGGGATTTGGGTGTCTTAGTTGATAGTTCCATGGGAATTTCAACTCAATGCATGGCAGCTGTGAAAAAGGCAAACTCTGTGCTGGGGATAATTAGGAAAGGAATTGATAATAATACTGCAAATATTGTCATGCCCTTATATAAAGCAGTGGTGCGGCAGCACTTGGAGTACTGTGTTCCGTTCTGGTTGCCACATCTCAAAAAAGATATCAAAGAGATAGAAAGAGTGCAGAGAAGGGCAACGAGGATGATTGAGGGACTGGAACACCTTCCCTATGAGAAGAGGCTGCAGCATTTGGGACTCTTTAGTTTGGAGAGGAGACATCTGAGGGGTGATATGATTGAAGTTATAAAATTATGCATGTGGTAGAAAATTTCTCACAATAATAGAACCAGAGGGCATACATTGAAAATGCTGGGGGGAAGAATTAGGACTAATGAAAGGAAACATTTTTTCATGCAACACGTGATTGATGTTTAGAATATGCTGCCACAGGAGGCAGTGATGGCCACTAACCTGGATAGCTTTAAAAGGGGCTTGGACAGATTTGTGGAGGAGAAGCCGATCTATGGCTACCAATCTTGACCTTCTTTGATCTGAGATTGCAAATGCCTTAGCAGACCAGGTGCTCGGGAGCAGCAGCAGCAGGCCATTGCTTTCACATCCTGCATGTGAACTCCCAAAGGTATCTGGTGGGCCACTGCGAGTAGCAGAGAGCTGGACTAGATGGACTCTGGTCTGATCCAGCAGGCTTGTTCTTATATTCTTATGTTCAGTGGCAGCCCCACAATTATGAAAAACTTTCCTTGGGAAGGTTCACTTGTCCCCCACACTGTTGATTTTCAGGAGGCTGTTAGAGACAGTTATATTTACGATTGCACTTGAGTGATTTAGGAATTGAAAAATATTTGAAGTTCTAACTTGTTTTTAAATTGTGACCTTTTATGTGTTTTTATACTTGTTCTTTATCTTGTTCTTATTGTAAGCGGCCTTGAAAGGCAGCTGCTAAATGTTTAAACACATTAAAATATTTAAACAAACAAGCAAATACAAAACATTTCATTAAGCTACAATTTATTTATTTTAATGTTTATTTGGAAATTAAGTGATGTCTTTCCATATAAAAAGATTTAGGGTGGTTGCCATATACAAACATATACACACAAACATGTGTGTGTGTGTGTGTGTGTATGTGTATGTGTATAGACAGACAGACAGACAGACAAACAGACAGACACACACACGACCAACATACTAAGAAGCATTCCAAATATAGAAGGCAAATACCTTGATATTAATGTATAATATATTTCCAGGATACTAAATTCCCTCTTTCAGCAGTGTCTATTACAATGTCTGGAATGTATTTCAATTTACTTGCCTGCTTGCTTTCTCACAGTTTTTTAAAAATAGGAATAGGATGTGGACTGTTCTTTTAAAAATACTCATTTTGGACAAAGCAACACTTTATGGGTTTTCATGTTGATAAACTGAATTCTACATGAACTCTGAGCTTAAATTAGCCTTCAATATTATGAATAGTCATCAAGATCTTGTCTCTTTGGTTGATTAATTATTGTGGCATATGATACATTGAACACTGAGAACTCTTTCCATCTATAATTGTACATGACTATTTTACTACTGATGCTAAAGTAGTCACATCATTTTCTTGTTCAACCGCATCCAATTAAAGTATTTCTACAATGAATACAATGAAAATAAATGCAAAAACTGCTTTTTAACAAACAGCATCAGATGTGCTCCTGACAAAAAGTCAGGCATCTATCAGCAAGTAATGGAAAGGCAGAAAGAAGTAACTGGCGCCCCTTAGAAAGGGCAGGTTGACATTGGTGCTGCGGTAGAAAGGTTAGCCCTTCCAGGGGTACAGGACCTTGGTAGGTGCGCAGTGACTATCATCCTTGATAATATCCCAGAGCAATTGACTCATTTTTTGTTTCTTTCTCCCTGATGTGATAAATGTGACTTTTTGCCTTCCTCTGCAGGATAATCATAAGCTATTTTCTCCAGAAGTTTCCATATCCTCCCAACAGAGGAGTAAGTTCTATTTCAGGTAGGATGGAACAGTGCCAAGAGGCAGGTAGTGTGCCCTGTACATATTCACTACCAGCAAACATGCTCTGCTCTTGGCAGGTTCCTGGAGATTTGGGGGTAGTGCCTGGGGATGGCAGAGTTTAAGGAGGGGAAGGAGTGGTATGTGATGTCACCTAGAATTTCCATCTCCACTAGATTGTATGGTATAATGTACAGCTCACCCTGTGAAGCTGCCATTTCTGTAGGTGAGCTGATCTCTGTAGTCTGGAGATCTGTTGTAATTCTAGAGAACTCCTGGCCTCACCTTCAGGTTGGAAACCCTAAACTGGAAGGAGCAGGCTATCAATTGTAATGGTGCTGTATGGCGACTGAATAGTTCCCATAATAGTCCCATTGCTTATTTGGTACAGTTCAGTGGCACAGTTTCAGAATAGTTGTTGAGAGAGGTAATACTGCAGCAATTCAGTAAGATATCATGACCATTTCAATTTCGCTTTTCACAAATTCAGTACCTGGCATTTCTATCTAAGGGAATCATTGCGTGGTTGCTGAATGCTTCAGTTTCTTCAAAGGATGGAAACAGACACAAAGGACTGGATTCAATAATTTGTTATGCTAACAGAATCAATCTTCTCTAATGTTCAATCAAAAAAGGTAAGTTCTGCTGGTGGAATGACCTTGACACTGTGGAATATCTCCTCATATAAGAGCAAGGCACTAGTACTAGTAGAGCTAAATTATAACATCCAACCCTATGCAAAATATATATAGTGCAACTATAGTTTCCTTTTAGTTTCAGTGTTTCAAGACATGCATATTATGCCAACAAAATCACGTATGCCGTCAGCTTTTCAACTGTCTTCAGGGAGCTGCCTGTTTAAAAGGTTAAAGTCTCTCGGGAGTTTGTTTACTCATCTATCCATCATGGACAGAATTATTTATTTAAGATATTAACAGGACAATCTTTTCCCTCAGCCTATAGGGACTCAGCTAGAAAATATCTAGGGATTGGAGGGGGGTTAGGTTTAAGACATCACTGTTACCAGGCAATGATCATCATCCACATAATGGTTTAGCTACAGAGTTGCAGACTTTCCCTCCTCCCCATAGCACAACCCTGGAAGGGAAAAAAGCCACATTTGAATTAAACTTCATATAATTGCTTCCAAACTGCCCTCAACAGTCTATAAATGTGAAGTATGTGTAACCCAAAGGTTGTCAAATGAAGGCTCTCATCTTTTTTTAATGGGGTGATAATAATATGGTGACTCTATTTCTTACAGTGTAGACCTAAGTAGAGTAAACCCCTTGAAAGCTCAGCACACATTACGTAACTCTGCTTAGAAGTGTACTGTGAGACATGTAACAGTTAAGACAATATGGCTGCCATTCTCAGAATTTTTCAACATGACATCAAGAATAGCAATAACGAAGTAATTAATGTCATTCATTTCTTGTGGGCTGGTGTAGATGAAGTTTGTATGAGTCATTGGTAATATGTGACAAAAGCTCACTGACTTACTAAAAAGCAACAGCCTGAAAAAGAGAAGGCATCTGTGGCAGATAAACACCCAGTTGACATGAAAATCTCACTCCCCCCCATTTTTAAAGCCTGTTCCTGTTTTGCAGACTGCATTTGACTAGAGTTAGTTAAGCACCATGTTCTTGGAGGGGGAAAAATCCTCAAAAGGTCATGAGAGCTTCACTGTTCTTGATCCTTCATATCATTAAAATATTTAAATATGCAAAAGAGGATCTTCAGCTGCAGAAGAATCGTCTCCAGCAGAAGGACAGTGTTGGCAGCAAATTAAAAATCTCAACAAGTGGATGACTCAAAGAGGAACAGAATGTTCCTTCTTGTCGATATTACTTTCTAGCAGTCTGAGCTAAGGGCAAATTTGCCAACTTAAGCTTCCCGTGGCTCAGACCATAGCCTTTCTGACAATTTTAAGGCAGGCCAAATGCCCTAATTTATAAATGATGCTGAAAATAAATCCAGGAAGGAAAGAGTGATTTATTTTGTACATAACTAAGTGTATAATAAGCAACAGATTAACAGTTTTGAGAAGGTTGTGTGATCAAAATTCCTTCTCATTCGAGATTGAAGTCACCCCAGGCAACTTTTCCTATGGGTTATCTCAGTAATCTGCAGTGAAATCCATGATAAATTAAAATACATTTTCAAATAGCTATTTTTAAAATGTGTATTTTACTTATACCAATTCTCAACCTTATCAGGCTGTATTGATATGTCATTTTGCTTCTTTTTGACATGCATGTTACTGTAATTGGTTTCAACTCATGCCAGTTTTATTGCTGAATCAAGGCAGCCATTTTTGAACGTTGATCTCAGGTTTATGGAATTTATGTTGGAATAACTGTTGTGCTGGTTCTAGACTTCCAGAACAAATGGTTAACCTATAATAGGTTGACATAAAGGGCTAATGGAAAGAGAAGAAGAGTTAATGGAATTCTATGCTCATTCAAAGGTCCTGTCCCAATGTCATTACACTAAGAAAAAGGAATTGTAATTTTACTTACAACAGAGGCAAAGAGTGAAGAAGAAGAGTTGATTTTCATACTCTGTTTTTCTCTACCTTTAAGGAGATTCAAAGCAGCTTATAATTGCCTTCTCTTCTGTGAGAACTGTGACTAGCCCAAGGTCACCCAGCAGACTTCACGTGCAAGAGTAGGGAAACAAATCCAGTTTACCAGTCTGCCACTCATGGGAAGGAGTGGCAAATAACACCTGGTTCTCCAGATTATTATCTGCTGCTCTTTACTGCTATACCACACAATAATAATTAACAAAACCAGAACAAAATGAAACCATTTTTGTTGTTGTTATAGGCTGTTTATTTGGAGAATTTGTTTTATTTTAATATTAATGACTATGATTATAAAACACCATTTTCATAATTATTGTAATTAATAATTAAAGAAATGTACAGTCTAGATCCAGTCCTAGGAGCTGAACAGTATACAGCATAGTATAACAGCATAGAAGCAAATATTCTTCTGTTACAGTTCTGGAATATCAAATGATTGTGACTGTTCTGTTTCTAAAAGTATTAAGTGACCCAGCATCCAGAAGATGTATAACATATATGCATGTGTGCTATATTCCTTAAATATCCTCCCTGTACTAAAGATGTTAACTGACACACAGCCTAGCATTTAGTAGATCTATTATAAGGGTCATTTTTATTCACTGCCTGACTTGTGTTTGGAGAACATGTTGAAATTTGACAGAAGATGAATAAGTCTCTACCATGTTCTTGTTTCATCGTGGGCAAAAGTTAACCCATTTGAGAAAAAGCCCACACAACTGAAGAAATGGGAGGGGGAAAAGGTACCATCTCTAGAAGAGCACTTGAAATCAAGCAAAGAGAAACAAAATACGTTCGTGGCTTTTTTCCTCCTAGCCCTTGGCAATTTCTTTGGTGTTCTACTTCACTGAATGAATTCCCTTATCAGAGAAAGTTCACTACATTCTGCATTGTTCTGTGCTTGGTGGGGAATTCTTTGAGAGTTTATGTGTGTATAAATATATGTCAATCTATCATATAGTAAAGAAACTAGAAAAAAGATGAGTAATCATTTCCCAATGAAGTTGTTGCAAAAGTTCTTCCCTAATAAAGAAATACTGATTTCAAAGTTCCAAGTGTACATGTGCATGAAATGAAATGATCATTATTTTAAGTGAGAAAAAATGTTTTTCTTTCCTCATTTGTAGACCACATTTTTTCATTGAGTAAGAGAAAGAATACTTATTGAATAAAAAGATCTCACCTGAAAATATGTCATAGAGTGGATTTTGCAATCAAGTAGTCAGAAAAGCATTAATTTATTTTAAATGTACATGTGTCCTTTCTCCCGATCAAAGCTCCCATTGTGCTTCAAGATATAAAATAAAGATTAAAAAACTAATAAAATAATTTTCAAAACAAAACACAATAAAATTAGCTATTTATTTCCAACAAAGATTGTTGCAATTTTTACTCATCTTAATATCTTTTGGTATTACATACCATCTATAAAATATTTTATACCAGTTCCCTTTTAATGTTTGGCAAGTAGTAATCGATGTTTTTGGCCATAATATTTCTCATTGTTGCAACGATACCTCTTCTTGGACGTTTAGAATCCATTTCACCATACAGACTTCCACTTGCTCCATTTCTGTATCATATTTAAGCAGGATATTGTGTATCCTTCACATTTTCCCCTCCAAAAATAACTATATATGCCTGCTTGCAAATCTGTTGTTTCTAATTTTATAATTCTTTGATCTGGAGGCTCTGTTGCCATCTTCTGGCCCTTTTTTGGGCTGGTTTTCCCTGCTAGCTGAGGCTGATGTTGACAGGGCCCTGACTCCTGTTAGACCTACTACCTGTCCTCTGGATCTGTGTCCCTATCATCAAAATGTGCATGTTGAATAAGACAGGGGATTGTGACTTACAACTCTCAGTGTGGTTTGGCATTCAGGGAAGAAGATGCGGGGGGGGGGTGTTAGCCTCCAGATCTCCCAGAATTACAGAGTTGGCAACCCCATAAGAAGAAGGGAGAAGAAGCAGTCTTATCATTCTGAACGTTGAGCCAGTGTGAATCTGTACATGCTATCATATTGTTTAAATAGCCTCAGAGGGACCTGCACTTAAGGATGAGTGTTGATATGTGTGTGAGAGAGAGAGATAATGAGAATTAGTAAGTTGCACTTCAGATATGCTGCATTAACAGTCCTTCACTCGAGCCAAATCTGTTTGAGTCTTTTTTTTCTAGGGGTCTGCAAACACAAGTCTAAGGACTCAATGTTTCTCAAAGTTCTGCTTATGAAAGATAGGTTTCTGAACACATGATGTACTAGCCCATTTTTCACCTGTTTGGGGACAAAAAACAGGAGAAACATCCATATTTTAGTGGCTACTGCCAAATAAATCCTATTTCTGGTTAACAATAAATATTAGAAAATGGTAGTATTTGGGATAGGGCTTTGTTGATCAATCACAAGGCATAATTGGAATGTCAGGACAAAAATTAAAAAATCAACAGTAAAAACTGCAGCAAACAAAGCAAAAATTCCTCGGAAACTTCAGTATACTATGAATTATGCTCCACACTGATCTGCTAGCACATTAACATGGACTGACCTTTCTCACTCACACATTATAAAAGTGAAGAACATAACAAGAGCCCTGTGGGATCAGACCAGTGGTCCATCTGGTCCATCATCCTTTCTTACACAGTGGCCAACCAGCTACACTAGAGGGCCAAGAACAGGGTACAGAGGCCAAGGGCTTCCTCTAATGTTGCCTTCTGGAAAAGTCTTCAGAGGTTTACTGATTGGAAATAGGTGTGGTAGCCGATGGAGATGGGGATAGCAGTGAGACCATAGCCTATAATAATGCAAAAAAGACAAATGCAAATTAGTTTGGATGCTTCTAAAGAACAAATGAATGGCTCCTAGCAAGCATAATGGTTATTAAACATCAGTGACAACATGCCTCTCCAGAGTGTCACTGAATTTCACTCAAAGCAAAAATTGAATTGGTGGTTCCTCCATAACCCCAAAGCTGCTAGGATTCTAAGAAGGTACAGTAAAATAGAAGTTTAAAAATGCAAGTCAGTTAGTGGAACAAAGTGCTGTCACAACAGAGCATGGAAAAACTTCCTAGAAATGGGAAAGCTCCCTGACTGGGTAAGCTGACCTGTGCTCTGGTGGAGCAACTAGTTGTCTCAGAGAGGGTAAAGGTATCTTTCTGAGAGGAAAAGTTTTGTAGGTTTGTTGGATTTGGATTTCTGTGAGGTAACATTAAGTCCCTTGTTTGTATTAAACATCTGCTCTGAGGGGATTTCAGTCAGGGAATGGATCTGACTTGAAATATAATGTCAGAGTGTGATGAAAGTGGAAAATGCTCAGACAAGAAAACTGGGAGTGGTCAAATCTAAAGGTGGAATAGGAGTGAGACTTTCCACAGGTGTCCATAAATAAAAGGAAAGGAATATATCTTCTAGGTAAGGAAGAAGAATTCCTAAACCAGTTAGCAGGGAGATGTATATGAAGTGCGTAGCTAATAGTGTCAAGGCTGTATGTGAAATTTGTGAAAGTGTATCAGCCTGTTAGAACCAAAGGTCATCATGAATCCATTAGCCAGTAACATCGAATTGTACCAACTTAAAGTAAAGAACCTCTCAAAACATCTAAGCAACTGTGAAACCTGTAAAGTTTGAATTAAGAACTGTGCCTGTGCCAATGTTTGTATATAGTTCACATCCTCTTCCTCCAAAAAAATTGACAGCTCACCAGACAGGGAAGGACAATGTGCTGGTCTTACATCTTATAGCACAGTGATCAGCCAATCCTTCAGATTCTGAGTTCTCGTCTCCACGTAATCCTACGTCCTAGTTTGATGATGAGTGCTTGCAGTAGAAGCACCAGCTTAGGGTTGGCGGTTCGGCCCCTCCCGAACGGCAATTCAGGCCGAGATCAGTCAGTTTGGAGGGGGTCGCAATTCAGGCCGAGATCAGCCAGTTTGGAGGGGGTCGGAGGGCCAAGGGGCCGAGCCTGCCCCCTCCTCACTAAGTGCAATCCGAAGTTGGCCCTTCCCCCGAGCCAGCGGAGTCTCCGAGCCAGCCTGGGGAAAATACATTTTAGCTCCTTCTGGCCCAGCTCCGCCTCCTGGCAAGCGGCTCGGGACGAGCGGAGCTTCCAAGTAAAAAAACAAAAACAAACCTTACTCCGCTGCAAGCGCAGCTCCCCCACCCCACTCCCGCAAGTCCTACAAGCACCCACCCCCACCCAGCCTCATTTCCCACCCAGCCCGCGCAAAAACCCAAGACCCCGCACTCCCATGCCGCTCCTGGCAAGCGGCTCGGACGAGCGGGGCTTCCAAATAAAAAACAAAAAGAAACCCTACTCTGCCGCAAGCGCCGCTCCCCCACCCCACTCCCGCAAGTCCTACAAGCACCCACCCCCACCCAGCCTCATTTCCCACCCAGCCCGCGCAAAACCCCAAGACCCCGCACTCCCATGCCGCTCCTGGCAAGTGGCGGTGGGACGAGTGGGGCTTCAAACTACAAAAATAAAAAAACCACAGAATGGTCCCCACAAAGTTTCCCACCCAAAGAGACCCCACTTTCCCACAGTGTCACTGTCCACGAGGCTTCTCCACTCCAGTGGAAGGCAGGACAGCACACGTAAGGTGCTGCAAAGTGCTGGAAAAAAAAGAAACAAAGCAGAGAATCCACATCCCCAATGTTAGAAATGTGGCAAAACAACACTTTAACTGAAAAAAATCAATTACTTTAACTGAACAACTAACTAAAAACTTTAATAAATTTATGTGTGAATTCCACCTGCCTGGGAGTTTCTTACCACCTTGCCGCAAAAACATGGTTAAAAAGCATGGATCCTCAAGGATCTGCATGGTTTTTTTCTCTTGGTCACCCAAAATCACCACCACATCATGGCACAAGTCCTTAGACACATGTGTGCACAAAGCAGTCACACATCCCATGCTTCATGGCCCAACAGTGCCCCAAAAACATGGTTAAAAAGCATGGATCCTCAAGGATCCGCATGGTTTTTTTTCTTGGTCACCCCAAAATCACCACCACATCATGGCACAAGTCCTTAGACACATGTCTGCACAAAGCAGTCACACATCCCACGCTTCATGGCCCAACAGTGCCCCCAAAACATGGTCAAAAAGCATGGATCCTCAAGGATCCGCATGGTTTTTTCTCTTGGTCACCCAAAATCACCACCACATCATGGCACAAGTCCTTAGACACATGTCTGCACAAAGCAGTCACACATCCCACACTTCATGGCCCAACAGTGCCCCCAAAACATGGTAAAAAAGCATGGATCCTCACGGATCCTAATGATTTTTTCTCTTGGTCACCCCAAAATCACCACCACATCATGGCACAAGTCCTTAGACCAGACCTGGGCATTATACGGCCCGCGGGCCACATCCGGCCCGCCGGATCACCCTGACTGGCCCCCCTGCCGTGCTGGGGAGCGAGGCGTCTTTGAAAGCCCCGCAGAAGCCGGTTGCCTTGGCTGCCGGCTTCTGCGGGGCTTTCAAAAGCGCCTCGCCCCCCTGCCTTTTGGCCCGGCCCTCCACAATATTTTCTGTTTTTTATGCGGCCCCATGGAAAAAATAATTGCCCACCCCTGCCTTAGACACAGGTCTGCACAAAGCAGTCACACACATCACACAGTAGCACAAAAATCTGTTTAAAAAGCAAGGTTCCTCAAGGATCCTTTGGCCCCTCTCAACCAAACTGCACCAAACCTAGGGGGTATGATCATGAAAGTCTCCAGATGATACCCTGAAATTTTGGTGTCACTAGCTTTAAAAAAATGGTTTGCGTTTTTCATCCCCCTCCTCGACATTGGGTGATAATGGACCACCTGTTTGTGGGTCCATAACTTGGGCCCCCCTGAACCAAACTGCACCAAACATAAGGTGCATGATCAGAATAGTGTCTGGGAGACACCCTGAAAGTTTGGTGATGATACCTTTAAAAATGCGCCCTCTGCAGGCACCCCAGGAATTCCCCCATTGAAAGCAATTGAAAAAAATTCAATGCAAACCACAGAATCTTAGGCAAAAATCCTGGGGTGCCTGCAGGGGGCGCATTTTTGAAGGTATCAGCATGAAAATTGTAGGGTATCTTCAGAATACTGTTCTGATTCTGCACCCCAAGTTTGGTGCAGTTTGGTTCAGGGGGGCCCATGTTATGGACCCTCAAAGATAGCCCCTATATTCCATTGGCTCCCATTGACAACAATGGAATAGTCTGAAGATACCCTGAAATTTTCATGCCAATATCTTCAAAAATGCACCCCCTGCAGGCCAAAACAGGGAAAAACAGCAAAAAATACAAACGAACCCAAGAATCTCGGAAATTCGGGTGTATCCAAGCCTGGCAAGCTCGGATATGGGGGGATCCGACCCCATACATCCGAACTGGACCCGAATCCGAATCGGGGCCGAATTTTTTTCCCATTTACCAACCCTACCAGCTATGCAAACTTTTCCACTCATGTAAACCTTCGGGTAACGATCCATTACCCAAGGCCTATCTTGTAGCCAGGAAGACATTCCAGGATCTTCTAAGGATCAAGAAACAACTACATTTGTCAAAAATCTGGCATAAACTTTTTCAAGCCTTCAATGCAAGAGACAGTAGAAATTTTTGGTGGATCATCTCCTTAGGTCCCCAGCCCCCATATCCCAGCTGATGTATGGATGGCTCACTTTGCAACAATTTTCCATATTCAGATCTTCAGGCCCCTTCACTCAGGCCCTCAACCATTCAAGATCTTTCGGTATGGCCCCCGGTCTGCTGTAAGGAGGTGACCACTCTATTATCCAATCTAAAACAAGGGAAGGCGCCAGGCCCGGATGGCTTTCCACCAGAACTTTTAAAGAGCTTTCCGAACTTCTGGGCCTCCATATTGGCTTCCCTTTTCGCTCAAATTAACAACAGTGGGCAGATCCCCGAGACCTGGTCTCAGGCCATCATTGTTCCAATACACAAAAGTGATCCACGGAATCCATCAAACTATTGACCAATCAGCTTACTGTCAGTTGTAAGTAAACTCTATGCAAGACACCTAGTGAAATGCCTAATACCTTGGTCCTCCTCAGTCTTGGGTTCAGAGCAGATTGGCCTCACCTCTGGCAAATCCTCTTTC
This sequence comes from Sphaerodactylus townsendi, assembly GCF_021028975.2. Classification (NCBI taxonomy): domain Eukaryota; kingdom Metazoa; phylum Chordata; class Lepidosauria; order Squamata; family Sphaerodactylidae; genus Sphaerodactylus; species Sphaerodactylus townsendi. Next base: position 40,587,227 of record NC_059425.1, on the reverse strand, counting down.
GACCATTGCTTGGTCCTTTACCATCTGGCAGAGAAATACAGCAGTTTTAAGGGTGGGAAACTTTTCTCAGCTTTTCTGGATCTTAAGTGCGCATTTGACTCTGTCCCTAGGAAGCAACTCTGGGAACAATGAACAGCTTTGGGAATAGACCAGAGACTATTATTCCTAATTCGCCAACTATACTCCTCTAATACCTGCCAGGTCCTCTATGACTGCGCTGGTCATCTAACTTCACCCTATTTGTTCAACCTCTACCTAAATGATCTCGACCCTTATCTGTTACAGACCAATAACCACACACTTATTTTGTGTCAAGGGGCAACCCATATTCTTCTCTACGCAGATGACGCTGTGTTGTTATCTCATTCTAAGGTGGGTTTATGAAGACTGCTGCAAGGTTTTGTTCCCTATTGCCAAAACAACACATTGACAATAAATTTCAACAAATCTAAAATCCTGGTTTTCTCAAAGTCTAGAAAACTCAGTACATGGAAGGTAAACGGTGGGCAGGTTGAACAGGTTTATACATTTAGATATCTGGGAATAAACTTTAATCACTCTCTGACATGGTTACCTCACATTCACTCAGCACTTAATACTACAAAAACCAAGATGCTGGCAGCATCTAGGTTCTTCCATTTCCTAGGTGGACAGTTTGTGCCTGCTGCAATAAGAGTCTTCAAATTAAAATTATTGCCTCAACTACTATATGGAGCCTTAATTTGGGGGATTAAAACTGCTATCAATTTAGAGAGTTTTCAGTCTCTTTTTCTCCATTGTCTACTGGGACTTCCAAATTCCGTAACCTACCACATTCTCTGCCTAGAGTCCAGTGCAATTACGATAGCCTTTCATTCTCCTATAACCTTTCATGGGCAGCCCATAGGAAGGCCGCCCTCCTAGCCATATCCAACAGTATTTCAGCATTACTACGCTTCTTCTACAGCTGTAGCTATTCCTTTATTCCTCTTGCCCTCAATTTTTTCAATGCCAAAGTCGCCTCGAGATTGCTTTATGGAGTCCCAATTTGGATTCAAGCTGTTAACCACTCTTTGAATTCCCTTCAATTTTTTTCAAAAGGTAACTGGACTCCTCAATTGCATGCCTTACACAGCCCTTTGCCTGGAGTTAGGTGAAAACTCCTTGGAATCAGCCGCTTGGCTTTTAGATTCTGGCTGCGGATTAATTTTCTCTCAGACTGTAATTCCCTGGTCCACCACCTGCTCTCTGACACCCATTCCAACCCCTGGTTTTCCATAAACAAAGACTGTCAGTGGATTCACTCTGCCTTTTGTTCTATTCAGAAGCTTATACAAAATTAAAAGGTCAACTATTGAATAGAAAGTTCTCTACCCTAATCACTGCAGCCAAGAAAACTTGCTCCCTTCTGTATTTTTCTATAAACAAGGCCACTTGGCACACTACCTGTATTGCTTAATAAACCCTGTTCAAAGGAGAGCCATAATGCTTGCCAGATTTAATGTTATGCCTTCCGCCTTGTTACATGGCAGATTTAACAAGCAAGAAAAGTGTATTGCTGGTTCAGTTGAATCTCTGGCCCACCAATTATTACACTGTTTCAGATTTAAGGAAATCAGATCAAAGTATGTGAATCTTATCCTTTACGCTTACCTGATCTCCCTGATTTATTTAGATTACACTACTTGCTGAACAATCCTGATCCTTCTCTCTGTATGATAGTGGCAGACTTTCTCCTGGAAACTACTAAATCCCAGTAGATTTCCTTTTACTAAACATTTATTTCCTGTATTGTAAATTTATGTTTTTAATCAGTTATTTACTATTGTTGTATTGTTGTCTATGCCAGTAAAGGCTTGCTGAAACTAAACTAAACAAACAAACAAACAAACACCATCGCCTCACAGGTCTGGCTTGCCACCTATAGATACTGGTTACACCTACACTGACAGAGTATTGCCAGGAAGTTTGATATACTGTTTGCTTAATGATTATCTCAATTCTACCTGGCAAATCACAATTTTAAATCAGATTGAATGTATCGGAATCTCTTTCAACCAACTTCTTCCACTGGATGAAGCTCAAACATTTAGGGTTCTTAAACAGCGAACCCTGGATATTGAAGGTCAGATGATGATGACAGGTGCTAGAAGAATCTGCTCCCCAATGTTCTATGGTATTCGTCCACCCAAGCCAGGCTCCATACTAAAATACATGCACAATCTGGCAACACCTTCTTTCCGCCGATACTTTATGCTAGCCCGATTAAACGTTTTATCAACTGCCGATACTAAAGGTAGATATCTAAATATCCCAAAATGTGAAAGACATTGTTCCTGCTCAGCGGGACATCCCAAAATGACAGCACACATACTCCTGTTCTGTAACAAGTTGGCGCCCATATGGTCACTTCTTATCAAAGCTATTTTGAAGAAGAGACCAGGGAGAAGAGATCACGAAACAGTAGCTTATTTGCTTAGCAACCAACAGCCACATATTACAGTGATGGTCGCCATATTTTTATTTAAGGCTTTTAGATTTCAAGAGTAATTTTACTATTTTCAGAATTTGCTTTGATTTTTTCTGAATATCTGTTTTATTTTGTGTATTGATGCCATTAAAGGTCTTCTTATTTGTTATTTGTATATAGTTCACTCCTGCCTGATTTCCATCCACTGAAATATCACCTGATCCCATTGAGTTTGTTCAATAAATTTTAGTTTTGTTTGTCCAACTTGTCTCAGGTGTCTAGTGCCTTGAAAAGGGGGCATTTGCCATGGTGGAAAAAGGGCTCCCTTTACCTTTGACAAGCTTAAAACATCTCTTATGCTGCCATCAAGACAGCTCAGTCATAGAAATGGTGGGGAAGCCTGCCCAGCATAGTTAGGAGCCTGCCACAAATAATTAGGAGAGTGAATGATTGGTGACAAGATGTAAAATAATTTCTGTTGAACTTATTGAAATTTCTCAGGAGGTAAGATTATCCTGTGGACCATATTGTGTAGTTATGTGTGATTCAACCCCTATATAATTTCACTAGTGCTGGTGGACAAGAAAAGAAATTGTAACCTTTTGATACTATCACACCTCTTAGAATAACTAATGAAGGTTCTACTAATAACAGTGGTGGGAACTAGTAAGTCATTATAGCTAAGGAAATATGCTGCTATCAGGAGGTCCCTGGTTAAACTTTCACTTTTGCCACAAATTCTCTAGGTTATCTTGGTCGAACCACTGTGTTTCAACCCCCTCCACCAACAATACTGCAGATGATAAAAAGAATCATCTTAATTACAGAGCTGCTGTCAGGATTGCAGCAAGGTAATGTGCTTGAAGCACTTTGAACACTGCTAGTATTATATAAATGCTAGGCATTAATGGGTTGGTTGCATTTTGATTCCATACTTTCGTGTTTGCACTGAGAAATGCTTCACAGGATTCAGCAATTGCAAACCAATGACAAGATGCCAATCACTGTGCACTGAACTGGATGAATTTGCAATGTGAGCTGCAGCCAAGGAGCACATAAATAAACATAAAATGGGATCAGGAGCAGGGATGTGCTGCAAACTACCACCTTTGAGAAGAGAAAAATGGCATAGAAATGCTTGTGTTGAGGCTAAAGAAGACTCCAGAAGGAATTTTAAACATTGAATGGCTGAAAGCACAATGGCCAATGAAGTTTGACTAGAGTTGACATCAAATTATACATTCCCAAAATAGCCCGTATACTCCATGTATTGTATACAGATGTGTTCTCAGTGTGAAAGGTCCTCCGAGGAAATACACACAATAACAACTGTGAAAATGTCTTCTCAACAAACTGCAGCATTCTTAAAGAAAGTGTATAAAATTGAAGCATCATGGAACAAAACAAAACATGCAAGCCATAGCGTTACCTGCCTAAAAATTGAGCATTACATTTGGCAGTTGGGAGTGTTCATGCCCTGAAAGTGAGAGAAGCTTGCACTTGGTTTGGAATAAGTTGTTCTCTAGATAGTTGGTGCATATGCAGAGGGAAAGGGGACATTCAAACTTCATGCTGGGTTATTCTTGAGGCAAAAAAAGGAAATGACAAAGGCAATTGGAATTAGAATGAGTCAACTTCAGTCCAGGTACATCAGCTGAATTGAGTTAAGGCTTGGGTAACCTACAAGGAGTGAATGTCTAATACAGAAAACTACTCGAGGCTGCTCCAAAGTCTTTCACAGTCCTTGTGGTATTATGTAGTGGTTCTTGATGAAAGGACCATAGCCATCACTGGGGACTATAGCCATCACTGACACCAGCTATCAGATGTCACTATCTATCAGAGACTGTACTATCTGAGACTTTTAAGGAAACGACAACTGAATGAAAAACTGCTGGTGACCTTCTACCGCTGTGCTAAAGAGCATTCTAACATACTGCATGCGTGCATGGTTTGCCAGTTGCACAGTGGCAGATAGGAAGGTGCTCCAAAGGGTGATCACCACTGCCCAGAGAATTATTGGCTGCCCTCTCTCTTCTTTGGAAGAACTTTATAATTCCCGCTGCCTAAAGAAAGTTCAGAATATTCTGAAGGACTCGTCTCATCCGGCATACTCTCTTTGTGAAATGTTACCATCTGGCAGACGATATAGGGTTATAAAAACAAGGACAAATAGGCTCAGAGACAGCTTCTATTCTAGAGCTGTGGCTATGCTGAGCTCCGTGGTTTTGTGCTGATGTGGTTGGGGCTGTGTAGTGATGGTTGGAGGAAGGGGAATGTGAGGATGGGGTGTGAGGTCTGAAATAGTGTGCATCGGGGAATGCTTGTAATTTTCATTGTGCATGCACAATGACAATAAATGCTTATCATCATCATCACCAGCACCAGCACCTGAAGGGTTGGGGTCCTGAACAAGCTGATTGGGACTCCATGTAGTACTCCTGCTGAGAATAAGACATTGCCTCCCAGGAATGGTCAACAGTCCTTTATTCACAGACTATCCTTTACAAGTAAAATTATTTCTGCCTCTACTCCACATGGTAGACCATTCTTCAAATCCTCCTCTCCCAGCATCTGAGCTTCTCTTCACTACAGAATGGAAATAGCTCAGTGATATGTGCTTTTGTATCAAGAGTTGAATGGCATGTGGTTTTGCATGAAGAAATTCTGGATTCAATCTCAGACATGTCTATTTAAAGGACCTTGAGAGCTGGCCACAGAGGGGGAGAAAGTGCAGTGTGGGACAGTCCCCAATCCCCACCCACTCTGGCATGGCTCTGTTGAAAGTACCAGAGGCGTAGAGGTACGCAACCTCACCCCCCTCCCTGGTTTACCTTGAAAATAATTTGTTTTCCTGAGTATTTCTGTCAAATGTTGTGGGGGGGAAGGAAGCATAAAACACATGCTTCCTCTCTGTGGCCAGTCCCTCATTCCAAAGCAACAAAACCCTGCCACTGCAAAGGAAAGGAGTTAAGTAATAGTGTGGGTTATTCCTTAGGATCCACAAGAGCATATTCATGCATCTATGGGTTGATTTCTGTTGGAAGAACCTGACATCTTAACTTCCTCTGAAGCCTCAAATGTCTTGAAATACTGTACTGGAGAGTAGTGTACTGTACTGTTTCCCTCATAGTGTTGCTAGAACTGTCTTGGTAAATGCCAAGAGATTTTTGAGGGCAGGGCCTGAGTGGGTAGTTTTGGGAGGATATGGCATCTGGCTAATGCTCCAGGAATTTCCCCCAATATGGTGAAGGAGACATGGGGAAATTCCCAGAGTGCCACCCTTGAGGCCATTTTTCCAACTAGTTTGTCTCCTACTCTTTAATTTCTCAAGGGCGGAAGAGTGGGACTAAGAGTTGAGGTTTACCCACTACAGGTAGGTAAACTGCAAATTGAAGCTGGGAGGTCAGAGAAACATGCTCTACAAATGGAAATCCTTCCATCCATGGAAATGATTTTTGTGAATCCAATCTATCTTTAATTGCCCCTTTATCTTCTGTCTCCTCCCACTCCGCAGCCTCTCCCTAGAAAAGCTATAGTCCTTCACAGTGGAGACCAAAGCAGCTTACATTACTCTCCTCTCCTCCTTTTTATCTGCACAACAACCCTATGAGTTAGGTTAGGTTGAAAGTATACAACTGGTCCAAAATCTCTCAGTGGGGATTTGAATGTGAGTCTCTTAGACCATGCTCTGAAGTGTGACTGCTATGTCACACTGGCTTTTAGAGGGTGTCTGCTGATAAACAGTAGCAAGCAGCCAAACTATTATTATTATAATAATAATTATTATATTAAATTTAGCTCAGTTATGCTATGCAAGTTGGACATCTAGTCACCCAGATGTTGCTGCCAGACCTAGGGCTGCCAATATTGAGGTTCTAGTCACCGTATTTAAGTATTTAAAGATTTGGTGACTTTGTTATTAGAATATATAATTAGTTGGAAGGTGTGTATGTGGGAGGTGGGGGAAAATGGCAGAATTCTGCTAAATGTTAACAGTGATCCAGGATGAATCATGTTGATTCAGATCTGAATTTGAAGTGGTTAGGGCCTGCGTGGAGAGAATTTATGCTCTCTCAATAGGATTCTTGCCCTCATTTCTCTATATCAGCAACAAAAATTTAGCTTTGCCTTTCATTTCACTGAACCGTGATAGTACTTAAAAAGCAGAGCTACTGCAGCTTCATCTCTTTGTAATCAGTGTGTGGGGGGGTCTACTTTCATAGGTTTTGATAGAAAAAATCAAACATTTAGATTTTTAATGGCAACAATTTTACTTAAACTTGACTATTTCTACATTAAAAATCCATTAAAACCAGACTGAAACCTTCCAGCATCAAAGCAAATATCAAGGGATTCAATTATTCAGATTGTTCAGTCAGCTTAGTGAAGCAGTAGGCCTTCTCTTTCTTCCAGGTTTCCATTTGGGATTTCAGGGGGGAGGGGGACACCAACTAAAATTTGACAAAGAAACAAATGTCAGTGTTTTAGTGCACCATAAAGCATTACAATCCAGATTAAAATCATGTTCAAATGTGCAGTTCTAATGCGTTTTCAGGAAAGGGTTTATGCTTTCATGGATCTCTTGTTTTAAATCCAGTGAGAATTGAAAAGCACTGAAATGGAACAGTATTGTCCTGATTCTTATGTGTTTTACCCAGGATACCTTGTGCCTCCCTTGCTTGGTATGTTACACAATCAGTTGCAGTCTGTGGTGTGCTTCAGAAATAAGGCTAAAATTATTATTTTCCACATAAATTCAATTGCTGATAATGTTTCAGAATTCAAATTAGATTTTTATAGGAATTTATGTCTCTACTGAAAATTGACTTTGAGCAATATGTGCATTAAAAACATCATATTGTTTATAGGTGAATTTTTAAAGGAGCAGTTATAGCAATTTAATAGCAACTTGCAAATACAATATTTTCAGACAATTCTCCCATTTTGTACACTATTAAAAAAATCTCATCCAGCCCACTAGTTAAAATCCCAGGTCCAGCTCTCTATGTCATTGACTGGACAGGTGAGGCTACTGGCAACCATCTCCAATATTTAGCCTATTCAGGCATGTTGCTAGTGAAAGGAGCCCCCTGGAAGATTCAACTAGTTCTGCCACAGTAATATTGCATTTATCTGGTTTCCTGGCCTCAGTGGCAAGAGCCACCAGGAGGCAGGGGGTGCGTGTTGCACCGAGCGCACACCTGCAGGGGGAGCCCAAAATCCAAAATGTATTTTAAAAATATGTTTTAGTGTTTTTACTTTGTCGGCTGCGAGGGGGCACAGATTTTAGACTAGCGGCATCAAAATTTCAGGTTATCATCAGGTGACACTCCTGACAGGTTTGGTGAAGTTTGGTTCAGGGGGTCCAAAGTTAAGGACCCCCAAAGGGGGTGCCCCATCCTCCATTGTTTCCAAAGGGAGCTAATAGTAGATGGGGCTTCCCTTTGCAGGTCCGTAACTTTGGACCCCTTGAACCAAACTTCACTAAACCTGGGTGGCATCATCAGGATAGTCTCTTGCTGATAACAGCCAGGTTTGGTGAGGTTTGGTTCATAGGATCCAAAGTTATGGACCCCCAAAGGAGGTGCTTCATCCCCCACTGTTTCCAATGGGAGCTAATAGTAGATGGGTCTTCCCTTTGAAGGTCCATAACTTTGGACTCCCTGAACCAAACTTCACTAAACCTGGGTGGTATCATCAGGATGGTCTCCTGAAAGTAGCCTGAAATTTTGGTACTGCTAACTTAAACATTGCTCCCCTAAGACACCCTCAAATTATCCCCAGATTCTGGTCCCTTCTGAGTGGATTTGAAGGGAGAATCTGGGCTCCCTAGATTAAAAAACATTGAAAGTATTGTCGAAGTCTTTCACAGATGGATTTAACTGGTTGTTGTGGGTTTTCCGGCCGTGTGGCTGTGGTCTGGTAGATCTTGTCCCTAATGTTTTGCCTGCATCTGTGGCTGGAATCTTCAGAGGTGTATCACAGAGAGAAGTCTGTAATAAGAGAAGTCTGGACACAGTGTATAACAGACTTCTCTTTGTGATACACCTCTGAAGACGCCAGCCACAGATGCAGGTGAAACATTAGGAACAAGATCTACTAGTCTACGGTCACAAAGCCTGGAAAACACACAACAACCAACATTGAAAGTGATGCTGTTTTGGGGGCGGGGAAGGAATCTACCCTGAAACAGCATCATTTTCAATGTTGTTTAAACTAGGGAGCCCAGATTCTCCCTTTAAGGTGGACTTAAAAGGAGAATCTGCGCTCCCTTGTCTAAACAATATTGAAAATGATGCGGTTTGGAGTGGTGGTGGGAATCCTCCCTGAAACAGCATCACTTTCAATGTTGTTTAAATTAGAGAGCCCAGATTCTCCCTTTAAGTGGATTTAAAAGAAGAATCTGGTCTCTCTAGTTTAAACAACATTAAAAGTGATGCTGTTTCAGGGTGGATTCCCCCCCCCCCAAAAAAAACAGTATCACTTTCAATGTTGTTTCAACAAGGGAGCCCAGATTTGTGAGTTGGGGCATGTTCTATAATGTGATTGTGACTTTGAGATGACATGGTGCAAAAAATTGTTCTTTCATCATAGTGGGGGAGGGCGGCCTTTGGTTGTGGGGGGGCTGTCCATACCGAGGGGGGGCGCAAAACTCAGCTTTTGCACTGGGCTCCATTTTCCCTAGCTACGCCTCTGCCTGGCCTGGCTCAGCTCCATGTGATTGAAGAATATGTTCCAGTATGTGTAAACTGGGTGGGAAAGCTTGTCAGAAAAGCAAGAGTTGGTCCTGGTCCAGCTTTACTAGGCAGCTTGAAACTAGATGCTGCAATATGTGCACGGTTGCTGCCCAAGACAGTAGTTGCTATTCACATTTTCCCATCCTCCCTCTCCATAACATCTGGTGCAACTTCCTTCCTGACACAGACTGCCATTGGTTGGGATTGGGGAAATGAAAAAGTTATGAGGTCAGAAGATGGAGATGTTATATATGTTACAGCAGGGTGCACTAGACACACAACTGCCATTTTTTGTGGCAGCTAAGCGTACATCATGATGGCTTCTTCTAGCCTCAGTTATTGCATCAAACTGGATATCTGAATCTGCCCACTGATCTAGGTGCTGTTAAAAAAACAAGCTGGGCCAATATGCTTTATCAGTGCTCAGATTTTTATCCATATGCATGAACCTGTATTGCTAAACTCATCATTTGTGAATTAATGTGATTTCTGCAAGTTTTTATTCTCTTTCATATTTACATATCAAGAACAAAAAAGAGTGATTTTTCTTGATCGCAAGGTCACCTCTGTGACCTGTCATTATCACTTGTCATTAAGAACCAGTTCACCTTTAGCAGGCTCTCCTTCACCTTAATTGGTTATTTTCTAGCCAGTTAAATTGCTTGACCCTTTAAATTTCTGAGGCCATTTTTATCTTTTTTCCTCCTTGCTTCAAAATATCCTACCTTCCATTGAGGTGGCAATTAATCATAACAACTGTGTTGGCAGGAGATTGACGACTCTTTATGGAACATCCTGTATGCATCTTCTTCACCACTCTCTATCAGTTTGAATATATTAAGAGGAGGAAAAATCTGGTTGCAAGTAGCCGGGGGTGTGAGTGATAGAAACTAGTTTCTGGTGTTCACTGCAAGCTGGAATGATAATATGTTTGAAGTTAAAAAGCTAAAAGAAAAGGGGAAATTAAAATTGGATCTTATTAATTACTTGCACATGGACCAGAATCACCAAAAACGAATCTGCAAATGAAAGCTACAAAAAGATCTATATTATGTTCATTGAGATATTGAACCAACAAAGAAGAGGTCGCTATAGATAATTACTCTTATAAAGAACATGAAAGCTACTACAGTGTTTTCCATCAATGTCACTGAAAGCAATAACATCAGAAGGTTTAAGTTATATAGAAGGAGCCCATGCTGAAGCTACTTCCCCAGTTCTTGATAGATTTTCAAGTTCTAAAATACAAAGTCCCATTTGTGAAGCAGGATCAATTTATTAGTTATGCTTTATTCTTCCATTTTGTTTTTCTGCATTCTTCACTGAAACTTCCTGTTCCTTCAGTTAGTATGATCTTTTGTGTTTAGGTTATCAATGTATTAATTTGAAAATTGTAATTTTGATGCGACTGAGTGTACACCAATAACAAAATTATTTGTGTTAAATCAAAGCACGGTTTTAAATAACTTCTGAAATGAACCAATGACTTTGCTCCCCCCTCCATCTCTGAAGCTATTGGACTACTAACTGTTGGAATACAGCACTGTCTAGTCACAGTGTACAAAGAAGGAAAGGAAGGAATATCCTGCAGGGGGCAGCAAGTTCCAGCTAGACAGGATTGTAGAAGGGGAGTATCTACTTTCTAAAAAGAATTTCCTTGTCTGTCTGCAGAATGCTATTTTTAGGCTTTTCTTCTAGAATAGTCTAGAACAGCATTTCCCAAATGGTGGGTCGTGACCTGGCACTGGGCCACGAAAGCAAAATGCTGGGTCACCTAATGTCCAGGGCTGGGGACAACCACCCCACCCCCATCTTTGCTCTGAGGGCACCACCCACATGGAGCCGGACCAGCCAGGATGATACAGCAGCTTCGGGACTCTTCCACAGCCAGCCGACCACCCACAAAGGGGCCAGAGGTGAAACCACAGCTTACGGCACATGCTGGTGCCACAAAGGAGGTGGGATGGAAGCAGCACCCCAGGGAGCCTCCCTGATACTGGGGCGTGCAGATGAGGCCTGGCGCAGGGCTCAACCTTGCCGAGCCAGCATGGGCAGATGCGTGGTGTGATTACATTCAAATTTGTTTTATTTTACTAATAAATAGGCCATAACATTTTTAATGGGTTACAGAGAAGAGGTATTAAAATAACCGGTCCATGGAAAAAGAAGTTTGGGAAACACTGGTCTAGAACTCTCTCACAGCTAGTAAGGCTGCATTTATTTTTTTCTCCTTCCTATCCAGTTAGTTCCACAATTAAAGTTTTTGTTACTCTTAGCCTAGTTAGTGTCTAGGTGGTGGCTGGAGATTCCTGGGATTTCAATTGATTTCCAGGTGACAGATATAATTTCCTCTGGAGAAAACTTTGGAAAGTGCTTTGGAAAGTGAAATTATACCCTGCTAGTCCTCCCCTCTCCAAACCTCCCCCTCCCCAGATTTAATTACTAAATTCTTCAGGAATTTCCCAAGCTGGAGTTGACAACATCTCTCACTCCATTCATAATGGCTCATGTCAGGGACTCTAAGAAGTTTCAGTTATGAATCCCATAGGCTGAAGCAGAGACCTGACCTAGCATGCCATCTGGATCTGTAGGATGAACTTTGGGTTGACTAGGAGAAAAAAATCGCCCAGACAAGGGTCCTGGCCTGCCCTCCACCTTCACAAAGAAGGGAAGAAATTAGAAACAGTCAGCAAGCCTGGCACCTCCCATGGCTGTGTTGGGATGGATTCATCTGTCTCCATGCTATGCCTGGCTGTGCTAGGTTCAGCTTCATGGTGTTTACTTGGGTCAAGGCACTGCCTTCCATGATCCATATGTGGTCCTTCTATCCTGGCCTACACCAGCCCAAGCGGAAGGAGCAGGTCATCAGAAAATTACCTGTGACTACAATGATCAGTACACCCCTGATAACTATATGCAGAACCTTTTTCAAGAAAAAGTGGTGGGAGCATAGAATAATTACAGGCAGTGTGGTTGTGAATTCAAGTAATCTGTTATTTTGTTATTTTCTGATTAACAGAGCATTAACATTTGCTAGCTCTGGATCCCATGCTGGCAAATGTGCTGAGTCCAGGGATACAGAAGGATCAAGATCCCTCAATGAGAGACTTTTGGCTCCTACCATCTTTGTGATTCTTTCAATTATTCCTACGTATGCAGGTGAAATTAGAGTCCGAAAACTAAGCACCATTGTGTAGTTACATGGCTACTCTGTAAAATGTGGAAAATTGAATGAATTGAATAATTTTCTTAGTCACTATGATGACTGAACTTGATTTTGTCTGTAGGAACCACTCACCTACTTTCTTGCATTCAAATCATAATTGCTTTCTTGGAATCATGCATAAAACATGTGTAGCCGACACTAGAAACACCCACTATAATAATTGGGCTCTTAAAGTTCAGAAACCCCCTGCAGATCAGGATGGTTGAGCTTTTCCAGGGGAGAAATGGCACACATTGGAGTGTCAGTTTCTTCTCTGGATCAAACAGGCTTGAACCTCAGCTGCTAACTGGGTCTGTAAACACTGTCTCTCTATGTGTTCTGTATCACTGTATCATAACAATGCAAATAATTTGAAAAGCCTGACCTACTCTACTGATTACATAAAATGATTTTTTTAAAAAAAATCTTAGGATTTCTCATGAAGCAACATGAGAAACATAGAAGTTAGATTACATGGACTCAGGGACAGAAGATATTATACAAGGAATGGCATATTACTTCTCTCCTGCTGGGAACATGACTCCTTTCAAATCCAGCATTTCCCTGCTCAGCTGAATAACTAAGCATGGATAGGAACTTGCAACTATTGTGAAATGCAAGACCTCATCAAATGGCTTCTAAGGACAATGATGGTCTGCAGTTATGTCTTGCTTTTGAAGTCTAAGTGATCTTTGCTTAGTCAGATGTGGCATTTTTTTCGGCAGTGATATATTCTGAGGCAGGGGAGGGGAGTCAGTTCAGAGGGAAATAAATCAGAAAATTCAGACTTACCAATATCTGGATGATGGCAGAAATTGGCTTTAGAGAGTCATGAGCATGCCCAGAAGCAAGGAAGCCCTGGAATGGCTGTGGAAGTTATGGGAACCTGAGAATACTGAAGGAAATATTCAGAGAACATCCAGAGAACAGCACAGTAGGAATGTGCATCCATACAGCATCCAGCCCCAACTATGTATAGCTTGGCATCAATACCACGGAAGATTCTGGAGCAGATCATTAGACAGGCAGTCTGCCAGCACTTAGAAGGGAATACTGTAATCACCAAAAGTCAGCATGGGTTTCTGAAAAACAAGTCATGCCAGACCAATCTTATCTCTTTTTCTGATAGAGTGACAAGCTTGGTAGATGAAGGGCAGAGGCGTAGCTGGGCCAAACTGCTGGGCCAATTTGAATGTTTAACATTTGAAAGGTATTCATACTTTATGTCTCAGAACAAGGAACACAGAAAAATCTTAAATATATTGGTTGGTGCAAAGTTTAATTCTGTCTGATGAAAAGTTTAGTTCTCCCTTGTCATAAAAAGAAATTATGTTGATTTCTGTGATGCTAAAGCCATTAGATAGTCTTGTTAAAAACAAATTTAAGTAAAGCGAGTACTTGTGCAGTTGATAAGAGTTTTTTCCCCCTAAAATAATATTGGAATATTTCAATTCTGGAGCTTTGGGTTTTAAAATGACAGCTAGACTCTGAACAATAGCTCTTTGATCTTGAGAGGCAGTTTGTTCAAACTCTAATGTATCAAAATGGCTGACTGCTGTTAATCCCATTTTTTTAAAAAAAAAATATTGCAAATCTGATTTGAAAAACTTTATACAGTGAATAAAATATGAAAGAGCCAGGAACATGATGTTTGTCTCCTGAACCAACCTGGTTTTGAGTGTCAAAAGCATTTATCTGAATGTTGGTATATTAAGTTATAATTAATTAATTAATTGACAATAATTTTGAAAATGAACTGTTGTGAATGGATTACAGACTAAAGCAAATGAAGATGGATTCTTAAGAATTGAACAATCTGCACTTTCCTAACTTTGTGTATGCTAAGTAGACAAAGTTGACCATGGCTCAGTCTATTTTTGCATGCACAAGGACACAAATTCAATCCCTGACATCTGAAGTTAAAAAGATCTCTGCTTGAGAGTCTGGATAGTCACTGCCAGTTTGAGTAGAAAATACTGGCCTTGATAAACCAATGGTGTGATTCAGTATAAAAGTAAAGTGAATGTTGGGGTGGGGCGCATAAAAGACATTTAAAAGTGTACCCCCTGATAGTGATGGTGACAAGGAAACAATATTTTTCTGGCACCCACAATTCCAGGTGGTCAAAGGCCTGTTGGGATCTTATCTGAAGTAGAAGGTAAATTCCTTGTTGGCCTGTCATTGTTTTGTTCAACACTTCATAGATAAAATCTCTTGTATCTGTTCTTTTTAATAATTATTTTTATTAATTTTTAATAACTACACATTATAATTAAACAATACATACAACACTACAGAGATCCAGTCACCCTAATACTAAATAACAACTTACAGAACAACACCAGAAAGAAAGAAAAAAGCAAAACAATACTTGACTTCCTGCCCATAACCACTTGCAGAATTAATGTTTAGTACTTTACTGTTACCACTGGTATCTAGACTAGCAATTGGCATAAAAGAAAACGGGTCCACAGGAGGGCAACCAAAATGGTAAAAGTCTGCAATCTATGCCCTACAAGGAGAGACTTAGGGAGCTGGGTATATTTAGTTTGGTGAAGAGAAAGTTAAGAGCCATGATAGCCATGTTTAGATATTTAAAGGGATGTCATGTTGATGAGGGAGCAAGCTTGTTTTCTGCTGCCTCAGAAACTAGGACCAGGAGTAATGGGTTCAAGGTGAAGGAAGAGAGATTCCACCTAAGCATCAGGAAAAACTTCCTGACAGTAAGGGCTGTTTGATGGTGGAATGCACTACAATGGAGTCTCCTTCTTTGGAGGTTTTTAAAAAGAGGCTGGATGGCCATCTGTCAGGATTGCTTTGATTGTCTGTTCCTGCATGGCAGGGGGTTGGACTTGATGGTCCTTGGGGTCTCTTCCAACTCTATGACTCTATGAAATCATACTATTTGTATTTCTATCCTTTTCAAATAGAGAACATACATGGTATAACCTTATCTCTCCAACTTATTTCTTGGGTTTAAAGGCAATTATTTTATTTATTTATTTATTATTAATTTTATATACCGCCCCTCCCCCAAAGGGCTCTGGGCAGTGTACTACATAATAACAAAAAGACAAGTAGAGCATTTAGGCAATTACAAATATAAATAATGTAGGCTCCATTAACCATAAATTAAAACACCATTAAAATACAGCAATACATAATTAGTGGCGTCCAACATTAAAACCCTTGTAAAAACCCTCCCAAGAGGGGGAACAGTGGGCCTTAACATAAATTAACATAAATTATTCTTAAACATTTTAACCCACTAAATAAATACTTAAGACTGCTGTCTGACATTCTTTTAAAAAATAATATATAGCATTCTACTTAGTTTTACTAGGTTTTATCTACATTTCAACTATTTCACTAGATGTTTTTAAATAATCTCTTTAATGTTTTTCTTGCAGAACTATTTGGCTCTTATTGCAGAAGTAATTCTCTCTCTCCCTGGCTTTTGCATATGAAACGAACCCCCCCCCCCCCCCCAGTTTCCACCAGGGCCGTTTTTGCTTGGCACAATTACACCGGTGTTGAGCTGGGATCATATATACCTGGGCTATTTTATCCAGGTTTCTGCATACGCATGGTTCCCTGCTTCTGCCCAGGGGCAGAGTTAGTAATGTTCCAGTTTGCTCTGCATAGCCCGGACTTCTGTATTTGCTTCAGAAGCATTTCTGAGCATGCCCCGTGTCCCACATTCTGATTGGCTGTTGCTTTTGAATGTTGTCTATATTTTATTGGAAAAAAAACTTGCACACCCAACAGAGGAAAAAATCAAATTACAAAAGAAATGCTTTTCTGAGTTGCTTCAAGCTTGCTTGTGGTCGACAGAAGACCTAGAGCTTGCATATCCATCATTCCACCCCTGCCCATTTGCTTGCCTGCTTCCCCAAGCCAAGTGTGTTCATGTGAACTGAGCATTCTAAACTGGGTCACCACTACTTTCCCACATTCTTGCACTGGGAAACTCAGCACAATAAGTTATGAGTATGCACCAAGACAAAGATTGTCAGCGGCTGGTGAGATTCTTTACATTCCCAATCAGTTTGCAATGGCACCTTCCCCCTGCCCCTTGGCTCTTTTCATCCTAGCAATAGTAACTCTGTCATGTGGCCTATCAGATTTGGCTATGTGGCAACATCAGTGAGAGTAAAGCTAGTTCAGAGAGAGGATTTCCTGAACAAGCACTCTGAATTAGCTTTAATTGCTCTGGGATAACAGCAAAGACTGACATATAGCCAAATCTGTGGTCCAGCACTACTCCTGCAACATTATGTGGTTAACAATATGATTTTTACACTGTCTCTTGGAAGAACAAAAGAATGCTGTTGAAGTAGCAGCTGATAGGCTGCGAACACAAACAATCAGGTATGACAAAAGGTAGCTTTAGGAGGGGCAGTCTTTTGGGAAACATTTCAGACTCCTTGTCAGGCCACAAAATGTTCACTGGGAACATTAGCTTTACTCTAATTGATCCTTTCCCTTCACCTAGTTTCTTGCAAAAAAATTGTTCTTTTGTTATAAACACACAATAGATTTTTACTTTGGTTTAAGGTTTTCAAATGTGTAAAAGAGGTTGGTATAAGCACAATGGCAAGACATTGTTCTCCAGGATTGTGGAGAGAAGGATAAAAAAGTAATGGCCTTACATTGAAAGATTGTAGGTTAAATAGCTGGAAGGATTTTTTAACCTTAAGAACAGTCAGGTAAAGTAAGAAATAATAATAGAAGGAAGGCTGGAGGCTGTCATTCTGAGAAATTTGTGTGGGGTGGGAGGGGACGATCCATGATGTTAGATTTGTATCCATTACATTAAAAAATTAGTCTTGCATGGAGACAATGACATAATAATCCATTATCCTGCAGGGATACTAAAAATTAGTTGCTGAAGTCTTCTTTTGCTAGATTTCCAAGGGAAAGAAGAAAGTGAATTAGAGAATATGCAGGCACTTTATGGTTATGTATTGGTAACATGAGTACTAGGGGACATGAATTTCAAAATAGTGATGGATATTTTGAGATAAGATCCCCAAAACTTTGCCAATAGGCATCAGTTTCAGAACCGATAACAAACACGAAGCACTGTCTGCTCCACTCTAAATAATATACACATAATGCAGATCAGCATTATGATATCAGCATACCTGTTTTTACAGGTGGAAGTGTGTACAAAAATGACAACATATCCTTTGGTGGATAGTAGAAGGATGTTTAGGGGAGACAGTGGAATGTGGAGATGGAAATGGGTGTTCCCAACATAAGGACCACAGATGGGAAAGAGTCAAAAAGACCTTGCATGTAGGGGTGTGTATTTAGATATGCAAAAATCCACAAAAGAAGGTGGCAACCTGGAAGTCAAAAAGCCAAACATTTTTTGGCTTTTGTTTTTGTTTGTTTTTTAGTTTGGTTTTGTTTTGCTTTTTGGCTTTTTGACAACATGGGGGGATTTTAAAATGTAAAGCCCATTTATGAAGCTGATGATTGGACTTTAAATGTTAATCCCCCCTTTAAATTTACCTTGACTGGTAGTCTGCTGGACTTTCAAGTGGATTCTGCTGAGCCAGCAAAGGCTTCCTCCTTCACTGGATTGCTTTGGAAAGGATCAGTCTCTTGTTGTCCTTTTCCTGCTTTGGTTTCCAGGAAACAGGAGGGATGGAGAGGCATCTTGAAGGGATGGGGAGAGGCACCTTGAAGGGACAAATTTGATCAATGCCTGAAATGTATTTTGCATTGCATTTTTGTTAGGCTTCTGCAGTCCTAATATGGATTATAACAACCTATAGAGAGAAGAGGGAGGGAATGGCAGCAGAAAATTAGAGTGGCTAATAGGATTTTCGTTTTGGGGCAACACCTCTGGTGAATCACAGAAGGTGTTTTTGGCCTAGATTTCTTATAGATTTTTCTGTGCATGGCCAAAAAGCATAAAAAGGAGGTCTGGTTCTCACAATCCCTATTCCAGGCAGAAGTTTGAGAGAGTTCAGTGCAAAGCTTAGCTTTAGCTGCTGTCCCTCTGAGTTTCTGGTGTTTCAGTTGCTGCATTCCTTTGGATTCCTGCCAGCCTGGATCGAATTCCTGCTGTCTGCCTATTATCTGGAGAAGAAGGCACTGAATAATTTGAAAGGATTGGTTTATTTTTAATTATTTTATTTCACCGTGAAAGGTGCCTGTTGCACCTTTTAGACTTTGGTCTCAGGGTCTAGTGCCAGGGTCTGCAACCTGCGGCTCTCCAGATGTTCATGAACTACAATTCCCATCAGCCCCTGCCACCATGACCAATCACCATGGCTGATGGGAATTGTAGCCCATGAACATCTGGAGAGCCGCAGGTTGCAGACCCCTGGTCTAGTGAGATCTAAAAGACCATCAGTTGGCCTGAATTTGTTTTGGTTTACCTGTTTGTTAACATTTGTTTAGGTTTTTTTGTTGCATTTTCAGTGTTTTTTTGTGCGTAGGCGACTATATTGGACTTTTTCTCAGCTATCTTTTTTTGGGGGGGGGTGAGGATGTATTTCTTTCACCCCTTCTATCTTTTGCTTGGAAACACTTGCCATCTTCTGGTGAAGAATGGGGGAAAGACAGCCAAAAATCCTTGAAAGACCTGAGGATCTTGTTGTCTTCTCCTATCTGGTTTGGGGGTTTTGATGCTTGTCTGTGTTTTGAAATTTAGTTGGTTGCAATGTTTTTGGGTATTTTTTTGTTTTTGTTTTTTAAACAGATATTTTTATTTCCTTTGGGTATATGTGTGTATGCATGTATGTGTTCTTTTCATCCCCTGTTCCATGGTGGGGTTTTTTTTTTGTGGGGGAGGTTTTTACTCCTGGTTTCATGGTTGGACAGAGCGCATCTTCATTTTCTCTGTTGCGTTGAGCTGTTGTAGTATTGTAGGCCCTCGTTCCCTGTTTTTGTTGTTGTTTCTTTAAAGAGTTTTTTGGGGTGGGGTGCTCACTGTTGATTTATTGTGATGGTTGTACTCATCCTGTGGTTGTTGTACTCATCCTGGCAGTTTCATTTGAGTCATTTTGACAGGGGTCCCCAAACTTTTTAAACAGGGGGCCAGTACACTGTCCCTCAGACTGTTGGAGGGCCGGACTAAAAAAAAAGCAGCCAGCAAGCGATTCGCCAGCCTGGCTGATGCCAATGGGAGTGAGGCGGAACAGAAAGCCTGAGAGCAACACATGGAGTAGTCAAGAGGGAAGGGCGGAGCAGGAGTTGCCACGTGTAAGGTTTCCAACTCTGGGTCAGAAAATTCATGGAGATTTGGGGGTGCCATCATGTAATTGCAATCAACAGCCGTTGGGGCCGGTTCCTCCTCTCCCTCGAGCCCCCACTGCGTATGAATGGAGCCATCGCTGCCATGCCTGGCGGGCCGGATAAATGCCTTCAGGGGGCCATATTTGGCCCCCGGGCCGTAGTTTGGGGACCCCTGCATTTTGATATAATAGTTGAGGTTAAGTTTTAACAAGGGCATGTTAGGAATTGTTTTTTTAAAAACTCGCATATTAACTTAGTGCAGGGTTTTAATTTCTTCCTTATGGTAGGTGTCAAGAAGAGTCAAGATTAACTATTTGTCTGCCAAATAGTTAATTAGCATACAGTAAAGTTTTTCTGCATCATTTCTGAGCTTCATAATAATTGAAGTAGGTGACCTTAAAATTCGTTCATCAGTTTAGGCTGTAGCGGTTTTGCAGATGAGCTCTTCTCAATTCCTTTATCTGGAATCAAGGAGCTTGCAGTAGAGAAGCCAGGTCAAATTTTAGTGCAGTTACTCTTCACTTTTTAAAAAGGGTTTATATTTGCTATCATGTTTGATAGGGAGCATGTAGAGTTCTAAATTTAAATGTATCGTATTTATCATATTTATAGTTTTTATAGTTTTATTGTATTTATTATGATTTTATATATGAATGGGCACAACTCCAAGAGAGGAGAGGTGATATAAAATTGTAATAATAAATAAATAAATATATTTTTCTCTGTGTTATTTAGTCAGAGTTTTGACCTGAGGGAGCAATGAGTGACAGGAAGGGAACACAGTGGGACTCTGGGTTGAAGGAGAAGTTTAGTAGAGGTGAGAGGGAGGTAGTAGTTTTTTCCTTATGCATGTGGGGCCTGCTCCTGAGCTGCCTTCCACTACCCCAACCACTGCCTGAAGGGATGCAATGAATAAGCCCTGCAAGGTTCACTTTGTTGATGCTAAAATAGGGGCCAAATTGGCAGCACAACTGTAGATGTCTCTCATCAGCAAAAAATGTTTAGTAAAGTTTGAGTCAGGAGTCATCATTCTGAGACATTCTTCTAGTTTTGGGCCTACAGAGTCCCTTCCTCTTCCTTAAAGGATGAGGTGGTTTCCATGTCTTCCTGCTCCCTCTTAGATCAGGAATCTGCTGTGAGATCCAGCACTGGAAAAGTCATCAGAAGCAACAATGAGATTTGGCAATCAATATTCAAAGGGAAATTAAATTAAAAATGCTCTTATCCTAACAATTTCCCACTTGGGCTAATCACTCTCACTCAAGGACCTACACACACACCAGCATGAGGTGGTCGACCACATTGTATCAGTTCAGATTATGACAGACAGACAGACAGACAGATTAAATTCTTAATGTGCTCCCATGTAAAAACGCCCTGCATTTTTAAAATAAAAATAGGAAGAAGGCTTTCATCCTTATATTTGGGTTTGTAAGCTAATTGTTCTCTTACAGGGAATTATTAAAGTGGGAGAACTTTGAACAGGGTAATCTTTCTCCTACAACCTGAAATGGTACAATCCATCCTAGCATCTCAGTGCCCTCTTGACTCTTAACCACCTCATTCTCCTGCATGATACAACTTTGCCTTACTTATGGATATAAATTGATCATAGTGTAGCTCAACAAAACAAACTGCACTTTAATATTTGCAGCTAGCAATACTGAACTCCATTCTCACTTCAAATGCAAATAGCCTCAAGGAACTCTCCCTAAATGAGTAAGAGCTGAATCAATGCTTGTGCTAAATTCATGCTGTCAAAGTTCCAAAAAGTCATCACAGTGGTATAATTGTGTGGATTGTACTTAGATTAATGATTTTCCACAGCACAATACGATTTCTGTGCTCCCAGAAGCCAATCATTGAAATGCAGAACTGCCAACACACTTTTATCGAATCTTGTTATTTCAGATGGTCTTATAAATCCTGAAGAGTGGAAATCAAGGTTGCTGGTTGTTGACTAATAGAATAAAAATTATTTTACTATTGTAGAGGGGGGGAAACATGGCAAACTTTACCCTTAGGTCATTTAGATACTCCCTGTAAGGACAAAATAAAATCTTGCATTGGCTTCCCTGTTTTTCAGTGATTCTTGATTCAGTCATCAGGTACCCTTGGCTGGGGAGAAAAAGGTGAAAAACTGTGGGGAAAAGGCATCACTTTCCAAGGTGTACACACATATTTCTATTGGCCCATACCTCCCATCTCATGAAATTTCAAAAATGTGAAAAACCTGTCACTAGAGGAGAAAGCAAGATGACTGTATGCAGTCATTATCAGACTTTAAAAAAACTTTGGCCGTTTCCGCACGGCCCATTTAGATATTTATTATTACGGCCTTTTGGCCAGCCAAAAAAGGCGCCCCCAGGCCACCGTTCGCACAGGCGCCGTTGCTGCAACGCAGCAGCGGCGACCTGACTCTTCTTCCCTCCCCCCAGGGCGGCGTCAAGCCGCCCTAAACAACAACCCTTTAAAGGGTTGTTGTTGGGGAGGGAGCGTCTTCCCTGCGGCGCGGTGCGAACCGTGCCGCCGGGAAGACGCTGTCTCCCGTCTCCGCCCCATTCACGGTGTCCTCCTCGTCGCCTGCGGGGCGTCGCAGCCCCGCCCACACTGTCCTCCGACCTCCAGGGGTCGGAGGGCAGCGTGGGCGGGGCTGCAACGCCCCGCAGGCGACAAGGAGGACACTGTGAGTGGGTCGGGGAGGGCGCAAAGGCGGCTCCGTGCCGAGCCGCCTGCGGTCTGCCGGCCTCCCCTTCGCCTGCTCGCACTGGCGTCGCGAGCGCTCCTGCACGCTGACAGAACTCCTGCCGGTGCGTATTTCCTGGCCGCGTGCAGAAACGGCCTTTGAAAATTCTATCTGAAAAATTGGCATTTATTGTGTGACTCTAAATGGTTGAGCACTGCCTTAAATTTAGCATGAAGAGCTACAATGGCTGGATAGAGCCTTTCTTGTAGAGTGTGGAGTGGCAAACTTAGGCCCCTTCCGCACATGCAAAATAATGTGTTTTCAAACCACTTTCACAACTGTTTGCAAGTGGATTTTGCTATTCTGCACAGCTTCAAAGAGCACTGAAAGCAGTTTGAAAGTGCATTATTCTGCATGTGTGGAATGAGCCATAGACTAGGTTTAGAAGGTCCTCCCCTCCTACACACACATTTTTTTTCAAACCACTGTGTGGTGATCCATAAGGAATCTTTGAAGGGGTTTTAAGATATGCTTAGCTTCATTCATATTTTGAAATCCAGATTGTTGCACTATAACAATCTTCAAAATTATGCCATTTGACAGTAGTAAATTTGAACAAGAACAGTGGATCATGTTACTCTTTCTCTGTCACTGCTGGTAAAATGGGGATTGTACAGTGCAGACTTATATGGAGTTACACCTTTCTAAACCCAACTCTGCTAGGATGGTGGTGGTGATAGTGATCTACTATACAGAACAAAATGAAGAGTATGGATAATCCCCACCAAAAAGTGGTTGCAGATATTAAAAGTATAAAAATTCTTGTTGATAAAATCTGGATAAATAACCCACTACTTGACTCCCAATCCTAAAATAAATGTTAACACTTTTAGAAAAGCTTTAATCCCATTTTCCAAAGAGTCACTATCCTTTGGTCCTCATCTTTCCCTTGTAAAGCATCCTTTATTACAGAGTTCCCTCTCAATTACAACTGTCTCTAAATACTGCCACCTGGGAATCCAGATGTGCACTTCCCTTGAAACCACAGTCCTCTCCCAGACAACATACTGAAAGTGCAATTATACTTAGTTTTAGTATCAATTATGTTCAAATTAATGAATACAATAGTTTGCAATTTATCTGTATGGACAGCACATGGAATCGAATTAAAAATGTATTGAGCCATAAACATGAGCAATCATAAATGGCTGATTTTAAATTCTGTTTCGAAGCACTTATTTAATAAACAAGGCAAGTCTGTGTTGAAGCAGGATTAAAGCACTTTGTGATCACCAGACACCTACTATTTAAAAAAATGCCCAGCCCTTAATGTCTGCAAAGATTCTACATGGAAACTCCCATTGTTCTGATATCATCCACAGGGCTACCAAGAACCAAGGACTAGAGGGGAAAATTCCAGGGATCCTGGTCACCCTGAGCTTTCAAAGAGCTAGACAAGAGCTCTTTCAAAGAGCTATTTATTTTCATATAATGTTTGTGATGGGTCTAGCCAGGATGCAGAAGAGCAGAGATATTGTCGAAGCCGGATTCAGCTGGTCCTTGTGGGCCTTCTGGGCTGTGTGGCCATGGTCTGGTAGATCTTGCTCCTAACATTTCACCTGTATCTCTGTATCTTCAGAGGTGTATCACAGAGAGAAGTCTGTTACACACTGTGTCCAGTATTACACACTGTGTAACACACTGTGTCCAGTGTTACACAAAGTGTGTAACAGACTTCTCTCTGTGATACACCTCTGAAGATGTCAACAACAGATGCAGGTGAAATGTTAGGAACAAGATCTACCAGACCACGGCCACACAGCCCAGAAAGCCCACAACAACCAGCAGAGGGTATCTTCATCTAGATATGGATGTTAGATGCCCTGATCCTCCATGCTCCTCCTCCATATATTTGCCAGTCTATGATGATCAGGGATTTTATGTTTGATAACTTGATGAGGGTGGTCAATGTTGTAAGTGTTTATAGGCCATATGAGAACCATTCATATCAGAGATGCTGGTTTTGGCACCTTTCCCCAGTCATTTGTGTACCAATCCCAAAGGGGCCGGGGGGCAGATAGAGAAGGCTACTGTTGATGCACTAAAATGAAGAGGAAAAGGAAACAAAGACATGAATGCCTTATCTTTCATTTGTATCCTTACATTTATAAATCTCTTCCAGGCATTGGCCTAGTTGTCATAACATGATGATATCCTTGACACTAGCTTCCTGATATTCACACAGTTCTGTCTTTCCTGCTTTTTAAGAAGTGCCTCAAGATATTTCCACATACCTTTCCATATACTGAATGAAGTGGTTCAATCTTTTCTTTGACTGCATTATCATCTTTACTCCTTCCCTTTCTGCATAGGTTTATTTACATTGTAATCCTCTGGGTAGAGGATTGTTATATTTTAAAGTATATTCTTTTTAATATTACTTAATACATTATTTTAGGTATTAAGAAGTAGTAGTAGCTGTAGAAGTAGTATTAGTAGTATTCAAAGCAATGACAGACTTCCCATCTATTATCTACATCAACGTTTCCTTAAGGAGTGGCTCTCTGCAACTTTACCCCTATCTGTCTTTACGGGAGGTTGAACAACTAGCCTCGTGGTGCCACTGGAACAATCTAGAACTGAACACACTTAAAACCGTAGAAATGGTGGTAGATTTCAGGAGAAACCCTCCCATCCTACCTCCTCTCACAATACTAGACAACACAGTATCAACAGTAGAGACCTTTAAATTTCTAGGCTCCATCATATCTCATGACCTAAAATGGTCACCTAATATCAAAAATGTCATCAAAAAAGCACAACAAAGAATGTTCTTTCTGCGCCAACTCAGGAAGCTCAAACTGCCCAAGGAGCTGCTGATACAGTTCTACAGAGGAATCATTGAGTCTGTCATCTGCACCTCTATAACTGTGTGGTTTGGTTCTGCAACCCAACAAGATCGACACAGACTTCAGAGAATAATCAGAACTGCAGAAAAAACAATTGCTGCTAACCTGCCTTCCATTGAGGACCTGTATACTGCACGAGTCAAAAAAAGGGCTGTGAAAATATTTACTGACCCCTCGCATCCTGGACATAAACTGTTTCAACTCTTACCCTCTAAACGTCGCTACAGAGCACTGCACACCAAGACAACTAGACATAAGAACAGTTTTTTTTCCCGAATGCCATCACTCTGTTAAACAAATAATTCCCTCGATAATGTTAAACTATTTATTATATACTTATTATATAATTACTGCACTACTTTTTTCATCATTCCTATTACCCATCTCCTCCCACTTATGACTGTATGACTATAGCCTGTGCTGGCATTTCATTTCATTTTATTTTACATTTTATTTTATTTTATTTTAGTTTATGATTTTACATTTTATGTTTTCATTACTACTGATTGTTTCCTGATTGCTTACTAGACCTATATGACAATCATTAAGTGCTGTACCTTATGATTCTTGACAAATGTATTTTTCTTTTATGTACACTGAGAGCATATGCACCGGAGACAAATTCCTTGTGTGTCCAATCACACTTGGCCAATAAAGATTCTATTCTATTATCTACATCATCAGAAGAACCATATAAAGATCCCTGCTGGATCACATTTTAGAAAAATCCATCTAATTTCAATATTCTGCTCCAATTATGTTCTGTCGGTTGGACCTTGGAAGCCATAGTAGGTAATTTTTCATGGCATCCAATTGGTTCCATTCAGTCATCTAAATGAGCATTTGACGTGGTAAATCATAATTTTTTTGCTCAACTCCTTGTCAGTATTGGGGTACATGGGACAGATGCAGTGGCCAGTTTCATTTCTTCAAAAGATGATTCAAAGGGAGAGGATGTCATTGAGGGGTCTCGGGGGGGCAATCCTCTCATCAGTGTCTACATGTGCCACCTTACCCAGCTAGTCCAGAGTTTGGGGCTGGATTGTCATCAATATGCTGACATTCAGCAAGATATGTTAATGGGTGGCTGCCCAGACACCATTCTGGATATATTTGCCAGAGAACTGGAGGTTGTGGCAAGATGGTTGAGATAGTCATCTGAAATTGATTCCATCAGAGATAAATGTCCTGTGGCTGGGTTTGGGAGACCTGGGATTGGGGTGCCAGCTCCCTTCTCTGGATGGTTGTAATTAACACACAATCATCAAGGATCTTAGAGTGGTCCTTGTCACATCAGTGGAGGAACAGGACACAAATGTAGCCAGCGTAGCATTTTGCCTCCTTTGCCAGATCCAAATACTGGCCTCTTACCTATTTCACTTTAAAACATAATCTGGATTTAGAAGTGGAAAAAACCCCCAGCAAACAGAGGCTGTTTCCGCACAGCCCAATAACGGTTCCCCGGGGACAATAAAAACATCCTCCCGGGGTGCTGTTCACACAGCAGGTTTTTCAAAAACAGCGTCTTTCACCTGCTGCTGTGCGAACGGCAGTGGGTAGAAGGTGATGTTTTCCCACCCGCCTTCCCCAAACAGCTCTTACCTTCTCCTGGCCTCCAACTCCAAAGTCATTGCTCTGGCCAAAGGGGCATGTCCCCTGGCCTTCACAATGTGACAGAAGCCAGGAAGAGGTAAGAGCCATTTGGGGATGGCACAGCCTGTGCGAAGCCTGCGCCGTCGGCTGCGCACCTAGCGGGACCACCCATGCAAACGGTCCCGAAGGGTGCATCAGCATAAACTATGCCGATGCACCCCTGCTCAGATGGCCATGCAGAAATGGTCAGAGACAAGATTTATTTTTTATTTCAAACTTTTGAACCCTTTGGTCTGAATTTTTCTTGTCTTTCGTAGAATGTTTTAGATAATGGGGTTTTGAATTTGATTATGGCTTTATAATCAGTTGTACCTTTATTCATATTTGAGTTTGTTCCTGTCCCTTTATTGATGCCACCTGTGCCTTTTCTCTGGTGAAGCAGTTAGCGGAGGCAACTTTGTCTCTATAAGCATGCACGGAGAGATGGCTTGCCCAACCTGTGCCCTTTCTGGGATTCTATGATACATAAAAATGATTTTTATGATACATAACAATTGTTAAGGTATGTGGTTATGATTACTATGTGTAAGGAACTTCAGAAGGACTTGAAACAAAGCAACTTAAATCAGTTTGTTTATTCCATAAACTTCAACGGTCTCAATACACACCATGCAAGAACTGACCCCCCTCGGTTAGAACTGTCGTTTTTACAGACGAAGACACTGCCCCTCCCCTGCACAGTTCCCAAGCAAAGTTTCACACAGGAAAAGCAAAAGTGAGCTTCAAACATACATGATAAGCATCATAAGCGCCATAGCAGAGGTCAATACTCAGACGGGCAGTAAGCCCCGAGGAATTACGAGAAATGTGCCAAGGACGAGTCGGCTGGGTGAGCGCACTAGCACCCCACCTATACCTTCCCGCCTCCCCTAAGAAAACCCTCCCTCAGGGCTTTGCGAGGGAAGGCTTTATGGAAAGCAGAGGGAATCAAAGGGGGGGGCATCTCAATATTTTCCACGTTAAATCCACTTGATTATGACCACAGGGGTATCCCACCCAGGGAGACCAGATATTGCAGCCGATTGCGTAACATAGCGAGAGTCCAGAATAAGCCGTCCGATCTCGTGAATGCTTGTGGCCATCAATCGATCACCCGTGAGGAACCTCCGTTGTAGCAGGTTGTGCCAGGCATCTGAAGCTGGGGAGCCTGCTTTGGAGTAGACTAGAGTGAAGAGACAGAGGGTGGAATGTTACTTAATAGGTTAGGCAGTTTCCAAACGCGCGGTCACCCCGTTAATTACTTTGGGAGATTCTGAATGGCCCTGCATGAATTTCTTGCCTAGTTTTGGAATATTTGTGCACACATCTCTCAAAGTTTCTGGTAGAAAGATAAAACCCAGAAGCCCACTTCTGCAAAGGGAAGTCAACCCCATGCTTGTTCACTGCTTGGAATTTTTGAGCCTCTTAGCGCTTGCAGAAAGGGAGGTGGAAACAGATTTCCAACCCTCCGGCCAGGGACTTAATCCAGTCTCCAAATTCGGGAGACTGCAAGCGCCAGAATCGGGAGTTCAGGTAAGGGGGGGAATCCACCTCAGACACTATTTCAAAAGGCGCTTTATTGGTGCTACTGTGCACCGCATTAATGTAGGCATGTTCAGCTTAAGGGGAGCAGCTCCAATTCAGTTGTTTTGATGGTAATTGGTGCTTAACAAGCGTAGATTAACATTGTTGTGTTCTATTTGGTCACGTTAGAGTCTAGCCGTCACTTTGGGCGTGGTAGAAGTGGTGACAGCTGAGGAGTGGTTCCCAGGATGTGTCCAAAAGGGCCTTCCCAAAATTTAGAGATGGGTTGGGGACCCCTACTCAGGAAATTACTAATACTCTCCTCGGGCTGAGTGCAAGAGCGATGCACACATGTTGAATGAAGCAAGCTGGCTAGCTTAGAGAGGCCAGCAGGATGGTAGGGTGGCTGAGGCAGAGTAGAGCCTGCTTGGAGAAAAGGTCTACCACACTACCCAGAGCCGTGGACTACACATGACTCTCAATTGGATCTGTTATAAAAGTCCATGGATACTTAGTCAGCCACAGTCCACAACTGTGCAGCTGGAGGGATGGGATGCAACAGTCCATTAGAG
Source organism: Sphaerodactylus townsendi (assembly GCF_021028975.2). Lineage (NCBI taxonomy): Eukaryota > Metazoa > Chordata > Lepidosauria > Squamata > Sphaerodactylidae > Sphaerodactylus > Sphaerodactylus townsendi. The sequence continues at coordinate 40,558,256 of NC_059425.1, read as the reverse complement.
GGCTTCCCGGGGATTCCATGGCTTCTGCATTAACGTGGGACACCCCTTATGATATAGAGACTCAGTATCCTTGCTTGGAGTAGCCACCAAGTGCAGCCTAAGTGCAGAGTTATGCAGGGTTTTCCAAAGATCCAAAGATGCAGCTTGGCGAAAAGCATCATGGCCTTCGGCACATGTGGAACCTGCTTGGCGTAGGGAAGGCTGCACGTGCCAGCCCAGTCACCCCGCTTGTATGAGCTCCATGCCTTGGCAACTGCAGGAGAGGATCAGAGGCTCCTTGGGAATGTCCTGTTGTCCCGGCCTCCTCTGCTTCAGTGGAAGTGAAGTGAGGCTAAGCCAACGTCTGGGATACCTCCTGGGAGGGAAGGCGGGGAGGCAGCCGTTTTGGGATCGAGTGATGCATGACCCCAACTGGGAGGGTGGAAAAGGGATAGTCCAAGGGGTGTGTACGAAAGGAGGTGTCCACTTACGCCTCCGACAGAAGTGGGTTGAGAAACTATCCGGGCCGTAGCTTATTGCTATTGCCTGGGAAGGAAATGGACTATAAATGCAAACCTTCAGTAAGTACATGAGCCCACCGCGAACATTTTAGCCGACATTTTGAGGGGGGGGGGGTAGACAAGACTAGCTAAGTTCTTATGGGTAGGATTATACCTGGAGCCCAGGGTGCTTGGCCCTCCAGCCAGTGCATATTAAAGTAGAAAGCTAGCTTCTTTAATGGCGGCCGTCTCATACACCGTCCAGTTCAGTTCCAGGGCCAGAGTTTCTTTGACACAAGTAAGCACACGTGCAGGACAGAGTTTATTATCTTTATTTCTCTACAAGAGGGCAGCCCCCAAAGCTTTATCCAGGCAGCCGACATGTACCTATAGAAGGCAAATTGGAAGGATCCAGATTGTTTTAAAATGGAAGCTCAGTAGTAGATACAGCCTTAAAAGGGACTGGAAAGGCAGCTTGACAATCCTCAGTCCAGGGAAGGGGAGTCTCCAGGTTTGGATGCAGAGGACCTTTTCTTTTTAGTGCGTAGCAGATCTATTAATGTGCAGGGCCAGTATTTAAGACAGAGCCCCTAGGGAATAAAAGTCACCGATAGAGTTGGCATGAAAACCAGGAAAGATTGGGAGTTCCCTTACAGGTGGTAGGGGCCAGACCCGATCAGCGACCAGCTGCTACCTTAGCAGAAGTCCATTTCTAATCCTTCGGGTGATATCCGATGCTTAAAATGAAATCCAGAGGAGTCTGAGTGGAGCGCACATTTTGATAACCCGACAGAGCAGAGGAATTATCGAGAGGACGTTGCAACACAGCCCTGGCCAACCATTGCTCTTCCACTGTTTTATGCAGGTATATCAGGAACATCATCCGAATATACCACTACTCCCTTCAGATAAAAAAGTCACACAAAACATCCCATTTGATCAAGAGACACAGAAGCTCCCTGGGGCTCAGCTGAAATCCGAGATGGCATTACACAATATTCATATTGTCCAGATTTAGTAATAAGCGCTGTTAGATGTTAAGCCAACTCCTTCTTAATCCCTTACCACGGTAGTAAAGCCTCAAGTAAGTCCAATTTTGGTGAAAATGCGTCCCATGTACCCGGAAGCGTCGAAAGCCGATCCCTTAATTAAAGGAATAAAGGGTACTTCATTGGAAGAGTGAGGCCAGCGTTTAAATTGATAATCCAGTGCAAAGCATGGGAACCATCTTCTTTTTTACCAAAACAAGACCCGGGGCAGAAGCGTAGAACGTTGCTTTAGTTTGCCCTTGAGATAGAACCCCTATGCAAGATTTCTTTTATCAAGGAAAGCCGCGGAGCTCCTTTTTGTTCAATTAGGACTCATCCGATATATTCTTCCTTTTTTGGCAGTTGTACTTGGGACCAAGAGGATCTAGTGCACCAGGTCTCTATAGAGCCCAAGCTTATCGCATTCCCGCTTCCTTCAAGAGCCATAGCCAGATCCAAAGTATTGTTTTTGGGATCCCAGCCAGTTCAGGGCTCGGAGCAAGTTCAAGGAGCAAGAAGCAGAATTTTGTGAATTCGAGTCTCTAGAGGTTCAAATCCAGGTAAGTTCCCCCCCTCGTATGCATATGTAGCCCCACAAAAGGAATTGGGATCCGTAGATCCGAACAATGCATTGCCCCAAGAGGAATGGGTGGTTCATGGGACCAGGAGCCAAGACATTCCCAAAGCGATGTCAGTGTTTGGTGGCATGGAGCCAATATGGAAACTAGCGCCTCTCCCAGTGCACCGGCACAGCGTAGAAGCACTGGTTAGGTTTCAGAAACGAGCCGGACCCTCAGTTCCCAAGGGGCTGCCATCCATCTGAGTAAAGGGGATGGGAAGCTAGCTAAGCTATCCATTCGAAGTCCTAACTGTTCGGCTACCTGAGAGTCTCATTAGGCGGTAGGAGCAGCCTGGAGTCCACCTCAAAGCCAGGGACCCAGAGATATGCCGTTGTGCTTACAGGAATTAGATTAAAAGTGGCCATAATGTGGTTATAGGGGCCCCCCCTTCACTCCCACCCACGTCAGGCCGCCCGTCCAGCACCATCAGCTGGAGCCTGATGACGGAAACCCCCTCCTCAAAAGTCGGTCTCTTTTACTTTCACCATCATCTTGGCCGTCATCAGCCAGGCTCTGGGGCAGCTCCTTCCAGGAGCTCTTCGGACCCAGTTTCACAGAGGAGTCCCTGGCTATGGATCCATTAGAAGCATGCGGGGCCAGGAGCCTTAGAGTTTTGGACAGTTGAAAACATGAAATTAGCCCTAGCCCCTGGCACAATACAAGCATAAGCCAAGGCAGCGGCGATGCATCGGATGTGGACTCGGGTGGAGAGGTCCCGATTGTAGTCTTTTTTGGCGGAGTGGCGCGGGCGGACTGCTGCGGAGTTTTCCATTATGGCTTGGTTGAGTGGGCTTCTTCCCTATCTTGGATCGAGGTTAAGTTCGGGATACAATGAAGTTACCTGTTTGTAATCCATTCAGCCCGCATGGTTTGGGGCTGGCGCACCTATGTCTGCCCAGGAATTGCAGATCTCAGTGATCGCATTGTATCGCGGAAAGTATTCGCGTGATTTCATACGCTCAGGCCAGTCTGGAAGCTTATTTGCCGCTAACTTGGAACTCACGGGCGGAATTCGCAAAGGAGTCTGTTCCTTTGTTTGATGGTTTTAATAGATCCTGCTGGCCCCTTTGTTTACTTGCTTCGGGGGGAGTCCTGGAAAACGTAGTCTTCAAGACTTTGGGAGTAAGGCGGCTAAGCAGTTTGAAGTTCAGGGGGCCTCCTCCATTTCATGGAGTTCCACAAAACCATTCAGCAGCCGCTTCCATCCAATACCGATCCGGCGCTCCCCGCGACTTTTTTCTGCCTCGAACGAGTAAAAAAGGTCATCAAAACTCGAGCATGTGTGCATCCAATTGCAGTATAAAATAGGGCAATCGGGAACGCAGTGCCATCAAAGCGATGCCGGAATGCTTAGGGTCGAGGGATGGCCTCTACCAGCAATCCCGGGGCTGCCTGGAGGCGCAGGAGACCCGGGGCAGAGTCGCGGGAGGCAGTTGCTGCGAACCACCCGGGCAGCCAGAAGGCGGCGGGGGGAAGGATTCTTCGGCTGTGGTATGGGGGCTCCCACTTCAGGAAGGCCCAGCTGAAGGGCTGGTGAAGCGGGTGAGCGTACGCAGCAGCTCTCGTGCGGGTCCTGGTGACGGTTGCCGGTGGAGTGCTCGACATCACGCATCGAGTGCAGCATGCCTTCCCTGTCCGGCCAAATCCTCTCTCTCGGCGTGCAAGGGTTTCCCCGTTCTTGCCGGAGCCTCTCGATGTTCCTGTCGCTGCAAAAAGGCCGCCGCCTTCCCTCCTGGGTCTTAAGTGCCTTTACGCATTCGCGTTAGGCATGCTCCAGGTCTTGTTTGGTGTGAGTCCAAAACCATGCGGAGCCTTCGAGGTCTTTTCAAGGGAATTGTTCTCGGAGCAAAGTTCTTCCTCCTGGAGCTATTTCAGCTGCTCAGCGTTCGCTGGCGAAACTGTTCCTGCCTCCAATTCCAGAGCCCTCTGCACGCCCCTTTCGAGAGCCCTCATCGTTCCAGCTCCCCAGTCCTGTTTGGCTCTGGGCCCAGAGCTGCGCCGCTGTTCCTCCCAATCGTCTCCGTCTAAATCCAAACCCCATGCTGATCCGCGTAATCCTGTGGGTCCAGCAGTTGCTCCCCAGGAGTCCATCGTGAGGTCGGGGGGGTTGCAAAGGCACGGGCATCCTCCGCATAAAGTTAGTCCTGCATTGGGACACCACCGGGTAGGTCCAAGATACTCTCACGGACTGTCGGGACTCCCGATGCGGTCTTTGGAGCGGCACCCGTATTTCTTTTGCCAGTGGTGCGTAGGTGGAGGAGTCCTCGGCGCAATTGGATTCATATATTTCTCCCAATCGCATTCTTGGGTGCATCTCCGCGGATTGGCTGAGTACTCCGCATTTCCTCCCTAACGGTAAAAGCGCGCATTACTGGTTTGTAATCCACATGGCGGTAGGCATGGGTGGTGATGTGCCTTCTATGGGGCACGCATCCATCAAACACTCCTCCCACCAGGATCGAAGAATTCCTGACGCAGCCTCGAGACGCTCGGCCAAAACGTGCGCAAGCGCTGCCGAAATATCAGTGGGGCTTCCCTCTCCATCTGCTCTTGTGAAGTTGGAGAAAGGCTACGCCCCGGCTGAGCCGAGGCCCTGGAGAGTCACCAGGGAAACTGGTCTCCGCTTAGGCTCCTCCACAGGGACCGTCGAATGGGTGGCAGAAAGGGAGCCCTCTATGGGGGCTACCGCAATCTCTTCGGTGACATCATCGCTTTCAGCTTGGACTCCTTGAATGGCCGAAATCTCTGCATTACGTTTGAAGGACACCAGAGATTCACAGAGTGGATTGAAATTATGGAGGCTCAAAGTCATCCACCAAACTTGGGTGAGTGATTAAGTGAGTGCTCTCGCGATAATGTAAGGAACTCTCAGGAAGGACTTGGAAACAAAGCAATCTTAAATCAGTTCACGTTTTTATTCCATAAACTTCAACGGTCTCAATACACACCATGCGAGAACTGACCCCCCTCGGTTAGAACTGTCGTTTTTACAGACGAAGACACTGCCCCTCCCCCTTGCACAGTTCCCAAGCAAAGTTTCACACAGGAGAAGCAAAAGTGAGCTTCAAACATACATGATAAGCATAAGCATTAGCAAGTTGTCCAATACTCCGGAGCGAAAGTAAATGCCCAGCACATGAGAAAATGTGCCAAAGGATTTAGTCGGCTGGGTGCGAGCGACTTTAGACCAGTTTCACCCTTACACTATGTTATTGTCATTGTTAACATAGTGGTGTTTTCCTTATATTTTTTAAGTTTTGATATATTTTGGAAAAAGTGAAAGTCTTTCCAGTGTCTTTATCACAGCATTTCAGCTCAAAACAGACAGCAAGGTGGGCAGCTGTGGAGTAGCATGTAATATAGTTACTGTGTAACTTATTGGCTTGTGATCCACTGGATTGCATGTATTTGCAATTTAATTAAACTCTTGCATTAGATTGTACAGCCTCTGCTGCACGTAGGTCATTTAATGGAGTTTTTTCATGTATTTTTGCACCTTTATATTATATAAATCCTTATTTTTATGTGAGTGCTTGGGTATAGTGCTATTCTTTTTGGGGTAATTGTTTTTCTCACTATACACATTTTGTATTTGTTTATTCTTCCTCCTTTGCCAGATCCAAATATTGGCCTTCTATCTATCTTGACCTGACCTAGCCATGTTGACCCATGAAATGATCACCTCCAGGCTAGACTACTGCAACACCTTTATGTAAGGCTATCCTTGAGACTCTTTTGGAAACTCCAGCTGGTCTAAAATACAGCAGTGCAGGTCCTTGTGGGGACACTGTGGTGGGCACATAGTTGACCAGTTCTCCAATAGCTCCACTGGCTCTAGGTGGAGTACTGAATTAGGCTCAATGTTTTGTTATTAAACTTCAAAACCCTTAACTGTCTGGGACTCTCATGCATCTTCTGAAATATACCTCAAAGAGCATTTCGTTCATCAGTAGGGAACTTATTGGTGATCTCTGGCCCTAAAGCTATCTGGCTGTACTGAAACATAGCCAGAGCCTTTTCAGCTCAGGCCTTGGCATAGTGGAAGTCTCTTTGAAGTGAGACCCATGTTCTGAGGGACCTGCAAGATTGAGTTGTTCTGCCAGACCTATTGTTGAGACAGTTTTCATCTTGATGGCCTCTTCTCTCCTCTTCACCTGTCCCTTATTTATTCCATAATGTCCTTCCTTGATTGTTTTGTCCCTATATTATGACTGAACTCCTTGTTGTGTTTCATTGTTTTTACTGTTTTAACTATGATTGGCTTTAATGTGACTATATGTTTAAATTGTTGTATTTCTTTGATTGTTCACCTAAGTCCTTCGAGGGAGGACAGTTTAAAAAATCCAAAAGATAGATAGATAGATAGATAGATAGATAGATAGATAGATAGATAGATAGATAGATAGATAGATAGATAGATAGAGAGAGAGAGAGAGAGAGAGAGAGAGAGAGACAGACAGACAGACAGACAGACAGACAGACAGACAGACAGACAGACAGACAGACAGACAGACATATTATTCAGTTCCTAATTTTAGCTTTAGAGTGTGATTTTAATTCATTTAAGCATTTAAATAGTATGTAGTTATTGTTGGAAGCTGCACTGAGCTCAACGTGTTGGTACAAACTGTACGTGTGGTACAAACTGGACGAACAAATAGAACTTCCCTGCATATACCATATGCTGCTTGGTATTCATGCCACCCTTTGCACAATCAGATTTCACTTCAAACAAAATTTTGGGAAAAGTCAGTGAGTATTGCTGAAGAATACAAGAAGAACTTGTTGGGAGACTTTCTTGCAGTTTTTCACATCAGGATCCCTAGAGGAAGTTGCTGAAAAAAAAAGATTTATGCAATTGAATCTTCATAGATACATTAACAAAAAGCTGAATTATCCGTGGATGTTCTGGGAAGCTAGTTCATTGTTCACTTTGCATGAATATTTTCCTACTTTTGAATTCAAATACTTAACAAATGTAACCTTGTATTCTCAAAGTACTAATAATTTTCCATTGCTAAATAGAATAATTTTCTTAAGACTTTGTTCATTGAGGCCTTTGGCATTGTTTTGTGTGATGAGTACTGGGATAAGATGTTGGGACTATGCTCCTCCAGCATCATGGTAATGAGGTCTCATGGTAGCTGGTTACATTTTATGTGCAGTAGATATATAGTTTGCTCATTGTGCAGTTTGAGAGTTGTTACCACATATGTCTGAATAAGCTTTTCCAGTAGGTCCGTTGTTGCCTTGGGTTTTGCCTATTTAATAAACCTTTGCACAGTGTCTGAAACCATAAAACTAGCAATTTTTTGTATTGTCAAGTCACAGCTAACTTATGGCAACCTGGTAGGGTTTTCAAGGCAAGAGATCCTTGGAGGTGGTTTGCCATTGCCTGCCTCCTATCATGACGCTGGTGTTCCTTGAAGGCTGCCCATCCAAATGCTCAGTAGAGCTAATCCTGCTTAGCTTCTGAGATCTGATGAGATCAGACTATCTTGAGACTATCCAGGTCAGGACATATCTAATATGTATAAGCTAAAAACTAACCACTGTATTGTATATGAGTTCTTTGGAACTTGCTGACATGGGATGTGATGGCCAACTGTGGCCAGTAGCCTGATTCTAGTAGCTGCTCCAGGATTGGCAGCAATGTCTATGCAATGATATAATACCATAACTGTAACCACTTATTACTTGTTATTATATTTATTTAATCAATATACTGATATACAGAGCAAAATATATTTCAGGTGTATTGGACAGTACTAAAGGATATATTAGAACAGAAAAAAGTACATGTGAAATATGAAAGTGTGATAAATTCGAAAGGCTGAAATTCCTGGGAGATTTCAAATGATGAGATAATAAATGGACTAAAAGATCCTATCAGCCCACAATGAGGTATGCAATGGCAAACCACCTCTAATGACTCTTATCTATGGGTTGCTATCAATCAACCTATGGCACTTTCCACCACCACCAAAGACATGTTTATATTGTTTTCTAATTTATTCTCAAATGAATGAACGTTCTTAGGGTAGGGTTACTGGTGTGCCACCCAGAAAATATTTTTAAATATATGAATTATGCAAAATTCTATTTTCCAATAACTGGAGATGTCAAATACTGAACCCAGATCTCCTTGCATTCAAATTATGTATGCAACCACTAAGCTATGTCATGTCCCTTCCCCAAACAGAATTTCAAATAATATTCATATTTTTCCAGGCAAAATTCATTTGCATTAATCTGTTTTTCATTGTCATCATGAATGATCATGCTTATAGAGACAAAATAGATAATTTCATTTCCTTACCCCAAAAATACTGGGTTCTGCATCACAAATTGAGAAGGAGGAGTAGGAGTAGAAGTAGTAGTAGTAGTAGGAGAATTAGATTTATATCCCCCTTTTTCTCCTATAGGAGACTCAAAGGGGCTTACAATCTCCTTTCCCTTCCCCTCTCACCACAAACACCCTGTGAGGTAGGTGGGGCTGACAGAGCTCAGAAGAACTGTGACTAGCCCAAGGTCGCCCAGCTGGCATGTGTTGGAGTGCACAGGCTAATCTGAATTCCTCAGATAAGGCTCCACAGCTCAGGCAGTAGAGCGGGAAATCAAACCCGGTTCCTCCAGAGTAGAGTACACCTGCTCTTAACCACCATGCCACCGCTGCTTAAAAGTTGGCCACAAATCTGGAAAAAAAAGTTGAAGGCCATTGCTCTAAAATAGGTTGCAGACTATGTTTGATGCAGACAAGAGGCAGTAGACTAGAAAGGGAAAATGAAAAAAATATCCATTATATGGGAGAGCTTTCTTCAAATTACCAAAATATGGAAAAAATATAAATCATGTTCAAGAGCTTCAGAGCCTATTAAAAAGGAACAGTGTGATGTATTGTTCCCCAGATTCCTTTCACATTGACGAATAGGCAGCTTTCTTAGTGCTCACTAGGATGAGTGGTGATAATGATAAATATCCATGCAAAATAACAGAATTATTCGGGAAATAGTCCCCCTTGACTCATTAAGTACACAGCTTGTGGCAGCAGCTTCATACACTCACATCTGTTCCATGAGAACTTGACCTGTTCAGTTGCTGAAATACCTTTAAAGTTATGCAGGCTCATCCACAAGCTTCTCTAAAAGAAGAAGTTCTGTTTCCTTCCCTCACAATTGGGGGGCTTGAATAAACGCATTGAATGAATGGGAGATGAAGGGCCAAATATTTTGTAAGAACGACCAAGTAAGAGGAGGAGAAGGTAACCTTAAGAAGTAGATCACATCACTGCAAGAGGGAGTGTATAAAAATAAATGCATGGGATGAAAATGTAAAAGAAGAGTTTGAGAGAAGAAGGGTTTGGATTTATACCACACTTTTCTCAACTGTAAAGGGTCTCAAAGCAGCTTACAAGCCCCTTCCTGTCCGAAAGGCACCAGCTCCTTCCTGGCATCAAATGCACAAGGAAGAAGGTGCTGGGATTGACACCTGAATTAGGGAGTGCTGTTGGGGTGGAACTGTGTCCTTCGTTGTAATTGAAACTGTGATATGGCAATGTATCTCTTTCCTATTTGATCTGTTGCGTTACTCTTACATATATAGATAACCAGGCTAACCCTGCCTGGCACCCGGGGGGAGGAGAAAGCACTGGAGCCCACAGGGAAGGCTGGCAGGAGGCTACCTATGTCCCAGCCTTGGAACACTCAGCTTCAAAACAAATTCTTTTGCACCTCTTTTTTTCACACATTCTCTGGGAAAATGGGAGGGAGTTCCCAAAGGCACCTGGTGGGCCACTGCGAGTAGCAGAGAGCTGGACTAGATGGACTTTGGTCTGATCCAGCTGGCTTGTTCTTATGTTCTTATGTTCTTATGGGAGAGAATCAAGGCACAACAAGGGATAAATGCTGCAACTGTAGAAGCCAAGACCCTCAGAAGTGGCTTCCTTTGGTGATGGCTACTTGATGCCAACTCAACACTGCTTTGCCTACTTCCAGAGTTAGTTTATTGATCACTGGTCCAAGACCTTCCTCTCACCACAACAGGCAACTTGTGAGTGAAGTGGAACTGAGAGCATTCAGAGAGAACGGAGACTTGCTGCAGTCAGCCATCAGGCTTCATGTGGAGGAGCAAGGAAACAAATCTGGTTCACCAGATAAGAGCCTGCTGGTCATGCAGAGGAGTTGGGAATCAAACCCAGTTCTCCAGATTACAATCCCTTATTCTTAACTACTATACCACTACAATGAAGTGCATAATTGAAGGTGTATCCATGTGCAGTTAACAATTACAAATTAGCACCAAGAACCATGCACATAGAGCTGATTGTTCAATATTTTCCACTCTCTCAGAATTGTACAGTGTTCAAACTTGTGGAGTGTTAATAGAACATGAAAGTGGCAAACAGTGCCAACCTAAGCAGAGTCCCTTTAAGCCTATGGATTCCAACAAATTTATAAGGGATTGTGCTGTGTTTGGGATTGTGCTGTTAGGATGCAATCCTAAAAACATTTCCTTTGGACTACGACTGAAATAAAATGGGAGTTCTGGACCTGCCTAGTGCTGTTCCATTGGTATAAAATGCCATTAAACTGCATTGGTGTATCAACAAATATCATTTTTCCATGCTTACAAGAATCCAACTCCCTCCTCCTCTTGCAACTGAGATTGATTAAAAGGCACTTCCATTTAGATATGGTGTCAAAGTGGAATTTGATCAAACCAGAAAGTTTATTTATTGTTTGTTCAATTTGTAGATTGTTCTCCCCGATCAAAGTGAGCTCAGAACAGTTCACGTACAAAAACATTTCGCAATAGAACAAGAAAACATTACATACCTTCATCCAATCAATCTATGGTGCCCTTACTTTGCACATAATGCCACCGAGGAGGCAGCTAAGGAAAGCCCAGTTTAGCAAATAATAAAAACCACAAACAAAGGACAACAAAAAACAGTAACAGAAAAGGAAGGGAGGCCCGCTGAGATAGTTAAGCTAATCCAGTTCCTCAGACAAGGGCAAGGGGGGTGCAATGGGAGTATGTGAGCATGGAAACAATCTTTCGCCATGCCTCAATTCAGTTTAATGACAGTTTGTCTCAACATATAATATTGGTACTTCCACTGCACGAGGAAAACACAATTTTGATACACTGAAGTTCTTTTCATTCTAGGCTCAGCTATGAAGCAATTACTTGTCTTCCATTGGTGGCAATAGAAGGAACTCATAGGTCTCAAATGTGTTTTTCCAAATGGATACTTCCTTGCATGTGTTGATATGTGTACTTTTGAACACAGATGATGTATAGAATCATAGCAGAAAGTCCATTTCTGACCCTAAATATGTTTGATATAATGGATTTATTAACTCCATGTGTGTACAAACTGTAGGTATGTTTAGTATGAAACTGTTGTTGATAAACCTACAATTTAACTTCTGGCCTATTGGGCTGTAGTACCAATCTGTGGCAGTCCCAATTTTAAATAAGATACAAGAGCATTATAGTATCTTGATGAGACACTTGCTGCTTTGTGTGGAGTAGCCGATCAGTGCTGGAAAAGTTATGTTCTGCTCTGTTCTTTTCTCTTTTGCTGAGAATTGGTCAATACACAGGATTGCCGAATTTTATGTGGAACATGGAATTTCCCCAGAATTATGACTCATGTTCCGACCACAGTGATCAGTTTCCCTTGAAAAAAAAGTTTGATCCATATTTTTTAGTGATTCCAGGACTAATTTGATGGTTTTTCCCTTTAAAAAATGATATTGTATTCAGGAGTTTTATAACTTAATTTAAACCACGTAACCCTATTTTTGAGATCTCTGTGTTGTTACTATTTATGTGATGCCAATAAAGACTACAGAATGGAATGGAGCCAGCTGGCAGGACATGAGAAACCAGACAGAGCTTGAAGACACCATGGACCAGGAAGTGGCTCCTAAAGAGGAAATGCAGGCAGCATAACCAGCTCCAAGCCCTTCCCTGCCAGCCAAGGGAGAGTCAGCAACAGAGCCAGATGCTGTGTTGCTGGAAGAGCTAGCAGCAGCCCCATACAAGCCATGTAATGAGCCAGTTCTACAAAGGAGACAAAAACAGAGACAGCGGCTAAGTAGTAAATAGAGAAGTGCCTGCATTGCAGCATCAGAGGAGGACTTAGTATTTGCAGGATTCTAGCCTCATTGGCAAGAGCATCTTGTATGAGCCTTGTCTTTGGCTTGACTAGGGGTATAACAAAAGTGTTTCCTGGGGAAGCTCCATGCACTGCTTCCCTGCTCAACTCCTGTGAACCTCTGTACCTAGCCTGTTTGCTTGCTTGAACTCCTGGACAGCTTTGACCTTGGACTGTCTGACCACACCTGTACTTGCTGCCTGCCCAGACTCCCTAACTACATCTGTGCCAGTATATGGACTGATGTTCTGTTTAAGTTTAGGCTTTTCAGATACTTTTCAAGGTTTCTTGGGATTCCTCCTAGAGCACTGACTACTACTGGGATTACTGTTTTTCTTTTTCGCAACAATCATTCGACTTCAATTTGTAGTCCTTGCATTTCGTGATCTTTTCCAGCTCTTTTTCCTCTACCCTGCTGTCAACTGACACTGCAACATCTATGATCCAAACATGTTTTTTCTCTACCACTGTTATGTCTAGGGTGTTATATGCCAGGTGTTTGTCTATCTGTATTTTAAAGTCTCAGAGCATTTTTATGATGATGATGATGGTGATGGTGATGATGGTGATGATGGTAGATTTCACAGCTGCCAGATCTTTAGCTGGCTGTTAGCCTTCATCACAATTCGAGCCTCACCCAGAGGCCTAGGAAGTTGTAATGTATCGGCGTAGTATTCGTGCGGATCCCAGTAGGGCTAACTTCTGAATTTGACAGATGTTAATTTTGTCAATTCGAAGATGTTTCAGGTGCTGCCCTAGTGTTCTACAGTTTTATCAGCTTCTTTGCACAATCTGCATTTTGCATCATCTGAGGATTTTTCGATTCTGGCCTTGATCGAATTTGTTCTAATGGCTTGCTCTTGAGCAGCTAAAATCAGTTTACTTTTTCAGACTTCCAGTTGTTAACCACAGCCAGGTCTTTTTGGTGTCCACCTTGTCCTTGATCTTCTCTAGAAATTGGCCATGCAGTGCTTTGTTGTGCCAACTTTCAGTCCTCATTTTAATCACATTTTTTCTGTATTCTTTTTTGGTTTTCTGGGTCTTCAGCAAATGTCTGTTCTTCACTCCAGTCAATTCCTGTTCTTGACTTTCATTCACATAATTGGCCAGTGCATGCTTCTCCTCTTCCACTGTTTGCTGCACTTGCAGTGAGCCACTGCCACCAGATCTCTGGGGAAGGTATAATCTATCAGTATCACTGCGTGGGTGTAAGGCATGGTGCATCATTATCATCATCGTTGTTGTTGTTGTTGACAAAAACAACAAACATATTGTATCACAACTGCCAGATTACTGATTGGTGCTGGCCTTCTATCCACTGCTCTTGTGGTTGGAAAGCAGTAGCAGCCTGGGAAAAAATGAGGAGGCATCTAAGGGAAACATAGTTTTGGGCTGAGTGCTACTAGAGCATCAGCCGTGTGTTATCCTGGTGCTTTCGGGTCTCTCTGGAAGTGATGTCATTGCATGGCGACAAAGATTGTTGTTGCTGCTCCCCCCTCCCTCCAGTAAGTATACACCTCTCCCAATCTCCCAATGGTTCCCACCTGACTAGGAGAATTTCTTAATGGGACTACATACATAATACTGTCCTTTACAGTTGCTTTTCCCATTTGAGACTGCCAATGAACATATACACATTGATAAACACTGCAATGTGATATGATCTTAATGACTGGATTAAGATTGTCTATAGACATTAGTTTACAAATTTGTAGAGATGTGCAAACTTCAGAGTTTCCCTCTATTCAAAAAGTCCAAATTCTTTTCATCTGAATAAAAAACAAGTGAGTGTGGCTCTTCCATCAAATTGTAGTTCACCATTTAATGCCAGTTTTACTCTCATAATTTTAATTTGGGGGCATGGGGAAAATCTATTTGCTGTCTTTCAATTTAATAATACCTAAGGTTGCTCACAGCATAAAACAAGAAAAATAAGTCAGATCAATAATCATGAATAACAGCAAAAATTGTATAGCAATAAATTAAAACAACATCATTTAAAACCAGCTGAGCAGACAAATAAAATCACCAGATATATGTGACAGATGGGTAACTGTATAAAATAACAGAGGAGACCCATAAAAACCTTCAAAATAAAATGTAGCAGCATATTAAAAATGGCAGACAGCAGCTCATAACAAAGACATGTAGCAAAGACATGTAACAAAGGTGAGATATAAAATAGCAGGATGGACAGCCACAGCTTTCTCAGCAGAATAGAACCTAAAAACTGTTATATAGATGTTCAGTTAAACTAACTGAAGGCCTGATTAAATAAAATAATTGCCAACTGATGCCTACCTAAAGGTATACAGACGAGGCAGCAGGAAAATCTTAATGATGAAAGTATTCCAGCACTAAGCCGATTCTGTATTTGTTCACCATCCAGCTAGGATTGCCAGGCACATGCCTTGAACACCCAGGAGATTTTGGGAGACAAGGGAAATTGATTTTGGCAGTGCACCATCATTTCTGGCAGGAATTTGGAAGTGACATTCTAGGACGTTCTAGGACGTTCTAGGATGGGGGTCAGCAACCTGCCGTGCTGGAGCCTCATGCAGGTCTTTGACCACTCTACAGTCACTCCAACAGCCTTCTGATGGGGGGAAGAGAAAAAGGATGCCTCAGAGGTGTCCACGGCAGCTGCTGGTTTGTCTCTTCATGTGGTTTGGTAAGATTCTTCCCCAGCTCACCCTCAGCCTCCTTGCTTCCACCTGTAAGATTTTTGTTTTTGAGATTCATATGTCTTTTCTGCTGTTTTTACCATCCTGGATTTAAATTTATTAATTGCACATTGGTTATTATCTTCAGTTGAACTTATGCTGATATTCATAGAACTTCTGTCTTTAAATTACTTGCCATGATTACTTGTGGTAGGTAATATAGCTTTTTAATTAGTTTCTCCTTCTCAAGTGATAAGAAATAGTTTTCTACAACTAATCTACAAAATGATTGTAGTTGTCACATGGTTTGAAATGGTACTTGTAACTTTTGTTGAAAAGGGTGTTGTTGACAATTTTGTCCCCTCCTTATGACTACTGTACTGTTGCCATTAGTTTCAATGTTAGCTTACATCATGATTTTAATGTAATTATGCATGTAGATTATGTATTCATATTGTTGGATGCCACTCAGAGCCTAACATATTGAGAATGGGTATGGTACAAGACGAATAAATAAATAAATATTTTCCTGCAGAATTTTTTTGTATTTTTTTGTGTTTTTTTTCAATTATGACAGAACAAAAAAAAAGAAAAGTAGTAAGATAAAACAATACGAAAATAAAACAATAAAGTAGAGCAGTAAGAAAAAAAGGATTTTATCTAAGCTACAATTCTGAGGACTAAAGAGCTAACCTATTTACATAGATGATGTTCAATAAAATAACGAACACATTCTAATAATCAAATACATTAAAACAGAATACTTAAACTGATTACTATCGTTAGTTTCTGGACAGTTTCTGGTTAGTTTCTTATAAGCTACATGTCATACTAGCAGATTTTTATCCTTTCACTTATTTTGATTATTCAAACAAAATATTTCCTTTTTTAAAACTCATCTTATTATATACACAATTTTTAAGCAACTGTATCTTGTTCTCTCATACCTCTCCATGAGATATTGAGTAGCTCTTTTGACAGGATTCAAACTGCCTTCTAACATTGTCCTCTTTTAATACTGCAACAGTTTCAAGGCATATCAGACAAATTGCTTTATCCCTGTTTAAAACAAAGTAGACAGTAGTTTGTTTTTCATTAAAGACTTGGTGCTTATCTGCAATTTTTCTTTTTCTTTTTTGAAACAAAACTTTCTTTTGCAGACATTTTCTTACAAAATTTTTAGCAAACCAGCAGAATTTCAGAATTTCAATATTATCCATGAAAAAAATAAAAAATATGAGAAGTATAGTTTCCCCTTTCCTGCTACTATAAATTAGGGATTTTCATTTCAACCATGGCATAAGAGAAGAGGCCCCTGCTTCCTTATACATTAGTTCAGGAGTACTGGGCTATGTGCACAGGCTAGAAAGATTTTTTAAAAAATCTGGATTATGACTCTGACCTACCAGATGGTGGAGTTGCAATCCTAAATACATTGGATACTATGAGATTTATTTCTTAACTAGCGGAGCCCAGCCACACGTTGCTGTGGCAATTGTCCTTCTCATCACAGTCCGCAACCCACACAGATGTCCATGCAGGTCCAATGATCCGCAGCATAGCCTTTTGGGGTGGCCAAATGGAATCCCTCTTTCCCTTTTCAATTCACATTGTTATATGGTGGTGTCTTGTTTTTTTTTAGTATAAGGTAACCCTTTCCATTCCACAACTGTCCAGAATGCGAATCCCGCTGTCCATGAGGCTGGTTGACATGCAAAGTCCTGGCTTGGGTAAGGCAGAACTGGGGCAAGCAGGCTATCCCAGTCAGGCAGCAGAGGCAGGGTGGTGAGGTGCTCAGATCGAGGGCAGCTCCCTGGGTTCTTAAAGGGCCATGTGCAAAAGAAGCGGAGCCAGTACTGTTGGTTTGCCTCCCACCCCATGGATTTTCTTGGAAGAAAAAGGCAAACTCCAGCTCGTTTTTAGTAAAAGAGAGCTGTGGCGAATATGGGTGAGGAAGTGGGTAAGTGGTGGTTGGATGTGAGGGAGGGCAGAGTGAGGTGTGTGAGGATGAGCTGGATGTGTATGAGAGTATGTGTGTTGTGTGGTAGTAGTGGGTGAGGCACAGAGAGTGAAAGTTACCTGCGTGTGGGGGGGGGAACATCTCACATGGGAAAGTGTGTATGTGTTTCACTTCCACTCGTATTACCTAACAGTGTTACCTATTTACTGTTTGCAATGCTCATCTCTGGCCATCTGCCCAAACATTGTAAGGGCATACCCACCCCTCAGGCCACAGACATGCTGCACGAACATTCTAAGGGTAACAGTTAAACACAGCCAGCTTCATGGCCTGGTTCTCCAGGAAAAAGAGATTTTACCTGGCTCAGGTATGGACTTTTGGCGATTTGAAGGTCTGATTACCCGCCCACAACAGGGAGGAACGTCATGTGAAAATTTGGGGGCGATCCATTCATCCATTTTGGCGTTAGGGCATCAGTAACAAAAACACTGTTGCTGTGGGTTATTGTGGTGAAATGGGAAAGGAACAGACACTGACCCTTCCCTCTTCCTCCACTAGGGGGGATGGGTCATATCCAGATGCTGGGGCCCTTCCCTCCCCTCTGTTGTATGCCACCCCTCACTCTCTCCCCTCCCTCACTTCTCTTCCCTTGCATGCCACCCCTTCCCCTCCCTCCCTTCCCTCTTCCTCGTGTGTATGTATGTATGTGTTTCACTTCCACTCGAGTTATTGCCTATGTACTGTTTTCACTGCTCATATCTGGCCATCTGAGCGAACATTCTAAGCTGCACAAACATTCTAAGGGTGAAAGTTATACACAGGCAGCTGCATGTCCTTCACCATGGAGCGCCAGGAAAAAGGCGTTTTACCTGGGCCAGGTGTGAAATTTCAGGTATGTGAACATCTAAAAACACTCTCACCTGGCTGACTACAGTGGCTGGGAATTTTCAGATGAATTGGCCCAGCAGTTACTGAGTTATACCATCACTAACAAACAAATACACGGTTTGCTTTTATATATATATATATATATATATATATATATAGGTAGATAAACACACTACCTTGAGGTTTAAATCTACACATACCAATACTACACATACTAATACTTAAAAATTTGGGGCCCTTCAAAAAGCGGCAAGTAGAGAGAAAAAGTAAATGAATGGACCGCCTCCCACCTGGAGTAGATGATATGCCATTAAATTGGCTTCAAATTATATGCAGGGTGCACATACACATCATTTCCTGCCAGTCTTTCAGGAGAAGAAAAATGGCGGCTGGGAGGATGGGAACTTGTGGGACTGAATAGAGGCCACACAGATGAAAAACAATGTTGCTTACGACAACTGTTGTTCATCTAGTGGGCTCTGGGCAGGCACCCTCCTTCCCTGCTGTGGACTGTCATCATTCCTGCGTGATGGCAGGGTGCATCCCTCCTTCCCAGTCATTTGACCTGGGCAGAAACTGGGTCAGTTCAGGCTAAGACTGGGAGGCAGGGAGAACCAAATATTTGGCCTAAAGCTAAAAAAAAGTTGCTATCAAAAGTTCTGCGGCTGGCCTGCGCAAGTGCAGTCCTATGTGTGCCTACACAGAGGACCACTTGAAGAACAACAGTTACAATAAGCAACACTGTTTTTCTAATCCACACAGCTGCTTTATCTTTCTTACATTCATATAGCTTCCATCAAATAATGCAAGGAGAGGGGGAGTGAAAAAGCTGGATGGTGCAGGTACCTGAGTTTTGCTGGCTAGCATCCAGAATGGCCAAAATGCTAATATGAGGGAAAATACCGAGAAGGGGCTGATAGAATGAACCAGACCACAAGAAACAATGTTGCTATTTTGCTTTTTTGTAAGAAAGGGGCAGAAATACCAGCAGTAAGTGGTGCCTCTTGAGGCAGGAAGAACTGTGTGAATCTGAGGAAAATGTTTTGAAGATAGCAGCAGTTTTTTTTTACAAAAGCAGGTTGGGGGGCATACAGAAAGAGCTCAGGGGCCACATCTGATCCATGGGCCACAGGTTGGGAACTCCTAGTAAAAATCATACTGATCCAGAAGGTGTCTGCAACTGTCAGTTGCACAGGGATCAAGATCAGGGAGCATCAGTAGGAGTTTGTCTGCTAATACCAAGTAAATGGCTGCCTTTATGGCTCTGGCCCCGGCCTGGTGGAACATTCTCCCTCCAGCTGTCCGGGCCCTGCGGGATCTCGACAATTTTTGCAGGGCCTGTAAGACTGAGTTGTTCCACCGGGCCTTTGGAGAGACTAGTCACTGAATTGTGCCCCCCCTCTGTTCTCCTGTGAAGGTCCCTTTACATCTTTGGGACCCACTGTGCCCCCCTCTTCCCTCTTCCCTCTTCGCGGAATGCCAATTTTTATGTAGCAATCGCTGTTTTAAATTAAAATAATATTTTAGAGTTTATGAGGCTGAGTTCTTAATGTTAGGTATTATTTATTAGTTGCTATCTACTCGCCTTCTTGTTATTGTATTTTATGTTGATGTTGTACACTGCCCAGAGCCCTTCGGGGATGGGGTGGTATACCAAATTGAATAAAATAAAAATATACCCACCTAAAGTTGGAAGTTGGGAGAGGCATAAAGGACAAGGCAGGTGCAGGCCTAAACTGATTAGCAGGATGACCTGTGGAAAGGTGGTTCTTCAGATACCTTGGGTGCAAGACTTTATAGGTAAGAACCAGCATTTTGAATTAGATTCAGAAAGGAATTTAGCTTGTAAAACACTTTTAAGTCAGATTCAATGTGTTTTCTGTAATTAATATCAAATGACAATTTGTCTACCCTCATGTTGAACCATTTGTAGGTTTTGACTCTCTCTAAATGAAGTAATTTAATGTAAATGTGATCAAAGCATGGGTAACAGCCAAGTTTTTTTCTTTTCAAAGAAATTCTGAAACCAAAGTTACCAAACAGAGTTGTGTACTGCAGCTCTATTTGTCCATATGTAGGCTTGGCTGACCAGACGTCCTGCTTTTGGCGGGACAGTCCCGCCTTGAAACAACTTGTCCCGCGTCCCGCTGGTTTTTTCAAATGTCCTGGGTTTTGGAAGGCTGCCGCACTGCCTTCTGGGGCGCAAGGCAGTGTGGCAGCCTCCCACACGGCCGCAGGAGTGCACGACCTTCTGGGGTGCTGCCGTTTCCCACCCTGTGACAGGGCGGGAAACAGGAGCACCTCAGAAGGCAGTGCGCTCCTGCGGCTGTGCCCGCCTGTCCCGGTTCGCGAAGGTGACCATCTGGTCACCTTAATGTAGGCCCAAAGCAGCAAACCTACTTCTTCAAGAGAAATTATGTGACATCCGTAAACATCGGTTTCATTATACCCATGAGAATGAGGGAGGCACCATCTTTAGAAGTTTTTAGGAGGAACTTCTAAGACTGTTTTATTCACTAGGGTTTTTAAAGTGAAGTAGCCATTGCTGAGTTGGGAAATATCTGGATTTTGGGGGAGGAACCTGAGGAGAGTGAAGTTTGGGTTGGTACTTCAATTGGGAACAATGCCATAGAGTCCAAAGCAGCCATTTTCTACAGGTGAATTGATCTCGGTTGCCTGGAGATGTTGTAATCCCAGCAGATCTCCAGCCACCACCTGGAGGTTGGCAATGGTACTTATAAGAAATGTAATTAATTTTAATGGGATGCTTGAGGAGTGGGGTTATGATTTTATTGTACTTTGTTTTTAAATCTGGAATTGTAAAATATCTTGAGCCACAAGTGAACAGCAGACTATAAACATTGTAATAAATAAATAGATTATGTAATTGACTAAGGCACCTTCAGTTGAACTGCTATTATTGAGTCCAGCTTTTTCCCCCCTTATGGACTGCATTGTTTCCTGATATGTACTTTACATCAATTTCTTTCTTGTCGTAGGAGAGAGGATGGGTTATCACAGCATTACATGCCAACCACCTACAACAATTAAGAAAACATCAACTGACATTCTGACAACAAATTGTTCAGTCAGAGATCCATGTGTGTGTTTTTTAAGGCATCAATATGTACAACATTTCTGACTGTCCACAGAATTCTGTCAGGAAGTTTTGAATTTCACTTTCCTTATTTGTACAAGGAGGAAATGAAGGAAATCTAAGGATGCTTAGCAATCATGGGGTAAATAAATCTTACAGACAGGAAGTTTGTTAAACATAGTGAGTACAGAGAAAGAATAGATAGGTAGTTTTTGCAGCTGAGTGAAGTAAATCTTGATTAGTCACATTAAATTTAATGCTGATGAATGTTGTTGTTCATCTTCAAATCTATATGGAAAAGATTTAAAACGTTTAGTTTAAAAGAAACACCTGATGACAGTACTTTTTGTACATCACTGCATAGAGTTTTTTTGTCCCTTAGGTCACTAACCTCCAGGTGGGGCCTGAAATTCTTTTGGTTTAAACTGATTTCCAGATGACAGAGATGTGTTCCCTTGGAGAAAATGGCAGCTTGCAACAATCCTTGCAACAATCTTTCCACACCTCAAAAATTCTTAGACATACATCTCTCTTCACACTCATCATCTTCAAAGTGGGATCAATGAAAAATGGGACAATTGCTCCCAAAGTATCTGACATTTGCAGCAAGGGGCCAATTGTACAGGATGTGACTGTAAAACCCCATGGAAGGTGCTAAAATATCTCAAATGGCTATTCTGAAAGGGAGAAAAGTGTTGGCAAGCTGTGAACTGTGAAAGCTGTAGAAAAGGCATCACCTACTAAGAGTCTTTAGCAGGATTATGAGTCAACTGAACTGTGTTATTCCTCACATCCTCAAATAAAACTTGATCTTTCAAATAGGTTTCTCCTATTTGGAAATTATGTTCAGTTCTGCATATAAAGTGTTCTGTATGAAGATAGCAGATGAATACATTTTGGGAATGCTTCTGAAATGTCTCCTCAGATTTTGAAGTTTGAAATTAATTTCCTTTGCTTACAAAGGGGAATCAACCGATGATTAATTCCCAAACTGTGATGAAGTCATTTTAGGTATCTCCTCTATTTTCAAAGGGAAGGTACAAGAGCAGTGGGTGGGCTGAGTGCCTGTTTGCTGCCCAGTCAATTAGAAGCATGGCGGAAGGGACTACAAAAGATCCATGCATCATTCTGTACTATCCTTTTTCTGACAGAATTGCCTTACCTCTCTGCCCTTTAGTATGCAAGATGTGATTAGCTGGTTGCTTTGGGGCTGAACAAGAATGTTTGAGACTATCTACAATTGATTATGGGATAGTTTTTGTTTTCTCCCTCTATCTCCATAATGTCTGGGAGAGAGGAGGGTTTTAAATAATTAAATAGACCTGGTCTGAGCAGACTTATAAGGATCTAACAATGGTGACAGATTTAATGTGTATCGATTGTTGTTATTTTGGTAGCTGCTGTGAGGTATCTTAGGATACAGAGACGTAACCAAATCACATGCTTCAGTGTCTGGGAAGGGAAATATCTTTATGTTGGTTACCAATGCCTGAACCCTCATGGTGATTACTATAGGGGAATAATGCTGATGACAGGCACTTCTCAGGATAGCTTGTCACACAGGCTGGGATAAGCAATGAGTATCTTTTTAATTGTTCTGTGTCCTGGATTGGTAATCCATTGGTTAGTCTCTTTGGAGTGTCCACACTAATGACATTAAAAAGCTTACTTACTAGGAATGATTGACCAGTGGGAATGATCCATTAATTCATGTTTCTCTGTTTATCTACTTCCCAACTCTGTCCCCTGCCTGAGGACACTTAAATCTGAAAATAGGTGGCATACTGATCTCCAACAGGTTTTTCTGAAGACTTGGAGGAACCCTTAGATCTGCAAAAAAATCTAAAAATAAAAAGGGGGTTCAAATTCCCGCATTTTTAAAATTATTTTTCTTAGTTTTTATACTTCTACAACATCTGACACAAAAGCAATTCAAAAGAGAACTAGTCACTGTATATATACAACAAAGTAGCAGACTACAAACACTGCAAAAAGCTATACTGACTTCCCACCCATATCCCACTGCTAATCTTATCTATAATTGTAATCATTTTTCATTTACATCAAGACCAACAAGCTTAGATTCTATAATTTTATCTCCCTAACTTGATTCTCAGTATTGAAGGCTATTACCTAAAATGTCATAATCGTTCATTGATCCTCCCCCCACATTGACTTTTTGAACTTACTATCTAGAATTTATCTTATTTTCTGTAATACATAATTTTTATTTCATTTAACTGTCCTTAACTTATTAATTCATTTAATTTTAAACAGCTGAATATTTTTGAGCAAGGTCTTTATTTTTCATCAAAATTTGTTAATGCTTATTACATGGGCAATTCTTAAGTAAGTTCCTTGTAATTCTTCTTGTAGAATTCCTCAGCACTTTCTATAGAGGTAATTCTTTGTTGCTGTCCTTTATAGGTGAAGAGCAGACCTTCCCACTGGAGCCATGGGAACCTTATTTGACTTTTAAAAGAAAATCCACAAAAAAGTATTTTATTTTCTTCAAGACTCTTATTTCTTTCATAACAATAATGTCTTTGTCTTCCACCTGAAGCATTGATTTTGGTGGGCCTCTAGGATCTAATCTGCAATTTCTTTTGCACAGAAGAGTATCACAATATCTCTACAGAGCCCCATAGACTTTGAATTCTTTGAGATAACGCTTCCTCTGACTAATCTCTCTGTAATGACCACCTCATTTACATTATCATTGCTATAGAAACTGTACTTTCATCAGTTTCCTCCCACCTTGAGGCACTCCCAAGCTTAGTCCTTCAGGCTAAATAGTGAAACCATTAGCTTAATGACTCAAACCATTTATATCTGTCTGCTGTTTTTCCCTGGAAAGGTAGAATTCCCCTTTGTCCTGGGAGATAAAGAGTAGTATAGTCTACAGTCCCATTCCCTTGATCACACTACAGTCCTATTTTTTTTATCAAAATGTCCTGTCAAAAAACTGTACTTTACAAAGTTTGCAGTATGACAGAAGTGTGAGACCTTTCACTTTAAAAAAATCTAGCAACTAATTAATTGTGGGAGGGGGGGAGCTGTGTGTGCATGTGTGCGGGAAAGGCTTCCTAACTTCTTCTGGTAAACCATTAAACAAGGTGGACCCTCAACAGAGAATGCACATAGAAAAGTTCTAGACCTACTAGAGACTTTTTAAAAAATGGTCTGAATAGCAGGTAATGGGGGCCAGAACTATTTAATTTGTTCATACATGATCTGGAACTGGAGGTAAGCCATGTAATAGACAAGTTTTCAGACAGGTATTCAGAATGGTGAAAACCAAGACTGGACATGAAGAGCTCTAGGAGTATCTCTAAAAATGAAAGAGTGGGGCAATCAATTACTTGATAAAAGGGAGTTTTTTCCAGGAGAGGAGTAAATCTGCATGTTAGTCCATGATGTAGAAGGGACTAGATTTGAAGGTCCAGTGGAATAGAAAACAGAGGGAATTCTAGCAAGCTTGGGATTATTAGGAATGGGATTGAAAAAAAGACAGCCATTACTATCCTAATACCATGCTAATACTAAGACAGCCAGTACTATGCCCTTGTATAGCACTATGGTGTGGGGCTAAATGTTTTTGGGAGAAATTTGTGAGAGAAGAATTTTAGAAGCATACCCAGGCTTTTAGATCCTGAGGATGACACGGGCAACATGCTGGGGGCTAAATATAGCAAAGCATGCTAAGCTCCTCCTACTTCGTTCCAGGTCATCTATAATCATACTCAGCCGCTAGATATTGGTACAGAAAAACCTTTAATACTGTGGCCATGATTTATGAACATTCCTTAACTTCCTTTTAATGTTTAACCTTTAGCAGACAAAATACTTGGTGCTGGAATTTTTAAAGTTAAAATTTCAAGGCTATTGTCTTTTTTCTGTAATGAATTAAAAATGTATTTGGAAATGCCTGTGTTGGATTCCTACAATTAGCCTTCCAAATTAAACTGCATTATTTAAGATATGCTTGGAAGCAGGGAAACAGAAGACCTCCTTTTTGCACAGTAAGAGAAGTTTATAGTTTTCCATAAACATCTGAATTGCTTCTTTATGTACATTCTGCATGCTAATTTCTTCTTTAATGTTTACATTTATATGCAACACTGTACAAAGTTCCATTCTGTGGTGGTGCCTTCTTTAGTTTCATTTGTTTGGATTAAAATGTTGGTCTCTTTCTACAAGCAAGAACCCACCAGGCTGGCATGCTTGTGGCCCAATAACTTCTATAACTCAGTCAACACAGCAGGAATTTCAAGCAACGAGTCCTGCATCTACCATTGTTTCACATCAAAATACTGAGTCGAGCCATCCTCCCCATGCTCCCGCCCCCAGCAGTATTCTATGCTTTAATGCCAACATCTTTCCCAGGCCTTATGCAGAGACCTTTTCCAGCCCTGATACCAGGGATGCTGGCAAATTTCTGCACATTCCTTTTCTCTGAAATACTGGGATGCTACCTGCTGTAGATTCTTAGCACCATCCTCTTTATCTTTAGGAGTTTCAAAATTGGCTTTTCTCATCTCTTGCTTGCTTATGGTGAAACTGATACATTAGAAATTCCTCGCTGCTGTATTTTTTAGACTAAAACGTTGCACAAAGTGCAAGAGTTCTCCCATCCCCTTGCATTACTGGCATGCATTACTGTTCATATTTCAAGTGTTATTCTTTCTGCCTGGCACTATACAAGGAGGCTATTACCCTCATCACTACCCAATTCTACTGACTGCCTTCCAAACTCCTTTTAGCCCAGGTAGAGGCCTTTTTTGCATGCACTAATTAATTCCTAGAGTGCATTGTGTGAATAATGCTTTCGTATAGAGCCAGAATTTAGAAATGGGAGATAGGTGTGGACATACAAACTATGAAATCATGCCATCCCTGTAGAGCAATTGTACTTCCTGCTGCTTCCTACCAAAAATGTTGTCTAGTAACATCTACAATTGTCATTGCTGGTAAGCAGGGTGAATATTTTAGTACCCTTCCTCAATGCACTGAAAATCTGCAATCAGAGGAACAAAGTTGGAAGGCTTTTATCAGCTCAGCAACAACAATACTCTCTTTGCATTGTTCTAAATTACAAGATAATTTTCAATCCACAGGGATTAATATCTGACAATATACTTGCATACTGTTTGACAAGGGAACATTGTCTCTGCGAGGCAAATGGAAAGAAATGTAGCAAACTGGGCAAAAAAACACCCCTACATGAATTTATCAGCTGATGTTATTATTTCCCCCAAAATACGCTTTAGCTGACAGCTCCTTCCGTGCACATTGAATAATATGGGTCATGACATTTGCCAGCAAGCGACTGGAGAAACGTTTCATTAGCAACATATCTGTGATTAGCATTCATACCACATAAACACTGAGAGGCTCTTTCTCTCATGGCAAATAGCCATGGGCTAGACAGCAGTCCTATAGCCCTGTAGCAATCACTAGGTAGACGAAGAAGGGCTGTGAACAGTCTAGGAAGTTTCCTGAGCTTTCGAAACAGCAAGTGCAGTATATGAATCTGATGATGATATGCAAAAACTCCTCTTGATAGGAAAATGGAGAATTTTGACCCTGAATGACTGAATGTGGATAGAATCTCAGAAGGGTAATCTCTAAGGCATTTGTTTCAGCTGGTATATTTGGATCAAGATATCATTTGTCCCCAAAGGTAAGATGTGTCACAGCTTTGGTTCCACCACCATTTTTAAAAAGGGTAATTTAAAAGGGAAACGGGAGAGAGAAATAGAGAGAGAGAGAGAATGAAGAGAAAGATACAATTGGGAAGGCAAACAAGAGAGAAAAAAGAAGTTGAGACCATGCAGCCATTAAAAATTGGTCATATCCACAGATTCTAAGAAAATAGCAGGAGTGCTTAATTCTAATCAAACAGGCAAAAATAATATTTTCCCCGTGTCTCAATCATATAATTGCATTTTTTTAAAAAAATATCCCACCTTTCCACAATGCTCAAAGTGGCAATGATGCAAGACTCATGACATGGGCTGAATATGAACATTAAGAGCAGAAGTGTACCACTTACTGTTTTTTATCCTACCATCAATGCATGGAAAATTCATGGAGTCTTCCAGTGTTCCTCTCCATTCCTGCAGCCCCTTCTGAGCTTTAGAAAGAGGATTCTTGAGGTTCCTTGCTGGATGTGCACAGAGGAAAAGATGCACAGGTTGGGGTGGTACAGGAATAAGTATGTCAAGCAGCACTCTGTTGGCAGAAAGCACAGGAGAAGCAGGGCTTAGCAGCAGGGATGGGGCAGTGGTGGCAAAGAGTCCAGCTTGCCTGCCAGCAGCCCACCTTAGCCTGCTCTCCCAGCACAGAGGAAGCAGGTTTGTCTTTTGTTTGTTTTTTAGCAGGAAGATGGGGGAGTCCAACTGCTTTTCAGGGTGGGCACAGTCTGGGATCTTGCCCTGGGCACCATTTTGCCCTGGTATGCCTCTTCTTGAAGTATCATTTCCTTCCTTAGATATTCAGTGCTTGCCATATTCATGTATTTATTTTTCTACAATCAAGTTACATCAGACCTATGGTGCCCCCTAGTGGGGTTTTCAAGGCAAGACATGTTCAGAGGTTTTTTGCCATTGCCTGCCTCTGAGTCATAATCCTGGTATTCTTTAGGGGCCCCCCATCCAAATACTTCCCAGGGCTGACCCTGTTTAGGCTTGGAGATCTGATAAGATCAGACTAACCTGGGCTATCCAGGTCTACCCTGATTCTGCAAAACTTTGTGTGTTGAGTGGTGTCAAGTCACTTTCAACTTTTGTCAACCTTGATGACCTCCAGAATGCCATATTGTTAGCAGCCTTGCTCAGTTCGTGTAAACTGAGGGTCATGGCTTCCTTCATTAAGTCAATCCATACTATCTATGGTCTTCCACTGCCTTCCACTTTTTTTATCAGTATTGTCTTTTCCAGTAACTGTTGTCTTCTCATAATATTACCAAAGTACAATAGCCTTAATGTACTCATTTTAGCTTCTAGAAAAAATCCAGGCTTGATTTGATCTATAACCCACTGATCTTTCATTTTGGCAGTTCACTGTATCTCTCATCTGGCACCACATTTCAAAATAAATGACTCTCTTCTTGTCAGATTTCTTCAGTTTTCAAACCCATTCATAGTAATGGAGGATAATATGGTATGAATTATCTTGATGTTGGTTGCCAGCAACATATCCTCACGTTTAATGGTTTTTTTCCTAGCACTTTCATAACTGCCCTTCTCAGCCTCAGCCTCTTTCAAATATCTTGGCTGCAATCTCTGTTTGTTGATGATGAAGAAATGAAATAATTTTTTAAAACAAATTTAATTTATTCAACATTAACCTTTAGTTAAGGTCTATCCAAGCTCATGAAGACCAGCCCTATTGGACAAAACATTCTCTTTTTTTATATGAGCAGCATGAAGCACACAACAAAATAAATTTATCGGAGCCAATCAAAAATTCCAATTTAGTGCTACAGTGACCAACTGGCCACATATTTAATCTTGAAGGATGGGTCACCTTCACTGCCAGAAATTTAGTGTAAAGAAATGGGAAACCTTTCCTTGCCATCCCTCTGATTGGTTCACTGAGTAAAGCAGCCAGCAAATCCCAAACCTGTCTCTAAAGAGCTCGAGGAAGGAGCATCCTCTGTTCATGAAGGACAGAAACCACTTTACTGTTCACCCAAGATATTAAAAACTGTTTGTTTTTTTTAAAAAAAGTGTTAAAAACTCACCATGTTTCATATTTGATTTTTGGGGGGATATCAGCTTTTTTTTACAACTTGTACCTCTCATCAACTGGAAAAATAATGTGACAGCTCCAATCAAATATGATAAGTAGTTTGATTAGATCAAATTTATAAATCAAATATTATAATCCCCACACTTTCAAAACAAGGACTTTAATTTTTAATTAACTTTAAGCAGCAGGGATTGAAATAATTTATGTAGTGTTGGAACAAAAATGTAATTGAATCTTTAATGTTTGTGTCTCAAAATAAATTGGAAAAGATGAAATAGCTGAGTCAAAATAGTATAATGTTCATCACTATCAATCAAGATCTTCACTCATACGGAAACAAACCCAGTTTAATGAAAAAATATTCTGTGGGTTATTTGAACTGGAAATTGACTGTGTGGTACCTGTTAACAAACAAACACTTACATCAGACACTACCAGTGCCATTTTAAGCAAAGTAAGCTGACTTCTAGGCCCATTGACTTTAGTGGACTTAAAAGGCTATGGCTGCTTAGGGTGGTTCTGTAATTCACTTAGTATTAGGGATGAAAAAGAATCTTGCAATTTTGCTAGATCAATGTGAATTTTCAGGACTTCAGGGTCAAGTAGGTTTATTCCCCTAACCTGCAGCTCCTAGCTTTTATGTTGATGACTCATATGATCAGCAGACATCTCCTCAATTGCTGTAAATGAGAACCTCAAGAAGAAAAGATTCAAGATTTTGAATGTGGATTAAAAGTAGCATTTTTCATATTACAGCTGCTGACAATCATTCATTTGTTATTGATAAATCACAATGGAACTGATGTTTACTCAGGGATTGTTCATTGATAGGAGATTATTTGAATCAGTGGAGAATTTATTAAAAATGACAGGTGCAAAACAGATTACTTTTAGTCAAATATTCTACAATCTTCATATTTAATGAGTTTTGCAGTTTTGCAAACAATGCTTAAAATAATTTAAGAAGAGTTTCAACTTCTTGATCTTAAAAAAAGCTCATATGCAAGTTGATATATTCCTGGTGAAATCTTGTGTTGTCAAACATGGGGCTGAGATCCACAAAACAATTTGTTTGATTCCTAAATTTCCTTGTGATTTCTAACAAAAAAAATATTTCTTTCCAGGGAAGACTGAATTGTAGCCCAGTTACTCTAGCGTACTCCTTGTAAATTTGGGAGTAGGCTGGTGAATGCTTTCATATATTATTTTCTTATAAGTTATACTTTTAAAACAAAAATAGTGGCTACTCCAGTTCACTATGGCTTTGTTGGTTTGATATTTCTGTAGAGAATATCAGCTGTTATTGGAAGAGCTGATGAATTAGCATTAAAAGGAAGATTAATTTGCCTTTAAAATATCCAGTGTTTCTTTGGCACATAACCCCAGATGTTATCAGTTGTCCAGTTTATTACCTACTCATAGCCATTCTTTATTTTAGGATAATTTTTTATCCTTCTGACTAAATTAGCTGTTCCCGAGCCCAATCCATTCACAACTCAGTCACAAGCATTTGCACTGAAAGATGCATTATTTATTTATACCTGCTTTTCTCCCCAGGCAAAACTCAAAGCAGCTTAAAACATCATTCTTTTCTTCTCCAGTTTATCATGACAACAGCCTTGTGAAGCAGGCTGTGCTGAGAGTTTCTGATGGGCACAAGGTCTCCCAGTGAGTTTCCACTGTAGAAGTGGGGAGTTGAACCTGGGTTTCCCAGGATCCTTCTCTGCCACTCTATCCACAGTGCCAAACCAGTGCTCAGGTTGCATGTTACACAGAGGCTCCATCATCAGGATCTTCTGGTCATATTTTTTAAAAAGAATGCTAATAGCTGCAGTGGTGTGGGAGCCTTTTTGCAAATCCCACGTGAACTCTAAGGATAGGAGCAATCACAGACATCAAAGTGGTACTCTGATCACAGAGACCAAACTGCCACTTGAGAAGCAATCAGGTGGGAATGGGCCATCCATGACAGTCTGCAATTCACATCAGTTCAACAGCCTCTCGAGCTTCTCATGCCACTCCAGGTACCTATGCAGAGGTCTGTGTTTTCCAGAATGGGGCTCTCGAATCACAGGAGAGTGCTTGATTGTTTAATTTTGCTGGAGATGACCTGCTTTTGTTTTATAAATGATTTCTAGTAATGATCATTGCATTGTCAATTAGAATTCATTCCTACTATTTTGGAAGGGGGGGTGGAGGAGGTGTTGATTTTTGTTCCTGTCTTGGAGACATTCTTGGAAAGTAGTCATTCAAACCCTTTATTGAAGACTAAATATCAAATGCTGCACAATGATGACCACGGGTCTAATTTGTGCATTTTTTAAAGAAAAAATGAATGTTATGAGTATATTAAATAATTCTTTCTGGAAGCGCTGGTAGAATGGCTCTTGATGAGCAGGCATTTTTGTGAAGCTCTGTAAAGAGCAATAGAAGGTAAAAATAAATTTGACAGTGTTCTAAATTAAACACAGATGTTACTTGGAGTGGTTCCTAGATTATTCAGGCAATGAATCATGGATACCTGATTAGCTGCAGGAGGACTAGTGCATAGCGGATTACTTGCTTGATAAGGAAGGACTATTTTTTTTAAAAAAACCTACCACTGCAAGGGCCAAGCATTGAGGGAAAGCATTGGTCCTTTGCCGCCAAAAATCAGACTGAGGCTTATGATGCTTTCCAGTGGTCCACCTTGAACCATATGATCTACTGTTACTGCCAGTGACCACTCAAGATTTCAGTAGAGAAATGTCTTTTCAGTTACTGATACTGCATACTTTTAATTAGCAATTAGAGAGGTGCCATAAGATTGTTGTGCTTTCATTATTTAAGTGAATTGGTTTCCTAATATATTAGGAGCTTAGTCCAACAATTGTTATGAGAGAAAACACATATTGAGATGCAACTTCTCTGAGCCATGACCCCTTACATCTCAGAGATTCTATTCATTTCTGTTCATGGTTTAAGTGATTGTACTGGTATGGATTGACCAAGATACTATGACCATTTACACATGAATCTTCTTGTGGAGAGATGTAGGGAGTGGTGTCCCCCAAGGATCCGTCTTGGGACCAGTGCTCTTTAACCTATTCATAAATGACCTGGAAGTAGGGGTGGGTAGCGTGGTGGCCAAGTTTGCAGATGATACCAAATTATGTAGGGTGGTGAGAACCACAAAGGATTGCGAAGAGCTCCAAGCGGACCTTGATAAATTAGGTGAGTGGGCTCAGAAATGGCAAATGCAGTTCAATGTAGCAAAATGTAAAGTGATGCACATAGGGGCAAAAAATCAAAACTTCACATACACGCTACAGGGGTCAGTGCTATCAGTCACAGACCAGGAAAGGGATTTAGGCGTCTTAGTTGATAGTTCCATGGGAATGTCAACTCAATGCATGGCAGCTGTGAAAAAGGCAAACTCTATGCTGGGGATCATTAGAAAAGGAATTGATAATAAAACTGCAAAGATTGTCATGCCCTATATATATAAAGCAGTGGTGCCACTGACTTGGAGTACTGTGTCCAGTTCTGGTCGCCGCATCTCAAAAAGGATATTGAGGAGATAGAAAAGTGCAGAGAAGGGCAACAAGGATGATTGAGGGACTGGAGCACCTTCCTTATGAGGAGAGGCTGCAGCGTTTGGGACTCTTTAGTTTGGAGAGGAGGCGGCTGAGGGGGGATATGATTGAAGTCTATAAATTATGCATGGGGTAGAAAATGTTGACAGAGATAAATTTTTCTCTCTTTCTCACAATACTAGAACCAGGGGGCATTCATTGAAAATGCTGGGGGGGAAGAATTAGGACTAATAAAAGGAAACACTTCTTCACGCAACCTGTGATTGGTGTTTGGAATATGCTGCCACAGGAGGTGGTGATGGCCACTAACCTGGATAGCTTTAAAAGGGGCTTGGACAGATTTATGGAGGAGAAGTCGATTTATGGCTACCAATCTTGATCCTCTTTGATCTGAGATTGCAAATGCCTTAACAGACCAGGTGATCGGGAGCAACAGCCGCAGAAGGTCATTGCGTTCACATCCTACATGTGAGCTCCCAAAGGCACCTGGTGGGCCACTGCGAGTAGCAGAGAGCTGGACTAGATGGACTTTGGTCTGATCCAGCTGGCTTGTTCTTATGTTCTTATGTTGCCACACCAAGCTTACCTTTCTCCTGGGGCAGATTTTCATTTACACAACAGTGTTGGGACATTATCCAGGTTAGATTTTCATGTATGTGATTGTCCTGACACCACCACATCACTGGTGATTGAAAGGTCAGAGTTTCCTGAAACTGGCAAATCACAACCCATCATGGTCTAGCTGATGGCTGGGCGGAGCACCAGGAGGGCCCCAGACAATCCAAAGGTGAGGGTTTGAGGCCAGGTCCAGGATCGAGAGTTCCAGGCACAGAGAGCAGGTTCAGGACAGAATAACAATGAGACCAAATGACATAAGCCACCATTTAGCAGAGTCCTGATGACATTAGCATCATGGCCTCTCCTGCTGCAGCTGATAGCTCATCCGATGAAGAGTTAATAGACTCTCGCAGAAAGACGCCAGCTGGATCAATAGACCCTGAACCAGCACAGGCTTCTGGCTCAGAACTAATTAACAGGACTAAGGAAGATGCCAGTAGCTCTGGGTCTCCAGATGTAAGCCTGCGTTTCAGATGAAGGTTGAGACTGGCCTTAAAGGAGAGGCACCGCTCAGCAAGGTTACAGGCTAGACATTACCCAGAGTTTTTGCAGGAGCAATCCCAGGCAAGTAGCTCTGAGGAATAAAAGCCTTTGGCAGAAAATGCAGTTGTAGTTGTAAAGTGTGTTCTTCCTGATCTGTGCCTGCATGCCACTGTTGGTTCCAAACCCTGGCTCACTATGGACCGGCTTCTTGACCTTGATTCTTGGCTTCTCCTTGTCGCTGTGTACCTTCCAGGATTCTGACTCCTTGTTTGATGGACATTGCTCTGGACTCTCCCATGGATTTGTTACCTTTTGAATTATTCCCTGCTAAACTATTGTCAGAACAGACTCAGCTCTGAGCCTCCTCAGTGCTGTGTGTTGCTGTGGCAGCACACTGGCCCCATCCAGCCTGCACAATTAGTAGTGTTTGGCAGAAGACCCACTGTTCTACAGCTTGCATTCCATTAAGGATGTAGGGAGGAATCATGAGATTAGTGTTTGAGTTATCCCTCCTTAGATGCTAGTTATCTTCTGTCTGTATTGCATTTTGTTCCTGCTGGAGCTATGTTGAACCAAATACATGGCATACACATACAAAGAGGGATGTTAACACTCTCATAACTACCCCTTAGGATCATGGGAGTAGTCTGACCACTAACACTTCAGGTGGTGGCTGGAGTTCTCCTGCTATTACAGCTGATCTCTTGGTGATAGAGATCAGTTCACCTGGAGAAAACTGACTCTTTGGAAAGTGAACCTCATTGAAGTCCCCTCAAACCTAAACTCTGCGCTCCTCAAAAAATCTTTAGGCATTTCCCAACCTGGAGCTCACAACCCTAGACAGGAGGCTTGGGGTCTTCCCTGGCAACTTCTGGAAAGCACACAGACTTGGACATGATGGAGATTCTGGGCAGTTCTTCTCAGGAGACTTCTGAAGAGTTTTTGCCCCGTGTGTAGGCAGAGCTAGGACAATCCTTGAGGCATCCATCTATAGTTTATGTAATCTGTGCATAATCTGTGCATAAATCCATATCTGCAGAAGATTATATGGAGAAAAAGGACAGTCCTGTCTTTCTTCCTACATTTTCTCCTAGTATAGTCTACTAAAAGAAACTGTGCGATGGAATGCAACCCAACCCAATTATACCATGCTATGCATTTTTATCTTCCTGTATCAGGGGAAGGGTATATGCACATTCTGAATTGCTTATTTCAGTGGCATCTGTGTGGTCTCCAAGGCATCGAACTCCCATGTGTATATATTTATTCAGATAGTCATATTCTGCTTTCCTCCTTAATGGGACCCAAAGCAGCTATGAAATTCTTTCCCCTTCTCCATTTCAGCCTCGCAACAGCTAAGCTGAGAGAGACAGTGAAACTGGTCATTGTACTGCATGATTGGAAGGAATGGAGGTACACAATTTGACAAAGAGCCACAAATGTGTTGGCAGTAGCCAAACAGTTGTCACTAAACCAGCTCCCTGTGTGTAACTGGCAAACAGGACATCAGCTGAGCCTGTGGATCTATCTCTAAACTACCAAGTTTGCAGAGTACTCCCCTTTTAACCACCGATGCATATTTGAGCTATTTGCGGTGCAATCCTGAGTGGGGAGGGGCGGGGGTGAAAGGGCTCAAGATGCAGCATGATCCCTGCACTGCACTAGACACCACTCAACACTCTGTATGTGGCATAGATGCTGGTGCTGGGATACTTGCTCTATGTGGGAGCACTGCACAGCTGTACAATGCCAGTCACCAAAACTGATGCAGCACTGGTGATCCTTTAGTGGACTGAGAAAAAAGGAATTATAATTGTGGTCAAAGTTGGTGGGGCAGTTCTAACACTCTTGTTGGCTTTCCCCCCATTATTGCAGCTAAGCTATCTTTGCAGGTGTAGTTGGCTAAAAATTGAAATAAATTTTCCATTGCATGCAGTGTAATTGT
This sequence comes from Sphaerodactylus townsendi, assembly GCF_021028975.2. Lineage (NCBI taxonomy): Eukaryota > Metazoa > Chordata > Lepidosauria > Squamata > Sphaerodactylidae > Sphaerodactylus > Sphaerodactylus townsendi. The sequence goes on along the minus strand of NC_059425.1, from coordinate 40,522,980 downwards.
ACAAAAGTGTGATCAGAATGACCTAGGTATTTCTATAGTATGCCTCCCATTTTCAAAACCAAGCATTGGATAATTATCATGGTTAAATGTAAAAAAAGAAGAAAAAAGAATGAATAATTGGGCCTTAAATCCATGCAACTGATATTCAGTGAGAGCTATTTCCTTTGTACACAATTCTATGCTGGTTAAAGATTCACTCATATTTTTATTGAAAAAAGATATGAGTCATAAGTACTAGGTCTTACACAGAAGGGAGGCTCTCCAGTCACTCTTACAATGTGACAATTAATGCTTAGTTGGGGCAAAGCAGCTCAATTGCTTCTTCCCTGTGGCTTCATACCACATTTGTCCAGTAATGTTGTTTTGTGCCCCAAGTAAAACAGTCCTGTGTGCCCTGTACTCGGCCAGAACAGAGTGGGAGACTCAGAAACAAGGTGTAACAGTTTAAAAGGGGTTTATTGCTTAGAAGAATTGAGACCTAACTCCTCCCAAGGTCTGACTAAAATAAAGTACTTGCTTGACTGGAACAACTTGAAGCTTGAGACTTTGGCCCTTTCCGCACGGGCTGTATACAGCACCCTAAGGACGGCAAAAACTCCATCCCTAGGGAGCTGTTCGCATGGGGGGGTGCAGCTGCTTCGCAGCCGTGCTGCCCTAACTCCTCCCCAGTTGCGCGAAGCCGCCATTTTCCCACCTCGCTCCCTGAGCGAGGTTTTTGGAAAACGGCGGCTTCCAGCCACTGCCCTACGAATGGCAGCGGCTGGAAGGCACCATTCCTCCCCCCTTTCCCGATCGACTTACCTTCCCTGTGACTGTCCGGTGCGTCGCCGAGGCCTGGGGACACGCCCCCCTGCCCTGTGACTCCGGAGCGGTCACGCAGGGCAGGGGGCGTGTCCCCTGGCCTCGGCGATGCGCTGGACGGTCGCAGAGAAGATACGTCAATCGGGTGACGGCGCTCCACGGCGCCGTCTTCCCTGTCATTCCCGGGACCATTCATGCAAACGGTCCCGGGGGGGTGGGTCAGCGTCATGTATGCCGACCCAACCCCCAGCATGGCCGTGCGGAAGCAGCCCTTGATTCTTTCTTGACTTCTTCCAAGAAAATCCATTTTGTGCTTTCTCTTGGTTCCTTCAGTGTCCTTTATCAGGATTCTACTTTCTGTTAACACCTTAGACTTAATGCTCTCTGTACACTTTAGACTTTATACAATAGACTATACATCATAGACATAAGAGATATTGCAGCCTTCCAACTCTACTGGCACCTCAGACTAACTGAACTAAACAGGGGTACTACTGAGTAATAAAAGGAAGACTGCCTCTAGGGGGATTTCTTAAAGGGACCGGGTCTAACTAAATTTCCCTCCCTTAGAACACTATACAAGAAACTAAACCCATACTAGCTATAGGGACAACTGATGCTTAATAAGAAAATAATAGGAGCTTCTCTGGGGGCATGACAAATGTAGCTACTGAATTCCACAAGAATATTGTATATCAATATTAAAGCTGGATTGAGGGACAAAACTACCATTTTCTTTACATGATTTCACTCTATTCAAGTGGTTTATTGATTCCCACATGACCAGTAACCCTAGTATTCACATAATGAAAATATTGTCCCTCTGACATACTCATGCTAACACATGTGGAGCAATATAGAAAATAATTTGGGATGTGGTAATCCTAGCAATGAACATATTTGGAAAATGAATATATCCTGCTTGCAGTGCTCATTTCTCCATGAAGCAAACACCCCGCACTTCAATTCTTGATTTGATCTTCACTTCAGACAAAACAGTAGTTGAGTGTATTTGCATCTTCATTGTTGACAGCATCCATCATCTTATGGTTGTATTCACCAGTTAGCTTACAAAAGGGATCACAGATCATCCCTGCCCTGATCCTGCAGTTCCTTGGCTCACCTTCTCTCTGGTTTCTAGGTTGATCAGTCAAGAGGCTGGAGTATCATTGTATGTGAGAATGCTTAAACCCACTTGTGGGGAGCTCTAGCATCCCTCCTTTCTACCCTTCCTCTAGGTTGCCAGCAGTCAGGCTGTTGGGCCACCCCTAATTGCCTCCAGTGAGAGTGAGGCTTCTATATATTCAATCCACTGAGAGCGAGGCTTCTATATATGCATACACAATAACGAATCTCTACCTTCCCATACCCAGCAAATCCTTCTAAATTGGATTGGTCTTTGGTACCTCAGTACAGTTGAGCACCTAAGTGCTTGAGTGAGGTTTTATGGCTGTCTGAGATCTTTACAACAGAAAACATCTTTTTTACTAATAAAACACACTTTACAGGCTAATAGCACGGAGCGTGGGAATAGTCAGCTAGACATAGTAGAACACAGTATCAGTGAAAGAGAAGTCTAGTTAAATAGAAGGTAAAAACATACTAACAATGCAATCCTAAGGAGAGTTACTCCAGTCTAAACCCATTCATTTATTGGGCTTAGACTGTAGTAACTCTCCTTAGAATTGCACAGTAAATTACACTGAATTACTGAATCACGTTGACATTCTTTGGTGAGAAATGGATGCAAAGTGGAGGAACAATGACCGTCTCCACATTTAGGCAGACTTCCCTCTGTGCCTCCTTATTCCTAAATACTTGACGCATTTACAGTGAGCTGAAGATTTATATTGTAATCTGGGAGGAATTCTGTATTATGACCAATCCTGTACCGGGGTGGAGTTCCCCCTCTTTTTTCTTTTGCTAGGGTGTCTTTTAGGGTTGCACATCTGAAGCTTTTGGGCTAGGTATCATCAATATGCAGATAGTACCCAACTGTATATTTCATTATCAAAGCCTCCAGATGCATCTCTGGTGGTTCTAAACCAGTGCTTTGAGGCTGTGATCAGGTGGCTAAGGCAGGACAAACTGAAGCTGAATCCAGACAAGGCAGGGATAATGGTGGTTAGGAAGACTGATATTTTAGAGGAACTGAATCCACTTGTCCTATATAGAATGATGTTGGCTTTTTCAGAGCAGGTTAAGAGCTTGGAGTGCTCAGGGCAGCTCCCTTGGGAATTCCAGCAAAGTCAATTCCTTTTGTTCATCTGAATTGGCAGACACTAGGGAGACCAAACTTGACCCTGAAGGTAAGAATGGCCACAGAGAGTAGGAAATCAGTACTTGACCACTGAGGCCTTCATCTCTGCTAGCAGCTAAGATTTTAGACTTGCGTATTCCCCAGAGACCTGACTCTACCAGTGTGCAGCTTGCCCCATTATGCCCCAGCTACAGATTCCAATTACATGCTATGGATAAAACTACACAAATAATCCCCACTTTCAAATTATAGTTATTTAGAGATCCACACTGCTATAAAGCTCGGGCACTCTGAAAGCATAAGAAAGCAGTTCTGAAAGGCAAATCCTATCTGAAAGAAAATAATTGAAAGTGCTGCATCTCATCCCTATTAGTTACACCCTATTAGTTACACCAAAAGTGGCAGAAATGCACAGAGCTAGAGACTGACAGAAGAAGAAAGGATTTGTCAGAAAAACAGGTGGCCCAGCTATTTTTTGCTTTCTAATCAGGCATCCCATACAGTGAAAATGCATCCAAAGTGACATTTCTTCATTCATAGAAGGTTCCCAGCAAAAGAAGAAGAAGGGGGGAGGGGGGAGGGGGTCCCAGCAAATAGCAGGAAAAGAAGATCAGTTTAACCTGTTTCAGCTTAACTGTTCAGGTGCTTCACTGAGCTTAGAAACAACTGATATTAAACTGAAATGCATTAAATATTGCTCTTGCACAAGGAAGTCTCTTTTGAATCAATGGCTCTTGGAAAAGCATGTTGCATCTACTGAAGCTGATGATTAGTGAATCAGATGCAGCAAGTGTCAGCTTACTATGACACCCTCCCCATTTCTGCTCTCATGTTGGTTCCAATTACAGCAATAGAGAGATAATAGATAACCATGTACTAGAGCCCCATTGACCAAATGTTGCTGGGTTATTTCAAATCTTTATACTCCTTCCTCAGTACTTCAGCACCACTGTCATGGCACCACTGTCTGTCCATTATCTCTCACTTTGGGCTGAATTATTGGTCCAGTTCCAATGCTAATGAAAATCATTTTTTCTCTCTCCATGTCTACATATCATTGTGGCACTTTCATGCTTTTTAGCTTTGAGATCCCCTAGTGACAAACCCTGATTAGACTGACCACATTTATCTGGGGTACAAACTTTTGCAGATTGGTGGTACTTATGATAGGTGCATGTAACTTATGTGCCTACAGGGACACATCTTGAATACTAATTCCTCTGCTTTGTTGTAAATAGAGCTTGCAAATGGAGCTTGCAGTTACCTTGTTTTGCCAACATACTTCACCCAGTATCAACAGTTTGCTTCTTAAGGAATTTGGAAATACATTGTTCAGTAGAAAAAGTGCATTTGGGGACTTTTTTAAAAAAGACCTGTCAAAATAATTAAAGGTGCTCTGTCTAGCAATTGTGATGTTGATAGTTTTGATTACATGTATATATGTGTGGGTATAAACAGAAACACACCTCTTTATTAAGAAACACCACTTTTCTATTTTAAAGGTGTCTAAAGAAGAGTGTTTAGTTGAAATGTGTTTTGTCTATATGTGGGGTGTTATGTTGTGTTTTTGAATGCTTTCTAACTTGTATTTGAATGCTTTCTAACTTGTATATATCTTATGCATTTATTAAATGTATTTTGCCAGTTCCTCAGACTCTTTTATTATATTGCTTGGCATATTGATTGTAGGTCCCCCCCCGCCCATTTTTGGTTGCTTTTGTGCTCCTTGCAGGTTTTCCTTGGATTTTCTTCAATCTTTGTTGAACTTCCTTTTCCGTGATCTTTTTGGAAGGATCACAGCAAAGCAGCTGCAGGATGGATGGATGAGAAAGTCAGCACCACATTGGCATCATTTTCCTTCCCCATCCTCTTTACTCTTTCCTTTTTTGGCACCATTTCCTCTTTCCCCAGTCCTTTTCCCCAGGACATTTTTGGTAGTTGTTCAGATTGCAGCTTCAGAGGCAGAAAAACTCTGAAACCCAGACCTTGGAAGCAGTGGGAAGAGGGGGGAAGCTAAACCTTATTTGTTGGCTCTTGTTGAGGGCAAGTTAAATTTTCCTTTCTTGCAAAAGAGTCTTGTTATGAGGAGCAATTACAGAGTTTTCACATATTAACTAAGATGAAATTCATACTTGGAATCTGTAAAACAAGCCCATATTTGTTGTTTGAACTCTATTCTTTCTTGCTGAAATTCTGTATTGTTGTTCTGAATCACAAATAAGATTAAAAATAAACATGCTGGAAATTGAAGGTGGTGGAAACAAAGCAGCAAAAAGAATAATAGTAAATGGTGGTATCAGTGCTTACAATGGTGGGATTAAGTCATTCTGTGGGGGAAATGTAACTTACTGCCAAGGAAGGTTGAATTTTCAGTTTGGCTCTAATTGGAAGGGATGTTCTGTGTTACAGGCAGGGGTAAAGGGGGAAACTGTTTTGGAGATAACAAGAACATACAATCTTCCTCACATTAAAAATAAGTCTTCTTTTACATTACACAAAAATAATGATTTGTTATATATCTGGAGAGAAAAAGAATTGTCTGGGGTTATATTCTTTGCTTTGTTTTGTGTGTGTGTGTGTTTTGCTTTGCAGATTTTGTAAAAGACCAGCTGGTTAATGGTCCCAAAAGATTGTCAGTGACCTTCAAAAGTAAAACAGATTTCCAAACAATGTGGGGGAAGATGCTGATATGAGGATGGTGAGGTAAAAATCAATCTATGCTCTATTCTAATGTTCAGGTGGCTGTGTGATGCCCCCTCCCCAATTTGCCATCTAAATTCCACAGTCCCCTTCTAAGGTTTCAATATGTTTACAACTAAATACGGGAATCAGCTTATCTGAGTTTGTTTTAAATTTGAATGGAAGAAGAAGAAGAAGAAGAAGAAGAAGAAGAAGAAGAAGAAGAAGAAGAAGAGTTGGATTTATATCCCCCCTTTCTCTCCTGTAAGAAGACTCACACTGCATTCAGCCATCTCCATGTGGAGCAAACCCTGTTTCCCACTCAACCCATGTTTATTCCTGGGAGAAACTATGCCAAAATAAATGGTGAATATTGAATAATAAAGCATGACTGAGGAAAAAATACTGTAGGAGCTTGCCACTCCATCTGACATGTGGTTTACTCCATGGAGAAAACAACCAAGCATCCTGTTTTACAGTAGGTCAACTCCATCTCGAAAGACCATATCTGACAACTGAGTTGTTAATGCTGAGCCAAGAAATGGAAATCTGCAGGGCTTGTTTCACTTCTCATAAACCGATGACCTTTGCAAAGCCTAATACAAAGTTTGATGCATTGATGCGAAGGGAGGAGTGTTTGGGGATTGCTCAGTATAACAAACCTGTGGAATGTGGGAGAGGATGTTGTCTGCAAAGAGCATTGTTCCCAATTTCTGGGGCTGAGATTAGTGCAGGGTATGTAAAGGAAAAATTAATTCATGAAAGAGAGCAGTATTATCAATTCCTCTATCTCAAAACAGATTGTTAGAGAAAGAAGAGAAAAAAACCTGTAATATATTTGAATTTGCCACAACCTTCAAATTAAAGGTTAGATGTAAGGCAAAGAGCTGACCTTTCTCTCAAGTTAATGTGCTGTTATACTTATTCAAACATCTATCTTCTTCCACTTCCGAGGGAAAAAGAGAAGCAAAGTTATACTGAATGGCTCATAAAGGAGCATTTGGCATGCCAGAAGCAAGCTTTTGCAATGTAAATGCCATAGAAAAGACTAGCTCAGAAGGTAAACAGGATATATTTCGTGAAGGGATTTATAATACATTCCTTAATTGTGGTCTGCTGCCAGAACTCCCTAGTTTCAAAGTTTGCTCCTCCCCATCTTAAGTAACATCAGAAGGGAAAGAAGCCAATGAAATATTGAGACTGTCACAGGGCAAAAATTGGATTTAAGAGCTAAGACTACATGGGCAGCATCTCCACACGATATAGTTGTTGCTGGGCAGTACTACTTCAGAATGGGAGATTGAACATTAAAATGCCCCATACTAAATGACCTCCCCATCATGTTTTATAAGCCAGATTTTAAATGACTATATTGCTGCAGTAGGAGAAGGCTTTATCTTCCTTTTATATGGATTGTGCTACTGTTTTATGATAGATTGATGTTCATTTTAGCTTGCGTTTTATGTATTTTTTGAGTAATGGAGGAAAGAAAGATTGCTTGCACAGAAAAGACAGGCATATCAGAGAGGAAGTTCTACTCTAGACTCAATACTCCATGAACTAATTTTGATAGCACAAAAGCATTTAGACGGACATCATTTAGATGAATAACAGAACTAAGAATGGAGGTACTTTTGCTCATATGCCACTCTTGTCTTTTCTTTCATTTGCAGTCAATTAAGGAAAAGATTTCTGGATTTGTAAAACCATAGCTGGTAGCAATCCTTTAAATAAACAAATACACAAATAAATGTATTGTTGAAAGCTTTCTTGGCCATTGTGGGTTTTCTGGACAGTGTGGTCATGGTCTGGATTTATAATATTTATAAATCACAAATGTGTTTTATACTTTTTCCTATGAACAAGGTTTTCAAACCAGGGCTGCAGTGAACAGTTCAAACTATAGTGTGTGGTATAATGTATACAAGTACTTAGATTTATATAGTCGATGGAATGGTCAGAGCCCAAAGGGTTAATTAACTCCATGGGATTGCTTGTGAGATATGCACAGCATTATAAAGCCTGAGGACAGAGAGTGCTGGGAAATAAAAGAGAGAATTCTGCTGTGAGAGCCAGAGTAAATGGTGGTTCCATTCTCTGGAAGCAGAGGGCCAGTTCAGGGTGGGCTGTGCTTCTCTGAATTTAAGTGTCAGGAAAGGCAGAGTTCCATAAAGGAATCTTTACCAGAGTTCCTGGAGTTAAACATAACACAGTATCACTGATTAATCACACTGGTGTCTTGGTTATTTTTTTCTCTGAGAAGAAACCCATTCAGATATGAAGCAGTGAAGCTTCTGAGAGAAGGGAATTTAAATAGAGAGGATTGGAGCTTTATCAAGGAGAGTGGCCATCTTTCTATGATGAACACTGTGTAAGAGAGACACTCTGACAGTTTGTCATAGTGTTAGTGTCCAAAGAAGATTTTTAGAAAAAGGGCTAGATAGCCAAACAGAATTCTATAACTATTTTGAAGTAACAGATTTATTTTGTCTAGTGTCAGAGTGACAGTAACATCAGGAAGGCACAAATATAGTGTCCTGTCTGTAATTTTCATCAACTGAAAAAGTTACTAAACAAAATATTGTAAATAGTGGCATCTCCGAAACCTGCTCATTTTGTACCTATTTTTCTCCTTAATCATTAGCTAGTTTAGCTCCTTTGAATTTGTTCCTGTCAATAAAATATTTCAAATTCTGGTTTACAAGCCTCTGGTGCCATTTCTTTAGTTCATGAGAGAAAGACAATAGGTTATTTTAGTTTTCTTTTAGAGGTAGTGCCCGGCCAAACAGACAAGAGCCCTGGAAGAGCAGCTAAAAACTATTTAGACGACTTCTTAGAAAAAAAATGTGGGAAAACTGAAAGAGAAATATGAACTTTTAAACATCCTTTCCACATTACAAAAAAAAATCATTGTGACAAAAAGTTGTTCAATCAGAGTTGTTCTGTCAATTAGAGATTTTGGAGGGAAAATTTTCCCACTAGGCACAAGCACTTTCTATTGCTAGGGAATACCTGGTTATATGTGGACTCAATGTAACTCCTATTAACCTTGAGTCTGAGAACCTTTAGTGAAATTGCCAGTGCCATATTCATTTGGAAAAATTAGCAAATAAACCTGGGATTCCTCTGACTTATTCACAAACCATGGCTAAGAACTAAAGGAGTGTTTCCGTGGGTATAAAAGTTTCTGCCTTCAGAAAGTGAAGTCTTAAATGCTCATGATTTTTTTCCAGGGGTCTCTCTGTTGCCCAGGTTGCAGGAGAGGGAAAGCAAGAAAGTCAAGCTCCATGAGTGGAATTTTTTTTCTCCCCCAGAAATACCCCTCTGTATCAAAGCCCATGATTGGTTAATTATGTCTGAGTTGTTCCATTGCTCTGTTTTATCTTGAGGGAGCATACAAACACATTTGTTTTCACACTGGCAGAGATCCCCCAAGATAGGCTTTCCTGGAGGAAAAGCCTTCTTGGAGGTGACCTCCATAAAGCCTAGGAGAAATTGATGTTAGAGTGGCTATAGAGGGTAGAATAATAGAATCAGAAGGGGCCATACAGGCCATCTTGTCCAATCCCCAACTCAATGCAGGATCAGCATCCCAGAGCATCCCAGACAAGTATTTGTCCAGACGCTGTTTAAAGACTGCCAGTAATGAGGAACTCATCACCTCCCTAGACAGCTGATTCCACTGTTGCACAACTCTTATTATAATCTTTCCCTAATATCCAGTCAGAACCTTCTTTCTCATAATTTCTACCTATTATTGCAGTGGTTCTCAACTTTCCTGTCACGACCCTTTAATACAGTTCCTCATGCTGTGGTGACCCCCAACCCTAACATTTATCCATTTTACAGATGGAGAACACTGATCCAGGCGACCCATTTTACAGATGGAGAACACTGATCACAGGCGACCCCTGTGAAAGGGTCGTTCGACCCCCAAAGTGGTCACGACCCACAGGTTGAGAACCGCGGTGTTATTGCAAGCCGTAGCCTCTGTGGCCAACAGGAACAGCTCTCTGCCCTCATCTGTCAGCCCTTCAAATATTAAAGAGAACAATCATGTATCCCTCCATCTCCTCTTCTCCAGGATAAACATTCGCAGGTCTCTAAACCTTTCTTCATGGGCCCCTGAACTACCAGACCACAGCCACACAACCTGGAAAATCCACATCAACCAGTTAACCAGGTGAGTTCAGATGGGAATTGGAGCTTCTGTGGGCTATGACAAGTGCTCTCTAAGTCTGCTTCTTGTACTCCTTTGGAATGGTGGTAGGAGGAAGCATTCCTCTTGATATACTGATTCTCCCCACTTTCTATCATCTGTCTGTTGCTGCTTACATGATGCACAACAGATAAAATCAAGGCAACTAAAGGCCTCTCTAACAAACTAAATATTGCTGATGACTTTTAATGCAACTAAGTTAAATTATCTTGAAGCACTGTAGTGCCTTTTGTCAGCAGAACAGTCTAATTGTTAATTACAGCAAAACTAAAGTAATAGTGTTTGGGAAGAAATTAGAAATGTGCAATAGTACATGGATGGCTATAATGTGGACCAGATTAATAGTTTTCAATATCTAAGCACCATGTTTTGTGGGCGGAGGAGTAAAGAAACTGAGAGATTTATTGCTTCCAAATGAACACAGTATCCATCAATTCTGAATTCTACACAAAGCAAAACTAGATTCTGGTGGCCCTCAGAACTGGATAAGGCCATTGAGCAAATAACATTGTCACCAGACTGAACTGTGGTGTGTGGAGGGGTGGGTCTGCCTTTGAAGTGTGTGCTCACACCCATCCTGCTAACCCTTGGGGTGCCTAGAAAGTGCCAAGATGGGGTGGCATTGGTTGGCATCACCCACAAGGACAGAAAACTTGTCTGGACTTGCCCTTGCCCATATCTGCTTTACAAAATAGCCTTCCTCTCCCTTCCTAAAGGGATTAAGGTAAAAACATTGTCTTCAACAGGGAAAGCCTATTCTCACTTCCAATCCTGGTATATCTGTCTCACTGAGACAAAGAACATGTTAATGTAATCCCATCAAGGAATTTCCTGCCAGTCATCCTCTAGCAACATTAATCTTATATCTCTGACTAACTTTTCTCCAAAACCACCTTAATTAGCATTGTCTAGAAGCTGTGATTGAATCAGCTTCCTTCCATTCCTTTGCTTAGCCCATGGCAAAGTACCACAGCCATCAGTTTAACTATCCAAATACGTAAGTGTAATGTTCCTCCTTGTCTTCCCCAGGATTTTTATGGAAAATTGCTTTCACAAGAAATCTGCTGGATAACTTTGTAAAAGTTTAACAAGTTTTATTTAAAAAAGTAAAATAATAAAAATACAAGCACACAAAGACAAAGGTCCTTCTTTGTCCAGGAAGATAAAGCTTTCTTAGCATGGCTAGAGGGCTCGATGTTTCCTATAAAACAGCTGTCCACCTTACTGTCAGTGCCCAGTACTTCTGAGTTAACCTTTGGTTGACTTGCACTGCATGCCATCTGCTTTCTACTCCACGTCTTTGCAGCCCAGTGCAGGTCGCTGGACTCTGCTTCTTAGACCCAAAGCCTCTTCAGGATCTGGTAAAGTAAAAGCTCCCAAACTCTCTACCTACCTCCAAATTTGTCCACTCAATGCTATTTATATCCTATGACTGTGTGATTTCTCTGTGTGCTTTGACCATTTGTGTCCTTGTAATTTTATTTTACTTTTCTTAATAAAGGTGGGCAAACATTTACAAAGTTCTCCTGTGGATTTCTTGTGAGAACAACTCTCCATAAAAATGGGCGAAGAAGAAGAAGAAGAAGAAGAAGAAGAAGAAGAAGAAGAAGAAGAAGAAGAAGAAGAAGAAGGAGGAGGAGGAGGAGGAGTTTGGATTTATATCCCCCCTTTCTCTCCTGCAGGAGATTCAATGGGGCTTACAATCTCCTTGCCCTTCCCCCCTCACAACAAACACCCTGTGAGGTAGGTGGGGCTGAGAGAGCTCCGAGAAGCTGTGACTAGCCCAAGGTCACCCAGCTGACATGTGTGGGAGTGCACAGGCTAATCTGAATTTCCCAGATAAACCTCCACAGCTCAGGCGGCAGAGCTGGGAATCAAACCCGGTTCCTCCAGATTAGATACACAAGCTCTTAACCTCCTATGCCACTGCTGCTCCTAAGCTTCTGAGCTTGCCCAACCTCTTGTTAAATTCAGTCTACCCTTCACTAATTCTCCACTCTGAAAAGGGCAGACTCCAGCATTTTGGGTGACAACATACTGGGCAGTATTATAAGGCCAGAATAACTTTTTTTAAAAAATCTATTAAGGTCAATTCTACATGGTGCAAATGTACCAGGTTGACAAAGGGAAATATCCTGGTTTGGGCAAGAAATTTGCATTGCTTCCATATCTAAAGTGGGATTATCCCACAATATTTCCTTCATCCCAGGTTTTTCAGCTGGCAATGCTGCTGCTGCTATGCTCTTTGCAGGCTGCCTTGCCTAGAAGTCCAAGCAACCTTTGACAGCTCTTCTGGGACTCTGGCAAGTGAGCCCATGTGAGAAAGCACAAGCGCTCATCCCATTCCCCTCTCTCTCACCAAGCACCACTTGCAAGCTGAGCTGCAGTCTAGCCAGCCCAGTCCTGCAGCTCCAGGCTCACATTCCCAATAGGATCTGGGGTGGGGGCAGGGAAGTGCCTGTCTAGCAGGATGTGCTCAAGCACATACACACACACCCAGTGCCCTGGCATGCATGACAGCTCCAAAGACCAATTTGCCTGAAACACCCTACAGCCCAAAAGGAAGTGACATGCACCTGCTGACCAATGCCACAGTGAGCTTCCACCTCTAGAATGCCTTTTCATGCTAGGGCTAACGAAGTCTTGGAGCAGCATCACCCCATCAGGCCATGCTGACTGTCTCATGTGAAAGAAATTCGAATATTTTCTCCTGGCCTTAATACAATTCCTTCACAGAAACGGGCACCCATGCGAAGGGAGAAACCAGGATAAAACAGACCTAAATTCTAAAATTCTGAATGTTACCTGCTATTATTATGCTGTGTGGAAACAACCTAAGATTAAGATCCCTATTGCGTCTACTTACTTTTGAAGACAGCTTAGATTCCCATTCTATAAAGATCAGAATGCTTGCTGATGCTCTTGCATAAGCTAGGGTCACAGAACCTACAACAATTTTGGACTTGGATCCACCAGAGTATTTCCATGATGAGACAAATTACACCCATGGAACACAGCTTTCCATTCCTCCATCCTGATTCAGTTCAAAATGTGGCCTGAAATGCTGTTCCTGAGGGATAGGGGAAATTTGTGCTCTGCATTCAGAAATCATGCTGTCTGTAACCACACTGGTGGTATCCTTGGTATCCTAAATTTTATGGAACTATCATTACCATAGTCATTTTGGCATATGCAGTAATCATGGTAGTGATGATGTTAAAATTCCAGCACCAGTTGCTATCCCATCAATTATAATATGTGCCTCAACCTTTGCTGTGCACAACTATGTGTGGGTACATCTTTTTCTACCTGATTAGGAACCTTGAAAACACAGCTGCCAATAGTGTAGACAGTATGAACATCATGTCACTGTGCATTGGTTCAGAAGGAACTGCAACTGCCCTCCTGAATTTGAGTTCACTGTTCACACTTTGAACCCTTGGAAAAGGATGAAGCCACAGGGCCAGACTCTAGGGACCATAATTATGAACTGTCTGAAGAAATGCTAAAGCCAGTCAACTTTAAGAGAACCAAGACACTGTTTGTGTGTTCTACTGCCTTTCTAGTACTCATTGAAATTTGCTAAGATTATTTGATTCCTACTTTTGCATAGTTTTACTAATGGGTGGACAACTCTCAAAAAAGCTGTTATATAGAGCTTGGGTCCTTTCCTTTGAGAAGATCCTTTACAAAACACATTGTCTGCCACAAAGCTGATTTAGAAAGTTTGGCATTCTGAAGTTTATGTATCTGTCTATGGTCATAATTTAACATATGAGTTACAGCCTTTTGCCCAAACAAATGAAAACTACAGCTAGCTATGGATATTATTCATTTACCATATTTTTTGCTCTCTGTAAAGTTCCTAGAGATGGTATGTGACAGGATTTCTTAGTAATCTGCCTAGACTTATGGACCCTCAGAAGATCTATTATTTGCTGCTTGATTGGCATAAATTTGTTACTTGTTCACATTGACTGCTGAGAAAATTAGGCACAAGCTGGTACAATCAATTACAATGTCCTGTGGAGGGAACCATTTGGTATAAGTCATTACCAACATTTATTGCTATGTCTGGTCACCATGCTTTCCTGAAATTCTTTACAACAGTGGCTTCCCAGAAAGTCTGATTATTTATGGTTGGGCTGGTCGAGGAAATGTTTTTTCCTTTTGAGATCAGGTTTGTTTGTTTATATGATTTACCTTTGCTTTTAAGCAAATAAGTGATGATTTGTCAATTAACAACAAGCTACATCTAAGCCCCTGACACTTTGATCTTTCTATGGAGCCAATATGGAGCCAATATGGTATAATGGTTAAGTGTGTCTGACTCAGGTTTGTTTCCTCTCTCTTCCACATGAAGCCTGCTGGGTGACCTTAGGCTAGTCATAGTTCTCTCAGAACTCTCTCAGCCCCACCTACCTCACAAAGGGTCTGTTGTAGGGAGAGGAAAGGAAGGAGTTTGTAAGCCAGTTAGAGATTCCATAAAGTGGAGTATAAAAAGCAACTTTCCCCTTCTTCTAACATACAACCATGATTATAATGGGGAGTTCTCTAACAAAATGAAATTAGCAAGAAACAGGTCTGGAGGTTTTATTTTTGGCAAGGACATCCATGCTTGAAGTTTCTCATCAGGGTGAACATAACACTTTTAGATGCTCATTCATAGATCTTTTGGCAAGAGGAAGAGCCTCCTTGGGCTATGTTAGCAACTTGAAGAGGCAAGATTCTGGCCAAAATAAGCTGCCTTGACTGGGCCATTCATACCTCTTTGGAGAAGGTCATTTTATTTCCTTTTACTTTCCATATTTGCTTGCTGAATAATGGCATAGCCTCTTTTTTTTTTTTTTGCTGCATCACATTGATGTGGAACTGGGCTGTAGCACCATCAAGTGCCTACTTGGCATAAACTCAGTTTTTGCTTACTTGTCAAGGAAGGGGTAAATAACTTGTTACTCTATGTCAGTGCTTTGGAATGGCATCAGACTGGCAATGTGGCTTTCTCTTCTCCTGTGGCGGAATCATCCTTGTTAGAGCATATACAAATAACGAGCTTTGCAATGCAACATCCACCCTAGAAACAAAAGGCCTCAGGTGTGACTCACTAGCAGAGAATGAAACAGGCTGCCTGAGTTTGTGGTAACTGGTCTGTTGCTAAGGTGATGCACTACCCAGCTGCATCTTCATTATTGACCTTGCTCATCCATTGTACAGAAGATAATCACTGGCTTTGCATATCTGGGTCACAGTGATTTTCAGTGCTAAAAGTGTGTGAAAATGATTCCTATTGTACCTCTCAAAATTGCTTTTGATTTGTTGCTCTGTTTCTAAGATGTTTGGTTTTCAAGGCAGGGACGGATAAGATCTGCAACAATGGGGAACAACAGGAAAGTGAAAAAATCACTATTGCGAGCCCAGCCTGAAGATCTCATGGTAATTTCCAAGTCAGCAGAGAAGAGTATGATTAGATCTGCAGTGTCTATGGTGAATGTGGAAGATAAGATCGCCAGTGAAAGAAGAATGTGATGTAGCCTGGTTTCTTGTGATTGCTATTCTGCTGTAGCACAATTTTTTCCTACATGCAGAATATTTCATGCCAGCGTTACTGACTTGAAGCAGCTTTACAGCTGTTTTGCAGCACTGGCATTCAACAATATGCAAACTGTTGTGGGGGAGCAGATGTTACTATAATCAAATCATGGATTTGGAGTAAGCCACCCCCCATCTGCCACACACAAAAACAACCAAGGTGAGATGAGATTAAGGGGGGGGGGGTTAATGTAGTAGTATAAGAGAGTAATTCTAAGCAGGTCTACTCAGAGTCCTACTCAGATCTATTCAATGGGGCGTATTCCAAGGAAAGTGTATTCATATTATGCTTTAGATTGTCTGATTATGTTTTTTAAATACTCCTTGGTTCAACAAAGAAGTATCTCAGAGTGAAATCCTATGCTGCTCACCTAGCTGGGAGGGAGCCCCACTGAATAAAGTCTGACTTGCATCTGAGTAAACTTGCATAGAATTACAGCTGTCAGAGTATGTCTGCTGTTCCCATAACACCTGCATCACATGGGTAAGGAAGATACAACAGTGGGCTCTCCAGAGAACAGTTGGATGCAAATACGGAATATGTATTTCAAACCCAGTCCCCATTTTCTAACCATTGTGTCTGTGGACAAGTTTTTTTAAATAGCATGATAGTATTACCAGAAAGTTAGAGGTCAGAAGTCAAATAAAGAACCTTGGAAATATATTGTACACTATGTAAAATGCATATGTTAAATGTATGGAGTCCATCAAAATCCAGTTAAGACTTGGATTTTTCACATGGATCCACCAGTTACAATGAAACCCTGAACCTTAGGTAAGATCAGACTGACACAGGGATTTAAGATATTGTTGGGTGCCACAACTGGTTTAACCACCAAACAGCTATTGATATTCCAGGAAAGATTGAACTGCTGTGAAAATGTTACTTTCTGAGGTGGAACTGCTGACTGGTGGATGCTTTGTAGTCATGCCTGGAATGAAATACCACCTGTGAAAGGTGGTACTTACAGAAAGGAGTCACAGCCTGGCAGTTTAGGACCCCCGATTTTTGAAATTACTGGGGAGAAGAACATACAAGGCAGTGAAAGAGCAGCCTGAAGATGCCCAACTTGTACCACCAAATCTGATATCAATGAATGACTTGGCTAAACGGAACAGATGAATCACCTATCATACCTTGGATGCCTGGTGCTGCATCAAAGTCACTTCTCCCACACCTAGCCAATCAGGTCCTTATATCACCGTTAACAATGATTAGATAGATTGAAACTCCACTCTGTAATGAAGATCCTGGCACCATTAATCTGTATCTGACAACTTGGTATGTATGAAGATTGGGGGTGGTGGTGGTGAGAGAATAAGCAACATCATGGCAATCCAATGTGACCATCAAGACTGCTCTCTCTGAGAAGCAGTACCTTCTTTTTTCTTGGGGGTGGGGTGGTGGGTGGTGGGAGCTGATATAATCTGGGCCGTTTCCCCACTCACTGTTTGGTGCAGGGTACTCACGGCAAGTAACCCGGGGTTGCGGTGCACTCCCCACTGAACCACTGGCGACAATGCAGCCACATCGATTCTGCCACTCTTCTGGCTCCTCAGTGCATGTCTTTTCCGCTCCTGCATGGAAGGGTGCCTTTTGGAAAACCCTGCACAGAGCCTTTCCCCTCTGCTGGCTCTGGGCATAGATCGCCCTCCACCACCCCCCTTTGGTTGAGTCGCTGGTGCTGCGGGCTGGAGAGCGCGCGAGGGAAGAACGGTCACGGGAGGGAGGGAGGGGGGGTGAAGGCTGACTAGGGTGAGGAGGCATTAACCCACGCTCAAGAACACCCATTTCTTATGAGCACGGTCTGCCTCCGCTTTCAATTGAAGTGGGAAATCGGCCATATACACCCTTCCAAGTATCTCATAATTGCTGACAGGGAACTATAGCCAGGAAAGTGGGGGGTTTATTGTCAAGAAAAATCCTGCATTTGTTACCCAAGATGGAGGCGCAGTCTCTCAATAAAGTGGGGAATATTAGCTCAGAGTAGACTGCTTATTAATATTATGAGGGGCTGGGTAGGAAATATTTAATACCAATGTATAAAAAGGTCAGCTCTTGGAAGAAATCCACAGAGAGAATATAATCCAAATTTGACAATCTTTATTGTAAAGATCACGGGTTCACAAGCACTCAGTTCAATGCAGCAGACATACACACAGCATTCCTAAGATATAAATAGACTGGAAAATAGGTCTGGAATAGAGAGCAGTAATGGGGTATTTGGGTAACATTACCTGATCAGGACGTGAAGAAGATCAGGTGTTCAGAGTTAAAAAGCCAGCATCTGGTTCCAGGGTGCAATGCATTCGACACAGCAACAAAGATGGAAAGGTGTCAGTGGGACTGAGCAATTGGATCTTTAAAGGGTGGGACATTTATAGGTGAAGGATCACCTCTGGGAGGTGTCTGAATGACCCCTGGGAGGTGTCAGGAGAGCTTTGATCTTTGGAGACTAGATTTGGGATGTTCAAGATGGAAATTAAGAGGAAAAGAGTGATTAGGAGTAATGGGGGAGGCATTAAGTAGATGGGTGTAGTGGAGAGGCGGACAGGTGGTTGATGAAATTGCAATACAGAGACAATAGAATGCAAACTAGTGTGGTCAGGAGAAGTTAGTCATAGAAAGGAGTATCTGGGTTAAGATAATCAGGAGAGGTAATGCAATCAGGTGTCCTTTTGAGGCTGGAATAGACATGGAGATGAATGCCCATCCTGCAAAGCTGTAGTATTGTGCTGAGGATACACCCTTCCTTGGATGTAGAGCTGAGAATGTGCTGCTATGGTGAGCAAGCTGAGAGCATGAGGGAACAAAGGAGTTTCTGGAAGTTTCTTGTAGGTAGATCTGGCCATTGCCAAATAATGGGTTCTGCAATACTAGTCTCGCCTTTTAGACTGGCAAGCGGGTAGGGACACCTGGAAACAAGCACTTTCTCCCCTCTATGCCAGGATGGTATGGTAACGTATTGAATGTCCCATGTTCAGCACTCCCACAAGGTGTTATCCCCTGCCTTTCTCTAAAATAAGATTTTGTTTCTTGAGAAGAGGGGGGCATTTAAGAAGAGCTGGCAAGCAGTGTATGCAGAGGCGTAGCTGAGCCAGAGTGCACCCAGTGTACACTCTGTGTTTTCTGAACCCCACCCCCCTCCGTGGTGCCCTGCACTCCAGCCTGCACTGTTTCACAAAAGTAACTGTGGGGGGGCACTGCAGGGGTGGGTGGGAGGAGGGCGCCACTCTCCTGCCTGCCTTCCCCTGAACCAGGAGCAAGCCTAGCTCTGCTGAGCCCCCCAACACCCTACTAGTTTCCCCCACTCTCCCACAACCCCCAAAAGCCCAGTCTGGCCAGTGGGGCAGAGGCCCCTTAGCACCTGTTGTTCCGCTAGCCCCGCCAACACCCTCCCGATTCCCCCCACCCTCCAAAGCTCAGCCTAGCTAGCAGAGCAACAGCACCTTGGCACCCACTTCTCTGCTGGCCCACCAACACCATCCTGCTTTTCCCCACCCCCAGCAAACCAGCCTGCTGCTCTGCCAACCTGCAAACACCTTACTTGTTCCCCCCACCCAAGTCACCCTATTCCATGTCTCCAAGAAGTGGGTAGGCACAGCCTGCCACCAGCTCCTCCTCCCACTCAGTGTTCCTTGAGCCATGTTCCTGCCATGCTGAGAGGCAATGCTCCATCATCACCTCAAGAGGGTTGTATGCAGAGGTGAGAGTGCTCCCAACAACTGGACCACCTTGCTACTTGAAAAATCAGGCCCCCTATTGGAGTTGCCAAAACAGCATGGCAACTTGCAGGAGATGAGAAAGGTGGGAAGTTCAGTGAGGATGGTGATGGTCCTCAGCACGACATAGCTTCTGATAGGATTTGTAAGTGATATCATCATCCAAATACTGTGGTATTCTCCTAAGTCTCTTATTTTAACTATAGAGTTTTGTGTGGATACTAGATTGTCACCTGGCAGGATGACATTATATGCAAATACCTCACCGCCTGTGGAAAACTGGCAACTCTGCCTCCATGAAGAAAATGGCAGTCAGTTTGGGCGTTCATGAATGTGCAGCAGTTGTAGGGTGGATGCTCTCTAGCTCTACTCTCAATTATATTATCAACAGGAGGGATGAAAAGCTGGAACTATTAGTATACATTTGCAGTAGAGGCATAGCTCCAAGGGGATGGAGGTGCATGACACACTGGGTGCACACCCCTGCAGGGGCATGGTGAGGCGTTCTAGGGTGCTCCGGGGTGGGGGTGGATGGGGGGGTGGCAGTGGTGCTGGGCACACGTGTGCTCTGGGCACAGTTCCCCCTCGCTCCGCCCCTGATTTGCAGTCAGCCTCAATGACCAGTTGGGCTTGCTGGTACTGATCACCTTAGGTAGTTAGTAGTGGTGAGAGTAACTGCTTATTGCTTCAGTTGGTCAACCCAAAAAAGATGGCTCTCCTGCAATTCACTGCATATCACTCCCACAGACCTATGATGCCCACACCCAGAAAAGAGAGTCTGTGTGTCTCACTGATACCTCCAGGGACTGATCTTTCAAGCATTCCTCATGCAGGGTGGCAGCAGCATTATCTTGCCTCAGAGATTTTACTTTGTATTTCTGCATGAGTTACTGCTCTGGGCTTGCCTCCATCCTGAACAGTGACTCAGATGCACAACAGGAGGGCTCTTTGGCAAACAGATAGGATTTACTTTTACAGAATCTACATTTTCTATGGTGTAGGAACAACATATATTTCCTTGTTTATCTGAAAAAAAGCCTCTTAACCCTGAGAAGCTTCAGAAATGCTGCAGATGAATTCTGGCACAGCAATGCCTAGAATTAAACAGTTCAACAATGGACTACTAATGCATTTGCAGACTTCCCATGACTCTTTATTTTTGATGGGCCACCCAGACAAGCAATTAATTTAAATTAGGCTATATGGGGACCATGTAGCAAAATACTTGCTCATTCATTAATTTGGAACTAGCACAAAAGGCGTCTAGTTAGGTTTGTTCTAATTTGTGCAGGACAGTTGCACTCAAACGTAGTTGGAAAAGAAATGGAGATTTTGGAAAGCTCAGGGTTGACATTTTCAGATAACCAAGGCCAAGTTATCTTTTTATAAATCTTGACTGAAATCCAAAAGGCCACAGAGGGAGATCTCTTAGGCCGTTTCCGCACGGCGGCGGAAACGGCGAGGTCGGCGCATTGCACGCCGACCTGAAGACGCTGGGACCGTCTGCATGGACGGTCAGCAGGCTTAACTGGGCAGCGGCGCCCATGGCCCAGCCGACAACCTGTCCCGGGCCTCTGTCGCCGAGCCTGGGGACCGCTAACCCTGCGCACCTGAAGCGAAGGCGCCAGAACCAGGGGCGTGTCCCCAGGCTTTCGGCGTAGCCAGCGAGGAAGTCTGCGAATTAGGGGCTGACATGAAGCGCTGCCGTTATTCGGCAATGACTTCATGCCGAGATTTCCCCAAAAGGCTGGAAAGCTCTGGAAACGCCGCCTTCAAGCGGCCCGAGGCGAGAAGCGTGAAACGCGTTCGCCTTTCGCCCGTCGCGAATGGCTGACCTGGAGGCGGTGTTTTACCGTCTCCAGGCATCATAATTACCGATGCAGAAACGGCCTTACTGATATTAATGGATTTATTCCAGAAAATTTCATTTGTGGATCACAGCCCTGCAGAACATTCAGAGTTCTTTTCTTACAGTTGATCAGTCATTCTGGTTTCTTTCCCCCCGCCCCCCCCAAAAGGTTTTAAGATTTAGAATTTCTTGTATCACTAAATTCTAATTCCCTGACCAATGAGAAACAGGTTTACTCAGAATTCAACTAAGATTCCACAGAGCTGTTCCACCAATCATGTTTTTTCCCCTTGAAAATGGGCTCCCTCTCCCCATACCCCTCCATTTTGCTGTGGTTGTTAAATCAGTTGGGAATGTTAACTGAATTTTAGAAATTGTAGCTATCTAATGACCATGCTGTAACAAGTACAGATCTAAATTATGTTTCAAATGCTATTTATTGTATGACCTGTGTTTTATATGTTGAAAGCAGCTCTAAGTTCATGAGGGAAAGAACGGTATATAAATTAAATCAACAAAATTAAAATAAAATTTATTCATTGGGCCTTACTCCCAGAAAAGTGTGGTCAGGATTGCACTGCAACGGTGCTATTCTAAACAAAGTTATACTAGCTAATTATACTGAGTGGACTTAAAAGTGTGTAACTTCATTTAGGATTGCATTGTGAGAAGCCCAGACAATGCATGTTCATCACAGACTTCCTTCATTTCATTGTGCTTTGCCATCTCTCTTTTAATGGATAACTGAGGAAGATAACCAGCACATATGTCTCAACAAATTCTTCATGCTCTAGCAAGTTTTATAGAGTGTGGTCTTTATTCATAATCATAGAATTTGTTTCATGGGGACTTATGTGTACTGTGTCTTTAAGACACTTGGTAGATTCATTTGGATTTACATTTAAGAGCCAAGTGCTGTTATATGTATGTTATTTGCAATCACAGTAAGTCAAATAGTATACCAACAGAGCATTTATTTTGTTACTTTGAGACAGCTGCCCACAGCAATGCTACTTCTGTTTTGTAAGCCAGTTGAAAAATGTATGTAGTACAGGCAATATTGGAGGCTGATACTTTAAGGTAGCTGCTCAGCAGCACTGCTATTTTTATCATATAAGTTAGTTGAAGATTTTAGTAGTACTGGCGAACAACATTACTCTTTGGTAATTGTAATAAAAATAATCAGCCTTGGCTACAGCAATCTTAACACACATCTGTGGGCTTCATACCTAGCCTCAGCATGCTGTTCCTTCATATTTTGTGGACACTGTTAGAGCCACCAGATCTCTTGCTTCACTGGGAAGACTCCTGCTGGCAGCACTTACCAGTTCTGCACAGCAGGTTTGGGAATGATTACAGAACATTCAAAGAAAACCTGAGTACTATGGGAAATAGGGGAAAACATCCACTTCCCAGGACTTCCCAACTGCAAATAAACTGCATGGAGAGGCCATGGTTGGAAGGAAAAGATGCTGATCATTTCAGAGTCTCTGAAACATAAAACTGTTGATGCAATGACTTCCATGTATGAAGTATAGAAGAATTGCCCCGTTGCCCCCACCTTTGAAAGAAAGGGCCTATGTAAAGGTTTCAATGGTGTTGATTCTCAGCACAGCCGCTTGGCCTTGACTGGATTCCAGGGCTCGGGCGATGGGCCAGAATCGGCAGCAATTACTCTGGTAGAGGCCTTATCTCACAGAGAGAGATGAGAATGCCGTTCCCATGAGAATGGGACTGGGGGGAAACGGAGGGATGGAGACGGAGAAGGTTATAACCTGTGGTTCTGGCGGGAGACTTCATTCCTGCCACGTCGTGTACGTGAGCTTTCTAAGATGTCTGAATAAACGGTCTTTCACCAAAAAGCCTTTTATTTCTGCTCTAATAGATTCCTTACATTGTGGCAGGAATCCACTTCATCTTCTTTTAAATAACAGTGGATCTCTGGTGTTCGGCATGCAGAGGTTGAATATTCCGACTGTGGAAGGCCATTGGCCCCATAGAGGGTTCGAGCTTTCCCTTCTGGAATTGGAGGAACCAGCGGGTCGCTAATTGACTCTCTCCGTCCACCGTCTCAACACGGGTCTTCCGCCGTTGGGATGAGGGGCGATGAAGCAATCCATGTCGGAGTTACATGAGAGTGGATTTGGGAAGCTGTCTATGGATCGTCGCCTGTGGATCGGGATCTCTACTCGTTTTAGGTGTGGATTACAAACCTCAGATGCCAGCCTGTCCGCACGGAGGAGATGGGTCTGACCACCTTTCATCGCGACAACCCAGGAATCAATAGAGCGATTCCTGGACTCGTGTATTTCGATGATGCTCCCAAGAATCCACAGTGGCGCACGGGCCCGTCCAAAACGCGTTAACGAGGACTTTAATGGGAGAATCGGGATCGATGATTGGGAGAGGGACTCCGTCACCCGACACCCAATCCCGGGCCCTCAAGATCCGGACTAAGACTGCTGATGCACAAGAAGCCCGTGGAGCCGTCGGTGGACTAAGGAGTTGCACTCCGATGAAGAATCGAGGGAGAGCCTAAACTACATCGGATTTATTCCACCTCAAAGTGATCAAAAGAAGCTGGGATGAGGAAGTGGCCGACTGCGGGATGCCCAAAAGGCATGGAGCGTGAGCGTAGCTATGGGAGGAGCGAGAACAGCTGCAAAGGGCGTGAAAACCTGCAAAGGGCCGTGAACAACAGCGCAGGCGTCCAACTGAACTGGACCGAGCCAAAAGGCTGGCGTTGCAGCGGCAATATATGCAGAATTTATCGGTCCATGATAAGGTCCTAGAACATAAAATGGACACGGAAAATTCAGCGAAGGCATTAAGGCCATCGGACGCCAAAGTGAATTGACTGCAGCTATTCAGGCTGGGGCGAGCAAACTGGGCCGGAAGGCAGCATCGCGTCAAGTGCCATGAGCTTCATGAAAGAGGAAGTTAGCTGCCTTGGAACAGGAGCTGAAAAAACGGCGGAACAGGATGACGAGTTGGCGCTGCCGTTACCCGGCCCGACACCACTGCCCGTCCTATGGGCGGCTGGGTCCTGCTACTCGTGCTCCACTGCCGCCTCAGGTCCCTGCTATTCAGCGAGGACCAGCGGCGCCAGGCCCGTGCCTCACGATTCCTGCTCACTCCTGCCCCACGCCTCAACCTGTGCAACCCGCCAGCCCCAGCCCGAATCTTATCAAAGGAGCCGTGAAGGATACTACAGGCCCCAATCCCTGCCGTTCCGATGGGACCCGGCTTCGCTCCCTACGCTTCATCTTGCAGCTTCGATGCACATGGAGGAGTATGATATTATATCGATCTGAGCGTGAAAAAATGCGGGACATCGGGTCTGTCCTGGATGGGGTGGCTGCTGACTGGTTTGTGACCCTTTTGAGCTGCGGCGGATGATACTTCGCACAGTGGCTGCATTTCTTCAAGCCCTAAGAGCCAGCTTCAAGATCCGGGCGCTGAAAATGAAGCCATCCGTACCATAAAATCTATTCAGCAGGGCAACCGTTCTTTGCCAAATTTGCTTTTCGTGAGTTCCGTCTGCGTGGCTGCTCGACTTCCTCCTGAGTGGCCACGAACGCATGAAATGTGATACTTCTCTGATGCCATCGGCGTAAAACCCAGTGGTGTTTCTCATCCATTATCCACAGCACTACTCGCTGGAATGGATGAATTAGGATGCATAAGTAGCGGCTCGTTTGGACTCGCTGGCTCGAGAGCGTCAGCCGAAACCGCTTCTCGACCACCTCTGGAGCTTCACCAAGCCAAACCCAGCCGTCTCTACGAAGCCTCGAGCGCCATTGACGTTTAGGATTGTGCCTTTATTAGCGGAGGACCAGGCCATCTGGCTGCTGCCCGAAAAGCAGAAGTCCACCGCTGCGACCCCCGCGCACCTCTGCCAAACCACCACGGAGATCCGGTCATCCTCCAGCGGGCTCGTCTAAAGCTGTTCGAGGGTGACCCTGAGGAGGAAGTGGCGGTTCTCTCGCCCATGGATGTGGGTCTACTCAGATGCGGTGAAGGCAGCGCCCCCATTACTGTTCAAACGTTCAGCCAACCCTGCTAAGCATACGTATTCAGCCTCAGCCCTCGTAGATTCTGGCTGCTCCCATTGTAATGCGACTGAAGTGGCTGAAGAGCTCGGTTTAGACCGAGTTCGCCAAAGCCCATACCGTTCACACAAATGGGCAGCCCGCCGGAGCAGGGCCAGCTCGATTCAAAAAGCGCCAACCTGTTCTCCTTGATTCTGCGTGACCATTGGGAGAAGATTAGTTTCATACTTGCTCCAGTGGCCAAACATTCTATTGTCCTGGGCATGCCATGGTTATTGCTACATGAACCAAATACTATTTGGAAGGCAGTTCTAGAATTCACTGAAGTCCCCTGTGGAGAGCATATGGTGGAGGGCTCCACCATCAATGACATAAAATCCCTTAGTTTCTTCAGCGGTGCACATCCCAATGGCTTTCAATTCCACAGGCATCCACCAGCTTACTGGGACTTGTGATGTTTCAAGAACAGGAATGTGATCAATTGCCCCATAGAACATGACTGCAAAATCATATTGCAGCCGGGGCTCTCCAACTGCCCAGGGTAGAATTTATCGTATGAGCTAGCGAGGAGAAAGAATCGTGCCTTCTTAGATAAAACCGGCGGATTCATCTGACGGGCGCTAAACTGCTTCGCCGCCCGCTCCTGTCCCCTATTGTAAGAAAGGGCCGGGTCTTTAAGGACTTTGTACTGATTACGAGTTAAATGCTGTTTCCATGTCCAATAAATACCTTGCGCTTAATCAAGGACCTTTTGATGCATTGGGCAAGGTTGGATTTTCTAAGTTGGATTTGAAGAAGCATACTACAGAGTCAAGGATTGCAGAAATTTCGAACATTTGACAGCATTTAATACTAAATTCCGGACCAGTATGAATACTTAATTATGCCATTAGGGTT
This sequence comes from Sphaerodactylus townsendi, assembly GCF_021028975.2. Lineage (NCBI taxonomy): Eukaryota > Metazoa > Chordata > Lepidosauria > Squamata > Sphaerodactylidae > Sphaerodactylus > Sphaerodactylus townsendi. Next base: position 40,496,911 of record NC_059425.1, on the reverse strand, counting down.
AGCTGGGGCACCGGCATTCATAAGCCCTCATCCAATGAAGTTTTGCATGACTTATTATATAAAGGAGTAGTTGTGTACTTAGATGATGTTTTTTAATTTATTCACAAACCATGGAGGAGCCGCGAGGCTTTAGTTGAGGGAAGTATTAGCAGCTTTCGACAACTCCCTCTTATAAAACTGTCTAAGTGCTGCTTTCATCATCCTCCATAGACTATTTGGGCTACAGGATCTCATCCGAGGGTTTAAAATGGATCCTGCAAAGATTGAAGCAGTCCTCAGCGGCCCCACCAACGGGAAAAGAGCTACAATCTTTCCTAGGGTTTGCTAATTTTTATCGTGATTTTGCATACCCCATTTGCTGAATTGACCCTTCCACTCACAGACCTATGCACTAAGGGTAAAAGACTCACAAGCTGCCAAGCCGGGGCTCCCTCCCTTGGTCTCAGGAATGTCAAACAGCCTTCCAGTTTTGAAATGTCGGCTTTCACTGCCGAGCCTGTCTTAAAACACTTGACCCAGACCTTCTTTGCATTGGTTCCGTGGATGTAGGACAAAGCTTGGCAGCCCTGTACAGAGAAATAAAGATGGTAGGCTTGTTCGTGTGCTTATTTATCCAAAAAAATTCTCGGCAGAACTCAACTGGACCGTGGGGGGATAAAGAGACTGCTGCCATCAATTAGCGCTTTCACTTGGCTACTGGCAGGGGCTAAACACCCTTCCAGGTTTGAGTCGGATCCACAGAACTTGGCGCCCTCTCACCCCCCTCAGAATGTCTGCAAAACAACTTCGTTGGGCGATTTCTTTTCCGTTTTCTTTCACTGTCCATTTTTTCCCGGAAGAAGCCAACAAACTGGCTGATGGCTGTCCCCAGCGCCTTCAGGGGTGGAGCTGCTGTCCCGTCTCTACACCCTCCCAACTGGGGCTGGCCATCACTCGATCCCAGACATCCGCTCCTCCTCCACCAGCCGTTCCCAGCCTTGTCTCCACCTTCCTGTGGGGGGCTTCGAGGAGAAGCCCGGGTCGCCAGCGAGCACCCGGCGGAGGAAGGCGACTCCCAGCTGCAGCTTAGTGAGATAGTGTTTGGAAGCGGGGGGGGGGGATTGGTGTTCCTTGCTCGCAAGCGGGTTCACCGAGAAGAAGCCTGTCATGATGCCAGCTTCGGCTGGACATTTTGGCTTTCTCAAGACACTGCATTTAGCCCGCCCGTCAATTCCTGGTGGCCAGCCATGCTTAAAGACGTGGAGCTTATATCAAGGGTGCTCTGTTTGTGCGGAGGGGCCAAATCCATTCCGGGGAAAGCCCATGGACTGTTAAAACCTGCCAGTTGCCTCCGTCACAGGAAGTTATCTCAATGGATTTTTATTACGGATTTACCAAGAGAGCCAGGAAGCCTGATCTTGGTGGTGGTGGACCCATTCTCCAAACAAGCCCATTTCATCCCCTGCACTCCATTCCTTCCACTCCTAAATTGGCGTGACTGTTCATTCGTATAGATATCCGCGTTCAAAGTGACGGTGAGTGGGAGAGAGCGAACAGAATAGCGAACAGTATTTCGTTCATTACACCAGCAACTATCACCAAGACAACTGGTGCAATTTAATTCCGTTCGCGGGAATATGCCTATAACAATGCCGTTCATAGCAGTCACGCCAAAAGACCCCCTTCCGAAATTGTGTCTGGCGGCTCCTTCCGCCATTGCCCCAACTACCTGCTTGGGCTGCATCCTCCAGAATTCCAGCAGTGGATTTCATCTCTGGCTGAGGGTGGAAAGCGGTTCAGACTGCCTTGCAACAAGCTGAAGATTCCCAAAAGTTCGAAGCGGGATAAACATCGGTCTGACTTTCCTTTAGTGTTGGGGCTTGGGTCTACTTGTCTACCTAAAAATCTCAGGAGGCGGTACATAAATTCTCAAAACTGAATAAAGTTAAGTGGGACCTTTTAAAGATGCAAAAGTGATTAATGAATGTTACTGCCGGTTAGATCTGCCCTAATTCTTTAAAGTATTAATATCCATCCTGTCTTTCATTCCAGTTTGCTCAAAGGGCTCCGCTTCCGATGCCTGGCACGACCCTCGGAGATACCCCGCCGACTATAATTGGCCACAAGCATTATAGAATTGGCATCCTGGACTCTGGAACTGTCATGTCGCTTGCAATACTTGGTTTCCTGGTGGGGTATTCCTCTGGTTATAATCAATGGAATTGTATTCAGAAAATATTTGATGCCCTCCTTATTTCTGCTTTCCATCGTACCTTCCTGGAAACCAAGGAGAAGTTTTTTTTTTCTTAGGAGCAGAGTGTAAAGGATTTCAATGGTGTTGATTCTCAGCACGGCAGCAGCCTTGACTGGATTCAGGGCTCCGGGCGATGGGCCAGAAGTCGGCAGCAATTACTCCTAGTAGAGCCTTATCTCACAGAGAGATGAGAATGCGTTCCCATGAGAATGGGACTGAAACCGGGAGAAGTGGAGACGAGGAGAAGGTTATAACCTGTGGTTCTGGTAGAGCCATTCCTGCCGTATTCACGTGAGCTTTCTAAGATGTCTGAATAAACCGTCTTTCACCAAAAAGCCTTTTATTTCTGCTCTATGGAATTCCTTACAGCCTATATATGCAGTTCTTACCCCAAGGCAGGGGGAGAATTAAACATGTATGCCTTAAAAATTCCAAATGAGTCCACTTTGACATATGTCTCCAGATTTAATATCCTTGATGGTATTGGAACATTTCCAGTTTCTTCCCATTAATTAACAAAATATTGCTCATTGGAGCTATGTCTACCTTTAAAAAAGGATAAGAACTAATGGCAGGAGAAATTATGCAGATGAATCTTCCATATGACTTAACAAACATTCTGTGTAATTTATGACCCAATATTATAGCCAGATTCCATCTTCAATTATGCAGTTCTGCAACCAAGAACGTGAGCAGAATTTCAGAGGAGTGGATTCATCAAGCTTTAAGAAGTTTGCTTTGTCACTGTATAAGATGTTACAGTTTGGCTACTCGCCTTGATTCCTTTTTAAAAGGATTAGACAGATTCATGGGAAGTAGGTATATCAGACTGTTCACCATGGAAGATTACGAAGCAGAGCACTGTTGAAAACCTGAGTTTGAGACTCACCATTGGTAGTAGAAAATGTCATCAAGTCACAGCCAATTTATGGTGACCATGTAGGGTTTTCAAGGAAAGAGACATTCAAAGATGGTTTGCGATTGTTCCTCCATGTAGCAATCCTAGACCTTTTTTGGTGATTCCCATCCAAGTAGTAAGCAGGGCTGACTCTTCTTAGCTTCCAAAATCTGGCAAGATTGGGTTAGTCTGGGCCATCCTGATCAGGGCATCTTATCACTAAATATGTCCTTCCCAGTTGCACCTTCCTGATCACAGTAGGAATTTGGACTTGATGGATTCTTGGTTGGTCCAGCAGTCTTTCCTATGCTGTTATATTTATTTCTGGTTCTTCTAAATTGATGTTTCTATATCAGCTCCAATATATCATGCAACAGCTGGCAGCCACATTTGAAATTTACAAATGAGAAAATTCAATGAATGCATAATTGAAAACTCATAGAAGGTCTCCGGTGGATTACAAAGGTCAGCCTTCTACTCCAGAACAGAATACCCTATTCATGAGAAAAAAGAGGAATGACTTGTTTGATAGACTTCAACATTTGTATGGTGGCTGGGATTTGAAAAAAGGCCTCCTTTTGAGTGTTTACAAGGAAAATTTGTAAAGACAAATGTGACTTATAGCAAGCTCCTTCCATGACTATAATGGAATCTCCCATATGTCAAAGTTCCTTTTGATAACAGAGAAAGTGCCCCTACCACTCCATGTGAGCATGGAATTATGGCAGCATATCCTTGCATCTTGATTAACTCCACCCAGAGGAGAGCCTTGGCTACAGCACGATGTAATGTGTTACCATCATCATTTTTGGATGGGAGATACAAAAATGTGCAATGTTCTAAAAGGGTTTGTTCTTGTGGTTTGGTTACTGTCAAAACACTTGACTGTTCTTTGTTTGTATGCCCCAAATATGATAAGATATGGATGAAATATATGAACTCCATTTTTTGCAGTGTTCCCAATGGCAAGAGTGTTATAAAATTCCATATCTCCTGAATAGTTTTGTTGCACTTTTTTGTGAGAATGTTGCAAATTTCATTCTTGGAATCAGTAATTTCTAAACATGTTTTCTCACTTGTAATTTTTCTTTATTATACATATCTGTTTTTTAATTTTTTGTTTTTGTATGCCACTAAAGGCCATTGTTGTTAACAGAGAAAGTGAAAGGTGATTTACCTTGGGCACCTGAGAATGTCTGTATGTGTATTGCATTTTCAAGCACATATCAGTTCTTGAGACCAGAACATGAGGTAGATCCAGCAAGCAAGAAAAAAAGGCTGAAAATGACAAACTCGATGCTCATCATTGCTTGAACAGAGCCCAAGCCTAGCCTAGAAGCTTCTAAACCAGGGAAGGCTTTAAGGATGAGGTAAATCATTTTGGAAATTGGGAGGATGTCACCCAGACAACTCTTCCATCTATTTAACCTGTCATCTTGAATGATTCATGAACATTGCATCACATGTAGGTTTTCATCTGTAGCCCAATCAATTCCCAACAGCGAGCTTGCTGGGATAACCACCATGTTTGGATCCAAGTCCTGGAGAAAACTCTTCCGCTGCTCATCACTCCATAAGTCCTTTGAATAGGAAGACTTGCATTCAGTGGTGAAGGAAAAAATCTCTGCATATGTGCTTATTCAGCTGTGTGGTTTTTTTTCTGCTGAAAAAATCTGTGCCATGTATGCATTGGGCTCGTCGCATGGCTCAATTTTAGTGCTCCTCAACAGCGAAATGGAACCAGTGTCCTTTAAATGTATACATTTTATTTTAGTTTTACTTGCTTATTTGCCTTTGTCATCTGGAGCTACCTGATTTGCTTGTAGTATTTTTTCCTGCTTTTAGCTTGTGGCAAGTTTGAATCTGGATTGAATTAGTTCCACTGATCTGCCAGATCATGCTGCTGTGGTTCCTTCCTATAGCCCTGTCCATTTATTTGCCATAGTATCCCAGTTTCCATCATCGGAGGGTACAATATTCTATTTAGGATAATGAATCTTTTGGATTTGTTTCATAGTCTGCATATATCAGACTCTTACCCAGCACCAGAAGTTTCTCATGAGTAGAACTACATAACAACAAAGGCATAAGCACATTCACAGCCAAAATGGCAAGCTTTGTTTTCTATGCCAGCAGACAGCAAATCAAGCAAAGCACTGAGATGCATTGCTAGCACTTCACAGGAAAATAGCAGAAGGCAGAGAGGGCAGGGAAAGACAGAGCCTTGATAGATGCAGACAGGCTGCAGGCCACCAGCACAGTGGCCTCAAGAAGCTGGAGCTGCAATAAAAGAGCCATTTTCTGAGCACTGAGATTTGGGGAAAGTTTCCCTTAAAGGCACAGAAGTAGTCTAAATATTTCAAAGAGAGGTTGGCAGCAGGGTGCTTCTTCCTCATAGCAATTGCAAGGTGTTTGCATTTGGCTTGACAAATGAGCTTGAGGCGAATTTTACCACTTATGTATAGCATCAGAGAATGTTACAAAAAAAACCTAAGGTAGGAATTCTGAGTCAGTTTTTTAAAAAAGGAACTACCCCAGGAGACAAGTGTGAATAGACTGTGTCATCTGGCGTAACTCCACATCAGAAAAAAGAGAGATCTAGGATTTTTTAAAAAAGCTAGATGCATATTTCACTGGGGAACTTAAGCAACACAAGCAGAATAAAAAAAGAGAAAAGAAAGGAAATGCCAAGATAAATGAAGGGTATTCTGTAAAGACAGAGGAAAAATAGAGGAAAAGAAAATAGCCAAGGTGCACACGGGTTGTGACAGAAGCACTGACCCTGGAAGAGACAGTTTCAGTAAAGATTCTAAGGAGCAGAAAATTTAATAGAAGAGGTTAAACAAAACCCAGGAGTGGGGAAAAAATGGAAACTAAAATAGAACTGAGCAAAATAAATGGGGAAAGTGCTCATATTGACAGAGAATGTATACCTCTGAAGAATATTTCATCTTTTGATGAAATTTTTGATTAAAGAGAAAAAAATACTAGAACCTACTTCCCCAGACTTCAGGCTACAGAACAAACCAACATGACAAAAAACAACAACAGAGTAATGGTGCATATTTAAGTGAAATGCTCAGCCCATAAAAGTGTAAGGTGCAACAAAGATAGAACATACAACATACATGTTACGTAAAGAAACAAGAAGACAAAATATACATATGCAAGGCAGTCCACCCACATATGAAAAATACTAGGTAAAAAAGAATGTACAGGTCATGTTGCAAAAGTCTCAAAGCAGGATGTATATGGCATTTAGAAGCACAAGAAGCAGGTGAGTCTCGGGTAGGTGATAGATGGGAGTTTACCCATTTCACTGTCTATAAACAGATTTGCCAGTGTTCAATGTTATTATTATTATTATTATTTTATTAGATTTTTATACCGCCCCATCCCCGGAGGGCTCTGTTCATAAGGTAAGCCCACATGGGGATTTATGCAAATCAAGCCAATGTAGCTATAAATATATTTCACATAATAATGTGAAATAATTAAGTAATATTATGGCTAATTATGATTATTTATTTACTTTATTATTAGTTGAGCTATTTATTACTATTTATTGTTTTTTGTAATTATTTATTATATACAGATTTGTAATGCATTCTTAATATACCATTTTAATGTTTGAGGTGTTGCTGCCTCCGCCACTGCTCTGTTACCACAAAAACAAATAAGCAATCCTTTTCCTCCTCCAAGCAGTGCTGACTGGCAACACACTGGTGGTGGGGAGTTCCCACCCCCCAATGTGTTGCCAGCTGGTACCACTCGGATGGAGCAGAGAAAAAGGTGGGGGGGGGTTGCTGGGCAGTGGCGCAGCTACAAGGGGAAGTGTAGTTTGACAGGGAGAGACAAGGGGAGTTAGGCAGTGGGCGGAAGGAGTTTGGCGGGGGTACACCACTGGGTAAAACTCAAAGAAAAATGGAGAGATTAGGAATGGGCAAATGACACCATGTGTTTGTGTGGGGGTGGGGGGATGACATAGTTGAGAAGCTGAACTGCAACAAAAAATATGGTCCAGAAAAGCCCCAGCTTTCCAACCTCAAAGCCCTTACTCTAAACCTTCTAATACACAGAGTTCATATTTTTATAGCCATTCATTTTGAGGACTTTTGCAGCGAATAATATCATGTGCATTGTTTAAAGTTGAGAATGTTCTCCCAAAGGAATTGTGCCAATATTACAGTTTTTGATGAGGAAAAAGGGCTCGACAAAACTCAGACCTATCCAAGATATTTTAGTCAAGGCAGCAGCCCTAGTCCGTATAGTGACGAATGAGCCTGCAAGCCTTTGAATAGGATTTTGGCAAGATAGTATAGCTTGGGATGCAGACTCATTTATCAAAACTAGTTCCAGCATTTGCCAACATCACAAGCAGCCACTTGTTTATGTTACACTAAATTTGCAAAATTTCTTCGGCCATGAAATTGCAGGAATTAAGCAAGTCTCTCCCTAATTCATGGAACTGGCAAGTCCTTTGCTTAATTCATGAAATTGTTGACTAGAGTGTTTCTAACTGTAAAAAAGCTTCGCTTGTTTCATGACCCAGGCAGGAGAAGCATCATTCAAAATTTATTGATTAAAGGATACTAGCATGTAAGAAAAGAGTTAAGAAACTGAGAGATTCACCCTTCTCTAAAAAGCATGTCTTGACTTCCACACTATATAGACATGCAATACACATGCAGGACATCTTTACACTACACCTGCTTACAAATTAGACTTCATGCACACCCCTTTGCAATGGTCTTTTGGTTAGTCATTGGGATCAAAGGATGTTCCAAAGCAAAAATTCAACTTTCACAGCTTTCCTAAACATTTGTTGCTGTTCTTTTGAAGTCAATCGCATATCTGGGGGAGGGGGGTGAAAGGGAACTGATTATCATAGAATCATAGAGTTGGAAGAGACCACAAAGGCCATCAAGTCCAACCCCCGCAATGCAGGAACATATAATCAAAGCACTCCTGACAGATGGCCATCCAGCCTCTGTTTAAAAACCTTACGTATAGCATCAAAAAGACGGAGACTCCACCACACTCTGAGGTAGTGCATTTCCCTGTCAAACAGCCCTTACTGTCAGGAAGTTTTTCCTGATGTTTAGGTGGAATCTCTTTTCCTTCACCTTGAACCCATTACACCTGGTCCTAGTCTCTGAAGCTGCAGAAAACAAGCTTGCTCCCTCACCTTCAAATATCAAAAAATAGCTATCATGTCACATCTTAACCTTCCTTTCACCAAACTAAACATACCCAGCTCCCTAAGTCTCTCTTTGTAGGGCATGGATTCCAGACCTTTTACCATTTTGGTTGCCCTCCTCTGGACCCGTTCCAGCTCGTCAATGTCCTTCTTGAATTGCAGTGCCCAGAACTGTACACAATATTCCAGGTGAGGTCGAACCAATGCGGAATAGAGAGGTACGTCTCTCGATCTAGATACTATAATCCTATTGGTACAGCCCAGAATCGCATTGGTTTCCTTGGCTGCTGCATCACAGTGCTGACTCATGTTCAGTTTATTGCCCCTAAGACTTCCAGATCCCTTTCACATGTAGTATTGTCAAGCCAGGAGTCACCCATCCTATATCTGTGCATTTTCTGCCTAAGTGTAGTATCCTACATTTATCTCTGTTGAAATTCATTTTGTTTGTTTAAGCCCAGCTCTCTAATTTGTCCAGGTCATTTTGAATTCTGACTCTGTCTTCTGGGGTATTAGTTACCCTTTCTATTTTGGTGTCATCTGCATATTTGATTAGCATGACCTCTATTCCATCATCCAAGTTGTTGATTTAAAATATTGAATAACACTGAGTCCAGGACAGAAGCCTGTGGAACCCCACTAGTCACTTCTCTCCAGAATGAAGATGAGCCATTGATGAGTACTCTTTGAGTTCAGTCAGTCAACCAATTACAAATCCATCTAATAGTAGCATTGTCAAGTCCACATTTCACTAGCTTACTTGAAAGAATATTATGGAGCACCTTGTCAAAAGCTTTACTAAAATTAAGGTATGCTATGTCCACAGCATTCCCTTCATCTACCAAGCTTGTCACTCTATCAAAAAAAGAGATAAAATTAGACTGGCATGACTTGTTTTTCAGAAACCCATGCTGACTTTTTGTGATCACAGTATTCCCTTCTAAGTGCTGGCAGACCGTCTGTTTAATGATCTGCTCCAGAATCTTCCCTGGTATTGATGTCAGGCTGACTGGACAGTAATTATTAGGGTCCTCCTTTTCCCCTTTTTGAAGATGGGGATAACATTAGCCCTCCTCCGGTCCACTGGGACTTCTCCTGTTCTTCAGGAGTTCTCAAAGATTATAGCAAGTGGTTCTGAGATTACTTCTGCTAGTTCTTTTAATACCCCTGGGCTCATCAAAGCCTGGAGATTTGAATTTGTTTAAAGTAGCCAGATGTTCCTCCACTAACTCTTTATTTATTTATTTATTCTGAGCTGAATTTCTCCTACTATATCTTCTGTTCATTTTCTCCTGGATGAGCACCATTTCCTTTTTGGGAAAAGACTGAGATAAAGAAGGTGTTGAGTAGTTGCCTTTTCTCCATCCCCTGTTAGCATTTTGCCATCTTCTCCAAATTCCAAATACCTTTAATGGCATAAAACTGGATAACTATTTACAGAGTAAAACAAAATTATTACTAAAACATAGGATTCTCCCAGAGTCAAGAGTCTTGTAAAGAAATCTGGTGACTGTCTCTGTGATGAATGGCTGGGAGTCGCTGAACAGAGACTCTACCAAGTCCCTATCTGATTTCACTGAGTCCTTTACCTTCCTAATGGCTTCGAGGAATGCAGGGCGATGGAGAACGAATTGGTTCCATTTGAGAAGAATATGTTCAGTCGATTCCAGAGAGTCTTCATTACAGGGGCATACTCTATTTTCATGTGGCATGTTGTTGTATCTCCTCATTTGGAAAGGTGGGAGAATATTCAATCATGGCATCATGAAAAATCTTTGTAGATGGGGAATAAACAGACTATTGACATATTTGGGCAGTAATCAGATTGCTGACCTATTTGGGCTATACCAATCATCAATTAAAATATATATGAAATGGAGAACAATTAAACCTATAAAAACTCCAGGCCAGTTCAGGAACATGAACCCTTATTAAAATGTCCAGGCATGGGCAAGTTTAAAATGGGGATCAAGATGATACTGCATTGCAATTGTGTTGGTCCTTGTGATGGCATTGGGATGCTTGAGAGGCCTCAACCAAAGGCCTAGTGAAACTTCTCCCTATTACAGATCCTGCAGAACTATTTAAGATCTTGCAGGGCCCTGGTGTCAGCAATCAGAGAGTTCCACCAGGTCAGAGCCAGGGCAGAGGAGGCCCTAGGTTTGGTTGAGGCCACATATACATCCCTGGTGCCTGTGATTACCAGGAGACATTTGCCAGGTGACTGCAGCATCTCCATGAGTAATATGGGTTAATGGGGCTTTGCAGATTCGATGGTCCCAGTCTGCTCAAAACCTTAAAGGTTATAACCAAAACCTTGAACCTAATTTGGAATTTCACTGGCAACCAATGCAGTTGCTGAACATTGGTGTTATGTGCTTTCTCACTCATGCACTGGTGAGGAGTCTAGCCACTGCATTTTGAACCAATGTTAGTTTCTGAGTCAGTTTCAGGGGCAGACCTGTACAGAGCAAATGACAATAATCTAGCCTGGAGGTGACCATCACATGGATCACTGTAGCTAAGTCAGGGCAGTATAAGTAGGAGGTCAACTGTCTAGCCTGTTGAAGATGGTGAAAGGTGATCCTTGCCACATTGGTGACCTGGGACTCAACCTCCAGGCTCTTAATGGATGTGGCTGGATGTATGCCACATCACCCAAACTTGAGAGCTGTAATCCCTCCCTCAGACTTCCCTGACCCAGCCACAGGACCCTCCTCTTCAATGGATTTAGCCTTAATCTGCCTTTTACCAACCAGCTCACAATATGATGACATTACTTCTGGTGACTGCTGGATGTGATGTCAGCACATTGCTGATGATGTGGGGGTTAGGCCTCAGTTTGCTGTTAGTAAGTGCCCTCACCCCTCCTCCATCAGTTACCAGGGGATACCTGGCAACTATTTCCTGGAACTGGACTCTAGAGAGGCAGGCACAAAAATTCCAAAAAAATAATCAAGCCTGGCAGTAGGGCCCTAACAGTGGCAAATGCTCTACAGGTAGGATACTGCTCATAGCTTTCATGTGGTAACTTCAACTTCTGGTATTCTGAGGGAGGGAGGAAAACTCTCTGAACCCACCCTTTTCATAACCACTCAGAATTCTATACGCCTGTCATTAAATCTCTGAAGAGTCTTTTGTTCTTAAAAGTCCTAGACACTTCTGCCTTTCCTCACAACCAGCACCTTGATCATGCTAGCTGATTTTTCCCCTTGTATTTCTTGCTATGCTGTGATGTACAATTTGAAATGGAGCAATGAGAGCTGAACATATCATTCCAAATACAGCCTCCTCATAGATCACATAAAGGCCATGATGTTACAGTTTTATTTTCAACCCAGTCCCTCATCCTTCTCAATATGCACTTAGGCTAAACGCAAACTGGGTGCTTTTCATAGAGTATCCTTGAAACTTCAAGATCTTTTTGGAGCCCCAAGTGTTATTTCATGGTTAGTCATAAAAAATGCAGACCTCATTAGTATACATGATTTGTATCCTCCCCCCCCCCCCCCCCCCCGCCACTTTCATACTAACTAAATTTCATGTTGTGGCAAATTTAGCTCTATAGAAATGGTCTTATTATAGCATAGGAATAACTCAGTTCAAACTGGAGTTTCCCCAGCTTAGGGTCACCAGTCTCCAGATGGGGATTGAAGATCTTTCAGGATCACAAGTGATTTCCAGAGTACAGATATCAGTTCTCCTTGGACAAAATGGCAACTTTGGAAGGTAGACTCCAAAGGGATGTGGCATCACATCCCTGCTCAGCTTCCTTCCATCCTCAAACTCTGCCTTTCACAGGTGCCATTCCCAAATCTCCCAGAATTTCCAAACCCAGAGCTAGCAACCCTGCCCCAGCTGTGATGTTAAGAGCAGGTGGATTCTAATCTAGAGAACCGGGTTTGATTTCCCACTCCACCTGAGTGGCAGAAGCTTATCTGGTGAACTAGATGTGTTTCTACACTCCTACATTCCATTCAATGGGAACTAAGTTTTAGATCAATCAATCAATCAGACTTTTATTAGGCATCAAAAATACAGACCAAATAAAATATCAGAACATGTGTCCCATTAGTTAGTTAAAACCATAGTTAAAAATTCAGCTATCAGCTCTATTATCTCCGCTGACTGCTTATCCAGCAGAAAGCATACCCAATATTTGGTTGGACAGTCCCTTAAATAGGAAGGTAATATATTGAGAAAATCAGGTTCATAATAAGTGTGTTTAGGACAAAAGTACAAAATATGTTCCATAGTTTCAGCAGCATTAGAACAGTATGGGCACATCCGCTCTTGGGAGGGTATCCTTAAACATTTCCCATTAAAGAGAGCAGAGGGGAAGAAATTGCTCCTTGCCCTGGTGTACGCCCATCTCTGTTTTGGATTTATCAACACTTTCAGATAGCGGGCCATCTGGGCTTTCTCTACAGCAATACCATAGTAAAGAGGGGTACATGAAGAGTCTGATTTGCAGACCAAGGATTGATATTCTTAGTCAATAAGATGGGCTTTTTTTAATTGTTTGGGATATTTCCTTGGGTGGCAACATTAATAAGGAATCCCAACAGAGTCCCAACAAAATTAACTTTTCTTCAATACAATGCCAGAACTCTGTAACTCAGGGAAGGACAGTGTAATATTAGGAATATATTATCGTCCCCCTGACCAAAGTGCACAAGAGGATTCTGAGATGGAAAAAGAAATTAGAGAGGCCAACAAAAACAAAAATGTAGTGGTAATGGGTGATTTTAACTATCCCCATATAAATTGGAAAAATGCATGTTCAGGTCATAGTAAGGAGAGAGCATTCCTGGATATGCTAAATGACTGTCCCAATGGCTATAGAGCAGATGGAAGTTGTGGAACCAACCAGGAAAGAGAGGTGATCCTAGATCTAATTCTATGTGGGACTCCAGGGACTACTGAGTGCAGGAAGGCTTTTCAGTGTTGTTGAGCCGATAGGGAACAGCGACCACAATGCTGTCAGATTCAGGTATCTCAGCATGCGAACAAGAGTGGCAAACTACTAATGTAGTTACATCTTCGGGCCTTCCAGAAAGGGAAATTTCTCAAAGATGAGGGGAGGGGGATAGTAGTCTTATGGGAAGCTTGGAAAGGAGAAAATCAACTAAGAGAGTCAAATGCCGTCCAGGGATGCGCTTGGAGGTTATTTAAAAACACAGTAATAAAAGCTCAGGCCTAGGAATGTGTTCCACAGGTTAGAAAAAGGCAGCACCCAGTCCAAAAGAAAGCCACCAAGTGGTTAACAAGAGAGGTTGAGGGAAATTATCAGAAAAAAAGAAAATGTCTTTTAGAAAATGTTCAAGGTCCAGTTTGGCTGATGAGAAAGAATATGAGAGGGGAACACAAATGGTGGCAAAAAGAAGCAAGTTAGCTGTAAGGGAGGCAAAAAAGTTGATTATGAGGAACGCATGGCTCGCGAACATCAAGACCAGCAACAATGCCAGTTGCCCTTCAAGTACATCAAAAGCAGGAAGCTACAGCAAGGGAAAGCGGTAGGCCCGTTAGCGGATGACAAAGGAACAAAGGGTGTGCTAAAAAGATGGCAGGGATATTGCAGAGAGAAGCTGAAATCGAATTCTTTTGCATCTATTGTCTTCACCCAAGAAGGGAGGTAGAGGAACATTCCTGCACCTGGAATCCAAGAAAAAGCTTCTTAGGAGGCGAATCCGAGGAACTCCAAGCGAAGATAGTGGTAGATGGCAAAGGAGAAGAAGTTCTGGCAGCCATTGATAAACTAAATGTTGCCACAATCCCCTGGCCGCCCAGATTTGCATTCACCCAAGAGTTCTTGAAAAGAGCTCAAGCATGAAGTTGCTGGATCTTCTCTACTTTAATATGCAACTTATCCCTGAAATCCAGGCCTCCATCCCTGAGAGGAACTGGAAGATGGCCTAATGTCACACCAATCTTTATAAGATAAGGATCTTAGGGGACCCGGGAAATTACAGGCCAGTCAGTTTGACATCTGTTCCTGCGGTGTAAATTAGGGTAGGAATCTATCATTAAAGATAAGCAAAATTATAAAACATGTAGAAAAAGCCAAGACCTGCTGAGAAAAGAGTCAGCATGGCTTTTGCAGAGGCAAATCCTGTCTTACAAACTTTACTAGAGTCTTTCCTTTGAGGGGTGTAAAACAGGCATGTGGACAGGGAGTGAAACTGGTGGACACTTCGTCTACTTGGATTTCCAAAAGGCTTTTGACCAGAAGTTCCTCACTCAAGAGATCAAGCTGTATTGAGGAAAACTCCAGCAATGAAGGAATAAGAGGGAAGATCCTCCCTATGGATTGAAAAACTGGTTGAGAAACAGGGAAACAAAGAGTGGAGTGTAAATGGGAAGTTCTCACAATGGAGAGATGTAGGGAGTGGTGTCCCCAAGGATCAGTTTGGGACCAGTGCTCTTTTTAAACCCCTATTCATAAATGACCTGGAAGTAGGGGTGGGGTAGCGTGGTGGCCAAGTTTGCAGATGATACCAAATTATGTAGGGTGGTGAGAACCTACAAAAGAGGATTCTGCCGAAGAGCTCCAAAGCCGGACCTTGATAGAATTAGGATGAGTGGGCTCCAGAAAATGGCAAATGCAGTTCAATGTAGCAAAATGTAAAAGTGATGATGCAGATAGGGACAAAAAGTCCAAACTTCACATATTATCGCTACAGGGTCCAGTGCTATCAAGTCACAGACCAGGAAAGGGATTTAGGCGTCTTAGTTGATAGTTCCATGGGAATGTCAACTCAATGCATGGCAGCTGTGAAAAAGGCAAACTCTATGCTGGGGATCATTAGAAAAGGAATTGATAATAAAACTGCAAAGATTGTCCATGCCCATATATATAAAGCAGTGGTGCCACCGCGAGACTTGGAGTACTGTGTCCAGTTCTCAGTCGCGCGCATCTCCAAAAAAAGGATATTGAGGAGAGATAGAAAAAGTGCAGAGAAAGGGCAACAAGGATGATTGAGGGACTGGAGCACCTTCCTTATGAGGGAGAGGCTGCAGCGTTTGGGGACTCTTTAGTTTTGGAGAGGAGGCCATTGAGGGGGGATATGGATTGAAGTCTACAAAAGAATTATGCATGGCAGGTAGAAAATGTTGACAGAGAGAAATTTTTCTCTCTTTCTGCCCACAATACCTAGAACCAGGGCATTCAAATTTGCTTGAAAATGCTGGGGGGGAAGAATTCAGGACCTAATAAAAGGAAAGCCACTTCTTCACTTGGCGAACGTGTGATTGGTGTTTGGAATATACGCTACCACAGAGGCAGGTGGTGCATGGCCACTAACCTGGATAGCTCTTAAAAGGGGGCTTGGACAGATTTATGGAGGAGAAGTCAGTTATGGCGGCTACCTCAATCTTGATCCTCTTTGATCTGAGATTGCAAATGCCTTAACATGACCAGGTGGATCAGAACAACTTAGCCACAGAAGGCCATTGCGTTCACATCCTACATGTGAGCTCCCAAAGGCACCTGGTGGGCCACTGCGAGTAGCAGAGAGCTGGACTAGATGGACTTTGGTCTGATCCAGCTGGCTTGTTCTTATGTTCTTATGTTCTTAGGGAGAGCAGAAAATATGAAGCTATTGGGTCTGGTGGTGAAACATATATGTAATAAGAATTTAAAAGCTGCCATCCATGCCCTAGTAGTGAGAAGATGTTGTCCAGCCTCCAAAAATGGGTTACATATGAAACACAGTGGCTCATTCCGCACATGCAGAATAATGCACTTTCAAACTGCTTTCAGTGCTCTTTGAAGCTGTGCGGAATGGTAAAATCCACTTGCAAACAGTTGTGAAAGCTGGATTGAATTTTCTCTAGGGATATGTTCCATGAATGGATCCATACAGGGATCCCATAAAGCAGTTGTTGAGCGGCCTTAGCGTTTAACATTTTTATAGCTGCCAGGATGTAATGGCCGCCCTTTGTACTGAAAAATTTCAATATGGCTGTCACAGTTGTCTTACAATTTTTTGCTACGTTGTCCCTATGACTCACCTAAGTAGATTTATATGGAAAATTTAATCCAAGGTATTTAAAGGTCTTAATGAGCTGCCATCAAGACTCCATTTGTGTATTTTCAATCAATCAATATTTTATTTTGGTCAAAGACCAGAAAATATCAGATATAAAACATAAAATCCAGATAATACATTTCCAGACTTTGTGTATTTTAAACGATGTTGAAAAAATGAGAATTTTAGATTTATCAGGATTGATCGTGAAACTATTGGAAGTGCAGTAGTCACTGCACTTAGCTAGAAGTTGGTTAAGGCCCGATTTGCTTCTTGACATTAGCACCGCGTCATCTGCATATAGTAAAATGGGGAGTGGGACTTTCCCCAAGGATGGACAGTGGTAGTTCAACAATTTTAGTGATGGAACAAGATCATTAAGGAACAAGTTGAACAAAATAGGGGCAAGAAAACAACCTTGCTTGATACCTCTGAATAAAGGGATCTTGGAGTTTAACTGGCCTAATGGCAAGCATTTGATTTGGCATGATTATTATAGAGAGCCTTAATTAATAACAGGAGTTGTGGCTTAGATGGGTCATGACTAGAGCAAGATGTAACTCTTTTCCTTCAGCCACACTTCAAGGTCGCTTTCTTAATATCCCACATATTGAGCGTTGTTGTCAGTTTTGCCCTTATATAGTTGATTCACTTTTTCATGTCTTGCACTATTGCCCGAAATACAACAACATCAGAACTGATTTGACTGCTTTACTACCGACAGGATTCATGATTCTTTCAGATAAAACTAAAATGTCTAAGCTTTTGAACAATCCTAATATTGAAATGTCTGAGGCTATAGCCATATTTTAATGCATGTTTTACAAGATGTGCAATCATGTTTCTCCTACTTTAAATTAGAAATTTTCGGCACATGATGGTTTTTATGCCTAATAAAGGTCTTTGAATGGAATTGAATTGAATTGAACAGGAGTTGTGGCTCAATGCCTGCAGCCTCCAATTTCTGCCAGAGCAGTTCTCTATTTATTGAATACAACACTGCTTTTAAGTTAAGGAAAGATACATATAAACTGGAACTGCCCTTCTTCACATATTTGTTAATTAGCATATCAAGAACAAGGCAGTGGTCCAGAGTAGACTGGCCTTTCCTGAAACCAATTTGTTCTGGTCCTAGAATTTCTTTGTTTTCAATCCACACAGTTAGTCTACCTAAAAGGAATTTTGCATATAGCTTGCCAATAATGGACAAAAGACTGATCGGTCTGTAATTCACTGGATTTGTTGGATCACCTTTTTAAAAAAATCGGAACAATAATCACATTTCTCCACACTGGGGGGATACGGCCCGTCTCGTACACAGCAGTAAATGATTTAGCAAGGATGGAAGACCACTAGCCATGAAAAATTTTGATTAATTCAGCAGGGATTAGGTCCTGGCCCCTGGTTTATAAGGTTGTAGCTGATCTATAAGAAAACTTATTTCTGTAGGAAAAACCCAAGACCAAACAGGACTGCTGACTATATTGAGGGGATCGGAAATATTATTACATGCTTCCAAGTAATTAGTTCTGTAAAGAACCTTGAAGTATGTCTACCAGGTGTTGG
The DNA here is from genome assembly GCF_021028975.2 of Sphaerodactylus townsendi. Taxonomy (NCBI): domain Eukaryota; kingdom Metazoa; phylum Chordata; class Lepidosauria; order Squamata; family Sphaerodactylidae; genus Sphaerodactylus; species Sphaerodactylus townsendi. Next base: position 40,478,984 of record NC_059425.1, on the reverse strand, counting down.
GGACAATAGTGACAGTTGGAGTTAGGCAAAATCACATATCATTATTAATTATAGTAAAAAATCCTCTGGAATCATTTCCTTGGACCATTTGAAAAAGAGCTTCCCATTTAGTTAGTAACAATGTTCAATTATTCTCTTTTAAGGTATAAGTTAGTTCTTTCTTTAGATTGAAGTAAGCCTTGGGTAGGTTGGGCAAGCCCTTGGATTTGCAACAGAGAAAAAGTTCTCACATATGATGTTTAATTATTCTGCATTGGGTTGGCAATAAAGGGTCAGATGATTTATCTCTATTAAGAGGTAGGCTATTTGGCAGAGTTGCCAGGGAGTTAACCATTGACTGACAGGTCAATTGGACCCATATAATGAATTTGGATGATTCATAAGAGGCCAGGGCTTCTGCTCTGGCTTCTAACAGAATAAGTTCATACAAAATAGCCTGGGCTTTGACCAAAATTGCAGTGTTCCATTTGATCTTCAGGGATGGAGGAAACAGTGAAACTTGAGAACTGATGCTAAAAGAATTGTAGATACAGCACATATACAATGGAAAATGGTCTCTCCATATCTGAAAATCAATATGAAAAGACAAAAGTTGGTTAAAATAAGGTTGGGAGACTGCTGTGGCGAAGAGGGAAAGAATAGGTATACTCCGTACTTTGTATTGGAATGAGATGAAGATGTATTTTACAGCAATGAAACAGAAAGAACTGTATCATGAAATGAAACATCTCTGAAAAAAGTATCTAAGGCTGTTTCCGCATGGCCACGCTGACGCACCCCCTCCCCCCGGGACGAATGGTCCCGGTAGGGGCAGGAAAGACGGCGCAGCGCTGCGTCGCCCGAACAACATACCTTCCCTGCGACCTTCTGGCATGTCGCCCAGGCCAGGGGACACACACCCTTGCCCTGCATGACTGCTCTGGAGTCGCAGGGCAGGGGGGGCGTGTCCCCTGGCCTGGGCAATGCATCGGAAAGTCGCAGGGAAGGTACGTCGTTCGGGAAAGGAGGGGATGGCGCCTTCCAGCCGAAGCTGCTGTTTCCAGAAAACCTCGCTTGGGGAATGAGGTTGGGAAACAGTGGCTTCGCGCCGCTGTTGGGGGAGCGAGGGTGGCGCTGCTGCGATGCATCTGCACCCTCCATGCGAACAGCTCCCTAGGGACGGCGTTTTTGCCATCCCTAGGGCGCTGTTATTGGCCTGTGCAGAAAGGGCCTAAGCTAAACTGAACCAAGTAATCTTAAGTGCTGTGCTAAAGAAACCAAAAACACCATGTGAGATAGGTGGGGCTGAGAGAGCTCCGAGAAGCTGTGACTAGCTCAAGGTCACCCAGCTGGTGTGTGTAGGAATATACGGGCTAATCTGAATTCCCCAGATAAGCCTCCACAGCTCAGGCGGCAGAGCTGGGAATCAAACCCAGTTCCTCCAGATTAGAATCACGAGCTCTTAACCTCCTATGCCACTGCTGCTCCCCGGCTCATTCACTGCTGAAGGGACACACAGTGTTCCACACAAAGGCCTGTGCTGAGGCTTTAGCTCCAAGTATGCATGCAAGTAAGGATAACAGTGAATGAAATCTGATTGGTCAATAAACAAAAAGGACTTAACACAGTGAAAAAGATCTTTGTGTGCTGTTTTATTTCCTAGGATGGTTTGCTACTTCATGGTCTGTTTGGAAAAAAATTGGCCAGAATTTTTTAAGTAAAGTAAAACAATAAAATATGATGATATGGATGAGAACCAATCATCAGTAGCATATACTTACATAACTATTACAGATTTGCAAATGTCTTTGATCAACCATGGGTGGAAATAAGATGTTGAACAAGATGTACTTTTAGATCCGCCAGAAATCTTCTGTTCTGAATCACATGAGAGAACAGACACCACCACCCTATCTTCTAACCAAAACTCTGTCATACACATTACTTAAAACAGCACATGATGCTGAATAAAATACAAATGTTTTGCTTTTAAAAAACTTTTTGCCATACCATATTAAACCATTTTTCCATAATGGCATGTTTTGCCACAATGTTTTTTTTTAAAGATATTAAATTGTCTGTGTTGGAGTGTTTTTATAAAAGAAAGGAGTAAGAAAACTCCAGTATGCTGCTTATATAGTTATGGACTTTAACAGTGAACAAAGATGCCTGAAATAACTGATATCAGCAGTAGAGGAAAAATAAGCCCCAGAGATGACAGCAGAAGGTCAAACAGAATAAATGGTACAGGAGCATCACAATCTATGACAGAAAGCTAGCAAGTGATAGACAAAGCCTACAATTGTACATTTATGGATCCCCAGTGGGCAACAGAAGTCTTAAATGGGAGTAGATGGATGCTACTTGTGTTGCCATTGATTGGTGAGTGAGGGTAAAAAAGAAGTCAGAAGGTGATGGGGAATATCACCAACATGCTTCATAAGCTCAACAATTCACTGGAGAATTAGTGTATTAGCTTATTAGTGTATTAGCTGATAAGAAAAAAATTGGCAGAAATGACAGGATGGGAAGAGACACCAAAACACCTGATATCATACAGGCAAAACAATTATGGCATGCCAAGAAATGCCATATGTCCTTCCTAATTTAATACAAAGGGTCACAAACTTCTCATTTAAAATTTCAGCACTAGTATTTTGGAATGTTTGCTCTCCTTCATATGAATAAGAATTTTATGCTGGAGCAAAGTTTCCCTTCAGACACAGCACAAATGCTGTCAAGAGATTTTACTGGAGGAAGGCCACTTGCAACATTGAAGATGCCTTAAGATTGTACACAGCCAAATCTTTAGCACAAATGTTATATGGCACGCTGTTATGAATTGGGATTAATAGCAGAAAGAGTCCAGGCAAAAATTTTAAGAGCTATCTTCCAGGCTTCATTATGTATTTCAAGTGCTGCAATTAGACTTGAGGCCGGGACGGTCACGATTGAAGCTAGGATATGGCTGGAAGCCTGTTTGCATTGGCTCGGGTTATTTGATTCATTGGGGTGGGGGGGGATCAGGATTATCCGGGGGGAACTAAGTTTTCACCAACTGTTTTCTGTAACAACTTAATATTGTACAATTATTATTGGGCATGTATAGCATTGTTGTTTAAATTTTAGTATGATTCTCTGTTTTAAATGTTTTAATGAGTTGTAATTAATCTGTTGTAACTTTCTCTGAGCCCAGTTGGAATAGGGCAGGATGTAAATTTGAATAAATAAATGTCTCCTTTATCTTATTAGCAAGGATCCATTTATTTTACCGTGGAGCAAGGCTGTAGAATCTCAGTTGAGGAACTATGGTCTATGCATTGAGACATGGATGATGACAGAATATACTCATATATATTCTGTCATTGTATACTCATGTATATTCTGTCACAGAATATACTCAGGCCAGAACAATAATTAAACAAAGATCAGATCCTCTGAAGAACAAATTATCAAAGAACAAATGATCAGATCCTCTGAAGATGCCAGCCACAGATGCAAGCAAAACGTCATGAGAGAATGCTGCTAGAACACAGCCATACAGCCCAGAAACCACACAGCACCCCAGTGATTCCGGCCGTGAGAGCCTTCGACAATTAAACACAGATATTGAAAGGAGTTATGACATAAATAGAATTAAGAATTTTCTGTTGACTCTCATACCTTGAATGAAATAATGCTGATACCTTACATAAAACAACTAGATATATCTAACTTGCGAAGAAGTTTTATGTTAATTAGACATAACACCTTGTCCATGGCTGCCTTAATTGGCAAATATAATAAGAGACCAAAAGAAGAATTTCTATGCTCATGCCAAGATGGATCCATAGAATCACTGGAACATATTATTTCTGTTTGCAAGATTTTAGAACACGAAAGTAAGAATTTAATTAATCCGATACTGGGTAAATACCAAGGAATGGATAGAAAAACCCTTATTTCAATATTGGTGGCTAGAACAGATGCTGGGGTAACATTGAAGATTGCTAAATTCACCTGGAGTATTTGTAAAAGGAACAAGAGGTGATTCTTATTTTAATGGTTTTAGCTTAATTAAATTATTTTTTCAACAGTTTTGTTCAGGGTTGGATGAGAGACCCCTCCCCAGACTTGCCCAGGGCCATGTCAACCCCCACATGTCCCGCTGGCCTTACCTGCACTGGGGAGGTGTCGGCCAGCATGAGCCTGGGCACCAGCAAGGCCTCGGTCTGGTGACCCCCGCAACAGCTTGCTGCAGGGGCACATGAGGGTGGTGCGACACCCAGTGAGAGTGGCCAGCTGCCCTGCTGGGTCCCACAGGTGGCTTCAAGGGCTGCGATGGTGGACAGTGCTTTGGCCAAAAAACTCTGCAGCCTGCCAAAGAAAAGGTGAGGCCATAAACTCTGGAAGAAGCCTGGCAAAGGTGGCAGGCCCAGGCAGCGGTGGTGCCTGGCCAACATAGCTCAAGGGCAATCTCCCACCCTGGGGGCGGGGTGAAGAAAGATTGGGCTGGCAAGGAGTGTGGGCGGACCTGCCCAACACAGAGGGGGCAGGCCACAGACTAGGCAGGCAGGCTGGGATTGGCCTGGAGCACTTGGGAAGAGGATGAAGGACAGTGAGTGAAGGAGCACAGGGTTTGGGGGTTGTGAAGGAGGTGTGGTGGAGGACAGAGGAGGAGGGTTGTTGCAGGTGGAAAGAGGAAAGGAGAGAGAGGAGTGGTGATGAGAGAAGTAGAATGTGGAGGAAAAGAGAGAAATGATTTGGAAGGGTGAGAAGTGCAGAAGATGTGCAGAACACCCGGGAAGGGGAAGGAGGGATGGTGCAAGCCCTGGCAAATGGGGGTAGGGAGGAACTTTGCCACAAGTTTTTACAAAGGTAACATTTTATTATATTTTGTACTATGAATTGATGTTTTACATAGTTTCATTTTAGTCTTAACCAGTCTATGCATCATAGTATTTGACAGGTTGTATATTTTGTAAATATCTTTATGATCTGGTCTATGAATGAATGAATGAATGAATGAATGAATGAATGAATGAATGAATGAATGAGGTTTTATGTACAATAGCTGTGTGAGAAGTTTGAATCACATTTTTATGCTGTTCTTTCTCCAAGAAGCTCAGCGTGACTTAAGAGGTTCTCTCCCCTCCTCCACCCATTTTTCTCCTCACAACCACACTGTGAGCCAGATTAGGCTGAATGTGAGTAGTTCATCCAGAGTTACCCAAAAAACTTCATGGCTGAATGGGTATTTTAAACCCCGTTCTTCGAAGCCCTAGTTCAACACTGGAACAACACACTGCACTGCTTTTCAAAAATCACTATAGGTCAGCATCTGAGCAAAACTGCAATTTTCAACAATTTTCAATCTGATATGTGCATTGCCAGGCATGACAAGTAATACCTACATGAAGGAAAAATGAGCTGTAAATTACCCTAACCCTGCATGCCTGTGAAAGCCACTGTAAACTTTCATAAGGTCATAAGAATGGGGATTTTATAGTAGTATCTGGAGTAATTTCAGGTCCTGATTGCCATCCATATGTATTTCAGCACAAGGGTGTTCTGTAGCATTTGGTTCCCTCCAACTGCACCCCTGCCAAATTCTCCCTAGTTATGGGGTTGAAGTAGAATTGATATGAAACATTCTCTAAATTTCTCTTACTCAGTTTCTCCCTGAAATCCAAAATCCCTTTTCCGGCTTTTAGTAATCTGGAGTCTGTTTCTAATCAATTCTGTTTTGATCAAAGAGAATTTGGAGGAGCAGGAAGGGAGATTCTACAAAGTTTCAGAATTTCATTTTGTTGATGTTCATAGGAAGGCAATGAGAACTCAAATCTTCCTGTTCACCTGTTATCGAACCATTATGTGGTGTATAACATTATACAACTGCAAGGGCTGAAGTTACAAGAGCGTGCATTGCTTCTCTAAAAAGAGAAATAAAAGTTAACTCTTTTTTTAAAGGAGGGGGGAAGAAAATAACAGGAATCCTTGACTGTATCTTTTAAAAATGTATTTTTTGGGGAAAAAATCCTTCTCCATAACACTACAATGAACTCTTGTGGAAGTGGGTGTGATGCAAAATTTTCTACATTGCATTCTGGTTTTTGATTGACTGAGGACCCCACAAGATGTCACAGCAGCAATCATATGTGTTGTTCACATGACTGACCCATTCATATATAAAGTGAAGGAATAAGGGTAGAGGAATGAGAGGATAAGGATATATCCAAAAGGATAGAATGGTGAGAATTAGGGAAGACACCTAGGTCCATTACACCTGGAATGCTTACCTTGAGACTTTACACAGTGGACTGTTAACATGTCAGGAGGCACTCCTTTTCCCCAGAGTTTTTATGCAGAGAGCTCTCCAGCCTGGTTCTCTTAACTCTTCTCAATCTTCTCTTCTCCTGATTAAACATTCAAAAAATCCCTTAGCCTTTCCTCATAGGGCTTGGCATCCAGGCCCCAGATCATCCTTGCTGATCTCTTCTGCACCCACTCCATTCTGTCTACATCCTTTTGGAAGTGAGGCCTCCCAGACTGCACTGTGGACTGATCAATGCAGTGTACAGTGGGATTATGGTATCTTGATAAATCCCCACATGGAAGCCCTGCAACCTAGTATGAACTTGATCCTGCTTGGGGCTGTACCAGTACCTGGCAAAAAGGGGTTCTTGTCTCTGTAACAGGGATGGGCTTATGGTATCTAGGAGTCTGCCACTTGAAACCACCAACACTACTAAAGACAAGACCGCTTGTCTAGAATATTGAACTTCTCCTTTTGCCACACAAGGAGCAAGCTCAACAATGAGTGAAGCAAATGCTCTAAACCCTCATGTACCTGCAGGCAGATCAAGAATGGCAAGCTACAAAGGAACTGGAAGTATAAAGAAGTTGAACTACAAAGGCAACATTTGATCTCCTGCTGATCGGAATCTTTCTACCAATGGCAGGTTCAAGACCCATCTTTTTTTCTGGGCACATTTTCCATATCTTCCAATAAAGGAGCACTAGACTGAAATGGTTGTTCTCTTGACATCTGTCATACCTTTACAATTCCACCAGCAGAGAAATTCTGCAAGCTTCCTGCTATTATGATAGAAGGCCAATATGGGGATAATATCATATCAAATGCATGCATACCCCTTCTGGACATTCTACTGCACTAGGGCATTTTGGTTCCTGGAAATAAGAGGCAGCAGGGCTTCAGACACTGAAAGAAAAGAGACACACCTCCATACATTGCACAGAAAGACCAGCCTCTGATCCCTCATTCCAGAATGCCAATCATTTTGCTAATCCTTAATAAAATCCACTGCTAGTCTGGCCAGAACATCTCACAGACATCCTGGCTAGAAAGTTTTTTTTAAAAAACAGATCTATAGATAAACTGCTCAGGTGTCTCCCCAAATTACCTAGAACTGCTTTTGACTTAGTCTGACCAAATGTTCCACTTAGTCCAGGGAAGAAAAGACTGAGTTGCATTCAGACAGCTAAGCAAGCAGTGGGTTTTTTGATCTGAGAACAAATGTCTGAAATCCTCAAGTTAGCATGTGTTCAAGAGCTCCTTCATCACCTTATGGCCAGCTTTGAGATGAAGGTTTCTAAGTTTCCAATCTACTGTGATTTACAGTGATTTCTCAATCTAGATTTGACCCTTGCCCTTCATAGACGCTGGTGTCAAGTTGGCTTGGTTGATTGAATGAATCCGAGAAGTAAAAAATGACTCTCTGCAGGAGGGTACAGATTCTCCAGAAGAAGCAATTGTGGCTGCCCCTCCTGAAGAAGGCATCCAAAAGAAGTCAGCAGTTTTCATTACTGTTAACCATGGTGTTGTTCTGGAGAGGCTAAGGTGTTGGGAGTGGTGATGCACCATGGTTTAATGGTTCTGTTCTTACTTGACTGGCTGATTCCACGAGATTATGTTGGAAGATTGCTGTTGTCATGAGATCCTGCTATGAAATACTGAAGGGATCCATTTTGCCCCCAGTGCTGCTAGACAGATGGATGGACGGACGGATGGACGGATGATCACTTACACACACCAAAGTGATTTTATTCATCCTGAGTTATGTTGGTGTGGGGAAGTCCTGAAAAGGTTCCATGAGAATGTAGTGAGATTAATGAGAGCCAACAAACTGTAGCTCAGTCTAGACAAAACTGAGGTGCTCTTGTTCAATGGCAAAGCTGCTTAAGAAATTGAGGATTTCAGCCTGTCCTGGAGAAGATTGTATTCCTCCAAAAGAAGAGATTTGTAGCTGGGGAGTGCTGCTAGAAACTGGCTTACAGTTGGTCTTTTTGTGTGTGTTATGTAGTACTTTTAATCAACTACAGGTGATGTACCACATAATTGAGCAAAATGACAAACTGGTTTCTTCATTTGCTTCATACCTAAATTCTGAATTCCTGAATTTAGCTTGTTCATTGGTCCAGTTTAGCCTCAGTAACCTGAAACTTAACTTATCGACCTAAAGGTGGTTTGGAGGAACTCTTGCCTAAGTAAACTTTGGCAGCCTCTATTTTAGCATTTCTTACTTTTCCCCTGGTACATGGAGATTTTTTATGCATGATCCACCCTGTTGCATATTCTCAGGCTCTCTCCCCCCCACTCTTGAAATGTAGTGTAAGCAACTCAAATATCCTCATTTGACCCAGAGTTTGATAATCTCTTGGTGAATTGAAGCAGCGCTTAAAGTTGAATTGTTCATTGCAGAATAGCTAATGTGGCATCAATGCTTTCATTACAAAGAGTGTTTTACTTGGCTTTACAACTTTTGCTATAAAAATATCAAGTGCTTGATGGCCAGCAAAGCTCTAAGTCTGAAAGATATTTTAGAAAGATGGATAAAATTGACATGTTTGTAGCTAGTTCTAAAATATAGGCAGTACAAAATATAGCCAGTAAGACATAAGCAGCCTTGTTGTTGTTATCTTTTTCTTATGTCTGGAATACCATTTATTTTGAATTGATAAGCATTCTGGATGTTATCAGATCAATCCTGATAAATCCAAAATAATCAAATTTTATGGCTATGAAATAGATGCCATAAAAAAGTGAAGTCAATTCTCCTCGAAACAAAGATAGAATACAAAACACCCATGAATAAAACAAAACAAAATCCTTCTCTTTTCCCCTAAAATCCCCAAACCCTCATAGGTTATAACAGGTGAGTATTACATTTCCCACCAAATTCCACTGAAAACAAAATTCCAAGGCTTGGCTGAAACTTCTGCTGAATTCTGGAGGAAACACAAAAGACTTCCACTAAGCAACATTTCTCAGGGGGAGTTGGTGATGCCAGCCTCCAGGTGGGACCTGGGGGTCCCCTGGAATTCTAGCTCATTTCCAGACTATAGACATCAGTTCCACGTATATTTTGGAGACTGGACTCTATACAATTTGTACTACACTGAGGTCCATGTACTCCCTGGCTCTATCCCCAAATCTCCAGAAGTTTCCCAACGTGGGTATAGCAAACCTACACCCCTCCCTCCCCCAATAGCCAGGGGGAACAGGGCAATCCTAAGGGGAAGGGGTCCACATATATCTAGACTGCCACAAGATTTCACCTAAAATGAAAATAAATCAAATGTTCCCTCCGTTTCCCTCTCAGAGTTGTTCTAATGTTATAACTGCCACTGAACTCCAAGTTTATTTTTATTTTTATTTTTTTGTGATTGTTATTTCAAAAATAGATTCTTCAAGTAGCTCATTAAGGTCAAAATCAGATGAAACACTAAAGTTCAACGCAAAGTATTCTTCATGGAGAGAATTCAATTCTGAGCTATATTAAGTCATGATGATGGTGTTCCTGGTTGCCCCTCATCCCTTTAATGGTCTAATCAATGGCAAGTAGAAGCTGGAGGGAGGGAGCCTGCTGGAGTGAGAACCAGGAATGATATAGATGTTCCACGAACTACCTGTCCTCCCTATAAGGGATCCATTAATATCAATTAAAAAATTGGAGGAACAAGAGTCACTTAGGGACTCCAAATAGAAGATGAAGAGATTTTCTGAGGTATTACTACTTTTTGTCACTCATACACAAAACCTCTTTCATCTGCACCCATTCTTAAAAAGAGATAGAACTTCTTTGGATACACTTTCTGTATTCAAGAAGTGTGACTGTTCAACATTAGTATCTGACATCTATTTTTGGTAATAGTCAACTTTTGAGAGTATCCAGCAGCTGATATGCAACTGAAAACAACATTTGAGCTTCTGACATGATCAGTGGCTGTTGTTTGATGCCATAGAACTGTGAGATTCCCAATGTAGTGCCTGTAGGCACCAGGGGGTCCATCAATGTCTTTTTGCTACCCAAAACATCGCCTCATCAAAGCAAAAAGCCAATCCTTTCTTTCCTCCACCTTGCCAGAGCAAGAAGTGCTTCAGAAGAACCCAGATGCTATCAGTCTGCAGAGTGTACCAATTCAGTTGTACATGGATTTTGTTGTGGTGCCCACTACCTATTAGACACTGGCATGTAAGTATTTTTTTCCATTTAATTCATTTTCAGTATCAATTCCAAAAGAGATTGCTGAATTGTTCCAATATGGCTTTATTGCTTTATTGTTTCATTCTGTTATTGTTAGTTTCTTTTCATAATAGTATTTTAGTATTATTTACCATTGGTTTCAGTGGAAGAACTCCTTCCTTCTCAGTTCTGTACCTTTAAGAATTTCCATCCAAATTGGACAAAATTTGGAGATATTGCAAACTCCTCTAGGACATCCAATCACGTAGCTGCCATGGGGCAGGACAGGGGCACCGCACCCTGGGCATGCACCATTGGAGTCATACTGTGCTTATGCTGGAAGATAACGGCCCCAAATTTTGCTTTGATTAGCCCCCTCATCAAGCCTCTGTAAAACTGAAAGTAGAAAGTTGTATTTTCTTTTCTTTTAAAACTTACCAGTGCAACTTTCAGAAGGGCATGCACGATCTCTTCTCTACTGTCCCTGCTGGTTCCATCCCAGCCTTTTTGCCAGTTTTCTCCCCCCATTTCATGAGGCAAAACTGAAAGTAGGAGCCAATGAGAAGGCTCATTTTCATGCAAGCTCTGAGGGGCCTGGGGGACAGTTTAAAGGAAATATCCTTTTGGAGGGGCAGAAAGGGATGAGGGCAAATTACAATGCTGGGAAACTGTGTAAAATGAAATTGGGACTCACCATAACTTGAAAGGTTTGCTGATTGTGGAGACATAAATACCAAGCTGAATGAGTTTTTTTTATATAGAGAGAGAAAAACAGAGGGAGCGAGAGCAGGCGAGGAGGAGAGGCGTGATCAGGCAGAGGAGGGTGAGGACGATGAGGGGCATGATCAAGCAGAGGAGGGTGCAGGGCTCCATTGAGTGATTTTGCACTCCCCTCGTGACTGACACTGTCTTCAAGTCCTAGCTGGAGATTGACAACCCTATTAAGGAATATAGTTTTTTATGTCCATATTGGAATATGCTACTTGTAAAAAACATCAGAGGGGGAGGGAGAGAGAGAAAGAGAGAGAGAGTGAAATAATGAAAACATGAACTAAACTAAAGAAACTGAACTGAACTAAAGAAACTGAACTAAAGAAAAGCATGTGTTCTTTTCATTTCTAGCTGTTTAGATGGGGAATTTATTTTGTTTTCATATTAATTACAATGTTTTAAAAACCATTCCATTTTTTTAATTATTGAGGTTAATAACAAAATAAATTTCTATCTGCTCTCAAACTTTTAAAGTGTCCACGTGTTAACCAATATTGGGAACACCTGCCATAGATCTTCAGTAATTTCTTTGGCAACAAGGGCTGATATGCATGAGCAAAAGCTTATGTTCACCTTAAAGTAAGATTTTTTTATTCTGCCCAAAGCTAGCACTTTCCAGGATGGCCTTTACGAAGGTTTTATGCCTGTGGATTTAACTTTGACCTTCTCTATTGTGCATGCAAAATGACAACATGCCTGCATGGACTGGATCCTGAAAACCTTCAGCAGAAACACTGATGGCTGGGGATCTTATATGTATTCATGTCCCTGCATCTGACCCTTCCCACCAAAAGAAACCACTAGTTGCAGTTGTGTGGACTAATAAACATAGGGGTTGGGGCAGTGGTGGGATTCAAATAATTTAACAACTGGTTCCAGTGGTGGTATTCAAATAATTTAAAAACTGGTTGTTTACAAGCACCATTTTAACAACTGGTTCTGCTGAAGTGGTGCAAACCTGCTGAATCCCACCACTGGGTTGTGGGCAGTTTGGAGAGGAAGGGAGCAAATAGCATGATCCTTTTTCTTCCATTAGCATCAACACAGAAAAAACAACAACAATCCTTTTCTTTGCTGTAACAGATTGTAGGATCCAACCTATTAGATTTATGGTTGCCAATACTGTGTCAGGAAGTTCCTAGAGATTTTGAGGTGGAGCCTGGAAAGGGAGGGTTTGGGGAAGGAAATGAACTCAGTAGGGAATAATGTTATACAGTCCACCTTCTAAAGCACCCATTTTCTACCAAGTAACATCTCTGTAATCTGGGCATCAGTTGTAATTCCAGGAGATCTTCAGGCCTCGCCTGGAGACTGGCAACCCTATTTATACAATTTCATTTTTAGTGAAGAAAAACAAGAACCCTGCCTACACAGAATGTCTTTGCAAAGGAAAGACTATCCAAGACACTTCATGGACTTCTCATGAACATCCATATGTATGAGATAATAAAAGTAGAAAACTGAAACTAAAGGAACAGGGGAAAAAAACAGTCGTACTTGCATCCCAAATAATTGTGCAGCAGAAGTACTTTACATTCCAGGCAGGCTTCAGCATAATGGGTGGGGGAAAGAGAGAGGAGTTTGGGGGGGGGGGGGAATACCATACTGTGTTGATCTCTTGCCGAGCTGGTAATGTTATATTATTTTCCTGAAAGTGGGCCCAAAAGTAAGCAAATAGAATCTATGTGGCAAAAATATTTTCCCAAGTAAATAAGGCATGTACAAGGGGGTGGGGGGTGGGGGAGGAATGCCTCCTCAGTTCTTTCATTCTTCTTGTTGGTATTTTTTGCAGTGTAAGGAAGATAAATTCATTTATATGCGATTCACCTCCCTTAGAGTTGCCATGGAAGGAAGTTGCTAGCTGGTTCATGTTGGTAAATGCATGAATTTAACTAGACAGAGATTGTTTAAAGTAGATATCCAAGTAAGGATGAAAAAAGCACAATGTGACACAGTAGTAAATGATTTGATGTGATCTGACACTTTAGAAATATATAGTAAACTTTGGGGTGAATAAGCCTACTATTACAACTGCCACTTTAAAATATGGCTACACCACACTTCAGATTTACCTTGTTTTAACTTAGGGATTCCCCAAGTGGGTGGTACTGGCCCCTTGGAGGTGGTGGGAACATCAAGGGGATGGTGAAGAATTTTGGAAGGTAGGGGGTAGCAGAAAATTTTGGGGTAGTAGGGGGCAGCACAGTGATTCCTGGGCCAATTGGGGAAAAGGTCTTCTCCTTCCATCTTGGGGACTGGTGAGTTTTAAAGGAAAAGCAGCAGCACTCTCCTCACTGTGTCCTGGAGTGCGAGATGCCAAGGCAAAGAATCCCATCACTGCTGCTTCCCAAAGCATGATTTGTGTATGATTTTGCAATGACACTCTCCTTGCTGTGTATTCCTGGGGGGAGTGAAAGCCAAGGCAAAAGGTCCTGTCATTGCTGCTTTGCAAAGCAAGGGTTTTTTTTAAAAAAAGGAAAAACAGCAGCACTCTTCCTGCTGTGTAGGTGGGGGGGGGGGGGGAAGCAAACAACCAAAAAAGACATCTTTATTACAAAATTTGTGTGCCCTGTTTTTGTGCCCTGTTTACATGGTTCTATCTAAAACACCTTCCTGACCCATACCCTGCACTGTGGGACAAAATCAAGATATACTTTATTGCTTCCCCAATAAAAATTTAGTAGAGTGGGGTTCTGCCCTGGGGGGCAGTGGACACATCAAGGGGGGTTTAGGAATTTTTGGGGTAGTAGGGGGTAGTGAGGAATTTGGGGACACAGTGGGGAGGCAGCAGAGAATTTTGGAATGATAGGGGGTGACACGAAGATTCCTGGCCAGCTGGTGGGGAAAAGGTTTTGTCCTTCCATCCAGGTGACTGTTGAGTTTTAAAGGAAAAGCAGCAGCACACTCCGTGCTGTGTAGCCCAAAGCTGGGGGTGTGGGGACCCAAGGCAAAAAGCTCTGTTGCTGCTGCTTAGCAAAACAAAATGTTTTTAAAGGAAAAGCAGCAGCAACATCCTCACCATGTAGTGGAGGCAGGGGACAAAGTCAAAGCAAAGAGTCAGCAAAGGCTGAATTTCTGAGCCCTGTTTACATGGCTCTCTCAAAAACACCTTCCTGACTTCTACCCTGCATTGCGGGACAAAGTCAATATGGACTTTGTTGCCTTCCCAACATCATACTTGGTAGAATGGGACTTCAGAGCAGTCACCCAGCTTCTTTCCAAGCAGAGAAACAGGCTGAAAACTACCGAATGTGGGGATCTAAGACTTCTTCTTAGTTCCTTGCAGCCTGATGTTGAGAAGCATCAGATATCCCTGCACCAAGCTCATCCATCCCATTAAAACTGTGAAGGCATAATGGGTGAGATGCAAACATACCCTTTCATATTGCCAAAACAGCTCAATAAATTGGTTTACTTTTACTAGACGATGCTTAGAAGTGGTTTTGCAGTAGACCTAATACCAAGGAAGAGGTATGTGTTCATATGTGTGTGGGGGGTGGGGCGCTAGGGATGTGGCCTGGGAGCCAAGGGGGTGGCAGCCCAAAAAAGTTTGGGAACCACTTCTCTAACTGAAATGCAAAATCTGCATCTGGGATGTACCACTTAAGACCACAGGTGAGAACTCAAGAGTTGGACTGCAGCCCCATGAGAAAAGATTCATTCATACAGAAAACTAGCATGGGAGTGGGGGGGCTAAGCTAGAAATCATGCATCTGAGAGGAATTTTTCTCTGCAGTAGATTTTTTTTATATAAGGAGCTATATTCAGCTATATAAGCTCCACATGCAATCCGAATTGGTACTGTTCAGACCTCTTCAATGAAAAATAGTGTGCTGCCAGCAGGCAGGGGTGTGGCCAGGTCTGACCCCACAGGGTCAAGCAGACAGTAAGCACAAGCATGGTCAGGTCACAGTCTAATGGGTCAAGGCAGGCAAGGCATAGACAGGTCACAGACCAATAGGTCAAGGCAGGTGGCAGGTAAGGCGTAGTCAGGTGACAATCCAATAGGTCAAGGCACAGGAGAACCGAGGAGCAGGCTGTGAATCAACAAAGACCCAGACACACAGTGGCAACAGGTTACACACTTGTTGCACCCATTCAGAAGCAAGCTCACAACAAGGCTTACGTAGAAAGCCTTGTTCAAGGGGCGGAGATTCTGCAAGGTGTTAATCCTCATCAAAAGCAGAGATCCACCCCCATGACTCAGTTTATATTAATATACTAGCGAGGCCCGGCCATGCGTTGCTGTGGCAATTGTCCTTCTCATCACAGTCCGCAACACACACAGATGTCCATGCAGGTCCAATCTCCCATATCTTGCTGCCAAATGAGCACTCATTCTTTGCTTCTGTAGTAGCAGCCTCTGCTTCTGCCTCCTATGCACAGCTGGCTCATCACTTGGGTTCCCCAGGAGGATCTGCAGGCTCCTCCACCTGTATGTCATCAGGCAGGGAAGTGCTGGGAGTTGGCCCTGCTGCCTGGTCTTCCTCAGGAACAGCCAATTCTGGCTACACTGTGACCTCAGGTTCTGCCTCAGAGTCCTCTGTGTCCTGGTAAGTACCCAGGGGCTGACTCATGACAAATAGGGTGCTAAGGAAATTCTCCTCATTTAAATTGCAAGCTTCACCCAACAGGCTACACGTAATGATCTATACACAATTTAAAAATAATTACAAGGACCGGCAGGGAGTTTCTAATTCACTGATTCTACTTTGGAAGCAAGATCAGGTTTTTCAAAATTCCACAATCCAGGCAGAAATCTGGATGGGGCATTTTCTGGAGCATTCTATGTTCGGATGAGGACTATTCAGGACAGACAAAAGGCCGTACTTTACACAGTGCATAGGTAAATTGTAGAACTCACTGCCACAGGATGTGGATATGGCTGCCAACTTGAAAGGCTTTAAAAGGGGAGTAAACAAATTCATGAAAGACAAGTCTATTAACAGCTACTAGCCATGTTGGATACCTACTGCCTCCAGTACCAGAGGCAATAGGCCTGTTCGTATCAGTTGCTGGGTATCACAGGCAAGAGCATGCAGTTGCAATGGTCCTGTTTATGAGCTTTCTAGACGCTGCTGACTGATGCTGTGTGAGAAGGGATGCTGGACTAAATGGACCTTTGGACTGATCCAACATGGTTGTTCATATGTTCTTTTGTCCTTATATGGTCTTATTCAATGCCACATAGAGACAGCAGCATTCTTCTCTACCTGGCCCAGTCACTAGTCAATAAGAGCTGGAAAAAGAAGTTCTCCATTAAATATGGATTTTCAATGAATCCTAAATAAGCAAAAAAATGGTATCTGACAACCTGCCCCCCCCCCCACCGCCACATTCATGAGGTAGATCTAGCCACTCTGCTCAGCAAAGTTGAAGCCCACCTCCAGCCTCAGGAGCTTCCTCCAATTGAGGTGGCTCTTCCAAACTTTGCTCAGCAGAGTCGCTGGATCCACCCCCATGACTCAGTTTATATTAATATACTAGCGAGGCCCGGCCACGCGTTGCTGTGGCAATTGTCCTTCTCATCACAGTCCGCAACACACACAGATGTCCATGCAGGTCCAATGATCCACAGCATAGCCTTTTGGGGTGGTCAAATGGAATCTCTCTTTCCCTTTTCAATTCACATTGTTATATGGTGGTATCTTGTGTTTTTAGTATAAGGTAACCCTTTCCACAACGGAACTGTCCAGAGTGCAAATCCCACTGTCCATGAGGCTGGTTGACACGCACAGTCCTGGCTTGGGTAAGGCAGAACTGGGGCAAGCAGGCTATCTCAGTCAGGCAGCAGAGGCAGGGTGGTGAGGCATTCAGATCGAGGCCAGCTCCCTGTATTCTTAAAGGGCCATGTGCAAAAGAAGCAGAGCCAGTAGTTTTGGTTCGTCCCCACCCCATGGATTTTCTTAGAAGAAAAAGGCAAACTCCAGCTCGCTTTTAGTAAAAGACAGCTGTGGTGAATATGGGTGAGGAAGTGGGTAAGTGGTGGTTGGATGTGAGGGAGGGCAGAGTGAGGTGTGTGAGGATGAGCTGGATGTGTATGAGAGTAGTGTGTTGTGTGGTAGTAGTGGGTGAGGCACAGAGAGTGAACGTTACCTGTGTGTGAAGGAGGGGGACCCCACCTGACGTCTCACATGGCAAAGTGTGTATGTGTTTCACTTCCAGTCGTATTACCTAACAGTGTTACCTATTTACTGTTTTAACTGCTCATCTCTGGCTATCTGCGCGAATGTTGTAAGGGCATACCAACTACTCAGGCCACAGACATGCTGCACGAACATTCTAAGGGTGACAGTTAAACAAACAATTAAACACAAACAGCTTCATGGCCTGGTGTGCCAGGAAAAAGGTGTTTTACCTGGCTCAGGTATGGACTTTCGGCAATTTGAAGGTTTGATTACCTGCCCGCAACAGGGAGGAACATCATGTGAAAATTTGGGGGCAATCCGTCCAGCCGTTTCGGCGCTAGGGCTTGACTAACAAAGTCACTGTTAGCTTTATATATAGAGAGATAGATAGTTGAAGGCTTTCACAGCCGGAATCACTTGGGTGCTGTGTGGTTTCCGGGCTGTATGGCCGTGTTCTAGCAGCATTCTCTTTATATTATATTAATAATCCCTTCTTAGAAATATGGGGATGTGTTTGCCTATATGGATCAAAAAGTGTATGATTTAATGAGCAGAGTGTAAGTCTTGAACACGGAAGGCTGAGGTTGAATCTCTTGTTCAACCCAGTCTCTCATATGTGTTAAATTACTTCTCAGGATTGCTGTGAAATGATTCCCATGTACATGAATATTATCACAGAGAATTCATTACATGAAATTGTTCCCATGTATTCTGCACCAAGATCTTTGCAATTGTGATGCCATTGAAAAGTTTGTATTCCTTAGGTATAAACATTTTAAAAATTGACTGTGTGCTACACTGGAGCAAAACTCTTCAGCCTTGTAACTCTTCATCCTTGTGGAACAATGAAGAAGGAAGGCAAGAAGCAAACAATTCATAGTTTGATGATGTTGTTCGAGAGAGATATTCTCGTATTTTTGATTGCATACAAGTATGAAATGGTGGAGTTCACAATTATTCAACATCTTAACTGAAACTGGAAAATGTTAATGAGGCAGTTTAAATACCTGCAGCTTCTCAGTTATGTCCCTCAGGGACTATTTGTCTGTTGATAACCATGTTTACAGCAATAAAATAGAGATTAAACATAGAGTAGGCTCTCATATTGACCATTACTTTAACAATGTTGTAAGATAAATGAAAGATGCAGGGGAGAAAAAGGTAACATAGCATGGATAGATGAAGAATGGAAGAACTTCATCAAAATCACGAGGGCACAATTAACATCAGCGGTGAGTTAAAAGATCTGAGATTAATGATGAAGTGAGAAAAAAACAGCCAATAGATAAAAGACCAGAAGAGACATGATGAAGAATAAATCTTCATGCTATGGCACTGAGGTGTCTGTGTCTGGATGCTGTTTAGCTGATTTCAGTGGGATCCAACCTAATGAGGACTTCCAGAAAACTCAAAAGTTTGAACATTGCTTTGAGTCATTTTGGTGGCTCCTAATAACCCATAAAAATCTAAGAATTCTAACAATAATAATAAATCTAAGAATAATTCTAATAATTCTAATAATAATAATAAATCTAAGAATTCCGAATCATCTTCAAGGTGTGGGTTTTGACCCTTAAGGCTTTGCGCGGCCTGGGACCCTCGTACCTTCGGGACCGCATCACCCCATATGTCCCTACTCGGTCTCTGCGATCAGCAGAGGCCAATCTGCTGGTGATCCCCAGCCCCTCGATGATGCGGCTGGCCTCCACACGGGCCAGAACTTTTACAGCACTGGCCCCAGCCTGGTGGAACACCCTTCCTCCAGCTGTCCGGGCCCTGCGGGACCTGGGTGAGTTCCGCAGGGCCTGTAAGACTGTGTTGTTCCACCGGGCCTTTGGAGTGTCCGGCCACTGATATGGTGCCCCCTTACTGCTCTGTATTGCCCCTGTCTTGGGGCTGTTACATCAGGGTCCCCTCATATTGAGGGGCCTGCCGTTCCCCCCCCTTGGGGGTAGGTTTTAATTTGGGTTTGGATGCCTGTTTTTACATGTATTAATCTGTTTTCGCTGTTTTTAAGTTATTTTATTGATGACATGGGATGGAGCCTATGTATTTATATTTTATGTGTGATTTGCTCCTGCCTGTTGTTGGATTTTGTTGTTCACCGCCCAGAGCCCTTCGGGGATCGGGCGGTATAGAAATTGAAACAATAAATAAATAAATAAATAAAAATAATAGGTATTAGGTGGCTTTTATTTTTGGGTTTTGATTTTGACCAACATAGAAACCAGTATCCTGTTTTATGCATGGCTGGTATCACTCAAAAGTGGCTGTCTCCACATGGATCCAACTACATGGAGGTGCGCAGAAACAGGGCTTTGCTTTAATCGCCCATTTCTTCGTCTCTGCGTAGAGTCGTTCTGCGCATGCTCACACAGACGTGGATCCGCAAGGTTAAAAATAAAAAAACCAATTCCCACCCCAACACAATGCAGCAGCCAATCAGGAAAGCCCCTGAGCGGTTCGTGCGTTCGATCCACCAACAGTGGGCAGTCCTGCGTTGCTGGGAACAAGGATCATTTGGGGGCCACAAGCTGCGGTGGGGACCATCAAACCGTGATCAAAAGATGCCGAATCTTTCCAAACCTGGATGTATCTAGATTCATTTTTTTCAGTGGGGAATCAACCAGAGTGAAGGGCTGGGACCATAAGGACCTTAATTTTATGTCAGTCCTACTGGCATTAGCAAGGTGCAGTTTTTGCAAAATATAGTCCTCTGTTGGGCCAGAAACAAGTATGACAGGCCTTATTATATAGATCATAAAAATTATTTGAGCAGTAGATGCAAAAATAAAATGGTAGCAGGGGGAAGTGAAAGATCCTCAAATTAGCGAGAAAAATGACATATACTTTGAATACTGCAGTCAATAATGCAAAGCTTCTGTTTATTTTTTTTAATGGAAAGAAAGAAAAACTTGCTTTTGCAAGTTTGCCTTAGAGTCAGACTAGAAAAGTAGTTGACAGGTGATAATGAGAGCAGCAGGCTGGTTTTCATCTGTCTGTATTTTGTACATGGAACTCTACATTCAGTGAATCAACAAACAACTTCTTGCAAGCAATGAAGGAATACTGAGGTATCATACGCCAACTCTGGTGCACCATACAAGCCAAACATGTCATGTTTAGTTTGTGATGGAGTGCAGCAATTTTAAAAAACCAGGAGAAAGGACAGTGACATTTTTAAAGACCAAAGAAAGCATTGGCCTTTCTGTTTAAGGAATGAATCTTCTGGTATCCCCCTTCATGTATTAGTGCTGAGTGCTGGCACATCAAAAACTGCAACACTCATACTATTAGAGCTAAAAATAATACTTTTGCTGCTGCCTGAGTTGTGAAGACTGTATTCTCTATGATAATATTTAATGACATATTAAGTTAGGGGCAAGCAGTTTCTCCAGCACAGTATACAGAGGATAGTCAGATGTCCTGATGATGTGATGTGAACAGTGACAATTTGTAAAAAAAAAACAACTCTGAATATAAACAGAATGTGTTGTGACATTTGAGAGTGGCTGAAATCTGCTTTGATCTGGCCATTGTTTTTATATCCTGCTTTTTGGTTTATTTTCCCAGGTAGCAAGAGATGGGAGGGGCTAAGGTGAATGAACAGCATCAGTATGTGACAGGGATGTTGTGCAACCAGAAACCTAATATGACATAGTGCAATCCAACATGATCATTTCTGTAGGACTCTGTGCAGCTTTGGAGAGCCTTTAAGTTGACTGCTTGCATGTAAGCTGAAGCAGCAGTGCAATTTCCTTTTGGATCCACTAGAGCTTGCACAGTTGATTGACACTTGTGCTTTCATTTAGTAAGGAATATGGGGGTAGTTTTGCTAAAGCTATGTATGTGTGATTAGTTCATTGTTAGCACATGTAGGAGAGATCAGATTGCTCTTATTATAACGTTTTCTTGTCTTTCCCTGTCCTCCACCCTTTATTTTCAACTAACAGTAAAGCCCATTGTACAAACAAAATACAATGGGTTCTAGAAAACTGTTGGTGGATCAATGGCACCCACTGAGGGAGAAAAACTCTCTGACTTTTCTGGCCACACAGCCCGGAAAACCCACAACAACCAGTCTCTGACCTTTCCTCCCCTCGCCCTTGGCCTTGGGTCACCAACTTCCCCCGGATGCCTGCATCAGCATGCAAGGGATAATGACACCTACCAAAGTGGGGTGACCCTCTTGCCTTTCCTCTCTCCTCTGCCAGTGTGTCCAGCTCTTTCTTTCTTTCTCCTCCTGTTCCCAGATGCCTGCTTCTCTTTCTGGATGTCTGTATAATCACACAACAGTTAATGGTGCAGTTGAGGTCACCAGCAGTTGCAACCTTTCCACAGGGAGTGCCCAATACCTGCACTTGCTCCTCCTTATCCAATTACGCTAATTGTTCAAAACTCTGAATTATCTCAGAAGTTACTTTAATAATCCCAGAAGTTAATTTAATCATTAGGAGATCAATTCATACTGTTCCAAATGTGTTTTGTTTTGGTGTTGTAGGGTAATGGATTTTAGCTTAGCTGTAAAGGAGAGAAAGAGGGGAAAAAACCACTGGAGTCTTATGACCTTTTGTAACATTTGATTTATTTACAAATGTACTCTAGCTGTTTCTCTGTTAGTTGCAAAATATGCTTGCCATTACCTTTCAGCCGAGAGGGGACACTTTTTTCAGGCAACACCAGCCAATCATTCTGGGTCATCAGCATGAGAAAGCAATAATCAACCAGCACTTGCAGAATTATGGAAAAATATTTTAACTACTACATCCTGATTAGTAAGTACTATTACTGTCACTAATTTTAGTATCAAAGGTCATTTATTTCACAGACTAAGTTGACTACTGTAATTTTCGTTTGTGAGCTAAAACAATACATACCAATCCTAAACGTTTAAATAGAAACAGTAAATTCTCAAATGCTGCATGCATCCCAAGTGACAAGGCTCCATCACACAAAACAGCCTTCTGCCATGTTTTATCGCCGTGGGTTCTGCTGCTCATTTTCACCTGTCACCATACAATTGAGAGCGTGAACATTCTCCTCAGATCTAAACTAGAGGTCTCTAATAGTGGACTCTTAGTGTATAGACATTTACATAATACATCGGAGGACTTTGCATTTATTATATGGAATCTATAACTCATGTGGATGACATGTCAGGTCACAAAGTGTCTACATGTTTGCTAAATTTACCTAAGATTTTATAGTCAGCAAATGCAATTCCAGGTCAAGAATGATAATGACTAGATAGTAAAACATTGAGATGATGTATTTAACTGCCCTATAAGTTTAGTTTTCTTCACTTGTGTCTGAAGTCCTATCTTTCTTTGAAACAGCATAAATCCGCAAGATATGGCAACAATCGTATTATCTCTGTTTTCCCATGTTGTTTTTCCATTCCTACAAATATAACAAACTTTCTGATAATTCCTCTATGGTCCTTGGAGCTTTTAGGAAATGAGAAATATCATTATGATGATCTTTGTAATAATGTGGAACTTGACCACACATTTTTGGCATGAAACAGTGAGTATAAAAAAATAATTTCTCATAGATGTGTCCCCTTTTTCATTTGCATTTCATCTCTGAACATGAGAGAGGGAACAATCCCTACATTACTTGAGCAAATTAAAACAAACAGACCAAGTAATCTGTGTTGGGAAGCTTCCTCCCCCCCTCCCTTGCTTTAATCACAGAAGTCCACAGAAGATACCAAAGGAAGCATGATTACCTTGTTGGGCATAATTGTATTTTAAAAATTCATGACTGTGTTTGCATACAAACAGGATGTGGAAGATGGAACATCAACAGGGAGTGATTTGAGCATTAGGGGCATGAGAGGAAGACAAAGACCAGGATCAAAAGAGCTTTTTTATGTATGCCCAAGGGCTTGGCCAAGCCCAGTAGGATTTGTAGACTCCCCCCCCCCCTTTTTTCAGCAGATGGCTCCATGCTGTATCGCAGCAACATTGCAGTGTTTGTGTTTAATTCAAGAATCACAAATAGGAATGTGTGCTGGTATATATCTGGTCCAAATATACACCAAAATGTCTTATTAATATTTCTCAGGTATGCTATATGAGATTCTTGGGAATAGCAGTATTCAGGTTCCATATATTTTTGGAAATATTTCAGAATGTTCAGGGCTGGCATTTTAACACTCCCAAACTTGTTTTCCCATCCTTTAACAGGTTTCCTGGGCATCGTGAAGGAGGGGTATGGAGGCATTTCCCCTAATCAAAGGAACTAGTGCAAGTCTCACCCAGCCAGTGGAAGCCAGGCACTGGCCTGGGTCCAGCAGAGGCACAGGTCTGGCTGATTCCTTTCCCCTCCCTCCTTTATGGTATGCGTCCCTTTTCAGGGCCTTTCTCCAATTCAGTCTACACCCTCCAAGTAGGATGGTTGGGGTCGCCTTGTTCACAGGTCCATGGAATTGGATCCTTGGAACCAATGTGAACAGTGAACAGTAATATAAATAAATATACAACAGTAATATAAATAAATATAATAAATAAATAAATAAATAAATAAATAAATAAATAAATAATGTCCCCAATGTGAACAGTATTGTCCCCGATGGTGGTGAAAACATCAAAAAGGGTGGTAAGGAATTTTGGGGTAGTAGGGGGCAGCAGAGAATTATGGGGTGATCGGGGTGGCACAGGGATTCCTGGGCCACCTGGTGGGGAAAACATCTTGTCTGTCCATACTGGTGACTAGTCAGTTTTAAAGGAAAAGCAGCAGCACTTTCCTCATGTGTAGCCCTGAGTTGGAGGGGAGAGCCAGGGCAAAGAGCCTCTTCATGGCTGCTTTGCTACGTAAGGGTTTTTTTTTTTGCAACAGCATTCTTCTTGCTGTGTAGCCTGAGGCAAGGGGGAAGGGAACCAAGGCAAAGAGCTCTGTTTCTGCTGTTTTGCAAAACAAGATGTTTTTAAAGGAAAAGCAGCATCAATCTCCTCACTGTGTAAGGAGGGCAGGGGACAAAGTCAAGACAAAGAGCCAGCAAAAACATCTTTACTGCTTGACTTCTGTGCCCTGTTTACATGGCTCTCTCAAAAACACCTTCCCACAACCCTGCACTGTGGGACAAAGTCAATATGGACTTTGTTGCCTTCCCAATATCATACTTGGTAGAATGGGACTTCAGAGCAGTCACCCAGCTTCTTTCCAAGCAGAGAAACAGGCTGAAAACTACCGAATGTGGGGATCTAAGACTTCTTCTTAGTTCCTTGCAGCCTGATGTTGAGAAGCATCAGATATCCCTGCACCAAGCTCATCCATCCCATTACAACTGTGAAGGCACAGTGGGTGAAATGCAAACATACCCTTTCATATTGCTAAAACAGCTCAATAAATTGGTTTACTTTTACTAGATGATGCTTAGAAGTGGTTTTGCAGTAGACCTAATACCAAGGAAGAGGTATGTGTTCATATGTGTGTGGGGGGGTGGGGCGCTAGGGATGTGGTCTGGGAGTCAAGGGGTGACAACCTGAAAAAGTTTGGGAACCGCTGGTTTAGAGTTTCAAGGTATAAAACCAACAGCATGGTCAAGGCTTTCTCCTAATGGTGCCTCATGGAATTGCTGTTCAGAGTCATCATTTAGTCATCATTTAGTCATCATGGCTAGTAGCCACTGATAGACTTCACCTCCAAGAATCTGTCTAATCCCCTTTTAGAACAATTCAAGCCTGTGGCCATCACTATGTAGCCAGAGGGAAGACTAGAAATGCTTTTGTTTAAATATGATTTTAGGTTGACATACAAAGTTAGTATAATTTAGGTTTTATTTGTAAAGATGTTTTTTGGTTTCTTTCCTTCTGTAAAATGTACTGTTCTCTGAATGCATTGCAAAGCTGGCTGGAACATAAGATAAGATTATACCAAAGGGAGGTGGACACAGAGAAACAGGATGCAGATAGTTAATGTCAGACAAACCTCTTTGCATTTGACATAGCCTCCCAAATGATTATCACACACACCCAGGAAAGCCAGCAGCTGATAAGAGAAACTATGTTAAAGAATGTTTTCCTAGTTTGAGGAAAATCACAAAGGAATAGTTTAAACTGCCTAACCATACTAAAGCCCAAGCAGTGACGTAGCATGCAGGGGCCGGGGGAGCATCTTTCGCTGGTGCAGGGGCATGGCAGGGGCATGGTAGGGGTGAGCGGGCAGGCAAGGGCATGGCAGGGGCACAGGGCACACACATGCCCCAGGTGCAGTTCCCCCTCACTATGGCTCTGCTCCCAAGTCATCAGTTTCGAAATACTCCATTGATAGTCAGATACAGGGTGGAACGTCAAGGTTAATATATGTAAGAGCCAGCAGGCTAACATCTGTGTTATTATAAAGAAGGTTATATGCACAGGTGTTTCCTGGTGAAAGATAGGGCCAAGAGGTCTTGGAGGAAGAACCTTGATAGACCATAATGATCCTTGATGGCCCCTGATGGGCATTGTAAAGGATTCAATGGTGTTGATGAGCGGGTCAGCCGCCTGGCCTTGACTACATTCCACAACCCGGGCGATGGGCCAGCTTCTGCCGCGGAGACCTTATCTCTGCGAGGGAGATGAGGCCTCCGTTCCCATGGGAATCCGGGAGGGGGGATGGGATGGACAGAGTTATAACCTGTGCCTCTGGCGGGAGACCTTATTCCTGCCACGGCGTGTACGTGAGCTTTCTAAGATGTCTGAATAAACGGTCTTTTACACCCAAAAAGCCTTTTATTTCTGCTTCTATGGAATTCCTTACATTGTGGCAGGAATCTATCATTCATCTATCTTCCTAGTGCAGTGGACCTCTGGTGTCTCAGCATGGAGAGGTTGAATATTCCTGTGGGCGATGCGGTAGCCCCAAAGAGGGCTCGAGCTTTCCCTTCACAGACTGAGGAACCCGGTGGGAGAAGCGGGTCTGGCTGGTAACTTTCTTTCCGTCCTCCATTATCGACCACGAGTCTTCCCTTACTCCCGTTGGGGCGGGGCGAGAACGATCATGGACTTACATGGCAAGGTCATTTGGAAGCTGTCTATGGATGCGCCTGTGGATCGGATATCTGCCCGTTTCCGTGTGGATTACCAAACCTCAGATGCAGCCTGTCGCGGAGGAGGCGGGTCTGACCACCACATCGCGGCAACACAGGAGTCCATGGAACGATTCCTGGACTTCGTCTATTTTGGTGATGCTCCCAAGAATCCACCGTGGCCCCAGAACCCCGGATCAGCAGCTGCACCTGAGGTGCCAATTAAGACCACCCGGTGAGCCGCGATGTCATAGGTCTGGTGAGGAATCGAAGAAGCCTGCATTCCCACGGGATCTATACCCCTCTCATCAAAAGAGAGCTGGGATGAGGAAGTGGGCCGACTGCGAGATCTGCCAGAAGCATGGAGCCCGTGAGCGCCAGCTATGGGAGGAGAGCGAGAGCAGCTGCAGCAGGGCGTGAAAACCTGCAAAGAGACCGGGAACAGCAGCGCCGAGAAATCCAACTTCCGAGATTGGACTGTGCCAAAGGCGGCTGCAGCGGCAATATGTGCAGAACCCTATCGATCCATGATAAAAATCCTGGAACTGGCCAAACTGGAGCGAGAAAGCAGCTGCATGCGCGCACCAGGATGCATTGACTCGCTAAGGAGAGAGAGCTAGCCGCCCAGAAAGGGAACTGAAGAAACAGCAGAGCGGGATGCTGGGGTTGGAGTCACGCTGTCACTGGTACAATAGCGCCAGAGGCGGCTGCTGGATCCTGCTACCAGCATCTGCCACCTGGGACCGGCTCCACCAGAACACCAGCGGCACCGGCGTTGGTACCTCCACCTCCGCGATTCCGGCCCGCGCCGCCGCTGGCCAAGGAGCGTGGAGAGAGGATATTACAGACCTCAGCTACCACCGCCCGTTTCAATGGGACCGCTTCCAAACTTCCTACGCTTCATCCTACAACTTCGATGCCCACATGGAGGGACTATGGCCCGATTTATACCCGGTCTGAGGCGAAAAAAATGCAGGACATCGGTTCCGTCTTGGATGGAAGCGGCAGCCCGACTGGTTTGTGACTCTTTGAATCTGCAAGATGAGGATACTTTCGCATACGGTGCGTTCCTCAAGCCTTAAGGGCTCGCTTCCAAGATCCAGTGCTGAAAATGAAGCCATCCGCACCATCAAATCTATTCAGCAAGGCAACGCTTCGTTGCAGAATTGCCGTGCATTGCGTCGGCTGCACCGACTCCTCCTGAGTGGCCTGGCGCCGAAATGTGAATACTTCCGGATGCTGTCGGCTGACAAACTGCATTGAAGCGGTGTTCCTAATTGGATCCAGCACTATTGCTGATTGGATGGAACGGGATCCCCAGGTGGCGTCTCATTTGGAATCGCTTCGTGCCGGGGGGCCTGCGCTTAAAACCCACGTCGACCCCAAGTCAAACCCAGCAGCCTCTACCGAAGACCACCTCCGCGCCATTAAGCCGTCTGGGGATTGTGTCTTTACTCGCGGAGGACGGGTCATCCTAGCATAACTGCCTGAAGAGCAGAAGCCAACAGCTCGATTGGCGCACCCATCTGCCAAGCCACCGCCAAAATCCGGGCAGCCCCAGCGAATTTCGTCTAAAAAAGGGGAGTTACAGAAGGCGACCGGAGGAGAGCAGCTGTTTGCCTCTCTTCGAAAGCCCCATGGATATGGGTCCGACTCCAGATCGCGGTGAGGTGAAGGCGAAGCTCCTGTCTGATTCAAAGCGTTTCTGGCCAACCCGCTAAAGCATACCGATATTACTTGTACCGAGCCCTTTGTAGATTCTGGGTGCTCCGGTATTGTTTTAATCTCTCGCGGCTAGGTGAAGCGGAGGAACTAGGTCTAGACCGAGTCCCCTAGCTAAGCCCATACCGTTCACCCAAATGGGCGGCAGCCCTCTCTCGGGATCGAAGGACATTATTCAAAAGCGCAAACGGTTCTCCTCCGCTCGCTGACCATTGGGAAAAAATTGAATTTTATTTTGAAGCCGGTAATGGAAGCCTCCATAGTTCTGGGCATGCCATGGTTGTTGTTGCATGAACCAAAATTCATTTGGAAAAGGATCTTAGAATTCACTGACCCTCCCTGCGGAGAACACATGAATTGAAGCTTCGGCTTCTCCTTCCCTTCTGGGACCATTCCCCTGGCTTCATCAGCGATGCAAATGTAATTGCTTCCGATTCACCGGCATTCCACGGCTTACCAGGATTTAGCCTGAAGTAAGCCCGGTTCAACTTACCAGGATTTAGCCAGAGTATTTTCAGGAGCAGAATCGCGATCAATTGCCACCCATAGAGACACTGACTGCAAAATGCATTAATACAGCCAGAGCTTGCCCAAAAGGTAGAATCTACCGCATATGAGTCCCAATGAGAGAAGGAACCCGTGCCTTCCTAGACAAGAACCTGGCTTCGCGGGTTCATCACGTGAGCTACCAAACACACACATGCTGCTCCTGTATTGTTTGTAAAAAAAAAGGATGGATCTTCACGGGCTCTGCACAGACTACGAGGACTCAATGCCGTTTCCCTGTCCAATAAATCCCCTTTGCCATTAATCGAGGACCTTTTAGATGCATTGGGCAAGGGGCGCATTTTACTAAGTTGGACTTGAGAGAAGCTTACTACAGGGTCAGAATTGCGGAAGGCTATGAACATTTGACTGCATTTAACCACGAAATTTGGACAGTTTGAGTACTTAATAATGCCATTCGGGTTAAGTGGGGCCCCAGACTTTATGGCCCTTATCAGCGAAGTTCTCCATGATTTATTATACAAGGGAGTAGTGGTGTACTTAGATGGCCGTTTTGAATTTATTCACAAACCATGGAGGAGCATGAAGCATTGGTTGGAAGTATTGAAGCGGCTTTGCTCAACAACTCCCTCTTTGGCAAACGTTCTAGATGTAGTTTCCAGCAAACCTCTATCGACTATTTGGGTTACGGATCTCTCGGGGCTAAAATGGATCCTGCTAAGGTTGATGCAGTCCTCAATGGCCTGCCCCACCAATCGAAAGGAACTCCAATCTTTCCTAGGGTTTTGCTAATTTCTATCGTGACTTTATACCCCAATTAAGCTGAACTGACTCTCCCACTCACAGACCTCTGCAGCACTAAGGGTAAAGATCCACAGGCTGCCAAGCCGGGACCCCCTTTCCTGGTCTAAAGAATGTCAGGCAGCCTTTCAGCTTTAAAATCAGCTTTTACTACCGAACCTATCCTGAAACACCCTGACCCAGATCTCCCGTTTGTGGTTCATGTGGATTACTTTCCGGACAAAAGCGGCAGGGCAGCCCTGTTGCAGAGAAATAAAAGATGATAGGCTGGTTCCGTGTGCTTATTTATCAAAGAAATTCTCGATTGCTGAGCTCAACTGGACTGTAGGGATAAAGAAACTCGCGGCCATCAAAGTAGCACTTTCCACTTGGCGCCACTGGTTGGAGGGCTTCGCCACCTTTCAAGTTTGGTGGGATCATAAGAACTTGGCGCCCTCTCCACCCCCCTCAAGATGTCATGAGAAGCAACTCCGTTGGGCGATTTCTTTTCTCGTTTCTCTTTCACTGTCCATTTTTTCCCAGCGGAAAACCAATAAACTGGCTGATAGCTTTCAGCGCCCTACCGAGGAGGGTGGAACAGGAACTGCCTTCACGGGATATTCCGGCGCTGTTCTCTCCCCTCCCAATTGGGGCTGGCTGTCACCCGATCTCAGATGTCCACTCCTCCTTCTCTACCCATTCCCAGCCTGGTCTCTCCTTTCCCTCACGGGGAACTTCGAGGCGGGGCTCGCGAACCACCAGCGGAGGAAGGTGACTCCCAATTAGCCTGGAGAATGGTGTTTGGCTTAGAAGTTGTTAGTGCGATGCCTCCCCCCCCCTCCGTAAGCAGGTTCACCGAGGCTGTCATGATGCCCAGCCGGCTGGACATTTTGGCTTCCACAAAACTCTGCAGCCCGCCCGGCAATTTTGGTGGCGCAATGCTAAGGACATTGAGACATATATTAAAGGATTTGCTCTGTGTCGCGAGGAAGCCAAGAGCGTTCGAGGAAAACCCCATGGTCTGTTGAAACCTCTCGGTGGCCTCCAGCCCTGGGAAGTCATCTCCATGGATTTTATTACCAGTTGCGCCAGAAAGCCAGGGGCAACGGTCTTAATGGGTGGTAGTGGACTTATTTTCTAAACAAGCCCATTTCATCCCATGTGCTTCCATCCCCTCCGGCTCCTAAGTTAGCGTCTGTTCATTCCAGCATATTTGCTCGTCTGCTCCATACGTTAAGGTGGTCACCGACCCTTGAATTCATTTCAAAGTTCTGGAAAGCCTTTCTGGGTTTGTTGGGGCGCCCGGTGATTGCACACCCTACCCGTTCAAAGTGGCGGTGAGTCAGAGAGCGAACAGAACCCTGGAGCAGTATTTCGCGTTGTTACACCAACTACCACCAAGACAATTGAGTGCGAGCTAATTCCGTTTGCAGAATCGCCTATAATAATGCGGTTCATAGCAGTACAAAAAAGACCCCGCCGAAATTGTGTCTGGTCGGTCCTTCCCTCCGTTGCCTTAACTACCTGCGGAGCGTTGAATCCTCGGAGTTTCAGCAGTGGATTTCATCTCTGTGCGAGTGGAAGCGGTCCAGACTGCCTTACAGCAGGCTAAAGACTCCCGAAAACTTCAAAGCGGATAAGCACGGCTCAGATTTCCCTTTAGCGTGGTGTGAAGCCTGGGTGTATTTGTCTACCAAAAATCTCAGAGGCGATGCATAAATTTTCAAAACTAGGCAAAAGATTGGATGGGACCTTTTCGAGATTACTTTCAAAGTGATGATTAATGATGTCACGCCTTGCCGCATTGGACTTGCCCTAATTCTCCTGAAGTAATATCCATCCTGTTCTTCCATTCCAGTCTCTGCTCAAAGGAGGTTCTCCGTTTCCGATGCACCTGTAACCTAACCAGGCCCGGAGAGACCCACTGACTTATAATTGATGGCCACAAGCATGCGAGTGGCATTAGACGCCTATCCTGGACTCTAGCTCGCTTTTAATGCATAGCGGCTTTGCAATATTTAGGTCTCTTAGGGTGGAACCTTCCTCTGGAGTATAATCAATGGGTTTATTCGAAAATATTGGCGCTTAGCCCTCATTTCTGCTTTCCATCAGCACCTTTCCGCGCTGGAAAGCCTGGGGAGAAGTCTTTAAGGCAAGGCAGAGTGTAAAGGGATTCAATATGAATTGTTGATGGCCGGGTCCGGCGCCTGGCCTATGACTACATTCCACAACCTCGGGCGATGGGCCAGCTTCCTGCAAGCGAGAACCTTATCTCTCGCGAGGGGGGATGAGTTAGCCTCCGTTCCCATGGGAATCGGGAGAGGGGGATGGGATGGACAGGATTCCTAACCTGTGCCTCTAAGGTGAGAGACCTTATTCCTGCCACGGTGTAAAGTGAAGCTTTTCTAAGATGTCTGAATAAACGGTCTTTTACACCCAAAAAGCCTTTTATTTCTGCTTCTATGGAATTCCTTACAGGCATGTTTTATCATGTGTTTTATTATGTATAACTTTACCACTGATGTAACCACCAAAAATCGTATAAGAAGTCTGTATTTTTTTAAGTCCAGTGCTTGGCCTTGTGCCTTGCCTTGTGCCTCCTGGTGCCTTCTCTCCCTGCTGAACTAAACTCTGTTTGACCACAATAAATCTTTCTTTCATTACGATACGTGGCTGCCCAGGCTTTGGTAACAGTTACCCAGGGAGCCCTTCACCTTTTAGCCTGTCAGTCTCTACGCAGAAGGGAGCATGCCACAAGTTGCTTTTGCTTCTTGGGCCTAACTGTGAAAGTTGACTGTCTGGCAGGATGCAGGCCCAAACTGGATCTGAATCAAGTTCAGCAGGGAAGAGTGAGGCTGTTTCTGCACGGGCAAAATACAGTGACCCAGGGACGCAAAAAACAGCCACTGCCGCTGCATCGCAACCCCCAAGTGGCGTGAAACCGCTGTGTCTGTACCTCGCTCCCTGGGCTTTCAACCGCCGCCGTGCGAATGGCAGTGGCTGGAAGGCGCCACCCCCCCCTTTTCCGAATGCCTTACCTTCCTTCCAACCTTCTGGCACGTCACCCAGGCCTGGGGACACACACACCCTGCCCTGTGACTCCAGAACTGTTGCTAGCATAGGAGCAGGGGGGAGCTTGGTCCCTTAATGGCCCAGGTATTTGACACACCCAGAAGGTCGGAGGGAAGGGAAGGCGTTTACGCGATGGCTTGCAACCTCCATGCGAGCTTCGCTGCCTGTCTTCCCCGCCCTACTACCAGGGACCGACCGTCTTGCGAACAGTCCTGGGGGGGGGGTCGCGTCTGGCGTCATCGTACGCTTGAAAGCGCGCACACCACCGATCGTGGCCATGTGGAAACAGCCTGAGTTTCAGAAAACATCAGCAGTGAATTCTACATTTTAATCACAGTGTGTAAAGAAGCATTTCCTTTTGTCTGTCATGAATCAAGTACATGTCAACTTCGGTGCTGTGTGGTTTCCGGGCTGTATGGCCGTGTTCTAGCAGCATTCTCTCCTGACGTTTCGCCTGCATCTGTGGCTGGCATCTTCAGAGGATCTGATGTTGGGAAAGCAAGTGGAGTATATATCTGTTGGAGTGTCCAGGGTGGGTGGAGAAACCTTGTCTGTGAGTAACAAAGAAGGCAACCAGGTCAATAGTTGAGGGCATCTGAATAGAAGTTATGAAGGTAACAATGAAGACGCTATAGCATGGGAGTAACCTGCTGGAGATAGCAAGGGTCACCATGGTGGGAGCATCTGAATAGAGGTATCCTGGCCTTTGTTTCTTTTGTCCTATGGTCATCCTGTGTGTTTGTTATTGGGAGCCTGGTTCAAGACACTGTCTTGACTCTAGTATTTTTTTTCAACTTACTGTGGCAGCCAAAGAGTTCTGTTCATTTTCATAGTTTTCTTCCTTCCTGTTAAAATTGTCCGTATGTGCTTAAGTGGATTTCGAATTTATGCTTCTCTGTGTAGTCTGGCGTCGAGTGGTTTCTCAGAGTGGTCCAGGAATTTCTGTTTTTTTCAAATAATATTCTATGTCCAGGTTGGTTTATCATGTGTTCTTGCTATTGCTGATTTTTTTTCTGGCTGAAATTAGTCTGCGAGGTGCCTTCGATGGTTCTTTGATGTCACGTGTCTACAATGGCTAGCCAGTTTGATGGTTCCTATGTAGACTTGTCCACAGCTGCATGGTATGCGAATAGGACTCATACGAGTAGCTAAAGGATCCCTCTTATCCTTTGCTGAGCAGTTAGCATCTGGTTGAATTTTCTTAGTGGGTCTGTAGATTGTTTGTAGGTTGTGCTTCTTCATCGAAGTTTTTCCTATCGCGATCAGTGGTTCCCTTGATGTATGGTAAAGAACACTTTCCCTCTAGATGGCTCTTTATCTTTTGTTCATGTGAAGCTTTGTTCTTGGTCTCTGCAGCCCTTCTGATTTCTGTATTAGAGTAACCATTAGCCTGCTTAAGGGAGCCCCTGTTTAGGTGATTCAATTCTATCTTGTAGTGGAGGTGAGGTTCACAGATTCTGGTTTTTCTTGCTGATGTACCAAAGTTTTTTTATGGTGCTCCTTTTTTGCCCTGGATGAGTGATTGGAGTTTCTTTGTATTGTAGAAATATCTGATGCAATGTGTGCGTAGGTTTTCTGTATACTGTGTGTCCCAATTGCTGGCTTGGTTTGGTTCCTGCGGATGACTAAAACATCTAAAAATGGCAGTTTTTTCCTTCATTTTTCTTTTCTCCATAATAAAATTGAGGATGTTTGGGTGGATCTTGTTGGATATGGTCCAGGAACTTGTTTTGGTTCTTTCTTCTCTCGTTGGCTTCCAAATGGTGAATGTGTCATCCACATAATGGAACCATATGGTGGAAGCTTTTTTTGAGTGCTGTTTTCAGAGGCTTGTTTCTCAAAATGTTCCATATAAAATTAGCTATTACCACAAGGGCTAAGAGGGCTTTTACCCATGGCTACCCCATCTTTCTGTTCATAGTATTCATTATCCCACTGGAAGGTAGCTGGTGAGTGAGACAATGTTGAAACAGGGGCTGTGATGTCTTTGGGAGATTTCCTGGTTAATGAGTGTCCTTAATGGTGTCTGCTAGTGGGGACAGCTTGGTGAATAGGGACACCACATCAAAACTGGATCAGTTTGTCATGAAGGGGGGTTGAGATTTTGAGGTTTGCTGATTTTTTCAATGTGCAGTTGAGTTGAGGAGTCCTTAATGTAATGTGTAGTGAGTCCAATATGGATTTGCAGTTGTGTGGCCAGAAACTTTGCCAAATCATAAGTAGGAGATCCAATTGCACTCACAATAGGTCTGAGTGGTGTGGAGTCCTTGTGGATTTTTGGGAGTCCATAGAGTCTAGGAGGGTGAGCTTCAGATTTGCAGAGACGTTTGCGAATGATTGGATCAATTGAGGAGTTTTTAATCAAGGTGTTGGTTTTCCTGGTGATTTTGTTGGTTGGGTCCTGTTTTAACTTTTTGTATGTTGTGGGGTCCAAAAGTTGTCTGATTTTTTCTTTGTATTGGTCTGTTTCCATGATAACCGTGGCATTACCTTTATCTGCTGGTAGAATGATGATTTCTGTCAACTTCATTGGATACCCTTTAGTTCTAGTATTTTGGGCGAGAGAGGAAAATTTCTCTATGTCCACTTTCTTTTCTCTATGCATAATTGTATCAGTCTCTACCATGCCATCCTTATTTGTCTCTTTTCTAAATAGAAAATCTAAACTCAACAAATTGAAAGCTGTGAAAAGCAGTCCATACTTTAATTCTGAAATTAATTTTAAAAATCCTACTGATTAAATTCGCTTTCATGAATAGTGAAACTCAGGACAGAAGTATATTCTTGCAACCTAAAATAATCAAATGGAGGGTCTGCAGGGTCTTCTAGATTCTATAGGACCTATAAGATAGAGTTGTTCTGCCAGGATAGCCAAGGCCAATTTTCCATGTTATCAGCATTGCCACCTGGTTTTGATAGCAGTCTGTGGAACAGGTTGCTGGGTGCCAATTGATGTTGTTTTATTTTGATTTCTGTTAGGATATTAGTTTACTACCATATATTTTTTCAATTTTGTATGTTTTGTCATGATCGTCTCTAAGTCCTATGACCCAGGAGAGGGGTGGGATAGAAATTTAAAATGAAGTAAAGTAAATGATGGAAATCTGCTTATTTCTAGTGAATTTTTGTTTAACCATAAAGATATTTTAAAACTGTGGTTTTATCTGGAGCATTTCATATCCAGTAACCATTGGAGCCTTTCAGATTCATGTTCCTCCATGATGAATAAGGAACATGTGGAAATATCAGTCCATTTAACAGAAGAATTCACTTGGGAAATTTGTGTATGTGTATGTGTGTGTGTGTGTAAGTTAATCAGTATCATTTATTAATCAATCAATGACATCTCCCATTCAGCTCCAGGTTGATAAATCTCATGGACAGTTATACTAAAACTAACCTACTACCACTCTGTAAATCTCACAAAATGGCTCACTTCCAATGTTTTTCTTTCAATCTCACTAAACTATTTATTACTCAAAATCTTTGCTTATTTCTACAAGGGAAAAAACTATGCCCCCTCCCTCACAGTCAGGACATGATAATCCTGAAAAGGGTGAATGAATCTTCATGAAAGAATAAAAATGGCTGTATATTCCTAGCATCAAAACCTATTTGACTGCTTGGAGTCCTTTGATCTACACAGAAAGCACATTCTGAAATCATCTCCAATTTGAAAACATGATATAAATGTCTAACAAGTACTGATTTTATTGCAACAATGATCATTTACATCAGAGAGCTTCACTTTATAGTCTTACCCTTGACAAACATATTTATCATCCGCATGCTTGTTGAAAAAAAGTTTGGAGTATGATCTTTGAATCAGTATCCTCATTACTTTTAATTAAAATGGAATGAAGACACATGGGAGCTAATTTGAATAGCATCTCCATTTCAGATTAAAGATTCACAGGCAGTTCACAGTGCTTGCGGTAGCAGAAAGCATAAGCAGTGTTTTCTAAGAACAAATACTCATGCATATGTGGATGCGTAAAAAAACCTGCAGTGTACCTAAGAAAGATAATTAAAGTCAGTTTACACAACCACATTTGATTAACTGATAGTTATATTTGTCACTTGATGGTAATTACCTGATAATTGTATTTGTCACTTGGTGGTAATGGTTTGGTTAAACTGAAATGGATGCTGTGTCAACGAAACAGTTTCAATAAGAGTGAACTTGCCATGATTGGCCCAATGAAGACAGCTATTGGAACATGTTCAGCAAATTCAACTGTATCAATAAATGCTCCTTTAATATCTGTTTGAAGGTCATATTGTTTGTTTCTGGGAAAGGAGGTAAGTTCTGGCATGATCTTCTGTGATGCTTTTCTTAGATAAATTGGTCATCACCCATCTGCTATCATATTTCTATTAAGTTTCTAGCAGTTTTGTCAAAAGAAAAACTTCTTACTTGATAGCTTTATGTGAAGCATCACACTCTGAATGTGGTGAGTCTGGAGGGAAGAACAGACATTATGAATGTTTATGAAGCCTTTAAGCCCCTTAGGGGAGGGCGGTCTATAAGCCCAATAAATAAATAAATAAATAAAACTTTAAAAAATAAATGTGCCCTTGTTGAATGAGTTAACTCTTACCAATTGGTTTCAACTGACTAGCTTTGTTGTGTCTTGATTCCTGACAAGAAAACTTGGTTGTATTATCTGTGCTGTTAACTCATTCAACAAGGGCACATTCATAAACATTCATAATGTCTGTCCTTCCCTCCAGACTTCCCTCCAGACTTCTCTCCAGCCCCCAAAGATACCACTAACCCCAAAACTATATCTATTCTTATTGATTCTTTTTTCCTGCATGCTTTATCGTTCTTCAGATTTTTATCCTGAGCAGGAAATTCCAAAGTAAACACAACAGATCAACAGAAAGCCTACTTCTAGAATTTATCACCTTTGGAGTTTGCTTTTAAGTTGACAACCAATGAGACCGAAGACACTCCTATATCCAGTGCCAGATGAATCTATAGGTTTGGCAGGGTGAAGCCTAAGGCTTCTAAATCTAGGTAGCCTCTGGTCAGGATGTATAATATTTTTGACAAATTCCTGCTTATTCCACAAAATTTTTACAAAGTTTGGTTATGGCAAAAGTTCTTCACAGTGTTAATTTTAATATTTATGCATTTTATTTTCAATCACTACAGAATTTAACAATAACATCTGATGTTCTTTAAAGGAGGAATTGTGAAATGTAGAATTTTAAATACCCACCATTGTCCTCAGCTTTACTCAATTTTGTTTAAAACACTCTTCCGTCTTGTTCTAGTTGTGATGGCGGGGGATCGGGAGGGGCCTCACAAGTGGAATAGCCTAGGGCCTCTCTTCATCTACATCTGGCACTGTGTAATCACAGCTTGATATAGCTAAGTGGAGCCCTTTGATAAATGTAAGTAATCTTATTAATACTTTTTGCTAGGGAGGACAAATGCATAGGATAGAACTCTCACAAGATGTGCTTCAAACCTGAAATTTACTAGATTAAATTCCTGGCCAGTTTCAAAGGGTAGTCAAATACAGAGTTTATCGCAATAGTGTAATAAATGCTACTCACTAAATTAGACTCTACCAGATAAATCTGTAGCCTTCTCATTTGGGGGAGCTAGTAAAATAATGGAAGCAATGACAAGCACTTTGGTCACCATTGCAACTTGAGTGTACAATCCAGCCTCAGTGATGCATTTAGGAGAATTATCTTATAATTTTATACACAAACATTGTACATTACTTTAATCATTAAGGGAACAGCAATCAATGCAGTACAGTTTTAGACTGAAAGCTTGTCACTTGTATGCTTTGTCTCTTTAATATGCTTTATATATCACTTAGCGATTTTAAGCACTAATAAATTATTTTTATTGTTATTATTATTTAATAAACTGGATGGGCAGGGAAGACAGATTCCCATCCATTATCATCCCCAACATCCCATCCCCAGGCCCACTTCAATCATGGTTGAATTTCAATTGCATCAATCTTAGCTGAATTTCAATGGACTCAGCTGCCAATTCTCATGAATTATTTTCATTTCTTTTCTT
Source organism: Sphaerodactylus townsendi (assembly GCF_021028975.2). Taxonomy (NCBI): domain Eukaryota; kingdom Metazoa; phylum Chordata; class Lepidosauria; order Squamata; family Sphaerodactylidae; genus Sphaerodactylus; species Sphaerodactylus townsendi. The sequence goes on along the minus strand of NC_059425.1, from coordinate 40,440,491 downwards.
TTTCTTTCTGTTAAGTAGTCCTGGAGGTCGTTCTGAAGCTGAATATAGGGGAGGGGGCTGAAACTCAGATACAACGTGTTCACTAAAATATTAATACCGATCTCAGCACTTCCCCAAGTTTATCATCATGTGAGCATAAATCTTGTACATTTTATTTGACAGAAGAACTGAGTAGGATAAGAAAAAAGCTGCAACCGAATAACCGGGGGCAGCCATTGCTGCCAGGGTGAGCCAAGGAGCAAAAATAAGTTGCAAGCATGGCTTGGCGGCATGCTGCAGAAACGGGGTGCATTGATTGGCTCCCAGCCGGTAAAGGCGGGAGGAGCCAGGGTATATAAGAACGCCTCACCCAGACCTCGCCCTTCCCGGCGGCGAGACTCAGAAAGGCGTGGTGTGCAGAACTGAGTCGAGCGTAAGGCCTGGAAGGAGCCTGGTCTTGGCCATCCTCCCTCTTGCTTGGTCTACTCCTTACCTCTTCTCAGCTTTTCCTTCTTGGTCTGACTTCACCTGTGCTTACTTTCTCTTTGTTCCTTCCTCTCCACCACTTCTCCCCTATTTTCACTCTTGGCTGTTGGCCAGGTCTCAGCTTTGCCGCAATGGGTCCTAAGCGGGGCCGAAAGAGCAAAGAGAGCCTCCTCCCAGGAGGGACCTGCCACTCCTTCAGGCAGGGCCCGGGCCCTCCTTTAACAGGAGTGCGATGCCCAGACGGGGACCCGGAGGCAGTGGGGGGGAGGGCCCCGAAGTGAAGTTTGAAGGAAGCTGGATCGGCGCGGCCATCGGCAGGCGGCTTCTGACGACAGCCTTGGGGCTTCTATCCCCTATAGGCAGGGGCAGGTCGACGGGTTTGGCGGCTCAGCCTTCTTCATCTGGGGAAGTGATCCCTGGGGCACAGCAGAAGAACTCCAGCTGTCTCCTCCGGTGAGCACGTCCATGTCGGTGGATGGGTCCGTGGGCCCCTCCGAGCGGGACGGCCGGAGGAAGAAGCGGTTGTCGCGACACTCCCGGTCCTCCAGGCGGTCGCCCAGCTCCTCTTCATCGGGTAAGTCAACTGAGGATGATGAAATGCAAGCTAGCTGGGAGTTCTGGTTTTCAAGGGGAGAAGGTTGCCTGCTCTCCCCCCTGGCTAGCAAAAGCGCAGGAATGCCTTAGCCGAGGGGTTGGAGGCGTCATCTACTGCGTAGCGGTCCCCTCGGCGACAAGCGGGAACCCTCCACGGGTCCCCACCTCCCCAGGAAGCTCCGGGAGGCGGGCTCTCGACAGGTATTACGTGGGCGATATTCAGATGCACTGTGGCGGGAGGAGGAGCAGAAGGCTTGTCCGGGAGGCAAGGCCGATAAGCGGAAGAGGAAAAATCCAGCAAGTGGCGGAGCAGACCTTTAACTTTCTAACTGGTTGAAGGGCTTTACTGAATACCTGGCCCTGATAGCGGCTGCCTTACCCCTCGCGTGCTTGGCACTTGTGGACGGCCCATATGGCATGTGTGCTGCGGGCCTCGGGTCCTTGGCCGGCGAATCCCAAGTGCGGCCGTAGCCTATGACGCAGGACTATTATCCTGCACAGAAGCGGCTTCCCCATAAGAGCCGCTTTTGCTGGGACCCCGATCCGCGATAGCCAAACATGGATGAATTCGTGAAGGTCCAGCCGGCCATGAAAGGAGCATCGGAGCCCTCCGCCACCGAGAGGCCTCCCAGAAGCTACCTGGGACGGGGGGTGGCGAAAGGGACTTGCTCGGAATTTAATAGAGGCACTTGCCAGCGACCAAAACGCAAGTATGATCACGTTTGCTCCAATTGTTCTGGAAACCACAGCAGGGTGGGCTGCACAAAGCCAGTCGGCCGCCCTCCCTTTCGGCAGGCCCGGTTCCCTGGCACCGGGCCCTCTCAGAAGGATGCCGGCGCTGCTGCCTCCCAAAAGCATTGAAACTTCAGCTTTGCTGCAGACCTTGCCCCCCACACCCGTCCGGCTGGGGGTGCTGTTAGACTGGCTGCAGCATTACCCTGACAAGGGTGCAGCTCGCCTTTTGGGGATGGCTTTGCAACGGGTTTCAGAATCCCATACCAGGGGTGCAGGAAGGCCTATCAGGCTAACAACTAAAATCGGTCCGGGATCACCCCGACGTGGTGGCAGACAAGCTGGATAAGGAAGTGAGGGCTGGTCGAATTGCCGGTCCCTACAGCCAGCCTCCACTCCCCAACCTGAGGGTCTCCCCCATTGGCTTGGTGCCTAAGAGGGCCCCGGGGGAGTTTCGCCTGATACAACACCTCTCCCATCCCCGGTGCGACTCAGTTAATGATTTCATAGACCCCGGGGTATGTACAGTGCGGTGTGCCACCCTAGACGAGGCCATCAGCCTTATCAGGCAAGCTGGCCCGGGTGCATTACTGGCGAAATGCGATATCCAGTCCGCCTTCCGGCTCCTGCCCATTTCTCCCCTAGATTATGAGCTGTTGGGCATCCACTTTCAAGGGCTCTGGCACGTGGACAAGGCAATGCCCATGGGATGCTCCATAGCCTGTGCCGCATTCGAGGCCTTCAGCACTTTTCTCGAATGGGCTTTCAGGCAGAAGGTGCCCTCCGGGTTGGTGACACACTACTTGGATGATTTCCTGTTTATCGGCAGGCAGGGCACCAGGGAGTGCGAGGTCGCACTGGGGGCCTTTCAAACGCTGGCAGCCAAAATAGGGGTCCCTTTGGCTCCCAATAAGATGGAGGGCCCTTTGCCCACCCTCAGATACTTAGGCATACAGCTGGACACGGTCCATGGCACGTCCTCACTCCCCAGAGACAAGCTGCTTGCTCTAGCCAACCTAATCCAGTCGATCATGCCCCTGCGAAAATGCAGGGTGCGCCTGGTCCAGTCCTTACTGGGTCACCTTAATTTCGCCTGCAGGGTGGTGGCACCAGGCAGGGCATTCTGCTCCCGGCTGGCGAGGTCTTTGTCTGGCTACAGGTTCCCCGACCATCACGTTAGGGTTACAAAGGGACTGAAAGGGGACCTTAAGGTTTGGCAAACATTTCTCCAGGGCTTTAATGGCATTTCCTTGTGGCAGACGTTTGTAGAACCTGGCCTGGAGCTACAGGTGCATTCTGACACCTCAGGGGTCTTTGGTTTCGGTGTATACTTCCAGGGTCACTGGGCACAGGGCCTCTGGCCTGCATCTTGGCACGCACTGGGAATCACTAGGGACCTAACCTTCCTTGAACTGTTTCCCATACTGGTGGCGGTGCACATCTGGCACGACTGTTGGCTCGATAAGAGGGTGCTCTTCTGGTGCGACAACCAGGCCGTCATGCGTGTGGTGAACAGGCAATCTAGCAAATCTGCACGGGTCATGCGTCTGGTGCGCGATCTTGTTCTTACCTGCTTGAAGTATAACATCTCCTTTTAAGCTGCTTTCGTTCCAGGTTTGCAGAATGAGATTGCCGATGCCAAATCTCGCCAGCAGGGGGATCGCATCAGGCGCCTGGCCCCCGGGGCAGAGCTGTTCCCGGCGACAGTGCCAGCGTCCCTGTGGAACCTTGGCAGCGAACCGTCATCACGGGTGTTTTGAATTCGTTGGCACCGGCCACGTGTAGACAGTACGACAGAGCCGTGCGCGACTTCCAGAGCTACGCCGCGACGACAGGGCGGTCGGTCCGCAGTGGGGTGGATACAGGCCTCCTACTTGAGTACCTAGTTTACCTCCATGGGCGGGGCATGCACCCACGATCCATGGGGGTGCAGCTGGCCGGGATTGCATTTTATTGCAGGATCTCTGGCTTCCCGGATGTAACTAAAACATTCGTCGTCCGCCGACTGGCGGCTGGCTGGCGGCGCTCAGGCCCCAGCCATAGGGACTTAAGGTGCCCCATCACCAGGGAGGTGCTCCGAGCAGTCACGGGGGAGTTGCGGCAGGTTTGCGCTTCACGCTATGAGTGCCTGCTCTTTACAGCTGCTTTCCACCTGGCGCATCACAGGGCTTTCAGGCCAGGGGAGCTGGTGGCCCCCACCAGGGACCAGCTTCCAGGTACAGTGCTGCAGCGGCAGCACCTGGTCTTGTCCGGAGACATGGTCTATGCATGGCTTGCCCATTCCAAAACCGATCAGGAGGGCCATGGTGCCTGGGTCACGATGCCGGTCTTGCCGGGTGATGTGACCTGCCCCCTTGCCTCACTAACCACTTGGCTCCGCCACAGGCCACGGCAAGGCGGGATGCTCCTGGTGCACGGGGATGGGTCCCCCCTCACCAGGTTCCAGATGCTGGCGGTGTTGAGGGCTTGCCTGGCCCGGGCAGGATTGCCAGCCACCGAGTGCGGCCTGCACTCCTTCAGGATTGGGGCCGCCACAACCGCGGCCCAGCAGGGCAGGGCCCATGACGAAATCCGCACCTTGGGCAGGTGGCGCTCGGACGCTTTTCGGGCTTACATCCGCCCTCACTTAACATGTTGATTCCCTTTCAGTGCCTCCAGGGACGCCGCAGACTGTTTTCCGACAGGTGTGGGTCGTGGGGCACAGCATCATCAATCAAGCCGAGGACTACGCCTGCTCATCCGATTGGGGCCGGCATCTCAGACTCGCGGCTCACGTGAGAATCACCTGGTTGGGGCAAGGGAACATGCTATCGGATGAGCTTGAATGCAAGCTTATCGAATACATTTTTCAATTGGCCACACCGGACATTTTAGTCGCCAACCTGGGGGAGGAGGACCTCCTGGCCAGGTCGGGTCTTGAACTGAGATGGGCGGTGGCCACCATGCTATGGAGCCTGGCGAAGCACCGGCCCGGCATGACTTTGGTGTGGTCAGATCTCCTCCAGCGGGTGCACTGGAGGGGGGCGATGGACCCCGCGGCCGTGGACAGGGCCCGCCGGAAGGTCAACAAGGCGGCCGCCAAGGTGGTGCTCTCCCTCGGGGGAGCGGTGGCGGACCATGCAGAGATTTCGCAGGATAACAAAGATCTGTTAGAGCCAGATGGTGTCCACCTGTCCCGGTGGGGCTCGGACCTTTGGCTGCAATCAGTGCGCTACACCCTCCTCCGATTGGTGAGGACCAGACAGGCTCAGGCTTGAGAAGCTTGGGTGGGGAGCTGCAAGAGGGGCAGCTCGTGGCAGGTTTGACAACGGGAGTCGCACATCTGGGGAGAAAACGAGCCTTCCGGCAGGTTCTCCCAGGCTTGTGCCCTGCGGAAGGGCCGGGGGGGGCGGGCAGGCTGGCAGGCCGGCAGGCCGGGCAGCTGCCCAACACCCCAGGGAGTGGGGTTGGGTCGGGCCGATAGGTGGCCATGGGCTTAGTCAGTGCCCGACACCCCAGCAAGCAAGGAGAGGAGGGCGGGCCGGTAGGCGGCCATGGGCTTAGCCGGTGCCTGTCTCCTCAGCAAAGGCGGAAAGGGTGGAAGCCGGAGTGATATCTCTGGGGCTTCCCTTCCCGAATTTCCCAATGGAGATTGGGATGTTGATGTGCGACCCGTTTGCCGCCCAGCTTCATTTTGTACATAGTTGAAGTTTGATCATGTTATTGATTATTATATATTAATAAACTGGGCTGCGGCCCATTCCTTTTCCAGCCTGTCGTTATTGTGTCTTTATTTGAGCGAAGAAAGGTCTCACCATCTGCAGCAATGAATTCTTGGGTGGAGGTGGTTTGTTGGAAATGAACTGTGTGAGAACACACGTCACAAACTGCATATACAATCTAAAAATGTAGATGGGCAGCCCAATCCAGGGCCCCTGGTGGCCAGGGAAGGTACCACTATGACACCACCCCACTGTCTCCAGAGGGCTTTCTGGTAGTTCATGGAAAAAGACAAAAATAATCCCCCCCTCGTTGTCAGAAATGGTGGTAAAAGTCCATGAGCTGACTGTAACGAACTTGCCCCACCCTGAAGGGCTGGTGTACAGCAGGCCAAAGGGAGAAGGCCTTAGCAACAGCCAGAAAAAGAGAAAAAGGCTCCACAAGTAGAGAACCAACCTGATTGGTTGAAAAAGGTCCAGTAACGTTTGGAAAAAGCTAGGGGGAGCCAGTGGGCTTACAGCACGGAGAGTGGAGTTCAGTTCTGATCAGAGGCTGTCAGAGAGCAGAGCAGAGTTGGGCAGTCTGTCAGCTCTGACAAGAGAAGGATTTCTGACTCAAGCTGAGGAAGCTTGAGGGAGTGTGTGGAAGGCCCTGAGTCTTGGTGGAGTGTGAACCGCCGCTCAGGTGCCTGGCAGCTAGCCTGCCCAGACATAGTCTGTCCGTCCCCTGTTCTAAACCCAGTCATCAGAAGTCCAGTCCGAAAGGGGGCATTTTAGGCCTGAGTAGGGGACTGAGAGGGTAGGTGGCTAGTGTGTGCCAGTCCTACCAGACTTAGACTTGGGGTATATTAACGAGAAAGGGGTGTGTGGAACAGAGACCATCTAGTGTCTGTGAGGTAACATCTCAAGAAATAAGTTTTGCCTTCTGTAACCACTAAGCTTTAAGAAACAGTCTTTATTCAGCGACCGTTAAGCTTAAGCAAACTCTCTCTGAAACCAATACGCTTATTTCCTCTCCAGTTTATCTGAGAAGCCTCTGTTAGCCAGCAAATAAAGTCTTCAGTTTTTGTTCATCTTATAAACCGCTCCAGTTTATTATTTCTGTCTGTGTCTGTGTTCCCCAGTCAGGGTGGTGTCCCCCTTTACGTTACACTGACCATGGTGTAAGTCCACATTACAACTAGTTGAATTGGGCCATGTTTAGTACCACTATATTGCATAAGAGAATCCTTCCTTCAGATTGTCTGGCAATAGGATGTCCAGGTCCCTCCAGCCATCAGGCAATTGGGGAGGGGGGAAGCATTGCCAGATCCAGTTTGAGAAACTCCTAAAGATTTAAGAATAGAGTCTGGGGGTGACAGAAACATCAATGGGATACAATGCTATAGAGTTCAACCTGCAAGGCATTCCATTTTCTCCAGGGGAACTGATCTCTGTAGTCTGGTGATGAGCTGTAATTCCAGGGGATTCCACAATCTCACCTGGAGGATGGTGTTCCTGTCTGGCAATGAGGCAGCCTGCGTGCATATGTTATGAGGATTTGACAGAAAGACCATTACCATATCACAATAGGGATAGTTCATCATAATTTGTCAAAAGAAGCATTTGTCCTTGGCAAGACAGACTTCTAAGTCAGAAACATGGGAACACATTTAGCATACTGGTACATGCCTGTCTTCAGCAGTTGTTTTAAAACAATGTTTAAAGCTATTATTTTAGTTCCACTCACTGATTTTTGAAAAGTGTGTGTTTATCTGTTTGCTGTATGATTTTACCACAGATAATTTCAATTTTTCCATTCTTTTGTTGTTTCACAATTTGTGTTTGATCCACAGTTAATCTAGAAATAAATTTAGAATCTCTCCTAGATGAAGAATAGATATAAGACAAAGGTTTACTTAGTAGGCTTAGATCCTCCCATGCTAAGTAACATAGCTCTCCAGCAGTTTCGGTCTTAGGCAAGTGTTTCAGCCTCATCCCATGTAGTGTTCAGTGTCTTCAGGTCATGCTTGAATGTTCTCCTCTAGGTGTTTCGGGGTCCTTGTTGTCATTTGGCATCAGGAGGTATCCACCTCACTTGGGATCTGGCCGTTCTCCATACAAAGGACATAGCCAGCTAATCAAAGTCTTCTATATGCAACAATAGTGTGAAGTTTGCACAAGCTGCTCCTTTGAAGCACCTCTTCATTGGAGATATGGTTATAATATTGGATCTTCAGGGTTTGACATAGGCACTCCTGTTGGAAAACATCAAGCCTGTTGTTGATACTTGTTGATGTCTTCCAGGTCTCTCTAGCATAAATGGCTGTTGGGATCACAGTGGAAGTGAATAGTGGTGGCCAGGGTTTTTAGGGCAATGGTTGGTAAGCACCAGATCTTGCTCATTCTCTGAAAAGCAGCTGCAGCTTTCCCAGTGTAGCACCTGATGTCTGCCTCTGCATCTCTATTCTGGGAGATCACACCTCTCCACTTTCTCTAGCTGCTGTGATCAAATAATGATTCCCTGTGTTTGTGCTGTGGAGCCAACGTAAATGAACTTTGATATATTAGTACTTATCCTGAGGCCAATTTTGCCCACTTCTCTAGACAGAGACAGAGTTTCTAAATGTATTTCTCGATAAACTGTGGATCAAGCACAGTTTGTTGCAACTTCAACTTCATTTTCAGTCCCCTGCCCTGTGTTACTAACATATATAGATCAAACATTGCAAAAAAGCAGTCTGATACATAATTGCAGTTGGTAAAACACTACACAAACAGAACCTGGTAAAGCTGTAGTCACAATTGCATCAAGATTCCTTTTTTTTAGAGTTTGACCCATGAACATTTGCAGCTCAGTAACAAAGAGAGGGAAAGAGATTAAAATGAACTGAAGGAGTTGGATGTTGCACCTTGCTCCCATAAATGCCTGTTACTATGCATGTCTTTACAAGTTCCATTTGTTTCCCCACCTCCTTTTAAGGTAGCAATGTAGGGCCTTTTTAGAGGTAGCCACAACTAGAGATTATGCTTCCTTTTATTGGAGGTGAATTTCAAATTTTACTCCATGTGGTTTTAAAAAAAATATTGTCCTGATCTACTGTGTTGTGAGCCATCTTAAGAGAGAATATGGAAAACAATAACATCAGCCGTCAACCATTGTGAGGTTGGGAAAATGAGTATCCAGCTTGTTGAGGTAAAGTGTAGAGTACTGGGGAAGGCAATGGCAACTACCCTGTAAAGATAGTCTGCCTTGTAAACATCGTGATGTGACATTACCCATGAGTCAGCAATGACCCAATGCTTGCATTAGGGACTACCATTACCTAATGTCTAGATATTTTACATGAATAAAGGAACAAAATAGATGTAATGTTGTGGAAAAATTATTGCCAAAATTTGGACATCATAAATCTTACACTGGAGGATTCTAACACATTCAGATCCAGTTCAAAATCAAACCCAGATCATTCTAAACTTCAAAACTTGGGAGAAAATGGGAAATAGAAAGTTTTGGAAGCATCACTACCCTGACCTGCCAAGACTTTTCCTGGGCTCCATTTCTTCCCTGCCAGGTTACATTCTGATTACGTCTTCAGGGTTTGCCATTCCAGTGCCTTTCCAAGATACATCTACTTACTCCATCCAGGATGCCAAAACCAAAGATTCTTAACCTTGAACATAATTAAATTAAGTATTTGCGTCCAGATGTGCAGATGCTTTTCTGGTGAATAATCACAGGACACTTCTTTGGAATGAAACAGACCGCAGCCCTCTTTATTGTTACAACATCCTTAAGGCAGAAGCTGGGCAATCAAGAGGAGCACATCTGATCAGCAGCTGGTCAGCACCCCTGGCTGACCCCAGCAACAACCCCAATCCCTATTGGGGAGGGAGGACAGAGAGGTATAGGGCGACCGGGGCACCCACCCTTTGTGACCCCCTAACTGCTGGGGTGTCAGGCTCGAATTGCAGAGGCCTCCGCGGCATGCGCCATGAGCCCGTCCCACCCAGTGGCGAAGCGCCAATGGGGACATCCGGGGCGGCTTGTCCCAGGCGCGCCTCTGCCAGTTCACGTGGGGGGCGCAAAAATGCAGCAACGCCCCCTCCCCCTTCCCCCCTCACCGGCAGCTCGGCTCACGCAGCCACAGCATCCTTGCTCGGTGGGCAGACAGACTTGCAGCAGCCAGCAGGACCATCTGTGAATGTCCTAAACAAAAGGAGGGGGCCTGAGGAGGAGCTCTCTGCCCCTCCCTTCACAGAGAGACTCTGCAGCCAGCCAGCCAGCCAGGCGAGGCGAGCCGTGTGACAGGGGGCGGGGTCAGGAGCCTGGAGGGTACTCAATCAGATGCAGCAGAGGGGGTGGGGTAACAAAGGGCAGGAAGTTGATAGAGGGAAAGCAGAGCAAGAGAGAGGAAGTGACCTGCATTATAAATAAGGAAGAGAACAAACGCAGCAGAGGAGAGACTGGAGAGAAGCGATTAAGGAAAAAAGACAAGGTAAGTGCTTAAGGGGGGGAGCAGTGTAGGACAGAGGCACCCAAACACCCTACCAGGGGCCCCCAGTCCTGCCACAGCCGCTGCTGCCATGTGCTCTGCAGACTGAAACCTGGGAATGGATCGCCCCTTTACTCACTCAGGATGCTGCTGCATTCCAAGGAAGAAAAAACAGGGTCTCCCCACCCCTTTCTCTGGCAGCATCTCTAGGATTTCAAGCTTGCTAGCTTCAAGCCTTCAGTTTCAGTGGGTCAGAGGCAGCCAGGGACCCTGCATCCTCTGAAGTTTGCTCCCCTCCCTCTGGGATGCAAAACAAATCCCCCATTTCTCTCCCTCCCTTCTGTCTGCAAAACAGACTTTGGCTGTAGTGAGGGAGGGCAGCTGTGGGGGGTGGGAGCAAAACTCAGATTTAGCACCGGCCTCCATTTTCCCTAGCTACGCCTCTGAAGGTAACCCAGCAGGGTTCTTTTGCAGAGCAAGGATTTGAGCCTAAGTCTCTCTGATCCTGGTCTGACACTCTAGCCACTACATCATGCTGGCAGGAAGTCCAGAGAATGTCCTTTCCTTTCTGTTGGTCCTTTCTGAGGTTAAACATGAGTAGCAGTGCCATTTGGGGGAGAGAGACTATGGGGGTTCCTTATCCCTTCTGGCAGGGTCTGATGGATATCAGTCGGAGTCTGATGGATATAGTGACAAACATGTTGGACTAGGACTGGACTAAGACTGGATTAATCCATTTGATTCATCACTTGGCCACAAAACTCACCTCGGGCCAGTTGTTCAGTGAGAGAGCACCTGCCTGGCATTTAGGACCACCAATCTCAAAGTGGGGCCTGGTCTTCAGACTGCAGTGATCAGTTCCCTGGCAGAAATGGTATAGACTCTATGATATACCGTAGAGTATAGGATAAACAAAAATCCTACAGTGACATATTGGCACTGAGCTTATTCCCCTCCCCAAATTCTCCCATGGTACCCCCACCAAATCTCCAGGAATTTTGTAAGCCAGAGATGGCAACCCTGTTTGCCTGAATAAGAATGCAGGCTCAGTTCCTGGCACCTCCAATGAAAGAATCTCAGTTAGTAGGCATTGGGACAAGTTCTTTCTTTGCCTGAGACCCTGGAAAGATAGTACTGAGCTAGGTGGGCCAATGAGTGAAGTAAAATGTATTGTGAATAGTTCACAGCACAGTCCTGTACAGAGTTACTCCAGTCTCAGCCCATTGATTTCATTCGGCTTCCGCTGAGGTAACTCTGCATAGGATTGCAGTTTATGTCCACTCTCTTTATTCATTCATTTAGTGCATGTTTAGCCTGACATTCTTGGTTATACTGCAAAAAAAGCAGAATGATTTGCAAGCATTTGGGGACAAAAAAAAGAAGCATATATCAGGCAGAGAAAGTTTGTTTTACAAGACAGTCAGTTCTGACTGAGGCTGCATAAGATGCTAAAATGCTTGGAGTACTAGTGGGTGTGGCCTCAAGGAGGAGATCTGGGTTCAAATCCCTTCTGCTTGGCCCCAAAGTGTAGAGTGTGACTTTGGGCTAGCCATGGATGTCTCTGCCTTGCCTGCTCTCTAGTTTAAACAACATTAAAAGTAATGCTGTTTCAGTGTGGATTCCCCCCTTCAAAAAATAGCATCACTTTCAATGTTGTTTAAACTAGGCAGCCCTGGGTGTGTTCAGATTTGTGTGTTGGGGCATGTTCTATAATGTGATGGTGACTTTGAGATGACATGGTCCAAAAAATGTTGTTTGGTCATGGTGGGGGGGGGGGCACAAAACTCAGTTTCACCCCGGGCTCCATTTTCTCTAGCTACACCTCTGGTCCCACCCCAAGCCTCTTAAGAAGGCCCCCAACCGCGAGTGATCCATTGCATAAGCTTTGCCTCCCCACAAGGATATGCTCCTCTGCCCAAACCACCTAATCCTTAAAAATTAGGGAGGCAGGTGGGTCAGTTTTGCTCCAGGCCTTGAAAGAGGCCGGAGCAACCGCATACTGCCTAATATATAAGGAGCGTGTTGCATCCTTTTCCATCTCGTGACATCATGCGATCAGGGCTGGGTGTGGCTCAGCTGCCCAGCTGGCCCAGGGCACGCATGCTCACAGCTCCGGAGCTCACCATTTGCCCTGCCCCTTGTCGCAATTACGTCCTAGTTGAGTCTAGTGCCATTATTTCTTGTGTTTCACTAGTTTTAGATTGAAGGCAATAGGAGGAGAAGAGGTATGCCCTCATGCCACTTCAGAGAAGCCTCAATGGTCCAGACTAGCCTGCTCTCATCAAATCTTGGAAGCTAATCAGGGTCAGCCCCAATCAATACTTCGGTGAAAGACCAACCAAAAAACCCAGGGTTGCTGAGAGGTAGGCAATGGTAAGCCATCACTGTTTTTTACCTAGGAAAACTGAGAGTTGCCACATTACATGTGACTTGACAGCACTTTTTACACACACACCTCTGCAAGAATCTATTGAGGCTCTGTGTTTTCCAATGCAATATCACATATAAACTTGGTCCATGCTTGCCTCATCTCCCCCCCCCCCCCCCCCGCTCTCAGGCAGCCAGTTAACTAATGTCAGTAAGCTCTGATTAAAAATGTATTTTCCCCCTTCTTCCTCTTTTCATAACAACAAAATGGATTTATTCCATCCTGCTGTGAAACCTTTATGCTTGGTTAAAATCGTATCTTAGTTTTGAACACAGAAAATACAGGAATTGCCATATCAGATCAGCCCAGTGATCCATCTCGGCCAGGATTTTGCCTCTAGCCATGGCCTCTACCTGAAGGGAGCATAATGAAGCTGTTTTTAAAAGGCAGCTTGCTAACACTGTGCACAGTATGTCCAATATGCCATTACCAAGAAAGCAAGCAGGCTCTTAATCTTATTCAAATTAAAGGAGATTGGGAGCCGTTTGTTAGAAACTGCTCAAGCTGTCAGGAGGTATGAATCAGATGAAGTCCTTGTTCCCATCCAAAAATTTCACAGTTCCCCATCCCATTCATTTCCTTGTGCTTTTTGGTAACCAGGAGGTTTCAGCACCAACTTGCCATACATTGCTACCCTATGCTCAGTTCCTCCATTCTAAGCTTATACAGGATTACACTGTTAATTGTCCAGTCAGAGGGAGCTAAGTAAAAGTTAACCCCGCTGCTTCCAGGCTGATTAATATCAAACACCTTTAAAAACCTAGTGTGTTGGTATGATCCGTGTGGGGTAGCTGTTGGAATGTTGGATTAGGATCTGGGAGACCAGGTTTGAAGCTCTACTCTGTCATGGAGTGATAGTCAGAGGATTTTTAGGAGAATAGAATGGAGAAAGGGAAAATGGGGTAAGCCAATGTATCCTCATTGTGGAGAAAAAAATAGGGTATAGATGGAACAAAATAAATAAAAGCCAAATAAATAACACAATTAACCTACATTGCTGTACTTAGCAGGTCTCACCCATCTCCAGCATTGTGAATGAACTTGATGAGAAAGCAAACACGGCTTCCCCTCACTGGGCCTGCAAGAATGACTGTACCAGTTCTCGGTACTGATGCAGTGGAACCTAACAGAGATTAATGTATGCCCCTCAGAACCCCTTGGATAGGGAACTGGGGAAAAAAGGGTAGGCAACTAGGCAGACAGACAGACAGACAGACAGACTACCACTGATCACTACTGCCACTTACACTTAAAAGAAAATGAGAACCAGCCATCTCATTTGAGTAATGGCACAACAAGTATGGCACAGAGCTGGAGAGAATCATGTTAAATATGCTCCAGAGCTGAGAATCAATACAGTATGGTATTGGCCTCAGATCAAGGAGACCTTCTGAGTACAAACTGGATTAATGTCATTGGGTTACCCGGAGTCAATCACTGTCTTTCAGGCTAACCTATCTCACGGGTTGCTGCAAAGATAACATGAAGGAGGGGAGAAATATATTTGCCATCCTGAGTTCCTGAAAAAAAAGACCAGGGTATGCATATTGTACATGTAATCAATACTTGAAAATCTCCCAACTCTATGGTGCAAAATCCCAGAATTTTTTATCAGATCCTGATCCAAGAAAAGGCCTCACCTTTAAATTATCAGGAAAAGTGAGTAGTGCGGGGAAAGAAATAGTCACTTAAGCTGCACCCTTGATAGGGGGTGAGGGGAAGCATAGTCTCCAAATTTATCCACTCTCCTCCATTAAGTATTACCAAGTCATGTTCCAGTATTAGATTCAACATGCTCAATCCCAGCTGGTTGATTTTATGGCCCTTAAAGCTTCTATCATGAAAGAAGGGAACTTCTGTTGCAAAAGAAAGAATCTGAGAGGGATTGAAGTTTTCCATCCCACATTTCAACAATCAATCCTCATCCCATGTACTAATACATGCATTAAGGCTCCCAGCAATTATTACATTAGCCTCAGGGAAGAATCAGCTTAAAGAACTTAAGAAATTTCCCAGACTAGTTCAATGATTTTCTAGTCTATCATTACTAGAAAAAGAGGGAAGATACTACAACAAGAGACTGTTCTGGAAATTCAAGATATACTGCAAGTGCCAAAGGGGGAAATTTAAAAACCTGAATATTTCCTACAAGAAATCCATTAGAACCCAAACAGGCAAGGCCAGCTGTAGGATGCCCCTGTCTTGTCCCTTTTTGTGATTTTGAAACTTTCAAGGCTCCAAGTTTCCTAGAGCAAAATAATAGGATTTTCACATGGGAAAAGTTCAGCTCCTAGAATTTGTATTTCAGTCCCCCTCCATGCAATATTCCAGGAGACCAACTCAGTAGAAGTCTCTTGTCATTGCTGAAGGATCTCTGATCCACTATAACACAACAATTCCCCTTTTGTATTATGATCTTGGATTCTGCAGGGGGATGGGTAAGATCCCATATTGGTATTCCTCAATTTCCATGATTTGAAAATATTCCTTTGTCTGAAGTGGGTTGGAAAAAAATTTCAGCAGGAATATTAATTTCTGGGTTTCTGCCTTAATTTCTTCAATTTTTCCTGCAAATAGCAGAACCTTTTGATCATTTTAACTTGTTTAGAAGGCATGAGAAAACAAAAATAGGAAAAAAGTGGTCTTCAGTCACATCCAGTACCACATCATCTGAGCCCTCATGTACTCCCAACTTGGGATCAGGGACACCAGGACTGGTTAAATGCATTCTATACAAGGACCCTGTAGCATGTCCCTGGATTCTCTGTTCACTCGAATCTTCCCCAGTCAGAATTGGATGGTTAACAGGTTTTATACTAGCCCTTCTAATTTCAAATGTTGGTTTATTATTTAAGATTGCTGATTTCAAGAAATTCTTGTATGGAATCAGAGGCCTAACAACAGAATCCCAGAAGAACCATGTTGCCACTATGCCATAAGTTCTAAGTCTGTCCCTATCTGCCAGAAGGGACTCTGTTTAACCTCATCTGACCAAACTAACATATTTGTGTAAAACTGGGTATAGGTGACCTTCTTTGTTTTAGAATACTCTGCCTTGCTCCTGGTGCCTACCTAGCCCTGCTCCTCCCATCAGTTTGAAAGTTAAAATACATTTTGCCATAAATGTTCATGTATCAAAGTATCATGTTCAATAACACACAAAATACCCAGACAGTGGGTAAAAATGAATGATCTTTCTCATATTTGTTCAGTACTATATTCTAGTGAGGAAGCATACAATTTTCTAACCGCTAAACCTCAACTGACTGAAATAACATATTTATGTAAAACTGAGTATAGGTGAATGGAAACAGAGCAAAATCCTATCAAAAATAAAAGTCTCCTGGTACTAACTTAGCTCATTTTAGCTTGGCATAGGTTAGATTCAGAAGAAACTGAAGGTGTTGCCTAGCTCTCCACTTAGGGGCCCAATTCATCATTTTACCCAGGAAGGGATAAACATTCAAAATAACTGAATGTGAATCCAACATTAGGCTTCTCTTCCCAGAAGGTGGTATAACTGAGCATCCACATTTATTGGGACGATCACGGCAGGACATCTCTCACCACTTTTATTACTATTAGAAGCACTTTGGTCTTGAGGTTCTTGACATTTCTGAGAAAATTCACACAAGAAAGTAGCTTCTGACAGATCTGGGATGTACTTTCCAGTCTTTCATAAATTTTATTGAGAGATTGGGCTATAAACAGTTTGCTGAGCAAGCAATGCAGGATTATCAGTTCAACCTGTGCATGCATTAGAGATAGATGTTAAGGGTTTCTGAAGTCTAACATTGTTTTTTAGCTTATCAAATACCTCCACACATACACTCGGACTGACAGGAGGTCTCCAAGGTCTCATACAGGGAAAGGTCTATACTTTAACTGGAGATGCCATGGACTGAATATTTGCTGTTCTGTCTGCAAAGTCCTTCCCATTGATCCTCCCACTGAGTTGTGAGCAGTGGTGGGATTCAAATAATTTAACAACTGGTTCCAGTGGTGGGATTCAAATAATTTAACAACTGGTTGTTTAGAAGCAACATTATAACAACTGGTTCTGCCGAAGTGGTGACATCCTTACCTACTTCAAAGTCTGTTGTGAGGGTAAATGGGGCAGCATGAGGCAAGTTGGCAGGAAGGCGGGAGACAAAGAATTGAGTGCTTTTCCAGGGTTCCAACAATCTATATATATAAAAATCTATCAGTGCGTTTTTCTGCTGACAGGTAATCTCCCAAACTACTGCTTTGAAATTGCTTTGAAATTTTCACACAACATCGCATTCGTGTGTGGCCAGGTTTCCATACTGTTTCCACACCTCCTGTTGTGTACATGTCACAACTGTGCCAGTTATTGTGTACCTGCCACACCTGTGACAGTTGGAAGCATGGTATGGTTCCGCAGCAGCTCCATCTGATGGACGTCAATAGCAACATACTTCGCCTGCAAGGGAATGGAATGAAAGGAACAGGGTCCACCATCTGGACATGGGTCACCCACCCTAACAGAGGAAGGGGAACGTTAGGGAGGGAGGGGGCAGGGTGCCATGCAAGGGAATGGGAGAGAGGGAGGGGAGCGAGGGGCCCCTTGTCCCTCCCATCCCTTGCAAGCATTGTTCAATGACACATGCTCGAACTGTTCACTTTCCCTTTTCTTTCTTTTCCACTTCACCAGACTGAAGCCACAGCAACGTGTGGCCGGGCACGCTAGTAAGGCAGGAGAAGCTTGATGAGTCATCGGGATGCAAGAGAATGCCTGGGCTATTTTCCTGAATTCTAATTAACAGCTGTGATGGGTGCACGTTTTTCCTCTAAATACTGAGTAATTGTTGTGATATAATTGGTTGGGAGTGCTAATTAAATCACTTCGGGAGAGACAGTGGAGATTAACTATCTCCATTGTTCAAGAAGAAGAAGAGTTTAGATTTATATCCCTCTTTTCTCTCCTGCAGGAGACTCAAAGGGGCTTACAATCTCTGAGAAGCTGTGACTAGCCCAAGGTCACCCAGATGGCGTGTGTGGGAGTGTACAGGCTAATCTGAATTCCCCAGATAAGCCTCCACAGCTCAGGTGGCAGAGCTGGGAATCAAACCCGGTTCCTCCAGATTAGATACACGAGCTCTTAACCTCCTACGCCACTGCTGCTGCGTATACTTTGGACCTTGGAAAAGCACAGCTTCCAACCTCTTCCACTCCCCCCACCTCTATGATACACAATATGGAGACCAAAAGTTTCTGTGAAAATTCCATCTTATATGGAACCGTGTCTTGTTCTCATGTCAGTTCCTATTCCCTGAGCCACTTATAGCACCTTGTAGTGGGGCCTGGAAGCTTACAACTAGGCATCCATGAATTGATAAAACACAGCAATCACTGTGACTGTGAGTACAACTAAATCAAGGTTCTTTTTTGTAAAGTTTTAGTGGCATGCACAGGTAAAAAAAATCAATCTTGATTGTATCATGACATGTAATTACATTAAGGTTTCATTTTGTGTTTTTTGCAGTTTTGTATAATTGTGTAACTGTGCCTCTGTGCAGTGTTAACATATGAAGAGTAAATGGTGAAAATTAACAGACAGAACTGAGCCTTGTGATTAATTGTACATGATCTTGTCCCAAAATTATCTTAGTTGCCTAGGGTAGGATGATGTGCAGATAGAAATTATGGAATAATAAAGGCACAGACAGTGTACTCCTCCTTTCTTCACAGTGATATTCACTTGACACTTTCTGTATAGTCCTTTAGGTGCCAGGTGAAGACCATAGTATTTCCCCAAGTTTAATTGATTGGTTTGTTGTATCCTGCCTCCTGGACACTGCATGCAGTAGTTTTCACTGCAGCTTGCTGGATTAAAGGTGATGTTGACTTTTACGGATAATGTCAAAATATTTTATTTTTTTAGTCACCTAGGAAGTTCTCTGAACTAAAAAGGATGACTACTTTTAGCAAATCAATTAAATCCAGACACCCAGTTTAATTTTTTTTTAAGGTGTCATTGACCTTTGGGTGTATGGGTTTTGGAACAACTGCATATATAGGACTTAAAAGTTAAGATGGCAGATATTGCCCATTACAGTAGTTCCTGGACTTCTCTTTTCCCACAAGCTGACAGCAGCTGGCAATTAGTCCCTCAGAGTCTCTGTGTGGCTTACTGCTGATACAGGCCATCCACTATTCAATTAGTGACTCCATGGCAAGCTGTTGAGCTGCTACAGGTTGAAGGACAACGACAGGTGAGTCTACCTGTCTGTTTCATTTCTATCCCACAGACTTCTTTCTCTCTTTAGCAGGTCATCGTCACCAGCTTGTCTCACATCAGTTTCCTTTCAGGACTTTCCATATACTGAAGGGAAAAGCAAAGATCTTGAATTGGAACACAAAGCTTTCATTCTTCATTCCTTGGTAGATTTGGGGATCTAAATCTACCTTGGTAGATTTCGGGAAAGAGGACTAGCAAACCACTTGCCCCAGGACAGCAAACAGTCACCACTTCCCTTTAATATAATTTCCTTCTGTCATATGGAATTCCATGGTGTAAAAAATGCAAGCTGCATGACCTTCACTTGACAATTAATTACAGCAAGATGAAAAACTTTCACTGTTCCTTTCCTGAAACGGGTGCAGTTATGTGAAAAAATCTGCCTCCAGAACACAAGCTGTATTTAACAATAGTGTCATTAAAATACTTCAATATTACAGAGAACAGTAGAATGTGTTTCCTTTGTCTCAGAAAGTCTCTGTCAAACTTGTTGCCTTAACTGGCATAACTTCACCCTACTGTTTCTTGGTCATTTAACAATGTGACAAAGAATTTACACATGCCAACTTGGAATGGTCCAACCATCAAATAAAGAGACATCAGTTAAATCACCAGACTAGGACTCAGGCAACCTGGGTTTTAATCCATGTTATGATGTGAAGCTCTCTGGGTGACCCTGGGCCAGTCACTCTCTCAGTCTAATCTACTTCATGGTATTGTTGAGAAGGGGAACGTTTACATGGCTGCATACAGTTCAAGGAAATGAAGAAGTTTTGTTCTAAATTGCATGAGGTAAAAAAAGTGAATGGACTGTAATACAGTAATTTGTTTTTTTAAAAAAAACACTCTCATGTTCTGTTTTGCAAAATCCCTTAAATAAAACAGAGGGGAAGTGCTCCTTAAGCTATTTTCTTGCATAAACTCTTGCTGACCGAAACAGACCTGCAGCAGACTGTCTGGGGAGTCCTGGTGTCCTCACAAAGGAGTGGGATATAAGACAGCATTACATTTCTATCTGCAATATTTTTCTAAGAATCACCACAAAGCAAGACACTGAACAGGAGGAGGAGGAGGCATAGAAATATTCTAAATAAATAAATAAATCTTCAGTGTGTAGCATCTGGATTTAAATCAGGAATTAGGAGCTGGAAAATCTCCCAGTATCCCAGAGTCCTCCACAGTAGAGCGAGAGATTTCACTCAAGCCCCACCACCACCACCACCACCACACACACATAGTCAAAATAGTATGATTTTTATTCTCAGGCAATTGAGGAAATGATGTGTTAGATGTCTATTATGAATAGTGTGTATAAAGTAGATAGACAGCAACCTTTTCCCTATAATATTATAACTTCAGGTACTTGATGAAACTCACTGGTACTGAAAGTAGATTCAAGGCACACAGAAGGAAATATTGCTTCACATGATAGATAGTTGACGTAGAATTTACAGATCATACAGTGTGGTGATGCCCACTGACTTAGATTTAATTGGGACCTAGACAAATTTATGGAGGATAGATCTCTCACTGGCCATCAACCATGGTAGGTGAATGGGGCCTTCAATTTCAGAGACAAAAAAACTATGATTGTCAGATGCTAAGGAACAGTCAGCAGGTGAAGGTTGTTGCCGAGTGGGACATCTGATTGGCCTCTGTTAAAAATGCTGGATGAAATAGGTCATTTGGCTGGTCTAGTATGGCTTCTCAGTTGGGTAGGAACATAAAAGTTGTTGTCATTGGGGTAAACCAAACAGTGAAATACCGTAGATGAAGTATTAAAAACTGTAATCAAAGTAATATTAAAAAGACAAGAAATTATTGAGTGCAGAAAACAAGACAAAATACATGTCTGCTGAAATCAGTTCTTCTCAAGAAGAACTGAGATAATAACATTGAAAATGTATCTAAATTAATAAAATCCATAAAATTGTATGAAATATAATTAATCATAAAGAACAGAGTTATCTGGACTACAATCTCCCATTCAACCACTCCTAAGTAAAGGTCAGAATATTTCAAATTGAACCTTTTGTGGTCATCAAATTGTCCCCCTGGTGCTTTCCAAATATTTGTTTGAATAATTTACATTCACAATAGGGGGGAAAAAACCTAATTGATTTCAAAGTGCTGGCCTGGGAGAGAGGCCAGGAAATTCAACTGCAAACAGCAAAAAATATAACCTTGATAGATGCAAAGCCACTATCCAGTGCACCTGGCCTTTTGAAACAAACAGCACTGCCACCCGTTTGAGGCTTGAACAGCAGTGAAGTTGTCTGGCAAAATGCCAAAGTGCCCAGATTTAAAGGGCCCATGTCCTCCTCTTCTTCCCCCAACACTGCCCTATTCCATCACTCCTGTCTGCACCACTAATGCCCCACCTTTAATCCATCCTCATAACTGAGGCTGCACTCTGAGGCACATGCACTCACAAGTAAGTCTCAGAAGGTCAGTGGGACTTAACGTTTCACTTAACTTGGCCATAATCAGGTTGCCAGTCCCATGGAAGGAAATGGAATTCATTGGGTTGATAGGTTTCCATAAAGTCTGCCAGCATTTCCTAACCAGATTCCGTGCAGGAGAAACTTTGAAGGGAAGGAGTCTGGGATAGGTGGAGAAGGCACCACAACCTAAGGTTGAGTGTGAGGCTGTGGGTTCTTCCTCTGCTCCTGTTTTCCATTCAGAACAGTATTTTGAAATGAGTAATTAGAAGTAACAACTTAACATAAAGTAGACCACCAGGTAGTGAAATCTCCTGAAATCTCTAGAAATTTCCCAACCTGGAGGTGGCACCATTGCATTCAGTAGCCAATTGGCTTCTCCTGGCTTTGCTTGAGTATAAATGTTTCCAGGTCATACCTGGAACTTTGTATGGATGGCTTTTTTTTGTATTTTTTGCAAGCATGACTGCCTTCTCCTCTTCTGTTTCCTTGTCTGGTCCCTTCTCAACCTGCCAGCTTTTTATCCAAATTTTTGCTCTTCTGCATGCATTCTGATTTCTGTTCCCCACCAATCCCTTCATTCACTGGCTTATTTGTTCAATTATTGGCCTATAGCCCTGGTAGAATTGTCCATCTATTCTATTCAGATTGGATCCCAATTGTGCCTGTATTCAGACTTCCAGTAGCCCAATTCTGAAAAATACCAAAATAACATTAAAAAATCAAAACAGAAATCACCAGTGGTATCCTAGTTACAGCCATACTTGAAAGATATGCCAAAAATGGTCAGTATACTGCTATAAAATTACTCAGGACCACAGTAAAGGGTGAAGAATACAACCACTTGGAGAATTTAAATAAAGTAGGAAAGTTTTATTAAAAGAATATTCTACCAAAATCCAGGACATTGGGCTAGATGCCCCATGGGGTTCCTTGCAATATTCTTTGAGTCTATAATTCTATTTCCCATGATGCAAATGAAACATATGCCAGTCATATTGAAAATCCTTGCTGTGAACAGATGCATATACACAGATCTGTTTGTATTCTGCTCTTCAAAAGAAATGAAAATTTTATACCAAGCTAATACAAATTCTGTGCCAAGAAAAACTGATATTGTGTGAAATCCAGGGGTTCCAGGTTGCAACCTGGAGATTCACTTTGTCCCTTTAAAATAAATAAATAAATGATAAAGCAAGAGACAAAGCAGCAGTCCCTACCTGTTTTTCACACATACCCCTCTTGGCTATTTTCTGTGGTGCCAGGGATCCTGTTAGGGGAGTCCATTCACACAGAACATATGTCATTGGCTCATTCCACACATGCAGAATAATGCATTTTCAAACTGCTTTCAGTGCTCTTTGAAGCTGTGCGGAATAGCAAACAGTTGTGAAAGTGGTTTGAAAACGCATTATTTTTCATGTGCGGAAGGAGCCTTACATACAATAACACAGTGATTTGGATTAAATGCCTGCTGATATTAATATTAACAGGAAGCCGACAATTATATCTGGTTAATCGTTTATTTAAGAATTGGATTGATTTTATTTAGCTCCAGCGTCATCCCAAGATCTTAGAGATGGTAAGGTAAAATAATAAAAATAACCATGAATGAATTCTGGTGAGCTCTACTCAGAATCAACCCTATGTTTACTTTTTTTTTCACCGAGAGGGGGAAACCTTGTATATTTCTGAAAATGGCCTCTTTTCCAGATTCTAGTTTATGCATACTCCTTTCCATGTGCATTATAATTCCTTTTTCAGCACCAATCCTGGAGTCACTTAGAAATCCAGGAATTAGAGGAGAATTTGATCTGGATGATGGATAGTAACCATACAAATGTTTTAAAGAAGCAATCAAGAAAATTCTTCCAAATTTAGCTACTTATTTAACAAATGTATATGTTGCCCTCCCCAGAGACCTGCTTGATGCAGCTTTACAACTATAAGACAACAAAACAAAGCCATTGCAAGATACCAATTAAAAATAAAGTCATTAAAATGGCCAATGACATTAAAATAAGCTCCAAAAAACTGGTGACTGACTGCCATTAAAAAGCTAGGGCATAGAAACAGTGTAAAATATACACCAAACAGCTTATTCACCAAAGAAAAGATTTCTTGGTCAGATGGCCAGGTCACATCATCCACAGTATCAATAAGAGCCATATTAATGGGCCAATGTAGATGCCACCCTCCAGGTCTCCTGGGAATACAACTGATTGCCAGACTACAAGCATTAATTTCCCCTGAAGAAAATAGATGCCCTGGAGGGTGGATTGTATGGCATTATACCCTTCTGAGCTCCTTCCTCTCCCCAAATCCTATCCTCCCCAGGCTTCACCCCCAGAATTGGCAATAATTTGTTGATGTTGTTGTTGTTGTTGTTGTTGTTGTTGTTGTTGTTGTAGATTTCACAGCTGCCAGATCTTTAGCTGGTTGTTGGCCTTCATTACAATTCGAGCCTCACCCAGAAGCCTAGGAAGTTGTAATGTATCGGCGTAGTATTCGTGCAGATCCCAACAGGGCTGCCTTCTGAACCTGACAGATGTCAATTTTGTCAATTCGAAGATGTTTCAAGTGCTGCCCTAGTGTTTTTGGGATGGTGCCCAGCATGCCGATTACCACTGGGATGACCTCAGCTGGTTTGTGCCATAGACGCTGAAGCTCGATTTTCAAATTGTGGTATTTAGTGACCTTCTCGTGTTCTTTTTCAATGACCCTGCTGTCACCGGGTACTGCTATGTCGATGATGGTCACTTTCTTGTCCTTGATCATGGTGATGTCTGGTGTATTGTGTTTCAACTCTTTGTCCATTTGGATTCAAAAGTCCCACAGGATCTTGACCTTCTCATTTTCCATTACTTTCTTTGGACAATGTTCCCACCAGTTCTTAGCTGTTCTTATGTTGTAATTGTGGGCGGATGGGACTTGTGTCTTGTGACTTACTTGCAGTGTAATGGGTCTCAAACAGTCAGGAAAGATTTAGACTCCATGGTTGAGACTCACCAGACCAGACTCAAATAATCTTCACTGGCCCCAAAGGGCTGTAGCCAGGCTGCGACAATAAAATACATTACCAACTAAAACACAAAACAAACATCAACTGTGCAAATTGAACCGTTCCTACAGTAGGGCAGGGAGGGTGGGTGTTGCTGTTGCCTTGGTCGTTGAAAGAGACCAAGGCAAGCCCACATGCCACCTTATAAGGCGAGCATGCCCCTTTCCCCCTGCACGTGACCATGTTTCAATTCGTACTTGGGAAAACAGGCTACCACCTGAGCACCGTGTCGACCAATGGACTACCCATTGAGCCTCCCCATCTCCACAACGGCAACCCCCGGTGAGTCTGGGGCCGCTATTTCTTGCATAAATTCCAGTGGATCATCTTGGCCACTGAGTTGTGTCTCTGTTTGTACTCAGTCTGGGCAATCTTTTTGCAGCAGCTGAGGACATGATCTACAGTTTCATCAGCTTCTTTGCGCAATCTGCATTTTGCATAATCTGAGGATTTTTCGATTTTGGCCTTGATCGAATTTGTTCTAATGGCTTGCTCTTGGGCGGCTAAAATCAGAGAGTCAGTTTCCTTTTTCAGAGTTCCAGTTGTTAACCACAGCCGGGTCTTTTCGTTATCCACCTTGTCTTTGATTTTCTCCAAATAAACAAACAAATAAATAAGAAAGTGATTTATGTTATCTAGGTATCAGTTGTAATTCTGGAAGATCTCCTCTACCTGGAGGCTGACAATCCTAACTCCACATGCTCTAAAGCTGGAATATATGTATTTTACCCTTTCAGAGGACATGGTAATCACACCTATCAAAAGGATTGTATGTAGCGCATCTATTCCATACACGTAGTCAGACTTAATGACTGCACAAGGCTAGGTGTCATAAGTGGCCAGTTGGCTGCTGCTGTTGGGGGACAGTCAGAGTTTACATGATTGCTGAGGTTGATGGGGATTGATTTCATTCAGGAGGTTACAAAATACTACAATTCCCATCAGTTTTGGCACATTTGGAGAAAAGTGAGAAGACTAATTTATGGTAAAGACAAGTTTCAATCAGAGCCAGGCCTTTTATTTATATGCTTTTTATTGTTCTTTTTTTAGTTTTGTATGCTGACATTGTGAGGCTTTATACTGCATACATTTTTGTTCTGTAGTTCCCAGCTGTTTTCTTCATGACACTTTATGGCCATTTTTACATTCCTGAGATACCATTTTTATAGAACTGATGCAAAAACAAGCATCAATTTTAATGGTAATAATTCCATCAATTAACAAAAATTATGATTTGAAAGGGAAAAGACAATTGCAGTGTCATTCTATGAGAGGAAGAACAAATGTCATAATTTGGGATTTTCATATCAAAACAATGGCCCACTTCACACAGGCCAAAAAAAAAGTGCCCCTAGAATGGTAAAAACACTATTCTAGGGGTGCTGTTCACATGGCTGCTGCCTCTACATAGAGGCAGCGTCGTGCTTTTCCCATAAACCAGAGGGGTAACAATGTTTTCCTGCCTCGCTCAATGAGCGAGACTTTTGGGAAACAGTGTTTCCCAGCCGGTGCCATACAAATGGGACTGGGTTGGAGGCGCTGCTTTTAAGCACCTCCTGCTTTCCCCACACTTATCTTCTCTCCCTGCGGAGCTCTGCAGACACAGGGAGATATGCTCACACTGCCCTTTGACCCCCAGAGATCGGAGGGTTGCGAGGGGCATGTCCCCTGGTCTCTGCATAGCTCCACAGTGTTACCTACCTTAACAGAATATTTTTAAAGTAGCAATGGGGGAATAACTTGGCTTGGCAGTGTGAGAGGTAGGCTAGGTGGGATCTTTTAGACATCTATACCAGAATTGGCTTTTGAAATGTTCCACAGAGAATACAAAGAGACCAAATTGAATTTAAATATTTGTATAAGTTTTGGGTGCAACACATTCATACAGTGAGATATAAAGAAACATACACACGGTTCTTAAGTGATATAAGCAGGGAGGGAAAATAGGTTTGGATGATAGATTGGGAAGGGAAGCATACGTTACCTACGTTCATCTGAGAAGTTCTGGAAGAAGGCAAGGATTCCTATGGCAGCATGGAAATCCAAGCAAAGGATGTTATCGTGTCTCACAATCAACTTGACCAAGAGAGGTTCATGCCAGTAAAATGAGCTGGAACAAGCCAGTGAGCTCGCTAGGAGCTGGCTAGCTAGCCAACTAGCACTAGAGTAGAGCCAGCATTGAGAATGTGGAACTTGGGGTATGCTGTATTTTTATACCCCTTAGCATAGTTTGGGGTGGGAGTAAGTAAGTTTCTATTCCTGGATTTTTAAGTAAGTTTCTATTCCTGGATTTTCTGGGTTTCCATGGTGGGATCGCTGGGCTGAGCTAATCAGTGGCTCATCTATTGTTTCTAAGTTCCAGGATAATAGAGCCAATTGTTTCTTAACTGTATCAGTGCTAGCCCTGAATGGCTTTATGCAGAGCTTTGTTTAGGAGTCTCTGCCCAGGTATTCAAATGTGGCTGAGGCGTTTGTCATTAGGAAAGGATGTATTGTCAAGGAGACAGTATCTAGAGGCAAAGGAAATGTAAAGTCTGGTATCAGCGAGTTCTCTAGGTTCTTTGTGTTAGCAAACTTCTTTGGTGGGGTGTGGTAATCAAGATGCATGTCCATGGGGCTTCCAGTCTCAGCTGACTGCATTAACCCTTTTTAATGATCACATTTTGCTTACAGACCTTTTTGCACATTTTGGTCTGTATTAATATCTGAACATTCTGCTACACACACACACAAATATGGCTGTTGGCATTTGCCAGTACATATTGCAGGAAAATCATTTGAAATCCATATTCCAATAATGTAGGGTATGAAGTGTAGGGCAACAACAGGGAGAGAAGGTGGGGAAACAAAACAGAGGTGCCTCTGTGTGGAGACACCTGAATTGGCTGTGGCTGCTCTGGCGCCACTCGCACCTCAGCGTACAAATGGCCCTGGGGCCACATCGGCATCATGTATTCTAGTGTGCAGCCACTGTGGGGGCCTGTGCGGAACGGGCCAATGTTGTGATAGGTGGTCTTGGTAGCCCCGTGTTGACCAAGGACCATGGAGTAATGTCAGGTGGCAGATAGAATCTCTGAGGCTGGCCAGAGAAGTTCCTGTTTAAAGACTGTGGACTGACATGCACTCTATGGGGTAAGGATGAGTCATGGCATTGATATCTCTAGGTGGGGAGGGTGTGCCGCTAGACCCTCACTAAGTATGAGAGGGAATGAATAGGTTGGTTGGACAACAGGAACAAGGGGCTGAGGGAAGGGCCAATTGATAGGGTAGGCTTTAAAAGACATGATAAAGCACACCTGGGACAGGGGCAACAATGGAAGAAGGGATTGACACACTGTAATAGTGGCTGGGTGAATGTAACTACAGCCCTTTGGGGCCAGTGAAGACTATTTGAGTCTGGTCTGGTGAGTCTCAACCATGGAGTCTAAATCTTTCCTGACTGTTTGAGACCCATTACACTACAAGTAAGTCACAAGACACCTGGAACTACAACATTTGGGTTCACGAAACCAGGAACCATTCTTAAACAAAATATGGTTCCACTTTGAAATTCCCTTTTATCTCTTTAAACTCGCATAGATATCACTCACTCTCTCTCTCACACACACACACACACACACACACACATCTGGAAACAAATCTTGAATTTTAACTATGTGACTATGTGGCAGATTTTTGTTCATGTTGTGAGAAGACATTTTTGGTGCTAATGAAACCAATTAAATTCAGCAAAGGCCAACAAAAAAATTGACCTAGCAACAGCGAATGCTTGTGGAGCTAAAATTCAGCAGCAAAACCATGCTCACCAATAAAGAAGAAACCTATCAGCTTGGCTTATTGTGAAAAGGTCAGGCAGTTTTTATAGCTGTGTTTTAACCTTCTTTCACTTCTGTTGTTTTGTTTTGAATAGGAGATGCCTTCCATACATTAGATGACAAAATATTGGAAACCATCATTTGAAAAGGAAGAAGCAGTCCATCTATAAGATCCGTAGAGAATGCTCTGCTCTGCACCCTGACCTTTTCAGAAATGGGAACTATTAAAGCATTGAGCACTGTGGTGGTACCTTGGGATTCCCTCCCTAATAAGAGTTGTTTGATTCCCCACTCTTTATCCTAGCTCCCAATTTTAAAAACTGCTATTTTCAGAAAGCATTTTCCCATTGGCAGACAGGATGTTACCTGAGCTGCTTATTTGTTTCAGTTTTGTTTTAGTCCCTTTACATAGCTCTTCTGTTTGTGTGTGTGTTTTAATCCATTGCAACATGTTAATTGTTTTTTATCTGTTTTGTGGTTCTGGGTTATCATTTTGTTTTTACATAAATCCCCATTCTGGGTCCCAGGTTTTCTCTCTAGTTTTGGGTAGAGTCTGCAGCTAACAGACACTCAAGTACATAGAGAAAAATAAATAAGATTAATGTGGGTTGCACATTTTCACAGCACAGTGCTGCTTCTTTTGACTCTTTTGCTACCAATCTATGTAATCAGAATGCTTGTGGAGAGAATGCATGGCAGCAATCAATAGTGAGAAATCAAGTAATATATTCGGAAAGCGGATTGTGCTTCCTGAAGCTCTCTTCACCAGCTGCAGAGGAGAGGCTTTTTTTTTCCAATTGTCACTTTTGAAATGATGGGTGCTGAACAGCCTTTTAGGCTATGCTTGGACTGGTTTTATGCTGTGAAATCTATATTTTTACCTGGTGGACAATTCATGGGTGTTTTGTCGAAGGCTTTCACAGCTGCTTCAACTGGTTATTGTGGGTTTTCTGGACTGTGTGGCCATGGTCTTGTTCCTAAAATTTCGCCTGCATCCGTGGCTGGCATCTTCAGAGGTGTATCACAGAGAAAAGTCTGTTTCACACTGTGTCTAGTGAGAAAGGAAAGTTTAGTGGGGTATATTGTCCATGTCCCAGGGTGGGGAACCAATCACTAAGTGTTTGGGTGGAACTTGCTATGCAAAGGTGTGGTTGAGTGCATTGTATTGCGGGTGACCCCACAACCACACCTTTGCATAGCAAGTTCCACCCAAACTGGGGTGCTGTGTGGTTTCCGGGCTGTTTCCACCCAAACAGTTAGGCCAGCGGTGGCGAACCTATGGCACGGGTGCCAGAGGTGGCACTCAGAGCCCTTTCTGTGGGCACGCATGCACAGGGTCCATCATGTGGAGGGGTGGAAAATCATCCCCACACATACAAATCTAGGCTGGCCTTGGTGCGATCGTTTACCTGGGAGTAAGCTCGGTTGCTGGCAATGAGGCTTGCTTCTGAGTAACCCCTCCTAGGGTATTGATTCACCCATTTGAAGCATTGCACGGTTGCTTCACCAAGCTTACTCCCGAGTAATGTGCTTCTAAACTAAAACCTCAGTATTCAGATTAAATTGCTTTGTTGGCCCTTTGCGATAAATAAGTGGGTTTTGGGTTGCAATTTGGGCACTCGGTCTCGAAAAGGTTCGCCATCACTGACTTAGGCTCATTCTGCACATGCAGAATAATGCACTTTCAAACTGCTTTCAGTGCTCTTTGAAGCTGTGCGGAATGGCAAAATCCACTTTCAAACAGTTGTTCAAGTGGTTTGAGAATGCATTATTTTGCGTGTGCGGAAGGGGCCAAACTGATAAGTATTAAGATAAATTATGCCAAAATGTACTTTTACTTTCAAACATTCAAAGGGATGGGGTCAGCAGGGCTGGGTAGACAGTAGGAGCATTCTACAACAAAGTAGGTCCAGCATGCTTTGTTATGTGATGGAGGAATATACAATCTACTATCATCATTATGTGGAACAGAATATACCTATCTATAGATCTATTTCCCAAGTGTGGCTCCCATGAGAGACAGTGTGATGTAGTGGTTAAGAGCAGGTGCCCTCTAATCTGGGGAACCGGGATTGATTCCCCGCTCTGCCACTTGAGCTGTGGAGGCTTATTTGGTGATATGGATTAGCTTGTGCACTCCAACACATGCAGCTGAGTGACCTTGGGCTAGTCACAGCTCTCTCAGCCCCACCTACGTCACAGGGTGTTTTTTGTGTGTGGGGAAGGGTAAGGAGATTATAAGCCCCTTTGAGTCTAATTTATAGGAGAGAAAGGGGGGGATATAAAGCAGAACTCTTCTCTTTAATTTAATGAAAGTCAGTATGGGATAGCAGTTAGAGCTTCATAGTAAAGTCTGGGAGACTCAGATTTGAATCCTCATCTTGCTGTGGAAGCCTAGTGGATTATTTTGGATAAGTCACATACTTTCATATTTACCTATCTCACAGGGTTGTTGGGTAGATAAAAAGAAGGAAATGAGAATGATGTAAACTATTTTGATCCCCACTATGGAGAAAGGTGAGGTGTAAAAGAAATAATTAGAAAATAAGTATAGCTGAAGATAGAAGGCAGATAAAAGGTAGGTTGGTGAATGGCTGTGAAGGAGAGAATGAAGTAAGGAAAGTGAAGAGGGTATGGGGATTGTCAGGAAGAGGGAAAGGGAAAATAGTGTGAGAGGAAAGTGAGGTGCCACCACACAAGTTCTTTATGGTTCCCTACCATACATGTAGGCTGGGCCTGGCAACTGCACCATACGACTGGACCATATTGTTGAGATTTCAGATTATTTTTGTTTTATTTTGTCTTGCAAATCTTGGGCTTTCCTCAAGACCCATTTTGCCTTTCTATGGCCTTACTCTCTGAATTTAAGTATCCACACATGGGGCCACAGTGAGGATTATATATATTATAGATTATAGATTATATATATTGAAACATTTAGCTACTACTCTCACAAGAGTTCGAGCCTCCTTTGGCCAGATATCCTTGGCAGCTGGCTCATGGTCAACTCAGCCATCCATCCATTCTTGGTCAGTAAATGAGTACCTAGCTCATAGCCGGGGATAGCAATGGCAAACTATCCAACAAAAGTGGCTTGCCTATAAAATCACTTCTCGCAGTGGTACCCCAGGGTTGAATATGACTGAAGTGGAAACTTTGCCTTTTACTCACAAGAATAGAATAGAATAGAATAGAATAGAATAGAATAGAATAGAATAGAATAGAATAGAATCTTTATTGGCCAAGTGTGATTGGACACACAAGGAATTTGTCTCCGGTGCATATGCTCTCAGTGTACATAAAAGAAAATACATTTGTCAAGAATCATAAGGTACAGCACTTAATGATTGTCATATAGGTCTAGTAAGCAATCAGGAAACAATCAATAGTAATAAAAACATAAAATGTAAAATCATAAAATAAAATGAAATGTCAGCACAGGCTATAGTCATACAGTCATAATTGGGAGGAGATGGGTAATAGGAATGATGAAAAAAGTAGTGCAGCAATTATATAATAAATATATAATAAATAGTTTGACATTATCGAGGGAATTATTTGTTTAACAGAGTGATGGTATCTCGGGAAAAAACTGTTCTTATGTCTAGTTGTCTTGGTGTGCAGTGCTCCGTAGCGACGTTCTAGAGGGTAAGAGTTGAAACAGTTTATGTCCAGGATGCGAGGGGTCAGTAAATATTTTCACAGCCCTTTTTTTGACCCGTGCAGTATACAGGTCCTCAATGGAAGGCAGGTTAGCAGCAATTGTTTTTTCTGCAGTTCTGCTTATCTCTTCTGAAGTCTGTGGGTCGTGATCTCATTGGGTTGCAGAACCAAAACCATACAGTTATAGAGGGGTGCAGATGACAGACTCCAATGATTCCTCTGTAGAACTGTATCAGCAGCTCCCTTGGGCAGTTTGAGCTTCCTGAGTTGGCGCAGAAAGAACATTCTTTGTTGTGCTTTTTTAATGACATTTTTGATATTAGGTGACCATTTTAGGTCATGAGATATGATGGAGCCTAGAAATTTAAAGGTCTCTACTGTTGATACTTCGTGGTTGTCTAGTATTGTGAGGAGGTGGTAGGATGGGAGGGTTTCTCCTGAAATCTACCTCCATTTCTACTGTTTTAAGTGTGTTCAGTGCTAGATTGTTCCAGTGGCACCACTTAGGCTAGTTGTTCAACCTGGGCCTGTATGCGGTTTCATCAGCTGTCTCGAATGAGATAAATCACTGTTGTATCATCTGCAAATTTCAGTATTTTAACAGATGGATCATTTGAGATGCAGTCATTGGTATACAGAGAGAAGAGAAGTGGTGAAAGTACATAATGTTCTTGGGGCCCCTGTGCTCATCTTACAGGTGTCTGATGTTTTTTTTCCTAGCTTCACCTGCTGCTTCCTATCTGTTAGGAAGCTTGTGATCCACGTATCATGCCTTGTGGGTACTGCTAGCTGATTTAGTTTGGTCCGACGAATGTCCGGTCTGATAGTATTGAATGCTGAACTAAAGTCAACAAAGAGGACCCTAACATAGGCCTTTGACGATTCAAGATGCTGTAGGATAAAGTGCAAAGCCATATTAACAGCATCATCTGTCGATCTATTTGCTCGGTAATGAAATCTCGCAAGGGGTCCAACAGTGGATCCGTGATGGTTTTCAAATGGCAGGCCATCACTAGCCTTTCAAAAGTTTTCTACAACTACAGATGTTAGAGCAACTGGTCTGTAGTCGTTCAGTTCCTTTGATGGAAGGCTTCTTCGGCACTGGGACGATAGTGGAGTGTTTGAAGCAGGAAGGAACATAGCCCATCTCTAGCGGGGATTTGTTAAAGATTTGGGTGAAGATGGGGGGCCACCCACAGCATAGACTTTTAGGCAAGAAGGTGTTATCTTGTCTGGGCCTGGTGCTTTTCCAGGCTTCTGTCTCAGAAATAGATCTTGCACTTCCTTTTCTGAGATCACTAGGGGTTGTAAACCCAAATGAAATGGGTCTGAAGTATAGGAAGTTTGGCCATTGTTGGTGCATCTGGAGATAGAGGCTAGGAGAAAGGTGACTGTAGATTGTTTTCAAACCTACAGTAGAACACGCTCAGGTCGCCTGCCAATTGCTGATTTCCTTCAGCTTGGGAAGGTGGTTTACTGTAACCGGTGATATTTTTGAGAGTTTCTTGCACATGTTTGCTGTTTCATTTGGTGAAAAACTGATTTTTTAGCTTTTCAGAGTAGTTTCTTTTTGCTGCTCTGATGTCCTTTGTTAATAGATTGCTGGCCTGATTGTATTGCCATATATCTTCTATCACCCTTTCTGTAGGCCTCTTCTTTGAAATCCACGTGAACTGCTTTGCTTAGCTGTGAACCAAGGTTTGTTGTTACTATACATACGCAAGTTCCTGGTTGGTATACAAAGATCTTCACAGAAGCTGGGATATATGATGTTACAGCATTCAGTGAGTTCATCCAAATCTGCAGAGGTGTCTTTAAAAGCACTCCAGTCTGTACAGTCAAGGTAAAGCTCTGCAGCTTTAACTTTGCCTCTTCAGTCCAAGTTCTCACTGATTTAGTTATTGGTTTTGTGGCTTTAAATCTTTGTTTGTAAGCAGGTACAAGGTGAATCATGCAATGAACAGAATGGCCTACAGCCGCCCGTGGTAAAGACCTATAAGCATCTTTCAGTGTTGTGGCAAAGCAGCGGTCTAAGATATTCTTGCAGCTCTGGTGGACAAAGTTGACATGCTGAAAGTATTTTGGTAGGTCTTCCCTTAAGTTTGCTTTGTTTAAATCTCCCAAAATAATAACCAGTGAATCAGGGTATTTGGCTTCAGCCTCCATAATCTGATCGGTTAGAGTTCTTAATGCCTTTTTTACAGATGCTTGTGGATGAATATAAACCAAAAAAAACAGAACTGAATTTATCTCTCGAGGGGAATAAAAGGGTTTGCAATTAATAAGTAAGGACTCCAAATTTTCATCACAATATAATCACAGTTGATACAAATCCTCAATAAAGCACAAAGGGGACAAATCTGCCTTGATCAACATGCATTGTTCTATAATCATTTCAGAATGATTTTATGTCTATCAGTATAAGGGCACTATAAAGTTCCATGTGAGCAGCTATCTAACCTTTTTATTTTTAAAAGGTTAGATTTACTTGAACAAACAGCACTTTATATTCTATGTTATCCTGGATAGGTAAGGGGAAGATTGTAGATTTTTGTCTTAGCCTGAACTGCCAGCTCCCTTCCAGTGTTCCAGTTCTAATAGTGTCCTTTCATCCCCCCAGTGTTTTTTTTACTGTTCTCTAATGATATGTCTCTCAGTATAAAAGATTCCCTTTGTGCTTTTGCTTAAAATATGTAATTACTTTCGAAATGGAAAGGGTTGTTCCAGTAGGTCAAAATATTGGAAAGTTTTATTTTCACATGTGAAATGTTGAAAATTGATCTTGCCATTTTCTGTTTTTGAATTGAGGTGGAGGAGGGCAAAACCCATGAATGAAGAAATGAAGTTTTAGAACTAGGAGGACAGGAACTGAACTCCCCAGTTCAGAAAAGTTAGGCTAATTATAAGCCAAGTCAAACTCCCTTTGGAAATTCAGCTCAGCAAATAATTACTGTGGCTCAGTGGCAGCTGTCCCCAGCCTTCCCTGCTGCTGATTTACCTCTTCCCCCAGTCCTTTCCCAAAGTTACTGAGCAAAGCAGACAAGAAAATTGGCATCTAAAAGGCTGGAGACAGTGTTTTTGTGTCTCTTATGGGGAGGGGTGTGTGTGTGTGTGTGTGTGTGTGTGTGTGTGTGTGTGTGTGTGTGTGTGTGTGTGTGTGTGTGTGTGTGTGTGTGTGTGTGGGAGAGAGAGAGAGAGAGAGAGAGAGAGAGAGAGAGAGAGAGAGAGAGAGAGAGAACATGCAGAAACCTTCTATCACTCCTGGGTTGAAAATTCCAAAAATGAAATCTGATATTTATTTTCACATTTGGTTCTGTAGATTTGACTTATTCAAATCAACTTTTTTAGAATATAACATTCACATTCAAATTGAAATTAATGAATATTTTATTTTATCTTTATAATTTGATTCTTAGGCCACTTGACTCAAGGCTAAGGGTGGTTTCCAACAAAACTAATCTCAACCATCCAACAATTGGAAAAAAATCATGATGCTCTAAATATATCTCAATTAAGAATGGAATTAACAGTATAAACAACGGACTTCAATAATAACAAAAGAAAAAAAGTGAAAGGAGGGAAAGGATACTGTTGCTGCCCTCAACCAAAGGACTAGCAGAACAGCTCTGTTTTACAAGCTCTGCAGTACTGTGATAAATCCCACAGAGCCTAGATATCATTTGACAAAGCGTTCTACCAGATTAGAGCCAGAGCCAAAAAGTTCTTGCCTGGCTTAAAACAGCCTGATAACTTTGGGGCCAGAGAACACCAACAAGTTATTTTAAGAGTGCAATGCTCCCTGGGGGGATATACATGGAGAGGGGGCTCTGAAGATACAAGGGCTTCAAACTGCTTAGGGCTTTAAAGGTTAAAATCCAAATGTTGAACCTGATTCAGTGCTCCAATGGAAGCCAGTGCAGTTGATAGAGAACTGAATGTATATATGTTTGTCATAGTTTCCCGTAAAGACCTGTGCAGCCTCATCTTGCACTACTTGGAGTTTCCAGATCAGTCTCAAGGGTAGCCCTTGTAGGGCAATAATCTCGTAGCTTGAATTTTCATGCCTAAATCCACATCAGCACTATCCTAATGTAAATTATATGAGACACCTTATAAAAAGAAAGGATCACATTTGCTCAGGAATATGTTGCCAACATCATGTGGAACAATGTACTTCAGATATTGAAGCATATTTTATATTCAACTAGCCCAGCCACGTGTTGCTGTGGCTCAGTCTGGTGAAGTGGAAAAGAAAGAAAAGGGGAAGCGAATGGTTTGAACATGTGTCATTGCACAATGCTTGCAAGGGAGGGGAGGGTCAAGGGACCCCTCGCTCCCCTCCCTCTCTCCCGTTCCCTTGCATGGCACCCCGCCCCATCCCTCCTTAATGTTCCCCTTCCTTTGCTAGGGTGGGTGGGCCATGTCCAGGTGGCTGACCCTGTCCCTTTCACTCCATTCCCTTGCAGGCGAATTAACTAGCTGAAAACACGCTGGAAGGCATGAGCTATGTTGTGTTCAAATTTCAGAGTGTTCGGTCCAGCAACCCCCCGGACCCTCCCTCACCTTCCCCTTCCTCCGCTAGGGTGGGTGGGCCATGTCCAGATGGCGGACCCCATCCCTTTCACTCCAGATGGCAGCGGTTTTCAAGGAAGGCATGGTTGTTTCCCTTGTATCAGAGGATGTTGCTTTGACAGCCAGCAGATGACGCTGTTGTGGAACAGAACTGTGGTTCCAACTGTCACAGGTGTGGCATGTACAGAATAACTAGCACAGTTGTGACTTGTACACAACAGGAGGTGTGGAAGCAGTATGGAAACCTGGCTGCACGCGAATGCGACATTGTGTGAAAATTTCAAAGCAATTGGTCCAGTAGTTTGGGAGATTACCTGTCAGCAGAAAAACACACTGATAGATTTTATATATGTGGATTTTAGTTGTCATTATAAGAGTGAACAAGCTGCTTCAAAATCTTGATTTTAAGATACCCCCCCCCTTTCCTTTTTTTCTTTGTTCATTTGAAATCTATTTTCTGTTGTACTGATGTTGAACTTCTTCATGTCAAACACCCTACTGGTGGACAAGCCAATCAATAGGCATTTTTTACTAGAAGAAGCTTAGATAATTATGAATAGTGGAGAGATTCTAAACAAGGAAAGATTTCTTTCTCAGATACACAGTACTAGACCTCAGGTGTCCATCACTGAAATGGTATGTTTGAAGCAGATTAAAAAGAGCCCCTTCTGCTGCATAATTACCTAATTCATTGTCACAAAATGTTTTGATGGTAGATTAGACATTTTAAAAATGGATTAGAGTTTAACAATTTTTATTGAGAGAGTAAAGTAATAAAATTGCAAGCACACAAATGGTAAAACGCAAGCACGCTGAGTATTTCAAGGATCCTAGTATATAGATAGAGTTGAGGGGATAGGTTGGGAATAGAGCAGGGATTGTGTGAAGGGTAATAATTACCTGTTCCTGAAAAAGAATCCAGAGACAGAGTCCAATGACTGGCATTGGATTCCAAAGATGGGGTGAAAGCAGCACTGGGCACAGTGCAACTAGACCAGAGTGTAGTCCTCCTGGAACACTGAAGGAGGCAGTGTAACTAAACCAAGGCATCTCAGAATGCACTGAGCACATCTTAATAAGACCAGAGGTTAGTCCAGAAAGACTGAGAAAAGACTTCAGGGTGAGCAGGTTAGTTATAGGAAAATTTGGTGTTAAAAGAGCTAATTCCCCAAACAAAAAAAGTTCCTGTCCTTTGAAAGAGGACAATGTGGTGGATGTTAGGCTTAATGACCCAGTCAGGGAGTGTCCAGCGGTTTATTAGATTTAGGGTGGAACTGATAAAATCGCAATTCTGGGGTTATTTCAATCACAATTCTGGGGAGAGGTGACCATTCCCAGAGGTACAGCAGGAATGGAGTGACAGAATTAAAGAGGCCAAGAATAGCTGGCAGACAGCCTTGATTAGACTTGGCTGGTTTTAGTGTGTCCTTCGTGAGCAGAGACCAAGTGTTCTTGGGTCTCGGGGCTGTGGCTGTTTGTTAGGAAAAGTCCACTGGTTCCAAATAGCTGCAGGAAGGATATAGCTGGCTGGTATGCTTGCTGCATGGGTGGGAGGTGGGGAGGGGGGTTAAGAAACTTGTCTAGACAGATCCTTTTTCCTATAGGAAACATGGTACAAGGCTAGAGATGGCATCCATCTCAACCTGCATTGCCAGGGCACCTTTATGGAGGACTGGTAGGACACTGCTTCCTAAAAACAGCCCGTCAGTCTCACCACAGGTTGATCTGGTAACATTCAGAACATGTGACACCTCAGTTCCCAGGTCAGTATTTCCACCCAACAACAGCATTTCCACCTTGTTGAGATTAAGCTTCAGTTTATCCATTCCCCATCCATTCTGTAATGACCTCCAATGATTAGCCCTCTATAATCATGGATATGCAAATTGTAAAATAATGCTAGTAACATCAGCATACCTGCAAGTGGTGGTCTGGTGACAAAACCGTTCCTGTGCAAGAACTAAAAAATGCACAACCAATTGAGATTGGAGCAGAAATTACACAGGGGAAAAGAGTTAAACCCACTCTTGGAGTTGCCAACTTCCAAGTGAAGCCTGAAGATCTTCCAGAATTTCATCTCCAGACCACAGAGATCCATTCACTTGGAGATAATGGCTGCTCTAAAGTGTGCAGTGTATGGGATTATACTCTGCTTATTCCTTCAGCAATGAAGGAATAAGAGGGGAAGTCCTCCTATGGATTAAAAACTGGTTGAGAAACAGGAAGCAAAGAGTGGGTGTAAATGGGAAATTCTCACAATGGAGAGATGTGGGGAGTGGTGTCCCCCAAGGATCCGTATTGGGACCAGTGCTCTTTAACCTATTCATAAATGACCTGGAAGTAGGGGTGGGTAGCGTGGTGGCCAAGTTTGCAGATGATACCAAATTATGTAGGGTGGTAAGAACCACAAAGGATTGCGAGGAGGTCCAAGCGGACCTTGATAAATTAGGTGAGTGGGCTAAGAAATGGCAAATGCAGTTCAATGTAGCAAAATGCAAAGTGATGCACATAGGGGCAAAAAATCCAAACTTCACATACACGCTACAGGGGTCAGTGCTATCAGTCACAGACCAGGAAAGGGATTTGGGCGTCTTAATTGATAGTTCCATGGGAATGTCAACTCAATGTATGGCAGCTGTGAAAAAGGCAAACTCTATGCTGGGGATAATCAGGAAAGGAATTGATAATAAAACTGCAAAGATTGTCATGCCCTTATATAAAGCCGTGGTGCGACCGCACTTGGAGTACTGTGTTCAGTTCTGGTCGCCACATCTCAAAAAGGATATTGAAGAGATAGAAAAAGTGCAGAGAAGGGCAATGAGGATGATTGAGGGACTGGAGCACCTTCCTTATGAGGAAAGGCTGCAGCATTTGGGACTCTTTAGTTTGGAGAGGAGACGCCTGAGGGGGGGATATGATTGAAGTCTATAAAATTATGCATGGGGTAGAAAATGTTGACGGAGAGACATTTTTCTCTCTTTCTCACAATACTAGAACCAGGGGGCATTCATTGAAAATGCTGGGGGGAAGAATTAGGACTAATAAAAGGAAACACTTCTTCACGCAACGTGTGATTGGTGTTTGGAATATGCTGCCACAGGAGGTGGTGATGGCCACTAACGTGGATAGCTTTAAAAGGGGCTTGGACAGATTTATGGAGGAGAAGTCAATTTATGGCTACCAATCTTGATCCTCTTTGATCTGAGATTGCAAATGCCTTAACAGTCCAGGTGCTCGGGAGCAACAGCCGCAGAAGGCCATTGCTTTCACATCCTACATGTGAACTCCCAAAGGCACCTGGTGGGCCACTGCGAGTAGCAGAGAGCTGGACTAGATGGACTCTGGTCTGATCCAGCTGGCTTGTTCTTATGTTCTTATGTTCTTCTTATGTCCCTCCTCTCCCCAAACCCACCCTCCCCAGGCTCTTCCTCCAAAATTTCTAGGAATTTCCCAACCCAGAGTTGGTAGGGAACCTTAACTTGTCTCCACTTTATCCCATGGTCCTGATCAAAATTAGTTCCCTGCATTGTTGAGGTTAGCACTTTCTAAAATTCAGGGAAAATTTAATCATGGGTCTCCCAGCATTTCACCTTGTTTTGATTCTAATGACTATATGGAATCTCTCAGAGAAATTCCACTAGTCTTTATGAAACTTTTCCTGCCCGCTTCCTTGCCCTCAAAATGCCTCAGAGCAAGACTTTCCATCTCATCTTGCAGTTTCATATCTTTCATAAAAATTGCAGTTTTAGCCTTCTCTTTTTCTGGGTTCCTGAACACCAACTAGGGTCGCCAACCTCCATACTGGTGCCGGAGATCTCCTGGAATTGCAACTAATCTCTAAATTATGTAAATCACTTGTTTTTTAAAAAAGATTTATTCCACTTTTCTAGGAGAAAATGGCTGCTTTGGAAGGCGGGTGCATGGCAATAAATCCTATCACAGTCCTTCCTCCCTAAACTCCATTTTCCCAGGATCTACCCTCATCTCTTTAGGAATTTCTGAGCCTGGAACTGACATTTAAAACAAAAACACTCACACCAAGAGAATACCTGGTCAGACTATAAATGAGAGTAGATTGAAACATGATGCTGACTGCAGAGCAATCACTCACTTGTGAGATTTTGCACTCAGACAGCATCTCATTTGAACCAGGCTGCTACCTGTGTAAGGCAGCTATGTGCCTTTGCTGCTGCCAGTATTATACTCAAATGTGTCTTCAGAACTGGCCAGTTGGCAGTCCTGAGTTTTAACACATGGAATTTAACACTCAGGAATTTCAAGAAGGAAATAAAAAACACTAATATTTCAGGCAATGACAGATAAGAGATGTTCTAAGCAACTTCAATAATGTGAGGTCCAGTCAGGCTTACACAGGACACGAGGCCTGTATCAAGATTTTTCCACAGGGGGTCTTTGGGGAACATTATTTTCAGTCTTCCTGTATTCTCCTTTACCCTTTCTGTTCTAGAATAAACATCTTTTTTTCAAAAAAATCTCTAGGCAAAATAGCTTATGCTACAGAACCCAGGTTCTCAGAGCATTGATCATTTTTCAAACTGTTATTTGACATTTCATATTTTCCAGGGAGAAATGCCAAGGCCTACTCTGTGTTGAACCAGCAAAAATCTGATGTAATTCAACTTGACCTTTCAGGAGATACACAAGATTTAACATTAGTGAAGGCACACCTATGATTTTAATTAATGTGAAGCTTTTCTCCCTCAAACATTCTTGTCTCTTCCCCAATCTCTTGATACAGAAAGGCTGTCAAACTGGCGGATAGAAATCAGATGAATACCTGGTCAGAGTATTTGAGAAATGCAAAGCAGTTTGAGTGATAACGTCATGTCTGATCAACCAGTTTATATTTTTTTGGCCAGGGTGCACGCGTGCTTATTTTTTAATTTAAAGAATTTACTATTATTACAACATAAAGGAACAAACAGTAAATTTGACACCCACATGTAGAATTTATTACATACATTTCCAATTATTCGTTTCTATACTAGGTTTCATTAAAGTGCTTTCACAACAGCTCTTACAACCTGATAGTAAAGGGAAATCGTGATTGGGAAGTGGCATGACCCTACACTGGCAAAAATGGCCTCCCTGAGACACCCTGGTGGAGAGGCAAATCCAAAGAGTGAAGTCAGTGTCCCTGCACTGCCGTCAGCCCTGCTGGTGTAGCGGGGCATTGAGGCATGTCCTGGGGTGGAGATGACCTTAGTCAGCTTCCACCCTTGCTTCACCTTTGGATACATGGATTTATAACATCCTTTTGAGTTGTGTAATCCCATTGAGACCTATGGTCCTCACTACCGAGATAGCTAGAAATTCCAAGAGCTTCAATCAGAAGTAACATCACATTCTAACCAAACTCCATACTCCCTAGGTATCACCCTCAAAATCTGTTGTTTGCTAAGGCCGTGCTTGATACCTCTAGGGAAAGTTGAAGATTGAACTGAATTTCAAAATTTCAGAGTCTGACATGTTTAAATGTTGCCATCCCACCTTTGTCCACAAGGTCCCCAAAGTTCAAAAAGCAATAATAACCAGGTTCAAACTGAAATGTGCCTGGCTTTGTATGCCCTGACCTATAGCAGTACGATATTTGACTACGTACTAGGTATTCTCTATGTTGTCATCTCAGTTAGGGATCTTTTTCCTTTGGATCAGTCTCTGAAATTCAAGATGTATGAACATTTAGATACTAAATTGAATGTGAACTGAAAATTTTTACTGAACTTTGGGTTCACCTCATTTTATTAACCAGCTCACTCATTCACAAACGCACAAATGCTATTTTATTCTCTCTTACAGTGTTCTACTTCTTTCCCCTCAACAAGGGGAGAGGGGAAATCACAGAAATGGATCCACTGTGTGGATGGGCCTTGTTATGCATCTCCCACGTAATACATTACTTCAAGAGTGTGGTTCTACAAAAAGGACAGGTGCGTGATTGCATGCATGCCCCTGTAGCATTCTATTTTCATCACCACAATTCAGAAAAGAGTTAAGAGCAGCAAAGAAGACATGATGTCTAGAAGGGTCATTTTACAAAAAAGAAAAGATAGACTTTCATCTGTGGTCTCTTTTAGCCAGTGATAATGCTAGTGTTATCCAATCTTTAGTGAGGGTAGACCTTGCTTAACAAGAGAAAGCAACTAATATGAGATTTTTTTCTATCAAATGTTATGGAGGTGGGTTTACACAAGGAATCCGCAGAAATCAGGAGTGAAAGTTTTTCAATTTTATTAGAAAAAGTAAAATAATAAAAGTTTAAGTATACAAATAAAGGCACACAAAGAATTCACACAGTCCTAGGACATAGGGATAGTTGAGGGTATAGGTCTGGAACAGATCAGGATTCTGGGGGAATAAGGTGATAATTACCTATTCTAGGAGCAGAGTGGTCCAATGAGCAGAGTTCAACAGCCCTTGTTGAGCTCCAATGGAGAGATGGAATAGAAAGTAGTGCTGGGAACAGTATGAACCAGACAAAGAGTAGTCCAGGAAAATACTCAACAGAATCCTTGTTTTAAAATATTTGGTATTTAATCTATTGCTGCATAGGTTTTAAGAGATTAAGTTTTTATGTGTTGATTTGTTGATTGTTGATTTGATTTGTTGATTGCTGCTCATTGGAACAGCCATGTTGTGAGCCGCCTCGAGCCCTTCGGGGATGAGGCGGCCTA
The DNA here is from genome assembly GCF_021028975.2 of Sphaerodactylus townsendi. Classification (NCBI taxonomy): domain Eukaryota; kingdom Metazoa; phylum Chordata; class Lepidosauria; order Squamata; family Sphaerodactylidae; genus Sphaerodactylus; species Sphaerodactylus townsendi. The sequence continues at coordinate 40,397,590 of NC_059425.1, read as the reverse complement.
TAAGCGTAATAAATAAATAAATAAATAGCATGACTAGACCAAAAGCCAGGACAGGAAATACTGAATACCTTGTGCAGGCATGTTCCTTCTGCACCTTGTGTCAGCCCAGTTATAGGGAAAAGCAGATCCTTAGGTTATGCTAAGAGAGCTAATCTTCCCAGGACAAATGTGGCTTTTCTTTTCTAGGGGGCAATAAAAGATGGACACTTGGGCAGATTCTGCATGGGCCAAAAACAGTGGTGTGAAAACAGTATGAAAACAGTATAAAATGGTTTAAAATGGTGTAAAAGGTTTTATACCAGGGGTCTGCAACCTGTGGCTCTCCAGATGTTAATGGACTACAATTCCCATCAGCCCCTGCCAGCATGACTGATGGGATTTGTAGTCCATGAGCATCTGGAGAGCCGCAGGTTGCAGACCCCTGGTTTATACAATTTTCACATTATTTTCATACCGTTGTATTTGGCCCATAGAGAATATGCCTTCGTCTTAATGTTCTAAGCCTGGGGAACATCAAAAAATGATTAGATTTTAGGGTGGAACTGATTACAACTCCTGAAGAATTACAGCTTTGGAATAATACCAATGCAAATGGAGGTAGTCTTTTGTAGAGGAATTAGTGCACCAAAGAATAGCTGAAAAGGAAAGCTGATTAAATTAGTTAGTATAACTTTTGTTTCATAGTGCAGGTGCATCATGGTTGGCGTGGGAACTGGTCTTTCCCAGGCTGGAGGCTTTGTCTTTTCCTAATAGCTTTAGGAAAGGTGAGGCTTTTTATTTGCAAGTAAATGCTGACACAGGATCTTGCCCAGACAGATTTCTGTCCTTATTGGTAACACTGAGTCAATGCAGAGATGGCATCAATCTTGGCACTGCATTGCTAGGCTACCTCTAAAGTTGGCAGGATAGGTAGAGACACTGCTGCCCCTAGAAAACCGGCCTACCCTACCCACCATGGGTCTGTCTTTTAACACTAGCTGGTCACTGTTAGAATCCAAGATGTTTGGGCTCTTTTTGAATTCATTTCAGAATCCAAATATTTCACCCAGGAACATGGGGGACTTATTCACCATGGTGTGTGTGTGTGTGTGTGTGTGTGTGTGTGTGTGTGTGTGTGTGTGTGTGTGTGTGTGTGTGTGTGTGTGTGTGTGTGTGTAATCTGTAGCTTGATCTGAAATAATTCAGACAGAAAAAAAAGTCAGGGCATGTTATAAATTAACCAGTATTGGGACAGCTAATAAAATATGAATACTATTCCAGAGAGCTTATTCTGTCAGCTCCTTATAACAGAGAAAGGGATGGAGTGCCTATGTGTTCCTACTGTTTAACAATAGCTTTGAAAGAGGCTGCTGCAGTAGCACACATGGAAAATTTCCCTGTCTTTTGGCAGGTTTCCAAGGTCTCAATTCAACTTGTGAAAAATATGATGTTTTATTTGATATCAAGTGCGTGAATATATCAAGATATGTGGACTGAATCACTGGTTTACCTTCCTCCACCTCTTCCTGCAGGGATTTATCAACAAAATAAGAAAATTACTTTGCCAATCTAGATTATAGTTATTCATCAAAAGTTGTTCTGCAACCAGTCAGGATGCTACAATGGGGGAAAAATGTATGGGGCTCTCTTTCATTGGTCTCAAACATGGGCAGTATCTTTCTAGACAAAGACATAAAATGTGATACGCTGTAGCAATCCACCCAATTTCTATCTCCATGGGAATTAGTGTATTAAATTCACTTTCAAGGATTGACATGGGGGTCACATTAGCATTTGCACTCTGGTCATCAGAACATTTCCAGGCCGTTAATATTATTCCAAGACTCTATTGCTGAGAATTAAATATTAATGAAATATTTAGCAAGATCCTGTTAGAAAGAATAAAAGGGCAAGAGGTACCACAAGGAGAACTGTATTACCTATACTAGGATCTTAGGAAGGTTTTCAAATAACATTCTCTTTGACCACTACAATGAATACTGAAAACAGTATGTTACAATGGAATTTCATCCATTCTGAGGACAAAGTGGCTTTTTTCCAAACAGAACAGGTAAACAGGGGACTACCAGAAACTGGGTGGTGGGGTATTTGGGACTGCGGAGGGAGGGAGGGAGGGAGGGAGGGAGGGAGGGAGGGAGGGAGGGAAGAAATTTATATTCTGTTGGGGAAGGGAATCCTGGTGCCTACAGAAGATCTCTGGTAGATTTAAGCCCAATCAAATACTGAGTTAGGATATGCAAAGTTAAAATTCAAATCAGTATTTAGCAGTGAAAAGTAGCTTAAAGCAAACTTCTGTCTTTCTGCCTAGTTATCTCACAGATAAATGTGTTAAGGATATCTTGTAGCACATCCTGAACAAACCAAAATATAGTACTATCTGAGCCTTCGTGTATAGCAGGGGTCCCCAAACTACGGCCCGGGGGCCAAATGTGGCCCCCTGAAGGCATTTATCCAGCCCGCCAGGCATGGCGGCAATGGCTCCATTCATGTGCAGTGGGGGCTCGAGGGGGCTCCAGGGAGAGAAGGAACCAGCCCCAACGGCCATTGATGTGGGGCACGTGTCTGGCGGCGCAGGAGGGTTTCCCACTGGGTTGTTGTGCTTGCAGTCGCTTGTCTGCCTTCAGGCCCCCCACAACTTGAGAATGGGGCTACCCACCTCTGCCCCTGCCAACAAGGCCAGCTGAAAGCAAACAGGGTGATCCCCACCCTGTGGGACCGGCTGGTAGGCGGCGAACGGGTCTCCGTGGCTTTGACTGTTGGGTCTGCTGGAGGGAAAACAGAGCTCTGGATATACCCACGGCCTTCGGGGTCTGCCAGATCGGCTCCCTTGGGCTCCTGGGCTCCTTTCTCCCCAACCAGCCCATGCAACAAGGCAATGCCCACAGGTCTGCTCTTTTTCTGTGACTGGAGTTGCTGCTTTCTAAACATTGATGATCACAGGCAGGAGACATATTTGTGGATACTACCTCTATTTAAGAGTTGCCAACCTCTAGGGGAGGCCTGGCGATATCCCAGAATTACAGCTGACCTCCAGATCAATTCCTAGAGAAAATGACTATGGACAGGTGGCTCCCCACTCCAAACACTGCCTTTCTCAGATTGCACCCCCAAATCTCCATGAATTTTCTGACCCAGAGTTGGAAACCTTACATGTGGCAACACCTGCTCTGTCCTTCCCTCTTGGCTACTCCATGTGTTGCTCTCAGGCTTTCTGTTCCGCCCCACTCCCATTGGCATCAGCCAGGCTGGCGAATCGCTCGCTGGCTGCTAGGGAGGAAAGAACCCAGGAAGATACCTGATCCTGGGTTAGATGGAATGCTTCATTGGGAAAGTTCTGCTTTTTTTTTACAGGGGAAGGTATTCCACAGCCTCCCCAACAATATTTGGAGCCCACCCTGTACTTGACATACTTTGGTCACTGTTCTAAAAATAGACCATGACAGAAAGGCTGAAAGGTGAAATCAAACATTTTACAATCATTTGTGCATAGGAATTTGTTCATAGTTTTTTTTAGTCCAGCCCTCCAACAGTCTGAGGGACAGTGAACTGGCCCCCTGTTTAAAAAGTTTGGGGACCCCTGGTGTATAGCCATCCCACCAACAGCAGAAGACCACAAAACAGTTGAAATGAGCATTGCTGCATACCATATGCCTTTATACTATAAGTTCTGGATTTATTTGCATAATAAGCAAGATATAGCAACAATTCTTAGTAGGAAAATTAAGCAAGCATGATTTGATTATGTAATGTAACAAATCTGTCAGATGTGATCATAAACAATTTTAAAATGTAATATCTTTATTAGTAGCTGTAAATGTTCTCAAAGTAACTTACAAAATGGAAGTATTAGCTGGTATGACTGTCCTTAACATCCTCTAGTAGAATGGCTATTGCAAAGGAAGAATCCACCAGAGTCACTCTCAATCTTGTTCAACAAAGGAATGACATCAAGCAGCAAGTTTTTGCTTCTTTTAACATTCTGTTTTCTGTCAATGCTTTCAGTTTACCTCATGTTTTTCTTGACACTGAAGATTCTTTCATTCCTTGTGTTTCCTTTGCATTTTTTCATGTGATTTTAAAAAAATTATATGGCATTTATACACAACTGACAATGTAAAAAAGGGTCGATGATAGTATGAAGCATTTAGCATGAGGAAAAAGAAACTTGTCTGAAAATAAATACAAGTTCACTTCTCACAAGAGAGAAATGCAATTAAAATGGGATTACCCTAAATTAAACAAGAAATATTTTGAAATTTGGTTTCTTCATTAATTCGCTATTGACAGAGAAGGGAATCAGAGGCTGGAATGAGTTGTTAGGGCAGATGAGTGGTTGACACCAAAAACAGCACTCTTGTCTCTCCCTCTCCTTGGTAATATTCAGTTATACAGTATATGAAATGTGATATTAACAGGCTCTGAGTTGTCCCCAAAAGGAGAAGCAAGTGAAGTCAAATGGAGGCAAGGGGACATAAAAAACCCCAATTAATTGCAACACAAGTTTTGCATCCTTCAGTATTATCCATATGAAGAAAAGGACTAGAAATATGACTCTTTCTGGGATGACATCTTTCCTCATGTCTGTTTACAGCCAGAGTGTTCCATATTACATTAGATAGTCTGTGCTGTAATTGTGAAAAAGTGTCAAAACAATAAGTTGGAGTGGAATAAGTGAGACACTCGACAATCCTTTCCACTAGAATGTCTAGCCCTGCACATTGCTTCAAAAAGCAAGAATTCCATCTGTCCCTCAGGAAGCCAATTCCTCTCTCAATCTCTATATTAAAAATCCCACATTCTCATAAGCATCACTGCTTAGTATTTGAGTAGAGTTTTCACCAAAGTAAAACAAGCAAGCAATCCCTGTGTTTATTTTGGGCACTGTTTTTGTTAATACCAGGGACATTGTGCAGATTCTCCTTTTAACCCTCACCCTCCAATCCCTCAAACAGAGTAGCTCAATGAACGAGAATGGAGCCCAATTAGCACACACCCATTCACTCAGGCTCTTTGTTTAACCCCTCCAAACTCCTCCAATCCCTCCACAGCCTTTAGAATCTTGCCTTTTGCAACCAGCCAATCACAATCAGTCTTCATTTAACTCCTTGCAGTCCTCTGGCAGATAAGGCTAACTGTGGATAATTGTCACAGGTTTTTCATCCCCAGACACATCTTTAAGTGTCAGGGGGATACTATCTAGGGCTGTTTCGGCACAGCCCAATAACAGTGCCCCAGGGATGGTAAAAAACACCATCCCTGGAGCACTGTTCACACAGCAGGTGCTGCTGCATTGCAGCGATGTGCTCGTACCACTCAAGCAGCACTAAAACACCACTTTTGAACCTCGCTTGGGGAGCGAGGTTTTTCAAAAGCGGTGTCTTACACCCACTGCCATGCTAACAGCAGTGGGTGGAAGGCAGCGTTTTTCCCGTGCTGGCCCCAAACGCCTCCTTACCTCCTCCTGCCTTCTGTCATTCTGTTGAGGCCAGGGGACATGCCTCCTGGTCTCCATCCCTGCAGTCATCGCTCTGGCCATGGGGGTGTGTCCCCTGGCCTTCACAGAGCGACGGAAGCCAGGAAGAGGTAAGGAGGCGTTTGGGGGGCTGCACAGCTGTGCAGAGCCTGTTCCGCCAGCTTCACAGCCAGTGGGGCCGTTCGTGCAAATGGCCCCAGTGTTTGCATCAGCATGAACCATGCCAATGCAGCCTTGCTGCTCTGGCCTTGCAGAAATGGCCTAGGTGATTGAGATACATTCCCAAACCAATGTAACTGCTTAAGATAACAAATTGATGCTGCTAGAAAGATATATGTAACCAGCCTGCTATATGTATCCACTGCCATCTGTGCATTCTTTCCTTGATCTCTACTTTATGGCTTCACATGCTTTGTAGACAACGAGGCTTCCCCTGGTACCTTTGTCCCATGAGAACTGTTACATCCATTATCTTATAGGGCAGGAAGCCAGGTTGCTGCTGCTGACCTTGGGGTACCTCAGCTCCAGAGACTGGTGTTTTTCACAACCTCTTGGTATACCCCTCAATGGGGGATAAAGGGAACTGTGAATGCCAGCTTTGACAGAATTGGCTTTGCCAAGTATGGTGCTTCGATGCCTTTTCAATATTTGTTATTGATCAACACGTCAGAGTCTGTTTGTTAGCTTAAGGTTGCGAGACCTAACATTAAGCCAGTTCTCCTGAACCCACCCACACCTACTACCATGCCTACCTCTATGGATGGAGCTACGGGTAGCGAGACTACCGAAAATGGGGCCAACAGTGACAATGGGACCAAAGGTGCAGACAGTGGGGCTGTTGGGGATGTACTCAGTGGCCTTAGAGAAGGGGCCCCAATCCTAGACAATATGTCCCTGACCAGAGTGGGATCCCTCAAGAACTTTCCTCTGGGAGCGGACTGGGAACACGCCTTCAACAGTTGGGTTGTTTCACAAAATATTTATTTCCCAGAAGCCCTACATTAACTTCAAAAAATCAGAATAGAAGAGCATTTGGTCCAGCTGTAATGAATTTTTAGCAAGCCAGTTACACCCTTGCCTGGCCTGCCAATTATATATAATGCAGAAACAGTGTGACTGTGCTTACAGAGTCTGCTATTCATGTCCTGAATATATAGGCTGATTCAGACTTCACTTTTCTGATATTAATGTGTGTATGCAGAAACACAGTCTTATGGGAAAAGCTGACCATGTAACAGTGTACTGAAAACCTATTCTGGCCTTTACCTATTAGAATGGCAACAAAAGGTAAATATATAAATACATGTTTACAGTAGAATGAATTTTTTTTGCTGTCAAATCACAGCTGACTTATGGTGACCTTGTTTTCAAGGCAAGGTATGTTCAAAAGTAATTTGCCATTGCCTGCCCCCACATCACTATCCTGGTATTTCTTGGAGGTCTCCCATCCAAATACTCGCCAGGGTTGAGGCTGAGAGAGTGTGACTGGCCCAAGGACACCCAGCAAGTTTCCATGACAAAGTGGGGATATGAACCCAGGTTTCCCAGATCCTAGTCCGACAACTTACCCACCATACCATGCTGACTCTAGCAAATGGCTATAGACTATATAATGGGGTTTAACATGTGAAGGAGAGAACAGAATGTCATTTGCTGTCCTCTCTTGACTTCTACTGGTTCAGAATGAAGGAGCTCTATGTATATACTGGTTGGACAAGTGTAGATCGTCTTCATGAGATTGAATGGTGCAATGGCAGAGTTCCTGATCATGTGTACACTCAGTTCAGACTTTCCACTGGTGACATGGAGGTTAGGGATGAAGCCAAAGGAGCAATCTCATTCCTTCCTGTGAATGTACAGAGATGACAACTACAGTTTTATTGGTACTAGGAGCAATTCTAGCACAAACGATTATTCTTTTATGTAACACTTTGACACGTTGATCCTAACATTGAAGGTTTCCTACTTTTCCCACAGATCTGAATAAAGATATTTGCTTTTTGACTGTGTTTTTGATCCATGTAGGAAAGTATTTACTTAACTCTGAGCTCTTCTTTCCCAAGGATCATAGTATAGATTGGCTAAGGGTTTTTTTTTTTGGGGGGGGGGGTCTGAGTGGCCAAAGACAAGCCAAACACTCAGCTCAACTGGGCTTATGAACTGATATGTACTGGCAAGTGTACACAGTGCAGAAGAAAATATTCAATCTAAAATCACTTATAACTAAGATCGCTCACAATGGATGCATTTTTTCTTTTTGATTTTGAAGAGTGGAGTTAAAATGGTTGCTGTACAGGAAGGAATTCATTTTTAATCTTAAAGTGTAGATGGCTTATTCCAAGTTAGGGTATTTGGGTCCACACACAAAATTTCAGCTGTATTTTTAAAACTATCTTAGTAGTAGTCATTAGAGTAGATGTACCATTTTGCATTAGAATGCTCCAATGATAGGAATAGTCAGGTATTTATGATATATTGTGCACCATATTTTAATGTTCCACTACAACCATATCACACCCACAGCTTCAAATGAAGACACAAAATAAAATGTGTGGGTTAAACTAAGGTCTATCAATTATAATCTGAACTGTGGTAACAACTAAACTCCCCTCTCTCTATTGTATAGATGATCTTTTTTTAAAAAAAAACCCCTTCCTATTGTGTTTGCTGGCATTTTGATTTTAAAACAAATTTTACAAAGATAAGAAATAAAGTACAGTTGGAGAGTTCCATTTGCTATAGAAATTGCATTACTCAAGGGCAAAAGGATAATCACTACTGTAGAATAAGCTAAGCAATTGGCAGAAGAACTATTAACCAAGAATATGGCTGAATCTGAGAGAAAGTCTGATTGAAAAATCTTCTACTAGCTCAAAAGAAAAGTCTCCAGTAACAAGAATAAGGGAAAACTGCAAAGGAGCACAGATAAAGAAGAGGACATACTAAATCAGGCTGCAGCCTACTCCTTCTCCTCCTCTTCCTAATTGATATCAGCTAGTTAGGGATCTAATAGTGAGATGTAGTCATATGAGATATATGAGACATAGTCATATTTCCAATCAGATTAGTCTATGCAATGATATCACAGAAGGTAGATGAACCCACCCTTTTCTCCAAGGGAACTGCTTTCTGTAGCCTGGAGATCAATTGTAATTCCAGAAGATCTCCAGCTCCCAACTGGAGGCGGGCAACTCTAGTTGGATCCACTCAGCTTTTATGGTTAATCTTGCCCAGTTTCTCTCCTTATTGCAAATCCTTATCTCACATGGCTTTTATCCACACATCTTATGATCCCCAGCAAATGGGATCAAATGGGAGCTCTCTTTCCTGTATTGCCAGGATAAAAAACTACTCAGTCCAATGCAGTTTGTTATAGCTTTCAGAGCCATTAATAAATTCACTTTTTTTCCTCTTCTTCCTGCCCCTAATTGTACCTGTATGGTGAAAAGTGCCATCAAATTGCAGCCAATTTATGGTGACACTGTAAGGTTTTCAAAGCAAGAGATGTTCAAAGGTGGCTTGTTATTGCTTGCTTCTGTATAGCAATTCTGGAATTACTTGGTGTGCTCCCATCCAAGTATTAACCAGGACCCACTCTGTTTTAACTGCTAAGTTCTGATGAGATCGGACTAGCCTGGGCCATCAATGTCAGGGCAATGGTACCAGAATACATACTGACAAAACACTGAGAAATAGAAGATTTCCTATCATGCAGTCTTGCCATCCATAGAAGGAGACTTCCATGAATTGGATGTCATTTTGGCTGTTGTAGGTATTCTGGGCTGTGTGGCTATGGTCTGGTAGTTTTAGCTTCTAATGTTTTGCCTGCATCTTTGGCTGACATCTTCAAAGACATATCACAGTAAGATATACTTCTCTCCTTGGCACAGTATGTAACAAAAACTACCAGCCACAGACACACAGCCCAGAAAACCCACAACAGTTGGTTGATTCTAGCTGTGAAAGCTTTGGAGATATTTTTTCTTCAGCAAAAGGTAAGTTTAGATGACAAAGGAATATCATATTGTCTTATAGGAAATTGGATCAAGAATGAATTAATCTTCATGTGTTAAATGCCACCAAGTCACTTCTGACTCATGGCGCCCCTTGGCGTCCTACTGTTAGCAGACTTACTCAGGTCTTCCAAACTGAGGGATGTTGCTTCCTTTATAGAGTCAAGTCATGTCATGTTGGGTCTTAATCTTTTCCTGCCTTCAACCTTCCATTATCTTTTTCAGTGACTCTTTTTTCATTATGAACCAAAGTATGACAGCCTCACTTCAGTCATTTTAGTTTCAAGGCACAGTTTAGGTTTGATTTGGTCTAGAACCCACTTATGGGGGGGCAGGGTTGGCAGTCCACAGTATCTGTAACACTCATTTCCAACACCACATTTCAAAGGAATCTACTTTCCCCCTGTCACTTTTCTTCATTGTCCAGCTTTCACTGCCCTAGATAGTAATAGGGAATACTACAGAATGAATTAATCGTGGTTGCCAGTGACACATCCTAACACTTTAGAATCTTGTCTAGTTCCTACATGGCTGCCCTTCCTAGTCTCAATCTCTTTCTGATTTCTTGACTGCAATCTCCCTCTTGGTTGATGGTACAGCCCAGGAATATAAAGTTCTTAATAATTTCAATTTCCTCATTGTCCTCTCTAAAGCTGAGTAATTCTTCATTACTTTTGTGGTAGTCATTACTTTTGTCTTCCTGATATTCAACTGTAGTCCAGCTTTGTCACGTTCACCTTTAACTTGCACCAGTCTTCACTGTTTTCTGCCAGTAATGTGGTATTATTGGCATACCTCTAATTTTTAATGTTCTTCCCCTCAATTTTCATTTCACTTTCATCTGAATCTAATCCAGCTTTCCTTGTGATATATTCTGCATGCAAATTGAAGAGATAGGGTGATAAAATACATCCTTGTCTAACACCTTTGCTAATTGGAAACCATTCTGTTCCTCCATATTCTGTCGTCCAGAGTATAACAAAACATAGCATGTTTTTATAGATCAGTCAGGGTGAAGTATACTTTTATTTCAATTAGATTTAACCTTATTGATAGAGCTTGTGGACTGCACCTTGTATGTCCTGCTAGCTTGCAAGGTTTTCTTAACAAAGTTCAATGAAACTACTTCTGGTAAATGTGCACTTAACATTTTACTGTTTTTCTGCCTGCAACATGAAATTAGATCCAGGAAGCTTCTACAGATAAAAAAAGGAATGCCCAAGTCAAAGCTAGAAAGTGGGGGATAACCGCTTCATAGGCAGTTGCTCCACATAGACAGCCTTTGACATAACATGAGTCAGCAATATGAAACTCCACTTAAAATGTTCTGTGTTATTCTAGGAGCCCTAAAAAAATAAAGCATTCACAGCAGAGCACAGTAGAAATACTGTATAGGCAAAGCTCCCCAGGTATGAATCTGAACTTCCCATAAAAGGGAAATATTTTTATGAACTTCTTCCTAGCATGTCTGCATTTGTGTAATGCTTATGTAAACTGATGCTAATTCGTATCTTTATCATTTGTCATATTTTTAACCTAGAGATGGGTGTTGTGGCTCTTGCCCTACTCTTATGGCTCCTCTAAAAAATTTCCGTACATGAACACAATGAGTCCACCTGAAATGGTTCTCACACTAGGCTTATAATGTTGAATCAGCCCTAAGAAAGAAAAAATGGAATGGCCTATGCTTCAAATAAAACTGGACTTGCAATTTCAGGAAAGAGCACTGCATCTGCTTCAGGGGTGTCCAACTCTGGTAATCATAGTCCATGAACATCTGGAGGGCCAGATTTGGACACTCCTGATCTACATCTTGGAACATTTCTACCTTTTAAAATCACCTTTTATGGCAGGAAACATTACTGTGCATGCCCCAGTTTTGAAATGGAATACAGGGGCTACTATTGGACCAAGGCTCAGATTGTTTTACCTTCTTACAGCCCAACCGGGCTTTTTGATGGGTTATTGATCCTGGATTATTGATGGGTTATTGATCCTGTCTCTCTGTTTGAATGCATCTCTGGAAAAAAATAATGTAACATACGACTGTACCACATGGGAGATACCTAAAGTACAAGGACCCAGCTGTGAGAGAACTTTTACATGTCATATTATGTATGAATCAGCCCTCAATCTCCTGCTTTACAAATTACCATTCCCATAGCCATCAAATGGCATCATTTTCTCACTGGATATTATAAATCCTTGAAATAATGGCATACTTCCAAAATGAAAAAAGCATTTGTAACTTTTTTTTAAGTTAGTATGTTAATATCTTTGGAAAGAAAAGTATGCAATTTTACTTTTTCCCTCAGCTGAATTTTTGTGAATCAATGTCAGGAAATTCCACAATCTTTTTCTTTCAGTTCTATTATTGGAAGAATAATAATAAGAGGTAATGAGAAATTTATGCACTAAAAAACCCAGAAAATTCATGTGAAATGCTTCAGGAAATTACTGATGAAAGGTATTTCCTAGCAGGGGAACATGCTGTAAGAAAACTTCAGTTGGGACCAAACTAAGTTCTCCGATCGTTAGAAAACCTTTATATAATCTTTGCCTGACTTTATACTATCTAGCCATAATCCAGCAGAGAATTTGACACTTTTCAGCCATTCAGATTCATGAAACTAAAAATGCCTAACACCTTTGGGATTCTGGATTCTGAATAGTTTGGGGCTATTCAGAATATCTATACCTTAATTTTCAATTTACTGCATGACAGTCATAGATGTGAACTTTGATTACAAAGAAAATGGAATGCTGCTAATATCAGCCTGAATTCTCCCCCTCTACAGCATGTATTCCTACTTACCTGATGTCATTATTCCAAATGTTTCCAAGTCTCTGTCAATATCAGACAATGTGTCAGTGTTAGTGTCAGTATTATCCACAGTGACTTTTGACAGACAACCATGGTAAATGGTAATGTCATTAATGTCATACGGATGTCATGAATTTCACGGTGAACCTGTTCAGCAGTCAAACACACCCTGTTTGACATTCATGATGAACAATCTCTTTCTCTCATGAGCCAATCAGAAATATGTTTGGATTGCACTGACCAGCTCAAAAGCTGATGAACAGATTTGAAGCTTTTTGTTGGTCAGAAGCCAAGTCACAACTGATGAAGGTAATCAACTGGCTGTTGAGTACTGATTCTCCCCTCTGAAAATAGTTACATGGTAATGGTGAAGATCAAAAGCATTTGACTTTGAGTCTCCCCATTGCAAAAGGGAGAGGAGAAGGAACATCTCCATCCCATCCCCACCAAGAAATGGCTTCCATTTGCCCTATTGCAAAAGTGAGAGAGATTGTTCACCTCCATTTCTCTGCAGCATAAGCCTACAGCTTGGAGGTGGCAGAAGAGAAACAATCCATTTCTTCCATGCCCAGTCTGAGAGCTTCAGCTGTGCAGACTAGGAGCAATCTCTTTCTTTTCTCTACAATCCTAGTTGACAGTTTGGAGTGGGAAAAAGAGAAAGGAAATCCAATTTTTAAACTCTGTTGCACATTTAAAAGTGTTAGGTAAAATGAATAATAGCAGTGCTATTTATTAAGAATTTTGTCATGAGGTATGTTGGTTCTTCCTGATTTCAGGGATCAATCAATACCACCATTCACAGTCTAAACTATGGTCTAAATCCATAATTTCACTTCCCTGGACTTTCAACATCATTAAACGTATTCTGATTGTTCATCGCTTGATATGTCAATGTAGTCAAATAAAGCACGGGCATCAACCAAGCAAAGGCCAACGTCTCACTAAACTTGATTCAACCCAATAAGCTCAAACATGCAGCCTTGGGAAACCTCATCGATATTTCTTGTGCCATGAACACTGTAGAAAGAGTTAGATTCTGTGTGTGGAAACAAGGAGCACGCAACTGATATGTTTTGCTACAAAGTCTGAATGGAATACAGCTAGACTGTATTCAGCTAGGATTGCTTTCACATTCTGCATGTGAGCTCCCAAAGGTATCTGGTGGGCCACTGCGAGTAGCAGAGTGCTGGACTAGATGGACTCTGGTCTGATCCAGAAGGCTCTTTTTTATGTTCTTCTTATCTTCTTAGACAAAAAGCTCTCAGTATGAGAATGATCATATTTGTATAATTGGAGGACATTGATTCATAAGGTTGCTGTGAGTTGAAAGTGACTTGACAGCATTTAATACACACGCATATAAAACAATGCCCCAGTGTGGCTCCTTAGCTGCACTTTTCCCTCCTTGTACAAGATATCATTTGCTGGTTCTTTTTCTACACATCCCCTGCCCGTGGAATTATCCTCATTTTTTTCAGACCACAACAAAAATGGTCTGAAAAAGCACAGGAAAAATTCAATGGAAAACCAGGAGAGTAATGACCAGCAAATGATACTGCATGTAAGGCTGTTTCCGCACAGCCCAATAACAGTGCCCTAGGGACAGTAAAAACACCATCCCTGGGGCTCTGCTCACACAGCAGTGCCGTGCTTGTGCTACTCAAGTGGCGCAAAAATGCTGCTTTCGAACCTTGCTCGAGGAGCAAGGTTTTTCAAAAGCGGTGTCTTCCACCCGCTGCCGTATGAACGGCAGCAGGTAGAAGGCAGCATTTTACCCGCACTGGCCCCACCTCCTTACCTCCTCCTGGCTTCCATCACTCTGTGGAAGCCAGGGGACACGCCTCCTGGTCTCTGTCCCTGCAATCATTGCTCTGGCCATGGGGGCATGTCCTCTGGTATCCACAGAGCGATGGAAGCCACGAGTAGCTAAGGAGGTATTTGGGGGGCTCCACAGCCATGCAGAGCCTGTTTCACCAGCTGCGCAGCCAGTGGGGCCATTCGTGCGAATGGCCCCAGGGCTTGCATCGGCATGAACCATGCCGATGCAGCCCTGCTGCTCTAGCCATGCAGAAATGGCCTAAGAGAGGGGAGAAACTGATGCAAGCATAAAACCAAGCTAGAATAAAACTCTGGTGCAGAAGAGCCCATTGTCATGATCAGCTCATTTCTGGTTTGGGACATTAGATCCTCTGAACTTATGTTCCCTCCTCCCTCTTTATTACTGTGGTTGTACTTTTTCAAACACTGTACTTTCTGCAAGTCTGGTTGGGGAATATTCAACAATCATGGGCCCACATCTGTAAAGTCTTGTGTAAAACAAAAGAGACTTATAAATGCCAAGCTGGACTTATGGTGATACCAGCATGCCAACAGCTTCATCTGAGAGTGGAGCCCCGTTGTATCAGATTTTCAGGTTTAAAGTCTTCTTTAACTGCATTTAAAGCTCACCAGCATAAAGGAGGGCTATGGAAAACACCCAGCAAGAAACAGTGACTTGTTGGGGAGAGTGGAGAGTTTGCCAAATCATGCTGGATGCCTCTGTCTTGGCTGCAGTGAGCAACACCTGCAAGAAAGTCCACCCATATGGTACAAAAGAATGTGTACGGTACAAAACTGAGGTGCATTTTTCCCTCCTGTAATTATAAGAAATTTAAGGTGGACATTTGGGAGTTACCTTCACCGATCCCTGTTTGGAAGAACTGAAAGCTACCTTCTTTTCCTATGAAAAGTAGCATGGAAATTACAACTGCACCCAAATTTTCAAAAATGCATAAAGGAGGTGAGAGGAGACTGTGAATAAAAGCAACCTGCTTTATTGAAGGACCATCTACTTGGAGAGTTTTGTATGTGTTGGTGACTGGTTTGTCATTCATCTTGGAGTATTTATAGAGAGATGTTTTGTAAATAAGTTACAATTTTGGTTACATTGAGAAAATGACACCTTGTAAAAAAATGCTCAAGCACAGACGCTTTGCGCAGACGCCTGATAGATATACTCAAGAGTTGCTGGCTAAAACTGATTGGAATTGCTGGCTAAACTTGACTTAATGTCAGAAACTATACTGGATGCCAATAGAAAAGTGAACAAAATAGATGATGATTTGAATAACATTAAAAAGGAAGTCACAAAAATATTACTTTGGAACAAGGTGTTAATCATGTTTTGGAAGACTTTAAAACCACGAACATCAAGATGGATGCTTTGGAGGAGAAACTCACATCTTCAGAAAAAGAAAAGAGACTCTCAGGATCAGTGGCATATTTGCCTAGGGGTCAAGGTTTATTTGGTTGTGTTTTGTATTTTTTAGTGTTTTTTTCAGTTTTCGGCCTGCAGGGGGTGCAGTTTTTAGGCTAGCAGCACCACAATTTCAGGGATTTTTCAGGAGATCCTTCCTGATGATGCCAACCAAGTTAAGTGAGGTTTGATTCAGGAATCCAAAGTTATGGACTCCCAAAAGGGGTGCCCCATCCCCCATTGTTTCCAATGGGAGCTAATAGGAGTCAGGGGCTATAACTTTGAGGGTCCATAACTTTGGACCCCCTGAACCAAACTTCACAAAACCTGGGTGATATTATCAGGAGAGTCTCCTAAAGATACCCTGAAATTTTGGTGTTGCTAGCTTAACAATTTCACCCCTGACAGCAGGCACCCTCCAAATTTCCCCAGATTCTCCTTTTAAATCCACCCCCTTTGTCATGGACTTAAAGGGAGAATATGCAGTCCCCAGTTTAAACATTGAAAGTGATGCTGTTTGGGGGTGGATTCCACTGGAGGTGTTTTGTGAGAGATGATGCTGACGTTTGTTTGGTAAATGTTTTGCTGGGGTGATTTGTGAGAGATTTAAATGCTTAATACCCACTTGCACTGGCTTGGAGCTGTTTTTCAGGCTAATAACCTACATAGGGTTGGTGTGAGGACAAAATTAGGAAAGAGAATTGGTGGTTAGAGAGCCATGTATGTTTTGCTGGGGGTGGGAGGTGTTTTGTGAGCTGGTGCAAAAAATTATTGTTTGATTATGGTGGGGGAAGGTGGCTGCCCTTGGGGGGGGCACCAAACCCAGGTTTTGTTCCCGGGCTCCAGTTTGCCTAGATACGCCTCTGCCCAGAATTTACTGTTATTGGAAATGAGACAAAAGGACAGATTCTTAAGGTTTAAGTTTATGCATGAATTACATAATGAGAATGTTATTCAAAGAATGATACAGATTCTAGTTGACTTTCTGGGAAAATCTGAATATGAGATGAATGTAGAAATTGATGAGGTATTTAAAATTATTTCAAGATTTGCTAAGAAAAGAAATCTTTTTGAAAGTTTTGTTAAATAAAGTTTTTGAGTGGTCTTACATCAGTATTGTTTTGGTTGGAGATTTGAATGGGGTAGTTGAGCCAAAGTTGGATACATCAGGTGGAAGAAATATGGTTAGTGATATTGGGAAAGGGAAATTACTTAAATCTTTTTTTAAGTTAGTGAACAACTCAGACGAAAGAGACATATGAAGAGATAGAAATAGATTAGTGAAAATGTCACTTTCTTTTCAGAAAAAACATAAATCATGGTCTAGATAAGATATGATTGGGCCACAAAAGATATAATGGGAGACATAATTAAATCTGAGATTCTTTCAAGTTCTTTTTCTGATCATAGACCAGTTACAATGGTAATACAAAGAATAAAAAGAAAGAGTTTAGGTGGAATTTGAATAATCTTTTATTATTGGATGGTATTGTAGTAAAAGACTGCAAATTGAAAATGGAGGAATTCAAAATTAATGCTCAAGAAGGTAGTTAATGGAAATTAGTTTGGGGTATGTTTAAAGCTTATGTAAGGGAAATTCTGATGGCTTATAATGGTGGGAAAAAAACCCAAAATACAAAAAATTTAAATAGGGGAATAAGTAATAAAGAAAATAAAGAACTGGCTGAAAATTCTGAAGATGACAATATTTTGCAACAATTAAAACTCTTAAAACAACAGAGTGAGTTAATAATAATGAATTTGATAACAAACCTAGCAGGTGGCTAGCTTGGAAAATAAGGTAAAATAGATTATGAGATTATACAAGACAAAGGGAAAATAAAGGAAGAGTTTTATACATTCTGTTCTAAATTATATGAAGAATATTTTATTGACAAAAAATTTAAAGAGAATTATTTGGATGTATGTAATATTCCTATTACAGATGAGGACCAAAAAGAGAGTCTAAACATTATTATAAAGTCAGAGGAAATTCTAGAGGCAATAATGAATCTAAAGGCACATAAAGCTCGTGAACCTGATATTTTTTTACAAAATATTCAAGCAAGAGTTGGTAGGTTCTTAAGCAACCTGCTTAATGAAATAAATAAAAAAGAAATTCCAGAATCTTTGAAAAAGCAAATATAATAATGAATCCTAAAATAGTAAAAGAAAAAAAATAGAAGTCCACAACTTTTGACCTATATTGTTGTTGAATATTGATTATAAAATCTTTGTTAATAAACTAGCTAACCGATTTAAGAAAGTCTTGATGGGTGTAATACATGACCATCTGATGGGATTTCTCCGAAGAAGACATATAAAAGCTAATGTAAAGATTATGGTTAATATGTTAGAATATTTCAAACAGAAAAATGATAAACTATTAGCCTTGATATTTTCAGATATGGAGAAAGCTTTTGATAACTTGGATTGGGGTTTCTTATCAGACGTGTTAGAGTGAAGGTGTTGTGGAGAGAGGTTTATTAGTTGGGTTGGGGAATTTCACAGAGAGCAGTGGTCTAGAATTAACATTAATGGGGATCTCACAACCTGATGTATGATTAAAACAGGGACTAGACAAGGCTGTCCTCACCCACTCTCACTCTTTATAGTAGCACTTGAAGTGTTTAATGGAAAAATTAGGAATAACTAAGTATTAAAGAAGTGAAAATTAAACAGAAAATATTCAAACTAAGAGCCTATGCTGATGATCTAGTTTTGTTTTTGGAAGACTCAATTAATTCAGTAGCGCAGAGTTTTGGGAAAGTTTCAGGTTTGAATGTTAATAGAGAAAAATCTAAAGTATTAGTGAAAAATATGGTTGGACAAACAAACAAGCAAACAAACAGCAATTAATGAAACTGATGGGCCATCATATTACAACAGTTAAATAATTATGAAAAGTTATGGAAGGATGTAAAGAATAATTTAAAAAGCTGGGAGCGATTAAAATTATAATTGATGGGAAAAAATCTCTGTAATCAACATGAATACTATGCCAAGAATTTTATTTTTTTCAGTGTATCCCAATCATTAACTCTGACATGCCATTGAAAAGCTGGCAAACATATTTAACAAAATTGATGGTGGTGGGGAGGGGGAGAGAAAGCCAAGGGTTAAATATAAAATATTGTGTGATGCAAAGAATAGAGCAGGCCTGAAGCTACTGAACCTTACATTATACTATAAGGCTACATGTTTAATTTGGCCAAAGGAGTGATTTATATTGGAGAACTCCAGATTTTGGCACTGGAAAGCATGGATGTTAGCTTTGGTTGGGACACCTATCTCTGGTATAATAAGGAAAAAGCTAACAAGCAATTTTTCCATCATCCTGTTAGGTTTGCTTTGTTAAAAGTCTGGAAGAAATATAAATAGAGACTTTATCCCCATCTGCTGCTTTGGGTCTCATCACAGGAAGCATTGCACAGTAGATGCTTACTAGATAAGAATAGGTGGATAAAGTATTCTGATAGTTGAAAAACAAGTAAGAAGCGAAAATTTAAAATACAGACTAATGTCACAGGAGGAGATAAATGTATTAGGGAGAAAATGTGACTGGTTATTATACAGACAGCTCAAGAATTGTTTTGATAAAGATAAGAAATCTTTTAAGATTGCAACAAACATAGATGTATTAGAGAATCAATTATTGAAGATGGCTTTAAATTTGATTAAAAAGATGTATGCCTAGCTTTAGATATGAAGAAGGAGAATGTAAAGGATTATAAGATTAGTTGGGCTACAAATATGGAAATAATATTATGATAGACACCTGGGGAAAAATGGACCAAAGATTTAAGTTGCACTAAGATTGACTATAATAAATAGAATTATTATAAGATTTTTATTGCAAGTATATAACCCTTCACAAGTTGGCTAAGATGAAAAAAGGTTCTGACAGGTGTTGGTGATCAGTGATATATTCTTTCACTTAAAAATCTTCTCTAGTTCCTTCATGGCTGCCCTTCCTAGTCTCAATTTCTTTCTGATTTCTCAGTTGAAGTCTCCCTTTTGATTGAATAGAAAAATGTGAATAATTTGTTTCTTCATCATCAAACTTAAGATTGAGTAGTTCTCCAGTAGTCATTAATTTGTCTTCTTAATGTTTAACTGTAATCCGGCTTTGGCACTTTCTACTTTAATCTTCATCAGTAGTCATTTTAAGTCTTCAGTATTTTCTGCCATTAATATGGTGTCATTTGCATATCTTAAATTGTTCCTTCCACCAATTTTTGCTCATCTAAACCTAATCCAGCTTTCCTTATGATGTGTTCTGCATAGAGATTGAAGAGGTAAGGAGATAAAATGTGTACTTGTTTAACACCTTTGCCAATTGGAAACCATTCTGTTTCTCCATATTCTGTCTTAACAGTAGCCTCTTTTCTAGAAAACAGGTTGCACATCAAAATAAAGGATGTTGTAGTATACCCCTTTCTTTTAAAATCCACCCCAATTGCACCCATTTCTTTTAAAAACAACCCCAATTGCAAAATGCATGAATTTCTTTGGTTGTTTTTCCCCTGGATTTTTGTGGGGGGAGAAGTTGTGGCCCAGGGGTACAACATGTGTCTTTCATGCAGAATATTCCCAGTTCAATCCCTACAATCTTAGGTAGCAAATGACAGAGGAGACCTTTTTCTGCCTGAGATTTTAAAGAACTACTGTTGGTCAGAGTTGACATACTGAGCTAGAGAGTCTAATATAAGGCAGTTTCATCAGTTTCATGTGTTCTTGTGTTCAGGTGTTACAATAAAACTTATTATTTGATTTAATTCATGAAGAAAGTTAAGGGTTTTTCTGATGTTAAGATCTAGATCTCATTAAAATGATTTTGTACTCTCCAGTAGAATAGCTTTAAATCTGGCTGCCACTATGCTGACCTGTGATTTAGGTGCTTACTGTGACATATATCTTAGACTGGCTGGTTTTATACTCTCACTTTTTATTTTGCTAGAGTTGCTATTGTCGGGGAATATGTTACAGTATCCAAAATACCTGTATACATCTTGAGAGCAGAGAAGTAGATCAAACTGATCTAGTCTGACAGCTGCTCCTCCCAGCACCTTGTCAGAACCAGCTGAAACCAGTCAGCTGTTCTTCAATATGATTGGTTACTTTGTATATAAAAGCAGTGCTTGCTTACCAGCACTAGCTCTTAGGGATTACCTGTTGCTGCAGGGCATGCTGCCCGTTTGCTGTTTGAGTTCCTATATGCACTGTAAATATCTGCACTGTTGATAAAGTTTTTCCTCACAGTTAAACTTCTGTGTGCTGTGGTAATTACTTTCAGCTGTGCTCAGCCAGTGCTTAGCCGCACCTTGCTGGCCTCTGTAGCAGGCTTTCTCTTGCGTAAACTTTACTCTGTGACAGGTTAGCTAGGCCCAGAGTAAGCAGCTACATTAATTAGTAAGGCGGTGCTGAAGGCTGTTGTTCAACGTGGGAGGAGCAAGGAACTGAATTCGGAGCAGTTGCAGCTATGGCTTTTACAGCTACAAGTTTGCCCTTTGAGAGGCTTCATGAGGGAAACTACCAGGGCATGGAGCTATAAAATGAAAGAGTTTCCTGATACCGGGATGACCACCAGTGGGATATCGTTGAAACTCCCCTGCTGCTGGAGCCTCTTGCTGCAGAAAAGAGGGCTGGATGATAAGGCTCGAGCGACAATCATCCTGGCAGTGGCTGATTCACAGTTGCGTATTTGCAGAATGCAGTCCATGCAAATGACTGTTGGGAAGTTCTGGTGAAAAAAGCTGTACCAACGTGACACCGCTTTGAGGGAATCTAAAGTACTTCTCTACAGCGTAAGATTGTATAATTTGAAACTAAGAGGCTTTGGTGAATGTGTTTCATCTCACCTGCAGGCTACGAGAAGACACTGTTTGCTGAGCTTGAAAGCAGAGGAATGGAATTCTCAGACTCTCCACGAAATCTTATATACCGCTGTCATCGTTGGATGATTCGTGGGAGCAGTTGGTGTTGAGTTTGCAGAATGTGAAAGAGAACTGATTTAACTTTTCGATTATGTCACTACCTGTTTGCTGGAGTGGCAACAGCAAAAGGATTATAAATGGGAGTGTCCCGGGTCAGAGGAGCTGCTGAAAGCAGCTGGTGATGCTAAAGCAATCAAGGGCCGGAAGGCCGGGTCAGCAGTTTCTGGCTGAGGCTTCTTCACTGTGAAATCATTTGCAGTTCGCAGGTGCTATAACTGTGGAGCCTACAACACATATTGCCCATTTCTGTTCTGGATCTTAGCCAATTGAGGCAACAGAAGGGGAATAGCAGAAAGAAAACTTTTGCTTTGTGCAGGCAAGACAGAGAGAGAATCTGCATTGCTTGTCACTTGTAAAGAGAGCCGATGACTCCACCTTCTTGGCTCATTGGAGCTCATAAGTGCACAGAAACTATTGTCCAATTCCAGGGATTTACTGCAGGATGTTGGGCAGGACCCAGCCATTTTCTCATGTCGAAGTTTAGCTGACGGAACTCCGGCTGAAGTCCAACTTCAAGGAACCGCGCTTTGTACCCTCTTTGGGCAGAGTCTTTGAAAAATGTACCAATTGTGGTGTGTAACCTCAACTTTGACTTTTGTCTCCTGTCAGTCGCAAATTCCCCAACAAGCGAAGGTTATAAGGTTGAGTTTGTAGGTGACATGTGTTATGTTAAAAGGAAATGGCATTATGTTGTGCTAAAGGAAACACTTTGATCAAAAAAATTGTATAAAATGCTCCCCTAAGAGTGCTACTAAGAAGGAACAGGATTTGCATTGCCTTATCAAAATCGCCTCTATGCATGATGAATGTTGTTCATAGCTCTTACATAGAGTTAACTGCAGGGTCATTCTAGTTTCTCTTACCATTAGACAGCTTTCTTAAAGTGTGTGAGCTATTGACCCTGAAACCATGTCGTAAATGCCATCTGCTTTGAGTGTTCTGTTTGCAGTAAGGCTAAAGTGAAAAACATTTCCCTCTACAGCAATCAGCAAAAGACATGGTGACAAACAGACCTTTTGGACTCATCCATATATGGACTTAGCAGGTCCTTTTCCACTCCACGCAGGGAGGTGCTGCTAAATATATGTTTGTCATTGTGGATGATTTCAGTAGATACACCTATTGTTTATTGTTAAAGACTAAAGCTGAAGCATTCCAACAGTTCAAACAGTGGGTTGCTATGATTGAGAGAAACTTTCCTTTCAAACTAGCTAAAGGTGCAATCTGATAGGGGCGAGAATTCCTTGGCAACAACTTTCAGAATTGGTTAACCCAAAAGGGAATAATTCACAGAAAGAGTAATCCCTTTTCACCTCATGAGAATGGGATAAGTGAAAGCGAAAATAGGTTGTTTGCAAACAATGAGGGACTGCTTACTAACAGATGCACACCTTCCCTTTCATTTTCTGGGGTGAGTGCAGTTAATACTGCTACACATTATTATCAATAGGGATAAGTGGAGTGTAAGTGTAAATCAAACCCCATACTACTATGCTTTTTTGGTAAAGCTCCTTCCTTTAAAACATTCTGAGAGTTTTTTGGGAAGTCGATGCAAACGCGGTTGATTCCAGCAAACAGCAAAGGAGGGAAAGGGACAACCCTGGTACCAAAGTGCTGCTCTTTGTAGGGTTACACCAACCAGGGACGAAAGGCTATAGATTCCATGTCAGCTTTGGAAAGGGTAATCACATTTCTAGAAGCCGCCAATTTTGAGCGTCATTCAGGTTGGGAGAAAATACATGCAAACACTGAGGTTTTTTCTGCCTTTTCTGTCTGAGCAGCAAGCTGTTGCTAGTGACGACCAGCCAGCAACGTTCTTCCCCCATACATGCTCAAGGTCACACACTCTGCCTGTCAAGCAGAGAAAGAGAACAGGAGGGAGAAGGGGAGGATGTGACAGAAGATGAGCAAGACACAGATACAGCAAAGCAGTATTCTCCGCAGTAGATGCTCAGAAAGGGAAAATAAGGGTGTTCCTCCAGCTAGGGTATGGTTTGACAACTGTTCCGGGGTTTGCTAAACCTGGGTAGAACCAAAAAAAAGTCCTACGAAAGGAAATGTTGACTAGAGACCCAGAGGAACAAGAGAATTCGGCAAAGTAGCCATTGACTCCAAGAGTGTGAGGCACTGCTTGAGCAGGATGTCTTTGAGGAAGTTGACAAACCTCCAGGTCATAAAATTATTGGTTGCCGGGTGGGTTTACAGACTGCAAAGCCCATGCCAACAGGGAGAATTCATTTTTAAAGCCAGAATAGTTGCTCAAGGCTTTTGGCCAAAAAGTATTTACAAGTGGATTTTGACTAGGCACTTTTTTCGCCTACGGCAAGGAGTGAGTCTCCTAAGACTCTATTTGACCTTTGGCTGTTAAAAAAGGTTTTCAAATAAAACATTTTGACTTCTCGACTGCATATCTCAATGCTCCTTTTAGAGCAAAGAGATTTACATGCAGCCCATTCCTGGAGTTCCAGCCAGAGCAAACTGATAAGGTTTATTTGTTGAAAAAGTCTCTTTATGGCTCCTCAGCTTCCAGTCAGCACGTAATTGGTGTTGTTTGAATGAATGTTTGGTTTCTATGCGGATTCCAAAGAAGTGTAGCAAGATGCGTATGTGTATACACAAAAAGGGTCCTAAGGATGATCAAATCATGCTTGCTGTTGGTTTATGTTGATGCACCTATGTGTCTCTGCTAAAACTGAGAAGCAGATATAAAGGAAGCTTTTTATCATGCTTTAAGCCAAAGCATTTCGGCAAAAAGTCAAAGACCTTGGTTTTCTAAAATCCTACCTTGGTATTGAAATTGCAAATAATAACCCTTCTGGTGGCTTAGTGCTACTTCAGTCAAAGAAGATTAGTGAGTTAGTTGAAACCTGTGACCTACAACTATTGATGCCACACTAACCAATCTCCCCATGGCAGTTGACTATCACAAGACTCCTTGTGAGATAATGTTTGATGATCCAGGGCTGTACAGATCAGTACTTGGGAGTCTGCTTTTCTTAAAGTAATCCTGGACACGTCCTGATATAGCCTACGCAGTCATGCGTTCTAAGCAGAAAGGGTGTTCAAAACCGTCTCTGGTGCGTTGATTGGCAAAACTGTCAAATGTGTTGTTAGATACCTAAAAGGGTGTTAAGATTGCAACAAAGGTTTGTTAACTTTGTTGTCAGATAAAAGCAATGAGTTGATCAGTAATTAAACTGGCGATAGTTCCTTCGCGAGAAAAAACCAATGGGCAATCCGAGTTCAGGCATTGTGATTTAAGTTGATGCCAACACTGTAGTTGAAATTGGGTTTCTCGTAAGCAGCAAGGAATAATCGTCATTGTCAAGCGTCCGAGGCAGAGATTCTGTGCTCTCTCTGAGACATATACAGAGCTACTGTGGACTGATTTTACCATTGTGCTGAAGGATCTTAGAGTGAGCTTGATGCCAAAAACCAGTAAAAAATACTGGAAGATTCAATAAACATGTATACACCACAATGGCCACTATGGAGAATCTCAAGGCCAGAGACCAAATATATTGCAGTTAAGAATTACCCAGAATGTTGAGACCACTTGGTTCATAAAGGTGATATAGTAAGCTTGCATATGTTGAGTCAGGAAAACAAGCTGTGCTGACTTGCTAACAAAACCAGGCACTCCTGCGGCAAAAAAAAGTATCAAAAGATGTTACCAGAGCTTGGCATTGTAAGTGTAACTACATAACCTTATTGTTATGTTGTACTGTCATGTAAATATGTACTTATGTTCTTATTGTACTTACTGTACTATCATGTAAATATGTAATGTGGCCTGCACTCAAGATGAGAAGGGGTGTTAAGCAGTATCCAAAATACCTGTATACATCTTGAGAGCAGAGAAGTAGATCAAACTGATCTAGTCTGACAGCTGCTCCTCCCAGCACCTTGTCAGAACCAGCTGAAACCAGTCAGCTGTTCTTCAATATGATTGGTTACTTTGTATATAAAAGCAGTGCTTGCTTACCAGCACTAGCTCTTAGGGATTACCTGTTGCTGCAGGGCATGCTGCCCGTTTGCTGTTTGAGTTCCTATATGCACTGTAAATATCTGCACTGTTGATAAAGTTTTTCCTCACAGTTAAACTTCTGTGTGCAGTGGTAATTACTTTCAGCTGTGCTCAGCCAGTGCTTAGCCGCACCTTGCTGGCCTCTGTAGCAGGCTTTCTCTTGCGTAAACTTTACTCTGTGACAGAATATGGATCTTACCAGCTAGGAGTTGACCAAATGGTCATAGACATTGTCATTGACATGCTTATTGTGTACCACTACACAAGAGTCTATCCTATTAGTAGGTCAGACAAGAGTCTCTCTCTGAATAAACAAAAATACTAAGGTTTTATAGTCATATACATACAAGCATACAGTTACACAGAAGCATTACAAAATGTGCTGATGAGGATGGTTGTAATGTTGACATTTTCTTGATCAGTTTAGACTTTGGATATTTTCAGCTTGTTTACTCATGAACTTAGAAATCCAAGTAACCTGTTTAGCTTTGTTCTGCCAGAATAGAAAACAAGGTACAAGAGCAGAAACAAAATTATAGCTGAATATGTGGCTATATGTGACGTTCATTATAGCAACATTTTAATGGCTACAATTTGGTTCACTCATCTGCTTCTCAGGCCTGTTTTCTTATACCTCCCCTGCCACACACACGTTATTGTGAATGCAGCGTTGAAATAGTAACTTCTTCTGTCATAGTGCAAGGTGGCAAGCTAGGCATAATCTAAATTGTTTAATCTCAAAAGCAAGGGGGAAAAACATCACCTCAGTTGAACTGAAGCTAAAAGGCCTGGAAATTCCAAGTTCCATTAATTCTTTGCTTTTATTGTTTGTGGTGAAGAGATATTGGGACAATTAATTTGTTACCAACTGTGGTATGAGATTCGCTTCCCTGTGGCTTCCAGAGTTGTTTTGACAATGTTTAGATGCAGGAACCATGTAAGCAGCGCCAATGAACAGATATACTAAATAATTCTCCTCATCCCATTTTCTCCCCAGATTTGCTCTGTCCACTTAGGCCCAACCACTGAAATGAACTACATTTTCATTTCCTTTGTTTTACCATCTTTGGAACTATGAAATAAAATATACATTAAAAATATTTATTTGATGGAGAAATATACCTAAAGATAGAAGCAGAAGGCCTGAACAATAGAACACTTACACATGAAACAGTGTCAGAATAGGGCCAATGGAGTTTGCTCATTCCTAGAATTCCTCTCTATGGCTGTAGTGTTAAAGATTTCCTTGTGTGTAAGTCCCATTGAGTAACGTGGAATGTATTTCTGATTAGACTTGCTAAGGACTGTTCTCTCTAAGGTCTATTATCCATGGAGCATTTCCCATGACACTCCTCCCCTACACTCCTCCCCTACACTCCTCCCCTACAGTAGAATCTCCTTGTGTTTTCTTATTTACATGTGAGGAGGTGCCCCACTCCTGCTGTATGGCTTGCCTACCTTCACTTCTGGGTCACTCCCCATCCAAAGCAAGATTGAGAATTGTCAGGGTTTTTAAAGTTCTTTAAGTCTAATTGTCTGGGGTCAGAGGAATCCCCACTCCCTGGTGATGCCTCCACCTCACCCATGCTTACTGGGGGCAGTGAAATTGACTGGGAGCACAGCAACGAGCTGCTGCTGGGCCTGGATGTGATGGGCATGGAGACAGCAGGGGCTTGTGGGACAGACTGAGGGCCCGGCCCGAGGCCACAGGACATTGTTCAGGCTGTGGCATGACAGAGGGAGGCTGCAGCAAAGCTGCACAGCCCCGAACAGGTGCCAGCAGGTGTGTTTGTGGGGGCCTTGCCACTGATCTAAAAGGGCAGCCCAAACACAATGGTGGGCCACCCAGAAGATGCTGGGATGACCTGCTGTCTGCGGGGGGCTTGTCAAGTCCTGTTCAACCCCCAACCCAGACAGGCCTGGAAGGCCCCGAGGAGTGGAAACTAAGTGGGTGGCCAGACTGAGATTGGCTAGATAAAGGCAGCTGGGCTTTAAAAATGAGGGGGCGGGGAAACTTGAGAGGTGTTTGAAGAGGCGATAGCGGAATTGGAGGAGCATACGAACAAAAAAGACAGAACAGTGTGAAACTGTAGGGAGAATGGCAGTGGAAAGGCCACAGCCCTTTTTTATTGAGGCAGAAGCTGGGCAAGCAAGAGGAGCTGCGTAAGGCACACAGTTTGGAAAAGCCATAATCCTGTGTAAAAATTTAGAATGTATAGAATTTATATTGGCATTTTGAGCTAGAGAAAGGACTGGGGAGAATTGGCTTTTCTTCTGCTGGCTACTGATGCTTTCCAAATAAAGCTTTCGGACTGATGGTTTAGGAGTCTTGTTTGGTCTCAGATCCAGGGGTTGACACAGAGTCTCTTTAAAGTAAAACAATTAAACAAAAAGTTTTTATTTACAAGAAAAATGAATTTTGGCAAAAAAAAATCCCTCAATTATTTAGATACAAGAGGCTGGTAGTGAGTGGTTATTATATACAAGTAGCTTCAGTATCTTTCTTCATAAGTGCTACAAGTGTGGCTCAGTTCACTAGCTTATTATTTTCAAAATGTTATGTTAAATTTATTTTAAATAAACACACACACACCAGTTTTGGTGACACTATATTTAGTTGGTCTTACTATTAGACCTTTTAACTCTCCGATAAGTATTAAAAAACAGTTCCTTAAACACTAGCTTCTAGACAATCCTCTCCATTAGATATGTCTAGTTTACATGTTACTTCCAAGAATTCCAGCCATCCCTCAGGAAGCCAATTCCTCTCCTAATCTCTATATTTAAAAATCCCACACTCTCATAAGCTTCCCTGCTTAGTATCTGAGTGGGGTTTTCCTCAGAGTAAAACAACCAAGTATCCTGTGTGCTGATTTAGTGTCACTGTTTTTGTTTTCACCAGGGATATGGCACAGATTCTCCTTTTAATCTGAACCTTCAGTCCCTCAGAGTGGTTTAACAGATTTAGAACCCACTTGGCACACACCTGTTCACAAACTTACTCTCATCAGATCTCTCAAAATCTCCTCACACAGTCTTTCAAATCCTTCTTTTTCCCACAAGCCAATCACAAGCAGTCCTGACTTAACTCCTTGTGGGCTTTAAGTGTTGATGTTAGTCACATAAGTCTTCATTCCTTGGAACCTGTAAATTGTGAAATTTAATTTTGTGTCCCAGATGGGAAAGAAACCCCATACATCAGCAGAGGTTCATTGGAATACATTTAATAAGGTGTGAAAATGAAATCCTTTTGTAGTAGCTGGGCTCATCTTCTGCAAAGCCACTTTGGGGCATACCTGTGCTATAAAATCACAGAGAAGCCCCAGTAGCCTCAGATCATATGAGAACAAGGTACTACAATCCTCTTGTGCCAAGGTTGCCAACTTCATGTGGGAAATTCATGGAGATTTGGAGTAGGGGCCAGGAGAGGATGGGGTTTAGGGAAGAGAGGATCTCAGCTGGGTATAATGCCATAGAGGCAACACTTCAAGTAGCCATTTTCTCCAGAGAAAGTGAACTCTGCAGTCTGAGAGATCAGTTGTAATTTATGGAGACATCCTGGCCCCACCTGTTTGTGGTGATAGATTGGGGGACTATTTGCCATACTGCCAGGAAGAAACATGATGGATAACTTAATGGATCCTGACCATGGCTGTGGAAACTGTCATTAGGTTGCAGCTAACTTACGGCTACCCCATAGAATTTTCAAGGCAAGAGACGGCCAGAGATGGTTTGCCATTTCCCACCTCTACATAAAAAGCCTGGACTTCCTTGTTGGTCTCCTGTTCAAGTAATAAACAGGGCAAACCCTGCTTAGCTTTTGAGATTTGATGCAGTTGGGATAGCCTGGGCCATCCAGACTATAGGGGCCCTCAAAACCAGGTGAGTACCAAGAACCTCACTGGTTAAATGCCAGCTGGCAGGAAACACTGGGATTCAACTTCCATTTCAGTACCAGTCAAAGATAATTCCTCTCAACTGGGGAAAACAGGGTAAAAAGATTCATCTCACTCACTCCAAGCTGTGCACAATGCACATCAGGAAGTCAGGAACTGATAGGAAACCTGACTTAAATGTGAAATGACTAGTCTTTGTTTTTTTAATATAAATTCCAGCTTTCTTGTGCCCATTTCGTAGGAAGAAATTCCAAGTTAAAATAAGTGACCAGGGAAATCTAGATAGAGTTTCCTTTGGATTCTTGGTTTCTCTAACACTTGTAATCTTCAGGCTACAGGCTCTATAGAAAGGATAGGACAGGGCGCATTGGGGGTGGAGTTGCCCTTTACATCAAAGAGAGCATAGTATCACACAAAATAGACAATGCAAGGGGAGCTGGTTCCCCTACAGAATCACTGTGGATATCAATACCAGGGGTGAAGGACAGTTTAATATTAGGAATATATTATTGTCCCCCAGACCAAAGTGCACAAGAGGATTCTGAGATGGAAAAAGAAATTAGAGAGGCCAACAAAAACAAAAATGTAGTGGTAATGGGTGATTTTAACTATCCCCATATAAACTGGAAAAATGCATGTTCAGGTCATAGTAAGGAGAGAGCATTCCTGGATATGCTAAATGACTGTGGCTTAGAGCAGATGGTTGTGGAACCAACCAGGGGAGAGGTGATCCTAGATCTAATTCTATGTGGGACCCAGGACCTGGTGCAGGAAGTCAGTGTTGTTGAGCCGATAGGGAACAGCGACCACAATGCTGTCAGATGTCAGTATCTCTGCAGCATGCGAACAAGTGACAACTACTAATGTAGTTACATTCGCCTAGAAAGGAAATTTCTCAGGCAGATGTAGGGGGATAGTGCTTATAGGAAGCTGAAAGGGAAAATCAAAGAGGAGTCAAAATGTCCAGGATGCTTGGAGGTTATTTAAAAACACAGTAATAAAAGCTCAGCTGGAATGTGTTCCTCAGGTTAGAAAAGGCAGCAGCTAGTCCAAAAGAAAGCCACCATGGTTAACAAGAGAGGTTGAGGAAATTATCAGAAAAAAGAAAATGTCTTTTTTAGAAAAATGGAAGTCCAGTTTGACTGATGAAGAATATGAGAGGGAAACACAAATGGGGGCAAAAGAGAAGCAAGTTAGCTGTAAGGAGGCAAAAAGGATTATGAGGAACGCATGGCCTTGGAACATCAAGACCAGCTTAACAAACAGTTCTTCAAGTACATCAAAAGCAGAGGGAAGCCAGCAAGGGAAGCGGTAGGCCCAAGCTTAGGATGACATAGTAACACAGTGTGCGCTAAAAGATGGCAGGGTGATTGCAGAGCAGCTGAATGAATTCTATGCATCTGTCTTCACCCAAGAGGAGTTGAGGAACATTCCTGCACCTGACCCAAGCTTCTTAGCAGGCTTAATCCGGCGGGGAACTAGCAAAGATAGGTGGTAGACAAGGAAGAAGTTCTGGCAGCCATTGATAAACTAAATGTTCACCAAAATCCCTCTGGCCCAGATTGCATTCTTACTCCAAGAGTTCTTAAAGAGCTCAAGCTACGAAATTGCTGATCTTCCTCACTTTAATATGCAACTTATCCCTGAAAATCAGGCTCCATCCCTGAAGACTGGAAGATGGCCAATGTCACACACCAATCTTTAAGAAAGGGGATCTAGGGGGGACCCGGGAAATTACAGGCCAGTCAGTTTGTGACATCTGTTCCTGGTAAATTAGTAAGAATCTATCATTAAAGATAAAATTATAAAACATGTAGAAAAGCAAGCACCTGCTGAGAAAAGAGTCCAGCATGTAGCTTTTTGCAAGAGGCAAAATCCTGTCTTACAAACTTACTTTAAGAGTTCTTTGAGGGTGTAAACAGGCATGTGGACAGGGGTGAACCGGTGGACATTGTCTACTTGGATTTCCAAAAGGCTTTTGACAAAGTTCCTCACCAGAGACTGTTGGAGAAAACTCAGCAATGAAGGAATAAGAGGAGGAGAGTCCTCCTATGGATTAAAACTGGTTGAGAAACAGGAAACAAAGAGTGGGTGTAAATGGGAAGTTCTCACATAATGGAGAGATGCTCGGGAGTGGTGTCCCTCCTTAAGGATCCGTTTTGAGACCAGTACTCTTGAACTCTATTCATGAGATGACCTGGAAGTCAGGGGTGGGTAGCATGGTGGCCAAGTTTGCAGATGATACCACATTATGTAGGGTGGTGAGAACCACAAAGGACTGCGAAGAGCTCCAAGCGGACCTTGATAAATTAGGTGAGTGGGCTCAGAAATGGCAAATGCAGTTCAATGTAGCAAAATGTAAAGTGATGCACATAGGGGCAAAAAATCCAAACTTCACATACACGCTTACAGAGGGTCAGTGCTATCAGTCACATGACCAGGGAAAGGGATTTTAGGTGTCTTAGTTGATAGTTCCATGGGAAATGTTCAAACTCCCAATGTGTATGGCAGCTGTAAAAAAGGCAACTCTATGCCTGGGGATAATTATTAGGAAAGGAATTGGAGAATAAAACTGCAAAGATTGCTCATGCCCTTTTTATATAAAGTGAAGTGGCAAGCTGACCACACTTGGAGTACTTGTGTCCAGTTCTGGTCAAGCGCATCTCAAAAAGGATATTGAGGAGATAGAAAAAAGTGCAGAGAAGGGAAGCTAACAAGGGATGATTGAGGGTACTGGAGCACCCTTCCCTATGGAGGAGGAGGCCTGCAGCCGCTTTGGAACTCTTTTAGTTTGGAGAGGAGGCTGAGGGGGATATGATTGAAGTCTACAAAATTATGCATGGGGTAGAAAATGTTGAGCAGAGAGAAATTTTTCTCTCTTCTCTCACAATACTAGAACCAGGGGCATCCATTGCTTAAAGAAATGCTGGGGAAGAATTAGAACGAATGTAAGGAAACACTTCTTCACGCAATGTGTGATTGGTGTTTGGAATATGCTGCCACAGGAGGTGGTGATGGCCACTAACCTGGATAGCTTTAAAAGGGGCTTGGACAGATTTATGGAGGAGAAGTCGATTTATGGCTACCAATCTTGATCCTCCTTGATCTGAGATTGCAAATGCCTGTAACAGACCAGGTGATCGGGAGCAACAGCCATGCAGAAGGCCATTATGCGTTCCACATCCCTACATGTGAGAAACTCCCTAAAAAAGGCACCTGGTGGGCCACTGCGAGTAGCAGAGAGCTGGACTAGATGGACTTTGGTCTGATCCAGCTGGCTTGTTCTTATGTTCTTATGCTCTTATGTTCTTAATCTTGTCCTGCTATGCATTCCAGTGCCTTTTGTGTTCTAAGAAATTGAGTATTTTCTAGTGAAAGCTCTCTCGTTTTCTTTGAAAGATCTCATGCTATGCCCAGTCCTAGCCTTTCATCCATGCAGAGCTGCAAATTTGATCAGCCCTACTGCTGGACATATTCATCCTAATAAAAACATAAAATAGTGCCTAGAAGTATTCAGCCTCATCTCTGTCGCCTAATGTGATGCTCGTGGGAATGGCTGATACAGTCCAGCAGCCTCTCAACCCATACAACCACAAAAGTCAATGACGCACTAATTTGGCAATGAGACATCATCCATAATTGCATCAGGGTGCTTGTCTATCATTTATCAATCCATACTGTTTCTAGTATCTTCTGTAGTTAAGGACTATCTAATCACAAAGACAAGGCCTGATCATAATCAACCCCTGCTTCCATGCATAATGTAAAGCGATTCTCCTTTCAGACCAAGTTGAAAGGAGCCCCCAAAATTCCTCCTTAGCTTCTTAAGGCAACTAATCCTATTTTTTAGAAACAAAATAGCATATAGGTATTTGGGCTAGCTTACAGCACATACTGCTCCAGCAAGGCAGAGCTGGGAACAAATGCCCTTTCACAGCATCTCTCTTAATTGGCAATGCTATACAAAGATTGAACATCCCACATCAACTGTCTCAAACTTGGCTTCAGGCAAATTTACTTAAAATTGTATTGCTTTATATGAGATTTGGTATCTGATCCAGCAGGGCTCATCTTGTGATCCTGATGTCATGTTACCATAAGCTTCTGCTTCACTCGTCCAGTGTGAAAGTTAAAGGACAGCCTTGATTGATGGAGCTTGTTATTCCAATAAGCATCTAGATGAACTGTGGCCACTATAATTAGCACTATTAGCCAGAAATCCCTTAGTATTCCTCCAGCTCTCTACATAATAATATTTGTATTTGTCTTATCATTTATTTTAATTTGAAAGTTTATTATGATATGACTTTTGCATTGTAATTCTGGGAAGATCTTTTTCCACAAATAGTACGTCTTTCCATCCAGTATCTTGGTGCAAGCAGTCTTAATGAAGCAATTAAATTAATTAAGGCTGTGAATGCACTGGGCTTACATTTCTTTTTATCAGTAATCAGTAGGTCAGCTAGTGTCTGAGAAACTCTCATGACCATTTTTGCATTCTAAAAAGTCGAAATTAGTATCAGGTCTCTAAGGGCAGGCTAAACAGGAACTTATTAAAGAAGGGTGTTGAGAAACTCATTAACTAGGGAAAAATACTAGCATAAAATGAGAAATAGAAGACTGTGATAACTTCAACTATGGCTTTCTGCAGATAATTAAAGTGTTGCATGCTTCCAGAAGTGGCACTGTACAATCATGGAACAAGAATTTTTTTTTTAGTGAGCTTAAGAACATGGTGCATCAGGCCAAATAATCATTTAGTAAGAACAGTGGGCCAGCTTGATGGATCAGTAATGCCAGACTTCATCATATAACATGTTCTTAAATTAAAGGAAATTTGCTACCATGATATCTTGGGGTTGTAGTGGCGCAGAAAATATCAAGTTGAAGAAGAAGATGAAGAGTTTGGCTTTATATCCCACCTTTCTCTCCTGGTGGCTTACAAGCTCCTTTTCCTTCCTCTCCCCACAGCAGACACCTTGTGAGGTAGGTGGGGCTGAGAGTGTTCTGAAGAATTGTGACTAGCCCAAGGTCATCTAGCAGGAATGTAGGAGTGCAGAAACACATCTGGTTCACCAGATAAGCCTCTGCCACTCAGGTGGAGGAGTGAGGAATCAAACCCTGTTTTCCAGATTAGAATCCACCTGCTCTTAACCACTACACCACACTGGCTTTCAAGTTGGATCCTAAGCATTACAAGAAGTGCTATACTTATAGAATAGCATGGATTTCATCATGGAGGTTTGCAGTGAGAAGGCTGTATGGTGAAATAAGCCTTAATTCCAGTTATCTTAGTAAAAATGTACAATGAGATAAATGTTGAATCTGTACTCTATGAATACTCAGAGCATAACTTAAACTTAAAGGTAGACAAAAGGTTACAGAACAAGGTTATCTACCTAGCCTCCAATCTACAAAGGTTTCAGGGAAATAATGCATATCATGATGGAATTACTCAAAAAACTGAGATCCTCTCTTCAGGCACATGATGCTGCCCTTGATTTTTCACTAGCTAGGATGAAAGGGGTCTCAGGGAAACACAGCAGAGGTTTGTACTTCATGGATAATGGAGAAGAGGAAGAATAGGAGAGTATTTGTAGTATAGGAGTGGTAAATGAGACCTTGAGAAAGGAGACCAATAAAATGGAAGATATAAAGAGAAATCTGGATTTTTAAAGATTTATTCTACTGACCTCCCAAATCACCATTATACTTTAGGACCTAGGGTAATACTCTGCATATATTACTCATGTTACAGCTGTTAGTTTCTCTTTAGTCAACCAATGACTGCTTACACAAGGACATTTTTGTCTATTTCTGAAATTTGTGATGTGAAGAAATGCAATTTTTCTTTGGAGGTTTGAACTGAGAAAAACTTCATCTTGCGTTTTAAGACATTTTCCTCTCTCTTGACAGAGAACAGGTAAGAACCGAGAGGCCAATTCAGTTGCTTTCCAGCCTCACCTCAGCCATCCTTTAAGAAATGCAAATAGGTCTAGCAAGAGACCATAGAATGGTCAAGCTCCCCCACCCCTGTCCCAGACAGGTGATATATAAACAGAGCCTTGGAGGCATTAAGTGTTAGAAAGACTTCAGAAAAAGATTCTGACAACTTCAGTGAAAGTTTCTTTAACCTGACCTGCTCAGTAAGAGGAGAAAGAGAGGTAAAAAAAAACCTCTGGGTATCAAAGAGGAGGTTTTTTTGGGGAGGTGGATTGATTCTATTGTGGCAGACAGGACTCTCATTGAGATTTGCAAGAAGCAACCATTGCCAGGTGTTGGCCTGCACACCTGAAAGAGTCTTCGAGGTAATGAAAACACCTGTAACTTTCTAAGCTAAGAAGCCTGCCTTATATTTAACTTCTGCTAGCTAGGGCTTGTGTAGAGGGAAAGACAGAGGAATCACATTATACCCCTTGATCTGGTTGTTGTGCCAAATGGTCACTCTTTGCTGAGCTCCTCCGCATTATACCCTTGTCTTTTGAATCCTTTACTTAGGCCAGTTTTTCATGGTGAAATTGCACTGGTGTGAGGATGAGGTATATACTTTTGCATCCTCATGGCTCCTGGAGCTGCAATGTGTCTGGCCTGGTGTGGCCCTGGCCCTGTGGTACTGCCTTGGCTCTGCAAATTTCAGAAATCGCTAGCAAGGTGGCATTTTTTAAATGCCCTTGTGCAATGGTGGAATTCAGCAGGTTTGCACCACCAGCAGAACCGGTTGTTAAAATGGGGCTTGTAAACAACCAGCTGTAAAATTATTTGAATCCCACCACTGGAACCAGTTGTTAAATTATCTGAATCCCATCACTTGCCATTGTGTCACCCTGGTGCCATGAAAAAACTGCAGGAGTAGATCCAGGCAAGAACTTTTTTATTTTTCCTGCCTCACCATTCTGGCCTGCCTGCCCAACACTTTCTGCACTGAAAGTGTGAGCTGAAAATGCAAATAGCAAAGGGGGGGGGTGCTTTGATCACATTAAGCAGAGGCTTGTGTGCAGCCCAAAGAGGAGGGACAGGGACACACTCTGTTGAGCCGTAGTGGCAAAAATCTATCTGCTGGAGGAGAGGGGGGAGATTTATGGGTGGAGTGGTGGAGAGGCGAGCATGAAAGGAATTGCAGCTTCCCAGCTGTCTGCATAAAAGGGCTCCATCCTCCTCTCCTAATTGGAGACTTTCATGCAGCTGTTGCAGAAAAGCTTCTGCTCCCCACTCACACACTTTCCTCCAGTTCTGCCTGGGAAAGGTAGACTGCTCTTCATTCCTCCTTCCCCCTTTTCTCTTTCTAAATCCATGGTTTCTCCCTCTGTGAAAATGAACGGTGGAATGGGGGTGACACAACCAGCAGCCAGTAAGAATGCGGGGAGCAGAGGTTGTCCGCATATGCATGTAATAGATTGCAGGGAAAATGAAAAATCCCTGTGCCCATGCAGAAAAAGCTGGAGCAGCATAGGGGCAGAAGCAGGGATCTGTGAAGAATCACAGACCGGGGCAAAATTGACCCAGTCTGTGAGATCCCGGGTCCATCCAGGTGCAATTTCGCCATGAAAAAAACAGCCTTAATTTGGTGCTATGCTGAGAATATGCTTGTGGGCATTTTTTTAAAAAATTAATGCTTTATAACTTTTGATATCACTGTCTGTACCACATAGCCCAGCAGATGGACCTGGCCTGGCAAGTTATCCGGAGACCTGGGTGCTGAGCGGTGCGAGATCGCCACCTTAGGCTTTGCAAGGTCGCGGCCACCAGGGACTTCCGGCGTGCCTCCACCAGTCAGCTCCGCAACACTGCAGGACTGGGGGGGCGGTGTAGCAATGTTCATCTGAGATTCCATTCCCTTCAGGGCTGCCCCCGTTCTAGAGATCACTGGCCTGGAGTGTGTCAGCCTGGAGTGGTTGGCCTCGGAGAGTATGGCTGTCCTCTTGGTGTACCGGTCGCCTAGCACACCGAGGGACAGTCTGCTGCGGCTGCTGGAGGTGGTGGCGGACTGGGCACTGAGGTTCCCCAGACTTATTGTCTTGGGTGACTTCAATGCCCATGTCGACGACGCCTCATGTACAGCGGCTGCGGACCTGGTGTCATCCATGGCAACACTGGGCCTCTCCTTGGTAAGTTCTGCCCCCACCCATGAGGCCGGTCACACACTGGATCTGGTGTTTGGTCTGGGGGTTGATATGGTCATATCCTCTATAGATAGAGTGCCATGGTCCGACCATTATGCCCTGAAGATTCGGATGGACTTGCCGCGTCAACCCCGTCTAGGTGAGGGGCAGATTTATGCCCGCCCGCGGAGACTTATGGATCCAATTGGTTTCCTGCATGCACTGCGGGACCCTGAACTCAATTTTCTGCACGCTCGGGATGAGCAGGTAGGAGGACTGGAACTCCCGGCTCTCCCAGATGCCATCGCAGACTGTTGTTCCCCGGGCGTCCTCTTTCTCGCCTTCGCGTGTTCGGCAGTGCTCCTCTGGTATACCGAGGAGCTGCGCCCGCCATATGAAACGTGGTGCTTAGACGACTTTTAGAGCGTAGTGTGGAGGAGATCTTCCAGTGATGGCTGCCGTACGGAAGCATCTTATAGGACGCTTATGAAGGCCTATGAGAGATGGCAACTAAGCGAGGCTTTAAGAGGGCTTTCTTCTCCTCCTCATTACGCGCTTCCTGCTAGCTCCCGCCCGGCTCAATTGTTCCGTGATAATTACGGGTCCTTGACCTCCTTATCGAGGAAGGGTCTAGCAGGTAATTGTTGATTAGTTATTAGCTGTGAGGCATTCATGAGCTTTTTTTGCGGATAAAATCACATCGCTTTGCCAGGACCTCCCTGCCACATTATCTACAATCAGTGAACTGGAGGCTCCCCTTGCCGTCTTCAGGCCCAAGTTTGACCCAGTTCTCCTGCTCCTCTCGAGAGCCGCTGTCGACAGGGCCTTGGCTGCTGTTAGGACCTACTATCTGTTCTTCTGGATCCGTGCCCCTCCTGGCTCATTAAAGCTTGCCAGGCGGAGCTACGAATTCCCATCTGTTGGAACATCATCAATGGCTCCCTTTGAGCAAGGAGTCTTTCCAGATGGGTTGGAAGGAGGCAATGGTCCTGCCCACTCTTTGAAAAGACCATCATTAGATCCTGGCGATCCTGGCCAATTACCACCCCATTTCGAACCTTTCATTTCTGGGGAAGGTAATTGAGAGAGTGAAATCAGTGTTGGAGCAGCTCTTCCAGGGGCTTCCACCGGATGACGATCGGCCTTCTCGACCCCTTCCAGTCCGGCTTCCGTGCTTTTTCCAGAAGGCATCGTGGACAGAGACTGCTCTTTGTCGCCATCACAGTTACGATCTCCGTCAGTATGCAGCTTGACCGAGTAGCGGATCGGCGCTGCGCTTGGTTTTGTTAGGATCTTACCGCGAGTGTTTGATATGGTACGATCATGACTCTTTTGACCCACCACCTGGCCGCGGTCCGGGGTACGAGGGCACTGTCCTTCAGTGGATTGCCTTCGTTTCTCTGGGGCCCGGAGCCAGCAAGTGTGGTGCCGAGAATGAAGCTCCTCTCGGAAGTGCCCGCTGATTGCGGAGTACCCCAGGGGGCACTACTGTCCCCGCTGTTATTTAACATCTATATGCGACCCACTTGCTCAGCTGGTATCGGGAGCTGTAGGGCTGATCATAAATCAATCAATATGCCGTGGCGACACTCAGCCTATCTCTGGGTTGATGGGAGGGGAGGGCTGTTATTCTGTTGATGGAGGGGGGGAGCAGTTGCCGCCCCTGTGGCCTCTACACAGCATTGTTTGGAGAGCAGTCAGCTGGGTTGGTTGCAGCAGAGCAGAGCTGAAACTGAATCTATCGAAAAGATCCCTATGGCTGGGCCGTGAGGGAGAGGGCTCGGGATTTCCAGCGCTGCCGTTGTGGGAGGGGGCCTCATTGGCGCCGCCTCCGCTCGCCAAGAGTCTGGGGTCCACGCTGGATTCGCTCTCTTTCGAGTGGAGACTCCAGGTGGCGCCTTACAACCTCAAGACTGCCCATTTTTTTTCCATGTCTTCTCTTTCATCAGGCCCGGCGGTTGGCCCCCTTCCTCTCCCAAACAGACTCCAGCCACAGTGATCCCATGCAAACGGTCACCTCCCAGGCTAGACCATTGTAACTTCGGCTCCTATGCGGGCCTTCTCTCTGCGCTTTGATTTGGAAACTAAAGCTTTGGTCCAAAATTCAGGTAGCTGCGTAATTCCGTCTGGCTCGGCCAGGAGGCGCCTTTTAGAGATTTATTATCCAGCCCTGCGTGAATTGGCTAAGCTTCAGCCTGCATTGGCTCCCAGGCTTGAATTCCAGGAACTCAAATCCTTCTTCAAGCGAATTGGTGAGTTCTGACCTTTAAGGCATTACTGTGGTCTGGGGACCCTCGGTACCCCTTCAGGACCGGGCATCACAAATTCCCCCATATGTCAAAACCTTTACTCGGACCTCTGTGTTCCAGCAGAGGCCAATCAGCTGGTGGTCCCTGCCCCTCAATGATGCTTGGCCTGGCCTCCACACGGGCCAGGACTTTCACAGCGGCTGGCCCCGGCCTGGTGGAACACCCTCCCACCAACTGTCCGAGACCCTGCCTGTGGGTCTTGGTGAGTTCCACAGGGCCTGTAAAAGAACTGTGTTGTTCCACCAGGCCTTTGGAGTGTCCAGCCATTATCATGTGAAATTTTCCCCCCACTGCTCACTGCTTTGGCTCTGGTACAACATGAGCTCTCCTAACTCATGATTGAGGGGCCTGCCATCCCCTTCTTGGGGTGGGTTTTTAAATTGAACCTGGATTTCAGCCTCTTGTTTGGGCACATTTGCTAATCGTTCCAGTCAGCTGTTTTTTTATGTATTTTAAGATGTCCATTTATTGATGCAGGAGCCCTATGTTTTGTATTTGTACCCGGATTTGCGTTCCCTAGCTTATTGTTTTTATATTATGTTGTTCATCGTCTGGAGCCATTTGGGGATCGGGCGGTATAGAAATTAAGCATAAATAAATTACAATAATAATACAATAATAATGGCCATTGTCAATAATAATAATAAATAATAATAATAAATGGTTAAATAATAATAATAATAGACAATAATATCATAATAATGTGTGTATATGAGCCTCTCCACTATCCTGAACACACTATTTAAACACACTATTTAAAAAGTACAGGAGGAAGCAGAGAGACAGTCAGTTGGGAAGTGATAACTCCACCAGTGGTGCACAAGGCAGTAAGCTGTTTCCATGATAACCAAGACAGCAGATGGCAGGAGACATTGAGAACTTGGAAAGGAAGCTTGGAATGTAGACCTTCCCAGTAGGCAATTCCTACAAAGGCCAGGTTGAGGGCAGCAGTTGAACAGAGAGAGAGCAAAAAGCCTTCCAGGTGTTGGGAACACATTTTATGGCATTGTAGAATAGGGTCTGCAGGTCAGAGCAGGACTGTTCCACCACAGGTTGTATGGTGGTTAGTCTACATCCACACAAAAGTTTTACTTGACTCACATTTGCCAAGATACAATGAGTAGCAAGGGAGATGCCCACTGCATTAAGAATTACTGTCATAAGCAAGATTTCAAACTTTCCTTTCTATTTATGCTGGCTTGCAGCCCTATGGATCTGAAAACACAGCTGAAGCAATGCAGACTTCCACTGGTGGAAATGCCCTCCCTGGGGCACTTACGCTGGCGGAAGGGTGATCCTGTCACTGTGCAGGTGCTACTGCCCTCCCTCTGTGCTGAAGCACAGCACTAGATGCCATTGCAGTGTCACAGGGCCATTTCCACCAACATAGCAAGGATGGGCCAGGGGCATGGCTGGGAGAGAAGCTCACATTAGTCAGTGACTGGGAGTTCTGACTTACAGGACCTTAGCCCGTGGCTTAAGCAGATGTGGGGTAATGGAACTTCTTGGTGGCAGCACTGGCAGAAAACCCCTTTAAAAGTAATGTGGCAGCATGGCTGCAAAGCCACAACTGGCCACTCAACCTTCGAGAATCAAGGGCTGCACCGCAAGTAGTAGGGATAGATTCCTCCCAGAATTTGAAGAAGAATTCTACAAATGGCAGGGAGACCAAGAAAAAAAAAGTAGCTCTAAGCCGGATTTGCAAGGAGGCTTGCCTTAAGCGCAAGTTATTTAACCCTGCTCAAATCTGTTGACAGTAGTGAAAATCATTTTTTTTTATCTTAAAATGTTTTAACTATTATTGTAAGCTACCTTGAACAATGTGGAAAGTTTGGATCCAAAATGTTTTAGCATATAAAAAAAAAGTAACCCTACATTAGTTGGGAAGACTAGAATAGATCTAGAGGAGTAAATCCTCCATTGAGGACTAGCATCTTGAATCCTGGGTCAGCTAAGAAAGCAATGCTAAGACTGTTCTGATGGACCTAAGGAAAATGGCATCTAAAAACTCCATTCTGTATAACACTACTTCAAAGCTAGGAGCATGCTGAGGCAGGAAAAATATGACTGTGAAGGGTTAATTCCTCAAAAAACACGTATTTGTGTGGTGTTTAGAACCAGTCAGTTGCTGACAGGATTATTGATTGGAACTCTTGGAACTGTAGGGGTCAGGTGTATTTAGGGTTGGTGTAGGTGGTGTTGGCAGGGATTCCCACAAGAGAATTGTGGGGAAAGGACTCTAGTCAAAAAGGGGAATAAACTTCTGAAGAAAAATAATTCTTATTATAGATTCTAGAAACAGAGCTCCTGAACTGTGTTTATAGAACAAAGGATGCTGGCTGAGTGAGAGAGATGATGTCAGAGAGAGACCCATCTCTAGCCAGGAGGGGAACTTAAACTTTGTGTGGGAGAAGAATTCTCATCCCTAGTTCTGAGGTAGATTTACTTTAAAAGATCTGAAGTGATCCTATAGTTTGGGGAAGTCTAAAGGGAAAAGGTGAGTGAGGTGAATAATCCAGCCGTTTCTGCATGGCCAAAATATCCCGGGGTGAGCAAGAAAAAAAATCCCTGTGCAGCTGATAATTCTGCACAGTTCCCAGTGCTAATGTGGGCCTGACCTGTTGTTGTTCAGCAATATTTACCTTAACCTGGGATTTTCAAAAATTGCCAGTTTGAAGGTTCTTTTTAAAAATCTGGGTGTGACCCTGCTTGTGCCTGCTACTGTGCAAAAACCAATCTGGATCAGGACCCATTT
Organism: Sphaerodactylus townsendi; assembly: GCF_021028975.2. Lineage (NCBI taxonomy): Eukaryota > Metazoa > Chordata > Lepidosauria > Squamata > Sphaerodactylidae > Sphaerodactylus > Sphaerodactylus townsendi. Next base: position 40,354,963 of record NC_059425.1, on the reverse strand, counting down.
ATTTTTCTTGCCAAGTTGCCTGATCTCGCTGCCTGATGTTCATTCAAGCTGCCACTTAAAAACAACAGCCAATCAGAATGCGGGACACCAGGCATGCTCAGATATGCTTCCGAAGTAAATACAGAAGTCCTGGGGCTTGTCGGAGCAAACTGGAGCATTTCCTTCCAGTTCTAACTCTGCTCCTGGGAAGAAGAGGGGAGCCATGCAGATGAAGAAACAGGGATAAATTAGATGCATTATGTAAGAACCCGGTTCAAACTGTTACCCTACTCTTCATACCCCGCTTTATTGGAATATGGATTTCATATGATTTTCCTACAATATGTACTGGCAAATGCCAACAGCCATATAGTTGTGTGTGTGTAGCAGAATGTCCAGATATTAATACAGGCCAAAATGTGCAAAAAGATCTATTAGCAAAATTAAGATTGTTAAAAGGGTTAATGCAGTCAGCCGAGACTGGAAGCCCCATGGACATGCATCTTGATTACCACACCCCACCAAGGTTGCTGTATTACAAGGGATCTAGGATACACCTCATCATAAGGCTTTGCATTTCCTCTGCCATTAGAAACCATCTCCTTAACAATCGTTCCCCCCCTGATCGACTCAACGCCTCAGCCAAATTTAAATACCTGGGCAAAGACTCCAAGAAGACACTCTGTATAAGTAATTCAAGGCTAACCCTGAAGACAATTGACTCTACTGTCCCAACATTTAGAAGACAAAAAACGAGCTATTAATTAGCTCAGCCCAGCAATCCCAGCATGGAAACCCAGAAAATCCAGGAAAATGAAACCTACTTGCTCCCCCAAACCCCATTCTGCACTAAGGGGTATAAAAGTACCATTCACCTCAGTGCTCATTTTACTGGCGTGAACCTCTCTTGGTCAAGTTGGATGTGAGACACGATATCGTCCTTCGTTTGGATTTCCATGCTGGCATAGGAATCCTTGCCTTCTTCCAGAACTTCTCAGCTGAACTTAGGTAACGTATAGTCCCCACTGCTTCCCTTCCCACTCCATCATCCAAACCTACTTTCCACCTTTTTTATATCTCTTAGGAACTGTGTGTAAGCTTCTTCATGTCTCACTGTATTAATGTATTGCATCAAAAACTGATAAAAATATTTAAATTCAATTTGGTCTCTTTGTATTCTCTGTGGAACGTTTCAAAAGCCAAGTCTGGTATAGCTGTCTAAAAGATTCCATCTAGTCTGCCCCTATTCACCAAATTTTCCCCCACCCCTCTCCTATTCTCCTGAGTTTAATAAAATTCTAATGTTTTATGGCTGAACTTTGAAAAGCCTCTAGCATGATAATCTCTGAGATCAAATACAGGAGAAAGAAAAAATTACCTCAGGCTGTTTCCGCATGAATGTGAAAGCGGCCGGGTTGGCGTACTTGACGCCGACCCGACGACGCTAGGACCGTCCGCGCAGATGGTCCTAGAAAGAGCCAGGCAGCCGGCGCTGCGGAGCGCCGGTGCCCGGCCGACCCGGCGTGTCCCCGGGCCTCCAGCGTGTCGCCGAGGCCTGGGGACACGCCCCCTGCCCCTGAGCGCCTGCTCCAGTGGCGCAGGGCAGGGGGGCGTGTCCCCAGGCCTCAGCAACGCGCCAGAGGCCTGGGGACAAGGTAAGTACAGGGAAAAGGGGGGGAAAGCGCAGGGAAGCCACTGCTGTTCGCATGGCAGCGGCTTCCAGCCGGCGTTTCCCCAACAAGTGCGCTTCCGAGCACACTGGGGAAACGCCGGCGTGGGGACGGGCGGGCGGCGCGAGGGTGGCGCTGCGAAGCAGCGACTTATAACGCAGCAGCACTAAGCCCTGATAGAATGGCGGCCACGGGGACTGTGTTTTGGCCGTCTGACGCCATTAATGGCTCCCGATCTCGGAAACAGCCTTAGTTTCTTAAACTGATTCAGTTATACATGTACTTTGGTGAGGTATGAAACCACAGTTGGGACAATTGAATGAAACTCCTCAGAAAATTATGTACAGAAAAATGGACAAGAGAGATTATGAACGAATTACAGAAAAATTAGTGAACATTCTTGCCTATTGGTACTGGTGTGTATGTGGGGATTGGAAGATACCCCAACATCACAGGTCTACTCAAAACTCAAGAAAGTGTTCTTAAGATGGCACAACAAATTACATCTTCATCATAATGAAACAATGTGCTTTCAGGATCCATTTCACTGTGGGGAGAATTAGTGCAAATTTTGCACATGTGGAAGAAAACCTGGCATCCAAGACACTGACTCTATGAAGAAGACAAAAGTGTTAAGAATTCTTAGAAAAAGTCCTGAAAGTCAAATTATACATACATACATACATACATACATACATACATACATACATACATACATACGGGGGGGGGTGGGGGGGGGGGGGGGTGGGGGGGGGGGGGGGTGGGGGGGGGGGGGGGTGGGGGGGGGGGGGGGTGGGGGGGGGGGGGGGTGGGGGGGGGGGGGGGTGGGGGGGGGGGGGGGTGGGGGGGGGGGGGGGTGGGGGGGGGGGGGGGTGGGGGGGGGGGGGGGTGGGGGGGGGGGGGGGTGGGGGGGGGGGGGGGTGGGGGGGGGGGGGGGTGGGGGGGGGGGGGGGTGGGGGGGGGGGGGGGTGGGGGGGGGGGGGGGTGGGGGGGGGGGGGGGTGGGGGGGGGGGGGGGTGGGGGGGGGGGGGGGTGGGGGGGGGGGGGGGTGGGGGGGGGGGGGGGTGGGGGGGGGGGGGGGTGGGGGGGGGGGGGGGTGGGGGGGGGGGGGGGTGGGGGGGGGGGGGGGTGGGGGGGGGGGGGGGTGGGGGGGGGGGGGGGTGGGGGGGGGGGGGGGTGGGGGGGGGGGGGGGTGGGGGGGGGGGGGGGTGGGGGGGGGGGGGGGTGGGGGGGGGGGGGGGTGGGGGGGGGGGGGGGTGGGGGGGGGGGGGGGTGGGGGGGGGGGGGGGTGGGGGGGGGGGGGGGTGGGGGGGGGGGGGGGTGGGGGGGGGGGGGGGTGGGGGGGGGGGGGGGTGGGGGGGGGGGGGGGTGGGGGGGGGGGGGGGTGGGGGGGGGGGGGGGTGGGGGGGGGGGGGGGTGGGGGGGGGGGGGGGTGGGGGGGGGGGGGGGTGGGGGGGGGGGGGGGTGGGGGGGGGGGGGGGTGGGGGGGGGGGGGGGTGGGGGGGGGGGGGGGTGGGGGGGGGGGGGGGTGGGGGGGGGGGGGGGTGGGGGGGGGGGGGGGTGGGGGGGGGGGGGGGTGGGGGGGGGGGGGGGTGGGGGGGGGGGGGGGTGGGGGGGGGGGGGGGTGGGGGGGGGGGGGGGTGGGGGGGGGGGGGGGTGGGGGGGGGGGGGGGTGGGGGGGGGGGGGGGTGGGGGGGGGGGGGGGTGGGGGGGGGGGGGGGTGGGGGGGGGGGGGGGTGGGGGGGGGGGGGGGTGGGGGGGGGGGGGGGTGGGGGGGGGGGGGGGTGGGGGGGGGGGGGGGTGGGGGGGGGGGGGGGTGGGGGGGGGGGGGGGTGGGGGGGGGGGGGGGTGGGGGGGGGGGGGGGTGGGGGGGGGGGGGGGTGGGGGGGGGGGGGGGTGGGGGGGGGGGGGGGTGGGGGGGGGGGGGGGTGGGGGGGGGGGGGGGTGGGGGGGGGGGGGGGTGGGGGGGGGGGGGGGTGGGGGGGGGGGGGGGTGGGGGGGGGGGGGGGTGGGGGGGGGGGGGGGTGGGGGGGGGGGGGGGTGGGGGGGGGGGGGGGTGGGGGGGGGGGGGGGTGGGGGGGGGGGGGGGTGGGGGGGGGGGGGGGTGGGGGGGGGGGGGGGTGGGGGGGGGGGGGGGTGGGGGGGGGGGGGGGTGGGGGGGGGGGGGGGTGGGGGGGGGGGGGGGTGGGGGGGGGGGGGGGTGGGGGGGGGGGGGGGTGGGGGGGGGGGGGGGTGGGGGGGGGGGGGGGTGGGGGGGGGGGGGGGTGGGGGGGGGGGGGGGTGGGGGGGGGGGGGGGTGGGGGGGGGGGGGGGTGGGGGGGGGGGGGGGTGGGGGGGGGGGGGGGTGGGGGGGGGGGGGGGTGGGGGGGGGGGGGGGTGGGGGGGGGGGGGGGTGGGGGGGGGGGGGGGTGGGGGGGGGGGGGGGTGGGGGGGGGGGGGGGTGGGGGGGGGGGGGGGTGGGGGGGGGGGGGGGTGGGGGGGGGGGGGGGTGGGGGGGGGGGGGGGTGGGGGGGGGGGGGGGTGGGGGGGGGGGGGGGTGGGGGGGGGGGGGGGTGGGGGGGGGGGGGGGTGGGGGGGGGGGGGGGTGGGGGGGGGGGGGGGTGGGGGGGGGGGGGGGTGGGGGGGGGGGGGGGTGGGGGGGGGGGGGGGTGGGGGGGGGGGGGGGTGGGGGGGGGGGGGGGTGGGGGGGGGGGGGGGTGGGGGGGGGGGGGGGTGGGGGGGGGGGGGGGTGGGGGGGGGGGGGGGTGGGGGGGGGGGGGGGTGGGGGGGGGGGGGGGTGGGGGGGGGGGGGGGTGGGGGGGGGGGGGGGTGGGGGGGGGGGGGGGTGGGGGGGGGGGGGGGTGGGGGGGGGGGGGGGTGGGGGGGGGGGGGGGTGGGGGGGGGGGGGGGTGGGGGGGGGGGGGGGTGGGGGGGGGGGGGGGTGGGGGGGGGGGGGGGTGGGGGGGGGGGGGGGTGGGGGGGGGGGGGGGTGGGGGGGGGGGGGGGTGGGGGGGGGGGGGGGTGGGGGGGGGGGGGGGTGGGGGGGGGGGGGGGTGGGGGGGGGGGGGGGTGGGGGGGGGGGGGGGTGGGGGGGGGGGGGGGTGGGGGGGGGGGGGGGTGGGGGGGGGGGGGGGTGGGGGGGGGGGGGGGTGGGGGGGGGGGGGGGTGGGGGGGGGGGGGGGTGGGGGGGGGGGGGGGTGGGGGGGGGGGGGGGTGGGGGGGGGGGGGGGTGGGGGGGGGGGGGGGTGGGGGGGGGGGGGGGTGGGGGGGGGGGGGGGTGGGGGGGGGGGGGGGTGGGGGGGGGGGGGGGTGGGGGGGGGGGGGGGTGGGGGGGGGGGGGGGTGGGGGGGGGGGGGGGTGGGGGGGGGGGGGGGTGGGGGGGGGGGGGGGTGGGGGGGGGGGGGGGTGGGGGGGGGGGGGGGTGGGGGGGGGGGGGGGTGGGGGGGGGGGGGGGTGGGGGGGGGGGGGGGTGGGGGGGGGGGGGGGTGGGGGGGGGGGGGGGTGGGGGGGGGGGGGGGTGGGGGGGGGGGGGGGTGGGGGGGGGGGGGGGTGGGGGGGGGGGGGGGTGGGGGGGGGGGGGGGTGGGGGGGGGGGGGGGTGGGGGGGGGGGGGGGTGGGGGGGGGGGGGGGTGGGGGGGGGGGGGGGTGGGGGGGGGGGGGGGTGGGGGGGGGGGGGGGTGGGGGGGGGGGGGGGTGGGGGGGGGGGGGGGTGGGGGGGGGGGGGGGTGGGGGGGGGGGGGGGTGGGGGGGGGGGGGGGTGGGGGGGGGGGGGGGTGGGGGGGGGGGGGGGTGGGGGGGGGGGGGGGTGGGGGGGGGGGGGGGTGGGGGGGGGGGGGGGTGGGGGGGGGGGGGGGTGGGGGGGGGGGGGGGTGGGGGGGGGGGGGGGTGGGGGGGGGGGGGGGTGGGGGGGGGGGGGGGTGGGGGGGGGGGGGGGTGGGGGGGGGGGGGGGTGGGGGGGGGGGGGGGTGGGGGGGGGGGGGGGTGGGGGGGGGGGGGGGTGGGGGGGGGGGGGGGTGGGGGGGGGGGGGGGTGGGGGGGGGGGGGGGTGGGGGGGGGGGGGGGTGGGGGGGGGGGGGGGTGGGGGGGGGGGGGGGTGGGGGGGGGGGGGGGTGGGGGGGGGGGGGGGTGGGGGGGGGGGGGGGTGGGGGGGGGGGGGGGTGGGGGGGGGGGGGGGTGGGGGGGGGGGGGGGTGGGGGGGGGGGGGGGTGGGGGGGGGGGGGGGTGGGGGGGGGGGGGGGTGGGGGGGGGGGGGGGTGGGGGGGGGGGGGGGTGGGGGGGGGGGGGGGTGGGGGGGGGGGGGGGTGGGGGGGGGGGGGGGTGGGGGGGGGGGGGGGTGGGGGGGGGGGGGGGTGGGGGGGGGGGGGGGTGGGGGGGGGGGGGGGTGGGGGGGGGGGGGGGTGGGGGGGGGGGGGGGTGGGGGGGGGGGGGGGTGGGGGGGGGGGGGGGTGGGGGGGGGGGGGGGTGGGGGGGGGGGGGGGTGGGGGGGGGGGGGGGTGGGGGGGGGGGGGGGTGGGGGGGGGGGGGGGTGGGGGGGGGGGGGGGTGGGGGGGGGGGGGGGTGGGGGGGGGGGGGGGTGGGGGGGGGGGGGGGTGGGGGGGGGGGGGGGTGGGGGGGGGGGGGGGTGGGGGGGGGGGGGGGTGGGGGGGGGGGGGGGTGGGGGGGGGGGGGGGTGGGGGGGGGGGGGGGTGGGGGGGGGGGGGGGTGGGGGGGGGGGGGGGTGGGGGGGGGGGGGGGTGGGGGGGGGGGGGGGTGGGGGGGGGGGGGGGTGGGGGGGGGGGGGGGTGGGGGGGGGGGGGGGTGGGGGGGGGGGGGGGTGGGGGGGGGGGGGGGTGGGGGGGGGGGGGGGTGGGGGGGGGGGGGGGTGGGGGGGGGGGGGGGTGGGGGGGGGGGGGGGTGGGGGGGGGGGGGGGTGGGGGGGGGGGGGGGTGGGGGGGGGGGGGGGTGGGGGGGGGGGGGGGTGGGGGGGGGGGGGGGTGGGGGGGGGGGGGGGTGGGGGGGGGGGGGGGTGGGGGGGGGGGGGGGTGGGGGGGGGGGGGGGTGGGGGGGGGGGGGGGTGGGGGGGGGGGGGGGTGGGGGGGGGGGGGGGTGGGGGGGGGGGGGGGTGGGGGGGGGGGGGGGTGGGGGGGGGGGGGGGTGGGGGGGGGGGGGGGTGGGGGGGGGGGGGGGTGGGGGGGGGGGGGGGTGGGGGGGGGGGGGGGTGGGGGGGGGGGGGGGTGGGGGGGGGGGGGGGTGGGGGGGGGGGGGGGTGGGGGGGGGGGGGGGTGGGGGGGGGGGGGGGTGGGGGGGGGGGGGGGTGGGGGGGGGGGGGGGTGGGGGGGGGGGGGGGTGGGGGGGGGGGGGGGTGGGGGGGGGGGGGGGTGGGGGGGGGGGGGGGTGGGGGGGGGGGGGGGTGGGGGGGGGGGGGGGTGGGGGGGGGGGGGGGTGGGGGGGGGGGGGGGTGGGGGGGGGGGGGGGTGGGGGGGGGGGGGGGTGGGGGGGGGGGGGGGTGGGGGGGGGGGGGGGTGGGGGGGGGGGGGGGTGGGGGGGGGGGGGGGTGGGGGGGGGGGGGGGTGGGGGGGGGGGGGGGTGGGGGGGGGGGGGGGTGGGGGGGGGGGGGGGTGGGGGGGGGGGGGGGTGGGGGGGGGGGGGGGTGGGGGGGGGGGGGGGTGGGGGGGGGGGGGGGTGGGGGGGGGGGGGGGTGGGGGGGGGGGGGGGTGGGGGGGGGGGGGGGTGGGGGGGGGGGGGGGTGGGGGGGGGGGGGACTGCGGCTCTCCAGATGTTCAGGAACTACAATTCCCATCAGCCTCTGTCAGCATGGCCAATTGGCCATGCTGGTAGGGGCTGATGGGAATTGTAGTTCCTGAACATCTGGAGAGCCGCAGGTTCCCTACCCCTGATCTAGCCCTTCCAAACAAGTGTCCCTCATCCTTTTGTCCCTGAACTAACTTCAGTTCCGCTGTGTCTGACATCCATGCCACCCCACATCCAACATGGGCATTGGATTCTGCCTCCTCAGATATTTCTTCAGGAATGGGCAAATATCACCCACTCTGCAACAACCTCCACTATTCCTCTCTATCCTTCACCTATATCCTAGACTCCTTGAAGCTTTGTATGTGGGTGTGTTTTGCCAAACTGTGTGTGTACCTTTTATTATTATTATTCTTTAATAAAATTGTTAAACTTTACTTAAATTCTGGTTACCTGCAGCTTTCTAAAAGGAAAACTCACTGTAAAGCACAGGTGGAAAAGATCCCAATTACCCTTCCTCTTGCAGCGCAAGGTCTGTCCTCACTAATTCTCCAACCTAAAATGGGACAGATCCCTCTAATTTGGGTAACAGCAGAGTTTTAGGAAAGGAGGGGGTTCAATGAGCATATGATTCCACAGAACCTATTGTCCAGAGCTGCCATTTCCTCCAGGGAATCAGATCTTTAATTGAACTCCATGGAGTGTGTGCAGAATAGGTTGCCATGTGTATTCTTCTGGGGTGCCTGATGGTAAGTGTGCTGTGGTGTTTGGCACAAACTGGAATCTGAAGTTTCTGATTTGTCTTAAAGAGTGCATTACAGTGGTCTAGCTTAGTGGTAACCATAGTTTGGATCCATTTGGCCAAATCAGCTGAATCAAGGTAGGGTGCATCTTTCAGACTATTGCTCTTTTTTTTGCAGTTGCATTAACTTCTTTATTCAGTAATAGAGCTAGATCCACTATAACCCATTGTTCAAAATTCTAAAGCAGCAGCTATAAAGACTCCGCTTTTTATTCGCAAGTAACCAGTTCCTTCTTAAAGGAACAGACGCAGTAACAAAGACTGGTTGCTTAGGGCTGTTCTGTGAAAAGACGATTCAGTCCAAACCCATTGATTCCAGGGGTTGTACACAGCATCACACTGAAAACTGCCTTATGGACAGGTCATTCTTAGCTCATATACTTCTCTAATGTAGAGATATGGACCAGTTAATCTCACTGGCTGTCCATTTTATCTGAATCATGAATGTTCCTGGCTAGAGACTGGGCTGGAATTTTATATCAATTGATCAAAGTCAGTCTACTTTCTAACCTCAACATAGGGCATAATTGGATGACAATTAATCATTTTGAGTTTTGAAAAACTGCAATCTTTCTCCAGCTTCTGCCCAGAACAAAATGTTCCATAACTCATTTCTGTCAAAAAATGAATATACAAGCAATTGGTTTTCATAACAAGAAGTTAATGAAAACAGTGGTTTGTATTTTAAAAGACATTAATCAATTACAAAGAAGATTGGTGACATATTTAACACCAAATGTTTGCCATTCCATATCCAATTTGCAAGCCATGAGAAGACAATCCTTACCCATGAGGAGATGATGGTCAGTTGCAGCTAGTTTACCTAGTAAGCCTGATTCAAAACAGAGCTAGCCAAGACTGAATTAATTACGCTGTAAGGCCTCCCTGCTCAGAACCCATGCTGAGAGCCCTCCTAACTGTTGCTTCCTTTCTTTTTGTAACCTGAGGACCCAACTAGACATGATGGCATCCCAGTGTTTGACCTGTGAACATGCCACCATTTTAAAGTCTAGGGAGATAATTTAAAATTGCTATAAGAGCCTCATCCTGACAGAACTTATAGCAGGATAAGGTGTTCTTGTCCCCTTCCCATGCCTTTTCAAGTACTCAAGCTGCTTCAGCCCCCCAAAAATGCCTGTTTCACCACTTGAAAAGGCAAGTGAGGGTGGTAGAAACCAGAGCACCTCATCTCATTCCTCTGTGAACCCAATTGAGATAGGGGCATCACATCATAGCATTTTAAAATTATCTCCTTGGGTTTTAAAATGGTGGTGGCATCTGTGGTCAGACCCAGAGAACCAATCACATCTAGTTGGGTCCTCACTCAACAATAGTGGGTAGGATTTTTATTTTATTTGTTCAAAGAATTTCTGTGCTGCCTTTCCACTTTATTTAGGATTCCCAAGCCAGAAAACATGAAAACCTTTTAAACACTGAAATATTTCAGACATCCAAAAGCATAATGTAAATACCTAAAAACATAATGTAAATACCTAAAAAATATAAATACACTCACAGTGGGACCATGGTTAGAATTTAAACCTAATCACACCTATGTCTACAACAGTTCCATGGCTGTCTTGAATTATGGAAAATGTAGTTCAAAAGTTCTTGATGTCTAGGAGGCCCCACTACAGTGGTCATCCAATGTGACACCACAAAATGTGCAAAATGTGACACCAGGTGAGTTTTATGTTTGTCTGTTCAGCCGTAGGAACTCCAGAAAGGTGTTGGGAAACGTTTTCCCCTTTTGCAAATCCCCCTTTCAAAGCATCAAAAAGAGAACTGAGGCAGGTTCAACAAACAAAACTAAAATTTATCAAACTAGATGGGATCAGGAGATATTTCAATGGATGGAAATCAGGGAGAAATTAACTATATACAAACATCAGTTTTGGTACAGGCACAGTTCTTAATCAGGCTTTATAAGTTTCTTCAGTTGCTCAGATGTTATGAGAGATTCATTACTTTCAGGTGGTACAAATAGATGTTACTGGCTAACAAAGGTTTCAATGAAAATGTGGCATGGATTATGAAAAACCTGCTCTGGGTCTGGAATGACAGCCTCAATGTTCCAAAATGGAATGGTGGTCCTTGGAAGAGGAGGAGGAGGAGGAGGAGGAATTTGGCTTACAAGCTCCTTTCCCTTCCTCTCCCCACAACAGACACCTTGTGAAGTAGGCGGGGCTGATAGAGTTCCAAAGAACTGTGCCAAGGTCCCAAGGTCACCCAGCAGAAATGTAGGAGTGTGGAAACACATCTGGTTCACCAAATAAGCCTCTGCCACTCAGGTAGAGGAGTGGAGAATCAAACCCAGTTCTCCAGATTAGAAGACACATGCTCCTAATCATATCACCACACTGGCCCTGGGACTAGAATGCCCTGGGCCTACAATGTCATCCCCCAGAATGGAATGACACCTCATCCTAAATGAATAGGGTAGCAACCCTCCCCCTTCTTCCAAAGAAGGTCATCCATCTGAGCAACCAGGACAGTTAAGTGCCAAAACCAAGCCTGAAACCCAATTGAAATGGGTCCAGATAATTGCTTTCATTCAGAAGTGCCTGGAATTGAGTGAAGATAATCCATTTTAGAATCTTTCCCCCCTAGATATAAATAGATAACAGAAAGTGGGTTTTTTAAACATTCATGTTGCATTGACCTTATTTGCAACCTACATTAAAAATAAAATTGACTTGAGGCTTTTGTAGCATCCCATATAAAGGCGCTTCTCAGTGACTTCTAGCCACAGTTAAACTAGTGTTCCTCCCTTTCTTTAAAAAAAAGCCAGTATGAAAAAAAATGTCTGCTTCTCTGACCTTGCTGCTGTACCTGTTTGCAGTACTCTGGAGAATAACTTGTTGCCTTGTTATAAGGAGTTACCATTCCTTTGCTCTGAGGGGCTAGATTCATGAGCTGAGAGTGATGTTGGGTTAAAAAAACCTGTTATGTTACAACCTTCAAAATATAGGCATCTTTTATATTTACACACAAGTATGTAAGAAACCTCAATGATTTACACTTCTTTAAAATCTGAAGGGTCAGTCACTCCTAAATACAAAGTTAATGGGAGGAGCTGTAGTGGCGGAAATAGGAAAGAGTTCTTTTTATGCCAGCATGAGCACCATGATAGAGATTTAGTGCTGTTAATCACAGGGGTGCTTCTGTGCATTGTGCTGTTGAAAAAAGCCATTTTATCAAAATGACAACTTGATGGTGCATAGATACAGCTCCTTTATGACTTACATGTCGTGTTTGCTCAGTTCATTCAGCCAGACAGTGTTTTTGTTATCACCCACCTTGTAGGGTCAACAGCCTATGGACGTGGAGGAAATCTGCATACATTTTTTCGATTTCAGGCTACATGGCTGATAACAAACTTTATAAAGTCTGAGATTGCATTGGCCCATCAATATATAACCTTCATTAAAAGCCCACTATTACAATACTATGGTGTGCAAGAGACAAAGCACATAAGAAGAGCCTTGTTGGATCAGACCAGTGGTCCAGCTAATTCAGCATGCTATTTTACACAGTGGCCAATCTCTCCAGGTCCAACACTCAATGATATATAGACCAAGATTTTTCCCCAACGTCACTTGTTAACACTGGTATGCTGAAGTTTCTACCTCTAAATATGGAGGTTTCCTTTAATTATCACCGCTAGTAGCCATTGATGATCCTATCCAATCCCATTTTCAGACTATGTTAGTAGCTATCGCTCTATTCCCCGGAAGTGAATCTCATTATTTAATTATTTGTTGAGTGAAGAAGTCTTTCCTTTTGTCTGTACTGAATCTGTTGCCATCAACTTTGTTGGGAGCTCCTGAGCTTTACATTTACTCTATTCAACTTTTCAACCCAAAGATAATTTTATAATGTATTGTTGAAGGCTTTCATGGCCAAATTCAACTGGTTGTTGTGGGTTTTCCAGGCTGTGTGGCCATGGTCTGGTAAATATTGTTCCTGAGGAACAAGATCTACCCAACCACAGCCACACAGCCTGGAAAACCCACAACAACCAATAATTTTATAATTTTTTCCATGTTCTCATTCAGATGTCTTTTTTATTAAATTGAAAAGCTCCAGACTCTTTAGCCTTTTAAGGTGCTCCAACCCCTTAATCATGCAGAAGAATACTCCATATGGCCTGTAAGGACTGGATCAAGGGTGTTGCTAATGTTTAACATCACCAGTGTCAGGAAGCCTGGGTAAACCCCAACTTGATTGAACCCCGTTACTTTCTTTCATATTAAAGAATGGCTACAACTCACTTCTATCAGTAAAAATAAAACGCTAGGAGATATGGGTGCATTGAAAATGACTGCCCTTTTTTGTCAGGGTCCAGCCTGTCCTGGCCCAATCCTGTCATGTGTGCTGGCTGAGATGTGGGCTCTCGCAGAGACTATTTATACTTGACTGCTTTTTGATTTCACTTTCAGACTAATCTGCTCATTAGGCACCTGATGGTTTTGCACTTTGGAGAGTATGGGTAGTTTTGGTCCGGTGAAGGCTTCTTCCCATGAGACTGGAGGGGTGCTGTGCCCCCTTCAGGAACTGGCACTGAGGAGTGGTGTTGTGTGACATGGAAGGGGCATGGTTGGGGGGTGGGTATAACGAAAGTTGCTTTTGTGCTTAATCTTTAGTTCTGGAAGTAAAAGTCTAAATGATTTATCCCAAAGCTGTTTTCAATAAAGGAAATGGTTTGAACACAAAGTCTCATTATTGAACAGTCCAGGGGCATGACATCTTCCAGCCATGTTACAAAGATCCAGAAGTCTTTGCAAATGCATCTTCTAGATATACCTTCGTAATGTCAGTCTGCTTTGTCAAGGGTATGAATAAGCAGGAATTTAATTGATGCAATAATGGGAGAAAAGTAGATAGAATAGGGAGAGGAACCATTGAAGGATCTGAATAATTGCTTCACAGCATGACTTGAAAAATGACACTGAAAACTGAGCTTTGTAATCTGAGAGTCCTCCATGAACTGTCTTCAATACCACAGGAATTCACATTTAATTCAATTATGCAACACTAACTCAACAGGTGTTTTGCCTGAAGAGACTCAAGGTTTCAGCCATAGGTTCATGCATTATCAGCATCAAGGTATACTTCACTAAAAACTTTTCTCATGTTCCCATCTGAGACATGGCTGAAAGACTTCTGCACAACAAAGAAATGATGCCAACAGCAATATTGCCAGTAAAATTAATAGGCCTCTGCTCTTACTCTTTGAAAATCCTTGTGTTTTATTGTGCTTTTTAAAATACAAATTGAGATCCCTACATGGTAGAACCAATGGCCAATTCAGTGGTTCACTGTGCAAGGCAAACAGTAAATGGGTTCACTGGCCTTTGTACTTTGGTGTTTCAAAGGCATAGCAAAATGTGTTATCCAGACATTCAGCCTAATGCAATAACACCATAGGAGATCTTAATAAGACAAATATGTTCTACATTTGAGATCAGATGAGGAAATGGCAGCAGTAAATGCAATCTTATTGGTTGGAATAAGTCTATTTTCCCCATGCTTTTCTTTTCTTGTTTTGTGGATTAGCTATGTTCTGTGCTCCATTGCTCCTTAATTCTGGTATCACTACACTATGAATTAAAGCATGCACAGTTTTCTGTGGCTTCCAGTTCCTTCAGCATAACTTCTCCCCTCTTCTGATTTATAGATATGCCTGCATGAGGTGATAAAACTCTTCAGAAGGCCATCTTGATCGGTTTTTCTGCAAAATCATGTCAAGAATCTTTTTGTGCACTATTTTTTATCGATAAGCACATACACTTCTGTGCATTGGTAAAGTACCATGCAAAATAATGTTTTATATAGCAGCCATGCGATCACATCAATAGAATCTTTTTGTGGTACCTCTACATCCATTCATAAAATTCCACTCACAAAAACCATCTTGGTACAATCATACAGATCTCCATTCTGCCAGTGTTTTAGCAAGGGAATGTAGACTGGGAACAAATGCAAATTAACTGAAAGAGTGCCCATGGTTCAGTGGCAGAGTGTTCCATGCAGAAGGTCCCAGGTTCAGTCCAGAACATCTCCAATTAAAAGAATCAGGTAGTCAATGAGAGAAAAGGATAAAAGCCTGTAGAACCCACTGAAGCATGGTGTAGTGGTTAAGAGCAGGTGGATTCTAATCTGAGAACCAGGTTTGATTCCCTGCTCCTCCACCTGAGTGGCAGAGGCTTATCTGGTGACCCAGATGTGTTTCTGCACTCCTACATTCCTACTGGGTGACCTTGGATGAGTCACAGTTCTTTGAAACTCTCTCAGCCCCACCTACCTCACAAGGTGTCCGTTGTGGGGAGATGAAAAAGGAGCTTGTAAGCCACCTTGAGTCAGCTTACAGGAGAGAAAGGTGAGGTATAAATCCAAACTCTTCTCCTTTTTAACCTTCATTCCCTTCTTTTGGCCCTGATCTGATCTAGGATCTGAACAGCTCAGATCCCATCTTATGTTTGGCCCATCACTCTAGCAAGTCAGCCAAAAGCTTTACCACCACTACCAGTGCACCACACAATTGTGGTGAACTGCAGTTGTTATCAAAATCTGGAATGGTAATGACAGAAGACAATAGGCTTTCCTGAAACTTTACCATTACCACCCCTTTCCATGGTACTCTATTGCAATCCATGTACGTTGGTAGATTTTCATAGGCTTGCAGGGGCATGTTTGCATGTTGTGGAAGGGCTGATTGCACAAGCAGAAGACAACATAAGCTCCAATATCATGTCTAGTGATCCCATACAAGCAAAATACTTTCAGTTAAAAGTTACACAACCACTTCACAGCTTTCTTTGCTTTGAAAGTACTGTGGAAGGATTCTTGAAGGAAAAAAATATTGGGTGCAAATTTTTCAATACATAGTTGATACATAGTTGATACTGATACGTGGAAGCTTCCTAAAGACACTTGCCTTGTTTACCCTATTCAATTTAGCATCATTTTTGAACCTACACAGGATATTTGGTTCTACCAAAGGCCCTTTCCACACCACAACGGTGCAGGGGTGCGTTGGCATAAACAATGCCGACACACACCCTGGGACTGTTCGCATGGATGGTCCCAGGAGGGAGGCAGGCGGCGGTACAGCCTTCCCACAGGCTGCATCGTCGCCAAATGCCTACCTTGTGACGAGCTTCCAGCTCGTCACAGAAGCCAGGGGACACGCCCCCGCTGCCTGGAGCGATGGCTCTGGAGTCCCAGGCCAGGGGGGCATGTTCCCTGGCCTCTGCGACAAGCCGGAAGCCAGGAGAGAAGGTAGGGATTCGGGAAAGGGGGGGAAATTGTGCCTTCCAGCCACTGCTGTTCTCACGGCAGCGGTTGGAAGCCGCTGTTTCCGAAATACCTCGCTCAGGGAGCGAGGTTTGGAAACAGCGGCTTTGCGCCGCTTGGGGGTTGCAAGGCCGCCGCCGCCGCTGCAATGCGGCGGCCATGTGAACCCCTCCCCAAGGACACTGTTTTTAGCATCCCTGGGTCGCTGTATTCCGCCCATGCGGAATCAGCCAAAGAGACTGATAAGTACATGAAGCATTAAATGAAAAGGAAAACCAGAAGCAGAGGAGAGATATTTCCAGAGTCTGCATAAGTTGCAGTTGCTAGGGAAACAATTTCTGTATCTCTGTAGCATGCAGGGCATCTGAAACACCTGCTTCATTTGGTGCTTGGTGTCTTAAAACACAGGTTGCATCAAGCAAGACAATACAAACAAATTATTAAACACAAAAAATGCATACTTCAAAAAGTATAGCAATATTTAGAGATTTTTTTGTACATACTTCCTTAGTTTTGTTGACTTTTTCAAAAGGCACAAATCCAAGATCTTGATAAAACATCATCATTAGGGATCCCATGTGATTTTTCCAGACTGAAGTTATTATCTCCCATACCCTGGCCCCAGTCCAAGTTGGGTAATTGCATTCTGCCTAATGTACCTAGAATCCCCTGCTGCCTTGATTGGATAAGGAAGTCATCTTTCCTTCCTGCGTAGAAGTCTTGAGTAGTTTAGTTCATCCAGTAGTAATGGCTGCAGTACTATACCCAAAAGCCCTGAACAAATGGCGCGATCTCACCCCTAAGCCAACAATACAAATTAATGTGCTGTTTGATTGCCTAAACTGCTGAAGTGTAAACTTTTTTAAAAACACAATACGTACTGTGTAGTCATCATCTTCAGAAATTTGTATCTAGACTATAAAATGCAAACATTAATACTATTTTAACAAGATGAGTCTTAACAGCCTGATCCAGGCAGCACAGGAAGGCAGCAAAAACCAGAGAATCTCTGACTGCCTGAAAAGCACCCTTTGTGGAAAAGTCGGAGGCCTGTGCCAAGTGTGTTGCCAGGCCAAAAGCCTGGTGAAAGCTAAGATCAGATCAGCCCCAGAAATGCCCATAGCCTGCCCCCTGCTGTGCCAGTGTCTATTTTTAGGCCTGCACAGCTCTGGAGTTTGGGGCTGGGGGCTGCTTCCCTGTTTTCCCTCCCTGCTGGATTAAGTGCCGCTTATGCTGGCAGGATGGACAAATGCACCGGCGACATCACATGTCAGTTCCGAGAGCTACTTCTTCCCCTCAAGATTGAGCTAAAAGACCATTTACTTACAGGAGTGTTGTGGGTTTCCGGGCTGTATGGCCATGCTCCAGCAGCATTTTCTCCTGATGTTTTGCCTGCATCTCTGGCTGGCATCTTCAGAGGATCCTCTGAAGTTGCCAGCCACAGAAACCCCACACCACTCCAGTGATTCTGGCCATGAAAGCCTTCGATAATACATTTGCTTATAGTTATGTATAACACAATAAAGTTGCTGCAAGGTGAATATCCAACATCCTTACTTTTAAAGCTTTTTTGCCCTATTTCATCTGTTGGCTCTGTTTTTATTGTCCAGTCACCCCATGTGTACTATGCCGTTCTTCCAAGATGGTCAGGGCAGTATATGCATGGTACCTGCCCTTGAATTTATTTTCACGGATACCTTTACTGAAGAAAGAGCAGAACACCCACAGTGTAGATGTGACAGATATGAAAGTACAATCAAGATTGAAAGGCCAAACCAAACCTGTATTTAAAACAATCTTATTTTATAAATATACGACTAGGTATCAAGTTGTCGGGATCATTTTATCTATTAACTTCATTTTCCTGAGGGCAAATATCTTGGCATTTACATGCTTTTAGTTCACAGTATTTCTTCCATACTTGCAGGCTTTTATTGGCTATCGTTTTGCCTCCTTGACAAATTTGAAATTAGCATCTTCTCATCTGTTGGCCTCATAGACTATATATATAGTTCTTGCTCTGTAACACAATACCAGTCCAAACCTTCATTAATCTAGGACAGGCCTCAACAAATTGGGATCCACCAAGCTGAATGCAAGCTACCAGCTAATCAGTAAGTGATCCAAACAGAAGGATTTTCAAGTCCCCAGATGGGACATGGCTTGGGGATGGGGACTCTGCATTCTACTTGATGGGTCACAGAAATTGTCTAGGCACAATTTTAAGTGTGAACAAATTGCTAATTCCACTTTCCTTTCTCGCTTCTTTCAGCTCAATTGCCTTCCTTCCGCTATGGAGGAACTACTGTCAAATCACTTTATTTCTGAGTTTGCTATTGATCTAAAGTATCAAAGGAAGACACTGTACAATAGCTTCAGAGATTCATCTCCATGCGCACCAGTACTCACACATCTTCAGCTTGGTACAATTGAGCTCTAATCTGAGCCAAACTCTTGCTGATTGCAACTATTCTCCATGGGAGACAAACTTTATATTAAAACAGGTGGTCATAGAGTTTCAGTTCACACACTAAAATGTGGAAACTTCTTACCAATTCAAAGCAGGAACTTGACTCATTTAAGGAAAAAACTCACGTAAACTGACTCTCTGAGTCATGAAGCACTAAAGGTGCAGTACATAAATCAAGAGATAGTGTCTTATGAAAATAAGGCAAATTGAATGTTCAAAAGAGGTTATCAATAAGACTCAATTCCAGATAGTGCTGCCTATACCTCTTGTGAATAAATGTAATATTCCTTTCAAAAAAGGAAAAGCAGATGATGAACAATCTAGCAAGGCCGACTTGAGAGTGGCCAGCACCACATTCATCAAACAACTGAATATAAACCTTTTCAGGGAATTCATACTTTATATTTTTATAATCTGACTATAATAGTCCAGTCATATAATTAAGTGCTCTGTATTTGAGATGCATAGGATCAGCTTTTTACCCAACACAGAACCTCCAGTAGGTAGCAAATATCTAGAGCTGATTATTGCTCAGGATTATTGCTTATGATGTACATGTACAAATGTATAATCGATTGCAGTATCACTGTATGCAAGATGTCCACCAAATGCAGAGAATCACTCATATCTTCAGTGCCTAACTTGCCACTGTGATCTCGTACTTGTAAATTAGGGGCGGAGAGAGAAAAAAGATAGATCAATTACTGGCTGCTAATATCACAAGCAGCCCATTCCAGGGGGTGGGGGTGGACGACCCTTCTCTGGAGTGGTACAGCCCTGAACCCACATTGGTACCCACTCTGCCAGCACAATGGACAAATGCACCAGCAAGGGGGGGGCTACTTACCCCAGCAACCAGACTCCACATGTCTCCACAACATCCAACATGGAAGCTGTAGTCCTTGTCTAGGCTCGCCAGCATAAAAAGCTGCACCAGTGGGGGTAAGGAAGGGGGTAGCCTGGGGGTGGAGTCTTTGCTCACTGGGTCTTTGCCCACCAGAATGCCAGCGCTGGGGTTGGAGCTTCTGCCACCAAAAAGGGTGATGTAAGTCTATAGAGGGCTTCTCAGCAGCAGGGAGGCTTTTTTAGTCTCTCTATTCTGTTGAGAAGTCCTCTTGGGGGGCAGCACCAAAGTAGCACTATGGCTCGCTGCCGCAGACTGTGAATTGGGCTGTAAGTCCGACCTATAACTTCATGTTGGGGGTGGGAGAGCTTGTTCTGTGTTTTCTTGGCGAAAAGGATATTTGCGGGTTCTCCCGTAAGTAAAATGTCATATGTTCTCCAAACATACTCTTTTACTTTTTGTATCCCTAAGATTTCTGAAAATACTTTTACTATACTTTTTGAATAAGGTAAGAAGACATACAGAGAGGCTTGCTTGTATACACATTCACTCACAGACATCTATTCTTTATAAGACACATTCTTTTATTTAATTCGCTGTTTTAACTGGGATTTTAATGTTATTTCTGTTATGATTATGTTGTTCACCGCCCAGAACCCTTCGGGGGAGGGGCAGTATGTAAAATTGATTATAAATAAATAAATAAATAAATAAAATAATATTACAACGTCATTAATACTGTACAATACTAGAATATACTTTAAGCATATTCTTATATATAAAACAATCATGCACAGAAAATATATTTTAACATTGTTCTGCTAATGTGTGTGGATGTGTGTTTGAACACACTATATCCATAGGTAGATGAACAGATGGATGGATTCACACACAGCAATGTTACCAGACCAACCCAGGATGGGTTGGGGGAATCTACTTTTAAGTCAGCACTGTCTCTACTCATTCTGCCAACCCTTGGGGTGCCTAGCAGTGAAGTGCCAAAATGGATAACCCATTCTTTGCATTGGCTCAGTGCAGCCACAAGGACATACAGTAAGTAAAAACCTTGTCTGGACTTGCCCTCTCCATATCTGCCATGCAAAGCACCTATCCCACACCCTTCTTAAAGAGATTAAGAGAGCACAACACCCTTGGCCTGGAGACCATTCCTATTTCCAGCCCTGGACCAAACACCCCTGCAAAGACAAAGGACATGTTAATGTTTCTGCCTCTGACTAACCTCTCTAACAACTGTTTGTGGTGGGTTTTCCGGGCTGTCTCTAACAATTGCATTGCCATTGTTCTGTATGTGTAATTTCATCAGCTACCTTCCCCCTTTTAGGCACTTCCAAGCTTTCACTATCAAACTAATACCTCACTCATTAGATTAACAACCCAACCATTAAGGCTATACGTATACGTATGTCTCTTGTCTTTCCCTGGATAGACAGGACTCCTCTTTGTTCTGGGGGATTAAGGGGCATCATGACTGTCCCTTTTTCCTATAAGAAGCCTCTTTTCCCAGTAGCCTTGTTCAATATCTCTTAACACTTCTCTGTCTGTGATATTGTTCCACAAGGCATTGTTTCTTTACTAGAGCTCAGCTGTGTTCATCAGACCATTCTGTTCCAAGATTAGGTGACTAGAACCCAGGGTTGGAGGGAGGGGGAACTATGCCTGGGGCACATATGTGCCCTTCACCCCTGCCATGCCCCTGCCATACCCTGGAACACCTCCACCATGCCTCTGCACTGGTGCACACTTGGTGCATACCACACACCCCCTTCTCCCTTGGTGCTACGCCACTGCTAGAACCCTTACTCCCCAATTCCTTCATTTGTTCAAGGTCTATCCTATCACAATTGCTTATATCTTAAAACTGTTTGTGTGTTCTGCCGTTTTGATATTGTGTGTTTGGTACTTCCATTATCCTTTAATAAAACTGTTAAAATTTATTCGCTGTCCTGTAGAATTTATTGCAAAAGCTGACTTTTGTAAAACATAGGCAACCAAGATCTTGAGCTTGCCCTGCCATTTGCTAAACCCATAATCTGCTCTCGCTAATTCCTCAATCTAAAAGGGAGTGATTCCCACCATTTTGGGTAACAGCATAACTTCAGCTTTTAATATGTGGAATTCTTTATCTGAAATCATTTCCTCATGAAAAATTGGGGGGGGGGTGTTTAAAAATGAGACTCATCTGAACAAAGCGATTTTATAGCCATACTAAATAGCCCATCCAAAATATTGACTTGTCAACCATAACTACAGTATAATGGAAATGAATGTGATTGATAGCAGATTTCAGTCATAGAATGATAATTTTTACAGTGAAATAGATGCCACATAAAACTATGACACAGGTTGACCCTTCCTACTAAAAACCATGAGGAATGGATGTGAAAGACTACAAAGTAATAAAGTGAGAGTTGTAGTTAGACAGTTCTCAGGAATAGTGAAGACAAAACAGAGATCATTTTCAGAAAAGTGCAGATTCAGCAGTGCGAAAACAATTATCATGAGTATTTCATATGTCACCAAAGTAGAGAACTGGTCCATTGACTGCTGTCACCACAATAACCATTAACTCTGAACTATGAGAGCATTTTTCTTAATCTGAATATTACACATAGCATATACAATGCTCCAAAAAGTCATTTTTTTCCTGTCCGTGTAAGCAATGAGGGTGGGCTTTCTTACTTAAGGCCCCTAATGCATTTTCTAGGAAGGTCCACCTTTTAATGGGGCTTTTTTAAAAGTTAACTTATTTGCAATATGAATTGCCTGCTTTGAAATGCCTTGCCCCCAAAGTAAAGACAAACCCAGACCCTTCCAGATTTAGGCCTGGGGTTGTGTTGGGTCATGCTTGGCTTTGTCCCCTTTTACTATCCTTTTCTCTCTCCATTCCACACTGTACTTTTTGTTTTACTTCACCAAACTTATCTCCCATCAGGACAGGGGCAGTAGTGATATTAGCAAGACGTCCTTCATCCTTCCTCCATCAGTGTACCTAGAATGGAAAATGTGGCTCTGAGAATCCAGAATCCATTCCATTCTAGTTAGATGCCTTTGAAAGGGGATTAGACAAATTCATAGAAAGTAGAACTATCAATAGTTCATGGCTATATGAAAATTTCATATTGAGAGGATTCTTGCAATTGAACACCAGTTTCTGAGGGGGGGGGCAATAGTGGGAGATGGTTATTGCCTTACTGACCTGGGCATCTGGTTAGCTGTAAGATCTACATATGTGTGGAGGATGGAAAGTCCCTGACTTATGATAACCCCTCATGGGAGTTTCAAGGCAAGAAACAATCAAAAGCAGTTTACAATTCAATGTATTGTCGAAGGCTTTCACGGCCGGAATCACTTGGGTGCTGTGTGGTTTCCGGGCTGTATGGCCGTGTTCTAGCAGCATTCTCTCCTGACGTTTCGCCTGCATCTGTGGCTGGCATCTTCAGAGGATCATCTTCAGAGGATCCTCAGTTAGATCCTCTGAAGATGCCAACCACAGATGCTGGCAAAACGTCAGGAGAGAATGCTGCTAGAACACGGCCATACAGCCCGGAAACCACACAGCACCCAAGTTTACAATTCAGTTGCTAATGAAAAGCCTCAAAGATTATAACCAGTGATGGGATTCAAATGATTTAATAACTGGTTGTTTACAATCACCATGTTAACAACCGGTTCTGCCGAAGTGGTGTGAACCTGCTGAATCCCACCACTGATTATAACCCTCACCATTTGGATTCTCAATGACAATTTTCAGACTAGTAGGAAAAAAATTGTTGTGATAGTTATTTAACATCTGACTCTGACAATGGGAGCTTTGACTCTCATAAGCTTATACCCTCCAAATGTTGTTGGTTTCTTAAGGTACTATACTACACTTGAATCAAGCTCAGGAAAAGATAGTATGGAAAAGCAAGCAGAAAGGCTGGCATTTGGCACCTGAGTTGCTGTGTATTTTTATGCACTGCAAATAATCAGAATGATGATAGGAAAAACTGAAGGCAGTTGAAATAGAGGAAGATCCAACTTGAAATGGAGTGACTAAATAAAGGAAGCCCGGCCCTTAGTTTGCAAGACCCGAGGAAGGCTGTAAATGATGTTTTGGAGGTAATTAATGCATAGAATTGCTGTAAGTCAGAAGTGACTTGACATACACAAATAATCCCATGCTTTTTTGAAATGCAACAGCTGATACAAGTAACACATTAGGAGTCATTACCATGAAGGGAAAATCAGCAAAGGCAAAAAAAAAAAAACCAAGCAGAAAATATGCATAAAACACTCATCCAAAATTTAGTGGAACAGCTGAACCAGATTTGTTTCCCCACTCCTACATTCCAGCTGTGTGACCTTGGGCTAGTCACAGTTCTTCGAAACTCTCTCAGTCCCACTGACCACACAAGGCGTCTGTTGTGGGGAGAGAAAGAGAAAAGGAGTTTGTAAGCCCCTTTGAGTCTTTGAATATGCTGATATCTGAAAACATCCTCAGTTAGAATTTTCTTTCAGTTTCTCTGAAAAGGAGCTACAGAAGAGGCACACAATGGACTGAGCAATTTGAATACCTAAGGTGTGGATACCCGGAGTTCTTTTGTTATCAGTTAATAGTTAACTCTTAACTTAAGCAGTGATTAAAGAAAAAAGTCACTTGAAGAGCAGCTCAGGGTCTGCCTAATTGACTTTCCACTAGCTCATGCCAATCTTCTATAACAAGCATAGTAATGATTCATAACAATACGAAGCATTTCCCTCAGTGTTCAGTATTTTATTATATAGATGCCAATTATGTTAGCTGAGGCAATCATCTATTATACCAGTGGTTCAATTGATTGCCATGCTGCAGCAGATTATGCATTCATATATCCTACTCAATGGGCCAAGTAAACTCCTTGAATTGCTTTCATTTCTTAGAGGCATCAGGACTGCTTGAACTTATTCAAAGTATTTCTGCATTTCCAAATACAGGGGATTCCCCCACATATCCTGTATTAACGTATAACTAACATAAAGAGTAATTTATTTTATGGATCTCAATAGCTTTTGTGGAGGGGCGATGGTTAAGAATGTCCCTGTGTGAATCAACAGCCGTTCATGTTGGGGGGGTGGCGGGGTGGGGAGGTGGAAATACTTGACTCATATAGGCAATCAATGAATATACAATAGAATGCTCAGCTATACAAAGGGCAGCATTCAAGAAAACATAATGCACCGTGTCTATGGTAATTAGCACCCAATTGACCTTTGTTTTGCAGTTCAGGCACAATATTCATACTGTCTCAGAAAACATGAGGCAGTTTTGTCACTGGAGAAACTTTTCACCTGCTGAATTATGCCATGACAATTCAGCTAATTATGTCATGACAATTCACCTGCAACCTGGCCCTATACTTGCTTACTCCGAAAAAAGTTCCTTTGGGATTTCAAAGTACATATACCCAACTGTACATTTTATTCCTGCCAAAGGACTTATCTAGATCAGATTCTGAAAGACCAAGAGATCCTTTTTGCACAGCATCAATAAAGCATCTTGCAGACAACTAAAAAAAACTATTTTGACTTTTTTGTCTGCATAGTGCAGACCAAAAAAAGCATTGCCAGTGAAAGCGTTTCTTTTCCTCATCTCCCCGCCCCCACTCTTCACTTCCACTTTTGCCTCAGCTCGCACCCACCATTTTCTCCTGCTTTTGATTCTCCATTGTACCACCTGCCATTTGGTGAAGGTTTCCCTTGGTGGTTTCCTCTTCTTGCAACTCATCTATTCACCATTTCAGAGTAAAAAGTAAATGAATAAAGTTTGTTTTGGCTGTGGTGGTTTTTCCAGGCTGTGTGGCCGTGGACCTTGTTCCTAATGTTTTGCCTGCATCTGTGGCTGGCATCTTCAGAGGTGTATCATAGTTACACACAGTGAGAAGGGAATGTTTAGTGGGGTATATCTTGTCCATGTCCCAGGGTGGGGAACCAATCAGTAAGTGTTTGGGTGGAACTTGTTATGCAAAGATGTGGTTGATAGTATTGTATTGTGGGTGGGTTTTATCAGTCCAGGGAATGATTCACACTTTCATTCCCTGCAGCAACAGCAGTATTGGTGAATGCAAATCCTGTGTTTGGGTGGAGTCCATTGTTCATGAACTTAGCATGCCCTTGGGGTTTGCTTTTGGTGTTTTTAAGTGCTGGTAGCCAAGCTTTGTTAATTCTTGGAGTCTCTTCTTTGCTGTTGAAGTTGTCTTGATGTTTGTGCTGTTGCTGCAGGGAATGAAAATGTGAAACACTCCTTGGACTGATAAACCCCACCCACAATACAATACTATCAACCACATCTTTGCATAACAAGTTTGAAGCTATGATAACTCAAAATATGCACATATTACAAATTCTCATATCATGTCATAGTTTTGAAAACAACTTCCTCAAAACAAAAAATAAAGGAAAGACAACACATGCCCCGAATTGGCAGTCAAAACAAACTTTGTCGAAGGCTTTCATGGCCTGATTCTGTGGTGGGATTCAGCAGGTTCACACCACTTTGGCAGAACTGGTTGTTAAAATGATGGTTGTAAACAACCAGTTGATAAATTATTTGAATCCCACCACTGGTGGGATTCAACTGGTTGTGGTGGGTTTTCCTGGCTATGTGGCCGTGATCTGGTGGATCTTGTTCCTAACGTTTTGCCTGCATCTGTGACTGGCATCTTCAGAGGTGTATCACAGAGGGAAGTGATTCACATTTTCATGCCCTGCAGCAGCACAAACATCAAGACAACTTCAACAGGAAAGAAGAGACTCTGAGAATTAACAAAGCTTGGCTATCAGTACTTAAAAACACCAAAAGCAAATCCCAAGGGGATGCGAAGTTCATGAACAATGGACTCCACCTAAACACAGGATTTACATTCACCAATACTGCTGCTGCTGCAGGGCATGAAAGTGTGAATCACTTCCTGGACTGATAAACCTCACCCACAATACAATACTATCAACCACATCTTTGCATAACAAGTTCTACCCAAACACTTACTGACTGGTTCCCCACCCTGGGACATGGACAAGATATACCCCACTAAATATACCCTTCTCACTGACACAGTGTGTAACAGACTTCCCTCTCTGATGCACCTCTGAAGATGCCAGCCACAGATGCAGGCAAAACATTAGGAACAAGATCCACCAGACCACGGCCACACCCACCATGTTTACAACCACCATTTTAACAACCAGTTCTGCCAAAGTGGTGTGAACCTGCTGAATCCCACCAATGAATCAGGCCATGAAAGCCTTCGACAAAGTTTGTTTTGACTGCCAATTTGGGGCACGTGTTGTCCTTCCTTTATTTTTTGTTTTGGGGAAGTTGTTTTCAAAACTATGACATGATATGAGAATTTGCAATATATGCATATTTTGAGTCATCGTAGCTTCAAAGTTTATATTACAGTTTATACTACGTTGCCAGCATGTTTTCTCAGTGTAGTCTCACTTGAAATCAGGACTACTGGGGCTTCATATATGGGTCTTCGTAGTGACTTTGGATATTCTAAACAAGGAGGGGAGAGAGGAAATGAAAGAGACAGAGCTATTGCTTTTCTCATACATAGTTAAAATGCTGAGGACCCCCACAGCATGTCTAATCCCTCCTTAGCACATTGGGCCTTTCATTCAGTGGCAGAGTACATGCTTGGAATGCAGAAGGTTTCAGATTTAGTTCACAGTATCTTCAACTAAAAAGGTGCTTGGCTAGTTGTGCTAGGAAATTTTGGAACCTGAAGCCTTGGAAATCTGCTGCCAGGTAACAAAGATGATAGTAGATAAACTGAGTTTAAGTGCATTAGGCAGCTTTATATGTTCTCAGTTGATTATTCTGTCTTGTTCAAGCAGTTGTGGGCCCTTTCAGGGTATGACTCATTTTACTGTGACTACATATAAATCAAATATGCTTCCATTTCAGATAGAAACTAGCATTTTCACTTGGATATAATATTCTCTACTTTAGTAAAAATGCTTCCAAAGAGAAAAGCTTCAAAGGCAGCTTCGAAGACTCTTCTTAGTGGAGCGGTAGGATCTACCTCTTTAATTCCACCTATATCTGAGCCAAAATAGGAACATGTGCTTTTGACCTTCCCTGCCTTTTACCAGTTCTTTCAAGGTGACATCTAAAAGGGATGAAAGCTTTTGTCCTTTCTGAGTGAAAGCAGTACAGAGCAGAAAACATTGCCCTCATGCTGAATTGTTTCATTTGACTGTGTGTGTGTGTTATGTGTGTGTGCATTAAATTCCAATCAAGTCACTTCAAACTCATGGTGACCCTGTGAATCAGAGTCCTCCAAATGGCCCTTGTTGACGTCAAATAGCCAGGTACATACAATACATACTATGCAACTCCTGATTGGCCAAGATCATGATTCTGAGGAAAACGACCCAAGGTTTTAAAAACAGCTTTACAAAACAGCTAATCAGGGGAAATACTGTGATCAGACATAATGTGAACAATTATTTTCAGCAAAATTTCATCATAGAATCATACAGTGGGAAGTGACCACAAGGGAAATCAAGGTATGATACATCCACAGCATTCCCTTCATCTACCAAGCTTGTCACTCTGTCAAAAAAAGAGAGATAAGATTAGTCTGGCATGACTTTTTTTTGAGAAACTCATGTTCACTTTTAGTGATCATGGCATTCCCATCTAAGTGCTTAGAGACTGTCTGTTTAATGATCTGCTCTAGAATATTTCCTGGTGGTGATGTCAAGCTGATCTGGTAGTGATTTTTTTTTCCTTTTTGAAGATAGGAACATTAGCCCTCCTCCAGTCTGCTTTTTCTGTTCTCCAGGAATTCTCAGAGATTACAAGTGGTTCTGAGATTATTTATGACAGTTCTTCTAATACAATGGGATGTAGCTCTGGAGATTTGAATTCATTTAAAATAACCAGGTATTCCTGTGCTATCTCTTTATTTATTTTGTGCTGAATTCCTCCTGCTGTATCTTCTGTTCCATTTGTTCCTGGTTGAGAACTGTTTTCCTTTAGAGCAAAAACTGAGGCAAAGAAGGTGTTGACAGTTCTGCCTTTTTTTCTGTCCCCTGTTAGCATTTTGCCATTTTCTCCATCTGGTGACCCTACTATATCCTTTTTCTGTCTTTTCCTATGGACATAACCAAAAAGTTATTGTTTTTAACCTCTCTGGCAAGCCTGAGCTTGTTCTACACTTTAGCTTGTCTTACTGTCTCCCTGTACATTCTATTTGTTTGAATTTCTCTTTGGGTGATTTCCCCCTTTTTTCCATTTCTTGTGCGTGTCCCTTTTAAATCTTAGCTCAGTTAAAATTTCTTTAGATATCTGTGCTGTTTTCCTTAGACACCTCCCATTTTTCCTCCTCACTGGAACTATGTGAAGTTGTGCCTTCAAGATCCCACTTTTAAGAAACTCCCATTCATGCATTCCCTTCTTTTTTAGTATCCTTAACTATGGGTGTCAGGCGCCCTGGGCGAGGTCCCGGCCGGGACCCCTGTTGCCAACCCGCCTTCCCCTGCCCGGGTGCTGGAATTCCCGGCCTCACTCCCGGTGTCCGGGGAGTGGACTAAGTGGGACAGCCGCTTCAGCCACAGCTTGAGCCGGCTGCCCACAGCTGACCCAGGGTGCGCAGGAAGTTTGGGAGGAGGAGTGGGGAAGTTCCCCTGCCAGCCTCTGGACTGCTGGCTGCTTCTCCCCTCTCAGCTCCTGCGCCCTCTGCCCAACCACCAACTCTTCCTTTCTCTACGTTCTGTTTCCCCAACAACTGGTCCTCTCCTGACCCTGAACTTTCCCCTCGTTGTTTCCCTCGTCCTTTCACGCTTTCCGCTTCTCCTTTCCTTACACCCACACACACACACCTCCCCTCCCCCTCCTCTGTTCTCTCCCCCGTCGCCCGTCCTCTTCTGCCTTTTATTGCCTCCGCAGCCTGCCTGCCGGATAAGGACCCCACCCCCGCACTCAGCCCAACAGGGCTCAGCTGGCCCGCCAGGCTCAGCTGCGGCTCGGCCCCGTCGGCGCGGCGCTCCCCACCTCCGAGGCTCCCGCCTGCCTCGCCAGCCGGCGAGAGCCCGGGGAAACGCTCCCGTCCCCCGTCGCCCGGGCGGTCGGCCCTGGAGCGTGCCCGCGTCTTGCCGGCGTCGCGTCGGGGTTCCCCCACCGACACGCCGTCCTGAGGCGCGGAGGAAGCGCCGTCCGGCTGACGGCGGGGCCGCGAGTCCGGGGAGGGGGTGAGGGCTTCCCCCGCACCCGGACAATGGGATTACACCCAGTAGTTTCCTAAGCTGGCCACCTCCCCTGAAGCTGGCCACCTCCCCTGAAGCCAGCTCGCCGGGACAGCTCAGGTGCCCCTCCTGAGGTGGCCGGGTACACCACTCCTTCAGGTTGTTGATGTGCAAGGGTTTGCGGCTCCTACGAGAAGTGCCACATTGCACTTCGTAGGTGAGGGGGCCTAGCACGCGGGTTACTTGAAAGGGGCCCTGCCAAGGAGCGGCCGTAAGGGCCTGCACCAGATGTCATTGTACCAGCACCCAATCCCCTACTGACAGTTCCCGGGGTTGACAGGAGCGATCATACCTATTTTTTTTGTTTCTGCTGGGCCTGTTGTAAGTTTTGGGCGGCCGTTCCCTGAGCGGCTTGCCGCTGTTCCTGTCGTTCCTGAACCAGGGACTGGGGGTCCTTTTCCGAGCCCAGTGGCGCCTCCACCCACGAGTCCTCCATGGCCTGTAGGATTCCCCAGGGGTTGTGCCCATAAATCAGTTCAAAGGGGGAAAACCCCAGAGAGGCCTGGGGGGTCTCGCGTACGGCAAACAGGATAGGATCCACATAGAGATCCCACGTGGCAGGCTTGTCATGGGCCAATTTATGGAGGCGCGACTTAAGGGTTTGGTTAAAGCGCTCCACCAGCCCATCCGTCTGCAGATGTCCGACCGCCGTGAATATCTGGCGAATGCCCAGATTGGTACAGAGCTGCTTAGTTGAGCGAGCTGTGAAGGGGGTGCCCCGGTCAGACAACAGTTCTTTAGGCAGGCCCACATGGGAAAAGAACTTCACCAAGGCCCTACCCACCCCTTCGGCTTTATGGTCCTTAAGGGTATAGCTTCCGGATAGCGGGTGGCGTAATCAACCAGAACCAGCACATAGCGGGCTCCCCGGGCCGTTCGAGGTAACGGCCCGATAAAGTCCATGGCGATCCGCTCAAAAGGGACCCCAATGACTGGTAAGGGTGCTAACGGGGCTCGCGCCGGGCCAACGGTCGTCTGCCGCTGGCAGATGTCACAGGACCGGCAATAGGCCCGGGCGTCTTTATATAAGGAGGGCCAGAAGAAGTGGGCCAACACCCTTTTTATCGTGTTATTAGCCCCCTGGTGCCCGGACCAGACATGGTCATGAGCTTGGGCCAGGACCTGCACTCGATAGGCTCGAGGCACCAGCAATTGTTTCACCGGCCCTCCTCGACCTGACCCCACCCGGAACCACACGGTCCCTTCTAGTTCGATATGCGGTAGACGGAAGGTCCACCACCTGCCCCTCCCGCACCGCCACCAGCTGTCGTGTAGCGGACAAGGAGGGGTCCTCCTCTTGTGCCTTCCTGAACTCGGGGTCTCTTACCCAGGACACCCTTTCGGCCGGCGGTTCCAGAGAGCTGCCTGCTCCCGTTGCTGTCTCCGGCCCGTTCCCTCCGTCGATGGTCGGACAAGCCAACTCGGGACTGTTCTCTTCCCTGTCCACCGAGGACACTGCCGCCAGCAAGTTCACAAAGTCGGGGGCGTCCCGCCCCAACAGCAGGGGGTACGGTAACGTCGCCACGCAGGCGACTTCGAGGGGCCACACCCGGTCTCTCCATTTTAGTGGCA
This sequence comes from Sphaerodactylus townsendi, assembly GCF_021028975.2. Taxonomy (NCBI): domain Eukaryota; kingdom Metazoa; phylum Chordata; class Lepidosauria; order Squamata; family Sphaerodactylidae; genus Sphaerodactylus; species Sphaerodactylus townsendi. Next base: position 40,324,322 of record NC_059425.1, on the reverse strand, counting down.
GCTGGATGACGGGGTATGTCTTGGAGTGGCCATGGAAACAGGCCACGGCCACCTGACGAATGGTCGGTGAGCCGGCCGGCTGCAGCTTGTCCTGAATCATGGACACTGAGCTCCCATTGTCGAGAAGGGCTAACAAGGTTCTCCCCTGCAGGGTCACCTCTAGAAGGTAGGGCTGGCGAGGAGGATGGCCGCCGGCGGCTTGCAAACTCTCTTCCCACTGCAAATCGCACTCCATCACCGGGCAATCCCGTTGGAAATGGCCCCAATTCCCGCAGCGGAAGCAGGGTCCCCTTGTCGAGGGGCTAGGAGCAGGCGCCGGCCCCCGCGGTCCACTGGGTCCAGAGGGGTGCAGAGGCCCGGGCTCCCCCCCTCTAGGTGGTATGAAGGGCGGCCTCGGCCCCCTTCCGGCCAATCGGGCCCGACCGGGGTCACCCGCCCCGGGAGTCCCTAGTGTTCTCATCCTAGGATCTGCCCTGGGGGTGTCCCTGTCCCCCAGGTCCCGGCCTTCCGCTGATAGAAACCCCTCCATCAGGGCAATGGCATCTGCCACCACCTTGGGCTGTCCACACACCACCCAGGCCCTTGCTTTTGGACTCAAAATCTGTACAAACTGCTCCAGAACCAACAGCTCTACCACCCGGACCGAGTCCTCGTGCATGGGTTGCAGCCACCTCTGGGCTAAATCCCGCAACTGGTTTGCTACCGCCCGTGGCTGATCCCCTTTGCGGAAGGGTAGGGCTCGGAAGCGCTGGCGGTAGGTTTCCGGAGAGATATTGTACCGGTCTAGGATAGCTTCCTTCACCCTAGCGTAATCGGTGGCCTCCGCCCGGGGCAGGGCTCTTACAGCCGCCTGAGCCGGGCCTGTCAAATAGGGGGTAAGGATGAGAGCCCATTGGGCTTTATCCCAGCAGGCGGCCTCAGCCGTCCGCTCAAAAGATTCCACAAAACTATCAATATCGTCTTCAGCTGTAAGCTTTGTCATGGGCACCCAAGGAAGCTTCCCCGCACCCACTCCTGCCCCCGGGGTGCCCAGCTTCTGAGTGAGGTCCCGTAAAGCTGCCGTCTGGGCATCCTGTCGCTGCACTAGCTCCTTTACTAGGCTGACCTGTGTCTCCTGCTGCAACTGAGCCATATCCCGGGTCAGCTTCGCCTGGTGCTCTGCCAGCCACTGCCCAAACTGGGCGAAATCCATCCCTTCCATCCCTGGGGGGTGAATGGCCGGGGCCTTTTTAGAACCTGCCCCCTCGGGGAGGCTGCGATCCCCGGGTTTGGCGTCCCCAGGAGGTTCACCCTCCGACTGCCCTGGCAACCTATGCGCCGGAGCAACCCAGCCAGCAGGACGTGGCAGGTGTGGCCGAGGGCACAACTTGCTCAGCTGCGAGTTGCCCGCATTCTCCACCACTTTGTCAGGCGCCCTGGGCGAGGGCACAACTTGCTCAGCTGCGAGGTGCCCGCATTCTCCACCACTTTGTCAGCCCGCCTTCCCCTGCCCGGGTGCTGGAATTCCCGGCCTCACTCCCGGTGTCCGGGGAGTGGACTAAGTGGGACAGCCGCTTCAGCCACAGCTTGAGTCGGCTGCCCACAGCTGACCCAGGGTGCGCAGGAAGTTTGGGAGAAGGAGTGGGGAAGTTCCCCTGCCAGCCTCTGGACTGCTGGCTGCTTCTCCCCTCTCAGCTCCTGCGCCCTCTGCCCAACCACCAACTCTTCCTTTCTCTACGTTCTGTTTCCCCAACAACTGGTCCTCTCCTGACCCCAAACTTTCTCCTCATTGTTTCCCTCATCCTTTCACCCTTTCCGCTTCTCCTTTCCTTACACCCACACACACACACCTCCCCTCCTCCTCCTCTGTTCTCTCCCCCGTCGCCCGTCCTCTTCCGCCTTTTATTGCCTCTGCAGCCTGCCTGCCGGATAAGGACCCCACCCCCGCACTCAGCCCAACAGGGCTCAGCTGGCCCGCCGGGCTCAGCTGCGGCTCGGCCCCGTCGGCACGGCGCTCCCCGCCTCCGAGGCTCCCGCCTGCCTCGCCAGCTGGCGAGAGCCTGGGGAAACGCTCCTGTCCCCCGTCGCCCGGGCGGTCGGCCCTGGAGCGCGCCCGCGTCTTGCCGGCGTTGCGTCGGGGTTCCCCCGCCGACACGCCGTCCTGAGGCGCGGAGGAAGCTCCGGCCGGCTGACGGCGGGGCCGCGAGTCCGGGGAGGGGGTGGGGGCTTCCCCCGCACCCGGACAATGGGATTACACCCAGTAGTTTCCTAAGTTTATTGAAATCAGCTTTCCTAAGGTCTAGAGTGTGTATCTGACTGTGCTTGGCATTCCTTTTCCACTGTATAACAAACTCCAAGAGAATATAGTCCAGGGGTAGGGAACCTGCGGCTCTCCAGATGTTCAGGAACTACAATTCCCATCAGCCTCTATCAGCATGGCCATGCTGGTAGGGGCTGATGGGAATTGTAGTTCCTGAACATCTGGAGAGCCGCAGGTTCCCTACCCCTGATATAGTCACTCCCATCTAAGGATCCTACCACTTCCACCCCATTAACCATGTCATCATAGTGAGTTAGGAGCTGATCTAAAATCCCCTTGTCGCCTCTCCCATTTTCTGGATCATGAAATTGTCTGCAAGGCAAATGCAGAATGTTTTGGACCTTATAGCCTTGGCAGAGTTTGACTCCCAACTAATATCAGGATAATTGAAATCTCCCATTACTACTACTTCTTTCTGAAAGTTGGGTCATCTGTTCCAAGAAGGCATCATCCAACTGTTCAGTCCAACTCTTCATCCAACTCTTCAGTCCAACTCTTCATCCAACTGTTCAGTTTTTTAAGTGCACTGGTCAAACATTCAATTTAATCCCAATTTGACCTGATCAGGGATCATGTAGTGAATAAGATGATACCACTTCATTGTAAATCAAGTCAGACATCATGGTGACATCCCAAAGTTAAGCAGAGCTGTTGAGAATGAAAATAAATGAGGACAATGTAAATAAACAGCAACTGGTAATAACAGCAAATTTAATTTGCCTTTCATTTTGCTTGTCCAATCTTTCCATTCTTCAGCCTCCGTCTTGGCCTTATGTACAGTAATACTTGCCTCATATAGAATTTTACACACTAGTCCATGACCTCCCTTCTAGCTGCTTTTCAAAAAACTTTAGCTGCACTGTGGGTTCAGTAAACTCAGTGGATGATTCCAGAATCCCAGTACCACAGCGATTTGAACATATTGTTGAACATCGGCCCAGCAGCAGGGTGGGGGTGATGGTGAGCAGCATACTTAGTCTTTGAGTAGTGCAGGGAAAATTGATGGTTGAGGGTAACTGGATTGTATCAGCTGAATCAAACCATATTTATAGTTTCAGCACATCCTCTCAACACCAAATCTAATCTTTTACAGGAGGACAGAATCACCTAAGGCAACAAGCCCTCTCTCCTGCCCCTTGCACTTAACTATATCAGTGTTACAAACTGTATTTTGATTATTCTTTGCACACTTCAGCTTGGGAACAGCACCTGTAAATGGTTGATGACATCAACTTGTGAGAGAATGACTCAGATTTCAGGAAACAGCAGGGACAATCAAATTTATTCCTGGCTGCCCCCAAAAAACTCTTTGACTGAATCATTGTGTGGCAAAAATGATAGCAAGTGACATAAATCCTCACCACCCCCACTATTTTAGAAAGATGAGAATTTTGTAATGAGCTGGAGTGCATAAAGCAAGAAATTACCATAGGCTGTCATTGAAATATATTTCCCCTGTGGCTTTGCAAAAGGGGAAAAAAGGAGGAAAAGCCATGAAATTGAGACAGAAAATAAAATAGGTGGTGCTTCAGGCTAAGAGTGGATTAGGACACCTCCCCAGCGATATCTATTTAACTTACATCCATCTCCATGGGAACCACCCTATTTTAGTCCTTGAGCTTCATGAAAAAATTCAACAGATTTTAATTCTAGCTTAGTCTACCTAGAGCTAATGAGATGATCCTGTAGTGCCAATACCAAGATTCAGGGTCCATTAATAAAACACCATTGTTAGACCACTTTAACCTTAAAGAGATAGGCACGTGTCCCTTCACCAAATTGATCCAGAGTTTCAGGCTGGGTGTTCACCCAGCTATATATGATGACACCCAGCTATATATGTTAGTGGATGGACAACCAGCTTCCATTCTGATATATTGGCCAGCTGTTTAGAAGTTGTGGTGGAATGGTTGAAACAAAGTTGGCTGAAACTAAATTAATCAAAGATGGAGGTCCTATGGATGAGCCCCACCTACCTCACAGGGTGTTTGTTGTGAGGGGGGAAGGGCAAGGAGATTGTAAGCCCCTTTGAGTCTCCTGCAGGAGGGAAAGGGGGGATATAAATCCAAACTACTACTACTACTACTACTACTACTACTACTACTACTACTACTACTACTACTACTACTACTACTACTACTACTACTACTACTACTACTCTTCTTCTTCTTCTTCTTCTTCTTCTTCTTCGGAAATACAGGGGAGATGTCCAACTCCCAGTTCTTGATGGGGCACAATTAACACCTGCACTTACCGTCAAGAACCTGGATGTAAATCTTGGATGCCTCCTTATCTATGGAGACCCAGTCACAAATACAGTCCTCTTGACCTTTTACCACCAGATTGGGTTATTGCAACTCTCTCTATGCAGGGCTGCTCTTGGCTACTCTGAAAGCTCCTAATAGGGAGTCCCTGACAAGCACCAATCCAACCAGAGCTCTGCCAGCTGCACTGGCTCTGGGTGGAGCACCAGATCAAGTTCAAGGTCCTAGTACTGACCTTTAAAGCCTGGTATGGACACTCATACCTGCAAGACTGTCTCTCCCACTATGTTCCGCAAAGAGTCCTATGTTCAGCAAACAACAATTTACTGGCTTGATTTATGGCTTGAACATTGTCCAACTATCTTCAACCAGGCCTGGTGGAATGCTCTGTCAAGTGAGACCCATGCCTTGAGGGACCTATTAAGATTCCACAGGACTATTCTGCCAGGCCTATGGTTGAGGACAGCAATGAATTTTAAGCAATCTGGTCCCCCTTCCTCTCCTTTCCCTTTTTTCTCCCCCACCCTTCCCTGTTGTTCATCCTTTATTCATCTTTGTTCTTTCCTTTGCTTTTTACATGTATGAGTAAAAAAACTGGGGTGGGAATGGTGTTTTATTAGAAATGTTTTATCCCCAGATGGAATATATGGCATTGGAGATTATATTGCATTATTGTTTTAATGCTGGTTAATTGCAAGTTGCCCTGAGCCTGTTGGGGAAGGTGGCCTAAAATCAAATAAATCAAATCAAATCATGCAAATCAAATCATTCTCAAGTATTACTTATAAGGAAAGCATTAATGTGCTGTTTATGGGATGAAGCCTTTGCTGATCTTGAAAACGCAACCAATATCCAATCTACCAAGAGGGGCATAAACCTCATGTCCAGTATCAAATGTGTCATTGATAGACTCCTAGCAAGAGCAAAAAGTATCCACTGAAATTTCTCAACAAAAGAGATTAGCATCTTTTCATCCAGGATATCCATTCTTTTGTGATGGTCCCTAATCCTAACTATTGGCCTCATCCTAACAACTGGGCATATCTGAAACACTATGATAAAAATATGCACAACATCAATTATACACCCTGGCTTCAATCCAGTGGAAAAAATATGTTTTCTTTTCACAACTGTTTCAGGAAGTGTATGAGGCCACTGGGGGTGGGGGTGGTAAACATTTGCCTAACCCTTATCTGTGAACTGCTACTGAGGAGCCCAAAATGATGTCATCAAGAGGCAGCATCAGTTTGTGAAGTCAACTGAATTATTCCACTTAGGGTTGCCATATGCCCACAGAGGGCAAGAGGTCACCCACCCACAGTGGCCATTGCCCAATGGTACTCCTGTGGCCTGTAGAAGAAAAAAATTAAAAGCCATCTATGATGGCATGATGTCACTTCCAGGAAGAACCCAGAAGTAACCTGCATAAACGTAAAACTAAGAAGGTTAAAATTGGAAGGATAGTACATATTTCACCTCAAGACTATAGAATCTTTTGGATTTAATCAGAACATTGGTTTCTCAGCATTTCTATAAAGTGCCACAGGTTCAATAGACTAATTAGCAGCACCTGTTATTAGGAGATGCAGCTCGATGGATCAGCACTCTCCATAGAGAATGGATGCTAGGCATGAGAGAAAAGTCACCTTTTACTGTCCCAGTAATTATATCATTTGTTAACTTGAATCTTTAGTGTGGAATTAGCTTTGTATAGCAGGTGAGATATTGGTTTGATATGATTTTGCTTTTTAGGAGAGCTGGAGCACAAAAGTTTAAAACTGACTAAAAAATCTTCTGTAAGCAAGAATTTGCACAAGTGAGTGATTGCTCCAATATATTTCAAATTCTGTTACATTTATATCAATGAGGTTTTGAGCATTTGATTTATTTTGCAATTCTCTAACATTAAATTGGACCGATATGAAGATATCCCAAGATCAAACTATGCCATAGTTTGGTCAGCCCAAGAGAGAGCACATGCATTTGCTGTAGTTATGAATAAGCATTGTTACTGTATCTTTAAGTTTGGTTATTAGAACCTGAGAGAGCGACTATTCTCACCTCGATATACTTATAAGAAGTTTGCTGTATTCTTTTATTTGAACATAAGTGTTGAGATGACTCTTTTGTTATTTATGTTAGAGAATCTGTATTCTTGAAGTGTCATTTTGTATAGGCTCCATAAATCTCACAAGAGAGCTGGGTATCAGAAACATAGATGGGCATAAATATTTTCAGGCTTTATCCCCATTTTTCCTCATAGTAATGGGAAGTCCAAGGATGGCTGTGTCACCCCTGGTGCCACTACAGAAGGTGGCATGGTGGGCAGTGGTCAAGCAGGCAATGATGCAGTCCAAAGGTCATCACTCCAGCATGCTGGTGGCAGGAAACCTGGCTTGGGGGAAAGGAAAAGGAATATGGCATGAGAGGCTGATTGAGACAAATCCCACAGGACAGGGACGAGTTTCTGAGATGGCAGTCCAAGGCATGCTGGGAGGAGTGGCAGGATGAGGAAGGGAAAGTCCTGCCCTTCATAGGCCAGAGTAGACCTGAAGTGCCAGTATTTAAAGGCATATGAGGTTTGGAGAATGGAGATGCGTATCTCTAGGTGACCCTGCATAGGCCCAAGATCTCATCAGTTGAGAGGGTTTCACCTGCTGGGAAAGGAGAGTGGATAAGCTCAGGGAAGCTCTGTATCCAGGAAGGTGTGTTGATGGTTGAAGACAGGGAGGAAGCACCAGATCACATCCCAGAAAAGTCTGTGGCACCCTGAAGTAGTAGAGGAGGAAAAGGAATATGGGGAGTTACTGGGTCTCCAGACTCACCCTTAGAACCCTCATACAGCAACATGGTGATTGCAGCCTTGGCAATCAATGGGTCTCTCTGGACCTCTAGGCCCCAGTAAAGTATTTCTCCCTCCCCAGGTCAGGAGGTTGGCACACCTGGGGAGGGCAAGGTTCCCAAACCTTTAGCCACAGAAATGTCCTAGTGCACAGGACTCTGAGAATGGTAGTTTGTCAGGACTTCTAGGTCTTCTGTAAAGAGTTGAAAACCCTAGTAGCCCCCAATTGCTAGGGATCTGTATATGAGGAAATTCCTCTTGGTTGGGCTTTATGGCATAGCCTAGCAATGGCTGATGGTGTGACTACCCTTCAGTACACTCGCTCATTCTTTTGCTGTTAAATATACTCACTGCTGCAGCTACAAGGTAAATTTTGAGAAAGAATGGGCTGGTGGTCTCACAAGTGGTTGGTTAAAGAAGCCTTGTGGAAAGCAGTAGTGGCAGGGGTTTCATCCTATTGACTCTTAATGGCTTTATTCTGAATGGCTAGGTTTTTCTGATTTTCAGATAACTTTCTGGAAAGTCTGAACTTATATGGAGGATGTTCCCAAGAAGCTCAGAAAAAGTGATTTCATTCCAAATTCATAGGTAGGGTTTTTTCCCCTAGCAAAGCCAGTTTTTCTCTTCAGGCTTTTAAACTGCAGCAGCAGATGGAACAGAATTGTATTTATGCAATTTTTTTTATCATTTCCAAGTCCCTCAAACCCCCTTTTTAAGACTTAGCCTTATGCATTATTTTGGAAACTTTTTCCTCTGCAGAGACTATCCATCAAAATGTGTTAGTTCTTTGGGAAATTAAACCTTTTTCTAACTAAAAGACAATTTCATCTTCACCACCACTATCATTACTTATTTCTACATCACTTAACATGTACCAAGCTGCTTTACAATAAATAAAAATTCAGAATAGCCCATCCACAAGCTCACAATAAAAATGTTCTATATAAAATGTTACGTAACAGGATTTTAGTCTAATAAACTGCATTAATATAATGTTTTCTTTGGAAATTATCAACCATGGGCAATAAAAACTAATTAACAAAATAAATAACTAAAACAATTATTGGTGGAAAGTTTTTGCTATGACAAAAAGAGTTATATTGGGTGGTATTTAATCAATCATAAGTGGAGGGAAACTCGTGAAATGGGAGTTCATTGCCTTCATCCTCCTCTGGCAGCCCATGAAGCCTGCTGAAATTCTGTTCTTAGGGGTTGGGGGTGTGCATTTGAAAGGGGAAATCAACAAAAACGTCTTTCGTCCTCTGCCAATGGAACTGTTTCGCATTGGCACAGAAGAGTAGTTGGATTCAACTGAATGATTTGGCTTGGAGCAGCATTTTATGGAGCATTTTCATGGAGCATGGCTTGGAGCAGCATTTCATGGAGCATTTCTTGCAGCAGTGGATTTGGAACTGCAATCAGAGGGTGTGTGTATAAGAAAGTCACATGCCCTGAGCAGAAATAATTTAATCTATGGAACTGCTGTGGCAAATCCAAGCCGATACATTTGAATAAAAAAAATAGTGATGTTGCTGGTAGGAAATTGTTTCCCTTGGAATTATAATTTTATTCACATAATTTATTGTCCTAAAGAAGTTTACTTAAGAACTAACCACACAATAAGAGTAAAAAAAGTTTGTAAAATGGGCATGGGAAAAAATAAAACAAAAGGATAAGAATATTATGGTTTTAGAAATGATACATCTTCAAATGTCAGCAGACATGCAATCATAGAAACCAAACCCAGCTACCATAGACACCTCTGGTAGTATATGGTCATAGGACATCAATCCAGGCCACCATGAATAGCTACAAAGACCTTAATAGAAATTTAACCTACACAATTGGAAACTGACAAACTCTCTTTCTACTAAACAAAGACAGGAAGGTTTAACAGAGAAATTTGTGATGTGTTGATCAAAGGAACAAGAAAGATTGTTATAATTTTTGTACTCCATGCAGATACTTTTGCCTGAAATGAGCTTAATATTGCCAGGGCTTCTTGATAGTCTGAAACAGAAAGATACAATGGATTGGATTCACCTAGTGGTTTCACTCAGTCTCACCCAGAATAACTTTTTTGGCTGGACCCCTACTTTTCTTTTCACCACCAGAAAAACTGGTTTGATCTAATCCAATATGTGTTTTGTTATATAGGGCAAAATGCATGCCTCCTTGGGGTGTGACTGACCCCCTCACCTTCTTAACTTCTTCACGCAGGAAAACCACTCTCTGATTAGGCTCTCCAGATTCTCCCACCTTTTCCAGTCAAGGACTGAGATGCTTCAGATTTGGTAGCATATGATATAATAAAAGCACTTTCCCTCAGTTCTGAAATGCTCCTCAGAAGGTGAAGGATGCCCATTATTTTAAAACTTTCTAGTCATACCCCTTTATAAGGTATACAAAATATTACTGAGACAGATTTCAAACTTAAACAGAATAAAAGATTTATTAAACAGAGGAGATAACTTGGTGGTAGGAATGGAGGCAAAAGAAATATCTATTTACACAAAGAGTTTTGGCAGAGAGTTGGTTTTTGGCTTTTCAAACACAGGCTTAATACATTTGTTCAGTTTCAGTTAGCATACAGTACAAAGATGTTTCCTCAATGGTACAGTTATATTAAGTTGTACTAGCTAGTGGACTGTACACACTGAATCCTATCAGATGTGATACAATACTTAGTACCATCATGCAGGCTTCACGGTTAGAAAACCCCAAAACTAAAACATAAATCACCCTCTTAAGGAAAATAAAGCAAAACCCAAAACCCCAGACTAACTGGTCTTAGAGATTCTTCTTCCCTCTTCCTGGTAGATCTATCCCTCCTCAGTTATTTCGTTGACCCTTCAGCTTGGGGGCTTCATAACCCCACCACCAGTACACTCAGTCTGCATATTATTTGCTTTCCACACTCAGCTCACAGAGCTGTCACCAGATATTAACACTCTGGCCCTTTTCGCACAGGCCATTTACGGCGCCCTAGGGACAGCAAAAACGCCGTCCCCAGGGAGCCGTTCGCACAGGGGGTGCTGCTAAAATGCAGCAGCGCAGACCTGGCTCCCCTCCTCCACCCCCAGGGCGGCGTCAGGCCACCTCCAAAAACCTCCCTCCTGGAGGAAGGTTTTTAGAAAACAGCGAGTTCCCTGCAAACGGCACCATCGGGATCATGCTGTTTTCCCCGTCCCTCTCCAACTCACCTCGTCGCCTTCGTCACTCTACTGGACTGCTGAGACCCTCCCTCACTGTCCTCCGACCCCTGGAGGTCGGAGGGCAGCGTGGGTGGGTCTTAAGAGTCCAGCAAGGTGACAAAGGCGACGAGGTGAGTGGGAGAAGGATGGGGAAGAGGCGGCTCCGTGTGGAGCCACCTCTCCCGCGCTGGCCTCTGCGGGGGTCGCTCGCACGCTCCCGTGCGAACGGCCCTCCCTCCACCGGCAGAATTCCTGCCGGTGGAGGAGCGCCCTTTCCGCAGTGCGCTTGTGCGCTGACTGCCATTGCTCTTCTCACAGATGTTATGTTTACACAGCAAAGGCAGATAGCTGTTCACATAAGGAACCTCAAAATTTCAAAAACCTTTCTGATTGTTCTTCACAGGGGGATATCCTCCTCCCTCTCTGTGACATCAAATATTTCAGAGTGCAAGGTAACCATAGCTAATCAGGTGATTTCCCTCTTCCTAGGCCTTTATGCCTGACTCTGAATGTAAACAATAATGCCTCTGACAGACCTGCAGTTTTAAATTAACCTTTCCTCTGCAGTCCTTCACAGGGGGAAAATCCAATTTAATTCAGAGGATATTTTCTTGGTAATAATCCATCTACATTTGTGACAGTTCTTGAAAAGGTTGTTTTTAATAGTTGCACTTGTTTTTTTTTCTAAATTTGGCATTTGGAAAGTTACAGAAACAAGGTTACAAAAAGAGCATGAAGTTGTCACAAAATATAGTTGCAAAATATGTTGGGTTATGTAGTCCTGTTCTCTCCTACCAGCACACAGACACTCCTGTCCCTTGTCACTTGCTGCAAGGATTGCCAGCTGAAAAGGAAATAAAATGGTTTATAGTGTTTGTGTATGTTTTTAAAGTCTGCCAGAATGTTCTGTGGAAAGGGCCCAGAATTTTAGACCAGTTGCCAGAACGGAGTAATGATTTTCAGTAAAAGTCTACATCATTATTTTCATTGTTAACCCTTCAGTCTACTTCTAGTATATCTTGAATACATCAAATTTCACATTTGCTGTACAAAGGAGTCCTCTTATGTGCCCTCTTTTTCTTAGAGATACGGAGAACTATAGACAGGATCCAAGTAACACTTGCTCACCAGATTTAATTGGCACATGGACCTAGAGGGAAAGATGTACTTCAGACATGTTGGTCTCAAGTCATGAAGAACTTTAAAATTTAATTCCAGCACATTGAATTAAACTGGAAGCAAACTGGTAGCTAGTGCAATTGACACGAGACTGGTTGAATGTGATTGCACCAACCAGTAGCAGGCAAAAATCAGGTACCAGGTGAAACCAGGTATTAGCCAGAAACCAGGTGAAACTTTTGAGTTTCTTCAAGGGCAATCCATGTGGAGTCCATTATAATAGACAAGCTTCTGAATTACTAAGGCATGGATCACTGCTGACTTACTCAACTGAGCATCATCGGCATATATAGAACAGATAACTCCAGATGATTCACTTAGTGGTACACAGATGTTGGTAGGTTCCACGGATATATTTGTATATTTCAAATAACAAATCTGAGGGAAAGGACTTAGTCATTGTTGTAGTTAAGTATTTTTATAGGTATAGAAATAAATAGACAGATATCATATATAGCTGTTCTCAAACAATAAATTGTCCATGATTTGGATTTTACAGGAAGGAATTTAGATTGCAGTCTTTTCCTCCCATATCTAATTTTGTGAAGCACTTTGTAAAGCCCAAATGGGCATCTCATGTTATAACAGAACAACACTTTACAGTAATTAGTCTTGCTGCTTCTTGGGACATAACAGCAGGTGCCGAAAGATGCAAATATATATATATTTTCTCCCAAGTGCTATTCCATACAAAGCTCCATCTTAACTGGAGAGTTGCAGCCCAGACTGTTTCCTGGTAATGATGAGCAACACATCTTGATTAATGAGCAGCTCATTATTTTGGATTTACCCAGGATGCATTGTGTTCTCTCTCTTTACCAGTTAACTTAGTATTTCTTTTTTAGTCCTCATGTCACAAATATTTTGCATTTGAAGGTAACTTGAATGGCCTTTATTCAGCTTCTTTTTATTCAGCCACTTTCACACTGACTTAAGCATAGCTGCTATTATGTCTTCAATTCTATTTTAACTAGGAATTCTTCCAAATTCCTCCTTGATAGAAATTTTCCATGGAGTATGCTGTTCCAAACTGTTGTTCATGTTGTAAGATCAAATTCAGTGCATATTCTTTTCTGTTATATTGTACAAAATTTATTCTTTGGGGTGGGAGGGAATGTAGTCATTAGATACACACCAGGATATGCATTTGGATATATATTACTATTATTATGGAAGTAGAAGAGAAGCATGGATTGCAAATGCTTATAAAAATGTATAACAGCACCATTCCAAAACCCTGGCATATCCCTGACAACAGTGTGGAACTGCTAGTCAAGATCCTGTTTGCTCTACAGAAAGGAAGTGACAGAAACAACTTTCACCTATGGTCACGGACCATAGTAGTTGCATTTCATGAAAGGGAACTGAGGGAGCATAGCTTCCTCTCCTGGGAGGTGTACTGTGGCACAAAACCATCACAAACCCTAGAGGAAGCATACTCCATAGAGTACTATAAAGGTTTGAGTCTCTACCTGCAGAGAGGTTCCCTTTTGCCAGCAGCACACTCAGGAAAGATAAATCATTCCATATACTCTGCCATGTCTTTGGGACATATTTGCAGATCTCCAAGCAATGCTGGCATAGAGCTTAATTGTCACCCAAAGACTTTTTATGATGGGGTTTAGGGCAGGGTTATAAACTACTTTCTAGGTCACACCTCCATATCCGCACAAATTTACAGTGGTTATTGAAAGAGCACTGAATAGAACAATTCATGTGGACAAACTATGATGCTATTACAGAATGGAATGAGTAACTGCAACTAACCCCAATTTTTAACCCACCAATTCTTCCTAACCTCAGAAACCAAGTAGGGTTAGTACTTGTATGGGAGACCACCAAGAAAATCCAGGGTCACTATGCAGAGGCAGTTCATGGCAAACCATCTCTGAATGTCTCTTGCCTGGAAAGCCCTATGGAGTTCCCATAAGTCAGCTATGACTTGATGACAAAAAAAAAATCCTTCCTTGCAGAAAGATCAAAGTCTTTGAAATGCACATTTTTTTGGAGCAGCTCTGGGACTTTGCTTCAAAACCTGAAATATTTCAAAGGACTGGAAAGACAGATGTTTACACAGGAGGTTAGATATATGCAATTCAGCTTTTTGCATCATGGGTTAGGATTCAGAAAGGAGCAGAAAAATGATGAACTGATGGTTCAGAATGAAAACTACCTCTTAAAATGATAATGGAAATCTGACAGAATGGTCTATTTTGGGCTCTAGCAGCTATGCCCTGCTGGGCTGAAGCTTGAATGAGGCTTGATTGAGGCTTCCCTATCTGCCAGTCATAAACCTGTACCTGTCCATCTCTATCCAAGCAGAATCACTGGATATGTATTTATTTTGTTAGATAGCTTCAAAGCCACCATTCTAAATTCAAAAGGTATTCAAGGAGACTTACAAAAACTAAAATAAATAAAAAGCCAGTTACAGAGTATCATAGCCATAAGCAGGTTCAAACCAATTAAAATCATCTCTGGGTACAATTTCTAGTGTCATTTCATTAGTCTTTCAGTCATATATATTCTGAAGCTGTGGATCCAGACCTATTACAGCTTGAAAGTTCAAAAGCCAGCACCTTAAATTGGAATCAGAAGCCAGTGTCATTGATGTAGTACTGGTTTTCTAATTTTATCAAGGCAAATTTGTGTTGAAAGTAGAGTTGCAGCCTTTTGCACCCACTAAATGACTGAGAATGACTGTTTTCACTGTTCCTTTAGCAATCTAAAAAGTCTGGGAGGCAAGGGCTGAACAGCCCCCTCTAATTCTATTCATGTAGTCAGCTGGAGTTCACATAGGGCAATGGATACTTAAAAGGTGATTGAAGACCTTAGAATTTAAATTCTAATGTCCCTGAGATCTGGTGAGAAATCCAATTTATGGTGGTGCATGACTCAGATTGGAATGAAGCCTGTTGGTACTGATTAGTTGAAGAGTTTTGTAGCCTTGCAACAGAAGTAGATGAAATATCAGTTTGTATGTGCCTGTATGTGTTGAGTATTATGAATAAGAGACCACACAGAAGGCACATAACAAATAACTTCATTGTGACCACAAAGATACTTCAGGAGGAAACAGGAAACCCTGGTCCAAACTCTGTCCAGCTTTCCTTAACAATGGCCAGAGCTTTCTTTGCTCTGCCCCAGCTTAGTGGAATACTCTGTCAAGAGACACCTGGCCCTGTAGAACTTAGCACAGTTTCGCAGGGCCTGTAAGATAAATGTTTTGGTTGCTTTAAAATGAAGATTAAATTACTTTCAGGTGAGCAACACTGAGGCCAAGAGGAGACAGGGTGTGGAGACAGGCCAGAAGAGTGCCTTCACTGACTTGTCCCTGCCCCCAGGCTCCTCTTGGCTACAGCACCTTACAAACATATAGATAGTACACATTAAAATATCATGTTAAGATAAAACCAAAATACTAAAATTAAAAAAACCTACATCTACAGATGGCATATAATATAATACATTCATTCAGCCTATAACAAACACCCTCAATCTTTACATTAATTCTTATCTCTATAACAAGAGGAACGGCAAGGACCAGATATCATTACAAACAAACAATAGGGGGAAGCACTGAGATTAAAATATATTCTGCTGGCTAGAGTTAATAATTAATGGTCAATAATTAATCACAAGAAGGTTTAAGCAGCAATAGAAACTATCGATAAATTTCAGGTCTGGGTACTTTTAACTTGGTAAAGCCAAATAGAGCCAATATCAATCAACTCTATTTGGTTCCTACTGAAAATATTTGGGTTAAAAAAACACTTTTTTTCCAGTTCTCCTCCCATGCCCCTTCATGGGGGAAAATGGTGGGGGAAAAGAACTGACCCTGCTGGTGCTTCTCAATGCTCAAAGGGCTTGAGAAATGTCTGTGGGAGACAAATCCTGCATGCAGGCCTGATCTACATCAGATGGAGTGGTCTTTATCTTTGTACTGGCTTGGAGCAATACTGTTTTATTTTATTTCACTCCACAAGCCCTGGAAGCATTGGTGAGGTCAGGCTTCCATCTAGGCTCAGGGGTCTTAAAACGTTTTGTACTTCAGATCCTCTGAAGATGCCAGCCACAGATGCAGGCGAAACGTCAGGAGAGAATGCTGCTAGAACACGGCCATACAGCCCGGAAACCACACAGCACCCAAGTTTTGTACTTTGTTGAAGCTCTTAGAGCCACATTCTCTTTGTATATAGAGTTTATGCGTTTCTTCTCACTTAAAATTGATGTGACCAATTGGGCATTGCAGTTCTCCAAATGTATCATCTTGGGGGATTTCAATGTCCATGTGGACTCCGCCTCATTTTCAGTGGCTGTGGACCTGGTGTCATCCATGGCGATGCTAGCCTTCTCCTTAATCAATTCTGGCCCCACACATGAAGCGGTTCTGGATTTGGTCTTTGGTTCAGGTGTTGATCTGGTCATATCATCTATTGTTAGAGTGCCATGGTCCAACCATTATGCCCTGAGGGTTCAGATGGGCTTACTGCACCAACCCTGTCTAAGCAACCTGCAAAACAGAGTTGCTCTACTGGGCTTTTGGGGGAGGCAGCAACTGATGTGTGTGTCATTCTCTATACAAAGGTAGAATGGGGCCACCCCTGGGAAGTACAGGTTCAGTTTGCCATCTGATTTGTTTTAGCTCTCAGGTTTGTGTTATTTTAAAGTTTTATGCTGTTTTTATTTCTAAATTGTATATTGCCCAGAGCTGTCCAGGGATGGGTGGTCTATTAAATCCAATAAATAAATATAAATAAATATAAATATAAATATAAATAAATACATAGTTGAGAGCATCACTCCTCAATATAAGACCTTAGAGTCTAACTAGAGTTGCTCTGTGTTTTGGGTTTTTTCAAGGGATACTCTTTGTTCCTAACACAATTTCTTTAAGTAATTTATCAATTTGACTGTGAGCCACACAGTGAACTTGTGTTAGTGTTTGCCTGTAGATTGCCTGGGCACCTAGGCTGGGCACCTAGGCCGGTCACTAAGCAACTATGCCTTTATTTTTAAAATTAGGGAGAAACCTATCCTTTTATTCTGAGTCTTTTATCATTTTTCACAAGTGGAAATAAATCCTGCAACTCTACCACCTACTTCTGAATTGCCAAATAATGAGCTTGTTTTCTACAGAAAAGGAAAAATGGTTGTGTGTGACTGAATTAAAATGCCGTCCTGAAGATTAAATTTCAAGTTCAATCAAATTTACATATATTTAAATGTAATCCAATTTAGCTATTATATATTCCCAATTATTTCCTTCTCTTAAGTTGTAATTGCTGTGCGATAGCCCACTTTTAATTTGCTTTTAAATGTAGCTGCATTGTGAATCATTTAACATCATCCTGTTTGTCATTGGAACCCTGTCATGTTACATTTACCCAGCTCTGACCTCTCAATGAGAGGGAGGAGATTGTCACAGCCTATGGAAAATAGCTCCTTTTAGAGGGGAATACCTAATGAACCTCTATTGTGCTCTGATATTCTGCAGAGCAAGCCAAAAGTTGACAAGAAATGGTAGCATAATGGAATCTATTTTAAAATAGAAAGATGTAGGTAATATAACCCATTACTGAACTAGATTCTTCAGTGTGCTGTCCAGATGACTGCTAAAAGAAGATCCAGAGGTTCCCATTGAGATTCTATGAGGCACAAAGGGACTTTTCCCTATTTTGATAGACTAAAGAGTCAAACCTGAATTTCCCAGATCCCAGAGTAACACTTTAATTACTGTACTACATTAGTTCTCCTCTTGGATATATTCTATTCTGGATTGCAAAAAAGCAGTGTATTTTCAGAGCATCTTTAAAGTTCTTTTGATGCCTCATGGCATCAACTCAAGAGATTCCCCTTTTTAAGAAAAGAGATTTGGACCCAGTTCAAAGTGCTCATTTGGTTCTTTAATTTTATAAAATACTGGGCTTTTGGTTATCTTAGAACCATTTACACACACTATTCTTGCTGTGTGATGGGGGCAAATGTCTATTGCAGCAAGATTTCTTGTACAGACCTGTTTCCTCAAGCCTCACGTTCACTTTCCATTCTCTCCATGGCAAGTCAGACCACTTCTAACATGACTTTTAATTTGCTTCACCGGCAGAGAAGGACAGATTTTCTAGTGAGCACAACTTTGCCCCAGAGATCTTCCCTCCACCCAAAGCCAGCCTTCCCTCTCTGTCATGCCAGTTTACATGCCTTCCACCTCACTCCCCCCTTCCTTGTTGCTGGCTGCTTCAAACAAAACAGAAGCTCACTCACACAACACTGACCTATAATTCTCTTGATATTTTGAGATATCGATAGAAAGAGATCTTGAAAATAAAGAGCCTCTGTCCTCCAGCAATGGCAGTAGCACCAGCAGTAGGATGTGTTGTATGGAGAAGAGGGGAGGGGGAGGGGAAGAGAATATCTGCTCTATGATGTTCCCCTTTAGCAGCCTGTGGTCCAGGGAATTGCTTTGCCTCTTTCATTGGGGGGAGGGGGCGATAACTTTGGAACAGTAATATTGACATAAGTGAAGCCTAAAGGGCTACGCCAGAAATTTTGACTAATGGGTATAATGAGATATGTTTCTTTAAGAATCGTTTGATATATGGAATTAAGAGAACCAGGCCTGGAGATCTTTCTGCAAAAAATCTCCAGGGAAAGGAGAGAGCGCCTCCTCATGTGTATGTTCTTTCAGCTCCCTGGTATAGTATTATGTTTGCAGCCCAAGGGATGTAAGTGGGGCACAACACTTCTTTAAAGAGCCTGTGAGGAGCCTACAAATGAAATGTGGGTCCTCATCTGTTAGGCCCCTTAGGCAAAAACACCGTCCCCAGGGAGCCGTTCGCACAGGCAGCGCTGCCAAAACGCAGCAGCGCCGACCTGGCTCCCCTCCAAAAACCTCCCTCCTGGAGGGAGGTTTTTGGAACAACAGTGCATTCCTGGCAGCGCTGTGCAAATGGCACCGCCAGGAATGCTCTGTTTTCCCCGTCCCTCTCCCACTCAGCTCGTCGCCTCCGTCACCCTGCTGGCCTCCTAAGACCCTCCCTCACTGTCCTCCGACCCCTGGAGGTCAGAGGGGAGCGTGGGCAGGTCTACGGAGGCCAGCAGGGCGACGGAGGCCAGCAGGGCGATGCCGCCTTTCCTGCGCCAGCCTCTGCGGGAGCCGCTCGCACGCTTCTGTGCTAATGGCCCCCACCCCTGCACCGGCACAATTCCGCCGGTGCAGGGGTGTCCGCATGGCCCGTGCGGAAAGGGCCTTAGATAAATGTGGGACTGGTTCCAAACATTTTCCTATGAGTGGTAGTCCTGGCCTCCAGGTCTACTGCTGGCCCCCTTTTTTCCCAATGCTCAGCAGCTGATTGGTGACATACAGACCCTTCAAATATATACATTTTTTCAGCATTGAAAGAACTTCACATTCATCATTATAATTCTTGCAATAGCCCTGTAAGGCAGGCCAGTATCATTAACCCCAGGTAACGAATAGTATCTGCCCCATTTTTATGACTGCTTCTGAAGGTTGCCTTAATCTTCTATGGTTAATAGTCATGATATTTAGATTTCTTTTATGTTTGTAAAAATGTTAAATGAATTATGAAAGGATCCCATTTACAAAGTTGGGGGCTGGCAGAAAGCAAAACATGAACAAAAGATAAAGAGAAAAATGATGCCAAAGTGGAAAACCTAAACTGAAGGCAACAATCAGCTGCTTGCTTCTGTATCAATATCCAGACAACTAAGTAAGGGCTAATATGTGTCACAGAACTGTTTGCTAATGGCATAATCAATTTTTCATTAGAGATGTCCACCCCCGTTGAAACTTCATATGAGATGAGTGTGTCGTTTTCTTAATACTAATGTTCTCATTAATTTTTCCAACTTCAAAGAGATGAAGTGGTTCATATGGAGTTCAAATTCATGTGGTTTGATTTCACAGGGAGGAAAAGTGTATCTGTCTTTGAGTGTTGCCATTTAGCACATGAATTAAGCTTGAATTAAACATCACAATAATCAAAATGCAAAAACAAAGGCATGAATGTGTGATCAAAGGCATCTTTTAGTTGCTAAAGAAGCCAAGAATAAAGTAGATACAGTCCCCATCGGGTCTTCTAGAATGGATTCACATTTGGAATGTGTGAAATCTGTTCCTTTATTTCTGCAAATACTAGTTCCACTGTGATAGACTGCAGAAGAAAAGTTATTTTTAAATTTGCAGGTCTGTTTGAAGCAAAGCATTGTTTACCTTCAGAGCAAGGCATAAAGACCTAGGAATGGGAGAATCCACCTAATGGATGATGCAGAGGGAGAGGAGGTTAACTTCCTGACAGATCAATTTGTACAGGCTTTTGGACTTTTTAGTTCCTGGTGTTATGAACTATCATGCCTTAACTGAGTTTTAAAGCATGAGATCTCTGAAAAGGAGTTCAGTCAAAGTGTATGACTAGATCTACTGAAATCAAGCTGAGAGTTGGGTGAAAGCTGTAGCATACACAGACTAAGAGAACTGGTGGAAAGGTTTATTGAAGGGCCAAGCTGAAGGGCCATATAAACTAGTGAAGAACATCTCCTAGTGGGGGAAGAATTTCTGAGTACCAGTTAGCTTGGGCTCCATCTGCCTCCCCTCCACTTCCTAGAGCCTGAGCAAGCTGCTTGGTCTCCGGCCGGCAGGAGGCCGAGCAGCTTACTCACAAGTTGGGCTCCAGGAAGCGGCACAGTGGCAGATGGAGTGGGTAATAAATGGATTTACCATGATCCACCTTGCAAAAGACCAAGCAACATGAGAGCTTGATTGTCTATGTATACGAGAATCTGCTTTTGCAAGAAACTTGCAGGAGAGCAAATAAAGTTTAACAATTTTTATTAAGGGATAGTAGGGGTACACAAGCAAACAATGAAATCAGCAGAATACACACACAGTCCTAGGATATAGACAGTTATACAGTGATAGGTCTGGAATAAATAAGGAATAAATGGAGATGGGCAATAAAAGTTATAGTCACATGATCTTGGAGTTGAATGGTCCAATAAACAGAACTGAACAACCTGTGCTTAGCTCTGGATGAACAATGCTGTGGAACAGTATCACAGACGGAGAGATGTCCAGAGATACTGAACACTGGCTATTGGGAGAGTGGGCTTTGTATAGGGAAAAAAGAACCCTCGGGGTTATGCAGAGTGTCCCTAATCTCCCTTGTGAAAGAGAGTTCCTGCCTTTTCTGAGAAGGACAAGAAATAGGCATCGACCTTAATGGTTAGGTCATTGGTTTAATTGGATTAATCAGCCAGATGTTCCAGGCTTGGGAGCGTCTCCAAGGGGGGAAGTGAGCTGATGAAATTACAGCTGTAAAACAATGACAGTGCAAAATAGAGTGGCCATTAAAGGTATTGGTCAGAGGAAGAAACATCAGTTAGGACAACACTGGGCAGGTAAGCACATTAGCACATCCATTGTCTTCACCGGGGTGTACGGTCCAGGGCTAAAGATAGAATCTCTCTCCAGGGCAAGGTTTTGTGTTGACTTAATCCTATCAGGAAAGATGTGAGAGAAGCATTTTGCAAGTAGATTTGAAAGGAGACAAGTCCAGACATAGTCTTTGGGTGCAGTGAGCCAATGCAAGGAGTGGGCACCCCATGTTGGCACTGCACTACTAGGAACCACAAAGTTTGGCTGAGGTGGTAGATATGCCAATATATTCCAAACAGGGTCTCCTTGGTCCACCAAAGGTTGGTCTGACATTGGTCTATTCAGGTCAATGTTGTTTACTCTGACTGGCAGCAGCTTTCAGGGTCTCAGGTAAAGACTTTTCATATTTCCTCCTGCACAGTCCTTTTAAATTTAAATGACAATTTAAATAAAACTGAGACCTCCTGCATGCAAAACAAATGCTCTACTACTGAGCCATAATACCAGAGATAAATATGGTAACTTGGAAAGGGGGCAGGGCTTGGGTCCTCTCACCCACATCCTCCATTTTTGTTTAAAAATAGACTCTCCCCCTACCTTCCCTAAGGCCGTTTCCGCACGGTCCTTTTATGGCGCCCTGGGGACGGCAAAAACGCCTTTCCCAGGGAGCCATTCGCACAGGCGGCGCTGCTGCAACGCCATTCGCTCCCCCTCCCCCAGGGCGGCGTCAGGTCACCCTAAAAAACAACCCTTTAAAGGGTTGTTTTTGCCCCAACAGCGTGTTCCCGGCGGCGCGGTGCGAACGGCACCGCCGGGAACACGCTGTTTCCCTTCCCTTTCCCACTCACCTTGTCCCCGTCGTCGGCCTGCTGGCCTCCGAAGCCCCTCCCTCACTGTCCTCCGACCCCATGCGGAGCCGCCTGTCGTCCGCCGGCCTCTCCTGAGGCCGCTCGCACGCTTGCGTGCGAACGGCCTCCGCCCCCACGCCGGCAGAATTCTTGCCGGCGTGGGGGCGCCTGGGGGGCCATGCGGAAATGGCCTAACATACTTTCCCATGCCCTCTGTACATATGTGAATTGTGCCAATAATATCGGAATGCTTTTTACTATCTTCCTGACACTTGAGAGGGAGGATCCCTTCCAGGAGAAACATACAAATGAAATCTGTTTACCACTGAAACCATGGAAAACAATCCTTGGAATGATTTCCTAGTAAATATTTGTTCAATTAATGTTGTTAATTTAATTAAAGAATCCAACTCAGGGTTTTACATAATATATAATGTATTTCAAAATCCAACTTCGTCACAGCTGACAGATTCATCATGTAGGTCATAAAGGGCTATATCTGTTTTTCCCCGTTATTAGATGAACAAGGCTGAGGGAAGCAATTTTTTCCATGAGAAACAGTATGGCTGAAACTGGTTACAAAAATTGTTCCACCTGCATTGTACCCTAATCTGCAGCTGATTTCACCTTTCAAGAAAAAAGGACTGTTTTAGTCATGGTCCTCTCATACACTATGTAGTCTGACCCTTACTGAGCAGCTTTGGGCATGTCATTATCTTGCAAAGTATGCTGTGCATGGCTGCCTTAAGGTTAAAATGCCATTTGGATTCATCAGAGTGGAAGAAATATCATGCATCATTCAGCTGCTCGAGATCACTGATGCAGACCTAGATTTGCCCCAAGCACAGTTTAGGCACCACACAGACAGTAGTCTGCAAAGCAATTACATCTGAATGAGTAAAGCTAGTAAGCCAGGCCACGTGCTTTAAGTTCCTCAGACCCTCTAAATAAAGTGCTTCTCTCCTGTGCTGTCATTTTTCACAGACCTGAATGGAATGCAAGGTAATTAGCTCAAAGTATTTTCTTACCCACACCAACATATTTGAAAGCAACATCTGTAGATGCCCCATGAGAACTGTTTAATTAGCAGGCCACTCATTAAAACTGAAGTGAATGGGATTTTAACCTGATTACACTGAAGTCACAAGAAGGGAGCTATTTTACCAACTAATACATATGCAGTATAAACTTCTTTATGACACAGCTTGTTGTCTCAGAAGACCAGTTCACTTATATGTTTCTAATACAGGATGACTTTCTAAAAGTGTCTGTGAGAGTAGTGCTGCATGAGAAATGGAATTGGGTGGGGAATTATACTTGCACACTATGATGAATGAGAGCCCCCAAATAAGCTCAAAATGAGCTCATCTCAACTGAGTCAGTTTTGTCTCATTCTGGAGTAGGCTTGAATTAACTCATTTAAACTCAACTCTGTTTCAAGATAACAGCCTGTCACACCTCTATTGTTGTACCTGGGAGAATGACATGGGAATGAAGTGATCCCCAAAGCTCCATTTCTCCCCTCCCCAAATTCTTCTGCAACAGGTTTATGTCCTAAGAGTTCCTCCACTGCTGGAAACAAGCTACATAATTCCAAATACTTTCTGGCTCTAGCCAATCAGCACATAAGCATTTGAAGCTACATATCACATGCAACAGTTTCATCTAGAGATTACATGCATTGATAAAACACCACAAAAAAGCACTCTTATTTGTCACAGTATCAAGATTTTGTGTAATTGCTTGACACTTTTGTTAGAGAAGTGGGGATTTGCAAGACATATAGAAGGATTGATGTATTGCAATGAATCACAAGAGTAAATAATAGAGCAGAGATGTGTGTGTTGTTTTCTAGAATTTTACTGGATAACAAAATTAAGTTACACTAAATATAGGAACAGCAAACTCTATCCCTGAAGACTGGAAGATGGCCAATGGGCCTTTCCCCACTTCTCCTGCTGCTGCCATTGCTGCATGCTGCTCTGAGCACGCGGCATCCCTAGCGCGCATCTGGGCGTCCCCACGACCCTGCGCTCTGCGCGGGGTCATCCAAAGGCGCCGTTTTTGCCAGCGCCAAGGATGCCGCGCAGTGAGCGGGCGCAAGAACGGCAGCGTCGGGGTGGCTGCACTGTTGCCGCCCCTGACGTGGGGAGTGCAGTGGGACCCCGCGCTACTTGAGGAGAGTAGCGCGGGGCTTAAGGTAAGTGGGGAAAGGGCCAATGTCACACTAATCTTTAAGAAAGGATCTGGGGGGGGGACCCAGGAAATTACAGGTCAGTCAGTTTGACATCTGTTCCTGGTAAATTAGTAGAATCTATCAAAATAAAATTATAAAACATGTAGAAAAGCAAGACTTGCTGAGGAAGAGTCAGCATGGCTTTTGCAGAGGCAAGTCCTACCTTACAAACTTACTAGAGTTTTTTGAGGGCGTAAATAGGCATGTGGATAAGGGAAAACCAGTGGACATTGTCTACTTGGATTTTCAAAAGGCTTTTGACAAAGTTCCTTACCAGAGACTATTGAAAAAACTCAGCAATCAAGAAATAAGAGGGAAAGCCCTCCTAGGGGCAAAAGAATCCAAACTTCACATACACACTGCAGGGGTCAGTGCTATCAGTCACAGACCAGGAAAGGGATTTGGCCGTCTTGATAGTTCCTTGGGGATGTCAACTCAATGCATGGCAGCTGTGAAAAAGGCAAACTCTATGCTGGGGATAATTAGGAAAGGAACTGATAATAAAACTGCAAAGATTGTCATGCCCTTATATAAAGCCGTGCTGCGACCGCGCTTGGAGTACTGTGTTCAGTTCTGGTTGCCACATCTCAAAAAAGATATCGAAGAGATACAAAGAGTGCAGAGAAGGGCAACAGGGATGATTGAGGGACTGGAGCACTTTCCCTATGAGAAGAGGCTGCAGTGTTTGGGACTCTTTAGTTTGGAGAGGAGACATCTGAGGGGGGGATATGATTGAAGTTATAAAATTATGCATGTGGTAGAAAATTTCTCACAATACTAGAACCAGAGGGCATACATTGAAAATGCTGGGGGGAAGAATTGGGACTAATAAAAGGAAACATTTCTTCATGCAATGCGTGATTGGTGTTTGGAATATACTGCCACAGGAGGTGGTGATGGCCATTAACCTAGATAGCTTTAAAAAGGGCTTGGACAGATTTATGGAGGAGAAGTCGATCTATGGCTACCAATCTTGATCCTCCTTGATCTGAGATTGCAAATGCCTTAGCAGACCAGGTTCTTGGGAGCAGCAGCAGCAGCAGAAGGCCATTGCTTTCACATCCTGCATGTGAGCTCCCAAAGGCCACTGCGAGTAGCAAAGTGCTGGACTAGATGGACTCTGGCCTGATCCATTAGGTTCTTTCTTATGTTCTTATCTATGCAAATACTCTGTCTGGGTATCTGTGCAGTCTATCTGTGCCTATGTGTCTGCCTCTCCTCTTTTACTGGAAGAAGCAGAAACATCTTTCCAAATTATCATGTGTTCCAGGCATGTGACTTCAGCAGTTAACTCTTGCTTGACTGAATGAAGCAGGCATTTGTAAAATCCCAACAAGAATCTCCCCCCCCCCCCCCTTAGCCCTCTTCTGCACAGAACAGGCAAAGCAGATTGCAGTCAGGATAAAATAACCAGCTCTCCTGTTTCGCATTTGCATACCTTTGTGCTTGTAGCGAACAGCCCGCAGAAACAATGCGGGCTGCTGTTGTGCCTTCGCGTCTCTTTTTTTTTTGCATCTTACCTTGGCCTTCAAACATTACCTTTAGTACCCTTGGAATAGCAGCCTGCACATCACTACTGTAATGATTAAGGCAGCTCGTATCTGTCTTCCAATTTCAGTATTTTAATCTCTCTCTCATTTTTTGTCCATTTTGTCACAGGATTCTTCTCTCTCTCTGGTTTCAGGGGGAATTCCAATGCCACAAGTTTCAAGCAACATTTATGATTAATGCACCTTATACTAAGCCTGAGGATATCCAGGAAAAATATATGAGTGATTAATTCCAGTCTAGCTCCTCTGTGCTATACTTCAGTCATAAGATCCCATTTTTTTATCACCCCAGGTATTCTTTGGAGAAGTCATTTAGCTTGAATCAGTTAGAGAGAATCTTGCAAAGCAAATCTTATGTCTATCTTTTGTCTTTCAGCGCTCACATGTTCTTCATAATGACTAGGAAATGTTGCAATTACTGTTGTATTATGTGGTATTATGCACATTTTCAATGGGAACCAGTGACTGAGATGATAGGCTAATCTTAATCGATTTTTGTTGACTACAGTTTTGTTTCTGGGCTCAATTAAGGTCCAAATGACATGTTTTGGGGATTGGGATGAATCCCCAGATGAATTGTACCTGCAAAATGCAGCTGTTGATAACTGATATAGATTGAAGACCAGCTTCTGTTACCCCAACTGGCATAGAGACAAAGGGGTCTGCAATGTTCAAAGGTGTCCCCTTGCTAGCCAACACAAACATGTATTTTCAGCATTTCATTGCTTGGAATTCTAGCCTGTGCGTACCAAGGTCCAGATTCAGACCAAGAATTGAAAGAATAAGGGAGAATTTATCTTCTTAAATAGAAATGATTTTTATTTAATACACAGAAAAGAGACCAAATTAAGTTAAGCACTTCAGAGAGCAAAGGGGGGATTACAGAAAGGAAAATGCAAAGTGACACAAAACCCTTCCCTAGAAACACTGCTAACCTACTTGGAGAATAAAGCTAAAAGAGGGGGAAAAACAAGACTTACAATCCTGCTCCTGAACAGAAGGGTGGTTTGTGCTCAGTGGTGATAAATAAGGGTGGGGAATTAAGCTGACCAGGTGGGGAAGGAAATGCAGAGACAGGTCCACATGAAGAGAAGTAGAAGGCCAACCAAGAAGTTGGGGTAACAAGATGCACTCCAGCTACAAAGAGTAAGGCTGGGAGTGGTGATGGTGGTTGTAACTCTTCACACCATTTTGTAGAGGAGGGGAGAGAATGAGGAGGGAAAGGGGTGTCGACATTGGAATGTGTGAATTATATGTGAGTTATAAAAATGCAATCTTCTGAAACAAAACTGCCTGAAATGAGATTTTTGTATGCAATGTAGAGGGGAATTTTCCCCTTGTGTCTTGAGTGTATGAAAATGTTCCTTTGGGAAGGCCTGGAAATTACAAAGGTAACTATGGCCAGGTAGTTTTTTATGGCCGGGAAAAGGCAGGAATCTTGAGATAACAGGGAAATTGTGAAATTGGGCTGTTGGTTTGTTTCTTATAATTTTGGAGATCTGGGTCATAAGCTAACATCAACTTATCTGGGAGGAGGCTCCATGATTCTTGAGTGATATGGTCCTTAATTGAATCTTTCTTTAAAAGAGTAAAGGTAATCCCTTGTGCAAGCCCTAGGTTATTACTGACCCATTGGTTGAGGTCACAGTACATTTATTAGGCAGACTGTTTACAGAGTGGTTTGTCATTGCCTTCTCCAGTCATCTACACTTTACCCCCAGTAAGCTGGGTACTCATTTTACTGACTCAGAGGGATGGAAGATTGAGTCAAGGTTGAGCTGGTTACATGAAACTAACCTCTTTTGGGACTGAGCTCAGGTCATGAGCAGCACTTTGACTGCAGTACTGCAGCTTACCACTTTGTGCCATGGGGCTCTTTCTGAATTCTTCTAAGAGTGCATATGTATATGATTGATAGAGGGGCTGTGCTATAGTCTGCTCTTGTCATGACTCACCGCTATTTGATACTAGTTTACTTCAGCTTCCATCTATAATTTTTAAGCCCACGCTGAAGAGTATACATGAGCCAAATAAAGGAACAAGCCATGTCAAAAATGGAGGTCTCAGGGTATGGGGGGGTCTCAGGGACATCACTGCTTCCCTTGCACTGATTTCTCGAATAGAAATGTCCCCTACATCTGCTTCAAGAATTAACCTAACCATCCTCATTTCCTGATGCATATCTCCCCCCCCCCCCTTTCCTTATTTATTTACTTCCTTTTTAGCCTGGCTTTCCTTGCTGAGATTCTCTCACAGCTGTTGCTGGTGGCTAAAATATACATTTGGGGATTTGATCACAAATATCCATGTGACAATTTCCATGTGAATTTACTCTGAAAATATTAGTTTTAGCCCTAAAGAATCATAGTTCAGGTAACTAAATTAAAGGACTAACTTCTCAAACAGTATGTTGAGATACTTCTCAGTTGGGAAAAGAAAGGGAAACTTTTATGTTACACTGAACTCTCTGGCAAAAAGCCAAAGTGAAAATGAAATAAAGAGACAGCAACAGCAACATACAGATGCCCTCCTTGGTATAGTCTCACATAGAAAATTCAGTGGATGAACCTATGAGGTTATACTTTTTTAGCAGAAGCACCAAACTGTGCAAGTCCCTCCCAAGGGAAGCTCACTGCATTGGCTGACATGTTCACAATTCAAAAACAAGCAGTACATTAACGATCTATTTCTTCATCTGGACAACCAACGACATCCATCATCCTAACAAGTTGTTGGGTGGAAGCTGCTATTGAGAAGGCTTAGAGTCATGGGGCAAAGTAACATGATGCAGGATTGCTGCTAGGAACAGAGATATATTATGCTTTTTCAAAGCAGAAATTGCTATAAATCTGTGAGATTATGTCCAGATACCCTTGGAAGAAATTCCAAGGGTAGCAAATTTATTTACATACAAAAATTACAAATTTTTGCCCAAACATTTGAAGCACGTTTGGAATGCTCCCTCCAGGTGAAATTGCTGTTGGGAATTTTTGGGAAGCTAGAAGTCTTTGATAGAGTTTATGAAGAGGGAGTTATAAGGGATGCAGGTTTTTTGGTCCCTACAGGGCCACCTTTTCCCAAAGAGATCTAATTCCTTTCCCAAAGAGATCTAATTCCCTCTAGGAACAGCCATGCAAGGAAAATTAAACCCTTCCCTCCTGGAAAGTTCCATTGGATCATCCTTGCTCAAATAACCCATGAAGCTGCATTTTGACCTTCCATTCTCTATCGTCTCAGTTCTCTAATTTCTGTCATCCTAATATTTTCCCCTAGTGTGTTTTCTTCGGGTGGCTTTGCACTTCTTTTTTCATTTTTTAAAGTTATGATAGTCATAAATCAAATCTTGATGAGCTGCCTAACAGGTGGCAAAAGAACTGAAGAGGTGAGACAGCTGCAGAGGAGTGAAACTATTTATGGCCAGTAGCTGTTAAAATGGCAAAGGAAGTGAAAATAGAAATACTACCCTGTAGCCTGATCTGTGAAGTATATAGAACCCCAGAATTATAGCAGCCCTGGGCTGCCTCAAATGGCTAGCCCCTGAAACAATTTATCGACTTCTCATGGCCCTAGTAAATTTTAATCAAGGTGTGGTAAAAAAAAAAGCCTACCATTTCATTTATAAAGGGAAAAAACACCAACTGCACCCTTCAGTGCCACATCTATCCTTGGTTTCCTAATGTTAGTCTGTAGACCTGTAGTTTGAAATACTGACTAAAAAATAGTCACATCCAGATTTGTTCTGACACATCTCAAACAGCTTGTTGAATGATTAGCACCCTGATTAAAACCTGCAACCAGGATGAAGCCAAACCAGCCCATGAGCAAGAATTCCTCATTGCTACTGCATCCTATGACAAGACCATGTCTAGTGAGCCCAGGGCTTCAGATGCGCTAACTGTTATGCTACTCTCTATGCTTCCCGCCCTTGTTGCTTGATATACACACACTGCTACAGTTATAGTTCCTATCTAGCCTATTAAATTGTTCCTACTTGGCCTATGGAAGTCATTCTTTATCATATTATAGTTCCTCAGTGAACTTTTCATACAGGCTAGACTCATTTCCTGAAATGTAATCTGAAACAACTTACATACACCAGCATTTGTTCCTATTATCTTTGCTTTCAAATAGAATCCTTTTTGATCTTATTGCTCTTGTCCACAAAGATAAAATAGTTACGGTGTCAGAAAAA
Source organism: Sphaerodactylus townsendi (assembly GCF_021028975.2). Taxonomy (NCBI): domain Eukaryota; kingdom Metazoa; phylum Chordata; class Lepidosauria; order Squamata; family Sphaerodactylidae; genus Sphaerodactylus; species Sphaerodactylus townsendi. Next base: position 40,294,321 of record NC_059425.1, on the reverse strand, counting down.
GGCTGTGATAACAAAATGTCAGAAGACTCACATTCAGTTTGGCAGGATGCACTTAATGATGATGTGTGGAGTGGCATTTTTGTTGTTATTTTGGTTACTTTTCTAAGGAGAGCAGGAAAAAAAGTGCAAGCTTTTAAGAACAGAAACAGAATCCCATTAGACCAGGCTAAAGATTCATTTTATCCTGCATCCATTTTCCCACAGTGACCAGAAGGATCACTATGATGACACAAGTCTACTGCCTGTGACCATGAAAGGTCCACTTAGCAACTGGGGACATGCCTATCCTTTATGAATCCATCCTTTCATTTGAACTGTTTGCGATTTTAGGTCAATTAATTGCATGTGGTCCATGAATGTCTGTTTTTGACTTTCTGGAATCTACTTCCCAGTAACCTCATTGGGTACCTTTGATCTTATATTATGGGGGAGGAAGGACTTTCTCTTCAGCATGCATAGTTCATAACCTCTATTATGTCCCCTTTTAATCATCTTCAGGCACTTTTACCCTTTTCTTATAGAGAAAGCATGCTTGCCCCTTTATCATTTTGATGGCAATTTTTCTACCTCTACAGTATTGTGATATGCTGTCACTAGAAATGGCCACAGTATCAAAATGTTGCCACACTGTAGATCTATGTACAGGCATTATGACAATAGTCTTATTATTCTCCTTTAGTAATAACCCCTAGTTTCATGATTTATTTATTTATTTATTCATTCAATTTTGTACACCGCCTCATCCCCAAAGGGCTCTAGGCGGTTCACAATACAATAAAAACCCAATAAATTACTTAAAAACATCTAAAAACATTTAAGGTTCAATCTGCAGCATCAATCCAATAATAACAGACTACCCATATTGGTGGCACCTGGTCTTCAGGCCGGCCTTAAGGCTGGGAGGGGCTGGCAGTGCCCAAAGATGAAACCAGCGGGGGCACTGCCAGAGATGACAAAAACATGGCAGGGCCTCACAAGGAAGCAGCCAATCCGTGGCCAGCCTCACCAAAAGCCCGGTGGCCTTCTATAGATATATTATGCAACCACAGAGCTCTTAAAGTATCCAGAAGATATTTTTCAATTCTCAACCAGCATAGACAGGGCAGACTTGGAATCCAAAAAGGCCCAGGAGCAAAACAAGGTGAGAGGTTCCTGCAACTTTACAGCCAACTCTACAGAGGCCACTTAACTCAGACCTAATCAGTTATGTCAGCAATGGACATCAGTTCACCAATTGTCTTCTCCTGCAAACTGTGTGATAGGTAGGCTGCCCCATTCATGAGTGCAAGTGGCCAGCCGTGCAGCCGCACTGCTCCCAAAGGGCTTGCCAGCAGCATGAGAAGACTTCAAGAGTGTGAAAGCCTCCCTGCCACTGAGAAGCCCCTCTTGGGCTTAATAGACTTATGCCACTCAAAAGAATGACTAGAGTCTCAACTCTCAACTACCAGCATAACGCACCAAATGGTAATGCACTAGAGCAGGGGTAGGGAACCTGCGGCTCTCCAGATGTTCAGGAACTGCAATTCCCATCAGCCTCTATCATCATGGCCAATTGGCCATGCTGGTAGGGGCTGATGGGAATTGTAGTTCCTGAACATCTGGAGAGCCGCAGGTTCCCTACCCCTGCACTAGAGGCATCTGGTGCCGCATTCCAGTGCAGGGGAGAGCTGTAGCAGAGGAATTGCTGCTCCACCAGGGTAAGTGCCCTAGGGAGGGCAAATCCATCGGAATGGCCATGTGCCACTCACAAAGGCAGGTTGATCACCAACCATCCAAATGGGGTTCTTAGCCTTCCTAGCCTCATGAAATTTCCAGATTGACCTCTGACAGTCTTACTTTAGCCTTCAGCTTGATTCAATCTGGTAAATTTGGACTGCGTTTTTGAGGAATGGATATTTGTGTAATGTATAGTGTCAGGATGTTCTTTTGTGAGTGTCAGGATGTTCTTTTGCTTCTCAAAATTAGTAACACAATTCAGAAGCCAAAAGCTGCAAAAGGGCAAAATCAATAACTGTATATGTACTTATGGAATGGTCTGCCTGAGGATGTGAGGAAGGCTCCCACTTTTCAGGCTTTCCACAAACTATGCACGACTGAATTATTCAAGAGGCCTTTTCTGCAAAAGTAATAGGATTGCACCGTACAAACTGAATCTCAAGCTTACTTAGATAAACAATTACAAACTCTGGTGTATACTTCTGTAGGAAGTATTGTATGTAGGATTGTAAGTAGAATTCTTCATGGGATTGTAAGTAGGATTCTTATTGTAAGTAGGATTCCATTATGTAATTTTTGTATCACTTAATGCGTCGTAATAAGACTTATGATATACTTCAGCTCTTTTCCAAAATCTTATTGCATTGGTTACCGAATGTCCCATTTTGCTAATTGTACTTGCTCACGATGTGTAATTTGCTTGAGTTCCTGTGAGAAAAGTGGGCTATAAACTAACAGCCTAATCCTAAACCCAAGGCGACTGGGGAAAGTTCTGCTGCTATGCCACCCTGCTACCTCCAGAGGACTTTCAGGTGGTATGGGAGGCAGCTAAAACAAAAACAAAACCCTGGCTGCTTAAAAGCCCTCCATAGCATTTTTTAAATGGCCAATGTATCCTGGGATAAGGAGGTGAAACATTCCGGTTTGGCCATGACTTTTTGCATAGCTTCCGGGTCTAACTCGGGCCTATCCCACAAGATCTCCCTTATCCTGTGCCTTTCAAAAAAATGATAAAATTGGTGGTTCTTTTTTTAAAAAAGTCATGCCAATCTGCTCCCATGTAAACACCATGGGAGACGGACCGGTTTATTTTTACTGCTTCACCGCCTGCAGCCAACCAGTTCATGCATGCATGGCAATGTTGGCAAGGAAAATGAAACTAAACTGGGATCTATGCACGTTCTTCCTCCTGGCCTGAACGCTCTGATGGGCTGCCATGCGGAGGGAGAAACCAAGATAGAAACATCCCAGTATGTATGATCAAGGTTTTCCCCGGGGAAATTTTGTCCATCTGGAAAATGCAAAGTTACTTCATTCTTTTGGATGGTATAAGTCTGAGGCTCCAGCCACCATGTTTCCAGCCCTAAAACCAGGGTGGAAGCCAATTAATGTCAGCTCCATCCCTGGGAACACCCTGCTTCATCCCCTCTCCACCAGTGTCTGATTGGATACCAATGTTTCGATATTTCTCCGCAGCAGTGCCCATTTCAGGTTTCGTCATCACAGAGCTGAGGGGCACTTGGCCACCAACACTTTTGCCTTCTCCACCAGCAGAGGTATATCTTATGCCAGTGGTGGCGAACCTTTGGGACTCCAGATGTTATGGACTACAATTCCCATCAGCCCCTGGCAGCATGACCAATTGCCCATGCTGGCAGGGGCTGATGGGAATTGTAGTCCATAACATCTGGAGTCCCAAAGGTTCGCCACCATGGCCTTATGCAATAGAGGGGGCAAATGTGCCAGCCCACACATCCTCCATTGGGCCATTCATTCTCCCCACCCCCCATAGGGTTGTGCCATAATTGACAAGACAACTCTTGCTTAGCAAAGGGATTGTTTTCCGGAAATGATGCCAGAAAGACTACTCAGACTTAACCATGGTTGTTCATGAGAATTTCTTATCCTGCCATTTTTTTTTGCTTTTTTTCATGAAATTTTTTAAAAGATGCACTGTTTGTTTCGTTTTTATTTTCCATTAGAGGAATAATCAAATTAAAGGATTCTCCCCCTTTTCAGCTGGACAAAAGACTGCATGGCTCTTGTAATTGGATGGCTAACAATGCATAGTTAACCTAAATCAAGAGTTGTCAGATCTCTCCAAAAGGGACCCTTGTGACAAATGGCAACAGTGTTAGAAGAGGCACTTGGTAAGGTGTTACCAGTTGTCTTTGCCATTGAATCATCTGAGTCAAACTGCCCCTTATGTGGTGGCAGAGTTACCAAGGTTTAGCTCTGCATGCTTCTTGTTGCCAGTGGTCTTCTAAAGCAGTATCCCCCTGGGAAATTGCCCTGTCAGTTAAATGCCCACTTCACCCTTGAATGTGGGTGCACACAGTAGGTTACCAGTCTGCTTAAAGAGGGGTTTCAGGAACATGATTCTTTCATGGAGATCAATTATAATAGCAGAGAATCTCCAGCTACCACCTGGAGGTTGGCAATTCTATTCTGTGTACTGTAACTCATAGCATTCAGTCTGTATCCTTCTGGAGTAGTAGCTAAGTTCACTGGTATCATCCCTGGATGATGCTTCCTTTTTTTTTTCTTCTTTTCCTCATCAATCTCTAGGAGGAATTCTTTGTTTTCTTCAGCTTCCCACTGATGAAATGGCTCTCCCTTGCATTCCAATATTCTGCCTAATTTAATCTGGGATCACAGCTGTTTCACAAGTTTTGAAATTTCACCCTCTGTACAAAAACAGAACAATCATTTTATTACCACTGACCCTGATTTAATTTGCAAAACAAAAACAAAAAATCAGAATGTTCTTCCTCTTGCTCCATCATGTTTCTGTGCCATTTTGGTGATGCTTCATCTAACACAACATTATATTCGGCAATAAGATACAAATCATTGGAATGCAGGAAAATACTTGGGGGCAAATTGTTCCTTCTTGTTAGCTTATCTGTCACGTCAGTATTATTTCAAAAGCTAATTACTATCATGAACCAAGAGCAGCAAGAGCTTCAAATTAACCTCTTTCAACTTATGTTCTTGTATCCAAAACAAAAGGTAATATTTGCCACCCTAGGGGTTATTGAGACAATCAGAGGAACAAATACTTTAATTGCTGAAGCCACCTATGAAAAGTCACATGCAGCTCTCTATTTTTTAAAAAAGCCCAACAATAAATAAACTACAGAAAAGAGACAACCAGAAGCTTAATAAAAGCAGCCAGTCAGATTGTCTAATTCTTTAGGGAAGGGAAAAAAATCAATGAATATAACTCATCACTGCTCACCACAATCTTTCATTTCAGCATTTAACTGTATATGCTGGTCTCAGCTATTTTACTGCTCACATACAGTAGACGGCATAGCTGACTTTTGCCTATTGCAAACAACCAGAAAAGAAGGTAAAAGATCATAAACTGGGAAAAATAGTAAAGAACCAAATTCTCCTGCAAACAGAAGTAACAGTGTGATTGTTAGGCTAGAATACTTCTCCTTTGCATGCTACATTTTTGACATACAGTAAGGGTTGGAGGTTTTTGTTTTGGATATTCTTATGAAGTGTGGTTCCTTTGGCTGTCATGCTGCATGTTGTGGGTTTTCTGGGCTGTGTGGCCATGGTCTTGTAGTTTTTGCTCCGAATGTTTCACCTGCATTTACGGCTGGCATCTTCAGAGGCATGGCATGGTAAGATATGTTTCTCTCTGTGGCATAGCAGTCCCAAAATTGAATAAATATGGGGAATGTAGTTGTCCCTACCCTGCTGGTACTTTAGTCTTTACAGCAGGTGTAACCCCTATGTTCAGAATCGATTGACCCAGAAATGGGTGGAGACTCAAAGCAGCAGGAGGCTGCAAAAACTCATGAAGTTGGAGGAAGCAAGGCTACTAAGCTGGGACCTTGATTTATCTATATATATAAAAATGGAACCATGCGTTTGTTGCTCCGAGAATAACCCCGCACCTACTGGCCCAAACACTCTGAAAATTTCACAGACACTTACTCATTCCCCCAACTATGTTCTTATGTACCTCCCGCTGTCAGACAACACACCTGATCCAGGTAAAACATCTGTGTGCAACTGTCACCCTTAGAATGTTCGTGCCCTTAGAATGTTCTCTCAGATGGCCAGATATGAGCACTGAAAACAGTACATAGGCAATAACTCGAGTGGACTTGAAAAACATACACACGTTGCCGTGTGAGACGTCAGGTGGGGTTTCCCCTCCCCCCTCACACGCAGGTACCTTTCACTCTCTGTGCCTCATTCACTACTACCACACAACACACCCACTCTCATACACATTCAGCGGAGGGAGAGAGAAGAGACGGAGGGGGAGGCATGCAAGGGAAGAGAAGTGAGGGAGGGGACAGAGAGTGAGGGGTGGCATGCAAGGGAGGGGAGGGAGGGGCCCCAGCATCTGGATATGACCCACCCACTCTAGCAAAGGGAAAGGGGAGGGAGGTAGGGGAAGGGGTGCCATGTAAGGGAAGAGAAGTGAGGGAGGATGCGGTCACACACATCAATGACATCGCACAGTATCAGCCTGCGCGTTTCCATGAGCATGTACCGATGGCCTCTGCAATTGATTTGCTGCTACTGTTTCTTTCCCATTTCACCACAATAAGCCACAGCAATGCATGGCTGGGCCCCACTAATTTCTTTATAAGCTCTTAACACCTTGTTTAAGGTAACTGCAAAGTTGTTGGGAACTAATGGGAAGGGAGTTGTTTATTTTTGCTGTATTGTAAATGTTAGAATTTATTGTTTCAGGGCTTCCTGTGTATGTAGTTGATGGGAGTTCTTTTGGGGACCTTCATCATCTTAAATCCAGTTCACCAAGCCTCTGAAGTCTTCCTAAGCCAACCACCAGCAGGACGAATTGGACTTGGCATTATCAATAGACTGTAAATATAAGGACTTGGAATTGAAACTTCAACAGGACCTTGAAGTGTTATATTAACTGTTAATGTTTAATAAGCAGCTCATGTTAAGAAAAAGTAAACCATTTTGTTTTAAAATTAGTTGCAAACTCCTTCCAAGTTCTGCCTCACAGAACCCACAAGCAGAGGTTACACAGGCATTTTGCATTGTATCTCCCTTATCCTGGTTTCGTTTCAGTGGCAATAATCACTTCAGGGTTGAATATGAATTTTTGGGACAGAGACCTCTTATTCACCTGCTGCACATCTCATGAGAAAGTGAAAACTGAATAACTAGGCATGACCCTTATGTGACTGATCAAGATTCTAACAAGAGTGTTGCCAGGAATTGTTTGGGTTTTCTTAGCATATACAAGGAAGAACTAGTAAGTTCCCTGTGGCATTTAGATATGAAGGGAACTTTATTCTATCCATCTGTATATGGATTAATCTAGGAGATTTGGGAAGAGACTTCCTCTTTTTTTCTTTTCTTTTTCCCCCCATCAAGTCACAGCTGATTTATGGTAACCTTGCAGTGTTTTCAAGTCAAGATATATTCAGAGATGGTTTGTCTTTACTGCCCTCATGTCATACTCCTGATATTCTTTGGAGGTCTCCCATCCAAATGCTTGATGAAATGAAGCTGTGTGACCGGCCAGAGGATACACAGGATAACACAGCAGAGTGGGGATTTGAACCTGGACTTTACAGATCCTCTTAGTATTAGTAAAATCGTTGGAATCCCATCTTGATAGGGGACGGGAATAACAATTAATCTTGGTACCACTCAGCACATACTTTGTGTACAAACAAAGAAAAATGAAACATGGCAGCATTGTCATGCTGAAGTCTAAGCCAGAGCTAGTTTGCCCAGATAGTTGTAGCATAGGCCCCTTCTGCACATGCAGAATAATGCACTTTCAATCCACTTTCACAAGGGTTTGCAAGTGGATTTTGTTATTCCACACAGTAAATCCAGTTGCAAAGTGCACTGAAAGTTCAATGTGTGCAACTACTGTGTAAAACATGACTTGAAATTTGTCCCTGTCCTTTCCCTCCCTCCTTCCTTTCCTTCCTGGCTCTGTGCTGTGTTTCCAATGCTGGGGGACAATTGTGGGTGCGTATAACACCATAAAATGTTTTCACAGCAGTAATAAAACATTTTGAAAGCATTTTGAAAATGTCCATTTTTTAATTTCTGCTGGGTGGCATGGACCATGGTTGTGTTCAGATTTGTGAGTTGGGGCATGTTCTATGATGTGATGGTGACTTTGAGATGACCTGGTGCAAAAAAAATCATTCTTTGGTCATGGTGGGGGAAGGTGCCTGCTCATATGGTTGGTGAAGGGGTGAAAAACTCAGATTTTGCCCAGGGCTCCATTTCTCCTAGCTATGCCTCTGAATCCTGTGACACATTCATGAAACTGGCTTCAGAAACCCACTGTAGAGAAGGTCTCTCTCATTTGCAGACGCTAGCTTTTACATAACTTTAGCTGAAGCAAAATCTTCTAGGATGCACTACTGTTACATGCTTCCCCAGTCCAAATAACTATAAAAAACAGTTAAAGTAAGGATATACACACCATCAGGAATAAGGATTCTTTGACTTGGTGTACAAACCACCTGCAAGCTTGAAGCAATAAAGAAACCTGTGGAGAGACCAATTAGAGGAAAAATCAGAAATATAATTTATTAAAAGAGATTCATACAGAACATCAAAGCAGACAACCTAACAAATCTCAATGAGAGAGTGAGTTCAAACACAATCAATATGAACAAATGACTTTAGTTGGGCAAAAGAATAGGTAGGAGGGGATTCAGGGGAAGGGAGGCAGCAAGAGAAAGATCAACAACTACAAATCCTGTGATCCCGTGGAGAGTAGCAAGGGTCACAAGAAACTCCTATTTTTAAGAGGGTCTCAAGTAGCTCACAAATCAGTCTTGGGAGGCAAAAGCACACTTTGGAAATGATTATAGGGCACCTACTTATAGGGCACATAGGCAGAGGACTGAAAGAAGACATTCTCTTTTTCCCCTAGTCTTGGAAACTAAGGAGCACAGAGGTGCGACCAGGTGTATACTCAAATGACTCCATTGTGATAGAACTGGCTTGGTCCTAGAAGAGGACTAGGTTTTCATACTACTGACTATTAGGCCCTTTCCGCACGGGCCTTCGGGCGCTTCCCCACTGGCAGGAATTCTGCTGGTGGAGGGGGTGGGGGCCGTTTGCACGAGAGCGTGTGAGCAGCCCCCACAGAGGCCGGCGCAGGAGAGGTGGCTCCACACAGAGCTGCCTCTTCCCCGTCCCTCTCCCACTCACCTCGTTGCCGTCGTCGCCCTGCTGGCCTCCTAAGACCCGCCCACGCTGCCCTCTGACCTCCAGGGGTCGGAGGACAGTGAGGGAGGGTCTTAGGAGGCCAGCAGGGCGACGACGGTGATGAGGTGAGTGGGAGAGGGACGGGGAAAACAGCACATTCCCGGCAGTGCCGTTCATACCGCGCCGCCGGGAATGCGCTGTTATTCCAAAAACCTCCCTCCAGGAGAAAGGTTTTTGGAGGCAGCCTGACGCCACCCTGGGGGAGGGGGAGGGGAGCCAGGTCGGCGCTGCTGCGTTTTGGCAGTGCCGCCTGTGCGAACGGCTCCCTGGGGACGGCGTTTTTGCCGTCCCCAGGGCGCCGTTTATGGCCCGTGCGGAAAGGGCAGAGTGACTTTCAATCACATTCCCTTCCTCTCCTCACAACAAGCACCTTGGGAAGTAGGTGAAGCTGAAACAGTTCTGAGAGAACTGTTGCTGACCCAGGATCACTCAGCAGGCATCATGTGGAGGACTATGGAATCAAATCCAGTTCTGCAGACTAGAGTCTACCACTCTTAACTGCCACAACATTCTGGTTTATGCTGGCTAGAAGGGGACAAGACCGGAAGGGGCTAGACGGGGATGAAACCATAGCAAAGGTGAGAATAGGTCTTGGAAGTAGCTGGTTCAAGACTGAGAAAGACTTGTGGATAAGGTAAGGGGCATGCTATGACTGTTAAACTAATTCAACCAAAGTAGTAAACAGGGAATTCTATCATAAGCGGGCAGGATCCTTTGTAGCAAAAAGCCAAATGTGAGGGTTACTGCAGGTTCCTCACTGTGACCTGATCCCCACTGATTACTGGACTTTGGGCGAGACATTTTTTTTCTTCTAGGCTCTTATCAGAGCACTCCCCCAGCAAGGGTGATTGAAATAGATATACCTCCTTTCTATCCTTTCATATCAGAGAGTCCTTGCAAAGTGGAAACACAATGTTTAAGTTAGGGCAGCTCAGCTGTTGCCATAAAAATCCTGGTGTAACCTATTTAGCAAATTTGGCATTTTCACTCTGGGTTGTGAGGTAAAATTCTTTTTGTTCATTCCAGAATTCTTCATATTGTTTGCACAAGCAGAAAACCACATTATTCCCCTGAAATTTTGCTTTAGGCAAAATTCAAGGGCAACAGAAGGAAGAGAGAACAGGCTATTACAGCTGTCGTTGAAGTGTCAACTTTAGTTTTCAGCACAGTGAATCACAAGGAAAGACGGAACAGAAACAGAAAATTGGTAACAATACATTTCCAATTACTACAAGCCACACTTCCTGGTCTTAGAAAAGTAATGTGTCAGGGATGGAGGGAGTCTAGAACTTTTTGTCTCATATACTTGCTAGGCTTCTGTATGAAACTGCTGAACCACATTTCCCTACCTGGCTTCCTACTGCAATATTTTCCCCCTTCCTCATATAGTTAGGGTTAGTCTTACTTAAGTCTTGATCAGTTCAAAATCAACCCTCTTACAGAAATTACTGCAGCTAAACATTTCAAGACTGCTATGGTAGTTTTTCGATTCTGATTTATAAGGAAAGACTAGTTGATTTTTTGAGGTGGTTAATTCACATAACCTATTAAGAGTGAGGACAAAAACCTTTCTCTCAAATCAGACCAGATTTCACACTCCAATAAAATATGCTCTTAGTACTCAAGCTGACCAGATCTACATTTACAAACTCTGTCTGAATACACGAATTGGCCTTCTAATATGACTAAGGGAAAAGAATTTAAGGGAGCAAGCATAAATGCTCTTCTATAATGAAGGATCATTAGATCATTTAAGTAACTTGGGATAGTATAAAATTAGAGAATTCCAAAGAATGCTGGTGAGCATGCACACCAGGCCCTCAAGAAAATACTTGTCCTATCCAATTCAGCATTGAGACCTTTATTTGATGTTCATATCATTGTCATCAGATCTTAACCACTGGAGTCTATTTGTAACTATCATTCTCTGTGGTCCCATATAAAAGTCTTCCTCAATAAGATTCAAAATCTCTTCCTCACTTTGGAGATTTTTCACTATAATTTAAATGCCAAAATCCACACATGGATTTCCTGTGAATTTTGGGCCAGTTCAGACCACCAGATACCTAAACTACTTACTTATTCACTTTGTTAAACATTAATGAGCCACTTACATATTGTGGGGGATATCGTATTTAGCAAAGAGTATAATATGTTTATTGTAAGCTGCCTTGAATATTGCAAAAATGCAGCATATTGCTGAGACTGTGTAGCCATCTGCCTAAGCAATGCCCCAATCCTACTTTCCCTCAAACTCACTGAGGGCTTAGCTGGGAAGAAAAGGTATTCAACTGCCTGGAAGAGCATCTCAGGGCTAGGGTCAGCTGTGCTCGCTAGCCAGGCCATCAGCTAGCTGGTGGGACAAGGGGGTGCAGCTGCCAATGCTGAACATGCTGGGTGGGAGATGCATAGCTAGGCACAGCTGGGAAGGCAAATACACAGCTTCTTGCTGGAGGACAAAACACATGCTAATGAAACAAGCTACCAAGCAACACAAAACCAAGGAGAATCAAAATAAGCAGGGCTGAAGAAGAGGCAGGGAAGAAGAATAAAACAAGAGATGCACCAGTAGTGACAGAAAACAAATAGGAGGTAGTAATGTTATTAAGATGAAGTCACTGAATTCCTCTTTACCCATTTCCCCCCAAATCCAACAATCTGTTTCTTTCTTTTTCCTTGGGAATTTGGAGTGTGTTTTGAATCAATTCCATTTTGCTCTATAGAGAAATTAAAAGAGGCCTTAGGCTAAGCCTACACAGACCTAGTTTGACCTACTGTTATTTAAAAGTTAGCTTAAGGGGAAAAACTGCTTGTTGTTTTTTTTTGTTTTCACTTGACTCTTATTGTGGGATCTTAAAATTCTACAGCTTCTACTTAAATCACACACGCCTCTCCCCAGATATATTTGAGCTGCTGCCTCTTCTGTTCTTGTTTTGGTTTGCTGTTTGAAGGTTTCTTTTCTGATTAAGATTTCCCACATTTGCATTCCCTCCTTTGATCCCCCCCTCCGTTGTTGTTGTTTTGGTGTTGTTTCTTCTAATATTTGACTTTTGTTCCCCAAACCCTTTGGTGGTTTCCCTTCTTGCTGGTTTTTGCTGGGTTTTGTTTGCTTTTGTGGTTGGCGGTATTGTGGTTGGGTGGGCCTTTGGTTGTCCCCACATTACCTTACAGTTTTTGGGGGGTGGGGGGTTGTTTCTCCTCTCAGATGGAGTAGCACTGTTGTGGTAATCTTTCTGGGTTCTTAGTATTCGAGCCACAGTTGTCAAAATTGTTAGGTTTAACTAGAATCTAGTCGTGGGAAAGCTTGATAGGGTTTGTTTGAGTTTTTCATTTAAATCAGTGTGTTAGGGTTTCAGTATCCTGCTTAATAGGATAGTAGCAGGTTGAAATAAGAGTGAAGATTCTAAGCAGAGGCATATCTGGGGGAAATGGAGCCAGGGGCAAAATCTGAGCCCCACCCCCTGTTCCATTTCCCCTCGGTTTTGCCCTGGCCTCCATTTTCCCTAGATATGCCTGTGCCCCTCCCCAAAAAGGCTCCCTTCTGTTTTTGGTGCTGGCCTCCCCAACCAGTATAGGCAGCTTATGTGGGGTGGGGGGAGGAGGTCACCTATCAGGGCTCATTCTGATTTTTGTACAGTGGAATAAGAAGATGCCAGAAAATGGCAGAAGAACACTGAAGAGGAGGACTGCAAATCACCAGGTACATTTGAAAAATCATTTCCCTTCCCACTTTTTTCAAGGAATTGCTTTACAGTACACCATGGAAAAGTTGGAAAACTTTAATGAAGACATAATTGAAATGTTTACTTTTACAGAAAATTTGTTAAAGACTGCAGCAAAATGGGGCAGCACAGTACTCCTCCTCAGAAATCCTTCCTCAGCATTCAACAAGGTAGGTACATGCTTACTCTCTCTCCCCTGAAATAAAAATAGGAATTCATGTATTAAGTGGAAAACCTGGTGTTAGCAGTTGTTGTAAATGTTTTCTTTCTTTTTTTCTCCTTCATTTTTAGATGCCTGGACCCTGAGTCTGACACCCCATCAGCACTCTTGGGGAAAGGGGGGGCGTGATAACAGATGGCCACATCACCTAAGGTGCAATCTTTGAGGTTGTAGAGGTGTGCAAGCCTGCTGAGCGAAGAGAATCAGGCTGTAAACTGCCCAGTGATACCCCTCCCTTTCACCTTCCAAGGCCTCCCTTCCAAGGAACAGTGCTAGATTGGAATGCAGCAACAAATCTGAAGGATCACTGAAGCAGGTATGTAACATCTGTATTCCTGTTATTACTCCAATGTTTGGTTCACAATTACATGCATGCCAGATTGTCTTGATCTGCTATGGCTACACCACTGGACCTTCTTGTTTTAGTAATATAGTGTGGTGCTTTGGTAGGAGTTAGGACTGACAAACATGCATCTTGTCTTGAGCTATGATTTTATTATTTATTTATTCAATTTTTAAACCGCCCTCCCCTGAAGGGTGGTGATCATGCCACTGGACTGTGTCTGTGTTCTTATGGTGTTGTAGTGTGGTTAGTTCTGTCATGCCTTGAGTTGTTTTTGTTCTAGAGTGGCTTTGTTGTTAAGTGTAGGGTGTTCCTGTGGAAGGTGTTGGGAAGGTAGAGCATGTCTCTTCTGTTCTCCTGGAGAAAAAAATGTTATTTTCGCTTATATTTGAAACAATGGGAGGTGGGGGAAGGGGTTGCTGTTATACCCAACTGGCACCATGCTGGATATTTGATTGGTGGAGGGGCTCTTGGTCTAGGTAAGGGTACCGAATTTGCCACAGGGCTGCTGGTGACTCTCCCCACAGGAACCAACCAACTTTACTGAAGTTTTGTTGGGAAGGGGAAATGCTATGGGCACCAAAGTGAAGGAAAACTTGGTTCCCACAGAATTGGGCCCACAAACAATCAGCAAAATTGTTTGGTTCCTATGAGGAGGGTCACCAGCAGCCCTGTGGCAAATTTGGTACTCCTACCCAGAGCAAAACCCCACCAGAGCCCCCAATAAAATCTTCACACCGTGCAATTTGAAGAACAGCAAGCCTCATGTAAATCTATGAAGGGAAAAAATAATTACTTTTTCCCCACACACACAAGTCTATGGTGGAAGATTTGCTGAAGAGCCTGCCAGATTCTTCAATCTTGATTTTGCTTCATTGTAGCCAATGGGGAATTTCTGGGGGTGTCTGTAGGGGGTGCATTTTTAAGGTAGAGATATCAAACTTGCAGGGTGGTTTTAGGAAATTCTCCTGATGAGAGCACCCAATTTTGGTGCTGTTTGGTCCAGGGGGCAATGGGGAATAGGTCCCCTTTGAGGACCCATTCCACTGCCTCCCCTTGAACCAAACTTCACCAAGCCTTGGTGCTACTACCAGAAGGGTCTCCTGAGTCACCCTGAAATTTTAGTGCCTCTATCTTGAAAAATGTGCTCTCTGCATAGACACCAGAAATTCCCCAATTGGCTGCAATGGAGCCAAGTCAGTTCAATAGGAAAATCTGGGTAATTTCTTGGGATGCCTTTACAGGGTGAATTTTTAAGGTAGAGGCACAAAACATACTGGGTTGCTTTAGGAGACCCTCCTGATAAGAGCACCAAGGTTTGGTGAAGTTTGGTTCAGGGGATCCAATGGCAGCCCAGACTCACCAAAAATCCAATAAACCCTTCCCAAATGCACCAAGTTCAGAAAAATATAAAAGGATAGGAGTGGGGGGGAGGGCGAAGTTTGCAATCTGGAAGTAATTGTAAACTGCTTGAGCTTAAAAGGTAAGGGGAAATGAGGTATAAAAACTAACTCTTCTTTGTATTGTCTAAGGTTTTCACTGCCAGATTCAACTGGTTGTTGTGGGTTTTCCAGGCTTTGTGCATGTGGTAGATCTTGTTCCTAATGTTTTGCCTGCATCTGTTGCTGGCATCTTCAGAGGTGTATCACAGAGGGAAGTCTGTTACACCTCTGAAGATGCCAGTCACAGATCCAGGCAAAACATTAGGAACAAGATGTATCACACCACAGCCACACAGCCCGGAAAACCCACAACAACCAGTTAACTCTTCTTCCTCGTTTAGGAACAACTCACTAGCAGTAAACCCTAAACAGAATTACACCATTCTAAGATCACCAGCTTTAATTAACTTAGAAAGTTGTAACTGCTTATGATAGTATTTGCTCATTTTAGGAAAGAAAAGATGGTAAAATTGTTAAGGCCTAATAAACAACTAATCAGCAATGCAAATGTTTTCAGTCACCAATTTTACTATGTAAGAATTTATTTCTACTTGATGATGAATTCTGTGAAGCATGAAAGCTTGCCCTCCTGAGTGAATTCAACAAAATGCATTATATTACCCAGGGTATTCCTTCAATCTAATTATTGTGATGTTGAGAAGCCAGTTCAAGAGAACTACTGAATTTTGAACTGTTTATGATCAGATGTGGCAGATCTCTTTTCCTATTTGATTTTATGGCGAAGAATGTCATGGTATAAGGAAGGAAGCTATGCAGCCATCATAGATACTCATAAAAAGGTTTTCTGTTTATTTTTCATGATATAAAAGTAAGAAAAATCAGGAAATCCAAAAATTGCCCCTTATTAACTGTTAGTATTCTGTGTTTTCATGGAAAATGATTATTGTAAACAACCATAAGCAATACACGCCCAGTCCTTAGCTTTATAATGAACAAAAAACACATAACATTGTAATTCCAGACAATATAGGTGTGCTGGTTGCTATAGTGTAGACCCCAAAGCTGCATCTCAAACCAGTACTAGAAATCCAGCAATAGAGGAGTGGGTAGAAATTTCTGATCTACAAATACTGCTGGCTTCATAATACATAGTACTTGACCTGTTTTTGCTCTTTGAACTTTGCAGATTCACTCTTATTCTTGGTATTAGGCCTGTGAATGGGTATGTTCCTCTATGCCAAGTGAATAACTTATTTCCTATCTCTCCTGTTCTAGAATGAGTAGGAAAACTTTAAAGGAATTCAGCATATATAGCAACAGCATTTTAGCCTCATTTCCTGCCTGCTGATTTTTTTTTTTCAAAATCAAATCACAGTGGCCCATTGGACATCAGTCCTTGAAGGAGCTGGCAAAGTATCTCCAATCTAATATGTTTTGCAGTCTACCTCTAAGCCAATGAAGTGTCCATTGTTTCCATTCCCTGAAATGAATTTAATAAAGGTCCCAGCAAGAAGCTGAAAACATGGTTGACTTGTCACACCTCCATCACCCCAGGCTACTTTTCCTTATTGATCTGTTTATTGCTTCCACTGAGAGAACACTGTCAATCCACCTGTGTCAGAGACCAGTCCTGGCAGTAGGGACCAGACACCATTATTACTATTTATGTGAGAAATGAAACCTGCATGCCATTTCGCATTCTGGCAAAGTAACACTTATTTCTTCAAACACAGACATGTTTTAGGGTGAGTGAGTAGCTTGGCCCACTTTGTTCCCTACTGCCAGATAAAAAGAATTGCATTTAATGGAAGTGGCTTTGGAAAATACAACACTTTAATAATATTGTTCAGAAATTAATATTTTATGAGCCTGAGACACGCTCATTGGAACTGAATGTGAGTAAGATGGTTGTGATGGATTTAAAAAGACACAAGGACCATAAGAGAAGTCCATAGACCCAGACACCAGAAATGTCTTAAAAGGCACAGTGGTTCCCTATAGGGACTTCGAGGTGCCTTTCCTTCTTAGTTCACATGCAATCAAGGCTTCTCATGTTAAAAGCATGTATTTCACTACAGTTGTTTGGGTTAACAGCAAGAATGAACAGTAGCTTTCTTCTCTTTTTCTGGTCCTCCAAGCCTTACAAGACATCAAACAATGTAACTCTGCTTTATGTTAGAGGTTATCCTAAAGTTCATGGAAGAGCTCAGAAGCATCACTGACCAGAGTACTAGGGTAACAGTTGTTCTCTTAGTATTTATTATGATCTGACAGGGTGGGATCTGAAACTTTCTTGCTGGGTTCACATGAGCCTCAACTGTTAGAACAAGTGATAAACTGGCCTTCTTTCTTTTTTTCTCTCTTCTTCCCACTCACCCATCAATGTGCCTTTTATCTGCCCCTCATCTTAATGTATATTTATTTATTTTATTTATACCCTGCTCTTTTCCACAGTGGGGACCCAATGCATCTTATATCATTCTCCTTTTCCCCATTTTATCCTTAAAACTCTGTGACTTTTTCTGCATTTCCCACTTATCTCACAGCTCTTTGCCTCAAAGTGTAGTTTCTCTGGTGTAGTGATGCACTGCTGACCCAGCAGCACCGTGGTAGAACGTTGGGACGCCAATGGACCTACGGCCTTGCTGGTCGCACCGCACCCCCACTCCTCATCCCCCTATGAGTCACGGGTCATGAACTGTCTGGCTCAGTCACCGGGCGCAGGGACAATGGTCTTGCCCCCAGGTGAGGATTAGGCTCAGACGCTTACGCTCCTCTCCGCACGTAGCCAGGTGAGATCATGCATCACATGATGATCTCCAGGTCTCCCGGTCTCCCGCTCATCTCCCTACCCACCTCCTTTACACGCCCACAATGAAACCCTAATAAAAGGTGCGAGAGACCAGCACAGGGCAGAGTTGTCAGGATCCTTGAAAACCAGCGCTTCCTGTTGCTGGCAGCTCTCCGCCAGATGAAACCTCCTCAGCGTCCTGGCCTATTCCTTAGCGGCGACCCTGCGGGGTTGACTACAAGCTGGTGCCAAATCCGGGAATCCTCGAACCTCCACCCTGCTCACCGTCGCCTGGGGAAGGGCAGCGATACCGAAGTCCGGCTGGATCGGTGAGCATCCAGGGACCACCGTTTCCGGTATCGCCTGTCCTCTGGATCGGCGCATCCAGAGACACAGCGTCCCTAGGACACTCTCGTCCGGCGGAACACCCGGTGAGTATGGGAGCTTGCAAAAGCAGGGCTTATGACAAGCACGTTGACGAACTGAAAGCGTTAGCGAAATGCGGCAGGGTCCCCGTGAAGAGAAGGGAGCTGCGCAAAATTGGTTGAGGAGATTGAAGCTCAGTGTCCATGGTACCCAGAGGGGGGGGGGACATTGAATCTTAAGGACTGGGAAAACATCGGGCGACTCTTCGCAGACAGAGCCTCAGCGCCCGATGTCGCTGCTACTGGCGTGGAGACAATGTTTTGTCGCCATCAGCCTGCAGACCTATGGCTCCCTTGCTGTAGAGCGCCCTCCTTCGATCTTTCACCTTCAATTTCAACCCGAATTTTCTCTATCCACTAAAATTGGACGCCTGTCCTCCTTCTGCCCCTCGCTCCTTCACCCAATTCAAACTCTCCCGGCGGCTCAGCCGCCCCTCCTGCTCCGCCTTCATTTTCCGAAGCCACTGCACCTCCGTCAAGCATACGTAATGGCGCTGGTTTCAAACTCTCATAGAGCGTATTAGCCACGATCTGCAGAAGAAAACCTGACGGAGAGGCGATGCCGAGATTCTTGCATTGTGCCCCGTCCACTTCACAGATACTGAGGGGGGGGAGGGTGGCGTCATTCGGCGGGTTGTCGAATACCGCCCTTTAAGCTATAACATCCTCACTGAGCTCCGCAAAGCGGTCGCGGGCCGTGAGTCACCAGCCCCTATGTGAGAGGCATGCTAGAGGCGGTCGCGAGGAATCACTTAATACTTCCGGACGACTGGCAGCCCACCTTACGCATGCTCCTGAGCCCTGCAATTTGTGATCTGGGAGGCCCGAAGTTCCGCCCGGCAATGCTTTAGCAGGGCAGCCAGCCTACTGGCGCCCTACAGCTCAGCTTTTACGGCTTTGATGCCTTCAGTAACCCCAACAATCAGATCGTCCTGCCGGTGGCCACCCCGCTACGGTCGCCTCTGAATGCGCCTACAAAGGCGTTTTGAAGAAAGTCCCAATGCCGGGCAGCCAACCCAAAGTTTTTCTAGCACCCGGCAGAAGCCTCCAAGAGCCTAATGCTGAGTTTGTGAACAGGCTCCAGGAGGCCCTCAAGAACAGGTTGACGCGAAAGGAGGCTCCAGGGCGAACTCCTTAAAGCGCCTTGCCAAGGAGAACGCCTCCGCTGGAGTGCATAAGCGCATCACAGGCCCTGGGAAGGAACCCGGAAGCTGGCCGACATGCTCAAAACTTGCGGGATATCGGGTCTTTAGCCCATCAAGCCAGCCTTCTAGTGTCAGCCCTCTCCGCTGCCATAGAGGCAGCCCCGAGGCAAGTGTTTCAATTCGCGGCAAGCCAGGACATTTCGAGGAGGGATTGTAGGCTGCCAGTGGGGGGCCTACAACCCTGACGGGAGGAGGATCTCTCCCCAGAGGGCGAAGACCCCCAGGAAGAGTCTAGGGCGGGGCGCTCCCAATGCCCGCTGGGAGGCCAGCCGGGCATCTCCCCAGCCGGGAACCAAGATCCGCACCTCAAACCCTCTTGAGCTCCCCATGAGATCTTCCGGCTGCTCCAGCTCAGTATAGTGATCCCATCCCCACGGAGGAGACCATTAGGCTGGTCTTGCCAAAAGCTTCAGCCGCTGAACAGGGGTTGTTCATCATCCCAGGGTCATCGACCCCATGCACCAAGGGAGCCATCCACATCCAAGTATGGACAAACATCCTGCAGAAACTGCCAAGTTCACGGAACACCCTGCCTCTATGCTCTCACTTGGAGTCTAATCTAAGTTCAGCTAATCTAAATCTCGTTGCTCGCTCCCCTCTACGTCTATGCTTCCTGCTCTGCTAGCCCCTTCTACTTCCAAAGTCACCATGCCTCCGCCAGTGCCCCAGAATGGCAGCATTTCAAAATCTCTGCAGAGTCCACAGTCACTGAATTGCAGCAGAAAGAGATGCTTTGTGGAAGAGGGACTGCCGTTTTGAACCCTCCTCCAGAATGCCCCATAGCCAATCTACAGGACAATGAGGCATGGAAAGGGGAAGATGCTCGCACAATGGCCTTAAGCCAAAAGTCCTTCGTGAGAAGAAGCCCCCCCTTGGCCCTCTCCAGCTGTAAGGTTCAAACCAGATCTCATAGCCTCTGAGCCTGTGCAAAGCCCTAAGCTCAAAGCTCCCAGTGGCAGCAAAATCGTCAGCACCTCAGAGAGCAAAGCAAAATCTCAAATCAGAGTTGCAATCCTCCTCGTTACTTTATATGTGCTCTGTATGCCTATGTATGTTCTGTATGTCTTGCCCCCTTTCAGAGACCCCTAAAGTTTTCCCCTCATAGGGGGGGTTTTTCCATTGCTTCTAAGCTATGCTCTTGTGCTTCAATTAAAGTTTTTCTCCTTCTGATTATGTGTGCCAATGCCTTGAGGCTTAGCCCATTACAGCATCCGCCTTCATGGGACACAGCTGGATGCGTGCTCCCCAGGATACCGATGGGACCTGCTTCAAGCCGCCTCCATCTTAGTTTAAACCTTCAAAACTTTTCTTCAAACCTCTCCTTGAGAACCTTTTCCTTGTCCATCTGAGGCCTACACCTTACATTGGCATTGGGCATGCGAAGTTTACATATGAAGCCAAAATCATTTTCATGCTCCCACATTCTCTCTGCTGAGGGGCTCCCTGGCTAGTCACAGTGCCAGGGTCTCTCAGCCACACCTATCTTACACAGCCTCCGCTGTGAAGGTAGGAAGCGAGCTCAAACCCGGCCAAAGTCCCCTTCACGGGAGGGGAAGGTGAGAGCTGACTTCCAAGCCCTTCCCCTGCCTTCCTTTCTGCACACCCTCCCTCTTTCTAATGGGCTGACGCACCCCACCTCTAGATCTAGGATCTGATAAAGGGCTTTTTGCAAACCCCTCTCAATTTGCTCCTGTGATCAAACCTCAAAGCCCAGGAACTGTTTTCTTTGCATCTTCTCTATATCTTTCCTATAGACGCTATATTACGATATGACTATAATTGTGAATTGTTCAAGATTGCTTTGCAAAACCCACACCTTAGACGGTGATTGGGATTGTTTTACAAACAAACATCCGACCTGGATATGACCTCTCCCTTCTCCTAAGCCTTGGCAATTCCTGCCTTGTATCTCTTAAGCGCCTTGAATGTTGCAAGTGATCGTTGTCGGAATGGGCCAACTGGCCTTCTAACGAAAGCTTGGCCAAAACAAAGCGAAAAAAAAGGGGAGTAGTTCCCCTATTGGCCCAATCAAGGTCTCATCCAGCAGACCATATCCAAAGTACTCTTCTCTATTCTCTATCAAAATTGCCCGCCCCCACTCAGGGCTCGGGCTTTCCATTGTCATCTATAAGAGCAGAATTAACTCAGCCAGCACGCATAAACCCTGGGGCGTGAAGCTTGTTTTCTCTTCTATACAGGAGTCCAGCTTTCGCCATGCCAGGCCAGCCCCATCCCGAGGAGATGGAGCTGGGGCCTCCCTGGAGGATCCGACCCGCGCCCTGTTGAGAGAGCCCGATCACCCTCCAGCTTGGGCCAAGATGGGAGGGACCTCTCTGGAACCAGTACACCCATTCTTCCACGAGGAGATCGCAACCCAGGCTGCCGCCATTCGGGGCCAGCTATGGCTCAAAAGGTTGGCGCTGTGTGTCGCTGCTCCTCATCTACAGCCGCCATTCTCTCTCCTCCCTCTCTGCCAGCCTGGCTGAAACTTGGAATTGCAGCCAGGAACATTCCTGATAGATTAACCCTTGGAACTCTCCGCTGTTTTCAGCGGCAGAATAATTGTTGGAACACGCCTTCTCTCACAACCTTGCTTTCGTGAGAATCACTGAACCTGCAATGCTAAAGACTATCAGTAGCTCTCCCACGCTCTTGAGAAATCCATGGACTCCGCGTCAGCCACGGCTCTGCCAGCTTTGGTAGTCAAACAGCAAGAGCCATGCATTGGACAATTATGCAACCACGGGTTGCCTTCCTTCCGCCCATCATCCAGCCTATGTATCGTTTAGCCATGTTTTGCTGTTTAAATTTATTGCATGCCCTAGTTTTTTGAAGTTATGTTATTTGTTATTGCTGCATTTCCATGTCTGTCTGCCGGGACTCTCTGCTACCCCAGGCTCCACCCAGGAGCCAGTTTGTAGCCGCCCATCAGCTCTGCCTTTTCGATCCTTCCTGTCAAACGGCTTGTGATTAAGCCCTCTCAAGTGAGACCTCGTCCCCTCGCAGCTTCCTTGGCAGGGAGCCCGGACTTGTTTCCTGTAACACCAAGACTATTGGCCGGCTGGCCTATGCCCTTCTTGAAGCCCATCAATTCTACCTCCATTTCTCTGGATGCTCTCGCCTCCGAGCATCATGAACTTGGGCAAGCTACACTAGACAAACGTGCCGCTATGGAGGACTTATTGTTATTACATCACCAAGGTTGTGAGAATGTACATAATATGTGTTGTTTTAATCTTTCTGATAATTCCCAATTGATTCATATGAAAGTCGTGAGCTGCAAGAAGTTGTATCTAATCTGAAGTATGATGTTTTGCCCCATTGGTGGTCAGCCCCTTGGAGATGGATGCAAGGAGGATGGTTGAGTGTTCTTGTAAAGTTCTGCCTTGGTTTAATTGTGTGCCCTGTTCTCGGATCTTGTTTAGTTCAATGTGTGTCTAATATTGCCTGTAACGTTATTGCAAGAAGCCCCTCAATTTCCCTTACCCCGCAGCCAAGTTCTAATGTTACACAAGCAGCTTGGTCAACTTGACCAGATGGCGGAGGAGACAAAGCGTCCCTTTAAATCACCCCCCTTAGTATTTTCGGGTCCCCTTTTTTCTAAAATGTAAAGGAGGAGATGTAGTGATGCACTGCTGACCCAGCAGCACCGTGGTAGAAGCGTTGGGATAATAATGGACCCTACGGCCTTGCTGGTCAGCACGCACCCCCACTCCTCATCCCCCTATGAGTCACGGGTCATGAACTGTCTGGCTCAGTCACCGGGTATGGGGACAATGGTCTTGCCCCAGGTGAGGATTAGGCTCGAGCAGCTCACGCTCCTCTCCATACGTAGCCAGGTGAGATCATGCATCACATGATGATCTCCAGGTCTCCCGGTCTCCCGCTCATCTCCCTACCCACCTCCTTTACACGCCCACAATGAAACCCTAATAAAAGGTGCGAGAGACCAGCACAGGGCAGAGTTGTCAGGATCATGAAAACCCGCGCTTCCTGTTGCTGACGCTCTCCGCCAGATGAAACCTCCTCCGCGTCTCGCCTATTCCTTAGCGACGACCCTGCGGGGTTGACTACACTCTGGGTCTGTTAGTGTGCATTTGAAAGGGCCAATCTGCCATCCCCACCTTCCTTTTTCAAAGGCTCCTGGTTCTTCTCATATGCTCTCCCATTTCCTTCTGCCACCTTTGATTCTCCCTGGAAGGGAGATTGCAGTCCATCAGATCAGCTTTCTCAATTTCCCAGAGTGTTTCCATAGGGTAGAGCTTAATCTGGTGTTTGTGTGTGGGAGG
The DNA here is from genome assembly GCF_021028975.2 of Sphaerodactylus townsendi. Taxonomy (NCBI): domain Eukaryota; kingdom Metazoa; phylum Chordata; class Lepidosauria; order Squamata; family Sphaerodactylidae; genus Sphaerodactylus; species Sphaerodactylus townsendi. The sequence goes on along the minus strand of NC_059425.1, from coordinate 40,270,956 downwards.
GGGGATTGCAGACTCCATCCAATCTTCAGCATTTAAAAAGGAACAAATAAAACTCTCCTGATCATCCTGAAGTGCTCTGCTGTGGATAGGGAAGGTAGGGAGGAATCAGAAAAGCCAAAGCAAGTTTAACACTTCCTGATTTCCTAGAGGTGCCAGAAAAGTTGTGCTTTATCAGGATCCTAAAGCACTGGAGCTTCTGGAATGCAGTGAATTTGGAAGCAGATAAAAAGTGTCCATAACAAAAGACAAAACCTGATGGGAAGGTAAACTGGCTGCAGGGAAGACCATAAGGGTGTAATAAGCATGTAAGAACATAAGAACATAAGAAGGAGGCTGCTGGATCAGACCAGAGTCCATCTAGTCCAGCACTCTACTACTCGCAGTGGCCCACCAGATGCCTTTGGGAGCTCACATGCAGGATGTGAAAGCAATGGCCTTCTGCTGCTGATGCTCCTGAGCACCTGGTCTGCTAAGGCATTTACAATCTGAGATCAAGGAGGATCAAGATTGCTAGCCATAGATCGACTTCTCCTCCATAAATCTGCCCAAGCCCCTTTTAAAGCTATCCAGGTTAGTGGCCATCACCACCTCCTGTGGCAGTATATTCCAAACACCAATCACGCGTTGCATGAAGAAGTGTTTCCTTTTATTAGTCCTAATTCTTCCCCCCAGCATTTTAAATGTATGCCCCATGGTTTTAGTATTGTGAGAAAGAGAGAAAAATTTCTCTTTTTCAACATTTTCTACCTCATGCATAATTTTATAGACTTCAATTATATCCTCCCTCAGACCTCTCTAAACTAAAGAGTCCCAAACGCTGCAGCCTCTCCTCATAGGGAAGGTGCTCCAATCCTTCAATCATCCTCGTTGCCCTTCTCTGCACTTTTTCTATCCTTTCGACATCCTTTTTGAGATGTGGCGACCAGAACTGAACACAGTACTCCAAGTGCAGTTGCACCACTGCTTTGGTGCATGTTTTGTCCTGGTGCATGACAATCTTTGCAGTTTTATTATCAATTATTTTCCTAATTGTCCCCAGCATAGAGTTTGCCTTCAGATGTAAGTTAAGATGGACTAAGAATGTGTAACTGACCCAAGATCACCCAGTGAGTTTCCCTGGCAGATCGGTGATTCACACCTAGGGCTCCCAGATCCGAGCCAGAAACTCCAACTACTATGATGCACTGACTTTCATGGAATGGCTGTTGTTGAACAGTTGTAAGCCTGGGCAAGTCATGGAAGTTGGATATAAGCAAGTTACCTGGTAGTTGCTTCCAGGCCTGGCCATGGTAATTCCTCCCCCAAAAGCCAAAGCTTCTGGAAATGTCCCTGTCCCTCCCCTGCCTTTTACTGACTGAAACAAAGCCTTGAAGGCTGGGAATGCTGTTGTAGTTGCAAAGGGGCAAACACTGAGGGCATTAATTTCCTACCTTCAGGGATGGCATCTATTGATTGGGGGTTTCTTTGTTTTTGTTTGTTTAAATTTCAGCTTTTTCTGCAAGCCTGCAAATATGTAAAATGATCTATCTTGTCTGTTCATAGCTCCAGTTTCCAGATTTAAGAATCCACAGATTTGGCCATGTTGAGAATTAGACATATTGATGATAGAGACTACCATTAACCAGACTGCCCCTAGGTCTGTAAAAATGGAAGAAGTAAAAAAGCAAGAACTATGGTTAGCATGACTCACAGAATGAGGCCTATCCTGGCTTAATTCTGCCTTGTTCCCTGGTAGTGCCTTTGGTCACTTTCCAGCTACAGAGACACCTAGCCAGGGCAAAGTTAATGAAATCATCATTTTTTAAAACAAACCAGGATTCAAGTGATCATTTGTAAACTGAATTTTGGTTTCACAGACTTACCACAGTTAAAATTAACCATAGTTTTGTGCTATGTCTGAACTGAGACACCATCTGGTTCCAACCAGATGGGAACGATTGCTCCATAAAGTAATCTGATACTGTCTAAATTGCACTGTGTTCTTTCACAGCCCTCTGTTTCTAGCTTATTGTGATATAACTGTTTTATTTCCTACTGTTCTTAGCCTTACTAAAATCTGGCTCCATCAGTGAATGTGGGTGAAGGCTGATGCTTGGTTTGTCAGTGGCTTTATTTACATGTTCTACAGGAGTAAGTGTGTTAGTCTGCTGCTGGCAAAATAACACAGAACCTTGTAGCCCCTTAAAGACTACTGCATTGATTGTTGTATAAGCTTTCATGGACAAAAAACATTTCATTCATTGAATATGACTAAGTGAATACTGGCTTGTGAATACTAGCTTGTGAGAGCTTAAGTCACACTGTCTTTACTAGTTTATAAAGTGCTCAAAGACCATTTGTCATTGTGTCTGCAGTCCCTGAGTAGTATGCATCCATGATTCTATTTTGTTCAGCATGTGCTAGATAGAATTAGAGAAGTTTTGGCAACTCTGCACCCTTCAGAAATGTTGTAGGCTTCAATAGACATGCATAGAGACATCCTGTTTCAGTGTAATATCAGGGTGCCTCAGTCTTCCACTAGTATAGGAGGTTTCTGTAGATGGCTGGTTTGGCCTAAGACACTGGGAGAGTCCTCCATCTTCATGGAAGTCACTGGTCCAGCTCAGTCTTTCTCAGGAAAAGCTTCAAATATGTCACTGGATTTAAATTTAGGTGGAATTTGGCAGCAATTCAAATTAATATCCATAAAGGAAAGTAATTCTGAACCAGAGGAGTAGCTGGGCCATACTTTGGCCAGTGCACACTCTGCATTTTCTGCCCCCACCACCTCCCCCTGCAGCATCCCACCCCACCACACACTCTTACCTTAGTTCAGTTTGAAAGTGTAGGCTGGAAAAAGGGGCCTGTTCACTTGATGCTGAAAATGGCCTGGTGGGAATTATTATTATTATTATTATTATTTTATTAGATTTTTAGACCGCCCCATCCCCGGAGGGCTCTGGGCGGTGTACAACATGTAGGCAATACAGTTGAATAACAATTAAAATAACATATAAAAACAGCAATAAAATCTCCTAGTATATTTATCAAATACAGACCTAAGTCAAAATTAAATTAAAATTCAAGATATAAATTAGTTAGTTGGCGTCTAGCGTCTCGATCAAATAAAATCCCTCCCTCCCTACGATAAAGGGAGGCATGGTGAGTCACAGTGATGGATTTGCGGCCCGGATGTTAGGGGCCGATATCGGGGGCACTATTGGCGGCTGGATCCTCCGAAGGCCCGGCGGAACAGCTCCGTCTTGCAGGCCCCGCGGAACTCTGCAAGGTCCCGCAGGGCCCGGACAGCTGGAGGAAGAGCGTTCCACCAGGCCGGGGCCAGGGCTGTGAAGGACCTGGCCCGTGTGGAGGCATTGGGGCTCGCAAGTTGCTACCAGGCTGTTTTCAGCCTCAAATGAACAGGCCGCTTTTCCAGCCTCCACTTTCAGGTTGAACTGAGGTAAATGTGTATTGGGGTGGGGCAAGGGGGTGCTGTGGGGGAGGGGGTGATTTTCCACCGCCTCAGGCAAGCGCCCAGTGCAATGCGCACCCCTCCATCCCCTGGTAGCTTTGCCTCTGTTCTGAACATGTATAGGGCTGAAACCAATTGGCTAAAGCCTAGTATCTAAAGGGTTACTGTATTTGCAGGAACTGGAGAGTTTAAGAAGAGATAGTGATATCTTATTTATTCTGTGCTAGCGCCTTCATTTCTAACAATGACAGACTAGAGTTCCTCCACAACTTTTATGCAGGGACTGTATAACACACTCACCCTTTTCCTCCTCTGGGTGCTCTTTCTTATTCCTGATAAAACATGATAGATGGTTTCTCTCAACCTAACCTTGAATCCCAGAGTCCTTTAAAAGTTACAGTGCGGGGGGGGGGGGTGTCTTGCTAGGCTTGAATTAAGTACAAAGTACCAATCTTGGTTTTAAAAAATACAGCTGATCCAACCCCCCTTTTTCTTTTCTTTTCTTTTTTTTTTTGCAATAAAGAATGTTATATATTGAAACCCATTCCCTCTGCCTGGGATAAAAATAAAGCCTTTTAAAAAGCACAAAGAGTTCTGGAAATGTTGCATTGTAGGCTGTTTTATCTGCCTGATTGTCCTTGGTGAACAACACAATTCATAAGACTCTGAACACATGCATGAGTGAGGCATCATATTTCCTTGAAATTTGTTTAAAAAGCCCAACCTTGCTATTGGTTAGCTGGATAGTTGATTCAGAGCAAAATTTTTACTGTCATTGATGAAATGTATTTTTTAATAAAGCTGTCACTTTCTACCAAACAGCATAATTGTAAAAAAAAATTCGGCCTTGGGTCAGCATTAATTACAATAACTTTTTTTGTATGACAGTCAGGAGCTTTGTGACACCTTAAACACTAACTTTAAACATTTCAGCATACATTTTCATGGAATAGAGCCCATTTCTTCAGATGCAACAGGTGACTCTAACACAGTTAAACAGGAAGGTCAAGGGGCCATAAAACACAGAAAGTATCGAGTGAAATGCAATTATGTCATCAAGAAAAAGTCAGAGAACATTTGCTTCTATACCTTCTATACCTGTCTTCTATACCTGTCCCATAAAGACAGGTTCTTCAAAGATCAGACAAAGAGAGGACAAGGTCAAAAGCGAAAAAGAAATCTCTTGAACTATCACTCTACCTCAGTCTGGAACAGAATGGTCTGGCTAGGAACCAGTAAAGTAATTTATATTGCTTGGGTCAGCCAGGCACCCAAAATCCAGAAGTTTGAAAATATCCCAGGGAACAAAAACATTCCCTGATTGGCCAAGGAGCAGTGTTGGTAGTTAAGCTTACACTTCTTTGGCTATGGTTAGCTTTCTCCCCCCTCCTATCACTAAAGGTGCAAACTCTTCAAGGACCTAGCTAGCCAGGTCCCTGCAGAAATACATGACAGTCATTGGCTGGGAGTGAATCTCCAGAGAGCTCTCTCATTTGTTGTCCTTAAAACCAAAACATAGGGCATGCAAAGTGCAGTGGATGCCAGGGAAGGAAAGAAGAAGACTGCAGCCAGCTTCAGAACATTGCAACGTTTTAAGCAGCCCCGAAGACCTAAAACAGAAAGCCCAACAGAAAGACACCAAGCAAAAGTAAGGTGGAAGGGGATCCTCAAGGGGGGGATTCTCCAGTTTGATTTTTTTTCAAGCTGGTTTAAAGGAACTCCATGTGGCTAGATGCTATGGAAGATTCTCTTGAAACCTTAAATAGCCAAAACCCAATAAGCCAAATAGCAATTCAGCTATCAGGTTTGCTAAGTATTCAGCTCAGTTGTTTGTTTGTTTTGTCATGGCTTGTATTCGGGGCTGAATAAAACCCAGAAAATGTCAAATTGGGTTTTTTCAGGGTTTTTTTCTGATTTAGCTTTACCAAATCAATAAGCCTACTGATTACAAGTGTTAACTTTTAAATTAGAAAAAAAAATCTGATGGGAGAGTTCCTAAATAGCTTTCAGGATTTGCTACATGGCAGTTCAGGTCATCTACCTAGGGCACTTAAATTCCCCATGTCAGTTAGCCAGAGTTTGACCAAGAGAAACCATGAGTGGTAGGAAGGGACCACAAAGGGGTCCTGAAGGAAAAGCAAAGGAGAAAACCAGAGGGGTGGAGGGGGAGCTTTGGTCTTCCCCCAGCCTATTAGGAGACCTGCCCCACAGCTGCCTTCCTCCGCCCTGCTGTCTGGCTGGAGTAGCGCAATGAAGGTGCCTCGCAAGACACTCTTCATTGCTGAGGCAGCTGCTGGAGCAGATCTACCCTCACTGCAGGGGCCCATTGCACAGTCTGTCCTTCCTCAGGTTGCTGATGTTGCTTCCACTTCCAGGCAGCAGCAGGAGGAGACATCTGAGCTGTTCTTGTTGATCATGCTAATAAGCCATTGACATACATTTGTTGCATGAATCTAGCTCCCATTTAAAGCCTTCTATACTCATTGCCATCACTGTGTATTATAAAAGATAATGTTTGTGAAAGGAAATTCAGACCTTTAAGGTCTACAGTGGTTAAGATGGTTTTCTCTGGTAGACTGTCATTTTTTCAGTGATTTACTGAGGTATTGATGGCATAAGGCCTAAGGATAGAGCAGGGGCATATCTAGAACAAGCACTGAAAATCCCCTTTTCCTTTCCTGCAGCCTGGCTGGGTCCAGCATTAAACTGTGTGCACCACCTCTGAAGTCCATAGAGTCTGCATTTTAGTGCTGGATCCAGCCTGGCCAATCCCAGTGTACAACTGCAGCTTCTGAAGTCCATATGGACTTCATATGAGCCCAATTTAGTTAGCCAATTTAGTTAGGAGAGGGAGGGGAGGGAGGGAGGGGGAGGGGTGGCATGCAAGGGAAGGGAAGTGAGGGGAGGGAGTGAGGGGTGGCATGCAAGGGAGGGAAGGGACGGAGGGGGCCCAGCATCTGGTCATGGCCCACCCACCCTAGCAAAGGGAGGGGTAAGGGGTGGCATGCAAGGGAGGGGAAGGAGGGGTGGCATGCAAGGGAGGGGAGGGAAGGGAAGGGGGACCGGCATCTGGACCTGGCCCACCCATCCTAGCGGGGGGAGGGAAGGGAGAGATGGCATGCAAGAGAAGGGAGGGAGGGGTGGCATGCAAGGGAGGGTCGGGTCCAATTTAAAGCCCAATTTAGAGCCCAATTTAAAGCCGGACCCAGCCAGGCTGATCCCAGAGTCAAACTGCAGGCTCAGCCTGACTGGGTCCTACTTTATACTGTTGGCTCTACCTCTGAAGTCCATCTGAAGTTTAAAACTGGACCTGTCCAGGGTGGAGTGGTTTTCTTGCTGGGGAAGGGAGCCAGGCAGCCAAGGGCACCCTCTTCAAGTGGTGCCTATCACAAGCATCCTGGCAGCCCCACCCTAGATACGCCTCTTGGATACTATCCAGACAACCATATAGTGGTTATTCAAATGCATAAAACATTTATTGTTATTTTAGCTTGTTAAAAGATTCCTTGCCCTAGTCCTGGTGTGTGTCCATATATTCCTTCATAATCTAATTTAGCACTTGCTGGCATTTCTTTCTTGTATCTGAACATTGTGGCTTGTATAGTCTCCTGTATATAGTCCAATTGATTTGTGATGACAACTGTCACTCCTAGGCCAGCCCTTTTATTATGATATCAGAATTGTTTCTGAGGATGCTTATTGATTCCCTTTCTGCATGGCTGAGATTCTGTTATGTGCAATGTTTGTTGATTATTTCAGCCTCTGATGAAAGTATTCTATGTTTTTTTTAGAAAAAAATCCAGTGTTTCCAAATTTCTGATCATAAAGGGTCCAAGTAGACCTATTCTTTCTGTAGCTTTGGGAGAATGACAACTGATTGTTAGTGCACTGTTCACTGGAAATTTGAGAAGATGTTAATTCTATAAGAGTCCTATGCTTTACAATCAAAATAAGCATTTAATAAGTGTACACATTATACAAAGCCAAGATTAATAATTAAAAGCAAGAGTTTTGGAAGCCAGATTGCAACATATATTGCACACAAGTCACCCAATATGCAACTCATGTGTTTTATACACCTGACTGATGAAAATACAAATGACAAGCAAAACTATACACATTTTGGCCCTTGTGACCTTCCCTGAGTGGTCAATAACATAACATTTCAAAAAACAAACATTCACCAGTTGGTGTATGAATCCAACCCAGGAGTTGCTTTCTTGTCTGTTTTGTAGTAGATAAAGATTTAAAAAGTGGGCCTAAGACTATACTATACTATACCTCTATACTAATTGCACAGGCAGCTGGATTCTTCAGAATTATTTTAAATATGGTATTGGATTGTCAATGTGTAACATCAGCTGTAAAATGAAGAAGCAACTTCACTCCAATTGTGTGATGCACCATTTGCCCTGCATTTCCCCCTTACCGCCCAACTGTAGCTAGAGTCCTGGCAGCCTCATACAAATAGATCTCATTCTATTCAAATGCAATAACAGGCACTAACAGTGATGAAGCCACAACATCCACTATCTGCACAAACTATGGTGAGAGATTTTGTCATATACTCTCTTTGAAAATGCCAAGCATCCTGTACAGCAAAGGGGAGTGGTGTGAGAATGACCTCTCTGAACTGAATTCTTAAGAAACAATCCTCCATACAAGTTTCTGTACTACATAACATGATTGTATAATGAAGATGCACTCAGTGACTCCGAAGAAGGGCATCTACAAAGGCTATGCTGGGATTAAAAAAAAATTTTTTAAAGGTTCTGCAAGACTACAGTTTGTTTTTGCTGCAGCATATCTCACCCCAGAAGTTTTTGACTACATGTCTGATACTTTACCTCAAGCAACACAAAGGGTTGTTTTGCTAATCAAGGCAAGACCACCATCAAAGAAACAGTTTTCTTGCATCACGCTTTAAAAAGCCACACATGGATATAGAGTGGAACGAATGGTGCTATGAAAAAGCAAGCTGGATCCAGCCACCTTTTCCACTCTAATTTAATTAACCTTACCTCAGTCCTGTCACAAATGCCTTTCATCTGTGCTCAGTCCACCATACCAATCACAGCCTTTTCAATGGTCTAAGGGAGCCCTTTCTTCTTCTTTTCACTAGTGGAAAATCTGGTTTGGTCAAGATCAAGATCTGGTTAACTTCCCAAAGTTACACAACTTTATGGGACAAACAAGATGCAGGCTGGTACACAGTTAACAAGTCAAAATATGACACCCCCAATTCTGAAGTTAACAAATTGACAAAATAGATTTCATTCCCACTTTCTGAAAATACTTGAGTGCATCATTCATTTCTCTGGGAGGGAAATAAAGCATTCAAATGGCTGCTTCTTACCCAATTGCATTATCTTTGTAACTAAAAATTCCCAAGTCTTAAAATAATCCCAGTTGTATTATTTGATTGAATATTTTGTCCACAGTGAAAATTTTCCATTGACATTTAACCTCCAACAACATTGTCAGTTTTCATCAGGCACCACAGTTTTAAAGTCTGTCTCTATCTTCCGTTAAGCTCAGGAGTAATAGTGAGACCTTCCTTTATTATTATCTCCACTGGTTAAATTCAAGTCAAACTGGTTAGATGCTGAAAGAATCATCAGCAATTCATCCCAGAGTCTTAAAATTCAAATAGAAGTCATGGGGAGGGGATAACTTAGATTGGGAAGCCCATCTTTTGCCTCAATTTTTTTCTTCAAGGTCTCACCACAGCATGGAGGAGGGGGAGATTTCAATCAATTAAATAATAAGGTGGAGAGAGACAAACAGCCTACATGGTGTAGTGGTTAAGAGGAGCTGGATTCTAATCTGGAGAACCAGGTTTGATTTTCCCACTCCTCTGCCTGAGAGGTGGAGGCTTATCTGGTGACCCAGATGTGTTTCCGCACTCCTGCAATCCTGTTGGGTGACCTTGGGCTAGTTACAGTTCTTCAGAACTCTCTCAGCCACACCTACCTCATAAGGTGTCTGTTGAGGGGAGAGGAAGGGAAAGGAGCTTGTAAGCCACCTTGAGTCTCCTTACAGGAGAGAAAGATGGGGTATAAATCCAAAATCCTCCTCTTCCTCTTCTTTCTCCACCACCACCACCCCCAGTGAAATTTTAGTCTGGATTGGGGCAGGGTCTGTGCAGCATCTATTAGTGCTTTAAAAATAACTGGGAGTATCTTATCATGCATCTCTCAGTATCTTACTACTTCAATCTTCAGATTGCCATTTAACCAAATCTGAAATATCTAAAATTGTTCATGCGTACACACACCCATGTCCCTTCCACACATGAAGACTAATGCACTGTCAATCCACTTTCACAATTGTTAACAAGTGGATTTTGCTATTCCGCACAGCTGCAAAGTGGATTGAAAGTGCATTAGTCTGCATGTGCAGGAGGGACCAAGGAGAAAGAGAGAGAGTCCTGCAGACTCAGTACTGTCAACTCTGACTGAAGCAGTTTTTAAATGGTGTCAGGCAGACCAAGATCTTTCCAAGTACTTGGTTCCCATGACATTTTAATGAAAGGCAGCAGGGACTGGACCTGGCACCTTCTATGTATAAACCATGTGCTCTACCAGTGAGTTACATGCACTCCCCAAATTATTTTCTGGTATTAAGCCTTGTAACAAAATATTGAATGCCAAAGATGTATGCTCTATTGAACTGATAGTAGTGCCTATAGCTAACAGATCAGATTTTTCATATAAAATGCATTTTATTTCATTTGTTTGTTTTTAACCACACACATTGCCTTATTTGCAATGATAAGATGTCAAAGCAATGAAAAGTTTAATGTTTGGGCTTATCTGGTCCACATTGGTCTTTTTCAGCTGATCTGGCTCCACATTGGTCTTTTTCAGCTCTTAAAAATCCATGAAGTTTAGTTTGCCAAATTTTAAGGAGGGAGAAGCAAGTAAGGATGGGTGCTATCCATGGTACTGAAATATTTATTGGAAGGTCACATTTCCCAAGCCTAGCTTTTACACAAGTGTCAAAGATACAAAAAAAATGAACAACAATCTGGAAGTTAAAGTTCTGAGAAGAGTGCATTCCTGGCAATGTTCACAATGGTTTTCATCCATGGAAATCTCACTATATGTTATGTTTCTTCTGCAACGGACTTGCTTTTTCATATTTGCATACTTGAGGGGAAGGATTGCTACATTTTCAAAGGGAGCTGTGGGGCTAGGTCTCAATTTGAATTCAAATGACCAATTTGTAAAATATATTTGTCACTTGTGATCCATTAAGTTTTCTGTCTTATGGAAGTAAATGAGAGTTTGGGAAAGCTATCTGCATTCCTTGTCTTCTTAATATGCTGTAATGCTGTTGAAAGTAAGGATTAAATGGCTTGTTTAATACTGAGTTAGTAAAGAACTTTTTTTTAATGCAAAGAGTTTTTTTATTTTTATACAGCTACAAAAACTACCAGATGGTAAACCAGCCACCCAATCAAGACTATAAACAAAGATTAAGAAAAATAAGAGAAATAAGAAACACTAGTCCCCCTCAGTCCCCCATAGATTTAACCCCAATACAAACTATGACCACAGTAAAAAGGAAAAAAGAACATGGATTTTTAAAAAACAGTTAACATGGCTTCCACCTCACCTTCATCATATACCATGCATTTTACATCCAATAATCAAAATTCTTATACCAGATTTCTATTTACTAAAATAAGAAAAAAAATATTTATAAATTTCTTTTTATGACCTGATTATTATCACTTACATACACTTACTTACTATTTTAAATTATTACCTCTTTATCCAGAGCTAGTATTAATCTCCATATGTATATTTCCTTTTTTGCTCTCCCTGGTCTTTTAGATAACCTCTGTTTTTTTAAGTATATTTTGTAAATAATTTCAATACCTCCCTCTCCCATCATTTATTCTATACCTTTTTTGTTCTTGCTAATAATTCAGCTGTACATATCAATTTGTAAAAAGTAAGTTCTTGATGAGTGAAATATATGATGAAATGTGAGACTCCATTTTTATATCTTATCTTTTTCAGAAAAAACCCCCCGCATCACTTATAGCTTGAAGTAGTTTTAAAAATGCTTCGATTCCCATTGCCAAGATGGTGATAGGCAGATTCGGATGAGCAAAAGGGCCTGGTCCTTTGGTTTTCTTCCAGTGCCCCTGCATTCCCATCTCTGCACAGAACAGTGCCTTTCTCTCTGGTAGTTCCTTTTAATTCATGGGGCTACTGTTGCTCAGATCTATCACCCAAGCAAAAAAGAGGCAACAGGGCCATCTCACCCTCAGGAAAGCTGCACCGATCATGGTGCTGAAATTCCCTAGCTGGTAAAAAAAAAACCTTTTAATCTTTTGTACTTGAGAATTATAACTTACCTGCCTACTCTGGGCTTTGTATATTTATACAATGGGTGTGTATGCCTCTTGCTATTTCACCTGGATTAGCTAGTCAATATACATAATTTAATCATTGTGATGAGGAATGTGGTTCATGTGCTTGGAATCTCAAATATGTTTATAATTTGAGAATAAATATTTTTAAATACATGCACAAATAAACTTAATTGAATACTTTTTTTGATCAAAGGGTTGCTGTCATGGATAGGCTAGCCATTAATGGAATGTATCTGGTGCTACAAGATATATTGTTCATTGTCATTGAGCTAAAATTGTGTTACCTTAGGAAAGTGGCTTGTAGACTCTCATGTTCTTTCAGGGATGGTCTTGTAAGATTCCTCAGGTGCTTTCACCTGACAGCATCTCAGGACCTTTGACCTGTCAGCAATGGGAGTATATTTTTTCATAATTTTTTGTTCCATAAGCATGAGAATTTCCCTTCTGAAAAGAAACCCTCTAAACATATATATTATGTTTACTGCAGCATTAAGAGAGCAATCCTAGCCAGGTCTATTCATAATCCTAATAAAGTTTTCTCACTGGGGCTTACTCTCAGGAATGTGCCTTAGGACCGCACTCTAAAGCATAAAATAGGTGCTTCCACCCCCGCAAGCTCTTGAACCCTCTCCACAAGTCAGTGATTAAACATACCTGCTCACCCTTCTCTCGTGTGTTAACTGTGCCTCTGAGGTTAGTTATACTCTGGCACAGTAGACACACGAGAGAAGGGAAACATGATTCATTGCAACTGAGGAATAGATTTTACTCAAAATATATTGATCCAGAAACAAGAATTACAACAACCTTGAAACTAGCATAACTAAGTAGCCATCTACAGTAGTTTGTCTGCGTAAAACAAAAAAAAATATTTCCCTTTCCCACCATCATTTTTTTTCTTATGCTGAGGGCCATGCCCCTCAGGCTACATACACAGTCTATTAGTCAGATGCTTAGATACTGATTATAATTTTTTTCAGGTCTGAAAAGGAAAACCTTTATCCTTGTCATCTATTTTTGTACCAAAAAGGCCAATTTTGTGAGGATGATTTCAGTGAGGTGGATCCATACCTGCAGTCTGAAGTGGTACAAGTCAGGCCCAAGTTTCTCACCTCTTTGAAAACTAGGCCAAATAGTAAATAGATTACAAAATGTCATGCTTATTTGCCACATTTCACTCCTGAGGCATGACCTCATTACTTACAAATTGCCTCAGACTCTTTGTCCAGATGACACTCATTTCTGTGACATGGAGGTGAATATGTTTCACACAGATTTCCAAGAGACTTACTGGACAGAGAGGGTGGCAGAGCAATTGTCATTTTTGGCAGGGAAGGATGGTTACATTGAATGTCCCTCATTTGATTTAAGGCTACAGCCCTCAGAAAGCATTGATGGACATTATAGCAGCTTAGTCAATGCTTTGAGGTACAGAACCTATAAAGAGAAAAATCCAAGTGTATTAGGTCTCCTAATCCAACTAAATATACCCAATTAAACAGGTTAAAATAAGGGGGGCAGTGTGTATTCCAATATTCTGGCATCACTATGATGCAGAAACTGTTACTGGATCCAGACTGCAGCATCCAGAGAATCTATCTTTAATTTAAATAGCCCTTTCAAAAAGGGCTATTTATTCACCATTTTTATTCACATTCAGCTCACATTAACAAGAGTGTATATAATTTGTATTATATTGTATAATAAACTACAGCCTATTGCAGCCTAGTATTAATTCAGTGGTGAAATTGTCAACCACTTCCACAGAAATATAGCTAGCAAATTTGATCGTAGCACAAAGCATTGTAGAAAGAGGAAAATAGTTACTATGAATCAGAAAGAGTGTGATTTTTTTTTGTAAATCTGAGCACCTTTTTTTTCTGAAAAAGATATATTTTCTATTAGGATTTTCCCCACTGATAGGGGGCATATTGGCAGTTCAGAGAAGGAACACATTCATTCCATCCTACATTATACATCATATAAATGCAAAAAAAGGTGACTATGAGTAGCACTTTAACTGGAAATGGATATTGTTAATGTCAGCAGTATATGCACACTTTAATAAAACACTTCTCTGCAGCAAAAGTATAAGTTTCTGAAGGATTTACTATTTCAGAAGGAAATAGACCCATGATTTTCACTTTAATATTGAATCTCTGATAACATGGCATTGGGTAGCAAATTCCACCCACAAAGCTGTCTGTCATAGATACCCTTTCATAATTATTGTTTGATATATTGATGCTGCTCCCCAAAGAATTAAGATAGCAAGTTTCACTCTCGCAAAATGCTTGCTGCACTCAGGATCATAACAGGCTTTGTATAGTATTGATTTTTTTTAAAAATCAAGTCATTTTTGCAGAGAAAAGTATGCATATCCTTCACATATCAATTATTTTAGTTCTCACATTTTGAGTTTAAAGAGCCTACAGATAAATCATGCTTGAGTGCTATCAGACCTACCCCACACCATACATATTTTTTCAGTGGGGTAAACATATTTCAACTATGCCACCATTCACTTTGTTCAATTGTCCCCTGTGGCTATGACTTCTTCAGCACCACATTTAATCTTCTCCCCAGCTTCTGCTATTTGCTTCATCCTTTATTGTTCACATTAATAGCACCATCCATTCATGTCTTGCTCAGCAAACAGGATGCTGTCACAATGCTACATACCCAATCACATTTTACTACGTCCTGATGTAAATGATGGTAATGGTAGGCTATGCAAATAAATAAGATGTTTTCCCCATAACAAATGCCAAAAAAGGCAACAAAGGGAAATAGTTTTTTGGCACTGCCTGCCATTTAAGCAAATAACTGTGAGTAGTTTTGGTTCAATTCCAGCCATCTTTGTTATCAGTCTGACCCATGGTGGGCAGGGGCTCTGTTTTTCCAAGTTGTGTTCCTACCCATCCCATCAACCATGTAGGATGGCCTAGGAATGCGGTGCTAAGATGGACACCATCCTCTGCATTAGCTCAGTGTCACCCATAAGGACAAAGAAACCTGCCTGGACTTGCCCTTGCCAGCATGAGTCTTTCAAAGCAACTTTCCTCACCTCTTCCTAAAGACATTAGGAAGATACAATACATTTCAGTCTACAAAACAGTTCCCAACTCCAGCCCCTGCTCACAAGCCTCTGTAAGACAAAAGGTAGGTTAACAAAGAGTTCCTGCCAAAAATACTAATCTAATATTTTAATTTCTGACCAACCTCTCCAAGGCCACCCTCATTTACATTTGGCATTGTTTTAATTAAATCAGCTTCACCCCAAGAAACTATCTGTAGGTTTGAAAACAATCTACAGTCACCTTTCTCCACAACCTCTATCTCAGACGCACCAACAATAGCCAAACTTCCTACAACTGAACCCATTTCATTGGGTTTACAACCCCTGGTGATCTCAGAAAAGGAAGTGCAAGATCTATTTCACAGACAGAAGCCTGGAAAAGCACCAGGCCCAGACAAGATAACACCTTCTTGCTTAAAAGTCTGTGCTGTCCAATTGGCCCCCATTTTCACCCAAATCTTCAACAAATCACTAGAGATGTGCTATGTTCCTTCCTGCTTCAAACACTCCACTATCGTCCCAGTGCCGAAGAAGCCTTCCATCAAGGAACTGAACGACTACAGACCAGTTGCTCTAACATCTGTAGTTATGAAAACTTTTGAAAGGCTAGTGATGTACCATTTGAAAACCATCACGGATCCACTGTTGGACCCTTGCAATTTGCATACCGAGCAAACAGATCGACAGACGATGCTGTTAATATGGCTTTGCACTATATCCTACAGCATCTTGAATCGCCAAAGACCTATGCAAGGGTCCTCTTTGTTGACTTTAGTTCAGCATTCAATACTATCAGACCGGACATTCTTCTAACCAAACTAAATCAGCTAGCAGTACCTGAGCATATTTGTAAGTGGATCACAAGCTTCCTAACAGATAGGAAACAGCAGGTGAAGCTAGGAAAAATTACATCAGACACCTGTAAAATGAGCACAGGGGCCCCCCAAGGCTGTGTACTTTCACCACTTCTCTTCTCTCTGTATACCAATGACTGCATCTCAAACGATCCATCTGTTAAAATACTGAAATTTGCAGATGATACAGTGATTGGTCTCATTCGAGACAACGATGAAACCGCATACAGACGGGAGGTTGAACAACTAGCCTCGTGGTGCCACTGGAACAATCTAGAACTGAACACACTTAAAACCGTAGAAATGGTGGTAGATTTCAGGAGAAACCCTCCCATCCTACCTCCTCTCACAATACTAGACAACACAGTATCAGCAGTAGAGACCTTTAAATTTCTAGGCTCCATCATATCTCATGACCTAAAATGGTCACCTAATATCAAAAAATGTCATCAAAAAAGCACAACAAAGAATGTTCTTTCTGCGCCAACTCAGGAAGCTCAAACTGCCCAAGGAGCTGCTGATACAGTTCTACAGAGGAATCATTGAGTCTGTCATCTGCACCTCTATAACTGTGTGGTTTGGTTCTGCAACCCAACAAGATCGACACAGACTTCAGAGAATAATCAGAACTGCAGAAAAAACAATTGCTGCTAACCTGCCTTCCATTGAGGACCTGTGTACTGCACGGGTCAAAAAAAAGGGCTGTGAAAATATTTACTGACCCCTCGCATCCTGGACATAAACTGTTTCAACTCTTACCCTCTAAACGTCGCTACAGAGCACTGCACACCAAGACAACTAGACATAAGAACAGTTTTTTCCTAGATGCCATCACTCTGTTAAACAAATAATTCCCTCGATAATGTTAAACTATTTATTATATACTTATTATATAATTACTGCACTACTTTTTTCATCATTCCTATTACCCATCTCCTCCCACTTATGACTGTATGACTATAGCCTGTGCTGACATTTTATTTTATTTTATTTTATTTTATGATTTTACATTTTATGTTTTCATTACTACTGATTGTTTCCTGATTGCTTACTAGACCTATATGACAATCATTAAGTGCTGTACCTTATGATTCTTGACAAATGTATTTTTCTTTTATGTACACTGAGAGCATATGCACCGGAGACAAATTCCTTGTGTGTCCAATCACACTTGGCCAATAAAGATTCTATTCTATTCTATTCTATTCTATTCTATTCTATTCTATTCTATTCTATTCTATTCTATTCTATTCTATTCTATTCTATCTTCAGCCACTTTCTGTCTTAGAACATTAAGCCAAGTGCCCAACCATTGTGTTATCTATTCACCACTTAAGTGTCCAACACTTAAATGCCTCTCTCTTGTCTTCCCTCTGGAAGACAAGAACATCTTTTATTCCAGCAGATCAGGGTCATTTAGCATAACCTGAGGGCCCATTTCTTCCTCAGAGCAGCAGTGTCATAGTGGTTAAAACCAGGTGCACTCTGATCTGGAGGAACTGGGTTTGATTTCCCCCTCTGCCGCTTGAGCTGTGGAGGCTTATCTGAGGAATTCAGTTTAGCCTATGCACTCCCACACACGCCAGCTGGGTGACCTTGGGCTAGTCACAGCTCTTATGAGCTCTCTCAACCCCACCTGCCTCACAGGGTGTTTGTTGTGAGGGGGGAAGGGAAAGGAGATTGTAAGCCCCTTTGAGTCTCCTTACAGGAGAGAAAGGGAGATATAAATCCAACTGTTGTTGTTGTTGTTGTTGTTCCATGAATCATGGAAAAGGAAGGAAAGGTGCAGTAACACTAAGAATGTAATTCAAAGCGGGGTGGATAGAGCTTGGAAGTGATGTGCGGTTGTGTGATGCAGGTGCCCACTCTACCCATGTAAGGGGTGAATATGCTGGTGAAGGGGCTGTTATGCAGGCAGCAGGGCCCTGTGCAACTGCACAGTGCTCAAACCTCAATGCTGCTGTGTGTGCCGGCACCCCATCTACCCTAACAGCCTGCTC
The DNA here is from genome assembly GCF_021028975.2 of Sphaerodactylus townsendi. Classification (NCBI taxonomy): domain Eukaryota; kingdom Metazoa; phylum Chordata; class Lepidosauria; order Squamata; family Sphaerodactylidae; genus Sphaerodactylus; species Sphaerodactylus townsendi. The sequence goes on along the minus strand of NC_059425.1, from coordinate 40,253,183 downwards.
AGGCATGGATGGAATTGTTCCTGCCGTGTTCTGAGGACATTTCTGGGGGCAGAGCTGACTTCAGTTTGACCTAGGAACAACCCCTGTTCTGGGAGCAGACTTTCACAATCAAAAATAGTGATGAAAGTTGTTTCTTCAAAGAGGCTTGTCACCAGCTGATGGGTTTTCCCTTTTTTTCTCAGTGGCTGTGCCACTGAACACCTTTTTGAAGGTGGTGCAGCAGTGCCAAACCCAGCTGATGCAAATCTACCTCCCCTTTGGATCGGGCTGCCTGTCATGGATCTGTAGGGCCCTTTTTCAAAGGCATGATTTTATTTTCTTAAAGGATGGGAACACTTTCTCATGAAATTTAGGAATGAGGATTCCTTTGGTGTAGGATACAGTCCCTGAGAATGGATTGCTGGGAAGCTAAGTTTAGAAATGAGTTTCCAATTGAAACCATGGATGGACTTAGTTTCCTATTACAACAAAGCTGAAGCCATTCCCAGTGAGGATTCCACAGCTAAGTTTGCAAGCCTTCCCAGGTCCACTCAATGAGACACAGTTAATTATTCATAATCACAAAATGAATAATTAAAATATCGGCTCGACAGTTTGTCATGTCATCCTGCCTGAACCACGTCCGACAGACAGTCTTGTTTGTTGTACACAAGCGCTACTGGCAGTACTCCATGGGAAAACATGTTGCTGTCAATCAAACCATGGGTGGTTTGCTTCTTGCTAGTTCACTCAGGGCAGATTAACATCAGCAAAGTACAAACCTCCTTTCATGAACAGGCTGTAAATACAGACAGAGATCGAAGATGGGATAACACACACATCTGTATGGATGTGGAAGGTAAATGCACAGCAAACTACTGAAAAGAAGACATAGAGGGCATTAACTGATCTGCTGAAGTCACAAATCACAGAATTCCCCAGTTTTCCTTCACACTACATTGTGGCACAGAAGATAGATTTTTGGTTTCTATCAGAAAATCTGCATTTTTTTGAGGTCAAAACCAGGATCTGAGAATTTTTTAAGGCTGTAGAGAAGCAAACAAGTTATCAGCATAATACATATTGTGCCCAGATGTGGAGAAGCTTTTCTGGTGAATAACCACAGGACACATTCTTGGAATAAATTGTGCTGCATCCCTTTTATCATTTACAATTAAGGTGGAAGCTGGGCATGCAAGAGGAGCACATCCGTTAACCGGCCGGTCAGCGCCCCTGGCTGACCCCGGGACCAACCCCAATCCCTATTGGGGAGAACAGAAAGGTCAGGGCCACCGGGGCACCCACCCTTTGTGGCCCCCTGACTGCTGGGATGTCAGGCTGAAATTCGCAGAGGCCTCCATGGCATGACCATGAACCCGCCCCACCCCAAGCCTCTTAAGGAGGCCCTCAAATGAGAGGAGGTCCACGTGTGAGCCCGGCCACAAGGATGTGCTTCTCTGCCCAAACCACCAGGGCTGCGACGAACAGAGCAGCCAACCCAACCCTAAAATAGGGCGGGCGGGTGGTTCAGTTGTTGCTCCCGGCATTGAGGAAGGGTGGAGCAACTGCATGCTGCCTAATATATAGGGAGTGTGCTCCATCCTTCCAGCTCATGCATATCACACGATCAGGGTTGGGTGTGGCTCAGCCGCCCAACCGGCCCTGGGCACGCATGCTCACCCCACGGAGCTCACCATGTGCCCTGCCATTATTTCCCATAAGATATAGCACTGTAAGAAAATGTTGGTGTTCCTAATTTATTCTCACAGTTCTCACAATTATCTCTCACATAGAAAAGGGGGAGAAATTAGGAAAGTGCAGCTAGAATTTTTGAAATGTTTTTGCTACTGGAGGTGACAGCTCCAGTTGATAGAACTGAACCCTCTCTAATCTGCCAAGTTTCTAAAAATTCTAACCGCTCAGAAGATTTTAGGAACTGCCAATAGAGAAGGTGTTGTGTAATGTTGGTGGAAATATGAACAATGGAAAAGGGGGCAAGCAGAGCTATCATAGGCCCCTTCCGCACATGCAAAATAATGCGTTTTCAAACCACTTTCACAACTGTTTGCAAGTGGATTTTGCCATTCCACACAGCTTAAAAGAGCACTGAAAGCAGTTTGAAAGTGCATTATTTTGCATGTGCGGAATGAGCCAGAGTGATAATCAAGCATCACAGCGGCACAGTTACGTTCCTTATGCATAGGGAAGTGGTAAATTTCTAGACTGGACCATTTCAGAGGACACGCGGGCAAATTATACCTTGGAATACTGTCCCACATGAAAGGATTTCCATATGCTGAAAACCACTAAGTCAGAACTAGCTATTGTTCTTGTGTACTAATTTATTATATGCAGGAAGTTTTTAACTTAAGGAATAAATATATGAGCCCTGATTCCTTGCCCACACTTGCAGTCTGAAAAACAGGAAAAAAAACCAGTTGTTGAAAGTATATTCCGAGTTTGCAACAGTAAAGTTTCCCTTTGTAGGTTATGAAAGTTTCCAGTAGTTCCAGGACTGCATGTGAATATTCTCCAGTTTCAATTGTGGGACCAAAATAACATTTTTATGGTATACCAATAGTTCTCTGCATATCTTAAATCTTTGAAAAAATATCCTCCCTTTGATAGCTTCAGAATTTTTTTAAACTTGTGGCTACTACTTTGTTTTTCCTGAACAAGTTACATGGGTAATCCAAGCCAGTCAGGGATCACATAGTAAGCATGGCCTTGCAATGATGCACAGGCAATCATATTTTGTTATTTGATCATGTCGTTCATGATCAATGAATGGCAGTCAAGTGAATATGAAAACAAGTCCACGTTACATAATTGAATATGTGATTTTTTTTTGCCAAGCAGGAACAATAGAGAGCCACCATGGTGTAATGGTTAAGAACAACAGACTCAAATCTGAACTGGATTCGATTCCCCACTTCTTCTCATGAACCCTGCTGGGTAACCTTTGGCCAGTCCTCTGAGAACTCTCTCAATTCCACATACATCACAAGGGCTCATTCCGCACATGCAGAATAATGCACTTTCAAACTGCTTTCAATGCTCTTTGAAGCTGTGCGGAATGGCAAAATCCACTTGCAAACAGTTGTGAAAGTGGTTTGAAAACGCATTATTTTGCGTGTGCGGAAGGGGCCAAGGTTTTTCTTGTGGGGAGAGAAGGGGATTGTGATTTTAAGTTGCTTTGGAACCCATTAAGGTAGAGAAAAAGCTGGGTATAAAAACCAATTCTTTTTATTTTAAAATCCACAATATCACCAAAAATTGTTGTTGGTTTTTAATCACACTGGGGGGGGGGGGGGAGCCCATAAATAGTTTCAGCTCAGCTCTTGTTCTAATGTGATAATTAGCAAATAGACTTTCCACTGTCTTTATTTTTGTTTTTATTATTACAAACCATTCATATCTATAAGAGAAGATGATTATACAGAACCTCCTTTTCTCTTCAAACAAGATGTAACAGTGGCCTCCATCACATTGCCCTGTGCATCAAGTAAAAACAATATCCTTGGTGGTTGGATTTTTAAGATTAAAAAATGCTTAGCAATTGGAAATTGAAAAGTAAAGGGAACTTTTTCAAACCTGATAAGGAAAAATAATAAAAGTGTAGATCAGTTCCAAACAGCAACTAGTTATTTCAGTTTTTACAATATCATCAGTATTATTAAAATTGCTGGTTTCTCACAAAAGCTGCTAAGTAAGTAATGCATAATAAGTGTAGAAACATGAGCAGCAAAATACAGTTTGATAATCTACCATCAAATCATCTTCTGATAGATGTAATAAAAACAATGTTATGCATATCCCTTTGCTTTCCTTCACTTTGACGGAGGACAAATTCATCAGAATTTTGTGTACTATGAATACAAATATAACAAGATGTCTCAAAACTACTAATGGTCAACACATCAGTAAGGAGAAGCCCCATGCGCACCTCACCAAAAGGGCTCAAGTCTGTGAAAGCTTCGGCTGAAATAAAATTTGTTAATCTTGACAGTGACACAAGACTCCTTATTTTTCTCACTTTCTTGGGTGACCAACATATTGTTATACCCAGGCCTCGAGCTAGAAGCCACTCTTCTAGAAGAAGCTTATTTCCCTCATGGTGGCCATAATCCTGAAAAGGCAGTAACGATAACTGTAACAAGGCTTGGAAAAACAGTATTTACATCGTATTGTCGAAGGCTTTCACGGCCGGAATCACTGGGGTGCTGTGTGGTTTCCGGGCTGTACGGCCGTGTTCTAGCAGCATTCTCTCCTGACGTTTCGCTTGCATCTGTGGCTGGCATCTTCAGAGGATCTGAGTATTACATCACTGTCTTCAAGATGCCTCTAATAGCCTTAATGAGATGTGAAATCCAAAAGCTACAAATATCGGAAGCTAGGCCCTTAGTCCATCTTGTTCAATATTGCCTCCTGTGACTGGAAACAGTCTTCAAGGTTGTAGTCAGACAGGTCTTTCAACACCTTTTTAGCTGTCTGTCGATAAAACCTGGAACCATCATGCAACAAACGCACTTTATCACTGAATCAAAGACTGCTGCCTGTTCATGGTAGAGGAGAAGGGAAAAAGCATATTGAATGCAAGGTGGTATGTTTTGTGACTGCTCTTGCAAATTAAAGAATGAACTAGGATCTTATGGCCTCTTTACATTTAAATTTCTAAGAAGAAAAAACTTGTGTTTATTCTTGAGTTCCCAATAGAGAGCACTTTCATGCAGGATTTTTGAAATATGTAAAGGTAACCTTACATATAGGACTAAATATAATCCACTGGATTTGAGGCATAGGCCATTTTTGCACTTGTGGTCTCCTTCGCATACATTCCCTTCAGTCCCTTCCCTTGATTCTTGGTTATGCACATGTCTTCCCCTCTTCATTGTCAGATGAGGCACTCCTTGGAGCTTCCTAAACCTGTGAAAGTGCAACTTTTTCTCTCCCTTTGCAAGGAGAGCAAAGGATAGCAGCATGCATCCAGCTTTCCCTGTCTTGCCCTACCCACACAGCAATGATTCTGCTCACTCTTTTGGGGTGGATGTTCAGGAGGATCAGAGTGGCTTCTTTAAAAAAAATTAATGCTGTTGGTCTATCCCAGGATAAAACCCTGTTGTTTTTTTCAAAAAGGTGGCAGGCAACCTCCCCAAATGGCTGTTTCAGAAACAACAAGGAAACAGGTAGAGAATGAGTAAACCAGTGGCTTGACTGTCCCTAAACTTCACAGAGTAAACAGAAGAATGTGGGAAAACCACCCAAAACCAGCCATGCGGTAAGTACTGCATGCATAAATGACCATTATTTACTGAGTGATACCACCCCCCACCTGTGTTGATATGACTTATATCAGCTTTATGCAGTAATGCAAGTAGAGGAAGCTCTACTGCAGGTTAATAAATGAAGACCCTACAAGTCCTAACAAATCAGAATTAGGGTTGCCAGCCAGAAGATTAGGAGAGGAAGGGACTTGTGGGCACAGTTGACCAATTGTATTACTTGTGGGTTTTCTCAGAAATGACATCATGTCCCTCTAGGACCCATCAGGAACTCTAGGGTTTTAGTGATTTCTGCTGATTCCTGGAAGAGATTTAACGGCATCACCTCATCAGACAGGAAAGAAAGAAAAGTACAAGTAATGTTTTAGAAATTTTACTCGTTTACTTGTTCCACTGTATCAATGGTAAATGTAGTTTTGGTACTCCATACTTAAGAACATAAGAAAGAGCTCCTGGATCAGACCAGAGTCCATCTAGTCCAGCACTCTGCTACTCGCAGTGGCCCACCAGATGCCTTTGGGAGCTCACATGCAGGATGTGAAAGCAATGGCCTTCAGTTGCTGCTCCTGCTCCCGAGCACCTGGTCTGCTAAGGATCAAGATTGGTAGCCATAGATCGACTTCTCCTCTCCTCCATAAATCTGTCCAAGCCAATTTTAAAGTTATCCAGGTTAGTGGCCATCACCACCTCCTGTAGCATGTTTCTGTTCTATGAAATATTGGATTTTCATATTATTTCTTACACTGTGTGCCACAAAATGCCACTTTCCATGTTTGTATGAGTGGATAGCAGAGTGTCTAAACTGAAAGCAAGCCTAAGGCAAAACAGTCTGTTTGCAAAGATTAAATCTAAGAGTTACTCCAGTGATACAATCTGGATGTCTCATAACAAGGACATGCATCTTGATTATCACACCTTGCCAGAGCACTCCATTTACATAATGGAATCTGTAGAACTCCTGAACACCCCACCTTGCCATGGTTGCAGATATGCAAATAGTACAGGAACATCTCTTTGTATTTTCTCCCTAACAAAAGATCCCTTCCTGATTCACTCAAGCCTCAGCCAAATTTGAATACTCCAGGCAGAGCATCTCTGCATAAACCATTCAAGGTTTCACTGATATAATCTAGGACCAATTGACCAAATTGTCCCGGGAAGTAGAGACAATAGATAGAGCTGCTAATTAGCTCAACCCCGCAAGTCCAGCAAGGAAACACCAAGCAGTTGCAAAGAAATGAAACCTAAGTTTGATTTTCCCGCCTTACCTGTGCAAAGGGGTATAAAAATACTGCTCACCAAAGCCTCAGTGCTCAATACTAGCCAGAACCTCTCTTGGTCACGTTGGTGTGAGATGCGATATATCATCCTTCGCTTGGGTCCCTATGCTGGCATAGAGGTTCTTGCCTTCTTCTAGATCAGGGGTAGGGAACCTGCGGCTCTCCAGATGTTCTAGATCTTCTTCAGCTGAATTTAGGTAACGTATGATCTGCACTCCCCCTCCTATTCTATCATCCAAAACATATCTTTTCCTCCCTGTTTTTATACTTAGGATCTGCGTGTATGTGCCTTAACGTCTCACTGTATGATTGCTTGCAAACAAAATTTATATAAACATATTTAAACTACAATTTGGTCTCTTTTTGCATTCTCTGTAGAACGTTTCAAAAGCTGTTTCTGGTATAGCTGTCTAAAAGATTCCACCTAACCTGCCTCTCGCACTGCCAAGCTGAGTAATTCCTCATTGCTACTTTTAAAAGGTTCTCATACTGTTAAGCTCAGTAACAGGCAGCATATTCCAAACACCAATCACGCGTTGCATGAAGAAATGTTTCCTTTTATAAGTCTTAATTCTTCCCCCCAGCATTTTCAATGTATGCCCCCTGGTTTTAGTATTGTTAGAAATTTTCAACCATGCATAATTTTATAGACTTCAATCATATCCCCCCTCAGCCACCTCCTCTCCAAACTAAAGAGTCCCAAATGCTGCATGTGCTCCAATCCCTCAATCATCATCGTTGCCCTTCTCTGCACTTTTTCTATCTCTTCGATATCCTTTTTGAGATGTGGTGACCAGAACTGAACACAGTACTCCAAGTGCGGTCGCACCATGGCTTTATATAAGGGCATGACAATCCTTGCAGTTTTATTCTCAATTCCTTTCCTAATTATCCCCAGCATAGAGTTTGCCTTTTTCACAGCTGCCATGCATTGAGTTGACATTCCCATGGAACTATCAACTAAGACGCCCAAATCTCTTTCCTGGTCTGTGACTGATAGCACTGACCCTTGTAGCGTGTATGTGAAGTTTGGATTTTTTGCCCCTATGTGCATCACTTTACATTTTGCTACATTGAACTGCATTTGCCATTTCTTAGCCCACTCACCTAATTTATCAAGGTCCGCTTGGAGCTCTTCACAATCCTTTGTGGTTCTCACCACCCTACATAATTTGGTATCATCTGCAAACTTGGCCACCACGCTACCCACCCCTTGAGCCACTGTCTTCACTTCCATCAATAGTTTTATATCACATTAACTGCCTTAGTTTTCTCTCAAGAAGTTCTGTTTAATTGCCGTTCTGTCAGGATGCTGAGAATTTTACACTGGAGCTCTCAGAGAACCACAGGCCTCAGGGTTCCTAGGAAGAAGGAATGTCTCTAAACAAGTAAAAATCTAGATGTTCCTAAAGTGCATGAAGCAAGAGATTCAGAAAAGGAAGAAAGGGCTGCCTGCAGCTTTAGCTTATGCATTTCTTTCAGCCTCCCATGAAAAGTCTTGCTGAGCTGAGCTGCAACTGCAAAACAAATAAAAAGGGATTGAACAGTAAACTGACTGATATAAACAGAAATCGTACGATTCTCCTATACAGAACAATGGGAAAGGTTCCATGAATTTCACTCATTCTGATCCATAATTGGGCTTAAGTTCCTTGCCAAGTTAGTTGTGTTTATTCCATGTCCTTCTAATAATTCACCATTAATTTCTATGTGATGATACACATAAATAATATGAATTTTTACCCATCTACACAGGAGTCATAGTACCCTTTGTACAACTTTTAATTATCTGGTCTGGTTCTCCATGAATATGGATACACAGATGCAAAGCAGCTTCCAAGACAAAAGGAAACTGAAGTTAAGAGCCAAAACCACTGAATAGCCATAATGCAGTTTGTCAGTGATACAAGGAAGACAGTGATGAGCTGAATATTTGTAATGCTCAGCTCATGAGCAGGGGGGACCTCTATCCCCACCCCCACTCCACTGCAATAGCAAGAAAAATTGTGTAAGGAAGTCATGTCTCTTCTGGTCATATAAGTGGAAATAAGCATAAGCATAAGCATTTATTGTCATTGTGCACGCACAACAAAAATTTACAGCAGCATTCCTCGATGCACACTATTCCAGACTCATACCCCATCCTCACTTTCCCCTTCCTCCATCCATCACTACACAGCCCCAAACACATCAACATGAAGCCCCAGAGTTCAGCATCGCCACAGCTCTAGAGTAGAAGCTGTCTATAAGCCTCTTCGTCCTAATTTTTATAGACCTGTATCATCTGCCAGATGGTAACTTCAAAAAGAGAGTGTGCTGGATGAGACGGATCTCTCAGAATATTTTGGGCTTTCTTTAGGCTTCGGGAATTATAGAGTTCTTCCAAGGAGGGGAGAGGACAGCCGATAATCCTCTGTGCAGTAGTGATCACCCTTTGGAGCGCCTTCCTATCCGCCACTGTGCAACTGGAGAACCATACACAGATGCAGTAGGTTAAGACACTCTCTATAGCTCAGCGGTAAAAGGACACCAGGAGTTTTCCATTCAGTTGTTGTTTTCTTAACAGTCTCAGATAGTACAGTCTTTGCTGGGCCTTCTTAACCACCGCAGCAGTCTGTATGCCCCAGGTCAAGTCCTCTTTAATCATAATGCCCAGAAATTTAAAACTAGCCACTCGCTCTACTTGATCTCCATTTATAGTCAAGGGCTGAATTTCTGAGCTATTCCTTCTATAGTCCACTATAAGCTTCTTTGTATTGTTGGTATTAAGAACCAGGTTATTTTCCCTGCACCTTGAGAGCAATCGGTCCATCTCACTCCGATAGGCAGACTCATCCCCTCCAGAGATGAGCCCCACCACTGTTGTGTCATCGGCAAATTTGATAATGGTGTTACTATGATAGACAGGAGTACAATCATATGTATAAAGGGTGAACAATAAAGGACTCAACACACAGCCCTGTGGCATTCCCATATTTAGAGTAAGAACTGAGGAAACCCGATTTCCCAGTCTAACCCTTTGGGAACGTCCAGACAAGAAGTCCCTAATCCACAAACAGATTGAATGTGAGAGTCCAAGATCCACAAATAATATTGAGCACTGTAGCAATGCTCTAAAAATGCTCAAAATCTATATGGTTTTACTATAGAGGGTGGGGGCGGGGATCACTAGATCACTGCACTGTTGCAGAACATTATTTTTGTTAACTCAACTGGAAGTGAAATCATGAAATCATACAATGCTGTGCAACACCTAGCCATGCCTCAAAGCTGCCAGAGGTTACCAGTTTTCAGTTGCTCTTGGCTGATAACCCTACTCATGAATGACAGTTGCTGCCAAATTCAGTGTTTTTGCCTATAGAACCTGCTTGCCACTAAGTTCATGGCATTGATATTCGCTAGCCATCTGCTTTCATCATTTATGGAAAGCACAAGAAAAGAATCAAAACGTTGAATAAATTCTTTATTACTTCCTGATGCATTTTGCCTATGGTTTCATCTGGGAATCTACTGTAGTCAGGGAAAATACTAATAGAATAAAAAATAAGACATAAACTCACAAGCAACTAAATACAATTCATTTAGAATAATTAAAAATGTTTTTGGTTAAAAATCTTAATGACCTACTGTTCAGAATGGGATGACCCAGTAAAGGGTGGAGACTGATAGTAGCAGAAGTCTGCAGAACTCATGAAGTTGGAGGAAGCAAGGCCACCAGGCTGCGACCTTGATTGATTATTCTAAACTCTTAAGAACTTGTTTAAGGGCTTTGTCTGTGTAATTGGTGAGAGTTCTTCTGGGGACCTTCATCATCTCAAATCCAGTACACCAAGCCTGTGGAGTCTTCATGAGCCACCCACTTGAAGCAAGAAATGGACCTGGCATTATCAGACTGTAATTAGAAGGACTTGAAATGAAACTTAAACAAAACTTTGAACTGTTAAGTTAAATGTTAATGTTTGATAAGTGTTATATCTTAAGGAAAAGTAAACAATTTTGTTTAAAAAAATTAGTTGTTGCAAAACTCCTTCCAAGTTCTGCCTCACTGAACCCATAAGCTGAGGTTACACTATAACCTGAAAAAAAGTCTTTAAAAATATTATTATTTTGGAAGATTTTTTGATAATTTAGTCCTAGGAAATTAGCAGCAAAAATAATTAATTATTAAATAATTTGAGTAGGGGGGAGGAATGTTGGAGGGAACACAGGACAAACAGAAGTTCAGATCTGCCTCAGAGAGAGAGAGAGAGAGAGAGAGAGAGAGAGAGAGAGCTAGTCAGTGAAGGTGTTATAGAACATTCTACCTACTCATTAAAGCCATAATGGGTTTAAATGTATGTGCCTCACCCAGGTTTTTCCTTTGTCTGCCTGGAGACTTTTGCTGCTTATCTTCTGATCCATTCCTTGAGACTAACCTGTAAATAAATAAATCTTTTTTGTTGTTTATATTGTAATCCTACCACAGTGATCTCCATAATCTCTTTGTACACCACAGAATTTACCTCATGGCAGTGATCTCAGAGCTTATATACTCACTACATTTGTAACACCGGGTTACTGAGGGGAAGGCTTATAGTTCAAAACAAATTTAGATCCCCAAAATCTTAGGAGGCTGTGTGCATCCCCCCAGTAGGGAAAAAGGCTTCATCACACCCACACAGGGGGAAAAACCAGGATTGCATCCATCATCTCCATTCCCCCCTCCCCTTTCCAGCTCAATTATTCTGTTCTCTGTTCTCATTTCACTCTTGCACAGTTAAAGCTTTAGCTGCTCCACACATATCCAATCTTTGACAGTAATCAAGTGGCAATGGGAAAAGGAGAGAAAACATGCTAACTCACAGTCATTTCCCTCAATCCATTTCTCTGTCATCCTTTCCAATAACATTTCAGCTTCACTCAGAACAAAAGGCATTTTCCTCAAAATAGTTTATTTGTATTTTCATAATAAAAATATAAAAAAGATAATCCATTGTAATGATGCTTTTGAGTCATGGTATCTGCGTTTTGGTTCAGTGGGTTTCCTATATTGATTTTTAAGTCTGAGTATTAATGCATTTTTTTCAAGGAACATCCCCCACCCAATGGGGGGCAAAGAATTTCATGCTTTCAGAGCATTATTGAATTAGATTTGTGGGATGCAAACATAACAAATGTCTTCCTTGGCTGCTGATAGGAATTCCAGCTGAGTTTTAGTTCTGCTACAGTATTCCTACTTCATGCTTGTTGTCTCTTTTGACTTTTTTTTTAAAGTGTGCATAATTTAGCAGCTTGATAATTTTAATTAAAACATGTAATAAATATTCATCCTCATTTATATACAATTTCCAACATTTTCATCAGAGATCAGCCACACTGCTTAGATGGTAAAAATTCAAGTTCTGGAACTCATTACAAAAAGCAGACTGAGATTTAACATTAGGAGGGGTGGGTGGTCTTGTTTTGTGGTTGAGGTTTTTGTTTTAAATAACCTATTTTAATGATTTTCATCTTCTTAAGCTGATTTTTCACTGCCAAAATATCTCAAGGTAGATCCAAGAGCATACTTGCTTCTGACTCTTCACTGCTCCCTGGTTCTTCCCGGGATTCAAGGCAGGGCTGGTGTATTATGCCCTAGCTGTTTCTTCATGAGCCCATTGCTTCTCCATTTGCACTGTGAGCTCTTCTGCAATGTCTTCCATCATGGGCAACCTCCGTTTCTTGCATTCTGATTGGCTGAATCTCCCCCGTTCCCCCCCACTCACTTTCATTACTTTAGTTTTAAATGTCTCTGAACATAAAACAGGCACTGAGAATCTGCGCCCTCGGCCCCCGTCTGTCTAAAATCCTTGCGGGTGCGAGAGAATCGCTGCCCTCCCATTTACGGTGCCTGTACTCACTGCTTTTCTGTTTAAAAACCAAGGTTTCTCCCTCCATTTTTTTCCACTGCAAAGCGGGGAGGGTGCCAATTCTCAGTGTCTGTTGATTGGTGGGGTGGGCCAGAGTGGCGAGGCAGGAAAAATGGCCCCAGTTCTGCTGCCGAGGAGTTTTTCACAGCAGCAGAAGCCACTGGAGAAACAAAGGGACATTTAAAAAGAACCTCAAATTTGGCAGTTTTTGAAATTCATGGAGCAAAGCCAATGCTGCAGGGCGGTGCCAGGTCAACAATGTGGCAGACACACTGCAGCACTGGGAACCATGAAGAACTCCCGGCTAAAGAACTCCCCAGAGTATTCTTCGTGCTAACAAAGCAGCAGTGTGACCATGAAAAATCAGGCTTAGACTAGTTCACATTTGTGGTTGCTTATATTAATTCACAGATTTTAAAGGAAACATGCTGACCACTGTTTGTCTTATGTTTCCTGACCTGTTATTTCTGTTATTCCATTTAAAATTGATCACTCAGTCCAATTCAAGTGGGGTAAAGGAAATCTGGGGGTTCTAAATATTCAAGCATAACATGAAGTTGCTAAATTAACATAGGCCCCTTCCGCACACGCAAAATAATGCATTCTCAAACCACTTTCACAACTGTTTGCAAGTGGATTTTGCTATTCCGCACTGCTTCAAAGAGCACTGAAAGCAGTTTGAAAGTGCATTATTCTGCATGTGCGGAATGAGCCATAGTTAGAAGAATGGATAGCAGAGTGTGATACTTTTACTGACATAGGAGTTGAATAATCTTTTCTTAAAACAACACTAAAAGCTTTTCATTGGTTAAAAAAATAGATCGAAAAAAAGGTTGCACTCTACTAGCATGGTTATGAACAATTTGTTGCTAGCTTTGAACAACTATGATCACAAGTTTTCACCAGGCTTTTCACCTCTTTCTTCATTTGTACAAGATTTAAAAACTACTAATAGCCCACACCCTTGTTTTCTCTTTAAATGTGAAAGAGCTGTCTTAGATAATTATGAAGCCATGATTGAAAACAGTAATTTCCTTTGGGTTTGTTAAAGAGAGAAGCAATGGCATATTTCTACCTTTGGTTATCTTCCATTTAGAAGTTTTTATCCACAAAAATTTAATATGGTTTTCTACTCAGGAAGTTGTCAGATTTTGAAACTTTATTAGTGCAATGCAACAATGTGTTTTCAATGATATGTTACTTATGCATAGTATAGTTAAGAACCAAGACCCAAAACCCACTTTTCAACTTAAGTGGAACAGGTCATTGGAGGTCCCAGGAATATTTTGCAGTATCTTAAGTTCTTCCTTCTTTTAAAATCATGTTTTGAAATAATATTTAGGGAAGATGATTCACCATCTTTATCTTATACCAAAATGAATTGTCAGAGTATAGAGGTCATCTTCTAATAATTGTTAGTATTGTAATGCACCTTGTGGAGATGTTATCCATATTGGGTAGTCCAGTGTTGGGGCTAAGAAGTATTGGTGTGAGATTGTTAAATTACTAAATTTGGAGTTTGTGTAAGGTCTTTGGACATGTTCTTATTAAATTACATGATGCTTTTTCCATGAAAGCTGTGATGATTATTTTGTGTATGATTACTGCAGCAAGAACAGTTTTATTGGAAACTGATAACTTGTCCCAAATTACAAGAATTGATCAACAAAGTTAAATATACTTTTCTTTTAGTAAAGTTTACTTTATTATGAAAAAGACAATGTTTCTTACCTCTTGACACACTGAGTTCCAGTCATCAAGATTTTCCTTCTCGGCCCTTCTGCCCTGCTTCATTCTTATACATATGTTCCTGCCCACAGAGTTCCCTTCCTCCAACCAGAGCCTCTGGGTTTGGGCCAAGCCCTTCCTTCTTTGGCCCTATGGGCTCTGAGAGCTGTCACTCTTGTCTGTTCTCCACCAACTCCTAAACTTCACCAGGGCCCCACTCCTCTGCTTCAGCCAATACCTAGGCCCATGGCTGCTGCCTCCCCTGTTCCTCCTTGGTGAGTCCTCCTGGACCTGAAGGTAGGAAAAAGACAATGTGAATTTGCCTCTGGGGTCCCGAAGTTGAAGGGTTGGGGTTCCTGTCTGCCTAGGGCTTTCCCGGTCATGTTTGAGAGCTTCCCTACCATTGCTGGTGCCTTGATGGTGAGGCAAAGCAGATCAGGATTACTTGGGAGCTTCTAGGTCATCTACACGTGATCTGGAGCATGTTCCATCATTTTGGATAGTTTTGGTTTTCCTGATTGCTACCTCCACACCAGCATGCCTGCATCACCATCACTTTTCCTCAGCATTCCATTTTTCTGTGCTATTCCTGGGCTGACTGCAACACAGCCAACTGGAGCTGGCTTAGGAGGTGGCTCAGCTACACCATTGTTGCACAGTACCATCCCCAACCAGGCTACAGCTTCCCCCGTCACAATTGTTCTGTTAGTATTTTTTGCATGCATCTCTCTTTACTCATATATTGCTGGCCCTGCTCTCAAACTGCTCTGCTGTTTGCAAGTCAAGTCTCAGTTCAGTTTTATGGTGCTACAATACCTTTCAAAAAAAATTCAACACTGGACATCACAACAATTGACTACCCTTCAAAAATTATTTGCAGATACATGGAATGAGCAACAGTTGAGCAGGAACTAATGCAATATTAATCACACAAAATTTACTGAAGTGACACTAACCTAAATCCATAAAATGAAGGACAGTATTTCAGAATGCATCAGCTTCCTCCAAAATAAAAGAGGAAATTTTGAGGCCAGCAAGGTAAAAAAAAAAAGTATTTGGATACAATTTGCCCTGGGTTGCAATCAGCACTAAACTATTACATTGCTCATAGCTTTTGGGTATCATTTGATAAATCCACTGTTTGGAAACTCAAACTTGCATAGAACAGTGATGCGAACCTTTTCGAGACCGAGCGCCCAAATTGCAACCCAAAAACCACTTATTTATTGCAAAGTGCCAACATGGCAATTTAACCTGAATACTGAGGTTTTAGTTTAGAAAAAACGGTTTCCTCCGAGGCACGTGTTACTCAGGAGTAAGCTTGGTGAAGCAACTGTGCAACGCTTCCAAAGGGTGAATCACGATCCTAGGAAGGTTTACTCAGAATCAAGTCCCATTGCCAGCAACCAAGCTTACTCCCAGGTAAAGGATCATGCCCAGGCCAGCCTAGATGTGTGAGTGTGTATGTGTGTGGGGGGGTGATTTTCCACCCCCCTCCCACATAGTGAACTCTGTGCGCTAGTGCCCACAGAGAGGGCTCTGAGTGCCACCTCTGGCACCCGTGCCATAGGTTCGCCACCACTGGCATAGAATATCTGTGAATGGAAACTCAAACCTCCATAGAATGTCTGTGAATGGACAAGGACTTCTTTTGGAGTAGCTGTGTGGATGCAAGTGGATGTATGTGACCTTAGGCCATTTCCAGTTGTTATGAAGTACTGGGAGTCTCTCCCTTTTAGAATAGGGAATTAGTGAAAGAGCAGATTCTTGGGCTTAGCTAGAGGTCAGGCAACTTGAAACCTTGATTACCTATGAATACCAGAGTCAACTTTTGCAAGACATTTGTGGGACAGTTAATAAAGTTTAATTATTTTTATTAAGGGATAATAAGGGTACATAAGCACACAATAAAATCAAAGAACACAGACACAGTCCTAGGATATAAGCAGTGTTGAGATGATAGGTTTGAAATAGATAAAAGGGAATTTGGGAAGTAAGGGTTATTATAGTCACCTGATCTTGGAAGGAATGATCCAATGAACCGAACTGAGTGATCTGTGCTTAGTTCTGGAAGAACAATGCATTGTGGAACAATATTACAGAGAAGTATCCAGAGATATTGAACACTACCTACTGGGAGATTGAAGTACTTATAAGGAAAAACTCAGAGTTACGCAGAGTGATCCTTAATCTCCCAGAACAAAGAGCATTCTTGCCTTTCCAGGGAAAGATAAGAGACAGACATCAACCTCAATGGCTGGATTGGTGGTCTAATGGGTTAAGACATCAGCCTGTGTGTCTCCAAAAGGGAAGTTAGCCGATGAAATTACAGCAGTGAAACAATGACAAAATAAATAAGATGGTTGTTAAAGGTATCAGGTCAGAAGAAGAAGCATTTGGTTAGTACAACACTGATCAGTCAAGCACATTAGCACATCCTTTGTCTTCACCAGGGCTCATGGTCCAGGGCTGGAGATGAGAACTCTCTCCAGGGTGAGGTCTTCCTTTAACTCTCCCTCCCCCTCCCCCCCTAAGCCCTTCAAAGATTCCACATAGACTGCAATGGACCTATATTAGACTAAAGAATCTCATGAGAAAGAGAGGGCTCTTCAAAGTAGAGACACTCCTAGAACCTCTCAAATATTCCCCATAGATTATAATGGAGCTGTGCCCTTTACATTTTAATGAGCTGCCAACCCTGCCACCTGGTGCAAATCAGGCAGTGGTATGTTTTGCAGCAGGGGGTGTGAAATTTTAAGGAGCTCTTTGGAGCTGAAAAAGCCAAAAATACTGCTCTTTCAGCTTCATTCAAATGGCTCCTTTTTTTGGTTCGGCATACACAAATGCCCACCCTGCTGTGTACCCATCACAGAGGCTTTGGAAGGATGTAGTTGTTGTTGTTTTTAATCCTCAGGGGAAAAAGATTCCAAGCTTTAGGAACCACCATAGAAAAATGGCCTGTTTCAAGCTGCCATCATTCTCACTGGATGCATTTTTTTTGTTATATTTAGATATATATGTACTGCTTTTCTCCCCATGGCAACCCAAACCAGCTGAGCTTATAATACTGTTCTTCCTCCTTCATTTTATTCGCACAGTAACCTTGTCAGTTAAGATAGACTGCAAATGTGTTACTGGTCAAAGATCACCTAGATATCTGAGGAGGAAAAATCAGCTATATTGGAGCTTTTAAATAATTTATAGAATGTATAGCTAAATAACAACTGCAGGACAAGTGAGTTTTCCCAGTGAAACACTTAGTACAGTGTTGTATGTTACATGTGGATGGCGATTAGCATTACTGGTGCAAACTGTTGTGTTTGACCTTGCATGCTATGATAGATGGGAATGTGGTCAATATAGGTGACATATACAATATTCTGGCAATTAATAAGTTATGTTTAATTCATTAAAGGGGTAAGTTTTTTAAGTGTTATAAAGTTTAGCTTAGTATTGAGACATGCTGATATTTCTACCTATTGTGACAGTATGAATGTGTTTCTGTCCAAATAATATACTTTATTCTGTTTATTTTGTTTTGGGGAGTGATCATCTTCCCCTGTTATTGCAAATTCAACTATTAGGTCCATGTGACCTTCCAAAGCCTTGTGATCCCCTGTTATAAGGCGATGTCAATGTAAAAGTGAAACCCTGAACATTAGAGCTAGAAAAGGAAATATGTGCATGCGTGTGTGCGTGCGTGCGTGCGTGCGTGCGTGATCAGCATCCTCAAACACTTGTGGTTTAATAATGAATGTAAGGCCCTGAAAAGACAGGTAAGACAAAAGCATAGGATATTCTATACATATAAAATCTTAAGCAGGATCTAGAAAAACTACTGGACCTGAAAAGGGATCTTAAAAACTGATTAATCAAAAGAAAAAATAGGATGCTAGGTTGGAAATTGCTGCAGGAAGCAGCTGCAGCAGCCAACTCAAATAACTTTTGGAAACTGATCAGTGAGGCTACAGGGTCATGAGGGAGATTTATGTGTCTATATTGTTTCTAAGCCATGGGAACAACACTTTCATCAGCTGTTTTATGGTTTCTCTATCCCCAATCCAAAGATATGGATTATGCCGGACTCTTATAAATGGGCCATAATTGTCACAATCTATAAGAAAGGAAGATTTTTGGATTTTCAAAATTATAAGTCTACTAGCTGTAGAAGGGAAGCTTTATGCTGCATTCTTGTATAACAAATTATCATCTTGGATCTATGTATCTAATATTCTGGGAGTAGAACAAGCTGGCTTCCACAAGGGAAGATTGCTAGATGTTCACAAATTAGTCCTATGATAGCTGGTTGAGAAATACCAGAATTAAACAGGGTGCTCTATATGTAGCCTTTTTGGATTTAAAACTATTGTTTGACTCATTTATCAGAAACCGTCTTTCGGAAAAATTAGATAAAAACTTCAGTGGACTGAAGGCTACTATGGCTTACTGGATGCTTGTACTCCAACTCTATGGCTCAGGTCAGAATAGGAATATTTGGACAGCTAAGAAATCCCTCAAAACAATTTAGACAAGGATGTATTAGCTGCTGATTCATTTAACTGATATATAAATGATTTGGCTTCTTTTCTAGCATCAATTTATGCTCCTATATTGGTAGATCAAGCAATACATTAATATTGTATGCAGATGATACTCTGTTCCTTTCCTGCTCTCTAATAGGCCTCTGTAAAACACTTAAGGCCTTTTCTGATTATTGCCTGAAGCAGGGCCTATGTGTTAATACCCAAAAATATAAAATCATGGGCTTTTTTTCTAAAGCCAAGATTTTAACTGTTTAGAGTTGGTTTGCTAATAGATATTAAATTGACCAGATTAAACAGTTTAATTATTTGAGTATCATGTTGCAAAGTAACCTAAATTGGAAATTTCACCTCAAAAATATTAAACTTAAAATGAAAGTTTCACACATTGCCATAATTTGTTTGTTTTTTTCTACATGAATGATGGGAACTTTATACCTGCAGCAATAAAAGCTTTTAATGCCAAGGTGTTCCTCCACCAATTATTATATGGTATTGGAGTCTTCATCAATGTGATAGCTATCAATCAATCATTAATGTAATTTCTCCATTCTATTTTGGGAGTGCCAAACTGTGTTTCCGAGGTAGCTTTCATAGCAGAATTAGGTCTGCATTCCACAATGGCGCTTGTATGGCAAAGAGCTTTTTCACTACATCATAAGCTCCTTGTGTCTAAAGAGGAAGTTATGAGCCTTATTGGAAAATATCAATTTGTGTCTTTTTGGAAAAAGGTAATTTTTGCTGTTTTAATCCTAGTGAAACATATGAGATGAATGAAATCAAAGCAATAAAGAAATCTCTTGATCTTAGTAGTATGAAGAAGAGGGCTTGGTGAGTTTGCTCAGTTGTCACTTTTGACTTGATCCCCTCGAATTCCATACCACAATATGTCTTTATGCAGTGGTACATCAAACAGCATTTATGTTAGATAGACAGCATGTATTTCTGTTTCGCGTTACTGAAGGACATATTGTGGGCATTCCCCATTCAGATAGAACTTATGAATGGGGAGATATTCTGGAACATACCTTGTTGTTCTGCTGTTGCTGGGATGAACTGAAGCAAAAAATACACAGGGCAACTTTTATCCTATAAATCTTATATTTTCTTGCAAAGTCTATTTCAGTGACTATTATCTGACAAAGATAATAGAATTATTAGTAGCAAAATTTTTGCAGGTGGTAATCAATTGTAAAAAAGTTAATTTGAGGAATTATATTAGTGTTGCCTTTTGTCTTTTTAAGCAATATCATTAAAGTAAGTAAATTAAGGATTACAGAATTATGATCCTCTGAAGATGCCAGCCACAGATGCAGGCGAAACGTCAGGAGAGAATGCTGCTAGAACACGGCCATACAGCCCGGAAACCACACAGCACCCAAATATTACAGAATTTGTTTTCTACGTTCAATCTTTATTTTTTTCTCAGACAGCAAAAATGGAAATACATATGCTAAAGTAGCTTAGGGTGCAGCAGATTGCAACTTTGTCTCAAGAAGTGGATATACTTGCACTTTTTTCTGATAGAATATATTTATATTTTCTAAATTCCATGAATATGTTGATTCGTACTATTTTATATCCTAACTACATTATACATGATATATTTTACATGTTTGATCAGTAAAAATAAGGTTTATATTTGATAGGAAAGGTGTTCCCTCCCTGTTCAAGTGACAGCCAACATATGGAAACCCTGCTTGGTTTTCAAGGTAAGAGAGTTTAGAAAAGGTTTGTCATTGCTTGCCCCTGGATTGTGACCCTGGTATCTTTAGTTGTCTCTCATCCTAATACTGACCCGGGCAGACTCAGCTTCAGATATGTGAAAAGATATGGCTAGTCCAGGATAACCAGGTCAGGGCAAATACTGCATCTCTTTCAATATTTCCCAAATTTTCTGCTTGGGAATGTCCATCAGTCAAGAATCTAAGACCTAACATGGCTGAGGAGAACTCAACAGGAACCCACTATTTTCCTTAAATAGCAAACTTATTTCCTCAAGCATTGTAAATGTTTCACAGGGAGGAATCTCAACAATAGGCTGGACTGTTCTTGTAGAATCAGGATTAAACTCATCAGATAGTAAGGATGCATACCCAGAAGAAACCTGATACTTCTTGCATCTTAGAAGTTACCTGCAACAGAGCTGAGCACCATTTGGGAACTGCTATGCTCACTGCAGACTGCTGCTGTTATAAGCTGTGGTCGTTTATTCTTTCCATTAGTTGTCTTGGTGCTCTTCCACATTTTCCTGAAAACTGTAATATTGGCCTTCTTACTCTCATAATAATTCACATGAAAAGACTGAAGGAGCAAAATGAGGACAGAAATCGGCTAGTCACATAATAGAATTGACTAGGATACATATAGATGTGTAGAAAGACAGCTATTGAACCCTGATTATTAAAAATCCTATATTTTGAATTGCCATAATGTTTTCCCCTCCTTAGCTGTAGCTGCAAATCAATAACTTCCTAGAATAACTCCATGAAATCCTCCGTACAGTAGTCATAATATTCTTTCTATATAATATGGCTTGGAAATGAGTTTTTAGCTTTCAAACAACTGAAGTTATAATCATGGTCAGTCAGTCACTCTCATTCTATGCATACAAATGTAATGAAAATTCACCAAAAAAAGCCAATGCAAGTGACCAGATTCCAGCAACAGATTGTGGAATCTATCCCTGAAAGTTTAGGAAAAGACTTTATGAAGGAGAGACATTCTAAGTTTCAGAAAGCATCTGAAAATTGACTTGGAAATTCCTCTAGTCACAGAGTGCTACTCCATTCTTCCAACGGAGGAGCCACTTACATTGAATGAAGACTGGAGACAAATGTCTTTCTTTGCTCAGTGATGTGGAAGAATATATCCCATTCTTCAGAAAGTCCCTCCATAACATACCATATCACACTAGTCTACAGTAAGACTAGGAATATGAATATAAATTGAATTTTATATTTACTCCTTTTGTGTCAACAGGAAATAATGAAGGGGACATCCAATAAAATAATTCCATATATTCATATTTTCCATCTTGGAACTTCTAGGGCTGACTCAACCTTCACATGACCTGAAACCCAGGGGTGTAATGCCCATTGGGCAAATTGGGCAGTTGCCCAGGGCACCCCCTTGTGGTGGGCACCAAAAATGCAGGGTTCGTTTGTGGGGTTTTGGGGTATTTTAGTGGGTTTTCTGTTTTTTGGCCTGCAGGGAGCGCAGTTTTTAGGCTAGCAGCACCAACATTTCAGGGATGTTTCGGGAGACTCTCCTGATGCTATCACCCAGGTTTTGTGTGGTTTGGTTCAGGGAGTCCAAAGTTATGGACACCCAAAGAGGGTGCCCCATCCCCCATTGTTTCCAATGGGAACCAACAGGACAGTGGTTCTCAACCTTCCTGATGCCGCGACCCTTTAATACAGTTCCTCATGTTGTGGTGACCCCCCAACCCTAACATTTATCCATTTTGCAGATGGAGAACACTGATGCAGAGATTCTTAGGTGACCCCTGTGGAAGGGCCATTTGATACCCAAAGGGGTTCTGATCCCCAGGTTGCTGTTTGGGGGTGGATTCCAGCATCACAGAGGCTGCCGGGGGGGTGGGGGCACAAAACTCAGATTTCTCACTCAGGTGAGAAAAAAAGATAAGAAAACAAACAAACAGGCAGCGCCTAAAAAAAGTGCCCTCATGCCGGTGCCCTTTGCATGGTGGCGGTGGGAAGATGCCACTTTCCAAATAACTCAGGCCGTTTCTGCACAGGCAGAATATGGCGGCCTGGGGCAAAAACGCTGTCCCCAGGCCGCCATTCGCAGAGGAGGTGCGGTTGCGAAGCCCTCGCGCTGCCTGCCCGGCGCCGAGCCGCCGTTTTCAGAGTGCACTGGGAAGCGCACTTTTCTGAAAACGCTGGCTGGAAGCTGCTGCCGTGTGAACGGCAGCGGCTTCCCAGCACTCCCCCCCACTTTCACTCTTCGTCCGGGCCACCGGGCCTGGGGACACGCCCTCCTGCTCTGCGACATGGAAGCAGGCGCGCAGGGCAGGGGAGATGTGTCCCCAGGCCCCGGCGACGCGCCGGAGGGCCGGAGAGCAGGTGAGTCGACCAGGTGATGGCGCCCAGTGGTGCCGTCTTCCCAGTTCTTTCTGGGATCATCCATGCGGACAGTCCCAGCGTCGTCGGGTCGGCGTTAGAAACGCCAACCCAAGCCCTTCCGCACCGTGCGGAAAGGGCCTCACTCATTGAGCAAGTCAGGAAAGGAGCATTTTCCTGCCATTTTTTGGGGGGGAGCATGGCGCTTTTGCATTGCAGCAGTGGAAGCTGTGCGAACAGCGCCCCAGGGACAGTGTTTTTACCATTCCCTGAGGCACCGTTTTTGGCCCACCGTTTTTGGCCCATGAAGAAAGGGCCTAAGTGTGAAGCCAGGTAGAAACTAGGAGAGGATGGGAAGAATGGAACCTGGAAGCACCTGAAGTTACCAGTCTTCTTAGACCTCAGTACTGGCTACTCAATGGCAGATGGTTAATTAGCCTTACCAGAAAAAGTGTTGCACTGTAAGACAGTCTTTAATTCAGGCCTTCCACAACTGATCAGCCTACAAGCCTTGCATAAAAATCCTTTCTTTTTCAAGATATGGGTAAAAACCAGACAATCCGAAGAAGTTATTCACTCAGACCCCCAAAGTTTAACATTCATCCCCATTCATTGCCCCTGTAGCTATTAATTTCTTGTCTGAAAGGTTTTCAGTGGGATTGAACGATTCTGTCATTAAGTCTGAGGCCATTACTGTGACCTCTATTTTGTCTTGGTTAACCTTATATTCTGAACAATAGCCCTTGCTCAAGGCAACCTCTTACTTTCGAAGTTTCTAAAGATCAGAAATACAGCAAAGGCTTGGGAAGTGCCAAGACTACTTTTTCCAACAGTCAGAATCTATTCTGTTAAAAAAAATCTAGGATTTTTTAAAAATAGAGTCTAGATATACTTCACATCCATATATCTAATTCTCAACTGTGCCCTCTACCTGTGGATAGCTACATAATGCCAGCAGAACTTCTCCCCAACAGGTTTTTCTGCAGACTTGTAAAACCCCTTGGGTCTGCAAAAAAATCAGATTTTTTAAAAAAATGAGGTTAAATACCCCAAAATTCTCCCAATGGGGGTGGGGGTGTTTGGTGGTGGTGGGGAGAGGGGAGGGCTCAAGCAAGCCTCCCAGCAAGCCAGACAGAAGGGTTGTGAGCTGTGAGAGAAATGAGGCCTTGCCGTGGCTCCCAGCAAGCCAGCCAGAATGGGGCTGCAGGGGGAATGAAACCTCATGGCAGCTCTCAGAGAGCTAGCTGAGGAGGGAGAGAGAAAGGAAGTGCTGGGTCAGAGGGACAGAAAGAGATTGTTTCAGGGGTAGAAAGAGAGAGAAAGAGAAAGTTGGGTAAGGAGGTAGAAAAGGAGAGAGAGCTGGGGTAGGTGGATAGAAGGAAAATTGGGGCAGATGGATAGGAAAAGGTTAGGGTAAGGGCAGAATGAGATGGAAAGAGACTGATTACTGATTACTGAAAGATTACTGATCCAAGGGTTGATGTCACATCACAACATTTGCTAGGCAGGCTATGTTTACAGGGTGGTTTGCCATTGTCTTCCCCAGTTATCTATACTTTACACCCAGCAAGCTGGGTACTCATTTTACAAATCTCAGAAGGATGGAAGTCTGTGTCAACTTTGAGCCCTACCTGAAACCAATCTCAGTTGAGATTGAACTCAGGTCATGAACAGAGCTTGCACTGCAGTACTGCAACTTACTACTCTGTGCCACAGGGCTCCTTATTATTATTACTATGATTAGCTCTCTTTGTTATTACAATGATTGCCTCTAAAAATATGCCTTCTGGGAGTCATGGCATATGGAGTGCTATGGAGTGCTATGATTGTTAGAAGCTGTAGGTATCCCCTCAACTAGAGGACATGTCATAGGCAGGGGTAGAAGCATAGATGTAGGAGCCTTGCAAGCCAAAAGAGACTGATTCTTCAGCTTACTGGGCTGAGAAGGGGTCTGTCTAGGGAGTACAGGCTAAGGTGGCAGCAGGACTACTGTCTTGCCCACCAACTAATATGTCCAATGGAAGGATGTTCTTTCATGAAGGGAACATTGTCAGTACACTCTGCTCATGCTCAGAACATGGATCTAGAGAAAAACTTACTTTCCTTTAGGTCAGCCTACCTTGCTGGGCTTCCCTTTGAATAAGAGAAAATGGTGTATTCTTCTCATGGTACAAAGTAGGCCAAATGCCACACTTCACTGCCTCCTACTGTTGCCCCTTCCAACTGCTCACTCACTCAACTGTGTTGCACTCACTGTTTTGACATAATTCCCACACACCCACCCCAGATATCTGCTGCTCCAATCTGCCCTCCAGTACTGCCTAGGGTATTTGCCCACTCCCCAGTGTGACCTGTTCTCTACTTCCTCAACGCTGGTGGCATTTCCTACAGTCATTTCCTAATACCTAGCCACTGCTGTCTGGAAACAATAGCTGTTGGTGTACACATGCCACACTTTCTCAATTCTTTGTGTTTGGCACAGTCAGAGGACAGAGGGCAGAGGAGAATCCTTTAAAATGTCCCCCCCCCTCTCTCTCTCTCTGTGTGTGTGTGTGTGTGTGGTTAAGAGACAAATGACTATTCATATTAACTTTAATAGAGTTCTAGAATCTGGAAATTCAGAATTTTTTAAATTCAAAATTCTGAATCTGAGGGGCTGTAACTCTGAATTCTAAATCTGAATTCTGAAACTTAACCCAGTCAGAATCACTGGTGTTCAAACCAGTACGTTGGGGGGGACACTTGCTTTATTCCTGTTTTTAGTAACATATGAAGTATCCATTAGGACATTAGGAACTCCTATGTCTCTGACCAACTCCTTGATACTACAAGCTAAATTTTATTGAAGAGATGAGTCTCTGTGTGGTATTTGCTAAGGGAACAAAAGCCTCTTCTTCTGTTTAGGTATTAACAATTTTGCTGTAATCGTTTTGCTACACTACATTCTGAAAAATAAAAAAAATAAGTTCTCTCAAAATGTATTTCTTTTTTAAAGAAAACCTTTAATACTTGCTTGGAATCATTTGTCAAAATTATTTTCATGGTCCTCGCTACAGATATCACAAATATTGCCTACTACATTTTTTTAGCCGTGGGTGTTATAACAGCTTTTCAGCAATTGAGTCAATAAGGTGCCCACTTCTACCTGCACTTCTCCCTTTGTTACTGTTCGTCATCTCTAGAATACTGAAGCAGTTAGGCACAAAAGACAACTTGCAATAAGTGTTTTGCCATTTGGCTGCATCAGATAATTCTGTGAAGTAAATAGTTCATTGTTAAGCGCACAGATGTCTCAGACTGTATCTTCTGTTCCTTCTGCACAAGAGTCACCTGTACCAGATATATGATTCAACAATGCTAAGAAACTAAAATCCCTTCATGAGTTTTGGGAAACCATTGTGGTATAGTGGTTAGGGTGTTGGACTGGGACTGGAAAGGGGAGAGGCTGTTCTTAGTAGAACAGCCTCTGATTTGCATGCAGAAGGTTTCAGGTTCAATCCCCAATATCTCCAGTTAAAAGGGCCAGGCAATAGAAACACCTTTTACCTGAGACCCTGGAGAGCCACTGCTAGTCTGAGTAGACAATACTACCAGACCTTAATGGACCAATGGTCTGATTCAGTATAGGGCAACTTCATACATGCTCATGACAAGCCAGGGTTCAAATCTCCTTGCAGCCAAGAATCTTACTTGGTAATTTCAAGCTAGTCACTCTCTGATGGAATCTGTTTTATTTTGCAACAACAGGGTAATATGGCACCCTATCTGGAACTGGATCTTTTTCACAGTTTATCCTCTGCCATAAGATTTTGTGAAGATGAAATGGCTGAAGAGAGAACAACATAAGCTATTGTGCATCTCTTGAAGGTAGAATGGAAAAACATGTTAAAACTGGAGGAACTGAGCAAGTAAAGAAAAGGTCTACACTAACCTTAGCTTCCAGCTGCCCCCACCAACCTTACTGAGACCTTGCAAACAGAATTAGTCCACTGGTGAGAAAAGTTTTTCACAGTTTTAAGTGCTTTAGGAAGTAGTGCTGGTCCTACAAGGCTTTGGCTTCCTTTACTGTGTCATGTTGGGTCTCCCTTTTTTCCTGCTATTCTCCTAGCATCATTGTCTTTTCCAGTGACTTGATTTCTCATATGGTGTCCCAACAGTCACAGTTCAAGCTTGTAGAGAGAATTCAAGTTTGATTTGATCTAGAACCCATTTTTAAAAATGTTTTGGAGGTCAAAGGTATGCATAAAACTCTCATTTTACCACATTTTGAATTAATCAGTGTTAATCCTGCCAGCTTTCTTCATTGTCCAACTTTTGCATCCATACATAGTAGTGGGTAATACTTATTGACTTCATTGGTATTTATTCCTTAGTAAATGTGATTTGAACTGAACCCATAAACTTGATCCTTACCCATTTGGCTATATGTGCACTGAAGGAAAATTGCTTTGAAATCATGCACAGTGAAAGTATTAGCCCAAGATTATTTGCAAGTACAGCATTAACACCAAGAAATGCTTAGATATTACAGTCTTTTATTTGGCTTAATCTGGGCTTTTCAATTTATGAAGTCTAAATGATCCACCTGCAATAAGAATGCTGAAAAGATTGCATTTCCAATATTAAGGAAGCAAGGGTCACCAAGCCCTTTTCTTCATACTGCTGCCAGATTTTCAACATAGTTGAACTCCAGTCTTTGGATCAATATTTGATTGTTCTGCATGCATCCACTGCAACAGCTAAATTGATG
Organism: Sphaerodactylus townsendi; assembly: GCF_021028975.2. NCBI lineage: Eukaryota > Metazoa > Chordata > Lepidosauria > Squamata > Sphaerodactylidae > Sphaerodactylus > Sphaerodactylus townsendi. Next base: position 40,225,650 of record NC_059425.1, on the reverse strand, counting down.
AACGTGCCATTTGCAAATATGCGGCAGCAATGAGAAACAGGGCAATGCAGCATTTCAGTCACTCCTACAAGACATTTTGACAATATAGGGATAGGAAGGGGTTGTGATAAAGAATATAATTGCTCGTGTACCCTCTCTCATAAACCATGTATTAGAGAATATCCAGTATGCACATGAATACAAGAAGCTTATATTGAATGAGATGATCAGTCCATCAAAGTCAGAACTGTTGACTCAGACTGGCAGAAGCTCTGTAGAATTGGGAGCAGAGGGCATTTACATCACCTACAAGTTGATCCTTTTAACTGAACTCAGCCAGGGTTGAATCTGGAACTTCCAGGTACAAAGCAGGCACTTTACCACTGATCTGTGGTCCTTTCCCAGTACCTAATGTACATGTGTGTTTTTAAATCAAATTCCTATGGAACTGGTTGATATGGGGGAATACTGTGGTGTGGTTTTTTTTATTTTTCAACACATGAAGCTGCCTTCATGTTAGACTTTTCATCTATCAAGGCCATTATTGTCTCCTCTGACAGGCAGCAGCTGTCCACAGTCTTCATATCACCTACCTCATTTAACTGGAGATGTCAAAAACTGAATCTTTTTCATTCAACTGCTCTGCTATTGAGACATGCCCCCTGAGTTGTAAAGGTCTACATCAGGGGTCCCCAAACTACGGCCCGGGGGCCAAATGTGGCCCCCTGAAGGCATTTATCCGGCCCGCCAGGCATGGCGGCGATGGCTCCATTCATGTGCAGTGGGGGCTCGAGGGAGAGGAGGAACCGGCCCCAACAGCTGTTGATTGCAGTTACATGATGGCACCCCCCAAATCTCCATGAATTTTCTGACTCAGAGTTAGAGCCGCCCATGCATGGCAGCAGTTCTCGGCCCTTCCCTCTCGGCTACTCCATGTGTTGCTCTCAGGCTTTCTGTTCTGCCTCACTCCCATATGAGCATCGAAACGCCAAAGCTGGTGAAAATCGATGGCTGGCTGCACAGGGAGAAAAGAATCCAGGGAAAGATACCTGATCCTAGGTTAGATGGAATGATACAAACTTAGCCGAGGAAGGTTCTGTCTTTACAGGGGAAGGTATTCCACAGCCTCCCCAACAATATTTAGAGCCCACACTGTACTTGACGGTGCTGTTCTCCCACAAAATAGACCATGACAGAAAGGCTGAAAGGTGAAATCAAACATTTTACAATCATTTGTGCATAGGAATTTGTTCACAGTTTTTTTTAGTCCGGCCCTCCAACAGTCTGAGGGACACTGAACTGGCCCCCTGTTTAAAAAGTTTGGGGACCCCTGGTCTACATTCAAAAAGAGTTATTTTGCTGTAATTAGGTAGACAGAGGCAGGTCCTCTCTAAAGTCACCTGACTACTGAGAAGGAAGTCACTAATCATGAACAGTCAGGAAACCAAGATCGATACTGGAAGCCAAGAGGGGGCAGATTAGTTGTTACTATAGCAGCAGCATGGCCAGCACAAAGCATCAGCATGGTTGTACTGGTGACAGAGGAACAGTCTTGTTGCCCTATAAAACATACAGAAATGCACAACTGTGAGGGGTGTGCAGACCAATTTAAGGAAATGAAAACTGAGTACAGGAGAGGTATGTGTGGCTACATATCCTCACCCAAGCTAAAAGGCCAAGGCCACAGACCACTCCCCATCAGATCTGAAGCCCATAAAAAAATTTTTAGGAACGCCCTCATCTAGGAGGAGCCATCAGCAATTTACCTCTTCTGAAGCGAGGTGTGACTCAAGAAAGCTTGGATGGTAGAAAGTGCTGTCATCAAACCTTGTAGGGTTTTCAAGGGCAAGAGACATAGAGAGTTGGTTTGCCATTTTCTGCGTCTCTATATAAAACCCTGGCATTCTTTGGTGGTCTCCCATTTTAGTACTAATCAGGGACAACCCTGCATAATTTCTGAGATCTGACAACATAGGGCGAGCTTGGGCCACTCAGGTCAGAGCCAAGAAAGATTACACTGAAATAAATGTTGTTAGACTTTAATAGTGCCACCGGATTTCAATTTGATTTAGCAGCAACAGACAAACATGGCTACCCCTCTAAAGCTATTTGCAACTCTATGGTATATGTCTTGAAGAAAATCAACAGAATCCTAAATGAAAATCCTGGATCTGGAAGGAAGGATAGAAGGGAGGGTCTTTATTGTCCAAGATGGTATGCACTTAAGGCAATTTAACAAACTTGGGAGTAGGCCACTCTTTTGAGTTACAGCCTGGTGAACATTTTGAAGGAGAACTAACAATGAGAAATAGCTAGCTTCTGAGCATAAAGAAATGCAAGAACAAGCACATTAATTTTAGCACTTTGGTAGGAAAACAATGAACAATACCAATATGGGACCTACATTTTATGCTACGGTGGAAAAGAAACATTTAGAGAATCCAATTGTTGTGAAAGTGATATATCCACTTTCTTGAATAAATACCCAGAACATATAGAGCCCCTTTTCAGTGAGACAGAAATGTTAGGGAATATTTTCTGCAGGTGTACATATAACAAAATGATCAAAGTGTCTAATGACACCACGAAGACTAATAAATATATTAGGTGGTGAGCTTTCATCATTAAATGATTGCATTAGCTTAGTTTGGATACAGGAAAATTCACACTGAGTGGAAGAACCTCAATATGGTTCAACCAAGCTGACGTCTGCTTTCTGGGAGTACCGTATATATTCGAGTATAAGCCGACTTTTTCAGGACATTTTAATGCTGAAAAAGCCCCCCTCAGCTTATACTTGAGTATATACAGTAATTCCAAGATGGCGGCTGGAGCTGGGGCTGCTGTGGGGATCCGGTGAGCATGTTGCTGTTTTTTTTCTAACTCACCAGAGAGCCATAAAAACAAGCTGTAAGGACAGCCTGCATAACATTACAACTAGGGTGTGTGTGTGTGTGTGTGTGTGTGTGTGTGTGTGTGTGTGTGTGTGTGTGTGTGTGTGTGTGTGTGTGTGTGTTAAAAGAAACTGAGGCTTTTCTCTCCTAAGGGTTATTGGTGCATTGCATTCTAGATGAATACAATTCTTCATACAGTAGTTTACTGCCAAATACTGATGTTGCTGAAGACAAAGACTTTCTTTGGAGCAAAGTTTAGGCTGGCATGGCTATGAATTCCAGAATTATTCTACACTTGGAGGAAAACAGTGGTTCACTTGTGTTCCTAGAGTGCTGGAAAGCTTCTCATCCCTAATGCAAACTCTGTTAAGCAACTCTATCTGATCTTGCTCCCAAATCTTCTTTTTTTAGCTGCTACTGAGTCAAGTTCAAAGGCTTATGCTCAAGTCAATAAGTTTTCCAGTTTTTGTGGTAAAATTAGGTGCCTCGGCTTATATTCGGGTCGGCTTATACTCGAGTATATATGGTAATTTGTGTGAGCATAGAAAGTAATCATTAGTGAACCCCTTTTTTCACTTCAAGTGTCCCCAGAAAGATGCTGTTCTGAGGTTCCTCCATATTGTCACACCCCACATTGCTGAAATATGGATCCCATATCATTTTTTTGTAAAAATGTATTGGCAAAAGCCAATTCTCATATTTGTGTGTGTAGGTAGCAAAGTGTCCACCCCAAAAGCAGGCCTAAGGCAAAAGGTCTGTGTACAAGAGTAAATCAGTGAATGAGTTACTCCAGGCAATAGGAGCTGGAAGCCTCATGGACCACGGACACATCTTGATTACCACACCTCGCTAAACTGTTCTGATACAATGAATCCTGGAAAACTCCCTGATACTGGACATTATATTTAATCTGCTTTTGAGAAACCATTTCCTCAACAATTGCTCCTTCCCTGCATTTCCTCTACCTTTAGATACGATCTCCCTAACAATCAATCCTTTCCTGATCCAATCAAAGCCCCAGCCAAATTGAATACCTTGGGCTAGGACTGTAAACATTACTCTGCATAAAGCCATTCAGGACTACTGATATAATCAAGAAAGCAATTGGCTCTATTATCCTGGGACTTAGAAACAATAGATGAGCCCTTAATTAGCTCAGCCCTGCAATCCCAGCATGGAAAACCAGAAAATCCAAAAATAGAAACTTACTTTAAAATCCAGGAATAGAAACTTACTAGCTCCCACCCCAAACTGCTCACAGGGGTATAAAAATACAGTACACCCCAAGTTCCACGTTCTTAATGCTGGCTCCAACTGCTGCTGGCTCTCGTTCTCAATGCTGGCTCCAGCTGCTGCTGGCTCAAGTTCTCAGTGGTGGTTCTCAGTGCTGGCTCTACAAGCTGGCTCTACAAGCTCTCCATGCTCTCAATGCTGGCTCAAGCCCTTCAGGCTAGCTCTCCAGGCTGGCTGTAGCTGCTGCTGACCCCCACTCTCCATACTGGCATAGGAATCCCTGCCTTCTTCCAGAACTTCTTCAGCTGAATGTAGGTAATGTATAAGTCCCCTGCTCCCCCTCCCAACCTATCATCCCAACCTATCTTTTTCCTCCCTGCTTATATCCAAGGTGTATGCGTCTCCATGTCTTACTGTGTGATTGCTTGCAACCAAAATGTATATAAAAATATTTAAACTACAATTTGGTCTCTTTTTCATTCTCTGTAGAACGTTTCAGAAGCCAATTCTGGTATAGCTATCTAAAAGATTCCACCTAACCTGCCTCTCGCACTGCCAAGCTGAATTATTTTCCCCATTGCTATTTTGAAAAATATATTCATAACTGTTAAGCTAGGTAACAATTGTGAACTATCAGCCTCATGAAGTAGTGCATCCTGATCTGATCTTGTGTCCTAATTGACCAGGAAGAAACCACATGGTCAGTTTTTGTGAGAGTTTTGTAAGTTACCAAAAAATTTAAGTTTCCCCTTTTTAAAAAAGCTGCATATGCATCTTAAGTGGACAAAGAACTTTTGTGCTGAGTTCTGTCTCCAAAGCCACCAAAATTCTTCTGACACAACTCTTGAAGGATTGTGTCTGGATTCCCCCACCTGACCCATTTTCAAGGTTGTGGGATCCCTTTTTATGTAGGATCACAGAGTTTGGGGCAAAAGGACATTATTTCCTCTGTATCTATCCAACCCAAAATTTCCTGGCCCCACCAGAACTGCGGCCCAGGTTCTACTAGAGACCTGATTTTTAAAAAGTTTCTACAAATGACAAGTCTAGTTCAGACACTGTCCATTTGAAGGCCTCTAGCTTACCTAACCAGGATGGGAAATTGCTAACTCCAACCCTGTTGTTCTGCTTACAAGGAACTGAGGTGTGGGAGAAAAAAAAAGACAAGCACACAGTAATATTCTAGCAAGACACAGAGAATAAGACCTAGAACAGTGGTGGCGAAGCTATGGCACGGGTGCCAGAGGTGGCACTCAGAGCCCTCTCTGTGGGCACTCGCGCACAGAGTTCACTATGTGGGAGGGAGGTGGAAAATCACCCCCCACACACTCACACATCTAGGCTGGCCTGGGCATGATCCTTTACCTGGGAGTAAGCTCGGTTGCTGGCAATGGGACTTGATTCTGAGTAAACCTTCCTAGGATCGTGATTCACCCTTTGGAAGCGTTGCACAGTTGCTTCAATAAACTTACTCCTGAGTAACACGTGCCTCGGAGAAAACCGTTTTTTTCTAAACTAAAACCTCAGTATTCAGGTTAAATTGCCGTGTTGGCACTTTGTAATAAATAAGTGGGTTTGGGGTTGCAATTTGGACGCTCGGTCTTGAAAAGGTTCGCCATCACTGACCTAGAACCTCACCCTGAAGTGAAATCACATCTTCCCTGGACTCTGCCCTCCCTATGTACCACTCCTAAAATGTTCTGGCATTTTCTGAGACAATGTTGTGAAACTTACCTATCAAGTAGGACAGAATCCATCACAGTCAATCAGGCTACTATCAGGGCAGCAATCCTAAGCACAGATCAGCACAGGAGCTATCCAAGGATCTAGTAAATTGGATGGCAGTCAGGATGCTGGATAGCTGGGAAGCTGTCAGGTTCACTGGGACAAAGAATGTTTCACCAGCAATGATGAGACTATGGTTGTAAGAGCACTTCAGGTTGCAATCTCCTGCACACTTACCCTCTTGAGGATAGTGAGGTTTATTTCTAAGTAAACATGTGCAGGCTCAGGCTGTTAGTGTGCCTGATAGTCCCACACTTCCTGTTTGGTCAATAGTGAGTCTCTGATCTCAACAAGTTTCAGTGTTCAGTTCCTTCCTCTCAAACAGAGTCCGGAAAAGGGGTGCTCAGACCTGTTAGGTAAGCACCACAGTGTCCACTCTAGGCTTCAGCATGAATTTACCACTTTCCCTGTCCTTGGAATCACAGTGTGATCAGATAAATATGTTCATTTTAGGGAAATATGTTCATTTCAAGTGCCTTGAATGCCACTTTCTCTTGGGTGGTGGTCTTCAGATTGGGGATCCCAACTCCTCCAGTCTCTGAGTTTGGTAAGGTCCACAGCAGGATGTAAGGTCCACAGCACCCTTTTCAGGTGACTCATCTCATTCTGATTCAGACAAATTTGTTAACAACAATAATAACATTAATAATGTGCCTCGTGCATTGCAAACAAAATGCTCTACAAAACATGTAAAAAGAACGAGGAAAAACAATCTTTCTTTTTAAGTGCAAACAGCGGGAAATCATGCCTAGATGACGGATTCAAGTGTGGCATCTGTGCTTTCAGAATGTGCTCCTTTTATCTTTTAATCTCACCTTGCAAAACACATTTCACACACAGCCCTCTGTGCTGAACTCATGGGTATGTAATATCCGACACCTTTTTGTTTTCCCTTCATGCATCCCTTCTTGCCTACAAAAGCTTATACTACATTAAATATGTCTGCGTTTAAAGTGCTAAGGACTCTTTTGTTGTTTTTGTGATGATCCAAGAATATGGAAAACACTACTACACTTCTATAAGTAAATGGTAGACATTTTCATCACTCACATTGTTAATAAAATACATGGGTCACATGCAAATTCACCAGGAGCTAAAATGGGGAAGGGCTGAGCAATGGCTTTTATAGATGGTAGGGATCACTTACTTCTGCCAAAAATATTGGGGAGCTTAAATGACCCACTGCTTCCACCTCAATCCTTCAAAGTCAGTGGTCGACTAGATTTGGCATACACACAGTCTCCATTCTACCAGGAATTATTGGCTACAGAATGTTTCATGAGATTGTTTTCTCAGTGTGTTCAGGGAGTCTTGTTGCCAAAAATAGGACAAAAAGGACTTTCTGGGACGTATTGTTACCAGATTGACCCACGATGGGTTGAAAGAGAGTGTTTTAAGAGAGTGGTGCCTCTAGCCATCTTGCCAACCCCTTGGGGTGCTTAAAGGAAGAGCCCATTCTATGCATTAGCTGAGAGCTCCCACAAGGACACCCAGTAAGTTAAAACTTGTCTGGACTTGTCCTCTCCAAATCAGCCTTGAATAATGTGTTTCTGACAGCTTTCCTGAAGAGATTAAGTGAACACAATACCCTTGCCCTAGAGAGCATTCCCATCTCCAGCCCTGGACCATACACCCTTGTGAACCCATTAGAATAACAACCCAACCATTAAGGTTGATGTATGTCTCCTGTCTTTCCCTGGAAAGGAAGGACTTCTTTTTGTTCTGGAAAATTAAGGGCCACTCTGCATAACCTGGAGGGTCCTCTTTTTTTCCCATAAGAAACCCCTCTCTTTCAGTAGCCCTTGTTCAATATCTCTAGACACCTCTCTGTCTGTGATATTGTTCCACAATGCATTGTTCTTTTGTTACAGTTAAGCACAGGTCACTCAGCTCCATTCATCAGACCATTCAGCTCCAAGATCAGGTGGCTATAACACTTCCCCAATTCCCTCATCTATTTCAGGCCTAGTATCCCCTCATAACTGCTTATATCATAAAACTGCACGTGTGTTCTGCTGTTTTGATCATTGTGTTTTTATGCACCCCTATTATCCTGAAATTAAATGGTTAAACTTTATTCGCTTTCCTGCAGCATTTCTTGCAAAAGCTGACTTCCATAAAACATTGGCAAACAAGATCTTGTGATTGCCTGACCTTTTGCTAAGCTAAGAGTCTGCTTTCACTAATTCCCCACTTTAAAAGGAAGAGACTCCCACCACTTCGGGTCACAATATAGCTGGCCACTCTTGGAAACACAGATACCAGCATCCTGGTGGGTCCTGGGAACCCCTAGAACAGGGGTCTGCAACTTGCAGCTCTCCAGATGTTCATGGACTACAAATCCCAATTGGCCATGCTGGCAGGGGCAGATGGGATTTGTAGTCCATGAACATCTGGAGAGCCGCAGTTTGCTAACCCCTGCCCAAGAATTACAGTTCATGTCCTGACTACAGAGATCAGTTCCCCTCAAGAAAATGGATGCTTTGGAGAGTGGACTCTCTGGCACTGTACCCCACTAAGGCCCCTATTGCAATGGACGGACAGACAGACAGACAGACAGACAGACGGACAGACAGACAGATGCCTTTATTGGCATCATAAATTACCATATTATTATAATAACAACAAAAAAGGGAACGTTTATCTATTAACTGAATCCATTAAAATACATTAAAATATGCATTAAACATCTACGTACCGACCCTGTACACAGAACACAAAGAGAACTAAATTTACCATGACTATTTTATGGAGAACAATTACATTTAGCCAGGTAATGCTTCAGAAAGTTCGCAACATTTTCACAGATACGTTCACAATGACCATTAAGTAGGAAGTTCATAACAGATGATGACATATCAATATTTAACCTCTCTATCAAGGGATGAATATACATAGAGCGTGGAAGATCATATATAGAACACTCTAAAAGTACATGTTGGACAACTCAACAGCCATTTTACACTGGCATAGCCTATTCTCATAAGGGATATTATTGTATCTGCCAAATGTCATAGCATTAGGTAAGGCATTGAATCGAGCTAATGAGTATGCACTGCGTTGTTTGGGATCACTCAAGATATACAAATAGTTGGCACAATAATCTGACCTGTCAATTCCCAAGGACTGAGGAGAGCAACTTTTTCCCCTCTCCTGCATCATTCCCTGTTTCTCTCGTTCTAAGGCCCCTATCCTCTCCAGGCTCCATCCTCAAACCTCCAGAAGTTTCTTAACCTTCTTAGTTTCTTAAACATGAGACCTGGTTTGGGAAAGTCTATGAGTTAAGGTGAAGGGGGGAAAGCAGGTGTCCACAGTCAGCTTCTCCTGTGGTTTGAGGGAAGGCAGGAAATAGACACAATTACTTATTTTGCCTTTATTTCATTTTCATCATAGGTTGGGATCCAGCTAAGGACCATGCAAGATCAGCCCTAGAATCCTGTCTTTAATTTTTTGTCTAGGACTTGCCCTGAGGTAGCAAGCTATTCAATATTGTTGTATGCCAGTTGTTATATGATGACCTGCACCCCCCCCTTCCTTCAAGTTTCATAAAGAAAAGCTCTCTGAACAGCATTTTCTCCATACAAATTTTCTAGCACATTCAGCATGCCATTTGCTGTCTTTTTTCCTTAATAACCACAATTTGATCCTCAGGTAAACATTGAATGATATCATGTCTTATTTTATTGGATCCATAGAGCAACTCATCTGCTCAGTATCAACTGAAATGTCTGTCTGCTCCCTTGTCCATCAGCTGACTCTTGATCCAATAGAGCCACAACATGGTGTTTTTCTCTGGTCAGTTCTGTGGTCACAATCTGCCTCTGAACCATTGCTTTGATTTACCAAATGTTTATCCATGCCTCATTTTTTACTGTGTGTGATCTCAGCTTTTATACTGGCACAATATTGGATGGATCCTTTCCCCTTGCAGTTTCCTTCAAGGGCCTTTCTGTTCATTGTTTTCTCTGGGACTTGCATTGTAGCTATTGAAACCCAGAGATGACATTGTCACAAATGGAAGAACTGGAGGACCAAGTTTTGTGTACAATATGGAAGTCTCCAGAGCTCCCTTTCCATGAATAAAATAGTATTCAGGGATCAGAGGTAGCTAAGTCACAAGCTCAGTTTCTTTGGTATCAGCTGAAAGTCACAATTCCCAGCAATCAGAAATGGTGCTTCCAAAATAAGTCTGTGCTTTGTATGATCAGCCCTCACCCTTGAAGTGGGAAGAGACTGGTGTGTAAGTGCTGCTTGCTCCCTCTGATTAAAGAGTAGCCTACACAGAGTGAAGCATAGAATAACTAGGCTAAATGTCATGTGACAAAAACTGTACTTCTTCTCAGTTTGCAGAACTGATTACCACAATGCATATAACTTTACAGAGAATTGTTCTATCAGTAACAATGATAGTAAATGTTGTAGTTGAGTGCCTGCCAAGAAAGCAACCAAAAATATATCCAAAGTTCCTTCATGCTTTGGAGGTATACTGAAAAATACCAGGTTATTAGTTTTAAAGGACACCCCTTCTACACATACACATCTCCCAAACCTTGATGGCTCTTGCACTCAGAATGTCAAAAAATCATTTGGGACAGGCAGAGAAAAATAGAAGTGTGAGTAGTCCAACTTTCTCAAAGGGAAGATTTCCTAACTGTTGAATCCTTCCCTTCCAATTTCTTGTGGGCTCTGTCAATGATTATGTGACATCAGAGCTAAGTAGAGCCTATATGTTTAGAGGCAGTGTTCCTCTAAATTATCAGAGACAAGTTAAAGACTTCAGCAGAAGAGTTATTGGAGGCATCTGGTTGGCTTTTGTTAGAACGAGAATGCTGAGCAAGACAGTCTGATGTCACTGTGCATTAGCACTATGGATTTCAAACTATGGTTCACTCTACCCTACTTTTCCTTAGACGTTATCAGGAGTTCCTCAGTCATGACATTTACAATAGCAAACAAGCACCCTTACCTACTGGTAATGATGATCCCATGAAGCTGCTTCACAGGAGCTGAGTACCAACAACAGCTCCAAGTGTATCCTGAATTTGCAGGGATGGGAGCACACACAGACCGGCAACACCCACTACCTCTGTGCAGACTTCGACCACATGGAGAAAGTGGTTATATGAATTATCTCTCCCTGTGATCAGCACCATTCAGAAAGCTATGTCATTGACCATGCAGAGGGGAGAATACATGCAGCCAGTTTCTTCATGCAGTAACACTCAACAGGGGGTTTAGAGGCAGCGGATGAGGCCAGCACAGTGGTGTCCACCTATTAAGTGAACTCTTGAGGCCATTACTTCTTTTAGACAGCTGAGTCAGACCATCGGCTTATCAAGACCAGTACTTTCTCCTATAGTGGGAAGTGATCTTCCAAGATCTCTTGAAGAGGTTTTTCACATCACCTACTACTGGGTCCCTCTAGCTGGAGATTAATCCATGGGACCTTCTGCATGCAAAGCAGATGCTCTGTTCCTAAGCCACAACCTCTTACTTGACCTTCTCTTATGATATAAAGTCAGACATACCCTCTGGGACTTCTTTTTCCTTTGCACAGAAGACCCTGTTCCAATCTCTCAAACTGCTTTTGAAAGACTCTGAGGTTTGAAAAATGGTCTGCTAAGTAACTTTGCTGGCTGCTGTTGAGGAAACACCAACCCAAAGCCTTCTTGAGCAAGAAGAATTAGCTGTGTAAGGTTTGGGATTCCAGTTCAGGAAACTATCCAATGTGCAGGGGAACGTCACCAGACAGACTGATGTGGGAAATATTACCTGACAGTAGAAATATTTTCAAAACCCTCTTGTTAGCGAACTGATAGGTCAGAGGTGAAGTAAGAAAATACTCAGCAAAGCATCTTTCAATCCTTTAATCCAGGAGTGACAGTAATCTTTGCACAAGGCTGCAAAAATTTATAACACTTTTTTTTCCTTTATAGGATATTGGAGGCAATAAAGCTTCCTATTACCTCTCAGCTCACGTTCATCATGCATAAAGAATTTTAGCTCTCCCCCCCTTTTTTTTGCACCCAAAACGAACATTTGCTATTTTCCTCCAGTGAAGGAAATGCTCGGAGGCATTAAATCAGACCATAAAAATTCTGCCAGTATGTTGCACCAAAATTTAATCTCTAACTTTATTCACTTGCTCAGCAAGGCTGTATTTACATTAGGAAGGAGATCCTGTTGTCAAGTAAAAGCAATAAGTAATAAGAGATACAACCACTGTCTGTTTCTAGGTGCCCTGAACATCAAAATGATTATTTTTGACAGCAAAACGTTTCCAAGAATGATACATATGGAAGCCACTTATGATAAACAGCCATTTTTGATGCATAAGTTAGCACAATAATTCACTGTTTGTGGCAGAAGTGGGTCATTTTTTTGTGACATAAAACAACCTCAAAATAAAACAATAAATTCAGAGGTTGTAAATGCCTTTTGCTTCTCGTGATAATTTGCCATTGAAATGCAGATAGATCAGATTACTTGCGTAACTTCTCCTTTCACAGTAGTTAAGAGTCCGCTGAAGTGGCATGCAAATAACTTAGCTCATTTGTATTTATTTTTGTTATAAATATTTATGTGCCACTTTTCCACAGAACAATTCTTCCAAAGCTACTCTCATGATAAAACCTCCTGTGGAGAATGACATGGGGAATGCTGTACAGGTCCAATTCATCTGCTGACCCAACCAAGGGTCAGAAAATCAAATTAACTTTCACCATCTGGTTTGTCAAAGGATCAGTTTATAATACTGTGATATAGGGAACAGAAGAAATCCAGTATTGTGAGAAGAGTAAACCTAGTAAGATGGCCAAACAGAGTTCTGTTGAAAATCCAGCCACATATACTATAATTACTTGAAAGGCAGAAACCCTGAATATAAGACAGCCCCTACTTTTAAAAAAAGATTACACATAAAAGTAGAAGGCTCTGAATTTAAAACCCCTCCTAAAATTGATAGCAATGCAAAGGGTTTTCCTTTAAAAAATAGTAATCATATACAGTAATCAATATAAACTGCAGAAGAAAATAATGGCAGCCCTGTCCAAGGAGGAACCAAAAGGGCTAGTGGGAGTGATGCACCCTCATATTGTTACCGCTGCTGCTCGGGTAACATTAAGTGATTTCAGCTCAGGCAACATAGTGAGGCGCAGGAAGCCGGTGTTCTTCAAAAGCAAAGTATTTTATTCAGAAGTGGTTGCTAAAGCTCAGGCAGGGGAATCGCACCCTCGTAGTCAAGTGCAAGAACTTTTATACACACAGATCAAAGGGGCAAAGGGGCAAGTAAGAGAGCAGGTCCCTTACCTTACAACAATAAAGAAAACATCAACACATAAAAGAAAAGGTAGAATTACAACTTTGTGAATGGGACCATGAGATCTCGCTGTCAGGCATCTTCCCACGAGACTTTACGATAGTGCTGAAACAGAGAGCAGAGTGTCCATTCATAAAACTGGGTGAGGCTGTTAACGCACCCAGGTATCTGGTTATCAGATGGGTTGCTCCCATGCCTCAGTCCCGCAACAAACGAAAGTTCAAATGGTCCAGTGGCGATCTTGGCATGTTCTTCAATGTCTGGGATATCTGGGGTGCCGTCATCAGATTCAATTTGTAATTCCAAAGGGGTCTTTGTTTTCGCTAAAGAGATTTACTGGGTGATGGCCCAAACTGAATTCCAAGACTAGTTTCCTTGGGTCTTAATATCAGCTGCTACAAACTATTAATTTTACTGACAGATACAAATATCAAAAATTACATTTCCTAATTTAACGAACTTACTATAAAAAAGCATAAGTGAAATATCCTAACCTAGTATTAACCAATCTTAAATCAACTGGAAAACCTAGCTAAGATATAAGCCTAAACATGGGGCAGACAATAAATTCAACACTTAGGGGCTTACATTTAAATCCTAAAAAGGATAAAAGCAAGAGGGAAACCATGTAAAACATTGGCACAATCACATATACATGTCCTTTCCAGGCCTTATGGAGGCTTTTGGACAACACTGGTCTCTTTTCTCTGGTCCTTAGCCAGTGTAGTTCAGTGATAGGCTCAGGAAAATATTTTTCCTATTTTCCTGGCGGTAACAATATGGGCACATTACTCTCCCTGGGGCACTTACTCTGGTAGACAGCAAGATGCACTGGCAGCTGGCCACCCCACAGTTCTGCCACTGTAGAACCCAGAAGTTTGGACTGCAATGGGACTGCTCAAACACCAGCATGCGAGAGGGTGGGCTGCTCAAATACCAGCATGCAAGAAGGTGGGCTGGGGTATTACCAGGATTGAGGGCCTGTAGCATGGTGCACCAAACCTTGGACTGATGCCTGCTGTCCGGGCGCGGCCCTGTCCCCAGCGCCCAGACTCAGCACAGCAGGCAGGGCAAGGGCTGGCAAAAGGAGAGACAGCAGGATAACAGCAGACAGTAAAAGCCAGAAGAGTGAGTGTTGGCAGGGAGGGGCCTCTCACAGCTGAACCGGCTGTGAGAGAGTGATGAGCTGCAGCTGGGCCAAGAGGAGGAGTAGATAAAAGGAGAAGGGAAATGCGGCCTCCTGAAAGCTGCTTCAGCTGCAAGCAGGGACTGGGGAGGTACTGGCAGGGTGGAAGGGAGTGGTAGAGAGTCGAGGAGCTTAGAAGGGGTGGCTACGCAGTGCTGTGGGAAACAGGCTGGTGAGCCCTGGGCTTCAAGCCACCGTTGCAGTAATAACCCAGCCCACCCCTGTGAAGCATAACAGGGTGGGGCAAGGAAGCCGGGGAAGGGGAGAAGCAATCAGGGAGTGGCTCTCTTCTGTGAGGCAAACAGAGAGAGCTGGTAGAGGGAGAGGGGTCAGGCAAGCCGGGTGGCCTTGGCTAAACAGCCAGTGACCCTGCTGCGCCAGGGTACGAGAGGAGGGTACAAGGCATGGCCTAACGCAAGGCGCCCCGTGGGCAAGAACTGTTCCTTGGCCCTCAGGGCCAGGCTAAGATAACATCGTCTGGAGAGTCCAACCCCCAGGTCAGGGAAGGTGGGTCGGTACAGCCACTTGCGGGGCCGGGGCAACTAGGGGAAATGCCACACCTGCCTTTTGGCAGCATATATCCATTCAGGCCTATGGGGCTTTTAGACAATGGAGAGATCCAGGGGTTTTCTCTGCTCCCCATGCCACCAAATATCCCTTTTGGAGGTGGCAGGGTGGCACAGCATTGGGACAACAGCCTGCAACCTCTGGATTTGGATGGGGTTGCCCATTTGTTTCCCCACTTCTACACATGAGACCTGCTGGTATGACCCTGGGCTAGTCACAGTTCTTCCAAACTCTCTAAGACCTACTTACCCCAAAAGGTGTCTGTTGTGGGGAGAGAAAGCTAAGGAAATTTGTAAACAGTTTTGTGATCCCCTTTCACTAGAGAAACATGGGATATAAAAACCAACTGTTCTAAATCCACTGAATCCAGTGGTCATAGAAGGGTCAACTCTTCAGACAATGAAAGAGTTAAGACAACCAATCACAGGGAGTAAGGTGCATGACTGTCCTTCAAACCTTGCTGGTATGAGTGAAAGACCATCAGAGCCTATTAAACATTAGGTTCAGATGCAGATTAAGTTCACCAATATCACTGTTGATTCTCCAACTGATGCTTGCTGTGAAGAGGGTACAAGGGAAAAGACAGATAATATAACAAGAAAATATGATGGATAAGTAAGAAAGAATAAAAGCTTAGCAGACAATTAAAGATGAGAGAAAGAATATTTCATGGCTACTGAATAATCCAATGATTGCAAAATTTAAAGAACAACATTAGAAGGAGAATGTTTGAGAAAGAAAACTAATTTTGAACAGTTAAGTATGGGCGATACGAAACACCTATTACAAAAAATGTATAAACTGTTACTTCAATATGATACTGAAACAGAGCAAGTGAAAGACTGTATGACAAAATGGACACAAAATTTTGGACTATATAAAAGTATAAATCAATGGGAAAATGTAAGGAATAAAGAAATTAAGATTACAGAATGTCAGATGCTAAGAGAAAACTGGTACACCAAAAGATATAGCAAAAGCTAACAGAGGCCGTTTCCGCACGAATGCAGAAGCGGCCGGGACGGTGTACTCGACGCCGACCCGACGACGCGTCCTAGAAAGAGCCGGGCAGCCGGCGCTGCGGAGCGCTGGCACCCGGCCGATCTGGCGCGTCCCCGGCCCTCCAGCACGTTGCCGAGGCCTGGGGACATGCCCCCTGGCCCTGTGCGCCTGCTCCAGCGGCGCAGGGCAGGGGGCGTGTCCCCAGATCTCGGCGATGCGCCAGAGGCCTGGGGACAAGGTAAGCACAGGGAGCGAGGGGGGGGGGAAGCGCCGGGAAGCTGCTGCCATTCGCACAGCAGCAGCTTCTAGCCAGCGTTTCCTCAGCACTATGCCAAAGCTCCATGGCAACCATGGACCTGTCTCAGGTCCTACTAGGATTTCCAATCCCCAGATGGGACCTAGAGATCTCACAACAGTACAAGTGATCTCTGGACTACAGAGATCAATTTCCCTGGAGGGAATGCCTGCTTTGGAGGCTGAACACCTTGGCAATATATCCTGCTGAGGTCCCACCCCTGTCTAAATTCCTGCTTTCCAAGGCTCTACTCCCAAGTCTGCAAGTATTTGCCAATCACACACTTGATCTGGTATTTTGTTCAGGGCAAGATGAATGTGATCTGAGAGTGGGAGAATGGATGATGATTCCTTCATCGGGGAAAGATCACTGTTTGCTCAGGTTTAGACTTATGGGAATACCAAGATACTACAGTAACCGTGGATGATCCACACCCTGAGCCAAAACGTTCCAAATAGCTTTCTGATTGTTCTATGGAATTTTCCTGTTGCTGCTTCTGTCGGTGCCTGGCTGACTTCTGGAATAAAGAAGTGACCCATGTTCAGAATCAGTAAATCTCTTAATACCAGTGAGGGGAAGAAACATTAGGGAAAGGACTTGACTTTTATGCCCTATTGCTAGACATTTTAAAAGTCAGACTTTTAAAATGTGGCTTTAACTTGTTTTACATATATTTATATATAAACACAATTTTAAAGGTATCTGAAATTAAGAGCAGAAAAAACTTGGAAAACGCACACTTTTAAGTTAAAACTGCTTTTTTTCATAAAGAGAATGATGGCAGGAAAAAACCTTATCTGTAAGTCTTACACCCCTTTTGCACATGCAAAATAATGTACTTTCAATCCACTTTCAATGCACTTTACAGCTGGATTTTACTGTGTGGAATAGCAAAATCCATTTGCAAACAATTGTGAAAGTGGATTGAAAATGTATCATTTGGCATGTGCAGAAGGGGCCAAAGGTAAATGACACAAGAACAACGTAATCCTGTGCAGAGTTAAGCTGGCCTAGAATAACTGAAATCAATGGGTTTAGGCTGGAGTAACTGCATTGCACTTTGACTCTCAAAAGGTTATATCCCAAAAATCTTGTGGGCCTTTAAGGTGCTACTTGACTCAGTTACAGCTCTTGCTTTGCACTGTAAGTAATATAGTATAGTCATTACTGTGGACCTCCCACTGAATCCAGGGGCTGGCAAGGCATCCTGCATACCAGGATCCAGAAGATGTCATAAATTTCTATGCCCATCCCCTTGATGTTATATTCTTTTATGCCTTGTACCTATGAGATCTCTGCAATGTGTTCAAGTCTCAAATGATGAATATATTTATGACTCTGCTAACAAACAGAACAGACTTTTACTTTCAGTCTCCTGGAGAAATGCTACTTTGCCCAACATCTACCAATCTTACTTTGGACACAAATAAGGTTTTACAGAAATCATGTTAGTTCATTGGATCTTATTTCACACATATAGAATTGTGCCTGATGATCTTCAGATAAGTGACCTTGCTTAGTATATCCTTGTTATGTGTGCAAAGGTGTCCAGCAGCATTGGATTAAGATAGGGAATCACAGATTCAGATCCCTATGCTTCTGTGACTTTGGGTCTGTCATTATCACCTAGCTTACATTACATCACAGGTATATTGTGAAGATAACTACGTATACTTTCCTGAGAAAAAGCTGAGTGAAATGCCTAATTTTTCAATAAATAGTTGTCTTTAATATAAAAATCAAGTTAGCACATACCCTTCTTCAGGAAAAAAGGTACATTTCAAAAGGAGCAACTCGATTTCAGTTGATGATTTAAATTGATTGTGGGGAACCTTGAGGCTGCACTCCTGAAAATACTTACAGGAGAGTAAATCTAATTAACCTTCCAGTGCAATCCTATGCAGAGTTACTCCAGTCTAAGCCTGTTGAAATAAATGGGCTTAGACTTGTCTCATCCATTGACCTCCTCCCAATAACCACGTTCTGGGTTAACGAAATCAGTTTATTGCATCAGAGTGACTGAACAGCTACACTCCAGAGATTTCGATGGATCTAACATTCCCACACTTAGCAGCAGCCTATATCCCCCATTGTGCACTCCCTCCCCCTAACAATTTCCCCAAAAGTGAAAGTGTTCACAGGCTATGCAGTTCCTCCAAAGTCAGTACCCTGGTAAGTGCCAGGTGCTGTCTGGCTAGGGAGGAAAAACCATTGATACCAACTTCTAAACAAGTCAAGCTCCATCACAAGCAGGGATCCTTTGGTGCCACTGTCTCCCAGACTTTCCTGGGTAAGCATGGCAAGACCTTAGGGATGGAGACTTGGCAAGACTGGAGTAACTCTTTGTAGGATTGCACTGTGGATGGAACTTCTGAATATGCATGCTTAAGATTGCTCTGTGGGACACTTTAATTTACATCAATTCAGCTAGTGAAAGTTGATGTTGCATTTTTTTTCAGGTGCTGTAAGATAGCCATGATCAAAGTCTCCTTCATCAAGTCAGATTGGCTAGTGACTTTAAGGTTTTCTTCCTGTCCAACATAGATGCTCAAGTGTATTTGCTATGGTTTCCATCCTAGGTCTGTAGTATACAGCACTTTGCATTGCAGAGAAGGAGCTATATGGGGCTGCAGATAGAAAGCCTGGTTTGGAGCAGAGGATAGCCTCTTAATTCCTTCCAAATCAACGGCTATACAATTATTTTCTGACTATTCACTGAAATCCAGAAACCAGCTTGCTGAACTTTCCAACATTTAACCTTTCCTCCCTCCCTCATTTATTCAATATGCATTTTCATCGGCAGCTGTTATATTGTTACCAACACATGACCAACTCTGAGCACTGAGCTGCTGCCAAACTACTACTGTTATTAAAAGGTAAACATGGAGACTCCTCATCCAGAAAATATTGCAGCTGCTCCCGGTGCTGATATATAATGTTTAACTGCCAGCCATGAGAACCGTGCATAGTGTCTGTTCAAGATGAGAAGCTTCACTATCAGAAAGGATTTTCTCTGAATATGAATCCTGTTGTAATCCAATCAACAGTTCTGCTGAAATTAGTATGTTGAATGAGACAAGTCATTGTATTGATTTTAATTTTTTTTGCCAAAGAAATGTGGCAGCAGGGGTGGGGAGGGGGGCAGAGAGAAAAAAATATGCCCAAGTCTATTTCATCATAATTGTCCAAGATATGAACTGTAAATTCTATAAATAAAATTTTCATCACAATACTACAAGCTGAGGATCCGTGGAACTCAAAAGAGGAGAAAAAAACCTACCCCTTCACAATGCACCCTTCATCTCTCTTTTCACACATATTTCCCATTCTTTTCCCTAGGTATTTCTCCTCCCCTCACAGTTTCCATTTTGTCTCTCTTTGTGGGCATCTCTCTACCTTCTCCCCTCATTTCCCCTTCCCTGTCTCTTTTTCTCCAGACTTTCTATCTTCTGTTTTCCTCTTTGGCCATTTGTCTCCTTTCCCTGCTTTTCTTCCTACATCCTCTTCTTCCCTTTTGCAGCCTCCCCACTCCCCGCATTTCACTCTCCAGCCTCTCCTTTTTCCCTATGTTTTTCTCGACCCCTCTCTCCCATTTTCTGCATTCTATGACTTCTAAGCCCTTTATCCACTTTCAACTGTTCACCATATCAGGTTCTTTTCCCAGCTGCTGAACCAGGATTGCCTTGTTGGAGGCTGCATAGTGATTTGGTTATGAGATAACCGCACAGTGATAACTATGATCTTGCAAGATTTCATGAGATCTCAGCTGGTATTCTCTGACTCAGGGAAATTTCAGACCTACACATACTTTTGTAAACTCATGGCCCTTTCCTGCAGTGACCTTATTACATGGATTTAAAAAAAACCCTGCATGTTTTGGGCATGTTCAGATATAACAAGCAAGGTCTCAGGAGATTCAGGTGAGGGGGTCTTCTTTTGATCAGTTTTGAATCCTGTTCTAGCTTGTTATGATTTGACAATTCTTAAACATTTTCAAAATGATTTTTGCCTGCAGATTACCTAGTTTCTAAAGAAGAAAGGGAAGGTTAGGAGAAACATCCTCTGAACAATGTTGCCCTTCATTATCACTTAAGCATTCTAAAAAATTGGACCTCGCTATCTTTACAAGATACTTGATTATTTCACATCTTCTACATGATTCCTTACATTCTCATAATTCTTCATCCTTTTAAAACTCCATGTTAAAAAAAATACTACTCCATCTGCTTATATCACTTTGGCTACATACCAGTCTTGTGTATGTACAAGATAACCACAATGACTTTATTGGAGGCTGAGTTTACATTTTGGCAGTCTACTCTGCCATGGTTATGGAAGATCAACCTTCTCAATTAAAGTTCAGTTAAGCAAATTTGCCCAGTGCCTGTCATTTATGATTATTGCCATAATGTCCTCTCTCTTGTTCAGTTATGATTATCTTATAACAGATAATTCCTCTCCTACATCCAAATTCTACCCAAGGACATAGTTTTACATATTAAAGCAGCAGCAAATTGTGGGTTGTTAATTTGGATATTTTTCTTCCAAATCAAAAACCTCTCATGAATATCTGTTTTTCAAGCAAAGTATGATTTCCACCAACATAATGTAAAAGGGGAAAAAAATATAAAAGGGAAAAAATAAAAGGGGGAAAAAATAAAAAGAATGATTACACAAAGAAAGTCCTAGAAGAACAGTAGTTTTCCTTCCTCTATATATGCATTTGTGACAATCTTATCTTTCTTTTCTATTACTTTTGTTCCATGTATATATTGTGGATTCCATTGGATATTATATTTAAACAGAATGTTATTGTTTTAACCAGTAGTTCATTTTAAACATACTGTGAGGCAAAATATTGCTCAAGGGAAGAATGTTCTGTGTCACCAGAGAGTCATTGAATCCTGCAGCACTTGAGAACTTAGTTCTCAGAAGCCGCTGTCTGACTATATAGCAGGAGAGTTGGTCCTGACTATATAGCAGGAGAACCCAGTCCCAACTTGTGTAATCACTCCACATCCAGTTCAGCCTATTGATTTAGCCATCAGAGGGAAGGCAGGAAATAGCCAAGTTGCCTTCCACCATGCATTTTTATTACTCAAGAAACACTTTATGAGTTTAGTTTGCCTTACCCTTTGAAGCCCCAGGTGCCTTACCCCTGCAACCTGGATCTGGCAATCCTAGGTTGTCTACAAAGTACAGGGGAAATGTCCTTTCTGGTTACTAGGGTATTTACTATGAAAATCTTCCTCTGCCTGTTTTTTTTTTCTCATGAAACCTCTATTAAAGGCAAAATACCTATCTAGTAATCTGGACAGTGGTATCTTCCAGCAAGCTTTTGGACAAAGTTTAGATTTCTAGATACAATCTTTCCCCATTTCTTTTACTGGCTCATTTATGTATTTTGGGCATTACTATCATTATTTTACATTGTAATTTATGTTTTTTGCTTTTGTGGATCTGGGGTGGGGGGGACACAAGTTGGTGGCATGTAAACGTTTGTTTCTAAATGATTTTAACTGTCATTTACTATTTGGATTCCTCTAAGGCCCTTTCAGCATGGGCCAATTAAACCAGGATAAACCCAGTAAAAAACCCGGATTGGGGAAGAACTTCTCATGGATCCCGACGCTAACACAGATCCGCTCTGCGTTTTTCCCCTCAACCCGGGTTTTTTTGACAATCACGTTATGTGCAATTATTTTGTTTTAACGGAGCTTGCAGCTGTGGCAGAGCAAATGGTCGTGGCTGTGAACTACATTAAAACAAGAGAATCACACATAGCGTGATTCTCAACAACAAACAACCCCTTCCCTGGCTCCCATCTGCAGAGCCATGCAAGGGAAACAGGCTGTCTCATGGCCCAAGGAGTTGGTCCTGCACTTCACAGGCAGTCAGGGAAACAACAAAATCCAGGCAGGCAAGAAAAAAAGCACCTTTGTGTGAAGACGTACGGGACAGCCAGCTGTGCAAAGGGGCCAGGGTGAGGGCGGGTTCATGCTTTTATTGACCCAGGCTGAAAGGGCCTCAGTCACTTGGAAGTGAATCTTTGACTGAAACATGAGTTTAAAATATAAATAACTAAATGGTATATCCAGGAGAATGTGGTCTCTTTGGTGTGTAAGGTTTATGTGTTTTAGATTAGAATTTTAACTCTGTTTTTGATTAGATTTTTAAAATGAAAAGAGAAGTGTGTGTTGTTTTGTTTTTCCAGGCAGAATGAAGATAAATATTGGCAGTAAAGACTACAAAATGAAAACAAGGATTCCTGATAGTTAGACTCAGAAACAGTCACCCACTAACACAGTTCAGCTTCCCATTGATATGCTAGTGAAGTACAATGCACCTGAAGGCACAGATAAAACTAATCTCCACTCTTTGAAAGCCAAGAATGACTCCAAGACATTCAGCAGTTCTACTTAGAGAGGAAAATTCAGAATCTTTTTACATTTATGCTTAAAATGTGCAGAAGCCTGGAGGTTAAAAAGAACCCTTTAAACTCACGTTCCTCCTAACCAAATATTAAAGCCACAGATGTCAGAGATAGCCTTTCATTGAAAACAATTCCATTCCTAGTAGATGTGAGAAAATCTTTTTGAGTTATTATTCTGAATTAAATCATCAAGAATAAACACAATGTTTTAGACCATTTTTTACTAAAAAAAAAAGTAGAGGGGCTTTCAGTTTTGCATTATATTCCAGAGCTTTTTGGGGGTTAGAAACTAATTTGACATTTTTTCTGTATTTTTGAATTCACTATAGTGTTGTTATCTGTAGCTCCTCAAAACCTCTACAACAGATTCAGTAGCAAAATGAAAGGAAAATCTCACAGGAGGGGGAAAGAATGGGTCATTGTTTTTTTCTGCAGACTTCTGCACTAAAACACTTTTGGCCTTATTCTTTCTCTTTATTCAAAAGATTGTCTATGATGCCCTGGCTCAGCTGTAGGGCAGTGCCATGGGCAGGCATGTAGATACGGGGGGTGGGGGTTCTCGGGTTCAAACCCCTCCCATTACATGTCCGGCTTGCTTGTAGCAGCGGCATAGTGGTTAAGCAGCAGGAGCAGCAGTGGCATAGTGGTTAAGAGCAGGTGCATTCTAATCTGGGGAAATTCAGATTAGCCTGTGCACTCCCACACACGCCAGCTGGGTGACCTTGGGCTAGTCACAGCTTTTCAGAGCTCTCTCAGCCCCACCCACCTCTCAGGGTATTTGTTGTGAGGGGGGAAGGGCAAGAAGATTATAAGCCCCTTTGAGTCTCCTACAGGAGAGAAAGGGGGGATATAAATCCAAACTCTTCTTCTTGTTGTAACAATGCATGGAGTGGAACAGCCCAAAAGCCCTCAGTCACCGAACCCACCCCATAAAAATTCTATACCTACGGCACTGGCCATGGATAGCAACTAGACACCTTTAGGGTTCTATTCTCAGAGTAATTAGATCTGTCATGGATTCTTCTGTTAGACTTTAGTTTTATGAATTCTGACCTTTAGGTTTGCTTGTTCACACAGTATCAAAAATGTCTAACAGCCCCATCCAAGAAGCTGGGTACCCAGCCACAGTACTGCAGCCATGCCAAGGCACCACTCCTATGGAGGCTTCCTGGCAGCATGGAGAGACTTGAAAAGTGAAAAAGCCTCCCTGCCACTGAGAAGCCCCCATTGGGCTAAATGGACTTATGCCACATTTTTAGTGGCCTAAGTCTGAGGCCCTAGCTCTGAGTGTAATGCAGGCAATGGCCGAAACAAAGCTAACATCACTCCTCCTCTGGTCATGCCTCCGCCCTACTCCTGCTATGCTGACAGTGACAGGGACCCTAGGATGCTGGCATGGCATCTAGCACAGCATCCCACTGCCACGGTGCAGCACAGCAGCAGCACACCAATGGATCTGCTTCTCCGTCTGGCAGGTGCCCCGGGGAGGACAAATCTGCCAGTGCAGCATCTCTCCCAAAAGCAGATTCAACTCCACCCTTTGGATGGGGCTGTCAGTCTTGGATCTAGACTCATATTTCTACAGAGACTTCTCCTTTCCCACAAGAGCCCAGAATTCCTCTGAGATCTTCTTTCTGGATCCCCATTTTCTCCCAGAAACAGGATTTAGAGGGCACATGGGGGTGTCACTGGATGGAAGAAGTAAGATCAAGGCCTCACAGGTGGGAGTCCTTGAACCATCCAAATGCCAATCTGGATCCATTGTAAGCATTGATGGGTTAAATTAAAAGGACAGGTTCATTCCTGCCCCAAGGAGTGTACAGTCTTTAGAAAAGCCCCATTAATTCGAATAAATCCACCATGGACACTGTCTTCTTGGGAACTGTAAAACCAGAAGTGTTTTTTAAACCACTGGGATTCCATAGATGGAACTCAAGAATACAGGACAGTCCCCCTGCCAACCTCCATATGCACGTGCATGCGCATCCCAGACCAAAATAATTTTAAAACGAGTATTGATATAACAATGTCATGAGCTCTGTTTGCAAAAGGGAGGGGATTAAAATGAACAGGGAGATGAGACATTAAGGTTGCCTTCCTGTTCACTGAGACCAAGAAGTTCATTTTTTTCTGCCAAAGTGTAGTATCTTACATTTATCTCTGTTGAAATTAATGTTGTTAGTTTTGGTCCAGCTCTCTAATCTGTCCAGGTCATTTTGTTGAGTTTTATTTTGTTGATTCCTCTCTGGCTGGAGAAGACAATTAAACAAAACCAATACCAAAAGAAAGAAAGAAAGAAAGAAAGGAAGGAAGGAAGGAAGGAAGGAAGGAAGGAAGGAAGGAAGGAAGGAAGGAAGGAAGGAAGGAAGGAAGGAAGGAAGGAAGGAAGGAAGGAAGGAAGGAAGGAAGGAAGGAAGGAAGGAAGGAAGGAAGGAAGGAAGGAAGGAAGGAAGGAAGGAAGGAAGCAAGCTTCTGTTTGTCTTATGTTTATGCTATTTAGTAGCTGATAGAATTCCAACAGAATTCTTTTATTTTTATAGAATCCTTTTATTTTTTTTAAAAAAAATTGCATTAGGACTGCTGCTATTTAATCTATTCAAAATTTGTAGATAACAGCCAGTTGTTCAGGATGATGTAAATACAAGAGATTTGTGAAGAGCTCCTAAAGAACATCTCCAGACTAGAAACATGCAATGAAATGGCAGATGAAATTCAGTGTAAGTAAAGTGCTGCTGAACAGGCAATGACAAGCCTAGGAAAAGACCTCATAGTTGTGGTGAATAGCTTGGTCAAAACATTGAATCACTGTGCAGCAGTGGGTTTTTTTGAAAAAGCCAACCATGCTAGAGATCACCAAGGATGGGACCGCAAATAAAACTCTCAGTGCAATAATGCTGTTATACAAATCCGCCATGCAGCCTCATTTGGAACACTGCTTACAGATGTGGTTGCTTCGTATGTTAAAAAATATCAAAGCACTGAAAGAACTGTAGAGAAAGGCAACCAATATGATCAAAAGATCTCCTGCTCTAATTGGCATGAGTGGCTATTCAGTTTAAGAAAACAAAGAGGTCTGAAGAGTGATATACTGGAATTCAAGAATTTTGGTCCCTTAAGAAGCAAGTCATTTCTGTATCCAGTAAATTAGCAGAATGACCAAGGCTTTAGTGTGCACAGTCATAGCCCCATACAAGCTGTGTGTGCCAGGAGCAAAAATAACTCAATCCTTTTTTTGTTTATTCAAACTAATATACTATATTTATTGCAGGAACTCCATTTCTGTATAGGATAGAGTAAATATAGTTTGCTAATCTAGTCTAACTAGGATGGAGAGAGATACAGGAATTGAGTCTTGGCCTTATGGTTGAAAGGTGAAGAAGCTTGTGTGTGCAAGTGGAGGTGTGAGAAGAAGCAGGAAGGAAGGAAGTTTCCCTGAGAGTATCAGTCTACACATCAAAGGGATAGTGTCAAGTCCCTCTGAAGTCTGGGGTTAAGAGACAGTACAAAGTCCTTCACTTCCAGCTGCAGAATTATGCGTAGTGTAGAGAAAGTGGCTTGAGATGATTGGGAGCAGGTTCAAGATAGATAAAAGTAAGTACTACTTCACCCAAGCATGTTTCTCCCTGAATACTGGTAGAGGCAGTTTTGTACCCACATTTTTTTCCTTTTAATCTGGGCCAGTGTTTTAGATTGCCCTGGTTCGCTACAGTATGGGTAAAAACAGAGGGAAAGGATGTTGTTACTGCAGCTTCTCACTGGGGAACAACCTGACTTATTAAACTATGGTCCATTCTGCAAAGCACAAATAAGACATCCTGAGGACAAGAAGTAAAGGTGTCTTGGGGAGGATCTCTGAACATCTTTTTCCTCAAGACGTCCTATTTCAGCTTATTTCAGCTCAAGCTGTCTTTTCTTAAAGTTGCTAAAATGTGGGCTTTTTTTCTGAAGTCATCTGCCAGTTGTCTCAAACTAGCTGTGAGGAGCTCAGGAACTGAGGAGATGTGTTATTTTTTCCACCCAACCGTTAAAGGTCTCTTGACAGTTTCCTCTACCACTGGTGCCCAATGTTTTGTGCTGTAGGGATTATCTGTGCTCACAGCTATTGGTTACCATACTGATTTTCATATCATGTGTTGGTGTCTTTGAAAACAGCTTATCAAAAACATTTTAAGGAAAAACTATGTATTGCCAGAATTGGCAGGGCAAGCTGAGTACAACCGTGTACTTTTTCAGTGAAAAGGACCCAGGATTGGAGCCTACAGAGTAACCTTCACCAAATAGCTGCATGCTGGAGAATCCCTGCAGCACAAAATGTTGGTTGCAAGAGCTTTGTACTAGGGCAGGAGGAAATGATGGGCCAGAGAAAAAAGCCTCTTTCTCCTCTGACACCTTTTTTGTCTGTGCTGTCCAAACAAAAAATTAGGAGGCGCCTTTTTTAAAGATATCCCCATGACGATTTATTTGTGCTGTGCATAATGGACCTATGCTCCTATTTAAAGCTTTGCAACCTACTTATTCTAATGTCTAGCATTCAGGACACAACGCACCACTCAGAGAACTAAAAACACCATACACCAAGGATGCAGAAAGAGGAAAGGTTGCCTCATGCAGGGCGGCCAATGACAGGGGTGAGAACAGAAAGTTACTTAAAACTGGTTTTTTTGTTGTTTGGCACACTTTTTTGGTGTTGAAATTATCACCCTTTCCACCCCTGCAACAATAATATGGATTTAGCCTGTTGTTTTGTGACCAAACAATTTTTGGGGAGTTCCTATCTGATGGGCCACTTTCCCACTCTTAGATGGTCATTGGGGTCAATCCTAGCTAGTACTTGGATGAAGACCACCAAGGAACTCTAGGGTTGCTACGTAGAGGCTGTTAATGGCAAACTACCTCTGTATATCTCTTGCCTTGAAAAGCCTATAGCTTTGTCATAAATCAGCTGTGACCTGATGGGGCTTTACACACACATCTGATTGACTACTAGATGTCAAGAAAGAAGCCATCTTACAGAAAAGTTCTAATTTGTTCCAACTAATTTTTCACTGTCCTCTGATTCTCTGCAGGTGTCAGCCACCAACCTCCACCCTCCTCCATGCTGGTGGCTACTTGTCAAGGTCATCTACTTAGGTCTGTTAATTAGTTCACACAGACCAGCTGTGGATCTGGTATGGAAAGGGGAGCTCATTCTCACTATAGGAAATTCCATAAATACTTCCAAGAGACTGGTTGGAAAGATCAGGTCAGCAGTTTTCTATTTGTTTCTGCCCCTGAGAGGGCTCTAGGGAACCTTTAACTCAAAGAGCCATTTGGACCCGTTTTCCATGGGAAAAGAAAACACTTGGAGCCGCAAATAATTTTTGACATTTAAAATAAAGATAACACTGTATATATTGGGGTTTTTTTACCTTTTACTCCGCTCATTCTGAGAAGTGCATGGATGCATCTCCCCTGCTGCCAGCAGGGCGGGCAAGGATGGGGCCAGTGGCTCGGCTCATGGAGCCGCAGTGCAAGGGCAGAAGAGCCACATGCGGCTCTCGAGCCGAAGGTTCCCTACCCCTGTGCTAGAGAGAAGAATCCTTACCTTTTACCCTTTTGTTCCCTACCCCTACTTGCAGCACTCTTACGGACAAAAGATCCTGAAAGTAGGTGGGGAGTTGACCATGCGGACTTTGGATTGAGTCAAAATAAATAGTTTTAACTGAGGTCGAATCCCCACTCACCATTTGATGTGGGCTACTCGCAGCAAGTAACCCTGGGTCCAGCAGCACTCCCCACTACACCAGCAGTGACAACGCAGCCACCCTGATTCTGCCACTCTCCTGCCCTCTCAGCATGCGTCATTTCTGTTCCTGGACAGAAGAACACCTTTTTGAAAACACCGTGCAGAGCACCGGGCAGTGGGAAAGTCCGGGGGTGACTCCGGGTTTGAGTTTCCCGCCCCTGGTAGTGACGTGGAGCTTTTTGCCCAATAAGGAAGCAGTGGGCTATTTGTGATGCATGTGCAGCTTTTTTAAATCGTGGAGCTGAGATCGATGTCTATTTGTGCCAACGTGGGTTCAATCAACTGGAGGCTGTCAACCGAACCACACTACATGCTCAGAGGCAGTCTTTTCCTTCACCTCGAGAAGTGAGGGGAGGTTGAGGAGGGTGGATATTGCTTTTTGCTGTCCCCCCACCCCATGCTGATAGGGGCCAGTGATCTTTCCCCATTTCTGCCCTTCTGGCTTCTCTTGGCAAGAGATGGGTTGGTGTCTTTCCTCCCTAGAGCCCTCTCAGTGTGCCCGGGGGTCCATTCTGCAGGAAAGGGGCACTGGGCAATGGCTCAGCTGCCTCCCCGAGACCTTTCGAGCGACTGTCGAGCCGGTTGCCTGGCAACGCAGGGCCTAATGGCGCTGGAGATGAGCAAGGCCTGGGTCCAGGAGCAGCCGGCCTGACTGGGGGCGGGGAGAGGAGGCAAGAGAGAAATGACACAGGGATAGAGAGTGGGGAAGGTAGAGAGGGACCCTCTGCACAAGCTCAGAGACACTCCTGCGGGCTGTGCCCAAGAGACGTAGTAAGAGGTTGGGTTTCACAGTGCTTTTTTCCGAGGATGGGGTAGTGGAGTCAAGAAGCCGCCCGGCTGTGTTACTGCTGCTCCCGCTTGGTTCAAGGTGGAGGAATAGTTTGCAAACCCAGATCATAGCAGCAATAACCCTTTGCTTGTTCAAAGGCAATTATGGAGAACTGATACGGGCATTTGTGTAGTTCTGTGTGTGTGTGTGTGTGTGTGTGTGTGTGTGTGTGTGTGTGTGTGTGTGTGTGTGTGTGTGT
Source organism: Sphaerodactylus townsendi (assembly GCF_021028975.2). Classification (NCBI taxonomy): domain Eukaryota; kingdom Metazoa; phylum Chordata; class Lepidosauria; order Squamata; family Sphaerodactylidae; genus Sphaerodactylus; species Sphaerodactylus townsendi. The sequence continues at coordinate 40,196,145 of NC_059425.1, read as the reverse complement.
GTGTGTGTGTGTGTGTGTGTGTGTGTGTGTGTACGATTCTGGGAAGTGAGGCTTCTCTGCCAGGGGAAAAGTTTAAAAAGGCCCGCCCATCAGCAGCAGCAGCCAATCAGGATAGCCCCTGAGTGGAATGCATGCTCCACAGCTTCAGAGTGGGGAATCCTGGTGGCTGCTGCCTGAGAATTGTTTGAGGGGCAGAAGCTGTGGTGAGGACCTTGAAACCACACTCAAAAGGTCCTGCAGCAAACCAACCCGGTGCATTTCTTCTTCTTTTTTGAAGTGGGGAATCGACCTGAATTGGCTGGTTTAAAGTTAACTGCTGTCAAACTTCAGCAGCAACAGTTGGGGGAAAATACCTTGATTAAGCTATTGTGAGCCAAAGTAGAGGCACAAAAGAGCCTAGATGAAGAAACACAATTAAAATACTTTAATTAGGTTGTAATGGGCCAGATTTGTATCTGAGGCAAGATTACTCCTAAAACAGGATGGAAGGCAAATTAATGATCTGAGTGCCCTTCTTGATTGAGTAAATAATTTGAGTGCCCTTCTTGATTGAGTAAATAATTTGAGTGCCCTTCTTGATTGAGAAAAAAAGGAACCGGGAGCTGGTTAATGAAACAACGATATTCTTGGGTTGGGCAGATACCTCTAAGGTATGTCAGGGTATTGGGTGATGTCTTCAGTGTTGAAAGTATTTCTGTTATTGAGAACAATATGCTATTAAGCTAGAAGAGATTGCACTTGTTCTGATTTTCTTGCAGCAACACCCTTCTTCATTCCTAAGCGACACCCTTCCTCTTTCATTCATAAGACTAGTAAAACTGAGGAACCTTTATGAGACTCCCCAAATTTCAGAACCCTTGGCACTTAGACTGTAAAAGGGGTGCCTATTCCAACACCTAAATCCTACTGTCTAAGGAGTCATGGCTGGAATAGGGGGCAGGATCCTCACATTATCTAGTGTTTTCAGAGCACAGGGCAATGGTATTGACATCCACCAGTTTAGGTTGATTAAAAGGTGATCAGAAAGATTTATGTAGAATGGGTCTATTGCTGGCTATCAGCCATGACAGACAAATGGGGATTCCAAGCTCAGAGCCAGAATACTGATAGATGCTGGTGAGGTTGGGAGGGCTATTGTCTGTTGTCCCTGCCTGTGGGTTTCCTGGCAGCACCTTACTATCCGTTGTTGCAAATAGAATGCTAGATTGCATGAGCCATTGGTCTAATCCAGCATGGTTACTCTTTTGTTCTCAAGTTATATATGTCTAGCTTGAATTAAATGTGTTTTTTCTTACAAAGATTGTGTTTTATTTGGTTATTCTACTCTACCAAAAAAGTCTAAACTTGAAACAATGCTTACCAAAGTATATGGTGAAGGTGACAGAATTTATGTATGCATTTATATTTTACTTAAGCATTTTTAGGCTGCTTTTCACCACAAAGGGATCCAAAGCACTTACAAATAAAAGTTCCAGATTACTAAACTTTTTAAATGATGGGCAAACAAAATCCACACTACTGAGTTTGGAGTGGCCCACATCTACCCTATTGTCTACCACTGATCCCAAGTTGTGATCTGTAGGCCAACAACCAAGGAACTGCATCTCTAGCCCTGCTAGGGAGGCCAAAAGACAGACCCGGCTATTGCCAAGTGTTCTCCACTGGTGCCTTACAGATGGTAAGGGGGTTAAGAGGAAATGGATGTGGTACACTGACATTGTGCCAGCACATAACATCACTCCTGATTCAAAACTGGCTGATACTCTAGGATTCATCCTTTCTTATAGTTTAACCAAAGCAACTGGCAATCCTAGGCCTTACCCAGGCTAAATACTTGAAGAATGAAGAGGAAAAGTCTAAATCAAATTCAGCTGCTGCAAGATCTTCTTCACTCCCCCCAACCGAATAAATAAGACAGGTTTGCATTCTTATATGCAATATATGCCCCTACACTCACAATATGCCTACACTCAATATGCCTACACAATGTGCCTACACTCTTATATGCCCCTACACTCACAATAAATTGGAGTCTCTTTCTTTGAAGGTTTTTAAACAGGGGCTGGATGGCCATCTGTCAGGAGTGCATTGATTATGTGTCCTGCAGGGGGTTGGACTTGATGACCCTTGTGGTCTCTTCCAACTCTATGGCCCTTTCCACACTGCAGAAAGGGTGCTCCTCCACTGGCAGGAATTATGCCGGTGAAGGGGAGGGGGCCGTTCGCACGGGAGCATGCAAGCGGCCCCCACAGAGGCCAGCGCAGAAGAGGCGGCTCGCACGGAGCTGCCTCTTCTGCGTCCCCCCCACTCACCCGCCCATGCTGCCCTCCGACCTCCAGGGGTCAGAGGGCAGCATGGGTGGGTCTCATCAGCCTTCCAGCCCGACGTTGGAGGACGAGGTGAGTGGGGGGGGATGGGAAAGCGGCACCTTCGGCGCGGTGTGGTTCACACTGCGCCGATGGGAAGGCGCCGCTTTCCAAAAACCTCCCCTAGGAAGGGAGGTGGAAAGCGGCGCCTTCACGCCACTCAGGGCTGCACAGGACAGCTGCTCGGGGCCGCACAGGACGGCTGCCCAGGGACCGGTGTTTTTCCGTCCCTGGGCCGCTGTTTTTGGCCCCTTTCGGAAAGGGCCTTTGATTTTATGAATAGATAGGTAAAATACCTTAAACTACTGAATGAGTGTATAATACCCGAGGAATGATGTTTTGGGTTATCAAGGAGCAAATGTATAGATTTCCTCTTGTTTCTGATGTTGACAGTGATAAAAGGCTTTTATTTCTACTGAAAGTTGAATAATAAGGCTGGATAAGTGAACTGGTCATTGAGGACTAAGAAGCTGAGACATGGGCCAGCTGGATAAATTCTGCATCTCCATGGCAGAATGTAGAAGCCTGTAAGTCCTAGTCTTTCACACTTGCAAAATGTCTTCAAGCAAGTTATTTCTTAGCCACAGGCCCACAACTACTACCATCTGCTAAAGGATGATAATACTGACCTCAGGGAATTGTTGTAATAATTAGTGAGATAACACACTTAGAGGGTTAAAATCTCAGACCTAAGATTTTTTTCCAGATAAAAAGTCAGCAAAAAATGAACTATGGTGTCAAAACAATTGTTTCAGTCACATAATTACGGATCTGGGGAGGGAAGAGTCAAACTCTTCATTACATCTGGGCACATCCAGAGGGCTTTTACTACATGCCTACCCAAGAGGCTGGTGTTAGGGATGCATATTCCCAACTGGGCCAAGAAGAAGAAGAAGAGGAGGAGGAGGAGGAGGAGGAGGAGAAGGAGGAGTTTGGATTTATATCCCCCTTTCTCTCCTGTAGGAGACTCAAAGGGGCTGACAATCTCCTTGCCCTTCCCCCCTCACAACAAACACCCTGTGAGGTGGGTGAGGCTGAGAGAGCTTCGAAAAGCTGTGACTAGCCCAAGGTCACCCAGGCGGCATGTGTGGGAGTCCACAGGCTAATCTGAATTCCCCAGATAAGCCTCCACAGCTTAAGCAGCAGAGCGGGGAATCAAACCCGTTTCCTCCAGATTAGAATGCACCTGCTCTTAATCACTATGCCACTGCTGCTAAGTCCAGTTCATATAGAATCCTTGATAAACTCCCATTTTTCCTTGTATCCCCTGGAGTTCTGGGAACTCTGCTGAGTTTCTTCTCATCTTTGCATCAGGTTCTTTGCACCACATAGAATTAGAAGAGAAAAATGTTATTTGCACCCAATCTAGTTCTGGAAGAGCACTGTTCACCAACTGGCTTATGGCAGAAATCCAACCATTCAGTTCCCTCATGTCCATCTCGATCAAAACTAGTGGCAGTTGTATCACCCTGAACTAGGGGTTGCTGTGGATAATTCATTAGTAGGGACAAACATTGGTTGCAAGCCATACACCTGTTTTCATTCAGATTCCTTGCAAAGCACAGCCTGGCTCATGTCTTTTTATTGTTTTGCCAAATGTCTCTCCACATTGCAAACAATAGAAGTTGCTTAATAAAGAATGTTAACTCCAGTTTTTGTTCATTCAAAGAATGGATATGCGTGCACTACATCTTGGTTTGTCCTTTTTGACCCCAGAACACTAGCCAGAGCCAACAGAACCAGTTTGATGCCAGGTTTTAATTATACCACCCATAGTAATGCTATCATTGCAAATTCACCTTCCCCTGATGCTGTCTCTCAGTTTCAGCCTCATTTGTCTTGAAAGCTAAAGCTAAATGGGTAAAAATCACTGGAAACCAGAATTAAAATTTGGCAACCATCTGAACTGTCTATGACATTAAGGCCCATTCCACACGGGCCATATAGACTGGCATGGGGTCAGTAAAAACGCCATTGTGGGGGAGGAATTCGTAAAGCAGCCGTAGCTGGAGTGAAGCCACAATGGCCCACCTTCCCTACAATGGCGTTTTTCTACTCACTTCTCAATCACATATTGCATGCAACCATTCTTTAACAACTTATGAGGGAGAAAGACCCGCATCACAATGAGCCAGGGACATATAGGCTGTTGAAGCTGAGCTTCAGAGCCTTGGGTTCATAGTCTTACACCACAATAAAGCTTTGGGTCAATTATTATCAGCCTAATCTGGTCACAGAGAATTTTATTTGATGAACACATGATGCCATCTGTGCAGTTTGGAGTGTCCTACTATGACAGAAAATATTACATAAATAAATAAACAATGTTTTTAAATTATAGTGACTACGGTAAGTCTGAAGGAGAAAAAGTTAATGTGGTTATTTTTCTTTTCACTGAATTGATTGCTGAGGGTAAGTATGTGAGCTGCAACTGATGTTTAGTTTGATGAAATATTCTTGCCAGCCTGCTGCAAGCTCAGCAAAACCTGTTGTCAATAAAAAGATGCAAAATGTATACTGGTGCTTTTAAAAAGGTTTTTAAAAGCTTAATTTTAACTGCTGCCATGGAGTTAAAGTTCTCTCCTTGTCCTTGTACAGGCTGCTGTCTCCAGGAAGATATTAATAAAAGTAAATGCTTTCCATTATTGTGCCTTTGCTGTAAAAGGGGCCAACAGATAATAATAAAAAAAACAACTTAATTGATCCTTTACCTAATTCTACAGCTTGTTACTACCATTTTCATATCATTCTTTTGAGAGTGATTGCAATATGTGCTTCAAAGTTTATGGGTTGTTCAATGTACTCCAGAGAAGCGAATGATGTCTGGTATATTTTGTTTCAGATGCTGAATAGCTTTTAGAATTTTCTGTATGGCTCAGAGATAAAATGTATGTTGACATTCATATGCTTTCACTGGGAATCCATTTTGCATGAATCACCTAGACCACAAGCCTCCATACCATGATACATTTATGAGGAATTTGTCACTCTGCCTTGTGTTACCCGTCTGGAAGCAAATCTGTTAGAATGACACATGATGATATATTGCAGATCTGGGAAACTATTAATGGCCATAATGCCATCATACATGAAAAAGAGGCTTTGATAAAAGGCATACATCATGTCTCTAAACTACTCAAAACTACAGACAACTTTCCCACTGTTGAATGTGGAGATGCAGCTCAAGAATCATCTGTATTCCTGTAGGAACTCAGCAGAGAAGTTCTACCTGAATGTGTAAGGCTCATCTGCTTGCATCACAGTTCCAGCAAAAAGTTATAAGAATACTGTTTTGTCCTTCCAAGTTCTGGTCACCATATCTTAAAAAAGGCATTGCAGAGGTGGAAAAAAGTTTCGAAGAGGCAACTGAGGAGATTAAGGGGTTCGAATTCCTTCCCTATGAGGAAAGGCTGAAGAGTCTGGAACTTTTCAGTTTAGAAAAGAGACAGCTAAGGTAAACAAGGAGACTGTCTTGATGATACCACCCAGGTTTGGTGAAGTTTGGTTCAGGGGGGCCAAAGTTATGGACGCTCAAAGGGGTAGCCCCCATCACCAGCTAGCTCCCATTGGAAACAATGTGGGATGGAGTACCCTCTTTGGGGGTCCATAACCTTGGCCTCCTGAACCAAACTTAACCAAACTTGGTATCATTAGGATGGTCTCCAGATGATACCCTGAAATTTTGGTGCCCCTAGCTTTACAAATGTGCCCTCTGCAGGCCAAAATGCAAAACACCAAAAATACCAAAAAAAATCAGACGGACCCGAATTTTTCAGGTATCTGAATATGTTATTTGTCTTATTTATTTATTTATTTATTTATTTATTTATTTATTTATTTATTTATTTATTTATTAATTATTCGATTTTTATACCCGCCCGATCCCCAGAGGGCTCCGGGCGGTGAACAACACAATTCAACATCAAACAGGAGCAGGTCATACACAAAATATAGATACATAGGCTCCATCCCATAATCATCAATAAAACAACCTAAAAACTCATGTAAAACAGGCATACAGATAATTTTATGCCTGAATAAATCCGAATCCGAATTTTACTGAATTTGTAGGGTATTGACCAAGCCTAGTCTTCATTGCTTGCATTTTCTGGTGTTACAATAGTTTAGATAGTTTTAATATATAATCAATTTGGTTAGGTTTGAACATTTTCCTACTGAAATTTTCAACTGTTTTCTGAATTGTTTATGACAAGTTTTGGTTTTGAAGAAGGATAAAAATTGGTCCTCACAACTACACCTTTGTGCACATCCACTTAAGATGTCTGAAATGTGGGATCAATATACCACAGAATTATAGCATACTAGCAGTTCAGTTTGGGTCCAGGCTTCATAGGTGGGACCATGGCTCAGTGACAGGGTATCTGTAAACAGTGTGCAAAAGATCCCAGGTTCAATCATTGGAAACTCCACTTGAAAATGGAGCAAACAGGTAATGTGAATGATCTCTCATGAAAATCTGAACAGCCACTGCCAGTCAGAATTGACAGGGCTGACCTTAATAGATAAATGGTTTCAGTAGAAGGAAGCTCCATATATCATGTTTCAGAAACACTGGGGACCCTGTGTGTTGGTTCTTATACAAATATGACACTCAATGTATGGGCATTTGGAGTACTGCAAGGATCTTGATCTCTGCCACAAGTATAGAATACGAATGTGACTGACTAACCAACATGAAAAAGAAAAGATTTTCAGACCAGACTCTCAAGCTGACAAATCTAGCTGTCATTTGCCAGACATTATATTAATCACAGCCTGTTTGCTTGGCCCTGGTTGCCACTTATTAAAGCAATGTGTTATGTTCTTTCTGTTGGATACTCATTTCAAAACATCATTCCAAAGGAGAGCACAATAAATGGCCATTTTGATCATAAATTAAGACAGCATCTGCCCTCTAACCCACACTCCTAGCAGGTCCCTGCTCTTTCTTAGTCCCAATTTGAAATACCCGATTTTTAAAAATGCTGCTTAAATAAATGTTTGGATAGCTTTTGTCTTCATTACCCTTATCACACAAATCCAATCATTTCCAGCATTTATATCAAATGCATCATGCAACTAAACTTTCCACAAGCCTTCTAATACTTTCAACTCCTACCGGCAACAAAATAAAACCACTGATTACCATCGAACAAGGGGGGAAATAATCTTCACTGTTGCTACTGAAACATAATAAACCACAGTTGATTACATTTTTTACGCTCTTGATTGCATTATTGTAATATAGGTCAGTTGCTTTTGAGAGTAGGACCTACATTATTGTTTTCTGTTAGACTGTAACTTGGGTGCTGTTACCATTTCATTCTCTTTTGGGGCCACCATCCAGTTCGTATTGCTACTCCTGGATGTACTACACATATGATAGGATATCTATTTATTGCTTCAACTTGGAGCATGATTAGAGGTTTCAGAACATTATTGCAGACTCCATTTAATAATGAAGAAACTTGAAGAAATTACCTCTGGAGGAAAATGTTCTGTCCCTGTAATAAAGACTTGATATTATTTACTAGGTGATATTATTTATCCCATGTCCTGAAAAGCTTCACTACCCATTTCTATACACTAAACCTCCATTAAGGGGACAGAACATTTTCCTCTGGTCCAGCGGTAACTTAAAGTGACACCCTTTCTGTCCCGCCTCTCTTCAGCCAGCTGCTAGAATCATAAGCCGTGCATGAAAACGATGAGATTCTCTCTTGTGAGCTTCCTTCTGCTCATAAGAGTTTGGCTAACATTTTTAATTGCCTATATCAAGGGCAACCAAAATGGTGGTTGAACTCTCAAAAAGAAAGTAGCCTTGTGACAGTTCAGGAAAGTCCTGTGGGGCATAGATAGTCTGCTGTGCTAGTTTTATGGAGAGTTGGGACAGTGAAGAGAATTATTTCTTCTGTGGGCCAGGGTGGCAGTAGCTACACTGAAGCAGCTGAACATTTTGATAAATCATATTTGCTCTGCTCTTGGGCTTACACTGTCTCTGATTCCTGGCCCTATTTGGTTCCTTGACTCTGAACAATTCAATGAGACTGAAACTCACATTTAAGTGCTTAGGTCCTGATTGATTTTGATGGGATTAAGGAGCACGTAACTGCACCTTTCTATGAGGCTAAGAAAATTTAGATCTAACACTGGCCGTTTCCGCACGAATGCGGAAGCGGTCGGGTCGGCGTACTTGACGCCGACCCGACGACGCTAGGACCGTCCGCACGGACGGTCCTAGAAAGAGCCGGGCAGCCGGCCCCGTGGAGCGCCGGCGCCCGGCCGACCCGGCGTGTCCCCGGGCTTCCGGTGCGTTGCCGAGACCTGGGGACACGCCCCCTGGCCCTGCGTGCCTGCTCCAGCGGCGCAGGGCAGGGGGCGTGTCCCCAGGCCTCAGCGATGCGCCGGAGGCCCGGGGACAAGGTAGGTACAGGGGGCGAGGAGGGGGGGAAGTGCCGGGAAGCCGCTGCTTCCAGCCGGCATTTCCCCAACAAGAGCACTTCCGAGCGCTCTGGGGAAACGCCGGCGTGGGGACGGGCGGGCGGCGCGAGGGCGGCGCGGCTGCGACGCGGCTGCGCCCCCTGTGCGAATGGCGGCCTGGGGACGGCGTTTTTTTGCTGTCCCCAGGCCGCCATATTCCGCCCGTGCAGAAACGGCCACTGTGAATTAACTGAAGTTAACATCATGCAGGCAACATGTCTGTACAGCACTTTCTCACATGAATGCAAAAAATAAGCAGAACAAATGACATTTCACAGGGGAATTAAATTATATGCACATAGAAAATGCAATTGGAAACATATGTACAATATTCCTTGCATCCAAAATGGAATTTCTTCTTCGCTGAAGTATGCTTAAAATGGCTTTAAAATTTAAATCCCGTTGAACAAAATGTGATGCATTCAAACAGTCTTTGAGAAGTTAATATACTGAGTGAAACTGCAGATGACATAAAGTTCCATGATCTGGTGTTAGAATGCAGCTTTTTTTCCCCAGTTAACTCATCACCCTTTAGCTGTTTTTACTGTGCTAGCAAAAACCTGAGACTAGCAAGAAGGTGGTGATTTTCAATGTGACAGTGGGTCAAGGGGTTAAATGTGCCTCCCTGTGCAGGATTCTCCTTTAAAATCATAGTTCCTGTTACTACATTCTGTTAAAAAAAATGTCAGGGGAGGGGAAAGGATCCTTGAACTATAAGTACCATATATACTCATGTATAAGTTGACCCGCATATAAGTTGAGGCATCTAATTTTACCACAAAAAACTGGGAAAACTTATTGAATCGCATATAGGGTGGGAAATGCAGCAGCTACTGGTAAATTTCAAAAATAAAAATAGATACCAATAAAATTACATTAATTGAGGCATCAGTAGGTTAAATGTTTTTGAATATTTATTTCAAAGAAAAACAGTAAACAAGTTCTGTAAGTGGAGTGGAAGATGAGGATCAAAAAAGACAATATGGACTCAACAATAACTTTTAAAAAGCTACAAAACCTTTTAGCTCCACCAGCAACCAGCTTAAAACACAAGAGTTAAAATCCTTCAAAACTGGATTTTTTGGTCAGGGAGGAATGTTTATGTTAGCAGTACCAACATTTCAGAGTATCTTTAGGAGACCCTTCTGATGATACCATACAGGTTTGGTGAAGTTTGGTTCAGGGGATCCAAAGTTATGGACCCTCAAAATGTAGTTCCATCTACTATTAGTTCCCATTGGAAACAATGGGGGATGGGGGCACCCCCTTTGGGGGTCCATAACTTTGGACCCCCTGAACCAAACTTTACCAAACGTGGGTGGTATAATCAGGAGAGTCTCTTGAAAAATCCCTGAAATTTTGGTGCTGCTAGCCTAAAAACTGTGCCCCCTGGCAGTCAACAAAGTAAAAAGCCTAAAATATTTTTTAAAATACACCTGACTCGCGTATAAGTCGAGGGGGGCTTCTTCAGCACAAAAATGTGCTGAAAAATTCTACTTATATGCAAGTATATATGGTAAATTGGAAAAAATAAAGAGAAGGAAGGTCAAGCATGGAAAGTTGCATTACAACTCATACTTAACTGAAGTTTTTGTGAGTTGATTGTGATCCCTACCTTCAGGGTTTTCAGTCATTCCTTTTTAGCATGTTATTAATTTTACAACATAGTAGTCATCCAAATCTACCTATCACATGGATGACTTATTTATTTGGTGAAGCACCAACATAATGCTCTCCTACAACCTTCCTGGAGGAGTCATTTAGAAAAGGCTTGTTGAATCACCAACATAATTTCACAGCACATGTAATAGCTCATTAATCATCAGTGCCTATTTACAAATGTACCTATGCATGCCTTTCTGTTGCAAACTCTGGAAAAATATTCCCCAAACTGCAGTTGTTCCATCAATCATTGTATTCTATGGACTTCTGCACTTTAATATCCCTTATGGTCTCCATCAGTAGCCAGTTGCTCTTTTCTAGTTAATCCATCAAGTTTTGCCAAGGGATGAGTTAAGTGAAACATCACACCACCTGTCAAGCCCTGGCATGGCTCTTCCACTGTGGGGTCAGGGCCACTCAATGAAAAAAGAGGGGGGAAATGAGAGAGAGACATATAGGATATTGCTTAGAGTGATGGACAAGAATAATGGCAGTATAGGTTCAAATTTCCACTCTGCCATGAAGCTGGCTGGGTGATCTTAAGCCAGTCACTTTTTCTCAGTCTTACGTACCTCATAGAATAGTTGTGAGGCTAAAATCAAGGAGAACCACCTATGCTACTTTGAGCTCCTTGGAAGAAGGGTGGGATACAAATGTACTAAACAGAGAGGAAATACCTTGATTTTCTGAAAGTTGAGGCTTTTTCAGGACCACACTGGATGTGCATGTGTCTATGGATCTAATCCTTGGACATCACCACCATTTTAAAGGGATTTAAAATGCTCTGAGGCCTGGTCCTGATTGTGCCTGCAGCATGGCTAGCTGAAGCACTCTTGTCCACCCCACCCCCCTCATGCTGAAATAGCCTGAGTGGGAAGAAGAAGAAGAGTTTGGATTTATATCCCCCTTTCTCTCCTATAGAAGACTCAAAGAGGCTTACAATCTCCTTGCCCTTCCCCCCTCACAACAAACACCCTGTGAGGTAGGGAGGGGAATGAAGCTTTTTCCCTGCTGCATTTTAAATCTCTGTAAAATGACAGCAGCAGCATCGGGTTAGAACCATGGACAGTGTCACATCTAGTCTGGCCTTCAGCCAGGTATGTAAGCAGTCTCCTTCTGGACCAATCCAGTGGTACATTTTGCCAAGTGTTTTGTTTCACACAGTGGCTACCTGGTTGTCCTGAATAGCCAACAGGCAAGGAATAGAAGCCAAGATCTCTTTTGGATGATTCTTCTTATTTACTGCCTCTGGATATGGAGATTCCCTTTAGCCCTCATGACTAGTTTGTACTGTGGCTGCTAAATGAAATTGTTAAGTTAAAGAAGGCAAGTTTAAGTCAATTTAATTCTAGTAGAAGAGGCAAGAATAGAGAGGAATAAGCTGAACACTGGAGGAACAGAGGGAGGAGGAGGAGGAGGAGGAGGAGGAGGAGGAGGAGGAGGAGGAATTGTTTGGATTTATACCCCGCCTTTCTCTCCTATAAGGAGTCTCAAAGCAGCTTACAAACTCTTTCCCTCCATCTCTTCAGACAGAAATGACACCAAGACCACTATACTATATTGTTCAAAACTTTACTGGAGCAAGGAGAAGCAGCAATGTATGCATCAAAGACAAGACTGGGAAACTCCTTCTAAACAAAAAAGAACAAGATGTGCACTGGGTAGAGTACTTAAAAGAGACCCTGAATCAACGCCCCCAGCTGAAACCTACAACTTCAGCACCCTCACCTGATGATCTGATTGTTGACCTGGGTGAGATCACAGCTGGTGAAACTGAGAAAGCAACAAAAAGGCTGAAGAACAACAAAGTGGCTGATCTGGACCAAATCACAGTGGAACTTCTCAAGATTGGTGGAAATTGCATCATTCAAGAACTAACAAAGCTGCTGAACAAGTGCTGGCAAACAGAATGTGTACCAGATGAATAGAGAAAGGGCATCATAATCAAGTTACCAAAGAAAGGCAACCTCATTGACTGCAACAACTGGTGAGGAATCACCCTTCTCTCAGTCCCTGGAAAAGTGCTTTGCCTTGTCCTGCTCAGGTGCCTGCTGGATGCAATATATAAGATACTGCAAGAAAAACTAGTGGGGTTCAGCATGGACACTCCTGCAGTGAGCTAATCTTCACCCTGCACAACATAATCGAACAGATCCTTGAATTTCAACAACCACTATCTATTAACTTCATTAATTTAAAGAAGACATTTGACAGTGTGCACAAGAAATCACTGTGGAACATTGCAAGAAGATATGCCATACCCCAACGCTACATCAACATTTTCCAAAACCTATACCTCAACTCCAGCTGCAGCATGAGGACTGACAATGGCACCACTGATTTTTTTCAACATTGGGACTGGAGTAAAACAAGGTTGCACCCTCTCACCATTTTTGTTCCTTCTTGTTGTGGACTTTGTCATGAAGAAAGTGATGAACGGAATGAACATTGGCATTCAGTGGAAAGATCAGTTTCAGCTCACTGACCTGGACTTCACCTATGACATCGCCCTGCTGACAGATGCCAAGGAATGCCTCCAGAACATGACTACTAACTTGGAAAGGGAGGCTGAGAAGATGGGCCTTAGGATCAGTGGTGACAAGACAAAGGTTATGCACACTGGAAATGCCTCCATGAACATATTGCTTTTGGTCAGCCGACAACATATTGAAGAAGTAGAATGATTTACTTACCTCAGTAGCACATTGGTCTGTGATGGAGATGTCAAAGCCGATGTGAATTGCAGAATGGGCAAAACATCACCAGTATTCCAGAGGATGTGCCAAATCTGGTCAACATCTATCATCAATACCAGGATTGAAATATGACTCTTCAGCACCATCATTGTACCAACTGCAATTTACGCCAGTGAAACAAGTAAGATCACCACAAGAATAGCCCAAAAGCTGAACATGTTCCAGCAATGGTGCCTTCACAAGATTCTTGAAGCCACCATGACTGCATTACAAATGAGGACATTCTGTGCAGAAGTGGTACACAGAGGCTGCAGGACATTGTGACAGAGTGATGATTGTGTCTTGCTGGGCACATCCTACGCCTACCAGGTCACCATCATCTGAAAACCAAAATGCAATGGGTACCATCTGGAGGAAAGCAAAAGTGAGGTAGACCATGGAAGACATGGCACAAGACCTTCAAAGAAGACCTAAATGAAGCTCGTATCTCACAGGATGAAGTTGAACTCATCGCAGCTGATCGAAATAGTTGGAGAGCACATGCTGTCCAATGTGCCCAGTTGCACAGGCGGAACTAAGTCTAAGTAAGTCATTCCCTTTACAGCTGTGGTCACTGCTGTTCTTTGTGGCCACAACTTGCCTTTTGCTCCTGAAGTTAAAAGAGGATCTATGGGCCACTGAAGGAAGCAGTGTATGTATGAAGGGATGAATGAGATCCAAGGAGAAAGAAGGATCCCATTATAAGACAAGATCTCCTGCAGGGTGGTGGGTCAGGGGTCTTCATGCAACCCTGCATAGGCCTTAGAGTTTGACAGTTGTCTAAGAAGATTGAGAACTAGGTTTCAGAGGTTAGCCAAAATGGAGAAAAGAGAGTACAGAAAAGAGGAAGCAGAATTATTGATGGCAGGTGAACTACTATTTCTGCCACTTTAGAAGCAAGCTTCAAAGAACATATGAGCATAAGAACACAAGAAAAGCCATGCTGAATCAAACCAAGACCCATCAAGTTCACACAATGAGCAACCAGGTGTCTGGAAAGAGAATAGGCTGACAGTTGGCAGAGGAGTTCCCCACAACTGAAGCCAGTGCAAACTAACAGATGAAACACTGAATCTGAAAGAGATCAGGTTCCAAACCTTGTATCTCACAGAGGTGGCATCACTATATGAAGCATCACTATATGAAGCTTCCAAACAGTTTTGTTCCACCAGGCCTTTGGTGAGGCCAGCCACGGATTCCCCTTCTAGGATGCCCTTGTGCTGCGTGCCACACCATCATTGGCATGCCTGATATACTATCTAATCAGCACTGTCCCCTCCCAGCCTTGGGATCAGGTGCCATATACTATTGCTGCTGTTGTGTTTTATGGTTATAGATTTGTAAATTGCTTTAAATTAACCTAGTTTTTATGTGTAAAATGTTGTTTTTAGCCTGCTGTGTTTAATGTTATTATATATTGTTGTTGCAGGCCTGCTGTATGCCACCCAGAGTCCTTCGGGGATGGGCGGTTTAAAAGTAAGTAAGTAAGTAAGTAAGTAAGTAAGTAAGTAAGTAAGTAAATATTTATTTATTTATTTATTTATTTATTTATTTATTTATTTATTTATTTATTTATTTATTTATGAATGATACTAAATCCAGCATTACCCAGGGACTGGAGAAGTCCTTGTGCCTTTATTGTTTTTTATGTTTGTATGTGACAAACCTGGAAGAGTCTGAGGCAATTTTTGAACTTTGAAAGTTCAAGCAGCCTCCCTGCACTCCCTTAGATCCTTGCAATGCTACTTCCTACTCAGACAATTTTCGAAAATGAATCTGTTGGAGTGCATTACAACTATCATTCTTACAGTGTGCCTAACATTAACTTTTTTAGTGTCTATTGCCACAGAGCTCCATTTGCAATGTACAAAGAACCACTTAAAAGATACAGACTTAAGAGATACAGTTAACAAATTTCACCTGATCAATTTCTGCGATGGTTTTATACAGCATTCAAAAACAAGTTTCTTGCTTCTAATCTGCCCCATTTTTTTTAATCAACCTCTTTATTTCTCTAAATGATGCACTATGACTTTGGGTCTGCTAATTAGTCATCCCAATCTGTTTATCTGTGTATTTGTTTGCACATATTTATTTTGCTAACTAAAGCATGTCCTTGTTTACTTTCAACTATACTGATGAAAAGATGAAAAAAGAAAAAATATTTTGTGTATGCATACCTGTATATTCTGTGGATTTCCAAAATCAGCCTTGTTTTTATCACAAACACATGGTTTCTTCAGTGTGTTCATTTTTAGTACTAACAGGTAGAAAGTCGAACTGAAGAAAATTGGAGAGGGTGGGTAATCCACCAGGATATTCTTCAGAACCATATCTTTGGTCAATCAAGTTGCCATCACTTCTGTTTTCAAACAGGAGATGCCATGGGCAAAATATGGAGGAGGGACAGAGTTAGAAACATACCTGTATATTTTATGTATGCATACCTGTATATTCTGTGGATTTCCAAAATGTATTTGTCCCCAAATCTGCAGAACTGAACAGAGTCAAGTGGGCACACCCCTGGCAATGGGCACACCCCTGGCAAGATGGGCACACCCCTGGCAATGTTGATAGCAGAGTTAAAGAACAACCTTCTGCCAGAGTTGGGAGTTCGGCTGATGAACTGTTCTGAACACCTCTTCAGCGGCCCAATCCAGAGGCTGTCAGAGATTTCTCCAATGCTGTGGTGCCATGACACCACCAGTGAGCTTTCAGGCAATGCAGAGGCGCAGTCAAAAAGAAAAAAATGGGCTCTCAGAAAGCCCTCCACAGGACTGAATGGAGTTAAGGCACCCTTTTGGGAGGTCTATGTCTGAGGCCCTGACAGAAGCATCGCTACATTTGGCTCCACCCCAAGGATGCTCTGTAACCCTGGGTTGACACCTGCTTGGACACCGGATGCTGACATCTTTGCCCTCTCTGCTAGCAGGGGTGTCCCTTATTCCAGCAGAAAGGGCAAACATTTTGGCACAGGCCTGCATCGCATCTGATTCACTACCACCTCCCTCCAGATTTGGCCATTGGGTGTAAAATTTCCCTGAAAATGTGTTCAATACGGGAAGATACCATGAGCTGATCACTGGGTTTGTTCAGTTCAGCACTGGACAACTCTGTGCATTTGTTGAAAACATTGCAGATCCAACAAATCACCAGCCATTAAAGTTGCTAAGAACCCCTTTAATGAACACCAAATAGTAGTTTTCTTTTTTTTAAAAAAAAAAGCATCTATTTATGACTGATTGATAGGAGTTGTGCCTGATTTAACTGTCTACTTAAACAATTCCCTGCTGATAGCAACAGTGGGCACAGCAAAGACAGGGCTGTGTGAGAATTTGCATGCATGAAAAGTCAGTTTCATTGTACTGTTAAGAAGGAAGTTGATGAATAGACAAGCAATTAATAGAGAAGCAATCCATCAAAAGAGCAGGTCCCTGTTTGCAACTGGTGAACATGACATGCAAGGAATCGGTGGATGCTTTAGCATTTCTGCCTCTATCCCCAATTCTCTCCACTGAATCATTTAAAACATGTGTTTAAAGGATTGTGGGAGGATACATACACATACACAGTGCCCCTTACTGCTACCATTGAGAGGAAATAATAAGTATGTGTTAGGAGTGGCGTTTTTTGCAGACAATTTATGCATGAGTGTGTAAAGCAAGATTTTTGGGAGGAAAGATAACAATGGAAAAGCCTCCTCACAGTTTTAAGTGCAGGACCAGGAATGAGCAACTGAAACCATGAGGACTGAAACCACTCAGAAGGTGGTGTGAACTGGTGCTGGCATAAATGACATTTGCATGACCATAAGGTGCATTTACACCAGTACAGAAGCACATATGCCGGCATTGGGCAGGCCACATGGCAACGCAATGCTTGGGCACCAGTGCTGCAGCAGTGGCAGTGCTCCTCTGGTGCAGGAGCCCAACCAGCACCACAGGGGGTGTTCGTGGGGTCGGGGATGGGTTTAGTCAGCATCCTGAGTCCTTGCAGCCTGGAAATATTCCCATTTGTCAGCAAACACACCAGTAAAAAGGTAGGTGCAGCTCATGGAGCTGCATACAGCATTTCCACTGGGTTGGGGAAGCATCCCTGTTGGGGAAGCATCTTTGGGAAAGCATTTTTGGAGGTGGTGTGGCTGCACTTCCTGCGCAACTCCCTCCTTCTCAGGATTGCACTGGGTGAGTGTACTCTACAATGCTTACTTAGTTCAACTCCAATTTATCCTGCTCCAAAGGATTCTGAACTTGGAGCGGGGGGGGTCGGGTCCCCTTGCCTATTGTGCAGGCTATGTGTTGAGATGGACATGCCCTCATATGTTCATCCAGGTGATGAGTCCACTGAAAGGAGGAGTGTGGGTAGAGAGTAACTTCACCATGGTTTCTCTCAGTTAGTAGTGTGGGTTTAGATGTACTGGGTTCACATCTACATATTGAAGTAGTAGTGTAGAAGGAATCCTGGTGGTCCATCTATTCTAGTCCATTATCCTGTCTCACACAGTGACCAACTAGTTGCTGTTGAGGAACAACAAACAAGGCCTTCCCCTGATGTTATCTCCTGGCACTGGTATTCAGAAGTTTTCTGCCTCTGAATGTGAAGGTTCTCTTTAGTCACTGTGACTAGTAGCTAGTAGTAGACCTCTATTCTATGAATTGTCTAACTCCTTCTTAAAATCAAATATACTCATGAACATCACTATGTTTACTGGCAGGATTCCCAGAATTTAATTACTCCTTGAGTAAAGCAGAATGCCCTCTTTTTTCTGGTCTCTGGAGGCTGAGGAGTGTGGGTGGGATAAAGAGATAGTAGTGTCTGCTTTAGATTGTAAGGCAAAAAGTCAGGTCAGAGGCCAGGGTCAGTTATAAACTGAAAACATGTACACAGCACCTATATGGAAACATCTGACTTTTGTCAGTGAAGCTTTTAGACCAGGGGTAGGGAACCTGCGGCTCTCCAGATGTTCAGGAACTACAATTCCCATCAGCCCCTGCCAGCATGGCCAATTGGCCATGCTGACAGAGGCTGATGGGAATTGTAGTTCCTGAACATCTGGAGAGCCGCAGGTTCCCTACCCCTGTTTTAGACTCTGATAAGCTTTGTCTACTTAGACCAATTATCTATCTTATTGGAACATATTGTCTTATATGGAGCAACCAATTGGTAGGAGCCACGACCATTCATTCATTCATTCATTCATTCATTCATTCATTCATTCATTAGATTTATACCCCGCCCTTCCCCTGTAATAAAAACTATTACAATAAAACAAAAACAATCTTAATAAATACTTTAAAACAGTATAAAAATTTAAAACAGTATAAGAGCTCAAAAACAGATGGCAACTTTCACTTTTGGGTTGTAGGAAGATGCATAAAAGGAAGTGTCTTTGTTCTCTTTCTCGAGACACATGCTTTGGGCACTGCCCCTGTGGTCTCTGCTTTTTGCAATAAAGCTCTTTTGTTACTTCAGGAGACCAACTGAATCTGGACAGCCTTTATTTGTCCTACATGTGCACTACCTGCAAGCTCAAACTACCAGTGGATCTTGATGTCCTAAGAAGAGTGGAAACCATCATGATTGAAGGGCATTCACTTTCACTGGGGTAAAGGTGAGCATTCTCCAAACCCATGCAGCCCTATGAGAGAACCATCACCACATCTCTGCTTGAGCTGGATTCTTCTGGGCTCAAGCATGGGGGAAGGGCCCCATGCAGGTTGCACTCGGGTCTTATTCACAGGAGTTACAGACACATAACCTCTGGACTCTATTTATTGTGATGGAACTTATTTGCCTAAATAATGACCATTTTAACTATCGCACTAAATGGGAAAGCGGATTTATACAGTGTTACGTTGCAAGCCCTGAGGGCCTGAATGTGCAAACTGGCCCCCAACCTAACCTACCTCCCTGAATCCCATTTTAGCAGTACATTCCCAACAGCAATATTTTGTATTCTACTCTCCCTCATTGATATGTTTTAGCCGTCTTGCATGGAAATTAAAACAATTAGAAAATGATGCAGCTATTATTAAAGACAGATGGATAACATTACAACGCAGATGTTTCTGCTGTTCCCGAGTGGATAAAAATCTAAATGCCAAACATTTTAAAACTTGCTGAGCTTCCCAGTAAACTCTTGTTTGAAAAGATACTTATTAACCAAACCCAAAAAAAATTTTTTGGCATAAATCTTCTAGTGATTAGAACTTTTCTTCAAATCAAAAAAGTCAAGCAGATTATAACAATGACTGTAATTTTGATAGGACTCCTTTTGTGAGAAAGTTTGTGGTTCCAAACTATTGCCTGAGCCAAGTGATAGAGGACGGGGGCAGAGTGAACCCAATTCATAGACATTTCTGACTGCCGTTGGCATTCTAGCTATTTCAGTGTTACACTGCAATGCTAATTTATTAAATTCGTACATTGGGCTAGATTGTTGAACAAACACAATTCAAATTAAGATTATGAAAGAGAGAGAAAAAGAAAGATGTAGCCTAACTTGTCTCACAGGGTTGTTGTTAGAATAAAAAAGGAGAGATGATCCGTATGAATTGACTTGGGGTATAAATAAAGTAAGCAAGTTAAGTAAGAAGGTAGGAAAGTAAGTAAAAGGTTGTTTAAAAACAATAAGAATACAGGGATGAAAGTCAAAGGATATTTTAAAATAATGCAGGAGTGAAAGTCATGACAACCTTGCCTATTTCAGAATTCTGCCAAGCTAACTGTAGTTTACAAGTCCTGGATACCCACGTGCTGTTTGTTTTTGTTTTGTTTTTTGCAAAAAGATAGCAGTGATTTGGCAACACAAACTAGGACACTGGTAGCAGAAATGGAAATCAGCAAAAATGTCTCTCCTCAGTTCACACACGGATCTCATTGCAAGCGCCAGCCTTGAATATTTGAAAAAGTTAACATTTTATCAAGCTGTTAGAATTGCTCTAAAGTATATTCCAAATATCTTGCACACATTGTTCCCATGGTTGTTCAGGTTCTCCTCTCTTGTCTGTCATCCACCTCGCTTGTCACACAGAAAAATATTAACTTACAAAAAAGTTCCTTCCCTCAGTTGCCTCCATCCTACAAAGGTAGTGGCAAAGAGCTGCATCATTTGTCTATCTAGTAGTTCAGTTGCTGCATTTTGCTTGCCTGATTACTATAGTGGGTTCATGACATTCATGATAATGAAATATTCCAAATTGCATTGCAAATACTTTGTGCAATGTTACATTTCCATCTGGGAACTGTAATTCTACCCAATTCTAAGTATGCATCAATATGATTATGTTGCTAATAAATTATATCGACTAAGCAGGGGCAAAGTAACTCATGGGTAAGATGTAACTGATTTTAAATTTTAAAATGATCTTACAGGGCACTCAGCTAAAGAGAAGACAGTCATTGCAAGTAAGATCTGTTCTCCTTTTCAGTGTCTTTTGCAAAACTTGTTTCATCACTAGCTGAATTACCTGCATTTGTCACCCAGATTGGGGTGCTCAAATTTCTGCAGTCTGGAAAGAATCATATTTTTGCTTCCATTAAGAACTTCCCATTTCATTTCCACCAGAGATGCAGTAAAATCCTATTACTCCAGAATCACTAAGCTGTTCAGTTTCTAATAACAGCAAATGGTTGCCAGGTTTTGGCTGCTTTCCAGCTCCACTGAGATGTATGGCAGTTGTGTAATTGACAGAAATGGGCTGTGGTTTGCACCCTTTGTCTACTGTAATAGCTGTTTGTAGTTAGCAGATGCAGTGCAAATGGAGTGCACATGGTGATTTTTTTTGTGTGTGAAGATAATGGTATAATTGTCACAAAGCTAATTAAACTGATAATGAATCTTTTACACTTTGCCAAAGATAATAGGGCACCCATTTTTATCGTCTTCAACACAGAGTATAACTCAGATTCTTTTTCAGCTCTCTTTGTATAAGCCTATCTTGAGCAGTAATCTAGAGACTGCATTATCTTGCAGCTTCTTCTGGTCTTCTAAGGGAAGACATTACTTCAGTCCAAAGCTCTTTGTGTATTTGAGAGCACACACAGAACTTGTGCTGGGCGTCCACACTGATGGAAGAGACAGCTCCACGCTTGCAACTGAAGTGTGTAAACCTCTGCAGAGTGACTCAGTCACAGTTATTCTGCTTTATTCTGTTTCCCTATTTTGTTTCCCTGTTATATAAGTATATGTTTTTTATTATTTTAAAAAATACTGTGAAAAAAAGAAGCAAAATAGGATATTATCCAAATATAGGACAAAGTAGCTCCCAAATGCACACAAAAACTGAAGAAACAAAAATGGAGTATTTGTACACAGCGCTATTGAATTATTGAAATGTAGAGAGATAATTGTATGACAAAAATATTTTTATTCACTTCAAAATTTTTATCATACTTGAACTTTTAATCTTCCATTAGAGTTTATTATACCTTCCAATTTCCACAATATTAATGTTATTAACAATTTTTAGCATGGTTAAGTCACCTTTTGCATCAAGTCCTATAAAAAAGAAACTTTTTTCATAATTATGTTATTCACATATCACACTATTGTCTGACGTGACTGTAGTCATCTTGTGCAAAATCAGATTCTCCCACTGGATATGATTTTTTCTTCTCTGCTGGAACATACAGAAAATGTGGTTACTGGGATAAATAAAGGGGGGAAAACACATCACCCAAACTCTATCATCTTGCCTGAAATTTATTTCTGAAGTACTGGTGATGGAGGTTCGTTATGTTTTAAAGAACATAAGAACATAAGAACATAAGAACAAGCCAGCTGGATCAGACCAGAGTCCATCTAGTCCAGCTCTCTGCTACTCGCAGTGGCCCACCAGGTGCCTTTGGGAGTTCACATGTAGGATGTGAAAGCAATGGCCTTCTGTGGCTGTTGCTCCCGAGCACCTGGACTGTTAAGGCATTTGCAATCTCAGATCAAAGAGGATCAAGATTGGTAGCCATAAATCGACTTCTCCTCCATAAATCTGTCCAAGCCCCTTTTAAAGCTATCCAGGTTAGTGGCCATCACCACCTCCTGTGGCAGCATATTCCAAGTAAGGTAGCCAGAACTGAGAAAAATGAATAATATCTCCAATATGTTGAGAAAGGAAAGGAAAAAAGGAAAAAAGGGGAAAATATGGTGTTATATTTTACTCCTATGGCCAGCTAAGAATGGCACATCCCATCAGCCCAGCTGCATCCTGCCAATGTATAAGGCTGTACCTGAAGACTGACATACTTTGCAGCAAACACATCTAGCACAGATGGAATATATCACTCATTGGTGAGCAAAATGGTAGGATTCAGCCCACTTCTGTTTCCTTCTGTCCTTCACAACTCATTTCACGCCAGAGGCGGAGCTGCAATGGGGACATCTGGGGCGGCTTGCCCTGGGTGCCACCATTGCAGCCATGTGTTGGGGGGTGGGTGAGGCATTTTGGGAGTGTGGCGGGGGTGTGGGGCGACAGGGACAAGAGGGGGCATGCAGGCAGTTCATGTCCTGGGCGCAATTTTCCCTCCTTCTGCCACTGTACACTGCTCATCTGTTCCTATCATCCCCTCCATTTCCTATTTACAGTATGTCTGCCTTCTCTTCCCTTTTTGTTCCCCTACTTTTAACTCCTGTTTCCTTCCTCTGCCCATCTCTTCAATCCTTAACTGCCTCTACAGCACTACTTGACACCCTCACCCAGTAAGTCAACACTCACTTCCAAAGCATTGTTCCTCCTCACCTTTTCTCTCCAACAAGTTCATATTAATATGCACACTTTACTCCTTTATCTCCCTCCTTCACCACACTACCCCCTGACCCTCTCCCATCTTTTATAGGCCCTTAGGCCATTTCCCCTCTCTCAAAATGTATCTTCCCAGCCCTAACTAGGACCTTCTATTCTCCTTCCTTTCTAGTAGCCTCATTCACCATCCCCTCCCATATCTACCAATGGGGGCCTGAACCCCCATAACTGGATTCTACCCAAAAAAATTGGGTCTATAAGACCTGAATCTGAATTTTACCATCTATCTCCCCTTCCACATTTCCTTTCCTCACTTACCTTGAATCCATCTCTACCCTTACCAATGTCAGTAAGCCCCACATACAATGTAGATGCAGCAGTAGCCAGCACAGAATTGCACATGCTTGAGGAAAAAGGGGATTACCACCCACCACCACCACACAGTGCTTTTTAAAAATGGGAAATGGAGCCAAAGCCGCTTGAATCCTGATGAAAACATTTTGTGTGATCTGGGATCTGTTTTTTGGCCCTCTTTAAATTGCCACCATTGTTTCAGGAGGGGAAAAAACCCAAAATATTGTTTGGCTTTGCAAAATGCACACCACTATTGAAGAGATGCTAAGCCAACCCTGACATCACAAGTCAACAGCACTTAGGTACCTGAGGGTCAGGTGGGGGTTTCTCCTATTGCCAGGTCTGTGAGGATGGTACTACAGAAAGCAGTAGCCCCATGCACAACAGCACCACACCAAAGCTTTTCACATAAATGGGTCTGGGACTGATGGAGGGAGCTGTTACAAACTGTATCCCTGTCCCTAGTGAAGATAGCCTGAAGAGGGACAGCTTCCCTAAGGAAGGGGAGACAAAATTATTTGCTTAGGACATTAAAAGTTCTGGATTGTCTATAGGAGTATGTCTGCTTTCAGCTGTGCTCTAATTGTACATTCATAAGTAATTGTTAAAAACACAACATAAGTCTCCAGTGTACAATACTATATACAAAATATGATTATACAAAATTATAAAATTATATACAAAATTAATTAGTTGAAGTCGGTTTTAACATACATTCTGTTGGACAAGTGCCCCATACAGTGTTCAAAATGTTTTGTGGAATAGTTTTGTATTCACTCTCAATTCCACAAGGGCAGTGAGCAGATATTGCCCATCATTCTTCTGCACCTCCTCATTATGGTGAATTGCAATGCACCAACCATTATCTACTTACCTTTTAAAAAAGTAAATGGTTAATTTGATCATTATAATTCTGTTCATTCACTGCTTGCCAGGGTGTTTGTGTGTGTGCGTGCATGCATGCGTGTGTATGTTACAGCCTAATCCAGAGCTGATGGGTGGGCAGGGATGGCATTGCTTTAGAGCTACTGTCCAAAGGACTTTCCTGTGGTTTGGAAAGTCCAGAAATATAAAAGAAAAAACATTTACCTCAAAAGCTCCCATTGGCATGAACAGAGATACGCCATGATTATCTCTGCTGGCAACTCTACTGGTGCACCTCTGGAGACAGGTGGGCCCCACCCTGTGGAATGTCTCCAGAACACCCTCACCATAGCTGCACAGGTAGGGGGGGCATGCGAGCATCAATGCAAGGCCAGGCATTTCAAGTTAAGGCCATTTCAAGTTAAAATGACACTCTGGTTTTTCTTTAGGTTGTATAAATTGTTTGCCTTTTACCAAAGTAAATACACGGAAATGCTAGAGCCATTTAAAGATGATAGGGCCTTCAAGCTTGTGTGAGCAATCTTAGATTTCCAATGAGAAACCACAACTAGAAAACTGAGGCTTCCAGGTCAATTGAAATAGTTCCAGAAGGACAGAAAATTAGCCACAACACGTGGACTACAATTCACTATTCTGCAAGTCCTGTTGAAGTATTTAATGATGCTGAATTGACATTTGGTGGATGTGAAATAATGTGTTTTGCTACTTGCTTTGGTTTTGAAAGCTCAGAGAAGAGAATCGGTATTAGTTTTATGCAAGCAGATATTTCCTTCTTCAAACAAAAATTGTACAAAGTTGCATCTTTGTGGAACTCAAAATGCAAACATTTTTGGCAAATGTGATGTTTTTTTGGCAAATGTGATGCTTAAAGAAAAACACAGCTTCTAAGGATATGTTAAATATTTCACACCAGTAGCTGGCTAGTCATTTGAAACAGCAATGGACTATTGGACACTGGATATGTATGACTGATTCTGCTCTGTTGACTTGCACTGGCTACTTAAATACTTGTCTTAACCTTTTCCCACCAGACAAGTCAATAATGCTGTGCTCTATTGAGCATAATCCCCTCCAGGTGAAAGTAAGATGGATTTTTGCTCTCCATCAGCTCCTGCTATATATGTTGTTTTAACCACAGATATGGGTGCTATGGAAACACATCACCTTGCTTACGTTTTATATTTCCATACCAAATTTTTGCAGTGATTTTGAACGAAGGAAAGAAGCTGTGAGGTCAGGAAACTCGCTGCC
Organism: Sphaerodactylus townsendi; assembly: GCF_021028975.2. Classification (NCBI taxonomy): domain Eukaryota; kingdom Metazoa; phylum Chordata; class Lepidosauria; order Squamata; family Sphaerodactylidae; genus Sphaerodactylus; species Sphaerodactylus townsendi. The sequence goes on along the minus strand of NC_059425.1, from coordinate 40,170,675 downwards.
AAAGAACCACACTGGGAGATGAACATCTGCCACTCAACAGATTGTCTGCTTTGCACCAGTTCTGTTCTGTCGTTGAACTTAATAATGAAATTGGTTTGCTTCACTGAGTTCTGGGGGAGAAGACAAGAGCCTGAAATTCAAAACTGTTGGGGTGAGAGCAGCTTAACCTCCATACCTATTTTCCTCACCTTTTCCTGCCCCTCCAGGCTGGATTGTTGCAAGTAAAGGGCTGTACAATGTCTCTGCACTAAGCAATCCAGAATTTCAGAGGGGGCAGAATAGCTAATAAGGTAGATAGGCTACTTTCCTCTGTATCCTCCTTTTTGTCTGTTCTACTGCTAGGAGCCCAGACTGCTACAATCAGGAACTTCCTTCATTTCAGGCAACCCCTTCCTGTTTCTGCTTCCTTGTCTCCATGAGGACCAGATATGCTCTCAGTATCTGCCTCCATCCTATCTTCCTTTCCTGCCCTACTATATAGTTCCTTAACCATAAAGGACATCTGTAGGACTAGCAGTGGCTTAGTGGCAGGGGCGGAGCGAGGGGGAACTCCAGCCAGGGTGCATGCATGCATTGCGCCCCTGTCACGATACCGTCCACCCCTGCCCAGCCCCGGAATGCCCCACCCCAGCCACGCCCTGCCCCACCGCATGCCTGGGACGTTGCAGCCCACCCAACCCTGTTGGCGTTATGCCACTGCTTAGTGGTTAAGAGCAGGTGCACTCTAATCTGGAGGAATTGGGTTTGATTTCCCACTCTGCTGCTTGAGCTATGGAGGCTTATCTGGGGAATTCAGATTAGCCTGTGCACTCCTACACATGCCAGCTGGGTGACCTTGAGCTAGTCACAGTTCTTCTGACTCTCTCAGCCCACCTATCTCACAGGGTGTTTGTTGTGAGGGGGGAAGGGAAAGGAGTTTGTAGGCCCCTTTGAGTCTCCTTACAGGAGAGAAAGGAGGGATATAAATCCAACTCTTTTTCTTTTGTAAAGAAACAAGCTTTATATGGACTTTATTCCTAAAGCCAGCCTTTCATCTTTCTTTATGCAAACCAGCTATAATCTAACATGGAGAAGGGGGTGAAGATTCCTCTTGATGGCAGTTCTTTGTTCACCCATATTTTGCTTTCTCTAGTCTGTAAGATCTGAACAGCGCTAAAGATGCACAAGCCTATCTCTGGTTGGTTAGACTACCTAAAGGTATTGAAGAATATTTGTTTGTGTGTGTCCGGGGGTCGCCGCGTCGGCTCGCCCCGGACTCGCCCGGCCGCGAGAGGGGACCAGCGAGAGGCCGTCCGCGAGACCCGGCAGCGGCCGGCGCGCCAGTGGGGGCGCCGGCGAGGAGGCGGGCGGGTCGCGAATCGGCCACGAGACGCCGCCGCAGCTGCGGCTTGACAGCCGGAAAGCGCAGCCACAGCTGCGGCTTGTCGGGCCGGCGTCGGCCGACCGGGGCGCGCCGCAGCTGAGGCTGGGGATGCAGCCGACGGCCGCCGCCCGAGCCGAGAACGAGGCTGTGGGAAGGGGATATAAGGGGCAGTCAGACGGGAGGGCGAGGCTGTTCGCAACGGGTCGAGGGAGGGAGTTGCGGGGGCTGAGAGTGAGAAGCACAGGCGTGGATAGAGGACGGGAAGAGAGAAAGGGAGAGAACAGAGAGGGCGGTAAAGGAGGAGAGAGAGAGAGCGGAGGAGACACGAGAGAGCGAGAGGGAGAGGAGGAGGAGGAAAGGGAGGCTGGTCTGGGGATTAGTGGGCTCTTCAAACGAGGGGCCGTCTATCCCGGCCGCGTGTAAACTAGCCTCAGACAGGCGGGAGGAGGGCCCTCCTCCCTCCTCCCTTGGCGGCCACCCTGTGGTTGCGGCAGCTGGCGGCACGGGCCCCAAAGACCGGGGCCACTGACGAGGAGTACACCACCTCGGTTAGGGACGGCGGGACGGTTTGTCAGCCCGCACGGCAGGGGGGGCAGGGGGAACGCCACAGTGTGTTTGTTGTTTCATAGGCTATTCTTCCCCATCTTACAACAGGTACAAGCACAATAATCAATAAAATCAAAATATACTTCATGTAACTCAGTGTCATTCTAAAACCTGAGGAATAACACATCAGCTACCTCCCACATAACATAACAACCACATTAAAAGAGATGGGGAAAATAGGGAAGGGGAGGCAGGCAAGGGAGGCCAGCTAGATGGATACCATTGCAGGCTTCATAGAATAGCTCCATCTTACAGGCCCTGTGGAATTGTAATAGGACTCACTGGGACTCAGTCTCATTGGAGAGAGCATTCCTCCAGGCCAGGTCAGGAAGGACTTGCCTCTGGTTGAGGATAGCCGGACAATGTCCAGGTTGTTTGTAGTAGTTAATAGGTAGACTTATTGCAATAGGAATCCAGCTTGCAAAACTATTTATGAATTTACCCAGTGCTTGCTCAAATGTGCTGAGAAACCACATTTTTCTTGGTACTGTGTAATACAGTGAAGGTCATATGACTGAATAGTTTTTCACATCAAAAACTCACAATGTTTGCAAAGCTAACCTGCCAGGAATCAAGGGTTCTAGCTAGCCTTCTCTGTGAGATGTCTTCTTCCAGCTACTAAAATAATGCAGCACAGTGCTCTGTTTTTTTATTTTTGTTTTTTGTTTTTTTGCTGACAAGTCACAGCTTACTTGTGATTCGTGGTGGTTTTTAAGGCAAGAGATGTTCAGAGATGGTTTGTCATTGCCTAACTCTATGTCATGACACTGATAATCCCTGGGGGTATCACATCCAAATACTTGCCAGGGTTGAGGATGAGTACCCTGTTTCCCCGAATATAAGACATCCCCTGAAAATAAGACATACTAGAGGTTTCGCTGAAGTGCGAAATATAAGGCATCCCCCAAAAGTTGCAAAGTTTTTGTTTGGAAGCATGCCTGACGACCAGAACACAGAAAAATAAGACATTCCCCGAAAATAAGACATAGTGCATCTTTGGGAGCAAAAATTAATATAAGATACTGTCTTATTTTCGGGGAAACACGGTATGTGTTACTGGCCCAAGATCACCCAGCAAGTTACCATGACATAGTAGGAATCCAAAACTGGGTTTCACAGATCCTAGTCCAACAGTTTAATCACTTCAACACACTGGCCCCCACAGTGCTCTGAATACACTTCATATCATGATGTAGCACCTCCTTTGACAGTGGCTATGTTACCTGCAAGATGGTCCACAATTGTAAACAGGTGTTTATCACTGTGGTTCAGGTGTGGTTTCATTTATTACTTTCTTCCACATTTCCACCCTTGAGTAACTGAATGTCCTGTAATGTAGGTGTCCAAGGGGCGGGACTAAAATGATAGGGACAGTTTTGCTTACTGATTTCTGCCCTTTGTTCTGAAGTTGAGATACCTAATTTTACTACTGAAGTATTTTCAGAGATTCTTCCCAGTGCTGTTGAAGTAATGTAGGTAAGAGAGGCCTTTTCAATAGCTGTACTTGGAAATCCTTGGAAATCTTGATCCAGGATAGCCCATTTCACAAACTTATTTTGACAGCTGCTGAAACAGTATTTTTAAAGAGATCTTTAGAGGGGTAAATTGTGGGATATTTGGTTTATTGAGAGTGAAGGTGGTATAGTATAGCCTAGTCTCATCATATCTCAGAACCTAAGCAGCATCAGTACTTGAATGAGAAACTGTGAGGGAAGGCTCTAAAGACTGGATGCCCCAAGATGCCCTCTCTGGTCCCATGCCAGGTCAGCACCTTGGTATACTGAGGAGCTGCGAAGGATGGAACGGGAGCTGAGATGGCTTCAGCAAGTGTGCCGGTGGGTTTTTGACGAGGGGTCATGATGCTCATATAGGACGTTTATGAAGGCCTACGAGAGAGCAGTGAAAGAGGCCAAGAGAGCTTACTTTGCTTCCTCCATTGCATCTGCAAGCTCATGCCCAGTGCAATTATTTAGGGTAATTTGGACTCTAATGACCTCTTCAATGGGTCTAAAATCTGAGGAACTGGCATTCAGCTGTGAGGCATTTGCGAGCCATTTTGCAGAGAAAGTCCTGTCCCTCCACAAAGCCCTCCCGGCCACAGTTGATTCAGTAAGGGTACTGGAGACCCCTTGGCCATCTTGCTTAGACCACTTTAGTTGCCTTGACCCCGATGATGCAAATAGGACTCTGGTAGCTGTGAGACCTACCATTTGTTCTTTTGATCCATGCCCTTCCTGGTTGGTGAAAGTCAGCAGGGAGGAGCTTCGGGGCCACCTGTTGAAAATTGTTAACAACTCCCTTGAGCAAGGAGTGTTTCCAGGTCTGCTTAAAGAGCCAGTGGTTCACCCGCTACTGAAAAAAACCTCAATTAGATCCATCAGATCTAGCCTATTACTGCCCAATCTCAAATATTTTGTTTCTGGGCAAGGTAACTGAGCAAGCAGTAGCAAACCAACTCCAGAAGTTCCTGGATGATACAGAGGTTTTGGATCCCTTCCAGTCTGCTTTTCATGCTGGCCCTGAGACAGAGACAGTTCTGGTGGCCATCATGGATGAACTTCGGCACCAGGTAGATCGAGGCAGCTCAGTGCTGCTGATGTTAGATATCACCAAAGCATTCAATACAGTAGATCACAACCTTCTAGTCCACCGCCTTGCTGAGATCAGGGTTCATGGGACAGTTCTGAATTGACTGTCCTCGTTTCTCCAAGATCAGGGTTGGCAGGTAACATCAGGGGGAGAGAACTCCAAATGCCATCCCATGATCTGTGGGGTGCCGCAAGGGGCAATCCTCTCTGCAATGCTTTTTAACATGTACATGGATTGGGCTAGAGTTTTGGGCAGAGGTGTCACCAATATGTGAATGACACCCAGCTTGTGTTCACAGTGGCAGACCACCTGATCTCTGCCACTGGGGCTCCCCAGCATTGTTTGTAGGCTGAGAGTGAGTTTAGAGGCTGGCTGGTTGAGAGCGAGCTGACTGAGGCTCAATCCAGCAAAGATGGAGGCTCTGTGGGTGGGTAAGGGGGAGAGACAAGTTGACTTTTGAATGCCTGCACTGGACAGCGAGGCCTTGCAGTTGGCCTCGTCTGTCAGAAGCCTAGGCATAACCTTGGACTGTGGACTCAGCCTTGTTGCTTGAGGCCCAGGTTGGTAGGACTACTCAGGTGGCTTTTTAACTATCTGCATCAGTCACAGCAGCTGGCTCCGTATCTCATTCCAACCTGGCCATAATAATCCATGCAACGGTCACCTTCAGACTGGATTACTGTAACTTGCTTTACACTGGCCTTCCTCTGTCTGTGATTCGGAAACTAAAACTCGTCCAACATGTGACAGCCTGGCTCATTTTAGGAGCATAAAGCAGACACCGGATTACTCCAGTCTTACATCAACTTCACTGGCTGCCAATCGAGTACATATTCAAAGTGTTGGGGTTAACCTTTAAGGCTGTGAGCGGTCTTGGACCTGCAAACCTACGGGACTGCCTCTCCCCATATTGCCCCACTAGATCCCTCTGCTCATTTACTGGAGATCCCTGGCCCAAAGGAGGTCTGGCTGGCTTCCACAAGGGCCAGGGCTTTCTCAGCCCTGGCCCCTACCTGGTGGAATAAGTTCCCTAATGAGATCAGGGCCCTGTGGGACTTGAATGAGTTCCGTAGGACCTACAAGATGGAGCTTTTCCACCAGGCATTTCCATCTAGCAAGCCGGCCTAATCATTGACTTCCCATGGGTGCATGGGGGGGGGGGGGATTTTCACCATCTGTGGTTGTTTTTAACTGTTTTTAACCATTATTTTACTGCCTGTTTTTTCTATGTTAAATTTACTGTTGTGCCACCCTGAGCCTTTCTTGGGAAGGGCGGGATACAAGCAAGCAAGCAAGCAAGCAAGCAAGCAAGCAAGCAAATAAATAAATAAATAAATAAATAAAAAGGAAGGCAATAGGAAACCATCTCTGCTTCTCACTTGCCTTGAAAGGCCCTTTCTGGGGTCACCATAAGTAGACTGCAACTTGATGGCCCTTACGTACACATATTGGCTAATAACTGTTTTATCTGTTGAACTGTGTATTCCTGACTTAGTAGTTGGTTTTGGATTGCCTATTAAAATTGCCTATTTACTCTATTAAATTTTAAAGTTTATTGAAGGCTTGCTCTGAGTGTGCTATGTAGGATGAAAAGAGCTAGGTGTAAATGTGTTATTCAACAGAAATGCATAAATATTATATGCTGCATGTTAATATTTCATAGGTATTTCATTAATTACTTCTATGCCCCAAAAGTCTTATTTCACTGCATGATGTTCTATATATACTCTTGATCTGCTAATCAATCACTGAAATCTGCAATTCCATTTCCTCCAGAATCTTCTCATTGGCTTCAACAGAAGTTGAGTTGCCATGGAATGAGGTGGTTCTGGCACAGTTCTCTGAGGATGATTGATACAAATTTTACATTTTTTGAAAGAAAGGATGCTTAACTGAAACTCTTCAGGTGCTTTGGCATATCTGTCATAAAAATTAATAAGGTGCCAAGCACACAGTAACGTAATGACTAGGTAACTGACAAAAACACCTTGCTTTACAGATTTAAAGAAGTTGGAGAATTTTAATTAGCAAAACTGCATTGACAACACAGTGATCATTCTGGTGTCAATTTATCATAGTCCTTTTATAAGTTTCAAAGGTCATTTGGGTACAATGAAGACAAAGACGTATTGCTGTCTTTACATGGCTGTCTTTATTTCCTCTACCAACCCTTTCAGTGAAAGGTGATAACTAATTATTTTCCTTTCAGAGAAGGAGGGTAAAGTTGACAACTCATGCCCTGGGATGGTTCCTGTGCCGTGAGCAGATCACCATCAGGTGAAGTTTTTCCCATTAGAGTGCTGAACGTTTCCTTATTTTATTTGTAATTTACTTAAGGCTTTTATTAATCATCTTTCTACCTTACAGCAACTCAAAGTAGCATACAATATAAATAATAATAAATACTAAAATACATAAAATACATGACATCCACTAATTAAAATCAATAATTTAAAACTCCTGTAGGGAGGATTGTAAGATTTCATAAATGGAAAACTAAAAAATAAAATAAAAGAAGGAACTGCTTAAAACAAAACAAAACTCGTATTTGTAATCAATATAGTGCCCAAAGTAGAATGTCTGCAAGTTATTTTATTGATGAAGTGCTTTGCTAACAGGTCACAATGTCCCTCCAAGAGTTCCTCCGTCCATGGGAGAAGGTTTAACAGGTACCGGTACCTATAGCCACTAAAAATATCTGAATATGCTCAAATCAGCAAGTTCCAGTTTATAATCGAACTGATGTGAATAGAAATTTCAAATAGCAGCACCACATATAACACATTGCAGCAATCAAGCTAAATGTTACAAAGGATAGAAGACCATCTTTGGTAGATTCTGCAGAGGGCAAATATAATGGGTGTAGGATGCAATACAAACCATTTGCAGGGGGGACACCCCAAAATGAGTCTGCCCCATTTTCCCCCCTCTACCCTGGATTTTTGAAAATCACTAAACCAGAGATCCTTTTGCAAAATCCTGGATTGGAGCCGCTCCCACGTGAATGTCCAGCTAGGAAGTGCTTTATTCCCCTCCTTTCCACCTTCCTTCCTCCTTCCCTTCCACCTTCCTCCCTACCTTTATTCCCCTCCCTTCCACCTCCCTTTCCCTCTTTTCCACCTTCCACCTTCCTCAGTCAGGGAGAATCCGTCTGCCATTGCAGGGAGGTCCCTTTCCTTTTTTATTTTTTGTGTTGCACACACGCAGTTATGCAAGCACAGCTGATCGTATTGTGGGACAATTAGCATGTCTGTGGGGGGTTAATTTCTGCATGTCTGCGTAGATATGCATGCATTGCAGGAAATTAAAAAAAGAAGTGTCTCTGTGTGAAGTCATGAAAGCAACCCAGGTTGTTTCCGTGGGTTCCAATCAGTGCCTGCCTGCACAGCGCACATATGAACAAGAAAAAGGAAAATGACTTCTTTATAACGACTGCAACCCATTATACATTTGCTGAGTGGAGTCTGCCTTTGTGTTGCATGTTAGAAGCTGTAATCAAAGATCATTTTAAATTATTTTAATGCAACATTTTAAATGGAGAAATTGAAATTTCTACTCTGAATTTTTAAGTAATGTCTTAAAATGACTCCATTTCCATTTGCTTCTTCCCATGAACAGTTGAACATATTACGTTCAGCAGCCATGATAAACTGCAAGTGAAGCCTTGGATCTGTTCAGTTCACTGTCATCCAAGTCGAAATTTCTCAAATAGCTTTGTAACTGCACAGTAGCTATGGTGGTAGAGATTGAGTTCCTAGTATTGCAGGCACTTTTGCATTCACTCAGTAGATGAAACTGATTCTCCCCTGTAGTCATGGATGGTAAAGTCAAATAATTAAAAGATGTGGGAGGGGAATTACACCTTCCACAGGACTTTGCAAAAACACGCATGTGCAAATCACCTTGATAACACAGATTGAAACATTCAATACAAATCACAGGACTTAAAAAATAGTGTCTATAATCACTGATTTACTGTATTATTTGCTTACTATTTACATATACAATTGATTACTGAACAGCATGCAGTGAGACAGGTTTGTAGGGGAAGGGAAGCAAGGATTCCCATTGGGATGTATAAAGATGAGCTTGTGTGAAATACTGCCAACTGCACTGTTCTTTATTGTACTGTTTGAATATGCAAAATGCAACTGCACAAATGAATTCAAACTGCTCGCAAACAGCTGAATAAGCTAAGAAAATTGGGTCCCACTTTGTGATCAGCAGCAAAATATTAGCTGAACTGGCAGGTATTCCAGAATCCTTATTTTCCCTTACTCAAACCATGGTTCTTTATTTTCTTACTATTTTTTCTCCATGCTGAATAATTTCCATAAAATGTAAGCATTTTTTCAGTATGTATCAGAAAACATAAAGTATGCATAGATGCACTATACATATAAATGACACACACTGTACATATAAATACCATATAGTTTGTGTGTGACAATGTACAGTGTGTGCTTTTTATAAATGCATTTACAAAACCAACAGTGCAAAGTGGAAAACTGAAACTACTGGCTATATAGAAAAGGAATATAAAATTAAATGAAACAGGGAACACTCTTTCATCCCTAGCAATGTCCATGTATGTTTGAGCCAACCCTGAGGACTTGATATTCATCAAAACAACTGTATTTTTTCACCTTCTAATTATGCCTCAGAGGAGCCAGTGAACAAAAAAATGAAGAAACAGTAAAATTCTTTTGCCCTTAAGTAGACAACATAACAGAGAAAAATATTTTTCCCCAAAAAAAAATCAATAAAAAGCTTTTGCGAAAGGCTAATTTTGACTGTGGCACTTTGCAGCTGTGATCAGAATTTTTTTTCCTCTTCCAGATTTCTTTCATATATTTTTATAAACACACACATGCCACTGTGGGAGATAAAGAGCTGATAGAACTTGGTGCAAAAGCTTTTTTGCAAGTTACATCCTACCACTTTGAAAAAGTGCAGCGATAAAAAAAGGGACTTTTCAGAGACATTTTGAAAGGTAGGTACTGGGTTGAATGTTTTGTTTGCAATGGGGATGCTCAAGACCCCCAGCTTATGCAGTGCAATCTGGCCCCGTGCCCACCATAATGCTTCCAACCTCTTACCAAGTAGTTTATCCTCATTATTTAATCAGAAGGCCAATATCCCTTCCTTTATCAACAGCTACAAACAGCACAATATTTATCCAGGCAATATACAACCTAAAATTCCTAATAGGTGGGAATACAGGCAATGCCAGCCCTTGTGTTTGGAATCAGAGCCTCTGCTGGAATTCCACGGCAGATTAAGTTGTGGTAGGATATGATTTTTTTTTTTAAAAAAAAAGGAGTGTTCAATGACTTTCTTATGACTCATGAAAACATTACAACCCTCTGATCAAGTGTTTATCAATCGGTAGGATCCAAAATATGTACATTAAATAAGAACATTAAATAAGAGTGGACATTAAATAAGAGTGGATTTGCAACATCTGTAACATATAGCATTTTGTGGTGCTGCCACCCATCACAAATGATTTTCCACTTCCAAACACAAGACTGTTTCTTTAAATGGAGGCTGGTGAACCAAAAAATGATAAGCTTGCTTTAAAAAAAATACTTAGATTGGGTAAATCAATAGTCAAAGTAGGAAGGTGTCCTCACCGACCCTCGTTCCCTCATTGCAGGGAATTTTTTGAAACCCATCTCAAAACAGTATGCCAAACATCTCTCAGATCCATGATTTTTGCACTGTGCGCCACAGAAATCCAGTGTCCTTCAGAAGCTTACAATAAGAAGATTGGGAATAAACTTCCTTGCTCCCGTGTTGCCTATTTCCAACAAACACTTTACCATTACATACGTAATTACAGAAGAGTACTGGATATGTTCCATGGCATGCTTGCATTTCACACAAGTAATGGTATAATCAGGAGGTGTGTGAACTTTGTGCCCCCTTAATCCTTCCTAAAATCCTTCCAAGTGTTCTATGGCAACAAGTTACTGTGGAAAGGGTTCTTTCACATTTTAAATCTCCTTAAACTTCAAAAGTCACTGGGCTAGGAATTTTTTGTGCACTTTATTTAGCATAATAGCTAATCCTGAGGCTGAGGATTTGACTCATTACCACAATGCATTAATCAGTGTGATGACTCCATTGAACAATTAAGCACAGATTAAAGTTTACCCCTTTCCCAAAGCAATCGTTGCAGCTGGCGGGGGGGGGGATCCACCTGGACTTCTCAAGGGTCTACCACACAGATGCCTTTAATGTTAATTACATGTACTAAATATGGGTAACAAGAAACACACACGTGTCTTTTGATTTCTTATGTTTAAAGGTAGCTTGCTTTTTGGGATTAAATGGCTGTAGATTTTCTTCATAATGCAAAAAACCCAAGGCAATTGAAATTAACAATCTATATATATAAAAAGCTAACAGTGACTTTGTTAGTCACGCCCTAACGCCGAAACAGCTGGATGGATCGCCCCCAAATTTTCACATGACGTTCCTACCCATTGCGGGCAGGTAATCAGACCTTCAAATCGCAGAAAGTCCATACCTGAGCCAGGTAAAACATCTTTTTCCTGGCGCACCAAGCCATGAAGCTGGCTGTGTTTAACTGTCACCCTTAGAATGTTCGTGCAGCATGTCTGTGGCCTGAGGGCTTGGTATGAAGGCTTAGAATGTTCACTCAGATGGCTAGAGATGAGCAGTGAAAACAGTAAATAGGTAATACTGGTAGGTAATACGAGTGGAAGTGAAACACATACACACTTTGCTGTGTGAGACGTCAGGTGGGGTTCCCCCCCACACAAGCAGGTAACTTTCACTCTCTGTGCCTCACCCACTGCTACCACACAACACACATTCAGCTCATTCTCACACACCTCACTCTGCCCTCCCTCACATCCAACCACCACTTACCCACTTCCTCACCCATATTGACCACAGCTCTCTTTTACTAAAAGCGAGCTAGAGTTTGCCTTTTTCTTCTAAAAAATCCACAGGGTGGGGGCGAACCAACACTACCGGCTCTGCTTCTTTTGCACATGGCCTTTTAAGAACCCAGAGGAGCCGTGTGGAATTCCTGGATGCACAGGGATATTTTCCGTGCTCACCCTGGGATATTCTGACTGTGTTAAAATGGCCAATGAGGTAGTAAACCTGTGCCACTTCAGGCTATGGCTGACAGAATAGATGGTCAAATGCTCCTTTATGCAAATATTTTTACTGCAATAAAAGGCTATGTGTTAAAGAATGAGGTTCTAGCATTACAGTTCTTCCTGACATGCTCTCTTTTCATAAGTAGGGTGTGCGGGTGCGTGTGCATGCGCGTGCATGTGTGTGTGTGTGCGTGTGTGCATGGAGGAGGAGCCTTCAGCCTTGTGAGTTCCATCTGGAATCTGATGCTACACATATACTACCTCAATGAGAATTACACCTGGGATATTCTGTAGTACTGATGGATTGTTTATTCTCCTTATCATTTTGTTTTAGGAATATTACTGTAAGGGAAACTATTCTACTTCTCCAAATCTGATGAAGAGGAAAAAACTTTGTAGAAGGCCATTCCTTGTAGCTATCTATTTATTTATCATTGGACTTAGATGCCACCCTTCTCCTTGCAGACTCAGGGCAGCTTCCAGTCTTCCCATGGTAAATACAGAACAATACAAACAGAATATAAACGTGATTTAAAATTTAAAATCTACAGTAATCTAAAATGATGTCAGCACAAATTTCAGTTATGCCATATCTAATATCAGAAGGAAACATAAAATGAGAAGAATGGAAAAGTAGAGGAGGAGGAGGAGGAGGAAGAGGCCACAATGTGTGACACTTGTTGGCTTTTAAAATCTCACACTCAAGAGCCCTCTAGGATTCTCAAAAGAGTGCTCTATGCTGAGATTGTAGGACATATTTCATCAACTAACTGAGCTATTTAATTGATTAAAAAACAAGGCAGATAATTTATTTAAAATATTTGATTTTCTTATTGCCCCAATCCACAGTCTATATTGAATAGTGTCTGGTGAAGTGAAATGAAATTGTGTTACAGTTTTTGTTCTGCAAGTGGGAGCAATTTGCATTGTTGTTTGTACTTTATTTAGCATACACATCATGGATAACTCTTAAATATGGACATAATCAATTAAGTACAAAAACTAAAATTAAACAAATATATGGAGATACCTGGAACAGACGCAGGCGAAACATCAGGAGAAAATGCTGCTAGAAAATGGCCATACAGCCCGGAAACCACACAACACCCCTATGTTGTAGCATATTTTGAACTCTGGAAGGGAATTTTTAGAATTCATTATAATTCATCAATGGACAGCTCAAAAAAATGTTGACCCCCAATCCAAAGAAGTTTGCATGCAATAGCTTAAAGTAGCCTCCTCACTTGGTGACAAGGATAAGCAAAACATTATCTCCCATTTTGTTTCTTTTTCTATTCATTTAGATTTTTGTCAGTTATCTTTCTCTGTTTTTCTCTCTCATTTTTGTAGGTTCTTCTGTATTATTGTGTATGAATGGTTTTTATGCACAATTTTTATATGCAGTGCATGCAATTTATATGTACAATATTTGTATAATGTTGATTAATTGATACAAACTGATTTTTACAGGAAAAAACTGACAAGAAGAAGAATTAATGAGCAAAACTCAATACTTTTGATTTGATTTGTACAGAGAAGAGATTAATTTGAAGCAGGAACTTTCAAGTTGAAAGAAAAGGGATAAGGAATCTGAAACCATTCCTAAGACAACCACATGGATCCAATGTTCAACAGGGAGTATTGCAATCAGGATTGAATTTGCTACCAGAGCAACACTCATGCAAATGAACTGGGGGGAGGAATGTTTATATTCATAGTTGTTCTGCCAGGTAAGAATGAGTTGTCTTCAACATGAGACATGGAACTAGGGTAATTAGGTCATTGAAACATCACTGTATAAGCCTTGTTCACATGTTACAGTGAACACATGGCAACCTAGCCAAGATTGTCTTTTGTTTTGCTGTCAGCCTTGTTTATCATTGCCCACACATACTGTGCAAAGAAATTCCCAGCCTCAGCCCCCTTCCTGGATTGCTGTGAAGCCACTACCATGTTCAGAAAGATGTTGCTGAGCTTCAAAGGCACTTCTTTACATGCCCTATTCTGCCTTAAAGCAAGTGATAATCTGTTGCTGCCCGAGGGTGGATCACTTCTTGTGCGAGGCCCCTCTATAATGATACACATCACACCGTTGCTGGGGTAATAAATTGGCCATAGCCATTTTATTGAGCAGAAGCGTGAGGCTAAGCATGGGTCTGGATCTGGTCATGCGGGTACGTGCTACAGCTCGGCGGTGATTGCCCAGTCCCGAGCGCCCGATCTACACATGGGAATCTGCGAGGCGGCCGCTCCTGGCCAGAGATGTTTCTACTTTTCGGCCCGGTTCGACAGAGTGATGCGCCTCACTGTCACTGTTACTTACGTTCCCAAAGGGGAAAGTGGCGGCTCCCTAGCCCCCTTCCCCTTACCCTTCCAGATCAATGCCCATGCTCGCCAAACCGCCCTTGAACTGGACTGTGACAGAACAGCATGCATTAACCTTATAAAATAGGGTGAGGTGGGTGGAGCCGTCGATGGCCGGCAAGCACATGGCTTTACCAAGGAGGGCAAGTCCCTTTAAAGCCCTGGGCTCGCTCCTCCCTTTCATCCGGGTGGCGCTGCCCCTTCCCATAGTGGCTCCCTTTCCATTTCCGCCCTTGTCTGGGGCGAGTGCCAGCTGGGCTCGTTCCAATCCCCCACCCCGATCAGCAACTCCATACCATCGTGGTAATTCCACAGGCGCCTTTTGCTGCCCGAGGGTGGATCACTTCTTGTCTTGAAGCCCCTCTATAATGATACACATCCTGCCGTTGCTGGGGTAATAAATTGGCGCATAGCCATTTTGTAAGGCGACAGAAGCGTGAGGCTAAACATGGGTCTGGATACGGTCATGCGGGTACGTGATACAGGCTCGGCAGAATGAGTGCCCAGTCCGGAAACCTTCGATCTACTGTGGAGACTCTGCCGAGGCGTGGCCGCTCCTGGCCAGAGATGTTCCCCGGCCAGGTTCGACGTCGCCTCTTGTCACTGTTGCCGTTCCCAAGGGGAAAGCGCAGCATCCCAAGCCCACTGCCGCCCGCTTCCAGATCAATACCCATGCGCCAAACCGCCACAAGAGCACGGGGGCCTACCCCCGTCTCCCGCCAAACGCTTCCCTCTACCCCAGCCACTCCAGCAAAGCCCCCTGAACACTACGTATCCACAGGTCCATGCCCAGCTCCGATAAGTGGACGCCATCATCCCTGAAGCAAGCTGGATCTCGAAAGGAGATGAGCCGGATGAAGCGATAGTTCCACCGGCTGCCCAACCTGAAGCCGAGAGACGGCCCGGTTGATCTCCCGACGAGCTGCATCAACCCGCCCAGGGGCTCTGGCCCCGCACCACACCCGTCTCTCCAGCAGCTGTGACCAGAATATGGTGGTGCCAGGCAGAAGGAGGGGGACCGCTCCCAGGCCAGCCAGCATGGCATGTAGGACGCTACCCAGCCAGGGGTTGATTCTAGTGCGTTCTCCCCAAGCTGGATGCAGACGGCATCAGGAATGCCGAGGAGCTTCTTCGTTGTAGGAGGAAGTTTAGACAGTGACGCCTTAGCCCTTGTACCGGGTGCCTCGCCCAATGGAGCGCCGCCCTGCTGCTGGAGACCCATTGATTCTCCCACAGCCGGTGGCTGCGTGGCGAGACGCATGATGTACAATGTCTGTGACCCACGATCCAGACCTGCATTACCGGCTGGTGAAACTGGAACAGACAAAAGAAATGGGGGGGGGAACAAGTCAATGGGCCGGGAAAGGCATGGCTGTAGGCCATGAACCCCGCCACCCGGCCCAGAGCTACCTGTATGGCGGCCCCGAGGCTGAGCCACCCAGCATTGAAGCGACCCCGGACTACGAAGGAGTGCAGCCATTAGCGGGTTGGGACCCCCAGACTGGCCAGGAGGTGGCCCGGAGGGCGCGCCAGCCAACTGGTACCGGGACAGGGCAGTTGGGGTCCCCTATGGATGGTAGGGGGCCCTCCCCTGTCGGGCGCGCTGCCAGATAGGTGGCCATGGCCGCCACGGGACACGAGCCGCTCGCCGGTGCCGAAAAAAGGGTCACCAGGGCTCCCCGCGCCCTCTGGTCGGTCTTGGACCTTTTCAGCCAGATGAATAAGGCGCTGTCGCTCAGCTGGACATCCCGGACCCCCAGGGCCCTCCCCGCCCTTTCCCTGCAGGAGGCTGCTACTAGTGGTTGCAGCGGAAGGCTCCCCAGAAGGCCAGCGAGAAGGCCGCCCGGAACAGGAGGGCCTCGTACTGCGTAGAGCATACCACCTCAAGGGCCCCTAGGAGACGCCCGAGGAGACCCGTGGAAATGGGGAATCGCCCGTCCACCGGGCGGGAGGACACCCTGTCCCATCCCTGGAGGGCCCGTCGCGCTGTGAATGAGTGGGAGGGGGCGGCAATGCCTGCCGCCCCACAATAGAGAGGGCTCCTTGTTGGAAAATGCGCATGGTGCGCGTGGCCCATGGTGGTGTATGGGTTGCTGAGGTGCCATGGGCGTTTGCCCTCGTAGGTGGCTGATCGTTGCCCGCCCGGCAACCCTATGTCCGCCCAGAAAGTGGCGAGGGCCCCCCGGTATGCCCTCTGTGTCGATGGGGCGAGGGAATCCAGCACACCCTGCATCAGGGGCCGACGCCAAGGCTCCACAGGTCCTGCGGGAAGGGGTCCGGCCGGCTGCGGGCCCCCGGTGCCAGGGCCCGAAACCTCTCCTCCTGGAAGCGAGACAGCGCTTGTCCCGTGATCGGCTACTCGGTCCCCTGGAACATGCCACAAAAGTGATGTTATTGACCAAACAGCGAATCACAAACCGACGGACTAGTCGCATCACCCTAGCCGACCGGGAAAACTGCCTATTGATCACTCGCACCGTGGCCTGATTGTCGCACCAGAATAGCACCTTCTTGTCTCTAAAGAGCTCCCCCCAGATGTGAACCGCCACCAGGATGGGGAAAAACTCCAGGAAGGTGAGATCCCGCTGGATGCCCGGCGTGGCCCAGTCAGCAGGCCACCGCTGTGACCATCAGAATACCCAAAGCCCAGGGTTCACTGCGTCAGGGATTTGATCTACAGCACTGCTTCCAGGCATGAGCCGGGACTGCCACATGACCACCCCGTTGAAGTGGTCCAGGAACTCCACCCACATAGCCAGGTCTGCCCGCAACCCATTGGTAACCCGTACGTGGTGGTGGGGGGCGCGTGCCCCCCTGGTGGCCTGGGCCAACCGGGCGCAGAAAGGCCGACCCGGGGCCACCACCCTACAGGCAAAATTCAGGTGGCCCAGGACTATTTGGAGCTCCCTAAGGGAGCATTTGTTCTACTACTCCTTAGCAGAAGCGAAGTGTAGCCACTTTCTCCGGCGGTAGCCGGGAGGTGCCAGTGATGGTATCCAAAGTGATGCCCAAGAAGACCAGTGACGTGGTCGGGCCCTCGGTCTTGTCCTGCGCCAGGGGGACCCCTAGTTCCGCAGCGATCCCCTGAAAAGCCTGCAGGCGGTCACCACATTCAGCCGTGCCTGCCCGCCCAGCAAACAAAAAATCATCCAAATGGGTAGGTGGCCTTGGGGTGGAGGCCCGGTCCCTCGCTGCCCATTCCAGAAACGTGCTAAAGGTCTCAAAGGCAGCGCAAGCGACTGAGCACCCCATGGGCATGGCCTTATCCACGTACCAGCTACCCCCAAATTTGAACCCGAGGAGGCAAAAATCCTCCGGGTGAATGGGAAGGAGGCGGAAGGCCGACTGAATGTCACATTTTGCAAGCAATGCCCCGGGACCGTGGGACCCGAGATAGTAGCCACCCATTGGTCCAGCGATACATGCTGCGGAGCATAGAGTGGGGTTAATGCCGTGCGTTCACCAGCGAGGCAGGTAAGACAAGTGGTGCTTATTAACCTGGCCTCTCCAGACTTCTTTGGCACCACAGAGGAGAGACCCGCTGGGATTTACAGGGAAGGGAGGCTCAGGGAGCGGCCCCGCTGACCCGGCCTGCCCTAAGCTCTTTGTCAATCTTGGCGGCAACCACGGCCGGGAGGTCACGCAAACGGACAGGTTCCATGCAGCTGGCAGCCGGGGGGGCCTTCAGATCTGAGCCCCGTTGAAACCCCTCGAGGAGATAGTCAGCCAGCGGCGATGTCTGGGTATCTGGCCAATGAGAGGCATATGGCGTTGAGGCAGGCCGGCGTGTTGAGCCAGACACGCCATGTGGGGCCCTAGGGGGAGGAGCTCATTTCGCTGTGAGTTACCCGGACCCCAACACTTGGCCCCAGAGCCGGGCATTATTCTGAAAAAGCTGCACCGCATAGCCCTTCTAGCAGAACTCCGCCGCTTGCGTGTGTTGTGTTATTGTTGTTATTGTTGTTGGGATGGCGGCCATGGCAGTGCTCACAGGCGTGCTCGTATTTGCACCGCGCCCTGGTGCACCTCCCCTGGTTGTACTCCCAACACACCAGCCGCCCCCGCCCTTTCTTGCCCCCACTGACGCTGGCCCTTTGTTACAACGCGGGTGCCTGGCGCTATGCCTGAACCAAAGTCCAGACCCGTTGATCAATAGCATTCCACAGAGTGGTGTCAGAGTGGGAAGCATGGCGGAATCCCTAAATTAGTAGTCGATGGCAGCTGCGTCCCAGCCGATAGCCTTCTAGCCTCCAGGGCGTTGCCCAGATGTTCCCAAAGCTGCGCCCTATATTAGAGGAAGGCGTCGGCGGATATCATAGCAGCATATGCCCGATAGCCATCAAGCCAATTGTCAAATGTACGCTCAGCCTTCCGCTTCTTCCTCGACTTGGAAACACGCCCAGTAAGTCCCGGTGGGCCGTCCGGCCGGCCCAAGGCGAACACATCCACCATGTACCCCGCTAGAATACATCCCGCACCTTCGCGGAAAGATACCCCGGTGGGTGGCCCGGAGCAACCCGGCCTGTATAATGCCAGCTGACAGTTGGGGGGAGGGTCCGAGGCCAATCAGGCGCACAACCCCTCCTCCGCCCGGTCGTTGAGCCAAGCAGGTAGCGCCCTGTAGCAGCCTCCCGGATTTGCACCAGGTATGTGCCATCCCACCACGTGCCCAGGGTGGTGGAGGTGGTGCCTCACTGTCAGAGGAGGAGCTCTCGGAGCGGCGGTGGGATCCCAGCAGCAACGTGAGGAGGAGCTCGTGATGTGTAGCCAGCCCGCCCAGAGCCCAGTCCGCCCTCACTGGCGTGCCCAAATGTGACAACTGGTGGCCGCACCGGGGTCTCCTGTAAAGAAGAAAGAGCCCCTCTCCCCGTGCGGGGGCCCGCCACATCGTGCAATCCGCCATCCGTGTGCTCTGGTGGCGGGGAAGGGGAAGGGTGCCTGTGCCCCCTCGCGCCTGGGGGGGCATCTCGGAACACTCTGGCGAGATCCTCCATCACCCTGGTATTCTGTGCGAGGAGGCGGCACATGCCCTCCCATGGTGCTCCTGGGGGGGGGGCGCCCCTTGGCCCGAGCCGCCCGGCCAAGCAACAGCGACAGGGGCCCCCTGTCCCAACACCTCTGGAGCCTGCCGGAGGGGTGGGCGGAGAGCGCCCACGGTGGGCACTGGGTCCGGCGACAGGCGAGTCTTGTAGGCGCCCCCCTCTGGGTGACCCTGTGATTGACCCCCAGCGCCCTCTGCTGGGCACGCCCGCCCGTGGGCCCAGGAGGCCTGGAGGGATCTAGCCTCAGCGTAGCTAGAGCCATTACTAAGGAACAGGAAGCTGCGGGCTGGAGCACACGGATCACCTACTGGAGGAGGCTGCGGAAGGGGGGCGTTGGGAGAGAGGGTGTATTATGGTGCCAGATTTTCACCCCCCTCCCGACCCACATCCCCGAGAAACCCAGCGCTCGCCCCAGTGGCCGGGGTGGTGGCGGCATGGGGATGCTCCCCTGCCTTGCAGCAAGGGGGGTGAAGCGCTCCCAGCCCAAGCCCGGAGGAAGGCGGGGACAGCGCGCCAGCGAGTAGCCTTGGGCCAAAGAACCCCCACCGCCCATGCGCGGGGTGGTGTGGAAGCCGAGCATGTGGGGCGCCGCCCCCTCCCATGAGGCCCGAGGGAGGGAGTGCGAGCGCGCCCGGCCTCAGCAAGGCAAAGCCTGCCCCTGCTATGGCGCAGGGGTGGCCTCCCGGCCTGGCGCTGCAGCCCCCCTGATGGGGGTGGGGGGGGTGGATGATGTGCCTTGCAGCTGCATGAAGCGCAGGGCACAGAAAGCCCCCCCCTCCGCTGGAGCAGGAGGGGCGAAGGCCGCGTGCCCGGCTGGAGCCGGGCGCGGGGGAAAATCCCCGCCCCTGCCTCAGAGCAGGGGCGGCGAAGCAGCCTCCCGGTACAGTCGGGAGCAGAGGCCCCCCTCCCACTGAGTGGGAAGGGGGGGGGTCGCGCGCCCAGCTCCAGCCGCCCGCAGGGAAAATTCCCCGCCCCTGCTCCAGAGCAGGCGTGGCGGCTTGACCCGAGCCGGGCTTGAAGCCCCCTCCGCTGGAGTGGGAGGAGGGTGAGGTACTTGGCAGCCCGGCTGGAGCGGTGAGGCCGCCTGCTTTAAAGCAGCTCCCGGCGGCGAGGCAAGCCCCTCCCACTGGGTGGGAGGGTGAAGATGCCAGCGCCCGGCTGGGCGGTATCCCGCCCCGGCACAAAGCAGGCGCTGGCAACCTCCCGGCCCGGCCGGGAGCAGCCCCCCTCCCACTGGAGTGGGAGGGGTGAAGGTAGCGCGCCCGGCTGGAGCCGGGCGCGGAGGAAAATCCCCGCCCCTGCTTCAAAGCAGGGGCGGCGTAGCGGCCTCCCGGCCCGACCGGGAGCCGAAGCCCCCCCTCCCACTGGAGTGGGAGGGGTGAAGGTAGCGCGCCCGGCTGGAGCCGGGCGCGGAGGAAAATCCCCGCCCCTGCTTCAAAGCAGGGGCGGCGTAGCGGCCTCCCGGCCCGACCGGGAGCCAAAGCCCCCCTCCCACTGGAGTGGGAGGGTGAAGGTCGCGCGCCCGGCCGGAGCCGGGCGAGAATCCCGCAGGGCGCCACGGGCATGGTGCTCCCCATGCCTGCTCCTGCCCAGAGGCGGCGGGGATGGCCTCCCGACCTGGTCGGGAGCTACCGCTGGAGTGTTAGAAGCGTGCGGCTACAGCCGTCGCGCCAGCTGAAAAGTCACTCCCACAGCTGCGCGCCCGAGGTGAAGCCAGTGCGCCCCATCAGCGCGCAGAGTATGGACTGGGAGCGGCGGCCCGGCTCCAGCCCGGCGAAGGGAAGCGCCCCTCCCCCCATCTCTGTGGGCGACTGGAGCCAGGCCAGACTGCCCGCCCTGCAAGCAGCCGGGCGGCAGGGCAGGTGGGGCTGGCCGGTAAAGTCGAGTCGCGTTGGCCAGGAAGGCCTGCTAGTAAACCAGACGAAAGTGGTAGTCCCCCCCCCCACAGGTAAGGAGACAACTACCCAGTCTTTATTGAAAAGGAGGTGCGCCTCCACACCGCAACAATCTGGAGTGCTGGACAAATCGTCGGCCGACAAGCTTACCTTGGCTTGCACAAAGGAGGGCAAGTCCCTTTAAAGCCTCGGCTCGCTCCTCCTTTCATCCGGTGGCGCTGCCCCTTCCCATAGCGCCTCCCGTTCCATTTCCGCCCTCGTCACAGGCAGTGCCAGCTGGGGCTCGTTCCAATCCCTGCCCGATCAGCAGCTGCATGCCTCGTGGGTAATTCTGAAGCACCAGAACATACCCTCCATCACACCCGATGGCTTAGGATGCTCGCTGCTGCTCTCTACCTATGAGTAAGCAAAGTGTCCTATTCCTGCCAAACTAGTTATGGCCTAAAGTTTAAACAGTCAATGACCAGTGTAGTTAAGCTACCGTATTCCTAACCAAGCAACCTGAACATCGCAAAGCAGGAGAAAAAAAGCCTCCCCAAAAGCCAATCAGGGAAGAAGTCCAAAAATTTGACCTTGAGCCACATTCACTCTTTTTCACGTTAGGTTTTGCTTTTGTTGCAGAAAGCCAGAAGCTAGAAAGCTCCAATGTCTCTCTGGCCCTCCCTAGTCTCTGTGCTCCAGTACACACTGATGTCTCTATTACTCCCGTGAAGCTGCTGGAAAATGAAATGAGAACATATTTGCTTTCAATTTTGTTGTACATATACATTATCTACATAAGATTTATAAATGCACTTGAACAGCAAAGACTCATCTGATAAATATTGCTAAATTGCTTTGTTATCAGTAAAAACTAGGTGTTACGTTATCTGTCACTTCCACACTTGGGAACTGACTGTTAGCTGTAGGGGTGCTGGACTGATCATTGTCTTAACTGCTTACAGGAAGAAACGCTACTAGCACAAGGCCTTTGCTACCATGGCAACTGTCTAATAATTTGCTGGGTAACATTTACGTGATAAACAAGCTCAGAAATCACTGTTGACTCACACCAGAAGGGGAAAAAAATAAAAGAAACTCCCATATGCTTTCTGTTGAACTTTCTAAACAGCAGTCTCTCCTTGTGGCTCAGAGGTTTCTGATTTCTCATTAGAAGGTGCTCAGTCTTCTCCAATAAGTAATAACATTAAGCAATTCCCTCACCCCAACCTGACTTCTTAAAGCATTAAATATTGAACACAATTTAATTTAATATAGGGAGGAGTTAACTGTATTTTATCCAACCACTGCATTGCACAATTAATTAGGAAATGTATTTGCAGCATTCTTACATTTTGTACCTTCCGAAGTGACCTATTTTATAAGCACAACTATCATTTGGCTACTTCCATTCTAGTTGCTGCCATGCACAAAATGCATGAAATCATAACTAAATACTATACCTATCAAATGCATCTATTTGGTTAGAAGAATGCTGGTTTTCATACCAGATCAGAAATGACTGTGTATTGGGATATAGAGTCCTCACACTCCTCACACAGCCCATGTGTGAGCATTCTTCAGGTGCACCAATACCTCTGATTTCTATAAGGTATAAAAATGTAATTGCAGTAGAAGCTCTTAAACTTTTGGCAGTTATTCAGGAGCAACTTTTACTACATCCAAGATTTATTCATCAAAATATTTATATACCACCTTTCCCATAGTACAAGGTAGCTTGCAAATTCATATTTAGAAATACAAAATATAATACAATCCCACATGAGCCCCTGCCCTCAAACATTCTGGCTGCTTCTGAGAGTTTATTCTATGCCATTACACCCCTTTCCAAACCCTGCCCTCCCTGGGCTCATTCCCCCAAAATCCAGGATTTCCCAACCAAAATGGCTACTCTACACTAAAATCTGAATAACAGCCTCTAATGTACAGTGAGTTCTTATGGAGCACAGAGCAAGCCTGTTGGATCAAAGTGTTCACCCTATGGTGGCCAAGCTGCTACTGGCAGAGAATCCCCTGCCCCTGGGCTCACCTACCCACCACCAGTTGGCCTGTAGGGGGACTTACCGGCAGCAGAAGAGGCCTAGCTCAGTGATTCAGCCCTGTTGCTAGCAAAACAGAAATGTCATTTCCAACACATGATGGAAGTGACATCATCCCATCACCAGCAACCTGCTGATACGTTGGTAGTTGGGCAAAAACTGTATGGTAAAAATGGTGCTGTGCAAGAAGGTAGGAAAGGGGGCCTCCCAGGTTTAATCCCCCATTACATTTCCGAAGCTCCGCCTCCCATTTGTGGTTTTTGTAGTGTTACCTCCCAGGTTTGGTGAGGTTTGGTTTAGGGGGTCCAAAATTATGGACTCCCAAGGGGGTGCCCCCATCCCTCATTGTTCCCAAAGGGAGCGAATAGAAGATGGGGGCTACACATTTGAGGGTCCATAACTTTGGGCCCCCTGAACCAAACTTCATCAAACCTGGGAGGTATCACCAGGAGAGTCTCCTAAAGATACCCATAAAGTTTGGTGCTGCTAGCTTAACAATTGCACCTCTGACAGCAGGCACCCTCCAAATTTCCCCAAATTCTCCTTTTAAATCCACACCTTTTGGCATGGATTTAAAGGGAGAATCTGAAGTCTCCAGTTTAAACATTGAAAGGGATGCTGTTTCAGGGTGGGGGATAATCCACCCCAAAACAGCATCAATGTTGTTTTAACTGGGAACCCCAGATTCTCCCTTTAAGGTGGATTTGAATGGAGAATCTGGGCTCCCTAGTTTAACCACCATTGAAAGTGATGCTGTTGGGGGTGGATTCCAGCATCACAGCGGTTGCCCTTGGGGGCCCTGCAAAACTCAGATTTTGAACCAGGCTCCATTTTCCCTAGCTATGCTTTCCCTCCCCTCCCTTGCATGCCACCCCTCACTCCCTCCCCTTCCCTTGCATGCCACCCCACCCCTTCCTCCCCTCCCTCCTCTAGGCTGGGTGGGCCAGGTCCAGATGCCGGGCCCCCTCCCCTTTCCTCCCCACCCTTGCATGCCACCCCTCACTCCCCTCCCTTGCATGCCACCCTTCCCCCTCCCCCTTTCTCCCCTCCCCTACCTCCACTACCCCCTCCTTCCCCTCCCTTGCATTCCACCCACTCCCACTACCAGCTGCCGGCTGGGACCCCAGCCGGTGGGGGGGACAAGACGGGCACGGCAGGGGAGTCTGCCATCCCTGGCCTCAGAGAGCTGCTTTTATAAGCACTGAGGATGGGGATGGGGCTTGGGGAGGTGTGGCCACACCCCCGGGGGTGGGTGGAGGCATGGCCCCACCCTCCAAACCCACACCATTAAAAATCTATACCTACGTTACTGGTGCTGCAATACCAGCAACATAGCTGAAATGCCAGGCTTGGCCTCCCTTGCTATCAATAAGTACCTCTCCACTAGATTGCAACCTGTTCACTCTCACCTAATGGATTGGCAGATTTGAGCATTAATTCACAAAGTCCATTATCCTAGCTGAAACAGAAAAAGGAGAACTAGATCTGGGTGCTATCAAAAGCAGAGTTGCATGACCTTCATTCTAGTTTTCCTTGTGCAGGGAATGGTATCTATGCCAGCACTAAGATTTAGTAGGCCCTGTGCCAGATACCTTCAGAGAGGCTATATAAAGCAGAAAATATTTCATGCTTCCTCTGACCATCTGTGGAATGTACCTGGATGTAAAGTTCAGTCTGTCTGAATGACTAGTCTCCCATTAATACTACTAAATATTAAAGCGTACAAGGATCTAAGAAAAATCTATAAATGGTAATTCTTACTAACCATTCCCCAACACCTTTTTACTTCCCCATCCCTTAATTGGCATGTAGCTGCTCTCAGCATGTTGTCTTGTATGCAGAATGGCTAGTTCTCACTAGGCCATTATGTTTTGCCTTGCCCACTTTTGCTGAATTTGTAAAGTCATATTTTTCTGCAAGCCTTGAAGGTTCCCTGAATAAGGAGACATTACATTTCTTGTAGATGGGTTGTTTCTATTACTATTACAATTTAATAGGGGATACCTACTTCTCAGCCTAATCCAGAGGGCTGCAGTGGTGAGGGATGGCATCGCTGCCTCTCTGCCTCCAGAGGGAATCCAGGTGGTGTGGGAAGGCAGTGAAAGAAAGAAAAATCCCAGCCACCGGATAATCCCCCATAGACCACAATGGATTCCCCCCTCCCCCTTTTGAATGGTGTAAGTCAGACTCCTGCACCGGGAGAGTTCCCAGGTCAAAAGCTCAGTGGAATTTGGCTAATGCCCCTAGCCCACCTCTAGCTTTGCCAGCATATACCTTTAGGCTGGTGTGGCTCTGGGGCAGGCAGCCTCTTCTGGGTCAGATGCCATACACCCACCACCACCCTTTTTGCCCTCCCTGCTGGCGTAGGTGTGCTGCTCCCAGATTGTGCTTTGCTTCCCCCTTCCTACATTGGGCTGTTACTATTGATTAGATGTAGTGATAGGGTTGGGGGTTCATGAGGAATCACTGCAGAGGGGAAACATCACAGTGGAAATCCATTTCACCCTCAAAATCTCATCTCACTATCTCGGGAACTTAAGAAAAATGATTTCTCCTGCTTTCCCTTCTTCAAATTTCCTTTTACTTACCTTCAGCTGTTTTCAACTTCCTGCCCCTTATTTAGTCTTCATCATGTTGTTTATTTAACTTTTTTTCCCCTTTGGACAAATTTACAAATTCAATTTTTTTCTTCAAACCTGGGGATGCCCTCAAGTTAACAGTGTCCCCAAGCTTGTCTCTGCATTGCTTCAGTGCACCACTTTCACCCTCCAGCAAATTTACCATTAGACTTAGTGGTTAAAGGAAATGCAAAGAATTGACTTAGTTTTTTCCATCCCACCCCTCATTTTGAATAAAGAAGTCCAATGTTTTTGGCTCCATTTTAGTTTCTGTGAAACTTAGCTTCACATTGCCAGCCCAGCTGAAGTGTTCAGTCAAGAGTGAAAATTCAGCCATAACTGCTGACATTTACTTGTGGGAAGTGATATTATGTGATAAAGAGGCAGAGATCAAGATGGCAAAAATAGATTGAAGCTTCCTGGAGCCCTCCTATGCAAGGTCATTTATGGTACACTTAGAAACTTTCAGGCATTGCTCATAATCTAGTCTTTTGAGTCCATAATATTTGTGGCATAAAATCACAGGCTGTCTGGAATAGAGGTGCAATGCATCATCCTCTTCTGATACAAAACGGGATCATACAGACACAGACATGTCTATCCTAAGTACATCCTGTACCTAAAACAACTGAAACAGGTGTTTGATGAAACTGTTTCTAGGAAACCTGCCAAGGAACAAGAACTCGCTTCTTTGTTGAACTGATCTTATGTTTTGCATGAAGTTTAAATCCCTGCTCTCTGCCAAATTCAAATTTAATCTCTGCCCTCTCTAGGTTAAAAAAAATCTGATAGTGATGTGCACTAAAATTCTAAACAGTTATCCCCCAAAACTGCACTGCATTACTTCAAGTTTTGATCAGGCAAGGTAGAATTAGCCACTGTTTATTCCCCTCATTTTCCCTCACTTGTTTCTCCTCTTGTGTTATTCTGTACCTCGTTTCCCTATTTTTCACCCTTCTTAATGCCTCATAGCAATACTTTCCTCCATCCAGTAATTTGACTCTTTCTTTTGCATACTCCCTCTTTCTGTGGCTTTCTGGCCCAGCCCAGCTGCCATTCTCCTTCACCCACTGTCCCACCATCCTTTCACTGAAGCTTTCCTCCTCCTCTTCCTCCAAACCAGCTTCAGTTCCTCCCACACTAGACCTAACGCTTTATCCTTGTTTCACACTCTCTCTATTCCCCTTCTGCTCTTTCCTAACTTTCCCAGCTGTCTCCTTTTCCTAAGTAATTTTATCCTCAATTTTCAGGAGGCACTGTAAATGCAACCATGAACAGGTGGTCTCTAAGACCTTACCTGTAGGTGGAACACATTTAACTACAATTATTGTTCACACTAGGATTTATTCAGTTTCAACTGCAGCTTGAACTGTCCTCTTTTCTTGCCATTCTCTATCTTCTTCCCAGTTGTCAACAACCTTTGACCTCTCTCTACTTTCCTAAGGGTCCAATTGTGCACTTGTGGAGACACATATGTTTGAAACCACTGTCTCCTTAATAGTGCCTTAATAGAATAATGATATTGTAGTGGGGTTGCCAAATCCAAATTGGAAGATTCCTGTAGATTTAAGGGGTGGATCCTGGGGAGGATGGGATTTGGGGAGTTGAGGTTGCTCAGCAGAGGGTCATAGAGGCTACCTTCCAAAGCAACCATTTTCTCCTGGGAAACAGATCCTTGTTGCCTGGAATAAGTTGTAATTCTGGGAGATGTGCACTCTCTATCTGGAGGTTGGAACCCTAGACAAAGAATGATACAGTTGTGTTTGGAGGCAAGGCCATCCACCTTCTGGTAATATCTGGGATGAAGAAGCTATGGTATTGTTTTAAAGATGGCTGCAGGAGTTGTCTCTAGGCCCCAGTTGTATATATGTAAATAACATCTGAAGTTTCTTCACAAGAGCTGGAATTAGTTGTTTGTGGAGCCTGGAGGGATGCTTAAGCTAAAATTCCCATTTTCACTTACCAAATAATAGGTGATAAGGGGGCATTCATGTATGGAGTTCGCAGAAGAAAATGAACAATCCCATAAAATCTTATCTAACTTGAAGCTTACTACTTCTATAACTTAAAATTTCTTGGATTATACATTAGTTAGAGCAGTTTTAAGTGAATATTTTTCTCTTTATGATTTACTGTTCCTTACGTTAAAAGACCTCTTTACATTAAAAAAAAACCACTTTACTTTTCCGTAAGTTAAAAGACCACCTTACGTTAAAAGAAATATTTTGACAAGGGGGAAAGCTAAAAAGTAATCATGGTCTTGTTAGTATCCACGACTCCCTTTTCCCCTCAGTAGTTCTTTAGTTACTTACATTTCTTTGGGACTTTTTATACAGGATGCCTTCATTGGCACTGAACTGTACGGTTTCTAGATATTTGCTAGCCATGTACAACTATGTGAAGGCACTGTTGAGATTGTGAGCCATTTTGGAATACTTTGCAATGCAAGTCATTTTGCATGCATGTTGACTGTAATTCCCTGTATTTAGCCTTTACATGGTACAAGACCAGTCCCTTGTGAAGTCCCAATGGACATCCCTTTTAGAAGATGATACACTTTATTAACCTTCATTTAACATCTGTCCATGCTGTAGCCAGATGTAACCACCCAGCCTCCTGCACATTTATGTAATTAGCACTGATCTTATTGATTTCCTCTTAATGTGTGTTATAAGCGGCAAATTTTATAAACACAAAGCAGGAAAGACTATAATGCAATTATCGGGTAAGAAATTTAGAAAAGGACTGCCACCCATAGACTAAAATGAATATAACACAACAGATGCTATTTGTCATCAAAAGGAAAGAATAAAATGTACTTCTCTCAGTTACATTAAAATGGCTCTTTCTCTCTTACTGCTCAACTTAGTCTATTTGATATCTTTAGCAGATTTTTATGGTGCCTTTCTTCCCTAACAAGGCCTCCAACGAGGTTCACAATAAAGTCAATATAAATATTTAATTTAAAACAGAGACATATTATGTTCAGCTGTTATATCCATCATGAAATTCACAGACACCTGAGGAAGAACTTCCAAATTCACTTCTGAATTTCCCCTTAGAATCTAATGACAATCTAGGAACAAGTGGAACATTTCATCAGAAATGTTGCTACTCTGTTTGCTTTACTCCTCTGCCCAGTTTCTTAGATAATTTGCTTAAAGATAAACCTAAGAAATCTCTTCAAATGCTTTGTTGTGTGAGGCAGGAAACAAATTTTAACTGCCGAAAATTAAACCAATGGGAGAGCTGGGCTCTGAATTCCAAATAATGTGTCTAGTCTTGTTCAGAGTTCAGCCCAATATATTCCTACTCTGTTTGATCCATCCACAATGGCAGAAAAAGGGGGAAGACTAGTCCCCAGTGGTTGTCACTGGCATCAAGTATCTTCGATTGCTAGGAATTTAGATATGTTGATGCTTTTCTTTCCTTTTACCATTGTGGATTTTTTAGGCCTTTTCAATCTTTAAATTAGATCTGTCTTTACTCCACATACACCATTCCTTTTCTTTGTGTACACTGTGGCAGAACAGGCCCGCTTTGATTTGCAGGCTCTATTCCACCCAGATTTATCCCAGGATTTCCCAACTCCTCCTAGAGGGGTTTCCCTGGCATTTTCCCTACTCCCCAAATATCCCAGGAGGAAACCAGGATCATACATACCGAGATGTTTCTATCTTGGTTTCTCCCTCCACACGGCAGTCCATCAGTACGTTCAGGCCAGGAGGAAGAACTTGCATAGCCCCCGGTTTAGGTTCATTTTCCTCACCGATGTTGCTGCACATGCGCGAACTGTCCCAGGAAAAATAAACCAGTCCATCTTTCCTAGTGTTTGCATGGGAGCTGGATCAGCGCAGTTTTTAAAAAAGAACCCCCAATTTTATAAATTTTTAAAAGGCATGGGATAAGGGAAATCTCATGGGGTGGGCACAAGATAGACCTGGAAGCCATGCGGAAATCACAGCCGAACCAGGAAGATTTACCTCCTTATCCCAGGATATATTGGCCATGGGGGAAATGCCCCTCTGTCCCTGTAAGGTAACTGCTGCCACCATAGAATCATTCAATCACTAGCAGGATACCCGTGTTTCACTATGCATACTTCATCACAGCCTCTCTATGAATTTCGGGGTGACATTCAGCATACTTCTTTACAGCCTGTTTGTGAACTTTGTCTGTGGACTGATGGGTTGGTTTTTGCATACTTTGCAGCAGCTTCCTGTAGTTGTCTTTTTCTAATGCAATGTGTAAATTGCTTTCTGCGTTTAATTCCTCTTCTCCCTTTAGCGGTTTCAGTAGAAGGAACAGGTTCGCAAGCATTGAGGAGGGCGGTGTTAGAATGCAGTTGGCGCACCATTGGATCAATCATGCTTGTTGTTTGGTGGGCATTAGCAGAACTTGTCGATGCAACAAATGGAGTTAGCGCTTCAAAGTGCCCTTCATTAAAATGTCCTGTGAAACGGAGCTATATAAACGTGAAATACCACTGACTGACCGACCGACCGACCGACCGACCGACCGACCGACCAAAAGAACTTAAAAACCATCAAAAATACCGTGTTGAAGGACATGAAACTCACGGTGTTTAACTGTCACCCTTAGAATGTTCGTGCAGATGGCCAGAGTTGAACAGGAGATACCTAATAAGTCAAGTGGAAGTGAATATTTTGGAAAATCCTTTCTTAGCAAGCACCTGAGGCACATAACGAACCGGTGTGCCAAATTTCAACTTTGTAGTTTCGGTGGTTTTTGAGTTCTTTTGATGAGTCAGTCAGTGAGTGGTATTTCACGTTTATATATATAGTTGGAAGAGAACACAAGGGTCATCAAGTCCAACCCCCTGTCATGCTGGCAGTTGGCAAGCAACTATTCCTGCAGGGGTTCACCAGGTCATAAACCATTCCTGTGGTACCCAGAAGTGGGGAAGCGGGAGACACAGAGATAAGACCTCAGAGTTGGAAAGAAAGCTGAGGGCATCTGACCCTCCCCAGTAGGAAATTCCTATGAAGGTCTTCAAAATTTTTATCAATGACTTATATGATGGAATAGAGGGCATGCTAATCAAATTTGCAGATGACACCAAAGTAGGAGGGGGAGCTAATATTCCAGAGGAAAGGGTCAGAATTCAAAATGAACTTGATAGATTAGAGAGCTGAGCCAAAACTAACAACATGGATTTCAACGAAGATAAATGGAAGAAACTGCACTTAGGCAGAAAAAAAAATGAAATGCACCAATATAGGTTGAGGGATACCTGGGTTCACAGCAGCACATGTGAAAGGGATCTGGGAGTCTTTGTAGACCACAAACTGAACATGAGTCAGCAGTGTAATGCAGCAGTCAAGAAAGCTAGTGCAATTCAGGGCTGCATCAATAAGAGTATAATGTCTAGACTGAGGGACGTAACAGTAACACTCTATGCTGCATTGGTCAAATCTCATCTGGCATACTGTGTCTAGTTCTGGGAGCCATAAGAAGGATATTGACAAGCTGGAATGAGTCAAGAAGAAGGTGACCAAAATGGTAAAAGGTGTGGATTCTATGCCCTATGAGAAGTGGCTTAAGGAGATGGGTGTGGCCCGTTCCACACGGGGCTCGCAAGTGGGGGTGCACTGGCATACTTGATGCTGGTGCACCCTCCCAGGACTGTTTGCAAGGTGCCCTTTGAATGGCCCCGAGGTCCCAGCGGCCCATGGAGCCGCGTTTGCACGGGCCCGCAGACAAAGATCCCCTCTTACCTTGTCTTCCAGCTGCCATCGCACTGGAGAGGCCAGGGGACACACCCAGTGGTGGGATTCAAACAATTTAACAACTGGTTGTTTACAAGCACCATTTTAACAACCGATTCTGCCGAAGTGGTGCAAACCTGCTGAATCCCACCACTGAGGAACCTCTACTCTTATCATCCCCAGAAATGGGGAGATCAACCCAAGACCATCTGAAATACTTAAACAGAAGAGCAATTCCAGCATACTGATGATTTTCATTTGGATTCATCCAGTAGAAAGAAGGGAACTTAATTTTATCAGTCATCACTGGATCTAAGGAGCTAATCCGAGGAAACAAAACTTGTTTTTAGTGCCAAGAAATGCACCACCCAGATTTTTTTAAACCAAGAGTTACATCTTTGATGCAACTAATTTAGTCCTCCAATAAATATCACAATCCAAATTGTTAATTGTTGGTTTTATACATACATACTTTAAAAAATGTTGTGTTATCTTTTTTTAATCTGAATTGTGTACAGAGATGGATAATATATTTATGTTTATGTATAATGATTAAGATGTGTAATATGAGAAAGCTCCACTAACGCATCAACTAATTGTGGGAGCAAGTCAGCAACTGCAGCAGAAGTATTTTGACACAATCTTAATGAGCGCTCCAGTGTGCCTGAGACAGAGGTTTCAGGGTCAGTTGTGGCAAATCCTGTAGGGCCATTTAACAGCATTTTGCTGTTCCAGAAAAAAGTGCCTAAATATGATGTAATGCTTTAAAAAATTCCTTGCCCAGCCAGAACTGTCTGCAGTATGCAACAATCTAAGATTCCAATTGTGGGAGGAGCAAAGTTCAAAGGACACCTGAGTATTTTTTTTTCTAGAACTGTGCCTTGCACTCTCTGGCACCAGTCATTATCAAATCATCCATACTTTTCCACCATGCTCTCAGACACAATACTTGCAAGTCCTTTTCCCACCCCCAAAATCCACTTGATGTTGACAGATTTCCTTTTAACAACGAGAAGGGGAAATGTGTGTGATTAGAGTGGGCAAATTGTACACTGGCACCTTGGAAAGAACATAGCAGATGCTTGCGTCCTCAAATAATCAATCACAATAAAACAATGTTTGCAAGTTCTGATAAAAATGAAAAATAATTTCACAGTAGGGGTGAGCATCAGCATTTGCCCCACTTCAGCCAATGTGGACACTAGCACTGCTACAAATCTACCCCCAAACCACCACCATCCATAAACTACCTTGTGCTACATCTATCTTGGCCTTCACATATTTGTTTTAAAAATGGGTCATTTCCAGAAGGCATTTGGATAGCATGTCTAAGGGTTGGTTGCTTTAACCTTTCTTTGGACAGCTGTATTTTTGGCATTAATGTTTCTCTCAGTTTATTTTGTTCCTATTTGGCTAGATTATGTTTATTATTGCTGTACTGAATGTTTTAATTTGTCTTTGCTGATAGAATTATATCATTTGTGATATGAGAACCATTACCAGCTTTGTGAAGCCTCGTACCAAAATTCAAGTTACATGTAAAACCAATAAATAAATATAGTATAAATTCCAAACGGGCAGTTGTGTTAGTCTACTGTGGCACAACTCACCAGGAATCTTGTGGCATCTTAATGTTTAAAACTGCAGTGGAAGCTTTGGTAGGTAAGATCTTCTTTTACTGCTTCAAAATCTTCTTAGTTTCCTCTCTTGCTTTTCACAAATCTATCATATATAGTACATTATCCCGCCCCCATCCCCAAAGCATTTCACAAACATCCTGACAATCCAAACTATTTGAAGGAGACCTTACCAGCTATCTAGAAAAGGCTGAGCTGTTACTGATCTGACCTTCAAGAATCCAAAAAGCAGGCCAGTCAATAGAAAAAAAGTGTTCTGAAGGTAGTTTCCATAATGCTAGCAATACAGGGGCTGCTGCAGCCCCTCCCACAGCTGTTTGGTAATGTCACAAAATCTCATCCATGTGAGCACATGAAGCTGATTTACACTGTATATGACAAGTGGCTCATCTAGTGCAACACTGTCCACTATGTCCAGCACTGCTCTCCAAGACCTTGAAAAGAGGACTTCTCCAAGTTCCTGGACATGCTAGAAAGTACATTTGAGACCATCTGACTATGAGTTAGCTGCTCTGTTGCATCTGCCATCATTTTCCCCTGTTGTTGTCCGTGGAGATACTAGTGGGTAAAGGCACATTTTTTGCATGCCTTGTTCTTCCGACGTTGCCAGATCAGCTCAAGAAGAGCTTATGTTGCTAAAGAAATGTCTGTGGGTGTCTGGAGCTGTATGTCCCTCTCAGATATAGATGTCCCTGCTTCAGGAGCATACCAATAACTATTACAGCACAGTAGCATTAGCGCACTCCTTTCTGTAGGGTGTTCTTAGTTCCCTCACAGTGTCAAGCCAATGGGAACAAGAGTCCAAACAAATTATGTCTTGTTGGCTATGTTAGCCTTTTGCCATTACATTTCTGCTTTCTGAATGCAGAGCAGTCTTTTAAAAAAAACCCTTGAGGATCCTCCAATTGCATTATGCTTACAAAAATAAATCTTCATTTTCCATAATAATTTGTAAACTATTGGCGGCAATTTTGACAAGACTTTTTTAAAAATATGCTTCTAGAATGGGAGAACATTTCTACGGTGTCTTTTGCATCCCAAAGAGTTGTATTTTTTAAAGAAATTAAATTATATAGGAGCCACACAGATAAAACACTGACATGATTATCACTTTCAGAGGTTTGGGAATTGCTCAAATGCAGCTCCAGTCTTCAACAGAAAGCATGCTCAACTTGCAAATGAGCTAGTCCTGGTGTTTAAGAATTCAGGCAGGTCTCTGACATTAACATATGCTCATGGTTGTGTTCTGTTATCCATCTTATTATATCACAAGAGCCTGTGTTTTTAAACCATGTCAAGACAGAGCTTCTGCATATGTGCATCCCATACAGACTAATATGGTCTACATCAGGGGTAGGGAATGTAGGAGACTAGGATATGAGGGTTTAAATTCACACTTTTCTACAAAGGTTTGCTGGGTGTCTTTGAGCCAGTCACTTTCTCTCAGCCATACCTAGCTGGCAGGGCTGTTGTGAAATAAAATGGAGTGGAGAATGATATAAGCCACTTAGGGTACCCATAGGTGAGAAAAACAAGTAGGTGAGAAAAACTGTTAGATTTCGTTTAGAGTCATGGATATGCCCAGTAGTGTGTGTGACTGCAGTTTTTAGAAACTTCTCCAGAGACATAAATGTAAAAGGTAAAACTTACATTTATTCAATCATCTTCAGTTCACAACTTTGTTCCAAGAAAAGGTAGATAGAAAGAACCCTAGACTAAAGAGATTACTTTCCCTACAACAAGTGGGCACAACTAACGCGCCATCACGTGTGTGGAAGTGAGTGGATGCTGCAGTGGCAAAGGCCCCACTGAGCAGGCTGCCATTGACCATGCGCTCGGTTCAAAGGCTAGAGCAGAAGTGAAGCTAGCATGGGGAAGAAAGGAAGTTAGTGGGCGGTCTCCTGGCCCAGACAAGGAGGGCAAACAAGAGAGGCAACATCACAGTTAGAATGATATACAGCACCCCCCAGTGTCCAGGCATGCAGAAGTCGCTTATTCCAACACTCCCTCTCGACACTGCATGCTTTCCAGGTATACAATGTTCAGTTTGTCACGCAGGCTTTGGAACTTGTCTCTTGGCAGTGGTTTGGTCAAGATGTCTGCTGTCATCATATCAGTAGGACAGTAGCGAAGTTTCACAGTTCCTTCTGCCTGTAAGAGTCTTACATATTGATCCTTAATTCCAATGTGTTTAGTACGTGCACTGTTCTTAACTGAAAGAGAAAGAGCTGTACAACTCTGGTTATCTTCTAGCATTTGTACAGGTAAAGGTTCATCAATACCAAAATCTTCTAACAACATTAAAAGCCATTGTAATTCTCTACATGCCTCAGAAACTGATACTAATTCTGATTCAGTAGATGAGTGAGCAACAACACTTTGTTTACGGCTTGCCCAACTTACAGCACTTTCCCCATAGAAAAACACATAGCCACTGGTAGATCTTAGATCTGTTCTTTCTCCAGCCCAATCTGCATCAGCATATCCCAATAGTGTGGGATCTTTAGTTGCTGGCAGTTTCAGTTTAAAGTCTAAAGTACCTCTTAAGTACCTCACCACTCGTTTAACAGCAGTCCAGTCTCTTGTGGTGGGTGTGCTAACCCTTCTGGACAATATACTCACGGCTGTAGCAATGTCAGGTCTGGTTGTCATTGCTAAGTACAAAAGCTTGCCTATTGCAGTCCTGTAATCATTGTTGTCAGGTAGCAAGTCATCAGGTAGTACTTG
Organism: Sphaerodactylus townsendi; assembly: GCF_021028975.2. Taxonomy (NCBI): domain Eukaryota; kingdom Metazoa; phylum Chordata; class Lepidosauria; order Squamata; family Sphaerodactylidae; genus Sphaerodactylus; species Sphaerodactylus townsendi. Next base: position 40,134,927 of record NC_059425.1, on the reverse strand, counting down.
TCTGTAGAAATCAGAACTCATTGGGGTAGGCATTGGATTGACACCTTCCAGGTTCAGACTCTGTAGCAGTTCCAATATTTTCTGTTTCTGTCTAAGAAGATAGCTTCCATCTGGTTCACGTTCGATTTGGATCCCAAGTAGAAGCTGGCATCTCCCAGGTGCTTGACTTCTACTTCCTTGTTGAGTTGGGATATAATCTCAGCACAGTCAGTTTCATTTTCATGGCAAATAATCAGGTCATCAACATATGTCAGGATAAATGTCCATCTCCCATTTCTTTGCCTGCTTTAAAGACAAAGGGTCTGCATTGCCTTGTTTGAAGTCCTGACTTAGTAGCATCTTGGCTAGCTTATCTGACCAAGCTTTAGCTGCTTGTTTCAATCCATAAAGTCCTTTCTGAAGTTTACAGACTAAATGTTTATTCTTTTCATCTATGAACCCTGGTGGTTGCTTCATATAAAGCTCCTGTTCAATTTCGCCATGCAAAAATGACGGTTTTAACGTCCAAATGCTCAGTTTTCATGTTTCTAGATGCAGCAATGCTTAAGAGCATTCTAATTGTAGAATATTTTACAACAGGTGCAAAAGTCTGATCATAATCTGTTCCATAGATCTGAGAGAATCCTTTAGCAACAAGTCTGGCCTTATATCTCTCAATCTGACCTTCCACATCTTGTTTAGCTTTAAAAACCCATTTACAACCGATAACGTTCTTACCCTTAGGTAGTTCTGTGAGAGTCCATGTTTGGTTTTTATGTAGTGCAGCAATTTCTTCTTGTGCTGCCTCTTTCCACTTCTTTGTTTCTGGTTCAGGCATTCTCTGTAACTCAGACCATGAAGCTGGTTCATGCAGTGACGGCGCCCTTGCAAGGTAGGTAAGTTTCTCGGCTGGAACTCCCTTGCTAGGCCGCGATGAGCACCTGAGGGCCAAAGGTCTGTCTGCCTCCACAGTAGTCTGTGACTCCTCTGCCTCATCTGTCAGGTCTGGGATTTCCACCGCTGCTCCCTCTTCAGGTTGAGCATTTGCTGGCATCTGCACGGTGATGTCATCCTGGGACTCTGGGCGATGTAGGATCAGCTGGTCGCTATCGCCATCTCCCTCTGAATGGTCATCCATCACAGCAGGCTTGCCATCTCCTGGGTCGCATTCGTCAAACTGCACAACTCTGCATATAGTAATTTGGTTAGTTTCTGGATCAAAAATCCTGTATCCCTTACTTTCTGGAGAATAGCCCAAAAATATGCCTGCTTGTGTAGTAGGGTCTAGCTTGGATCTCTTTTCTTTTGGTATGTGAGCATAAGCTTTACATCCAAAGACTCTGATGTGTTCTAAATTTGGTTTCCTGCCATGCCATAACTCATATGGAGTTGCTTCTGTGGCTTTGGTTGGCAATCTATTTTGTAGGTAAACTGCAGTCATTGCTGCCTCTCCCCAGTGCTTGCGGGGAAGGCCTGAATCAATGAGCATGCACGGAATCATGTCCATTATATAACGATTTCTTCTTTCAGAAATTCCATTTTGTTCTGGCGAATGGGCTACAGTAAGTCTGTGTTGGATCCCATGTTCCCTCAAGAAATTGTTTATAGATATGGAATTGTATTCACCTCCTCTGTCCGTTTGAAAACACTTGGGTTTCCTATTAAACTTATTAGATACCATAGCAACATAGTCTCTTAATTTCTGTTCAGTCTGAGACTTTTCTTTTAGCAAATAACACACAGTGTATCTCGAGTAGTCATCAATGAAAGACAACAGATAGGTGTTATTACCAGTTGATGCTGGTTTGATTGGTCCACATAGATCAGAGTGAATTAAGTCAAAGAGGCTGCTTAGAGCATCTTTGGCTTTGCTTTGGGAATGAAGGCCTAGTTCCCTTTCCTCTTAAACAACAATCCACACAATTGGTTATCATTGGGACAGTCTTTTATGGAAAGTACCTGTTACCAAGTCCTTGCTTTTCAGCTTCAGGATGGCCTCTTTATCAAAGTGGGCAAACCTCCTATGCCAGAGCTCCAAAGACTGCTGGGTAGAAGTTATCTTGGCTGTGCAGGCTTGTGGTTCCTCACAGTCCAGTTCAAAGACTCCATTTCTTAGGGTACCTGTGGAATATAGCTCACCATTGGCGTGAGATAGTGCATACATTATTCTCAAAGTGAACAGCAAATCCTTTTTCTGATTGAGTGTGGGGACGCTGATCAGATTAGCCGTAAGGTCTGCAATGTACGTACAGGACATTTTCAGCCACAATCTCAGTTCCATTACCATCCAGTTGGCAATGTAAAGTAACTTTGCCCTTTCCATTCACTGGAATCTGTTTTCCATTGGCTAAATACACATTGCATCCAGCATCTCTGTCTAATTCATTGAACCAAGCAACATCTGAAGCCATGTGCCTAGAAGCACCGCTATCAATAATCCAAGGCTTATATTTTTCATTAGTTTGTATCATGTGGGTTGTGCAAAGAAGTTGAACGGATTTTTAGGAGTAAAATCCCTTTGTCTGTGTGAATAAGCAGTGTGAGATGGCTTGCTGCCAGTCTCAGCATTCTTATTGCGTCGACACTCCCTCTGGAGGTGACCAGGTTTATTGCACTTGAAACAAATGGGTGGGCTCCTCCTTTCCCCTGTGGGATTGGATTTTCTGTATCCAAATGATTTAGTTCCCGCCCCCTTGCCTCTGGCTTCTTGGGCAATGTAACTTGAGCCATTCTTCCCTCTGCTCTCAGAGAGATACTCTTGCTGCTTGCAAAATTCAGACCTAGTTAGTCCTAGAATTTCCTCAAATGTGCAGTCTTTGCCATATAGAGTTGAGACAAAAGCTGAATATTTCTCAGGTAATGGGCTTAAAAGCAGTCCAATTTTCAATTCTTCCTCCAGAATTGTCCCAGTGGTTACTAACTTATCAATCAGATTCAACAATTTCTCTATATGGCAATCAGCATCTCCATTTTCTTGTAATTTGATTGAAAATAGTTGTTTGAATAAACTCACTTTGCTATTTCTGTCTTGCTCTCCAAAGACCCTTTTAATGCTTCTAGCATGTCTTTGTAAGAATCTTGTCCTTTAACATACACCAGTTGTGAGTTTGTGAGAGTACTAACAATTACATTCATGGCCTTTTCATCTGCTCTTTGCCATCTAGTCTCTTCATTTCCACTGTTTGGTTTTGGTGTAGTTAAAACAAAACCTATGCCCTCTTCCTTTACTTGGGATTGAATTCTGTAGAGCCATGAGTTAAAGTTCAGGCTTGTAAGCTTCTCAAGAATTGCCTTACGCTGAGCCATTTTAATGCAAAAGGCTTTCTCTGCAATCTCAATGAGTCACACACACAAGAAAGAGGAAGCAAGCCTTCAGGCTATGCAACCTTTTGTTACTCGCTGGCCTGTTAGAGCCAGGTGAGCAAGAAAACACAAGAACCAAGGCAATGGCTGCTAAGCCATGCAAGGAAAAAAAAAATTTGCTCCAACTTTAAAATATCTGGGCTTCAAAAATAACCATCAATCTCTGCTACCATGTTAGATTTCATTTAGAGTCATGGATATGCCCAGTAGTGTGTGTGTGAATGCAGTTTTTAGAAACTTCTCCAGAGACATAAATGTAAAAGGTAAAACTTACATTTATTCAATCATCTTCAGTTCACAACTTTGTTCCAAGAAAAGGTAGATAGAAAGAACCCTATCTAAAGAGATTACTTTCCCTACAACAAGTGGGCACAACTAACACGCCATCACGTGTGTGGAAGTGAGTGGATGCTGCAGTGGCAAAGGCCCCACTGAGCAGGCTGCCATTGACCATGCGCTCGGTTGAAAGGCTAGAGCAGAAGTGAAGCTAGCATGGGGAAGAAAGGAAGTTAGTGGGCGGTCTCCTGGCCCAGACAAGGAGGGCAAACAAGAGAGGCAACATCACAGTTAGAATGATATACAGCACCCCCCAGTGTCCAGGCATGCAGAAGTCGCTTATTCCAACAAAAACAAATAGAAAGAACTTAATATAAAATCCCTTGTGTAAATAGAAAAACTAGAGAACCACCTCAACAGCTATTGCAAGTCAGTTTGACTGTGCCCTATTTTGGGTTACTGCCTGTGAAAGGCATAGCTGAAGGTATATTATAGTACTCTCACACAGCCCATAATTATCTTCTTTGATTAAGCATTTGGGATTGTTATGATTCTATCAAATAGCTTTGTTATGCCCCCAGAGAAGCTTTTATTATTTTCTCATTAAGCATCAGTTTCTCTGTAGTTACAATGGGTTAAGTTCCTTGTATACTCTTCTAAGGGAGGGAATTTTAGTGGACCCTGTCCCTTTAAAAAATCTCACTAGAGGCAGTTTTCCTGTTATTACCCATTAATCCCCCTGGTAAGTCAGTCAGTCAGTCTAAGGTGCCTAGGGTAGTTGGAAGGCTGCAATATATGTTCCATATATGATGTATAGAGATAACATAAAGTTAAGGTGTTAACAGAGAATAGAATCCAGACAAAAGACTGAAGGAACCAGAAAGAAGTGCAAACAAGTAGACTTTCTTGGAAGCAGAAAAAAAAGAAAAGAATAAAAGTCTCAAGCTTCAAACTGTTCCAGTCAAGCAAGTACTTTATCTTAGTCAGACCCTGGGAGGAGTTAGAGTCTCAATTCTTCTAAGCAATAAACCTTGTTTTGAACTGTTACACCTTGCTTGTGTGTCTCCCACTCTGTTGCACCCAAGAACAGGGCATCTTTAGATTGTTTTACTTGGGGGACAGAACAAGCCTTCTGCCTTTTGATTTTCGTGTACAGGAACCCTGATCAGAAATGAAAAATCAGCATTTGATCTTACAAGTAGATCTCACAATGTTTTGCACAAACAAATGTGTTAAATGAAACTTTCCTGCTGTTGCTTGGTGGGATCCAACCCTTTAACTAAACTAACAAAGAATGTAGATACACACACACACGATGCATTCATATTCCAGCCTTTCAGTATGGTGCTCAGGGCAGCGTACATGACTATTACCTTATTTCATCCTGATTTCATCCTGATCTACACTGTGAAGTAATTAGGCTAAGAGTATAAATGACCCACGGTCTTCCAGTCAACTTCATGGCACTAAGGACAGAAACTCCCTGATCCAAACCAACTCACAAGTTGTCTCTCAGTTATCAAACTGTGCCTATTTCTGAGACTCCCTTCCTAATTTCATCACCAGAGTTGGAATAAATGCAATTGGATCCAGTGTCCAAGGTCAGAGGTGGCACTTGATTTTGGACAGTCCTAGGTATGGTGATCTCTGATGCCTCTCTCAGTAAGCACCCTGCACCATTGTACACATAATTGTTTCATGTTTCTTTAAGCCTCATTGGCACCAGCAAGACTAAAAAGAATGCCAAAGTATTGTGCCCTTCTCCCTGCATGTGCCTCTCCCAGGATGAAATGGGAGACTGCCACAGTGGCCTGCTGATCGAAACAGAAGGTTCTCTGAATTGTCATTTTCTTTATCTTTTTGGATGCTGGTTTTTCTGGGTTCCTTGGTGAACCTTAACAATTTTTTAAAAATGAAAAAAGGAACAGAAGTTTCTCTGATCAGCAGTACCCCTCATATCAACCCCAGGGATGATGGCTAGGATATATCAAAACTCCTAAAGCGTTTGCTATTACCCAGTTTTGCTTTGGTTTTTTGCTTCATCGACAAAGCAACAAGCAGCAAAGCAACAGCACAGCTGTGCCTGGGCTGGGGTTCTGAGAGCAGTTTGGCCTCCACTCAGTCAAACAGCTACTCACAGTGAGGACTTGTGACAAAGACCGGGATGTTACTGAGCCAAGCAGTGCTGTGTTAATCCCTTTGTGTTACCTGGCCACTGCTCAGCCAGAAGCAATAGAGGAAAGCTGGTCAACAACCCCCACTAGGAATCTGCCTGTCAAAACATTTATATTAATTTCATTTCAGGATTGTTTTTTGAAAGATCTGAGAAAATCCAGGGAAACCCCAGAAGGTGCACAAAGGCACCAGAATGGTGTGAGGAAGCGAGACGGAGGGAATTCCCAATATCATTCAACCTGGGGCATATAACCCATGAGGAAACACCCAGAAGACACTCATTCTGTACTTGGATTGCTAGCAGTAAGGAGGATGTTTGGCAAAAACAATATTGTCCAAACACTTGGATTGTATTTCAGACCCTGCTTGGTTCTACTTAGAACCATTTGATTTCCATGGTACATTTAGCAAATGCTGAGCTATAATTGGATATACATGAAACTGCATATTATGCAAATACACTCATTATGATCCATCACATTACAATAGAGAGTAAATGAATTGATTATTACATGACACTTAAAAATAAATAGGAGTACATTGATACAACTCTCCAACTGAAGGATCATCTTCTACAACACAAACGCTGATGCTACTCCTGTGAAAAAAAAATAAAATAGAGAAAAAGTCATATCAGGAGGGTGGGATATCTATCTCTGCCTGAGTTTGTGAGGGATCTGTGCGGGTCAGTTGAGATGTTTTGTCCTTCACTGACTTTGCAAAGAACTCCTATTATGTCATTCAAAACAAGTTATTTTTTAGTATCATCTGAGTTCAATGAATGTTTCAGCTGTCTGGCATTTAGAAATGGGAAGATTTATAATACAAAGTCCATCTGTAAGGTCAAAGTGCCTTGAAATAAAAGGTCCAGTGGCGCCTTAAAGACTAACAAAACATATTAAAATATGAGCTTTTGTGAGTCACAGTTGATAGATATGTCAAGGTCTTGCCAAAACAGGAAAAATTAAAGCACAGAATGGATTTCCTCATGACCCTTTCAATTGAAAATAAGTAGGGGTAGAAAGAGTAAAAACATAGGTGTGAATCTTGTCATGAAACTGAGTGTGAGATCTCTGTGTCTGAGACAAAATGGCAGTTACAAATAACAGATGATGAAAGATTCAAACAGATTTTAATAAGGGAGATGAATTTGAGTAAAAATTACAGACACTGGCATAAAGTTACAGTCTAGCAAAGCATGTCAAAAATAGCCAATTAAACATAAAGTGAGACTTGTAGTGCTCTTGGAAGTGATGACATCACATCACCAACAATCGTGGGGATGCTCTGGTATGTGGACAGAACTTTATGGTAGAAACTTATTTGGACAGAACTTTATGGTATTTCTACCATAGAGATTTGCCCAAATACCAGATTGTCTACTTGGTTGTTGGCAACATGATGACATCACTTCTGGAAGTGTGCTGAAATTTCTGTTTGCAGAATAGTCTGAAGAAATATCTAGGGTTTTTTCTGTGCTGTCCTGATCCTTGTATTTAGATATTTGCTGTTGGGCACCCACAGGTAATAATATATAGATGAAGGTGAAGGTGAAGGTGAAGGTGAAGGTGAAGGTGAAGGTGAAGGTGAAGGTGAAGGTGATGATGATGATGATGATGATGATGATGATGATGATGATGATGATGATGATGATGATGATGATGATGATGATGATGATGATGATGATGTTTACTGGGTGATCATGTTGCATGTTTTTATAGGCAGTTTATATATTGAAGGATGATTTTTTAGAAAGCCTGACTGGAGCAGCTCAGGAGTTTATGGTTACCATGACAACCATGGGGATGTCCCCGAACATTCTAGTGCCTATGTATATAATAGGACATGCACTTGATCTAGTTTTTGCTGGAGGCAAAATGCATGGTTTGGTAACGGGAGAATTTTTCACATTGCCCTTGTTGTGAACTCATCATTACTGGTGAGATTTAGACTCACACATACTCAGAACCTTTGCAAGGGTGAGGAATGGAAGATGATGGATCAATATGGTTTCCCACATCTCACCAGGATTTTCCAGTCAGCAAGACTGGTGCTTCTCTGAAGCACATATTGATCTGTGGAATATGGAGATGACATAAACTGTGGACATAACTGATCAAGGGAACCATCTACCCTTCTGCAGAACTCAGAATGCTTCTTGATTTACTGAAGAGATGGGCGTGATGAAGCAGTTAGGCAGATGGTTGCAGCACAAATAGAAGAAAAAAATCTAAATAAATGTTACTGAGCATGAGTGAGAGCACATTATCAATCTGTTACCCAAAATGGTGGGTTCTGTCCCTTTTAGAATGGGGAATTAGTGAGGGCAGACCTTGTGTAGTGAGAGGCTTGGTAATTATTTTGAGATCTTTTCCACCAGAGTTTACAAAGGTATGTTTCCGCAAGAAATCCACAGGAATCAGGAGTAAAATATTATTTGAGTCACGTTTCTCCAATTGTCCAGGTGCTATCCTCCTCAGAGAGATCCCCTGTGGGTTCCACACCTATTACTGTCAGCTGACACTTCCAAAAGAGCAACCAGCTTACACTTGCCACATTGCCCAGCAAAAAAGAAAACATTCCACAGCTATTGCAGGTGACGGCAGCAACTCCCTGATTCTCCAGATTTAGTAGTCTTCAATAGTGTTTTGTTCAAAAAGTCTTGCCTATTTAACCAAGGACTTGTCCACTGAGCTCCAGGGAATGAGACCTAATGTCTGGAGCCTCTATCCCATGTCCAGACTCTAACTCACTTTCTATTACCTCCCCCAAGATTGCTGCTTACTGACAAATGAACAAAAAACTGTGTGCAGCACTTGGTGCACACCGGTACCTCAATGAGAGTGCTGAAGAAAGCTGAATGGCAGTTGAATAGAGGTGGTTACTCACCAGAAGCCCCACCTCTGAGAAGCCTGAGGCAAGCACACAATCAGGACAATGAAAAACCGTCACAAACATAAAAGCCTTTCCAAGTCCTCAAAAAGCAAACACACAAGCCCTCCAAAAAATGCACACAGTTAAAAATTTGACCTTATGAATACCCCTTATGAATACAGCTCACCTTTTGCTTTCTACCTGTGCTTTTTCTGCTTCCTCCCAGAGTTCAGGGTGCATGCTGCTACCTCAATGTGTTGTCCTAAAGAAGACCTGAAGAACTACTTTTTCCTTCAGAACAGGAAAAACTATTCTTCAATATGTCAAAAAAGGGAATAATGCATCACTGATATTTAATACTATCATCATAAATGTCTTGATTCTATTTGTAAGTGCCTCAAGAAAGGAACTTGGTTGTTTATTTTATTCTGAAAAACACAATGTATATTCATGGTGCTATATAAATGATATGTGGGATCCTGTGAGAAACTCACAAGGAAATTACCTTCCAGCTCCCTGCTTTCCACTCTGGCTGCTGAAACCCCTCCTGCCACCTTTCTCTACCTTTTTCTCCTACTACTACCTCTTCCTCTCACTTTTCCCCTTCTATACTATACATCTCCTCTTTACCTCAACACCAGTCGCTACCTCCCCTTTGCCACCCTTCTGCCTGCTCTTTCCTCAGCCTGATCTCCCTGCCAACCACCTCTCCCCTCACCGCCATTATCTGCCCATCCCTTCCTTGCCAGACTGCCTACATACTCACCCCTGCTTACTGCTCTCCCCCTCCTTGTCATTCTACCATCCACCCCTACCTTATCACTCTTTGCCCACCCCCTCTTTATCACTTGGCTTGTCTGTCCATCCGTCTCCTTGCCACACTGCCTGCCTGTCCACACACCCCTCTCCTCACCACAGGCCCCACACAGACAGTCCTCCTCATCCACTCTTTATCACCCCACATTTTCTCTGTGGCCATCAATGCCGAACGGACCCCTCAGACTCTATGGTCACACTTGGTATTTTATTTTAACTTATACGTCACCAGAATTGAGGCCTGCCAGGGAAAGAAAAGAAAAGGGAAGTGGGGACACCACCTCTTCTGCACCAACCCACCTGACACTTGACTCTCAGTCTTGTGTAGAGTGACTTTTTCCTTTAACTGAGAAGGGGGGATAGGGTGGCATATCCAACAGAAGTTTGTTGTGCATGCACACACAAAGACTCATCTGTTTTTAGTGATTTCAACACTACCCCTCTATTTTTCCCCAGATTTCTGATTTCTTTGCAAATCAAGGAGGGAGAAACTTCCAAGTTTTCAGAACAATATCTGTTGTTTACACATGGCTCCGGTCCATGGATTTCAGCCAGTGTGGTATAGTGGTTAGGAGCAGGTGGATTCTAATTTGGAGAACCGGGTTTGATTCCCCACTCCTCCACATAAGTGTGAGACTCTAATTTGATGAACTGGATTTGTTTCCCCACTCCTACACATGAAGCCTGCTGGGTGACCTTGAACTAGTCACAGTTCTCTCTGAACTCTCTCAGCCCCAGCTACCTCACAAGGTGTCGGTTGTGGGGGGAGAGAGCAAAGGAATTTTAAGCTGCTTTGAGACTCCTTATAGTTGAGAAAAGCAGGGTATAAATTCAATCTGTCATTTTCTTCACAGATATGGCCATGTTGAGAATTAGATATATTGATAAGTAAGCAGAAGTTCTGCAATGATTTCCCAGGAAACTTTGTGACAGCAGCTGCCAGTTGGCCTCCACTGTTTCTGCTCTGCTTTTTCCCATTAGATAAAAAAAATGAAGAAAGCTAAAACTGTTACCTCTGCTGGTCATATAGTTTTTAACGTTATAGACGGCTCAACATGACAAATATTAGAATACCCAGGAAAAGTATCTTTTCACATACATTCCCACCATTTGATAGATATCACCAGAAAATAATAATCTATTTGAGACTTGCAATATTTTGTTTCAGTATGGCCATTCACTGAGCATCTATATACACTAAACATGCAAGGTTCCCTGTGTGACTTATTTGCTAGATTTGTGACTCATTTAGCAGTCTTTAGGTTTCCAGTGTTCAACAATTTCTGGCAGACTCCTGTGTTTTCTAATTGGGTTCATTTTTACCCAAGATATATGCTAAGGAATACACTGATGTACAGTACCTGACTTCTGCTATTCTAATGATCCTCCTTGCTGATTTCCCAGATGGCCCTTTTAAATGGCTGAAGAAGGACAACTGAACTGGCAATCAGAAGGCAATCAGCAGAGATTAGCAGAACATCTGCCTTCTGGTCTTCTGCTAACACAGCAGTGCCATGCCTGTAGAGACCCTGTCAGGTAACAAGTCAGTGCAGTTTTGCATTCTGGCTGGAAGAATAATCATGCAGCTACAAATCTGTGGCCAAATTCTGGTTGATTGGTTCAAATAACTGAGTTAAACTGAGCATTCCCACCCCCAACCATCACAGGGCTTGTCTTCAAAAGGGACTGTTCTGTCCACAGCTTCCCAAGCTCATTTTCTTTTCCTTTCCTGTCCTTCCAGTAGTTCACAGGGCCATGGACAATGTGGGGTTTGGGGGAAAACAGGCCACAGCTTTACTGAATACAGACACAGGAACACTGGACAGCATGAGGATGGATCCAATATCAGATGATCTGCCTGCAGTACAATATAGCCCAACCCCCCCCCCCCCAGCCCGCTTGCTGGTGGGGGACTGTGGTGTGGCAAACACTGAAATCCCACAAGAGTAGAAGTTGCTGTGTGGTCCCCCTACCACTTGATGGTGAGCACCAGCTGGCAGCCCCCAAGTTGGGTATATTACTAAATGGCTCCACTCCAAGACCTTTGAAGGGAGTTCCCAAAACTGGGGAGGCAGACTCTCAGGCACCGCTTTCCCCTGCAATGGATCTATTCCAATGCACAAAGTGCCACCAGAGCAGAAGGAGAGAAGGCAAGGCAAGCTTGAGCCCAGAGAGGATGAGACACATGTGGCTGTCTGGCTAAGTAAGGGGGGCAGGTCAGACTCAGATGACGACCCTTCTCATCAGGGCTACCTGACACTCCTACCCTGCCTCCCTGCCCCCAAAAGAGCAATGAGCCATGCTGCCAGTCACTCTCTATCCTCCTGGCCCTGGGCTGCAAATGTAACCCTAGTTAAGTCTGGGGCCATTGCTTCTCTGTTTTTCAGACATTTTAAATGTAGATAGTTTCTCCTGGTCAATGACAGTGTGTGTCAACAATATTTGCAATAGTTGTATTTAATGAAATGGTGAAAGGCTCTAAGTGGCAGCATTCCAAATGGGATCAAATTACAGCTTGAATCAGCTGCAAGGCTGGAGGAGAGAAAGATTCCTAATGCTTACTGAAAAGTCTGATCAAGATGGGGCCAGTTCAGAGTCCAGAAGGAGAAGCCGAGGGTCATAACACAGTCCAGGATAGTCAGTTCAGTCTGAGGGCCAAGAGTTCAAAAGTAGTAGTCAGAAAGCTGTAGTATCAGAAGGCACATGCTACCTGCAACATTTGCTTGTGTGACACTGTCTTCCCATGACTCCTTTTTATGGTACTTTCCTTCTACCTAGTCAGTATCCTGGAAAAACTCAGTATGCTCTCTGCAGCATCTTTGAACTTCCAATCTTGCACTACATCTTTTAGCCTGCAGCTTTTGACGGCTGAGCATTTGATGTCACTTAACTGATTCAGATCAGCTGGGAGGGCTATTGGTTCTCGGCCCTGCAGCTGGAGTTGAGTCAGGGAAGTGCAGAGCCTCTGCAGGCACTCTGTTATTCTGCTCCCAGGCCAGCTTCCCTGTGCTGAGCTACCTCACCCTCCTGTGGGGGTTCTGATTGCACGAGGGCTTCATCCAGTTGAGGCCTTGGATAAGCTAGGTGTCCTCACTGGCTGAGACCAGGCCCATGTCACCAAGTATAGTTGTATATGTATGTGTAAAAGAAAAATGGAGAAAATTACCAGACAAATACAAGAAATATTACCCCACCAAGTATTGGAAAAAATAAGGCAATTTAATACAACTGGTATTTGAAATCTGGCAAGTTTATATGTAATCTGTAACAACACATCCAAACATTTACTGATTGGTTCCCCACCCTGGGAGATGGACAATATATACCCCACTAAACATTCCCTTCTCACTGGACACAGTGTGTAACAGACTTCCCTCTGTGATACACCTCTGAAGATGCCAGCCACAAATGCCGGCAAAACGTTAGTAACAAGATCCATCGGACCATGGCCACTCAGCCCGGAAAACCCACCACAACCAACATACTTTTAGTTTCCAACTATGCCTCCTCTAACAGGCAATGTAAGCCATTAGTTTACAGACTTAAAATGGGGACTCTAACATTGAAGGGATTCAGGCACTATATTATAGTTATTATATTATATTGCGGAGCAGCAACTATAAGTGTGCCACAGGAAGGGGCTGCTGCTTGCTTTCTGAAGTGTTGTACCATCACCACTGCGGATGGTCAGAGAGTGGTATTGCAGGAATCAGTTAACACAAGAGGCCAATGAGGTACTTCTTCAATGAATTAAAACAACTTATTCTTGCCTGGCTCCTTAGTTTGAGCTATTCATCACTTGGGCACAGATTGACTTAGACAGGGACTTCCCATTCCGCTTTACCTGCTTGCTGCATAGTGCCAACTGTGACACAATAGAAAACTGACCCATGGCAAAAAGTAGTTGTGAAACATGATTATTATCATCAGCATTAAAACTACAATCTGAAGATGTCTCTGTAAACAATGACATTCTTCTGCACATAAACCAGAATCTTTGGATTTCCAGAATCTTTGTTGGACCTGGAGGGCAGCTCCCTCTGTGCTGTTCAGGTGGGTGCCACAGCCACAGGCTGACTCGTGCACCCCCAGGCCTCCCTGCTAACAGGGAGGCCAGCTGCAGCCGCATCACCCACCTGAGCCACCTGCTGTTGAGTCGCAGTCTCCCGCCGGCTCCTGCCTGAGAGTTGGCCTCCCTGTCAGCAGGGAGGCCAGAGAGGCCAGGAGCCAGACTCAGCTCCTGCCCAAGAGCCAGCATTAGGCCCTTGCCTGAGATATGAGCCACAGCCATAGGCCAGCTCTCAGGCAAGAGCCAGCCTGTGGCCATGGCTCATTAGCAAGTGTCGCAGGCAGGCTCCTGCCCTCCCTTGCCTCCCTGCTGACAGGGAGGGTGGCTCTCAGGCAGGAGCCAGCCTGTGGCCACGGCACCCACCTCAGCCACCCACTGCCAGACCCAGCCCTGCCAGCTAAGGTAAGTAGGGTGTGGGGGGCAGGGAGGTGCCCTGAGCAGCTGTTGCCCTGGGCACCATTTCCCCCCAGTACACCTCTGCTCAGAGGTTTCACACACAAATTCTGTGTATTCTAACCACTAACAATTTTGGGTGGGGGGAATGTTGAAAGGTAAGGCTGGGTTGAGGAAGGTTGGAAGATGTCACTTGGGGTGGGAGAAGGGATGAAAGGTGATGGGTGGGGGGTTGGAAGGTGTTCCTTGGGGTGGATGAAGGGTGAAAAGATAAGGCTTGGGGTGAGGGAGAATAGAAAGGTGAGACTTGGAGTAAAAGGGTTAGGGTTTGGAGTAAAAGGGTTAGGTATGGGTAAGCTTTGGTGGGGGAGGATTGGAAGGTGTGGCCTGGGGTGGAGAAAGAGTTGGAAGGTGTGGCTTGGGGTGGGGGAAGAGTTGGAAGATGAGTATTAGGGTGGGGGAAGGGGGAAAGATGAGGGTTGGTGTGGGGGAGGGTAGAATGGGGATGCTTGGAGTGGAGGGGAACCAGGAGGGCATTGCTGTACTGGCAGAGCATCAGATGCCAAGATGCTGCTACTCCACTGGCCAGGATGACCTGTTGGAGTAGGGTAGTGCTGGAAAGGCTTTGTAAGGCCTGTGGAGAAGCAGACACCAAAGCACCCCTGCTCCACTGACTAGGATGGTGTGTTGGGGGTAGGGTCAAAGAAGGTTTTGGCGGGTCTGCAGAGCAGTAACTTCCAAGGTGCTGCTGCTCTGCTGGCCTGAATGGCTTGTTGAGGGTTGGGGGGGAGGAGAGCTTTGCAGGTCTGTGGGGGTGGAGGATTGGGGGGCTTCATGAGACCAGCTCACCAATTGGTGGAGCATTCATTGTCATGATATTCCATCTCTTAGCCATTCATTGGTTAGGATTTTGTTACAGATTTTAGAATTTTCAGCTCAGCTTTTGAGGCTCCCTATATCACTTTATTGTACAAGTATGATTTTTATAATAAAGAGCTTGGGGGCCCCTGCAAGGTTAGTACATTTATTGTGGCATAACCTTTCCTGAGCTACAATCCATTCCATCAGAGGCACAAAATTCTCAGTTGGCAAGTACATGTATATGAGTACAACTATAAGAAAGGCAGGAGGAAAGGAGGAAGTTAGTACAAAATGAGTCCAGAAGGTCATGCAATCAAAAGATAGGCATGTCATGTAGCAATGCAAAGTACACATGACAAGAAGTTCCAGTCAAATGAGTAAATGATCTTATCAGAGCGAATTAGACTGAGGGACCAAGGACATCCAGGGAAATTACAGATGGAACAGACAATCAAAGTGCAGTCACTCACAACACAATATTCATTTTTCAGTGTAGTTTAGTTAATTAGAGTCTTAGAATACACCTGAAGAGACCTGAATTCAAATCTCCAGTGAGCCATGATGCTGACCTGGCAAGTCTTTGGCTAGTCACACTCACTTAACCTAACCAATATCACAGGCAGAAATGTAGCCTTAAGATACCTTAATCATCAGCTAGTTATTCACTGTAAGTAGGAGAATGGTTTCATGTGATTGTGCTCATTGGTGATCTTTGGCTGATAATTTGTCTTCATTGGGTAGGCTTCACAAAGAATCCTCACAAGAAGGCAGAGCTGCAGATGGAATTATAGGGGACCATTTTCAAAGAATTTTTTTAGCATTCTGTCACTATATACAGGCTGATGATTACATTAGACACAAATCAAAAAAATTTGTTCCAAGACTGTGATGTGTTCTTATGAAGAATACTTGGTAAGGGGCACAACCTGGCCAAATATAATGAGTCTGTAGACTTTTTCATGTACCCACCTAAACTCATTGAAGTTAATAGGCTCAGAGGGGTGTAATTCTGCTTTAGAACTGCACTTGGTTACTTTTGTGGCCTCCAGTTTCTTTCCAACAATTATTAATTTTTCAAGTCTTTGCACCTTTATAGTTCTTTTAGGTCAATGTATCAATAGCTCTGCTACTAAAATGCACAAAAGCAAGTTAAAAAGAAATCATGGGGAAAACATTTAAAGGTCTGACATTGAAAAAACTTACATTTTAAATTGAAATTTGAAAAAAATTAAATCAGTTGTGATCTCTTATGAAACATCATCAGTAGCCTTGTGCAATAAAATGTAAAAAATATCTTCCTTTTCCAATGGAAAGACACAATGGATTGGATCCAACAATCCACTTGCACAATGATTGCCAATCTTCCCTATTTAGTTTTGCCTCAGCAAATATTTCTGATTTTAGCAACATTGCTTCCTTCTTTTGTTCCTGTCAGTAGAGATTCCTTGATGGAAGAGACAGGAAGGGCAATAATTTCCTCTTCATGTTCCTCACTCTAGCCCTTACATGAAAATTATTTCACCCGAGGCTCACCACTTCAGGAATCAAGCTGTGGAGTCTTGTGAGCAAAAATTCTACTTTGTGAGCCAAAATAGCCACTACCATTAAAGACATAAGTGAGCCTACATTTGATTATCGCATAAATCAGTTTTTGAGTTTACTTTTATTACACAATATAGTAGTGGTAATAAACTTGTAAAAATCTCAGAATGGCTTTTTAAAACTATATTTTTGGAATGATTTATACACTATAACTGAAAACAGAAGCAAGTCAAATTTCACCACAGAGAATGTTTCATTTTAACTTCTATCTTCTTTCTATTCTCTGATTTCCACAAACTGTAAACACTGCCAATATTAATATTATTCCCAGTAGACATAGGCAGTTTAATTCTCATTAAGTTTTCCAGGTGATCTGTATCTAGCTGATTTCTAATCTTAGTTTTAATGGCATTCATCAAGCTAAAGCCTCTCTTGCAATCAGCACTTGAGGCTTGAAGAATTCCACAAACACCCTAGAAGAAGATTTCGTTCACTGAATTGTTCTTGTTATCATGTAAATGTTAGCATGTCCTGAAAGGTTTTCACTGCTTCAGCTTTAATCTTCTCTGCAATTATTAATTTGAAGTCTCAATACTCCTTATGAAGTTTACTGTCATATGATTGTTCATCTTTCTGGAACAAAATGCAGTAACATTTAGCCACTGTTGAAAGCTCTTGATTCCCAAAGGTAAAATTATCCACATTGGAGGGGTTTGATAAATAGTCTTTGTCAAATACACAACAATCCTGTAATTCATTCTCTGGAAATCTTTTATACATGTCGTCACAAGTTTGGCTAATAAAATGGAGAATGGCATCAATATTAACTGTAGAGTTGTAAGATTAAATCAGATCTTGAACAGTTTCTGCACATGCTACCTGGCAGTAGATACTTTGAAATGGCATCAAAAAATGAGGTATTTGCCCTGAGGTTCTCACCGATAGACTGAAAAACACTGCCATAAACAATCTTCTGAATCACCCCCAAAAAAATCAATATAATTTTAGCAATGACACCAACATACCTGGGCTTGCAGCCTCCCCCCTTCAGCCCTTGTTTGGGCCATCTCTTTCAAATTGCTCTTCCTCCCTTCCTGCCCCATATTCCTGAAACTGCCTTTCTGAAGATCTCCATGCTGCCTCTTTTTCTTCCTCAAAAATTTGCTTTTTGGTTATGCCATTCAGTGGAGGGCAATTCTAGGTCTCAACCCTCAGGAGGGTTGTCATGAGGATAAAATAGAGGACAGGAGAATTGTAATCATAAACCACCCTGAGTTTCTTTCTTGAAGGGCAGAATACAAGCCCTCATTCCTCATCCTCTACTGAAGACCTATTACTTCTGAGTAAATATAGGCACAGGAGTACAAGCCATTGGTAAACCTGAACTCAGCAATTATTCTTTTCTTTGCCTCCATTGTAAGCGATAGCTGACTGCAGACTTTCATATTCATGGCATGAGAAAAACAATTATCTCTAGCCCCAAACAACTGGATTTCACAAGGCCAAGCCAGTTAAACACTGCTGTCTATCTCCTCAAGAGTCAAACAAGCAAATTGACTCTGAGAATTGAGGGGAGGAGACAAGAGCTAAGGGGGGCACAGAGGCAACAGGAGCTAAGCAAGGCAGAGGTATGCACTGTTTGTTTAGGTAGGACAACTGTGTGACTAGTTTTTGATGCCTGGCATCTGCCTGCTTTTTGCAAGTGTGATGCATCTTCTCAGTGAGGGAACGCTGCTGCAAGCCATAGAGGGATCAAGGCAGGCAGCCTTACCTTTCTCCAAGCTCTGCCCCAGTCATGTAATTGACACCTCACCTCATCTTGTTGCACTGAGCCAAAAAGCTCTGCACTAAGAACTGAATATGTGTGTACTAGTGTAGTCTAGCACAGCTTAGAAGGAACTGTGCCAGGTTTGAACTTTATTAGATTCAGAAATTGATGCTGGGAGAAGGGAAAGTAGTGAAGATCAGCAACAAAGCTTCTTTTGTAAGAAGTCTCTGCGCAGCTTACAAACTCCTTTCTTTCTTTTTTCCACAACTGACATCTTGTGAGGGAGGTGGGGCTGAGAGAGTTCAGAGAGTACTGTGACTAGCCCAAGGCCAACCATCAGACTTCATGCATAGGAATGGGGAAACAAATCCAGTTCTCCTGATTAGAGAACACCACTCATATGGAAGAGTGGGGAATCAAATCCAGTTCTACAGATCAGAGTTCACTGCTTTTAACCACTACACCAAAGTGCAGGTACAATTGCATCAAGACCCTTGTCCTTTATTTCTTCCTTCACCCTGCCACTGTCACAGAAAGAACATATTGTTGAAAAACATGGCCACTTCAGCTGTTTTAAGAGGATGGGGAAGTACCCAGGACCATCTCATGTCTTCATTTACTTAGGAACTATCAGCTAGTGCCACTGAACCTTAGTAGTGAGGGAATCTGGGACTCTTACCAAGAAGTGGGAGAGGGGCACTGTGTTGGGTAATGGCTGTTGACAGATCAGAAGCACAGATCATGAGCCACTGAGTGACATCACCTCCACTCACACTGAGCATTGCTACATGCTTAGCAGCCATACACCTTTATGATGCTGCAATATCAACCTTGGATGCTTATGATGAACAGTCTTTCTCATTTATATAAAGGTCTGAAATATTTGGCACACAAGAGACTTCTGTAAGTAAAGCTTAAAATTTTTATTTTATTTATTTTATTTATTTCTTAAATTTATATACCGCCCGATCCCCGAAGGGCTCCGGGCGGTGAACAACAGTATTTGAACATCAACAGGAGCGGTCATACAAATATAAATACATAAGCTCCATCCCATAAAATAGCTTAAAACTCATAAAAACAGCGAATAACCATAATACATAATAACAACAAGAGGCGTCCAATCCCAATTTAAAACCTTCCCCCATGAGGGGGGGCGGTGGGGCCCCTCAATATGAGGGGACCCTGATGTAACTGTCCCAGGCACAGAGCAGTGAGGGGGCACCGTTCAGCAGCTGGACACTCCAAAGGCCCGGTGGTTTTATTTGTCTCCTTTGAGGCAGGGGTGTAACGAGGCAAACTGTAGCCCTGGGCAAAACCTGAGTTGTATGCCCCCCCCCCAGCGGCCACCCCACCACGACCAAAAAAAAAATTTTTTTTGCACCAGGTCATTTCTAAATCATCACATTATAGAATATGCCCCAACTCACAAATCTGAGCACAGCAATGGGCCATGCCACACAGCAGAAATAAAAAATTTAGACAACATTCTCAAAATGCTTTAAAAAATTTTTTACTGTGAAAAGTGCTGTAGAAAATAACTTTAGAAAATACAACAATAACTTATTCTTTGGAAATAAGTTCTGTGAGACAGAGGGTGCCAGTCTGAGGTGGTAGAAGATGCTCCCTTAGATGGGGCCCCTTCCTTAGCTGGTGGTCAGATATCCTCTCGCACTGAGGATACCCCTCGGGGAGGTGGGGGGCTCCTTGTAGTAGGTGATTCGATCATTAGGAATATAGAGAGTTGGGTTTGTGAGAGGCGTGATGACTGCATGGTGACTTGCCTGCCTGGTGCGAAGGTTGCGGATGTCACGCTTCGTCTAGATAGGCTGTTAAACAATGCTGGGGTGGAGTCAGCAGTTGTGGTCCACATTGGCACCAATGACATTGGGAAATGTAGCCGGGAGGTTCTGGAAGCTAAATTTAGGCTGCTAGGAAACAGGTTAAAATCCAGGACCCCCAAGGTGGCATTCTCAGAAATGCTACCCGTTCCACGCGCAGGGCGAGCTAGGCAAGCGGAGATACAGGGACTCAATGCGTGGATGAGAAGGTGGTGTAAGGCAGAGGGTTTCAGCTTTGTCAGGAACTGGGGAACCTTTTGGGACAAGGCAGGCCTGTACAAAAGGGACGGGCTTCATCTTAACCAAAGAGGAACCAGGCTGCTGGCACTCAACATTAAAAAGGTGGCAGAACAGCTTCTAAACTGATCCCTGGGGGAAAGCCGACAGGAGCTGAGGTGACTTTGGTTCGGAATACAGTATCTATGGGGATGCAGACAGAGAGGGAGGTTTTTCTAAATCAACCACATACAAGCAAGGAGCATGGCAATGTGATAAGTGATAGTGTCTACAAAAGGGTAGAGCAAAACACATAAATCCCAGGTTAGGGACAGAGACAGAATATACAAGTGTCTCTATGCTAATAGTAGAAGCCTTCGACCTAAAATGGGGGAGCTGGAGTACAGAGTTTTGAAGGAGGACATTGATATAGTGGACATCACAGAGAGACATTTGGTGGAATAGAGGAGAACCAATTGGTGGGATATGCTGTTATCCCAGGAGTTGCAGGTGGCTCTACAGGAAGGGATAGAGACAGAGGCGTTATTGGGGGTGTGGGTGGCCCTCTACATCAAAGGGAGACATAGTGTCACATGGTGAAAAATAGACAGTGCAGGGGAGCTGAGTTCCTCTACAGAAGCAACCTGTAGGATATCAATATCGAGGGTGAAGCATAGATTTAACATTAGGAATATATTATCGTCCCCCTGACCAGAATCACTGCGCAAGAGGATTCACAGAGATGGAAAAAAAGAAAATTAGAGGCTTTCAACAAAAAACAAAAAATGTAGTGAGTAATGGGTGATTTTAACTTATCCCCATATAAACTGGAAAAATGCATGTTCCAGGTCATAGTAAGGAGAGAACATTTTTGGATATGCTAAATGACTGTGACTTAGAGCAGATGGTTTACATTGGAACCAACCAGGGGAGAGGTGATCCTAGATCTAATTCTATGTGGGACCCAGGATGACCTGGTCTTGGGCGGGAGAGTCAGTGTTGTTCAGTCGATAGGGGAACAGCTTAACCCACAATGCTGTCAGATTCAGTTATCTCTTGCATGTGAACAGGAAGTGACAACTACTAATGTAGTTACATTTGCCTTCAGAAAGGGAAATTTCTCCAAAAAGATGAGGGGGATGAGTGCGCAGGAAGCTGAAAGGGAAAAATCAAAGAGAGTCAAAAACTGTCCAAGATAGCTTGGAGGTTATTTAAAACACCTGGTGCTTAAAAGCTCAGCTGGAATGTGTTCCCGCGAGGTTAGGAAAGGCAGCGCCCACAGTCTAAAAGAAAGCCACTACATATGGTTAACAAAGGAGGTTGAGGAAATTATTAGGAAATAAAAGATGTCTTTTAGAAAAATGGAAGTCCCAACAACTGATGAAGAATACCAGAGAGGAACACAAAATGGTGGCAAAAGAGAAGCAAGTTAGCTGTAAGGGAGGCAAAAAAGGATTATGAGGAACGCATGGCTGCGAACATCAAGACCAGCAACAAACAGTTCTTCAAGTACATCAAAAGCAGGAAGCCAGCTAGGGAAGCAGTAGGCCCATTAGATGAGAAAGGAACAAAAGGTGTACTAAAAGATGACAGGGTGATTGCAGAGAAGCTGAACGAATTCTTTGCATCTGTCTTTACCCAAGAGGAGGTGAGGAAAATTCCTGCACCTGAACCAAGCTTCTTAGGAGGTGAATCCGAGGAACTAGCGAAGATAGTGGTAGACAAGAGGATTTGACCTGGGGAGTACAGACTGCCGCGGTGGTTAAGAAAGCCCAGCAAAGACTGTACTATCTGAGACTTTTAAGGAAGCAGCAACTGGATAGAGGAAAGCTCCTGGTGTCCCCTTTTACCGGGCTGTGCTATAGAGAGTGTCCTAACCTACTGCATCTGTGTGTATGGTTCTTACTCAGTTGCACAGTGGCCGAATAGGAAGAGGCGCTCCAAAGGGTGATCACCACTGCACAAAAGGATTATCGGACTGCTGCCTCTCCCTCTCCTTGGAAGAAATCTATAATGCCCGAAGCCCTAAATAAAAGCCCAAAATATTCTGAGGGACCCCGTCTCATCCCAGCACACTCTCTTTTTAAACTGCACTACCATCTGGCAGAGGCAGATACCCAGGGACCCTCAGAACTAGGACAAAGAGGTTTAAAGGAGGACAGCTTCTACTCTAGAGCTGTGGCTATGCTAAAACTTTCCGCTGCTACTCATATTGGAGTGTATTTGCTTGGGGGGCTGTGTGAGGAGGATGGGCGTGGAGGATGATGATGTATGGAGTCTGAAATTGTTGTGCATCGAGGAATGCTGCTGTAAATTCTCGATTGTCGTGCACAATGACAATAAAATGCTTATGCTTATGCACATACAAGGGAAAAAAAAGTCTCATGGCAGCCATTGATAAACTAAATGGCTACCAAATCCCTATTGGCCCAGATTTCATTGCATTCATCCAAAGAGTTCTTAAAAGAGCTCAAAGCATGAAATTGCTGATCTTCTCAACCCTTTAATATGCAACTTTATCCCTGAAATCAGCCTCCATCCCCTGAAGACTGGAGAAGATGGCCAATGTCACACCAATCTTTAAGAAAGGGGTCCTAGGGGGGGGACCCAGGAAATTACAGGCCAGTCAGGTTTGACATCTGTTCTGGTAAATTAAGTAGAGATCCATCATTACAGATTTAAAATTATTAAACACATGTTAGAAAAGCAAGACCTGCTGAGGAAGAGTCAGCATGGCTTTTGCAGAGGCAAGATCCCTGTATTACAAAACTTACCTAGAGTTCTTTGAGGGGTGTAAACAGGCATGTGGATAAGGGGAACCAGTGGACATTGTCTACTTGGATTTCCAAAGAAGCTTTTTGACAAAGTTCCCTCACCAGAGACTGTTGAGAAAAAACTCAGCAATGAAGGGAATAAGAGGGAAGTCCTCCTATGGATTAAAAAAAAACTGGTTTGTGAGGAACAGGAAACAAAAGAGTGGAGTATAAATGGGAAGTTCTCGCTGGCAATGGAGAGATGTCGGAGGTGGAGTGTCCCCAAGGATCCGATTTTGGGACCAGTGCTCTTTAACCTATTCATATAAAATGATCTGGAAGTACAGGGGTGCTGGAGTAGCGTGGTGGCCAAGTTTGCAGATGATACCAGAATTATGTAGGGTGGTGAGAACCACAAAGGACTTCATGCTGAAGAGCTCCAATGGCCAGGACCTGATGATAGAATTAGGTGAGTGGAGCTAAGAAATGGCAAATGCAGTTCAATGTAGCAAAATGTAAAGTTGATGCACATAGGGGCAAAAAAATCCAAACTTCCACATACATCGCCATACAAGGGTCCAGCAGTGCTATCAGTCACAGACCAGGAAAGGGATTTGGGCGTCTTTAGTTGATAGTTCTGCATGAGAATGTCAACTCAATGCATGGCAGCTGTGAAAAAAAGGCAAACTCTATGCTGTGGGATAATTAGGAAAGGAGTTGATAATAAAACTGCACAGGATTGTCATGCCCTTATATAAAGCAGTGGATGCGACCGCACTTGGAGTACTTGTGTTCAGTTCTGGTCGCCACATCTCAAAAAGGATATCGAAGAGATAGAAAAAAGTGCAGAGAAGGGCAACGAGGATGATTGAAGGATTGGAGCACCTTCCTTATGAGGAGAAGGCTGCAGCGTTTGGGACTCTTTAGTTTGGAAAGGAGACATCTGAGGGAGGATATGATTAAGAAATCCTACAAAATTATGCATGGGGTAGAAAATGTTGACAGAGAGAAATTTTTTTCTCTCTTTCTCACAATACTAGGAACCAGGGGGGGGCATTCATTGAAAATGCTGGGGGGAAGAATTAGGACTAATAAAAGGAAACACTTCTTCACGCAACGTGTGATTGGTGTTTGGAATATGCTGCCACAGGAGGTGGTGATGGCCACTAACCTGGATAGCTTTAAAAAGGGCTTGGACAGATTTATCGAGGAGAGAGTCGATCTATGAGCTCCCAATCTAGGATCCCTCCTTGATCTCAGATTGCAAATGCTATGCAGACCAGGTGCTCAGGAGCAGCAGCAGTGTGAGAAGAGCCATTGCTTTCTACATCCTGCATGTGACATCCCTAAAGAAGGCACCCTGGTGGGCCATTGCGAGTAGCAGAGTGCTGGACTAGATGGACTCTGGTCTGATCCAGCAGGCTAGTTCTAATGTTCTTAAGTAAGGAGAGAAACCAAAGAAGCTGTTTACAATTGTTCAATAATACCAACAAAACAATGGTGTGCAAGCGTGAAGAAGGGACAAACAGGAAAACGTATTGCCACACACAGGCTCAGGCACAAATACATCAAAGGATATTAATGACAAAGTCATTAGAGGGTCATTCACTATAACAATTTTAGGCTCATTCACTAGATCTACCAGACCACAGCCACACAGCCCGGAAAACCTACCACAACCAGTTTCTCTGGGATACACCTCTGAAGATGTCAGCCACAGATGCAGGGTGAAGCGTTAGGAACAAGATCTACCAGACCAAGGCCACACAGTCCTGGAAAACCCATCTGGCCAACCAGAAATAGGGGGGGGAATGTTTAGGGTGAGGCCATCACCTTGTGAATACCCACTGCAAGGGACAACAATTAAAAAGTGATGGAGTGACCCATTACATTAACAGAAACCCAGGTACAAAAAGTCCCCCCAAATGAACTGTTATTTTCCTCACCAACAGAAAGCACTGAAAAGAATAGCTGCCCTCTAAGTCTCTCAGGAAGCAGGGAGAAATCCTCCAGACTCCCCTAAAGAAAACACCATTAATCCAGTTGAAAGATGCTGGACTCCAACCTGCCCAGAACTCATACCTGGCAGCTCTGCACCCACCTAAGGGGCTGCAAGGGCTCCTGAACAAAAAGCAAAGCTGCCAGCATCCCCACCCACCCCTACGCTTAATGGTTGTAGCAAAGGCTCTGGCAGCAAAATCTATGGCTCTCTGGGATTACCTGGAGAAAGGGAAGTCTTGCCAGCACAAGTCCCCACCCAATCAGAGGTGTGAGTATGGCCTCTCCTTCTGTAATTAGACCAATGGAAAAAATGAATAAAGCAACATAAAGTTTTAGAATGTCAAGGAAGCTCTTTATTAATTTTACTTATTTATTTTAAATGTTTCTTAACCTCCTTTCCATTTTGCAGAACTCAAAGGGGTCTTACAGTGTAAATAAAATGGATGGTTATTTTTAAAAAAAAATTTGTTTTGATTACGAAGTAAAGCAATTCAATGATTGTGTACAAGAACTTGAGTATGTGATTTTCAGTAACAACAATCTCGTGACAGGAATTTTTTTGTTGTTATACTCCTTGCCTTTTGATCTGTTTTGCATCAACATAGTTATGTTATATCTGTTTAATAAATCAAATAAAAAATACATTGTTCCCTGTATATTTCAATACACATTTTCTTTCTTTTTCACTAGTAAAACTTTGCTTTGGAAAGGGGATGAGATTTCCCTGGCATCTCCCTACTCCCTTGTCCCTTCCTTTCACACTGAAGTCTTAAACAGATTGTTTCCAAGAAAAAGGATAAAAGAAAATTGTATACACTCAGCTACATGTACAGGGTTGTAGAGCCAGTGGGAATTGAATGGAACCCAGAATCCCAAGGATGATGGATCCCACAAAAAAATCAGAGAGGGTTGATGTCATTAATCCCTTTCTGAAGCTCCATTAAGACAAGAGTCTATCTGATAAACAAAGCAGGAAGGGGAGGATCTTTTTCAAAGAGGGTTAATGCTGCAATTTTCAGGGAAACTGGGAGGAATGCCTGCCCCTGTGTTTGCCAACCACTGAGTGCAGACTGGCTGCTGCTGCTCCTCCTCCTTTTCTTCCCCATAGCATATGCAAAGCCCGTTTTGCAGACAGAAGAGAGGGAAAGAGAAAGGGGGGATTTGCTTTGCATCCCAGAGGGAGAGGAGCAAACTTTAGCTGAGGAAAGGTCCGTGGCTGCCTCTGACCCACTGAGTCTTGAAGCTAGTTACCTTGTCTCTTTTTTTAATCGCTTCTCTCCAGACTCCAGACTGCTGCGTTCTTTTGCTTCCTTATTTACCCACGTGTTGCATGCAGCTCGCCTCTCTCCTCTGCTGCGTTCTTTTGCTTCCTTATTTACCCACGTGTTGCATGCAGCTTGCCTCGCCTCCTGGCTCCAGAGAGTCTCTGGGTATGTGAAGGGAGGGGGTGGAGAGAGCTGAGAGTCGACTGCTGAGAGTCGACTGCTGGCTGGCCCACCCCTTCCTTTTGTTTACCTTCAACTTCCTTCACAGCCTGAACTCTGAAGGTGCTGCTGGCTGCAAGTCTGTTTGCCTGGCAGGGCAGGGATGCTGACGCCCCAGCGGCCGCCGGTGAGGGGGGAAGGGGGAGGGGCCAGGCTAGCCTTTAGCAACCCTTTCTCGGCACTAAAAAAAATTAGTAACCACCTCTCGGGAGCCGGCTGCATCCCATGTCTGCACGTGACTACATCCCTCGCATGCCCCCCACGTGACTAAACGGCCTCATGCCCTGGGCAGCCGCCCATCCTGCCCAATGGAGGTTACGCTAGTGCTTTGAGGGGAATTTGAAGGTTAAGTTAACATAGAGACATAATATGAATGTGGTTTATAACAGAAGAACAGTGATGAAGAACTTCTGATGGTTTATATAGACATGTGATATTTTGTAATTCAAGAAGTATCTAAAGTGGTTCACTATCAAGTGTGGATACTTTTATTATGTACTGAGATTGTTTTCTCTTGGCAGACACTGCTTTGTTTCATCAACGTAAGCTTCTTCAAACAGTATGCAGGTTGGAGGAGTAATATACAACTTGCCAGTTTTCTTCTTTATACTAGTCTGGGATCACTCTTTTCACTAGAGCTCTTTCCCATTAATCATCCTCTCAAAACTAGAACTATTTCCCTTAATAGCCAGTTATGGATCCTCCTTGATCCTAAAATCAGTCTGTTCCTCTCCCTTCAGAGGAGAATCCCCTACCAACAGCTTGCAGCTCACTCAGCTGTTTTCACACTTCCTGATAAAAGATCTCCCTCAACTGTCCATTCCCAACTGACAGTTTTCTAATAGCCATCCTTAGAATTCCATTCAAATTCCCTGTCAGTCAAGAAGTACTGTGACCAGGACAACTCCTCACAATGTAAATGTCTGTCACCGGTGCTACCATCTCTTCCTCCTAGCATTCTTTAACTTTGGCACCAAATCTCTCTCCCCATTTAGAGGCACTAGCTGAGTAACTGATCTCCTGCCCATGGAAGTAAGTTTGCTCAGCCCTCTGGGCTGAAACCAGTCACAACTTTAACAATCATTGCTAAGAACTTTAATTTGGCCTAAAAGTCAATTTGAAACCAATGAAGATGAGCCCAATTAATATTATATCTCTGCTACCTACCTTCCTTTGTTGACTCTCAGTTTCTCAACTCTGCAACTCTTTATAAATCAAAAACATAATGAGAAGTTGGAACAAATGCCAGTGAAGCTGCCCTGATGTTGTATTTTGCTGCTTATGAGTCAGAATTCATGTTTGTAAATCATTGTTTGCTGAGACCCACACAATGCATAATTTGCACATGTGATTACATTCTGAATTCTATCTTAACTTGCAAATAGAAGAGAAGAAATTAAACACCCCAAATAAATATATTCACTTTTGTTGATGATAGCAGGCAATTAAGCACCCCCCCCCCAATATAATGCAGAAGGATGTGTATAGATACCGAGCAAAAATATGCTATTCTTCAGCTACAACTGGGAAGCAGAAGATTAAAAGAACAGAAAAAGAACACAACTAAAAATACAAAGCATACAGGAATAAAGTTAGCATTGAATTTGCCAATGCTATCACTCCCTGTTGTTTTTCTAAGTTTTTTTCTGAAACTCCCCACAGAAAAATATATTGTACAGGCTAAGACATTTTTCCTACTGCCAATATAGTTTTGTTCCTCTCTGCAGATAGTCATGCTGGTTTTAGTTTCACACATATAAAGCCACAGCTTTTTTAAAAAAGCAGCTATGTAAAAAGCCCCCGTGATCTGCTCTATGGGTTTCACTTAGATTAATACACTATGTGCATGATCACTAAGATAAAAAGAAACTTTAGCTTGGCCACCTTCAGCATTGTTCTTATCTGACATCTTTTAAACATTATTCAAAAAACCCCTCCAAGGCAGAGAAAAAAGAGAAAGTGAGGCAAACAATAAAAAAGACCCAGGGAACAGATCTCCATTGTGTGTTCAGCTTAATTATTCACAGTGAGACTTTGAAGTCACCCAACTTTCACAACATTTCGGAAGAAAAGGGCAGCTTAATAATGAAACAGTTTCTACAAGTAAGTAAAAGAGAGGCCTCTGGCCATTTACTTGTACCCAGAATGGATGAATGATCATTATCTCCCTTGGTGCTGAGAAGCTGCATCTCTGAAAATGGGTTGTCCTGTTCTGTCCTATTCAGCATCATTCATTTATTTATTCCATTTGTATCCAGTCCTTTCCCCAGGAGGCTCAGGTGGTATAAATAAGATTATTTCATTTTATTCCTATAATCATCCTGGAGAAAGTGTACTGGCCACTTCCACATGAAGTAATAGTGAGCACCACATGAATAGTGTGGACTCTAGAACATAGGTGTCAAACTCGCGGCCCTCCAGATGTTATGAACTACAGTTCCCATCATCCCCTGCCAGCATGGCTAATTGCTCATGCTGGCAGGGGATGATGGGAACTGTAGTCCATAACATCTGGAGGGCCGTGAGTTTGACACCTGTGCTCTAGAACATGTTCCAGAACTATTTTTATTATTTTTGTATTCCAACCCACCAAACAGAAACAAAGAAGAATAGTTTTATACCCCATTTTTTAAACTGTAAGGTGTCTCAAAGCACCTTACAATCACCTTCCCGTTCCCCTCACAACAGACACTTTTGTGAAGTATGTGGAGCTGAGAGAGTTCTGAGAGAATTGTG
The DNA here is from genome assembly GCF_021028975.2 of Sphaerodactylus townsendi. NCBI lineage: Eukaryota > Metazoa > Chordata > Lepidosauria > Squamata > Sphaerodactylidae > Sphaerodactylus > Sphaerodactylus townsendi. The sequence continues at coordinate 40,105,780 of NC_059425.1, read as the reverse complement.
ACTAGCCCAACATCACCCAACAGACTCCAGGTGGAAGAATGGTGAATCTAACCCAGTTCTCCAGATCAGAGTCTGCTGCTCTGTGAGGGCAATCTGGCTGCAACCTCTGTCACCCCATTGATCTCCAGGGTTGATTCAGCTGATCTGGCTGGCTAGGCAGGTGTCCCCTACCTCCCTCACTGCTCCATGTGTTTCCCTCCTGAAGTTGCGCACTCGGTGAAAGAGGATAACCATCCCTGCTAGAAGGAGTGTACCATTCTTCAGTAAATGGTATATGGTAGCTCTTAACTACTACACCACACCAGTTTTCAAGTCTGTAGAGACATCTGTTGGGTGTGAGTGTAAGTATTCACAGTCAGCAGGAACACTTCAGAATTAGACGTATAGACAGCTCTGCACAGAAAGACACTGTGAAATTTCTCTATGAGAGAATATAATGCAGATCAAATTTCTGAAATTTCTTGACTAATTCCATGTGAAAACAGCTGTTTCCTTGCTATAAATCCCCCTCCTTTTCCCAATCCTACAATTGTTATTGGCATGTGTCAAGCAAGTGGGGAGGGGTCAATTGCTAAATAAGCCCAAAGCATGTGATCTTGCTCATCCCAACCCCTTTCCACAGAATCATAGAATAGGAAGAGACTACAAGAGCCATCAAGTCCAACCCCCTGCCATGCAGGAATGCACAATCATAGCACTCCTGACAGATGGGCCATCCAGCCTCAGTTAAAAACCTCCAAAGAAGGAGACTCTACCACATTCCAAGGCAGTGTATTCCACTGTCAAACTACCCTTACCATCAGGAAGTTCTTCCTAATGCTTAGGTGAAACCTCTTTTCCTATACCCTGAATTCATTACTCCTTGTCCTAGTCTCTGGAGCAGCAGAAAACAAGTTTGCTCCATCTTCAACATGACATCCTTACAAATATTTAAACATGGCTATCATGTCACCCCTTAACCTTCTCTTCCCTAAGTTGCTCCTCATAGGGCATAAAATTCAGACTTTTTACCATTTTGGTCGTCCTCCTCTTCACCCGTTCCAGCTTGTCAATATGTTGGTGTTTGAAGCATTTTATCTCCAAGTCCAGCTTATCTTCTAGTTGGGAGTAACGTTCTTCAAATATCACAGCACAGTAAAATGAAAGTGTTGGGGGGAGCTGACCTCTGTGGAGTCAAGAGGATACAACTCTGTTTAGGCTGGCACTATAACCAACAAATTAACAAAACAACCTGAATAAATAAATACAACCAGTGCCGCATTTTTTTAAAAATCTGCATTATCCAAGACATTATAAGCAACAGTGCATTGTTGAAGGCTTTCATGGCCACAATCAACAGACTGCTGTGGGTTTTCTGGGTTGTGCGGCCGTGCTCTGGTAGATTTTGCTCCCAACATTTCACCCACATCTATGGCTGGCATCTTCAGAGGCATGTCACAGTAATATGTGTTTGTCAAAGAAAGTCAGGAGAAAAATCTACCAGACTATTTCCGCACAGCCCAGAAAACCCCACAACAACCAATTATAAGCAACAGCTAGATACTCAGAGAGCTGTCCTAAACAAAACAAATGTTTTCCAGTAATGACAAAACTGGAACCACAACCGGATGAATAGTTTTGGCTCAGCCCTAGTTTGAATTGCCCTACTACAGATCTTTCACAGGCTTGCCACAGCCCTCACAAATTGGCAATAAATAAATGTTAATTAGCTGCTGCTTTTCTTGTGTTCAGCTGAGGTAGATAGACCAGCCAGATTGATTAGAGACATCTACAGCTTTCTGAGATGTGTGGTCTTTTACAAATAGCTGTACGAGACAGAAATATGAGGTGCCTCTAAAGAGTCAGTTGAAATTAAACCCTTCCAAAAATCAATGCATCAGGGAACATCTCGTTCTTGTTTCCCTGCTTTGCTGATTTATGCCCTCACCTATTCATTCTTTACATGGTGCACAGTTTTATTTATCGTTGCATCTTATTGAAGCAAACTTCTGTGCTGCTTTGTTATTTTGTTTCTCATCTAATGTATATGTAACCTTTATCTGTCTCTTTATAGTTACTGGGTTTTTTTTAAAAAAAAAGAGGCTTCAGTTTCAAGACAACTAAACTTTGGAAAAAATCTGCTTTCCTAGTTCAGAATCAGCTGGATCCTTTATTTATTTATTCTATGCCAATATAATAAATGAATATACCAATATAATAAATGTTATTATATGCCAGTAGAACAAAGTACCTCCTGCAAATATCTGGGATTAATATTCAATATTAATATGCAATGAGACACTGTCTTGGAAGGCACATTTGACATCTTTGCATGCAGCAACTCTAAAAGGTATGGGGTTAATTTTTTTTCTAGAGGGGGCTGTTTGTTAGATCTTGTTCTTAAGCTGTTCATCAGTAAAGTGATCCCTTGTATGTTATATGGGATAGAAATTTGGGGCTGGGGCAAATTTAGTGTGGACCTTATTGAGAAAATTCAAAATACATTTATGAGAAGAATGTTGTGTCTTCCTAAGGGATCACCTATAACCCTTATGAGAGCAGAATAAGGATTACCCCTCTATAAGAGCGCATGCAGACACACATATTTTAAAATATTGGAGGAAACATATCCAATGATTCAAACTCTTTGTGTCATCAGTGTTTGATGCTGAATTTGGCCCAAGAGAAATCTCATTCAGAATATACTTCAATTCAAACACGCCGTTCCATACCAGATGATGTTCTCAATAGTGGTGGCCAGGGAAGGGATCTGAGGGACTGGATCTTTCAGATGGATGAACTAACAGATAGAGACCGAATTAATCAGTCCAAAGTTGCCCCTTTCTTTAAACTTTTTAAGAAGGACCATATTAGATCACCATATTTAAAGAATTTGTCAACTTATATTTTTAGAATGACATTTACTAACCTGAGATTGCAAGCTATACCAACAGCAGGGTATAGTGCACAATGCAGTTTGCAATGTGCCGGTGTCTAATTATAGATGTATTTGTGACAATGAGGCAGATGAGGACATTCTATATTATATTTTGGAGTGAACTCTTTATGATGACATAAGGACCAAATATATTAAAAAACTCCCAATTGCAGGGCATACTGATAACACTGAGAAATTGATTTGTCTATTATCCAATGGCAATCCATACATTTCCAACCAAGTAGCACTTTTTGCTCATACCGCAAGAAGAATCAAGAGTATTTATGGTATAATGATGATGTGTTTTATTATCTGACTGGGATATTTGTATCAGTACTACGGTTTTTTGTGTCGGTTTTAATTTTACTATGTTTGTGTATGAGGAGATTGTGAAGTCCTATGGCCAAGATAATACACTTATTGCTACTACTATTGTTTATTATAATAATATAGTCTACAAAACAGATCCTGACTGGTCCACACAGCATGTGGAAGTGGATTTTTTTTCCACCAGATCTTCTGCTCTGACAGTGTGGGAAAGCCAGAAGCATAGTGGACTATTTTTTATCATTTTAAAATTCATATACCACTTTTCCAAATCTCAAATCAGTGTATAAAACTCCATAAAATATGCATCAAAATATGCAAACTCACCTATTCTCTATTAAACAAAAACAGCTGCCATTTTCAAATGTGCAATCAAGTTAAACTGAATAATGCAACCCCAGCAACTGACTTTCAAGATATGTCAGAAGCAGAGGTGGCTTGCCATTGCTTTCCTCTGCAAAGTCTTCTTTGGTCATCTCCCATCCAAATACTGACTCGGTTTACCTTCCAGGCTATACCATGACACCCTCCCTCTACCATTTGCAAAAGCCAGTAAAAAAATAAGAAATATTTTACAAGCCTTGTAAGATTTCTGTATCTCTCTGTAAGTAGTTCTAGAGGGTTGGGACTGCTGCTATGAAATCCCTGATCCAAATCACCATCTATTGACAGGAAGAACCTGTACTTAGGCCGAATCTTAACAAATAAATAGAATCATGTTCGAAAAACTGGTGTTCCAAATATGTGTGTTGCAGAGCATGAAGGGTTTTAGCATTGAAGCCAGAAGCTTGAATTGAACTTGGAATCAGATTGACAACTAATAGGAATACCACTCAACAAATTAAGTGTGAAAAATAATAAGAGGGGCAATGTCAACCTACAACAGGCGAATTTTCAAAGTTATCTTCAACAGCAGTTCCATGTAGACAGATAAACAATAACATCTTGAATTCAGAGAAGCTTGGGTCAATATAGCAAGCTTAGAGGTGTCTAGAAGAGAACATCCTATGCAGTAGACTTCACCATCTTTACTGCATTTTTGGCAGCTGGAAGATTTTAACATTGTGTGTAAACCCTTCCCACAGTAGTAGTAGCAGCAGCAGGCATGGTTGTTAAGGAAAAGAACGTCACCTTTGCAGGAACATTCAAATTACTCCAAAGTTCCCTGGGTCAATTAGGAAGCAAATCAGGTCACCATCCTGACCTGGATGGCCCAGGCTAGCCAGATCTTATCAGATATCAGTAGGTAAGCAGGGTAGGTAAGCTACTTGGGAGGGAGACCATCAAGGAAGTTCAGGGTTGATACACAGAGGTAGGCAATGACAAACCACCTCTGCTCATTTCTTGCATGGTACCTTCTACCACCAGTCAGGTCACTGCTCAGAAGCACTTCTGCATCTAGCTCATATCTGGCCTGACTTTGGCCTCAGTAGTGAGGTTAGAAGGCACTTCCCACGAAACCTCTCATGCTCCTCTGGTCTAATTTAACCCCTGTTGCCCTGGCACCTATCTCAACATGTTGGGTAGCTCTCCCTCCCTGACATAAAAGTAAGCACCAATGTAGCTGCCAAAAAGTTTGTCAGCATCAGCCTTTCTGCTTGCTCTCCCACCATTAGGGACTCCCTTACAACACTGGGGTTTTCACATTCCTGCCTTCCAGCTAATGAGAAAGAAAGTACTGAGGAGGAGGCAGAGCTGGGCCATCACACTCTTTGTGTAGCCACTCAGTAGTTGCCTGAAGCCAAGATATCCAAGGCCTTTGGTGGGTTACATAGAAAACCTTATAGGAAGCATTTTGAATGTTTCCTTATTTATGATGATACCTAGCATCTGCTCCAGTGAGGCCTTTCTCCTCAGGGAGTTATGGACCCTGAGGGAGTGTGACTCCACTCCCTCAGTTCCTAGACATGGTTCAGGATATTCCTAAAAATATGTTGTTTCAGTGTTGGAATGGATTCTCTAGCACACTGTAGAATATGCAGTTTTCTAAGAGTTAATGCGTCTCACCCAAATGAAAACCAAATAAAGTACAGATGAGGGCTGCACACTTCAGTGAAGCCCAACAGTTGGTGTTCTAGCCGACAGTAAGATGTTCTATAAAATTGCTTTCACATGAATAAAAGTGCTCTATGATTGGCTCTCACACTAGGAAATTGCTGTCTTGGGAACAAGCCAATTAACAGCAGCAGGAAACCACAAAGTCAGAAAACACCACATATCAAAACACACATACATTGGGGGATGTTTTGGTGAATCCAAATTACTTCCACTGGGCTGCTTATGGAAATCTTCCCTGACACTCAGTATGGACATGTATCTTTTTACAAGTAGGATATCTTTATGGTGTAGATGAGAGGTGACTCTTGATTTAATTCTAAACACTGTCTAGTATCTTTTGCAATATGTAAGCAATAGCCCTAATAATACCCAATTCAGCAACTGGGGGAATATTAAATTACCAGAAATCCAGCCACTTGCCATTGGATACATCTCCTTGCCCTGTTATATCACCTAGATATTCTTCCCTTTCCTTTTTTCCTATGAATAGGATAATAAAGTTATTTGCTGATAAAAGTTTTAACTATTCTACAGCAACTCAGATTCAGAACCTTCACACCAGTAGAACCTCAGATCCAGTCACAGGGCTACCCATATTTTAACAGTTGACAGACAAACCCGAAAGTTTTAGCCCAGTGCGGTGACAAATCTTAGTTCTGCCGCAAATCTGGTCAATGATACTGCTTCCCCTCTTTGCACCCAGGTAAATCTGGAGATAAGAAAGGCAACCCAAACTATCCACCCTTGTGGTTGGTTCTTCTCTTGACTACTGACCCTGAAATCACTGGACTTCCTTGTCGACAGGTAGAGTATGATTTTTCTCTCTCCTGTTCTACCTCCTTTCCTAAATTGATACAACACACTGCACTTTGTATCTGCTTCCTGATCTCTTAGCAGTTCTTCTCCCATAGGAGTCTCATCTGGCTAGGGATTCCTTGCTCTTTCAAAAAAAAGTTTTCCAGATGTATCCCACTGCACTTTTTGCTCCCTTTTAGAGCAACTCCTCTCGTATCCCTTCTATTTGAGTTGGTTTTTCTAGACTAGCCATGTGAAAAGAACATAATTTGAGCTAAATGTAACTTTAATTGGACATTAATGCAACTGAAAACATGTGAATGGTTTTATTGGATTGCCACAAGTAAATTGCTCTGTGTTAATGTCATATAAATAGTTCCATCTTGCTGTCTTGACTTCCATCATTTCTTTTCCCCTTTTTCCTATTATCTACCCTGAGTAGGGTAATAAAGTTGTTTGCTGATGAAGCATCTTTCTCTTTCCCATTTTTCCCACTTCCCTGGAAGAGTTTATTTTATTTATTTGCCATAGAGTCCACCTTTCTCACAGACAATCAAAGCAAACTACACATTGTTGGTACAATCAATACAAAGAGCCATCTAGTATGAAATGTTCAAAAACAGTCTGGCTGTCCTTCATTAGATCTTGTCCTGGCCTGGTGGAATACTCTGTCGAGTGAGACCAAGCCCCTGTGGGATCTAGTCCAATTTCACAGGGCCTATAAGACAGAGCTGTTGCATCAAGGCCATTGTTGAGGATAGCAATGTTTTTTTTAATTCTCTATTTTCCCCTCCCACAACATGACAGACAAGATATTGGGTGGAAAGTATTGGACTGATTGATTTACCCACATTTTAAATGGCATCAAGATATATGGTATATGTTAGAATGCTATCAATTTTATGGGTGGTTATATTATTACATGTTAATTCTTCATTGTAAGCTGTTGAACCCAACTGGAGAAGGACAGCCTACAAAACTAATAGTAAAATTTAAAAAAATCATATTACAGATGCCAGAATAAGCAAAGCATATTGGTCAAGATACAGAATATACATATAATGCACAAAAATGGTATCATATCAATAGAAAACAATCTGGTGAAAACAAGGCAATATGTGCAGAGCACTTAGTATCATAATACACAGTGGTATAGTCTGCAGTCCCTTTTCCTTTATAAAGTGTCTTCCTGAACCATTCTGAATAGTCCTGACCAGATTGAGGTCAGAAGCCAAGTGGGTGGTCATGGTTAGTCCTTGGATGCAAGACACCAAGGAAGACCAGGGTTTTTGCTATGCAAAGACAGGCAAACACAAGCCACCCCTGCTCATTTCTTGCCTTGAAAACTCCATGAGGCATCACCATAAATTGTCTGTGACTTGATGGTATTTTGATATTATTGTTATTTATACACAGTGGTATACTCTGTAGTCCTTCTTGAACCCATCTGGTAGGGTATAACCCTCTTACTTACCCTCCTGAACAACTCAGTTTTTCACAGTTTGAAAAATGATAGGAGTGTGGGAGTCCTTCTGACTCAGGCAGGCCATTCCACAAGAGGGGGCATTATAGAGAAAGCACATGTACAGGCAGTTGTTGAGCTTGCCTTTTGACCTAAAGAAGGCCTTGAATAAATGAGTGAAGATGTTGTGGTGGAGAGTCAGTCTTGTTGATGTGAGGGTCCAAAGCCATGCATGTTAGTACCTGGAATTGTACATAATAGCTGATGGGCAATCAGTGGAGTGACTGCAGAATAGGTAAAATGTGTATGCTCTATCTAACTCTTGATAAAAACTGAGCTGCAGAACTCTGCACCAAATGGAACCTCTGAGTTAACTTCAAGGGCAGATGCATTGCAATAGTCTAGTATCTCTGTTACCTGGCATGGATCCAGGAAGCTAGATTGGCTTAGTCAGTGTAGAGGGCCATTTTCCAGACTTGATGAAGCTGGAAGAAAGCAGTTTTTGCAGGTGCATTACCAAGGTTCTCTAGCAGTAATCCTAGATCTAGTATAACCACTAGACTCTTAACTGAGCGATCTGAACTCCACAGAAAGGAAGAACAGTGTTCTTCAAGCTGTCAGCCTTCCCAACTAGCATTACTTCTGTCTTGTTAGGATTCATTTTCAATTTGTTTGCTCTTAGTCATTTAACCATATTAGTCAGACAGTTGCTCAAGACCTTTATTGCACCTTCAGGACATTTGGATAGAGAGACACAGAGCTGGATGTCATCAGCATATTTATAATACCTAATTCCAAAGTCACAAATGATTTCTCCCAAGAGCACCACATACATGTTCAATAGTAAAGGTGATGGCATTACAGCCTGTGGAACTCCACAGCACAAATCCCATCATGATGAGAACTCTAAGAAACTGGTCCCTAAGCATATACTCTGATACCCATTTCTGCCTCCAAGCATCTTAAGGTGACATGATTAGTAAACTGAAAATTGTGTATACAGTATACTCAAATGATACTTTTTAGCCCAAAACTTGTGTTCTAGTTCTATACACGCACAGGGCAGTTCTGAATTACTGGACTCAAAGTGGTTTAAAAACTTCTAAATAATTAAGAATCTAAAATTATAGCCCAATAGTCCAGAACCAAAATATACCAACCAATTAATAAATCCACAGCTCATATCCCTATTGTCGCAAAACACCAGCTGGTATGCGCTCACATCCTGAGATCATATAGATCTCAAAAATAAATGGAAAACCTGGACCCAGATTGAAACTGGTCAAGGGCAGATGTCCTTTTTACATGTACCTGCAGCAGTGTTGCAACCACCTGCTCAATCACCTTGCCCAAGACAAAAAGATTAGGTAAAGGCCTCTAACTTACTAGGTACTTTGCTAAAGAAGGCTTTCAAGCAGAAGCTCAATCACTGGCTGAAGTGGGGCTTTAGGAAATTTCTTCTACCAGCAATGGAATCAGTTTTTGCAATGAGACTTTTTTACTTTGTCCTAGCACAGTTTTGCTAACAAAAAAGGACTAGAAGCACATTCAGGTTCTGATCTTCACAACTCCATGGACCCCATATATATCAGAGAGAATCAACCTGAAATTATCCATAGATCTCAGACAAATGGGTGTTTCCAGTATCTCCATATCTACAGAAAAGTACCACAGCTGGGAGCAGTATCAAATGAGGTCTTGGCCTCTATGCCCTGCTTGCTGTACCTCCACAACAACTTACTGACCATTGTTTAGATTATCATGTTGGATTAGATGGACCACTAGTCTGGTCCATCAGGTCTTCTGTTCATAACTATGGTATATCTTGAAGACTGTCCAGAAGCTACAGTTGGTACAGAATAGTGATGTTAAGAGCGTTGACTGGGGTGGCTTGTAGGAACTATATTACTTCGGTCTTGTTTCATCTACACTGGCTTCCAATCTGCTTCCAGGTTCAATTCAAAGTGCTAGTATTGATCTTTAAAGCTTGGGACCAACATAATTTAAGGGCTGCCTTCTCCCATGTGAACCTACCAACTCACTTCAGTCATCCTCAGAGGCCTTGCTTTGGGTGCCCCCATCATCTGTGGCTAGATGGGTGGCAACCTGACAAAGGGCATCTTTACTAAGGCATCCAAATTTTGGAACTCCCTCCTAGGGAGATTCATCTTTCTCCCTCTATCAGTGTCTTTCTCCAGCATGTGAAAAATTTTGCTTGTTTGTTTCATCTGGCATACCCCCAAGAATGGTTATTGGCTCTCCTTCTACTTTGTTTATTTATGTGTTTTTAATTGAATTTTAACACTATAACTGTATTTTATTTGTTTAAATGCTTTAATGTTCACTGCCTTGTAGGTTCACTGTTCACTGCCTGAGTGGGTGGGAAAGCAGCATAATGTTCACTGCCTGAGTGGGTGGGAAAGCAGCATAAAAATGTTTTAAATAAATTAATAAATTAAATGAGGGTGGATAGGGCCAGGAAGTAATAGCTTCCTTGAACCTTCCTGAGGCTAACTTCTGCTTAATTAAACTAGCTGAAATCCATGCGGTAAGTTACACTATTGACACTTTCTCACACAGCAAAAAGAAATTATTAATTTCCTATAGTACTGAATACATTTTAAATAGCTGGTTTTTCTCTTGAAAATAAGCCCTTTCATCTCTCCAGTACATTTTCTTTTCTAATTATACCTCTCATTAACGTCTGACTTTCCCCTTCAGTGTTTCTCTATTATTTATCATTAGTTTAGTTATATATATAATCTCCATTTCAGTGTGCAGAAGAAAAATACTGGACTTTGTCTCATCCTAATTAACTTTTCTCTTAACCATCTCCTCAGAGATTGTTGCCTCTCTTTCTTCTTTTCACCTATTCACCCTCGATATCTTTCTACCATTTTCCCACCATGTTCAATGAATCAGTTTTTAAAATATTTCAGATGGATAAATATGGCCTCTTGTGAAAGAACAACCATCTTGGTGGTGAACTTCATCTCTCTCTCTCTCTCTCTCTCTCTCTCTCTCTCTCTCTCTCTCTCTCTCTCTCTCTCTCTATCTATCTATCTATCTATCTATCTATCTATCTATCTCCCTCCCATTTTTATCTTTACATCCTGAGTTGTAGCCAAAGTTGAGAGAGTGTAACTGGTCCAAAGTTACCCAATAGTGCTTCATGGCAAAGTGGGTGCTTGAATGTAGGTCTCTGCAACTCTCCACCCACATACTGCTACATCATGTTGTCTGCCATTAACTATTGAGTTGCAGTCAAGAAACTAAAACTATGGGTGACTTCTGATGGAGGGGGCGTCTCTTTGCCATCATGTATTTTTGTCAATATATTGCTTTTCCACTTCAGTTCAAAGTGGCCTGCACCAAACTGAAACAAGGAATAGTTATGAACACTAAGTCATAACAAATAATGAGCAAACAATATAATAGCACAGTGGTAAGCAAAACACATCACAATAATTGCTTCATGGAAAGATCAGCCCAGAACCAAGGAGGAACATATATAAAACCTATGTAGATGAAGCATAATCCAAAACAGCATATTAAAATAAACCCTTCACCTGGCTTCTAAACACCAACAGGGAAGGTACCAGGTGAGTCTGTTAGGGAAGGATGTTCCACAATCACAACACCACCACTTTTTCTTTTTAGTGACAAGATGTATCAGTCCACCGAAGTGCACCAACCCTAGAGCTAGGGTAAGGATTTGTGTCGTACTAAGTCAGACAGGCAGAAGTTCTTTCCAGTGATGCTGCTTGCGATTCTTTAACTGGGAGTGCCACAGATTGCCCCTAGGTTTCCTAAATGCCAAGCCTTTGGAATGGTTCAAAGAGAAGGGACATCTGTGACAGCGAGGCAGGCACCAAGAATTCATACTGTTAATACACTTGCTGACTGAAATAGGGATGATGCCACACTCAATCCCATCTGGGATTCGAGCTGAAATCCTGGTTTACAGATTGAGTGGGGAGAATTCTGAACTAGTCAAGGGAATCCACACAATTGTTATGAGTTAGGAGTTCAGTCCAGGAGTAACACAAAGATACCTTTTTGCTGTGATGCCTCAAGTGTGCAGCTGCCTGTCTACAACCAAATGCTTATTGCTGCAGTGTCCAGAAACAAGTAAAAACACACAGTTCTTTCTATGCTGATTGTTCTATTCCCCCCCCCCCACACACACACACACACACACCTTCTGAATTTTTGTTTTTCATTCGGATTTGATTGTGGTCAATCAACTCCCTCTAACCCCTACTGGATTTAATCAATTTAAATGCCTAACTACTGCTGGCTTTTATTATTACTGACTTCTTGGTGGATTTTAATGCTGCCCCTTAGCATAATTGTTTAATTGGGGTTTTTGGGGGGTAGGGTTATCATGATTACTGGATTTTTCCATGTGATTGCCAGTAATTTAATAAGAGAAGCTCAATCATTCTTTTGTTTGAACCACTGCACTGTTTTCCTCCTTCTTCCTCAACTATCATATTTAAAAAAACTATTTTAAAGGAAACATTTTAATCCCATCAGGAACAAGAGAAGGTCCAAGAATTGTCTCTATTCTAGACTTGTCCATTTTGTTTCTGTGACCATTGTGTCCAATGTCTACTGGATTCAATTTCCATTACGTCCAGATCTTAAATGTTTTGTACTCGCACATGAGCTAACTCAATGTCTGTCCAGTCCAGACTGCAATTCCTTTGCATTGCTAGCCAATTGCCCAGTGCACTTGACCTGGGGCAGTGTGGCGATCTCAGCTGAATTTCTTTACTTACCTACTTACTTAATTTATAGAAGAAAAAGAGGAGGAAAAGTCAGAGAGAAGGTGGAGTTTGGATTTATAGCCCACCTTTCTCTCCTGTAAGGAGACTCAAGGTGGCTCACAAACTCCTTTTCTTTCCTCTCCCCACAACAGACACCTTGTGAGGCAGGTGGGGCTGAGAGAGCTCCAAAGAACTCTCTGGTGGGATTGAGAGAGTTCCAAGGAATTGTGATTCAAGTCAGATCATACAATTTAAAACAATGCAATCAGAGCAATATAATACAATCAACAATGCAATGAAGCAGAATTAAAATTGCCACATGAAAATGGTATACTACACTAAAACAATATAATGTAAACAAGAAAACAAAATTATATTACAGGATTAGAGGAATAGTGCAATGATATTAGCATTATTAAGAGAAATTATCTTCATTCCTGTTTACCCAACTTCTCTCTCAAATCAAACAATCTGTTTCTTTTTCTCTTTTTACATATTTTGATTCAGTTTCTAATCAATTATATTTTAATCAAAGTTGATGAGAGGAGGGGCTGTAAGGGCCATTCGGTCAAATTTCACTGTTTCACTTTGTAGATGCTTAGAGGCCAGCAATGTCTTCCCAAACCTTCCTATCCCCTTGCTACACCACCACCCTGTGGTACCTAGCACAACTGCAAGTCCTAAAATTACAAAAGGGTGTGATTGATTTTTTCTACAAAGAGACTTCAAAGAGAAATAAGAGACATCAAAGAGAAATAAAAGAGAAATCCCTCTTTTATGAAAGAAAAATAGAATAAGAAGAATTAATGGCTACATCTAAAAACTGAATTTCAGAAAAAGGAATTCCCCTCCCTATAGCACTACTAAAAACTACTCACAGTACATTTCATACTAAATTGTGAGGAAACTGCCAGGTTGATTAAAAGAGGCACCCGACAACACAAAATGGCTATTCATATGTCAATCACATAGCATCCATAGAGGACAGAATCTCTTGTCTAAGTTGAGCGAAGAAAAACATCGTCTCTGAGGTGTGTTGAGGCTGAAGAAGTTATTGAATCCCATTACTTTCCTGGCTTGATTGCGAAGTGAAGTTGTTGTATTTATTTATTTTTTTTGGTTTCTTGGACTCAAAACTGTCTATCTTGTTTTCCTGATGAGGGAAGTTTTCACATTTTTTTCTTAATGTTTGGGCATTGAATTGCAATATTTTTTTTCTCTGAGCTTCCTCACAATGTTATTTTCCATTTGTAATCTTCCGAAGGTGTTTTCACTTCTCCTTTTATGCTCAAACCATCATTGATCCAATCTGAGAAAGCATAAAAGAAATGACAGCGAAACTCTGGGTTTTGATCCCCCCCCCCCGACTGCCCCAGCCCACTCCTCCAAGAGGGGGATGCACTCATCTCAGATTCATCTCATCTGGACTCCTGTGGCTCTCCTGGGCCCAGGTGCATTTATTGGTGCATTCTGTTAGGCTCTGCTGAGTTGGATGCCTCTGCACACTGTTCACTTAGATTGAGGCTGTGTATGCCTTGGCTGGACTGGGCATTGCCTTCCCTGGGCTGTGCATGGCCCTGCTATGCTTGGGGCAGTGGCGTAGCACCAATGGGAACATCCGGGGCGGCTTGTCCTGGGCTTGCCCTCGCCAGTTCACATGAGGGGTGCAAAAGTTGCAGCGGCCACCCTGCCGCTTCCTCTGGCTCCCCTCAGCTGGCCCCTGCTTGAGAGGCAGGGCCCCCCTCTGCCTGAGAGGCATGCAGCCAGCCCCTCAGGCAGGGGCTGGCTGAGGGAGCCAAGGAGCCTGGAGGAGGGGAGGGCGGCTGCAACCTGCTCGGTGCCACCAGCTCTCACACTGTGGGAGCCGGCAGCATTGGGCAGGGAATCCCCCTCTGCCCGACGGATAGGGCGGCTGCCTGTGTAACCCCCATGCCCAGAATGGATTGGCCCAGAATGGGTTGACCCAGTAAGGGGGTGGAGACTCAGAGCAGCAGAAAGGCTGAAAGAGCTCTTTGCAGAAGACAAGGGTACCAGACTCGGACCTTGATTTCTATAAGCCCTTAACACCTTGTTAAGGGTTTTCTTTTGTGGTTGTAATGGGTGAGAGTTCTCCTGGAGACCTTCATCATGCTGCAACCTATTCATCAAGCCAACTTGAGGTCTTCAGGAATGAAAATAACTTGCAAAGAAGAATTTGGACTTGGCAATATCAGTAGACTGTAAATAGAAGGACTTGAAATGCAACCTGAACAGGACCTTGAATTGTAACGTTAAATGTTGATGTTAATTGTAAAGAAAAGTAAACCATTTTGTTGTTTAAAAAATTGTTGTTGCAACTCATTCCAAGTACTGCCCCACAGAACCCACAAGCTGAGCAGTTACAAATGGCCTTCCAAACGCAGCGATGGCCGGCTTGGAAGTGAGATTGCAAATATAAATTGCTTGCACAGTAGCGAAGTGTGCAGCAAGTTGGGCTTTGATCCCCATATAACTGTTTTGTTATGTGATGTAGAAGTTCAAAGAGATGTTGCTATGTGAATTTGGAAGCACATGATTCTGTTTTAGCAGTTGCATTGAAGGAGGGGGATTCCAGTTGCGGTAACCCCCATCCCTTCTGCCAAAACTAACTGGCTGAATCGCCAACATTTGCTGGAAAGTTTTGCAAACTTCCAGTGCAGCTGGAAAGTTTGGGAACAGTTGGAAATCCTTGCAAAGGGAAAGACAATGTTCTGTATCCAGATGCACCAAATGTCAGGTTCCTCAAAGTTTCCAGGAATCTCTGGGGAAATCATTGTTTAATGATTTCAAAAGTTGCACTGATACAATTACTGTCGGGACGACAGAATTTTAGTGGGGGAGAAGTCGTAACCCCCATGCCCACAGGAATGGATTGGCTCCAGGAATGGGTTGACCCAGTAAGGGGGTGGAGACTCAGAGCAGCAGAAAGGCTAGAAAGAGCTCTTTGCAGGTGTTAACAAGGCGAACACCAGTGACTCGGACCTTGATTTCCTATAAGCTCCTTAACACACCTTGTTAAGGGTTTTCTTTAATGTGGTTGTAATGGGTGAGAGTTCTCCTGGAGACCTTCATCATGCTGCAACCTGTTCATCAAGCCCTTGGAGTCTTCAGGAGCCAGCCAACTTGCAAAGAAGAATTTGGACTTGGCAATATCAGTAGACTGTAAATAGAAGGACTTGAAATGCAACCTGAACAGGACCTTGAATTGTAACGTTAAATGTTGATGTTAATTGTAAAGAAAAGTAAACCATTTTGTTGTTTAAAAATTGTTGTTGCAACTCATTCCAAGTACTGCCCCACAGAACCCACAAGCTGAGGTTACACCTGCTCCATTGGGCAGAGGGGGTGGTGGTGGCGGCATGCCTGGTGCTGTCGACTCTCGCTCTGCAGGAGCCGTCAGGCTGGGCAGGGAAACCCCCTCTGCCCGACAGAGAAGGTAGCTGCCTGCTCCTTTGGGCAGAGGGGGGATGGTGGTGCTGTGGGAGCCAGCAGTGCTGGGCAGGAAACCCCCTCCCCTCTGGCCAATGGAGCAGCCAGTCAGTGGGGCAAGCCTCCATGTTTTCTGGTAGCTCTAATGGCCATTCTTCCCTTGAAGCGTAGGGAAAAAATACTGCTGTTTAGCATCCAAACTGTAGAAAAACATCCCCAAAATAAAGAAAATCATTTGTTAAACTGTTCAGATGGAACAGAAGTTGCACATAAATGATGTTAAATGGCTTATCATATAAAAATGGCTTACATAAAAATGAATAACGAACGAAATAAATGAAGTAAAAAGACTACGGTAAAACTATGATGGACAAAGGCATTCACAAAAATGTGTGTAAAATTAAAACAAATAAAAAATGAAATGTTGGCTATCCCTGGTTATTTTTCTATTAAAATAATCCAATTCATAAAGGACCAGTGAGCACCATATGCTTCATCATGATCCCTGCCATGAATGGCAAATCTGAACAGCTCACAAAACATAGTGAACTTTAATTGTATAACCTTGAAAGATCTTACTCTCCTGGGTACACAATTCTCTAGCTGCTAGCACTGCTCATATTTACTATACTCTTTTGGTTCTTAAATTAGCATACTGCATCCTATCATAGGCAACCAGTTTACCACAGTTGCCTGCAGGAAATCATGAAAACATTACAAATGCAATACTCTTGATTGCAGGCTCCTGAGTTGGATTGTTGAGCCTTAAGCAGGAATTACAGAAAGCAACCCGAACATTGTTGTGAGCTGCAGGTCGGTGGAACTCCTTAAGGAAGAGAAACGGAGGCACTTTATCTATCATTCATAAACCTTCCACATGTTGCCAGAAACCACTCTTTTCTTTATTACAGAAGTGTCCTTTGCAGCAAGAAAAAAATATTATATTATATTCTTCATAAAGCATCTGTACATTTTATAGCCAATTATCTTTCTGTCCTGAAGAGTTCCTTTTATGGAGAGTTCTCTCTCTGCCACTGTGGTCTCTTTATATCAATGGGAAGAATTTAGTAAAAACTGCCAGACTTTGGATTTGTCTTTTACTGTTTACCAGCAGAAACCCACAAGGACTTGCAGGGGAATCTCATTTCCCCCTCACCCCACTACTTCCTCTTTTCCTTCCCTGAAAGCCCCAATAGCCTTACCCCCTCATTCTCTCCTTTTCAGCCAACATACATTTATGTGCTCCCCTATCTTCAGGTCTCCCCACTCCCAGCAGCCCCTAGCTAAGAAAACTGTGGCCTAGTTGTGTGGTGCTGGCTGCTGAGCAGGTCCCACTTCCATGCTACGAAACCCTTAAGTGCTGTGGCGTGGCCCCTAGGTGCTATTGCACCAGCTGCAGAGCCCTCTTTGAGTAAATGCTGTACCCCCAATGTGTTTTTAATGTTTTTAGATTTTACTGAAAACTTGAGGGTTTCCCTGTGTTGGAGAAACATCTCCTTTCTCTCAGTATGGACCTAATACACAGATTTTGGTATCCACAGATCTGCCCACACTTGAGAAAGCAATATATATTGATGATGATGATGATGATGATGATGATGATGATGATGATTTTATTTTTAGCCTCTATATATCTAATAGCAAAGTTGGCAAACCTTTGGATACTTAAATCTGATGATTGAAACAGTGAATGGGCAAGACCGATCTTTCTACAAATCTAAAAAGCCCCCCGAATTTGCAGAAAAAATTGAAATGTAAAATAAAAATACATTGGGGGTACGAAAGTAATAAAAGGAGTGTCTGTGGTTTCAAGTAATGGAATCCTTCAATGGCTGTTGCTAGACAACCACAGATTGCAGGCTCAGTGCCCGCAGTAAAAGGCAAGAAGAGGAAGCAGGGCGTTTTCCAGGCCTATTTTGACTTTTGAGGGAGGAATCATTGGAGCCAAGCCTGGCTAGGTTTGCCAGCTCCAGGTTGGAAAATTCCTGGAGATTTTGTGAAGTCTGAAGAGGGCAGGGTTTGGGGAAGGAAGAGGTCTCATCAGGGTATAATAGCATAGAACCCATCCTCCAAAGAATCCCTTTTCTCCAGGCCAGGGGGTGGGGGTAGATCTCTATTTTCTGTAGTTCGGTTGTAATTTTGGGAAATCTCTGGGTCCCACCTGCAGGTTGACAACCCTAGATTCAGCAGCATCCTCTGGGTGACTTGATGCCACCTGACTTGCATGATTAAACTAGGCCTGGCAGGTTGCTGCTGTTCAACACAGACACCCTATGAAAGCCAGCGTAGTCTAGTAGTGGTTAAAACTAGGTTCTGCGAGACCCAGGTTCAAATCCCCATTTTGCTGTGAAAGCCCACTGAGTGCTTACAATCCAGTCACGCATTTTCAGCTTAACCTATCTCACAGGGCTGTTGTGTAGGTAAAAAGGAGAGGAGACTAATGTAAGCTGCTTTGGTCCCCACTGTGGAGAAAAATTGTAGTTTCCCAAGATATAGGCTGTAGGGGCGAGGAGACGGAAAACTTAAGACAGAAGAAAAGAGAAATGTAGATTGGTTGTTGGGTATCAAGGAGATAGAGCTGCCAACTCTAAGTTGAGAAATTCCTGGAAATTTGAGGGGTGTAGCATGGGGAGAGGAGGGTTTGAGGTGAGGAGGGACCTGGGTGGGTATAATTCCAAAGACTCGACCCTCGGCATTGCTAACATCCAAGTAAGATGTAAAGTTCACCTGCAGTTAAAACTGATCTACAGGTGACAGACATCAGTTTCCCTGGAGAAAATGGTTTCTTTGGAAGGTGGTCTATACCCTGCTGAGGTTTCTTCCCTCACCAAACCTCATCCTCCTGGAATTCACATTCGAACAAAATATTAATTGGCTGAGACTGAGAAGGAAGAGATCCTGGAGGTGGATAGCTCAATGAAAATGTATGTGATGAAACAGGCTAACCCCGTGCTAGGGATTATAAAAAAAGGAACTGAAAACAAAACAGGTAATATTGTGATGTCTCTATATAGTTCTATGGTAGGGTTACCAGCCTCCCAGGTTGGAATCCTCAAGGACCTACAGCTCATCTCCACACTACAGAGATCAGTTCCCATGGAGAAAGTGGCAGGTTCAGAAGGTAGGAGTTTCATCCCTGCTGAGTTCCTTCCCATTTTTCAAACTGTGCCCTCCTGATATCATCTCCCAATCTCTACAGGTATTCTAAAACAGAGCTAGTAACTGTATGCTGTTGCTTTTTTTGGAATACTACTGTATGAAATTCAGGAGACTGCAGAGCTGGGAAATGTATGGAACAGGCAAACAAAATGATTTAAGGGGAGGAACAACTTTTCAGTGAGGAAAGACTAAAGTCTGAGACTTTTCAGTTTAGGAAAAAAGACAATTGGCGGAGAATATAGCAGAGATTAATAAAATTATAGGTCAGAGAGAATGGACAGAGATACCTTTTTTCAAAATTCTAGAACTTGGGAGCACCCAGTGATCAGCAATAAATTCAGGGCAGATAATAGGAAGTACTCCTTTACTCAATGAGTGATGGAAATGTGGATATCATTGCCAGAGGATGAAGTGATAGCCACCAATGTGAATGGCTTCAAGGTGGAATTTGACAGATTCATGGAGGAAAGTTCCATCAATGGCTACTAGGCATGGTGAGTGAAGGGAACGTCCATATACAGAGGCATCAGATCTCTAGATGGCAATACTAGGAAACAGCACCAGGGGAAGGTCTTCACCTCTACACCCCATCTGGTGCCTCTCCAGAATAACTAGTTGGCAACAGTGTGAAACAGGATGCTGGACTACATTGACCACTGGTATGGTCCAACAAGAACCTTCATATGTTTGCCTCATGCTGCAGTTGGAATACATGCCCTAGAACATCATGCTGAAAAATTCCCTCTGCAAAATTGATGCTGAATGTGAAGTTCTTCAGACAGATATGGAATATTCTCTGGACTGGGATATGTTCAGGAGCATTTTGAGATTTTGCAGTAGTAAATCTGTATTTGTAGCCAGCACTTTACAGCTGAACTACAGTTGCAGTTAGTATGTGATTCTATATCAAGCAGTGTTCAAAGAAAAATCTAGGCAAATATTGAGTTCAATATAAAAAATGAGACTTTGGCATCCAAATCAAGCTTTGGCACAATAGGTTTTAGAGTTAGCAGAAAATCACAGATTTCAGTTAAAGTCTGAATTAAAATTGTAGGTACATCTGAATTGACACTGGGAGTGCATGTGTGTAATCCTGTGGAGTCAAAGCCAACCTGTGGCAACCCAGTAAAGTTTTCAAGGCAAGTGATTAACAGAGGTGTTTTGGCATTGCCTTCCTCTGCATAGTGACCCTGGTATTCCGTGGTGGTTTCTCATCAAAGTACTAACCAGGGCTGACCTTTCTGAGCTTCTGAGACCTGATGAGATCAGGCTAGTCTGAGCCATCCAAGTTGGGGCAACATTGGGTAGGAGATGAAAATTCTACTTGCCTATGGTGCATTTTAAGAATAAAAGGATTTCCCCCCTAACTGTGACATTCATTGTCATAAAATGTACAAAAAAGTATAGCTGAATATGCAATTACCTGCATGACTAAAAGTGGGTGTTCCATGCTGGGCACATCTCTAATTAAAACCGCTGGCTTGCAAATAATGAGGAAGTTCATTAAGGAAACTATGCAAGCTCAAAACCTTTTCGACTTTCTTTTAGCCTGGTTTTGTAGGTGGAGATTCTTAATTTCTGACTCTGTTCAGACTTTGACCTTAATCCAAAGCACCACTAGGTAAATAACTTTATTTCAAATAAGATGTGCTATCTAAGGCTTTCTTGTTGCTCAGATATTTTAAACATTGTAAAAACATTAAAGGGAAAATTGAACTGACACATAAATATTAAAGGCAAGGACAACTAGCATCACTCAAAACTGGTCAGTTTGCGCATGGATCCAGCTTGCAAGTTGCATTGGTGGCATGGTATCAATGCAATCCTTTGGCCTCCTTGCTTGCAGGAGTTTTAATATAAAATTTGGTTTTCTGAAAATGCCCTACTTACATGATCATGAAAGGGTCATCCAAGCAGAGCTACTCTTATAGATGTATTCCACATGTAACTTCATATTAAGGGTTCTGTATATGTTGGGAGACTAGGAGGGAAGGCAGCATAGTATAGCCCAATCTTAGATCTCAGAAGCTAAGCATGGTCAGTACATGTAATGGTGATATTCAAGGAAGACTCTGCAGAGGAAAGCAATGGCAAACCACCTCTGCTTCTTAATTTGGTTGCAAGCCCCTTGCTGGGGTTGATGTAATTCAGGAGCAACTTGACAGCACTTTACACACACACACACACACACCAAAATTTCAGCACATCATCAGGAGACTGTCCTCATGCTACTATCCAAGTTTGGTGAGATTTGGTTCAAGGAGTCCAAAGTTATGGACTCCCAAAGGAGGTGCCCCATCCCCCATTGTTTTCAATGGGAGCTAATAGGAGATGGGGCTACACCTTTGAGGGTCCATAACTTTGGCCCCCCTGAACCAAACTGCACCAAACCTGGGGGGTATCATCAGGGAAGTCTCCTGATGAGACCCTGAAAGTTTTGAGACTGTGACTTCAGAAATGTGCCCCAATAGCCTGCGGCCCCCACTGTGTAATGGGAAGGTGTGCTCGGCACCAAAATCGGCACCCTGCAGAGGGTGTATCGGCACCAAAATTTCAGGGTATCATCTGGAAGCTGTCCTTATGGGACCCCCCAAGTTTGGTGCAGTTTGGTTTAGGGGGTCCAAAGTTATGGACCCTCAAAGGGGGTGCCCCATTCCCCATTCTTTGCTAAGGAGATGGGGCTACCCTTTTGAGGGTCCAATAACTTTGGACCCCCTAAACCAAACTGCACCAAACTTGGGGGGTGCCATCATGATAGTCTCCAGATGATACCCTGAGATTTTGGTGCTGATACGTCCAAAAATGCACCCCCTTCAGGAACATCTCAGAAATTTGCCCAAGAATCTTTGTTCTGCATTGAGTTTTCTGCATTGCTGTCAATGGGGGTTGCAGGCTAGGGGGGCACATTTCTGAAGGAACAGTCTCAAAACTTTCAGGGTCTCATCAGGAGACTTTCCTAATGATACCCCCCAAGTTTGGTGCAGTTTGGTTCAGGGGGGCCAAAGATATGGACCCTCACAACTGTAGCCTATTAACTCCCATTGGAAACAATGGGGGATGAGGCACCCCCTTTGGGAGTCCATAAATTTGGACTCCCTGAACAAAACCTCACCAAACTTTAAGGGTAGCATAAGGACAGTCTCCTGATGATACATTGAAATTTTGGTGCCACTAGCCTAAACACTGCGCCCCCTGCAGGCCAAAAATGGAAAACCACTAAAAATACCCAAAAACGAACCCTGCATTTTGATGCCCCCCACAGGTGATGCCCTGGGCAGCTGCCCACCTTGCCCAATGGGCATTACGCCCCTGGAACAAATAAAGTGTTGGCTGGGAAAATGTTTTATTTTTCCCACCTTCCCTCCAGCTCTTACTTTCGGTTTCCTCCGAGCAGCTCATCCCTGCCATTTTCTGCCCTCTTCAGGAGGCTCCATGCTGCCACCATTGGTAGAATGTCCCTACAGAGTTTCCCTTGCTTGTAGCTAATCTGCATGTCCTTTCAGTGTATAAAGTTAATTTTTCATGGTAATCCCATGAAATAAAACATCCTGAAGTCGTGTTGGGGAAAAAGCTGTGCAGAGTTCTTCCCCAACACTCTTTTTTCCCTGTCCTCAAGTCATTTAATTTGTGACGTGCAGGAAGGACCAGAATTTCCATCTTTTATAAATGTTATTTTCCTAAATAAAGGAATAAGGAAAATCCTTGAAATAAATCCGGCATTTCTTAATTGCATGTCTAAGATCCTGCATTATCTTTTATTAGATAATTTTCCTTTTTATGTTCTTTTAAATACTCCCATAAAGTATCATTTTTGAGGCCAGCTCTCAGGGTTCTTTTCAGTAAGCAGAATGTTGGGTCTGGGTCTGAGAATGGACACAAGAAGCAAGAACTACAGTATAATTAGAATTAGTGTTGAGGCAAATGTAGTCTGTGGTAGATTTTCACATTAAAAATAATGACTGGAGAACTAATGACCACCACCTTTAATCCTTCTGTTTTTCATAACTCCTTACTATATGATACTATCATTTTCCCCACAGTTTTCCTCCTTGAAATGTCATTGTACAGACTTTTTTTCCATTTAATTTCTTCTTGATTGATGCTAAATGAGCAGGGATAATGCCACAATGCAGGGATGCTGCAAATTTTGCTGTAAATATATTTTACTGTTGAATTTACTCTATTAGAAGGTGATGATCAGATGTGAGCCAATCATTCGGTCCATTTCATTCATGCTAAGCACCCACAAAAACCTGCTGAACCCATTTGCAATTGTTTTCCCAATACTGTGCATGCACAAAGATGCTGCAGAGTCAAACTAATTAGTGGCTATTAATTCCACTAAGGACTACATAGATGAACACCGAAGGGTGTGATTTTATTGAAACACATCATTCATTGATGACCGATTTATATGATTTGTGAGTGATTTAATAAATGATCTAATTGTCTGTTTAAACAATTGCCTGTCCACTTATGCAGCAAGGATGAGGGACAGTAGAATTCAATCATGCTGTTTGAAAATGATCATGCACAGAGAGCAATTTATGCTATACTTCCTAGTTAGTAAGGAATATAGTGAAACAGCCTGCTAAACAGTAATGAAGAGACTGAAGTACTATTGAACTGACACGCAAACAGGATGTGAGCTGAATGGGTGGGTGCTTGAGGATCTTTTATGGTATACTACTACAAGTAGTAGTAGTAGTAGTAGTAGTAGTAGTAGTAGTAGTAGGTTCATTGTCTCAGCCATAGGCCTTCGCAGTCTCCTCATACTCAAACATAGTAATATTAAAACCAACACAAAAAACACCCGAATACTAATATAGCTAAAAAGAACTTAATTAGCACTCATACAAATATCCCTGTCAAATAATAAAACATATAATAATTACGCCATAAGTAGCCTAATTCTTCTTGCAGCATGGGCAAAAAGTGTTACTCGGTTGGAAATGTATGGATCTCCATCAGACAATAGACAAATCAATGTATTGTCAAAGGCTTTCATGGCCAGAATCACTAGGGTGTTGTGAGTTTCCCTAATAAAGTCAATTTCCCAGTGTTGTCAATATTGGGAGGTGGGAGATTTTCCCCCTTCATGATCCCCCTCCTTCACTCAGGTGCTCTGGCTCAGGAGGACTGCGCCCTGTTGGGATGAGGAGAAATCCAAGAAATGTCCAGTTAGAAGAATTTAAGAAAGAAGAGGAAGATAAATGGGTAAAAAATGGGTACTAGGTTGTGAAGAGCATTAAAGGGCAGCAGCAGCACATTAAACAGCCATTCTAGTCAGCAGCTTGGTACCCTATTATTCAATATTACTCACCCTTGCAGTCCCTAAAAGGACAATTTGTTCTTACCAGTTGCCTTTCACAGTTGGTTTTAGGAGGAAAGGAAAACTGCTATGCTATACATACTATACAAGCAATTTCTATCATCCCTATATGTCCCAAAAAAGAAAAATGCAGGTCCATGTTGTTTGTCCTTCATAAGTTTTAAGACTGCTGATGAAGATACATAAAAAAGAGGGGGCAACTGAATTGACCTTTCCCTTCTAAACCCTGCAGATCTGGAGGGATCTGCTGGACAGTCTAGTGATAGAAAACTAAAATAATATATGACAATTAGCAGGCCCCTTAAGTATTGTTGAAGGCTTTCACGGCCGGATTCAACTGGTTCTGGTGGATTTTCCTGGCTGTGTAGCCATGGTCTGGTGGATCTTGAAGCTGATCTCCACCAGGTGTAACAGACTTCCCTCTGTGATACACCTCTGAAGATGCCATCCACAGATGCAGGCGGAACATTAGGAACAAGATGTGTGACAACCCCAATCAGACCACAGCCACACAGACCGGAAAACCCACCAGAACGAGTCCCCTTAAGTGTTTAGATTAGAGCAGAGAGTAAGAAAATCACCCTCCCTTTAAGTTTATGTAGTCTATCTATGCAGAACACTGTAGCATTGCGGTTGTCACACCTGTACCCAGGCCCTTTCTGCACATGCAGAATAATGCACTTTCAATGCACTTTCAATCCACTTTGCAGCTGGATTTTACTGTGCAGAATAGCAAAATCCACCTGCAAACAATTGTGAGAGCAGATTGAAAGTGAATTATTTTGCATGTGCAGAACGGCCCCAGTGGTGTGTGGAGCCTCTCAGAGGGTTGTCCTCTTTGCAATGTTTTTTTTTATCATTATGTGACCACTTGCCAATCTGGTCCAGAGTTTTGGGCTGGGGTGCCATTAATATGTGGATGACACCCAGATGTATCTGTTGATGGGGGGCTGTAGAAAATCTGGCAAGATGTCTGGTGACTATAGTGGAATGGTTGAAACGGAGCCTGCTGAAACACAGTCCATTTAAGATGGAGGTCATGTGGCTGGGTGAGGAAGACTCAGGGTTGATTTCCCAACTGCCAAACGTAGACAGAGTGGAATTGACACTGCTACCATTCCTGCTTCTATCAAAAACGTGAGTGTGACTCTGGATGCTTCCCTTTTCATGGAGGTCCAGGTCGCAAATACAGCGAGACAGAGAGTGACATTCTGCCATTGTCACCAGGCTAGGCAACTGATATCCTACCTGTCTTATATCAACCCAGTCACAGTGATCCACACAAAGATCACCTCCAGATTAGACTTCTTAACTCTCTTTACACAGGGCTACCCTTGAGGTTGCTCCAGAAACTTCAGCTGATCTAGAATGCACCAGTGAGGGTTCTTAAAGGAACATCTTTAATATCACATATTCACCCAGTACTCTGCCAACTGCTGAGGTTACCAGTTGAACATAAGATCAAGACAGTTCAAACTTTTGGTAAACTTTTAAAGCCCAAAACGGTCTGGGACCATCATACATGTAGGACCGTCTCTTTCAATACAACCTGCTGAGAGAGTTATGCTCTTCAGAAAATAATCTGCTGGTGTTCCTTGGCCCTAAAAATGTTCAGTTGTTCACAACCACAGCCAGAGCCTTCTCTGTTCTATCCCTGGCCTGGTGGAACATCCTATCCTCTGAGACCCAAGCCCTATGAGATTTAGTTCAGTTTGGCAGAGATCATGACTGGCCTCCCCCCATTTCTACCTTTCTCTACCTTTTTGCTATATTTGGGTTTAATTTGTCACTTGAGATCTTGGGTGGGTTTGGCTTGATTTGGTCTTAGTCCTCTCTTCCTGGGTAAATTCAGCCAATAAATATTATATGTTGAAATAATAGGTGCCATGGGGTATTTAAATTGATAGTATTTTATTGATATGTATAGATATTATATTTTTGTCAGCAGATGAGTTGGTCTGCAGATGTGAAATAGTGGGATATAAGCTCAATAAACAAGCAAACAAACAAACAAGACCAAAGTTATTTCTCAGAGCTGTGTGAAGCAAAGCATATTGCAAACTACTGTTTCTTCCCAGTGGAGACTATCCACCATTTTCCAATAAACCACCTCTTATGAAGTTGTCTATTGCAGTTCCTGGATGACAGAAAACAATAACAAAGTGGCCCAACTTGTGACACTCTTGGGCAGCATTTCCACTACATGACACTTTTCCTCAGCTTTGATTTAGGAAATTCCCCTCAAAAATAAGGATTGCTAAGTTCCTGTGGAGAGAATACTGGGCTTGGGGTCAAGTTTAAGTGAATAGAGAGGCATTGGTTTTCTATTACATGATGTGTCGGCAGTAAGAATGTATGAAACATTTTTAAACAATGGGCAAATACTCCCACTAATCTGAATTTATGACTCACATGAAAAAGACATCTAAACAATATTTGAATATGTGAATTTTAATATCCACCAGAAATGTCCTTATTGCTATGTTATTGTCACATGTCCAGAGTCAACTGTATTATTTCATTTTGGACCCAGGTAGAAAAAAATAGATGCTCAGATGTCATTGTTTTTCAAGCAAACACATTTTTAATCTCATAGAATCATAGACTTGGAAGCTACCACAAGGGCCATCCAGTCCAATCCTTTGCCATGCAGGAACACACAATCCTTAGGTAGGAGTGGCCACATTCTCCTGGAGTTTGTTATACAGAAGAAAGAGGAAGCCAAGCATAATCAGACACATATCTTGACTTTAAGAAAGCTAAAAGAGAGAGGTTTCAATGAAAATTTTATCAATGGTAGTAACTCACATCACTTTGGAAAATTCTTTAACAACTGTTTCATTGTACTTATCGAATGAAGACAAGTTTTAGTTCTGGTAGTCACAGTTAAAGGAAAAGTGACAGATAAAATGTTAAATGGGTTTACACCTCTTATAGTGAAATCAACCAAAGTTACAATTGAGAAATAAAATAGCAACAGCAGTCATAACATGTTCCTGTAATAATTTATCAATAGTTGCTCCAAACGGGAGACAAAGCAGCATTGCTGGTCTTGGAACCAGTGCCCTCACTCTCAGTTTGATTAGTTCATAATTACTGTCATCATTACTGACTTTATCATATAGCCAACTCAGATTGGATATCTAGTGTGATGTCATCCCTGTATTCACTATATATGATGTCTGACATGTGGCTGGTCCCAGGAAGAAGACAATACTACCCAAACTTCTAGGGCTGAATTCAAATAATTGGGGACAGGTGTTTGGCTATTTGTAAATTCACTAGCTCTGCCCTCCCTGTGAAAGTCTAAAAGTAATAGCTGTCATAATCTCCGTTCCCCTCATAATTCATGAACTGTAAGAAAATAACTGCAGAGAAGAATAACAACAGTACATAGGAATAGATCAGAACCCTTTTAATCAACAACCCAATTGTCACTAGATTGAGAGCGTTGGGTTTGATCATTATGGACTCAATCAATTCAGGTTCGAGTTGGGAATGAGGCTGCATGGTTGGATGCTTCCATGTGTGTAAGATCCCTGCATAGAGAACACATGTCAAGCTAGCCTAGAAACTTTCTGCTTTACAGTTTTCTATGGGTTAGGGATTTTCTATATGGATGATCATGTACTTTCTTACCTGAAGTGGTACAATTCAATAATAGGTCCTCTCCCCATCTGCTCTTTGTGTGAACTTGATCTGTGTTGCTATACCAAGATACCTAACCATCTATCTGTCACTAATATGCTTGTCATGACATAAATCAGCTTCCTTCTTTTTAAAAAAAAAAGCATAATGGAGGACAAATTCTACACCTTCATTTTGCATCTGAAAGAATCATAGGGATAGCTGGTTTGTTTTCTTCTGCAGTTTTATGCTGCTTTGTATAGCATCATTTACAAGTGACACAGTGTCAAAACAAAAGCACTCAGTGAAATACGCAGCCTCACAACACAGAAGCAAAATGGATGTCCCACTTCATGCTGTCTTCCCAATGATATTTTCAGGTGTTTGGAGCCACGATGACTTTAGACAAGTGTAATAATGCACAGGAAGAAAAGCTGAAAGGCAGCAAAGTGGAAAACCCTGCCCCTGAGTCAAAGCTAAAAATACAGAGCAAGCTAACAGCTCGAAGCTGCCTGCCATCTTGTCACTAACAATGCCCCCCCTCCCCAAAATCATCTCATCATACATTTTTAAAAAAAAAATAGTTTATGTCCTGGTGCTGCCACACAGATATTTGGGTCATGAAAGTAAACATCACTTTACTTAGCTTTTTGTTCTTGGACAGCTGCCTGGCAAGTGTGTACTTCAGAATCATTTTATTTTTTTAAGTACCTGTTTCTTCCAGTGATTATGTCCTCAGTCAGTAAGGAATCCAAATACACACAAAACAAATCACAGCTGGTAACTCAATGTTGCAAGATTTAACTGTATAGAGACCAGGCCTTTTTGTCTCTGTTTGGATTTTCATCTTTGGTTCTCCTTTCCATAATCCTTTGCAGATATACTGCTGTGAGATACCAGAACGCCATGCCTTGGAGTTGCCCTTTGGTTAAGATTACTGCAGACATTACAGAGCCTAGTTGAACCATCTGCAAAGTCTAAACATTCAAGAGACACTGGTATCATACATTAACCATGATGGTGACCTGACAGGGGCCCATCGTTCTTTTGAGTTAGTGCAAGAGGCGTGGACATAATTCTCTTGTGATGCCCAGATACTGTATATGTTTTTTATTGACATCTTGCCTATGGGCTCAAAAGAGTTATATAAACTACCAGATCTCTTTACTCTGGGATGCATGCCAAAGTCACAAGTGTTTTGCTCATACTTGGTATGCAAACAGAATATATTTCTTTGTATTAATCTTACTATATTATGCATTGTTGGTTTACTTGAGCCTAACTGCTATTTATGTTTCTTTTCAGTTTGTTCTATGGTGTCATAAATAGTTATAGAGTGTACAATTGTGTGTGCGCGTGCGTGCGTGCGTGCAGATCTGGATGTCCAGCCACTTACTCCATTCCTCCCATGAACTCAGTGGAACTTATAAATCCAGGAAAATACTCCCGTAAATAAGATTCTCTCCCCACAATGTTAAAAATCTGTTCCAAGTGAGTGAAATGCTTTATTCTCTCACTGTGAATGGGTGATCATCCTCACCTCTGTTTACAGCCCCTCCACCTCAAAGGTTGCTTCTTGAAATGAAAGTTTGATTATATGTGTCAAGCCCTATAATGCATGGCAAAAGCTATCCATAATTGTGCTTAATGAATTATTAGCTGTAGGTTCAGTAACAGGGTAATAGCTAAAGGGCAGGCAGAACCCTTTCCTGGGAATAAGACTCACTGAATTAATTGAGTGGGATTCTGAGAAGACCTGCTTAGGACTGCTATTAGAGTCTGAGGAAGTATTTGCATCAAGAAGATCAACTCTCAAAACCTTGCAATAGTCCCTGTCTTTTCTAATTAATATAGCTATGCAAGGTAACTATTCTGGTATCTAGCTGGATGATTAAACCATTGAACCACTGAGCCAGACAAATTATATTTAGTGGAAGGAAGAACAAAATGTCACTTCCAATGTGTCCAGGCCAGCAATCTTCTACTTCATTTATTTTTGTCCTCCCACATTTTCCTGGCAGGAATATTTGTGCATTTTCCAAACAGATGGGCTTCCTCCTCACAGGAAATGGTTGTGCATCAATTTTTAGTATTTAATAAATGCTAAGTTTGCACTATCTCACCTTGCTTCCCATCACATCCACACACATTAATTCCCTTCTTTCCTTGTTGTGGCTGAAAACAGGTAGGGAACCATTTTGCTAGCAGCTAGGAGAAATGGTATAGGGAGATGGGGGAATTAGATTAGATTCCCCCTTTGCTAGGATACAAGGAAGAGTGTTGGGAAATAATGGCCACAAGTAAAAACCATGTGCGCCACCCCTCCAGAGCAAAAAATCACTTTGGCCGTTTCCGCATGGCAGCGAGTTCGAAACGAGCTGGAGTCCGAACGCTGCCATCGCACCGACCGAAGGCGGCTGGGACCGACCGCGCGGACGGTCAGGCGGGCAGCTGGCGCCGCTTGAGATCACCGGCGCACATACGACCCGGCTTGTCCCTATGGGCCTCGGCACGTCGCCGAGGAGCCTGGGACCGCCAGCCTAGCCCTGCCAGCGCCTGCTCGAGCGAAGCTGGAACGCGAAGGCGTGTTCCCGAGGCACCTCAGCGGCAACGCCGATGCAAGTTCAAGAAGAGTGCCGAACCGAGGGGAGGCGCCCGTGAAGCCTCTGCTACCGTTCGCTGCGGCAGCGGCTTCCGCGGCATATTTCCAGCAAAGAGCAGGCTTCTTACGCCGTTCTGGGAATACGCCGGCTGCTTGAGCCCAGCCGAAGGCGGCAGCGAAGGGACGGCGCGGCTGCGCTGCAGCTGCGCCGCTTGTGCGAATGGCAGCCTGGAGACGGCGTTTTTACCGTCTCCAGGCCGTCATTTTCCGCCCGTGCGGAAACGGCCTTTAAAACTTTCCCCTTAAAAAAGAAAAAAACCCAGAAAAAAAGGCATAAAGTGCACAAAGTGCCAAATGCTGGAACAACGTTTTGAAAAATTTTCAAAAATCAGGAAAAAAAATTCTAATTGGATGCAAGATCCTGCTCTTTCAGAAGCTGAGTTAGGAGGGGAGACCACCCCCAAATTGCAAAGTTCTCTCCTCCTCACTGTCTTCTTTTTTGCAGGCTTCCAGAATACTTTTAAGAACTATGTGCAGGCAATTCTTTAAATTCATTATTCCGCCACCCCCTCTGCTGTATATTACCTTTCTGCTGCACACACATACATTGAAAAAACACACTTTAAAAAACAGTCCTGATAACGCCTTGTGCATACCAATGTTATTTATATGGGATGTTTTCCAATGAGTGTATCAATAAAACACCACATATTGCTTTTTTCCCTCACTGTTTTGCCAAAATATAACTGTGAACTAGGGCTACCAGCTCTGGGCTGGGAAATACCTGGAGGGTTTTTTTTTTTTGGGGGGGGGGGGCTGTGAAGCCTGAAGAGAGTGGGGTTTGGGGAAGAAGGGACTTCAATGGGATATAATGCCATAGAGTTCCTTTCCAAAGAGGCCATTTTTCTCCAGGCGAACTGATCTCCAGCTACCACCTGAAGGTTAGCAACCCTACTGTGAATCCAATGTATTAAGGATAGACTGAACATTAGCATCAGTTCAACAGTGCTACCTGTCACCATGCCCTCAATCTCTGCTTAAGCCTTATGCCCTCCATTGTGTTTTCTACCCAAACTAGCTAATTCTCCATCCTTCCTTCCTCACCCAAGTCTCAGGACCCTTTCACACATGCAGAATAATGCACTTTCAAGCCACTTTCACAATTGTTTGCAAATGGATTTTGCTGTTCCGCACAGCTGCAAAGTGCATTGAAAGTGGTTTGAAAGTGCTTGATTCTGCATGTGCAGAGGGCGCCTCATTGCAGCAGGCTGTAGGCATTCTCTATGGCTTCATGAACACTTATGAGATTCCTTCTTCTTGTGAGCATTCACTCACCATTTGGGTTGCCTTGATAACAGACCCACTCAAAACCAGTGGCTGGTGCCTGAGGCTGATACCTCTGTTGGCCTTATGATACCGCCAGCCCTGGAAAAGATCTAAATGAATGAACTTTGAATTTATATCAAATATTAATATTGGTTTCTACATGCTGATAGTCTGTGAATATTAGATATACAACATTTTGCCATTCAGAAAGTATCCTGAGATTATTCACTGTAAAAAAAACCACAAAAGGATTTGTTCTCTGTTTGATCACATCTCTAAATTTCATCTCTAATGGTGCAAAATAACTAGGGTACTTGCAATATAATTTTATCAAGAAAAGTAGACTCTTCAGCAAATGGGTCTGAAGCATTTGAACCTGATATGAGTGGCTTAATCCTACTGAGCTTGTTTTCCTCCTTTATACTAGCAGCAGCAGCAGCAGCAAACAGAACAGTAAGCCCGTGTCATTAAAGTTTCCCTATTGCACTTGGGGCTAGAAGCTTCACAGACACTGCTATTAAGGATCCCAGAGAGACAGCTCAAAGGAGAAACAGTGTGCTCCATTTCCTTTTCTTTCTTTTCCTCCTCTGATGTCCTCACAGGGCAGATTATGAAATTAAACATCTTATTCGGAAGCAAGCCTTGTACATAATGAGCCAATAAGTAATAGGCACTGACTGTGAAACCACCTCTTAGGGAAAAAAACTAGATGGCTCTGAAGGTTTAAGCTTACCAGAGTTCTTTTAAATGACTATGTATGGGAAACAAACTTTTTTTTAAAAAAAGTGAGCAACATAGGAGGCAGTTCAAGATGGGTGAATCCCTTTAGTTTTGGGCTGAAATAACTAAGACCTACTATATTTACTAAGTCTTCCCTGGACTGAGGATACCAGCAGCAGAAACATTTTGTCAACCTTTGATTGGCCAAGCATATAGATTGCATTCAAGGACCATTAGAGATATTCAAGAAAAGTGGAACGTCCTCATCTCTATGAAGCTGAAAAGGTTCCCCCAATTTTGCTACTGGTGAACAAAAAAAAAATGCCAAAAATGGCATAGGGGATGCTGAAAATTGTCTCCATACATACAGTTGCATTCCCCAATCTAAGCTGCTCCTCACACTGATTTTGTCCCATATGACTCAACTGGATGCCCCTGCTCTTTCAGGGAGCTTCCACATGTCATCATGCACATTCCAAATATGATGCATGTGGCTCCCATATGTTTCCTCTTTGAGCAGGATCAAAAGACACCTTTCATACAGCTTCAAGAAGAAACCACAGGGCAGCTTTGGGCACAGCCTCTGTGTGGACATTCTGCCCACAGCCAGGCCAAGAAGAAAGGATAGCGCTAATCTTCAGCTTCAAAATGGCCAAGCTCATCTCTGCATTCCCCCCTTTTTTAAATCCTTTGCCCAGCTTTTTACCCAGCTTTGAGAACTGTGGCTTAGTGGTAAAGGCAGTAAAGGGGAATTGCCAGACAGTCATGGGGAATGCAGTCGTAATCATCTTGGTGCTTCTGCAAAAGGGAAATGGTGGGGAGGCAAGGACAGTGACCTGTGGTGGAGCAGGTCATGCATAGCCATCTCTACCTGCCTCCATCCTGCCACTTTCACAGCAGAGGTGCAGTGGGGCCTTTTCCATCCCTGTTTTGAAGTGGTCATAAACAATATAAATTGTATATTTATAATAGAACAGCTGCTGAGAAAGAATTTGGAAGCACTGCTAAACCAAGATTGAATAATTTGAGACCTATAGAGCTGAATATAATCCATAAATTAAATGTGATAACCTGTCAGGGGCTCAATCAACCTCATAGGTTTGACCACCTGAGAATGTAAAACAGAAATTATCAAGTTCTTGGCAAGTCACTGAACATGGATGGTAGGCCACGTTTGTCATGATGGGCCACAAGAATTTGTGCAGATCTAGTACAGACCATATGCCGTAAAGAAAGTGTAACATGAAAATATAATCCAAAAACAGTACAATGTTCAATCATTTATCTTAAAATCAAGGCTCCATTTAAAAGTTGACAAGCATACTGACTGCCATGACCACATGCAACAATTGTTTCCACTTATATTCTTGTCACTTTTAGTCAGTTTTGTTGGTTTGAATATGATTAAGGGGAACATATTTTGGTTGTAGAGCAGTTTCTATTTATCTAGATTTTTCGCCCTTGTTTTCTCCCAGTTGGAACACAAATAAGTTTATAAAAATACCATTTAAACAAACTTGGAGTTGGCAACCCTAAATAAACTACATCCTGGGCTTGTCCTGGATCTACTTGGGTAGCTCATTCAAGGCCAGAGGCCAGAGGCTTCACGTCATGGTTTAAGACCTAAGGAAGGACCAAGTCTTCTTTGGCTCTTGCCTTTCAGTGCCTATCGGCCAGGGGTAGGGAACCAATTGGCCATGCTGGTAGGGGCTGATGGGAATTGTAGTTCCTGAACATCTGGAGAGCCGCAGGTTCCCTACCCCTGGCCTATCCATAAGGCTCAAACCTCCAGTCATGCCAAGACTTAAATACCTGCAATGGGAATGGAAACAGAAGCTCAGTTTAAATGTTTAAATGCAGCTAGCCTCCTGGGCTTGAATGTTTATTAGATTACTTGTTCAGCCCTTGGAATGTTCCATCAAATCACTCTGGTGTTAAAAAAAATCTATGCTTGAAGCCAGAGGTGGGATCCAGCAGGTTCTCACCAGTTCCCGAGAGTGGGTTACTAATTATTTGTGTGTGCCAAGAGGGGGTTACTAATTGGGTCTGCTTTTCCGTTAGAAATTCCATTAGGTCCAAAAATCATAAAGTCTTGTTGTTTCCTATGTGGCTGGTTAGCGAAGGTAGAAAACGGGATAATTCTCCCCGTTGGGCTGTTTTAAAAACATGTTTTAGAAATATGGTAAAGTTCCTTGTATAAGGAAAGTATCCTTCTTTTGATTTCTAGAAACAAAATTAAGTATTTGAAAGTATTAAGTATTTGACAGGCAGTCAATTAGAGGAGAAGTAGTTGTTTCTGTTGTCAGTAGACGATAGGACTTGCTATAATGAGTTTAAATTATGGACAGAAAGATACCAGCTGGAAATTAGGAACTTTTTTTTACAGTAAGAGTTTTTTACAGTAACAGAGAAATTATTAATGCGCCGCCCCTGGAATGCCCAGCCACGCCCCGTCGTGCCCTGCCCATCCCCATTGGCGCTACGCCACTGTTTGAATCCCACCACCATGGGAACCTGTTACTAAAATTTTTGGATCCCACCACTGCTTGAAGCCCTGGAGAAGAGTTGCCAGTCAGAGTAGCCAATAGTAGCCAATAGTAAACTAGATGGACCAATGATCTGACTGGCCGCTTCCGCATGGCCACACTGGGGGGTGCGTCGGCGTATATGACACCAACACACACACACCCAGAACCGTTCGCACGAATGGTCCCGGTAAAGGCAGGGAAGACAGCGCAGCGCTGCGCCGTTGCCCGATCGACGTATCTTCCCTGCGATGTTCCGGCACGTCGCCCAGGCCAGGGGACATGCCCCCTGCCCTGCGCGACTGCTCTGGTTGTCACAGGGCAGGGGGGCATGTCCCCAGGCCCGGGCGACGCGCCAGAAGGTCACAGAGAAGGTACGTCGATCAGGAAAGGGGGGATGGCGCCTTCCAGTTGCTGCCATTCGCACGACAGCAGCTGTAAGCTGCTGTTTTCCAAAAACCTTGCTCAAGGAGCGAGGTGGGAAAATGGCGGCTTCGTGCAGCTGGGAGGGAGCGAGGGCAGCGTGGCTGCAATGCAGCTGCGCCCCCCATGCAAACAGCTCCCTAGGGACGGAGTTTTTGCCGTCCCTAGGGCGCTGTAAATGGCCCGTGAGGAAAGGGACTCTGACACAGCACAGTACCTAATTCACATCTGCAGTGTCTCTGTTAAACTGGATATCTGTAAAGCTTTCATCCAATGCCACATCTGTGGAGGTTAAGGCTTTACCAGTGCTCTCCTAACTGGATGCTTAGTGAGTTTTGATGCAGTCTTCATATATGTAATTCAGTGTTATCAGATCACTGTCAATCAGGGCAAATGGAATTACACAAATGCATCTTTCAGTCTATTTTAAATTCTGCTTTAGTTTCTCTTTTTGCCAAGGAGGTAAGACTGAGAAAAGTGGTTTTAAAAAAAACGATTAACCATTCAGTTTTCTATTGCCCAACCCCCTCCCTTCAATGAATGATAAAAATCTTCCTCCTTAAAGGCATAATTGAGGCCATCTACCATCTTCCATAACTAATCCAATAATCAAAAACCTGAAAAGAATGTACTCGGATTACAACTAGTAATATCACATTCTCAGAAGACAAAAACAGTAACAAATCATGTGCATTGTTAGTATCCAAAATAGTTGTTGCCTCAAATTCTGCTTTAGAATGTTTTAACATGGACTTGGCTGTTTTGCTTAATTCACATGGCCAAATTCTGAACTTCTTTCCTGGCATATGCTAGTTTTAACATGAGATCATTGCTCAAAGATGTCATTGCTCTTCTGTAGAATGTAGTAAAATCCAGCAGCCGCTGCTCCATATGATTCTGCAGATCATGTACCTCTGCTCTTCTGTCTTCCTCCTCAACCATGTGTGTGTCTGAGACATTCGCTTGTTCTAAAGGGAAAGAAAAGTTTGGGATTGATGAGTCAGAGGTGACTGCCTCCCTAGAAAATGTATGATTGGAAGAACCTATTTCTTGTTACTCATTGTCAAAAAGACATGGGAAAAAAGACACAGAACCAGATGTTATTCTCAGAAATATAAGTACCTGTCGATTTTCCAGACTGTCACACAGAGGATTTCTGAAGCTGCTGATGTATCCATCACTAAAGTTGGCACGTCCTGACATTACTGATGGAGATGACAATTGCGCTAGCTAAATGAAGAAGCATCCCGTTCCTCTTACTGATGCATAATTTAAAGCATTAGAAACTGAGACTGTCATTATCCAATTTTTAGACAAAAAGCCTTGCTCAAGCTGACGGATTTTGCTCAATAAATTAGCCTGAGTTTTATCTTTGCCACTCCAGCCCTTTCAGAATGATGACAGTGCATCCCAGTTGCCATCTGATGCAGTCAGATAAGTTTGGGGAAACGCTGATTATTTTTAGAAGACTTTTGTGCATTATCATTGCCATGCATTTTGCATAATGAGTCAAAATCCAATACTGTCTTTGCTGCTGCAGCAAAACTATTGCCCTGACAGAGAAGGTGTTCTGCCCTGAGACATATCTTAAGAACTCGTTCCTGGAATATTTCGCTATCCTCTGTGTGACTTGCCATGGCTCATTATATAGAACACAGACTATGTATGAGTAGAGGGGAAATAAGGAGCAGAAGCCTAGCCAAAAGAGAACAGCTGCACTGGAACAAGGAATAAATGAGAAACCAATAAAATAAAGAGAGATAAAAACAGACCATGGTGAAAGATTATTGAAGCTTGCAGCCCAGTGTATTAAGCAATGGATATCAAGTATTGTCTGTTTTCTTTTGAGGCAGTCCTTTTCATCTTGTTCCATTACCGTGTCATTTTTCTTTCATGCTCCAGAGCAAGGATGGTTTGTTCCCAGGAGTAGTCAGGAATAGAGGGTTGGCCACATTATAAGAAGACAAAAGGCACTGAAAAATATAATACTAGGGAAAGTTGAAAGCAGCAGTAAAAGAGGAAGACCCAAAATGGGGTGTTTTAACTTAATTAAGGAAGTCATGGCCCTCAGTTTGCTGGACCTAAGCAAGGTTGTTAACAAGAGGAAGTTTTGCAGTTCATTAATTCATAAGGTCTCCAAAAGTCAGAAGTGACTTAATGGCACATAATACACACAGGCCGATTATGCAGAGAACGCTTATCTCAGGACGCTTCTCTGTGCAATGGGCTTGCAGAGGGCTCTCCTTGCATTTCTCTGTTTACACATGAGGACGCAGCCCAGTGCCTGCCCCGGAGCTGCTTGCTGAAGTCTCAATGGTTTCTCCTTTTGCTGCTTTTCTTAACTCCACCCATCAACAGCCTTAAAGGGACAGGTCTCACTGATATTCTCTTTTCCTCCCTCTGCTGCAAGAGAGAGAGAGGCTTGTTTTTAAAATAGCTTTTCTAAAATAAAGTTTTAAAAATGCCCTCTCAATCGTCAGGAAGGGCAGAAGCAGAGCAAGGGAGGGTATGCAGCCAGAAAGAGACCCTACCTGTGCTGTGCCTTTGCAAAAGTCAACTCTCTGTTATTACTGTATCAACGTATTGATACAAGCATTTAGAGAAGCAGGAAGGAGTTGACAACAGGGAGGAGGTGAGGGAGAAACATGCAATACAACATGAGAGAATGGTGGGGTGAGACTAGGCAGGTTGGCTGGCTGTGGGTGGGAGGAAGAGGTCCAGGACAAAGCTGTGCTCACTGGCAAATCTGTCTAATCTCAGGGCTCCCACAATCTCCATTAAGGTTTGCCTGGGAATTTGGAAGTTTGACAGCCATTTCTTATCTCCCCAGAAAACCATCATGCAGCTGTTCTACCAGTCCCAATACCCCAGGTTCACCCAGTCCTGAGGCCAGGTGGGGGTGCTTGAGAGGGGAAGCCAACATTGTGTGGCCCTCCAGTAAAAATAGTGCAGGTTGCTGCCAGCCAGACAAGCCCTCATGGCCTTGCTGCTTGCCCTAGAGGAGACTGCTTGGTGGAATTGTTTCTCACAGTCCCTGCATTTTCTGAAGGTACTGAGGTCATAAGAGAATATTCTCCTACACCAGGAGCAGAAGCTTGACACACAGCACCAAAACCAGATCTACTAGCTGCATTAAGAAAACTAGAAAACAACGCCAAAGATCTGTGTTACAACAAAATTACTGCAAAGCAGCTAAAATGGCAGATGGGAAGAGAGAAGGAAGCTTAGGTGAATTGCCTGTGCTATGCCGACCATTAGAAGCTAAGGAGATAGGGAGCACCGAATACATCCAACCATAGCCCAAATGACAAGTAACAGCCAATCAGCTGACTAGAAAATCAGCATGGCTACCAGCATTCCTGCATTTGAAGCTGCGCAGTTAGGCATGCCTGATATAAATAAATACATATAAACAAACAAATAAATAAAAAGTTTTCTTGCATGAACCAACCCAAATTATTTTCATGAGCTTCAAACGCTTCCAAATAGTCACTAAAGGCATTGTGTGAACAAAACACAAAAATAGGAAAAACAGTTTCATTTAAAACCTCTTCAAGACGTTATAATTGTGCTGTGCGGAAATCACCAGTGAGTGGCCCACATTCACCCCATGATCTAAAGTGAAAATTCAGATCTGGGTGTCCAAGTCCTAACTCAACAAATTAACCACCATAACATGTTGACCTGCACAAACAATGCACTTATAAGCTTCTCCCTAAAGCTTTCTTTTCCATGTTGTTGGGTGCCAGCCCCAGCTCTGCCAATGGTGTCTAGTGTTACATCTGAATTAGAGGAACAGGAATAACAGCATCCCTGGCAGGACCATGAGTGGATTTCCATTTCACCTGTGGATGTTAAGAGATATAATGATCTAAGATCTATAAATTAATACACTGTAAATTAATTCTGAACACTAAAAGCACATTTTAGAATGTATTTTCAGACTAGGGATGGACACATGTTCTCTTTCGGTGAATTCATGTGTGCATGTAATGCAGAAGCATTTACAGGTATCATATATACATAGTGCTGATTGATTGGCACATTGCAATATAGATACATTGTATAGGGGAAATGTAGTGGTGGAAACCAAAATAGTGTGAAAATAGAAAGTTAGTGGGGCTTAATGCCACAGAGTTCACCTTCCTAAGATGCCGTTTTCTTCAGGTGAACTGATCTTTGTTTCCTGGAGATCAGTTATATATCCCAGGAGATCTTCAGCCACTACCTGCAAGTTAGCAACCCTAGCCATGAAAACAATAAAAATCATGTCTTTTAAGCCATTTATGTATATCTGTTTTATGCCATTCCTGGAATTGAGGACTTGGGTGTCTTCAGTTCATGCCCTGTCTGTGCAGTTTGCATGGAACAAATAAAAGGGGCCAGGTAATCATTAGAGATCACCTTTGCACACACAAAAGGAAACTTTAAATTATTGAGCCAGGCGTTTCCCAAACTCTAACTTTATTGTGGCAAAAAATAAATTGCCGTTATTGTTGATCCCTCAGAAGTTTTCCCCTAGTAGGACCATCCAAACTTGCCTCAAAAATTTGCCTTAGGTGAAATTTGCTGGCAACCTCACCTCCCATTTAAACATATTTTTTCTCCTCCCAGCACTGCTATGTTGGCCCCAGTGCATGTTGCTGTTTCAAACTGATGATAAAGTTGGATGTGAACTGAGCAGCATACAGCTGTAGAGAGCAAGGTGCCTGCAAGCAAATTGAACTAAGCCCAAGTGGGAAAGATGCTGCATAGATTCAGCTCCATCCCTCCTGCCAGGTTGCCAAGGGAAATCATACTGGAGCCACAGCACCTAGCCTGTGTGGACCTCAAGTGAGGCAGCAGGGAGCCTTTGGATGTGTCCAGAGAGGGAAGGAAGGAAAGCAAGTGGTGCTGAGAATGAGGGCTCTGGTGTCCCAGTCAGAAAGCAACCAGGCTGTGAGGACATTTCTTACTTTCATAAGGAAGGTAGGTGGTCTCAAATTCCATAGTGTGCAGAGAAGTTTCTGAAACTGAAGCATATGGTTGCCAACTGAGCAGGGCAGAAATAGCCAAATGGTTTTTAGTGACTTGTTTTGATTTTTTTTCTGAAGGGTTTTTTTGTATAAAATCTGTGCTTGAAGTGTGTTGGATACTTTTCTGCTTATTTCAGCATGTGGGACTACCCCAAATTGCCTGGCTCAGTCTTATTTTAAGGAACTTCCAAACACTGGGTATTCTTAAGACTCCCCCCTCTACATATCAAACAGAGATGATAGACAACAGAGGACCATTTCACGTATGATATGGCAACAAGCCTAGTCTTGGCACAGAAAGTACATTCATTAGAGAGGCCTGGTCAGACTTGGCTTTCTGTTGAGTGGCTTTCTGATTATTAATGAGAGGGAAATTGATGTCCATTTTAAAGTTCTGATACACACTGGGGACATTACCACCTGTTATTCTCTGCAAATAGCTCCAATACATTAATTCCCCAGTTGATATATGTGCTAAGCATAATGATTATGTAGAACAGATCAATAAACCAGTCTGCCCTCTGGGGATTTCAAAGAGCATTGACAAAGAGGCCGCCATGTTCATCTGCTGCAAGAAAAACACGCAGGAGTGTTGTGACTCCAAATGAAGTGGTTTCCAATCTATGAAAGTTTATGCCACAATAAATCTGTTAGCCTTCCAAAGTCTAAAGATTCCTGTTTGTTTTGTTTCATGTTCTGTTTTAATGGGCAAAATGTTGATCTTAGTCCTTTATTTATGTTCATGTCAGGTATTCTATGTAATAGATGTTAAATATTTAATGCATGTGTTTATGTATTTCACTTGATTTTAAAAAAATAATTTAAATAATTTAATTGCCAGACAGCCTGATCCAGAGGTGGGGATGGACTCCCCTTAAGAGTCAGAATAACCAGTGGTGAGATTCAAATAATTTAACAACTGGTTGTTTACGAGCACCATTTTAACAACCGGTTCTGCTGAAGTGGTACGAACCTGCTGAATCCCACCACTGAGCACAAACATGTGCCGATGTGGGTCCCCACCCTGCTAGCATAAGGGACAAATGCTCCAGAGGCAGAGGGAGCTATTGGGCAGGCAGGCACTGCATGGCTCTGTAGCACATGACTTTGGAAGCCACTGCCACTCCCCACCCCCACTGGCACAGAAAAAATGGCCGGCTTCCATTGCCCTCCCAGTTCCCATATGCTGGCCTTGGCCTGGCCTTGGACATACACCACATTTTTTGTGGTGTACATTCATTATGCCCTATGTGGAATTTTAGCCAGCTGATTTTGTCCTGGGGGAGAGTGGCTTCCTGCACTGTGGAGTAGCTGTTTGGAGGCAGTGGCGCAGGACCTCAGCACCTCAGCAGCACTGTCCTCACGCACTGGAGAAATCTGGATTGGGCTGTAAATGTTTTAATGTTCTTATACTGACCACCTTGTGAACCCTGTTGCAGTAGAAAGGCAGCATAAAATTTCTTAAATAAATAAAATAAAATAAATGTCAGTTTACCTGTGCACTTGGATTAGTAAAGTGCAATCCTAAACAGAATTGTGTCATTTGAAACCCGCTAGAATTCAGTGGAGTTCGGAGGGTGTAAGGTTTGCACTGTAGGTGTAATGGGTGAATAACAGCGGAATCCTAAACAGACTTACATCTTTTGAAACCTATCAAATTCAGTGGACCTTGAAGGGTGTTAATCTGATTAGGATTCATTGCACTATAGGCATAAATGGTGAATATTTGTGAAAGAGCCTTCTCAGTGGCAAGGGCAGAAGGTACTCTCTTCCGCAGAATGTTCATTCACTCGGCCCCTTGTCTGTTAACATCAATTAACTATGGCCATTTCCGCATGGTCCAAATATCCTGGATTGAGCAAGAGAAATATCCCAGTTTGGCCAAAAAGTTCACACAGTTCCCAATTCTAAAGCAGGTTTGTCCCACGATATTTCCCTTATCCCAGTTTTTAAAAAAAAAAACACAAAAATGTTGATCTTTTTCCAACATCCCGCATTGAATTGCTTCATTGTGAAGGCCACAGGAGCAAAACCGATTTATTTTTCCCACTCCACTGCCTGATCTCCCTGCCTTACATCAAGCTCACCCTGTTCCAGCTCACTCTCACCAAGCGCCACTTGCTAGCCAAGCCACAGCCAACCCAGTCCTGTAGCTCCCAGTTCACATTCCCAATGGGATCCTGGGAGGGGAGGGATGGGGAAGCGCATGCCTGGCAGGATGCTCTCACTCCATGAAAGCCCCAAAAACCAGTCAAATGTTATTTGGTGTATCAAAGGGGGGGAGTGAGTGTCTCGTGCTGTGGTTTCCTGCACACCTTTAAATTTGGATGAAATATATAGCGCTCTGCTCAGTATTGGTCATAAATTTTTACTCTGTATAGCACAACATGCTTGCCATGTTGCTCACTGCACTGGCTCCTTTCCAAAGCTAGAGAAAAGGGGGGTGTCCACTGGGTTTTTCCTACGGTTGCTGTGGATCCGTTAATCAGAAGTATGGGAGGGGGAAGAGCCAATCAGAATGCAGCACGCCAGGAATGTTTGAGCATGCATGCTATATCTATGTTGTAAAAACAAAAAAAGTTGGGCTCGTGCAAAAGAAATCAGAGTATTTCCTCCTGGTCTTAAGTTGACTCCTTCACAGAAACGGGCACTCATGCAAAGGGAGAAACCAGGATAAAACAGACAAAGATTTTTAAATACCAAATGTAACACAGTATAATGATGCTGTGTGGAATCGACCTATATTTCCTTTGTAATGCTAAAATAGCATTTCTTTACATTTTCCTTTGTTATGTTTATAATTTATGCCAATAAAAGTATTGATTAGAAAAGCTATATTAAGACCATTCTTTTTTCAGCAGACATTTGGGTCTGCCAAAGGATAGCTACCGTTCGTAGTTTTGAGCATCTAGTGAATCTGAGTTTTACATGCTGACTATTGTATATAGGAAACTGATTTTGATGTAGTCTCATGTATAACTCCTAATTTAGTATTCTTTTATGATTGTTTATAGGTAGCTATTTTATTTACTGAAGTTTAATGTGTTTTATAACATCAGGTATTTGAAATTTGTTTAAAGTACTGGGTTTTTAAAAAGGTTTTGTTGTAAGTTGCTTTGGAAGATTTTTTTCTGAAAGGAGAGATAATAGATTTTCAAATGAAAAAATAAAGGTGTATAGAGCATTTTACAGTGTGAGATTTCTTCTGCAACATCCTATTTTTGTCTACATTGTAAGTATAAATACATTGTACACTATTTATAATGCTGATAGTAATTTCTATCACACTCTGCTTGGTTCTTGTATCTGCCTTCTCTTTTAAAATAGTTGCTAGCTTTATGAAGTAATGAAAACCCTTAGAGAATTTCTGTCTTCAATTCCTTCTCTCCCTGCTTTTAACAGTTGCTATTAAAAAAACAGTTGCGATTGTAAGAAGAGTTATACCATCCTAAGCCCATTCGCTTCAATGGAATTAGGGTATAACTCTATTTAGGATTATACTATAAATGTAGTATTTTTGTTTACATAGCTTAGATTTTAGCTGCTCCAAAGAAAATGAAAGCTTGTCTAGCCCTTCTAGTTTATTTTAAATTTTATCTCTGGACCTTTAAACATACCATTTGGTTTGTCTCTGTCATTAGTAAAAGGGGTTAAAGTTATTCTCTCATACACACACGCACACACCCCAAAAAGAGAGAGTCTCAAACATATACGGCAATGATAGAAAAAGCTCTTATGCTTCTATTTATTTATTTTATCATATTTTTATCCTGCCCTTTCCCAGTGGGCCCAGTATAACAAGTTAAAAGCACAGTAAAACATTTAAATATAACATTAAACATTAAACCTAAAACTTCTATGCAAGTACAATCTTCCTATCATTTAATGCAAGGGTATTAATTATGCTCCAAATTGTTTGAATCATATGTGCAACACAAATCACATACACTAGAATTTACCCACAGTGGTAGACTGGCATTAACATACCAGTCGGTACAAGGAGTTAGCAGCCCCTGGGTAGAATCTAGATCACATAAGCTTGTTCTATGTAGGATGCTCCTAC
Source organism: Sphaerodactylus townsendi (assembly GCF_021028975.2). Classification (NCBI taxonomy): domain Eukaryota; kingdom Metazoa; phylum Chordata; class Lepidosauria; order Squamata; family Sphaerodactylidae; genus Sphaerodactylus; species Sphaerodactylus townsendi. The sequence continues at coordinate 40,061,210 of NC_059425.1, read as the reverse complement.
CACTGCTTTTAAAGATATGTTGGCAGCTTTCAGACTAACAACCCAATCCAAATGCAGGAGTGGGTGAATGGGCATAGGGAGTGGCTGAGGGCCATCATGCCAACTTGTTTGCTCCCTCTGCTGGCCTAAGGGGCACCCACACCGGTGGTGAAGACAAATGCATTGGTGTCCAGTCTTCCCACATCTCAGTGGTGGTGAAACCTGGAAGTGGGTGCCGCCATGGAGCTACACTAGAATCCAAGCAAACGCCAATGCAAGGAGGGGTAAATCAGGGTGTTCCCGTGGGTGGAGCTGACTGTAGTGGGTTTCCACCAGCATTCCAACCTGGGAACACCACCCTCAGAGCCCACAGCCTGTTTGGGCTATGGGGCAGTTTGGGTCAGTTCTCTCCCCCCCCCCCCACACCCAGTCTGTAAATTTTCCACTAATGAAAGGGCTAGAAGTAAATTCCACCAATTCCTTTCTACCAGGAACAAGATTCAGGGAGATCAATGAGTTGCAGGGGGTGGGAGGCAGCAGGAAAATTCTGCTCTGCTGACTGAAATGCCTCGTGAAGGCAGGAAATGTAATCTGGATCCAGACCTAAGGCTGCAATCCTATGTGTACTTTCCTTAGATTAAGCCTCACTGAAAAAACAATCCCCTTCTCCAGAAGAGCCCTTCTTAGGTTAGTTTCTTATATCAAGAAGTGAAACGGAAGGTGTGTAAAAAGCATTACTTTCTAGCCCGCTTCATGCTAGCTGAACTGAGAATAGTTTATGCATTTATGGTCTGCCCCACAGTGAGCATACATTACCGTCAGGTCAGATTCATAGCTGCGCACATACCCACCCCCACTCCAACCCCAATGTGCATCAGATCAGAGAAGCCCAGTGACTTCCAAACCTCTTTAAGTGCAATTTTTCTTCTCTCTGCTGAGGAAATATGTGGCAGGCGTAAAGGAGGTGACAGGCAAGAAAAAGGATGGTTGGCTTGACTGCCAAAATTTTGCTGCAGAAGAATCCCCAGTTTCAACTGAAAACTGCAGAAAAAAATGCATTGTGAAGAAAAAGAATTGTAGGGTAAGTAATCTTGGCTAGGCAAAAAGGAGAGGAATCACCTCCAGGAATTGTGCGGGCTCAAGAGTGCAGTGTACTGTTGGGGAAAAAAGAGTGCAGTGCACTGTTGGGTGGAGACCCAAGATAGCTGCTGAGTGTCTTGACCTCTTGGAGAGTCTAAAACAGGGTCATTTTTTGAAGGGAACAAACTCTTCCCAGAGTATCTCAGCAGGAAACTCATTTCCCAGATAAGAAACTTGTCCTCAGGACAGAAAGAGTGTTCAGCAATTGTGTGGACACTGGACAAAATTAGATCTTATCTGTGGGAACTCTCCTAAAAGATCATTCTTTTTTACAGTGGCTTCAGATTATGAAAAACTCAAGCATCCAGCTTCAGTAGTGGTTATGGAAAATTCAGAAACTAAATTTGTGTGAAAACTAAGCACTTCGCCACATACAACACTTGAAGGGAGCAGTCTCAGTCAAGATATTGTCAGAGAAGTGTTCTTATGCATAATTATGTATGGGGGAAAGTGCATGTTGAAGTATTAATGTTCATTGGTTGTATGTTCCTAATACTGTTTTTATCGGATTTGCTTCAATGCAAACTTCTGTCTAGGTTGAGAAATGGACTCAACTCCTGAGGTTACCTAAACCCTTTATCTCAAGGAGTTTCTCTGTGGTGCAAGTATGGGAACCAAGAGAGTGATTAATTGCTCTCAAGTATCTCCATTCAATTGATGGTTCTCACAAGCACTCAGTACTTAAGTCTTGGTTCTGCAAACAGTTCAATCCAGAGAAAACAATCTCACCTTTTGACAGAAATGTGACACCTAGGAAGCTATAGAGACTTGAAGATGGAAAATGCTAGATTGTTCTCTTCCAGGAAGGCAGGAAAAGGAGAGCCCGCATGGTGTAGTGGTTAAGAGTGGCAGACTCTAATCTGATGAACCGGGTTTATTTCCCCACTCTTACAAATAAGCCTGCTGGGTAACCTTGGGCTAGTCACAGTTCTTTCAGAACTCTCTCAACTCTACCTACCTCACAACATATCTGTTGTGGGGAAAGGAAGGGATTGTGATTGTAAGCCTCTCTGAGGCCCCTTCCGCACGGAGGCGGAAGGGGTTGGGTCGGCGTAATCTACGCCGACCCGACGACGCTGGGACTGTCTGCATGGACGGTCCCAGAACCGGCTGGGACGACGGCGCCACGGAGCGCCATCGCCTGGCCGACCCGCCTCTTCCCCGTCCCTCTCCCATTGCCTCCGTCGCCCTGCTGGCCTCCGTAGACCCGCCCACGCTGCCCTCCGACCTCCAGGGGTCAGAGGACAGCGAGGAGGGCTGCCAACCAGGCATGCACGGTGGCTCGAAGTGGGAGAGGGACGGGGACAACAGCGCATTCCTGGCGGTGCTGTTCGCACGGCGCTGCCAGGAATGCGCTGTTGTGCCAAAAACCTCCCTCCAGGAGGGAGGTTTTTGGAGGCAGCCTGAGGCCGGCCTGGGGGAGGGGGAAGGGAGCCAGGTCGGCGCTGCTGTGTTTTGGCAGCTCCGCCTTTGCGAACGGCTCTTTTTGCTGTCCCCAGGGCGTTGTTATTGGCCCGTGCGGAAAGGACCTGAGACTCCTTAAACGGTAGGAAAAAGTGGGGTGTAAAAATCAACTCAGTGATCAGAGAGAGGTAATAACTTCCCTCGGTGCAAAATCTCAGTTTCTCGGGGGGGTCAGGTATGGACAGCTGCCCTCCCCCACCACTACCAAACAATGCTTTTTTTGTATGAATCCCAACATATTTGTATTCAGGAGCATTCAAATGTGGAGTTTTTTCCTTGACTAGAGGAGGGAGGACTGACAATTACTAAATTCAAACATTTTGGGTTTAGCGAAATAACTAGAAAAGTTAAGATGATAGATATGGATTGTGGCTGACTATACATTATGCATCACATTTTAATCCTGAAGGGGGGGCGGGGAATACCTCTGGCTAACAAATGTCATATTACAGATCCCAAATGGCAACGTTAAAGAAATACAGCAGGAGCATTTTTTCAAACTCTTTAATTAAAAATGTTTTATGCTGCCTTTCCAAGGTGGCTAACAATAATTAAAAACAGCAATTCACAAAACACATGCATGGGAAGCAGGATCAGAGAACACCAAATGAAACAGCAGAGTCCTCGCTCTCTGGAGAAAGACAATGATAGAGGAGGACAGAACAAACTCACTGGAAACAGAGTTCCACAATTTGTCTTGTGTCTAGATGGGCCCAATAGTAGCCTCCCATTGAGGTTAGTTCCTGACCCTGAGATCCACTCAGCTCAATCCATGCCTTCAATGCATAAAGGAATTGCAGGGAGGGAGCAGAACCCCACGAGGCTTCCTAATCATCCTCCCCACAAGACATACACCTCCCTCCGGTCCTCCTTGCTCCTCGCAGCCTTGTAGCACAGAGCAAGCGAAGGGAAGCCTTTGCACAGCCCACTTCCTTTTTCTTGCCAGGCTGAGTCACGCAAGGAGCAAAGGAAAAGGACTATGCTTAGCCTGGCCTCACCTTGCTCCCCATCACCCTCCCGATGCCACATTGGTGACAGGCCACCCAACCTCTCCTCCATGCCTGGTCCTGGTGCTGCCCGGGCGCCGTTTCTCTTACCTTGGCTGGAGGCACCAATCTCACCAGCTGGGCTCACACCCTTCTCCTCTGACACTCAGGTTGCAGCTCCGTGAATTTCAACCCCAAATGACGGCACCCACCCTGGCCCTGCCAGCAGCAGCAGCTGCCACCACCACCCAGAAGCCAGTCAGCCTCCCCCCAGGCAGGCACTGCAGGGGGAAGGAGGAGGGGGTGGCTATTTCCCCCCCCCACACACACACACACACACACACACACACGTGACTGAATGGGTGCTGCCTGGGGACATTTGACCCCATATATCACACTTGAGAGAGTGATGCATCATCAAGGAGGTAATGAGGCAGCCACAGATTGTCTCAACCTCTCAGAGGCCCCAAAACAGAATGGAAGTTTGTTCTCCATAACCGAAATCACTTGTTTTAATGATGTAATTTTTTGTTTGATTTAATGGTTTTTAAGATGAGGTTTTCATTTGTATGTTTTAGTTTGTTAGATGCATTGGTGGCCCTTTGGAGCAGGGAAAAATCTTGCCGTTAATGTTAATAATTTGACCCCATATGTCCCCCAGGGCTTGGGAGAGTGATGGATCATCAGGGGGGTAATGAGACAGCCACAGATTGTCCTCTGAAGATGCCAGCCACAGATGCAGGTGAAACTGCAGGAGAAAATGCTACTAGAACACAACCATACATCTCGGAAACCACGCAACACCCCTACGATTACAGCCGTGAAAGCCTTCAACAATAATTTGGTTGGCTTTACCCTCTGTCCCTTGGCTTATATCTGTCCTACTTATTCTTTCAAATAAAGTTCTGATCAACCATTTTCTGGAAATTATTCTGGAGGGGATTTGCAGGCAAGTGGAACAGATAAAAAGGCCGAAACAGGTCACTCTATGCGATCCAGTTTTAACCTTGAAGAAAAAAATGACTACCTTATTAAGATGCAGACAAGCCAAGAAAGGTGGAAACCCCAGTGTCAGGCTCAGTTTTGGGATAGCTGGGGGTTCAGTTGCACCCTGAGCCCCCTCCGTCTGGCAAAGGCATGGCCTGGACTCTCCTCCTTGGCTCCCCCTCTGCTACCATAATAAAGGATTGTCTGGGAGTGGGCCCATAGTGAATGAAGGGAATCTGTGCCAATGGCCTCCCTGCCTAGACCCTCCCTTCTCCTACCCCACACTTTCCTGTAGTTTTAGAAGCTACTCCACCATCTGCATGGGCCCCAAGGGCCAAAGCCCAGTAATGTGATTTCCAAACTACAGAGATCAGTTCCCCTGGAGGAAAATGGCAGCTTTGGATGTTGGACTTTATGGCATTATATCTTGCTGAGGTTCCTTTCTTCCCCTAACCTTTTGCCAGGAAATGGCAGGGTATAAAACAAATCAAATTAAAAAAAACATTCACTACACAGGAGCCTGTATCTGAATCAACACTAGCCATGGCTGAAGTTACCCAGAACAGAGAAGAGCAGGATGTTTTCTTCACTGGGGTGGGAAGAATAGAGAAGAAAAGTGAGAGCTATAGAGAAAGAATCAACAGCAAAAATAGTACCTGAAGTGGCAAAGGTTTAGCTTGAATCACAGATATAAGAGAGATAAAATGCCAAAGTCTCCACGTGTGCTTTTGTAGTACTACAAACAACATGTTCTGAGACTTTATGCCTAAAAGGTGGCAACATCCCTTCTGGGGGCTCTCTAAAGCAATCACAGGCACAAATATTTGTGTTTCTGAACAAGGCAGCAGATGGATGAGGGTGGAGTCACACTCCAGTGTTAAGCTACCAAACTTCCCTAGCAATTAAAGTGAGGAGGAAGCAGAAAAGATAGTGAGGAAGAAGTGAGGAAGTGAGGAAATTAAAGTAAGGAGGAAGCAGAAAAGAGAGGCATAGCTCCCAGGGGGTGGGGGTGCATGACACACCTGGCGTGTGCCCCTGTGGGGCATGGCGGGAGTGTTCCGGGGACATGGCAGGTGCATTCTAGGGCGGGGGCATTCTGGGGCAGGATGGGGCCGGAAGACGCACCAGTGCACTGGACACCTTTCCCCCTTGCTACGTCTCTGGGTAGAGTTAAAGGTCGAATCCCCACTACCGTCTTAGCCAGGTTTCAGAACACAAACTAACCAGGTTTGAGGGACAATCTCCCCATTGCTTGTGTGGCAGATTCCATTTCTGGTGCTTGTTCTCCCTGTTAATCCTTGTTCTGGCAGGACCTGGTTGCAAGTGGCATAGACCCCATTAACACGGTTCAGAGCTGATCCGAGGGGAGGGATGAGGGTTGAAACCCTGACTCGTTTGCCGCCCTGGAGTGTGACGCAGAATTTGGGCAACCAATCAGCGCTGCGATGCACACGCAGCCTTTCCTTGGTTTCGTTTCCGCTTTTGCAATCGGCCAGCAGAAGGGGACGCAAACGTTAAACATGTAACTTTGAATCATTAATGGTTTACACAGGAAACGATTAACTGTTTGCACAGTTAAACAGTTGAATGTTAAACTGTTACACGCTAGGTTTTTTTTATCATGCCCCTACAATGTATGTTTCCGCAGTGGGAAAAGGTCCCGCCCCATCAAGACACGCCAGCCAATCAGGGGAGACCGGCGAAGCAAGCTCGCCTGGTAGTGGGGATTGCTAAGAGTTCTGCAACTGGGTGTGTCTGCTGTGTGCTCGCTGGGGTGGGGAGGGAGAAATTCCAATGAAGAGGAGACGGTTTCACAACGAACAGGTTTGGATCTGCGTGCAAATTTCAAGTGGGGATTCAACCAAAATGAGTCCCTGAGAAAGTTCATTTTCTGGGAAAACAAGGCAAGATTAAGCATGAGCTAAAATTTTCCCTAACTGTAGATAATTTTATTTTAATTTTGTGCTCATTTCAAACAAAAATTGACACGTAAAGATGTTCATGTGAGACAACATTGTATACAAATGGCAAATGAAGTTATACACAAAATGTTCCTTGAAGCTAGTGGTTCTACCTGGAGTTGAATCTAAGCGTGATGCAACAATGGTCATTACTGAGAAGGTTTTTTTCTAGACACAATGAAGGAGTGCCAGCTTATTCCTTTCCTTCTCTGTAATGGCCTCAGCTGGAATGAAATTGAAGCATGAGGGAAGAGTTTTAGGCTGTATCTTGCTGTCCCTCTGATGGGCCCAGTAACTGGATAATTGCCTGGGTGTTTCCAGTTCTCCCTCTAATGGTCCAACCATAGCAGTTGTGAGAGGGAGTCTTCTTCCATCTCTTCCTCCTTGTTCACGTCATCTGCATTTTCATCTTTCTCCAAAACCCTCTGGATTTCTTGCAGAGGGTTCTCCTCTTTAATATTTTTTTCATGCCCTTCTCCATGTAACAGAGCTTATCTCATCTTTTTTTAAACCTGTTGATTTATAGCCTGAATATTACTGTTTTATTATTGTAACTATCACTATTAAATGTCTTATCCATCTATGAAATGTTTTAATGTTTCAAAATGTTAATGTCTGAAATGTTTTAATTGTTTTAATGTTTTCCTCTTCGGGGATCCTGCGTGGAAAGTTGGCATAGAAATTTTTTAAACAAACAAATAAACAGTTTATGATTATCGCATTTAATTTTTGGTTATTCTGGTCATCTCCCTTCATGAGGAGTTTAATAACAATGTTATGGCTAGGTTTTATTGATAGGATTTTTTTGTTGATTTTAGTTAATGACATGAATTTGTTTTATGTTTTGTTGCTTGTTTTCAATTTGTCAGCTACATCTGGAGAAGCAACCTATAAATAAATAAATAAATGATGTCATTAAACTGTACACGCTCTTCAGTCTTGAACTGTGCCTTATGACATCCCTTATCCTATATCAGAGTGTCAATACTATTATTTCCTCTGACTGTAAGCAGCTCTTTGAGTTCCCAGGAAAAGGCCTTCCTCGGGCCTTATATATGTGGTCCTTTAATTGGAAAGGTTAAAAATTGAACTCAAGACCTTCTGCTTATATTGTTCTACCACAGAACTATTGAACAGATTCCATGTTTGTTTTCCCCTATTTTGATTCCTCATTCCTTGCATATGTTGTTTCAGCTCATCAGTCTACAATCTATACATTTCACATGATCTGAGCATTGTAGTAGTTAGAGTATTACAGTATGCATAGGGAGACCTGATTTCAGTTCTTCACTAAGCCATTAGGCTCATTGGAGAACCTTGGGCCAGTCACTTTCTGCCTAATCTATCTCATAGGATCCTTGCTGAAATAAAATGGAAATAGAAGCATGTACACAACCCTAAGGATCTTAGTGAAGGGATGGGATATTGTAAACATTTTGTTGTTTTCCTCCTGTACAATCTATAATATCACTATTGTCACAATTGATAGGGTGACTATTTACCAAGTTTCAGCAGGGAATCTCCCATCAACACTCCTCATGCCATTGTTCAGTAGAGTGGATGGTGAAAAATGGGGGAGGGGACTATGTGAATTAACAACAGGACATCATGTTAAAAAAATCAATGATGCCTGATTTGAATAATAGAATGTCTACAGTTTCTGGATTGAGAGACTTGTTTACTCAGTACCCTTCCTGGAATCAGTCCCTTCCCTTCTGTGCTTCTTCAACTGTTTTTTCTTCAAGATGCTACCTACCTCTTTATGTTTACTGTCTGTTGTTGTTTTTTATCTTCAGAAGTAAAGTTATTTATCCCTCTCTTTTTTTGCTAGATTTGCTAGAAGGCTTAATAAAAATCCTTTTTTTCTCTCATGCATTCACAAAGTTCAGGAAGTCAGGGGTCAGCAGTTAGAGATGTGAGTTCTCTATTCCAAGATCATCATTCTTGTCAGAGGATATGAAATCATCCTCATTAATTTGGGCCAGCTGTAACTGGTTTGTTAAAAGGGTAATTGGATAAGTTTCATTTTGAGCGGGAGGGGCCAGATGTGTGAGACTTATCCAATTACTCTTCCAATCAAGGTATGACTCCATTAGTCAATTAAAGATCTCTTCATGTGGCCAGCTTGGACCATAAATTAGTTACATCAGTGTTAGGAGTCATCTTTGCGTTTACTATTCCTCTTTTTTCTCTAAGCTGTTGCTTCTGTTCTGCCTGAAGATATTTTAAGAACTTTGCACATGTGATGATAACTTCTAACATCTTTGCCTGCAAGTATTTCTTTCTGGAAAATAGACTTTAGTTTTGTTGTTTAATTGGTTTTCTGAATTGCACATTTGATTCTGTGTTCACTGTTTTATTATTAAACCTTTGTTTTACAATCTTTCTTTAATATATTTTTAAAAATACAGTTGAGTCTGGATTTCTGATTCAGAGCCCACAGCTCAATATTGCTACCACCCCAAAGGCCAGGCCAGGCCTTTGATACTGTAAAGGTTTCAATGGTGTTGATTCTCAGCACAGCCGCTTGGCCTTGAGTAGATTCCTGGGCTCGGGCGATGGGCCAGAAACGGCTGCGATTTCTCTGGAAGAGGCCTTATCTCACGGAGAGAGATGAGCATGCCGTTCCCATGAGAATGGGACGGGGAAAACCGGGAGGGGGATGGAACGGAGAAGATTATAACCTGTGGGTCTGGTGGGAAGAATTCATTCCTGCCACGCCGTGTACGTGAGCTTTCTAAGATGTCTGAATAAACGGTCTTTCAACCAACAAAGCCTTTTATTTCTGCTCTATGGAATTCCTTACATTGTGGCAGGAATCCTAATCCTCATTTACTTCTACAAATCAGTGGACCTCTGGTGTTCCGGCATGCAGAGGTTGAATATTCCTGAAACTGAGGAAGGTTCGGTAGCCCCCATAGAGGGTTCCGAGCCTTCCCTTCCTGACTTGGAGAAACCAGCGGGGGGAACGGGTCTCGCTGGTAACTCTCTCCCGTCCCACCGCCGACCACGAGTCTTCCTTACTTCCGTTGGGATGAGGGACGCGGAAGCGATCATGCGCGAGTGGCATGAGGCGTTTGGGGCGCTGTCTATGGATCGATGCGCCTGTGGGCGGATCTCTACCCGTTTTCGTGTGGATTACAAACCTCAGATGCACCCTGTCTCGGAGGAGATGGGCCTGACCACTTTTCATGCGGCAACCCAGGAATCAATAGAACGATTCCTGGACTCGTATTTCGATGATACTCCCAAGAATCCTCAGTGGCATAGCACCGGAGCCCGTCCTAAAACTGCAGATTAACACGGGTCTTTGTCGAGATCGGGTTCGATGATTGGAAGGGCTCGTGCGACACCCAATCTGGCCCATCAGATCCCGGACGTAGGGTAGCTGATCGCGAAGCGCGTCGATGGACTGGAGGTGCTACTTTCCGATGAGGAGGTATCCGAGGAAAGTCTGCCTTCCCATCGGGATTTGTTTCTCTTTCCGTCCAAGGAAATCTGGAATGAGGAAGTGGCCCGGCTGCGAGATGGCGAAGAAGCGTGGGCCCGTGAGGGCCAGCTATGGGGGGGGGAACGAGAACAGCTGCAAAGGGCGTGAAAACCTGCAAAAAGATCGTGAACAACAGCGCAAAGACGTCCAACTTGAATTGGACCGAGCCAAAGACGCGTTGCAACGGCAATATATACAAGATTTATCAATCCACAATAAGGTCCTAGAGCACTCTAGGATGGACCTGGAACATCAACGCGAAGGTATTAAGGAATATCCGGACGCAAGGTGAACTGACTGCAGCTATTCAGCGGGACGAACTTGACAAACTGGGCGGGAGAAGGCTGCTTTGCACGCGCATCAAGATGCCTTGACTCGCAAAGAGAGGGAGTTAGCTGCCTTAGAACAGGAGCTGAAGAAGCAGCGGGACAGGATGACTTCGAGGTTGGCGCCTACACCGTTACCCGAGTGCCCGACACCATTGCCCGTCCTGCTCGAGGCGGCGGCTTCTGGATAGTCCTGCTACTCGCGCTCCTGCCGCCTTCCAAGGTCCTGCTACTCAGCGGGGAACCAAGCGGCACCAGGCCCGATGCCTCCCGATTCCTGCTCCTCCTGCTCCACCGCCCCAACCTGTGCAACCGCAGCCCAGCGGGTTCCAAGACGTGGAGAGAGGATACTACAGGCCCCGATCCCTGCCCGTTTCGATGGGACCGCTTCTAAACTCCCCTACTTCATCTTGCAACTTCGATGCACATATGGAAAGAATATGATGACTTATATACGATCTGAGCATTGAAAAAAATCACGGGACATCGGGTCTGTCCTGGGCCGGGGTGGCGGCTGACTGGTTTGTGACCCTTTTGAGCTGCAGGCGGATGATACTCGCACAGTGGCTGCATTTCTTCAAGCCCTAAGAGCCCGCTTCCAAGATCCAGGCAGCTGAAAATGCAGCCATCCGTACCATAAAATCTATTCAACAGGGCAACCGTTCTTTTGCCGAATTTGCTCGTGAGTTCCGGGCAGCGGCTGCTTTCGACTTCCTCGGAGTGGCCTGAGCGCATGAAATGTGAATACTTCTCTGATGCCATCGGCGTAAAACTTCGAGAGATGGTGTTTCTCATCCATTATCCAGCGCACTATCGCTGGAGTGGATCGACTTGGGATCGCAAGTAGCGGCTTCGTTTGGACTACGCTTCGCTTGGGGGGGCGACCGCGCCGAAACCGCCACTACGACCACCTCTACAACTTCGCAAGCCAAGCCCAGCCGTCTCTACGGAAACCACCTCTGAGCGCCGTCGGCGTTTAGGATTGTGCCTTTATTAGGGGACCAGGCCATCTGGCTGCCAACTGCCCGAAAAAACAGAAGCCCACCGCACCGACCCCACGCACCACCTCTGCCAAGCCACCCACGGAGATCCGGCCCTCCTCCAACTGGTTCGATCTAAAGCGGTTACCGAGGGTGACACCGAGGAAGTGGCAGTTTGCCTCTCATCGGCGCCCATGGATGTGGATCCTACTCCAGATGCGGTGAGTGAAGGCAGCCCCATTACTGTTCAAGCGATTCTGGCCAACCCTGCTAAGCATACCGCGTATTTTAGCCTCGGCCCTCGTAGATTCTGGTTGCTCCATTTGCTTAATGCGGCCCCAAGTGGCTGAAGAGCTCGGTTTAGAGCCGAGTTCCTTTAGCAAAACCCATACCGTTCACACAAATGGGCTGACAGCCCACTCGGAGCCGAGGGCCCGGCTCGATTCAAAATGCAACCTGTCCTCCTTCGTTGCGCTGACCATTGGGAGAAGGTTAGTTTCATACTTGCTCTGGTGGCCACACATTCCATTGTCCTGGGCATGCCATGGTTATTGCTACATGAACCAAATATTATTTGGAAGGGCAGATTCTAGAATTCACTGATCCCCCCTGTGGAGAGCATATGAATTGGAGGAGAACCCCATCCAATGAGATAAATCCCTTGGTTTCTTCAGCAGTGCACACCCCAATGGCACTCAACTCCACAGACATTCCTCCAGCTTACCAGGACTTAGCCAGAGTGTTTCAAGAACAGGAATGTGATCAATTACCCATAGAGACACTGACTGCAAAATCATACTACAGCCCGGGGCTCAGCTACCAAAGGGTAGAATTTACTCGCATGAGCTAGCGAGGAGAAAAGAACTCCGTGCCTTCTTAGATAAAAACCTTGCTGTGGATTCATACGACGGGCTACCAAACATATCATACGCCGCTCCTGTCCTGTTTGTAAAGAAGAAGGACGGGTCTTTAAGACTGTGTACTGATTACCGAGGATTAAATGCTGTTTCCATGTCCAATAAATACCCCTTGCCCTTAATCAAGGACCTTTTAGATGCATTGGGCAAGGGACGAATTTTTACTAAGTTGGATTTGAGAGAAGCATACTACCGAGTCAGAATTGCAGAAGGCTACGAGCATTTGACAGCATTTAACACTAAATTCGGACAATATGAATACTTAATAATGCCATTCGGGTTAGCTGGGGCTCCCGGCGCTTTCATGGCTCTCATAAATGAAGTTTTGCATGATTTATTATATAAAGGAGTAGTTGTGTACTTAGATGATGTTTTAATTTACTCACAAACCGTGGAGGAGCATGAGGCTTTGGTTCGGGAGGTATTACAACGCTTGCTCGACAACTCCCTCTTCGCAAAACTGTCTAAGTGCTGCTTTCATCAACCCTCCATAGACTATTTGGGCTACAGGATCTCATCCGAAGGTTTAAAAATGGATCCTGCAAAGGTTGAAGCAGTCCAGCAATGGCCAGCCCCCACCAACCGGAAAGAGCTACAATCGGTTCAGACTGCTTTACAGCAAGCTAAAGATTCCCAAAAGTTCCAGGCGGATAAACATCGGACTGACTTCCCTTTGCGTGTTGGGGCTTGGGTTTACTTGTCTACTAAAAACCTCAGAGACGTGCATAAATTTTCAAAACTGGGCAAAAAATTCGTGGGACCTTTTAGAATTACGAAAGTGATTAATGATGTTACTGCCCGGTTAGATCTGCCTAATTCTTTAAGTAATATCCATCCTGTCTTTCATTCCAGTTTACTCAAGGAGGCTCCCGCTTCCGATGCCTGGCACGACCCGCCGGAGATTCCCCCGCCGACTATAATTGATGGCCACAAGCATTATGAAATTGACGCCATCCTGGACTCGTTTTAACCGCAAACGCTTGCAATATTTGGTTTCCTGGGTGGGGTATTCCGCTGGTTATAATCAATGGGTGTATTCCGAAAATATTAACGCCCCCTCCCTTATTTCTGCTTTTCATCATACCTTCCCACACAAACCAGGGGGGGAGAAGTGTTTCTTAGGGGAAGCAGAGTGTAAAGGTTTCAATGGTGTTGATTCTCAGCACAGCTGCTTGGCCTTGAGTAGATTCCTGGGCTCGGGCGATGGGCCAGAAACGGCTGCGATTTCTCTGGCAGAGGCCTTATCTCACGGAGAGAGATGAGCATGCCGTTCCCATGAGAATGGGACGGGGAAAACCGGGAGGGGGATGGAACGGAGAAGATTATAACCTGTGGGTCTGGCGGGAAGAATTCATTCCTGCCACGCCGTGTACGTGAGCTTTCTAAGATGTCTGAATAAACGGTCTTTCAACCAACAAAGCCTTTTATTTCTGCTCTATGGAATTCCTTACAGATACTCTCTAACACATCATTTTCCAGATCTGGACATTCCTAAAGTGTCATGATGTCCTGCAGTATCTTTTCTCCCCACTACCTAATGTTCCTGGGAATTGTCAGCCAAGGGCTGGTGACCCTAAAATGTCAGGATTTCATTCTACTGTGAGTGTTCTATGCTAACACATATTGAAACTAATACTAACTAGTCAATTATTGAGATCTCCTTTAAGACTCTTGGTATTTCTGCAGCTTTGATCATTTAGGCTTTATTAAATAATTTTGAAAAGTGGAACTTATGAGAACATAATTGGGCCAAAAGCAAAAGGAAATTAAAAGGATGGAAGACAGGATGCAAATAAAGTCTATTAAGTCTATGACAATCAGAAACAAAAAGAAATCCCAACCTTTCTGTTGAAACATCTTGGTCTCTGAGAAACAAACACGGCAGAAGAGAGGGAAACAAATCTTCCTGAATTTGTTTTGAAAGTAGGGGGTTTTATATGCTATAGAACAGTCTGGGGGTCCATTGCTAAGGAAAATAGATATTTAATTCTACTCAGCAATAATTGGGGAGAAATAAATAGAAAGACAAAACAAGGATTATTCACCTCAGAATTAAAGTAATCATGAAAGATTTGTCATTAGGATCTCTTGGAGGTTTTTTAAAGTTAACTAATGGTCCAATGAGGCTTTCTGAAATGGGGAACAGTCACTAGATGTAAGAATTTTAACTCTTTCCTTCCATCCCTTTTTCACAATTTAAACCTCCATCCACTCTCCATAATTACAATTAGCCCCATTGGAATGGAAGTAATTTCAAATTCAGAAAGGCTATTTACACTGCATACAGTTCTGGTCATTATATCTCATAAAAGGTCATCACACAGCTGGAAAAGGTACAGAAAACAGCAATTGAAATGTCAGGCCACACCTCGTGTATGTCCTGCGCAGCTGAGTTTTATAAAGACTGTCAAAGAAATAATACCCAAGAATCAAAGTTTTAGCATAAAGAAAGATTTTTACTGTCCAGAATAGATCTATGACAGGGTGAGCTCTAGAGCAGAGTCACACCATACAAAAGACCTCATCTTTTATAGTTTCCAACATTCCTAAGGGTGGGTTAGTTCTCTTTCACAGGGTGAAAGATTTCACATACACTTATTTACTTTAAAAGGTTAAAAATGATTTTGACAAATATACTATGTGACTCTAGTCTAGTAGAATAGAATTAGTAGAATACAAGTATATATAAATCTCATCATTTCAGTGTTCATTAAAATATAGAAAAACACATTTTCAATTATCTAATCAAATTCCTTTCTATTCTAACATTGGATTTCTTTATTGCTATGTTTATTTCACATAGACATCCCATATAGCTAGTTTTGACAAACAAGTCTATAAAACACGTCTTCTGTCACATCTCAACCCTTAGTGACCGTCTACCTTATAGATATAATCTTTTCTTGCCTGCATAACTGCTACATGACTGCTGACAAGAGAGAAAACCCTTTTAAATCCTTTGTTTATATAAATCCCTTATTTGTTAATATCAAATACAATTTTAAGCCTATGGCCCATCCTCACAGAAATGAATAAAATGTTGGAGCTCCTGTCCTGTGAATCTGGGATTCTTCAGTTTAGAGAGGAAACAACTAAGGGGAAATATGATAGAAATTTATAAAATTATGCCCTGGATGGTCCAAACTAACTTTATACATATACTGTATACAATGAAATTGCGTGTGGATGTGCTGCAAGCAGAGGAAAATTCCACGGCAAACCTTCAACAAATGGCAGGCAGGACAGAGAATCACAAGAGGGAGAAAATAGTATGTCTGAGGGCGTTTTCGCACACACTTTTTATTCTAGAATAAAAGCAAACCGCATTGATTCCTTACCTTTTTGATGCAGTTTCGTCGCTCGATGGCAGTCACACATCTTCTGCCTGCTTCGCAACTCCCGGGTTTCTGCATCGCCCAGGAATGCGGCGCAAACGACCGCTCTGATTGGCTGTCGCGCCATCATGGGGCCGTCCGGGGGCAGTCTTCCAAATTGCTTCCCATCCCGTTTCCGTGGACGGGCTGTTGAGCTACCATGTTAACAGAGGCGAAACGACCGAATGAGTCACCGTGCTGCAAATGTATCAAAGCAACGGTGCCACGGGGACTTGGTAGCTCGAGCTATCAGGCGCACACAACCGAACGCGAGGAGGGGAGGGAGTCGAGTGAGATTCAAGCGGAACAATGGGATGTGTGCGCACAAGCCCAATCGCGTTCCCATTGGCTGGATCAAATCGCGTAACACTGTGGGCATCACCCCTGACTGTCGCTTACTCCAGATTTGTTTCGCACCTAGCCACCAGATTGTGGGGGGAAACCGGTTTTTCCAAGAAAGTTGCAGAAGTATCGAGCGACAGGAAAAATGTGGAACAACGGCTGGAATGTGGCACAGAAGGGGGGTTGGGACACATTTCAGCTAAGTGTGTGCAAAAAAATGTGGGAAACTACAACGAACTCACATGCTCGATCTGCAACAAACAGTGTGTGCGAAAACGCCCTGAGCTGCAGAGAAAATGAAAGTAGAAGAGCTTTGAAGCTGAGCAGGAAAAATAAGGCATTTCCTGCTTCCCACACAGCAAGCAGGAAACATTTTGACCCTCTCTTGGGGAAAAAAGATCACTAATTTAGCATTTTCTTTAAAAAAAATTGGGTTGAGCAGAAATAAAATGTTCTAAAGACATTCTGGTGGAAAACCTGTGCTCTTCCCCAAAACACTTCTTTTAATATCCTCAATATGTTTTATTTATACTGCACAGAAAGGGCCACTGTAACCTGATCTATACTTTATTATACTGTTTGGATACATGCAAACTAACCCAAAAATGAGGGTCAAACAATTCATGAATAGCCGAATTGATCAATGAAAAATCAAATCCTGCCTTCCCAGTGGGGATCAGAATGTGAGCTGAACCATCAGATTTGTGAGAATCCCTAGTCAGGACAGATGTACAAGTCACAAAACAAGATCAAGGATCCTAGCTTTTTTCTACATCTTTTCAAAGGCTCTGGGTATATGGGTCTGCTAATACTTTTGTTCCTTTCAGGTATGAAACTGAGTTGCAAAAATATCTAGCAGTATTTTGGTGATTCCCCATTCCAACTATGAAGATCGGCCATGACAGTATATTCTATTTTATAACCTTTTTTTCACCATTACTTTTTAAAGGACTAAAATAATAGAACTCTGCTCGAGCTTTCATTGCTATCACTGCTTCCATACTTCGGTTGACTAGTCTCACCTAACTTACTTTAACATGTTCAACTGTGAAACACAGGGAAATAATTCAATTACCTAAAGAATTTCCCAGTATTCTAATATATTCTTTCAAAACTATAAAAACCATCACAGTCCTCTGTCAAGACATGTTAGCTGATTTTGAGTAGAGAAATTACTTGCTGGCAAAGTGCCATTTCACTGATTTAATATAAATTTTACACTGGTAATATATTAACTAAGCAGAATTGCTATTGGGAAATTAAACATATTGTCCAAAAAAGTGAAATAGTAGTAACAAGAAGGCAAAGGAGATTAATTTATTTTTTTTCTACTCAGAAGCCTATTAAAATATGTAAAGCACTGGGAAAAAAAGTATCAAGTGTTGGATTTCTTCTAAAGCAGCTGCAATTTGAGGCAATGAATCCTCTTTCTAGAAGCACTTCTCAAGCAGAGAAAGATGAATCAATGCATAAAAGTAGCTCAATTCTAATATAATAAAAGCAGGAGAAGCAGCTGGTTCAGTGTTCAAGATACCGACTATTTCATAGCTCCTGGAATGAAAAGTCATTGCAATAAGCTCAAACAAAGGCAATTATAGAAATACTGGGCTAGCATTAAGCAATTTTTAATGACACTGGTGTCAGTGGGAAAGATTTAAGAAGGTACTTAAGTATCCCGTTGATATGATAGGGAAACAAAAGGTATTTAACATAGTTGAACTAAGTCGTAATTTCCAGATTAGACACACTGTTACAGCCACACAGGAAAGCTAGAGGGGAGGGGGATACATACATGTGACCTTCACATGTACTCCTCCCTATGCCTGATCTGTAATGTTCAGACATGCACTTGGGGCAATATTTTGTGAAAATGATGAGGGGGGGAGAGGTAGAGGAGAGAGAAAGAGAGAAAGAACTTTTATATTTTAATGAAGGCCATCTTTACTGAGCACAGCAATAGATAGAAAGGCAAGAAGGAGGAACAGATTTCAAAAATGTGATGCAATCAAGTCAAAATCACACCAATTTTGAAATACACGGAGTAGCTATATATTTGCTAGTGGAAGTGGCCACATTAAATGGATGTGTCTACTGTCAAGAAAATGGTATTTTAAAGCTGCTTCTTCTTCGACTCAAACAATGATTCATACTGAGACCTAGCAAAGATTGAAGTTGTTGATAGTTCAGAGTCTTAGAAATGGGAGAAGAGAACCAAGTGTGCTCACACCACAGAGGTGCACAAGCAGGGGTAGCAGTGTCCCACCAGCATATACAATGCCGGTAGAGGCCTGGGGCCATTCACACGCTGAGGTGCGAGTGGCCTCAGAGTGGCTGTGGCCTGCAGGGACACCTCCGCATAGAGCCGCCATCATTTTTCTGTCCCTACACTTACCCTCTCTCCCTGCGGAGCTCCGCAGGGACAGGGAGGCACGCCCACGCTGCCCTCCGACCCCTGGGGGTCAAATGGCAGCGTGTGCATGCCTCCTTAATCCTGCAGAGCTCTGTAGGGAGAGAAGGTAAGTGTGGGGAACATTGGAGGTGCTGAAAAACGGTGTCATTTGCACGGCGCCGGGAGGAAAACGCTATTCCCCGGGAAAAGCATGATGCTGCCTCATTTTGGCGGTGGCGGCCATCCGAACAGCACCCCTGGAATGGTGTTTTTACCATTCCAGGGGTGCTGTTTTTGGCCTATGAGGAATCCACCTGAGTGTAATCAGCTCCAACAACAGGGGAGCTGGGGGAGAACGTTCCATCTAATCAACATCTGAGATCATCTAGTGCAGTGGTTCCCAACATTTTTTCACGTGCACTCCCTTTGCCAACTCATTTCCCTACAACTGTACCCCCATATTAGCAAACCCATTATGTAACTTTCTCATACCCCAAAATGCTTTGGCACATACCCCTGGGGGTACATGTACCCCAGGTTGGGAACCACTGTTCTAGTGGGAGAGGGGACTGGGCAGAGCTGCAGAGTGGGGACTCGACAGAGCTGCAGAGTGTTTGGTCACAGTGCCAAATTTCTCTGACCCCTGGGTCACATGGCCAGCAACAGGTTTCATTGGTCAAGGAACATCATAGATTATACATTTGATTGGCTAACCAGGATCAAGCCGTTACAGGTATTTCAACATAAATATTAGATCTTTTCTAGTTTTGTCCTTGCTCTCTGAGTTTTGGGCTAAGTGCATATCCTGTGCCTTGAGTTTTTTCTTGCTGATAGGTCTTGATGACCGGAGCCGTATCCTGGACTTTGTTGAAAGAACTCTGCCTTTTGGGTAAAATCTTGATGTTTGAACTTAACTGTGTAATTAATCTGTTAAAATTAGTTTTGTTATTTTATCCTCACTATTCACTACTCTTTTGTTCATATTTTTGCACAATGTTAATAAATCACTTTAATTATATTTTTAGTGTATTTGAATTCAGAAGGCTTCAATTTGAATCCAGTACTTTGGCCTTGATTACCTACAGCCAACAAATTAATTGTTTTCTGAAACTCACCTTGTAAGCATCCTACCATACAAGTGTGACTTCCTTGATCTTAGTCCCAGAAGGGTCAGAGGCACATGCCTTGGTCTCTTAGTGAAAGAGGCTGGTGGGAGGCTTCCAACTGAGGTGTGAGGGGACATACTTTAGCTTTGTGTAATCTGTTTAGTTAAATGCATCAACCTGGGAGGGTCATGACATCTATCAACAACTAATTCAAGTGGAATCCACCCATGCATGCATGTACAGAGACAGAAATGGGAAAAAATGAACAAGTGAGGGAAGGTTTTAACAGCAAGGAAAACAGGTGAGTTAGATCAACTGGAGAGGAAAGAATCAGTCTTGGAACAAAACTGAAATGAAAATGGCATAGAATGCATTGTGAAGACTTTGAGGGATTACAACAAACAGCCAAATGAGGCTGGGAAGAGCAGGGGAGAGAAAACAGTGACCAGGGACTGTTCGATGGGAACAGGGAAAGAATGAAGGTGGGTGCTTTTGTCAAAGAGAGAATGGAATGGGAGGAGGGGATCGGAAAATGTGGATAAGATTGCTGAGGTGAAGATAAAGAAGAAATGGGCTCAGAGAGAGAGAGATTGGCAGAGGTCAACAATGCATGAGCATTTCTTTGAGGGGGGAATTGTGAATCAGGCAGTAGGTTATGTTATCCTGCTGATTAAGGACTTGATTAGTTTAGCAAGCAAGTCAGTAAGTTTTGGGTGCCTCTTGCACAGAGTGGAATCTCAGGTTAAAGTTCCACAGGCACCAGTCATTTTTTTATTATTTGGGTATGGGGAGATCACATGAAGTTTGCAGGCAATCCCTTGAGGGAGAAATGTGACAGTTCCCCAAGGGAACCTGCCTTCTTTTCATGAGATGATATTCTATCATAATTCTCTGGTTTGACACAATATAGGATCAACTTTGGCTGCATAGCCCCCAGATTCTGTAAATTAACAGCACAGTCAGTGGAGCTGCCTTTGAAGACCATTTAAAATTGGCCCAAAAGTGGTTACTAGATTCCTCATGGTAGTTGGATAAAAGATCTATGCTAGTTGTCAGCTAGTTTCTGTGCTCAGTTCAAGGTGTTGGTTTGAATCTGGGCCTGGTATCTTCCCCATCTTTAAGTTCATCAAAATATCAATCACTTCTGTTGCAGTAATTGGGGAATTTAAAATCTTAAGAAATTCCTTATTCTTGATGAAATGTGTTTACTTCCTTGAAGATTCCTTGGATTGTGCTGTCAGGCACAAATGTCAATATTTTACTAGAAATTTTTTAGACAAAATGTGCTGGCAACTCTAATCTCAGGTCTTATCAGTTTTGCCTATGAAGTGGAAAGCTTCTTTACATTCTGTAGACTCCCAAAAGGATTTTCAGATGACACCCACAGTACTTTTTGATAAATAAATGGCATTTATGTAATGTGTCACTCCCATGTGCAGAACCCAGCTAATAATTGTTTCAACACTGGTCATTTATTGCCCCCCCCCCCTCCTTCAACTTATTTAAAGATAGTAGAATAAACAGGGCTTCTTCTTAGTTAAGAGTTCCATAAGGGAGAAAGAGTAGAGTTAAGAAAATAAGGAGGAACCTCCTGGCTAGCATTTTGCCTTTCTCTACAGGTGCTCTATAGACTGGAAGTGAAAGAAAGCACATGATAAAGGTCTGACAAGACAAGAAACTGGGGTACTTAGAGAAGAGATCATACATAGACCCAATAGCAAAAAGGAAAGGAAAAACAAACAGGAGCAATTCCTTTCATAGTGCCTTTTTGGACCAAACTGAATTTTAAACAATATATGATTGTAATAGTATCCTGAGTATTTTTTTAAAGAATGACACCTTGACCCTGCCACCACTAGTTCCTCCACTTAAATTTACAGTATCCCATGACTTCTCAAAAACGTTATTTTTAAAAGTGTTGGGAGACTCCTTGGCGAATATGCTATCTAATGTTCAATCTGACCTTAATAATTGTGCAGAGTTCAACACCAGTAGTAGTGCCTGCCAGAAAGAGAGATGACAGCCCAAAGAAGCCCAAGAACATTTCTACAGCAATTATTTGAATCCTCTGGATCAACTCTCCTAACAGTAGTATCTTCTCCCACTGAAAGGAATCTTCTCCTTATGCTAGATAAAGACCTTCCACCCTAAGGGAAGGCAATGCAGAACAGATCTGCAGTATCCAACCTAACATTTGAGTCTCTTTTCTGAGCAGATTTTAATTTGATGTGATTAAGGAGAAGTGGGGGAGATATTATGCAATTCTAGAAAAATACATATGATTACATAGTGGCCCAGGCATTGCCTGAGGTTTCTTGAGATGGCTTTGCATTCTTCCTTGCAGCTCCACATCCATGCAGCATTATATGTGAACCAAGCATATAGCAATATTTCACACTGTAATGACTGGGATATAAAATCTGATCATAACTAATCAAAATCTAACTTCTGTCTTTCCTATTCTTAAATAATAATTGAAATTCAAAAATTAAGGGCATGTGGTAACAACTGGAAATGTCTGGATCTGGGGTTGGACCCAAATATAATTTCCCTCCAACTCCCTCTTGCAGCCCAGGACTCTTCATCTGCCTCCCATGCTCTCCATCCCATCCTCCAGGACCAGCATATTGGTGGATCACAGTGGGAGGGGGAGGCAGGAACATTCTGTTCCATTGACAGAAATGCTTTATGTAAGTGGCAAATTTAGCCTGAATCAAACCTCTCACCATTATTCTGGTACTTTATAATATGGATTTAGTTCTATGGGCACCAAGAAGATTGTTGAGGGAAGAAAATGATGCAGCAGATCTGTAAGCTCTAGCCCAGGGGTAGGGAACCTGCGGCTCTCCAGATGTTCAGGAACTACAATTCCCATCAGCCTCTGTCAGCATGGCCAATTGGCCATGCTGGTAGGGGCTGATGGGAATTGTAGTTCCTGAACATCTGGAGAGCCGCAGGTTCCCTACCCCTGCTCTAGCCTAAAGGCAGGCAGCTCAGGTGGCGCCAACAGTAAGACCCTGGGTTCTGAACTCCTCCTCTGTGGGTTCAGGTACCCATAGTGCTGAAAAGGCTCTAGTACAATATACATTGGTCATTAAGGTACCATAAAATCCCTGCTTGTTTCAACTGGGATTGTGTTTCCCATTAAAACTATACAAAAGGAAGAATATTAAAAAGAATCTGAAAATATATACTAGCTATAATAAATAAAATGAATATAAAATATTAAAGGACAAGACATTTCAGATAAAATTTCTTTAGGTAGGAGCTTGTATTTCATTGACAGAAATATTACTGTAATGCAGACTCAAATATTACTGTAATGTAGACTCAAAATTAAATGAGAAATTAAGTGTGAAGATGAGACATTCTGGAAATTATTCCCAGTAGTTAAAGGTTCTGGGTGTAAAATCAGATGCTTTCCTTCTTACCTTATATAAACAAACACTTTCTCTTCTCTTGTCTTCCATTAATCAACAGTGATGTATGATACTGATGATTTGGTGACCCATTTCCTTTGCCTGCCAGTATTCTGCAGTCTCAGTTCATTTGAAGAATTTTACCTCAAAGGTATATTCTGCATTAGCTTCACAGTTTAATGATTACTGCACTTGGTCTCCATTTCCATTAGGTTTGTTCACTGAGTTTCAAAAGCAGAGTTGTCATAGTGTGGAATGTCTGCTATCCAGAGCTACAAATCCCATTAAGAAAACTTAAGAGCATAGCTTTCGAGTCCAGATTTCCAGAGGCAGTGAACTAATTCCCCTTCTTCCTGGCTGAAAAACACTTGCCTGTCACAGATGTGTTGAATTAGATTCAACTTTCTGCTCCTTTGGAATGTAATAGTTTTAAATGTAGAGGAAGCTAGAAAAATCTGTGTCCTAAATTATCATAGTGACAAGTGTTTCTCAAGTACAAAATGTTAATTGACTTTTCAATCTCAGAAGGCTGGTCTCAGTACATACCCAGAGTGCATCTTGAATAATAGTCCCAGAGTTTTCCATCTGATCTTGATATGGAGAAGTTATGAAATTAATGAAAGGTATTATCTGATCTAACTGTGAAGTGGCTGGCCTCTATGCAGATGACAACTAGGATGGTGTAGGGCCGTGGTGGCAAACCTTTGGCACTCCAGGTGTTATGGACTACAATTCCCATCAGCCCCTGCCAGCATGGGCAATTGGCCATGCTGGAAGGGGCTGATGGGAATTGTAGTCCATAACATCTGGAGTGCCAAAGGTTCGCCACCACTGGTGTAGGGGCTAGAATGTTGAATGAGGACACTCTGCCATGAAAGATTGCTGGATGATCTTGGGTCAGTCAATGGTCTCAGCCAAGCCCCTCTCACAGGATTGTTATGAGAAGAAAATGGAGGAGAGGAGAATGATATAAGCTTCTTTGGATCCTCATGGGGAGATAAACATAGTACACAAACAAATAATGAATAAATAAATAATGGCACTAGAATCAGTTAGGATGTAATTGCGACAGGGGGCAGGGCACATGGTGAGCTCCAGAGCAGTGAGCATGCATGCCCTGGGCCGGCTGGGCGGCCGAGCCACACCCGGCCTGATCGCGTGACGTGCGCAAGTTTAAGGGGTGGAGCATGCTTTCTATATATTAGGCAGCACGCAGTTGCTCCAACCTTCTTCGACACCTAGAGCAAACTGACCCACCCTATCTGGGAAGGGTTTTTTGCTGCTAATTTTGTCACAGCCTTGGCGGTTTGGGCAGAGGAGCGCATCCTTATGGGGAGGCCAAGCTTGCCCGTCAGACTTCTCCACGTTGGCGGCCTCAATAAGAGGATTAGGGTGGGGCGGGCTCATGGCGCATGCCGTGGAGGCCTCTGCAATCGAGCCCGACACCCCAATAGGAAGTACCTATCTGTCCTCCCCAGTATGGATTGGGGTTGGCACCAGGTCAGGCAAGGGTGCTGACTGGCTGCCTGATGTGCTTCTCTTGCTTGCCCAGATTCTGCTTTAATAATAAAAAGGGCTGCGGCCCATTTTAATTCCAAGACGTGTCCTGTGGTTATTCACCAGATGGAACCTCTGCACATCTGGGCGCAAAAGCAACAAAACTGAGCCATCCTTCCCAGCTGCTTTTCACCAGAAGCATAAATATAGATACCCTTCCTTCTTCCAACTAAATTCAGTGCATTGCATGACTGAACCACCCAAAGGCAAGAAAGCTGTCTCACATATTTCAGAGAGCCAGCATGATGTATTAGTTAAGTTTTTTGGTGGGTAGGACTAGGAAACCTAGGTTCACATCCCCACTCCTGCCAAGGAAGTTAGCTGAGTGACCTTCGTTCAATCACACACGCTCAGGCACAGCCCTAATCATGACTAGTGGTGGATGGGAGACTTCCAAGGAATACTAAGGTTGTGATGGAGCAGTGGCATAGCTACCATGGGGCAGGGGTGCGCGCGTTGCACTGGGCGTGCACCTGGGCGTGCAGCAAAAATGTATTTTTGATATTTTTAGTGTTTTTACTTTGTCGGCCAGCAGGGGGCGCATTTTAGGATAGTGGCACCAAATTTTCAGGATATTGTCCGGCAACACTCCTGTTGATACCAGCCAGGTTTGGTGAAGTTTGCTTTGGGGGGTCCAACGTTATGGACCCCCAAAGGGGGTGCCCCATCTCCCATTGTTTCCAATGGGAGCTAATAGTTGATGGGGCTACCCTTTTGAGGGTCCATAACTTTGTACCCCCTTACCCAAACTTCACCAAACCTGGGAGGTATCATCAGGAGAGTCTCCTAAAGATACCCTGAAATTTTGATGCTGCTAGCCTAAACAATACACCCCCTGCAGGCCGAAAACTGAAAAAACACTAAAAATACAAAAAACACAAACAAACATGGTGGGGCAGCAAAACTCCGATTTTGCTCTGGGCTCCATTTTCCCTAGCTACGCCTCTGTGATGGAGAGGCAGGCCATGGCAAACCACCTCCAAACATTTCTTACCTTGAAACCCTATGAGGTTGCCATAAGTCAGCTGTGACTTGACTGCAAAAAAAAAGTGAAATAGAGTTCAAGGCTCCTGCAGTTATACCAGAACACCAATACATTATCTCTTTAAGGTGAAGAAGCTTTAAAAGCAAATTACCACAGTCTTTTAGATCTATTCTGAAAGGCACAGTTTTAGGAGGACTTTATTGGATTATTGCTTTATGTATTGGCTAGTTTTTAAACAGTAGATTGAAATGTTTGGAAGCACAAGGCTGTAAAATATCTCCAAAAAGTGACACTGTTTAGAATAGCAAGGTAAATGTCATATCTCATATGCAGCATATTCTGAAGTTTATAAAAAAATTTCTATAATGACACAGCTCACTGATGGTTACAAATGATGAGTTCCCCATGAAGCTACGAGTTCAGCTCTGGAGAACTTTCAAAGGGCCATAAATCTGATGAGGTTTTTTTTTAAGTCACTATTAGCTATACATCCATTCCTGGCATAGTTTTTGCTGCATACAGATTTCTCACAATGCTCTGTGAATGTGTGATATGAACTGCACATGCAAAGCAAGTCCATCTTGTTCACATCCTTCAGTTTTATATGTTTTCTTTGTTCAAAAAATGAAGTTCTCTGCAGATTGTCATTTTTTCACTTCAGACAGGTCTCTTGGGAGCTGGTACAGAAGGCCCAGGTAAGCAAATGTTTTAACTCCCACCATACATGCACCATAAATTCCTAATGGCTAGGAACTAAATAAATCCCACCTTGCATGCAACATAAATCTAAGACTGCATGAGCAAGTGATCCACATCTCCAGACCACTGACATGCAAACAAAACACCTATTTGGAAGGTGGAACACTCATCCAACAAGAATTCATAAATGCTCACAAATCTGCGCTGTCTTTTTTTTAAAAAAACTGCTTAGATTGCAGATATTGACCCCAATTCTTTGTAGTGTGTCAAACAAATCATTCAAGGTCGGAAATGTCTGTAGACTCTTCCAAGTGAGCAAATGGGCAAAGGCATTCAACAGATAAATATATCACTAATATTTGAAAAGTGACTCTATATTTTTGGACACCTCTCTCTCAAAACTCAGGCATCAAAACGCATCCCCTACCCTTCAATGCTGGGTTTTCCAGACCTTACATTCAATAAGCTGCCCATCCAAAATCATGTAGTGTGCAAGAATGCACAAACCTTGCTACATGGTATCTGTAATCATGAGCTCATTGAGGTTTTCAACAACAGCAGGAGGGCTCTGGGCTTAGGTTGGAACAACCTCACAGTTGTCTGTAATCTGGAATAATATATTGTAGCACTGGAAAACTTGTAAAGATCAACTGAGATGTTGGGGGAGGTTATACAAAAGCCTGGCACAAGACCAACACTTACAGGCATGAAACAACAGATGCCTGCTTGGTTTATAGTCACCAGATCATTAGTAAAAAGCTTCTCTGATACACCCACCTCTTCCATGGATGGCCTTGGAACTTCTTCCACAATCTGCAGATTTAGGCCTCTGGCGGCACATTTTGGCCTAGTGCTTGCATCTCCTTTAAGTATGTGGTGGAGCTCATTATAAAACAGGCAGGTTGCCATTGCATTGTCAGGTCAGTTGGTATATGTGGCAACCTACTTATATTCTCATTGGATGGCTTTGTTTTAGTGCAGTACTCCACAGTGGAGTGTTTGTGCCCCCTGGCTGCCATTTTCTCTGAGACATGTTCAAATATATCAATATTATGTTGAGAAGCGTCAAGTGCTCCACACCATCCCCTCACCCCCAGTGAAAGCAGATCTAGCGTCTCCTTCTAGTTCCAGGGTTCATTACATTCCCCATTGGCCTTGCCTTGTCCTACCATCTTATCTTGAATGTAACCTTTGTTGGAACGTACCCTTAAAAAAGAAAGCAAGAAATTGTGCTTCTCTGGGGCATATTTTCCCAAGATCAAAGTTGCCACCCACTACCAGAGTAGGTTCAATTGGATATGAAGTTCCGGCCCATGCTACAATTGGTTAAACAACTGACATAATGTGATTTTCTCATCAGTGGTAAGTGAATGTATATGCTTGTGCAAGAATCACCATTTTCCTACAAAGGAGAGCTCAAAGTGTTGGAAGCAAAATGGCTCTCTATCATGCATCAGCAAGATCAGTAACCCAAGGAAACATTTCCGGTAATATCAATAAATGCAAGAAACCCGTGAAGAAAAAATGAATCGCACAATAACAAATTAATATTGATAGTAGGATGTAATGCTGCATTGATGAAAAAAGTGGAGAAATGAATGGCACTTCTGGGAATTTCTCCTAAATGCAACATGTAAGTTTTTCAAAACACACTATCTTGTGGCTTAAGACTGTACAGGAATTGTTGCAACACTATACGGCAATTGAATAATTGGAAAGCATCCAAATGCTTTAGTGCTCTTTCAGAGAATTTTAAAAAAGTTGTTCAGAGACAACATAGATTCAATGGGGATTAGAAGGTCTGCAGATTACTGCTTGGGCAAAGCATGCTGGCACCCAATAAAATTGAAAAAATGGGTGGGTGAATGGTTAGCAATCTCACTAATGCACTAAAATTTACAAAAAAAATCAAATGTGACTTCAGTGGTAAGACAAGGATGTACTATAGTATGCAATGAAGTATATGAACATAGAGGCTTGGAGAAAAAAGTTGCAAACTAAGCTGCTGTTGGCTATGTATCAAGAATAATAACAATGTGTAAGATTTTCTATCAACCCACAACCATCACCCCTGGTGCAATATATACAAGCAATTGTTTACAGTGGGCAGACAGAAGGGGGAAGAGATACTAGAGTAGGCATGAACTGATGGTGGACTTTGATGGGCAAGGGAGCTGACTGCAGCATAATCAAAAGGAGAAACTGACAAAAAAGAACAAAACAACATTGAAGTAACAGTGCTCTCAAGCAAACTTAGGCTGTTTCCGCACAGGCAGAAAACAGTGTCCCTGGGGAGGGGTTCGCACGGCCGCCGCTGCTGCATCGCAGCGGTGGCGGCCTCGCAACCCCCAAGCAGCACAAAGCCGCTGTTTCCGAACCTCGCTCCCTGGGCGAGGTATTTCAGAAACAGCGGCTTCCAACCGCTGCCATGAGAACGGCAGCAGCTGGAAGGCACCATCCTCCCCGTTTCCCAAATGCCTTCCCTTCCCTCTGACCTTCCGGTGCATTGTCCAGGCCTGGGGACACGCCCCCCCCCCGCCCTGCGACTCCAGAGCTGTCACGCAGGGCAGGGGGGCGTGTCCCCTGGCCTGGGCGACGCGCCGGAAGGTCGGAGGAAAGGTAAGGCGTTCGGGCGACGGCGCAGCGCTGCGCCATCTTCCCCGCCCCTACCGGGACCGTTCGTGTGAACGGTCCTGGGGGGGTGTCGGCGTCATATATGCTGACGCACCCCCGAGCGTGGCCATACGGAAACGGCCCTAGAGGGAAAACTCAAAAAAACCATAGAACCTAAACACAGGGAAAATCAGGGGGAAGGGGGAATGTGAAGTAGTTGGGAGGGGCAGAACCTACAAAAGCCACCCATGTGAGAAAACCCATATGAAACACTATGATATTCTCAGGATATGTTCTGAAGGCACATTACAGCAGCTTGTCTGAAGCTAGCCATGTCTGACAGTTCAATCCTGATGTGGAGCTGAAACCCCTCAGAAGGCAGCATGACCCCGGTACCAGCATCAGTGCCTCTTACACTGGCATAAGGGGCATTTACATTGATGCAGAGGCATTTATGCTGACAGTGGAGAATCACACAACAGCATGACGCCCAAGTACCATTGCAGCCACAGCACCAGCACTCCTCTTGTACAAGAGCCCACACTAATGTCGAAGGGAGAATTCTGGAAGTGGAGCCAGCTTTAGATGGCTTCCTGGGCCCTTTTGAGCTGGGAGAACCCTATTTGCCAATGCAGACTTAACACCAGCAAAATCAGTGGCACAGACCACTGTTGCTGCCTAAGCAACTTGCATGGTGAAAGGGGCAGCATCACTTTTCGCTTGCTGGCCACAGCACAGCAAGCCTCTTAGGAGGTCTCATGGCTGTGCCAACCCTGACTGTGCCACAACTATCCCTCCCCACCCCCACCTTAGGATTGCACTGTGGATCTAGACATTGCCCAGATTTGGAACCTCCTGGGAACCTATAGATGCCAACTTGAGTTCCACAATGAAAAAAATAGGGACATAAATGTGATAGGTAAATAAATAAGTGATGTCTAACCTCAAAGGCATGGAGGTGTCAATAGGTAAATTTTCTGTTGGACAGAAGAGAAACTCAATATGTCCCATGTTCTTGTGGACTGAGGTCATACAGCTTTATAAATGCATATTGATGGTGTTATTGTCAGTAATATTTTAGTCACTTAATGTCAAATTTTTCTATCCCACCTCAGGGCCCTTAAAGCACTGAAAAAATCCCTCTTAATGGTTTGGATTCCTGAAACCCTAAACTAACGGGAGTTGAAGTAGGTGTCAAACTCGTGGCCCTCCAGATGCTGTGGACTACAGTTCCCATCATCCCCTGATCTTTGCTGCCTCTCTCTTTGTATGCAGCCCCCTGAAAAGTGAGAGCAGACCTTTGGCTTAGAGAGGCAAGCTTTGGATCTTGGTTGCCAACTTTTACAAAGAGTTACTTAAGCAAGAAATCTGCTGGAGAGTGAAATAAATAACAATTTTTAAAAAAAGAAAATAAATGTACAAGCACACAATAATCAAAGCAGCTGAGCACACACACACAGTTCTAGGAAGGAAGCAGTGTTGAGGGGATAGATTTGGAGATAGATGGTGGGAACTGGGGATTTTTTAGGGTCAATACTGCACCAGATCCTGAAGTGGCTTTGTATCTAAGAAGAAGAGTCCAGGGCCCACCCAAGGAGGTGAGAGGCGAAATCAGATGGCACACAGAGCAACTGAACTATAGACTATTTCAGAAGTACTGGTCACTGAGTATTGGGAGAGGGACTATTTTATAGGGAATACCAGGCCCTCTAGCCATGCTAGAAGACTCTTAATTTTCCAAGATAAAGGGAAGCTTTGCCTTTCTAGGGAAAGATAGAAGAGAAGTGATCAGCTTGAGTGGCAATGCTCAAGATGATGGGTGAAGTACTTAAAATTAATGTTTGGCACTTGGCATTAATGGACTAAGCCGGTGAGTGCCTGAGCTGACTCAATCACAGCTGCAAAACAATGGGGATGCAAATAAAGGAGGTCTTTAGAGAGAAGTTAGCTGGTAGGAACAGCTTGGAGCAAATATATTAGCAAGTTCTTTGTCTTCAATAAGGCTAATAGATCAGGGCTGGAGATAGGAATGCTTTCACAGCAGGAGGCATTGTTTCACCTTTATCCCTTCAGGAAGGATGTGAGGGAAATATTTTGCAAGGCAGACATGGCCAAAGGCAAGACCAGACAAGATTGATTGATTGATTGATTGATTGATTGATTGATTGATTGATTGATTGATTGATTGATTTAATTCTTTCGATTTATAAACTGCCCCATCCCCTAGGGGCTCTTTGTGGGTACATTAGCCAATGCAGAGAATGGGTACCCCATCTTATCTCTGTACTGCTAGGCTGTTGAAAGTTGGAGGGATGGGTAGAGACACTGTTGTCTTAAAACACCATGAGTCAGTCTGGTAAAAGTGGAGGTAAATGCACTGTTCTGCTGATATAGTTTTTGTATTTTAGTGTTTTATTCCACTGTTTATGACTATGATCTTTTCACTGATTTTTGTGGTTTTCTGTTATGATTTTATGTTTTCTAAAATTTGTATTTCTTAGAAACTGTTTTGAACATTTATTGGAGAGACAGTATATAAACTTTTAAGAAAAATTAAATACAAATGAAGAGGAAAATCACTGTCCTTCTTGAACAATATCTTGCTTTGCAACCCCCCTCCCCCAAACAAAGAAAGATTTTGACATAATAGCTATATGTGTGTATGTATATATATACATAGACACATGCACATACACACATATGCATATAATATATTAATGTTGCCAAAGGGAATCACTACATTTACTCTTTCAATTAACCCTTCTTTGACTAAATATGGTCCTGTTTTGCAAAGTAGAAAAACCTTGTTTTGTATAGAAAAATAGAAGATGAAATGACTTGATAAGAAAAGTAAAAGGATGGGAGGGAGAGGAAAGTCAGCTAAAGTGAGAACTCCATTTTCAGCTCATCAGACAGATACCAATGTCCATTTTTCTGGCAGCTGTCCATTAGGAGGGTTCTTAGCACTGCATTTTGTACAATTGAATCCAATCTGGAGAAGACACGTCTTACTTGCTGCAATAAATTGGAAAACACACTGAATTATCAGTTTCCTTTGGGGCTAAAAGAAAGTTGTGGATAAAAAACGGATATGCTGCTTAGCTAGAGATCCTCTTGCAAAATTGCAGCAGTGAGAGGTGAGGAAGAAAAGAAACAGGTCTATTTTTAAAAGCCCAGTTTGACCAAGAATCGAATCATAATTCCAGCTTATAACCAGAACTCTGAGGTCAAACCACTGAAAGTGATTCAGCTCTTGTATTCAGGGGAATAGATACATAATGTGACCAAATGCAGGCCCCCAAACTCAAATATCTTGTAGGATCTCAGAACCCAATTCATCAGAAGAGTGAAATATGTTCTCAGGTCATAGATATATTTATCATGGGCAAAGAAGAAAAAAATATGTATATACATATATATGTATATCAGCTCCAGAAGTTCCTGGATGAGGCAAACGTATTGGATCCCTTCCAGTCTGGTTTCTGCACAGGCCATGGGACTGAGACAGTACTGGTCACAGTCGTGGACGAACTCCAGCTCCACTTGGACAGAGGCGGTTCGGGGCTGCTGGTGTTGCTCGACCTCACCACAGCATTCGATTTTGTAGATCATGACCTTTTGGTCCATTGCCTCACCGATATTGGAATTTGTGGGTCAGCCTTAAGTTGGCTGACCTCATTTCTCCAAGACCAGGGACTGCTGGTGGCAGCGGAGGGAGAGAACTCCAAGTGTCGCCCCATTATCATTATCATT
This sequence comes from Sphaerodactylus townsendi, assembly GCF_021028975.2. Taxonomy (NCBI): domain Eukaryota; kingdom Metazoa; phylum Chordata; class Lepidosauria; order Squamata; family Sphaerodactylidae; genus Sphaerodactylus; species Sphaerodactylus townsendi. The sequence continues at coordinate 40,028,743 of NC_059425.1, read as the reverse complement.
GTTACCGCTGTTTTAAAGATTTTAGTGATTTGTTTTACCATGTTTTATGCTGTACACCGCCCAGAGCCCCTAGAGGATGGGGCGGTATAAAAGTTTAATAAATAAATAAAATAAATAAATAAATAAATAAATTATATGTGGGGTACCGCAAGGGGCAATCCTCTCCCCAATGCTTTTCAACATCTACATGCACCCCCTGGCAAGTTTGGTCTGTAGTTTCAGGCTGCAGTGTCACCAATATGCTGATGACCCCCAGCTCATGTTCACAATGGAGGGCAGCCTGTCTTCAGCCCCTGGAGCTCTCCAGCAATGTTTAGAGGCCATGGCTGGTTGGTTGAGAGCGAGTCGGCTGAAGTTAAATCCTATGAAGACAGGTGCTGTGACTGGGTTGTGGGGAGCAAGGCACTTAGCCTCATCTGTCAGAAGTTTGGGAGTAACCTTGCTCAGTTTTAACACTAGAAGCCCAGGTTACTCAGACTGCCCAGGTGACGTTTTATCATCTGCAGCAGGCACAGCAACTGGCCCTGTATTGCTCCCATTCTGACCTAGCCACAGTCATCCACGCAATGGTCACCACCAGGCTGGACTATTGTAACTCGCTATATGTTGGCCTGCCTTTGAATGTGATCTGGAAATTTAAACTCATTCAGCATGTGACAGCCAGACTCCTCTCAGGGACATCGAACCGGGCCTGGATCACACCAGTCCTGTACCACCTCCACTGGCTGCCCAGCAAGTTCCAAGTCATGTTCAAAGTGTTGGTTCTGACCTTCAAGGTTATAAGCAGCCTTGAACCTACATACTTGAGGGACCGTGTCTCCCCATATTGCCCCATTAGGTCCCTCCGATCCTCGGAGGATAGCCTACCGGAGGTCCCCAGCCTGAAACATATCTGGCTGTCCACTACTAGAGCCAGGGCTTTTATGGCCCTGGCCCCTCTCTGGTGGAACAGGCTCCCTAGGGAGACCTGGGCCTTGTAGGACCTGCAAAGCTTCCACAGGGCCTGTAAAATGGACCTGTTCAGCCAGGCATTTGGCCAGCTGGGTTGATTGTGACCCCAGACGATCTAGGCCTCCAGTGGGCTCCGTTTTGGGGTGGGGGGTTACTGCCATCTGTCGCATATAAGTTAGTACTTGTTAGTTTTTTAATAGTTTTAATGAATAGTTTTTATATGATATTGTTTGATTTATGCTGTTCATCACCCTGAGCCTTTTGGGGGAGGGTGGTCTAGAAATTTAATAAATAAACAAACAAACAAATAAACAAATATTGTGGTCAAAAGATTACAAAATGCTCCTTTTGCACATCATTTTGCTTTGACTCCAGTGTTTACAGGTTTGTTTGTTTTTTACTCTCTGTCATTCATAGATGCAAAGACCCTCATACATCTGTCAACTGTCTAATCTATGAAAGTTTCTTTCATAAAATATCTCTTACTGTCCAAGGTACCATAAGACTTTGACTTGGTTTTGTTGTGACTGATTAAGGTGGCTACTCCTCTAGAAAATCAGGGAAAAGAAGGAGCAGGACAGCAAAATTGTTTGAACTGTGAGGTTGAGGTTCATTAAATTAGTAAAGGTTGATCTCTTATTGACTATCTTCCCAGTAACTCTCCTGTTAGCACATCCTGCAGTATGGCTGTTTGACTTGTTTATACAGGATAATCCTCAATCCATCTACTCCCTGTCCAGTACCAAAACAAAAGTGGCCACCATACATCTGGCTATATGCAGAGACACCAAGTTATGTTTCCAAAGTTGTCCAACAGAACAAGAAGCCCTCCTCTGTTATGCTGATACACGATCTTGATCTTACTCAGTTTTGTGTCAGTGTTTGCTTCTTCACTTCCCCACCCCACACATGACACTTGAGCTTCATAATGCCAAGAGCAAGTATGACCTGTTGTGCAATGTGAAGGGCTGGTGTTGTGTTATGGGTAGAGTGTCAGACTAGGATCTGGAGATCCTGGTTGAAATCCTCACAGTTCCATGAGACTCATTAGTGACTCTGGGCTATTCATATACTGTAAGTCTCATCTAGAGTGGAAATTCAAACATGGGTATCCTGAGTCCTAATCTGACACTCTAAACATTAAACAATGCCCGGCTGTTGAGATTCACCAATCTCTTTTGGTCAGTGTTATTTGGTTTACCACTGCAGATGCTGTTTCGTTTAACATTTTCTTAGTAGGAATTGTTATAAATATTTCTTCCTTCATCTTGAAGCCCCTTACTTAATTCCTCGATTTCAATGCTGTGTTGAGAGGCTTCCCATTATGTAATCAAGAAATCCCTGGTATGATTTCACAGTTCCTGGAATCATATTGCTCAGCTGAAATGAGACCATTGTCAACCGCTGACTGGCTTTTAAAGCAGCTGATAATCAGTCGGATAAATTGCCATTTCTCATCTTTTTGGGGACATAATGTTCTTGGGGACCAGCAAGGCCCATCAGCAACTGGCTTGGGCATGATATACCCTGCTTAATTGCTGTAACAATCAGGCCCTCCGTGGTGCCTATGGAGCAGAGCTGCAAAACCTTGAAGAAAGCAAATGAATATCGACTTGCTGGTGATGGAAATGATGCACCTCAGGAGGATTCCTAGTGTTAGCTGAAGACAGAAACTGAGAAGTAATGACACCAGAAAGCATGCTGTGAATAAAAAAAAAGGAAGGCATTGCAAGCTGTCAAGGAAAGGATAGAAACTGTTGCTAAGTGGGGGGTACATTTATCTCACCTTTCACAACTGAAGAAAGAAAAAGAAAGGAAAAAAGAATGATTCCCATGGGAAAAAACCACCCCCAACCTAAAGAAGCTCTCTAATAAAAGCCAATATGGCGTGTGAGGCAAGAAAACCCCAAATGGATTTATTGTGTTTTCTTGTTGGGGAGGGCAATCAGTACATCCTGTTCCAACATAAGCAGGGAAATGGCAGAGCAGAGTGCAGGCTGAAGGTTGTGTGAGAGTGAAACCCTCATACAAGAGTTTCACTTGGAAATGATGTCAACTTATCTACTTCAGTCAGACCAGACTGAAACTTTTGCATTGAAGGAGCCTGGGTTTGTAACAAATAGCTTCCAGAATGCTGCATTTATAATGCTACATTTTCCAGCATGAGTCTATTTAAGAACATAGTACCTATTTCCTCTGGCCTGGGAGGAGAGATTCCATAGATTCTGCAAATTGAAACTGAAAAGCTGGTACATAGGATATACTGTCCTCCTTTCAGAGTGAGTCTAAACAAAAAGTGAAGCAGCCCTGTTACAGAACCAGGCTAGCCAGTTCCCAGAAGGCAATTTGCATAAGTAGGTCACATGTGGCAAAGGGAGTAGAAAACAAAACTGGCAGGGCCAGAATACTAGTAAAAGCCTTGTGGAGTTTTGGCAGCGCAGCAGGAAGCAGGCAAGGAACAGAGTCTGAGGCTTGGTCTGTACATATAGCAGAATCAGGGGGAGAGTCCTGAGGTGGTAGAATAGAACTTCAGGTAACATTTCAGAATGCTCTGACTCTTCATGAATTCCTTGAAGACTGAAACTTGGCACATCAGGTAGAAAAATCTGTAGTGCAGTTCTTCCCTTGCAGTGCTGTTTTTCTAATTGCAAAGAGATTTGAACAGAGGGGAAACATTTTTTAAAAAAAGATCTGATCCACCACCTGCAGCCTGAAATGGGGCAGTTCATTTTCAACTGCTTCATTTGACTTCATGTGCTGGCTGGGCCAGAGAGCTGCTTGCAGTACTAGTTTGCCAGACTGACAAAGTCTGGCAACAAAAAGGAAATGTTTTATAGGAAAAGGGAAAGGTTGGTTCCAGAGGGGAAATGTGGAAAAGATGAAGAGTTCCCAAAGTGAAGGTCTACAAGAGCAATCCCAAAGAAAGCCAGCGAGGTGTAGGGGTTAAGAGTGATAGACTCTAACCAGGAGAACTGGGTTTTGATTCCCCACTCCTCCACATGAGCAGCAGAGTCTAATCTGGAGAACCAGGTTTGTTTCCCTGCTGGATGACCTTGGGTTAGTCGCAATTATCTCAGAACTCTCTCAGCCCCACTTACCTGACAAAGTTGGGGTGGGTGGAGGGAAGGTGATTGAAAGCCACTTGGAAACTCCCTTTAGTAGAGAAAAACCAGGTATAAAACCAACTCTTCTTCTTCTAAAGGTTTTCTGACAGAAATGTTCTGCTCATAAAATCTATTAAAAAAAAAAAGTTGCCTCAAGAAAAAGGGCTACAGTGCATTCTTCAAAATGTCTGCTGTTTGAGTCCATCTGGGATCGATGTCCCTCTTGCTACCTGAGCATCCTGGCCAGTGGCTGCTCCTTCTGGTGCCAATTGGTTCTGCATTATTTTTGTCTGCACTTCCCTCTCTACTTGTGTATCATCTTTTTGGGATGTTTTTCATGAACTGGTACAACGGGACAAGTGGCTGTTTGTGCTGGCATATGTGAAAGCATTCTGCAATTACCCTTCCCCAAAGAACACTGAACATCAAGTTGGATGTTAAACAAGTGTCCAATATTCTCAGAATATTTATATCAACTTGAATATCTTATATGCAGTTTGATAGATGAAGATATGTGTTAGCTGGCACTCAGTATTTATTAATACAGTAGTACTGTCATTAAGGAATTGGCTTTTTAAAAACCCAGTGTTTTTTTTTTGTTTCGGTAAATAGATATCAAAATGATATTTTCTTATGATTGCAGACTCACAGATCAGCTCAAACCAAATATTTATGTTTTCTGTATTAGAGTATGGATGAATTTATATGCATAAATAATAAATCTGAAATAATAGCTTGCAGAGGGACGCCTAATGGACTTGTGGCTAAGATAGTAGTTGAACCATGTAGTTGCCATATCACAGCTCAAATTGTTATGCAATATCCTACCCTGACTTGGAAATGTGGCATTCATGTGTACAATCTGTGAACCACAACCAAGCCAAGCATAAAACATTAGCAATAAATTGCTCCTAGAGTTACCAGCTAAAAGGAACCTCCACATTTAGAGGCAGTAAACCTCTGAATCTCAATGCCAAAAGGCAGTATCAGGGAAGGTCTGGGCTTCTGTCCCTTGTTGTACCTCCAGAGGAACTGGTTGGCCATTGTGTGACACAGGATGATGGACTAGATGGACCACTGGTTTCATCCAGCAGGGCTCTTTCTATGTTCTTAACCTCCAGGTGGAACTTGGAGACCTCATTGAATTACAGCTGCTCTCCAACCTTCATAGATCAGTTCTCTTGGAGAAAATGGCTTCTAATGAGGGTGTACTGTGGGCATTATACCTTGTGAGGTCCCTGCCCTCCCCAGACCCTGCTTTTCCAGGTTTTACTCCCAAATCTCCAGGAACTTCCCAAGCTGGAACTGGCAAGCCTGATTGCACCCCACAAGAACTCTATACTTTTTTTCTGTTTTTGTTTCTAATCCAGAACTGGGGGAAAAAACCCAAGTTACATGAGGTGCTCTCATGCTAAGCACTTGGGATGCAGGTGAGCTGGCTCGCAAGGTCATCCAAGTGACCTATGTCCAAGCTTGGTAGATCTCTCATACAATCCTGGCGTACCACCTTTCCAATTGTAATTTCTTTTCCAGTGATATAAACAGAGATATCATTATTAGACACAAATATCCATACTCCAATGATGCTTGATTTCTATACACAACCCAAGCAGAACTGGAACAAACACACACTTAAAAATGCAGCTGATCTCCAAAACACCAGCCAAACAGCTACATTTTGTTGAGTGACTGATGCAATTCATTTATTTGTGTACATGTTTGTTTATTCTCCTCATGTTTTTGAGGTTACTTTGTGGTATTGTCTGTTAAGAGCTGGGGAAAAGAACATTTTTCAAAACCACACTTGCATTGACAACAAAGACTATTTGCATAGAAATAACATAGAAGGAATGCCCCATTGATTCCATAGAAGGCAGCTTGCTGTGGTGGTGATGTGTTTATTTATTTGCTCTATTTATAGACTGCTTTCAGCCTGTTTTATTTAGTTGACACTGAACTAACATGACTACCCATCTGAAATTATCAGCTCTCAAGATGGCTTGTATTTTTTAAAAAATAAAATGAGCTCACAACTAAAATAATGAGATCTGGCTTTGTATTTTTGAATAAGATTCCAGAAGCAGCTGTCTCTGTTCAAAGCCAGTGCCTGGTAACTCTGGCCAAGTGGCTCAGGGCAAACAAGCTAAAACTAACTAGGCAGAGGTGATGCTGTTTGGAAAAGCTGATGCTGCAGAGATTATGCTGCCTGTTCTGTATGTAAGTGGTGCTCTTTCAGGCTCACTGAAATGTTTGAGTTGCTTCCCAATCCCATTTTGTTGCTAGGGGAGAAGGCTGGATTTTTTTTCAGTTTCAGCAGGTACAGCTCAGAAGATCTGGTCGTATTGATACTGGTAACACACACTACATGGAACTGCCTTAAAGGAAACATGGAAATTTAAATTAGTCTAAAATACTTCAGAGCAAGTTTTTTTCTTCAGTAGGAGCTAGCCAACTTGAATACATAATGCCTATTTTTGAACATCTATCCAGATTTGGTTCTGAGCTCAATTTAAGATACTGATTGTAGTCCAAGGGCAAAGGAGGGGCCAAGAGTCCCAAAGGGGAATAGCAAAGCTGAGCAGATAACTGGAGAAAGAGAAGGCCACAGCTTTTATTGAAAACAATAATGGGAACTTTGGCACAACATGGAGCATGGATCCTGGTGACTGGTGACACCAACTGCCCATCCAGCCCGCCTGCTGGGTGAGCCACCATGGAATGGTATGCCCTGTGGACCCACACATGTGCAAGCCTCTTTGTGGTTTCCTTGCCATCTGCAGGTGAGGGAATCAACAGCCCCTAAACGAAGCCTATTGCTGAATGGCCCCACTCCCAAGACCCATTATGAAGTACCCGTATCTGAGGATATGGGGCTCCCAGCTCATTCTCCCTCCAAACTGAATCCCACCCAATGCCTGAAGCATCACAATAGCTGGGCAACTTACCTACTTCCACCAAACTTTGTACAATTGCAACCAAGAAAGCAAAGCATCCTGATTCTGAATAATGCTTTCAGGCCAGTTCCACCACCCACCCTTCTATGGATGGACCAAGTTGGCAAACCCAGAATATGGGAAGTGGGTATCAAATACCCACCATCCACATGAGGCCACTCCTCATCTGTAAAAGACTCATCAGTAGTCTGGTCACTGTCAGATGTCTCCCTTCCTCAAGATGCCTTCCAAGTCCACTCCACCTGGAGGCTTCACGCCCCTCCAGCTAGCCTGGGTACTCAGATTGGCTGATTTAAACTGCCACTGGATCAATTGCAGAGGCCCCTCTGAGGAGCTGAGGGGAGGAAGAGGAAAGTCTCCCTTTTTACCCACTCCTGGCCCTGTGGCTGCAAAAGGAGCCCCAGGTAATTCCAGGGCTGTAGCTTCTTACCTTAAAAGCCCTTCAGGGACTGGAATCCACACACACCAAAGTACATCCTTCTATCAATGAACCAATTCAACAACTGCATTCTTCTCAGCAATTTCTGTTGAGTATATCTTTAATAGGAACTGTGAGATCTACTGCAGGATGTCCATAAGTCATCTTGGTAGTAGCCAGTGAGTTCTGGAACTGCTTCCCAGAAGATGTCAGGAAATCACCTTCCTTTCTACTCTTTGGAATGGATAGTAACTGGGAAAACATACTTGATACAGAAAGATTCAGCAAAAGGGACAATACCAGAAAACTAAAGGCCAATAACGTGTTTGCCTACAATGTTCAAACTGCTGACAGGCATAATTGCTGATCAAATCCAAGATTACTTGGAGGCAAATAACTTCTTGCCAGTAGAACAAAAAGGTAATAAAAGAAGAAGTAGGGGCACCAAAGATCAGCTTCTGATTGATAAAATGATACTGGAGAACTGCAAAAGCCGCAAAACAAACCTATATACAATGTGGATTGGTTACAAAAAAGCATTCGACCCACTGCCACACAGTTGGATCATCAAATGTCTGGATGTCATTGGGGTTTGTGAAAATATTAGCCAGTTTATTCAAAATGCAATGAAACACTGGAAAACTGAGTTGTTTGTGGGCAACCAAAGCTATGGAACTGTCAACATCAAGAGAGGAATTTTCCAGGGTGACTCACTGTCACCATTGTTGTTTATCATTGCAATGATCCCACTGTCAACAATTCTACAAAAAACAAACCTGGGCTATCAAACTGCAAGAAATTCACCAAAAATGTCCCACTTGCTGTACATGGATGATCTAAAGCTTTAAGGAAAATCAGAAACTGAAATTCAGTCACTGACCAACACAGTCAGAATCTTCAGCAATGACATCAGTATGGAGTTCGGCTTGGACAAATGCACCACAGTGGCATTGAAGAAAGGGAAAATTACTGACAGTAAGGGCATGGAGATGCCTGATGGAAAAACCATAAAGTGTAATCAACCTGAAGCCTATAAATACCTGGGAATACTACAGCTGGACAACATCAAGCATGGACATGTGAAAAATGTGGTCAGCAGAGAATATGTCCAAAGGGTCAGAAAAATTTTGAAGAGCAAATTAAACGGCGGGAATACGATCAAGGCTATCAACACCTGGGCCATACCCATCATCAGATACACTACTGGAATTGTGAACTGGACGCAAGCAGAGCTGGATGATCTGGACAGAAAAACAAGAAAACTGATGACAATCCACTACTCATTACACCCGCATAGTGATGTTGACAGACTTTACCTACCCAGAAAATCAGGAGGTAGAGGGTTTCTGCAAGTGAAACAAATGGTGGAAGAAGAGAAACATGCACTGGCAGATTATGTGAAAAACAGTGAAGAACCAACATTGATGGAAGTCAACAGCAGAAAACTGCTCAAAGTGCAAAAGACAAAGAGTGAATACCATAAAAATACAGTGCAAAGCAGAAGAGAAAACTGGCAAAAGAAGGCTCTGCATGGACAGTTCCTAAAAAAAATTGAGGACAAAATTGACAAGGAAAAAACCTGGTTGTGGCTCACAAATGGAACTTTGGAGACTGAGAGCTTGATTCTTGCAGCCCAAGAATAAGCAATTCGAACAAACACCATCAAAGTCAGAATTGAAAAGTTGACTACAGATCCCAAGTGCAGACTCTGCAAGGAAGCAGACGAGACAATAGATCACATACTTAGCTGCTGCAAGAAGATAACGCAGACGAACTACAAGCAGAGGAATAATACTGTTGCTCAGATGATTCACTGGAACTTGTGCCACAGAACTGGTGGAATCACAAACCTGAAAAGGTCACTGAAAATGAACATGTAAAACTACTCTGGGACTTCTGAATTCAGACTGACAACGTTTTTGAACACAATACTCCTGACCTCACGATTGTGGAAAAAAAGAAATTGTGGATAGTTGATGTTGCAATACCTGGCGACAGCAGAATTGATGAGAAGCAACTGGAAAAACTTACACGATACAAGGATTTAAGGACTGAACTACAAAAACTCTGGCACAAACCAGTAAAGGTGGTCCCAGTGGTGATCGGCACACTTGGTGCAGTGCCTAAAGATCTTGGACGGCACTTAAAAACAATAGGCGCTGACAAAATCACCATATGTCAGCTGCAAAAGGCCACCCTACTCAGCTCTGCACGCATTATTCGTCAATACATCACACAGTCCTAGATGCTTGGGAAGTGCCCGACGTGTGATGTAATACAAAATCCAGCATATTGATCTTGTTTGCTGTGTATAACGGTTTTTGTATCAATATAATAATAATAATAATAATAATAATAACAACAACAACAACAACAACCCACCATTCCAACCAGTACATCACACTGAAATAATTATTGAGTTTTGTTGTATATTTTTATTTGTTATGACTCTGCTTCTGGGTCCATAAGGATGAGTCAAGTGTTTCATATTTTTGAAAAGTCATAAAGCATCCAAAACAGGGACAGGCATTCTGCAGGCCAATCCAAAACACAGTTCCCCCTTTCTAAGTCTGCTGAAGTCAATTAACTTAGAAGGGTGTGATTTTGCTTTGGGTTGCCCTGTGAATTGTATAAGCTGTAGGTTTAAAAAAAATAGAAATAAAACATTGCTTTCTTTTCTCTCACAGCTGAATGACAGTTGAAAGCTCAAGAGGGCTTTTCTACCAAATGTTCAAATCTTGAGTAAACAGCTCTGGAGAGTTTTAAACCACAGCTGAAATGAAAGGTCTTGCTCCTAAAAAGTAATGTTTAAGCACATTTTCTTCAATACAGAGAACTGTGGTATGTAAACTACTAAGTCACAAGGAAACCAAATGCTGCTAAAGCATTTGACATTTCTTAGCCATGCATTTATTTTTCATTTATTTACCACAATTATTATATTGGGCCCTTTTCTGCCATGTGCAGAAGATAACATAAAGTAAAACTGGTTAAGTAGGTTAAGTTATTATAGTTAAATACAGTCTACAGTAGGGGCCTCCAAACTTTTTAGACCATCGTGGACCTTCATTGAATCCTTGATCCCTCATCATCCTCCCAAGCATGTAAAATAAATAACAAATGAAATAAATATTATCAATAATAAATTTCCTTATTTGCATAACAACAATGTGTAATGTCTGATAGGGCTACATACCAGCCATACATCAATAAGTTGTAATTTAAATTTATTTTACCATCTTATGTATTTTTATTTCTTATACAAATGTCAGCTTTTGACCCTAAAATGTCATAATTGACCCAGGTGCTTATTGACCCCTAGGCATTTATCGACCCTTTGGATAGTCTCATCAACCCTCAAAGGTCAATATTAACCACTTTGGAAACACCTGGTCTACAACCAAGGTCCTCAAGGGATGCAACATGGTTTTTGCAGAGATTATGAAGAATAAGACAACCAGATACCAAAGAGGTTGGGGAACTTGTAGAGAGACTTGTTACACAAAGCAAGGAATTTCAGTTGGTGCAGCTTCTCTCATCACAAACCCCACCAAACCTAACTCTTTTCCCAAGTTTTCATCTGGTCTCCCAAGAAACTGCCTTTTGTCATATATGTTTTAATTACACTGAAAGGCCTTACTCCATATCACCCATAATTGTTTGTTAGTTTTAAAAAATCTATATTCTGAATTTAAACCAAATAATGTCCAAGGTGGCTTGCAAGAGGTTAAAACTCTCCCTAACAGTTAATTGTTGTCTTTACAGGGTCCACAGAATGCACAAAGAAAACAAGCAACCTATCCAAGCTATTACAATACAAAGACAGATGTGTTTCTATATGATTGTTAACTGACTGGCAATAAAGCCCATTGCAGGGGGAAATGCAATGTACTCTAGAAAAGGGAAGGCAAACAAGCATGTTCCCCCACAATGGGCTTTATTGGTACTTTACCCAATCCCTTGCCCACCCCTGCCAGCCTGCTTCCAATTTGGACTGCCTGTTTTATTCCAGGCAAGTATTGCTCTCCTCCAGTGTTGCCTCTGTCACCAGTTCCTATTGTTGCAGCAGGGCAGCTGCAGGTGACTCCCTGAAGCTGCAGACTTGTGGACAGCATGGAATGGCTGCCCTCCCTGTCCTTCCTTTCGCTCCCCTGCTCCTCCCCTTCCCTCTCTTGCATGCCACCCATCACTCCCTTCCTCCCCCTCCCTCCCCCTCCACTAGGATAGGTGGGCCACAGCAGCATTGGCACCCCAGCTGATCACCTGGCTGTTGGTAAGTGTGGGGCCAGGCATGGAGTCCAAGGCAGTGCAAAGAACTGACTCCAGACATTGGGGGTTGGGAAAGAGTGGGTTAGGGAGTCTTTGGGCACCTGAGGCAGCTCCCTGAAGCCATGGTCTTGTCAGTGGTGTGGCAGGGTACTCCAGCTGACTAGCTGGCTGGTGGTGAGTATGAAGTCAAGCAGGGAGACTGAGACAATGAGGAGAGCCAACTTTGGATATTGGGGGTTGGGAGAGGGCCAGTGAGGGAGGTTTGTGCTGGGTCTGGCCAGGAGGCTTGCTGCCTATGCCCCACCAGGCCCAGCTTGGTCTTTGGGGGTTGGTAGAGGGTGGGCTGGGGAGTGGTGAGGCTGGTGCTGGAGCCGGCAGGGCAGCAGGTGGCAAGCTTACGCTGCCCCACCAAGCCCAGCTTGGTATTTGGGATGAGATTAAGATGGGCAGGGGAATTGGGAGGCTAGGGCCAGACGCAGTGGGGAGGGTGGCCTTCCACCACTGCACTGCCAGCCCGGCTCCTGCATTTGGGGGGAATGTCTGCATTGCTCCTGCATTTGGGGGGAATGCAGACAGGGGAGGGCACTGTGAGGGATGCACTTCCCGCATGCCGATTGGTAAGAAGTGAGTCATCATAACAAGAAGTGAGTCATCATAACATTCCATCCCTTAGCAAAATATGTTTTAGGATAATATTGAAGAAGAATAGGGCAATTTTCAACATTTTACAAATTGTGTGTATGCAAGTGGTTTTACAGCAAATCCTTGATTTCACTTCCAGAAGTGATGTATGTATCCAGAATGGCAACATTTTAAGAATTTCCAGTTGTGAAATTCCTAGAATCATTGCTATGGCATGGCATTACTTCTGGGTACATAACCTGAAGTGATGTCACAACATTGTGTGCTGATATGTCACCCCTGGCCTATCCTCAAAAGCTCCCAAGAGTTGCCAGTAGACTCCTGAAAACTCTATTCACTAGTCATGACTAGTAGTCCATTGTGGGCTTAATAAACCATCTGTCTTTCCTATCATCTTTAGGCCAAAAAAATTCAAAGATTCACAAGTATCTGAAAGGCCACCAAACTTTTCTGGTGAGTTTATTTATTTATTTTATTTATTTATCAAATTTATATCCCACCCTATCCCTGCAGGGCTCAGGGTGGGTCACAACATAAAAGTATACAATCAATAATCATGAAAATGGCAATAAAAATATTAAAACAATAAAAACCCAGTGCCAATAAATACAACAGGTAGTTATAAATAATACTGTCCCCATCACCACTTCTCCCACACCCTCCCCCCGGAGGCCAAAAGGAGATGGTCTTACATCATTCAATCCGGTTGGCTAGAACAGCCAAGTCTTGCATGCCCTGCAGAATTGTAGTAGCTCCCACAGGGATCTAACATCACCTGGTAGCATGTTCCACCAGGCTGGAGCCAGGGCTGTAAAAGCCCTGTCAAAACCTTGACTCTTATGGAAGCCAGCTGGATGTCTCTCAGGCCGGGGATCATCAAAAGGTTCCCCTCTGACAGAGGGGCCTTTGAGAGCAATATGGGGAGATGTGGTCTCAAAGATATGTAGGTCCAATACTACTCACAGCCTTAAAGGTCAATACCAATACTTTGAAAATGACCCAGAACTCAACTGGCAGCCAGTGCAGTTCTTTAAGGATTGGTGTAATGTAGTCCCGACTGACTGCCCCAGTAAGCAGCCTAGCAACTGCGTTCTGAACGAATTTAAGTTTCTGGTTCAAAGACAAAGGAAGGCGAGCATAGAGCGATTTACAGTAGTCTATTCTCGAAGTGACCATTGCATGGATTACAGTGGTGAGGTCAGGTTTAGAGAGAGATGGAGCCAGCTGCCGTGCCTGCCGCAGATGGAAAAATGCAGTCTGGGCCATCCTGTTGACCTAGTCTTCCAGCGATAAGCTGGAGTTCAAGGTCATGCCCAGACTCTTGGCTGACACGGACAATTTAAGATCTGTACCACCCAGAGTTGGCACCTGGAAATCCACAGGTCTTTCCTCCTGACCCAGCCAGAGAACCTCCATCTTCACTGTATTCATATTCATTATATTGGGTAGTACATTATGCATATAGTAATATAGGCAAAATTTCATTATTTATTCCGCTACAAGAAATAACATGAAATTGGGGAAGTTAGTATAGAATATATACAATAGATAGCCAGTGCAGTATAATAGTTAAGGTATTAGACTAAGACCTGGGAAATCTTGGTTCAAATTCCCCCATGGAAACTGCTGAGTGATCTTGGGCCAGTCACACACTCTCAGTCCTGACCATGACCAGTATTTGAATGGACCATGACCAGTATTTCAAGGAATATCAGGGTCATGATTCAAAGGCAAGCCATGGCAAAACACCTCTGAAAGACAGGCATGATTTGACACCAAATAACTACAAACATGTGTACATTCATACACAATACAATACAGGGGATAAGAATTATGTAGCAGTATTTATTAGCACTGTATTTCCACAAAACATCTGTACAATTTGAGATCCATTACCAGCCAACTAGTCCTGTATGTGTTCCATCAGGAGCACCGTAAACTTCCAGATTCAAATGCCTGCAATAACAGGAGAGCTAGTGGGAAGTGCAATGACTGGAAGTTGTAATACTGCTCTATAAAAATCCACACACAAATCACATGCTGGATCACAAAATGCAGGTTGAAACCTGATGCATCTGTGTAGACTGGGAATTGTGCATTTCACATTTGGTTGGCACCTTTCTGCTCTTCAAAGCTGTCATGGGGCTGTGGGTTCAAATCCCTTTACACATCCTAGCACAGCTAGTCACATGCAACTACTTTTTAAAAAATCTAGCTGATCTGAGTACACAAGGCATGTATACCTGCCTTGTAAAAATCTCATCAATAGAAGAGGGTTTTTTATTTTTTTCAATAAGATTCAAAGATTACCCGTTGAGCAAATTGTTCTGGAAACAAAGCAGCAAGCCATTTTTCAGTATTACTGTTTATGTAAATAAGCATTGAGCTCCCGATGGTAACGGAAGTCTTAATTCTACCCTTCAGATCAGCTGCCTATCTAATTTTCTGCCAGGGTTTTAATCTACAATTAAAGAGCAGTACCCAGTGGATGCACATTTGAGCACCAATTTTCAATAATTACTGTTTTTAGCATTATTTATGAGTGGTCTCTGGACCTTCTACAGACACACCAACATGTAAATCATTCCCATAGGTCTGACCTCAGCCACATTCTATAATTACCCGTAGTTAGCTGCAACAGTCAGGAGTGCAGATGAATGGTTGTTATGTGAGGCAAGGCTTGGTAAACCTTCACTCCCCTTTAATAGAGCTGGCTAAAACCTAGGTAGCCCTGATGAATTAAGCAATCTTGGAGCTCCAGGTTCCTCATCAAGTGATCTAAATGGATAGACCACAGTGCTATGAGAATTGTCAAGCTGGATATTAGTAAGAAATATGAGTATATGAATTTGTACTGCTATACACCTGACAGAGCCCAGCAGGTAGGAAGGCAGATTTCATTTCTCACTGGGACAATACCAGCATAAGAACATTTCTGAAAAAGATGCCTCTGAGTCCAAAACGTGCAGACCTTTTCGTAATAGCTGAGTGTTTTACTCATGGAGAAAAGTGTAGAATGTCACCCATTTTACATTTCAGTAAAAAAAATCTACAATGGTGTGGCTATTGGGCAACATTAGGCCTGAGGTAATTTCATCAGTTATCCCTCTGAGTTGAGCTCAGCATTATAATATAAGAATTAAGACAGAACGATACTCACAAAAAACTATCAAATGTGGCAATCTTTTACCATATTCCCTGTCCCTTTCTGTAGCTTGTGATTCATGCTGGTATAACTTCTCTCATGTAGGGTGCTGTGTGGTTTCCGGGCTGTATGGCCATGTTCTAGCAGCATTCTCTCCTGACATTTCGCCTGCATCTGTGGCTGGCATCTTCAGAACAGAAAGGAAGAAACCATGAAAATGAACAGAATTTGGCTGCCAGTTTTGAAAAACACTAGAGTCAAGACAGTGACTAATCAGCTCCACACAAACACAGGATGACTATAGACAATAAACAATCAAAGGGAACAAAGGCCAGACTGCTTCTATTCAGATGCCTCACCTATTGACCTTGCTATCTCCATTGTTACTCATATGCTACACTTCATTGTTACTCACTTGCCAGGCCACTCCTATTCAGATGCCCTCACCTATTGATCTTTACGCACAGGTATATATACTCCACTTGCTTTCCTTTCCTACTATCAGATCCTCTGAAGATGCCAGCCTCAGATGCAGGTGAAACGTCAGGAGAGAATGCTGCTAGAACACGGCCATACAGCCCGGAAACCACACAGCACCCCAGTGATTCCGGCCATGAAAGCCTTCAACAATACATTCTCCGCATTACCCCTGACCCCACAGTCAGTAGCCCATGAAATGGAGAAGGGAAAACAGGGATATGAATGGCATGATGCTGTTACCCAAAATTGTGGAAGTATGTCCCTTTTAGAGTGGGGGACCTAGCAAGAGTAGATTTTTGGCTCAGCAAAAGGTCAGGTTAGCTTTAGATCTTTATTGCCTATGTATCCCAAGATCAACTTTTGCAAGAAATCAGCTGGAGAGCAAATAAAGTTTAACAGTTTTCTTTAGGGATAACAGGGGTACACAAGCAATCAATAATCAAAGCAGCAGAACACACACACAGTCCTTGGATAAGCAGTGTTGATAAATTTAGAACAGATTAAGGGAATTGGGGGTAATATAGTCACCTGATCTTGGAGTGCACTGGTCCAAGAAACAGAGCTGAGCAACCCTTTCTTAGCTGTGGTAGAAGAAAAAACAATGCACTGTGAGACAATATCAATAGACAGAGAGATGTCCAGAGAACAGTACCTATTGGGAGAGGGGGCTTCTTATAGGGAAAATCAGGCTTATGCAGAGGGACCATCAGGGTTATGTAGAGTGGCCCTTGATCTCCCAGGACAAAGAAAAGTTCTGTCTTTCCAGGGAAAGACAATAGACAAACATCAGCCTTAATGGTTTAAGTTGTTAGTATAATGATTGAGGCATTAGCTTGATAGGCCAAATTTGGGAATGCCTGAAGGTGGGAGGAAACTGATGAAATGACAGTTTCTATAACAATGACTATGTCAATGAGGTAGTCATTAGAGAGAGATTAGTCAGAAGAAGAAGTATTGGGTTAATACAACACTGGGCAGGAACACTGGGGGCAAATACATTGGCAAGTCTTTTGTCTTCGTGGGAAGGATAGTCCTGGGCTGGAGATGGGAAGCGTTAGCTTGGCAAAGGCACTGTGTTTTCTTAATCCCTTTAGGGTGCAGCGGCTATTTGCAAGGCAGATGTGAGCAAGGGCAAGTCCAGACAGGATTTTACTGGCTCTTAGTGGGTACACTAAGGGCATTCTCAATTAAGAGAATGGGCTATTCAATGTATTGTCAAAGGCTATCACGTCCAGAATCAGTAGGGTATTGTGGGTTTTTTGGGTTGTATTACTGTGTTCCAGTAGCATTTCACCTGCATCTGTGGCTGGCATCTTCAGAGGATCTTCTCATTTCGGCACTGCTAGGCACCCCAAGGGTTGGCAGGATGGGTAAAGACATCACTCTTAGAACAGAGACCCATCCACCATGGGTCAGCCTGGCAACAATGCCATCAGAAGATGAGGTTCATTTATTTTCATTCTGTATTAAGAAATGCTTCACGAGATAATAAAACTACATAAAAAGCCATGACACAAATAGAAAGTCCGGCTTCCGTGCTGGGCATGGGACAGAGACAGTTCTTGTCGCCGTCACAGACACGCTCCGTATGCAGCTTGACCAAGGCGGATCAGCGCTGTTGGTATTGTTAGATCTGACCGTAGCATTTGATGTGATCGACCACGACCTTTTGACCCACCGCCTGGCCGCTTCCGGGGTGCGGGGCACTGTCCTTCAATGGATTGCCTCGTTTCTCCGGGACTGGAGTCAGCAAGTGTGGTGCGGGGACCAGGCCTCTCAGAGGTACCCGCTTTGTTGCAGTGTGCCTCAGGGGGCGCTACTGTCCCCGCTATTGTTTAACATCTACATGCGACCCCTTGCTCAGCTGGTACGGAGCTTTGGGCTGATCTGCCATCAATATGCTGATGACACTCAGCTCATTCTGTTGATGGAGGGGGGAACGGTTGCTGCCCCTGCAGCTCTACAGCATTGTTTGGAGGCGGTCGCTGGTTGGTTGCAGCAGAGCAGGTTAAAACTTAATCCATCGAAGACGGAGATCCTTTGGCTTGGCCGTGGGGGCGAGGTTGGGAATTTCCAGCCGCCGGTGTGGGAGGGGGTCTCATTGGCGCCAACCTCCTCCGTTCGCAGCCTGGGGGTCCACCTGGAGTCGTCTCTTTCAATGGAGACCCAGGTGGCCCATACAACCCGGGCTGCATTCTTCCATCTTCGTCAGGCCTGATGGTGGGCTCCCTTCCTCTCCCGCACTGACCTGGCCACGGTGATCCATGCAACAGTCACCTCCAGGTTGGACTATTGTAACTCACTCTACGCGGGCCTACCCTTGCATTTGATCCGGAAGCTACAGCTGGTCCAACATGCGGCGGCCCGCCTGCTCACAGGGGGCGCCTTTCGTGATCATATCCAACCTGTGCTGCGCCGCCTGCATTGGCTCCCAGTTGAGTTCCGGATCATCTTCAAGGTATGGGTGTTGACCTTTAAGGCCTTACGCGGTCTGGGACCCTCGTACCTTCGGGACCGCATTACCCCATATGTCCCTTCCAGGCCTCTGCGCTCGGCAGAGGCCAATTTGCTGCTAGTCCCCGGCCCCTCTATGATGTGGCTGGCCTCCACCCGGGCCAGGGCTTTTACGGCCCTGGCCCCTGCCTGGTGGAACACTCTCCCTCCAGCTGTCCGGGCCCTGCAGGATCTTGGTGAGTTCCGCAGGGCCTGTAAGACAGAGTTGTTCCACCGGGCTTTTGGAGTGCCCGGCCGCTGATGTGTGCCACCCTCCCTCCCTCCCCCCCTCTACTCTAGTTCTTGTTCTAGGGTCCCTTCACCATCTATGGGACCCCTCCCCCCTCCTTTGTGGAGGTTTTTAAAATTGGATTTTGTTGCTGATGCTGTTTTATATGTTTTATATGTTTAAACGCTGTATCTATTTTAAATGGACTTGATAGTATGTTTTAAACTGTTGTTCACCGCCCAGAGCCCTTCGGGGGTAGGGCGGTATAAAAAACTCAAAATAAATAGAATAAATAAAATAAAAGTACTAAAATCAATACCAAATGCAATAAAAATAGGAATATATACAAAGCCAGTTTCTCCCCACTCCTCCATTTCATTCCACCCTGCCGTTCCTATAAGCTCTCTGGACAACAGCAGCTTTCAATTGCCTCTAATGGAAAGGA
This sequence comes from Sphaerodactylus townsendi, assembly GCF_021028975.2. NCBI lineage: Eukaryota > Metazoa > Chordata > Lepidosauria > Squamata > Sphaerodactylidae > Sphaerodactylus > Sphaerodactylus townsendi. The sequence continues at coordinate 40,009,613 of NC_059425.1, read as the reverse complement.
GGGAAGGAAGCAGCTAAGCTATCCATAAGAAAGTCTATAGTAGTGATGGGCGAGTTGTGAAAAGTCTGTGGTTAGTTGGAAATGGAGATGGAGCATGTAGATAATATGAGCACATGGAAAGATTCATGTGGGTTAGGCAGTCCATTATGTATCTTAAGTTATGGTGATAGATAATTATTGCAAATAAAATTGTAAGATGAATAAACACAAAAAAAATTCTGCTCATCTGTTTCTCCCCATATTTAGGAGTTCCAAACTATCTGTCTTTGTCTCTGAAGTAGAAGTGATGCATTTGCAATCTTCCATTGTTTACAAATTTTGTTCAGAGCATTGCAAGGTTGCACATCTTTTATTTTATCTGTGTCTTTTCTTACATATGCATCATTAATGTGCAAGTGTATACTGTTATATGACTTTCAGAATGACTATGAAAAGATTTTGTTGGCAAACGTGTTTTACCAAATCATATGGGAATTGGGTGCATTGATAAAATTCTTCCCCTCAAAAAGCAGTCGAGATGTATTCATACAGACAGTCACATCAAGACTTTTTTTCCCCTGCGTTTTGTCATCATGTACTTGAGAAGCAGTAATGGAGGAAAATGCAAGTGAACTGAGCATTCCTGCTTCATGATTACACTCCAGCTCTGGAATCAACTGGCTGTTGTGGGTTTTCTAGGCTGTGTGGTTGTCATCTGGTAGACATGCCACTGAAGAGGCCAGCCATGAATGCCTGCAGTTTAAAGCTGGACCTGGTCCCCTGGGTTTAGAATGAAACAACAGACTCAGCCTGGCTGGGTCCAACTGTATACTGCTGGTTTTGCCTCCAAAGGTCATGTGCACTTCAGAGGTGGAGTCAGCAGTATAGAGCTGAAGTTGGTCAGGCTGAGCCCAGCGTTCAACTCTGTGCCTGCCTCTGAAGCCCACTTTGGTCTTGGAGGCAGCAGACAGCACAGGTTCAGTTCTGTGCCACCTGCTGCCTCCCAGACCTACATGGAATCTGAAGGCAGGCATATTTTGGGGGATCAGGTTTAAAAACTTGATTTTTCTCCCCGCAAAATGAAAAACCAATTTCTAGTAACAGCTTTGGGGGGGTATGTTTTGAAAATTTCAAGCTTTAATAAGCCTGAACCTGAAAAATAGCAATAATATTTTTGCCTACCCCTACTGCAGGGGTCTGCAACCTGCTGTTCATGGACTACAATTCCCATCAGTTCCTGCCACCAGGAGCAGCAGTGGCATAGGAGGTTAAGAGCTTTTGTATCTAATCTGGAGGAACCAGGTTTGATTCCCCACTCTGCCACTTGAGCTGTGGAGGCTTATCTAGGGAATTCAGATTAGCCTGTATACTCCCACACACGCCAGCTGGGTGACCTTGGGCTAGTCACAGCTTCTCGGAGCTCTCTCAGCCCCACCTACCTCACAGGGTGTTTGTTGTGAGGGGGGAAGGGCAAGGAGATTGTAAGCCCCTTTGAGTCTCCTGCAAGAGAGAAAGGGGGGATATAAATCCAAAAGAATCCAAAACTCATGACCAATTGGCCATGGTGACAGGGGCTAATGGGAATTGTAGTCCATGAACATCTGGAGAGCCGCAGGTTGCAGACCTCTGCTGGAAAGCCAAAGTATGTATTATCTAAGCTAGTTCCTGATTTGTTAAACATAGTTGGCACTAAATCAGAATGATATTCACTTTGCAAAAGTACCAAGCACATAGTACCAAGCACATTCACTGATTCTCCACAGTGCAGGCAATGCGATCTAAAAATATGTTATGTGCTAAGTGGCATGCCATATGTTTCCTCTGCCCCACAAAAACTGGGGCTTTTGGTTGCACAGCAGACTTAAATGAATGTGTCAAAGTATCTGACAAGCTTTTAAGTAGATCTATACATCAGGAATTGCATTTCCCATAGCCAGCCTGTCATCCTTGATTATGTTTTGTGTGATTTTCTCCATACAAAGATGGCTTTGTTTATTAAACCCAAAATACCAGAGGCAGTTTGCTGTTGCAGCAAATTACTTGAATTTTTATTTTAGGGAATTTATTTTCCATAAAACACATAATGGAAAGTAATTTAGATCAGAGTCACAGACATTACCTGCAAAAGAAGGTTTGGAATAGATGTCTCAGTAATATGCATTAAAAGTGACAAACTCACCCAGGCAGAAAGGACACATATACGAGGACAGATTCTTTCTTGCCGATCAATGCTATGTTGCACAGCACTGTTTTTATAGTGACAAGGATTATATTGAAAGAGAATGAACCATTCTTACAAAGTTGGGACATGCAGCACCTACCAGTTAGATCACTACCTAGTGACCAGTCGTGATCAGGCAGCCAATTAAATCTACAACACGGAATCAGCCAGGAGTTGTCTTCTGATTTCCTGCTGGGGAGATTTTGCTCCTGACCCCCCCCCCCCCAGCTAGAAGTTGTGTTCTCCTGATCTCCCATCTTGCTGAGATGCAATACAGGGGGAAGGGAGAGGGCGATCAGAAACCCAGCAGATTCTCTTTACTTTTCTTCACCCCAATCTACTGGCTTGGGCAGCAGAGAAAAAGGAGAGTAATGCAGAGATTGAAAGCAGTGCTCCTATTTTTGTTTAGTTTGGTTGGAAAACACGAGCAAGGGGCTTCCTCTCTTCTCCATTTTGCAACTTCACCATGTAGCTGTCTTGCAACCCAAACACGAAGCTAAATGGCACACAGTTTAATTCAAGTGTTCAGTGCCTTTCATTTCCAGCAGATTCCTTCACCTCCACTTCATCTTTTTTCCACACTTCCACTTTCTGTTGGATTCCACTCTGGATGCCCTGCATCAATGGTGATGTTAACAAAATACAAAGAAATTCAAAGGGACCCACATTTTTTGGACATACCCGAATATGTTATTGTTCTTATTTGGGCATACTGATAATTTTATGCCTGAATCAATCCAAGTCCGAATTTTATTGAATTTCTAGAGTATTTACCAAGCTTAGATGGTTCTTCTTACAGTTTCAATAAGCAAATGTAGCCTGTCAAAGCCTCAGTGATAGCTGGAAGATGGTGACATGAAAACCAAGCTTCCCCCTTCAGCCCCTTGCCATAGTTAATTATAGCATTCCTGCTCCTAGCCAGATGACTTCCTTAACCAATGACCAGGCTCTTGCAACAGGCCATCTCACAAATTTTCACACCGAGCTCACACTCCTCCCCCTTTCCCGCAAATGACATCCATTCTCATAGGTTGCTAATTAATTCAATTCCTGGCTTGGCCTTGAAGAGACAGCACTAAATGATTGGACAAAGCATCATCTGCACCTGTGAGCCAGCTTCAAACATGGAGGACTGGGGCTTTGCTCTGACAGGTATGTTCATAGATTCCAGTACACCAAGACAAAATAATTATGGAAGGTTATTAATGCATTTTGTTAAAGGAAAAGGATATTTCTCTTGAGAGCAGAACTATGAGAAAAAATAATTGAAAATCAGCTTCTCTGAAACATAAATGTTTTATTATTGGGGTGCTGTGTGGTTTCCAGGCTGTATGGCCGTGCTCTAGCAGCATTCTCTCCTGACGTTTCGCCTGCATATGTGGCTGGCATCTTCAGAGAATCTGATGTAGGAAAGCAAAGCAAGTGGAAGCTTTCGACAATACATTGTTTTATCACTGTTGTTGTCTTTTCACAGACTCATATCATGGTCCAGTGCCATACAAAAATAAATATTTAAAAATACTCCAATGCAAAAATTAAAAACTGATTTCATACCATATTTGAAATATTATGTTTTTTTCCTGTGCAGCATGAAACTAAGCTACATTCATAAGAGCAAACAGTAGTTTACTGGAATATGCACCGACTGAGTTATTGTGCTATGGTAAGTCCTTGGTTGCTTAGGGCTTTTCTTCTTTTCTCCCAAAGAGGCTCTCTTGAAGACAAAGGGAACTTTGACTCTCAAGAACTTATACGTCAAAAGTCTTGTTGGTCTCTGAGGTGCTATTGGACTCAAATCTAGCTATTGATCTGTAAGTAATAATTGTAATTCCTCCAAATGAAGGTACATTTTCCTATCTTCCTGAAATTTAGCAGGTTTAAACCCTAGGGTAAATGGTACATAGCCTGAAAATTTTACCTTAATTGTTTGGGTGACAAAATAGTTATAAGTCGAAATATGTTTCCAATTTAAACCAGTGGAAACACTGCTGCATACAGTATGCCATAAGGAACTGAAAGGATGCAAATTTTAAAACAAACAGAACAAGCTGGCCAAACACAATTCTAGGCACATTGTTAGGAGTATTTCCTCCAAGAGGATAGTTTTACAAGGAAGCAGTCTACTACAGATCTCTAATAATGTCCACATCAATTGCTCCTGGGGAAAAAACTCGTGACAATTAAAGTGGTTCATGTTAAAGTGTAGGCATATCCTCTGGTCAAGGTCTACTTGGGTATCAAGACCTCCATATGTATAAAATACCACAGAGGCTTGCCCTTCAAGAGTAAGAGTGACCTTGCTACAAGAGTTTGTCAATTTCAGCCAAAGTGCAAGTGACTTTAACAACTGCTGTCCCTTTTTCCAGGAATGCCAAACAAAAATTAGCTGTAATCATTCAAAATAGAATTGCCCACTTCTGACCCAATGGACTCCAGCATTTGTGTGCCTTTCAATACCTATAGGACTCTCCTAGTGCAAAACAAGGTTGTCATATAATTTCTCTGTCCCTGTGGAAAGCTCTATCAAAAGCTATTATAGTTGAAGAAGATATGAATACAGAGTGAGTTGCTCCATGCTGTGCAAAAATATTTGCTTTCTGCATACTCAAGGAATTACCAGCAAGGCAGAAAAATATTGGATTATATTTAAGTAACACCCACACACTCAAAACACTGAGATACTTGTAGCTGTCTGGGAGCCATGGACAAGTGAAACAGGCAAGCATTAGTTAAAGAAAAAAGGGAAAACCAGGAAGACAAAAGATTGGCCTCCTTTAGCACCATACATGGGGTGGGGGAGGATTGAGATTTGCATCCTCAGCCCTAATCCCCCTGCTGATCCAGAATGTGATACACTTTCAAGGATCCTTCTGCCTACTTAGTAAATAAAAGCACCTGGTTTAGTGCTTAACTAACATCAAAGAAAAAACACTTCTTCCAATCCCAATTAATTCCCCCTGCCCATACACACGTGTTCCTATCAAGGACTCTTTCCGCTGTGATGGAGGCAGAACCATTTACACAAATGAAGTGTGGGGCAAAGATGAAATTAAGGTTGAGGGTGGATTTCATGAAACACACATTCCCCAACCTCTGGGTTGGATCCAATCAACTTTTTCTCTGGGTGAAATTCTTCAGGTGATAAAAGGAAGCAGGGAATTTCTCTGAGAGCCCTGCTGAAGATCGTGGGGTCTGCATGTACAAAAGCCATGTGGGTTGGTATCTATAGTAATGCAGTTAACTGGACGAGAGTGAGTGAAAATGTTGATGGGATACAACACTCTATCGCCTATCGTCCTCTCCCCAGTTTTCTCATATAGCACAAGAAAGATTTAAAAAACATTCTCTCATTCTGCATTGTACCATTCGGGTTCAATAATAAATTAGCAGTTTAATTTTCACTTAGTCCCAAGCATCAATCATGTCTACTGTTGGCTTGGTGAGCAACTTGGTGAGTTCAGGAGTATTTGAAGTTCTTGTGGGAAGTTCACCCTTATCACATTTCCCCAGGGTCCCTTACTCTTCCCACTCCTCTGTTACCGAGTAGCAAGAGAACTGAGTTGTCTGGGGATGCATATTTGCAAGGAATGTAACTCCTTTGCGAGATTTCCTGTTTTCTCCCCTCAAACTAGTCCTAAGCTTCAGGGTTCTGTCACCACACAAGTATTTTGCTTCCCAAACCTTCTTTAGATACTTGATGCAACTAGAATGGAATCTATGTAGTTTGTGCAAGCAACCTTTGAGCTCATGGGTAGGAAATTCCTGTTCAGTCACTTATAGGATGTTCTACTCAAAATGACAACAGCTATGAGCAAGAATACATCAGCCAACCATGGTACAGTTTCTAAGAAATAAAACAAAAAGAGAATAACTTGCAAACTCAGAGTGAATTGCTACCTCCCATTCTTAGCAAAACCCGCTCCCTTTTTGAGAAGGATGGGTTTAACCCAACAAGAGATATGCCTTCCCTCCACACACTTTTCCCAAATGAACAGACTGTTTTAAGACTTTCCCTCAAAGTTGGGTGGATTTCTAAGGACCTAATCCTAGCTTTGTGGGCTGTGTCCACGGAAGCCCACCAAAGTTCTCTTGTCCAATCCTGCAAGGTTTTGTATCACTGATCTTCAGGACCTTCTGATGCAGATATTAAAACCTATACCCTTCCTGACAATAGAGCCAGGCTGTCCCTGCCCTCTTTGACATTTGTCACAATAAAAGTGTATAAAGAGTTTCTAGATGTTTTTGCATATCTGTACATGTTTTCCTTGAAGGTCACCTGACCCTCATTCACAACATCTCTATCCATATTACCTGAGCTTATTTTTGAAAATGATGCTGGAAACTGAGGCTGAGATCTTATACACACAATGTACATACTGTACCACTAAGCGACAGAGAAGTAGATCCTATTCTACCACTCCACTGAGCATTCCTCCAATCTGAGGAATTCTCTTCCAGCTTACAAGTCTCTTCTGTTGGAACCACTTAAGCTGGAAAAAGGCTCGTTGTAGAATGACTGTGTCTACTCTAGTACATCCTCTGTATGTCATCACAAGAATGCAAGCAGATGAGTGATGGAGGCAAATAGAAGTTGTGAGAAGGCTAGAACCATGTCCAATAGTGGGCTCCTAGGAAGAAGTGAGGTCTGATTTATTGTAGGAGCTTATGCTGGAATTAATTTTGTTAGTCCTGAAACTGGACTACTTTGGGCTGTTGCACAGCTTATTCTACTTAACCTCCTTAGTCAGTCCTGAGATAATGTTTTGATTCCAAAAATCTAGGAAAGTCACCAGACATATGATTATTATTATTATTATGAATGATCCAGTCACAATTAAACACACCTAGGCCTCAGAGAGATGGTTCTTTAAAAAGAGAGATTTAAGGAATGTGTTTAATTTTCATTGAAAAAAGTAGATCTGAAACTGTTTCACAATGATTGGATCATGCATAATAACAATATTTAATAGCATGACATTTGACATTTTGTAAGGTTTTATTCTGAGGTGTTCAGAGAACTTTGTATAAATTATCCTCAATTGTCATTATTATTTACTCATTTTTCCAACCAGGTGTTGCATGCAAATAGGTCTCAAGCAAGCAGGGGTTTGGTGGAACAGTTGCTAAAGTCAACAATATACCGAAAGCTATTCTGGATGCCTTTCCCTGGCTTCTTCTTTATGCAGCACCTAGAGCAAATATGCACTGGGAGAAGGTATATCTCTGAAGTGAAATTTAGTCAATGACCCAAACACATCCTGGCCCATTACACATGGAACTTTACCTAGGGGCTCTTCAGTGTGCAGTGGGCTTGCTGAGGCCTCGCCTCACGTTTCTGTTTACATGCAAGGAGGCATTCCCTCCTGGGTGCGCAGTTTTTCTGCAAAGCCTATTCTCGGCCTGGTTCTCCTAACTCTGCCCATACATTTAATCTTAAAAGCACAGACCTTAAAGGCACCTACTCTTATTGGCACAAGTCTCATTACACTTGGTACTCCAGATTACTAGCTTGGTCTTTAAACCGAGAGAGTGCAAGGGAGACAGCAGCAGCTGCAGACTGGAGCAGTTTAAAGACTGAGCCAGCAATCTTGAGTACCAAGTAGTTTTTAAACTGCAACAATCTGCAGCTGCTGCTGCCTCTCTCTCACACACTCTCCCCCACCCAGCTGCAAAAGCATCCACTCTTCAGCTCAGCTTTTTTTCCTGCATGTTGGTATTTGACCCTGAAAAAACTGAATATGACGGGGGGGGGGGGGGTTTGGGTTTACCGAATCACCAAGTCTACTGCCCAAGTATCATTCTATCTGGTGATTGCATACTTTTTAATTATCCTTACCTGATAGTCTAACTTTTTACTTCAAGCAGACCTGTTTGATGCCTTTGGTTAAGTTTTTGTATTATCTAAGCCAAAAATGAATGAACTGGAAATGGACACAACATCCTGGGAGCTTTCCAGTTGTCTCAGTTCAGTTAGCTACCCTTTCATGCTTTGCTGCTTGATGACTGGTCCTTGGGGCATTATTTGCTGAATGTAAAGAAAACATCAAAGGCAATTACAATGTCCTTAGCAAACCTACAATCAAAGAACAAAGCTGAGTCCAGAATTTGATCCCCAGTGAAGTCATTCCTGTTCTCCTACAAACTCTTCTTTACAAGTACCAAGATAACTTTTTTAAAAAAAATGGAGGGGGCACATTAAAATTGTTCATTTTTATCTGTGGAAAAATATAAAAGTTGAAAAGCAGTCATTCTATAGCATAAAAGTGACAAATGTCACAGTGTCTGTTTTAGACTCCCTTGAGAGTTGCAGGCAAAATGCAAATCAGATGCAAAATCCCATCTTCCTGGGGCCCAGTGTTATAGTATGTTCTGGCCTTTAACAACAGAGAACCACTCTTTCTGCCTTTAAGCCTCAGGAGCAGCCTGCTTACCTCAGTCATCTGCCTTCTTTATCCCACTTTCTTACTCCTCTGCCAGACCATCCTTAGCAACCAGCAGAAAGAAGGTTGGAGGTTGGAGGTTGGAGGAAGTCAGCTGTACTACTGTGGTAGATTCCGCACAGCATAAATATAACATCTTTGGGACATTATAAAATGATCGATTTTGGGATTTTGTATTCCCACAGCATGGAAGAACACAAGCATTGCCAGTCCAAATGGATTTTTTTCCTGCCTGCTGCATGGAGCTCTTGTCAATTTCATAGTGGTGTCCACCAATGTGTGTGCTGCAGGAGATTCTCCATGGAGAATCCCCTTGGAGGTTTTCTCTGCTTGCAGCTTATCCGTTTGCTTTTTCATTGTATAAAGTAGATGAATAAAGTTTGTTGGCTCAACAATCCTGTGCACGTGTCATTTTTTGTTTTTGTTTTGAGGGGGCTGTCTACAAAGCTACAGCAATACAAACATGTGCATATTGCAGCTTCTCTAGTTGTGTCACTGTAGCTTTGGGCACACATGGTGGGAATAGAACTAAGAGGTTTGGATGGGAAAAATAAAGTGTTTCCTGTCTGCTGGTGTTTGCTCAGCAGGCAGGAATCATCTTCAGTCTGGGTTGGGGGGAGAAGATCGTTAGTTTAGCCATCTTTGGCCAATTCCCCATAGGAAAAATCATCCTGGGATTGAACTGGGACCATAAAGTGCAGAACCATTTGATCCCGGTCTGTCACTCCCCACGGCAGCCAAGGTCTGGAATTGAAACAGGGATCAGAGCCTGGGATCAGCTCAGTGGCTCTTTTGCTCCTCATTCCTGATTGCTTTAGGGTGGGAACGTGAACGGGTATTCCCTTTTTTGTTTTTTTTCCGTAATGGCTACATAGCTACGTCATCACAAAGCATAGTGCTTCATGGCCAAGAACAACACACACAAAGGTGCGCCTATTAGTTATATGGTCGTGGCTTCATATGCAAGAAGATTTTTTTAAAAGGCGCACATTCCTGCCCTCCTGAGTCTCCCATTCTGCACATGCCCAGGTCACTGTGCTGTGATTGGCTGCCAGAACGAACAAAGACACGGTGGGAAAACGATTCCCCATGATGCCAGATTCATCCCAACATGGAAAAAATTTTGGGCTTTGAAACCACAACACATGTAAACATGAAACATGCAACAACTTCCCCTTAATGCTGTGATATACAAACTAATAACATGGGTAGGTGGGTAGATGGGTAGATGGGTAGATGGGTAGAGCAAGAGAGAGAGAGAGAGAGAGAGAAATAACATTTAGAGTGTCAGATTAAGGACTAGGACAACTCCATTTAACTGCATCTTCACTCTACCATGAAAGCCTGCCAGATGGCCATTCACATTCTCTTAGCTTAACCAACCTTAGGATAAAGTAGAGAAGGGAGAACAATGTGTTAATTGGCTTTGAGTCCTCACACGGAGACATATAAATTTAAACAGCTTAATCAGCAAAGTTCCTATTTTCTTACACCTTGAATTTGGGGCCTGGCTCCTCTTGTCTCCATTAGATGAAAAACCAGCAACTGAAACTGATGACTCACTGACTCCAAAGCTGATGTTAAGCTGCTTGCATTAGTAGTACTGGTATGAAGTATTCTTCCATTCCCACAATTGAAGGGTGCAACAAAAGGCTACATGTCTCCTACTCCCCTGTCTCTGTCTATGATGACCAGGCTACCCAGGGTTGGCATAGAAGACGCTGTTTGATCCCATTGCAGCAGTGCTCCCAAGCACTTTAGTTTTCCTCATAGAAGTAAGCACTGCAGTATTTCTCATAAGTGAGTTGCAGGAAAGATTCTAGCTCTGTTCACTAAGTGACCATGAAGAGCAGGGTTTGTGGTGTACTTCCTGGATAGTACCATAAAGCACTCCTTACAGAACTTGATGCAGAACCATGATTACTTGCTCTCATGCTCGGTTCTATGTGCCTCTAGGGTGCTGGGGTTATGGACACTGGCATCTCTGCTGCCACCTTGTGACACTTTCCAGTAAGAACACCACATCACATCACCACCACTTCAGTGGCACTTAGTGATGGGAACTAGAGTCCTCTCACCACGTGAGCCCCTGTCAAGGGAACAGTAATTATTTTCTCATTTACAGGAAAAAGTAAAGAGGGTTGTTCAGGATCACCTCTGGGATAGGGTAAGCTTGTGTCCTGCCCCTGACAACTCAGCTTTTAAAAATCATACCTGGTCCAATCTGCAGAATTATATTTTATCTATTTCGCTCCAATTTAAATTCTGTTTCTTAGTGATGCTACAGTATGACAAAGTATAAGGTACAGGCTTAGAGGGGGGGGTATGGAGCAAGCATCTGAAGTACGTTAGCACAGGGTTTCCAAGGATGAGTGATTATTGAAGATCTCTAGGATAGAAATCAAAATTCTGCCCAAGTGGATCCTTGTAAAGGCTGCAAAAATAAGCAAGGGATTTAGTCTTCTTTCTGGGTAGAATGACCTAGGATGAATAATTCACTATGGGAGATGCCCAACAGGAGAAAAATTAACCCTTTATAAGAATGAATTATAGATGCAGATGCCAAATAAAGATGATTTAATACCAATGCTGGAATCCACTTAATGAAATCAGCCCCAGAAAGCTTAAAACAGAAAAAAGGATTTACCCCATGAAACTCATTACGGTAGGATGCTGCTAAGGACATAAGAATAACTCTGTTCAGTAAAGGTTTTGGCAAATAATAGGAGAGAGACACATGTTGAGAAGCTAATCTGTTTTGTCTAATGATGCACCTTTATGCTCTAAAACAGTTTCTAAGATGGACTAAAGAGAATCAGTCCATTCTTAATAGCTTGTGGTTTCCTGAGAGGCAGATAATCCTAGCCATAGTGTGAACAAACAACAGGTACCCATCGAAAGAGCCAAACTTAAATGCACTATAATTATGGCTATTTTTTTGTGATTTGGTGGCCCTGTCTGGCCATTACACTGTAACAGAGTATATTTTAACTTGTCCAAAAACTGAAAGACTAATAGCACTGTCCATTGTTTCACGCCTGAGTGGGACAAGATGGTGACAAAGCTATTTTTCACTTTCTCTTCCCCATATGAACATAAGAACATAAGAACAAGCCAGCTGGATCAGACCAGAGTCCATCTAGTCCAGCTCTCTGCTACTCGCAGTGGCCCACCAGGGCAGCATATTGACATGTCTTGAGAATATTTGAAGTAGGGAACTTTGAAAAGGAAGGAGGAGGCAGTTACATTTCAGTGATCAAATCAGTCCTTAGTCTATTATCATTAAAGTGTTTTCCAGAAAAAGAACTCACACATGTCAATATGCTTCGAAATGTTTTCCAGAAAAACTTCCCATTACTGTCATGGCCTCTGACTCTGGAATGTATGAAGTTGCCCAACCATTTATCAGACTGAGATAGCATCTTTTCAAGGTCTCAACTAGAGGTCTTCTGCAAGAACTGAACCAGGGACCATTCTGTCCTTGAGCTATGGTCCTTCCCCTTCCTCAGCCTATGCATGAGAATTAGGTTGTTGATGAAAACAGGCTTCCTGACATCCCTCTGGCAGCATAATGTAGTATGTGGCATGCCCTTCTCACTGAGGAGCTAATTGAATGTCTTTCCAGCTCCTGAACTTTTGATGGCCAAATTATGGTTCACCTTATCACTTACAAAATGATTAACAAACTAGAGATTTATTACTGTACTCACACAGTTTTACAACTTGGAATGAATGTTTGTGCCATGTTCCGGAAACCTTATTATCTTATTTATTGCTGGTACCTCATAAATACTGCACATTAATCTTATTCTGGGATGTCAGGTGACAGTTAGTTTCCCCTCCCCCCATCTCAGTTTGTGTGGCTGTAATTAGGCAACAGGAACAGCTGATAATAGAAACAGAAATGTCATTAATTGTGGCTTTATTTTCTTTCTGCCAGAAAGCCAGGCTTGGAAGCTTAGGTAATTTCATCACCTTTCCATCCCGGTTAGAATCAATAAATGGTTGTGAAAATCCACTGGCCCTGATGTGTCGATATATCACTGCCTTCATAATAACACATACATGGATAAACAGGCATGGTGCCCCTTTAGAAAATGAAGTGACAGAATTTGCTCACTTTATGATACAACATTATTTGATTAATTACTTTTCTTTTTCACAATCATGTTTTTAATTAGAAAAGGCACTTACAACAGGAATGAAATCAGATAAGGTCACAGTCCACATTGGAGTAAGAAAGTCATAGAGCTTCCATTCTCTGGAAATCTGTTCTGTCTCTCTCTGTCTCTCTCTGTCTCTCTCTCTCTCTCTCTCTCTCTCTCTCTCACACACACACACACACACACCAGAGGAGCCCATTAAACATGCAACCCTACATAAACCATTATCATAGGCTGCTGTTTATCTCCACAACAATGTAAATAAAGAAAATAATCTTTTTATTACCTTTTTAAAAAAATCTGTCCTATTTTCTTGAGAATTGTCTGTTCAAAAGAACTTTCACAGTTTAAAATTAAGGTTACAAATTCAACAGAACAATAAACAAACTATGCAGGCGAAATGTCAAGAGAAAATGCTACTAGAACACGGCCATACAGCCCGGAAACCACACAACACCCAATAAACAAACCACCAGGATGTACCCATTTGCAGAACAAAACAAACACTTTTTAAAAACAAAAACCATAATTAAAGGGTTAACAAAAAAGCCCAACAGAATAGAAAGTTCTTTGCCTGATCCCAGAACATCAAAAGTGAAGATATCGAGCAAGCCTCTCAAGTTGAGAGGTCTGGTGTCACTGCTGTGTGCATGCAGCCAATGAGGTACATAATGTCTGTCCAGATGTATGTTTACATTGCAATACTCATCCAAGCTGCACTGAATACAATGCAGACAACTGGTGATATGGGTGACACAACTCAGCACCCCTTCCCCCATATCGCTAGTTGATGGGATTAGGGTTCAATGGCAGCACATTTCTTGCACTATTTGTCCAGATTTTGCAGAGACACCCAATTTTTTTCACACCCTAAGCAAACTAAGTTTTTGGTGAGAAATTCAGAATGAATGCTTTGCTTACTGGGCATTCAAAATTATTTGGAGCTGTTTCTGTTGGCAACAGAGGATAGGGCCAGCAATAATGAGTATATAAATTGTGAGCAGAAAGGTACTGGTTGGACATTAGGAATAATTTTTTTATGGTTAGAGTAGTTCATTGGCAGTCTTTAAGCAGCAGCTGGACAAAGGCATGTTAGGGATGCTCTAGGCTGATCCTGCATTGAACAGCAGGTTGAACTAGATGGCCTGCACGGTCCCTTCCAATTCTATAATTCTATGAACAATGTAAAAATAACAATAGGTAGGCTTTTCAGAAATCCTCCATGTTCCACAATGACAGCTATAGAAAACCAGAGGCAACAGATGTGGACAGTCCAGAAACCATTAAAACCAAACTTCTCTTCAAGGCAGCAGAGGAGTCTCCTCTTGCTTTTCTGTCTCCCCTCAAAATCTGGAGCTGCCCAGGTTTATTTAGCAGCCAGGCTGGCTCTGAAACTTGGTGTCCCAAATGTGCTGCCTGAGCCATGGTCCTTCAGGAGACTTCATGGCCAACCCTGTCTTGACTGAAACTAAGCCTTTTGCTGCGAATCAAGAGCTTCTTTCAAGCACGAACTGCAGTCAATGAACAGCCCCAGCAAGATAATTGGAATGCAGAACAAAGGCTGCATTTAGTGCAAAGCACAATAGCATAAAAGAGTTAATGCCAGAACTTCAGAGAGCCTATTATGAATCTGTGAAATGTCACAACTTCTTTGCAGGCTGTGAAACACTTTATTTCCTTTCCCTTCTAAAACATCATTATGCTTCAGTAGGCATCGCAGACTTGAAAGTAATGGAATGAGATCAACATCGCAGTTCTTTTCAGCGAGTGTCGCTTTTTGCCTCAGAGAAATTAATCGGTTTTATGAGAAACAGCTTTAAATACAGTGCTCCTCTTGCGGTAACTTAGCATTTTATATTTGTCATTACGTTCTCATGAGTTGCAGATGGGCTGCAGATGCACTGCCTGGCTCTTAAATATTGGATAAGGCATGGCCTTCATGCTTTGTGTAAGGATTTCACACCAGTCAACCATGTCTTTGGGAAAACTCTCAGGAGTTTTTAACTGCATGATTGTAGCAAAATAACTGAGGCATCATTATGATAAGAGTCCCTATTCCTCCATGCTACTGGTCCATGGGTGCTATCCTAGGAGCACTTTCTTGGGAATAAGACATGTTGAATAGATGTGAGTAGGATTCCAAGTAGGCCTTTTCAAGATTTTAGCAAGCCTACTCAGACCCACAAAGCTAACTGCAGGACACTAACTCATAAGGCCAACAGGAGCTTAATAAATCTCCCGGGTTTGGGAGATGGAGGGAAGAAAACTCACACCCCAAAATATATATATTTGGGTCAAAATAGGAAGTTTCTGATGCTGTTGGGATGCCATTCCTCATAAACAATGACAAAACTGAACACAGTAGGAAATACAGACATGCAAAATTTAACATGTAACAGCAAAACAACTATGAAGTTGAGTGTAACAAAGCTCTTGTGCAGCCCACAACCATTCAAGGCTTGCACTGCTCTAACACCTAGAGGTGCATAACAACAAAGGAATGTGGTACACTGAGCTTCAACATATCAGTGTATCATTTCCACGGAAACTCATCCCCATTAGAAATGACTGAAGATAGAACGAGATCACCAGTCACTCTTTCAAAAATCCTTGCTTCATGGAGTCTGCACTCCATCAGCTTTCTTTTCAAGTTTCAATGCAGCCTGTGTTACTTCCGGAGAAATTTGTTTAGCTGTTCAATGCATGCAAAAGCTCCACTGGACTAATCTGTGCTTGGAAGATTCTCTAGTGATGTCATTCCTGCCAGACTTCCAGGAGAACGTGGAAAAGTCTTCCAGGAGAAGTTAAGTCACACTTTGTTCTGACAAGAACTGGAACATCTCAGGATTAAAAGGAAAAAAAGTGATGATTGGCCAGAGAGAAGAACGTATTCTAAAGGAGGGGGACACATAGAGTATCAGCAGCTCAAGAATATTAACAAGATATAAAAAATAAGAATAGCTGTAGGGATATCACTATAAACTGGCTTTATACCAGTTTAATAAAACCCCACGCATCAGTCTGAGAACTGGAATTTGGTGAAGGTGCTGCAGATTAGATCAGTCCCCCTTAGATCAGTCATGTACACCATGCTCAGGCATATAGGGTATCTCTGAGCTGCAGTTCTTAATACAAATCTGGAGTTGTTAAATAAAGCTTTATTATAGATACTAGCAATAAAGCACATTGAGTGAAAAAATACAATGGGATCTGGAAAACTGTTGTTTACAAAGCTGAATTTTGGCTTTGCAAAAGGGGGGAGCAAGGCACCTGTGAAGATGGTACCAGCTTGCAAAGGGGAGGAACCAGCAGGGTGCCTGTGAAGATGGGGAGAGTTCTCTCCATCTTCATGAGAACTCCCCCACCTATTTGCAAATCGAATCCCAGCTTTGCAAGGGAGGGGGAGCCAGCAGTGTGCCTGTTGCCTTCATGCAGCCACTTTCACAATAGGACCTCCTCCGATTTGGAAAGTGTCTGCGTGAATGCCTGAACATTCCCTACAACAGCAGCCTTTACAAGGGCCTTTACTGCTGCTGGGAAGTATAGTTCTTGCTAATCTGTGAGGAGCTGGTTTCTGGACCCTCCTGGATGACTGAGCACTACACTTCCCAGCAGCCTTCTCTTTTTCTGGTTCATCATTGGGAACATGCTACTGAAATATATAGTATGATAACAAAAAGATAATAGGTATCAATTCAAAGAAATCTCAAAAAGGAAAATAAACAAAGCCTCTATTTATTGTCGAGGGCTTTCACGGCCGGATTCAACTGGTTCTGGTGGGTTTTCCAGGTTGTGTGGCTGTGGTCTGGTGGATCTTGAAGCTGACTTCCACCAGGTGTAACAGACTTTCCTCTGTGATACACCTCTGAAGATGCCAGCCACAGATGCAGGCGAAACGTTAGGAACAAGATCCACCAGACCATGGCCACACAGCCCAGAAAACCCACCAAAGCCTCTATTCTTGCTGTAGCTATGCACTGATACTAATTTGCTAAGTTGGCTCTAAAACAGAACGGCTTGCTGGCTAAGATTCAAGATACTACCATACAGATACCAACAAGTATTCAAAACCTGGGCATCAACTGATGCCTACAGAGAAAAAAATCTCTTTTTAAAAAACTCCTGGGAGGCAGAATTTCTCTTCAAGACTCTTGCCTCTGTCAGCAGTAAGTTTTGACCAGGAGTGGGGGTTTTGCTTTGAAGCTGACCTCCGCAAGGTCTGGTGATAATTACCAAAGGCAGGGAAGGTCCAGAAAGGAGCTGACACTAATCCAGGGGTGATGGTGCTTAATCATCACCACTTACTGAACTCTTTAAGTGGGTATCAGTTGAGGAGGAAGATGATTGGGGGTTTCCAGCGGATAATAGGGTGCGACAACTTCTTTAGCTGTTTCCCCGGCATGTGATTAGGTCAGTCTCCTCTCAGGGCATTCTGAGGTAATTTTTAATTTAGAGTTAGCTAGTGTAGCAGAATGATAGCTTTTCTACCACATTTGCTTGCATAGAACTACAGTTGCCAAGGTTCCCTTTGGAGAGAGGATGACAATGACATGAGCCTTTGTCTGTGGTGAATATATGCCCACAGGAGAGAGAATGACAACAGCTGTAATATCATCTGCCCCAGGCAGTGCTTTTCCCTTGCCTAGGAAAGATTTGTAATAGAGGAGATAGCAGTCAGTAACAAAAACAACCAGCACCCTTTTTTCCCCGTAGCTTCAGAATTTCCATGAATTTTACAGTTTTAATTAAACCTATACTCTTTCTCATGGAAATCATGTGCTCTAGCTAGGGTTGACAGCCATCTGCTATTAACTCCAGGAGTTTGGGGGCATAGGTCATTGGTGACATTAAGAGATTTGAGAAGGTCCTAGAGCATCAACATGATACTCTAGCATCACTTCCAAGTATGTGTCACTCTTTGCTGTGGAGCCAGATTTGGGTCCCTCTGTATTGGTGCACAGAGGTAATCCTACCTGGTTCCTCCTTGGCCACCTGCCTTTGTTTAATCTAATATACAGCTCTTACAGTGCTTGGCCCCCATGCCCACCACTAGACTTCTGTGCCTTCCCAAAGTAAGTATTCCCTTCCCTGACTCCAGTTCCTTGTCCATTCTGACCTATGAAGTCTGTCAGAAGCATTTTGATTCCCCTCCCATGGTTCCAGCTGACCCTGGGCCTTTAATTAGAATACCTAAACCCTCATCTACAGTTAATCGTCACTTCAACACAATAAGAAATTTTATTCCAAACCCACTTCATTTCATGAAAAACCAATGAGCGCACTCAAAAAACTCCACAAAACAAGAACCAGAAAGAAAAAAAATACTACCCCCCAGCAAACACACACACATACACAGAGCAACTTGAAATAATATTTTGAAATGAATTCTGCCAGTCATGAAGATGTTCAGTCAAAAGAGAACAAGGTTTTCACAGGCAGTTAGCAGGCAGTAGAAATCAAAAGCAGACCAGAACAACAGCAATCAACAGCAGACTCCAAAAACTCTCTGTCTGAAATGGAAAAACTGTTTTTACCCAATGCATAAGACACTCCACAGGGAGCAGCAACATTGAGAACATCACTCCCCCCAGCACTGTCTCAGCAATAGTTTATAGGAAAGCAAGAAGTCTCCTTCTTGCTACAACAGTGTTCCAAGCCCCTTTAGGCTCCACTTTACTTTTAAAAGCCGTTTTCCACAGCTGCTTTGTGGCTGCAGGGAACCTAATACTCAAATTATTAAAAATTCAAATGTGTGTTGACCTTCATGAATAGATGTGTAGTCAACCTGACCTGCAGCAGTGCGGAGGGGGAGAGAATAGTCTTCCTCCTGAGATACTGCCCTGTCAGACATGGCAGAACAGTGCCCTGAACTTAGGGGTCTGTTTGGATTCAGAAACTCCATCTTGGAACTGTGTCTGAACTTGTAGAAAAGAATGCCTAAAGCACACACCCTCACACTGCACCCCAAGCTTATGCCTGGCACATATGCAGGAAACAGCATTTGAATATGAACAGCACTGGGTGAAACCAGTTCTGGGTGAAACCAGTTCTCTTTTGTCTAAATTTCTTATTATTTCCTCTGAGTCATCATCCTTATGACCATCTGTGTTGCAATACCCATTAAGGGTCATTACCAGAATTGTCTAACAGCCGGCAAAACCCATCAAGATAATGGGTCAGCCATCAGGTCAATGGTCTGACACTCTGACTATTACTTCACCTTGGAACAGCAGGAAAAATTCTTTGTTAAAGGATTTCCCCTGCCCCGACATGTTTTTCCCTATAAAAGCCCCCCCCCCCCCAGACCCCAGTCAGGTGTTCAATATTATCACACCACCATGGTGCTCGATAATATTGTTCAAACAGCGCTGATCATCCAGAGCCTAGCCATTAGGTTTCTGTTTCCTAGACATCCACTACAAGTCTGATAAAGATAATCTTTGATGCCCCATCCCTTCTCTATATATATCCAAAACCTGTCTTTCACCTCTAAATTACATCTTGGGAAACCTTGTATGTGTGTGTTGCATTAGATCTGTTTAAAAAGGAAGGGGGGTGTCTGCCTCACATACAGCTCATACTGCATTTTCATTGTGTCCTAGAAGACTGAATTTGTTATAACCTGATTTTCCATTACCTTAAACACACACACACACACACACACACACACACACACACACACACACACACACACGTGTGTGTGTAAAAGACATGATAAGAGGAATTTCTATACTGCCGCTGCCAGGCCTCACAATCGGTTCAGTGCTCTTTCTCCTGTTTATGCATTCAGATATCATGCAGTTCCCAGTACCATGGTTTGAAAAATGTATCATCATCACATGATATGTTATATGTAGCTGGGCTGGATGTGGGGGGAGGGGAATAAAGCATTTATGACTCATTTGGAGGATGTACATATGTAGGTACATATACCACTGTGCTTCTGATGACCCTGAAGATCTCTGCTGCTATCATTCTTTACCGTCTTAATTATTCATCCCTGGATATGAAAGGAAGTGCTGAACCTGCTACCTCAACACTTCAGTTTCTTCACTGCCAAAAGGCCAACTTGTCACAGATGCCCTCAAATCTGCTAAATAGGTTTCAAGTATGTAGAAGAGTTCAATCACCACTCTGTATGCACAGTCTCCCCTGCGCACAATAGAGAACGGTATCGCACCATGGTTTTCTCTTAGGAAACAAAGGAAGGGTGACAAAGTTAATCACAAATTCCAGATTATATATCAGACATTTTCTTTAGAGTGGCAAGATGAATTTGCTAAGTACTGCAAATGATGAGACACCTCCCACCCCCATCTCAGCTAAAATAACATCTTCCAGTAACTGGAAAGGAGTTCTAGAAAATGCCCGTAATGTGATGATTTTCAGCAGACTCTGGGCTACCTGCAGAAACAAAGTGCCATTTATACAGGGATGGGTCTGTGCACCTCCCTTTCCCTTCCCTGGAGGTCTTGTAGCATGTACAGTCCTAGTATTACCCCAGGCTGCAGTAGATCACCACTTGATCAGATAGCTCCAAAACTATCTGATACAGCAGGTGGTGTTTTAGTTCACTGCCCCATGAATCCAAGGGCTTAGTATGGGAAGGATCAATATGCTCAGGAAATTCATGTCTGCTTCTTGTTGATGGCAGGTAAGATAAACCCACAAAATCTCACACAGACAGAGTTGCATTTCAACAAGTCTTTACTACAACAGTAAAACCACAAGAAGGCAAAAACGAAACTGCTATAAAGCTTTGTTTCAAGAAAGGGAAGTTTTGTTAAAAGTCAGAGATATAAGAAGGGGACTCTTAACATAATAAGTCATAGTTCCACCTATAGGTGAAATCAATCATTTACTCTCTCATTCAGTCAACACACATGCATAAAGTTCTGATCTGTTCATAATATGTTGCCTTTTCATACTGCTGTTAGGCACCAGTAACATTACTGATCCAGATGCCCCACAGTTGTAAAATGCTGCAACTGTCTCCCTCTCACTCCTTTCACTTCCTTCCTGTGTCTTTTACATAAAATTAAACACTGACAGTAAAGGAGAGGGAAAAATTAAATTTCCAAGCATCCCCCAAATGCCCACTGGACATCATAGGACCGTGGTGGTGAACCTTTGGCACTCCAGATGTTATGGACTACAATTCCCAACAGCCCCTGCCAGTATGGTCAATTGTCCATGCTGGCAGGGGCTGATGGGAATTGTAGTCCACAACATCAGGAGTGCCAAAGGTTTGCCACCACTGTCATAGGAGATGACTGTTTCAGTCCCAAGTGATAGCAAGTATATTGATGGTGGTGACAATCACCCATCCCTGACCCTTTCTTTCTTCTATATGCAGGGGACAGCTCAAATGCCTGATATTTGTTGACAAGCCAAAGCCAGGAAACTGGCAGAAGCCAAATGCTGGCTATTCATTTCAGAATAAAGGCTTCCAACTCTGCCACTACATAAACACTGTGCTCTGTTATCAGGCTATGCCTGAAAAGCAGTTAGAGCTGCAAATCCTTGTGGGCCAAAGTGTAGCACGGTAATATTTTTTTTCATTTTTACTCAGAATTCCCTCATGAACTACGGCTGAACAGTTATATCAAGAAACAGTGTGAAATAAATGTTGGGACAAGTATTTTACAATCAAAGCATGGATGTGGAGTAATGTTGCCAACCACCAGATGGTGGCTAGAGATCTCCTGCTATTACAACTCATTTCCATTTGGTTCTGGTGGGTTTTCTGAGCTGTGTGGCCGTGGTCTGGTGGATCTTGTCCCTAACATTTCGCCTGCATCTGTGGCTGGCATTTTCAGAGGTGTATCACAGAGGGAAGTCTGTTAACTGGTAACAGACTTCCTTCTGTGATACACCTCTGAAGATGCCAGCCACAGGGGCGTACCTAGGCAAACTGGTGCCCGGGGACAAAACCTGAGTTTGGTGCCCCCCCCGCCCCGGTGTATCGGCAGCCACCCTCCCCCACCATGACCAAACAATGATTTTTGTACCAGCTCACAAAACACCTCTCACTCCCAGCAAAACATACGTGGCTCTCTCCCCACCAACTCTTTTCCTAATTTCCTAATCACAACAACCCTACGAGGTAGGTTGTTAGCCAGAGAAACAACTCCAAGCCAGTGCAAGTCGGTATGAAGCATGTAAATCTCTCACAAATCACCCCCAGCAAAACATTTACCAAACAAATGTCAGCTCAAATGACATCTCTCACAAAACACCTCCAGTGGAATCCACCCCCAAAAAGCATCACTTTCAATGGTGTTTAAACTAGGGAACTCAGATTCTTCTTTCAAATCTACCTTAAAGAGAGAATCTGGGGTCTCTGGTTAAAACAAAATTGAAAGTGATGCTGTTTGGGGGCGGATTCTCCCCCACCCTGAAACAGCATCACTTTTGAGGGTTGGAGATTCAGATGAAACAAATAGCAGATTCGGCTGGAATCTGGGCAAATTTGGGCACATTCGGACAAAAATTGTCCACCATGTCCCGCTCCAAATATGAACAAAATGCGCAATGCAAGGTATTTGGGCTTTGGGGGGGTATTTTTGGTGTTTTTTTGGCCCGCAGGTGATGCCCATTTTTAAAGTTAGCGGAACCATGAATTCAGGGCATCATCCAGAGATAACTGCCCTGATGATACCACCTTGAGTTTGGTGATGTTTGGTTCTAGGGGCAGCAAAGTTATGGACGCCCAAATGGAATGCCCCCCATCCCCATTGTTTTCAATGGGAGCTAACCTGAGATGGAGGCTACCCATTTGAGTGACCATAACTTTGGTCCTCCTGAACCTAACTTCCACCAAACTTGGGTGGCATCATAAGAATAGTTAACAGATGATACCTCTGAAATTCCTTGGTGTCACTAGCTTTAAAAATCACACTCCCTTCCAGGCACCCCAAGAAATTTGCCCAAGATTCTTTGTTTTGCAGTGATTTGGGTTCCATTGTAGCTGTAATGAGGAATTTCCTGAGGCAGGCTGCGTAACATTTTTTGAAGCCGATAGAGGCACCCTCAGACTTTCAAGGTGGCTCCAGGAAGCCCTCCTGGTAATAGGCTTCCAGGCTTAGAGACCTTTGCGCTTCTGAGTGGTCCACTTTTATGGGCCCTCAAAAAGGGCTCTATTCTCTTGTTTTCCCTGCTCCTGCACATGAAGCCTGCTGGCTGAGTTCTCTCAGAACTCTCTCAACTTCCCCCCCCCCACTCCAGAAGGAAAGCTCACCAAGCTTGGATGCTATTACTCAAGGCCTCTTGGAGCCACCTTGAAAGTCTGGCACCTCTATCTTCAAAAATGTGCAGCCAGCTCTTACACACTCAGAAATTCCCCAGAATCTGCCAGGCTTTTCAGCAAGTTCTGTGGTGGGAAAAAATATTTTTCCCACCATAGACTTCAATGGGGCTTTCTGTTATGCCCGGCTCTGTGGTAGGGCACTTATGCCCAGCTCTGTGCGGGGGCACTTATTTCCTGCAGGGCTGCTTGTCTGAGTCTCCTGAAAGGAACCAGCCAACTTTGCTGAAGTTTGCCTGTGATGGCCAAATGCTGTGGGCATCAGGTTCACCTTCAACTCGGTGCCCACAGCATTTTCCTCTTCCACACAATTTTTAGCAAATTTGGCTGGTTCCTTTCAGGAGACTCACACCAGCAGCTACAGGAAATGCACCCACCCAGAGCAACATCCCTACCACAGTGCCTCCTGTTGAAACCTCTCCCACAGAGCTATCTGGGCATAACAGAAAGCCCCATTGAAGTCTATGGTGGGAAAAGTAATTTTTCCCACCAAAGAACTTGCTGAAGAGCCTGGCAGATTCTGGGGAATGTCTGAGTGTGTAAGCACTGGCTGCACATTTTTGAAGATAGAGGCACCAGACTTTCAAGGTGGCTCCAAGAGGCCTTCTGGTAATAGCATCCAAGCTTGGTGATCTTTGCTTCTGGAGTGGCGGGGGGAGTTGAGAGAGTTCTGAGAGAACTCAGCCCACAGGCTTTCATGTGCAGGAGCGGGGAAACAAAATAAGCCTTTTAGGGGCCCATAAAATTGAACCCCCAGAACAAAGGTCTCCAAACCTGGATGCTATTACCAGGAGGCCCTCCTGGAGCCACCCTGAAAGTCTGGTGCCTCTATCTTCAAAAATGTGCAGTGTACCTACACACTCAGAAATTCCCCATT
Organism: Sphaerodactylus townsendi; assembly: GCF_021028975.2. Lineage (NCBI taxonomy): Eukaryota > Metazoa > Chordata > Lepidosauria > Squamata > Sphaerodactylidae > Sphaerodactylus > Sphaerodactylus townsendi. The sequence continues at coordinate 39,985,627 of NC_059425.1, read as the reverse complement.
GGCTACAATGGAGTAAAGTCACTGCAAAACAAAGAATCTTGGGCAAATTTCTTGGGGTGCCTGGAAGGGTATCTTTAAAGCTAGTGGCACCAGATTTTCAGGGTATCATCTGTTAACTATTCTTATGATGCCAATTCCTGCTTTAGGAAGTTAGGGTTCAGGGAGGAGGACCAAAGTTATGGTCCCTCAAATGGGTAGCCCCCATCTCAGGTTAGCTCCCATTGAAAACAATGGGGATGGGGCACCCCATTTGGGGGTCCATAACTTTGCTTCCCCTGAACCAAACATCACCAAATTTGGGTGGTATCATCAGGATAGTCTCTGGATGGTACCCTGAAATTTTGGTGCCACTAGCCTTAAAAATGCCCCCCTGCAGGCCGAAACGTGAAAAAACACTTAAGAACTTTAAAAAAACACAAACGACCCTGAAATGTTGGCGGCCCCCCCACGTGACCAAATGGGGGCTCCCGGGGACAGAGGATACCCCCTGTCCCTAGGCAGGAACGCCACTGGCCAGCCACATATGCAGATGAAACATTAGGAACAAGATCCACCAGACCACGGCCACACAGCCCAGAAAACCCACCAGAACCAGTTGAATCCAGCCATGAAAGTCTTCGACAATACATCATTTCCATTTGTTGCCAGTATCCACGCACAATTAAAGCTCTATTTTCCTATGCTCAAGCAGCACCACTAGCCTTTTTTTACATACTTCCCTAGTTAGTTCACAGCTGCCTAATAACTAAAACTCAAAATGGAGGGATATATGGCATAATTAATAATCCCTACAGGCATTCTGTAGAATCCTGTATATTGAATGCCATTTTAAAAGAGAAATCCTAAGCAACATTATCAAAGTGCATGATTTAAAGATTATGAATAGTTCAGAAAAACTGGCATTCAAATTTTTAAAGCAGACCCAATTTTGGCAGCCAGAAGGTACTGTGGTAAATCTCATTCTAGAGAGTAGTACCTTAAACCACAAATAGGGAGGGGGCTCATTGCTCAAAATGTTCCCTGCACAATAGAATCCTTAGTAAGGGGTAATTTTCTTACCTCAGCTTTCTCATTGATACATTCATGTGTTATAAGCAAGGAACATTTCTGTGCACAATCTGAAGTTTTGCAGATTAGAAACCAGCTTATCTATTCATCTGCTTTTTGTGAGAAGAAATTGACATGACAAGAAATTTCGACTTTTGGAGTATAAAGGGGGAGGGGGGAAGAGAGGTCTTACGTGACCTGAAGGAAGTACAGTTGTTTCTGTAAAATCACTGAAAGCAAATGACATAGCTTATATAGCAAAAAAGAAAGAACAGAGAACATTAAAATTAGCATATCTGCTTTAAAATGGCTGCCTTTCGTGCCAGTTATTAAGGGATTAAAACCAGGGCACTCACAGATGAGTTATGGTTTATCTGCATATTTTGGGAACTCCTCAGTGAGATGGCCAGCCCCCCACCCCCATGGGTTGCAAGGGATTCCCGCAGCCAACACATCCTGATGGCTATTAGCTGGCCAGTAAGTGGGGGGATGGCTGAAAATGGGGGATGGCCACATCCCGATGAAGCATAATCACTTCTAGAGTGCACTAGAAGTGATGTCAGTATGTTGTTGGCACTGCCAGGGATGTGCTGGTATTTGGGCAAAAAAGGAGTATACCATAGAGTTTTGCCCAGATGCCAGAATATAACCACAGGTGATGCACTGACATCACTTCTTGTAAGTGCTAGAAATGCAACCATGTTGCTGGCCTGGGCTTTCCCCATCCACCCCCACCATTTGAAAGTATCCCCTACCAGTTACCAGGAGGACTAGCAACCTGCCTCAGATACACAGAAAAGTTTGGCTTTGTAAATTTTTCAAAAGAAAAAGCAGCAATCCCCTTCCTTCCACCAAATAGCCTGATCAGGACTGAACATGTTCTTGGAGTACAGAGTGTTGACAACAGCTGAGAATCAGTTAAAATGTGGGGGGTGGGGCACCAGCCTGCTCAAGCCCCTGAGTGGTTACTGAGCTTTAAAAACAATATTTTGGGGTTAGAGTGGGAGTTTCCAAATTTCTTCCCCATCCCACAATTTCTCAGGTCCCCTGCTATAAAAAATACAGTATCTTTTTTTAAAATTTAAAACATTTTATGATGCCTTTCCACTCAGTCAGGGCTCACCAGATGACAAACATAAAAACATTAATAGCAGTTAAACAGTTAAAATATAATGAAAGATATAAAATTCCATTAAAAACATAATGGCCAATTATGCACAAAGTGCTTGCTGTGTGATGGGGGTGAATGTCAGTCACAGCAAGATTTCCTCAAACCTCACTTTCATTTTCCATTCTTCCCTCAGCAAGCAAGGCCACTATTAGCATGACTTTTAATTTGCTTCACTGCCAGGACAGATTTGCCAGTGAGCACAGCTTAGCCCCAGAGATCTTCCCCTTACCCATGGCCAACCTTCCCTCTCCCTTGTGCCACTTTACACACCTTCCTGTTCCCCACACCCCTTCCATGTTGCTGGCTGCTTCAAGTAACAGCAAAGAAGCTCACTCACACAACACTGACCTCTAATTCTCTTGATATTTTGAGACATCAGTATAAAGAGAGCTTGGAAATAACAAGCCTTTGTCTTCCGGCAGCAGCAGGAAGTATAGTGTGGTGTGGAGGGGAGGGGAGGGGAGAGGAGGGGAGAGGGGGAGGGTATTAGCTCCAGGACGGTCCCCTTCTTTAGAAGCTTGTAGTCCAGGGAATAGCTTTGCCTTTTTCATTTTGTGGGGTGGAGGAGAATTTCTTTGGGAACAGTAATATCGACAAAAGTGCATCTTAAAGGGCTAAGCCAGTAGTCTTGACTACCAAGTGCTTTTAAGAATCACCTGATGAGGAGAATTAAGAGAACCAGGCCTGGAGAGCTCTCTGCAGGAATATTTCTGGGAAAAGGAGGGAGTGCCTCCTCGCGTGTAAGCAGAGAAACACGATGAGAGCCCTCTGCAAGCCCACTGCACAGAGATGAGTCCTGAGGTAAGTGTTCCATGCATAATGGGCCATAAACAACCAAGATTAGGAGGAGGGCCAAAAACCATTGTGGGGGACATGCCAGACAAAACAAAAATGTCTTCCTATGCTGGCAAAAGACACTGGTAGAGGGAGACCGAGAAATATTGCCACTGTATATTTATATAATGCTACATGGATTATAACATCTGCACTACTATATAATAGAAAGCCCTGGGAATTTGAAATATATTATCAAAGAGAAAGAACTTGAAGAACTGACTTCTCCGGCATGAGTGTGAGGTCTTCGAGTGGATCCCTGGTTTATATGACTCCATGACCAGGAGTTTGGCTGGGGGCTACACAGATTAGGGTTTTTTCAGTGGCAGTAGCAAGCTTGTGGATTAACCTTCCTTATGAGAGATAGCGCTTTCCTTTATATTTTTTAGGAAGGTGATTAAAACTTTCAGTTTGGACAAGGTTTTTAGGTACCTCAGGCTGGCTTTGTGGTAGAAAAGGTTTTGGATCTGACTCTGGCTACCTGTGATTGTTTAACTCAAGTTCATGTGATACTGTATTTTCCACATTTGTTTTAGATGGTACAAGCTTGGGCCCATATAGTTATGCATTCAGGAGCTTGTGTGAAGCCATAACATTTACACTGTAATAAAATCCATTTCTATTTGTAGTGTACATAGGAGCTAAGAAATTCACTTGCTGAACATTCCATCCCCCTCCCCTTTGCCAAGATACTGCAGTCATCTATGGAGACACAAGATGTTTCTTGTGCCACAAAAGCCAATAAACAAAACTGTAATTTCTACCAATTCCCCTTTCTTGCTGCAGATACCCTCATGTCATTCATGAATGCCCTAATCCCCCAGGAACTGCCTATTTTGAAGATAAGTAGGATGCAGTGGGAGGGAGGAAACAGGTCAGTTCCATTCTGTGGAAGAAAATGAAGTCTAGATCCAATCCCAACCCTTTTCTGAACACTAATTTTGCTTTCAAATTGTCCTGATAATCCATTATGCCTCTTTATAGCACGCATGTCAGAACAAAACATTTGTTCATTAACACACAGTGGCATCATTCAGGGTAGACTTTGAGTCCAAGAAGAACTTTATGACCCTAGCTGTTTCTCTATTAAAGCCCATTTCTTAAATCACTGTGTGGGTCAAAGAGACAAAAGTGAGCTGTAATGAAAAATACTGTATTATGCCCATGTTCCTCATTCGGAAAATTGCTGAAAATACCTGCTTGGTGAATATGAGTAATTTCTAGGGGGAAATGAAGATCATATGGACAACAACACAGCAAATAGGTGGTTTCTGAAAGTAATAGGCAAGTAATGGCTACCTGAACATAAGAACTAGCCTGCTGGATCAGACCAGAGTCCATCTAGTCCTGCACTCTGCTACTCGCAGTGGCCCACTAGGTGCCTTTGGGAGCTCACATGCAGGATGTGAAAGCAAGGGCCTTCTGCTGCTGCTGCTCCTGAGCACCTGGTCTGCTAAGGCATTTGCAATCTGAGATCAAGGAGAATAGAAGTAGAAATTGTTTGTTGATGCTATGGTTTTTAGAAACAGAGAAGAAATTGTATAAATGAATATCCAAGTGCAAAGGAAAGGACGTTGAATTGAGGACTTTGGCAATGAGATTCAGGTGCAAGGCTGTGCAGTGCTTTGCAGTTATTCCACTATATGCCTATTGATTTCAACAGGCTTACATTGAAGTACATCTGCAATGGACTGTACTATTATTTTCTGTATCACCATGGTAGCTTGATAGAGGAGCAAGTGCTCTGTGCTGTATTCTGTCAATCTCACCCTTTGATTTCAAGGGAGTTTGTGCCAGAGATTACAAGAAACCTCCTTATTGATTAACAATGTTGAATCAGAGGCCAGATGAGTAGGGCTGGAAAAAGGCCTGAAGAAACTGTCAGAGCTGTTCCTGGAAACAGACCAGCATCACACAAGACCTAAACTTCCAGTGTTCGACTGAAAACTGCAATTGGCTATTATTTAATATGGATGAAGAATGGCATCTATCTATGTGCTGAAATCCTTTGCATTGGAAACAGAGTGACAACTAGCTGAGTTTTTTTTTTACTGGAAATGACTATGAAGACTGCATTAGGACATACTTCCTTAGTGCCAGTTAGAGTTACTAGCACTGGACTGTTGGTTCACAGCAGACAATTGGTGCATTTTCTGTTTACTGCTCTAAGGTGACTGAAAAACCTGGTAGTTGTGGGTGGCGGTAACTTTTTGAGCTCTCACCCTTCGAAAGGTGGGGAAATGATTCTGCTCTCTTTCCCCTACAATGCAAAGTCCTGTCTCTGTTCTTAGGGAACTGAGAGCCCTTAATTTCCATGTGAGCCAGATGGGCTTGAGATGGGTTTGCCTGTTATAAAAGACCACCAGGAATCCCCAGACCTCAGTTTAGTGAGTAGTTTATTAAAATCTGCATTTATGGTGCATTTGTTGTTTTTGATGAGCAAATAAATAGTGGACAGTTCCTTAAAAGAAAAACCATGGTGACAAACCTAGACAATATTTTATGTATTTAAGATACTTTTAACCCACTTTTCTCAAGACAATAGAGACCCAAAGTGGTTTGTGGCCATGGAAAGTTTTGTAAAGTCGCATCCAACTTAGCTACCCCGTAGGGTTTTCATGGCTTAAGATATTAAGTGGTGGTTTGCCATTGCCTGTCCCTGTGTAGCAATCCTGAGTTTCCTTGATGATCTCCCATGCAAATGCTTGGCTTCCGAGATTTGGCTTGCCTGGACCATTCAAATCAAGCTTACAGAATATACAACAGTAGTAACTACACCCTGGTGTAAATACACTCAATATTAGAGTACAGTACAAATAATAAGTTATGTATACAGTCTCAATTTGCAATTCTATCCAACAGGTGAAGCAATGAGTAATGCAATAGAGGTTTATAAGCTGAAGCTGAGGCTATAAAACCTCCGGATTAGGTTTCATTTCAAAATAATGTTCTTTCTCAAGCCAATCTGCAATGATAGATCCCTTTACAAATGCTCACCCCATATACACTTACTAAATTATGCTTTGTTTCATATGAAGCCTTTTCTTCTGTAAAAATAAACATAACTATGTGTGTGTGTGTGTGTGTGTCTGTGTCTGTGTCTCTGTGTGTATATGTATATGTATATATATATATATATCACTATATTACAGACATGCTAAAACCTCATTAACAAGTCACAAACATAATATATAAGTTAATAAAGAAGACTTACAAAGTCCTTATGCTGTTCCCTTAGACAGCAGGTTCTTTTCAAAGAGCAAAGTAAGGTCCATACAGTGGCAATTAAGTACTCATAGTTAATTGAATACAACTGTAGTCACAGAAATGGTGAGAAGTCAAGATTAGAATTCAGTCCTCCAGAACATTGGAAAAGTGGGTGGATGTGAACAAGATGTAGTTCAACAAGGGTAAGTGTAGAGTTCTACATCTGGGTAGCAAAACTGAGAAGCACTGATACTGAATGCAGGATACACTTCTGAAAAAGATCTTGGGTATGGATGGACCATCAGGTAAGAAGAAGAAGAGTTTGGAATTGTACATGCCTTTCTCAAAGTCTCAAGGCGACTTACAAACTCCTTCTCTTCCACTCTCCACAACAGATACCTCATGAGGTAGATGGGGCTAAGAGAATTATGTGAGTACCAGTGGTGTACCTTGAGTCCCATGTGCCATTGCCTGGATCACATGGGGAGGGCTCATTCAGCCAGCCACCCCCTTCTTCTCCTCCACAAGCCAGGAAGGCACCCTGAGGCATCACAGCCTGTGCCTCACTGCCTGCCGCCATCACCTCTTCCTCCTTCTGTGTCCCCACCCACCAGCCTCTGCCTGATTGCCCAAGGTCACCCAGCAGTCTTCATGTAAAGGGAGGAGGAACAAATCCAGTTCACCAAATAAGAGTCTGCTGCTCATGTGGAGGAGTGAGGAGTCAAGCTTGGTTTGATTCCTGCCCACTCCCAACCACTACACCACCAGGCAAATACTTTTTTATATATAAGATTTTAATGTAGGGATTGATCTTTTTATTGTTTTTACCATCTACTGCTTCTCTACTGCTACCGGTTCTCCAGATTAGAGTCCACTGTTCTTCACTGCTACACCATGTAGACAGTGTGAGGCAGCAGCAAAAAAAAGGCTAATGCAATCTAGGGGTGTATAAAAAGGGGCATAATATCCAAATCACAACATGTCATAGTACCACTGTATGCTGTGTTGGTCAGGGCACACCTAGAATACTGTGTGCTGTTCTTGAGGCCTCACTTCAAAAAGGTTGTGGACAAAATAGAGTGGGTGCAGAGAAAAATGACCAGGATGATCAGGGGCCTGAAGATTGAGACCTAGGAGAAAAGCAACAGAGATATGGGAATGTTTAATCTGGAAAAGAGGAGGTTAAAGGGGAAATGACTGCTATCTTTAAGTATTTGAAAGGCTGCCAGAGGAGAGCAGGAAGCTGTCCCTGTTAGCAACAAAAGTTAAGACTTGCAAAAATGTGCTTAAATTATGAGAGGAAAGGTACAATCAGGAAATTGCGGGGGGCGGGGTACGAGTTGTTCACTAGTGGAATCAGATCATAGGGAGATGGTGAGCTCCCCCTCACTGGCAATGTTCAAGCAGAGGTTGGATGAGCACATCAGAAATTAGGAGTATGCACCATTTTTTCCTGTTATTTTGGGAGCTGAGGCTTAATAGTCCCAGAAACTTTTGAAAATACTGAAAAAAGCCAAATCTCCATATTGAATTTGGGGAAAAAAATGAATCTATGGCCCCTTCCGCACATGCAGAATAATGCACTTCCAATCCACTTACACAATGGTTTGAAAGTGGATGTTGCTATTCCGCACAGTAAAGTCCAGCTGCAAAGTGCATTGAAAGTGGATTGAAAGGGCATTATTCAGCATGTACGGAAGGGGCCTGAACCCTAAAAATTTCTGCTGCCTCTGTACTCCACATGGAATTGGGAGGTAGCAACATTGATGGTGGGTCCAAAACAGATCCTGACTCATGCCAAAAAGATTCAGAATGATTTAGGATTTACTTTACCATTCCCTTTAAATTGCTGCCTTTTTTGGGCAACCCTCTCTCAAATAACAAGGGAGGTCTTAGAAGGGGTTCTGTTCCATTTTTGCCAAATGAACACAGCTCACAGGACTGCTTTATGCTGATCTTTTATTGAGCAGGGGTTGGACTAGATATCCTGTATGGCCCCTTCCAACTCTGTGATTATGTGTTTCTGTGATGCTACCCACATTTTCTGCCCCTACCTCAAAGTCTCCTGATGATGCTATCAACATCTAATTTTGCTCTCATTTGACTTCAGTAGGAGATTCTATAATTACTTCAAGAAAAAATTTTAGGGCTCCCTTCCCCCATAGCCCATTATAACCAGGAAAAGTCTTTTCTGCTAGCTTGCTGAAACTGTTTTGAAAGATCTTAATGTTTTTTCCCCTCAATGAGTTTTTAATTGTACAGGATTTCTATATTAGCTTGAAAATCCCCATTAAAAATGACTTTCACACAGAAGCAAATTTGGAAGGGGTGAGAGAATAATATAATAAAAAAGCAATTTATTTTGGTAGTAAATTCTTTAAGCTCTCTTGTGACTGCTAATTATGAAAACAGGTCTCTCTTATATCTCCTGCTCAATGACTTATACCCTGTAGACAGATTAAAATGCTGAGTTTCTGACATCACTATCAGCTGCCATGGCAACACATGGGCAGCTACCTGATATCTCTATATTTTGATTAGAAGGAGAAAGTTAGGGGCAAGGAATGCTTTCAAACATAAGTACATTTTTAAAAAGTTATTACTGAGTTATTTTAAAAATTTGGCCTTGATGCCTCCATCCCACATCTCAAATATGTAGCTTCTTTGGCACTCTGAGTGGTACAAGAGATTTTTCTCAGTAGTGTGACTGCGTGGTGTTTACATTTCAAGTTCTAACTGAGTAGGAGAGTCCAACTGCATGCATCTTTGCCATCCAATCAGCACACTCCTGGGAGGCCAAATGCCAGTCAGGTAGAGAGATCAAAACCATTGACACTACCTGTGTGGAATAAATATTTACACTCTCCTGAGGTACACTGTTGTATTGTGAGGAAACTGGTCTTTCCAGTTACTAAGTGAATGTGTGACAGAGGACCTCTGAATCATAGAAGGTTATAAAGCCAAAAAAGAATCAGGGCATATATTTTAACATTTGCATTCATTCAGGCAATGTGCAAAATAAAAGAATACGAAGCTGCTTCATATGGGTACATGCTACAGCTGAGCATTATGATTTCAGGGATGGTTCACATGTCCCATCCCCAAGTGTAGTAAAGCATTCACCTGCAAGGGAAATGTTTCATGTCACCTAAGTTGGAAGTGCCACAGTCACTTTTCTGTGATTACAGATGTCTTGTTTTAATATACTGTGGTTACCAAAATGGCTGTAATTTTCACTGAGTAGGCAGTTTATTCATTCACACTACAAGATTCTCCAGCCACTGGTTGCACCCATGTATCTGACCATTAGAATTCTAATCAGGGATGCTGGGAATATCACTGTGAACTTAATCACTAGTCATGATTATAGTCAGGCGATTAAAATGATGTGTTTTGAAGCACCATCATTCATTGTTTGCCTCCTCTTTGCACCTATGCAGTAGGTTGCATCATTTACATAATCTGTGATGGTTATATTGCTTTTTTGTTGTTGTTTCCCCTGTCATGATTTCAAGAACTGACTGGAGAATTCATCATTTACATTCATAGCACCTTTCTGTGTAAAACAAAACCTTTTTTTCTTATAACATTGGATGCAGAGTCATCTTTCAGACAGACATGTCTGAGCTGTTTAGATGCAGATGAACACCCCAACAAATATTCCAGTGATCACTGCACAAAAGGAAAATATAAGTCCAACTATTAGGTAATCAAGCATCTTTAGTTTAAATGCCCAAAATATTCAATATCTAGCTTTGTTTCAACATCCATAAATAGCAATATTGAAAAACAACAAATTATGAGACTATAATTTCCCTAATGTAACTATTAGGCTCTATATGTTCAAATTTTTGTAAACAAATACCAGGTTAGAAAATATGAGAATTCCCCTTTTCCCAGTCCTCATCTCTATCAAGTAACAATTGGAGATTTGATTTTCTTTTTGTTTGTTTTCATTCTCATTCCAAACATTCCATTCATTTGTTTGTTTGTTTTTGCTGTATTCCATATTATACCCATTTGTTTTTGTTATTACCTTCATTTTTGTTTCCATTCATTTCATTGGGAAACACATTTGGTCATAAGAAGACCTTAGATGCATAATAACTGCTTTACCACCTACAATATTGCTAAGTGCAAATTCTGCCATAGTTTTAAGCTGCTATAACCATGAGAACAATGTAATGACTCCTTCGAGGCATATTATAAAACACAAGGTAAACCATTACAGCAAATTGTCTTTAATTTATTCATTGTTTTTGAGCATCACAAGAAACTGTTGAGGAAGACTAGACTGTTGGTGTATGAGAGTAACAGATATTGTACGGGAACTGGCAACATGTCAAATAGGTACTTTATGGGTACCTCATGACAGCCGCTCCACCTGCCAAAATATTTATGAACAACATCTCATGGTGAAAAGACACACAGTGCAATCCTGTGCAGAGTTATACAATACATTCTTTCAAGTCCACTGAAGTCAATGGACTAAGAAGCAGATCTCTCTGCTCAGGATGCACTGACTGTAAGTGGTATGCCATAATGTCACTTTTATTTGTACAAGCATCAGCATGTTAAATTAAGACAACTATCCAAATCATTTGTACATAGGCTGACAAAGATAAGGCTGGATGCTGCCTTCAAAGGTGCCACCTTGTAGGGCACTTTCAAAATTACCCAGCAACACACAGCATGGATCAAGCTGTGTAGTACTGAAAGTAATGAGCTAGTTTGGACATTCTGTGCTCCAGAATGAACACAATGAGCTGTGCTGCCAAACATATAAATAGAGGTGGAACTTTGTTTTTGCTTCATAAATCACTATAAGAGATCAAGCATCAGTATGTCCAAATTGGTTCATTGCTTTGAGAACAATTTCCCCAAAATTTGCCTGCTCAATGATTATGACCTATAAGGTTGTTTTGGATGATGGTAACTATCCACCTATTCTTCATCATTATATATACTTTTATTTGGCATGGATGCCCATTTTAAACATGCCGATGTCACTAATTCATTTTCTAAGGTGCTTTTTGGATGTTAGCTGGCTCACTACAGCACAATCGTTGCTAAGAGCTGAGACTGCTGGAGGTGGGGCTTAACAGGGGTTAACAGAGGTTACTCTTTGTCCTGGGCTGCTAAAGGTGGGGCTCCTGAGGTGAGTCATTCAGTCTTTAGTTCAGTCTCTGGAACCAATTTCTTTTCTTTTTAAAAAAAAATTAATAAGGACACTTCTTGAAGGATAGCAGGTACAGATAGCTCCAAGGGGCACTGACTAAAAGTTTAATATCTAAATATCTAAACAAAATCAGATATGAAGGCAGGAAGCCATCAGGGGGATGGGGGCTTTCCAGTGTTTTGCACTGAGTGTCACATGTATGACTATCTGCCACTAGGACAGAAGTCGTGGGTGTGCCCTCGCTGCAATGAGCTCCTGGCACTCAAGGAACGTGTCCGTTCTCTTGAAGCCAAGGTGGCAGACCTGGAGAAGCTGAGAGAGGCAGAGAGGGCAACAAACAAGGTTTTCAGGGACCTAGCAGCCGGGTCCCACTCCCAAGGTGACATCTCTTCAGATGTCATGGAGAATGAGAGTCTGGGTGACAGAGGGTGCCAGTCTGAGGTGGGGGAAGATGTTCCCTTAGATGGGACCCCTTCCTTAGCTAGTGGTCAGGTATCCTCTCGCACTGAGGATACCCCTCGGGGAGATGGGGGGCTCCTTGTAGTGGGTGATTCGATCATCAGGAATATAGAGAGTTGGGTTTGTGACAGGCGTGATGACCGCATGGTGACTTGCCTGCCTGGTGCCGTTGCGGATGTCACGCTCATCTAGATAGGCTGTTAGACAGTGCTAGTGGAGTCAGCAGTTGTGGTCCACATTCGTACCAATGACATTGGGAAATGTAGCCGGGAGGTTCTGGAAGCTAAATTTAGGCTGCTAGGAAACAGGTTAAAATCCAGGACCCCCAAGGTGGCATTCTCTGAAATGCTACCTGTTCCACGCGCAGGGCGAGCTAGGCAAGCGGAGATACAGGGTCTCAATGCGTGGATGAGAAGGTGGTGCAAGGCAGAGGGTTTCAGATTTGTCAGGAACTGGGGAACCTTTTGGGGTAAGGCAGGCCTGTACAAAAGGGACGGGCTTCATCTTAACCAAAGAGGAACCAGGCTGCTGGCACTCAACATTAAAAAGGTGGCAGAACAGCTTTTAAACTGATCCCTGGGGGAAAGCCGACAGTAGCTGAGGTGACTTCGGTTCGGAATACAGAGTCCATGGGGATGCAGACAGAGAAGGAGATTTTTCTAAATCAACCACATACAAGCAAGGAGCACAGCAATATGATAAGTGATAGTGTCTACAAAAGGCTAGAGGGCAAAACACATAAATCCCAGGTTAGGGACAGAGACAGAGTATACAGGTGTCTCTATGATAATAGTAGAAGCATTCGACCTAAAATGGGGGAGCTGGAGTACAGAGTTTTGAAGGAGGACATTGATATAGTGGGCATCACAGAGACATGGTGGAATGAGGAGAACCAGTGGGATGCTGTTATCCCAGGTTACAGGCTCTACAGGAAGGATAGGACAGGGCGTATTGGGGGGGGGGTGGCCCTCTACATCAAAGAGAGCATAGTGTCACATAAAATAGACAATGCAGGGGAGCTGATTCCTCTACAGAAGCACTGTGGATATCAATACCAGGGGTGAAGCATAGTTTAACATTAGGAATATATTATCGTCCCCCTGACCAAAGCGCACAAGAGGATTCTGAGATGGAAAAAGAAATTAGAGAGGCCAACAAAAGCAAAAATGTCGTGGTAATGGGCGATTTTAACTATCCCCATATAAACTGGAAAAATGCATGTTCAGGTCATAGTAAGGAGAGAACATTCCTGGATATGCTAAATGACTGTGGCTTAGAGCAGATGGTTGTAGAACCAACCAGGGGAGATGTGCTCCTAGATCTAATTCTATGTGGGACCCAGGACCTGGTGCGCGAAGTCAGTGTTGTTGAGCCGATAGGGAACAGCGACCACAATGCTGTCAGATTCAGTATCTCTGCATGCCAACAAGTGACAACTACTAATGTAGTTAAATTTGCGTCCAGAAAGTGCAATTCCTCAAAGACGAGGGGGATAGTGCGCAGGAAGCTGAAAGGGAAAATCAAGAGAGTCAAAAAATGTCCAAGATGCTTGGAGGTTATTTAAATAGACAGTCTTAAAATCTGAGCTGGAATGTGTCCGGCAGGTTAGGAAAGGCAGCTTCCAGTCCAAAAGAAAGCCACCATGGTTAACAAGGGACGTTGAGGAAATTATTAGGAAAAACAGATGTTTTTGAGAAAATGGAAGTCCAACTTAACTCGATAAAGAATACCAGAGAGAAATCACAAATGGTGGCAAAAGAGAAGCAAGTTAGCTGTAAGGGAGGCAAAAGGATTATGAGGAACGATGGCTGTGGAACATCAAACCAGCAACAAACAGTTCTTCAAGTACATCAAAAGCAGGAAGCCAGCAAGGGAAGCGGTAGGCCCGTTAGATGACAAAGGAACAAAGGGTGTGCTAAAAGATGTCAGGGTGATTGCAGAAAAGCTGAATGAATTCTTTGCATCTGTCTTCACCCAAGAGGAGGTGAGGAAAATTCCTGCACCTGAACCAAGCTTCTTAGGAGCTTCTTAGGAGGAACTAACGAAGATAGTGGTAGACAAGGAAGAAGTTCTGGCAGCCATTGATAAACTAAATGCTACCAAATCCCCTGGCCCAGATTGCATTCACCCAAGAGTTCTTAAAGAGCTCAAGCATGAAATTGTTGATGTTCTCACTTTAATATGCAACTTATCCTTGAAATCAGGCTCCATCCCTGAAGACTGGAAGATGGCCAATGTCACACCAATCTTTAAGAAAGGAACTAGGGGGGACCCGGGAAATTACAGGCCAGTTAGTTTGACATCTGTTCCTGGTAAATTAGTAGTATCTGTCATTAAAGATAAAATTATAAAACATGTAGAAAAGCAAGACCTGCTGAGAAAGAGTCAGCATGGCTTTTGCAGAGGCAAATCCTGTCTTACAAACTTACTAGAGTTCTTTGAGGATGTAAACAGGCATGTGGATAAGGGGGAACCAGTGGACATTGTCTACTTGGATTTCCAAAAGGCTTTTGACAAAGTTCCTCACCAGAGACTATTGAGAAAACTCAGCAATGAAGGAATAAGAGGGGAAGTCCTCCTATGGATTAAAAACTGGTTGAGAAACAGGAAGCAAAGAGTGGGTGTAAATGGGAAATTCTCACAATGGAGAGATGTCGGGAGTGGTGTCCCCCAAGGATCCGAATTGGGACCAGTGCTCTTTAACCTATTCATAAATGACCTGGAAGTAGGGGTGGGTAGTGTGGTGGCCAAGTTTGCAGATGATACCAAATTATGTAGGGTGGTGAGGACCACAAAGGATTGCGAGGAGCTCCAAGCGGACCTTGATAAATTAGGTGAGTGGGCTAAGAAATGGCAAATGCAGTTCAATGTAGCAAAATGCAAAGTGATGCACATAGGGGCAAAAAATCCAAACTTCACATACACGCTACAGGGGTCAGTGCTATCAGTCACTGATCATGAAAGGGATTTGGGCGTCTTAGTTGATAGTTCCATGGGAATGTCAACTCAATGTATGGCAGCTGTGAAAAAGGCAAACTCTATGCTGGGGATCATTAGGAAAGGAATTGATAATAAAACTGCAAAGATTGTCATGCCCTTATATAAAGCCGTGGTGCGACCGCACTTGGAGTACTGTGTCCAGTTCTGGTCGCCACATCTCAAAAAGGATATTGAAGAGATAGAAAAAGTGCAGAGAAGGGCAACGAGGATGATTGAGGGACTGGAGGACCTTCCTTATGAGGAAAAGGCTGCAGCGTTTGGGACTCTTTAGTTTGGAGAGGAGACGTCTGAGGGGGGATATGATTGAAGTCTATAAAATTATGCATGGGGTAGAAAATGTTGACAGAGAGAAATTTTTCTCTCTTTCTCACAATACTAGAACCAGGGGGCATTCATTGAAAATGCTGGGGGGAAGAATTAGAACTAATAAAAGGAAACACTTCTTCACGCAACGTGTGATTGGTGTTTGGAATATGCTGCCACAGGAGGTGGTGATGGCCACTAACCTGGATAGCTTTAAAAGGGGCTTGGACAGATTTATGGAGGAGAAGTCGATTTATGGCTACCAATCTTGATCCTCTTTGATCTGAGATTGCAAATGCCTTAACAGTCCAGATGCTCGGGAGCAACAGCCGCAGAAGGCCATTGCTTTCACATCCTACATGTGAACTCCCAAAGGCACCTGGTGGGCCACTGCGAGTAGCAGAGAGCTGGACTAGATGGACTCTGGTCTGATCCAGCTGGCTTGTTCTTATGTTCTTATGTTCTTAATCGTAAATTAGCTGGCTTCCTTGCAGAAGGCCTGAGGTTTAAGAAGAAGAAAAGTTGGTATTTATTCCCCATTTTTTTCTCTCCTGTAAGAAGTCTCAAAGCAGCTTACAATAGTCTTCCTTTTCCCTTCCCAAAACAAGCACCTTGTGAGGTAGGTGGGGCTGTGAGCAGCCCAAGGTCTTCCAACAAACTTCATGTTGAGGAGCATGGAAAACAAACCCAGTTCACCAGATAGGAGTCTGCTGCTCATGTGGAAGAGTGAGGCATCAAACCTAGTCTCTAGATTAGAGTTAATTGTTCTTAACCACAACACTATGCTGGTTCCTCAGCATCTCAAGTTAAAGAATCTTAGGCACTTGGATAAGAGCACAGAATTCTGGGCTAGACAGATCATTGGCCTGACTTAGTAGGCAGCATTGTTGCCAGACCAACCTATGGTGGATCAAAGGGGAACTGGTTTGGAATACAGTGGCATCTGTTCTGTAATCTTGAACTTTTAGCAACCATTCATCATATGACGGCAATTCTTGTGTCTTCCAATACCTGGCTATCAAAAGGCTTTTACATTTGACCAGATGTTAGTACTGTACCTCAGTGGGAAGGCATCTCCTAGGACTCCTAGTCCTCTCAGTGGCCCTGCCAAACAGCCCATGGGTGCGGTTGCAGCTCAGTGCTAGAATCTGTTTGAAATATTGAAGGTCTCCTGATCAATCACCAATACATTCAGTTCAAAGAACTGGGTTGGAAGTGTTGTGCAAGACATCCACAAGAGTCACTGGAGAGCTGCTGCCAGAGTAAAAAATACTGACCCTAATAGATTAATGGTCTGATTCAGTATAAGGCAGAGAGATGTGTGTGTGTGTATGTGCAGGTGCATATATGAGGCTAACTTACTAGTGATCTTCAAAGACTATCTATTAAACCGCATTAAGCACTGATATTTATATGCAGGACAGGCAATTTTAGTCTCCCACCACAACCAATAAGTATTCTATTATTCAAACTGGATCACACTGTTCTCCCTCCCCACCTCTAACTCAAGTGTTACGTCACTGGATCTAGTCACAAAAGAACAGCTCATAGTATGCCAGGTGACAGCATTTCTGAAAATGGAAAGTAACCTAGACATTTCCAAGGATCTTTTTTATATTTTCCTCTCATCTCATTGGATATTTATTGACACACAAAGTAATGAAGTCATACAATGAGGATAATTTGTGTGCAATCTATTATTGACTCATTGTGATTCATATTTTAAAAGATTTGCCGGTACTGTTGCTTTATACATAGTAAAAGAATGACTTATCAAGCAGGAAAAGAAACTATCTCTAAATTGCATACCGCACGAAATACCTGCCACAATGTAATGGGCCACAAGTAAGTCATTTCATCCTCCCAAATCCAAAGGAAAATGCTAGGCTAGTCAAGTTGATCTTACCTTAACTGCTTGGCTGAAGTGACATTTTTTAAAATGTTGTTACTGGGAATCCTACGAGTGTACTTTGATTATTAGGAAGAATAACCAGTAATGTGACACTGGAAAGAAGATAGAAGAGGACAGTGTGATCCAATTTAAATAATAAAATGCTTGCTGGTTGTGGTAGACAAATGAAAATTGTCTGTCTCGCTTATAAATGCTGGTGCTGCTCACTGTAGCTTAATAGGGTTTTTTTTTCAAGATAGCTGTTAAGTTCTAAGCAAGCAATTTTGCCATTTGGAGAGTGGTTTGAAGGGGTTGTGAGATGATTTACCCCCTTTCACTGACCTGTGGGTTTTATAGGTCCATTTATTCATTTCAGTTTCCAAACCATTCAAGCTCAAAATCATAGGGCTAGGGAAAAATGTCTCAATAAAATAATGTCTCAGTAAAACCAACCAAAGAAAATACTAATTAAACTATTTTAAAAACTGTGTGTTGAAAGTAATGACATACACCCGCACTCACCACTTGCTCAACCCCAGTAATTAAAAGCCAAACTGAGGAAAAAATAGTCAGCCAGCACTTGGAAAAACACTCAGGATTGGTTTGGATATGGCAAAGAATTGAGGAAGATACAGAGGTGGGTCAATGCTTTGGCCTTCCCTGATTTTACTCTGAGATCTTGTAAGGGAGTTGGTTCCGTTGTTGTGGAGCAACCGCTGCAAATTAAGTATGTGCACAGGAATTTTATCTGGGTTCAGTTACAATATTCATTAAGAATATTCTTCTTGATGTTTTGTTTGTTACTGTCAAGAGTGAATCCTTTACCTTCTTTCCACTCATTGGCCAGGCTTAGGGTTGCCAGTGCTGAGTTAGGAAATTCCTGACAATTTGAGGGTGGAACCAGGGGAGTGAGGTTGGGAGGGGAGGGATCTCAGTGTGTTGTAATGCCATAGAGCCATTTTCTCCAAGATGACTAATCTATACAGTCTGGAGATCAGTTGTAATTCTTGATGATCTCCAGACTCTACCTCCGTGGTGGCGAACCTTTGGCACTCCAGATGTTATGGACTACAATTCCCATCAGCCCCTGCCATCATGGCCAATTGGCCATGCTGGCAGGGGCTGATGGGAATTGTAGTCCTTAACATCTGGAGTGCCAAAGGTTCGCCACCACTGCTCTACCTGGAGGTGACAACCCTAATTCCATGCAGGTGGGCTACCTATCATTTGGGAAGGAGACTGGGCCACTGGCTCTGCCCTTTCCTCCCCCCTCTCGCCCCCACACACACGTACTATTGTTCCCTACATGCCACTTGAATTGTCTGTATAATTTTTATCCTGAAAGGAGATTAGCGATTATTGGAACAATCTTTCAGCAGATTCTCAGTAATAGCAAAAGACAAAGAAAGAACTCCCCACTCCCAAAAACCCTAAACTCTATGTGAATTCTTCAAAGCAAAATGTTAATGTCTTGAAAAATGAAGAATAATTAGGGAATCTTCTTTTGCTTGCTTCCAAAGGACTTTGACTGGCCATTGTTGGAAACAGAATACAGGCCTAGGCAGACCTTGGTCTGACCCATCAAGGTAATCCTTATATTTATAAGGCTGCAGTCCTATGCACAGTATCTAGGGTGTCATCCTTACTGAACCCAGTAGAACTTCATTTGAACAAGCATATGACAGGGCTGCATAGCTCTGTCAACTACCAGCAGGTACATTGTAGCTATCAAAGGTCTGCTTTACACCATTTTGTGAAAAACCTTGCAGTATTAATTTGCTTTATTTATGAGAAAAAAACATATGCCACTTTTCCTCACCCCCAAAGATGTGCTTGAGGTGGTTAACAGGGACAAATTAAAAATAATTTGAGTTTGCAATAAAAGGATAAGATAATAGGACAATAAAAAACATTAAGCTCTTCGTGGTCTTTTTTACTAGTCTGTTGGCAACCTTACTGTACAATACATTACATTTAAAATAGTTGAAGCAAATGTTGACACCAAATTAATGTTTGTCAATTTTAGGTGATTAATCTGGTTTATATCTTGTTATGGTATTTTCTAAATTTGTGATCTTTAAGAGTGAATAAATGCCAAAATAAATTATGTAGGCTTGGATCCTAGGTTGCATGTGTCTATGCTTGGGGAGCTCACTTTTTCTTTCTCTAAACCTTCTATTTGTGCAAGAACAAATGGCCTTTGCACAAATGGAAATTTTAGTGGATGATGAAATACATTCTGCAGCTCACATAGAACCCATCATAAATTCCAGGCCAAAATCAGAAATGATACAATAGAGCAACATCTTCTAGAATACATGCTTCTGGCTGACTGAATATACCATACAGTATACTGAACTATATGATATCGCATCATCCCACTTAGGAAATCCTGTTACAGAAGATTTATAAAGAAACGATGGTGGTTGGGTTCAGGGACACTCTGCTTCGTCTTTGGTGTTAATTAATGCCAGGTCCATCAATAATAAGACCATGGTGCTCTGGGATTTTCTCGGAGCCCAGCAAGTGGACCTGGCATGTATCACCGAAACCTGGGTGCGCGAAGGTGAGACCGTCGCCCTCGGCGAAGTCGCGCCCCCGGGTTTCGCGTGCCTTCACCGATCACGAACCCAGGGCCGGGGGGGCGGTGTTGCATTGTTCATCCGTGACTCTATTCCCTTCAGGGCAGCCCCCGTCCCGGAGGTCACCGGCATAGAGTGTGTCGGCCTGGAGTGGTTGGCCTCGGAGAGATTGGCTGTTCTCCTGGTGTACCGGTCGCCTAGCGCACCGGGAGACAGCCTGCCGCGGCTGCTGGAAGTGGTGGCGGACTGGGCGTTGTGGTTCCCCAGACTTATTGTCTTGGGGGACTTCAACGTCCATGCCGACGCTGCCTCCTGTATAGCGGCCGCGGACCTAGTGTCATCCATGGCGACGCTAGGCCTCTCCTTGATAAACTCTGGCCCCACCCATGAGGCTGGGCACACGCTGGATTTGGTCTTCGGGTCGGGGATAAACCTGGTCGTATCCTCTACTGATAGAGTGCCATGGTCCGACCATTTTGCCCTGAAGATTCAGATGGACTTGCTGCACCAACCCTCGCTCTGAGGCTGACGGGCTGATTTATACCCGCCAGCGGAGACTCATGGATCCACTTGGCTTCCCTGGAATGCTCTATGGGACTCCTGAACTCCGCCGGCACACTTTCGATGAGCAGGTGGAGGATTGGAACTCCCCGACTCTCCGGGATGCCATCGACATGTTGTTGCTCCTCGGCGTCCTCTACGTCTCGCCCCGGCACGCTTCCATGGTATACAGAGGAGCTGCGCCGCATGTATGGAAAGCGGGGCTTAGGATGTCTAGAGCTGCAGTATGGAGGAACAAATCTTCGTGAAGCCGAAGCCGTACCGAACATCCTATAGGACCGCTTATGAAAGCTCTATGAGGTGGGTGTGTTAGCCGGAGGCAAAGAAGGACTTTCTTCTCCCTTCACTCCCTCAAGGCGCCCGGCTTAGCTCAGCCCAGCACAATTATTATTTCGCAAGATAGATTCGGATCACTGGACCTCCCTATCGGAGTATATTCTTCAAATCCCCAATTGGATATTAGCTGCTGTGCAAGGCATTTATGAGCTTTTTCGCGGATAAGATCGCTGTCGCTCCGCCTTACGACCTTCCATCCACATGTTAGCTACAATTAGCGTAACTGGAGACTCCCTTGCCGCCTTCCGGTCTTCTTTGTTTTGATCCCTAGTTTTCCCTGGCAGGTCTCTGAAGCCGCTGCTCGACAGAAGCCTTTTAGCTGCTGTTAGACCTACTACCTGTCCTTCTGGATCTGTGCCCGTCCTGGCTTGTGAAAACTCCGCTGCCGGGCGGAGCTCTGAACCCATCTGTTGAGTATCATCAATGGTTCTCTTGAGCAAAGCGAACCTTCCCGGGATGGGGTTTGAAGGAGGCAGTGGTCCACCCACTTTCTTAAAAAGACCATCGTTAGGATCCAGGAGATCTGGCCACCATTACCGCCCCATTTTGAATCTTTCGTTTCTGGGGAAGGCAATTGAGAGAGTGGTGTTGGAGCAGCTTCAAGGTTTTTTCTGGATGACACGATCGACTTTTGACCCTCTTCCAGTCCGGCTTCCGTGGTGCTGGGCATGGACGGAGAACTGTTCTAAAATTAAAGCCGCCGTCATTGAGACACACTCCGTGATCCAGCTTCTGACCAAAGCAGCGTGATCGGCGCCTGCTGGTGTTGTTAGATCCTCACCGCAGCGCTGATGATGTGGTGCGACTCACTCTACCTTTTGGCCCACCGCCTGGTCGGCCTCGAGTCGCGAGGGCACTGTCGCCTTCAGTGGAAGTAACCTCGTTTCTCCGGGGCCGGAACCAGCAAAAGTGAGGATGCGAGGGACCAAAGGCCTCCCGGAAGTGCCCGCCCAATGCGGTGTACCCCAGGGGGGCATTATTGTCCCCGCTAAGTTATTTAACATCTACATCGCGACCTCTTGCTCAGCTGGTGCGGAGTTTTGGGCTGATTTGCCATCAGTACGCTTCGATGACACAATACAGCTCGATTCTGTTGATGGAGGGGGGAGCAGCTGCCGCCCCTGGCGGCTCTCCAGCACTGTTTGGAGGCGGTTGCTACGGTTGGTTCGCGGCAGAGCAGGTTAAAAACTGTGAACCCTCGAAGAGCCGGGAGATCGCTTTTGGCTTGGTCGGTGGAAGGGGGGGAGGACTTCTCCAGCCGCCCGGTGTGGGAGGGGGGGTCACATTGACACCGACCCCCTCCGTCCGCAAGCCTGGGGGGTCCACCTGGATTTGTCTCTCGACAATGGAGACCCAGGTGAAACGCCCATACAACCCGGGCTGCTTTTTTCCAATTCTCCGCCAGGCCCGCCGGGCGGCTGGCTCCCTTCCTCTCCAGAGCGGACCTAGCCTCAGTGATCCATGGGCGCGCAACGGTCATCTCCAGACTTTGACTATTGTAACCCCTTCGCTTCACGCTGGCCTTCCCTTTGCGCTTTGGATCCGGGCGATTAAAACTGGTTCACTCATGCAGCAGCATCGCTCTGCTTACGGGCAGCACCTTTTCGGGGAACACACATCCAGCCTGTGCTCGCGGCAGCTGCATTGGCTTCCAGTAGAGTTCCGGATCATGCTTCAAGGTGTTGGTGTTGACCTTTAAGGCCATTCCACGGCCTGGGGCCATCGTATCTCCTCGGACCGCATCACCCCCCATATGTCCCTAGGCGTAGCCTCTCCGGTCGGCGGAGGCCAATCTCTTATTGGCTGGCGTCCCTGGCCCCTCGGGCGAGCGCGGCTGGCTCTCCACGCTGCCGGCCAGGACTTTTACAGCCCTGGCCCCGGCCTGGTGGAACGCTTTCTCCCTCCAGTGCTGTCCGGGCCTCTCGCGGGACCTTTGGGGAGTTCAGCGGGGCCTGTAAGACGGAGCTGTTCCGCTGGGCCTTCGTAGGATCCAGCCGCTAACAGTGCCCCGTCTGTGGCCCTTAACATCTGGGCCACAACTCCATCAATTCCATCATTGAGACTCGCCATGCCTCCCTTCATCGTGGGGAGGGAGGGATTTTATATTGTTGGAACGCTGGACGCCACCTACATCTTGGATTTTTAATTTAATTTATAGTTAAATTTGGACATATTGGTAAACGCCTTGGGATATTTTATCGCTGCTTTTAAATGTTATTAATTATACTGTCTTCAAATGTTGTGCACCGCCCAGAGCCCTCCGGGGATGGGGCGGTATAAAAATCCAATAAAATAAATAAATAAATAAATAAATAAATAAATAAATAAATAAATAAAGGAAGGAAGGAAGGAAGGAAGGAAGGAAGGAAGAGACTGCAAAAGGAATCATCCTCTGTGAAGATGAAAAGCCACATTCCTTTATTATTCCTTTTAAAATATCCATATTGACCTTGGAAGCACTTCAGCTAGTGCACTGAACTTTCACCCAGAGGTACTAAGAGAAAAACCTGCTCTGTTAAACTTGATTCCCTCCACTAGGCTGCAGCAGGGCAAAATATAGGAGACTCCCCACCACGCAGATTGACAAAATGACAGGATGAGGGAACTTTCCTGTTGTGAAAGGTAATTTGGGGAGAAGGGATTTTAAAAAATGGATTGTGTTTTGTTCTCTTGGCATTTACTGTGAATACAGTCTCTTCCAATTTGCATTGCAAGACAGTGGCACTATTTCCTTTGTAATTATGTAAACATCAAAGTGATTGGCAGGAGGAAGCTGGCTTGAGTAGCTTTGTGTGACAGCACACCTGCCCGCTTGGTCTGTAGCAGAAGGAGGATCTGTCACTTACAGTGGACACTCACTCTCAGTCCTTGGAGAGCCAGTTGCCATGGATACAACCTAAAGAATGCCTTTGTTCAACACAAGGCTAAGTCTTGATGTTTTGGAAACAAAAGGAGAATAACACTGAGGGAAGTCTTTATCACATAGTCTGCCAACCAAGACCTTGCATCCTTGTTTGTGTTTGCTGTTTACATCCATGTCAACACCCAACTTTTCCTATGTTCCTTATCCAGTGCACATGTTTTACACCAGAAATGGAGAGATGTCCCCAGAAAAGCACGGACAAAATGGAATCTGCCCGAATCAATGTTGCTTTCAAGATCATGTCGATGTCATACAAAATCGAACTGGTCCCTGCAGGCAAGTGAGGTACACAACAGATCAGATCAAGCTGGGGTAAAGAGAGGGGGCAGGGAAGAAAAGGACAAAGACTGAAGAAAGGTCATAGCTGAGAAGCCAATCCAGGTTCTGGGAGAAGCAGAGAATGTGGAAGATGTATAGAACAGAGGAGAGCTGAAATGTGAGCTTGGAGAGCCTCATATGGAAAGTCCTCCTCTGTTCTCCAGACAAGGATGAAAGACCAGGACCTGTGTGTGTGTGTGTGTGTGCGTGCGCGCGCGTGCTCACGTGTGTATGAATGACTCAGTCATTCCAAAGGTCTGCCTATCAAAGAATCTCTTCACAGAGCAGGGATTTCTCCATGGTGGTCTTAGGGTTCTAACTAGCTGGGCCCAGATGGTTTCATTTCACTCTGTTTTGCTTTTCAGTCAGTTGCCAGAAGAACAAGCGGCCAAGATATTTTTCAACTGTGGTCTGATATTGTTCTGGACTATTCTTCCACTGTTACTAATAACAAAATATTAATTGTGTTTGGAAATGGTCTTTTTTCAACACATGTCAGCATCAGCTATTGATGAGCATTCTTTTATTTATTTATTTATTTATTTATTTATCTATTTATTTATTTATTTATTTAATAACCACCTTATCCCCAAAGATTATGGCAACTAATTCTGAGATTACTTCTGCTAGTTCTTAATACCCTGGGATA
This sequence comes from Sphaerodactylus townsendi, assembly GCF_021028975.2. Taxonomy (NCBI): domain Eukaryota; kingdom Metazoa; phylum Chordata; class Lepidosauria; order Squamata; family Sphaerodactylidae; genus Sphaerodactylus; species Sphaerodactylus townsendi. The sequence goes on along the minus strand of NC_059425.1, from coordinate 39,961,167 downwards.
TAGCTCATCAGGACCTTGAGATTTGAATTTATTTAAAATAGCCAGGTGTTCCTCCACTAATGCTTTATTTATTCTGGGCTGAATTTCTCCTACTGTATCTTCTGTTTCATTTTCCCCTGGATGAGCACTACTTCCTTTTGGGGAAAAGACTGAGGCAAAGGAGATGTTGAGTAGCTCTGCCTTTTTTTCATCCACTTTTAACATTTTGCCATCTTCACCATGCAGTGACTTTATCCTAACTTTTTTCTTCCTTTTGCTACAGACATAACCAAAAATGCTTTTTTGTTGTTTTTAACCTCTCTGGCAAGCGTCAGCTGATTGTGAGCTTTAGCTTTTCTAACTTTCTCCCTACACATCCTGGTTATTTGAATTCCTCTTTGGTGATTTCCTCCCTTTTCTATTTGTTGTACATGTCCTTTTTAAATCTTAGCTCAATTGAGAGTTCTTTAGACAGCAATCCTGGTTTCCTTAGACACCTCCCTTTTTTCATCCTCATTGGAACTGTTTGAAATTGTGCCCTCAAGATCTCACTTTTAAGAAACTCCCACCCATCATGCACTCACTTCTCTTTTAGTATTTTTGACCACGAGATCATACCCAATAGATTCCTAAGCTTACTGAAATCTGCTTTCTTAAAATCTAGAATGCATGTATGACTACGCTTAGCACCCCCTTTCTACTGTATAACATACTCCAGGAGAACATGATCAATCCCACCTAAGGATCCTACCACTTTCACTCCACTAATCAGGTCATCATTATTGGTTAGGAGCAGATCTAAAATAGTCGTTCCCCTTGTTGCTTCTTCCACCTTCTGGACCATGAAATTGTCTGCAAGGCAAGTGAGGAATTTGTTGGACTTGATTGTTGTGGAAGAGTTTGACTCCCAACAAATATCCAGATAATTGAAATTTCCCATTGCTACTACTTCTTTCCTTTCTGAAAGTTTGGTCATCCAAGAATGCATCATCCATCTCTTCAGACCACCATCATCCATCTCTTATAGACTCCCACAATGAGATCAGTACTGTTTCTTTCCCCCTTACTTTTTACCAAGTGCTCTCAACCTGGCTTGCAGGATTTAAGTCATGGACCTGCTCACAACTGTAATAATATTTTACGTATAATGCTACTCCTCCTCCTTTCCTATTTGATCTGTTTCTCTGAAATAGGTTATACCCTTCAAATCAGTGACGGAAATACCCCTAGCAAGTCATACAAAACACAACATCCACCAATCATAGAGCACTTTGATACCCCCTGTGATAGGTCTACACAGACTCAGTGAACTGCTATCTCAGTATTCAGCCACAACTCACAGATATCACACAACCACTACTTATTCACAGAGTACCAGAAAGAAGAAAAGAGCATTGACTCTCAAGGAGCCCAATTACCTGAGCAGCGGGAAACCTGGAATTAACATACTTCAGAGAGCTCCGTAGTCACCAGTTCATGTTCCCATGCACAGTGGAGCTCCTTTTTGCCAGGTGGACATTCAAAGGGGGAATTACAGTAACAGCATTCCTGTACTCCTCTTGCTCATTCAGTACAGGCCACCCTGACAGACCACCTTTCACCAAGTATTTGGATGCCAGACTCAGCGTATTAACCTCCATTTTGTAAGTGAGGAAACGGCCCAAATTAAATAACACTGATTCATTTAGTAAATATAGCTATCAGTTGCTGTTAAACATGGATAAAGCCTGGTTTGATTTCCTCAGGAATATTATATCTCATTATACCATCCCAGGTTATCTGCTTCAGCCCTCAGGGAATAACTCTGACTCACAAGAATGGGTCTACAAAGAGGACGCCCTAATTGACAGCTCTTCCGTTATTTATTCAAAATTTGCCCCATGGTATAAAATCATTTTTAAAAGACCATCACAGTGCTCCTTATCTGGATAACAGCATATAATCTCAGGACAGCATTTACTTCACTGCACTTTCAAACTATGCCCATGGAGTTACTAGCTGGTCAATACTAAAAAAAAAACACTGGAAAAATGCATCTGCATATGTGGTAATTCAGTGGAAGACATTCTTCATTATGTTGTGACCTGTCCTTTATAGAGTACGGATAAATTATTGGCCAATATTTTGTCTATCTGCCTTATTTGACACAGATAAATTAATCTTTTTGCTATCAGATGTGGACTTACATATTAAACAAAAGCTAAAGTGTCAGCTCCTCAGTCTTTTTCACCTTGAGTTCCTTTTTGTCCCTGAGGATCAGCAGTCTTCCTTCCACATTGCAAACAGCTGCCACTGGAAGAGGAAAATAATGTGACAAGCTTCAAAATACTTCTCTCCTTTGGACATTCCAAATTTTGAAGGACTGTCTAAAATTGGAGACCACATTTATTCAATTCAGTGTGGTTCTCCTCAAAAGAAGTATTGCTATGCAAAGGAAAAATTGGGCAATATTTTTCACTTTTTCATTTCTTTCTGAGATAGTTTAGAGTATGAAGAAAGTCCCCATGATTTAAAAGGCTCTGCAATAAATCCATAGCCATGCAACAGCTTTGTAAAAATTGCAAGCCTTAATTAAATATATACTATACATAGATTCGCCAATTTTTTTCCTATATTCAGAATCGATTCCAAGCCCTTGCAGTGAAAACAGACCAAAATGCTGTCAGAGAAAGAACTGCAAACATAAGAAAAATAGAGAGAGGAGGACAGGGGGATACAAAGAAATGGCACTAGAAAGAAAAGGAAAGTGTTGGGCATAGGTGACATAGGTGTGTCACTTCCTAGGGGCAAAAATTAAAGATATTGCTGACTGGACACCAAAACTGATCAAACCTACAGATCATTGCCCATTTGTGATTGCTCATGTATAAATGAACAACACAGCTGTGAAGTTGAAAGTATCAGGGCTCACCATGAAGCTCTTAAGATGAAGCTGAAAAGAAAGAGAGCACAGATAGTGTTCTCTTTGGCCCGTTCTGCACTGGCAGAAAAAGTGGCTTGCTACCAGCATAATTCGCATGGAGCCACCTCCGGTCTGTATTGTTTTCTTACCCTTTCTTCCCTCCAAAGCTCTGGAGGGAGGGAGGGTCATGCCCACACTGCCCTCTGACCCCTGGGGGTCGCAGTGCAGTGTGGTGTCCCTTCTCACTCCAGAGCCTTGGAAGGAAGAAAAAGTCAGAAAACAAAACAAACAGGCAGCGCCTAACAGCAGCACCCTCACGCCGGTGGGAAGACGCCACTTTCCAAATAACTCACTCATTGAGCAAGTCAGGAAAGTAGTATTTTCCCGCCATTGGGGGGGGGAGCATGGCACAGGCTGCATTGCCACAGCAGCAGCTGTGCAAACAGCACCCTAGGAACAGTGTTTTTACCGTCCCTGGAGCGCTATCCTGGTCAGAGGATATGATGAGAACAGAGGATAATGATGATGAATGGCTGCATTGGTGATGCCAGCAGTAGAGACTGGGATTCTGGGACCATGGGCAAGGTTTTCTGGGCAACCACCTACTAGCATGCAATGGACTTCACCTATCAAGGCTGGAAAAGAATGTGTCAGGGGATATGTTGGGGAAAACTTCACTTACCAAAGTCAGGGAAGAATGTGTTTGGCAGAAACATGGGAAGGTTCATCAGTAGGGCTTTAAACTGACACCACAAAGGGAAGGAGACAACCAACACAGGGATTTCGGTAAAGGAGAGCTCACCTGGGAGGGTCAGGATCCTCTTTTCAGCCTAGTCTGGTGGAACTCTCTGTCAAGTGAGATCTGGGCCCTGCAGAACTTGGCTCAATTCCATAGAGCCTGCAAGACAGAGATGTTCTGCCAGATACATAGTTGAGGACTGTGACAGTTGTTCATCAGCTGGCCTCCCCCAAGGGACCTCCAAGGATCTATATCCCCTGTTGTTTCCTCTGCCTCTATTACTTACTCACCTGATAGGGACAAATTTCTATTTTGGCATTTATTATGTCAAGGTTTTAATGGTTTTACTTTAAGTATGTTTTAATATTACATTTAATGAATTCTAGGGGATCCTAGAATCTACTGTGGATGAACAGAGAACTCCATGATGAGCAAAGGAAGAAAAAGGAACTGTTCACAAAATGGAGGGAAGGACATACCTCTACAGAAGATTATCTGTGGGTTGCTGGGCACTGTAGGTCAGTCAACATAGAGACCAAAGCTTTCAGTGAGATTCCCCCAAGAGTTCTCAAAGAACTTTGTAGACAGTTTGCAGAGCCTTTGTTCATCATCTTCCAAAACTCCTGGAGGATGGGAGGTGTGCCACAAGACTGGAGGAGGAGAAATGTTATCCCAATTTTTTAAAAAGGCAGGATGAATGCCCCAGTCTGTCTGACCTCTGTCCCAGGAAAGAGACTGGAGCAAACATTAAAAAGATCAGTCTGTGAGGGTTTGAAGGACAACTTGCTGATCTGTGGAAGTCAGCACAGATTTGCCCCCAGCAGGTCCTGCCAGACCAATTTCCTTTCCTTCTTTGATTGAGTGACAAGCTTACAGGATCAAGGGAATGTTGTTGATGTTGTTTACCTGGATTTCAGTAAAGCTTTTGAAAGGGGTTTCCATGATGTTTTGATGGGTAAACTGGAAGACCATGGACCAGACTGTAGGATAGTTAGGTGGATAGGGAACTGGTTTGAGAACTGCACTCGAAGAGTAGTTGTCAATGGCATTCATCTGAATGGAGGGAGGTATCCAGTGGGGTGCCATAGGGATCAGTTCTAGGTATGGTACTTTTCCATTTTAAAAAAATGATATGAGTGGGGGAGTGGAGGGGCTACTGGTTAAACTGGTAGGTGACAGCAAACTGAAAGGAGCAGAGAACACACCAGAAGATAGACTTAGAATTCAGTGAGATCTCAACAAAGTGGAAATGTGGGTTGCAAATCAAGATGCAATTCAGCAAGTATCAGTGCAGAGTTCTACACCTGGGTAATAAAAATGAGAGCGTGCATACTGGGTGGGTAGAAATGAGGGTGAACAAGATCTTGGGATACAGTGGACATAAGGTAAACATGAGCAGTCAAAATAATGCGATGGTTAAAAAAAGGCTAATGCGATTTGGTATCAATAGAGGCATAATATCCAAATCACAAGATGTCATAGCCTTGCTGTACACTGCATTGTTCAGGTCACATTGGAATACTGTGTGTCATTTTGGAGGCCTCACTTCAAATAGGATGCGGTCAAAATGGTGTGGGTGCAGAGAAGAGTGACCAGGATTATCAGGGGATTGGAAACCGAGCCCTGGAAGAAAAGGCTGAGGGACTTGGGAATGTTCAGCATGGAGAAGAGGAGGTTGAGGGGGAACATGATTACTCTCTTTATGTACTGTGAAATATATTGTTTCAGATAATCATGACTACAACCTTCCAGAGATCCTGAACCTGTTGGCCATTGTAGTCCATGATGAAAAATCCATCATGTGTATTGTACAGTGGTCTGCTTCTACATAGTCTCCAGCATGATGTAGTGGTTAAGAGCAGCAGACTCTAAACTGAAGAACCAGGTTTGATTCCCCACTCCTCTATATGAAGCCTGCTGGGTGACCTTGGGCTAGTCACAATTCTCTCAGAACTCTCCACCTACTTTACAAGGTTCCTGTTGTATGTGGTGGGGTGTTCATAAATCTCCTTGAGAACTTTTTTTTGGGGGGGTAGGGAAAAGTGGGGCATAAAAGCCAACTCTTCTTCAAGCATACATAGCTTCTGGCTGAGGCTCACCTGATTTTTTAATGACAAATAATTCTTACCAGAACAGCCAAATATGGTAGTACAGCTAGACTGGTTATAGAGTGGAGACTAGGTTCACAAACTGGAAGCAGTGTGGTCATGGTAACGAATGAGAAGACTGCACAAGTTTAAATGGATTTTGAGTTTTATTGCAAGGATCCAAGTATTTTTACCCTATCCTTCCCCCAATAAGCTTAAGACACCATACATGAGCCAAAGGTTTTCCTGGCCAAAGGTCATTCAGCAGACATCATGACAGAGTGAGGATTTGGACCTTGTTCTCCTAAATCCTGGCACAGCACTAACTACCAAAAATACCACATTTTCAATAAAGAAATGGTAGAGATTCAACGGGGAGGGCCAGGGAAGAGAAAGAGGAAATAGTGGGAGATTGAAAACAGGTGAATTAACAGATCATGATAAAGGTGAAATTGAGGTGCTCCCTGCAGGAATTGCAGATTTTACACATGTTCACCATAATTCATGAAGTGGGTTAGCATGTTGTTAACCCAAAGCAAACTGAAATATTGGCATGGATCAAGAAATGGAATTGTCCCAAACACCACAGCTGCTGTTTTAATGTCTACCAAGGGCTTCCCAGGTCATTGATCATAATTCAACAGTACGCTGCTACACCAGTGCTGTTTTGTTATATTGACAGATGAGTTTTCAGTAGTCTATCAAAAATAAAAATTATGGCAGCCCAGAATTCTTATAAGAACATAAGAACTAGCCTGCTGGATCAGACCACAGTCCATTTAGTCCAGCACTCTGCTACTCGCAGTGGTCCACCAGGTGCCTTTGGAAGCTCACATGCAGGATATGAAAGCAATGCCCTTCTGCTGCTGCTGCTGCTGCTCCCGAGCATCTGGTCTGCTAAGGCATTTGCAATCTCAGATCAAGGAGGATCAAGATTGGTAGCCACAGATCGACTTCTCCTCCATAAATTTGTCCAAGCACCTTTTAAAGCTATCCAGGTTAGTGGCCATCACCAACACCTGTGGCAGCATATTCCAAACACCAATCATGCGTTACAAGAAGAAATGTTTCCTTTTATTAGTCCTGATTCTTCCCCCTAGCATTTTCAGTGTATGCCCCCTGGTTCTAGTATTGTGGGAAAGAGAGAAACATTTCTCTTTGTTGACATTTTCTACCCCATGCATAATTTTATAAACTTCAATCGTATCCCACCTCAGACGTCTAAATTCTTAAATCCCACTAAATCAATGGTGGCAAACCTATGGCACGGGTGCCAGAGGTGGCACTCAGAGCCCTCTCTGTGGGCAAGCGCAAACAGAGTGCCCCCCCCATCTAGGCTGGCCTGGGCTACTGATTAAACCTAAGCATTAAACCTAAGACCTAGGTTTGGGGAAGCAGTGTAGGTAACCCTGTTAAGCGCTGTTAAACCCCACTGATTTTCATGTGAAGAACAAAAGTGCAATCCTTTACCTGGGAGTAAGCTCAGTTGCTGGCAACGGGGCTTGCTTCTGAGTAAACCCTCTTAGGGTCGTAATTCACCCATTAGAAGAGTTGCACAGTTGCTTCAAAGCAAAGCCACCAACTACCACCAAGCTTACTTCTGAGTAACACATGCCTCGGAGCCAACCATTTTTTCTAAACTAAAACCTCAGTATTGAGGTTAAATTGCCGTGTTGGCACTTTGCGATAAATAAGTGGGTTTTGGGTTGCAATTTGGGCACTCAGTCTCGAAAAGGTTCGCCATCACTGCACTAAATGAAATATAGCAAACATATCCTTATGTGCATTTTTATAAGATAAGGAGCGTGCTCCTGTTTGTCATCTTAATCTGCCTTGCATATCTGTGTGCAGAAAATGTACAGATCTGTTTAGCAATATACATCCAAGCTGGTGGGAATGTTGGAAGAGAGCCACATCAATTTTGCATGTCTTTTCCACTGGCTAGGAAACACATCAGATTTTAAGAATAGTGTGTTTTTCTTTCTTAGGAAGTGCTGCTTTCTTCTCCCCCCCCCTCCCCTCAATTTCAGAGCCTGGACCCACAGGCTGTTTAATTTTCTTTGCTGTTAGTGTCTCTGCAGTATTATGTGGGTGATTTCTTATTCAATGGCTCAGGATGACTCCAATCTATGTGAGCAGTTACTGAAGGGTTTTCTTGATGTGACAGCCAAGTCAGCTAGCTGAATAACAAAGGCAGAGCCATCAACCTTGCATGGTGTGGGATGTCAAATTAGATTCATGGGCTATATTGCTGCAAGGGAAAGCTGCACTTCATTAAGCCAGTGGGCAATGAGGTGATATGTGCTAAAATGGGACCAAATTAGAATTTGCATTCCATTCTAAAAGGGGAGGAGCAACTATTAAGTCCAATGACATAAAATAATAAATAAATGTACAAGGCAAGGAAACATGAGCCAACACTGTATTTTGACTGCAACAGAGCTACGGGGTGGGCAAAGATGGCCAGGATTAGCCAACATATGGTGATTTTCAATGGTTTTTAAGATAGGGTTGGATTGTCCATCAATTGACCAGTCAAATACAGCTGATTAGCCAATCAATTACCACGGGTTGTTTGACAGTGGTCTAATTGCAAGTATTTAATTAAATCAAGAATGTCATTGTTTAAATGGCAGTCTACCAATGTCTATGCCATCATGGAATTCGCTGAAAGCAATGGTTGACTGCGGTTTATTTAATGTCCAATCCAGCAAAAATCAAGCTCTCACATATGCACAGAGCCTTCAGTGTGCATTAGATATACCTTTGCTCTACAGTTTTCTCCAGAGACTTTTTGTGGTGTTCTCTCTTCTCACATGGACTACCTTCTCTTATTGGCCATGTACTGTAATTTCAGGTAACTGAAGAGAAGCTGGCTCATCAGCTTCTGGAGACAACAGGAAGAAGATACACACAGTCCCCGGCAACAACTGGATTTCCTTCAGGGAGGGGAAAGCCTCTCCTAGTGTCTAGAAAGTTCTTCTGATGGACTTTCTTCTGATGGAATCTTCCAAAAATGGGTCTTTGAGACGCAAAACTGATCGGTATTCCAGCACTGACATTTCTGAGGCTGGAATTTTCAAAAGACTGATAACAGGGGTAAAGGATAAAAAGGTGGAACAGAAAATGAGAACGACATGCTTGTATTAGAATATTTATTTATTTAAATGCCCTCATATTGCAGGATGGTGCTAAATGGTTATTACAGATCTGAAAATGTTGAAGTCCTGAAAGACAGTGGTTTGCATAATGGATGTTATTTATTGTTGTTCTAATGACTTAACTCTTTAAATACTTGCTATATTTGACCAGTTAGCAGCCATCTCTATAAGATGTTATTGATGGCCATTCTATAGATGAACTGCCATCTAAGAAGGAACTAATACTTCCTAATAAAAGGTATTTTTATACTGATAAATAAAAAAAGATCAGGAATGCCTTTAGAATTAACTAGATGGCTCAAGTTTCAAATTATTTTGCACAAAATGAATTCCTTACTGATTCCTCTTTCCCCCTCACTTGCCTTTATTTTGTTTTATTGCTGCATTTCTCCTTCTTTGTATACAAGTGAAGCTCCATGGCCTCCATTTGATTTTTCTCGTATCTATCCAGACAGACACACAAAACATTATGATAAGGGCATCTGAGTTTTATGCTGTAATAATAAATAATAATAATAATAAAGCAAGGTGCATAGCAAGGGCTGATTTAAGAAGAAGCGGGGAGAGATGAACTGAGATCAAAATATTATATTAGTGCATTGTTTTAACTTCTTTTCTTAACAATTAATACATGTATAAACAAATAATAAGCCCTAAGAGGGTTTTGTGGAAGCTGCTGCTGAGGACAAATCTCTCCTAAACAGCAGAACTCTGTGTTTTGTGCGTGTTGATGTTCTGGATGTGTCTGTTAGGATCAAGCCTCAGTTTTCACATACAGGGTAAATCTCTAACATATAACGTGAGGAAAATTTTGTACTCTTTGTGACATTTTGTGACTGAAAGTGCTAGTGCAAATTAAAGATGGAGCTGAAAATGTGCCCTATAATGAACAATGAAGTGAGAATAACCTTTTCCTTGATACTCTCAGCAATGTGCAACTGTTAAACGTTCATTATCATCCTTCTGTAGGGTTAGTTCTCTTTCCATTGCATATCTCAGTCCTGTATATATCAAAGTTCATATATAATACTATTAAAAGGTCTTTCTCACATTTATGACATTGGGCCTGCCTCCCAACATGTCTGCCTTCATGGCTTAGACTTCTGACTATCACAACGGATTGTGGCTTTCTGAGCCCGCTCTAATGCTCTTCCTTTCATTGGCTCATATGCTTCGATGTCACAGTGGCCCACAGAAGTGTGTAGAAATGCTTAGCTGAGGGCTAAAGGAGCAGTGGCTACCAGAGAACTCAAATTCTGTGCTTTGTGAGCTCAGTTAGTTCAGTTCACTACAGCTCAGTTCACTAGAGCTTTGGAATAACACTTCAGCATTTTTTAGACAATATACAGTGTTAAGTGAACAGGAAAAAGGGAGGAATAGGATTGTGCCAACTACCTGCCTGATGATGTCATCAAGACTGAAGAGATCTAACAGGTGCAAAAGTTGTACCTGTTTGCTCTCTCTTCATGTGATTGAGAACCCAGCCAGGTCAGGGTCCCTGATTGTACACATGCCAGCTCTGCAGCTGAATATTCATTGGTTAGGGGCAGGGCTGGCAAACTGTCCCTGCTCTCCCTTTGACATGTTTACTAAAACTGAATGATGTTTGCAAACATTTATCGTGCAGTTTGATTCAGCAATCTCAGAACCTTTATCTGAAAACAGACAACACTTGCAGAGTTACATGCTTCCAAATGCTTAGAAGCAAGAGAAGAATTGGTTATTAAGGGTTTTCCAGGCTGTGTGGCTGTGGCTTGGTAGTTTTAGCTCCTGACATTTCTTCCGCATCTATGGCTGGCATCTTCAGGGGCATGTCATGGTAAGATATATTACTTTCTATCAGTTTTTCATGTCCGAGCAGTTTCATGTTCAAAGCTCCCACCATAGCCTCAACAAAACATGTGTTTCGAATCCTGAAATCTGCCAGAACTGTAAAGGATTCAATGGTGTTGATGAGCGGGTCAGCCGCCTGGCCTTGACTACATTCCACAGCCCGGGCGATGGGCCAGCTTCTCCGGCGGAGACCTTATCTCTGCGAGGGAGATGAGACCTCCGTTCCCATGGGAATCCGGGAGGGGGGATGGGATGGACAGAGTTATAACCTGTGCTTCTGGCGGGAGATCTTATTCCTGCCACTGCGTGTACGTGAGCTTTCTAGGATGTCTGAATAAACGGTCTTTTACACCCAAAAAGCCTTTTATTTCTGCTTCTATGGAATTCCTTACATTGTGGCAGGAATCAAACGCCTACCATCTTCCCTGAGTACAGTGGACCTCTGCGTCTCGCATGGAGAGGTTGAATGTTCCTGTGGAAGGCTCGGTAGCCCCAAAGAGGCTCCGAGCTCTCCCTTCTGGACGAGGAACCGGGCGGAGAGCGTGGTCTCGCTGGTGACTCTTTTCCCCGCCCTCAAGATTACCGCAACAACGAAGGTCTTCCCTTACTCCGCTGGAACGAGGGACGCAGAAGACGCACTACATGGGGACTTACATGAAATCGCTTGGGGCGCTTCGTCTATGGATCGAAGCCGTGATCGAGTGGTATCTACCCGCTTTACGGTATGGATTACAAACCTCAGATGCAACTCCGTCACGGCGAGGAGGAGACGGGCCTGGACCACCTTCATGCGGCAACACAGGAGGTCCATTGAACGCACGTTCCTGGACTCAGTATTTTGGTGGATGCTCCCCAAAGAATCACCGTGGCATAGCACTGGGGCCCGGCCCAAGACCACCGGTGAAACCGGGACGACCATACCAGGGAGATTGGGGAGGGGTATCCGCACCGGGCTCCGGATCGGACTCCCGGTGATCCCACCGACCAGCGGGTTGCACCTGGAGATGCCCCGCGTGGAGCTTCACCGTGGGCACGCATCACGCCCCGCGCTCAGGGATGAAGAGGAGTCCGTGAAAGCTCTGCACTCCCCAGCCGATCTATTCCTTCCCATCGAAAAGCAGAGCTGATGAGGAAGTGTACCGACCAAGTAGAATGCCCAAGAAAAACATGGGCCCGTGGAACGCCAGCTAAGTGGGAAGAGGAACGAGAACAGCTGCAGCAAGAGCGTGGCAAAACCTGCAAAGAGACCGGGGGGAACAGCGTGTTTTGTGCAAAGAAATCCACCTCGAACCGAGGTGGACCCGCGCAAAGACGCTTTGCGTAACGCAGGCAACGTATGTGCAGAACCTATCAGTCCATGATAAAGTCCTGGAACACTCCAAACTGGACTCTACAGCTGTCCAACGCCAGTGCCGCTCAGCCCATTACGTCGCATGCAAGTGCAACTAACTGCAGCGTTCAACCAGGCTTAATTGGCCAAATTGGAACCCAGAAAGCAGCTGTATGCATAGCAAGACTAGGATGCTTGACACGCTAAGGAGAGAGCTGGCCGCTTTGGAGAGGGAACTGAAGAAGCAGCAGAACAGGACAACCTAAGTTGGAGTCTACGCTGTCACTGGTACAGGCCGGGCGCCGAGGCACGCCGCCTGGTCCTGCCACCTTCCAAGACCAGATCCCACCAGGAACGCCAGCCGCACCAGCTGCTATACCCACCTCCACCGATTCCGCCCCCCCGCAACCGCTGCTCCCAACCGCGAACCGGCCACGCGGGCGCCAAGGGCCGTGGAGAGGGGATATTACAGACCTCCAATACCGCCCGCCTCTACGATGGGACTCGCTTCCAAACTCCTTTACTTCATCTCGCAAACCCCATGCCCGAGATCTGCGACGATGAGCACCGGGTCTGAGCTGTAATACGGGACATTCTGCCCAGTCCTGGATGGGCGGCAGCCGACTGGTTTGTGACTCCTTTTTTTTGAACCTGCAAGATGAAGATATTACTCGCGACGGTGCCCGTTCTCCTAAGCCTTAAGGGCTCGCCTCCAAGATCCGGTGCTGGAAAACAGCTTCGTCCACCATCACCGACCGGCAACCGCCATTGCTTTGCAGAATTTGCTCCGTGGCGCGGCGGCTGCCCGACTCCCTCCTGAGTGGCCTGGAGCGCATGAAATGTGAATACTTCTGATGCTGTGGACGGCAAGCTGCGGAAACGGTGTTTTTAATTCGGATCCCCCCGCACTATTGCTGATTGCGATTGGGATCCCAGGTGGCGCCTCGCTTGGAGTACTGCGTCGGGAGGCCTACCAAAACCCACCACTGCGCACTACTCAGCTGCTTCCAGCCGCCTCTACCTAGACCACCTCCGAGCCGCCGCCGACTGGGATTGTGTCTTTACTGCGGAGACCAGGTCATCTGGCCGCCAACCTTAAAAGCAGAAGCCAACCGCCCGCCGCGACCCCATCTGCCAAGCCACACGCAACCAGCCGCCCGCAGGCTGCCTAAGGCAGCATCGGGTATGGCCCAGGAGGGGAAGCAGCTGTTTACCTTTCTTCAGCCCCCATGGACATGGGTTCGACTCCAGACGCGGTGAGTGAAGGCAGCCCCATTACAATCTGCTGCTTCTGGCCAACCCTAAGCATACTCAGATATAGCCTCAGCCCTTGGTAGGGACTCGGGCCACCCCATTGCTTAATGCGCCCCGTGAAGTGAGGAGCTAGGTCTAGACCAAGTCCCCCCTGGCTAAGCTTCCATACCATTCACCCAAATGGATGGCAGTCCCTCGGAGCCAACGCCCAGTTCAAAACGCGAACTGGTTTCCGCTTGCCGCCACCATTGGGAGAAAATTAGTTTTATTCTGGCGCCAGTGGCCAAACACTCCATAGTTCTGGGTATGCCATGCTGTTGCATGAACCAAAAATTCATTTGGAAAGAAGGATCTTAGAATTCACTGACCCTCCCCGCGTGTGGACATACATGAATTGTGGAAAACTCGCTTCTCCTGACACACATCCCCCCCCCCCTGCCATCAGCCATTGTTCCCATTCTACCGGCATTCCACCCGCTTACCAGGATTTAGCCAGAGTATTTCAGGAGAAGAATGCGATCAGCTACCCCATAGAGACACTGACTGCAAAATCGTAATGTTTGTGGGGGCTGAACTGCCTGCATGAATCACCGATGAGTCCTAATGAGGAGAAGGAACTGCCTCTGTTCGCCCCGTTCATACGGGCGGGCTACCAAACACACGCATGCTGCTCCTGTATTGTTTGTAAAAGAAAGATGGGTCTACTTTACGATTCTGCACAGATTACCGAGGACTCAATGCCCTCTGTCCAAATACCCTTTGCCATTAATCAAGGATCTTTGCACTTGACAGCAAGGGACGCATCTTTACTAAGTTGGACTTGAGAGAAGCTTACTACAGGGTCAGAATTGCTGAAGGCTATGAACATCGGACTGCATTTAACACCTAAGTTGACAGTTTGAACATTACCTGCTAAGTAAATCGAGCTTTTATGGCCCCTATCAAACCGAAGCTCATTACTATTGTACAAGGGAGTAGTGGTACTTAGATGACGCTTTAATTTGACCACAAACCATGGAGGAGCATGAAGCATTGGTTCGAAGTATTGAAACGCTTGCTCAACAACTCCCTCTTTGCCAAACTTTCCAAATGCTGTTTCCACCAAACTCTATTGACTCATTTGGGTTACTGGATCCTTCAGGGCCTAAAATGGATCCTGCTAAAATTGATGCAGTCCTCCAACATTCTCTACCAAACCTAAAAGAACTCCAATCTTTTCAGGCTCGCTAACTTCTATCGTGATCATAATACCCCAATTCGGCTGAACTGACTCTCCCACTCACAGACCTCTTACCACTAAGGGTAAAGATCCACTGACTGCCAAGTCTGGCCCCTTTCCTGGTCTGAAGAATGTCAGACAGCCTTTCAGCTTTTTTTAAAATCTGCTTTTACTACTCACTTTTAACTGAAGCACCCTAACCCAGATCTCCCTGCTTGTGGTTCACGTGGATGCCTCGACAAAGCGCTTTGGGGCAGCCCTGTTGCAGAGAAATAAAGATGATAGGTTGGTCCCGCAGCTACTGGCCCAGCAAAATTCTCCTCAAAAGCTGAACTTAACTGGACTGTAGGGGATAAAGAAACTGCGCCATCAAAGTAGCACTTCCACTTGGCGCCACTGGCTGGAGGGGCTAAACACCCTCTGTGCCTGGGTCGGATCACAAGAATCCTGGCCGCCTTCCGCCCCCCCCCCCCGCTAAAATGTCCGCTGGCAACTTCGCTGGGCCGATTTCTTTCTCGCTTCTTTCACGGTCCATTTTTCCCCGGAAATAACCAATAAACTGGCTTGATGCGCCACGCTTCACCCGGGAGGGGTGGAGCTGAACCTTACGGGACATTCCAAGCAGCACTGTTCTTCTCTCCTCAGTCAGGGCTGGCTGTCACCCGATCTTCAGGACATCGCGCCTCCTTTCTTCCCGCCCATTCCCAGCCCTGGTCTCTCACTTTCCCATGGGAACTTCGAGGGAGGCGGGAAGGCGCTACTTGAAATTCGGGCGCGGAGGAAGGTGACTCCCTACCGCGCTTGGAGAATGGCGCTACATGGCGGGGATTGTTGATGGCACGGCCTCCCCTCCGTAACGGGTTCTCGAAGCCTTCGTCATGATGCCAACGCCGGGCGTGGACATTTTGGCTTTCTAAAACTCTGCATTTGGCCCGGGCCGTCAGTTCTGGTGGCGCTGAGCGCGCAAGAGACATTGAACATATGGCATATATTAAAGGTTGCTTCGGTTTGTGCAGAAGCCAAGAAGCGCTCCGTGTCCCCATGGTCTGTTGGAAACTACCGGTGGCCTCCGCGTAATTCTCCCGCCTCTGGTGGAAGTCATCATCCATGGATTTTATTACAGATTAACCAGAAGCCATGGTAACCTTGCGGTCTTGTGGGTGGTGGTGGACTTATTTTCTACAAACAAGCCCATTTCATCCTATGTAAGCTTCCATCCCTCTCCGGCTCCTAAGTTAGGACTGGCCTTGTTCATTCAGCATGTTTACCGCCTACACTGGCTCATAGTGGTCTCCTCACCATCGCCCCCACTATTCTTCTTAAAGTTCTGAAAGCTTTTCTAGGGCTGTTAGCCGCTCGGGCGTTGCCGCCTACCACGCCTTCAAAGTGACGCGGTGAGTCAGAGAGAACTAACAGAACCCTAGAGCAGTATTTACTTGTTAAGCACCAACTACCACCAGCACAATTAAGGCAGCCAATTCCGCTTGCAGAAATACTTCATAATAATGCGGTTCATAGCAGTAACACAAAACCCCTTCTGAAATTGTCATTACAAACGTCAGCCTTCACTGCTGTCGCAACTATTCCGCGTGGATGGCATTGGATCCTCCTCGAGTTTCAGCAGTGGGATTTCTCATCTCTGGTCCAGGTGGAAAATGGTCCAGACCGCCTACAACAGGCTAAAGACTCCCAAAAGCTGCAAGCGGATAAGTAAGCACCGCTCGGATTTCCGCGTGGGTAATAATTCTGGGTGTATTTGTCTACCAAAAAAATCTCAGAGACGCGGCAACTTTTCAAAAAACCAGGCAAAAGACTGAGGACTTTTCGCATTTACCAAAGCATTAATGATGTCACTGCCCGATTGGATTTGCCTAACTCTCTTAGGGTAATATCCATCCTGTCTTCCATTCCAGTTTACTCAAGGGAGGCCTCCCGCTTCCATGCCTGGCACGGACCTACCCTGAGAGACCCCACCGACTATTATTGATGGCCACAAGCATTACTTTAAATTGACTTATCCTGGACTTCAAGGAATTTAAACGCTTACAATATTTAGTCTCTTGGGTGGGGTATTCCTCTGCATAATCAATGGTTTATTCCGAAAATATTGACTCGGCTCTCATTTCTAAGCCTTTCCACCGCTACTTTCCCAACACAAACCTGGGGAGAGGTCTTTTAAGGGGAGGCAGAGTGTAAAGGGGATTCCACGGTGCTTATGAGTTGGTCAGCCTGGCCTTGACTACATCTCCCACAGCGTCCGGCGATGGGGCCAAGTCTCATGGAGACCTTATCTCTGGGCGAGGGAGATGGAGACCTCCGCTCCTAAGTACTGGGAACCTGTGAGGGATGTAGGAATGACAGAGTTATAACCTGTGCTTCTGGCGGGAGATCTTATTCCTGCCACTGCGTGTACGTGAGCTTTCTAGGATGTCTGAATAAACGGTCTTTACAGTCTAAAAAAGCCTTATGTTTCTGTTTTTCTATGGGAATTCTCGGCAAGAAACATTCTCCTGGATATACAATAGGATCTCTGAGCTTCCATAGAGAGACCATTTCCCCTGTGCCCCTTCTCCTGTAGGTGTTAGAGTAATGTTCACCCTTGCTTTGAGTAGCAGTTGGTCAGACAACGGTTCAGAACGCATCTCCAACCCTGAAAGAAGAATTTCTCTTAAAAACTCAGAGAAGACCATTAAGTTCATAGTGTGATCTCTTCTATGTGATGGGCTTGTTACAATTTGTAAGAGACAGCAACAGAAACTATAAAATCCTGGCCCAGCAAAACGTCTTCAGCATGAATGTCAAAGTCCCCAAGAAAAAAGAGCCTTGTTTTCTCATGCCTGAGAGCACTTTTGCCAACTCAGACAAGGTGGCCTCTGGGAAATTAGAATCAGAATACACTAACAAAATTATAGAGCTGCATTTCTCATTATCATGATTATCAAAACTATGTTGAAATGATCACTAAGACACTGATGAAGTTGCTAACACTATCTCAACGCTACTCAAGGTAAAGAGATTTTCCCATGGCACACTGTTAATATCTGGTATGTCATACCGTAGCCTTTTTTTTCTCCTGGTCCTACAAGGATCAGAGATGATTTTTCATGTCAGGGTGCTCTGTTTCCCTCACTGTAATATTTTGTTCAATGAGATGAAGCTTATTTCCAACTTGTGATCAAAAGTTTCTGACTAGAATGAGGTGAGTAAGGTTAACAGTTTAATATACTGTACTTTCTACCATGGTTTAGACTGGTGGTGGTGGGGAGCATGTATCTATTTTAAGGAATATTAAGGGACACCCTGACACCATTCAAGTTCTGTCTGGCCCTTTTAATGTCTGCCTCTGACTCTTCAAAGCAGTATGCCAACAAAACAACCCATTCCTGACTGCAACCTCATCTATTTAGAAAGGCTGGCTACAGCCATACTGACAAAGCAGCCAGTGGAGTAGAGAAGGATCAAGTAAACCATGTGTTGCGAAGGCATCATGGCATGGGGTTTTTTCACTAGACATTACCAGGATTATTCCCAAAGGAGAGCTGTGTTGGCAACAGACATTCATTCCTTGTAACATCTAATCTGATCCTAAATCTCATATATGACTCTATGTTTTATAGTATTTTAATGACATTTGTGTTAATGTTTTATGTCTATCTAGCAGTGAAGCCCATTGTATGAACAAATACAATGGGATCTAGAAAGCTGTTGGTGGGAACAGCGCCCTCTGAGGGGGGCAACTCCTTCTACCTTTCCTTGGCCCTGTGTCACCAATGCCCTCCTCCTTTTCCTCCATTTCAGGAGGAACAGCCCGGCTTCCTATCTCCTCATCCTCATAGGAATCCTGCTGGTCGATCCACCTTTGCTGGATCCCTACTTTGCAAAGGAAGGGGGGAGCCAGCAGGGTGCCTGTGAATATAGGGAGAGTTCTCTCCATCACCCCAGACACACACCCCTGTTTCCAAAGCCAGGATCCCAGGTTTGCAAAGTGGAGGGAGCAGTCAACTCGTACTGAATGTCTGCTTGAGAATTGCAGCTGCTTGTGAGCAGACCAGCCCTTTTGCTCCTGGGTCAGGGTGGGGGGAGTGGGAGGTACTGACCAGGCTACTGCCGCCCTGGGGCGGATCATTTGACCCAAGCAACATTCGCCTGGGTGATGTGAGGTACATAGTTGGCCACCCACCCTGCCCCTTTCCTTTCGCAGGCCGGATGCTTCCCCCCCCCTCCCCTCGGTACATCTTCCCCTGAAAAGTAGTATCCAGAGAGGCAGGTCTGCATGCTACAGCACAGTGCTGCTTGCTGCTTTGGCTCCTCCCTCCTTTCCTGTTCACCCATCTGCCTGCCTCACTGGTGCTCCTGCTTCACCTGCCTGCCGTGCACTTGGCAGCCCTTTGTCTTTGGGCTGCCAGAGTACCAGGACCTCGCCCGCTCACCCAACCATGCTGCCAATGCCAGCAGCTACTGTGCATCCTCTGGGCTGTGGCACTCTGCCAGTCTCTGATTCTTAGGCTGGTGCCAATGCCAACAGTCAACCTCTCACCTCCCCTGGGATCAAAGGCACCTAACTGGGGGCCCAAGTGTGTTGGTGAGGCAGTGAGCCAGGCTGCTGCTGCAGGGCTCAAGGCAAGTGGCAGAGGGGCAGTGTGAGCAGAGGGACAACATCTCCCCTCCTCCTCCACCTTTCCCTGCCCAGACTGTGCTCTCCAGACCAGGCCATGGAGATGCTCTTTGCCTGCTGCAATCACTGGGTGAGGTCCCAAGTTTCTCTCCATAGGTAGGGGGCACTTGAGAGTAGATGGGTGGGTAGGTGGGTAAGAGAGTTTGGACCAGGGCCAGCTGTGCAGGCACAGTAGTATGGGGTAGAGAAACCCAGAAAGTGTCCTGCAAGGCCCTGCTTCCTCCTAAATCATGAGTGAAGGCAAGCCAGGGGATTGGTCCAGCTGCTGCTGGGGTAGGCAAAGGGGTACCTTGTCACTGCTGCTCCACTGGACCCTGCTTGCTCCTCAGTTGGGGGGAGGGCAGGCAGGGGACTGATAGATTTGGTGCCAGGCTAGGCAGGAGGGTGCTTTGCCACCAGTGCCCTGCTGGGGCCCTATATTCTTCTTTAGGGAGGAAAGGTGGGCAGGGAACTGGGTAGGCTGGTGTTGGGCCAGGGAGGAGGACCCTTTGCTGCTGCTGCCCCACTTGACGCTGCTTGGTTTGGGGGGGAGAGGATGGGGGCACTTGGAGAGCTGGTGCCAGGCCAAGCAGGAGGGTGCCTTGCTGCTGCTCCCCTACCAGACCCTGCTTCTTCTTTGGGGGGGGGGAGGTTGGGGGGGAATGGAATGCCAGGCTCTGATGGAACATGTGGAGGTTAAGTAGGAGTGAGTTGTTGCCACTTATCTCAAGCTTAGTGAATTATGTCTTAGGATAGGCTGAAATGGGGAAAAGAATGATATTTAAACAGATAACCATAATTATAAGCTATGCTTCCTATCCTCACAAATCCTTGGTAATAAGAAAGAATTAAAACTGTGTATTTCTTTGCTGCTACCCTTGTTAGTGCTTCCTAGAAACTTTTTGTTTTGATTCTAGCTATAACAAGGACTGAAGCAATTCCAGTTTTCCCAAAATAATTCTGCTTTCTTGATTCGGCACAGGATGGCATGATAATTACTGCTAAGGGAATTATTAAAGAAATAAAAGGAAAATGATAACAAATCATAGATACTGGATGGGGCTTACTGTGACCCTTGCAGGTTACTACAGTTTGTGGCTCCAGATTCAGAGCCCCAAACTTGCTCCATTCATTTTAAGGGTCAGGAGAAGGGTTAGCTTCATGGATTTACCCATTTATGCTTTGTATTTACTGGGAATTAAGTACATAGGGCAACCCTGCTGGATCAAAGCACGGATTCATCTAAGTCTATCAACATGTTTCACACAGCGGGCAATAGGGTTGCCAGTTGGTCTCCAGACTACAGAGATCAGATACTCTGGAGAAAACAGTTGCTTTAGAGTGTGGACTCAACTGCATTTTATCCCTCTGTAGTGCCTCCTCTCTCTAATCCATCCTCCCCAAATCTGCAGGAGTTTCCAAGCCAGGAAATGGCAACCCTAGCTGACAACCAGTTACTTTGGACAAACAGGACCAAAAGGCCTTCTCTGATGTTGCTTCCTGGCACTGGTATTTGAAAAGAAGATATGTAATCTGAATAGGAGGAAGCAATGAGCATATTGTCTATAAAGTTAGACCCTCTGGAAGTGAGAAAAGTAACACCTCCCTAATGATTGCAAGGCCAAAGTGGCTACAAATTTAATTAAATAAGAACCTGGAAAAATTATTATCTGGTCCTTTGTAGCTCTATCACCCAACAATAGGGGTGAGTAATGTGTATCCAGAGGTCACTATTTATAGCTGACCAAAGCCTCATCTGATGAACCTGGTCAGGCATTTAGATTTCCAGCCAGAAAGACAGGAACCTCTGGATGAAGTGTCACTAATAATGAAATGTCACTAACAGGAGGCAAAAATATGCTAAGTTCAAAGCACAAGAGCTTCTTTATTCTAAGGCAGAGGAGACAAATAGACATTTATTTATTTATTTATTTATTTATTTATTTATTTATTTATTTATTTATTTATTTATTCATTCATTCATTCATGCATGCATGCATGAAATGTATGCATCAAATGTATAGGCCACCCACCCCTGAAGGGCTCAGGGCGGCAGACAACAAAGATAAAATAACACAATATAATAATTTAAAACAGTTTTAAAACCCATAATACTATGCAATAAAACTATTAGGAACCATTTAAAACATAAGCAGGTGGCGATAAAAAACTTAACCCCCTCCTTCCCCCAACTGAGCCCACTGGAGGCCAGATGCGATCGAATCGCATTCAACCTGGCTGGCCAAATGCCTGGCAGAACAGGTCCATTTTGCAGGCCCTGCAGAAACTCTGTAAGTCCCACAGGGCCCTGGTCTCTCTAGGGAGCCTGTTCCACCAGAGGGGGGGCAGGACCCTCCGGGGACGGGGCGGTATAAAAGCCTAATTAATTAATTAATTAATTAATTAAAATAAAAGCCCTGGCCCTAGTGGAGGCCAGCTGGATGTGTTTTGGGCCAGGGACCTCTAATGAAGATAGCAAGGTCAATAGGTGAATGCCGGGTTACTTCTATTCAGATGCATTCACCTATTGACCTTGCTATCTTCATTGTGACTCACATGCTACAGACTTCATTGTTACTCACATGCCAAGCTACTTCTATTCAGATGGCCTCACCTATTGGAGTATATATACTCCACTTGCTTTCCTTTCCTACATCAGATCCTCTGAAGATGCCAGCCACAGATGCAGGTGAAACGTCAGGAGAGAATGCTGCTAGAACACAGCCATACAGCCCAGAAACCACACGGCACTCCAGTCATAGAGCATTGTTGGGGGATAGGAGTAGTATATATCAAAGAATCTAACCTGATTTGTTCACAGTAAGAGGGCCCTGAATTATGATCAGCCCACTGACATTTCCTTCCCATTTTAACCAAATGAATCGTGAACGAATAATTCAGCACTTAATAATTAATAAATAGTCAAATAAAATAAATATAAACAAAAAAGGAGAGAGAGATCAAGACAAGACTATAACAAGTATATTGAGAGGTTTATTGTCTATGAATGTGAAGGCTCCCTTTAGTCAGTGTGGTTGGTAGCCATTGGTGAACTTATATGCCATGAATTTGTCTAATTGTTAAATCAAGGTGAAAATTAAAAGAAAATGCAAGACTGTCCTTGTAAGTCATTCTAGTATCTAAAAACACAGTGTGGGCAAAATAATTTTTTTCATCCGTTAACAAGGCAGAACCCAAGAAGAAATTTTGGGACTGCAGGAGTGAATTGCAAATTGCACACTCAGAGACTGGCATGTCCTATTTTGTTATGGCAGGTCCCAGAGTCAAAGGGACAGCTTTTACTAGTGAGAACAACTATAGTAAAAACAGCACGCAGTGTTCCTGCTTTATTTGTGATTTCCTTCTGGATGCACATGTTTTGCCTTTGGAGTGGCCTGAAGCCAAAGAAAAGCATTGCGACAATTTTCTAAAGTAGTTAATTTGATCAAGATTTTTAAAAAATGATGGCACTTGAATCAACAAGGCCTGTAATTGCGACAGGGGGCAGAGCACGTGGTGAGCTCTGTGCATGGCGCATGCATGACTCTGGGCGGCAGAGCCTTTCCACTGGGCAATGTCGTGCAGCACGCACGGAGTGATGGGTGGAGCATGTTCCCTATATAATAGGCAGCACGCGGTGGCCTCAGCCTCTTTTTGGCACCTTTGGCAAGCTGACCCACCATCCCTCCCTCTTTGGGACAGGGTTGGTAGATGTGCTGCTGCTCACGTCACAGCCCTAGTGGCTTGGGCAGAGGAGTGCATCCTTGCGGGGAGGCCGAAATCACATGACGGACCTCCCTGTGGTTCAAGGCCTCTGAATGGGGCTTGGGATGGGTTGGGCTCTGGGAGCATGCCAGGGAGGCCTCTGCAGGGGAGCCTAACAACCCAGCAGTTAGTGGGCCACAAGGGGTGAGCGCCTGGCGGCCTGGGACCTATAGGTTCACCCCAACAGGGATTGGGGTTGGTGCCTGGTCAGTTGTGATGCTGTCCAGCTGCTAAGATGTGCTCCTCTTGTTTGCTCAGCTTCAGCATTCAATAAAGGGCTGTGGCCCATTTCAATCCAGAGCATGTCCTGTGTTTATTCACCTAGGAAGTATCTGCACATCTGGCAGCAAAAGAGGATTCAGTTGCAGTACAGTTTCCAAAAGGTATAATTTTAAAATCTGGTTTCAATAGATGCATACAGTTTTAATTGTCATTTTTATTAAATACTTGAAATCTAACATGCTCATTATTTATTTCTTTACTTTATTAATAATCTGTCTTTGTCGCTGAGACTCAAGAAGAATTACAAAATATAAAAGCATTGCACTCAGGCTGCATACAGTATCTAATAAGCAATGCAATAGGAGAAGTTTTACAAAAATAGAAAGAAATGCAATCAAAAAGCAATACAACGATATGCCATTAAAAGTTCAAAAAATGGATCAAAAACAAAAGTTGAAGACAATGTAGGCAGGGCAACACAATGTGTACAATAAAAGTTCAAAAGACTACAACTCCATTTCATTACAAATATCCCCCTAAATAGGGTTGGCAACCTCCAAATGGTGACTGGAGATCTCCTAGGATTAAAACTCATCACCATACAACAGAGATCAGTTCACTCGGAGAAAATGACCACTTTGGAAGGTTGATGTTATAACCCACTTCCCAGGCTCCACCCTGAAACATCCAGATATTTTCCAACCTAGAGCTGGCAATCCTGTCCCTGAACATTTCTGGTTTACAAATTCTGCAGAATGATAGAAGAGCAAGAACTTTCCAGGTCTCTTCAAGGAGAAGTTTCCACAGAGAATGTTCGGGTACAGGCTATTACCCATTTGCAGCTTGTTACCTTGAGAAGGCTTTGCGTGAATTTGAACTTAGGTGGTCAATAAGGCTTTGTTTCAACATTAGCTTGGGCTGGTTACCAACTGTGATGTTGGCTGACCAGATGAGATGTAACGTCATGGAATGTTCGCCAATATTTTACTTCTTCAGGGTATAGCTCAAGGAGATCAAGAAGGCAAGATGCTGTGAGAAGGGGGTCAAAAAACAGAATGCTGGGTTGTGATCGGAGAATCAGAAATCAGAGGCAAAGCTGCACAGTGGAGGAGGATTCAGTTAAGTCAGTGAAGCATTAAAAGATAATTTATTTGTTTGTTTCTTTTATTGGCTTCCCTTCCTTGGAAGAGCTCAGAGTGACTTACAACAGATACCAATACAATGAAAATCAATAAAAACAATAGTATACCTATCAACATATCTTGACACCGTTATAAAATCTGAGGGATAGCAACATCAATACAACCTCCCATACAGTACTAACTACATCAAAAGGGATGGGGAGGGAAGAAAAGGGAAGCCTGCTAGATGGACACCATTGCAATCTTCCACCATAAGACTGGCAGAATAGCTCTGACTTACAGACTCTGCAAAACAGCCCTGTAATAGGGGTGTTGGGGAGAAGGAAAATAAACAGGAAGAGTTGTTTACTGGTGCAAGGAAGAATGACAAGCAGAGTGAGGGAGCTGATAAGGAAAACAGACTTCAGGTCAGCTGAGCAAGCAAGAGCACTTGAACTCTGGAGGTGAATTTTGCATAGTAATATGAAATAAGCAGCCAGGTCATCAACAGCAGGTCTCTAATGTAGAGGTCTTCAGGAACTAAAGACAAAAAAAAATACCACAAGAAATCTAAACTATATTAAATGAATGTAGGGCAGAAAAAGCAGTACTACACGCTATAAAAAGAGATTTATCAGGAGTTTGGAATTGAACTATATGGGTTCATCAATAGTACATTACAAGCTATGATGCTTTTTCTCCCATCTGGTGCCATAGATCAAAGGACATAAGGGAACATCATTCTAAAACACAGAGACAGGAATTAGACCATTCATATTGTACACACAATGCAGAAACACCCTGAATTACTTTTACTTTAGAAGCAATAGTTTCATTTATTTAGGCTATGTCTGCACCAGGTCTTTTTTTTCTGACAGAGATTTTGTCCTGGGACATCCCAAGAACAACTGGTGTGATCATCAAGGTTACATCCCTAATCACATTTCCATGTCCAAGTATTATTGTGAGAAAGGTTCATCTTCTAACTAAAGAAGGTGCTCACTTTCGAGGAATGTTGTCCTCCTCAAGCCCAGATCCAAGCCAATACTTACTATGAGTTTTAAACATTTGAACTGTGCTTGTACCAAAAGCAAGTAACTATCCCCGATCCTTAGTGTATATATTTCACAGTGAACATGTTCAAAGTCCATCATTTGTGGAACCAGTTTCCCAGAATCATAGAATTTAAGTGGATTGAAAGTAGGGGGATGTAGAATGATGCAGAGATGCCACAATCTGCACAGGTCCACTCTGCATTAGACCCTTTCTGTTTATGGTTGACACACACAGTCACTGAACGTAGCCATTTATCCATTTATTCAAAAATGGAAGGCAAATGTCTTCTAATTGAATAATTTGTCTAGTTTGAATTATGTTGTCAAGAAGTCAGTGACTTTGTGCCTGTCATGTTTTTCTATTGAGCTCCCCATTGTCAATATGTTTCTGCTGCTCTACAGCCTGGGTTTAGTAATTACCCCAAGCTTTACAGAATCTTGCTCTTCTTTACTGCAATGTCAGTGCAGTTGACTTAATAATAGACATTGATGTAAGTGAACATCAAATATTGTACAGTAGAGCATCATCTCCATGGCATCTTTTTCCTGATTGCTATTTATTGAGGAATACTTTTTGGTTATCTTATGGATATCTCAAACCACCATGGAACAAAATTAGATAGCTTCACTACAGGGTGTCCTCATGTAACTGAAACGGGGCCATATTTTGCCAGTGATTTTATCTGAGAAAATGGAGTGTAAAAATAGCAATGGAGTGTAAAAACTAAGCCACACTTAATGCCACTGCATTAGTCCAGCATCCCCAGTCATTTCCCTGCATCAGTGCAGAAAAACACTCAAGTATGTTACATCAGCTTGTGCAACTGCAATAGCAGTTGGCCTGACATGAGGACCATGTGGGGAGACTTATGGACACATCCATGTACATTAGCTGATTTTTTGGCATTCACTTCACAGGCAGCCAAATGTGTGAACTAAGTGAATTGAAAAGCATTCTTCTTGAGGCAATAGAAAAATTCTACCAGTGGTATTATAGCTTTTGTCTAAAATGGCCCAATCACACACTCCAGTCTTCAAAACCATCAGTTATATACATATTTATTTAAAAGATTTCTACCCCAAAGTTTTTGAGCAGTGATGAAAGCAACAATTTCTTATTCTCTCTTGTGTGGCTCATAGCAGAAGATAGAGGGTACCACTTCAGCTGCTTTCTTTCCAGGGCCCTTGCTCTTGAGGCGGCTTTCCCTTACTCTCTCTGCCCATTGTGACATATGGCTCATTTGGATGACGCAGCAACAGTTCTTGACCTCTTGAAACCTCATAGTACAGAGCAGGTGGGGGGGGGGGGCAACTCTTGACCCTGACCAGTTTGAGTCAATGAGAAACAAGCACCACTCAGAACCCAAGTGACACCAAGTTAGCCCAGCAGTACAAAAAATGGGAGGCAGGGAGGCTGCAGAACTAATGATCCACCAGTGACAAAGGTACAGATGCAGGGTCTTCCTGACACCAGCCTACCACTACCCAGCTCAACTAACTGATTGTCATGGTGGTTAGCTAGCAGTTCCTCTTCTCCACCTGTGCATGATGCTGCACCTTCTTGTACTCAAATGGAGATCAGAAGCAGCGAGTTTCTTCATAATGCTTACTTTGCCTGTCTATCAACAGTTGAGGCTGGTCCTTGTCCACTGTGATTTGTAATGGATTTCATTTCAAGCTGGCCTCTCTTCGTAACATCTCCTGCTTCCCCGCCAGTCACCTTTTGTCATGGCTATGGAAGCATCAACTTAATGGATGTGTGCTTCAGTGCATTTGATGAAGTCAGCTTTGACTTCTGAAAGCATATGATGGAATAAAGTTTGTGAGCCTTTAGGGTACTACTAGACTATTTAATTTTATAAGTCAAATAGGAAGAGTTACAGAACACATACATGTGAATCTACATTTGGGGGTCTCCATGCCATGTGTGGTGCAGTGGTTGAAAACAGGTGTACTCTAATGTGGAGAACCGGGTTTGATTCCCCGCTCTGCCACTTGAGCTGTGGAAGCTTATCTGGTGAACTACAATAGCTTGTGCACTCCAACACATGCAGCTCAGTGACCTTGGTTGAGTCACAGTTCTTCAGAGCTCTCTCAGCCGTACCTACCTCATGGAGTTTATTGTGAGGAGGGAAGATAAAGGAGTTTGTAAGCTCCTTTGAGTCTCCTTACAATAGAGAAAGGGGAGATATAAATCGAACTCTTCTTCTTCTTCCATCAGAAGGTGAACCTTGGCATTTTGTGGCAACATTGTAAGACTTAGTGGGGGGGGGGTAAATAAACCTTTAGCAGTTGTGAAAAGTATTTGACCTTTACACACAGACAATAGGGGGAGAGAGAATGCTGCTTGCAAGTAACATTTGATAACTAATAAAATTGGGATATAAAATAGCAAGGATTAACAAAAAATGATCTTCAGGTCTTACCAACAATGTTGCAATTAAATAAAAACTCTGGATTGGGAACAAATCATCTCTATAACATATCAGAGCTGCTCCTAAATTAGTAAAGATGTGATACTGGAAAAATTAATTTTTGATCATATTTTCCATTAATTTAAAGCACTGTAATGAGGGGTGGGATTGTTTATTTACTGATTCCTTTTTTGTTCTATGAATTTTTCTTCTTATTCTAAATCATGGGTGTCCAACTCTGACCTGTGAGATGTTCATGGATCTGGTAGGGGCTGATGGTAATTGTAGTCCATGAACACCTGCAGGGCCAGAGTTGGACACCCCTGCTCTAAATCATCATTATAAATTGTTTTTGTGAGAACATGACTGAGAACACTCTTCCCATTTTCTTCACTTCTGCACTGGCCTCCTCCACTTCAGCATTCTTTTAATACATCCTCTAGCTGCTCCTTCATCTTAAATCTCCCATTTGTTCATTGTCTCAATGGAACCTATAAGAGCCTAGTTTAAATTTATGGTCCTCTTTCTCAATAAATGAGGTTCCCATAATATCTATTTTACCGTAAATTTCAACCGCTCGCCATTAACCGTGTTATAGTACGCAAGATCCCCATTTATCCCTCCCATCAAGTTACAAACCTTATAAGGCTATTTACTTTAATGTGTGCATGATTGATCTCATCTCCTCAGTATATGTATATAGGACTGTATTTCATTACTATTTCAGGGCTTTCATTCTTTTTCTCTGTCCTTGGCAGCAGCACAACTCTTGGAAGGTTTACATGACATCTTTTTGCTCCACTTATTTATTTCGACTAGTTCCAAATGTTGTTACCACATTAGCAACTTGGTGTTGAAACATGTGTGCATATATCTGAACAAATCTCCATCTGAGAGTAGTTCAGCCCTACATGAACTGATTCAATCAGAAAAGTGTTACATATTCTTCTTGAGCTGATACTGATATTGCAGCATTTGCTAACAGGGTAACAGTAGTTATATCTGAATGGTCTTGAACTAATATGATATGAATGCAATTTTTTCTTGTCCCCTTTATTTTATATTTGTCTCACAATCCTCATTTGTTTTTATTATATTCATTATTGCCTTGTGCTTTAAGAAAAAATATATCGGTTTTCATTTCCATTGGTTTCAACAAAAAAATCATTTCTGTCTGTAGTGCCTTTCCTTTCCATTCAATCTCAATGAAATTTTCCAACAATTGCATCCCTCACCTAAGAGACCCACAATGTAATACTAAGCAGAGTTACAGCATTCTAAGTCTATTGAAGTCAATAATGTTTATGTTGTTAAACAGGATTGCTTAAAACTTAATTTTTAAAGATACCACTCACCGGAATGCAGCTTATTATGGTCTCAGTTCATTCTTTATTATATTAAAACCACCAAACTAAAAGTATCATCAAAAACAATATGCCAGTGTACCTTTCAGTTACAGCCTCATCAATGAAAATGGATAATCAGCTAAAATGTTTCCTAATTAATTTATTGATTAAAGCAAGCAGGCAGAGCTTGCAGCACTAATTAAAATGAAGCTTAAAAACCAAAGCATACATTAAACCCACCCCATCCATTTTAACCAGAGCCACAAAAGCCACAAATGCAGCAGAAGTTATACAGGCCTTGGCTAGGATGAATAGGGACAAGAAAAGATGCTTGCTTGATCTTGTTCTAATGGAAAATGTGGACAGAATGGAGTGGGTACAGCGGAGACTGATGAGGATGATCAGGGTCCTGGAACCCAAGTCCTATGAGGAAAGGTTGATGGTCTTGGGAATGTTTAGTCTGGAGAAGAGGAAATTGAGGGGGAACATGATTGCTCTTTTTAAGCATTTGAAGGGCTGTCATTCAGACAAAGACAAAGAACTATTCCTCATGACAACAGACGATAGGACTCACAATAATACGTTTAAATTATGGATGGAAAAGTACCATTCAGATATTAGGGAAAATAAATTTACAATTAGAATAGTTGAGTAGCAGAATTGGCTGCCTAGGGAGATGGTGAGCTACCCCTTCGTGGGCAGTCTTCAAGCAGTGGCTGGACGAACACTTCCCAGCTTTAGGCTGATCCTGCACTAAGCTAAGGTTGGACTAGATGGCCTGTATGACCTTTTACAACTGTTCTGTTATCTATTTTGGACTCATTCAGTTCTTAGGAGGTGGCCCTGAGGATTGTGAGTACAAAAAACTCAGCAGTTTCATTTGGCCATAGTGATGTCAGCTACATAGTACTATGATGTCATCACATTGAGCACCCAAGGCCCAACTCAACTAGGCGTTTTCCACACAGACAAAATATCCTGGGATAGACCCGGGATCATATATTCCAGGGTGTTTTTATCCCGGTTTCTCCCTTCGCACAGCTTCCCATCAGCACATTCAAGCAGAGAAGAACTCCAGTGAATTATGCATGAGCCCCCATTTATTTTCATTTTCCACATGCTTACATCGTTTACATAGTTTACGTAGTTTGCGTATGTTTACGTAATTGATGTAGATTCAATATTTCTGACTTCTGATTGGCTGCAGCTAAGGTGCAGGGAGAGCAGGTGGCGACATTGGAAAAATAAACCAGCCCATCTTCCATGGTGTTTGCATGGGCACAGGATCGGCGCGCGGTTTTTCAAAAGAATCGCCAATTTTATCGGTTTTTTGAAAGCCATGGGATAAGGCAAATCTCATGGAGCGGGCCCAATTTAAGCACGGAAGCCTTGCGGAATTTATGCCCAAATCGGGATGGTTCATTTCCTTATCCTAGGATATATTGGCTATGGGAAAAACGCCCTAGAGTTCTTAATGCAGGAATGAAACCTATTAAAAGCTATCAGAAAAGCAGCTATGAGCAAAAAAAGTGTACGGGAACACCTTTGGATGGTTATGCAATAAGATATAATTAAGATTTTTTTTTCAGGAGGACTTTTTCCCCCAAACACACTTTCCTAGCTAAAATTGGAAGAACATTGTACTCAATACTATGTATACTGCCAGCTCAGCCACTATCGTCAAGGTCACTATAAGAAGGATTTTTTTGAACAGCCAGATGGATCATGGTGAGATAGCCCCATGTTTCTTAAAGAAAGGCAATATTAAAGAAGTCCAGAGAGAAAATCAATTCTGGATCTGAACACAAAGGTCAGTATGGGATGCTGATATTGTGAGACCAATCGAAATACCACTGCGAAATACCACTGACTGACTACTGACTAATCAAAAGAACTCAAAAACCACTGAAGCCACACACATGAAATTTGGCACACCTGTTCCTTATGCACTCCAGGTGCTCACTAAGAAAGGATTTTTCAAAATATTCAGTTTTACTCAAGTTATTACACATTTATTATTATTATTATTATTATTATTATTATTATTATTATTATTATTATTATTATTATTATTATTATTATTATTTATTTGACTTAATATACCGCCCAATCCCCGAAGGGCTCTGGGCGGTGTACATCATAAAATCACATAAAAACATCATAAACATCCATAAATTACAATAAAACAGCAGTTATAATATATCAAGATGGCGTCCTATCTAGATCTAGTCCCTTTAGCAAGTGGGGGTAATGGTCCCGGTGGTATAAGGGGACCATAGATCTCAATAATGGATCCCGTTGGCATTGGGATTCCAACCTAGGGAGGGGGGAGGGGGCACTCAGCGGCTGGTTTCTCCAAAAGCCCGGTGGAACAACTCGGTCTTGCAGGCCCTGCGGAAATCCCCAAGGTCCCGCAGGGCCCGGACAGTTGGAGGAAGAGTGTTCCACCAGGCAGGGGCCAGAGCCGTAAAGGCCCTGGCCCGAGTGGAGGCCAGCCGCATCATTGAGGGGCCAGGGATCTCCAGTAAATTGGCCTCTGCCGAGCGCAGAGGCCGAGCTGGGACATATGGGGTAATGCGGTCCCGAAGGTACGAGGGTCCCAGGCCGCGTAAGGCCTTAAAGGTCAAAACCCACACCTTGAAGACGATTCGGAATTCAACTGGGAGCCAGTGCAGACGGCGCAGCACAGGTTGTATGTGGTCTCGGAAGGCGCCCCCTGTGAGCAACTGAGCCGCTGCGTGCTGGACCAGTTCCAGTTTCCGGATCAAACGCAAGGGTAGGCCCGCGTAGAGCGAGTTACAATAGTCCAACCTGGAGGTGACCGTTGCATGGATCACAGTGGCCAGGTCTGTGTTGGAGAGGAAGGGAGCCAGCCGTCGGGCCTGACGCAGATGGAAAAACGCAACCCGGGTTATATGGGCCACCTGGGTCTCCATTGAAAGAGACGAATCCAGGTGGACCCCCAGGCTGCGGACAGAGGGGGTCGGCGCCAATGAGGCCCCCTCCCACACCGGCGGCTGGAAATCCCCAACCCCTCCCCCACGGCCAAGCCAAAGGATCTCCGTCTTCGATGGATTAAGTTTTAACCTGCTCTGTTGCAACCAACCAGCGACCGCCTCCAAACAATGCTGTAGAGCCGCAGGGGCAGCGACGGCTCCCCCCTCCATCAGCAGAATGAGCTGAGTGTCATCAGCGTACTGGTGACAGATCAACCCAAAGCTACGTACCAACTGAGCAAGGGGTCGCATATAGATGTTAAATAACAATGGGGACAGCAGTGCCCCCTGAGGCACACCACATTGAAGTGGGCACCTCCGGGAGGCTTGGTCCCCACACCACACTTGCTGACTTCGCCCCCGAAGAAACGAGGCAATCCATTGAAGGACACTGCCCCGGATCCCGGAAGCGGCCAGGCGGTGGGTCAAAAGGTCATGATCGACCATATCAAACGCTGCGGTAAGATCCAATAATACCAGCAGCGCCGATCCGCCTCGGTCTAGTTGCATACGTAGCGTGTCTGTGACAGCGACGAGAACCGTCTCCGTCCCATGCCCAGCACGGAAACCGGACTGGAAGGGATCGAAGGCCGATGTGTCATCCAGGAAGCCCTGAAGCTGCTCCAACACCACTCTCTCAATTACCTTCCCCAGAAACGAAAGATTCGAGACTGGGCGGTAATTGGCCAGATCCCTAGGATCTAATGATGGTCTTTTCAAGAGTGGGCGGACCACTGCCTCCTTCAACCCACCCGGAAGACTCCTTGCTCAAGAGAGTCATTGATGATCTTCAACAGGTGGGGTCGTAGCTCCGCCCGGCAGGTTTTAATAAGCCAGGAGGGGCACGGATCCAGAGGACAGGTCGTAGGTCTAACAGCAGCCAAGGCCCTGTCAACAGCGGCTTCGGAGAGCAGGGAAAACTGGGTCAAACAAGGACCAGAAGACGGCAAGGGAGCCTCCAGTTCACTTATTGTAGTCAAGGTGGCGGGAAGGTCCTGGCGGAGCGATGCGATTTTATCTGCAAAAAAGCTCATGAATGCCTCACAGCTAATAGTCAATTGGGAATTTGTAGAACCTTCCGATAAGGAGGTCAAAGTTCGAATTATACGAAATAATTGTGCCGGGCGAGAGCTAGCAGATGCGAGAGAGGAGGAGAAGAAAGCCCTCTTCGCCTCCTTCGTCGCCATCTCATAGGCTTTCATAAACGTCCTATAGGATGTTCGCGCAGCTTCGTCACGAGATTTCCTCCACACTCGCTCTAGCCGTCTGAGTACCCGTTTCATATGGCGCAGCTCCTCGGTGTACCATGGGGCCTGCCGTGAACGGGGACGCAGAGGACGCCGGGGAGCAACAACCTCGATGGCCTCGGAGAGTCGGGAATTCCAATCCTCCACCTGCTCATCGAGTGTGCCGGCAGGTTCAGGGTCCCGCAGAGCATTCAGGAAACCAAGTGGATCCATAAGTCTCCGCGGGCGGGCATAAATCGGCCCGTCGCCTAGACTGGAGTAGCGCGGCATGTTCATGCGAACCTTCAGGGCATAATGGTTGGACCATGGCACTCTGTCGACAGAGGATACGACCAAGTTAACCTCAGACCCGAAGACCAAATCCAGCGTGTGACCGGCCTCATGAGTGGGGCCAGATTTCAATAAGGAGAGGCCCAGCGTCGCCATGGATGACACTAGGTCCGCAGCCGCCGTACATGAGGCGGTGTCGACATGGACGTTGAAGTCACCCAGGACAATAAGCCTGGGAAACCTCAACGCCCAGTCCGCCACCACCTCCAGCAACCGCAGTAGGCTGTCCCCTGGTGCGCTAGGCGGCCGGTACACCAGTAGGACAGCCAACCTCTCCAAGGCCAACCACTCCAGGCCGACACACTCCAGGCCGGTGATCTCCGGGACTGGGACTGCCCTGAAAGGAATAGAGTTCCGGACAAACATTGCCACACCGCCCCCCCGGCCCCGTGTTCGCGACTGGTGAAGACACGCGAAACCTGGTGGCGTGGCCTCGCCCAAGGCGACGGTCTCACCCTCACGCACCCAGGTCTCGGTGACACAAGCCAGGTCCACTTGCAGTTCTTCGAGAAAATCCCGAAGAACTGTGGTCTTATTATTTATGGACCTGGCATTGATTAACGCCAGGGACGAAGCAGGGTATCCCTGAACCAAGCCATCCTCGTTCCTAGGGATAGGTCGGAGGTCAGAAAGCGAACGAGCATATCCGTATTTCTGCCCGCAATTTACTGTTTTCACTGCTCATCTCTGGCCATCTGCACGAACATTCTAAGGGCAAACCAACTGCTCAGTCCACAGACATGCTGCACAAACATTCTAAGGGTGACAGTTAAACACTACCAGCTTCATGTCTTTCACCAAGGTGCGCCAAATGCACTCTAACACTGCCCTCCACAACGCATGCGAACCTATCCCTTCTGCTGAAACCGCTACAGGGAGAAGAGGAATTAAATACAGAAAGCGCTTTACACACTGCATTATAACTACAGGAAGCTGCTGCAAAATATGCGAAAACAAACCCATCAGTCCACAGACAGGCTGTGAGGAAATATGCTGCATGTCACCCCAAAGTTCACAAACAGGCTGCGAAGAAGTATGCTGAATGTCACCCCAACCTTAACAGACAGGCTGTGAAAAAGTACTCTTCCACCCACCCTCACGTTAACAATACTGCTACAGCCAAATACTATCAACATAGATTACAAACCACACTATCACCTTGGACTACTAAACATTTGCCGGGTTTTGCATATGGACATCAGATTTATTACTGTGGAGACAAGTTTACTACTCTCGGCCTCCGATCACCCTGTGCTTGGTGTCATGCTCTGAAGTGGTGGGATGAGTCCCCAGGAATGTACTGCAGTAGCGGTACCGTCTAGCTCCCTTCCCTTCAACCCTACCCTGAACCTCTTCACAGCTTTCTTCTGCATCCCGAAAATACAACGGCTGTTTCCACATGACTTCTTTTGGAGCCCACCAGGTGAAAGAGAACAATAACACCATGCATTAGAAAAAGACAACTACAGGAAGCTGCTGCAACATATGCAAAAGCAAACCCATCAGTCCACAGACAGGCTGTGAGGAAATATGCTGCATGTCACCCCAAAGTTCACAAACAGGCTGTAAAGAAGTATGCTGAATGTCACCCCGAAATTCATAGAGAGCCTGTGATGAAGATGCGTAGCGAAGCACGGGTGCCCTGCTAGTATTAAATAATTTACAGTTCAAAAACCACATTTTGAATTGGGGGGGTGCAAGGGCAACCTCTTCACTTTCAGTCATTCCTTTTCTATTCTCCTTATAGTCCATCCCCATCCAAAGCCAATTTAAAACATTCTGCACCAGCTTCAGCTTCTGAACAGCCTTGAAAACCACAGTGATACTAGTGAATTATAACACTAGTTAAGATTAGGGAGGCATCTATGACAACTATCTGGTCTGATCCAATAGGAAAGGGTTACACAAAATCCTGAGACATTTTGCATTCATTGTATTTTTCAGACTTAATATCTGAAAGTGTCAGCAAGTGTCTTCTTGTGACTTTGAGATCAGAAAGACCTTATGTGCAATTATGACTTTTAAGAGCACTTCTTGAACACCAACCCCCCCTCCCCCCCGAAAAATAATTACCACCTTCAGCAAAATTTTAGGACAATTTGAGGATTTCTGCTTGGGTAAATCCTCTAAGGAATTTTTTTTCCATTGGTTAAAATACCTTTGATAAGAGCAAAATTTTTCAAAGATGCCTTTACATATTCCCGTCTGTTATATACAAAGCATTTCTTTTGAAATACAACACTGTCTTGGTTGAACAGGCAACTTTCAAACTCTGAGCAGACTGTAACTTTTAATATTTTGATAGAGAAAAATGTGTGTTGGCAACATTACTTAATCTAGGATGAAAAACAAGAAAATGGAAGTCATACTTCTGCTGAGATTGGTTAATGATCAATAGCGACAGGTATCTATAAACACAGTAATAGAGTCACCCTCATTTCCTTCTCTCTTTCTGCCTGCAATACATCCTTATCATAACTACACTTGAGGAAAATTAATTTGTCTGTCTTTCACTCAAGTCATTGTAAATACACCAGTATAAGAAAAATGAACCAGAGGAAAGAAGAGGGAGGGAACGATTCCTTGACTGGGGACTATACTAGCTGTGACTATAAATGCACAACTGTTACTTGTATTATGCATTCCCTTGTCCCACTATAAAGATCAGTTTGCAATGATATGGGCATATAAATATTCAATTTTGGGGTGCCACATAATGAGTTTCCACTAGACAGGAGGAGCTGTTTTACAAGGGGACTGCATGTTTATTATCACCAGTATATTTCACAGATGGGACAAAGTTTCCATGTATTTGGTTGTTTAAAAATGATTATCCTACACTTTCCATAAGTTCAAAACAGCTTACAAAATCCTTTAACATGTACTATCAGCAATGAAACCAATATAGATTAATGATGCAATGACAATCCTATAATAGCTCATAGCCCAAAACAATAAACCAAATGTTATCCCAAAAAGCCCTGTGAAACAGAAATGTTGCATAAGCTCTCCAGGAGGGAGACCTGTGCATCTTCTGTGGTGGATTTGGGCAAAGAAAGGGAGCAGCTACTAAGAAGACCACATGCCCTTGACATCAAGGTATAGATTTATCAAGCAAGGGCAAGACAAGTCATTTGTGTTGGGCCAACGTATATTGGAACATGGGCCCCTTCTGCACGGAGGCAGAAGGGGTTGGGTTGGCGTTACTCACGCCGACCCGACAACGCTGGGACCGTCCGCATGGACGGTCCCGAAACCAGCTGGGACGGCGGCGCAGGGCAAAGGGGGCATGTCCCCAGGCCTCGGCAACGCGCCGGAGGGCCACGGGGCTGGTAAGTCACCCGGTGGGGGGGGGAAGGCGCTTGGAAGGCACTGCCGTTCGCACGGCAGCGGCTCCAAGCCGGCATTTCCGGAAAACCACGCTGGGGAAGCGTGGTTTGGGAACGCCGGCTTCGCGCCGGTCGGGCGGCGCGGGGGCGGTGCGGCTGCACTGCTGCTGCGCCCCCTGTGCGAATGGCGACCTGGGGATGGCGTTTTTGCTGTCCCCAGGCCACCATATTCCGCCCGTGCAGAAAGGGCCATGGCTTCATAGCAGGTGCAGTAGTCTTTTAAATCCCAGGTCATTAATGTCTTTAAAAGATTTTTTTAAAAAACAGCACCTTGAACTTCGCTTTGAATTGAAGTGGTTTTTAGAGAATTAGTTTGCTGCAGTGGTTAAAATGCCGTGGTTATGTAGAACTTCAAGGAAAGTTCCACATAAAGTACATCACTGTAATCCAGTCTTGAGACTAGAGAAGCATAGATCAGCATAGACAAATCAACAATGTTTGAAGTAAATACAGATGACAGAAAGCATTGTGGCAACAACTGCAGCTTGATGGTCTGGAATAAGGGTGCATCCCAAAGAATTCTCCAAACTGTCCACTTGATTTGTCAAGGATAATTTAACTCAGCCAAGAACTCTTTCCTACCTGTGATGCAAAGGGATTGTGGCTGTGCAAAGAAAAGAAAAGGCCAACGCTCACTAAGACAATTTAGCATCCTGATATAAATCAAACATCAAGCTGGATCAGACAATGGATCCAACAAGTATAGAATTTTGTTTTCAGCTGGATGCCTCTTGAAAGCCTTCACACAGAACATGAAGGCAATTGCTGGACATTGATATTTGTCCCCTTATGTCTGCTAAATAAAGTATATTGCTTCTGAACACTGGGTGAGTTACATTTTTC
Source organism: Sphaerodactylus townsendi (assembly GCF_021028975.2). Classification (NCBI taxonomy): domain Eukaryota; kingdom Metazoa; phylum Chordata; class Lepidosauria; order Squamata; family Sphaerodactylidae; genus Sphaerodactylus; species Sphaerodactylus townsendi. Next base: position 39,923,281 of record NC_059425.1, on the reverse strand, counting down.
AAACCATCCTTTGCTAACTTCCCACTCAGCTTAGGGTCCCTGACATGATGTACAATTTTTAAAAATCAATTTTTTTAAACAAATGTCTAAGTGTTAGGCACTTGTAGTAAACAGTTAAACATGGTCTAAGACCAATTTACAAAAAAAATTCAGATAGGGATTTCTGTTGCAGCCATCAGAGCGGTATGGAGGCATTGGCTGGGCAAACCCCTACATGCAGCTCTGCAACTTGAGGGTTTTCAGGTTCAGTTTTGAAAACCTGAAAAAAAAATGAATCAGCTGAAATGGAGTTTCAGCCCTTCAAAAATTTCCAGATTTTTTAAAGCTGATCCCCAAAAATAGCTGCCCAAAAGAATGGTGCACAGTTATGTATGAGTGAAATTGACAATGGAAGCTGCTTTTGAAGGAGGAAAATGACAAGGAATTGAGGCAGTAACAATAGTGTTTCTCTGCAGCAGTTCCTTGCCAATTTACACTACTTCTTTGTCAGCTTTACTTGTTCCTAACTGTGGACACATTATATCTTTGCCTTAACATGACATCACTCATTTGGGATGGAATTAGCAGAGCTGATACAACTGACCTAGCTTGTGTCTATGTCCTTATATTACAGAGCTAATGTAATATAACCCTAAAGGGGAGACCTGGACATCTCTGTCATGAATGACATCCCACCAGCACTACAAATAATACTTTTTTCAGCAGTAGTGTTTGGAATAAATGCAACTTAAGAGACAAGGAGGGAAATAATGGGGAATGGAGATGTGCAGAATGATTTCATAGAAACATTTCCAAGACACTAGAAAAAAAATCTGTTGTAAGCTATGGCAGTTTCTGCACAGCCAAAAAACAGCACCCTAGGGAGGGTAAAAACACTGTCCCTGGGGTGCTGTTTGCTGCGATGCAGCTCACTCCCCCAACTGGAGTGAAAATGCCACTTTTGAAACTTGCTCCCTGGGTGAGTTTTTTTCAAAAGCAACGTTTTTGCACCGACATGGTGTGAAGCACACCAAGGGGAGAGTGCCACTTTTGGCCCCTCCGGTTTCCCGTTCATCTACCTCTCCTCCCTGCACAGCTCTGGATGGCTGGAGGAACATGTCCACACTGCCCTCTGACTCCCATGCAGAGTTGACTCTGCGGTCACAGCAGCCTTGATGTTGCCCGCACAAGACCGTGCGAATGGTCTCGTGTGTCCACCAGCATGAATTATGCTGGTGGAAAGCTGTTTTCTGCCACTGTGCGTAATCAGCCTATGTGTGCAGAAAAGGCCAGAATTCCACCACTGCTTTAAGACTTCTGTCCCTGCATATATCACTGCAGAGCAAGCTCATAGCAGCAGTGTGAGGGTATGGCTGAGGTCTACATGTTGGTGGGAAATCACTTTTCATAACTAGATTATAATCATAGAAACCCCAATTTCTTGACCCAAAATCTGGTTTATCTCACAATATAAAACTAGTTAGATTTGAGTCCAGTAGAACCTTAGAGGCCAGCAAGTTTTTCAGGGTCAAAATTCACTTCAGCAGATACAAGTCAAAATGAAGACCTCTAGGTCCTTATATCCTTATCAGAAGAGGGGAGGGCAGAGGTGGGATCCAGCAGGTTCTCACCAGTTCCCGAGAGTGGGTTACTAATTATTTGTGTGTGCCGAGGGGGTTAATAATTGGGTCCGCTTTTCCATCTCCACGCCCTCGCCTCCCCGAGAGGCATACTGCCTTTGAACGTGAAGGTTCCATATAGCAATTGCGACTAATAATGTAACTCCCTGAACTGGGTTAATCCCTTTCAGGTACTGCAATTCATTGATTCTCAGCCTTTCGTACCTTTTATCTCACCAGTCTCTATCAAAGAACCTGTGTGTTTTACCATTGCTGTGTTCAGATTTGTGAGTTGGGGCATTTTCTATAACGTGATGATGATTTAGAAATAACCTGGTGCAAAAAAAATTTCGGGGTCGTGGTGGGGTGGCTGCCCATGGGGGAGCATCCGACTCAGGTTTTGCCCAGGGCTCAGGTTTGCCTAGGTATGTCTCTGCCCCCTTTGCTGAGGGGGGGCTGGCGAGGGAACCTGTTACTAAAATTTTTGGATCCCACCACTGGGGGAGGGGTGTTCCAAAGAAGGAATTATGCAAAGATGCAATGCACATTATAATCAGATTGATTAGAACAGAGGAGAAATGTTTAGGGGCCCTCACAAGTTAGAACCATGAACACACACACACACCCCAAACAAAATACAGACATAGGATTCTTATATCACTAGAGATGCAAATGTTCTGCCCCTAAGCATTTCTCTAGGATATGAAATGATAGATCAAATCATTTTAGATCTTGGAAGCTAAGCAGGGTAGATACTTGGATGGGAAGACTGCCAAGGAAAGCAAGGGCAACAGAGATCCCTTCCAAAACCTTGCCCTTTCCAGATCCACTCCCAGACCTTCAGGAATTTCTCAACCAAGAGTTGACAATTGTATAACTAATAGTTACATGGGAGTGGGAAAATTTAAGATATAGTTGAGTGCTCACAGGCTTGATCTGAATCACCCCTGACCCCATGCTCCCATTTGCAGTTGTAAAGACATTAGAACAACCTATCACAGCTTTCATGCATAATGTGATGTTGAGCCTTAGTCTATGGTGCAGACATGTACTGAGCATTTTGCATAGAGTTTGCTGTTCCTATATTTAGTGGAAATGCATTTGTTTTTAGTGAAGTTCTACAAAACAACTCACTCGCATCTCTGCCCTATTATTTGTTCTGCTAATTCATTGCAATACAACATTTCCTAAGGAAGAAAATAACTATTTGTTTGGTATATAGTTCCCCTTCAGGTTGCCTTTCAGTCACCTGTGACTTTCCAAGCAGGTATTTAGAATGGGAAACAAAGACTGATCAATGAACAGAACTTGCAGATCCTAGCAAGAACAAAAACATTTCCACACCATGAAGTAGTGCAGGCTTTCCTCCCTTTTCCCCAACCTCTTTTTCATTATCAGTTTGCCCAAAGGATAATGACTGGAAAGGTCACAGTGGAAGACAGTAGCTCAGGGTTTTCAATTCAGACAAAACATACAGCTTTGCCATTTAAAAAAAACCAGCCAGCTTAGAGCAAGCAGGAGGACTAATCCCACAGCCGCTAGAACTGTTGATTTTTGTTAGCCCTAATTCTATTTTTAAATGTCGGTTCCATAATGAAATAACGGTAAATTCTTGGCCTCTGTCCCATGCAACATTGATAGGACTGCAGAATTCAGATTGGAGAATCAAGTAAAACTTTTTGATTGATTAAAAAGTTGGCCCAATTAATAAAGTACTGGATTTCATCAGATGTGTGTGTGTGCGTATTAATAGTTGCAAAAAGATATAAGATTGATTTCAATTGATTTCATTTTTAAAGTTACTCACAAGAGAGGATGTTTCTTAGAGACACTTTACAACTGGCGTCCAAGAGCCTACTGACTGGGAAAGGTGTAACTCTCAAAGCTATAGAAATACAAAACAATGTATTATTTAAACTGAAAAAGGAGTCATTCCTCAAAAATTTCCCTTTGTGTGCTGAAAAGCTAAAACAATTGTTGAACGTATGTATTTTGGAACACAAAGAGGTAAATTGTTTTTAAATCATCATCAAATCCATCATGCTAAGTGGCATATCGGGCAACAGCATTTGGGCTCCAGCATTTCCGGTCTTGGGCAAGTGTTTCAGCCTCTTCCCATGCAATATTCAATGCCTTCAAGTCTTGCTCGAATGCTCTCCTCCAGGTGTTTCAGGGGCAACCTCGCTGTTGTTTGGCATCAGAAGGTATCCACCTCATTGCTGTCACATTTTTTTAAAATAGTTGGATCTTAGTAGGTATTTCACTCAATGTCATTCTTTTTTCCTTGTTCCTGCAGACACCATACTCTGCAGCTTTTATGCATGTGGGCCACACTATCTTCTGGCACTCTCTTTTTGGTAGCCCCTTTCTTCAGACATCCAAAAAAGCTTGTAAGATATAATTCTTTTCCTAGCTGTGGTGTGTGTGTGTTTTGCTTGTTTTCATTTTTTTCTCTTTTACAATAAATAGTTGTGCTTCTCCTGGGATTCCTGAATCTCAAGGTCACATGTGGGGAGCTGCAAAGAAAAAATCTTCAGTGTCATGAACACTTCTCTTTGTCCTCCTTCCCTTCATCCTCCTAATACAATTTTAAATATTGTACCTCGTGAAGAACAATTTAAACCTACTGATGTTTTACATACACAGAAGTCTTTTAAAGGTTCTTCAAGACTACTGCGATGACACTGCTATGATGTGCTATCATGCTGTTTCATTTTTGTTGCTGTGAAATTATCTTAAATATTATATTTTAGTATGCTGCTGTTGAGTTTTTACTGCAGTTCTACTATATAGCTACTGTTTTTTACTGTTTTTTACTGTTTATTTTGATTACTGGTTTTAGCTTTGTTGCATTCTGTATTTATATTTTTATTGTAAGCCAAGCAGACTATTCTTTGGACTAGAAGAGCATAGCTACAAATTACAAATTACCCAAATAAACAAATGGAGTTCCCAATTTAGCTATCGTCTATCCATATCTTGCCCAGGCACAATCTGCTGAGCTTCAAAGGTAGAACTCAATCAGGGGTCCTGATTTAGCTATAAGATAAAAGAAGGACTGCACATTCCCATCTTCTAACTAAAGTTTCATGAAAGTCAAATATGAATTTTATATTACATTTCTCTTGCTAGAAGCAGAGGAAAGGGGCTTTCAAAGTACCTTGGTTTTATTGGTTTTATTCATAACCAGTTCAGCTCAAAAACGTGCGTGCGTTAAAGGCGTGCGTAAGGCAAGTGCAGTGCGCGTCGCGATAGCGTCGCGCGCGTCGCGTCGCGTCGCGTCGCGTCAAGGCGTGCATGGCGTTAATCGCGTCGTCGCGTGCGTGCACAAAATTATTGTTATATCCATGATATGTTTGGGAGAACTACTGGCAGAGATGCTAAGTGAATTCAGATCATGCTGGAATAATGCCATTGGTTTGTAAGTGTCACTGCACTACTGTTTTGTTAAGCTATTCACTAGCTATCTGTAATCACTGCTAGTTTATTCATAATTTCATCCCATTGGCTTGGAATGTTTCAAGACACATAAAATAAGTTAAAAACAAAACATATATTGTTATAGACCCTGGTATCCCAAGTTAACCTGGTATCTCCAGTTAAAATGATCTATTAGTCCATCATATAGAAGATCTCTGTGTGAAATCCCAGGAAGTGGTTGCCTCTCAGAACAGACAATACTGACCTTCAGAGATCAAGGCTATCAGTTAGGGATGAGCACCAATAAAAATCGGGCTATAATTTCAGATCTAAGTTTCAGGGAAGCATGATTACTTATCTTCAGGTAAGACAATACTGGTTCAGAATTTAAATCCATGTGGTTCTAAAGTCTGGGACCATTATTTTCATTGGGAAATGTATATAAGAGTATGTGGCAACTGTATATAAAGATAAAGGCCCCAAATTAGGTCAAAAAGAGGAATTCGACAAGTCCTTGAACAAGGTTTCCCCAGCTTTTTATTTTCCCATTCATAAGAACTTACAAAAAACAAAAGGCCTCCAACCTCCGTGAACAAGGAAGAAAAAGGGAACTATAAGTCTTTGTGGCTTGCTCCCGAAGGTCATTGGCTAGAAGTGCTCTGTGCTCCTGCCTTGCAAGAAATGGATTGGAAGGAAGAAATGCCATTGCTCAGGAAATCAGTAGAATCAAGGAAAAATATGAGCATATGTTGTAGCCTGCTAGTAGCACCCAAAGATGAAAAACAACACAGATCATTTTTGGTGGACGTTTTAATTACTTAGGAATCTTGGACTCATGTTACCTTTCTGGAAAATCATGGTAATGGCATGAGGCAGTAACTTCCATGTATATCTTTAGCTCAGGAATTTATGCATACCCTTAGTCTCACTTACTCAGCATGAGATCACTGCAGATGTTTGCGTGAACCATTCCTATGTAGAGCACTGAACTTATTTTGAGTAATCCATGGCTAACCCTAAACTGGGTAGCCCACCCTAGCCTGACTTCATCTGATCTCAGAAGCTAAGCAGGGTCAGCTCCAGTTTTATTAAATTTATATCCTGCCCAATCCCAACCATAGTTGGACTCTGAGCAGCTTGGATTCCAATCTTAATTCTGTACTTTGATACTGGGGGGGGGGGGGGGCTCTGCTTGCCACATTCCTCTCCATTCCTTTTCCTAATCAAGTATGCATAGCAATGAACAAAGCCTTTTCAGAAGACTGTCATTTCAATATTTTCCATGAGCTATCTTTGTAGCTACACAGACACACAGAAGGCAATCTTAGTCACTCAGAAGATGGGTCTGCCACTCATTGAAAAGCATTGGGTTCCATACCTTCCATAGACTGACAATTTTCTGTCCAGTAAGAAAAAACTTTAAAAAAACTAAATCAATCTGCAGACCAATAAGATGCCTCCTGAGCTCTGCATTCTGCACAGTCAGACAGGAGACGTCTTGCAGGCAGCTTTGGGGGGAAAGATCTTTTTTTAAAAGACATTTTGAACAGCAATAAGATGTCCTAGGGACATCAGGGGGAAAAGGCTGTGTGGAGTGCCTTCCCAGGATGCTTTTTTTTTTTTGCATTCTCAGGATGTTTTTTTTTCCAGCTGTGTGGAATGGATCCCTATGTTCTCCTGGTGATGTGGTAGGGGATGGAAAGACTTTTTTCCTGAGATCCTGAAGAGATCAGAAACATTATATGAACTGGTTCATATGTTTTTAGGGAGAAGGGGTCACAGCTGTGCGGCACAGCATACACCCTGCCTGCCAAAGATCCCATTCTTAAATCTTGGTAGCTCCAGCTCAGTCCCCTCATGCAGTAGGAGTGAGGTAAAGTTCCCAATCTGCCAACTGGAGGAGATAATACTCAGCCTGAGTGTGGTAATTTCATACGTTGATATTGGTTGAAAGATCTCAAAAAATGCTCACATTCCTTTTTGTCATTTCTTTGCAGCTTTCTGAGAATCATGGAAATCAATGTGCTTTCTGACATTTCTTGTAAAAATAGTCAATTGTTATGAGGCAAGTGAAAAATAAGGTGCCAAAGCTTATTTTCCCAGGGTGCTACTTTAGATTGGTAAAGGAACAAAACAGGCAGTCTCTGTGGAGGCAACCTTAAAAACCGAGCAGAGTGGAGACGGGGCCATGCGTCATTGTTCGATATGTTCCCCAACCTGCCACAAGAATTACTCCATTTCATACAGCAACTTGCCATCTAAGAGTGGGAGTTATCTCTTCTATTAGCTTTGCCTGTTCTTTATGATGTTTTTTCCACCAGTTGAGTTTATTCCAGACTGCAGCAAACAGAAGCCCCTAAAGCAGAGGCAGGGATAGTGGATGAAACAGTTAGAAATATGCAGTCACTGAAGGAAGATGAAGACAAATGTAACGTTAGAACACAGGTCATCATGGATTCTTCACTCACAATGTGAGCCCAGCTTTCTCCCATTTTCATGATCTTCATGACAGATGGGTCAAGCAACTTTGTATCTTGCCATACTTCTTATGGGGTCAAAGTTGCTTAAAGTTTATCCTTACAACAAGCCAACGAAATACGTTTAGCTGAAAGTGTGTGACTGGCTCACCCAGCAAGTCTCACAGTTGAACAGTGGATTTAAAGCTGATTCTCCCAGTCCTAGTCCAACACTCTTAACAGCTATACCACACTGGCTGTTAGATGTACATACAAGAATATTAAATGTTTCCTCAGCCTTCAACACTCCCTTCCTTAATCATTTGCTTTATTTTTAAAAACTGGGTTTTTTTAAAGTTGGAAAACTGTAGTGGGGTAGTGAAATAAGAGATTTGTTCCATCATAATATCAACTAATGAGGGAGGGGGTGCTTGTGGGAGCTATCTGTTACCAAATATTCAGGCACACATAGTTCAACCTGAAAAATCTATCTTAGATCGAGTTTCCAACCTGAGTATTACCTGCTAAAAGCATAACTGCAGTTGCTTTTTTGTTTTTGCCTAGCCATACTAGCATTACAATCCTAAACAGGGTAACAGTCTTCTAAGATCACTGAAGTCAATGGGCATATAACTTGGTTTGGGATTACATTGTAAACTCTCTAATGTTACTCTTTCTGTGGCTCCTTCCGCACATGCAGAATAACGTATTTTCAACATTGTTTGCAAGTGGATTTTGCTATTCTGTACAGTAAAATCCAGCTGCAAAATGCATTGAAAGTGGAGTTAAAGTGCATTATTCTGCATGTGCAGAAAGAGCCTGTGAGATACATTTGCTGTCATCCTTGATATTTGATGCTGTGTTTGTTTAAATGATTCAGCTTTGGTGATGTAAATTTATTTTTTACATTTGCCCTGAGATGTTGTGCTGTGTTTATTCTCACTATTGATATTGGCCATTATAGTTTATTGGCTGATGTTTTAAGCTACATTCTCATTACTATGGCATTTCTTTCATATTTTTGCCTCCAGTATTTAAAACCTTTCTCTATTCTTGCTCAGCAGAAGTTTGTTTCTTTTCTCCTTTGTTTCCTAACAAAATAGATGAAATATTACTATCATAGTTTGTGACTGTTTTGTATCAATTGAGCATAAAGGCATTTTAAAAAATGCCTCACACACACATATATACACACACGATGCTAAAAATGCCATAAAAGAAATAAATCAAGAATACCAGTTACATAAAGGGTAAACCAAAAAGGCTAACAATGACATGTGAAAAAAATAAACAAAAATAATCACATTTATGCATTTCTAAACTGAAGTGAGAATGCATAGTTGCAGAAAAGTACAAATGTCTCACATTCTCAGAACAGTGTATTAGTGTGTACCCATTCATTGCTTTCATAAGTTTTTTTCCCTTAGTACCATTCTGTCTGTCGCTCATTACCACTCCACTCAAACATAGCACCTCTCCCCCTTCCTCTCCTCTTGAACCATAGAATCATGGTTTCTATGGCCTGGCTGATTAAAGACCTACACCCCTTCCCCCAGTGGTTATTCACATATCCTAATGGACATATGGTTGTATGCACATTACACCAGAGAGGGAGGGTCAATAAGGTGCATTTTTTTTCCTCACAGAGATATACTAATTACGGTAGGTCTCTCAGACACAATAATGTCAAGGAGGAATATATGGTGGAAAAAACAATGACCCTTTTTAAGAATATGATGACTAGCTTAGTAGGCTTCAAAAGGCTTAGATAAATCAATGAACGTCAAGTCTATCCATGACCATTGACTAAAATGAATCTCTATGTTTATTATGCTACAGAATATTAGTTTCTGGGAATATCAGTTAAGGGAAACTATTTACTTTATTACCTTCTTGCACTGTGAAACTCTCCAAGGAGTACTAGGTTGACTTGCTGTGGGGAAAAGGATGCTGGACTACACAGAACTTTCATCTTAGCTGCATTGCTCTTCTGTTCATATGGGAGCCCGTCAAATTCAAAATACAAGAATTGGATTACATATTAGATAAGAATTCCAAGATAAAACACATGCACACAATCCTATCCACATTCTCTGATAGCATGGGGACATTCTGAGAGAAATTCTAAGGCACCCTAGGGATGCAAAGAGAACAGAAAAATTAGAGTTGAGTTTCTCCTTTGTTCCAGTTCCAACAGACTTCAGAGTGATTACTCCTGAATTCATTTCAAATGGTTTTTGGAAGTCACTATCTCTTCAGTGGAGAGTTGTTATCAAAATCATTTGCTCACCCAGCAAAGCAGCAAAGCTTCCATTTCCAGGCTGTAACTGAAAAAAGCACAAAGAAGCCAGTAAGTGAAACATAAACAAGTTTAATGTACCAAAATGGAACATTACTTTCTTCCCTGCTATCGTTTTAATTGTTAAATTTAAAGTTTTCAGAGTGAGTCTCCATAAAATGTAATGAGCTCCTCAGCTGTTCCAGTCCATACCCATAAATGTGCATGCATTTTCATCTATATTTTATAAAAGGCAACTATTTTTGTTTTCTTCATCACTGTCTCCTGAGTTTCTCTTTCAACCCACAAAAGTGCTCTTTATGTCATCATTCCAAAGGCTTAAATAGTAGGAATCTGGCTCCTAGGAATGCCTGCCTGTGAACTTTCCAGATTTTTTTCCTGGCTTGTTCAGGGAGAGCACTGAGCTGCTGTAAGCATACCCAATGGTTTCATTCATTCACTTCCTGCTGAGTTCATTATTTCAGCCTTGAAGCTGAGGACAGTTCTAGCAAACAAAAGGAAAGCACCTAAGCTAGCTGATTTTGCAGTTATTGTACAGCTCGGTTGGCGGTAAAAGGCCCTTTGAGTCAACTTCAGGTTCCAAGCAGTCAGCTGGAGCATACCTGAGCTTTTACCTCAGGGATTGCGAGTGCAGTGTGGCAAGTGACAAAGTCAGCAGTAATCTCATAAATTCAGCTTATTGTTCAGAATACAACTGAGGTGCAGGATGAATAAATCATCTGAGACAAACAAAAGGTATGATCCTTGTATTGCTAACATGTACTTTGGTAAAGGGCCACCAAACCCAATCCTTGTTGTATAGTCCGAGATACTGGACTTTTTTTTAAGGTGATGCAACTGCTATCACATTACCAAAGTTGCTTTCACAAATGGAATCAGTGAAATTATGAAGGTCACTGCAATGTCATCTGTTTCTTCTCTTATTGTTGCTGTCAAGTCACAGCTGACTTATGGTAAACCTATAGGATTTTTAAAGCAAGAGACATTCAGAGGTGATTTGCTATTGCCTGCCTCCACCTCACAACCTTGGTATTTCTTAGAGGTCTCCCATCCAAATATTTGCCAGGGTTGACCTGGTTTAGTTTCTAAGATCTGAGAAAGATCAGGCTAGCCTGGAACTATAACAGGGCAGGGTCTTCTATTTCTATATGGTGCCAAATCATTAAAGAAATTCAGCACAGAGTAACCCTACAAGTGAAAAAATAATGGACATTTCCTCCCCTGCTAGCATTGCACTTCCTGGGAAAGAAAGAAAGAAAGAAAGAAAGAAAGAAAGAAAGAAAGAAAGAAAGAAAGAAAGAAAGAAAGAAAGAAAGAAAGAAAGAAAGAAAGAAAGAAAGAAAGAAATCACACAATTTCCCTTGACTATTCAGTTCCTTCTATCTGATATTCCTGAAGCAGAGGAGCAGAAACAAACAACAGGGAACAGGTCCAACTAGGGATGAAAAACTGCAGGTGGGACTTGGAGATCTCCTGAAAGGTGAGAACTCTAGCTTAGAGATCAGTTTTCATGGAGAAAATGGCAGCTTTGACTGGTATACTCCACACCATTATATCTAGAGCACCCCCCTTTCCCAAACCCCGCATTCCCTAGGCTCATCCCTAGATCTCGAGGCATTTTCCAGCCCAGAGCCAGCAACTTCAGGCCCTACCAATCTGCAACAGGTATGAAATGGGTCTGAGTGGTTGTGGGGAAGAATTATTTGCCATTCATTTGACTGGGAAACAAAAGTGTATTGGCATTTCTTTAGCAACAGGAACATCTAAATCAGGGCATGGGTTTGGGGTTTTGAAGATGCCAGAAGCATTTACAAGGAATTGCTAACCTCCAGGTAGAGTCTGGAGCTCTCTGGAAATTATAACTGATCTCCAGACTACAGAGATCAGTTTCTGTGGAGAATAATGGCTGCATTGGATGGTGAACTATATAGCATTATATCCTGCTGAGGTCCCTCCAGTCCCCAAATTTCAACTTTTATAAACTTCACCCCCAAATCTCCTGAAATTTCCCAACCCAAATTTAGTAATCTTAGGCCGTTTCCGCACGGCCACGCTTGGGGGGTGCATCGGCGTATATGACGCTGATGCACCCCCATGGGACCGTTCGTGCGAACGGTCCCAGTAAGGGCAGGGAAGATAGCGCAGCTTGTGCAGAGGCTAAGCCGTCGCCCGAACACCTTACTGTCCCTCTGACCTTCTGGCGCGTCCCCCAGGCCAGGGGACATGCCCCCCTGCCCTGCATGACAGCTCTGGAGTCGCAGGGCAGGGGGGCGTGTCCCCTGGCCTCGGCAACGCGCCGGAAGGTCAGAGGGATGGTAAGGCATTCAGGAAAGGGGGCAAAATGGCGTCTTCCAGCCGCTACCATTCGCACAGCAGCGGTTGGAAGCCACTGTTTCCAAAAAACCTCACTCAGGGAGCGAGGTTTGGAAACAGCAGCTTCGCGCCACACGGTAGCCGTGCAAACCCCTCCCCAGGGACATTGTTTTTAGCATCCCTAGGATGCTGTATTCCGCCCGTGCGGAAACAGCCTTACATTTACATCAAGGACAACACGAAGGAGTGAGAGCACACAAGGGGGAAGATGGAATATTGAGATGAAGAGCAATTCTGAAAATATAAACAAGTCAGGGAGATGCCAGGGAAGCTACAGGCAATCTTTCCAGCCCATCAGCCTCAGACCTTGTGATATACAGTTATGAGGCCCAACGCCCAGCTAAAAACAGAGGACAACGTCCAATTTTTGCAAAAAAAAAGTAAATATATTATATGTTATTAGGTATGTTGCAAAAAAATCCAAAAATCTCAGAACTGTTTTGATGCATGATAACAGCAGCTAGAATTTTTTAGACTATTTTAAGTATTATTTCATGTTTGTTATATTATTCTCTATTCTCTATTATGTTATTCTCTAATACAACTATCTGTATTAATTATATATTGTTTATTAGATTATTTACATGATCTATCATATGAGCAATTTCTTTTTTTTCAGCCCTTAGATGTAATTGTCATAACCCTTTTTCTTTATATCTGTTTTGTTTATATTTAAAGAAAATTAATTAAACTTTTTTTAAAAAAAAAACCTCTTCAGCTGGCTCCTAAAATGTAATGAACTTTACCAGTCATTCTCAAACTTTTTGCCATGAGAGAACCCTTGCCATAGTAGAATCAGAATCAGAAACCTTTAATGGCATTTTAAAAAACAAATGCAGGTCCAGTTGGTCCTCGTTACATATAACGATATTGAGATATAAAATATACATAATGATAGCTACTTCAAAAGGCATTATCCAAAAGGCTAATTCTCATTTTGCTGTTCCTCTTTTTTGTTCAGGGTATTTTAATTGAGATCTTTCAGGCCACTTCCACACATGCAGAATAATGCACTTTCAATCCACTTTCAATGTATTTTGCAGCTAGATTTTACTGTTTGAAATAGCAAAATCCACTTCACAATTGTGAAAGTGGATTGAAAGTGCATTATTCTGCATGGGCAAAGGGGCCTTAATCAGTATTTCAGCCAGAAATAGTACCACCAAGGCTGTTATCGTCTCATTCCTGTAAGCCAAAAAAGATTGGATAAGGGATCCATCTGATCTTTACTTTTCTTTGGTAATCAAAGGCCCAATTAGGTGGAAGTGAATTTCTTTGTGGAGTGAGCAGTTTAAGATGATATGTAACTTTGCATCTGGTGTGTCAGTGCCAGAAGGGCATAGCCTCTCCTGGAATGGAGCGTTGTCAGAATCTGCCTGTCATCACTGATGAGGGGAAGGCATTTAGCCTTGCTGGAGAAAATGCTCTGCTTTGTAAAGACAGTTGTTTAATGAGGTCAAATAATTTGCCCTCAAGTCATACTTTACTGGTATGCCTAAAATACCCACGAACATATCCTTGGCATGTATGGCAGCAGTATCTGCCTTTCAGGGTCAAGAAGTCTTTGTTTAATTGTTCAGAAAACTAAAGATTCACCACTGGTTGCCAGATCATCCAAGGCTATTCCCAACCTGCCTATTTTATTGCAGATTATTTCTGACCATTGGGTAAATTTTGGATCTTCTAACATATAAGTGATAAGGTTGTCCCATTTGTTCCTATAGTGGATTTTCTACCAGTATCCAATTGTTGTAATCCACACCTTGGTCTCCAGTAGTTGTTGGCCAGATTCCACACAAGGGCCATGTAGCTGACATAATTTAGGTATGCTCATAATTCGTCTTAAGAGAATTGTTCTAAGTCTCTGTGGTGTGTTTGTAGACAGACCAGGATGCGGTACAGTAGTTGTGTGATGATCTTAGCATTAAATACTTGGAACGCTGCTGGAATTAGTGGATTGCCTTTATGGTGAAAAAACACACCGAGGCTGAGCATCTGGTTTGTGTGATTGCATGTTATTGGTGAACGGATCATTTGAGGTTAGCTTGGAAGATTAGCCCCAGATAGTTAAAGGATTTAACTTGTTCCACAAAAAATAAATTCCCACTTTCTAGCTAAGGTGTCTTCATTTAAAGAATATCATAACTTTTGGTTTATCAAAGCTGATTGTTAGAGAATTAAATTGACAGGGTTAGTAAAAGGCTCGAAGGTACCGGCCGAGTTCTAGAGAGTTTCTCTGTGTCAGAGTAAGGGAGTAGGAGGTCCTTGCCATAGTGATTTTTCAGCTAAGGAAATAGTACATGTCAGTTCTGGAATGCCTGTGCCTTGCAGAGGATTATGGGCAGTGGCGTAGCACCAAAGGAATGGGGGGACGCGACGCACCAGGCATATGCCCCTTTGCGGGCATGGCAAGGATGTGGAGGGGGTGTTCTGAGGCAGAGGCAGACGGGGGTGTGGCAGGGGCATCACAGGGCCATGACCAGACCCATTGTGGACTGCTCTTTAAAACATGCCTAACACCTCCTTCAGGGAGAGATTAATTGTGGCAGTCAGCTGTCTTTTACATAATTTTTTGTTGACATTCCTAATCTTTTCAGCAAGGAACTCCTGACAAGTTTCTGAGGGACTTCAGGATTCCTCAGAAGACAGTGTGGAAAGCATACATGGTATATTACATTAAGAATGAAATTCTATGAACACATTCTAAAGAATAAGCACCACTGAATGATGCTGAACAGGATTATGAGATGATTTGCTTGAGACTGCATTGCAAATAGCCTGGAGAGTGTGAATGGCATGTGGAAGCACTCTCAAGACACAGATATCTGCTTCAAGGTACCTGTGAATATGTATTATCAGAGGCTTTCACGGCCAGATTCAACTGGTTGTGGTGGGTTCCGGGGTGTGTGGCCGTGGTCTGGTGGATCTTGTTCCTAACATTTTGCCTGCATCTGTGGCTGGCATCTTCAGAGGTATCACAGAGGTATCACAGAGGGAAGTCTGTTACACACTTTGTCTAGTGAGAAGGGAATGTTTAGTGGAGTATATATTGTCCATGTCCCAGGGTGGGGAACCAATCAGTAAGTGTTTGGGTTGAACCTGCTATGCAAAGATTTGGTTGATAGTACTGTATTGCAGGTGGGGATTTTCAGTCCAAGGAGTGATTCACATTTTCATGCCCTGCAGCAACAGTATTGGTGAATGCAAATCCTGTGTTTGGATGGAGTCCATTGTTCATGAATTTAGCATGCCCTTGGGGTTTGCTTTTGGTGTTTTTAAGTACTGGTAGCCAAGCTTTGTGACTGTAAATAGTCACTGTGCTCCAGAAAGGAAATTAATTTTGTGAATATATTCTCATCAGCTGTTGAGACTTGATGGCAGCTGCTTATGTTCAAGCCAGACAAAATGTTACACAGGTAAGGCTGGTTGCCTCCTACCTCAAGTCTAGGGCTATCCTCCTTTGAAAAATAATATAATGTATCTATTTGGCTTCAGATGAGTAGCTATGTTGGTCTGAAGCAGCAGAAAAAAATGGAATCCATAAGGCCAACAAAGTTTTATTCTTGGTATAAGCTTTTGTGTGCATACACACTTCTTCAGGTACTAAATGTCTTTTTTTAATGAATATTTCAGTTCATCACAAAACTATTTTGTGCAAACAGTAAAACAGAAAATTAAAACACATGCAGTAATTTAGTAGTAGGTACTAAATTGCTAATATTAACAGCATTATTAACATTAGTACAACAGTCTCATTTCTAAATTATTTTGAATAGCTCAATCGCAATTTTATATTTCAACCTACTATCCAAAATCTACATGTTCATATACCTAAATCATGGAAATAAAATTTACCTAGCAAGCTGCTACCATCTGGTGTATATTTTTTTCAAAATACAAAACACTAACTCATTAAACAGAGACTAAAGGATGATTGACATTTGCATGCAGATTGCTAGAAGACTTATCAGTCTATAACTGGAAGATAAACACGTGAACTACCTCCACTGAAACATACTGTATTTGCATTATGACTTGCAAGTCTGCCCTATGGCATAAAGTCCAAGATGAATGTTTACACAGATTTAGCATCAACTGCTAAATATAACAGGAACATTAGAAGTGCCCTGCTGGATTATACCAGTTGTCTTTTAGGCCAGCATCGCATTTTACACAGCATGAAAGCCAAAGTCTTCCCTTAATCTTGCTGCCTAGCGAGGAGGAGTGAGGGGAAACTGTGCCTGGGGCACACGCACGCCCTGCACCCCTGCCACAGCGCCGCTCACCCCCACCCAGCCCCCAGAACATCCCAGAACACCCCTGACATGCCCCCTCCATGGTCCAACCACACCTCCACCGCGGCTCCAACCAGGGCATCGCACCTTCCCTGCCCTGTGGGTGCTACACCACTGCTGCCTACCACTAGCATTCAGAGATTCATTGCTTCTGAATGTCAAGGTTCCTTCTAGTCTCTGTGGCTAGTAGCCACTGATGGATATACTCTCCATAAATATGCCTAACTTCTTCAGAAAGTGAAATAACTGAAAATCATGTATGTCCATAATGCATGTTTTAGTTATGAAAAGGCCAGTCTTAGATCACATGGTACATCAGGAAAGAATATTTTGGGGGTTCCCACACACCCATTTGTTCAGTTTTGAAGGTTTTATTTTTCCCAGTTTTGATATATGATTTGTAGCATGGTGTATCTCTACCATGCAGGACGGTCTATGAACATTTTGTCAAGGTGGGTTTGATGCTTAGTGTTCTCACATGTTTAATTATTTTCATGGCATTTGTGATATCCTGGAAGCATACACCATTTGTTGAACAGGCACCACTGTTGTAAATTTTCCTGTAAGTTCTTTGAAGGCTGGGAACAAATAGTGATGCCAGAGTGCTTCCAGTTCTATAACCTGTTTGAACTATACCTTTTATCTGTAGAGAGGATAGCTGAATCAACAGCAATAGGCATTCCCTGCATCTGGTTCTCTCCCACAGCAGGCCTGGTCACCCAGGCAATTATCTGACACAGCAATCTTAACAGATTCACTGTCCTTTAAATCACTGGATTTAAAAAGTTTATTTAGGATTATGTTGTAATAAGTCACCTGACCCAGATCCAGTCCTAGATGAAAACTAGCTATTCCAAGAGCCACAAAAGATCATACTGTGTCGCGACCCACAGGTTGAGAACCACTGCTGTAAAATGTAATCTGACTCTTGGGAAAGGATGGGCTGGTGTGGGTGGAATCCTGTGTGTGAGAGAGGATCCAACCTAGTGGCTAGTCAACACAAATATGTTTGTGCCTACAAACGCATAGAAAAGTCTAACTATTCTCTGAAGTAATAACCGGTTTAAATTTTTGTGCCTTGGTCAAGTTTCTGGAGACCTGTTCTACTGGTTTATTCCTATAAAAACCAGCCAGTAAACAAATACATCTCCTTAGTTGTTTATATATTAATCCAGCCTCAGTGGGCTCAGTAATCTCCTAGTGTACCACAAAATTTACCTCATGCAGCAAACTCAAAGGCTAACTTTAAAACACCTAGAAACTATGGGGACGGTTTATAGTTCAAATCAAATTTGGATCTCAAAAATCAGTAGGGGAAAAAAGGCGTGTCATAAATTGGTGCCCTAGTGGTGGGATTCAGACACAAAGTTTCACAAACTGTTTCCCGAGGTGGTAAAATATAAGGATATAAATATTTAATAAAATTAGCGAGGTAAAAGTTTTGTCAAAATGCCTCTTAAGCACTTGGGAGAACTGAAGCTGAGCTAATGGCTACAGGGGATAGCGCAGAAACAGAGGTCATTGTGGATATTGACCAAGTAGAGATATGTAAGATAAAGCAGAAATGAAAAGCAGACAGAGAGCTTGACTAGAATTGCACAGTTGACTAGAATTGCACAAGAAAGGGAAGAGAGAAAAGCCCGTAGAGAAACAGAATTAAAACAAAAGGCTAGAAAATTAAGAGAAAGAGAAATGCAAAGACAGCATGAAATTCAGTTAAGTTTTAAATGGAAGGATTATGCTGAAGGGCTGAGCTGGAAAATACTAGGCTAAATGGTGAAGCCTGCTACATTTCTAAAGTTTCAAAAAGGAGACAGTACTGAAGCTTTTTTGTTGTTGGCTTTGAAAGGGCTTTTTTTTCCCTTTGGTGGTTATTCTGTTATTTCACTTCCTCATATTACCCCTTTCCCTAGTTTCTTTTCTCCCTCCAACTTTCATTCTCAGCATTTCCATTTGCACAGTGCAGCAGTGTCCTGCCCACTAAACCCGTTGGGGCTCAGTTGTCCTAGAACAGCAGATAAATAAAAGTGGACCCTTGACTATTAGAGTTGCTAGTTGCATTTTGAAACTTGTCTCTTAAAAATAGCTTCTTTGTGTCATTATAAACAAGAACTATGCTAAGATGGAAAGGAATCATTCTGCATGCCATCTGCGTAGTGCTAATTATACATACTGTTGTTATTTGTCAGGATAAGATATTTCGGAATGATATCTGTGAGCCATCTGCCAACTGCCTTATTCACATTCTTCATATCACCCGCAAAAGCTTCCCCCTACAAGGCTTAGGTAACCATCTGCAGTTTGCTAGAGTGGCTAAATGAGAAACAGCTTTCTCCAAATGCATTGTAGATGTGGCGTGCAACAAGGTTCTCTCTTAATTGGTTATTTGGAGTTGTTTATATCTATCACTTTCTAAACAAGCATGTGATTGTTAATTATTGAGTACTACTTAGCTAAAAAGGTTTCTTTAGATTGCATGTGCTATTTATATTTATACAATTTTAATGAATAAATTACCAAAGGATTAGTGAGGGGCTATTTATGTTTAGTTATTTGCTAGGTATAAAATTTTGTTCTATGATTCACCCATCTCTTCTTTTGCCATCTGAAGAGGGGAGAATGAGCCCGAGGGTACAGAAAGACAACACAGACAACCACCTTGAGTGGAATAAAATTTGGCCACAGTCTGTTTATTGGTATGCTGGCTGAAGGAAGCAGAGGCACAGCATAGGGGATGGATCCGGCACTGATATGCTGTCCCCCAATGACTACTGGGCAGTACGTCTGCTGTCCCCCAGTAATAACCTTCCTCCAATCTGAAGCATGGGGGAAAACCAATACCCAGAGCAGCAAGATAGTGGGAGCCATCTGGGCGCTGGCCTATGAATAAACTTTCCTTGCCACCCACCTAGGCATGTGTTACACATGCTCGCTACTACCCCCCAGGCCTCTTATGGAGGCTGCCACCAAAAGGGGAAGCCGGCAGACAGACTCTCCCCCCCCCCCCGAAACAAATCAATCCCCATATTCAACCTACCAGGCTGTGACAGATGAATGTAAATAACAAAGTTCAACAAACAATAGGGCAACACTACAAGGTCAGAAAAACAAGGGAGGGAGAGTGGGAGAAGCTGTCATAGCTCGAGCGGAAGAGAGGCACGGAAAGGCCCGGCCTGCCCTTATAAGGCCACAACCCTGCCCCTTCCACCTGCACCACATGCTCACACCAGGAGCGTAATGGCCCAGTCTGCTGGGATGCCAGCACTGAGCTCACCCCTCTCATCCATGTTTTCTCAATAGTCTGCTCCAGATTCTGATACATTCTCTAGAGCAGTGTTTCCCAAATGGTGGGTTGTGACCTGGCACTGGGTTACAAAAGCAAAATGCTGGGTCAGCTACTGTCCAGGCCTGAGGCCGACCAACTTGACCCTGCCCTTGCTCACATGGCACCACCCACCTGAAGCCGAACCAGCTGGAATGATGCATCAGCTTCAGGGCTCCTCCCTGGCCAGCCGACCTCCAAGAAAGGGGCTGGGAATGGAGCCACAACTCACGGCAGACGCTGGTGCTGCAAGGGACATGGGAGCAGAAACGCCACCCTGGAAAGCCTCCCTGACACCGCTGGGTGCAGATGAGGCCTGGCGTGGGGCTGCGCTCACCCCTGCTGAGCCAGCACAGGCAGCCGCATGATGGGACATGGCCTTGTTAAAATTGGCCATGCCCACCCCAGGGGTGGAGCTGGTGACTGGGGGTGGGCATGTACTCCGAGTAGGAGTACAAACACCAGGGAAAAGGGATAAAAGGGCAAACGAGGGAAAGCATGGGGTGGGTGAAGAAGGAGGTGGAGAGGTGGTTAGTGGCGAGCAGCATGGCAGAGGAGAGAGCAGAGTGAAGGAGTCGGAGGGGAGGAACAACTGGAGCACAGGGACATTCAAATTTGTTTTACTAATAAATAGGCCATAAAAATCTTAGTGGGTCCTTAGTGCCATGGGGGGGGAGGAGTTTGGGAAACACTGCTTTAGAGAATGGGCGCAGGAAATGATCCAAAGCCACGCAGCTCAGGAAGTTCTACTGATAAAGTGACAACAGCTCTCACCTTGTAAGCTGCTTGGAAGCCTTGGGAGCAATGTGTGAGGGGGTATGGGTGATCAATGGAAAAAGCCATGCTGCCTTGTCATTCAATTTGCCCATTTTTCTTTGCTAACATGGACTTCATTGCCAAAACCCTTACGCTGGAATTATCCAATCAAGAATACCAGCTATTGTTTTAAAAGCTTGTTATATTTTTTAACTTTGAATCAATCAGTATTTATTTAAAAGCAGGCAGGAGAATCCACTGTTAACTTCTGAGGCATGATTACAAACACTTTCTGAGCTTATTGTCAAAATCTGGAAAATCACTCACTTTTGCATAATAAAAAAAAGTAAATTTGGGAAAGGGAATTTAGCGTTTGCTATGTTATTTATTTATTTAATGCATTTATACCCTGCCATTCCTCCAATGGCGACCTAAAGTGGCTTACATCATTCTCCTTACTTTCATGTTATTCTCACAACAATCCTGTGAGGTAGGTGAAGCTGAGAGTGTGTGATTGGCCCAAGATCACCCAGTGAACTTCCATGGTTTGTGTGTGGATTTGAACTCATGTCTCCCAGGATTTTCATCAATAAACAAATTATGGGGGAGGGAAAGAAGAGGCCTTTACCCTCCCCCCTTCATTGGTGAGATGCACACTATGACCAAATTCCCACTGAAAATTTAATCTAGATACAACCAAGTTTCAAAAGAATCAGCACCTTTTCATCCAGGTTCCAACATCCTCACTGCAGCATGTTTCTAGTGAAGAAATCTAGGCCTGCCCCCTGGGGGAAGGGGGGTGCCTGCTGTCAGGGGTGCAATTATTAAGCTAGCAGCACCAAAATTTCAGAGTATCTTTAGGAGACCCTCCTGATGATACCACCCAGGTTTTGTGAAGTTTCGTTCATGGGGGGCCAAAGTTATGGACCCTCAAATACCTCAAAGCCCCCATCTCCTATTAGCTCCCATTGGAGTGTTTTTTTTTGAAAAGGTGCATATACAAGCAGGTCCAGGAAAATCCCATGATAAGGATGGGGGGTGCCAGAAATGGGACTGATCTGTGTTCCGCAGTTCGGCTGTGAGGAGATCTCCAGGAAACCTGGATATTTCAGTTGACTATCCCAGGATTAATCGCAAGTGGGAATTTGCCCTATGCTTAATATGGGTATTTTTGAATGATGAGTCAGAAAACTTGCAAGAATGCACCAAACTTGTTTAGGGAAAAGGAGGTTCCTAGGGTGGATGAAAAAATATTTTCTGGAATGGAGCAGGCGAAGCAAGCACCCATGTTCTAATGAGACTTATTTGTTGGTATGCCTTTGAAAAGGAGAAGCCAGTCTTTGTGTAGGATGCCTGAATAGATGATTGTATATACAAATTCAACACTGTCTTGAACATCAGGCTTTTGGGGGGAAGTGGGGGTCACAGACTGCATTATTTTGAAGTATTAGTGGGAAGAGGCCTTTTTTTAAAAAAAAAAGTTTTTCCTATTTTAAAACATGCAAGTAAAAAGTTAGCATGTTAGAGTAAGATTCTAGCCCCTCCACTAGATGAGGTGCTCGCTTTCTTCATGGGAGTATTCCATTATAGTTATCCCTGACTTGCAGACTATATGTAATATAAGGGGTTGCCATTTTGTACCCCCCCACCCCCCACTCCACCCGAAATGAAGATCCAGCCCTGGTAATTTAAACCCTCTTTGAATAAATATCTTCTCATATGTACAGCTGGATGCATGCAAGAGGATTCCCAAACCAATACACCCCTTCCTGTACACACAGAATTGTGCAGGCACACTGCTGTGTACAGACAAGAAGATCAAGTGTGTCTTTCTTTCGTGATTGTTCATTATACAACTTTAGATCCACCTTTACAGCTGAAAGTTCTCTGGACAACGTATACAAAAAGGGACAAAAATAGCAAAGGTAATGCCAAAACTACAATATCATGAAGTCAGCAGAGAATTTATAGCAGGCACAGAAACGAAACAAAAAATTCAATGAATGCCTTTTGGAAAAAGGAACGCAGTAGATAAATGCCATTGGCTGAGTGCATGAGAACAAAGCAGACACGTAAAGGACCAGGGAAAATCAATGTGATGTGGTTATCTATGAAAATAAAATGGATAGGAAAAGACTCAGAGATTGGCACAGATTCCAGTTTCCAATACCTTTAATGGCATGGCACAGACTCCAATAAGTTAGGAATCTTAAGTGAAACAAAATGAAACAAAAATTACATTTTCCCTAGGCCATCCCTGGTTCCATGCAATCAAACATGTATTGCAAGGTTTGTTCTGGGAACTTAATCCTATGAATATACACATCCAATTTGGATCAAGGTCATGGTGACTGAGGACAGGGAGCTTGAGCCTTCCCTCATTCCAATCTGAAACAGCCCGAGGAACTAATAGGAAAACCTAGGTGTACACTACTGACCTGTGTGGACTCCGCAACAGGGAAAATATACCCCTCAGGCCCATTTCTGGCTGAGAAACAAGCAAAGAAGAAGAAGAAGAGTTTGGATTTATATCTCCCCTTTCTCTCCTGTAAGGAAACTCAGAGGCTTACAAACTCCTTTCCCTTCCCCCCCCCCCCATCCACAACAAACACCCTATGAGGTGGGTGGGGTTGAGAGAGCTCTGAAAAACTGTGACTAGCCCAAGGTCTCCCAGATGGCATGTGTTGGAGTGCACAAGCTAATCTGGTTCAGCAGATAAACCTCCACAGCTCAAATGGCTGAGCAGGGAATCAAACCTGGTTCTCCAGATTAGAGTGCAGATTAGAGGAAGGTTGAAGACCCTCTGCCCACATGCCGTGGTTGTGCTAACAGATACACCATTGTATGCCTGCAATTAAGTTCTTAGCACAGAATTCACAATATGTGTTCAGTTGAACAGACCTGGAGAAGATCCATACTCCCAGTCATGTTGAAGTGATATATTTTCTAGTTGCAAATAAATGACTGTGGCTCAGGGCAGTTTGCTATGGAGGCAACAAGAGAAAAGATTTCACGCTAAGCAATTCCTAGCACGAAAATAATTGAAAGTGGTGTCACACATCGTTGTGACACACCAGACTACCTGAAGTTAGAGGTTGGCTGGCTCTTAGAATTACAGCTGATTTCCAAACTACAGAGATCTCTGCCTTGGATAAAATGGAAGCTACAGAGGGCACTCTCTGCGGTATACAATAGATTTTAGGTGCAATCCCTTTCCAAATTCCTTCCTCCACAGGTCACATCCCCAAATCTCCAAGAATTCCCCTAGCCACAGTTGGCAACTCTTCTTGTAGCAACCCCCCAAAGTCTATGGTTTTACAGTTTGGTGGGTGGCATTGCTAGAGAGCTGTGGCAGCACGTGATGTCACTCCCATTTTCTACCACTGCTGCACTGGGTTGCAATGGAGGAATGGTGGGGGGGAGGTCTCTCGCTGTCGCCATAGATGTGGCCCCTGTTTCATGGAAAACAGGGATTAGGATCTATCTCTCGCTAGGTCTAATCCAGTATTCTAACAGCTACACCCCACATGCTTAAAAAATACTGGAATGTACCTTTTCCAAATAGAAACCTTGAATTATCCCTGACCAAGAGAAATCCTTCTTGCACAAAGAAAACTAACAGATCAAGGAGGAGGGCAGCATAGGATTGCCAGGGAAAAGGCAGGTGCACTCACATTGCAAAACTGTGTGCAATCATGACTTCCTTCTGTACATCCATGTGGAATAAACAGATTACAGTCTAGATGTTTATTCTGTGCACAGAAGTACAACTCTATAGGAAATGTATCACTGCTGAATGGGTCCTCGGGGAAAGCAGGCAAGATGTTGCAGAATCTAGTGTGTAGGATAAATACTAAAAGCAGACCAAATAAATGTTTGTTCAAGGGCTCTTGGGAACACAGGCATGATATATCTACAATTTTGTTGAAAACATGTTCTTCAATCATCAAAAAGCTCCAGGTAGTCCCTTCTTGAATCCCAAACTCTGAGAGGCTTGCAAGTTTTCACAGATGATCCCTTATGTGCTCAGGGACCATTAATCTCAACTGAAGCGCTCACCCAGGTACCAAAGCACATAAGTTATTCCTTCATTGTCATCTTAGAGAACAAAAGCCAGTATCCAAATCACAATCTATGTTGGTCTAATTGACCACCAAGGTGAACTGGATTTGGCAATATACGTTTTTACAGGACCTTCCTTCACTGCAGCTCTATTCTTCAGTTTCCATACATACACACTCTCGCCGCTAGGATGATACTGCCTTGGCAACTGCCAGGAGATATGGGGACAGTACCTGGGGAGTGTGGAATCCAGGGAGGATATGGTGTCACTTCTGGGTGATGCTCTAGAAATTTTCCCCAAATCTCTATGGCAAAGACCATAAAGGCTATGTGGAATTTCTAGAGTTTAATAATGGGGGGCATTTTTTCCTGCTTCTCAATTTCTCAGTTATAGGAGAGGGGGTTGAGGATAGTGAATTCCCAGCCAGGCCCAGACAGCTAGGAATCTATCACCACATGCACCTTTATACAAAGAAGATGCTCTACTCCTAACCCATCATGGCCTTGTTTCCCCTCTTATGGTTTCCTTCTCTCTGCATTGTAGTTCATTTGCAGGGAGCAGAGTGTGAGTTTTTTGTATTCCTTTTATACTTATTATAAGTGTCAGCAGGCCTAAAAGGAACAACAAACTCAAATATTGCAGGGGTCTTCAGAGTCAACTGGATTGAGGGCCCAGAGGAAACAGACAAATACAAAGAATTTATTTAAGACATTTTGATCTTCTTCCAAGACACATGGGGCTATTTACATTGATACTGGGCCTTTCCCCACTTCCCTTAAGCCCCGCGCTACTCGAGGAGAGTAGCGCGGGGTCCCTCGGCACTCCCCACTGAGAGGGGCGGCGACAGCGCAGCTGCCCCGAAGCTGCTGCTGTCGCGCCCCTCAGCGCACAGCATCCCAGGCGCTCTTCTCAACGGCGCCTTTTGATGGCCCCGCGCAGAGCGCGGGGTCGTGGGGACGGCCGGCCGCACGCCTGGGATGCTGCGCGCTGAGAACAGCGCGCGGCATAGAGGGGAAGGACGAAAGTGGGGAAAGGCCCACTGTTACCCCCTCTACTTTTTCCTCACAATATTCATATGAGCTAGGTTAGGCTGAGAGAGAGCCCAACGCCACCCACTGAGCTTTATAGCAAACTGGCATTTGAACCTAGGTTTCCCAGGTCCTAGTCTGCTACTTTATCCACTACACCACATTGTCTGTCATGTACTCTGCTTCCTCCACTGCCTTCAGGCACTGGAAGATAGCTTAAGTGTCTGGTTGGGTGTAGGCTTTCCACTCGTCTGTGGCCTTGGCAGGTACACAACTATGCTCACCAGTGTCATTCCTCCACTAGATTGGGACCGGGGGCGGTGGGGAGGTTACCATGCATATGTTTGCCTCATCTAGTTCAGGAACGATGCTCAGTGTATAATTGTAACTGCTGAATGGGAAACCAATCTTCATAAATCACTTTTCAGGCAAAACCAAGCTGCTGAGGTTGACCCATTTTATTTCTGAATCACAGCCAGAGAGCAGCATGCTCAAGACAGAGTTGCATTCTGCCTGACCCAGAAAAAAACTTGGGTCAGCTGTAGCAGTCAGGGAATAATAAAATGCCATACCTGTGCAGTACTATGGAAACATGCATCCCCAGTGTGTGCTGTGTAAGATCATAACCTTGTTCTGCTTCACCTCAGCTGCCACAGTTTTCTTATCTTCATTGAATCACAGACTTGTAAGTAATCAAAATACTATTTTGTCCATGCCACACAGCATTCCTCCAAAGACCACCAACTTACATAATACAAATATATAGGCAACTATCTTACAGCATAGCAGACCAATGCTGTGAAGACTTAGCTGCACGTCCTCATTTCTGTCACCCTGACAAAAAGTAACTATGGCTGGGTTGAAGAAGGCAAAGCATGTCAGTGGTCATAGTCTCAATATATAGTCCCACCCCTGATAAGATAAGAAAGTGCTGGAAAGGGCTACAGAATCCAATCAATAACTAACATACCCACGCTCCTCCTGAGGAGATCCAACTGAGATGAGCAGTCTTTTATGATGCTTCCAATGCCACATCACACATTTGACTCATGTTCAGTTTGTGGTCTACTAAGACTCCCAGATCCCTTTCACATGTGCTGTTGTCAAGCCAGGTGTCATCCATCCTATATCTGTACATTTCATTTTTTCTACCTGTGTATCTTACATGTATTTGTGTTGAAATTCATTTTGTTAGTTTTGGCCCAGCTCTCTAATCTGTCCAGGTCATTTTGAATTCTGACCCTGTCTTCTGAGGTATTAGCTACCCCTCCTAATTTGAAGCATTTGAAGGAAGGGTGGAATAAAAATTGGATAGACAGGCAAACAGACAGACAGTTGTAACCAAATGGGCAGCTGTGAGGACAATGAAGGCTTCAACATTACCCCATGGATTATAGGTGGGCGTATCTTCTCTTTCCTCTGCACCCTGCTTGTTGGTAGGGTTGCCAACTCCAGCTTGAGAGATTCATGGAGATTTGGAGGCTGTGCTTCGGGAGGGAAAGCAACTCAGCGGAGATGTGGTGCCATAGACTCCACGCTCCAAGACAGCCATTTCCTCCAAATGAACTGATATTTGTAGTCTCAAGACCACTTGTAAGACTTGGAGAACTCCAGGACTGCCCTGGAGGTTGGTAACCCTGTTTGTGGGCCTTATCAATATGCCTAACGTGACCCTTCAGGAAACAGGATATTATAGTAAGTGGGTCAGTGACCTGATCCTGCAGAGTTTCTCTTATAGCATCAAGTAATCAAGTAATCACAGTTCAAATGCTGTGCCAGTGTGAACCTATGCTGGGGATAATTAGGAAAGGAATTGAGAATAAAACTACAAAGACTGTCATGCCCTTATATAAAGCAGTGGTGCGACTGCACTTGGAGTACTGTGTTCAGTTCTGGTTGCCACATCTCAAAAAGGATATTGAAGAGATAGAAAAAGTGCAGAGAAGGGCAACGAGGATGATTGAGGGACTGGAGCACCTTCCTTATGAGGAGAGGCTGCAGCATTTGGGACTCTTTAGTTTGGAGAGGAGACGTCTGAGGGGGGATATGTTCGAAGTCTATAAAATTATGCATGGAGGTAGAAAAAATGTTGGATGAGAGAAATTTTTCTACTCTTTCTCACAATACTACTAGAACCAGGGGCATTCATTTGTGAAAAATGCTGGGGGAAGAATTGGGACTAATAAAAGGAAACACTTCTTCACGCAATGTGTGATTGGTGTTTGGAATATGCTGCCACAGGAAGTGGTGATGGCCACTAACCTGGATAGCTTTAAAAGGGGCTTGGACATATTTATGGAGGAGAAGTCGATTTATGGCTACCAATCTTGATCCTCTTTGATCTGAGATTGCAAATGCCTTAACAGTCCAGGTGCTCGGGAGCAACAGCTGCAGAAGACCATTGCTTTCACCTCCTGCATGTGAGCTCCCAAAGGCACCTGGTGGACCACTGCGAGTAGCAGAGAGCTGGACTAGATGGATTCTGGTCTGATCCATCTGGCTTGTTCTTATGTTCTTATGCTCCATTGCCTCTCACTAAGTGGAGGAAAGGATGAAATCTTTCATACCATTGAACTGCTTTCAGGGATTCTTCCTGTGCAATCCTATGCCCAGTAAGCCCAGTTCGCACCCATTGATTTCAATGGTCTTACACTGGAGTCCCTCTGCTTAGGGTTTCATAGTTAATCACATAAAACTGTGTGCTAAGAGAAAACCTCAGGCTTTAGCAATTAAAAAAATAACTCTCCTCAGCTATTATCAGATTGTTTTGCTTTTCTCCTTCCTACCTTCCTATTATCATCTTTCTGCATGAAATGATGGTGAAATAGTGAAGCAGAATCTTGTTTTCTTCTCAGTTTTTCCTACTGCATTTTTAATCAGATGGTTAGCAGGATCTCATTAGTGTGCTGGTGTGAAGTAGTTGGCCTAATATTTCCTGTGAATCTTTACTTTGAATATCTCATTTCTGGGAGCAAATTTCCTGCACAGAGAACAAGGAGAGGTATTTGCTTCATTAATTTAACCTGCCCCACATCTAATGCCAAGCAGCACAGCCAGAGCTTGATAAGAACAGCAAAAACAGGAGAGCAGACCCCACCCTCCATTGCTAGATTTACCTAATGCTTTTAGGGGTTTTTTTTAGAAAAGATACCACTATTTGTATATAAGACTGTGCCTATTCCCATTCATTTTCCCTTTAGGACTTGGCCAAGCCCCTTTCCCCACAAAAAAACCAGTGTGAGTTCTCAGTACCAGTGTGTAGTGTCCCCAAAACAAGCCCTGATTGTACCATTTCACACTACAAGTGTGGTCGTGGCTCATTTAGTGCTTCGTCACATAAAATACTCACTACTATCCCCAAATACTAGCAGGTCAGGGGAAGTATTAGCCTAGAACCATTTTCCTGGCACACTAGTTGTACTCATGTCTTCAGTGTGGAAGAGAATTTAAGCTTTTGATTCACAATCAACCAGACATGCCAGACATGCCTGGATAGGTGATCTGGATTTGGGTAGGTGATCTCCTGATAGTCTGGAAAAAAATAATGGGGTGGGTGGGTGAGGGAATGATGTATTGTAGCATTTTGTAGAACATTTCTTCTAACTCTTATCCTTCCTCCAAAGCTCCTGGGGGCGGCAAGTGGAAACCTAGCCTCTCTGCCAGCAACAATATGAAATGGAAGAGCTTGGCAACAGTTTCTGTTCATCTAGTCCAGGAGTTCCCCACCTGGGGAGCCTGCAGTATCTATACTGTTTCTGGCTCATCTTGTATACTGAGCCTGCAGGGGATGCAAGATAGAACTGCAGGGGGTGCAAAAAAGAGTGGCTGGGGTCCCTTAGTGATGAGTCACACATCATCACTCAGCCTGGATGCACAGTACAAACTTGTCTCATAATTATCATGAGCGTTGGGGAATAAGAGAGTAGCCTCATACGTCAAGTTGCATCTACCTGATAATTTATCTTGGCATAATGCAGATTGCATCATAATTTAATATCTGAAAGAATATTTCTCTTGATACTGTCCTATAGGCATGTTTGATTGAGTGAGGTGGTCATCCCTGACTTACAGCCCAATCCAGAGGGGACGAAAGGGCTTGAGGGAGTGGCATGGCTTTGCACTGGTGTGTTTGCCCTCCCCAGGACATTTACCCCAGACAAGGCAGATGCACTGACAGCTACCCACCCCTCAGCCTCACTGCTGCCAAACCCAGAAGCTCAGGCCATGGTAGGGCAGTCCAGGCCATGGCATCCCAATCAGACACCAGTGGAGGAAGGTGTGCTGGGGTGTTTCAGGGTGCAGCTGACATTAGTCAGCTCCCAACTAGGGTTTATGGCCAAGAGCACAATGCCCTGACTCTCAAACGTACACCACCCTTTGGGTGGCATAAGTCCTATAAGACCTCAGAGGACTTTCTGGTGGCTGGTGGCTGGTGTCACTGCATCTGGTGGCTGGTGGCTGCATCTTTTGCTGCATCCTGGCATGAGAGCTTGGGATGGGGCTGTTAGTTTTTCTCATATTAGCTCATATGTGTGAGGAGAAAGCATATAGGGAAGCTCCATAACTGTGTTGAATAGGTCTACATGCACAGCAACCATGAGGGCAAATTAGAGGATCATCCCCATTAGGAACAGATCAAATCTAAATTGGGTAGGGCTCGTCTTTCAGCACTGCAATTTCTAGAGATATTTTCACAGACTAGTGTATTGTATCTTACAGCGCAATCCAGTTGGGGGGAAGCACTGTGGAAGCCAGAGGTGGCATGGCAAAAGCAGTGCCCCACAGCCTCCAAAGGGGTTTCAGGTGGCACAGAAGGAAGGGACAACAAAAAAACCTCCCACTGCCCAAATTACTCTATAGGCCACACATGCTTACACCACGTTTGTGCAGTATACGTCTTCAGGCCCAGGTGCTAATGTTCCAGACTGGAACACCAATGGAAGCCGACTAATGTCAGCTCCAACCCTGGGGATGCCCTGTCCTGCCCCCCGCCCCTGCTGCTGACCACCAAGTGGGTGCCAGCGCTGCTGCATAGCAGCTCTGACTTCCAGGTTTTGCCACAGTAGAGCTGAGGGTCTGCAAGCCAGCAATGCCTTTGCCCCCTCTGCTGGTGGGGGTGCCCCTTGTAGCAGCAGGAGAGGCAAATGGATCAGCATGGCCCTCCACTGCTCCCTATGAGCATTCTCCCCCACCCCCCATCCCCGATCTGGATTGGGCTGTCAGTTTCCTGAGTGGAAAAATGCTGAAAACTGGCAAAGGCATATTTGCTGCTAGAAAGGAGTTGAAAGGGTTTGTTTATTCAATCCAGTATATATTTTTCACATCAAGGTTTCTGGTTTAGCGGCATGTCAATGCTTGGTCAACCCTTAAGACATTGGACTTTTTAAACACAACACTAAAAACAGCATAACAAAGATGTGAATCATGAGTTTTGATGCTCAAGGTGTTGAGCTGTACTGAGAGCAGCAGGTAGGAAAAAAAACTTCACCTATAGTGCAACTATCAAGTCAGTGGTTTTCACCCACCTTTCTTAATTGAAGTTATGGTTTATTATATATAGACATTTAACAGTTGTATGTTGGAGATGTGGTTAGGGATATGCAGATTTGATACATGTGTTTTAGATATGTCCAAAAGTTAATTTCTTTAGGCAAAACGTAATTCAATTTAACAATGGTATATTATTTCAGTAACATTACCATAGTATCCTAAGATAATTCTGTTAAGATGTTTAAAAAAAATAGGTAGCTGCTTCAGATACTGAGTTATTCTTAACTCCTCTGACAACTGCTAAAATGATTACAGAGGCAAATTGGAAAAAAGCTGAACCACCTTCTATAAAAGATTGGTTTAATCGTATCTGGAATCTAGCCTTACTAACTAAATTAACATATTACCGAAGGATGCAGAGAAAGAATTCACAGCATACAAACAGGTTTTGCAGATGCTAGATAAGTCTTACTATGTTTTGGAATAAATTGCTTCATAGATAATACATATCATTTTGCTTTTTTATGAATTGTAAACACTTCACTAGGGAGCCCCATGATGCAGAGTGGTAAGCTGCAGTAATGCAGTCAGAGCTCTGCTCACAACCTGAGTTCAATCATGATGTTAGTTAGTTTCAGGTAGCTGGCTCAAGGATGACTCAGCCGTCCATCCTGAGATTGGTAAAATGAGTACCCAGTTTGCTGGGGGTAAAGTGAAGACCACTGGAGAAGGCAATAACAAACCGCCCCATAAAAACAGTCTACTTAGTAAATGTTGTGATGTGACGTCACTCCATGAGTCAGTAATGACCCAGTGTTTGCACAGGGGTCTTTCCCATTCCAGATTTTCCAAGCAACCAGAGGAATAGTAGAACTGCTGGAAGAATCTCCATTGATTTTCCAGTCTACCTAGCTGAATTCTGCAGACAACACAAGGTTAGCATATAACCTCAGCTCTGGAATGTATGAACCTGGCCTTTTTGAGAGAACTGAATTGGCATGCTTTTAGATCCCAAGCAAAGACTTTTTTTAAAAAAATTGCAGGTCTCCGCTACTATGGAGTTTTATTTAATGCTTTATCAGATTGTTCTGGATTTATCCTCTTGTTCATTGAGTGGACTTTTTGTTTGCTACTTTAGCATTTGAAGAGCTTCTAAAGTTTCTGGCTGATGCTGCTTAAAAATGAATTTCTCTATTTTTGCTGGTGTCTGTATCCTATTATCTTTTTGCTCTTGGGTGGAAGACAGATTTCTCAGCAGATTTCAGAAGCTGAGGAGGGTTAGTACTTAGAAGGGGACCTACCAATAAAGGTTTTGCAGAGGAAAGCAGTGCCAAACCACCTCTGTTTCTCAGTTGCCTCACTATCCCCATGCTGGGGTCACCTTAAGTTGGTTGCCACTTGAAGACCCTTAGATATGTATCTTGTTGTTTTATTGTGTTATTATTTTTTGGAAGCCATCTTGCAGAAATTTATGTGAAAAAACATAAAATGTGGTTCTTTCAAGGAACAAACTGGTTTTCCGTAGTGGTTGAAGTACTGGAATAGGACTTGTAACACTGCAGTTCAAATTCTCATTCTGCAATCAGATTCTGGGATGACCTTGAACTAGTCATTCTCCCTCTCATTTATCCAACTCTACTTCAAATGACTGTTGTGATGTAAACTAGGGAGGGGAAATTTCAAATATATATGTAAACCTGAGGTTAGAGGCAAATAGGGATAAAATGTATTAAAAGCATGGGCAGTCCCTTGCTAAACATTACATTCACAAAGCTGGCAAACTTTAAGCAAGTCAGTACATTAATCTATTGTTTATTTTAAGGCATTTTGGCTTCAGTGTATTCATGTTGTCAGGAATGAAAAACAAAATATTAAAAATGCCTTTTTCCTCTAGCAGAAGTGATACCTTTATCTCACATGTCCTTCATATTGTCAAAAAGGTTCTTTAAATGAAGTTTTGGTAATGTACTGCAAATGTACTACCATATCATTTTGCATAGTACTTTTATCTCCCAGGAAGTTATTGCTTGGATATTACAGGGGGAAATTGTTCCAGTACTGGTGTGCAATAACATGATTTCTTCTACTTTTCATCAATCCTACATTACTGGTACCCAAATTGCTTCTGCCCCACTTTCCCTGTGCCACCCAATTATTTCATATTGCCCTGTTTCAATCTTACACAACTGTCTGTTTGTCTCCCTAGTTGTTGTTGAAACCAGTTGGGTAGCTCCTCATCTCTGATTATTGCTGTGGGCCATGCCCATGGTCAGAGGTTTTCGTCAAGTATGTCAAACAGAGGGGATACAGCTTGCTTATCCCCCAGGAACATGGCCAAGTAGCCAACTGAAAAAAAATCTCTATTGAGGTCAACAGAAGACCAGATTAGATCTTTTCCATCCAACTAACTCCCAGTGTCCCATCCTCCAGACTTGGGTAAGATAATTGAGAGAGTAGTTGCAAATCAGCTTCAGGCTTTCCTGAAGGACACATTGGTCTTGGACCCATTTCAGTCGGTCCCTGGCCATGAGACAAAGACAGCTTTGGTTGCCCTCAAAGATGATCTCCAGAGGCAACTAGACTGAGGTACATCAGCATTGCTATATCAGCAATGCCGTTATTGCTCAATTTAACAGCAGCATTTGATCTAGTCGATCATGAGCTTTTGGCTCACTCCCTTGCCATCACATAGGGATACCATGTACCTGCTTCTGGAGGGAAGGTTTTCAGTTATCCTCTCTGCTCCCAAATGCTGCTCAAATGAGCAGCAATGGGAAGGGGAAAAGATGTTGCATGATGCCTTGACATCTTTTCTGGTCAAAGGAAACAATAGTGACATCACCATGTGCAGTGACCACTCTAGAAATCTCCCAGATTTCTATCATAAAATCTTGTGGGTTGTGGAGTCCTGAGAGCATAAATGTGACATGGTGTTCCTTGACTTGGTGACATGGTGATTTCAACCAGAAATGACATCAAGGCATCACCCTAAGCCCGTGGTGGCGAACCTTTGGCACTCCAGATGTTATGGACTACAATTCCCATCAGCCCCTGCCAGCATGGCCAATTGTCATTTCTGGTCTTCTGTTGACCCCAATTGGCCATGCTGGCAGGGGCTGATGGGAATTGTAGTCCATAACATCTGGAGTGCCAAAGGTTCGCCACCACTGCCCTAAGCCCATTTCCACCCACAGCCTCCTGCCACTGTACCATCAAGGATTGGCAATCCTACCTCTGTGATAAAGAATTATGCTGCACAAATGAAAGCAACTATTAAATCCAAGCCAAACACTTCACACTGGGATGAGAGAGAGAAAGATTTCTCTATTGTTGCTGTTGTCCTATGAAAATAATTAATACCAGTGTGTGGGTCAATATTATTTCTTTATAGAGGTTATTTCTGCAATTCTACAGGTATTCAAATAGCAAAGTGTCAGTTTAATTTCCGTTACTGCTTCTGATTCTGAATTGCTTTCATGAGCAAACTACACATTTGGGTATTTAGCAAGATGGGTGTCGGATTCCTGGTTCCAGCTCAGGCTGCCGACAGCTATAAAGCAGCTTCAGAGAATGGCTTTTAAAAAATAAAGCAGAACTCAAACAGGCTTTGAAAGCCACTGCAGAGGGAGGAACTCCCCCCGCCACCAGCTGTTTACCTGTGCAGAAGCAGGACTGGGGAAGAATTTTTGCTGTTCCTTGTGGGACAAAGCACTCCATGTAGAGCTGCAAAAATGGGGGAATAAGTTCTCCACAGCCCTTTTTCTGCATGGGAAAATGGCTTTAAAGGAAGAAGCCCTTCGTCCTGCTCAGGTAGCCTTCTAAGCCCATTTGGGCTCGCCTCTATTTTTTTAAAGCCATTTTCTTCAGATGCTGACTGGCTCCAAGGAACTTGAGTTGGATCTGGGTTCATGGGACCCAACTCATTATAAACTCAAATGTGTAGTTTGGTTCTTACTTACCCTCTCTGACAACATTGCCACAACAAATGTTCCCTACCTCATTTATTTTTATATCCACATATACTTTTGACATTAGTCAACATGGTGTAGTGGTTGAGGACAGCAGACTCTGATCTGGGGACCCAGGTTCAATTCCCCCCACCCCACCCTTCCTCCACATGCAGACTGCTGGGCCAGTCCTCGACATGAGCTTCGGCCAGTCATAGTTCTCTCAGAACTCTCTCAGACCATGGCAAACCATCTCAAATTGCCTCTTGTTAAAGACCCTACAAACACATCATAAGTCAGCTGTGACTTGACAGCACACACATATTTACTTTTGACAGTAGTTTCAGTTCTCTGCTTTGTATTGCCAGTTTGATAGGTTTGTTTGCCTTGTGTACATGGCATTATATACATAATATGTAAAACTGATTTAGCAATGGACAAATAATGATGAGAAATATGTATAAATTACAGGAAACAGAAATGACATTTTTAAAAAGGAAGGTCAATTTGTACAAGCAATATGTGAAATCAAAACGGGAGTTTGAGACTCAAAACAGCAGAGATAAAAACTTCAAAATTGCCCCTAATACTGGTAGTCACTTTGTTAAATCTACATGACATTACCCTGTTCAATGACCCTGGAATTAGCCATGTGACTAAAAAGAAAGAAGCTGCAACTGGAGAAAATATTAGGTCTGAAGAAGCAGCCCGATAAACCAGTAGCACCAAGCAGGATCAAACAAGGTTAATATTAGCACAATCAACTTTGAGAAAGCACATATAACCCCATTAAAATCACAAAAATTGGAACTGGAGAATAGTTAGCATATCCCTAAATGATATCAATTTAATTTATATGGGTGAGAAAATCTTATATGCTGTGTATCTAAATAAATTGAGATGACAGCTGTGGAAACTGTTCACATTCCTTGGAGAGATTTCAGTTTGGCTCTTTTCCATCTGGAGCTGCGACCATTCCAAACTACTATTTGGATCGTTCACTCCAATGCACTGGAGGTAACAGATCTTTGTAATCTCACACTTGGGGATTGTGGTACTTCTATGACATGTGGAAAATTTAGACATTCAGGTGGTTTCTGCAGTGACTATCCTTACGGAAGGTACTGTGTTTTGGCAATAAGAGTACTCCTAAAATTACAGAACTATCCAACTCCTGTGGCACAAGGTCTCCTCCATTTTATCACAACAGCCCTAGGTTAGGCTGAGAGTGTGCAGCTGGACATAAGAACATAAGAACATAAGAACCAAGGTCACTCTATGAATTTCTGCAGTAGGATGAGGATTCCAACCTACATCTCCCAAATCTTAGCCCAATCCTTTTAACTACTATACCAGACTGACTGAATGGAGGGTTGCCAGCTTCGGGAAAAGGCACTGAAGTTCTGGAATTACAGCCCATCTCCATACACATCGTCAGAATGTTTTAATTCTCTCGACCCAGATTTTTCAAAAATCACTGAACTCCCAATCCCGCCCCACCAACCCAGGTTGAAGATATTTCCTGCCTGCTGAGCAAACAAAACTAGGAAGGAAAGCTTTATTTCTCCCGCCCAAACCTCTTACTTCCATTTTTGCCATTTGTACCCACCATTTTGTGTGCTGCAGCAGATTCTCCATGACTGTTCCCTGCAGAGGTTTTTTCTGCTTGCAGCTCATCTATGCAGGATGTTAGCATGGCCTTTATCCCCTGCCTTATGAAATATTGGATTTTAATATTATTCCTTACACTGTGTGCTACAAAATGCCAGTTTCCATGTTTGTATGGGTGGATAGCAGAGTGTCCAAACTGAAAGCAAGCCTAAGGCAAAACAGTCTGTTTGCAAAGATTAGATCTATGAGTTACTCCAGTGATACAATCTGGACTTCTCATAACAAGGACATGCATCTTGATTATCACACTCTGCCAGAGCACTCCGTTAACATAATGAAATCTGTAGAACTCCTGGATGCCACACCTTGCCATGGTTGCAGCTATGCAAATAGTACAGGAACATCCTGCTCTGAGATTGTATTTTCTCTTTGTATTTTCTCCCTAACAAAAAGATTCCTTCCTGATTCACTCAAGCTTCAGCCAAATTTGAATACCTGGGCAGAGTCTTCTAAGATACTCTGCATAAAGCCTTTCAGAGCTCCCTTGATGTAATCAAGGAACAATTGACTCTATTATCCCAACACTCCCCACAATCCGCTCAGGGGGTGTCCCGATTGGCTGCTGCATTGTGCTGCAGCGGGATTTTTTTAAATTTTCAAATGGACGAATTGACGTGTCCATGCTTTCCCAAGGAACCCACGTCTATTTATGCACACTCAATATGCATCCATGCCCATGTGCACTCAAAACAAAGTGCAAATGTGGATTCCTAGTATTAAAAATAAAAATTTAAAACCAGATGTGTGCGCATTGTGCACGCCCCGCCATGCCCTGATTGGATGGGAGGGTCACGTCACTAAGCGGCGGGAAAAATGGAACCCGGAGTCACCCCCTGGCCTTCCCCACTGCCCCATGCTCCCCGCGGGTTTCTTCAAAAGGCTCTGTTTCGAACAGCGCCAGAAATGACGCACGCTGAGGGGGCGCAACAATGGAAGAATCGGGGCGGCTGCGTTGTCACCGCTCCTGTGGTGGGGTATGCTGCTGGACCCCGCGTTACTTGCCACGAGTAGTGCACAACAAAGGGTGAGTAGGGAAACCGCCTCCATCTTTTTAGTGCTGCCTCAGCCCAGACCTTCTGCCACCACTGTTCTTGCAGAGTTGGAGCAGGTCCTGGAGGATTATGGAGCCAGATTTGTGTCCTGCCTAGCAGAAGCCTGGGCCCTATCTCAGGGACCTGGGGCCTATCTCAGTGATAAGTCCTCCACTGAAGGCAGGGTGTCCTTTGGCACAGCTGAACTACTGTCAACAGGCAACTCTTCAACTGTGCATCTTGCAACTGTGAAACTGTGCAAAATGCATCTTGCCATAGCGCACCTCTGAAGCTGCCAGCCATAGGGGCAGGTGACAGGTTAGTAGCAAAAACATCCAGACCACAGCCACCTAGCTGGGAAAACCCACAACAGCCAGGCACCTCTTTTGTGCTGAGTCCTTCATGGTTCCTTCGTTTTTCCTTGCCCACCAGCCTTGGCTTCTCAGTCTCCTCCTCTGAAGACTATGAGTCACTGGCCTGGTCAGAGGGGGTGATGATACTTCCTATTCCTGTTGCCTTTCCTTACTCACCACTTCTGTGAGCAGCAGTGAGCAGCAGTGGCGTAGGAGGTTAAGAGCTCATGTATCTAATCTGGAGGCACCAGGTTTGATTCCCAGCTCTGCCACCTGAGCTGTGGAGGCTTATCTGGGGAATTCAGATTAGCCTGTGCACTCCCACACATGCCAGCTGGGTGACCTTGGGCTAGTCACAGCTTCTCGGAGCTCTCTCAGCCCCACCTACCTCACAGGGTGTTTGTTGTGAGGGGGAAAGGGCAAGGAGATTGTAAGCCCCTTTGAGTCTCTTGCAGGAGAGAAAGGGGGGGGGGATATAAATCCAAACTCTTCTTCTTCTTCTACCAGCAAAACTACATATCTCCCACCAACTCCTCACCACTGTTTCCTAGACCACTACTCTTCCCATCACCACCACCTACACTGTCTTTCCCACCACTAACTTCTCCTCCTTCCTTCTCCACTCACTTCCACCACCACCACCTGGAGCTTGGTCGCAGGGCCAGCGCTGCTCCCCTTGCCCCCAAATTCCACATGGAGTTTGGGAGCAGTGCAAGCCAGCTTGATGCTGGCCTCAGGTCATTCAGATCCAGCTTTAAACTAAAGTCTTTGAGTTAAATCTGAGGCCAGGTTCAAGTATAAAGCTGGAGCTGGTCAGCTCAGCTGCTCAGGATCAAACAGCTGAGCTGACCAGCTTCAGTTTTATATTGTTGGCTCCACCCCCAAGCTCCACCTGGCCCCTGTTCATTCCCTCCATGGGGAGTTCTGGAATGGGGCACAGTTGCAATAGGGTAGCTTTGCCATGTGCCCCCCAGGAAGTGTTGCTCAAGGGGCTACCTGCCCCATATCCCTTTGATCTACCACTGTATGGTTGGACCAAGGTGAACCAGTGTATAACATGTCCCAGTCCAATAATCATCTGTTTAAATAGTACCTTATTTCTCATAGATATGGCAAGTGCAAGTCCAGCATGCATACATGAAACATTATTTGAATGGTTTGCATGAAAGTAGATTGCTGCTACTTATTTATACTAGGATAAGACTAAGCATCTGTTTATCCCAGTAGTTCATCTCTAGGGATCCAGAACTCACGCTTGATGATCAGTATGGGAATTTGTATTTTGGAGGACATTGACCCATAGGATCACCATGAATCAGAAGCAACTTGATGGTACTCAATACACACACATATGAACTTCTGTGGCACTTCTGGTCAACTCTGGGTCGCTATAACTGAGAACACTATCACACTTCAATGTTAACACAATTTTTCTTTGTTCTTGTCTTTCTCTGAAGCAAGGAGGAAACAGAAACTTCATATAGCATTAAAAATGAGAAGGAAAAGCCAGAGTCAATCTTTAACAGGTATGCCCTGCAAAACCAAGCAGTGAAACCAAGGCAAAAAAGACTGTGTGAAAGTACCCTGAAGGGATGAAGTTAGATCATTTCAGTTTCAGACTTCGTTTTAGCCTTGTAAAGTCAAAAGGACTAAAATGTCTTAAAGTGTTTCATCTTAACTGAATTACAGATCAGGTTGCAGACTGCATGAAGGACACATTTTTTTCAGAGTCAGGAAGATCAGAGTAACCCTTTCCATCTTACATGCTGCAAATTGAAACCAGGTCAATAAATGATGTTTAAAAGAACTTTACACTTGCCCATAAGGACTGGAGGTGTGTGAACTTGCATTCTACTAGTTATTTCCTTAGATCTCAGATATATTGGTGTCCTACCTGACTTTCTGATTCTATAGAATACTGCCTGAGAACTTGACATTCAGTTCTTCTGTGTCCTCCTTTTCATGCTCTGAGCATACCTGTTATCTGGTTTACAAATTCTGGCAATAGCCTGAGAACACTGGACCTTGAAATGAGAAATCCTGCATGATGAATCTCATCCTCTCTGTGGCTTGAGATCTTGTATGTGGATCCTACAGAAAAGTCAATTGCAGCAGCTAATTAGCAACGTGGTCCTGGTCTGTCCCTTAATAAATCGCACATATGAAAGGCTGAAAGAACTATGCAGACATGTTTCCCTGACCTTATCAGATATTGTTTGATGTCAGGCAGAATGCACGACAGTACTGTACTGGGTTACTTGATGCAACCCTACTTGGAAAGGCTAGTAGCAATAACAGTAGTGACAGCAGCAGATGTAATAGTAGCAATAACTGGGCCCTTTTGGGGAGGGTGGCGTATAAGTTGAACGTGACTCTTGATCATTAGAAGATTTTCTTTAACAGGCATTGATGGCTGTTGGCTATAGACCAACTTGTATAGAGGGCAGAAAACAGAGCCAGTAATATAGCCAGCAAAAGGTACTTTTCCAATAGGCAACTAATGTTGCTTTCAAGACTAGTACTGTTTTTGTGGGTGCCTCCTTACTCTCCCCAACTCAGCCTATATATTTGTTAATGCAGAAATATTACAGAATACAAAATCTCCAGCGTTTTCTGAGTTTCTAGCCTCTGCCCCTGGAACTTCCCACTGTCTAGGAAACATGAAAACCATGCTCGAAACCCAGTTTTTCTGGAAGCAGCAGGACAAAGATACACCAGATAAAGGGGTCATGCAGTTTAGAACATAAGGATCATCATAACCTTTATCATCATTTTGCATTACAAAATGCATTACAGTTACTGCTGAGGAGTTAAAGTAGAAGTTTTGTTATTCACTCTTTCTCTTATCAGATTGTTCATATTACCCTCAACCTTGGTCAACTCAAGCCCTCTGCTATTGTCCACATTAATTAACATAAGACAGCAATAAAGGGTAAAATATAATCCAGATCTCAAATGATAAGTCCAAATAAAAATACAAATGCCTACAATTACAAAGGTTCGCTCCTTCTTACCCCTCTTCCACAAGCTTATTAATGTAACACAGAGTTGAATAACTCTAATCAGAACAAAACCAGGGATTAATAAGTAAGCTGCTGATTATCTGTGCATTTAATGGGCAGGTGCTGGAGCAGATGTGGATGACTGCATCCGAGTTGCCATGGAAATCACAACATTCACAGTATAGATAACTTATCCTGGGAGGGAAAGAAGCATCTGCTGAAAGCAGGGCAGGGGAGGGGGCACAAAAATCATGTGGCTTGAAATGGAACTGTCTGTAAAAAAAATTATTTGGGTATATAGATAGCACTGGATTCTGAACTAGGCATTTCTTGGCCAAAACTGGGACTTGGTCTAGTGAGCAGCCATGAATTATGGTACTCATATGTCAGGCAAACAACAGATCCTGCAACTAGCAAGCAACAAGAAGCCTTGAGATTAGCTAGGCTTAGTGTTTATTTTTTAATGCTTTCTGATCTGGCCTGGTAAATGGAGCCATATCTTCTGCTACAGCAATCAGCTCAAACACTGATCCCAGAGACTCAGAACTTCTGCTTTTATGATCCCTAAGGGGCCGGCTGCTCTACTATTAGATATAATAACAAGCAGAAGGCCCTCAAGGAATTGCAGGTGAACCATTTGGAAATCATATCCTACTTCTGATACGTGTGAACTGGATTTTTCATGTGCATGCAGCTTCCATACACACAAACGATAAGTATGGAGGCTTTTTACATGTGGTCTAGACTTTTTTTTCCATGGTCCGGTTATTTTAATTCCTCTCCTCTGTGGCCCACTAAAATTTTAATGGCCTATTTATTTGTAAAATAAAATGAATTTGAATGTCCCTGTGCTCCGGTTGTTCCTCCCCTCTGCCTCTTTCACTCTGCTCTCCTTCTCTGCCATGCTGCTCATCACTCACTCTCAGATGCAGAGTGAGGGGAAACTGTGCCAGGGGTGGGTGCATGCCCTGCGCCCCTGCCGCAGTGCTGTCCGCCACCGCCCTGCAACGCCTCCGGAACGCCCTACCCTGCCCCCTCTGTGGCCGGGCCCAACCCCTCTGAATGCCCAAGACCATCCCTGACTGTCCTTCCTGGATTAATGTTAATGTTTCCTCCATATGAAAGGAAAATTAATGTGTTGCCCACTTCACATGAAATGGGGACTGTGCGTGTTAGGTGCATTGCAGGGACAATGAGCCCCCATAATGTGGATGGCAGGTTCCCATTTTGCAAAGCCACGTCTGAAAAAACGTTATAGAGATGCATTTTAGTTCCCAGTTCTGAGAGGGGAAATCAATTTGCCCACACCTTTGTCTCAGACTACTTGTGATCATTCCTCAGAATTACCTGTTATCACAGGCAAGTTCATTGATTCTGAACACTGTGGCTATTGTTATCAACAATGAAATATTATACATATGGTTTGCATTTCAAAGGTACAAATCTCCCTACAACAAACTAGGCGTACATTCGTTTAAAAAAAATTATTCTATAATGCTAATGTTGCTGTAAATATTATGGGGTTAAAAAAGGAAAATAATTTCAACAAAAAAACCCACTCATCATTAAGTTCCATTGATTTTGATATATGGGTTAAGCACATGCTTGAATCTCTCACATGGAAATCAATGGCTGGAATGTGCCCACTGCTTTTTTGCAGCTCTTAATAAATTCAGGAGTAGATCTTTCAGCTTTGTTAAATCCCAAATGACCAATCCAGAGAGAGCTGATCTATGAAAGACACTTCAAATATTTACTCAATGCAATGATGTATGCTTCGGTCATATCTAACATCCTTAGCAAATGTTAGAGTATATTTGGGTGCTGTGTGGTTTCCGGGCTGTATGGCTGTGTTCTAGCAGCATTCTCTCCTGACGTTTCGCCTGCATCTGTGGCTGGCATCTTCAGAGGATCTTCATGAAGATGCCAACCACCGATGCAGGTGAAACGTCAGGAGAGAATGCTGCTAGAACACGGCCATACAGCCCGGAAACCACACAGCACCCAAGTGATTCCGGCCGTGAAAGCCTTCGACAATACAATGTTAGAGTATAGTTAGACTAGGATGGAGCAGACCCACGTTCAAATCTCCACTTGCTGTGAGAGGGAGAAAACTAGTGAATAGGTCTGCTAATTGATTTAAAATAAAGGTTGTACTGAAAAAAATATACCAAGTGATTGTTCTGATTGGCTGTTGCTTTTGAGTGGCAGCTGCAAGCACCTTTGAGCTCGCCCAGCATCCCACGTTGTGATTGGCTATTGTTTTTGAGTGGCAGCTTGAATGGATGTCAGGGAGAGCAGGTGGCTTGGCAGGAAAAATAAACTAGTTCTGCTCCTGATTGGGTTTTGCATGGTAGCAGGTACAAGCAGGGTCACACCGGGATTTTAAAAAAGAACCTCCAAACTGGCGATTTTTTAAAATCTCGGACTAAGGTAAATATCATGGGGCAGACCCTGTGCAGCTTCAGGAGCTATGCGGAATTCCCAGTTGCACAGGGATTTTTTTCCATGCCCACCCCGGAATATTTTGACCATGCAAAAATGGCCTAATTCAGCCTTTACTTTTAGAAACAAGTCACTAGAGTCAAGGGAGCAAATGACTTGCCAAAGACCACAGACAGATATAATATAAATTGCTTACCATTCCCCCAAAGTGCTAAGAGCTATCTTACAGATCCTTCTTAATACCATTTTCAAGAATGTAGCAGCTGGCAAATTCTGAACACAGAATGACTGGCCACCTCTGCCACTCTACTAAACCACCCTCAAAACATATCCCTTTATTCCCCTTTTCATTAAAACTGCACTATTAAAGCTAATTCTTTCTTGTCTTCACTTCAGACAGTGAGTATTGCTGTTTTAAGATGTCTTCAAAGAAAAATATTTTAATTTTCACCTGCAAAGATGACGAGGGAACAGGTTGGGGGGGGGGGGGTAGAACAGTAGAAGAATATCCAAAGCAACCAGATCTCTGGCCTCTCCATCTGATTTATAAGAAACCTTGTAGATGTATATTCTAAGAAACCAGCCAGACAAATAGAAAGGTGAAAACTTATCAGCAGCCTTAAATGAAGGGACATACATAAAAGTGAAGCATTGACTTTATTAGCTCTCTTGTAATTCTTTTATGTGACTGCAGTGATACTTATTGCCAATGCATCTTCATGGCATCTTTGGGGCCAGAGGAGATGGATAGCATCTTTGTGTAAATGGGACATGCCCATAAACAACCACAGT
Source organism: Sphaerodactylus townsendi (assembly GCF_021028975.2). Classification (NCBI taxonomy): domain Eukaryota; kingdom Metazoa; phylum Chordata; class Lepidosauria; order Squamata; family Sphaerodactylidae; genus Sphaerodactylus; species Sphaerodactylus townsendi. The sequence goes on along the minus strand of NC_059425.1, from coordinate 39,878,940 downwards.
ACCTCTTAGAAAGTAGGTGAAAGCTCTGTGTCTTCTTTCTTTCCTCCTGTGCATATTGTTTGCTGGGGTTTGCTCTGATTACATGCTCACTGGGTAGTGTGCAGCAATTGCACAGTATTATCTCCTCATTTGCTTTGCTGTCTCTTTTCCAGAGTTTCCCCTCCCCCATCACCCTCCAAATATATCCTCAGCAAATATTTGTGTTTTGAATACCAAGCAAAATGACAGTCTCGTCATGCAAACACAGTATGAAGGTGGTTGACATTGGGTTGCAATTTAAAGTCTCTGCATCATCAAGAGTTTTAAAGGTCTTACTCAGAGGTAGTCAGATCACCTTGGCTAAATTCATTGAAAGACAGTGCACATTCACTGCAAGACAGTGGCACATTGATAGGAATGGTTGGCCATCTCAGCATTTAGGTGAAAGAAACATTTTTTTCAGTCACCAAAAATATAAAGTTCTTATTCTACGTGAATGACTTGTTCCCCGTGGACATTTCCTCTGCTGCTCCTGTAATAGTTATTTAATTTATTTTTATTTAGAGATTAGAAACCAATTAACAATTCCTTGGGAAATCCACGATCAGGTCACCCAAGGTTTCTTTGACGGTATGGAACAGCATTGTTTCAGAGAGGGGAATTTTTTCCCCCAAAATTTACTTTTTTACATAAAGTGACTGATTCATCTTATTCTTTTACTCTTTTAAAAAGGAGATTTCTCCTTCGTTCCTTTTTTATTTATTTCTAAAGAAAAATCAGAAATAAATGAAAGAGAAATTCTTCACGTAACTTGAGCCCTTGCAGGTGTGGGTCAGATGACTAGGGAAGACAGGGCCTGCCTCTGAGCATCTGCAGAGGGATATTCTGAAATTTGGCAGAACTTCTCTTCCTACCCCTTGTCTCTTTGACATTCTCATTGATCAAATTAGAACTGATTAGAGCCTGACTTCAAATTACTAAAAAGAGGGGGGGGGGAATTGATCGTTGGATTTCATGAAGAAATTAAGAGCTCCTCTGCCTACTCTCGCCCCTCCCCACACTTGTGCTGGCTTTGCTGGCTCTTTCCTCCCCTGTTCCGCCACGCTCCTAATGGATGGCAGCTGTTTTGTTCATCAGGGCTCCTGATTAGTCCCTCGATGCCAGCATTGCTATGCTGCTATTCCAAACCTGCAGATTGGCTATTTGCTCTGCCACCCCAAAGCTGGTTGCAGCACAGCAAACCTCTTAGGAGATGACTCAGTTGCACTGTTGTTGTGCTATCCCAGCTGCAGCACACCTGCTCCATCTGTATTGCACTGTCCATGAATATATAAACAACTGTAATAAATATACAAACAAAATATAATCTTGAAGTATGCAACATACAGATCGTCATAATACCTTTGCACCAGTGCTGGGAACACTTAATTCATTTGAATCATCATTTTGGAAAATGCCTTCCACCTGCTATAGAAATGCTGTTTATTATTATCACCATCATCTTAATTTCTGCACAAGTGAATCATTTGCTGATGGATTATTGCTTGATTCGTCTGTGGTTATGTTTCGGCATTTTGTTGGAACATGCAAATAATTTCTGTCAGAGCAATGCTGAAAAGCAAGTTTTTCCTTAGCATGTCTTTCTTGATAGAAGGAAATTCACCACCCCATTCCTAAACACCATTTCCCAAACACAACAAGTTCCTTTTCATTTCTGTTAACTTTATTTTGAGAAAATATTCCAAAGAGTCCATGTGGCCCAAGGAGCTGAGCTTGGGGAAGAAGAAAAGCCCTGATCAAAAAGAGGAGCAGAAGGAGAAAGATTTTGCAGCATGTCAAAAGGAAAGATTGAAGTGAGTGAACAGACATGATTCTAGCTGAGTTCTTTGGATAGTAATTTTGAGAGATGTTCCATAAGCTAAAGTTATGTCTAAGTAAGGTCTTTCCATTTGATTACCATATAGCAATCCCACAGCTGCCATAGTTACTCAAGAACAATTGTGTGGGCATGCTAAAACAGTTGCTTTCTACTTCCAATAACAGCTTGAGTTTGGGAGATGACATAAACTTAGAAAATGCCACATGTAGGAAATGGGATCATTACTCTTGATCTTGGCCTGTATGACAACGTGAAAAGGTAATTTAAAGTGCAGTTCTGTCAAATAAAAGAATTGTTTACCTTCAGAGAGTGGTACAGGAAGCCTTGGAACAGGAGAAGCCACCTGATTGGCTATGGCCTCCTGCACTCTGATTGGGCAAGTAACAGTGTGATGTAGAGAGAGGAGGAGGTTAACTCCCCTGTCAGTACAATCTGAAAGGCTTTTGGTCTTGAGCATATCTGCGTTTAAGAGCTGTTTGTCTTAACTGAGTAAAAACTACAAATCTTTGGGGCAATAGTTCTGTCAGAATATGTGACAGGAACTGTTGTTATCAGCCTAAGTACTGGGTGAAAGCAATTATACACTGACCAAGTACACTGGTAGTTTGGTTTATTGAAGGACCAAGTGGAATGGTAATTTAAATCAGGATAGGAATATCTTTTAGGTAGAGAAAAATTCAAGTGTACCAGCAGGTCTGGGGTATAGGGATTTTCCTCAGTGGAGAGTTTATGTTTTCTTTTTGAGGATTATCTAACAGGAGGGCTGAGTGAGTGTACTGTGAATAGCCTATGTTAGGACCCTGTGTGTAGAAATCATAAGCCAGTACCATCTAAGATAAAGGAACTGTACAAACTGAGTAACATCTATGAAACTAACATCTAAGCTGAACTATAACTGAACAACTGTGTGCTGCCTAATATATTGGGAGCGTGCTCCACCCCTTGTGCTTGTGCGCCAATGCGATCAGGCCGGTTGTGGCTCAGTCGCCTGGTCGGCCCAGGGCATGCATGGTCACTGCTCTGGAGCTCACCATGTGCCCTGCCCCCTGTCGCAATTACGGCCTAGTTGACTCTAGTGCCGTTATTTATGTATCAAATCCAGATTTTTCCATTGCCTTCCTGGAGACCTAATCTGCTAGTCTGTTCCTTGAAACCAACCTGAAAATAAATAAATCTTCTTAGTTGTTTAGATTAGACAGACTGGTAGAGAATGGGTTCATCAATAGCTACTAACATGATGACTAAAAGGTACCCCTATTTTCAGAGGCTTGGGACCAACATCACGAAAGGCCTTAACCTTTGTTGCCTGTTCTATGGCCTTTCAGGACAAATGGTTGGACATGGTGAAATGGGTTGCTGGATGGTACTGCTACTCTGCTTTCTGTAGAATTTGTTCACACTGTGGCTAGAAAGAAATAAGAGCCACAACCATACAGTGACTCCAGCAATAGCATTGTGGCATTCCTTGGAGATGTTGTGGTGAGGCACCAAGGCCATGACAGACAGGTCTGATTAAACCAAGCAGGGGCTGCCTGGACTGTGGACTGAACTAAGTGCCCATCAGAGTCCAGAACAGGGGTCCCCAAACTTTTTAAACAGGGGGCCAGTTCACTGTCCCTCAGACTGTTGGAGGCCCAGACTAAAAAAAACTATGAACAAATTCCTATGCACAAATGATTGTAAAATGTGTGATTTCACCTTTCAGCCTTTCTGTCATGGTCTATTTTTAGAACAGTAACCAAAGTATGTCAAGTACAGGGTGGGCTCCAAATATTGTTGGGGAGGCTGTGGAATACCTTCCCCTGTAAAAAAAAAAGCAGAACTTTCCCAATGAAGCATTCCATCTAACCCAGGATCAGGTATCTTCCTGGGTTCTCTCCTCCCTAGCAGCCAGCGAGCGATTCGCCAGCCTGGCTGATGCCAATGAGAGTGAGGCGGAACAGAAAGCCTGAGAGCAACACACGGAGTAGCTGAGAGGGAAGGGTGGAGCAGGCATTGCCACATGTAAGGTTTCCAACTCTGGTCAGAACATTCATGGAGATTTGGGGGTGCCATCATGTAACTGCAATCAACAGCCGTGGGGCCGGTTCCTCCTCTCCCTCGAGCCCCCACTGCACATGAATGGAGCCATCGCCGCCATGCCTGGCGGGCCGGATAAATGCCTTCAGGGGGCCACATTTGGCCCCCGGGCCGTAGTTTGGGGACCCCTGGTCCAGAAGCATAAAGGGGCATGGCCAGGGATGCTGGCTTGCTATCAGCCAGAGGTGTATCTGCCTGGTGACATGGAGTACCCAATGTCCCCGGGCGCACGCCAACTGGGCATGTGGAGGGTGCAAAATCGGCCCCACATGTGACTAGTGAATCATGGAGGCTCAGTGTGCATGCACCCTCCCCTCTGCTTGCGCCCCCACCGCCACCAGCTGTGGAACTCAGGAACTGCACAAGGAACCACTTGTTTGCTCACCCACTGGCCTCTTTTTTAGCCTACTTAGATGTTGTGGGGCTACGCAGGGAGAGGGGCTATGTGACCCATGGGGGCGGGGCTCCATGACCCATGGGGGGTGTCCAGAGGAGGTTTTGTTTCAGGGCGCCATTTCCCCTCCATACGGCTCTGCTATCAGCAGCACACACAAACCTTAATGGCCAAAAGTCCTGCCAAAAGTTCTTGGACACCTACCAGTGTTGGCTTGGGTTTCAGTATACCCACACACAAACTCCTCAAGCCATCCACCTGCCCACACAGAGCAGTGGGCACTCACACCTTGGAAGATGATGAAGAAGAGGAGTTTGGATTTAAACCCTACCATTCTCTCCTGTAGGGAGACTCAAGGTGGCTTACCAACTCCTTTCTCTCTCCTCACAACAGACACCTTGTGAGGTAGGTGGGGGTGAGAAAGTGTTGCAGAATGTGACTAGCCAAAGGTCACCCAGCAGGCTTCAGGAGGAAGAGTGGGGAAATAAATCTAGCTCATGAGAGAAGTCTGTCACTCATGTGGTAGAGTGGGAAATCAAATCCAGTTCTGCAGATTTGAGTCCACAGCTCTTAACCACTCCATTTCACTGTCTTTCCTGAAGGAGAAGGGGAGAAGTCGTGGACAGTCTGTGAAGTCACAGGTACCCTACACTCACCAGTAGCTATGCCTTTCCAGTCTTCCAGTAGGATGCCCGCATTGTTGAAGGGACCAACCCCAGTGCCACCACCACTGGCAGTAGAACAGGAGGGTAGCTGCTAGAGCAGGGATTGGGGGGAGGGAGCTGAAGTGCCTCTGATAGGTCCCACAGCCCCTCAGTGTGCATCTATGTCCCTCACAGAAGCAGCCTTTCCTGGTGCCCAGCAACTACTATGACAAACTCAGGTGGTTTCCGCACAGCCAGGCTTGCGGGCTTGCATCGGCATGATTGATGCCGATGCAAGCCCTGGGGCCGTTCGCACAAACGGCCCCACAGGCTGCTCACTGCAAGGGCTCATCCTCAGTAACTGACCCTGGAGACTTCATGATGCCCAGTGTCCACAGGATGACTGACCCAGCTGTGGCAGTTCACTTCATGGGACTCAGTTCACAAAGCTGGTCCATGACAACAGCTGCAAATATCAAGGGAAGGTGTCCTGGGGTGGGGGTGGGGACAAAGAGCAGACTCTGAGCCTGTCAGAGCAAATGTCTGATCTACAAAATCTAAATGACAGGTGTCATATGACCACCTCTGTATGACAGCCTCTTTCTGGAGCTAATTGGAAAGGTATTCTGATTGGTGGATGAAATGCATATAATGCAGCAGTGTGCTATGTACTGTGAGACTCTTGTCTTCCTGCCGTCTGGCGAAGCACTTTGTCAGAGAGAGCAATATTGCTGTGAACCTAATAAAGAAGGACCGCTTCTGGGAAGCTGATATAGCTGTGTGCGTCTCAGTTCCTGCTGTGTGTTCCAGTGTGAGTGTTGTGCAAACTCTGCTATCTGGGGTGTGAACCCCGCTTCAGTACCGCACCCCTTAACAGAGCCAATGTGAGGACCCATCCTTTTCACCATCACCGCATGGTTTCACAGTCACCTCATGTCTGTAGCCCCTCACCTCTGCAAACTGGACTACATGGTCTTCCCACCAACTCCATCTCCTTCTGACTCAGCAAAGGAGATGGTGACCTGGGTCATCATGCTCCAGGGCTCTAGACGAGCACCCCAGCAAGGGAAATGGAACAGAAACATCCCTAAGCCTGGGTTCTGGCTGCCTTTAGCACTGGCTGCCCTCGTGCCCCACTTAAACCCCCCCATCTTGGGACAGCATCCCCACATTGACAGTTGCCTGCTGAAGGGAAAGACAAGAGTAATTGAATAATGGGATGTGGGGGGGAACCACTTTGGAGGCATCCTGACTAGTGTTTTTTAGGGCTGGGGGGGTATGATTGGGTGCTGGGTCCTATAGGCATGCCTTTGGCAATGAGCGGGGGGGAGGGGAGAGACTTGTTTTTTGCCACTCCATGGCCACCTATGTACTGAACTGCCTTTTTTTTCTTGGTGCTTCATGCTTGAATTAAATTCTGATTTGTTTTAGTTGCTTTATTTAAAACAAGTGTTTGCTGTCACTAACAAAATTTGAAATCTGATTTAATTTTTAAAATCCAATTTTAATCTGTTTTTAAGGCATTGATTTCTATCCTCAATCTTTTAAATATAAACACCCAAAAACATTTGTACATAATTCTACGGCTAAGGCTAGCTGAAAATGGAGGGAAAATGTCATGTAATTTTTTTTCATTCCACAGATAATTTGTTACATGTCCTTGGAATTCTTCTATTTTTACCTTTTTTTTCTTCTCACCAAAAATAGCCAGGATGCTCATGGCAACAGCACATCATCAACTTATGTAAACAGATTGTTATAGCTGTGTTTAATTCCCCAACACTTTCCCTGTACATTTACACAGTTGCTTTGCTCTTTTTGTGACCCCAGATAAAACAACAAGCATTTATTTGACCATAATAAAACTATAGTAAGGCCTCACACCATATATACATACATCGATTTGAGTTCAAGAGCCTCTATGAAACTTTATTTGTACAGCTTTTATTATGTTGAGGATGGAATGAAATTAACCTCCAAACACAAGCAAGTTTAAAGGTGGAAATCCAAGGTCAAAATCCTATTTTTGGGCCTCATATGACATTGACATGATTTACTGTGTACTTCTTCCCCAAGATAGGAGAAATTCTCCACATTTGCAGAAAATGGAGCTGTGAAGATCTCAGATGGGTCGATTCATGCATCAGGAGTTGCTATACAGTTGTAATTGGAAGAGAAGGTTGCAAAGCTGTACTGTGTATGTGAAAGCTTCCTACACATAGTCTCAGATTCTAGCCAAAATTTCCACACTGAGAAGGCATGACTGTGATCTAGCAGCAAACAAAACCAGCACCTGCTGTAAAGCAGTGTCAACCCCAATTCAAAAAATCAACCATAAACACAACATCAGACTGTTTCTTATTGAACAGCAAGAACCAAACTTATTTTTCACAATCAGGGTTTGTAATATGGTAATGTGTGCAACCTACGTGTGGTATTCTGTTTCCAGTTGCATTTTCAAACATACAAATTTTGAATATCCAGGAAAAGTTTGACTACCCAGTTCACTTTGTCCAGTTCATGTAGTCTGGCCATATTTGCAGACTTGAAGAAGAAGAAGAAGAAGAAGAAGAAGAAGAAGAAGAAGAAGAAGAAGAAGAAGAAGAAGAAGAAGAAGAAGAAGAAGAAGAAGAAGAAGAAGAAGAAGAAGAAGAAGAAGAAGAAGAAGAAGAAGAAGAAGTGGGGCTGAGAGACCTCCAAGAAGCTGTGACTAGCCCAAGGTCACCCAGCTGGTGTGTGTGGGAGTGTACAGGCTAATCTGAATTCCCCAGATAAGCCTCCACTGCTCAGGCGGCAGAGCTGGGAATCAAACCCGGTTCCTCCAGATTAGATACACGAGCTCTTAACCTCTTACACCACTGCTATGGTAATACTTACCTTACAGTGAATTTTTTATTTCTGTTAAAAGCCCTCCTGAATGTCACTAAACTTACTCACCTTTCCAACTGCAATATAATGCTGACTTTGCATATATGGCTTATTTAAGGATTATAAACATAATGTGCATGAGGCAATCTAAATGCTCTAATACTATTGATACTGTTTGTGCTTACAATTACAGTGTTTCTCCTACATTACTCAAGACAGAAATTGGTTGAAAATAGTGGTGTGGCAATACCTTGAGAACCTAACCCACATTTAAAGTGTTCTGTCCCCTACCTAGTAAACTAGGAAGATGAATGACTATAGCCTAATACAATTTTATTTTTCCCCTTAACTTTCTCTTGCAAGTTATTTACTGGCTGGGTGACATTCATAGCAACCCACTGGGAAAGTTTAATGAACTAGTTGCCAGTGCTTCAGACACAGCTGGACAAATTTGACTATACTGTAATGTATGCCATGTGAAAAATGACAAACAATTTTCCTTTGAAGTGAAGGCAATATAGATGAAGTCACAGAGTTTGGCATCATTCTTTCCATAGGCTCCAGCGCATGTGCTCACTGAGTGGCCAATTGTCTAAGGTCCTTGCAAAACAGCCTCTTTTTAAACATAGAGGTCATTGATCCTGTTGGAGATCATTTGAAAGGTATCATCAACACTCTGTCAAAAACAAACAAATACTCTGTCTATCCTGTAGGGAAGGGATCCCAACATTTTTTGACCCAGCAGACATTTTTGGAATTCTGATACAGAGCAGTGGGAAGAACTACAAAATGGCTACAACAGGAGGATGTTCAGCATTCAGTAAACCAAGATGGACATAGAATCTTATTTGAAAACACAGAAATTCTTGATAACTTTGGAAGCTACTATGTCAAACTACTCAGGGAAGCCATTGAAATCCACAAACACCAGGACAGTTTCAACAAAAAGGAACAATCTGAACATAAACAAAACCTGGCTACCATTACTAAAAAAACCACCAAAATCAAAAACCAGACATTCAAAGGCAACTGCAGATGAACTCCACTCAATCACATGCTAATGCAGTTGCAAATGAGATTGCTAGTGAAGTTGCAAGAGTGAATGCAAATGCATTTGTGAATATGACCACAAATACAACAGCCAATGCACTCTACTCACACATGCAAATTTGCCTCACCCCCCTGTAAGTTGAACAAAATATATACCCTATTATACAGTCATTCCACATTGTGCCACAGAGAGAAACATATCTCACTGTGTCATATCTCTGAAGATTCCAGTCAAAGATGTAGGTGAAACATTAGGAGCAAAAACTACCAGACCACAGCCACACAGTTCAGAAAACCCATAATAGCCAGTTGATTCTGACTGTGGAAGCCTTCAACAGTATAGTAACCCATCAACATTTGAGGCAGAAGCTTTGTTTAGCAGGATGTCTTTTAAAAGGAACATGCTGTCTAAAAACATTTTATCTTCAGTTACACAGTGAAGATCCACATGTTGTGGTGGCAGCTGCTTTCAGAGCTACCCTTTTTAAAAAATCTGCATGGTCAATCAGTTTTTCAGAAGCCTATCAGAAGCCCTGCAAAGGTCCCACATATCCCTGCATATTTTGTAAAAATACTTGGCAGTCACCAAGAAAGTTCTTAGTGGGTATGATTGTTAGTGGTCAGATACTCGGTTGATCCTTAGGGGCAGTTATGAGGACTTTACCATCTCTCCATGTGATTTTCAGGTTTGGTTCAAAAATGGCTCCAGCAGGGACAAAATGGAGTCCAGTCAGAAGACAGCTGGCATCCAGGAGGACTGACTCAAAAACTAACTTTGCATTCTTCCCCACACTCTTAACAGAATGCAAGTTGTAGAACAATACATTTCCTGCCAGAAGTTACTAACCCCATCAGGACTGATTACATATTTCCTCCCTGGAAATTATCTCTTGATAGCACCCACTCTTGAATAAAGAAGACCATCAATATTTTGCCTCACCTGGAAGCCACCTCCTAAAAAATTGATCTCACATCTAACTTTTGGTTAAGACTTCTTTTTGTTAAGATTAGAGACCACCATTCAGAGGTGGGAATCCTGCTGCTGCCCACCTCTCACTAAGTCACCTTCTATATTTAAAAATTAGTTATTAGAAACCAGACAACGAATTCAGGTAACACCATGGCACCCACAGATGCCATATAGGTATAAATTTATGTGCAGTTACCAACTGGACATTGGGAAGAATTTTTTTTACTGTTAGAATAATTCAGCAGTAGCATTGGCTGTCTAGAGAGCTGGTGAGTTCCCCTTCACTGGCAGTCCTCAAACAGTGGCTAAACACTTCTCAGGGATGCCTTAAATAGATCCTGCATTGTGTAGGGTTTTGGACTAGATGGCCTGTATGGCCCTTTCCAACTCTATGATTTTATGTGTGAATGTACACATTTAGTAGTTATATGGGCGTCTGCTGCCAGACTAACCCATGGTAGGTTGAAGGAACCCTGTTTTTAAGAGTCTCTATTCATCCATCCAATCCTTCAGGGTGCCTAGCAGTGCTGTGACAAAATGGGGAGCCCATTCTCTACATTGGCTTATGTGCCCAAAAGAACACAGTAAAAGGACTTGCCTTCACCCATATCTGCCTTGCAAAATCCCTTCCCCACACCCTTCCTAAAGGGATTAAGAGAAAACAATGACCCTGCATTAGAAAGCATTCCCATTTCCAGCCCTGGACTATACACCCTGCGAAGACAAAGAACTTGTTAATATGTTTATCCCAAGTGTTTCTGGCAGTATTGTACTAATCCAAAACTACTTCTTCTGATTAATCTCTCTTTAACGACCACCTTATTTACATTGTAATTGTTTCATAGTTATGACTGACTCAGCACTCTGCTCACATCTGGCCACTCCCAGCTTTCCCCATTAGATGAACACTTCAACACTTAAGATTGATGTCTGCCTCTATTCTTTCCCCAGAAAGGCAGGATTCCCATTTGTCCTGGGAAATTAAGGGCCACTCTGCATAACCCTGAAGTTTTTTTCCCTATAAGAGCCCCCTCTCCAAGTAGCCAAGTAGTCAGTATCTCTAGACACCTCTCTGTCTGTTGATATTGTCCCCGATGGATTGATCTTTCTTCTACCAAAGCTAAGCTCGGGTCACTCAGCTCTGTTCATTGGACCTTTCCTCTCTAAGATCAAGTGACTATAACCCTTACTCCCCAAATTCCCTTAATCTATTCCAAACCTATCCTCTCAACACTGCTTATATCCTAGGACTGTGTGTATGTTCTGCTCCTTTGATTATGGAGTACTTGTGTACCTCTATTATCCCCAAATAAATGTGTGAAACTTTGCTCTCCTGAGGATTTCTTGCAAAAGCTGTCCTCTATATACATGGGCAACAAAGATATCGAGCTTGCCCAACCTTTTGCTAAATCAAAGAGTGTGCTTTTGCTAATTCCCCCACGCTAAAAGGGGCAGACCCCCACCATTTTGGGTAACAGGTCCACCCTACCTCTCAATGCTAAACCAATTCATTTCTAAATTGGAGTAATTCCATGACAGATGTGTTTCCCCACAATGCCATCTTCCAACTAAACTTGGCAAACTAAACTTGCAGTGTGCAGCCAAGCACATCTCAACCAGAGAAGTGGGTGAAAATACCTAAAACACAGAATCCATTTTCACTCTTAAATGGCCTTTAGACAAAAACAGATGTTTCTTAAATGCAGAGCTGTATTTATGTTGCCCATAAACAATAGCTGCAGCATTAAATATCTGGGACACCTCAATGGCTTTTAAATCATTCCTATCCTTTATCTTTCATAATGTTTTCTTATTACAGTCCATTCAATTTATCTTGTAGCTAGCAAGAAATGAAGGCAACAGGACACAAAAATGAACGCATTATTAGATAATGGGATGAGTCTTTGTGTATCTGAACTAGAAAGAAATAATTCCCTAAGGGTGATGAGCTAAAACCCACAGCTAATTTATTTTAATGCATAAGCCAGGTTCAGAATGTATACTACCCTGGTTGAAGATGACCAGAGTTACCTTGACTGCCTGATTATAATTTCAGAGTTAGATGCCCAGGTCTGGCCCTGCCTGTGGGTGGAAGGGAGTTTGTAACAAAGGCATTGTTAACATGGGCACCCCAGCATAGAAAAATAATAACAAACACCACTTTTGGAGTGACAGCATTATCTCAGGAGGCAAGACATGTCACCCTCAGACTTTAAACATTCTGGGTGGGGTAAGGAGACATTAGAATATTGGAATGGATGTTTTTTGCATTTCTTTTCATGATCAGATGCAAAGAGCAGGGCTGGGACAAGTACAGATGACAAAACTCCTGTGGGAGAGGAGCTAATTGTTGGAGTTTTTTGTTTGCATCTGTGGCTGAGTTTGGCACTTATAATGGGTTGTGCTGGCATTCTTGGATGGGGCTGATGCTTATCTTACCTTCTTTTAGGTACCAGGCAAAAGCCCATATTATTTTACTCAGGCTAAAGAGTTTCTTTTCTTTTTCTTTTAGTTGTTTTATGGTCTGTCCCTAACCTGGGAACTCTTTAACAGTATCATTTATGACTGCTCTGCTGTGTGAGCTTTTATTCCCTACCGTGGTGGCGAACCTTTGGCACTCCAGATGTTATGGACTACAATTCCCATCAGCCCCTGCCAGCATGGCCAATTGGCAATGCTGGCAGGGGCTGATGTGAATTGTAGTCCATAACATCTGGAGTGCCAAAGGTTTGCCACCATCTGCCAGTTTTTGTTTCCATGGAGGCCTGAGCTGTTACCACCTGCTCTATTCTTCCCCTCCAACACTAGAGACATGAAAGGAAACCTGTCTGCTGGAAAGAAAGGAACTCTTCCATGTCTTCCTGTTTGGGGTGTTGTGCTCCCAGCCAGGAGTCTTTTGCAGGTAGGAATATTATGGAGGCAGAGAATGGGGGAAATGGCATTGCATGGTGCTGTGGCATCACTTCCCTGGAAGTAACAAAATGATGTTGTGTGATGCTCTAGGAATTTTACTAATTTCTATGATTTTATCATAGAAACAAGAGGAGCTGTTGTCCCATCAAGGGCAGAGCTGTTACTATCTGTCCTGACTCCCTTTCTACACTAAAGCTGATTTGCTGAAATTTTTTTGGACATGTCCTAAAATTCTTTTCTTCCCCTCCTTCCCACAAAAGGTAGTTTAGTCTATATATATAAAAATCTATCAGTGCGGTTTTCTGCTGACAGGTAATCTCCCAAACTACTGGACCAATTGCTTTGAAATTTTCACACATCACATTCGCGTGCGGCCAGGTTTCCATACTGTTTCCATACACCTCCTGTTGTGTACATGTCACATCTGTGCCAGTTATTGTGTACATGCCACACCTGTGACAGTTGGAACCACAGTTCTGTTCCACAACAGCGCCATCTGCTGACCATCAAAGCAACACCCTCTGATACAAGGGAAACAACCATGCCTTCCTTGAAAACCACGGCCATCTGGAGTGAAAAAGATGGGGTCCGCCATCTGGACATGGCCCACCCACCCTAGCGGAGGAGGGGGAAGGTGAGGGAGGGTCCAGGGGTTTGCTGGACCAAACGCTCTGAAATTTGAACACAACGTAGCTCATGCCTCCCAGCGTGTTTTAAGCTAGGTAATTCGCCTGCAAGGGAAGGGAGTGAAAGAGACAGGGTCCGCCACCTGGACATGGCCCACCCACCCTAGCAGAGGAAGGGGAATGTTAGGGAGGGACGGGGCGGGGTGCCATGCAAGGGAATGGGAGAGAGGGAGCATTGTGTAATGGGAGAGAGGGAGCAATGCAAGCATTGTGTAATGACACATGTTCAAACCGTTTGCTTCCCCTTTTCTTTCTTTTCCACTTCACCAGACTGAGCCACAGCAACGCGTGGCAAGGCCCGCTTGTATATTAATAAGATGTTGGGGGTAATATTGGCAATGGATACAAACTGGAAGAAACCATATCCCTCTTCTAGAGACAGCTGGTTTAGCCATTTTTGACACCCTGTGCTCCTAACAAAACTGACATACTATCACAGAATTAAAAAAATAATTCTAATCATGTGAATAATTTTCAAAAACATTTGATGTTGTCACCTTTCAGAAGGCCACAACGCAAGACTGAGTCTGTTTGCCTTCTACGCATTAAAAGAATTTGTTTCATTTTATTTTCACATGCATTGTTTTTAAATACTTGTAAAGGAAACACTTGCCAAGAAAAAAGGGAAAAAGTGGCTACAAAAGTAAACTTATTAGCATATTTTCCATGACATTTTTATTGTCCTGCTATGTTTTGTTTTATTGTTTCTCTTGCAAGGTTCCTCCAGGAAACTTGGAGAAGCTGCATGTTCTATATGAATAAATCTAAAAAGTCTCCAGAACCAGGGCTGCCAAGCTGCTGTATTACTCTGCCACCGCTTGCCCTGCTTCCCTTACCTCAGGTTGCTCTGGAGGAAGCTGTGGAGACCCTTCAGGAAGGATAGATGTAGATAAAGTGGCGAGATCTGGATTTTATTGGCAGCCATAACTCTTGGCCGCCTTGGTTAAACTAAAGCTGTGCCATAAGGTCAAATAAATTTATTTTCTATGTGTGGGTTCAAAGGGTGTGAAAGTTGTCATCAGTGAGGTAATCCTTATGAGCTTGTTCAGTGCTTCTTCTCAACCTAATTGAGGTATTATGGCATGAAAGGCCTCTTATTCCTCTCTGTTCTTTTGGTTATTATTTAGCAATACCTTTTCCACGGTATAACAACACAGGTAACCTGAGGTAAAACAAAACAAAACTTCTGTTTGTTTCCCTGGGAAGGATTAAAGGCTTAAAAAGAACAATGGGCCTTGGACGTCTTTACAAATGTAGCTCTCGGCTTCTGCTGGGCTTGTGACTTAAATAACAGGTACTAATAGAACTATGAGCTCTTTGGATAGTGATCATGATCAATCCCATCTGCACTTTGAAAGAAAATTATTTAATCCCAATTTAGAGCTAGAAGAGTACATTATAATAGGACCATAGCTTGTCCTTTTAGCTTCCTTTGACTTTAAAAGAATAATGATACAGTACCAACTCTTTACCAGTCTGTTTCCCCCTGCTTCACTCTGAGACAAATAATGGCATGCAAACCCCATCTGAAGAAAAAAGCTTGCCATTTAACTGGGCTGGATCTATGTTTTTTGGAAGGGGGCAGAAGAACAAAATGATACTCTCTATATATTATATACATACGATATTCATATTTTTCTTTATATATGTGTGTGTGTGTATGTATATAATCAACAACTGTTTTAAATGATGAAATAAATTATGTTGACCTGTATGAATTGCTAAGCTAATTTAAACTAATGCATATCACATGCATCCCAGTAACAACCACCCTTAAATCAGTGCTAATAAAAGAAGCACCATTACACTGAATTTTTGTTTGAGACTCTATCTCTGCCAAGGGACCCAGTATATCAACATTTCCTGACCACCTCCCCATCATAGCTCCAGAACAGCATAAAAATCTGCTAGGCAACTTACAAAGGCTACCCAACACTACTGGGCAATTTAGAAGCTGTGATGGCTGGATAATGTTTGAACCATGGATGCCCCATTACATATGCTCAGTCACTGTGTATTAGTGTTGTATCACCCTAACTATCTGTAGTTAATAACCAATAAGATAGCTGTGTGACCTATTAAAAGAACTTTTGCAACCAGATTTTATTGTTGCATAATGATCCCTTCAGTGGAGCCCTGATTCCCTGAAAATTTGAGCATCTGATGAAGTGAGCTGTAGTATACCAAAACTTATGCTACTTTATAAATCTGTTCATTTGGTAAAGTTGGAAAGTATCTCTGCATATTTGGCATGCAGGGCAGCCATAGAGTAGACTTTAGCCCTGTTTTGTGAATGTTTTGGGTAATTTCATTGGCCATCATGATATCAGCATGCTAGTCTAGATGACCTCTGAAAGTCTCTTGTCTTGAAAACCCTATGGGGTCACAATAAGTCAGCAGTGCAAACACAAACAGTGCAAACACAAACATACAGTCTAGATCCGTGGTGGCTAACCTTTGGCACTCCAGATGTTATGGACTACAATTCCCATCAGCCCCTGCCAGCATGGGCAATTGGCCATGCTGGCAGGGGCTGATCGGGCGTACGCCGGTTCATCTTGAGTGCCATTGGTTTCGTTTCCTGTGGATGGATGGACCCTTAACAAGACTCTTTATTGGACAGGGCACAGAAATGCTGTTTTTTATGTTAGAGAGCAACATCATTGTAATGGAATCTGGGATCATGTAAACAAATGGCGTAGAATGTGTGCCTCCCTGTTCATATGCCTTTCTTCTTATAACAATCCATCTTGACTTCAGTGGATTTCATTTATAAAGAAATCTGAACAGTCCTGGGCAGGGGGGGCTAGAGGGGAGAGGCGTCAGTTATTTCATTGCCTTTCTAGCTACCCTCCGTGCTGGCAAATACACATTGGACAGCTTATGAAATTTTTCTCAGAAATATGTGAGAGCTAAGAGCTTCCTGGTGAAACTGAAGGCTTTCATAAATACCAAAAGAGCTAAGAAGAAATGACTCCCTATGTAAGCTTCACTGCTCTTCTGACAAGCCAGAAAGAAATCTTATCTAACAACATGCATGGCTGACCTTCTTGAGTCTCAAGCAAAAGCAGCTTTTAAGAATAACAATTATGGAGAAGAGCATTATTCCAATGAAAGCTTCTCAGCTTTTAGGCAAGTCGCTTTTATGTTGCTCTGCTTACACTTGCACAGGACTTAAAGTGAAACTATCGGAGACACAGGGCTGCCATCAACATGGAGTCCCCTCTCCTTGGTAAGGTGAAGTTTAACCTACTTCATGTCCTGATGCAAGCAGGCTTTTGTTTTCCCGACCTATTCACCTGACTTCCACCCCCTTCCCTTTCCTCTCTCCCTCCCCATCACTTCTATCTCCTCTCCTCAGCACTAGTTAATATTTCTGTTTATCTGATGACCTCCCCTTATTGACATCTTTAGCTACCATCACTGTATCAGTTATACTCTTCTCTATGGGATAGGAATGTAGTTTAGAAGAAAAACTGCCCTCACTTCCCCTCCCCGCAACAGACACCTTGTGAGGTAGGTGGGACAGAGGTCTGTGACAAGTCCAAGGTCACCCAACAGGCTTCATGTGGAGGAGCAAGAAATCAAATCCAGTTCACCAGATAAGAGTCTGCCACTCTTAACCCCTTTCCATATTGGGACTCTAAACCGGGCGCCCGTTGGGGTGTCGCTGGACTAGGAGGGTGGTTTTAAATTGTATCTTTTGAACATATTTATATTTATTGTTTGATGTTTATAGTATGTTGTAAACTGCTGGGAAAGGTGGGTATAAATCGAATAACACAACAAGAACAACAACAAATGATGTGGGATGAGGATAGTGAAACACAAGGGAATGACATCAGGGCATGAGAGAAGCAGAAATATATATTACTATACATTACTAAACAAGATAATAGCTATCAACATGATCCTGTTGTTTTCAGGGGCAGCTCCCTGGTGTGCAGCAATCTAGACTACTCAGGAATTTCAATTATAGTTATTTAATTTCTATGTAAAGATTTATACCCCACTTTTCTCCCCAATGGGGACCCGAAACAGCTTCCAACAGCATTCTCCCCACCTTCATTTTATCATCACAGCAACACAACTGTGAGGGAAGTTGGACTGAGAAATAACCCAGCACGTTCCCATGACAGAATGGCTATTGAAACCTGGCTCCCCAACTCCTAGGCCAACACTGTTACCGCTGTACATGCTGACTCTCAGGAGAGCTGAAAAGTTGCCAGAAATTGTAGTGATGCACTGCTGACCCAGCAGCACCGTGGTAGAACGTTGGGACGCCAATGGACCTACGGCCTTGCTGGTCGCACCGCACCCCCACTCCTCATCCCCCTATGAGTCACGGGTCATGAACTGTCTGGCTCAGTCACCGGCCGCAGGGACAATGGTCTTGCCCCCAGGTGAGGATTAGGCTCAGACGCTTACGCTCCTCTCCGCACGTAGCCAGGTGAGATCATGCATCACATGATGATCTCCAGGTCTCGATTTACTCCCGCTCATCTCCCTACCCACCTCCTTTACACGCCCACCATGAAACCCTAATAAAAGGTGCGAGAGACCAGCACAGGGCAGAGTTGTCAAGATCACGAAAACCCGCGCTTCCTGTTGCTGACGCTCTCCGCCAGATAGAAAGAAACACTCGCGTCTCGCCTTCTTCCTTAGCGACGACCCTGCGGGGTTGACTACAAGCTGGTGCCGAAGCCCGGGAGTCACCAGACGCCTCCACCTTACTGCTCACGCGATGCATACCAGGGAAGACGCGATACCGAAGTGGCGCTGGATCAGGGCATCCAGGGATACCGTTTGCGGTGCTCGCCTGTCCTCTGGATCGGCGGCATCCAGAAACCAGCGTCCCTAGGACACTCACCAGATCCGGCCGGAACACCGGTGAGTATGGGAACTTGCAAAAGCGGAGCTTATGACAAACGTTGAAAGCGGAGACTGAAGGCGTTAGCGAAATCACGGCAGGGTCCCGGTAAAGAGAGGGAGCTGCGCCAAATTGGTTGAGGAGATTGAAGCTCCAGTGTCCATGGTACCCAGAGGGGGGGACATTGAATCTTAGGACTGGGGAAAACTTCGAGCGCACTCTTAAGCACCCAGAGCCTCGCTGGCGCCCGATAGCCAAAGCTGCTACTGACGTGGAGAACAATGTTTTGTCGCCATCAGGAAACCTGCCGAACCCTATGAGCTCCCTTAGGCCGCCCTCCTTTTCGATCTTTCACCTTCAATTTCAACCCGGGAATTTTCTCTATCCACAACAATTGGGCCGCCCTGTCCCTCCTTCTGCCCCGTTTATAAGCTCCTTCACCCAATTCGTAAACTACTCCAGCGGCTCCGTACGCCCCCTCTGCTCCGCCTTCCATTTTCCGAAGCCACTGCACCTCCGTCAGCGCCGCGTAATGGCGCGGGTTTCTGCAAAAAACTCTGCGCCCAGAGCTTGTGCGTTGGCTATACGATCTGCAGAAAAACCCTGACGGAGAAACTGATGCCGAGATTCTTGCATTTATTGCCCGTCCACTTCACAGAATACTGAGGGGGAGGGGGGGTGAAGCGATCTCATTCGGCCGGGTTGTCGAGTACCGCCCTTTAAAGCTATAACTTATCCTCACTGGAGCTCCATAAGCGGTGCGGGACGTAGGAGTCACCAGCCCCTATGGCGGAGAGGCATGCGTAGAGGTGATTCGGCGAGGAATCACTTAATGAAAGTTCAGGACGACTGGAAGACCACCTTCCGCATGCTCCTGGAGCCCTGCACAATTTGTAGCGATCTGGGAAGCGAGTTCCGCCCGGCAATGCTTTAGCAGGGCAGGCCGCCTCCGGCGGCGCCTACACAACCCGCTCAGCTTCCACGGCTTTGATGCCTTCAGTAACCCCAACAATCCAGATCGTCCTGCTGCGGTGGCCACCCTTGATGCCTACTGGGAGAACAGATGCGCCATACAAAGGCGTTTTGAAAGTCCCCTTAATGCCGGACAGCCAACCCAAAGTTTTTCTAGCCAAAGCCCGGCAGAAGCCTCCAAAGAGCCCTATGCTGGAAGGTTTGTGGTGAACAGGCTCCAGGAGGGCCCCTCAAGAGGCAGGTTGACGACGAGTTGAGGCCCAGGCCGAACTCCTTAAGCGCCTTGCCAAGGAGAACGCCTATCGAAACTGAGTGCATAAGCGATCACAGACCTAGGAAGGAACCCGAGCTGGCCGACACTGTGCCAACCAAAAGCTTGCCAGGATATGTCCGGGTCTTTTAGCCCATCCAAGCCAGCCTTCTAGTGCGCCGCCCTCTCGAAGCTGCCATGAGGCAGCCCGAAGACGCAGGAGTGTTTCCAATTGCGGCAAAGCCGGGACTTTTCCGGAGGAATTGTAGGCTGCCGACGGCAGGGGGGGGCCTACAACCCTGGCCGGGAGGAGGGTCTCTCCCCAGAGGGCGAAGACCCCCCCAGGAAGAGTCTATAGGGCGAGGCGGCTCCCAATGCCGCCAGCAAATTTGCGGGCCAGGCCCACGCCGGGCATCTCCCCAGCCCGGAACCAAGATCCGCACCTCAAGGCCCTTCCCAGACTCCCCATGAGATCTTCACTGCTCCCAGCTCAGTTATGAGTGATCCCATCCCCGGTACCGGAGACCATTAGGCTGAGATGCTTGCCAAAAGCTTCACGCCCAGCTGAACAGGGGTTGTTCATCATCCCAGGGTCATCGACCCAGTGGCGCACCAGGGAACCATCCACATCCAAGTATGGACAAACATCGCTGCAGAAGCCATCTCGTCTGCTTTCAGCTCCCCCTCTACGTCTATACTTCCTGCTCCTGCTAGCCCCTTCTACTTCAAAGTCACCATGCACCTCCGCCAGTGCCCCAGAATGGCACGCATTTCCAAAATCTCTGCAGAGTCCACAGTCACTGAATTGCAGCAGAAGAGATAGCCGGAGAGAGGGACTGCCGTTTGAGCCCTCCTCAGAATGCCCCATAGCCAATCTACAGGGACAATGAGGGCATGGAAGGGAGAAGATGCTTCGCACAATGTAGCCTTAAGCCAAAAGTCGCTTCGATGAAGGAAGAAGCCTTGGCCCTCTCCAGCTGTAAGGTTCAAACCAGATCTCATAGCCTCTGAGCCTGTGCAACGAAGCCCTAAAAGCTCAAAGCTCCCAGTGGCAGCAAAATCGTCAACGCACCTCAGAGAGCAAAATCTCAAATCAGAGTTGCTGGCAATCCTCCCTCGTTACTTTATATGTGCTCTGTATGGCTATGTACATGTTCTGTATGTCTTGCCCCCCTTTCAAAGAGACCCCCCCCTAAAGTTTTCCCCTCATAGGGGGGATTTTTCCATTGCTTCTAAGCTATGCTCTTGTGCTTCAATTAAAGTTTTGGCGAAACGCTCCTTCTGATTATGTGTGCCAATGCGACACGAAAGGCTTAATGCCCATTACAGCATCCACCTTAAAGCGGGACTGCAGCTTCGTCGCGTTTGCTCCCCTGGATACCCGATGGGACCTGCTGAGCCGTACCTCCATGCTTAGTTTAAACCTTCAAAACTTTTTCTTCCAAACCTCTCGCTTGAGAACCTTTTCCTTCGTCCATCTGAGGCCTACACTGCCACATTGGTGGCATGCAAGTTTACATATAGAAGCCAAAATCATTTTCATGCTCCCACATTCTCTGCTGAGGGCTCCCTGGCTAGTCCTACACAGTGCCAAGGGGGGTCTCTCAGCCCCCACACCCTATCTTACATAGCCTCCGCTGTGAAGGTAGGAAGCGGGAAAAGACTCAAACCCGGCCAAAGTCCCCTTACGGGAGGGGAAGGTAGAGCTGACTTCCAAACCAGCTTCCCCCCCCCCTGCCTTCCCTTTCTGCACACCCAATATCCCTCTTTCTAATGGGCTGGCCTTTTAGCACCCCACCTCTAGATCTAGGATCATGATGATAAGGTTTTGCAAACCCCTCTCAATTTGCTCCTGTGATCAAACCTCAAGCCCAGGAACTGTTTTCTTTGCATCTTTTCTCTATATCTTTCCTATAGGCGCTATTTATATTACGATATGACTATAATTGTGAATTGTTCGAAGTTGCTTTTGCAAAAAAAGCCCACACCTTAGATGGTGATTGGGATTGTTTTACAAACAAACATCCGACCTGGATATGAAGCCTCTCCCTTCTCCTAAACCTTACGGGCAATTCCCATGCCTTGTAGTCTCTTAACGCCAGAATGTTGCAAAATTGATGCGTTGGCCGAGATGGGCCAACTTCGCCTAACAGCTTGGCCAAAACAAAACGAAAAGGGGAGTAGTTCCCCCCCCTATTGACCCAATCAAGGTCTCATCCAGCAGACCATTATCCAAAAGTTACTCTTCTCTATTCTCTATCAAAATTGCCCGCCCCGACTCAGGGCTTTCCGGGCTTTCCATTGTCATCTATAAGAGCGAATTAACTTTCAGCCAGCACGCCAAAACCCCTGGGGGAAAAGCATGCGCTTGTTTTTCTCTTCTATACAGGAGTCCAGCTGCGCCATGCCAGGCCAGCCCCAAATGTTCCCGGGAGATGGAGCGGGGCCTCCCTGGAAGGGATCCGACCCGCCTTACGCCCTGTTGAGAGCCGATCACCCTCCAGCTTGGGCCAAGATGGGAGGGACCTCTCTGGAACCAGTACACCCGATTCTTCCCACGGAGATCGCATAACCCAGGCTGCCATTCGGGGCCAGCTATGGCTCAAGGTTGGCAGCTTTGTGTGTGCGCTGCTCCTCATCTACAGCCGCCATTCTCTCTCTCCCTCTCTGCAGCCTGGCTGCAGACTTGGAATTGCAGCCAGGAACATTCCTGATAGATTAACCCTTGGAACTCTCCGGCTGTTTTCAGCCGCTTGAATAATTGTTTGGGTCACGCCTTCTCTCCACAACGCTTGCATCATTGAGGAATCCACTGAACCTGCAATGCTAAGAGACTATCCAGTAGCTCTCCCTACGCTCTTGAAATCCTACGTGGACTCTAACGTCATGCGGCTCTGTAGCTTGTGGTAAGTCAAACAGCAAGAGCCATGCATTGGACAATTATGCAACCACGCGGGTTTTGCCTTATCCTTCCATTATGTCATCCAGCCTATGTATACGTTTAGCCATGTTTTGTTGTTTAAATTTATTGCATGCCCTAGTTTTTTGAAGTTATGTTATTTGTTATTGCTGCATTTCCGCCTGTCTGTCTGCGGGACTCTCTGCCTACCCAAGGCTCCACCCAAGGAGCGCGGACGCCCGCCGCCCGCCCCGGCTCAGCTCTGCCTGCTTCGATCCCTCCTCCGCAGCCGAGAAGCGGCCGGGTGCAAGCCCTCTGTCAAGTGAGACCTGTCCCCCCTGCAACTTCCCTTGTGGGAGCCCCGGGACTTGTTTCCTGTAACCAACACCAAGACTATTGGCCGGCTGGCCTGTTGTGCCCTTCGCGAAGCCCATCAAGGTTCTCTACACTCCATTTGCTCTGGGCGGCTCTGGCCTCCGAGCAGCAGGAACTTCGTCAAGCTGACCCCTGAACCAATCGTGCCGCTATTGATTACTTATTGTTATTACATCACAAAGGTTGTGAGAATGTACATAATATGTGTTGTTTTAATCTTTCTGATTAATTCCCCAGGTAGGATTCGCGCCATATGAATGCATTGAGCTGGGCACAGAAGTTGTATCTAATCTGAAGTATGATGTTTTGCCCCATTGGTGGTCAGCCCTCTGGAGCTGGCTGCGGAGGATGGTTGAAGGTGTCATTATTGTACAGCTCACTGCATTGGTTTAATTGTGATACCTTCGTTATCGGATCTTGTTTACGTTCAATGTGGTGTCTAATATTGCCTGCCTTAGCGTGTGCAAGAAGCCTTCGAATTTCCCTTACCCCGCAGCCAAGTTCTAATGTTACACAAGCAGCTTGGTCAGCTTGACCAGATGGCCGGAGGAGACAAAGCGTCCCTTTAAATCACTTGCCTATAGCATTTCGGTCCCCTTTTTTCTAAAATGTAAAAAAGGAGGAGAATGTGAAAGTGATGCACTGCTGACCAAGCAGCACCGTGTGGTGAAACGTTGGGGCATGCCAATGGACCCTCTGACGCTTGCTGGTGGCACTTTGCTACCCCCACTCCCTCATCCCCTATGAGTCACGGGTCATGAACTGTCTGGCGTCCAGTCACGGTAGCAGGGACAATGGTCTTGCCCCAGGTGAGGATTAGGCTCAGGCAGCAACTGCACGCTCCTCTCCTTACGTAGCCAGGTGACATCCTGCATCACATGATGATCTCCAGGTCTCCCGGTCTTCCAGCTCCCGTCTCCTACCCACCTCCTTTACACGCCCACAATGAAACCCTAATAAAAGGTGCGAGAGACCAGCACAGGGCAGAGTTGTCAAGATCACGAAAACCCGCGCTTCCTGTTGCTGACGCTCTCCGCCAGATGAAACCTCCTCCGCGTCTCGCCTATTCCTTAGCGACGACCCTGCGGGGTTGACTACAAGAAATGTCAAGTAAGTCCTCTTTATTGGTTCTCTCAAGCTGTGCTTGCCACTGACTCACTGAAGTCAATGAGTTGTCTCAGAAGGATAACTCTGTACCTGAGCTTTGCTGGGTAGAGAGTAGTTGGGCTCTCAATAGCTGGTTTCAGTTATCCACCCAGCCAGCAAGTCTACTGAATGATAGGACCAGTTTATAAGTTCTTGACTTAACTTACCTTGTAGGGTTGTTGTCAGTATAAAATGAAGAAAATTGCATTGCCTGGCCAGTATGAATGCGATAAGCCCACTTGTGTCACCACAAACTCCTCAAAGAAAGGAAGGACTCCACACAAACAGAACAAAAGAGCATGGTGAAGGGGGAGCAGGACACACCTAGAATTTATTTTCAATTGCTTTATTGCAGTAAAAGCAATCCTTTTGCTCATTCGGTTTCTGGTCGTCTCCCAGATGAAGTCCTGCTTTTGAAATTTTTGTCAGGGTGTAAAAAAGGGAATGGCAGGTATCTGTCCCTTCACGGCTCAGTCGTGAGCAGAAACTGGCAATGCAGAAAGTGTTGTCATTCAAAACTGTCATTTACCAAGATGCTTAAAGATGTTGCTGCTACTATCAAGCACATTGGACAACATGGTAAATGATAGCAAAGCCTTGGAATGTGCTCATTCGGAGGCTCACATCGCCATCTACTGGAAGTAGCCAGCATCACACTTTCTGCCACAGAAAAGTAAAGCAAAGGTGACATGACTTGCTTTCAAAATTATTGGTAGCACAAAAGGGATGCCCATAGAAGAGTGGTTTATGCTCCCAGTTTGCTTCTCTCACACACAACCAGATATTGGAGAGCTGCAAGGGGAAAAAAAGATCTCAATTTTCTCTAATGGGAAAAGAGTCATGTAGTGTATATTTCTCACACTGATTTTGCTATGCCTTGTCAACTACGTGAGAAGGGAGGGAACAAATGTAGGTAGAAGCTCCTTTTACATCAGGATCCCTGGATTTCTCTAGTGTGATTGACAGAAGATAGCCCAACTTAAACTGGACATATGTGGTGTGTAACCCAAACACAGAGCAATGCTGGCACCCCTGCAGAAGGCCCAAAGTTCAGACCTTTAAACTGTCAAGTACAGAGTTATAAAGTCTTTGTTAGGGTGCAGTAAACAATATCATGTTACAAAGGGGCAGAAATCAAGGCCTGCTCAGAATCTACACCGCCCAGAGCCCCTGGAGGATGGGGCGGTATAAAAGTTTAATAAATAAATATAAATAAATAAATAAATAAAATCTCTGAAGGTCCTGTGTTCAAGAAATACCGGGGCAGTAGCAAGGGAGCTCAGAAGAACTGCAAATTTGGGAGGTTCCTGAGGGGTTTGTGGGGGTTATATTTATACTGTAAAATGTTGGAAGGTAAGCATCTAGTGAGCTCCAAAGCCAAGTTTGGAGCCAAAAGGTCTGGATCCTACTGGTCAATTTATTCTAACCACAGAGAAGAAGGATTACAGATGCAAAGCTGACACACCAAGGGGGTGAATGACTGATGCAAACTGGTCTCTTGAACTAGGCTAGACTAGAGGGTAGGCAAAGAACTGCTTAAGATAGGGATGACTGCTGACTATTGCATTAAAGGTGTTCCACCCTAGCTAATCACTGAGATATCACCTGCATTTTGAATGGGGAAGGGACTAATTTTTTTGTTCCCACCCCAGGCAGAATTATTTAGACTGCTTCCCTTTTGTCATGCTGGAAAGTGCCTTCAGGCTGAATGGAATTTTCCTAGAGCCCCAGCTTCTGAATATGGAGGTTCCCTTATGGGTGTCGAAATGTGCTGGTTTCAGTAATGCTGGGCTCAGATGACTCAGGCCTAATAAAATACAAGGCAATGTCTTTCCTTGGCTGCAGAACCCCTAGCTCAGTGGCAGAGCACATGCTCTCTGCATCAAAGATTCAATGGCATGAAGTGAAAGCAGCTTAGTAAGTAAAGCTGGGAAAGGCTTTGGACTGACACTCAGGAGAGGTGCTGCCAGTCAGAAATCCCAAATGGACAGCCTCAGTGGCTTTGGTCATGTAACTGTCTGTCACTAAACCCTCCCTATTTTTGCAAGGCTAAAATGAGAGATTACATCAGGCTGTGTAATGTATGTCTGAACATCTAGTTTAGCTCTTATACATTCAGGAAGCTGCCACATGAATTTCTGACGCATGTCATATGGGATGAAAAAGGCTTTCACGGAGCCATTCATATATTATGCTCTCCTCTGACATACTGATTATCCTACTTGAGCCTTCCATTCCAGGGCTGTGTGTGTTTCCTTATGAGCATAGAAAGGAAGTGTTTCTGCAAAGGGAGCAATTAAACACACTGATCTTTGCAATCTTTGCTATTCACCAAGCTTCTCCCTCCCCCCTTTACTGAAGCCCTTTATTATGTAGTTGGACATCTGTAACTCTCTTTTCTCCACTCAGGGCAGAATCAAAGCCCAATCCTTTGTCAATCCCCCCAAACAAAAGAGCAGCAGCAACAAAAATATAAGATGTTAAAAAACACAAGTTTCCTGAATTGATGGTCTGCCTTCTAATGGTTAATCAGGGAATCAGCTAGATAGAAGGTGACTTAGCAAGAGGCAAGCAACAGCAGGATGCTCCACCAGTGTATGCCAAGATCTTTCTTAGGAGATTAGACCCAGAAATAATGTGGAAAGTTGTAACTCAAGAAAAGGGTTTTTTATTAAAAATGAAGAATAATTACAAACAACCAAAGCATTCCAACAATACAGAACCTAAGAAAAATAGAGTAGAGTGGGAGTACAGATTTGGGTGATACATTACCCATCAGAGGATCAAGTCACAGAGCATGTATTATCTTGAGAAGAAGGACAATGTTGGGTGCATGGACAGAACCAAGACACTCTTTTGGGAAGTCTACTACCATAGGTCAAAATGTGTCCTCAAGCAATGATGATGTGCAAGCCCCATGAAGACAAAGCATTTTATGAGATTTTTAGTGGGTGCTGCACATTCCCAGAGACCAATTAATGATGATCTCCACTCTTAATGAACATAAATTTTAAGCATTAAGAAACATTAATCAATTCCTTTAGAAATAGTTTCCAGATGGTCTTCCCTATTCAGGGATGGGCACTGTGTGGGTGTATTGGTAATTGTTCTGTTCAGGAGGTAATTTCCAAGGGGGAAAGATGTCATCAGTCCTGATGGGATTAGTAGCTTTTGGATGGAAATGCATTGTTCTACAGCTTGCATTCAATTAAGGTTATGGGGAATGACAAAGTTAGTGTTTGAGACATTCCTCCTAAATGTCAGCTGTCTTCTGCCTGGACTCTATTTTGACCCTACTGGAGCCATACTGAACCAAACCTTTCCTCTGAAGTACACAGGGGGGTGTTACAGTTCTCATAACTGCCCCTAAGTATCATGGGAGTGTCTAACTACTAACAACCTAACAAGCCAAACAACAAAGTTTCCCTATCTCAAAGTCCCACAATCTTGTGAGAGTTGGTAACTACTGTTTCCATTTCCCAGATGAAAACTGAGGGACTGTGAGTGACGTGTCAAGGATTACTAACTAACTATCATTGCCCTGACTTTAACAAAAATGGCATTCTGCTCTAGAAGTATGCTGCTCATTGAAAACACCATCAAGAGTCTGGTTCTTACCATACATGCCTTTGTGAATGCAGATTATGCAGACCCACAACAGCTGCATTATCAGAGGACTGGAGTGCCAAACCAGTGGTATATTCCATGCAAATATAACTGCATACAGTGTTAAAACTCCAGAATCAATAAGGTAGAATCCCACATGTGAAAATATATCTGGAATTTTGAGTATGCAATTGGCAATATTGAAGGAAAAGTAGAGTAAACAGAATCAGCCAGAATCCATATAGATTTTCGACAGGAACCTATTGCGTGGGATGGAGAAAACAGAGCTATAAATAGAATTTGGACAATAGATTTTGGATATGAAATTATAAGTGCAGAAGTTACTTGGTGTATAGAAACATGTCTATGTTGAGAGCTACCCAAAGGCAGACATTCGGCAGGAGCGCAAGGAAAACCATAAGTGCGGAACAGATGGAAGAATCTCAACTGTTTTTGAAAAAATGTCAGAGAAGATTTCTAGTCCTTGTTATTTCAGAGTTAAGCGTGAAAGTCTTTAAGTAACAGCTAGTGAAATACGTATCAGAAGCAAGAGAAACAGGCCGAAAAAAATTCCTATGGACAGCAGGCAAGCCTTCAGTACCAAGGACAGCTCCTCATTCTCTCCCCCACGGTTCACTGAATTAGAATGCAGTATTCAAATTAAGAACCCACATACACTGGCTCTATTTACATAATCCATATAGGCAGCTCTGTCGACAATTATAGGAGAAGAATGAGGAGAGCTTTGGCAAGCAGGGACCCTTCACTGAAGAACACAGCTCAGTCACTTTTGGCATGCACATATTTTCCTGATCAAATTTCTTCTCAAGACTGATGCCTAGAAGAAGCAGCTCGGCACTCTTGCAGTGTAATCAGAGATAATACGCACATATGCTGGCACTAGCTTTTGTTCTTTTCAAAGAGAGTGCCATTCTGGACCCGCATGGGAGACCTGCCAGCTTGCTAATACAGTGTTAAAGCCTTCCAAGCTTTTCCCATCAATGGCTTATTTCCCTCTCTTCTCTTCAAAGCACCTAGAATGTTAAAATCCTCCAAATCTAAATTGACCAAGCTGAGAGCACGGCTAGAGCATATCAATAGCAATTGGGAATCCTGGAATCAGATTTCTGTGGGAGTTGCAGTAACAGGATTTTCACATTATATATGTCATTCACCAGTCTCCAGTACAATTTTTTTTTTAGTGAAGACAGGTTCTCCTTACCTTAAGACTTTTTTTAAAAAAGCAAGATGTTGCTCATATAATTTGGCAGGTCTATTAAGGATAAGCCTTGTAGAGATGAATCTGGCAGGGCTCCTTTTTTGACAATGAAGCCACCATAAGGCATGTATTAAAAAATTCTCCATGCTGTTTCACATTTTGTAAAGTTCGGTAGATGCTGAATTGTTTCTCTTGAGTAGACAGATGGATCAAAAAACCTTTAGCAGTGCTATTCTCAGTTAAAAGTTCTGCATTTGTTGCTTTTTTTTAAAAAAAAGACATCCATTTAAGAACAAGAAAACTGGTGGTCTTTTTTGCTAGATCTTCCCAAAACACAGAGAATGAATGTAGAAGTCCCAAGTCTGTTTTTGTTATCTAAACATCTCTACCACTGACCTTGGAGAAATCATGCCAGTCAAGAGTCAACAATATTGAGCTAGATGGACCAATGGTATCAGTATAAAATAGCTTAGTAAATCCAACTTTGGGGATCTGTTGAAGTAATAGATAAAAAGGTCACACAAAGATAAAGAATGGTGCATCTATTTCCTACAGCATCTAGCTATGGGAGAATAACAGTATTACCCTGAATTATTCTACTAGTGAGGGTTGTATAACTCTGAGGATCAATTTTAATTTGATCTGTGTAGGGCTGCTGGATAATCCTGCTCAAATTATTGTTCTACAGATTTCTAGTATCCAAGGTGAAAGCATTACCCAGAATTTTGATCAGGTTATCAGATGCAACCTCTTCCTCTACAGTGAATTTCTTTTCAAAAATCTATGCTGGGGCTTATGAGGAAAGGGGTTGATAAAGAAACAGCCAATATTATAATGTCTCCATATAGATCAACTGTATACCCCCATTTGGAATACTGTATACAGTACTAGTCACCATATCTCAAAAAAAATTGTAGAGATGGGGAAAGTGGCAGAAGAGGTCAACTAAGATGATTAAGGGATTGAAGCAGTTTTCCTGTGAAGAAAGGCTGAAGAGTTTGGGACTTTTCCCTTTAGAAAAGAAAACATTAAAGGAAAGCATGATAGAGGTTTATAAAATTATGCACAGGGCAGAGAGGATGAACAAAGACAACTTTTTCTCCCTATCCCAAAAATACTAGAATTTGAGGGCATCCAATGAAGTTAATGGGCAATAGATTCAGAACATACAAAAAGAAATACTTCTTTACAAGAGTGATTAAAATGTGAATTTCACTGTCAGAAGATGCAGTGATTCCCAGAGGCATAAACAGCTTTAAAAGAGGGTTAGACACATTCATGGAGAAGAGGTATACCAGTAGCTACTACCCATAGTGACAAAAGGAAAGGAACCCCCCAACCATGTAAATAATATGCACTGAACCCAAAGAGGAAGCACAATTGCGAAGGTGAATTTAATCAAAGAATTTAACAATGCACCCACACGCAGCTTGGAGCGATAAAAAGCGCACCCAGGGAAGGAAGCCGTTGCGGCAGGGGAGGAAGGAGCAGACTGCTTGCCTTCCCTGCTCTGTGACTGCAGGTGAGTCACGTGACAGGAGGAACTGTCACGTGACAAGGGAGCCGGGCAGATTATTTAAGCCAATGCCCGGCTCAACCCAGCCTCTTCACGAGGCTTCAAGCAGGCGGATCCCACCCTCCCTCCCTAAGTGTGGACAGTTGTTTTAATGAATGTTATTTATTGTTAGATATTTGTCGCAGTCTGGGCAGTTTTCAGGGCAAAGGGGCACATCTTTTGCGGGGAGGCAGGCTTGCATGCCAGACTTTCCCATGGCGGGGGCCTCAGTAAGAGGTCTGGGGGTAGTGGAGGGCTTGAGGGTGCAGGCCTGAAAGTCCTGTTTCGAGCTCGCTACCCCTGGCAGGAGGAGGTGTCACAAATGGGTAGGCGCCCAAGTGGCATCTAGAAACCTCCTGTCTTGATCCCCATGGGGGGACAGTTCCGGGTTCAGCAGTTCACTGTCCGAAGGGCCAGGGGTCAGCTGTGGGTTGACCATGACCAGGTTCAGCGGTTCGCTGCCTGGTGTCCAGGATGTGCCTTGATATGCTCGCCCAGCTTCCTAAACAGTTATGCGTTATTGTTAATAAACCGGGCTGTGGCCATTTCTATTCCAACAAATATAAGTATATACGTGTGATTAATGGGGGAAGCAAAATCCGCACATCTGCACGCAAATCATATCAAGTGTAACAAACAAACTGTCACATACAACAAATAATTCAACAGGTACAGCACATATACAAACACGAATTCTAACGAGGAGCTAGAGACAAAAGACATCAAACATAGGTGCTCAAGCCCCTTGCTAGTATGAACCATGCAGTTGCAAGTGCAGAAACATGTTGTGCTCAAATTGAGAGACAGGAGAATGGGTTCGCTGGTCAACTTAAGTTTATTTTGGGGGGTCTTGTACCCACTTAATCAGCTTTCTGGAAATATTAAGGCTGCCCATAACACATCTGGAGCACAGCAAGCTATTGAAAGCATATATTGCTCATGTTCCTGGCCGATTTATAGCACATAGCTATAAATGTGGATACATCATTTGTTCTCTTTGGAGATTAAATTCACCTTTGCAGTTGTTCAGTGTACATTATTTATGTGGTTGAAGTTTGCACCTAAACTCTTTTTTTTGTATGTTTGCTGGGACTAAAGGAAACCTCTGAAAGAAGGCAACATCAGGGTGTTAATGGTCAGACTACCCCCAGTTTTAGTAACAAGGGGATGGTCTCAGCCTTTATGCCCTGTTGCTGGCCGTCAAGGGTACCTGGTAGGCCACTGTGTGAGATAGGATGCTGGACTGGATGGACCATTTGCCTGATCCAGAAGGGCTCTTCTTATATTGTTCTTCTTCTTCTTCCATTATAAACAAATCCTTATATGTTTGTTCATTTATTAGAATATTTATATCCCATCTTTCTTTGTGACTTAAGGTATCTTACAAGTCGTCATTTAAATATGTAACAATTTAAAACCACCATCATAAAACCCCAAACTGCCACTTTTGTTACCAGACTAACCTATAATAGGTTGGAGGAATCCTGTGTTTAAGTCTGTTGTGTCTCTACCCATCACCACCAACTCTTGAGGTGCCTAGCAATGTTACCGCGCTGCTCAGGATAACCATTTGATTGCAAATTATCCATTTCGGCTTGGCGCCAGAGTTACCCAAACAAGACCCGACAAGGCTTGGGATAATGAAGGGTACGGTTGTTGATTGGGCTGCTGAATTAAGAAGCGCATATTTCGCACAAACACTGCGTTGCGAGCACGCCGCAACACCTTAAGTACCCTTTCTCCCGTCGGGAGCCCGGGAGAACCAAAGACAGCCCACCACCATTCAAAACAACCAATCATTCACTTGCAACATGCAGGAACCAATCAGTGTCCGATGGGCATCCTCTTCTCCAGTTCCCCGGCGCCAGAACAGGGCAGAAGCGATGAAACATAATCCCACTGAGCGAGGGACACACAAAAGGTTTTCTCCAGGTGTCCGGGGTCAGGACGCCAAGGGCGAGGACGTGAGTCCCCTTATCTGCCTGCAGGCGGGATTGGGCAGGGCAAGGCGCTTGCGGGCTGAGGTTTCCCTTTGTCCGTGCGCATCAGGGGACTTTACCCGTGAATGGGACAAGTCCGGGTGCGGCAGAGATGGCTCTCACCTTTGGCCAAGGTGGTTCCAGTTTCAAGCACAAATACAGGGAAGACTTACAAATCGCTGTTTCTACCTGTACCGAAATCAAAGTTACCACCTGGCAAATACAGAACGAAAATAGGCGCCGGACTCGTTTTGAGTTCAGACATATTCCAGGAGCGTGGATGGACTCGCCATAAAACCGCTATCAGTAATGCGGTGCCAGACTGGTTGAGCCCAGGGCGTTGTCTCAGTATACCTACAAGGACGTGCGGGAACGTGGGAAACTTGTCTGGACTTTCCCCCACCTATCTTTGCCTTGCATAATGCCTATCTCACACCCTTCCTGACAGGATTGAGAAAACACAATAGTCCTGCCCTGGAGAGAGTTCCTATCTCCAGCTCTGGACCATACATCCCTGCCTGCCCAGTGTTGCCTTAACCCAATTCTTCTTCCTCTAATACCTTTAATGACCATCTCATTTGCATTGCCATTGTTCTTTTCAATTTCATCATCTACCTGCAATTTCATCATCTACCTTCTCCCTTGTAAGCACTCCAGAGCTCGGAACATCAAGGTGATGCCTCAATCCATTAGAACCATAACCTAGCCATTAAGACTAATGTCTGTCTCTTTTCTTTCCCCAGAAAAGCAGAACACTTCTTTGTCCTGGGAGATTAAGAACCACTCTGCTGCTGCCTCAGAGACTAGGACATGGAGTAATGGATTCAAGGTGCAGGAAAAGAGATTCCACCTAAACATTAGGAAGAACTTCCTGACCATCAGGGCTATTCAACAGTGGAATTCTCTGCCCCAAAGAGTTGTGGAGTATCCTTCTTCGGACGTTTTTAAACAGAGACTGGATGAACATGTGTCGGGAGTGCTTTGATTGTGTTTTCCTGCATTGCAGGGGGTTGTACTTGATGGCCCTTGGGGTCTCTTCCAACTTTATGATTCTATGGCCATTTCTACACAGCCAATAACACCATTGTGCTGTCAGTGTTATTGGTAGTGCCGCAGCCATGGAGTGTTCGCATAGGTGGCCGCTGCATGGACAGGTAAGCATTAGCTGAACGAGGGGTGCGCCGCCAAAGGTGTGGTTGAGTTCTGGCGTTCGTATTGCTGAATTTAGGGTCACCATATTACAATGCACTCAACTTTACTGCTTTACCTAGCAAGTTCCACCCAAACACTTACTGATTGGTTCCCCACCCTGGGACATGGACAATAACTTTCCCTTCTCATTAGACACAGTGTGAAACAGACTTTTCTCTGTGATTCACCTCTGAAGATTCCAGTCACAGATGCAGGTGAAATGTTAGGAACTAGATCCACCAGACCACGGCCACACAGCCCAGAAAACCCACCACAACCAGTTGAATCCAGCCATGAAAGCCTTTGACAATACATTGAGCTGGCTGGATATACGGCTGTTTGCACTGGAACGACCTGGTCTATGAAAGCTGAATGATCACCACTAGAGAAATAGATGGATGTCACTGGACAAGCTATTATTTAAC
The DNA here is from genome assembly GCF_021028975.2 of Sphaerodactylus townsendi. Classification (NCBI taxonomy): domain Eukaryota; kingdom Metazoa; phylum Chordata; class Lepidosauria; order Squamata; family Sphaerodactylidae; genus Sphaerodactylus; species Sphaerodactylus townsendi. The sequence goes on along the minus strand of NC_059425.1, from coordinate 39,844,991 downwards.
CCATTATTGGTGTGGGGACATTTTATTAATGATTGGAGGAGGAGGAGGAGGAGGAGGAGGAGGAGGAGGAGGAGTTTGGATTTATATCCTCCCTTTCTCTTCTGTAAGGAGACTCAAAGGGACTGACTATCTCCTTTCTCTTCCCCACCCCCCCCCCCCCACAACAAACAGGCGAGATAGGAGACGCCTTGAGAGCTCAGAAGAGCTTTGCTGACTTCATTACAGATGCTTGAAGACTGGGTTGGCTATTTGGGACTGCTGCAGGCTAACGTCAATTGCCCAGAATGAAACTCCACAGCTCAAGCAGCACATCGGGGAATCGAACCTGGTTTTATCCAGATTTGAGGACGCAGCGCTTAACCACTTCATTACGTAGCTTCCCCTGTTTTATTGTTTTACTTTGCAATACGTTCAAGTCTGGTTCAAAACATTTATTGGATTTTTGCCTTCTTGTATGTAGCCCTCATTTGGGTTCAGGTGAGCTCCAGAGGCACTGGGGAAACCCCTGCAGCCCATCTTGGACCTATCATCTACTGTTGTGCCATTAGCTCCTAAGAACAAAGATAATTAAATAATGGTGTCATAAAGCCCTCAACAACTGAAGATCATGAAATTTTATACTGAAGCACCTTATACCCAATCAGACTGCTGGTCCATCAAGGTCAGTATTATCTGCTCAAATGGAATTGCCAAATACCAGGTTCTGGTTGGGATAGCTACTCATATGGCAGAGGTTGCGGAACTTGGGACGCTGCTGTATTGCGGCATTTCTACGACTCTTCTAAATTGTGGCATCGCAAGCAGCCACTTAAGTAATTTGGGAATTGAACTGACCCTCTTGATTTTAATCGCTAACTACTCCTCACAATAAGTCTAATCTGAATGGTGTGACTATATTTCTCCTTTAATATCCAGTTGTTCTCTAATTTTGTTTTTCTTAGAAATGGAAATGTGAATTCAATTGAATCTAAGAGATAGGGGAGAAAAGGAATTTAAAAAGCTAAAAAGCCACAAATCTCTGTTTCCCACTAGACCACTGCTGGGACAGGTGTGTGTGTGTTTTTTAAATCCCCTGAATTCTTTTAAAGTGAGATAACTGGCTGTTATCTGTAGCTGCTCTGAAAGTTTTCATCCTTAAACATCAGGAGCAGAAGGTCAAAAGTTCTTCTAAAAATTTCCAAGCATGCCTTGAGGTGTTTCTTCATCTGTTCACCTTTCTAATGAAAACTACCTTAAAGCATTTGAAGATGTTGTCCTAGGAGGAAAAAATTTTCTTAACCTCTTTCTTTTTAGAGATGCTGAACCCAGCAGAACTGAAGCAGCAAAAGAAGTCCAAATTACCGTAGTACTTCTGTGTATTTTATTTATATATGTCTGTATTCAAGTTTCTGATGTTTCAATATTCTGACCAGAAAACAGAAGAAGATACGAGGTTATGCCACAGGAAGAGCTGGCAATGGGCATAGGAGAATGTTTGAGTCACAGTGGCTCAGATCACTGGAACTGAGAAGAAGTTTGGCCTCCATCACAATGGTGTACCTTGGATTCCCTTGGTGGTCTCCCATCCAAGTACTAACTAAGATGACCCTGCTTAGCTTTCAAGATATGATGAGATTGGGCTAGCCTGGTCAGGATTCCATTTTTAAAAACATTTCTTATTATCCTACTTACATGGTGCATTTAGACTCTTCTTTCTAAAGATGTGAAATTCAGACAAAATTGGTATTTTTTGGATCAAGATACCAAGGACATAAAAATACTGATGTTCCCAGTTATTCTGGAAACTGGCTCTGGTTTTTGTTTTTGTTTTTTGTGGGGTGGGGGAGGAATTCTGATATTATTTGGCTCCATTGTTCCCTCTGGTTGGAAGAGCAGCTCTGTTTGTTTTTTGTTATTGTTCTGAGCAAATTTCAGCAAAATTGCTGGAAGATGATGATGCCTCTACTTTACATAACTGCAAATTTTCAAGAGAATGGGACCAAGAGATTCAGTTCTGTGAGCCCTGAAAAAAGAGGGGGCAGGTTTCATTCTTTCTCTTGGTAAAGAATAGCTAAAGATGCAAGAGCAAACAAAGCAAAAGAACAGAGAAACATGGCAAGCCTAACACAACAAATACAAAACCTGAGAATCGGATGAAATGTCAAACGAGAGAATCCTCCATTCAAGCCAAATTGGAGTCTTGTTGGCCGCTCAACAAATGTAAAATCAGAGAATCCAATGCAATGTCAAGCCAGAGAATCCACCACAAACCAGGTTGAGCAATGAACCCAATGTTGCAAGACCAATTTCTAAGGACGGAGTGTCAGACTGACTTGGCAAGTTGATTCCAAATCCTGGGAAGACACAGACACTGAAATTAAAGAAAAACAGTCCTGAGAGCCTTAAAACATTGGCTCCCAATTTTCATGGTTACCTTAAAATATTATTATTTCTTGGGGGGAGGGGTTCAGGATCCATTTTCTGGTACCCAAAAAAATCCCAGATACCATCTAGAGACTGAATATATTTGGGAAATACCAATAAGGTATTTTTTGGATATGTATTCGAACCGAATAAAAGCACATCCATAACTAACCGCACTTGTGGTATTCGGGACAACGTACCGTCGCTTTGCAGAAGTTGAGCTTTGGGCGAGGCTGAAAGGCCATCAGGTAGGCAGGCAGGCAGTTTAAATGGAAGTGAATTAGAGCTGTAATGAGTGAAAAATAATTTCTCAGTAGTCAGTTCTGCACAGCAAATGTATAAAGAGTTGCTGTCGTTAGAAAGGAACCCATTTTCCTTTTTCCTGTTCTCATGCAGGCAGCAGTTGGAGCCCATGGAAACAATCCAGATTCTTTTGCACCTTCGCATGGAGATGCTTCTCTTTTAAAAAAAATTTCCTGCAATACTTGCGTAGCTATGCGCAGCTATGCAGGCATGCAGACATGAACCTCCATAGCCATACCAATCATCCCCCAATATGATCAGCTGCACCTGCATTGCTGGGCATATGCAACACACAAAATAAAAGAAAAAGGGGCCTCCCTGCAATGGCAGGGCAATGGCAAGCGGATTCTCCCTGGCCATGGATGGTGCAGTGGAAGGGACGGAATAAAGCGCCTCCTGCCTCGCCACTCATGCAGCAGCGGCTCCAACCTGGGATTTTGGAGAAGGATTGCTGGTTTCATGATTTTCAAAAATCCTGGATTGAGGGAAATAAGATGGGGCACACGCATTTTGGGGGCGGGACCTGTGTGAAGTCCCCTCCAAATGGTTTATATAGCATCCTGCATATGTTATATTTGCCCTGTGCAGACACACACTGATAAACCCTTCAGAACCAGCAAGTTCAATGTGATTGTCCTGCATAGAGTTTATTTGGGTGTGTGGACTGATTTCATTGATTTATTTAAATCTTTCTTCTTTTTTATCTTAAAATTCTTCGATTGGTCTTTTGTTTGCCTCGTTCACTAATTTTGCCATTACTGCATATTCAATTTAATTTTCTTTTCCTATTTGTTTTCTCACAGTCAAAAATTGTCATTTAATCTCCGTGTTCCCCTTTTACCTTCATTGTGTTGCCAAGTTGCTACTAATAATTGTGATCTGTGAGGATCTTTGGTTCTATCTTTACACTATCTAGATTGATAACTAAGGTTTTTGATATCAAACACATATCAATCTTTGAATGTGTTTGATGTCTCTCAGAAAAGAAAGTATAGTCTCTATATTCAGATTTTTGATTTGTTTAAATCTTTATGGTGCACCTGTCTCAAAAAGCTTGAGGTTGATTTCTCAAAAAACCTTTAAAGTTCAAAATAAAAACAATTTTAAAAATGCAAAGAGGCTTGATGTGCACAACCTGTCCTGTGCACTGGTAAAATGTCACATGCAATTTTAATACATAGCAGTGTTTGATCTATGTATGTGTGTGCATTGGTAACTCAGAGGAGACAGAAGGCACAAATGAACTGAAAATCGCAGCAAGTCATAAGGTGAACAGTACTCTGTATAAAATTCATTAATTCAAAAAACAAAACAATGGAGGATTCCTGACACATTATTTCCACTTCAGAAACATGACCAGGCATTGAACTCCACAATCTGGTAAATAATTCAATGAGGAGAATTTCAGAAGTGTTCCTAATCAATTACCGTTGGCATAAAGTGGATACTAACGTTGCTAATACAAAACCTAACAGTGAGTGGTTGAGCCACAAGTGACAAAGATCTTTAAAAAGTGGGTGCAATGTAACTCTGCAAACTGTACTCTCTCAGGGTATATTCACATTATATAGTTCCCCCTCACTCATACCCTGCCTATCATAAGGATGGCCATTTTACTATCAAAATAATTCAGTTCCATTCTATTATCTGTTACATATGTTACATTATCTGGACAAGTGGTTAAGGACCAGATCATATTGAGGTGTCTCCAGCACTGCACTCCTTGACAAATCAAGTCAGAAACATCAGTGAGAAAAATTTTCCCTATAGGTCATAGGAATTAGAATCTGTTTCTGGGGTTGTCTTCCCTTAGAGCCTGTAGGTTTGGGAAGACCCAGCTCATTTTGCATGTTGAAGCTCCCCAGAGAGGCCATAGCTTCGTGCAGAGCATCTGCTTTGCACGGAGTGGGTCTCAGATTCAGACTCTGGCATCTTCAGTCAAGCTAACAACCAGCAGCCTGTAGCAAGCAGAAGATGGGAAGACATGGGGGCTGTTGGCAAATGGCTTTACATCACTTCAAAGAAAAACAGGGAAGTGATGTCATTCTGCTTTAGGAACTGCAGGAGACTGTATGGTTTTACCACAATGGTTGTGACAGTTCCTAGAGTGGCGTGATGTCACTTCCAGGTTACCTTTGGAAGTGATATAACTCTATTGCACCAACCGCATCTTTTTCCTGCTGGCTACAGAAGCAGCGATAAGGAACAACATCTGGGAATGGGAGATTTCCTGCCCTACTTTAAATACATGGCATCACTATCGTGTTTCTCCTAAAATAAGATGGTGTCTTATATTAATTTTTGCTCCCAAAGATGCGCTATGTCTTATTTTCAGGGGATGCCTTATTTTTCCGCTCCACAGCTGCATGCTCTGGTGTTCTGTTCAACGGGCATGCTTCCAAACAAAAACTTTGCTACGTCTTACTTTCGGGGGATGCTTTATATTTAGCACTTCAGCAAAACCTCTACTACGTCTTATTCTCAGGGGATGTCTTCTTTTCAGAGAAACAGGGTAGCTATCAATCAGAGCAGACAATATATGACAGACCAAAGATCTGACACAGTGTAGTGCAGATTCATGTAGATCACTCCTTCATATTCCCAAATAAAGGAGCTTTGGGCTTTTCCTGAAAGCCTAGAGATTCAGTATCATGGTTGACAATACTGGACCTCGTTGCCTGTTGATCTGACTTTACTCTGAAACTCCTAATAAGTTTACTTGTTTCTGAACAGGCTGCTGTGCTGCCATCATCTGTCCCCTTTCAAATCTATATAATTCTGTGGTCCTATGAAGTTATCCTTCCTTGTCCCATAGGAATAAGGCTAACTTTGAACACTAAGTGCCCTGGGGCAAGAGCCAAAGAACTAAGGATCATTAGTCTTCAGGCATCTTACCCTTAGGCTTCGTTCATCCTGGCTTGAAGGGGCAGAGAGTTCATATTCATGCCTTTCTCCATTCTGTTTTTAAAGGAGCAAGTTAACAGGAAGACTTAACTCTAAGTTGAATACATTTTGACATACAAAAACAATGCCGGAGAGCTCTGCTGTAACTAGGGATGCTCAGAACCATCTTGAGAAATGCTGCTAGTCTTTTTGAAACTCTTTTGATTCCCCACCACCACCTTAGTGCAATCCTTAAATTCAGTCCTTAAGAACAGCACATGCCAAAATCTTTTTTAAAAAAAACAACAGCCTCAACTACAATTAAATCACAGCCCATTTTCTTTTAAAGTATTGTTCGTCATTATCAAAGCATTTGATTTAGGAGAAAAACTTGTTAAATTCAGACTACCATTACCATTTCACCAAAAGAGACCATAGCTAAAAAGCAGACAAAATTGTTGAAACAGGGTGGACCTCATAATTTATGCAATCTCACATAATTTGCAACTTCCTTGAGAAGTTATTTTTCAGGGTGGATGCCACCACAGAAAAGGCCATTTAATCATACAGAGGCCAAGTGCACCTTGTGGAGGAAAAGTGCCTTCAAAAGAGGTTGATGCGTGCATGTCTGCAAAGGGAAAGACTTCAAGTGTGTGGATCCCAAGTCACAAAATGTTTTCCACATTACAGCCAGAATTTCGAGCTAAGCCCAGAAAAACAAAGGCAACCAGTACTGCTGTTGTAAGACTGGAATTATGTGCAAGCTCACTACTAGGCAAAAGGCAAGCTACTGTATTCTGTAGCAGTTGACGTTTCCAAGTGACCGCATCAGACAGTTTGTTCACAACTGCAGGGTCCAATGTGTGACTGACGCTTCCAGAAACCTCCAGAACTCCTCCTCCAGAAATCTCCCATCTCTTTGCAGATGATGCTACTGAAGTTAAGGGATCCCCTCCTCAGGTGTTACCCTTTACCCTTCATATTCCTCCATAGGTTTGCAGTGGACTATGCATTTTGCATACAGAACTCCCCAGATACAATCTCCAGTATCAGAATATCATGCAGCAAACCTGGGGGCGGGGGGCTGTGCCTGTGACCTCAGAAATCAGCAGCCGTTCTGGGAAGAGAATTCTGTATGGAGGATCAACTCAATGTAACAATGCTGTGTGGATTTCATACATTCATAACTCTAGATGAAACTCCTCCTGCAAAGTTTCAGATTATTGCCAATACTTGAAAAAATCTGTTTACAGTTCATATCTGGAGTTCCACTCTCTGTTTATTCTAACGTGTTTATGAAATGCCAGTAAGTTTAGCTAAACCCACTAGTTTTAAGCTTTTGTTTGCAAAAGTTACACCATTTATAATACAAGCAAGCAAAATCACTGAAGAATAGGAATTCGCTGGCTGCCAAAATGAATGCCAGTAGCATGAGGAACTTCAAACAGCTTTGTGTGAAGAAAGGCACATCTTATCTTGTTTCACAAAATTTCCATCAAACCTTTTGACTCCTCATTTCATTTGATGCTGTGCCATTTGCAGCATAAAAATCAGGCCACCCCAATTTCACACAAGCATTATGACATCTTGCTGGGCAACAGAGAATCTTTTTCAAGCTTACCTTTTTAGAATTGCAAAAAAAATCAAAACATGTGTATTAAAAAGAGAGAGAGAAGCTTTGAAAATTGATGTAATATAAAAGGAGATGGTGATATTAAAAAAAAACGCTCGGAAACACAAAGCTCATTCTCATGCCCCTCTTGGACACCGTTCGGATACAGAGTAGCTCAGTCATTATTCAGTAGGCTGTGAGAAACCTCATATGGTGCAGAAACCAAGTCCACAGCATTTTTGAGGGACTGCAGATCAGGGACAGGATGCATGCTTTGGTGGGCCCTGATTAAATCCTCATCACCTGTTAAAGGGATCAGTTGATAGAAAAGACCTGAGACCCCAGAGATGTGCTGCCAGTCAGAATCAACAAGAAGAAGAGTTTCAGATTTATACCCCAACTTTTCTGCTATAAAGAGTATCTTTTCCCCTTCCTCTCCCCGCAACAATCAACTTGTGAAGTAGGTGAGGCTGAGAGAGTTCCAAAGAACTGTGACTAGACCAGCAGGAATGTAGGAGTGGGGAAACAAATCCAGTGGGGGAATCAAATCCAGTTCTCCAAATAACAGTCCACCTGCTCTTAGCCACTACACCATACTCAACATTACTAAGTTACATGGGACAATAGTTTCAGGCAGTTAGCAGTGTTGTTTGCCATGGAAAAGCAGGATTTAAGTCCAGCAGCATTTTAAAGACCAAGCTTTTGAGAATCAAAGCTCCCTTTGTCGAATACCGTGGGACAATGTTTCAACTATGTATCTCCACAACAACAGTGTGAATATAAAATATTATATAGGCTGATGAAGGGAATGGATATGATAAGGAACATAAAAAGATGCAGTTAAGGACTTTCCCATGAGCTGTACATGGGATGACAAATACCAAAGGGACTTAATTTATTAAAAAGAAATGTATAATATCTTTAAAAGCACTTCATTTTTTAAATCATCAGAATTATTTATATACATATGTCTGCATCCACTTCAGCATGAGTTTTAAAATGTTGCACAGCAAGGTTTTTGTAAAAATCAGTATAAAATGCTAAATGCATTTCAGCCATAGTCTTCATTACAGACACTGAGGCCCCTTCTGCACGTGCAGAATAATGCACTTTCAATCCACTTTCACAATTGTTTGCACATGGATTTTGCTACGGCCCCTTATGCACATGCAGAATAATGCAGTTTCAATGCACTTTTAATGCACTTTGAAGCTGGATTTGACTGTGCGGAATAGCAAAATCCACTTTCAAACCATTGTGAAAGTGGATTGAATGTGCATTATTCTGCATGTGCGGAAGGGACCTGAGAGTTCTTTCAAAACATGCCAAACTAATGATCTTCCAGTCAAGTTGTGTGGATATCTCCCATCATTTTCAGATTCCTCCATACACTAACTGTGGATTTTCCCCATTGAGGTTTGAAGGGAACGTTTAAACATTTTTCCCCTCTGGACAGGAGGGAGGGGAAAGTCATTTCGATCACTTACCTGCCTCAAATCAGCCATCTTTTTAGAAATGCAAATAGGGGAGCAAGGGTCAATAGGATGGGCCACCATAACCCCCTTCTCCAAGAAGATATCACAGATTTGGAGGTTTTAAGTGGATAAAAGGGCCTCAGCAAGGGGATTCCAGGAAAAGCTTCCTTGACCCAGACTGACCAGATCAAGGGGTTGGGGACTGGGAACTGATAAAACTCTTTAGAGCAAGGAGGAAGCTTCTTCTGACCGGGACCATCAAAGGGGACAGAACTCTTACAAGAGGTCTGAAGGAGGCAGCCATCTTGGCCATGTGCTATCCTAGGGATTTGGCACAATCTTCCAGGTAACAGAAATTCTGTGAGATCTGTAATATTCTAGGCTTAAGAGCCTATCCTATGATACCATCTGATAGGATATAGATAGAGACAGGTACATAGGATTTGCATTTATCTCGTTTCTTATTTAATCCTTTGCTCAATCTGGTGCTGTGCTAAAAGTATGCTTCTAAACATTTTCTTTTTAATTGAGACTTTTTAACATTGGATGCTAGTAGCAGTTCTCTGTATCACATATACTTCCACCATCTTGGACATGCTATTTTATGAAGGTGAAACCAGGAGCGGGGAAGGCTGGCAGTTGGCAAGCAGCTATTCCTCCAGGGGTACAAATTGTTCCCGTGTTGCCCAGGAGTGGGGAAGCAAGAGACACAGAAGCAGGGCCTCAGAGTTGGAAAGGTGCCTAGGGGTTCCTGACCCTCACCAGTGGGAAATTCCTACAAAGGTCAGGTGGTGACAGGAGTTACCCTAAAGAGAGAGAAAGACAAGCCCCTCCAGGAGGAGTTGGAAACCCCTGAGCGAGGGCTGGGTGGAATAGAGCCTGCAAGTCAAAACAAGCCTGTTCCCCCACACAGCCATTCATCAAAATCAATGCTTCCTTTGTTTTATTTAGTAGGTTGTTTTATTTATTTGTTTTCTGAAGCACCCCTTGAAACTGTGAGAGAAGGCTGAAAATAACCATAAGCAAGAAAGCAAGAGACCACCTTTCTTTGTTGTCTAGTTTTTGCTCAACTTCTCGTTCCTGCAGTGGTTAATTGTCTAAAGCCCTGAGGAAAACTGGTCCCCAAAGAACAGAGAAGGAAGCAGAGACAAATAACAGATAGAGAAAGAGAGCCTTCAGTTCCTGTTTCCCTGTATGAGCACTGCCAGCTTTCTGTGCCTCAGAGATTCCGATTCAAACCAGTCAGAGCCAGCCTAATGAGCTGCTACTATTCTTTGGAGGAGTGTCACATACATCCAGGCTCTCGGTTTGCATGTGCCATCAGCATTCTCACAAGCCTCTTGGTGTGTGCATCACCGGTAACAGGACATGAGTAACAGATTGACTCAAAACCTTAGCTTCTGTGCGTAAAGAGAAAAGTGATACAAATGTTATAGAAATGTCACAGTGTATTATCGTTACATTCTCTTTTAAAAGTTATGAAGGAAAGCAGTCATGCAAATGGTATCTGATCAGCCCACAATTACCAAACTAATCCAGAAAAAATACTTCTAACTATATTGGGTTGAATTCTACAGTACACTCGCAGAGGCAGATCTTTCCCACAGGTAGATCTTTCCAACAGCAGCCCTGAAACACCCTCAAAAAGCTAATGCTAAGGGCTGGAAGGAGTCTTGTGGACAAAATGCTACAAGATATGGGGCTGCAGTAAGATGGAATCATAGAAAAACTGCATTTCTCACTTTCTTCCATGTACAGAGCAAGCAGGGCGGAGGAAGCTTTTCACTGGAACAAGAGAACACAGGCAGTATTGCCTGATTCACACTCCCCACTGTACTCTCAGGGTATTTTATCTCCAAGCCCCATCATTGATTTCTCAGTTGTCACACATGTAGCATCCTCTGGGGCCTGAATGGCAGGATTAAGCTTACCTATCCAATTAGTATACAGGAGACTCTGGTAACTTCAGCAACATGATTCATTATTGCTTTACACACACTTGGAATTACAACATGAATGAGAACTAAGTGACACTCAGGCAATGACAAGAGGGGCAATCTTTCTGAGACAAAGCAAAGGTTTGTTCACAGGCACAAACAATGCTGTTGGAAATGATTTGATGGGATTAAAACCTGGGAGGGCCCAAGATTGGATGAATTTGGGGCAGTGCTGATGAAAGCAAAACAGGGGCATTCCAAGCCTTGATGAGCTTGGACTGTTAAAACAAGATAACTTTGGAAGTTTGACAATCCTTAATAGTTGCACAGGAGGTTTAAGATGATGTTAACATTTGGGGGGAAAGTTGCAGGGCAATTCTGCAGGTTTGTTGATGGACATGGACAGCGTGTGGACAGTTGCAAGTTCTTTGTGAAGGTGGATCCAGCTGCATGATCTCATAACTGGGCTATTGTGAACCACATTTGAGTGGCTGTGCCCTCAGGAGGGGCATTGTCTGAAGCTATGCATACTGGGATGAGAAATAATGATCACATGTGTCAGGCAGATCCTCTTGATATCAAAACCCTTGAATATTCTTGCTCTGCTCCTTGAGTCTAGGTTATCTATTATATCAACATAATGACAAGTATGGCAATCAGCTGGTCCCAGCATAAATGCCCCCCCCCCCCCGTTTGACTATGGCTTGCATGGGTATTCACATATATATACTGTATTTTCTGGAGTATAAGACTACTTTTCAACCCAGGAAAATCTTCTCAAAAGTCGGGGGTCGTCTTATACGCCAGGTGCTGAAACTTCTGAGCCGGACTGGAGAATCTGCGGTTGCCGCATATGGTGGGGGGAGCTCAAAAACGGCCACGGCCGTATCCCTGCCATATGCGGCGACCGTATGAAAGCAGCAAGGGCGGCTCTGTACAAGTACGGTAGAAGAAAATCCACTCACCAGGATTCGTGGAAAGAAGTGACTTAACACAGTCGTGATGATGAGGTGAGGGGGTGCCTCATTGGGAAGGTGTAAGTGAAGGGCGGAGCAAGCTGCAGGCATCCGGGATGCCTGGAGTATGGAAAAAAGAGGCGTGTTTGCGCTACCGCTCTGATAGTCTTGGAGACAGGGTGGGCTGGGCAGGCAGGGAGAGCTGACCAGTCCAAGCAGGCTTTGTATACAACAACCAGCCAATCGCCAGTAAGGTACATCGCTTGCCGTGATTGGCTGGTTGTTTTTTTAATTTTTATTTGGTGAGCGTTGGAAGAGGGGTAGTCTTATATGGCAAGTATATCCCAAACTCTATATTTTAACTGAAAAGTTGGGGGTCGTCTTATATGCCCAGTCGTCTTATACGCCGGAAAATACGGTACATCAGATCAGAGAGGCACTGATGTGAAATCAGTGTGAGATCTTTTTATTTAGTACACTTGTACATTTATTTCATTATTAAGTAAAATAATTATATAATGAGATGTTTTGTCATTCCTGTAATAAAAATAAAACAAATTCCCCATCTAAACAGCTGTAACAAAAAATCTTTCATTTTGTTCTGGTTTCTTTTGTTATTGCAGTGTCTGTCTCTAACAGTTTTACTTTTACAAGGAAATCAGCATTTTCCTAACAAAGACATAAAGAAAGCCAAGTATTCCTTAGGGGAGAGTAAGGGAGACTTCCCTCTCCTTCCCCTTCCCTCCAGGGTGGGTGTACCACAACCAGGTAATAGGCCCCTTTCTCCCCCTTCCTCCCTTCCCTTCTGGGTAGATGGGCCATGACAAGATGATGGGTCCCTTCCCCTCCCTTAGGGGGAAGAGGACTTTCTTGACTGCAAGCTGAAGCCACTATAATTGTATATATTTGTGAGGTGTCTTAGTCCTGAAGGATATAGGTAAGAGTTCCTCTCCTTCCTTTGTCTCTCTGCCCAATGCCTGACTGCTGTGACAAATTTGCTCTTGTAGTCTATACTCCCATGCTTGCTTGCTGCTTTCCAAACCTTATCCCAAGGTCAAGTTTCTGTTCTTCAAGCTAACTAGGTACATTACTGTCTATGTTACTGTTGGAATTTTCCTATCAATCCTGCCATAGACTGTAATGTTAAACATGGTTGTCTTTTCATCGTTTCCAAAAAGAACATTTATTCTATCAGTCTGAAATTCAGCAATGTGAGTGTTTTTGAGGAATACTAAAGTCACCCTGATTTTTTGTTCAGTTTGGATGGAAAACCATGAAGATACAGACTTCGGGGAGGGTGTGTGTGGAAATCTTTCATTAAAACCAATGGCAAATAATAATGAAATAGAATTATGACAATAAAATAATAATTTTATTTATTTAGTTTTATTATTTAGTTTTATATACCGCCCTATCCCAAGAGGGCAATCTCTTGGAAACAATAAGGAAACAAATAAGCAATAAGGAAACAAAACCATTTGTGCATGGGAGTTTTCCAATAATGACATAATCTTTTTTGGAATTAATAATAAAAATGAAGCAAGAAACAAACTCCTATTCATGAGACTATTATTTGCATATTGCAGGTTCCAACCCTTATGTTTGACAAAACAAATCTACTGGATACTTTCTGGAATAGCCCAAATAGCTTGTAATGTCAATGTCTTTTCTTTCTTTAAACACTCTTTCATTTTTAACTTAAACTAGCTGTACCCGGCCACGCATTGCTGTGGCGCAGTTTGGTGAAATGAGAAAGGAAGGGAAGATGAACTGCAGCTTTCGAATATGTTTAATTTTGCAATGCTTGTGGGTACACAATATTTCTTGTTTCTCCACTGTCTGTGTAGATGTAGAGATTGTCTGGTTTGGCGAGTCTGGAGCACGCAACATATAATTATCCATGTGAGAAGCAGTCTGTGTGTAGATCTATGCCAATCACAAATACAGTAGAATACAGTGTGTGTCGACTGCTGTGGCTAGGCTTTCACTAAGTTCCATGCTTCAGGAAAACCTATGTACTCTCTGATCACTTGCCATACAGGGGGAAATCCTTTTGCAGCATTCTTCTCTGTAATCATTGTAATGACAGGCTAAAGAATGAATTTGTTCGGGTAGTTTTGGGTCCCGCCCGCCCCCCCCCCCCCGCAAATATGTGCAGTGCCTATTGATATCTGAACTGTTTTCATCATTCTGCCTATGATGCTTCGCTCAAGGCCATGGAAAAGGTAATCACAAATACCGTTGAATCACAAATACAGTAGAATAAAGTGTGTCTTGAGTGTTGTGGCTAGGCTTTCACTAAATTCCATGCTGCAGTGAAACCTATATGCTCTGTGTTCACTTGGCATACAGGGGGGAAACCTTTTGCAGCATTCTTCTGTGTAATCATTTTAATCGCGGGCTGAAGAATGGATGTATTCAGCTACTTTGGGGGGGGGTGCAAATATGTACAGTGGCTGTGTATATGTGAACTGGTGTTATGATTCTGGCAATGACACTGCACTCAAGGCAGTTAAAATCTCTAGTGGAAGTCTTTTTTTATTTGCAACATAGTCTGTTAGTTATCCTGGATTAGAATATATAAGTAGCAGTGCAGTGATTGTGTTACTTATACAATGGCATCAGTGGTCATGATGAGCATGGGCTAAAGAATGCCAGTCCGTGCTGTAAGAGGTTTGTATTCCTAAGGCTTGGTGAGACGACAGGGTGGGGTGGATTATTTATTTATTTATTATTTGATTTATTAGACCACCCTACCCCCAAAGGGCTCAGGGTGGCTTACAGACAACCAAACACAATACATTGCAGCTAAAACAATCGAATAATCCCAATTTAAAAAATAAATAAATTTATTTATTTATCATATTTATATACCGCCCTGAGCCTTTGGGGGAGGGCGGTATATAAATATGCTAGATAAATAAATAAATAAATAAATAAATAAATAAATACATACATACATACATACATACATACATACATACATACATACATACATACATACATACATCTATGCGTTCTGAGGTAATATTTCATTCAGGGAGAGGGCCAGGAGGTGAGGGCAGAGGCTTAATGTGTAATTGTGACTGTTTTCTAGATAATAGGTTGAGAGTGGGTTTGTATTTCATTTCTGTCTGGCCAGTACCTCTAAAGAAGCGCTGCGCACGTGGGTCGCCTCAGCTTCTGTCATGTGCGTTGTCAGCTGTGTAGGAGCGAGCGAGTGTAGGAGCGAGCGAGTCAGTGAGGGAGCGGAGTTGCCATGGGAGAGGCAGAGTGCGTCTGCGCTGAGAACCAGGTCCTGCCGGCAGCCCCAGCATCCACCAGATGGCGCTGTTTTGGGGAAAAGGATGGTTTATCTGGCACAGGTGAGATATGCGAGGTATGTGAGGAGGCGAAAACACGCTCGGATGAGAGAGCAATGTTGTCCAAAAATTTCACAGCATTTGGTCCAGTACTTTCAGAGAGCAGCAATAAGAAACAAATGGACACTTTGCTTTTTATTTATATAGATAACAGTGAAAGAGATCTAGAATGTACTCATTCCATGAAACTGAAATTCCTGGACCCCTCCTTGCAAATGCTCCTGCTTATTGTAGTTGATCAGACTAAAGCTCTCAATGGTGCTGTGAATGCTGCTAGCAAACTATTACCCAAATTGATACCTGCACTGGGGCCATAATCTGCAAAGCAGCATCTATACATTTATGCAGGGTCATTATTTTGAAATTGAACAGACTAGTATATACTTGGAATTGAACAGTCTGGTATATGCTTTGATCCCAATTTGATACAGTGTTCCAATTAATAAGGAAAAATGATACTCATAGATAGCAATACCCATAGATAGCAAGATTAGAAAGATGAAATGCTAGGGAGAACAAATACCTAAAACAAAATTGTGATTTAATGACACTATTCTGTGGTGGTTGCCTAAGCATGGTGAATGGGAGAGTCCAAGGGAAACAAAGAATGAAAGGAACAATATATGTAGCCTTATCCTGAAAAGACAAGTTCTTTGAGAAGAGAACTAGAGCAGGAAGGGAGAAGGCTGATTCAGGATGAAGGAAAAAATCCTAAGTGAAACAAAATAAGAAGCTGAGAATCCAAAATGAGGGATTCAGTGAATCAGCAATAGGGCATGGGTCTAGAAAACAAAGTCAACTTTAAAATGGGGAAGGACACTGAGGTGGATTCTGCATGGGCCAAAAACAGCGGTGTAAAAATGGTGTGAAAACAGTGTAAAGGGGTTTAAAACAGTGTAAAAGGGTTTACAACATTTTCACACCATTTTCACACAACTATTTTTGGCCCATGCGGAATCCGCCTGAGGGACAGCACCAAGTGCAGCATTGGAGGGGCTTGAGATGTTCCTTTCATTGGATTTGGAGCCACAAAGTTTAGGAACTAGAACAGGATGGAATCAAGCACAAGGAGTACTGAACCTGGGAGGAGGAATGGAGGGGAATGATGGAGGGGGGGAAGGGTAATTGTAGGTGGAAAGATAGAGTGAACCTGCTAAGGCTAATTAGACAAAAGCTGAGCAATAGTTTGATGCTATTTCCCTAGGTTTGGGATTGAATTACCCAGGTAGGCTGAGTGAAAAAGAGAGTTCCATAACTTTGGGTTATTAGCCAACAAGTTTGAGTCAATCATTCTTGTATTGAGGGTGCTTCTGGAGGCTGAGGACAAAAGGCCTTTGATGCTGTACACTTTGGAGCATTTCAGCAGGTGGATTACTCCTATCCACAGGAAATTTCTGCTAGTTCAGTAACCCTTATTTTGATATAAGACTGGATTGTATTATCTAGATTTTAAGTCAGATCTCATGGGCAGTAAAAATATAGGGGGTGTCCTCATTTGCAACCAAATATGGTTCCTTCTGTTTCCACCGTTCTTCATTATGCCATGGAATCTAGGGCTTTAGTTCCTGCTGGCATTCTCTGAGATCCTCCTTTCAATCCATTCTTGACATACCAGGTGGTTACATTACACAGTGCTAAAATTCCACTTTGTTAAAGGTGGCTGTCATCCTTACAATGAAGCATCAACAACAGGCAGATGATGAGGTATGCTATGAAACAAGGTTCTCTCTTGTCAGACATATTCTTATTCAGGAGTGTTTTTCTCTGTATCCATTTCAGGATATACTGGCTGAAATATTTATGACTACAGGGTCATTGACACAGGATGTAGGCTATTTTCAGCTTGGAAAACATGGCTGGCAATTTGGAAATTCTTAAGGTGCATTCTTAAGTGGTGGGGGTAGCCAGAAGCTTAGATTGCTGACCCACTGCAGACACTTTTTTCAGACAGGTGAAAGAGGGTTTTGGCCTCTTCCATCTATGCTATAGTGAAACGTATTTGTCTCAATTTGTTCTGTAAGTCCTGGTGGGGGTGGGGTAGAATGCAGTGCATAGGTAGACAAGAGATAGATGATATATCTATGGCCGTTTCCGCACGGCCCCCCAGGCGGCAAGAATTCTGCCAGCGTGGGGGCGGAGGCCGTTCGCACGCAAGCGTGCGAGCGGCCTCAGGAGAGGCCAGCGGATGACAGGCGGCTCCGCATGGAGCCGCCTTTGCCCCCTTCCCTTTCCCACTCACCTTGTCCCCGTCATCGGCCTGCTGGCCTCCGAAGCCCCGCCCACGCTGCCCTCCGACCTCCAGGGGTCGGAGGACAGTGAGGGAGGGGCTTGACGGACAAGGGTGAAATGGGAAAGGGAAGGAAACAGCGTGTTCCCAGTGGTGCCGTTTGCACCGCGCCGCCAGGAACACACTGTTGGGGCAAAAACAACCCTTTAAAGGGTTGTTTTTTTAGGGCGGCCTGATGCCGCCCTGGGGGAGGGGAGTGGTTGTCGGGTCGCTGCTGCATTGCAGCAGTGCAGCCTGTCTGAATAGCTCCCTGGGAACGGCGCTTTTGCCGGGCCGTCCCAGGAAACATAAAAAGGGCCGTGCGGAAACGGCCTATGACAATAAAACAGCTAAAGAATTGCTCATGTTATCTTTACCAGGAAACAAAAAGAGATGTCGTCACCATGCAAGCACTTTGCCCTTTCTCCTCTCTGTTAAGATCCATATTCAACCCTTCTGACTGTCACAGCAGGATTCACAGGATGTTCTTGGCTTATGTATGTATGAAAAACACAGGAGAGACTGAGCAGAAGCCCCCCAAAGAGAGGCTGAGTAGCCTGGAGCAATGTGTTCTGCAAGTTCCTCCACTGGGGGTTTTGTTAATGCTTTCAGTTTTTGCTCTTAAACAGCAGTGGAGCAACACATGTATACCAGGAATGTACAATTTTGGAGAGGTATCACTTGATATTATGCCTTACAATGTATTTTGCATCTTCCCTTCTCCTTTAAAAGTGGGTGCGAAGACCTATAGAGTGCGATCACAATGGCACCAAATTCAATTCACACATACGTGTAAAAGTGCCAGAGAACTCCAACACCATTATATTTTACTTCAGAAGAGAAAACTTCTCTAAGATGAGGAATATCATAAAAAAGAAGTGGGAAAGGAACAGTCAAGGGGGTCAAATATCTTTAAAAGGCTTGGAGCTTATCAAAACCTCAATACCAGAGGTTCAGTTAGAATGTATACCACTGGTCAAGAAAGGCAGAACAAAGCCTAAGCAGTCACCAGCATGGCTAACAAGTAGGTGAGAGAAGCTGTTAGAATGAAAAAGGCTTCCCCAAATGAGGCAAACAAAAATCAAAGCAAACTTCACAAAGAAATGCAAACATAAGAGATGCAAATGGGGATTTTAAGGAATATATTGCTAAAAGCATAAAGACCAGCAATAAAGAATTCTATAAATACATTGGGAACAGGAAACTGGCTAGGGAAACTAAGATCACTGAAGGACAATGAAATTAAAAGAGTACTGAAGGATGATAAGTGGACTGCTGAGAAGCTAAATTAATTCTGCTCCTTTGTCTTCACCGCTGAAGATATAAAGCAAAAGACCTGTTTTCTTTTTTTATAATACGTTTATTTAATTTTTTCAATCATTACAGTAAACTCATTAAATTCAGTACAATCAAATCAGTATATCTTAATGTGCAATATGTAGCATTAGTACATATATGAATTATATATATGAATATTTAAATTATAAATGCATTAGCTTGAACAGAATTGAAACGAAGGAAATCAAAAGGAATTATCTTGCCATTAAAATAGTACACCAATTCTAATACATTATACCCAATATTTCACAATATATACATTTTGTGAGTTTCAACAACATTTCCCGAACCAACATTTCCTCTTATTTATTTAAATATTTTATTAACAAGTCCAAATTTTTATTAAAGCTTTTGGGATTGTTTCTTATTTTCCAAGTCAGTTTGTCAATAGACATTATGGATGTTATTTTCTTTTCCCATTCTTCCAATGTTGGTATGTCGCTTGATTTCCATATTTTTGAGATCTCTATTTTTGCAATTGTTATTAAATAGAGGAATAAGTTAATGTTGTTAATTATTACTTTGTTTCTGGACATCCCTAGAAGAATAGTTTCAGGACGTCTTTCTATTTTTGTATGAAATATTTTATCTAGAATGTCAATTTTCTTATTCCAAAAGTTTTCTGGATGGGGAAGATGTGAAGGTTCAGCCAATAATAGTAACAAGGGAGGAAGTTCTTGAACTTGTAGACAAATTACAAACTAATAAATTAAAAGGGATCAGATGGTGTCTATCCTAGAATTCATAAAGAGTTTGAATGTGAAAATGCTGATATTCTAATAGGCAGCCACATCAAAAGCTCTCAATGATGGAATTAGGCACCACTATGGCCCCACCCCATCACCTCCAAGAAGAGTTTGGATTTATATCCCCCCTTTCTCTCCTGTAGGAGACTCAAAGGGGCTTACAATCTCCTTGCCCTTCCCCCCTCACAACAAACACCCTGTGAGGTAGATGGGGCTGAGAGAGCTCCGAGAAGCTGTGACTAGCCCAAGGTCACCCAGCTGGCATGTGTAGGAGTGTACAGGCTAATCTGAATTCCCCAGATAAGCCTCCACAGCTCAGGCAGCAGAGCGGAGAATCAAACCCGGTTCCTCCAGATTAGATACACAAGCTCTTAACCTCCTATGCCACTGCTGCTCCAAGAGGGCTTTCAAGTAGCACAGGGAGCAAAAACTGCAAAAACCGCCCACCCACAGCTGGAAAGCTCTCCATAGGGCTTACAGGACTGAGGACTGGGGTGCCATGCTCCTAGACCTTAATCCTGAGTGGGAGCCGACTAACCTCAGCTCCTCCCCTGGGAATACCCAGTCCACCCTCCCCCTCCCCCAAATACTGCCTTCTAATCCAGTGGCGGGGCTGAGGGGCATGTTGTCACCAGTGCATCTGACTCCTCCACTGGGGTAAGAGCCCTGGGGAGGGCACATGAACAGCTGCAAGGCTTTACCACTCCCTCAAGCCCTTCCTCCCCACCACTTTGGATGGAGCTGTAAGATATGCAACATGACCCTGAGATCAGCATCTGTACTTGAGACTGGAGAGTGGCCAGTATAACTCCCATTACAAAAAAATGATTCAGGGAGAATCCAGGAAATTGCAGGCCAGTTTAATTTAATGTTCCAGGTAAATTGATGGAAAGCATTACTAAAGATAAAATTGTGAAGAATGTAGAAGCATTGCTAAAGATAAAATTGTGAATAAAAATCCATATGGCTTCTGCAAAAGTAAGTTCTGTCTAACCTTTTAGAGTTCTTTGGAAGTGTCAATAAACATGTGGACAGGAATAACCCAGTAAATATTTTATTTGGATTTCCAGAAGGCTTTTGACAATGTGCCTCACCAAAGATTCCTGAGCAAACTTAGAGTCATGCAATAAGAGTACAGATACCTTTAGGGATTGGAAATGGGCTAAAGAAAAAAATAGGAAGCAGAGAATAGGAATAAATGGTCAAATCTTGTAATGAAGGAATGTGAGAACTGGGGTCCTTCAGAGACTAGTGCTTTTCAACTTGTTCATAAATGACCTGGAGTTAGGGATGGCCAAGTTTGCTGATAACACCAAATTATTTAGAGTAGTTAAGACAAAAACCAATTGGCAAGAGCTCTAAAAGGATCTCTGCAAACTGGGGGGCTGGGCATTAACATAGCAAATGAGATTCAATGTGAGCAAGTGAAGGGATCTGCGCTGGCAGCAACAGACCAAGAGAGTGATCTTATGGTGGTTGTGGATAGTTCAATGAAAATGTTAACCCAGCATGCAACTGCTGTGAAAAAGGCGAAATCTACGCTGGTCAGGAATAAAGAAGACAAATCGTTGTTTATAACCCACTTTCCGCTACCTTTAAGGAGTTTCAAAGAGGCTTACAATCACCTTCCCCTTTCCACAACAGACCTTTTGTGAGGTAGGTGAGACTGAGAGCATTCTGAGAGAACTGTGACTAGCCCAAGGTCATCCAGCAAGCTTTATATCCAGTTCTCCAGATTACAGTCTGTCATTCTTAACCACTATGTTGCCACAATACTCCCCTTGCACAAATCTGTGATGAGCCACTTTTAGAGTCATGCAATAATTGGTTGGGATTCTAGCCACACAAACAGGCACTCTTCAATCTCTCACACACAAACACAGGCTGGCACGAGGGTAACTTGAACACAACAAATTAAATTTATTGTAAAAACAAGAGAAATGATTCTTAAACTGGCTCAGAGAGGTACTAAAGCTTGATGGTTTCAGAGAGGTTCTTTTCACTTAAAAATTACAGAGTTTCAGATGTTACTTAGGTTTCACACACACAGAGACACACGCAGGTGTCTCTTCAGGAACGATTTTGCTTTAGATCTACTAAATTTCTTCACAGACAGACACTAGTCCTTTCTGAACTACAACCCACTAAATAAATGCACACACAGCCTATGCCCAGTGAGATTCAGGCACACATAGCTTCCCTCTCTCACATTAATCCCAATTTGGCTTCACTGCCTCTGGATCGGGCTTTTCCCAGACTGGTGTTACACAGGGGTAGGGCAGACTCTAGGTCTGGACAGTATTCACTGTCAAGCCACTGACTGGTGGATCACTTTGCACCAAACTCAGGGCCTCCTTTCTCTGACAAGCCTCCTCAGCTTGTAGAGTGACTGGACTTCTGTCAGCTAACTCAGCTGAGACAGAATCCTTCAGCTTCAGACCTGACAGACTGCTCTCTGTCAAACTCTGGCTCTTCCTGAATCTCTCTCCTAATCTTGACTAAACTCTGACAGGCACTCCACTGGCTATTTATGCTGCTAGCATTTTGGCTCCCCCTAACCCTGGCCATAGGCAACTGTGCCTCTGCTCGACCAATCAAGTGGGTTCTCTTGTATAGTGGAGCCTTCTGTATAACTCTGGCTGTCACTAAGGCCTTTTCATTAGGCCTTTCACAAACACCAGCCCTTCAGTGTGGGTGTAACCCCTATGATCAGAATGCATCGGGTTGGACCTGCAGGGGTGGAGACTCTGGGCTTCCGGAGAAGGGCTGCAAAACTGGTGAAGTTGGGAGGAAGCAAGGGCTACCAGGCTGGGACCTTGATTTAATCCGTTATAAGCTCTTAACACCTTGTTTAAGGGCTTGCTATGTATGTAATTGATGGGAGTTCGTTTGGGGACCTTCATCATCTTGGATCCCATTCACCAAGCCTCTGAAGTCTTCATAAGCCAACCACCAGCAGGAAGAATTGGACTTTGCATTTATCAGTAGTTTTTCAAGATAAGGACTTGAAATGCAACTTAGAAGGACTGTAAATTGTTAATGTTAAATGTAAATGTTAAAAGTTAAAAGTTTTATTTGTTAAGTAAACTAAATTTTGTTTTAAAAAATTTAGTTCTTTGCAACTCCTTCCAAGTTCTGCCCCACAGAACCCACAGTTAGAGGTTACATGGGCACATCCGTTACACCAAGCTTCCTTCTTACCAATGTTTGTGGATGAAATTCCACCCCAATAATACTCTCTTTTTTTGCAGAAAGCATAGCGAAAGGGCTCTCTTTTTCCTTTCATGATATTTGTCACCTGCAGATTAACAAGCAATGTTCCCCAAATGCAGCCACTTTTATAGTTTACTTTTTTCTGTAAACAAAAAACACTGGGATGTAAAACAATATCAAGAAAACTCTGCTCATGTTTGTCTTTGAGGTAGATTATTTTCAAAAACTTGAAATATTCATTTAGAGAGTGGTGAAGCAATCATTTACCTCAGACAATGCACTATGTTGACAATACTGGAGTAAAAAAATCCAGATTGCTGGGGTATGTGCACATTGCTGCTCTTAAAAGAAGGGGGAGTTGAACACATTAGAAGGATCCTGTATAGCACATTTGTCCTTTGCTCACACCCAAATGAAGGAAATGAAAAAAGCTAAGAATTAATGGAGAAACCACTTGGATTCCTCTTCCAGTTTTTTTTTTCTGCTTTACATTTTGGAAAAAGGTTGTGTCTTTGCAAGACCATTGATGGCACGATATAAATGATAAATAAATAAATAAAAATATTAAAGGTAAAGGTAAGCTCTTCAAGTTAAGACCTTACAAAACTCGCCATTTCCGGAGGAACTCTCTATTTATTTTGCACTTGGGGAAAGTGTCTACCAGCATCATCCTAAGTTGATTTATCCTCTTCTAAGAACCATTGTAGTCAGTGGGCTTGGAAAGGAGCAGTTCTGTTTAGGACTGTACTCTGCGTCTATTCTCTTGTCCCAAAGGAGCCAAATGCAACAAATGTTAATACCCTCCACAAATACTCTCACGCTAAAGCCATTATTATTGACTTGCTACTGATTTCTGTAGGTGTCTAAACTGCCATTGAAAAACTTTAAAGAAAGATCTTAATGTTTTTGCTTCTTTCAGCAAATGTTAAGGGTCAACAAGCCAGCATCTTTCTTTATTGATTTTAATAAGAGCATATTGATTAGAGATTGTCTCCCTTCCTTCTCCCCTCCTCCCCCCCCCACACCATCTCTATCAGTTTCATTGTTTGTTTTCTTTATTCTTTGCTGCTTCTAATTGCTAGTGCTGTGTGGGCTTTTCAGACTAGCTTTTTTGGTGGATAATAGCAGTGTCATTTTAGTGTGATTATTGTGCTTGTTTGTTTGGTGAGTGGGCTGCAGTGATGCTGGGAGAGATTTGGAAGCAGGCTTTTTTCTATTGAATTTTTCCCTTAACTATCTTCTGAAGGCACTTCTGACTTTGCTATGTCCAACTGTTCTCATACTGAAGCTTTAATGGATGTCCCAATGCAATCAGAGGAACATCAGGTCATGACCATAGAATTCTGAGCTGCCTTGCCACCATTATCTTCCTTTTAGCCTGAAGCTAGCAACAATAATACTGCAATTTTCCCTCTTGTTTAGAAAGCAGAAGAAAGGAAAAAAATAAGCTTGACTGTACTAATTTAAAAAGGGGGGGGGGTCAGAAATATGAAGATGTTTACAAGGAAATGCTTCATCAATGCAGTGCTTCCACTGATGTTGCCTAAGTTCCTGAGGAGTCACAGATTATTTATGAACTTTCAATAGTAGAGCTGGGGAGAGCCAGCCACAGAATAATGAATATCAGCCCACATTTGCTGTAAAGAAAAAGGAAAAGCCAGTTTGGCTAAGGCCGTTTCCGCACGGCCCATTAACGACGGCCTGGGGGCGGTAAAAACACCGCCCCCAGGCCGCCGTTTAGACAGGCTGCCGCTTGCCAACGCGAGCAGCAAGCACCTGACTGGGCGCTTCCTCCCTGCAGGGTGGCGTCAGGGTCATTCCTAAACAATAACCCTTAAAGGGTTGTTGTTGAGGAAGCGTCTTCCCGCGATGCGTAACCGCTACCGAAGACGCACGCTGTTCGCCTGACTACAGTGTCTCGTTATCGCCTGGCGCCAGTCCCGCCACACTGTCCTCCCACCTCCAGGGTCGGAGGGCAGCGTATGGGCTGCTCTTCAGCAGGCGACGAGGACACCGTGAGTGGGGCGGGGACGGGGGAAGAGGCGGCTCCGTGCGGAGCCGCCTGCCGTCTGCCGGCCTCCGCTTCGCCCGTTCATGCGAACGGGCTTGTGCCCCCATGCCGCCAGAACTCTTGGCGGCGTGGGGGCGCATCCTGGCCATGCGGAAACGGCCTAAGTGGAACTGCTCCCAGCAACTCTATGTGGAGAATCAGAGAAACTGGGATACTTGGTAGAAAGGGGGATTGAGAACTGGAGGGGAAATACAAATAAGCATTTTTTCTATGAGTCTCTGTGTGTCTTTCTGTGTCTCTTTGTCCCAGTCTCTATTATGACAGACTTGTGATTTTAGAGGTTTCTTTGATATTTTGCTGTTTTATTGAAATTTATGACTGAGCACTAATTTCAAAACACTTTCTATTTGAATTTATGGCCAGCTTGATATTGTATGCCACTGATTTTGTTATTGATTTCAGCCTGTTTTCTTTATTGCTCCTTGATATGTTCATGGCCACCATTTGAACCTTGCAGGTAAGAATGTGGCATATAAATTAAAGACATGACTGCATGAATTCAGATAGTTTCAATCTTTGGAACATCGGCACCTTTCTATTGTGTATATACATTGGCCTGATGGATTTACACTCTAGTTCAGGTGATGAGATGAACTTTGATGTATGAAAGCTAAAGCTGGAATGAATTCTGTTGGACTTTAAGACATCACTGGACTTCAGTATTACTTCACTTGGAAAATCTGCATTATATGTACAGGAATCTAGAATAGCTAAATGAATGACAGCAGCACCAATTTACTTTGAATGTTGACAGCAGACCACCTTAGCATATCATATGCAATGATTTTACATTAGCTGTTAAAAAGTGCTGGGCCTCAGAAATGCAGTAGCAGTTAACAATGGACAGGAACTGGTGCCTAACAATCAACTGTCAACAGCATTTGACAGCGGATCTGCAGCAGCATTCATTATTTGACAATATCTGACAATTTTCTGGTTATATTCATCATATGCCAGCTGGTATCTGTCATTATGTGGCTGCTCATTTGACAAGTAACAAGTCAATTTTTGGCAGTATCTGACAGGTTATTTTTAACAGCATTTATTAAATGTTGTACTAATTCCATTAATTTAACAATTCACAAAATATCTCCCTGAATTCATTCATTCATTCATTCATTCATTCAGATTTATATGCCACCCTTCCCCTTGCATGCTTAGGGTGGCTACCAACATTTTATAACATTCAAATCAATATAAATAACATTCTAAAAAGAGTTCTACTCATATTAAAATCTACTCATACAAGATAGTGAAAATTTGCAGCAATGTGCAACAAAGTGCAAAACAAAAGTCAAATTTCAGTTTCAACCCCCAAATGTCAGCTTTAAAAATGTGAGATTAAGTTCAAAAAATTGTACTGCAAAATTTGATTTTTACCCCCCTGAATTTCCATTTTTCAAAACTTTATTCCCACTGTAGATTTTGGAGAATTTATATGCCACCTCTTTATAAGCTTCTAAATGATTTTGCTATTGTGCATGTAATAGATCTGTCTCCTTAACACTGAGAACTTTTTCCATGTATCCTAATTGCATTGTATTATATTAATGTGCAGTTACAACAAATCAGCACAAGTCCCCATATGCATCCAGGACATAAAACTGAAATGACAAGTATTTTCCATGTCTCCCTGGAAACGTATGGGGGGGGGGGGGCAGAAAGGGAATTGTGTTTGGCATGCCATAAGCCGTAAATAGCTTTAATGGCTTGTTTGTTAAACAGAAGCAGCATACTTCATTAATTTGCAGATTTATTAACATGTAAATATCAAAGTTGTTGGAAGGCTAGGGAAAATGTTGTGCACTATGGCACTTTAAAAGAAGATACTTCCATTGCTCCTACATTCTGCTGAACAGAAAGCCAGGAGATGAATCAGCTTGTATAGAAAGGTGTATAATTTTCTTCCTCCCTTACAACTACACAAGATAGGCATATGGCAGGATTGCAAAGCCTGCATTGCAGATATTCTGCTTGGCTTTCAAAACCTCTGATATGGCCAGTGAATTAGTCAAGTGCTGTGATCCCTGAGTCATGACTGAGAGAAAAGGTCCCTATATCAGTAGGCATTGGGAGATGCAAGGTGGAGATTGGGCCACTACTATTCCACATGAGGACATCAGGCACAGGAGATATTTATGGTATCTCCTGAAATCTTAAACTGGCAAGTGCAGAAAAACAGGCATTCTCAAATGCAAGTTGGAGCAGGTACCGTAAGTCCTTCAAATAGAACACCATCAAATAGAATACCTTTTGCTTAGATGTTTACTGTGCTGGTTCTTTTTCGGCAGCTTGCAGTCTGATATAGTATGAAGGCTGTGGCAAACCACCCCATAGTCAGAATCTGCCTAACAATGTTGCAATGTAACATAACCCCATGGTTCAGTAATGACTCGGTGCTTGCACAGGAATCTACCTTTACCTTTACCTTAGCATTCTCTTACTGAGCTGCAATTCAAAGGCTCTGTTCTGCAACTGCATCCCTTGTTTGCCTCTAGCCACTGCAGGGATCAACAGATACAAATACTCACATGGGAGATGGTAGGGATAAGAACATAAGAACATAAGAACAAGCCAGCTGGATCAGACCAGAGTCCATCTAGTCCAGCTCTCTGCTACTCGCAGTGGCCCACCAGGTGCCTTTGGGAGCTCACATGCAGGATGTGAAAGCAATGGCCTTCTGCAGCTGTTGCTCCCGATCACCTGGTCTGTTAAGGCATTTGCAATCTCAGATCAAAGAGGATCAAGATTGGTAGCCATAGATCAACTTCTCCTCCATAAATATGTCCAAGCCCCTTTTAAAGCTATCCAGGTTAGTGGCCATCACCACCTCCTGTGGCAGCATATTCCAAACACCAATCACACGTTGCGTGAAGAAGTGTTTCCTTTTATTAGTCCTAATTCTTCCCCCCAGCATTTTCAATGGATGCCCCCTGGTTCTAGTATTGTGAGAAAGAGAGAAAAATGTCTCTCTGTCAACATTTTCTATCCCATGCATAATTTTGTAGACTTCAATCATATCCCCCCTCAGCCGTCTCCTCTCCAAACTAAAGAGTCCCAAACGCTGCAGCCTCTCCTAATAGGGAAGGTGCTCCAGTCCCTCAATCATCCTTGTTGCCCTTCTCTGCACTTTTTCTATCTCCTCAATATCCTTTTTGAGATGCGGCGACCAGAACTGGACACAGTACTCCAAGTGCGGTCACACCACTGCTTTATATAAGGGCATGACAATCTTTGCAGTTTTATTATCAATTCCTTTCCTAATGATCCCCAGCATAGAGTTTGCCTATTAACTTCATCTTCCTTCCCCGTGATTTCGTCTGGGTAAGTGTGTCCAAAATGGGTGTAGAATTTTCATAGAAATCAAACTGGCAACATCCAAAGTAATAAAGAGTTTAATAAGACCACAGAAACTTATGCATGCCCATTCATGCAGTAAATCAGAGCGGGGTCAAACAAAAAGTGATATAAATGCAATCCACGGATCCAACTTTTATGGATCCCTAGGATAAAATTAAAGACATGTTCCTTCTCTTGTAGTTACAAGGATTCAGAAATGGTTCATCGTTCTGTGCTGTGGATTGGGCTCTCTCGCATTGTTCAGCTGCACCTGGTCATTGATGCCATTGAAAACGGATTGAAGGTCTGAAATAGCTTCATTTCTGAAACAGTTGGCTAGAAAAAGACAAAGGACTCCCAAATACCCTCTTTTCTTGTGGTTAGACATCTTTATATCTTCCATTCTTCTCCTTCCCTAACTTTAGGTTTTCTGTTTTTTCTGTTCTCTTGAAGCCTCTAGTGGACTTGCAACTTTCACTATCCCTTTTGTTCTCCCCTGGTTTAGGTTATCTGCATTTTTACAAGAACTGGAGATGAGTCACCCTGCCTCACTTTTCTTTTTGACTCCTGTCAGCCAGAAATGTCTAAATGTCTAAGAATAGACACACTGATAGCAAACCCATTTATATAAAACTTGGAGGGGAATTCCGGTGTGCAGGGCATACATCTGCTTGTGTGAAACAGCCAATGCATGTTCACTTTACAATTGAAACCAGGGCTCCAGTACCTGCCTAAATGCAGGGTTTAAATCAAACATTCAGCTGAACAGGCAACAAATGTAACAGGAGAATTACTCAACACATGCATAAAGAAAAATCAGGTGTACACTGTACACGGAACATACATGTGCTCACTCTAACTTGTGAACAGGGCTACAATCTCCACCTAAGAATGTTGGATTTGAGCCACACAATTCTGAACTGGGGGGGGCTTTATGGTAGAGGATGTGAAAGAGAATATAATCTATAACATGTGAAGGGGGCAGGGGGCAGTCAGTGGCGCAGTGAAAGAGAATTTGTCTGGCACGCAGAAGATCCTGGTTTCAGTCCTCAGCATCTCCAGTTAAAAGACCAAGGCTGTAGGTCTACCTAAGACTTTGGGGAGCTGCTGCTTGTCTAAACAGACAAGAATGACCTTAATAGACTGGTGATCTGATTCAGTATAAGGCAGCTTCAGTTTTCATGTGTGTTCATGTGTTCAAGATGATGCAGACTGTTCAGAGACAATTCATTGATCTACTTCGGCCAATGATAAAGCCAACAGTTGTCTCAGATTGTACAGTTCAAGTTATTTGGCTCAAGTAAATTGATTTGAAGGGATGCTGGCCCATTTCAAAGATAATATGTGCAATGCACCAGCATTGTACACCTGGCAAGCCATCCAGATGCAAGGGGAAGTTAATAAGCAAAATGCCGTATTTCTGCATCTAATTCATAGAGCAATTAGCTCTTAAATGCTTCTTTGTAAATAATATTTACAATATTTACAAATAATATATGATGCCACAAGGTTCAGTTTGTAAACTCTGTGAGAAATAAGGAAAGGACTTCATGAACAAGCCATTAAAGGGGGGGGGGAGGAACTAATCCATGCATATATATAGTTCCTTTGTTTGACATGCATTAATTCCCACATTCAACCTGCATTAGTTCTTATATTATTCAACAGTGTTGTGGTGCTTGCAAATATCTGAATCATTTCCTGAGCAAGTGCATGCTTGGCTCTGTGGAGTTGAGCAAGGGTTTTATAAGGGTGTCTATGTCAAAAAAGAAGGTGTTTTGTTGTTGCTGCTGAGATGATAAATAATTAAGTGGGGAAAAAGAGGCAGAAAATAGCATCAGCTCAATAGGCCATTATCAGCCCAAAGTCAGATCCAAGATATTGTCACACACTGAAAAAACTAATACTTTTTGGACTCCCGGTTATCTGGAATTTAAATAGCAATTAGATTTTATTTTGCTATGCTCCACATTTGTTTTTGCCTTCTTAAAAAACAAGGGATGGGGAAAGCTGAAGGCTGACAATAGCAGAATGGTGTCAGGTGTCCCTCAGAATTAATGAGAATTCTCATCAACAATCTATCTGGATAGTAAAATTAGGATATAAAGCCACTGTGTCAACAGCAATAAGGGAGATAACACATTTTCTTTCCTGACATGCTACATATGCAGGCTAGTGGCCTAGCGTATGCTTATCAGGTCATTCTCTCAATTTTTTCTGGGGCGTCTAATAAAGAGAGACTGAACTGTCTTCTCTGATAAAACCACACAATTTTCTGAATCAGGAAAAAAGCCAAGTGTATGATCCAAGTCATTTCAGATATGGTGGTGGAGAAAATCTGCTCATCTCCATGCGTTCTCTTTCTCTTGGCTGTTTTCTGAAAGCTGAGAAATTGGAATGCTAAACAAAGCAAGTGTAAAGGGTACCCTGAACAATGATTGAGTTCCTTCAGAAGGAAACTAAAGAGATCAAATATTGCTAATGCCTGTTCTAGAAAATTACTTTGCTCAAGGATTTTAGGATGGCGAAAGACCAGGTATATAGTGGATAAGCTACTAATCAACCAGTAGAGGCACAGTTTTTTCCATCATTTTTTTTTTATCCTGAGTAGGACTCAGCACTGAAGCCATGCGCCATAGTAACAGATACTGTGCCAGGCAAAGAGGATGAAGGAGATGGTGGGCCAACTTAACCATAGCCTATCATAGAGGCAATAATAAGACAACTGTGTATTTCTGTCAGCTGAACTATAGGGGAGCTTAGCTAATGGCACCAGGTCTTGAAGTTTCCAGCCATATATTTATCTATTATAACAATAGATAAAAAGGTGGGAACAGACAGTGGACCCTGGTGTTCCCAGTCATACATGCTGTTTATATGAGAATGAAGAAAATCCAGAAACTCCTATTGCAATTCTATTGCAACTCCTATTCTGCCACAGGAGGTGGTGATGGCCACTTACCTGGATAGCTTTAAAAGGGGCTTGGACAGATTTATGGAGGAGGAGTCGATCTATGGCTACCAATCTTGATCCTCCTTGATCTGAGATTGCAAATGCCTTAGCAGACCAGGTGCTCGGGAGCAGCAGCAGCAGAAGGCCATTGCTTTCACATCCAACATGTGAGCTCCCAAAGGCATCTGGTGGATCATTGCGAGTAGCAGAGTGCTGGACTAGATGGACTCTGGTCTGAGCCAGTAGGCTCTTTCTTATGTTCTTGTGTTCTTATTGGTTCAAAATGCAACTTTAAGGAAGACCATCAAGTGCCACATTTATATCAGCTACACTGCTGACGAATTGACTTCCAATCCAAAGTGCTGGTTTGGGCTTTTGAAGCACTAAAAACAGTTTCAAAGAAGGAAACCTGAAGGACTGTTCTGCTACAGATGTCAACTCTTGGTTGGGAAATTCCAGAAAATTAGCAGCTAGAGCCTGGGGAGGGCAGAGTTTGGAGTTAGAGGAACCCCAACAGGGTATAATTCCACTGTATACCCAAAGGTCTCAGGGCAGATCACAACACAAAAGTCATAAAATGTCAATAAACTTAAAAACAATTACAGTATATAACAATATAACAATAAAACTTATTTTAAAATCACAAAACCTATTAAAATTCATAAAACTAATTAAAATTAATAAATTAATGTCCCCAGGTGCCATTTGGTTATGTGAGGGGGGTGCCAGCCGCCGGTCAAGTCCTTGTGCCCAGCCTCTTCTGTGGCACAGCAACCTGGCCAGTGCCCAGTGGTTCCTCTGTACTGGAGTGCCACTTGCCAGCTGAGTTGGTTGCCATGGCCGCAGACCGGCTCCCCTCCCCGGCCTCCCTGCAGGCCAGCTCCTGCCCTCCTCAGGGAGGCCAGGGAGAGCAGGTCTCACCAGCAGCAGGCAGCCCAGGCAGGCACCAACAGCAGCAGGCCATCTCCTGCCCTTTCCGGCCTCCTGGGGAGGGCAGGAGCCGCCTGAGCCACTGAGCCTTGCCCTCCCTGGTCTCCCTGCTGGCTGCTGTAAGTGAGGTGCGGGGAGCCAGGCAGGGGGCGTGGGGAACTGGGGGGTGGGGAGCCGGTCATGCCATTTTCACCTAGTACGCCTCTGGGGAGTAGGTATTACCCAGAAACAAGAACAGGTACTCCCCAAAATGAAAAACAAAATGAGAATCAAACTAGATACATGAGCTTGTATCACTGAAACCTGGGTGCGTGAGGGTGAAACCGTCGCCTTAGGCGAAGTCACGCCACCCGGGTTCGCATGCCTCCACCAGCCACGAACACAGGGCCGGGGGGGAGGTGTGGCGATGTTCATCCGTGATTCCATTCCCTTCAGGGCGGCCCCCATCCCAGAGATTGCCGGCATGGAGTGTGTCGGCCTAGAGTGGTTGGCCGTGGAGAGGATGGCGGTCCTCCTGGTGTACCGGTCGCCTAGCGCACCAGGGGACAGCCTGCTGCGGCTGCTGGAGGTGGTGGCGGACTGGGCATTGCGGTTCCCCAGTCTTATTGTTCTGGGGGACTTTAATGTCCATGCCGACACCGCCTCATGTACAGTGGCTGCGGACCTGGTGTCATCCATGGTGGCACTAGGCCTCTCCTTGGTAAGTTCTGGCCCCACTCATGAGGCCGGCCACACGCTGGATTTGGTCTTTGGTTTGGGGGTTAATATGGTCATATCCTCTACGGATAGAATGCCATGGTCTGACCATTACGCCTTGAAGGTTCGGATGGCCCTGCCACGCCAAACCCGATCTAGGGCGAGGGGCTGATTTATGCCCTCACCGCGGAGACTTATGGATCCGATTGGTTTCCTGAATGCTCTGCGGGACCCTGAACCCGCCGCACACTCGATGAGCAGGTGGAGGACTGGAACTCGCTCTCCGATGCCATCGAGATTGTTGCTCCCCGGCGTCCTTCTTCGCCCCCGTGTTGGCAGGCTCCTTTGGTATACCGAGGAGCTGCGCCATATGAAACGGATGCTTAGACGACTAGAGCGAGTGTGGCGGAAATCCTGGCGACGGAGCTCGCTAACATCTTATAGGACGTTTATGAAGGCTTATGGGATGGCGACGAGGGAGGCAAAGAGAGCGTTCTTTTCCTCCTCTCGTGCGTCTGCTAGGTCCCGCCCGGCGCAGTTATTTCGTATAATTCGGTCTTTGACCTCCTTATCGGAAGGGTCTACAAATCATCGATTGGCTATTAGCTGTGAGGCATTCATGAGCTTTTTTGCAGATAAAGTCACGTTGCTTCGCCGGGACCTTCCCGCCACGTTATCTACAATTAGTGAATTGGAGGCTCCCTTGCCGTCTTCGGGCCCAAGTTTGGCCCAGTTCTCCCTGCTCTCTGAAGCCGCTGTTGACAGGGCCTTGGCTGCTGTTAGACCTACTACCTGTCCTCTGGATCCGTGCCCCTCCTGGCTTATAAAAGCTTGCCGGGCGGAGCTATGACCCCATCTGTTGAACATCATCAATGGCTCCCTTGAGCAAGGTGTCTTTCCGGATGGGTTGAAGGAGGCAGTGGTCCGCCCACTCTTGAAAAGACCATCGTTAGATCCAGGTGATCTGGCCAATTACCGCCCCGTCTCGAATCTTTCGTTTCTGGGGAAGGTAATTGAGAGAGTGGTGTTGGAGCAGCTTCAGGGTTTCCTGGATGACGCATCGGCTTTCGACCCCTTCCAGTCCGGCTTCCGTGCTGGGCATGGGACGGAGACCGCTCTTGTCGCCATCACAGACACGCTCCGTGATGCAACTTCGACCGGCTTAATCGGCGCTGTTGGTTTTGTTAGATCTTACCGCAGCATTTGATATCGTCGATCACCACCTTTTGACCCACCGCCTGGCCGCTTCGAGTACGGGGCACTGTCCTTCAGTGGATTGCCTCGTTTCTCCGGGACCGAGTCAGCAAGTGTGGTGCGGGGATGAAGCCTCCCGGAGGTGCCCGCTTCAGTGCGGAGGTACCGCAGGGAGCGCTGCTATACCGCTATTATTTAACATCTATATGCGACCACTTGCTCAGTTGGTGCGGAGCTTTGGGCTGATCTGTCATCAATATGCTGATGACACTCAGCTCATTCTGTTGATGGAGGGGGGAGCGGTTGCCGCCCCTCCGGCTCTCCCTCTTTGTCTGGTGGCGGTAGCTGGTTGGTGCGGCAGAGCAGGTTGCAACTGAATCCATCGAAGACGGAGATCCTCTGGCTAGACCGCAGGGGTGAGGTTAGGGATTTCCAACCGCCGGTGTGGGAGGGGTCTCATTGGCGCCCGACCCTCTGTTAGCAGTCTGGGGGGTCCACCTGGATTCGTCTCTCTCAATGGAGACCCAGGTGGCCCATACAACCCAGACTGCATTTTTCCATCTTCGCCAGGCCCGGCGGTTGGCTCCCTTCCTCTCCCAGGCGGATCTGGCCACTGTGATCCATGCAACGGTCACCTCCAGGCTGGACTATTGTGGCTCGCTGTGCGCGGCCTTCCCTTGCGTTTGATTCGGAAGTTAAAACTGGTCCAACATGCGGCAGCACGCCTGCTCACAGGAGGCGCCTTCAGAGAACACATCCAGCCTGTGTTGCGACAGCTGCATTGGCTCCCGGTTGAATTCCGAATCATCTTCAAGGTGTGGGGTTTGACCTTTAAGGCTTTGCGCGGCCTGGGACCCTCGTACCTTCGGGACCGCATCACCCCATATGTCCCAACTCGGCCTCGCTCTGCAGAGGCCAACTTACTGGTGGCCCCCGGCCCCTCTATGATGCGGCTGGCCTCCACGCGGGCCAGGACCTTTACGGCACTGGCCCCGGCCTGGTGGAACACCCTTCCTCCAGCTGTCCGGGCCCTGCGGGACCTGGGTGAGTTCCGCAGGGCCTGTAAGACTGTGTTGTTCCACCGGGCCTTTGGAGTGTCCAGCTGCTGACATGGTGCCCCCTTACTGCCCTGCCCCTAGGGCAGTTACATCAGGGTCCCCTCATATTGAGGGGTCCTGCCATCCCCCCCCCATGGGGGTAGGTTTTAAATTGGGGTCAGACGCCTTTTATTATGTATTATGGTTTTTTGCTGTTTTATGAGTTTTAAGCTATTTTATGGGATGGAGCCTATGTGTTTATATTTGTACGACCGCTCCTGTTGATGTTGTAGTGAATGTTGTTCACCGCCCGGAGCCCTTCGGGGATCGGGCGGTATACAAATTAAATAAATAATAATAATAATAATAATAATGAGGAGATTCATCACAAAATCTCCATATTTTTGAAAAGAAAAAATTATGATCAGGGCTATATTATGGGGAGAGGGGCAGGACTCACAACCAGCTAACATGGTTTTTCTGATCATAAACCACCCATTTTGAGGTGTTACTAGCTCTGCAGGAACGGAGACAGACAAAGAGAAGTGCTTTTCCCCCCTCTTCTAAGAATTTTAACAGTATGAGAGGAAGAGTTCGAATCAAGCCCTTGTATGGCTGATTCCTCCCTGGGCAGGTGTTTTCACACAATGCAGCATATTTTCTAGTTGAAATCTGAGAATAATGTTCGAAATGAAGTCTGATAACCTTATACCTAAAACCATGCAATTCTTTTTTCAAAAGATGAAAACCATCATGCCACATCCATTAAGAGTTTTGGTGTTATTTATAGTAACTCTAGTCTTGATCATAATTGATAACTGACTAATGCTGTCTGTCTACATTTAACTTAAACTTGTTAGCAGATAGCACCGGTACAGCCCCAAAATAGTGAAAAGACCACAGGCTAGATGATGCCATTAAACATTGCCTGTATAAGAATCATCCCCACCACAGAAAATATTTAATTATTTGCCCATTATCAAGAGCAACCAAAATTTTTACACTTAACCAGAATATGAAACATGTTCTGCTCCACAGTTAAATGACAGAACTTTTCTTTCTTCCAACATCAAGGAATGAGCTCAATACATGTAGTTCGCAGTGAAAGAGTGATTGGACCTGAAGTTTTGCTTGGTGGCATCAAAGAGTCAGATATAGGGTAGCCAACTCTGGGTTAGGAAATTTCTCAGGATTTGGGGGGGTGGAACCTGTGGATGGGGAGGACCTCAGCTGGGTATAATGCCTTTTCAAAGCAGCCATTATCTGTAGGGAAACTTAACTCTGTAGTCTGGAAATCAGTTGTAATTCCAGGTCTCAAAACCCAGCCTGGCTCCAGGCAATCATTGTCACCATCCTAAGCAGAATTACACACTTCTAATTGAAATCAGTGCACTTAGAAGGGTGTAACTTTTGTTTTAGAACTGCACTAGTACAAGACGTTTAGTGGCAAAGGTGAACACTAAAATGCTTTAATCAGTGATTTAAGTCACCCAAAAGTGTCTTCAAAGACAAAACCTGGGAGACAAAGTTGGGAAGGGTGGTATACAAATAGGGTGCATAGAAAATTTGTGAGAAAAGGTCCAATGTGCCTGCAATAAATGATAAAGATGGTTGGATCCCCAAAGAGGTCAGGATTTGCATGAGTTCAGTGACATGTGACTAAGAACTGAGAAGGTACGTTTGGTCCCAGGGTATGGTGAGTGGGTATAGTATGAGGGCACATTCTTCAACAACCTTATGTCTGGGTCTGTAAAGTATCTGGCTGGGAGACCTTTTGGGAATTGTATATAAGCCACCTTGCATTTAATCAAGGAAGAATGGTTGGCATGCATGCAATCAGCTCATCATGACGTAGGATTCCTTTTATTGTAGTACCCAATTAATGAAAAGCTACCCAGCTAATGAAAATCTTTTGATATTTGACAGAATTGAATAGCCTCACATATGGTATTCATATTTGACAGATGGCTCTAGTATTCAATAGAATTTAATATTTGACAGTACATGACAGTTAACAATATTGTTTAAAATTTGACATTTTCTGATAGCTGGCATGCCATGGTATATGTTGAATTTGATGACTGACATCTGAAGATATTTCATATTTGACTCCTGCCCAAATCAAAATAATCAAGAGATGTCAACAAACTCATAATGCTCAAATTTCAATCTGCAGGGATGCATTTTCGCATCAAAAATTCAAAATCTGGTAAAACCTGACATGTTTACAAAACTTGAACTTATTTGAAAATATTCATGTAACTCCATGAGCTTAGCTCACTGGTGGAATTGATGAGGGAGTTTTGTCTCTGAAAGGGATGAGGTTGAGGGGAAAAAAGAAAAATAAAGTAGATTTCTAGAAAGGCAGGGAAAAGAAAACCATTTGAGGAAAAGAAGATATTTTCTGTTAGAAAGCTGAACTACAATGGACAAATTGCAGAAAGATTTTGAGACAGCCTACAAGAGAACAAAAAATAATAATCCACTTTTCTGGGTCAGTCATCAGTTGTGTTGCCAACATTTGAGGGTTTATACATGTTTTCCTACTTGATTTCCCACCACTTCAGGTTGAATAAATTCTGCTTGTGTTTTAAGTTCGATTTGTGAAGGGTAACGAATTATTCAAGGATCTGTAGGTGTGTTTTGAAATTGTATTTTCTTTTTGTTTGCCTAGTGGTACTTCACCCCTTGTTAAGAACAGTGGGAGTCTGTGGGCTGGAGTCTCTGCTGCTTGAGCAGCAGTGGCGTAGTGGTTAAGAGCAGGTGCATTCTAATCTGGAGGAACTGGGTTTGTTTCCCCGCTCTGCCGCCTGAGCTGTGGAGGCTTATCTGTTGAATTCAGATTAGCCTGTGCACTCCCACACACGCCAGCTGGGTGACCTTGGGCTAGTCACAGCTTTTCGGAGCTCTGTCAGCCCCACCTACCTCACAGGGTGTTTATTGTGAGGGGGGAAGGGCAAGGAGATTGTAAGCCCCTTTGAGTCTCCTACAGGAGAGAAAGGGGGGATATAAATCCAAACTCTTCTTCTTTCTCCTTTTTCCCCACCCTCCATAAACTGAACCAGATTCCCTAATTTTTTCCTCAGCTGGAGCTGATGGGAGAAACTGGAGTTATACTCATAGCAGCTCAGCATCATAGTGGCAACCCATTGATAAGTTCCAAATCCAGACATTTTGGTTTATATAGACTTTGAACAGAACTTCTTGAAATGTGTTCATTCGTTGGTTGGGAACTGGCATAGCTCAGTGTCTAAGAGCAAGTAGTGACTGTGTGAATGGTGACCTGTAAGACCGCCCACTTAAGTCGCATCTCATCCACAGAATTCACTGTGAGGACTTAAACAACACACTTTCTCCAGAAGAATCAGTGTTATACAGTGGTCAGTGATGGACTTAGAAAACCTGGGTCAGGTCTGCATTCAGCTGCAAAACTCACTGAGTATTCTTCAGCCAGTCACTCTGTCTCAACCAAATTTACCTCGCCGAGTTGTAAGTATTACACTGAGGAAGAAAGAATCATATAAGCTGCCCTGTGTTCTTTGGGCAAAGAGTAGGCTAAAATACACAAGATCAATCAATGTCTTTGTAAGTCTCAGTTCCACCATCTGCAATATGAGGGTAAAAAATGGATTAATGTATTAACCTGTAAACACAGGAAGCTGTGAATATTGGAAGGACTAATAAATGTTAAGTATGAGTAAGGGGATAATGCTTGGGAATTTTTCAGTTCAAGAACCTGAGAATAGCAAGTACCTCTACAATGAAAGCTGAATGTGAACAAAATAATACCAGCTGTATTCAAATATCTTTTTTTTAAAAAAGTTGTTCTGTTAAAGTGAATTGTTTAATTAAACATTCTGATGGTTTTCTCAAGAGATGTCTTTTTTTGTCTGAGTCCTTGGATGCTTTTATATGCAACACTCTTCAGACTTTTTTCTTTTCTGTTCTCCAATCTCTTGGTATTATATACAAAACAAAAAGACTAAACAGAAGAATTCTCAGCAGAGTCTGGTATGTTATTCTCACTAACACAGAATTTAAAGGGGAAATAGTAACTTTTATAGACTTAGCTGTAGATATCTCTCTCTCAGCTGACTCAGCTATGGTGTAATAAAGCAACTAGACTCACCTGGGTTTGGTACCAAAAATTCCTTGAATAACACTCACCACAAACCAAAACAAAGCTTTATTGAAGAAACTCAAAACAAGTCATTAGAACCAATGAACATAAGAACAAGCCAGCTGGATCAGACCAGAGTCCATCTAGTCCAGCTCTCTGCTACTCGCAGTGGCCCACCAGGTGCCTTTGAGAGCTCACATGCAGGATGTGAAAGCAATGGCCTTCTGCGGCTGTTGCTCCCGAGCACCTGGACTGTTAAGGCATTTGCAATCTCAGATCAAAGAGGATCAAAGATCAAAGAGGATCAAAGAGGATCAAAGAGGATCAAAGATCAAAGAGGATCAAAGAGGATCAGATCAAAGAGGATCAAGATTGGTAGCCATAAATCGACTTCTCCTTTATAAATATGTCCAAGGCCCTTTTAAAGCTATCCAAGTTAGTGGCCATCACCACCTCCTGTGGCAGCATATTCCAAACACCAATCACAGGTTGCGTGAAGAAGTGTTTCCTTTTATTAGTCCTAATTCTTCCCCCCAGCATTTTCAATGGATGCCCCCTGGTTCTAGTATTGTGAGAAAGAGAGAAAAATTTCTCTCTGTCAACATTTTCTACCCCATGCATAATTTTGTAGACTTCAATCATATCCCCTCTCAGACGTCTCCTCTCCAAACTAAAGAGTCCCAAACGCTGCAGCCTCTCCTCATAAGGAAGGTGCTCCATTAGAATGGCATTAGAATGCACCAAATAATAAAGCTGATTAGCTATTTTACTTTTGGAGTCCTGTCATAGTGCAGTTGGCTGCCAAGCAAAGAATTTCCACAGTATATTACGAGTATCTTCCAGATAGCAAAGTGTGAGGGGGAAAGGGAAAGGGAAACAGATTCTTCTTTCTGACTACATATGGAAAAAGGCTGGCCATAACCTCTTAATCTCTTCAACCAATCATGAAGTTGTATCTGAGGAACTTTCTTACCAGATTCAAAGCTAAAGCACATGAACTAATTTAGCTGGCCTGGAAACCTGTCCTTGTAAAGAAGCTGCTGTATAAGAAGCATCCGTAAAGCATCAGGAGGAAAAAAACTTAAGTGGGAAAACTCCTTCAAGATAAATGTTCTTTTGACAATACCAACTATATTCTTTTCCTTAACCATGATTAAACACTCTATCTGAACAAGTGGGAGGCCTGTGTCACTTGCATAAGGAGAATCCCATCTCTCTCCTTCCCCTTGTGGCTCCAAGCCCCACCACCAACTTTAAGCCATCCACAACTTTAAGAGTGATACTGCCTGGGAGCTGCGCTGAGCCCAGAACAGCTCCTGGCATGCTCTACCACTGTGGCCAGGAACAGATACTCTACTGGAGTGCTCTGCCAAGGCAACATGGCCCAGAGTGGCTCCCAGAGTGATCTGCTGCAGTGGTCAGGGCCAGAACTTCTCAAGGCTATTGCTGCTGCCACAGTTAAACACAGAACCACTCCTGGCTAAAGGCTGTGGTTTGATAAACTCAAAATCACCCCCAAACTCTTTTTTCAGGTTTTTAATTTACTGGGGAAAATTTACTGGCAGCGCCAAATAGTCTGGGAACAGATAAAGCCAAACATGATTCAGCTTTATCGGCTTTTGGAGTAGGGATGGGGGGAAATCTGAATGCTGTGCTCGGCTCAGCATCAGCCTTTTCCCCACAATAACTAACTAGATATTCAAGAAGTCCCACCATAGGAGATGCACCTCTGGCTTCTTTCCCTCCATTATTCCTTTTATTATGGCGCATCATTTTTTTTTATTTTGTGTTTCCTCCACAAGGAAAAAAGGTGCACTTTGAAGTGTTTTCAATAAAAGACACCTTGAGCTGATATAAGGTGTCCTGAGGACATATTTGGGGGAAGTTGTGTGCAGTTCCTCTCCAAGACACCTTTTTTAGAGTCCCCAGGACTTCTTATTTGTGCTGTGCAGAATGTACCAGAGAGCTGAATTTGTTAGCTGGAAGAACTGAACCATCTTCCAATGAGGACTGAACCATCTTCCAATGCAGTACCCGGAAAGAGCTGAGCAATCCTTCTTCAGAGCAGCAATGACTTGCCATAGCTGAACTCCTGAAGAGCTGCACTGAAGCACCCTAGTACAGAGCAGCCCCATCTTGTCTTGCCAGGAGAAACGGGAACTGCTCCTAGGGCAACTACCAAGCTGGAAGACTCATCTGGTGTCTTTCCAGGAAGAAGTCCTACTGCGACAAGAAGG
Source organism: Sphaerodactylus townsendi (assembly GCF_021028975.2). Classification (NCBI taxonomy): domain Eukaryota; kingdom Metazoa; phylum Chordata; class Lepidosauria; order Squamata; family Sphaerodactylidae; genus Sphaerodactylus; species Sphaerodactylus townsendi. Next base: position 39,803,920 of record NC_059425.1, on the reverse strand, counting down.
ATTTGGGGGGATTCTGCTCCAGACTTGGTCTCAAGAACACACAGTGCTGTCTGCAAGGGACTGTGAAGAAGACTCTGATACATGATAATGGTTAGTGAACCAGTGTTGATATTTTTGGGAATGTTTTCACAAATGCTTTCTGTAGTAGTTTAATAAATTGGATTTATATTGTAAGTTTATTAGAATTGCTTTAGACTTTGAACCTGGACCTTGGGAACTCAAGGGGTTACATGTATCCTACTTTTTTCTAAAAAGAACCCAAAGTAGCCCACAAAAAGCTATAAACATAAATCAGTGACCATTAAAACAAGAAGACAACGCAAGCACATCTCGGACAGGTCCCTGACTGGCTTGATTGGAGTCACAAGTTGCATGTGACAGGGTTAACTGGCTCTTGACCCTCATTTGGTGCCCAGGTGCTCACACCTCTGGTCACACCCAAGTTTCATAAGATACCTGAGATAGGAGATTGGAAAGCACTCCCTCCCTTCTTGCTGAAGAGCCTTTGGTTACTTCCATGCTTAATAATATCCCTATCATTTACCTATCACCAATCTTCTCATGGCTTCTGACCACTCCCAAGCTTAATAGTATCTATATCATCAGCATTGACCTGCATGCTTCTCATGTATTTGAGTTTTAGTCAACATTTTTAAGACAATGAATAAAATGAACATGACAAACATAAGAGGGCAGTTCATGAACAATATATGGCAACGTAATTATATGCCTAGGTATTAAATGACAACCACATCAAGATTATTTAATGTAGATACACCAACATCTATTGATAGGTTTTGTACTCCTAACTGAAGAATGAGCTTTTTATTTTTAGAAATACAGCAATTATCTCTTTTATATACAAATTCGTCCAGATCTCTCTTTCAATCTGACTACAAAAATAAATATGTAAATAGCTCTACAGCTGACAGGAGTAGAAGTACATTGTTCATTTTCCTGTTTCCCCTTGCTATATAGCTAGAAGAAATGGTGGGGCTGTCAGTCAGCACAGTGATGGTGAATTTATTCTCTTAACAAGAAATGAATGGGAGCATATTTGTTAGTTCCACGCATCATAAATGTGTGCCTGAAGCAGAATACAACAATATCACATAAAGCAATAAGTACACAGTAAACTATTAAAACTAGTCACCAACTGAATCAATAAATCAGTAAAACAAAATAGTAGCATAAAAGGTACAATAAGGACAATCCAAAATAAGACACACATAGCATCTCCCTGGCCAAATAAAAATATTTTTGTCTGGTGCCAACATCTCAAAAGTGTTAGGGTAGGCATTCCACAGTCAAGTCAAGGAGAAGACAGGCAGACTTGTTGGCATAGGCAAAAAGGTCCCATACCAATCTGCCTATCTGAAGCTACCTCATAGTGTTGCCATGTGGCCAGCCTTACATTTGCTCTCAGGCTGAGATCTTTCTTAAACAAAAAGCCAAAGTTCCTTTAAAATAGAGACTGTTTTATTCATTTGTGTATTGATCAGTTGATGCTGCACTGTACTTTGCACAGAAATAATCAGAAGACAGGTGAATGCATCCAAGAAGTTTACAATTTGACAGTGGGAGACAGTATCAGGGATGGAAGAAAGATGGAGGTGAAGGTAAAATGAGAAAGAATACTCATTTAGCTTATCTGGACACACCAGTGTTAAGTAAGAGACAAGGATGACTCTTGAAAGAAGAGACTGGGGAAGTATTGGGGGAATGGGAGCACAAAGTCTTTGGCCATGTGGAGAATTGTGGCACAAAGGTCACAGGCAAAGATATACTGGAATATGAGGACAGGGATATAAGAGGAGGCACAGATGTGCAGGTTTTTTTTAAGGTGAGGGCTAGAACATATAGAATACTGAGCCCAGAACTGAAGCATGCCAACTATTGGTTCTGCTTGTACTGAAAGGACATGTGTTCCCAACTGAAATGAAATTAAACACAAATAAGCATTCTTTAGGGATGAGTCATGTAGTGGGCAGGTTTTCAGGTGATATCAAATTATTAAGGATCATGGGAAACCAAGTGGATTGAGAAAAGCTCCAAGAAGACTTCTCCAGTTTCAGTAAGAGAACAAGAATGTGGCAACTGAAGTTCAGTGTAGATGAGTGCAAGATGATGCACAATGTGGGGTGGGATGGAGAGACCCTCGCTTTAAATATGTGTGGATGAGATCAGGCCTGAGTCTTGCCTTTCTAGAATGGCTTTGCAGAATCCATGGAAGGGTTTTGATGGGAGGGGACCCCAGAAACTTAGTAGTGTTTCTGCACTTACAAAGAAGCACATCCTGCCGCTCCTAGATCCCACCGTTTTTACTACAAAACCATCAAGCATCTCATCATTTTGAATTAATTCTAATCCGATCTATTCTAGTGACCATTATCCAGATATGGCCTTTCTTCCTCCAAAACTCCTGTTCATCCAGACTGACGGATGGCTTTAATAAGCAGCGGTGAAAAATATTTTTACAGTTCTAGTTGCACAGGAAGAAATATGATGCTAACAGAAGCCGACAGAGGTCATGCTTCAATGAAGTCTGAATTCTACTTGTGCAACATGCATATAAATAAGATTAGCTTTGTTTTCTTCTCTCATGCCTTTTCTTTGACTAATATCTACCTGTCTTGAACCATATGAACAAAGAGCATTGATAATTTCCCCCTTTAAATTTATCATATTGATGACAATTATGGCACCCTTAGCCATCTGGGAATTATTCCAATCGTTCAAGTTAATATAAGGCACACACTTTTATGAGGTCCATGAATGTGTTACACTATTTAAATATGTTTCGATGGACAGCTTTTGAAAATACTTCCGTCTTGTCTAATGACTGCCCACAACAATACAATCTTAAAAGCACTGCTTTCTAGCACAAGGTAGAGGAGGCATAGCACCGTAACAGTGCACCTGCATAGCATGCAGAATGTTTCACCATTCAGTCCTCAGCATCTCCTCAGTATAAAGGAGCAGGCAGTAGGTGATGAGAAAAATCTCTGCCTGTGATCCTGGAGAGCAACTGAAGTCTCAATAGACTGCTGCCCTTGATAGACCAATGGACTGACACAACATAAGGCAGCTTCATGTATTCGCAAGATGAGCTTTGCTGAAACAGAAAAAAGGGCCATCTAGTCCAACATTCTCTGACAAGTCAGATCTCTGGGGAATTCATAATTAGGAAATGACAAGTGGAAGCCCACAAGAAACTTGTGTAGACAGGTGGGCAGAGGCTCCTCCCACCCTCCTCCTGCCTTAGTGATGCACCAAGGTTTCCCCTAATGAGATTTCTCCCTCCCTCTCAATGGCACACTGAGGCTTCCCTTCTCTCTCAACAGCATGCTATGTCTCCCTCAGGGCTTATGTCTCCCTCAGCAATATTCCATACCCTTTCCTGAATACTCAGCTTTCATTTTTTATAAGTTAGCATTGATGGAGATCAAAAGAAAGAAAGCATTGTTTTCCTGCTTTGCTAATGTTCTGGCCAATGAGCACAAAGGCTACGGGGTAGCTGACAAGCACTAGGTTCTTATTTAAATTTGATTCTTGCTGTTTTGCATTATGTGCAGTTTGTCTGGATGAGACAAAAGATTCATCTAGTCCAGCATTCTGCATCACAAAATGACTAATCAAATGCTTGTGAACTTGCAGAAAAAAGGAGTAAAGGCTTATCAGAGATGGTCTTAAGCCTGGGGCAGCTACCTAGGGCCCTGCAGGGAGCCTGAGCAGTGTAGTGGTTAAGAACAGGTGGACTCTAATCTAGAACAAGGTTTGATTCCCCACTCTTCCACATGTGTGGCAGACTCTTATCTGGTGAACTGGGTTTGTTTCCCCTCTCCTATACATGAAGCCTGCTGGGTGACCTTGGGTCAGTTACAGTTCTCTCAGAACTCTCACAGGGTGTCTGTTGTGGGGAGAGGAAGAGAGGGAGTTTGACTCTGGAGGAGCCTCAGACTGAACCTGGAATTTTCTATTTGCAGAGCATGTGTGCCATTACTGAGCAATGGTCCTTCCCATTTCAGATTCCGTGCCTTTAGGTTTACTGCTTAATACTTGCCCAATTTTCAGCTTGGACTACTGAAGCTAAAGTCAATCCAGAAGATCAAAGGTTAAGAAAACAATCCCTCTTCCCCCACTCTAATTGGTCACCCTTTTTCATACAGGATATTAGTCCATAATCTACTGATCTTTTGTCCACTGCTTTGTCAATTTATTGTGACTAATGTTTCCAAGATTTATGGGCTTAAATCTGATGAACAATATCTGTGCACATGAAAGAGTCTCTGACATGGTGCATGCTCCCTTTTGCACTACCATTTCCATTTGTGTAAGGTTAATGGGTTCCAATGAGCCCCTGCTCAAACTGAGCCATTGCTTGGAATTGTTGATACTTTCAGGGTTTCCAATCAAGAATTGTGTTGAGGTCAAACAAGAAAACACAGGAAGGAAACTAAAAGCCTTGGGCATCATGAACATGTCACTTGGAATACCAGCCCTTGTGCATAGTTTCCTAGATAAAAATCACAGACAAATTAATCTGCAGGGAGAAACAGAGTAGACCTTGCAAATTGTATTTTTATGTGCCAATACATATACAGAATGAACCCATTTTCCTGAGCTAGCAATTTACTGTTTAAGAATCACTCTCGAGACAGTAATAAATGCTTAAGTTACAGGCCTATTTCTTTTGATCACAATTTAATCCAGAATTTGCCCATTTAGCCTATAAAAGCTGCCTGCTTACAGATTTCATCCAGTGCTATCAATATGCCAGGGTCATATACAATGGACAGAGCTTTTTAGATGTGACGATGGGGGGAAAAGTAAAGCTCAAGGCATCTTTGCAAAATTCATGGTATACCATCCTGGAAGGGTATTGCTAGCTGCGACTTAACAATTGTGCTATAAGAAAACCCTCTCTCATAATAACTCTCAGTTGGAATGGCTACATGGATATATGCTGATCTCTAGAAGACATAATGGACAAAATAGAAAATAAAGGTTACCCTAGAGGGCAGACACAGTAGAAGAGAGAACCAGCTAAAATGAGAAAATAATAAACTTTAAACAATAGCAAATGGAAGCCGCCATGTAATGCCTACTGGGAGAGAAAAAGGGCATTGGTTAATAAAATTTGGCTTCATACATAGTGACATTATAGTTCTGCAAAACATAGAGGACAAGAAAAATGTCAGCATGCTCTCTAAGAAAAATATGAGAAACAGATAGCAATTAGATATAGAACAGATACAAACCTTGGTGTGCTCCCCTTGCTACATATAAAAACAGCTTGAAAGTTATTGGCTGGATCAAACTTTCAGCACCCTCAGGAAGGGCCCCCTACATTTGCTCCCCCTGCAGAATTTACTAAAATATTTTTACTTGATATGTAGAAATCAGGGAGCTTGAGGACTTATTTCTTTCATTTTACAAAACTTCGACTTGCCTTTCTGTCCTCAGGAGGGCCACCCAGGCAGCTAACAAATTAAAACATATACAATTAAATCACATTTAAAAAACCATTAAAACCAGCCCCCACCCCAACACATCATTAGCTGTGCAATCCAGTGGGTGGGGCAAAGCTACATGGGAAGCGGCGTGACCCCTGCACCAGCACCATTGCCACCAGCACTGCACAAGTGGCACAGATGCTGGTACAGGGGCATTTACCTCAGTGGTGGGGTACCATGCAGCAGGGAGCAGAGTCAACTTTAGTTGGCTCCCAATGGAGTTTTGGTCCTGGAATGCTCCTTTTTTGCAACATAGATTTACGCCACCGCCAAGTGTGCTGTAAGTCATTCATGATGATGGGCTTCCCCAGGAGAGAAGAGGATTTTCTCTCAGCATCCACACCACTGATTGCCCCTTAGGAGGCAGCACGACAGCGCTGTCCCCAGCCACAGTTCTACCATCCCCGTTTTGGATTAGGATGTAAAATAATTAAAACCAGAGCTAAAATGCATATGCACACATAAAAAAACCCAACAAAATAATTGAGCAGGAAGAAGGGAATACTGAAGGAATGTCAAACAAAATGGTTTTCACCCACTGATGGAAGGTGACAGGTAAGGCTTCCTGAGAAGAGAGTTCCTGAGTTTTGACGCCACACTAGTCAGAAGAAAGAGATCTCTGAGGGCCAAACTGGATGTGAAGGTGTCCTCATGACAACCACAGGACACATACCCCCCCCCCCCGGGCTGTTTTAGCATTTGAAAAGGCAGGGGGAGGGGGGCGGAAATGGAGGGAGAGGAAACTGTGCCCAAGGCATGACCTGCCCATGTGCACGCCCTGCCCACACCCCACACCGCACCCCACGCCCCCAGCCCGCCCACCCCCGGCCGCTGGGAGGGGGGTTTAAGGGTAATTTTCCACCCCAATGTGATGCCAATGGCACGTGCCTGGGGCACAGTGCCCCCCCCCCGGCCCCATTGCAGCTTCCCCACTAGAGGGTGGAGCAAAGACACCATGCTGTGAACCTAATCCTTTTGGGTTCTCACAGAATTTTAAAATCACTTTAAAATAGCAGTGACATCCTTGTGGCAGCCATGAAGATGTGGACCTGTCTAGGTTGGCTCCAAGACCACTTCTCGAGAGTGATCTGCCTAAGTCAGCAGTTCACACACACACACACAGAGAGAGAGAGAGAGAGATGCAGATTTTTGGACTATACCAAACAACTCCCTACCTTGAGACCATTCTTGAGGCATTCTCCCTCACAGTTACAAAATGTCCAACTGAGTGAAGTTTAGCACTGTGTACAGGGATCGCTCAACAATGGATGAAGATTTAATTGACTATGGTGTGTCTGTTGAGTGTTGACTGACCATTGAAAGAAGATAAAGACCTATTCCCAGGAGAAACTTATAAAACAAGTTATTAACTGGGGGGGAGGGCTCAAAGGGTTCAAATAATAGTCCATTTTGTGTCAGTTATGAAGCACAGAAGTAATGAAGGCACAGACAAAGAGAATAAGGCTTGTGAGGCAGATCTTAACTGGTGGGCTGGACAATATGGGAGGAGACGGTCCTTCAAGTACACTGATCCCAAGGCATTTAGGGACTGAAAGATAAGAACAAACTCTTTAAATTGTGCCCTGAGACAAAAGTCAGTCAGTGCAGATCTATCTGCATTGGGGTGATACAATCCCTGTATCCCACTGCTAACCTTAATCTGGCTGTTGCATTATGGATGAGAAGCAACACATGTATGCATGTAATTCAACAGGACTGATCAAGGGACACAAAGCTCGAGGAAGGCTCCACCTGGTCCTATAAGGCTATTGGCATGGGCCAGTCTCCTCAGTTGTAGCAACTTGTTCCTCAGGTATAGATCTGTTCTTGAACCATGTATTGACTGCCTACTTCACACCAAATCATCAACCCTGACATCCATGCAACATTCTCAAAACCTTCTCTGCAGTGACCACATGTGAGAGGCCACTCTGCCCAGATACACATCAAATTTGGCTTTCTGTTTGCTGAAAAGTGGCTTTCCAAGCCAGAAACAAAAAACTGTCTGCATGATTCCTGTGGCAGAACAGGCCTGCTCTGACCTGCAGGCCTTATTCCACCCCTATCCTCTCCCAGGGGCTCGACTCTATCTCTTTCACACACACACACACAAACACTGCCACCACCTGACTGTTGTAGGACTTGCCCACTTCCAAACTGAGATTTTGCCTCAGTATTTCCCACTTCCCCACTCCTGGGCACCACAAGGACATTTTACTGCCTAGTGTGCCCCTGGAAGAATAGCCATTTGCTAACTGCCAGATGTCCACTTTTTAAAATAGTGTATCCAAGATGATTGAGGCACAGAAAACCGCTACCAGTATGCTACCAGTATGCAAAGTTTAAAAGTATTTATTAAAAAGAAAATGTTCGCATGCACACTTTTAGCACAGCACAAGATTGAGCAAGGGATCCAAAACAAATGAGAGAAACACAATTCCTTTGTCCCTCCTTCTGTACATACCCAATCAGATGTTAGGTTACAGGACAGGCTCTTGAATTTTGGATGTTACAGACTCCATTACCAAGAGGTAACGGAACAGCACGTGGTCAAAATGGCTGCCTCCTCCAGATTTCAGATTAGAGCTCTTCCTCCCCTGACAGACCCAGCAAAATAATAGACCTTCCTCCTTGTTCCCAGGAATTTTATTCATTCCTTTTCACCACCCACTGACCAGGTCAGCCTGGGGCAAAGAAGCTTTTCCTGAAACCTCTGGACGATTTTTCCATAAAGTCTTTCTAGCATTTTAAAACCTCCAAATCTCTGATCCCTGCTCGGAGAAGTGGGGGAGCTCAACCCACCCTATAGTCCCTTGCTACCTCTATTAGCATTTCCAAAAAGGTAGCTGGGGTGAGATTGGACAGCAGTGGAAATGACTTCCATCTTCCTCCTGCCCAGAGGAAACTTCAAACCTGCATTCAAACTTCAAGTGGAAAGAATCATATAATTACAACTCCTGTGAAGCCATTTTGTTCTCCTGCAATATATTTCTTTTTACATAAATCACCCTGCTGCTATTGAGCACACATTCCAAATTCATAGGGCTAGTATAGGAGACCTCCCCCAAGATGACTGTCTCAGTTATTGTTCAGAAGATTTTACTGTCATTTGTTTTGTTGTTTTTTTCACAAACAGTATCATCCTTGCAGATTCATCCCACCAAGCGTGAATTACAAGGAAGCAGTCAGAGAAAGAACATTCTCAGCCTCAAGTGAAAAAAAGAAAAAGCAAACACTCAAAATAAGTCTGCAGCAGGAGAGAGGCTGTCTGGTGCTAAATATAAATGTCCTGGCACTCACTGCATGACGTTGCTTGGCTGAGAGCTGAAGCATCCTCCTGTTTGCCATTCTCCTTGCTAATAGATGCAGAGCGTAATTCTCATGCACAATGACAGCTTGGGCTGTCTAATAAAGGAATTCCCCACAGAAGGTGCTATTGATCAAATCTGAGGCTCACAAATTAATATATTGTTTTGTTGGTGTTGATGGAGGGGAGAGGAGGGGAGAGGAGAGTCACCAAAAGGATCTGGCTAATTTAAAAGCAAACGGCATCGCCAGCATTTCTTGTTTTTAATTATTCAAAGCTATTGGGGGGGGATTGGTAGCCTGCAAAACCAAATCAGCTTGGGTTAATGCATCAGACACCTTTTAAAATGCTGGGAGGGAGAGTGTATAGTATTGAGGATGCTGGCAGAATATAGAAAGGAGGCTGGGCAAGATTTCAGATCCAGATTTGCTACTGTGTGAAGAATACTACAAATTAAGATCAAATTCATATGAAAGTGATGAAGCTAAAGTTGACAGATGGGTGAATCGCTTGTGATGGTGAAATCAAGGGTGCCCCCCCCCCACACACACACACAAACATACCTTTCTGCTCCTGATGGGCTTCTGCCAATTAAATAAGCAAAAAAGCTGTAGGGACAACAAATCCCATGCATCCCAGCTGAAAGAAAGGACAGGTGTGCCACAGAACAGACAGGTATGCCAAAGAACCTATATAAAACCCATGATGTCAACAGCCTGCTCTTCTAATAGCCCACACTCTTTGAAAGGTAATTTGCTTAAGAACAGAGGAATCAGCAGAGAGATTCCTGGGGAACACTAGTATTCCAGGATTAGGGGGGGGGGAATAATGAATGGCACTCCCCAGTTCAGTTTGTAATTGGGTCAGAAAAACTAAACTATCCCTTTCCCTCCCCCCCCCCCAAAAAAAAGGGGACCAGTTAATATCCCATTGCACTCCTAAAATTATCAATAGGAACATAAAGGGATGAAGATAGGGTTGTTAGGTCTGGCTTGAAAAAATTCCTAGCTATTTAGGGGCAGTATTCAGGTAGGGACTTAAGTTTCCCTGGGCCTTTATGGTGGTTGAAGCAGAGCAGGTGAAAACTTAATCCAATGAAGACGGAGGTCCTTTGGCTAGGCCGAGAAGGAGGAATTGGGGATTTTCAGCCACCAGAGTTGGAAGGGGTCTCTTTGGCTCTGACCTCTTCAGCTCGCAACCTGAGTGTCCACCTGGATTCGTCTCTTTCAACGGAGACCCAGGTGGCACATGTAACCCGGGTTACTTTCTTCCATCTCTGTCAGGCCTGGCGGCTGACCTGGAACATTCTTTCTCTTAGGGAGTTAGCGGGAACCTTAGGGAGTTCCGCAGGGCCTGCAAAACTGAGCTGTTCCACCGGGCTTTTGGGGAGGCTGGCCGCTGAGCTGCCGCCCCTTCCTGATGCCCATATACTGTTTTTCTTCGGCTTTTGCTGGTCCCCTCCCGGGGTTAGGACTGGATGAGCAATGGTGCTGGAGACAGAGGCAAGGGGGGCATGTCCCCTGGCCTCCACAATGTGACAGGAGCCAGCAGGAGCAGGTAACCCAGCTGGGGAAGGCAGGAGGGAAACGCCGCCTTCCACCCACTGCCATTCGCACAGCAGAGGCTGGAAGGCGCCCCTTTTGAAAAACCTCACTCATGGAGTGAGGTTCAAAAGGGGTGTTTCCGTGCCACTTGGGTGGTGTGAGCACGGCACTGCTGCATTGCAGCAGTGCCTGCTATGCGAACACCTCCCCAGGGACAGCATTTTTGGGGTGCTCTATTCTGCTCGTGCAGAAATAGCCTTGGATTTACAACTGAAGCATTTTATTGACAACCTAGATTTTTTCTTGCCTTCAGACTATAATACCACTTAGAGTTAAGGAAGGGGGCAGAGCAAAAAGGAAAGGAGAGTTCCTGAACATTTGAAGATCCCTGCTGAATTGCACCAAGGATCCATCTAGGACAGCTTTCCTCTTTCACACAGTGGCCAGACAGGTGCCTTGAGAAGCCAGGCAGAGCATGTAGGCAATAGCCCTCCCCTGTCCCATAGCAGCTGCTATTCAGAGGTACTCTGTCTCTGAACATGAAAGTTCCATTGAGGTATCTTGGTTAACAAATATCCACAGACCTATGTTCCATGAATTTGTACAACTTTTTAAAAAAACCCTCTACTCTAGTGGCCTACAGTAAATTCTATATATTAGTTATATACAGCCTGTGTGAATCCGTGCTGTATTCCCCTGTGGCAATCATACAGCAGATGACTCTTTGAGTGACTGAATTCCAATATTATGAGAGAAGAAGTTCAGATGGGACTCGGAGAGCCCCCAGAATTACAGCTCATCTCCAAACCACAAAGGTCTGTGAAGAAAATGGATGCCGTTGGGGGTAGACCCAATGGCACTTTACCCCACTGAGGCCCCTTCTTAGGCTCCATCCTCAGATCTCCAGGAGTTTCCCAACCAGGATTTGGCAACCCTACACCCTACCCCTTGCTGGTGGCCAGGCGGTACCTGGAAACCCTACCTCCTGTCTATCCATGCTATTCAGAATTATTATGATTTTTCCAACCTGATCTTCTAAATCAAAAGGCTCCAGATGGCCTAACCTTGTGTCAGAAAGAAAGTGCTCCAGTCATTTTTTGTACTTTTCCAATTCTGTGCAATTCTTCTTCTTCTTTGCAGATGAGGTGATCAGAATTTAACACCGTATTCCTACTGCTGTTACACCTCTGCCCATACAAAGGCTAATTGTTTTCCCAGAAATTTTTAAGATTTCACCATGGGTGAACAGCCAAGTGATGATTTCATTATGAGACTTCTTTCCTGGGTAGTCTTGGCCAGTTCAGATCCCATCAAGTGTAGAAGCAGCGGCATCCCTGCAGCATTACTCCTGCCCTGCCCATAAGCTCAAGGCAATTAATATATTCCTCCTCCCCGTCAAAATTGGAACTCTGCAATCATTTTTGCGCAGTTTGCTTTAAAATATTTTACTGTTAATAAGGCCAGAGGATGGGCCAGTCTGATAAAATGGCTAAGAGGTTTATGATCCTTTGAAAACCATTTAAGCATTTTTCTCTGTGTTATTAACTCAGGGGATGGAATTTTTGGCATACTCAGAACTGTGCACTTCACGGTGAGAGGGAGAGAGCACGCACAGGAGCTCTGTTTTCTAACAAGCCAACAGCTCCATAAATTGTTCAGCACACTAAAAGCCACACTTCATACAAGCCCTCAGGGTTCCTAGCTATCCTTCTCTGGTTCCCTTTATTCTTCTGCCTATCTAGTACATTTTTATCTTTCTGTAATGAGACGCATGATCCCACCCCACCACCCCTTATGACAACCTTGTGAGGCTGCCTCTAAATGTGACTGTCTCTAAGTTGCTCAGAAAGTGTCACTGCAGTGAGGGGTTTTGAACCTAGGTCTGCCCAGTCTTGTCAGCACTCTAAACACTACAGTACGCTGGCTTATTTGGTTTTTATTTCAAATGCCTGAGACAAAGATCAAACCTGATGCACATGGTTATTTTCTTTTATTGGACTCTTTGCAGAAGGAATATTTGAAGAACACTGTACCAACACCACTAAAGGAAACAATACTTAAATTCCATCCTAAGCAGAGTTACTCTCTTCTAAGTCCACTGAAGTCACTCTGTTTAGGATTGCACTGTTTAGGACAAGGGAGATCTGATTGAAAACTTTGCACTGCCATGAAATTCATTAGGTAATTTCGACCCAAATGCTATTTTTTCAGTCAAAATTGCCTTACCTGGCTCTTCTGAGAAGTCTAATGCATGTCACCCCAGAGCACTTTGAAGACATGGCAAGATGAAATTATTAATTATATTGGCTTACTATTATTCCACAGCAGTCGTACACAACTTGCCCCCTACAAGCTCTGATCAGTCATACCTTCCAGTTGCACCCATGGCTGGCAGTAAAGATGCACCTTCCTGGCAGGCATGGAATATAGAGGTTTGTCAAGTCCCTGGTGGGCCACCACATACTGCTGGTGGGATGCATTCACCTTGGTGGATCAAATATTCTAAAGCCTCAGAATAAATCTGACCACTGTGACTATAAGAGTATTTAGCATTCATTTAGCATTTTCAAATGTTCAAAGCACTTCACAAACATTATCTTGTAATCCTCTAATGTAGCCCATAAGTCAATATTATCTTAAAATTGCAGATTTGAGCCAGCAAGACAGTGCCTTGCCAAATGCCACCTAGGAGTTAATGATATCAACAAGGTTCAGATCCGGGGGCTTGTACATTGTTGCTCAGTCAAGTAGAGCCCTTTTCATCACCCCCACACATCTAATTGCCTTGCATGTTGCTTCACATGCAGGTAGGAATTTAGAGGAGCCAAGAGAGGGAAGCAGATGGAAAATCAGAGCACTATGAAGGGATGATTTTTCTCACCATTTGTTTACTTTTTAGCAGCCAAACTGACCAGGCCTTCTGTTATCCAAATAGGCAGCTACAGTGGAACATTCCTCATCCTGTACACTTTCGGAAAACAACAGTGAAGTTTCATAAGAATGTAGAAAGAGCCTGCTGGATCTGATCAGTGGTCTATCAAGTCCACAATCTTGTTTTAAACACAATGACTAGCCAGTTGTCCTGGAGGTAAACAGGGCATAGAGGCTGAGGCCCTGCCCTGCTGCCAGGGATGTATGTAAGGGGAGTTCAAATCCCTCCCATATGTCCAGCTTGCTTGAAACAATGAATGGAAGGGAACAGCCAAAAAGTCAGCTCAGTCACTGAACCACCCCATAAAAAATCTATACCTACATCACTGCCTGCTGCTGCTCCCTAGAACAGGTATTCAGAGGTTTGCTGCTTCTGGATAATGGAGGTTCCCTTTAATCACCATGCCTAGTAATCATTGATAAATGGTTGGCCTATGTTTTCCAGCAGAAGGTAGAGGTCCAATGTTCATCTGTGATCTTAAATGCCAGCATAGAAGCCTACGTCTGGCATTTTTTGCTTGTAACCCAACCAATTTATTAACGGGGGACCGATTGTAATTCATTTTTTATTAATTAATTGTACCAGTTATAGAAAACTACCAGTGTGGTGTTGTGGTGAAAAGGGAAAGGAAAGAAGGGCAGGGAAAGAAGAGAGAATTTGAAAGATGACAAAATAAAAAGTAGAAAGAAAGAGGTGTAAGAGTTAAGGAGGGCGAAAAGAAGGGAATGTGAAAGCCTGTGACTGGCTGAAATAATTTGGCTCTCTAATTGGCTGGAATTATTTAGACTGGCTGGCAATCAGGTAAAATCTACGAAGAGAAAAGAAGCACGCAAGGAAATCAATGATGATGAACAAGGTAAGCTATAACCTGAGGTGAATCTTTACACATTAAAGCATTTCTGTTCCACTGAAATTGCTACTGTTGGCCCAAAAATTTAATCTGGAGAATATTATTCTCATACCTGTTTAAATCCCCTTCCTATTTACAAATTCAGAGCCTATTTCACATGATAATTTTTCCAATATGTTTTCAGAGCCATTGTTTCAGTTCTGAGTTTCCATTTTACCCTATTCTACTTATTAAACATTGGAAAAAAACTTATGCTATTGATCTTGAGGGAAAAGGAAGACAAAGGGAATTAAAGAAACAAAAGTAATGCATATATACAGTATCTTTTCAATCATCTAAACTTTCCACTTTCATTTTCTTGGGTTTTCACATACCTTGTTCTAATTATTTATACACATAAGGTTCTGAATATGCTATCCTGGTGACCTTTTATTAGTCTCAGCAGCATTTAATACACTGAAAACTATGGATTGGATCCTGTGGAAAAGACTGCAGAAAGATTTAAGGGACCAAATGAACAAAATATAACACAATAGAGGGGGATACATTAAGAAGGGGGAATCAGGGGAAACTTCCTCCTCTTCCTTGTGCCACCAGCCCAAGGGGGAGGAGGGGAGACTTTTCCCCTGATTCCTCATCATCACTGCAGTCCCTCTGCTCACTCTGTGGTACATTTTTGGAAAGGCTGCCCCAGTGCTCAGAAAAGATTCGGGAGACAAACAGCAAACAGTTCAGAAAAGCAAAAAAAGCTGTTCTGCCAACCCATTCTTCAGTCTTTTCTGTCAGATCAGACCTATCTAATTCCCAACTGTGTTCCATATCTGCAGATACTTAAATCTGCAGATGGGGGCATACTTACCCCAAACAGATGCTTCTTCAAACTTGGGGTATCCTCCAAGTTTGCAAAAAATTCTGAAAACAAAAACAAAAAAAACCCTGGAGGTTTAAATTACCGCCTGAATAAAAAAAGTGATCTGCAAGCACAGACAACAGACTTACAATTAATCCTCAGAACTGGCAACAAGTGCTGGGAGAAAGAATCCTTGGTGGGTCCAGTGGCGTCCTGCCATTCCCATGTCGGAGCCTTGATGGGCCTGGTGACAAGCAGCCTCATGAGGCTAGCCAGTATCATCATTAGAGGGGAGAGAGAAACCTCAGAGGGCCTGGAGGCTGAGAGCTACAAGGGGCTCACAGCTGTCTTCTTCAACAGTGCGGGAAGCTTTGGTGAGCCCAGTGGCTGGGATCTGTTCAGGTCTTGCCTTCATTGATGTGAACTGCACAGGGCTCTCTCCTGGTGTTGTTTACAGTGCGGAGGAGAAGCCTTGGTTAGCTTGGCAGCTGGAAGCCACACAGGACTCACTGCCACTGTGGTGGTGAGAACAAGCCTTAGCAGGCTCAGCAGCTGGGAGCTATGCAGGCCTTGTCACCATTGACTGGGAGAGGGAGCCTGGGCTGACCCAGGTGGTGGGAGCTATGCAAGGCTCAATAGAATGGCCATGGAATGGCGAGAGACGCCTTGGTGGGATTTCTGGCCAGGAACTCCACAGGGCTTGCATGTGTGGCGGAGAGGAATCAATTCCAGTGGCAACAACGGGAAGCAATAAAACTAAGAGGTTTGATGGCCACACAGACACACTGAATTATCGAGGGTCTCCACTTGTCAAAATATCCAAATCTCAACATTGCCCATCTGTGGATACTTAAATCTGGAGAGTGGGGCAATAGTTAGAAGAGACAGATCTTTCTACAAACCTGAAGGAAGCCCCAAATTTGCAGAAATTTCTGAAATCTTAAAAAATACATTATGGGATTAAAAACACTCAAAACAAGCAATTCCTGTACCTTTGAGAAATAATGTGAGATCTGCTTGGTTTCTGACAGTAAATGGCAGGGGGAGTGGCAGAGTCCTTTCCAAGGCTATTTTGCCCTTTAAGGAAGACTCATCAGGCCAGGCCTAGTAGCAACCACTGGGCGACTCACTGCCACTCAACTTTCATATCTCATCTAGGCCTGGTTGTTATTACTCAACAATGACCACTACTCAAAAATGGTTAGCATTTCAGACTAGGATCTGAGATACCCACATTTGAATCCCCACTCTGCCTTGCAAGTTCATTGGGTAGCCTTGGCCCAGGCACACACTCTTAACTTAACCTAACTCAAAAGGTTATTGTGAGGATAAAATAGAAGAAAGGAAAATGATATAAATGATGTAAGCTACTTTAGTCCACATTGTTGAACAAGGCTGGTTATAAATGAAGTAAATAAATAATAGGGGGCAGATTAAAGGTGGGTGGGATGCATAAATTCAGAAGGAGGGGGAAAGGTAGGATATGAGACCTGCAAGGAAGGAGAAAAGAAAAAGTGTAGGGAGGGGCATGCAGGAAAATAAAGTGCCATTTGCATTTCTTTCAGGATTCCCAACTTGTAAAATATATAATTCTAGAACTGATAGATGTCAGCAATGGAGAATTTTTCATACCAGACAGTAATGTATAATAGCAAAAAAGATTTTTGGGGGGAAAACGATAATAAGCATATTGAATTAGAATTTTCATATATAATTAATACTGGACATTTACTTATGTCTTCTTTAAACATTGTCAGAAAATGTTTTAAACAGACATATTCACCAGCCTCTCCTTTATATGCTCAGAACTGCATTAGTAAAACATTGGATGAGGCATTCAGAACTGAAAAAAACTATATTGGCTTTTTAAAGTTTGAGAATTATTCAGAATGATAAAACTGCCTGCATATCAAAAGGCAAATATTAAATATTTTTAAAAGTTTTGAGTGTCTGCAGAGCAATAGAATATATTACAAGAGTCAGAGTGGATTTGGTTTTGTAGCATAGAGTCAGGGAGATAACTGAAAGTGTCTGAAGGTAACTGCAGCCATCTATTCCAATTGGAATGGATGGGTTTTGTTCAGAATTACTGATGTATCAGATGAAAAAAAACTATTTCTCCAGATCAGACTGGCTAACAGCCAAGTAGAATGTGGAGACAAGAAGAATGTGCCCTCTCTCTGTTGGGCCGCTTCCACACGGCCATGCTGGGGGTTGGGTTAGCATACATGACGACAGGGAAGACTGCACCGCGCTGCGCCGTCGCCCGATCAACTTACCTTCCCTGCGACCTTTCGGCGCATCGCCGAGGCCAGGGGACATGCCTCCGTCCTGCGCAACCGCTCCGGAGTCGCAGGGCAGGGGGGGGGCGTGTCCCCAAGCCTTGGCGACGCACCGGAAGGTCGCAGGGAAGGTAAGTCGATTGGGAAGGGGGGGTGGCACCTTCCAGCTGCTGCCATTTGCACGGCAGTGGCTGGAAGCCACAGTTTTCCCAAAACCTTGCTCGGGGAGCAAGGTGGGAAAATGGCGGCTTTGCATCACTGGGGGGAAGCGAGGGCGGCGCGGCTGCGAAGTACCTGCGCCCCCATGCGAACAGCTCCCTAGGGACGGCGTTTTTGCCGTCCCTAGGACGCTTTAAACGGCCCGTGTGGAAAGGGCCATGTGGTGCTAATTTAAAAGATTTGGCATTTCAGAAGTAACAATTTCCAGCCTGGTCCTACCCATGTGTTTTCAGGAGTAAGACCCTCTGAGCTCGTTTTCTTTCTGTACATAGTTGAATGAACACACAATTGACAACATTTTTGATAGGAACTGTATAGGAATATAAATGGCAATTTAAAAAATAAAGCCCAGCAAAAAAAAGAAGACCCCCACAAAGACCATAAAAGGAGCTTTTGCTCATTGCTAGCCCTATAAATCTTGACAGAGGATGTCAACTGCTTCTAGAAGGATTTACACTGCACCATTCGTTTCTGAGAAATATGCCAAAGCTAGAGAACCACCTATCAGAAACATCCCTCTCTCTGTCTTCATTTTCTGCTGCAATATTTCTGCCAGTCTCTAGAAATAGTTCCTAAAGTCACTTCCTGAAGCTGAAGGATATCTCTCCTGGATGCCATTTCTGGATCCCAAAATGGCCTGGGCTGTGCTATATGTCTATGGATGCCTCCTGAATCTCATGCTGAGCAGTTGCCCCCCAATGTTCAGCAAGACACAGGAAAAAAAGCCTTCCTGTAGAACTGAAAGGCTTAATGGTGTCAGGTGGGAAAGGGGCAAGCTAGCTGACTAGCTTGCTCGCTCCCTAGAGCCTCAATTATTGCTTGATTACAGCAAGTTCCTAAACTGGAAATTCACAAACAGTAAACCACAAAGCCACCCGCAAATTCTGGTTTGAGAAGAACTTAGGGGCATTCCTACTTCTAAGGGTCTGCATTCATTGGCATATATCTGAATTTGCAGACTTTCAGAGTGTTCATGTGGAACTACCAGTTTCCACATTTGGAAAGTATATCACATTTTACTTGAAATAACAGATTGCATTGGTTACCAGTATGTTTTTAACTATACCATTTTAACCAATATGATTTTAACCATAACTCTTTAAATGTCTTGGGACCAGGTATCTGAAAGCTCATTGACTCCCATACATATTATTCATACACAGTGTGGTGGTTAAAAGCAGCGGATTCTCATCTGGAGAACCAGGGTTGGTTCCCCACTCTTCAACATGCAGCCTACTGGCTGATCTTGGGATAGTGGTCACAGTTCTCCAGAACTCTTCCAGCCTCACTTACCTCACAAGGTGCCTGTTTGGGGAGAAGGGGGAGACCATTGTAAGCCATTTTGAAACTCCTTTAGATAGAGAAAAGCGTGTTTTAAAAATCAACGCTTCTTCATCTTAGGTGGCCTTGCCTTTGGAAGACAGGTGGTTGGTGATTACAGACAGGGCCTTTTTCATGGTGATGTCCAGACTTTGGAATGCCATCCCCAGAGAATTCCCTTTGGCACTGTCAGGTGCATCTCTCAGATGCCAAGGACAGATTATTTTGGGGACCTTCCCTTGAAAGGTGCTCATCTTTTTTTTCTGTTGTTCTCTAGTAATTTGGGGGGATCTGCTCCAACAGTATTCAGCAAAGCTGTTTTCCTGGTTTTGTTGCAAACGTCTTTGCTTGAATGGAAAAGTGGGGGTAAATGCTTTAAATACCTACACATGAACATCAACATCCACCACATTTCAGATTTTGAAATAAAACATGATCAATAAAAGATCATTTGTTGATAAGCACCCCAGCCTACTTACTGGATCACAAGGTTCGCTATATTCTTTTGCCATTATTTGCAATGTAATTCCATTGGGGGTGGGGGGGTTGGTTTGTAATTATTTCTTCTACTTTCAATATGTAGCTCTGTGGTTTTTTTAATTAGATGAACACCTCTGCTCGAGTGGGATTTGAAATCAAGCAGTGTTGAGATCATTATTAAAAAGCGTAGAACGAGATAGTTGCAAAAACAGGCCTTAAGTTGTTGTGAAGGGAGCAAAGGGACGCATGGCCTTCATCAAAAGATTCATTAAATAATCAGAAGTTGTTTTTGTGGTATTTCTAGTACTCTTTCCCAAACTCCCTCTTCTGCTTACCACAGCAGTCTTTCATGACTCTGGAGCCTACTTGGAAACTGGGTTAATCCACAACCTGCATGTTGAGGCCCGAACTGAATATTTCAGTTCCTTGGACAGGTGAAGGTATGTGTAATTCATGGCAAGTGGGAATCAGCCAGGTGTAGGACTGAATGGGGAGCAGGAAGGGAGCTGCAGGACTTTGAAAATGGAAAACAACAGAGACTAACTGCCAAGCAAGGAAGAGGTTCAGCCATCATCTGCTGCAGCTGTAAATAATTCATTTATTGGAACTTGGCTGCTCATATCATGACTTTCACTACCAGAGACTGAAGCTACATTCTAAGGGCAGTACAACCCTTTCCACACACAGGCTCGACATAGTAGGCCACTAGCCCTAATTTTGCTAAAAGCCTTTTAATAAGGATGTCATTGGGAGTGGAGAAGCTGCAGGGAGAGAGGGACTGCCCCAGCCTTCCCTGGCCAGGAGGTTCCCAGCTCCTACCATTATTGAGTTTTGTGCTATTGTTGTACGATATTGTTGGGCATTGTACTATAGTTGTTACTGCAGCAATAATTTCTGAATGGATTTTCCATTCTGTATGAACAAGACAATTCAGGAGGTGAAACATCCTTCTAGCACAAAAACAGGACAAAATCCAGTGATGTGTAGTTGCAGCAATTCTCACCCTCCCCTGATTTTCAAATGTATATTTCACATGATCCAGAAAGGCATTTCCTATGTTCATAAAAAGTGCGTACTGAGATCATGCAATGTGTATTAATTATGTTTTAACTGTTAAGAGATAATGATTTCAATTGTTTTTAAGATGTGTTTTATTAGCTTTTAGCTGCCTTGTAAGCACTAATCAGGGAAGAAAGGTAGGGTACAATTTTTTAAATAAAAAATTAAATAATTGAGAGCTTGCTGCATCAGGTGCATAGAGAAAGCTCTGACTCTTGAAATCCATTGGACTTGAAAGGATATAGCTATGGTTAGGATGGTTACGATAAAACATTCAGCCATATTTTCCATTCACTCTCACCCCAAATCCCTTGTACCTACAACCCATATTGCACATGACTTTTGCCCACACGAGTTCTATAATACCCACCTTAAACTCTTTTGGAGATCAAAGGGGGGCCCTCCTTCCTTTACTATTGGCAGATAGGATGGCAGGAACTAACCCATAGTCCCTACTGGGATAGGGCGGGATATAAATCCAATGAAATAAATAAATAATTTAGCCTCTAATTTTTGGCCATTTGCTAATATGGGATATAGATGCACATGTCTGGAGACATCTCTAATCAGGGGTGGGGGATCCACAGGCCATCTTCTCTTGAGCCATGGCAGTTCATAGCTGCTCGAGGGAAGGAAGCCCTTTCCAAATTACTATAGGTAATTCACAATAATATTAAGCACATATTTACATTGTTCAAACAATTGCATAGATGCTCTCAACAATGCTCTCAAACAAATAAGGTTGGTTTGTTTTATTATCAGAATTCTTCTGCATGGGGGAAGGGGAGAAGCTGAGGGAGAAAAGTTAAGGCCAGCAGCTGAGTTTATGGTAGAAGCCAGATTTGAACTGGAAGCATATAGGATTCAGCATTAGAGCCTTAAAAGTCATATGGTGCCTCAGGGTTCTCTTGGTTCATTCAATATTTCCATCTCTCAGAGTACCATATAACAAAAAGCAACTCTGGTTGTTGTTGTTTTTAATTAGTTCAGTAACTAAAAGTAAAACATTAAACCACTGAGGTACGGACCCTTCTGTGTCAATCACAGTATAAATATCACAGCCCCACACTTATTAAATTAACATGTGGACTTTTCAAATGTCATTCACTGCAGAAGAATTTGAGGGCTTCCTCCTACAATACATCAGTGACTAGACTTTCCAACAATGTACTGTGTTGAAACACTACAGATCCATGTCTCCAGAAGAAGCATTATTACAGCTCTGTTTTAAATTCATGAGGAATTATGAAGCTTAGGTGAGATGGATTCAGAAGTAGCCTTGGAGACTGCGAGAAACTCAGACTCTGAGAGATATTCCCATGGGAGTATCAGACTGGGGAATAAAATCTGTTCTTAATTCAAGTGTCTTTGAATATCCGATACTGGGAGAACAAGTCGGTAAGAACCGAATAAATATACTACATAGTGCAGACTGCCACATACAGCTACGGTGTACTGGCAGAAGGACCCAATGAAAATATTTGGAACTTCATCATGATTTCCCAGGACAGGCAACTTCTCTCCTTTAATTCACTCCTGCCCATCACTGTTTAAAAACACTTTCTAACAATGCAATTGTAAGTCGAGTTACCAATTTCTAAGATCTTTGGCTTCAACATATTTAGAAGAGTATAACGTTACTTATATGGCAACTTAGACTCTACAGGAATTTGAAAACTTTTTTGTATAGATACTGAAACTGAATTGATTAATAAAAACTAAGCATGCACTTAAAGTTGCCAGTCTGCATGTAGGGCCTTGGGACCTCCTGAAATTACAACTGATGGCTGCTTTCAAGGGAAGTTCCTATGCAAGATTGCTAGGCAAACTTTGAAGTGAACTGATGCTTTTCTAGGAATCAACAGAAATGCTATGGTAAAATTATAGTTTCTGGCAATTCCTAGAGATAACTGATGTCACTTTCAAACTTTCACCGGAAGTGACATCGCACCATCAGCTCAATAGTCATTTTTTTTAAAAAAAATTCTACCACCACTGAACAGCTGGCAACCCTGGGATTATATCCAATTGAGGTTCCTCCCATCCCCCAACTCCTGCCCCAAAACTTCCAGGGATTTCCCAACCCCAAGTTGACAACCCTATGTGTATTCCTTGTTTAAGAAACATGGTAGTTCAGCTGTCAGAATAATACCAGTGTACAGTTTATCGTTTGGTTGAAAAGTACGCCTCTCCAGTTCTTCATTCGTGTCTCTGCTTTGTTCATTTATATAAGATAGAAGTCTGAATTTACAGCAAAGGGGCCAAGTAGCTGGGGGTCAAGTAGTTGGACCTTCCCTGTCCCCTATTTTTCCCCTACTTTTCCATACTTTTTCACTTCAGACTTGGGTGGCCAAAATTAGGGACACATTGTGAGACTATGAAAAAAGAATACCTTACATGTGACATAACATTACCAAGATGTTATTAGAATGCACCATCTTTGCCGTGTGGTAAATGTGGGTTCTTATGGTACTTTTCCAAGAATATTTCTATAATAAAGGATGCAAGGCTTTTATGCAAAAATGGAATATGTTGAGCACAATTTCATCACAAGAGACCATAAAACAAACTCCAGCTTTCAAAATGGACCAGACAAATCATGAAACTCAGTAATATTTCTATCACTGTTTCACTTTTTTTATTAGTCAACTGCTGGACACTCTGAAATGGAAGGTAGAAGGCAGCTAAGGTAGAAAAGTAAGAGACACTAAAAGAAGTTCTCAGTGTGGTTAAGTATTTATAGAGTGCTTATCGAGATGTCCAAATGCCTTCATGCATAATTTATACTGCATATAAAATACACATACCTGGGAAATTTAATTAGTTTACATTGAATGTTTGATAGCCCTTAACCATTGTTTCAAGGTACATTGACATTATTTTTGAGGTTGCTAATTAACCTACAAAGTACACTTCCTGATTACAGCCTGATCCACTGTTTTGTGCTGGGACAGGATGAAACTGCGGGCCTCTGAAAATGTTTGCCATTTGCCAGCCTGCAGAGGGTAAACCCAGCCCTTAGCCCTATCTTCCCAACTTCCAGAAGTTGAGGGGCAGAAGAAAAAAAATGCCAGAAAATGGCCTCCATATTTACACTCCAGGATTTTCCTTGTGTGTCTATGATTTTTACCATAGAAATTAGCAGAAATTCTAAGAGCACCACTGGGAAGTGATATCACATCCTTCCCAAACTCCAGCTCTTTAGGCATCACCTTTAAAATCTTCTGGCATTTGCTAAGGCAGTATTGGCATTTTTATCTCTGTTCAGCCTTTTAAGAGGTTTCATGTGAGCAACTCCTTACACCTATAGTAACAACTCAAACTACACAAGCTCCTAAATAACTGCTATTGCACTCCCTTGTGACTTAAGACTTACAAATAATGGCCTGTAACCTATAACTCTACTGAGCACAGTTGGAACCCTTTTGCCAACCCCAGGTAGGGTACATACCATTGGCTCTTGCTCTTTTTGGCTAACCCAGTAGAAGCAAGAGAAGTGGTAGTAAAATTGAGGGTCTTTTCAGTTATGACTCCCTCTCTTTGTTTAGAATAGATATTCCTTCTTAGCAGGGTCCTGGAGTCCTGCAGGTGGTTGTTTTAATTGTACTGATTCTTGAGCTTAGATCTGAAGTTGCAAAATCTCTACATAAAAATGTCAAGTACCTGGATGGGGTGTGGAGGAACCGTTATTCAGGTTATGTGGCAGAGACCAAAGTGTCTACTCATCGAGCTATGGGGCAGGGCCACACACTTTTGAAGAATCAACAACACAGCTGATTTGGTCAGCCCAGTATTCAAAGCTCAATACATAAGATATATCTTCAATTAGGGCAAGGGTACCCAACATGGTGGTGGCTTAAACATTCATGGTATAGTTCAGCCCACTTCTTGGCTCAGAAGAAACCTCTGACAAGCAGTCTGGGCCTCAATGCCATATACTGGAAATAACCCAGGAAATAACTGTATTTGTCTAGCAAAGTTTAGTTTAGAATTTCCAAGTCACCTCAAGGCTGCAGTCAAATTGAGTATTTAAGCAAAACACAAGATGGGAAAGAATGGAAAGTTTCCCAGCATAAAGCTACAATTGATTCAGCATTCAAGGTTAATGGTTCAGCCAGGCAGGCATGGAACAGAGTGGATGCTTGACTATCAAAATAGAGATATGTTATGGTGGAGGAGCAAATAACTGAATGAACAAGAAGCAATCTTGACAAATGATAATGAAAAAGCAGCCGCTTTTATTCATACCAGAAAAGACAAATCTTTTTAAAAGCTAATAAATACATGACAAGGATAGTTCTCATGGCATTGATAAATGATGACAAGCCCGTCTGACTAGGAGAGAGAGCTGTCCGACATACAGATTTAGTCACAGCCGATCGCCACAGCCGATGACACTGAATGAGAACAATCAAAGCAAAGAGATAAAGTGAGAACTGGTTCTCTTAAGCAGGAGGCCTCGGTCTCCTGTAGCTGTATTTTTAAAAAATATCACTGAGTTGCAACAACAAAAATTAAGACCCACTTGAACTGAGCAGAGATATTTTTAAAAGAGAATAATGTAAATAGGAAAGAAGTTCTATTTCATTACCAGTTGGAGTTCAAGGGAAAAATCATTAACACCATTTTTTAAAAAAAATGATTAACATCTAGGGCATTGTGAGTTTATTGATGTCTGGGTTGGAATAACAGGAGGTGGGGAACAAAGGACCGTGCCGATCAAGAATGAGATCGTATATAATAAGGGAAGAAAAAAGGACATAATGCACCTCGACAGAGAAAGGTTTCGAACACTTAAGGTATAATAGATGAGAAGGACAGGCTGGCGCAGATGAATGTAAAGTGATTCTGACTTTGATGAATCCTTTCCAATCTTGCTAGTTCACTCTGCCATTGAATTTATAGAAAGGGAAGGGGAGGGTTGGAAGGAGCACTTTGGGCTCTGTTAATATGGAAAAGAAAGGAGAGCAAACTGTGCATGCTGGATAACCAGAACAAGGAGACACTGTGGCTGGAGCATGTTCTCTACAGCAATAACTAAAACCTGGGAAAACCTGATGATGTGGGGGCGAAGTCTGGGAAAGGCAGAGTTTGATAAGGGAAGGGAGCCCTGCAGGATATAATGCCAAATAGCCCACCCTCCAAAGTAGGTGAACCAGTGGCATAGCGCCAAGGAGGTAGGGGGCACATGATGCACCAGGCACTCACCAGGGCGAGGGCATGGCGAGGGCATTCCGGGGCGTTTCGGGGGCATTCCAGGGCGAGGCAGGCAGGGGCATGGAGGGGGTGCAGGGCGCATACATGCCTCGGGTGCAGTTCCCCCTTGCTCTGGCCCTGAGGTGAACAAATCTCCATCATCTGATGATCAGTTGTAATTCTGGGAGATCTCCAAGTTCCATGTAGTGGTTAGCAGCCCTACCTTAAGGAGATAATCTGCAGGAGGCAGACAAGTATTACTTTGGGGAGACTTAGAGAAGAGATCCTGAAAAGATACTCTGAAATATGATTGAAAGATCTCTTCCATTACACATAAGGTTCCTAATCATGGACTGGCAACAAGGAGGGAAGGCATGTATGTGGCAAGTATTCGCAACAGCATGACGTCACTTTCAAGGAAAATGCAGAAGTTACATTCTTGGAATCCTGGAGAAGATTGACATCACTTATAGATCTTCCCTGGAAATGACATCATCATTCTATCAGTCCAATTTTCATATCTTTATCTCCCACTGCCCCTTGCAGCAATGGCAGTAAACAGAAACTGGGGGCAGGGAGAATGACATACTTTTTAAGGGGGTTCTTCCTGTTTTCACCTCAAACTACTGATCAGAGATGCTTTCAATCTGGAATTAATCTTTGACTAAATATTTGAGCCATTATTGCATCTCAATATTTTATTTCCTATTAAGAGCTACAATATAGTTCTGAAATATTTACTGAAGATATATTTTGATTTTGGGGATTGTCTGTTGAGTGTGAGGTTCATGTTTATAATTTACAAATGTGTCCTTGCCCTAGGCACTTAGCTTACAACATTAAAATAATACACAAATATACCATGAACCAATTCTTTCCATGCGCAGCTCTGCCAAATAACTGAATTCCCCTCCTCTCCATCCTTGACCTGTGTTCCATTAGCCAGATTAAAACGTACTCAGCTATCACCATGAGGCTTTCCATAGTAATATATAGCTGTATCTGTAGGCAAATACTCAACTGAAAGGAAACATTTCAGGGGAAATACCAACCGAGGATTGAAACAGGACAGATTAAACAAAAAATAGGAGAGTCACCAAAAGGTGAACAAAAGGGGGTAGTTGAAGAAACAAGCATTTTAATGTTTTAAAAGTCATTGTTATTGTTCTGCTTTTTGTTATGGACTGATGTTATTAGGTATGTGAGCTGCCCTGAGCCCGGACTTTGACTAGGAAAGGGTGGGGTAGCAAATTTCATAAAATAAATAAAAATAAAAGAAAGCAGCAGGAGACAGCTGTGTTACCCAGAATGCTGAAGGATAGTTGACGGCAAAACAGACTGAGAGGACATGCAAGACAGAGCAACTCATTATTGCTTTAATTAATGAGCCTCTTAGCCTGTAGACAAACATTTTGAATGCCTATTAAATTAACATGGAATCCCAAGACTAACAATTAAATTACAAGCAAAGTCAGATGAAGAGGAACAGTGTCACTATAACACTCTTTTCTGACATATCTTGGTGGTGTCATCCAAATCTGAAGTATTACAATGCAAGATCACCATCCCTCATTCTCCACCATACCTTGGTAGACCTAATCAAATGCCAGTTTCCACATTTCCTTCCCATACTTCAAAATAGGGGGATAGTATTAGAACTGAGATAGGGCTTGGAGATCTCCCACTATTACAATTGATCTCCAGATGACACAGATTGGTTCCTCTGGATAAAATGGCTGCTTTGGAAGGTGGACTGTATGGCATTGTATCATGCTGAGGCCCTTCCCCTCCACAGGCTCCTCTCCAGAATCTCCTGGTATTATCCAACCCAGAGCTGGTAACCATACCTTGGAAGAGCCTCAATCCTACCAGTTCCCAATCGCTTTGTCAGAGATTGTGTATATACACTATCAACACACACAGGCACTGCGTTCACATTAAGGCATACAAGTGCAGGAGGGTACAGTCCCAGCACAACTGGTTGAAAAAGGGGCAGGTTATGTAAGCAGGATGTGGCCACCATGCCTGGTCCAGTTTCTTCTCTATGCACATTGCCCAGAATACTACTAAGTTGTGTGCACTCAGCCTCACAGGGATTCAAAAATACTTACAAAATAAATAATGCAAGGTGAACAGGACAGGCAATGACGAAACCAGCATCCAAGTTGACCATTATTTGGCCAATGCAATACAAATCAGGGATTTCTACATCTACTATAAACCTATTGTTCAGTATTTATCATTACTCTTGACTGAGGAGACAGCAACCCAAATGAGAGCTGTTGTTTTCATACCCTGCAATACTTTATCTCAGGCTCATTCCGCACACGCAAAATAATGCACTTTCAAGCTGCTTTCACAACTGTTTTTGCCATTCCGCACAGCTTCAAAGAGCCCTGAAAGCAGCTTGAAAGTGCATTATTCTGCGTGTGCGGAATGAGCCTCACAGAAAGATAGAACCTCAATGTTGAGTTCATCCATAGCCACCTCCTGAATCTTCTTTTCATTGAAATGTGGTGGTAAAGAACCAAGAAAAAATGACAAAATTGGAAGGTTTGAATTTTGAGGGGAAAAAACTGATGGGTGGAGAAGAATCCCTAGGTAACTCCAAGCAGAATGCACTTAAAACCACTGTGGTAGCCAAAGGAATTCCAGAGATTAAGGTTTTATTCACAGTGGCCATTTTAATTTTGGGACTTTTTTCTGCAGCAGAAGCACACTGCTTGCACTTTATTCAAACTACACAGAACCATGTTTTTATCTTTTGGTGGGACAGAGTATAGTAGGAGTCAGGCCATCATTCAATCTTGATCAGTATTTTCTACTCTGACTGCTAGCAGATCTCCCAGGTGTCAAACAGACAAAGCTGTTTCCCAGCAGCTGCTATCTGAAATCTTTTATCTGGAGATACCAGGGCCTTCCAGGAACATGGAACCTTCAGCATGTACCCTACCAACTAATAGTCCAATTGAATGAGTTTTCTGAATATGTATATCACTTTGGAGTTGTCCTATAATTTTTTTCCTGTTACCAGCAAAATGTTCCAAAAAAGTTATGTTCCAAAAAGATAGCCAAGTTTGGGGGGAGATAGTCTTTTCCTGGATCCCCCATAGCAATTTGCACCTGCTCTATGAGCTTGCTTTGCTTTTCAAATCCCTTTCTGCTGTTCCCTCTCCTTACTTACTGAACCGATTTCTTCTGACATTTGCTGACAGAGCCTTGTTATGCATCATAGACTTGTAAACACTTCTAATGCCAATTTAAAAAGCTTCCTCATTTGGCTGGTGGATCACTTCCCTCTTGTCTGAATTACCCAACTCATTAGATTGAATTAGCATGTTAATAAATGCCGAGTTCTTACCAGCACGGCAGCCGCTTAGGATTCACTGTGCAACGCTGAGGTTTGGGCAAAGCGCAGCCTAAAACTAATACATTGAAACCTTTATTGATCTGGTTGTTTTCCCACTTTTAATTAAAAATTGACTTTTTAAAAGTCATTTTACATTAGCGACAAATGGAAAGGAGTGGAGATGCACCCACATCCCATGTATCAGAAATAGATGCTACCTGCACAAGTAGTATGACAGCAGATTTTCTGCCAAGAATATGCAGTATTGTGTATCCAGTGCATTCAGCTGTGAACATTCTCCATCAGCCATGCTGTGCTTTTTCAGCCAATCCAGTGTGTCTTTCTCAGGACCAGCATCAATGTAGTCTGAGGTGCCCCAGCTGCTAAGGGCTTGGGCTTCCACCACTGCCAACATTTCCCCCAGTCACCATCCCAACCCACATGCCTTCCCTCCATCCATCCATTTACTCACAAAGTAGGGTTGCCACTCTCCAGGTAGCACCTGGAGATCTTCCCCTGATTTTCAGATGACCAAAATAAGTTCCTTTGGAGAAAATGGCTGCCTTCGAGGATGGACTGTCAGGCATTACAGTCTGCTGAGGCTCCACCCCCAAAATCTTCAGGTATTTCCCAACCTAGAGCTGGCAACTTACTTACATGCCACCTGCAATCCCAGCTGCACAGGCAGTCCCACTTCATTAGGTGAAGGACATGTGGGTGATGAACAGCTGCAGTGCTCCCAGCAGTTGCACTGAATTCACTGGCAGCTGCAGCCACACACAGCATTTAGTACTACCAGACAGAGAACATGCAAGTGATGTACCCAGTTTAGAGCATGATAAGTAGCACATGCTCCCAATATTCATAGCTGTCAGACTTCCAGTACACATAGGTGGATTCCACACAGCACAAATACAACATCTTTAGGACACTGTAAAAAGCATTTTGGGGGAGAACTTTGCACAGCTCTCTTCCCCAAAATGAGTTCATCCCATTATATTTCTCTCAATCCGGGTTTTTTTTTAATTGCCATCTGATTTATGCTAGAATTAGAAAGGGTGGCTGACTGTTTGTATGAGTGTGAGCTTCCAGGCCTAAGATTCCACAGCAAAAGAAAATTGTTAACTTGCAGGTGTTCCTGAAATTTTCTGTGGGTTCAGCAATTGTAGTATTGCTAACCATGTTTAGAAACAGAGAATGCTTGCATGAGTGTATGAGGCCAAAGATGCAACACCTTGCTCCTAGACCAGCTGGTTTCACTCCAGTATGATATATGTGATGTACCCTTCTCTCAGCCCAAACCACGAGATAAAGAGAAGCAACCCTGAAACAGCGGACATAACTGAAGCCTGGTTAGCCTAATGGAGCTCAGTGGAGATGTGCCAACAGAAAACTCAAAAATTGGGTAAAACCACATTTGGAAGATAAGGAGGAAAGGCAGAAAGAGGTAAACAAAGGGCTGAGAAGGACCAACGATACCATGATATCAGAAGCTCCAATAGGGATGTCAACCTCCAGATGGGAACTTAGGAATCCTTTGGAAGTACAGCTCATCTCCAGGCTATAGACATCAGTTCCACTGGAGGAAATGGATGCTTTGGAGGATGACTCTATAGCATTGTCCCCCACTGAGGCCACTGTCCTCCACAGCACCACCCAAAATCTCCATGAGTTTCCCAATCAGGAGCTGGAAACCCTACCCTGGGATTGGGCTGATCAGCCCTTGCTACAGATGCAATTTTGTACATGCAAAGTATGTCCTCAGATCAATGACGAAAAGTCCAGTAAGGGGACTGTAAGCTTAAAACAACTCCAGCAGTATCTGCTAAGTGTTAATGTTATTCATGGATCTACAATGTCATGATGCTCAGCGCAGATAACAAAGCCATTGTGGTCTCACCGCAGCCACCAGTGTATGAATGAAAATCCTTTCAGCAGCATTAATCGTGCAAGGTAAGCAGAGTGCAAACCTTGTCACAGTCCAAGATCATGGGCATTAGGAAAGACTTGGAGGACAAAGAGAAGTGAAATATTCCTTTGCAAGCTGATTGGATTCTCTGTACCCTTTTCCATCAACCTCAAGGGCTCTGTGAATAAAATCAAGAGAGGTACCCACCCATTCCTGGCATCAGCAGCATGGATGCAATTGTGTATGCACACTTTGACTTCTTTATCTCTTTTGGAATGACCACCAACTGAACAAAGCTCATGCTTTGCTTCAACACTTTCAAAAATAAATGCCTGTGGAACAATGATAAGCGGATGTTCAGCTTATGATGGCAGATTGGTAGATCTGAATTAAAGAGACTCCAAGGGGGGTCTGTGCATGTTTCCTGCTCTTATACATCCACGACTGGAAAAAAAAATACATTTACACACACACTAGAAATATTTTCCTGGGTGTTGTATGTATTTTTTAAAATAATAATTTAAAAATTAACTGATAATGTCACTTCAAAAATTATATAATAGCAAGCAGTACACAAAGGTATTGCTGAGTCTTAAGATGAAAATAAAAACAGCAGCAAAAATATTACTGAAAATCTTAAACTGACCATAAAATAAGCTGCACAATCAGTCAATAATATTTGTTTGTTTATGGAATGTGTAGGCTCCTTTGTACCCTGAAAAGACCAAAAGCATCCCACAGAAAAATGCCAAAATGTGATCTACCAATTTAAACTAATTCTGTAAACAATACTGAACAGTTAGTGTGGGGTAACAGTTAGCGTTAGACTAGGATCTGGAAGAGATAGAAAAAGTGCAGAGAAGGGCAACAAAGATGATTGAGGGATTGGAGCACCTTCCTTATGAGGAGAGGCTGCAGCGTTTGGGACTCTTTAGTTTGGAGAGGAAACATCTGAGGGGGGATATGATTGAAGTCTATAAAATTATGCATGGGGTAGAAAATGTTGACAGAGAGAAATTTTTCTCTCTTACTCACAATACTAGAACCAGGGGGCATTAATTGAAAATGCTGGGGGGAAGAATAAGGACTAATAAAAGGAAACACTTCTTCACACAACGTGTGATTGGTGTTTGGAATATGCTGCCACAGGAGGTGGTGATGGCCACTAACCTAGATAGCTTTAAAAAAGGGCTTGAACAGATTTATGGAGGAGAAGTCGATTTATGGCTACCAATCTTGATCCTCCTTGATCTCAGATTGCAAATGCCTTAGCAGACCAGGTGCTCAGGAGCAGCAGCAGAAGGCCATTGCTTTCACATCCTGCACGTGAGCTCCCAAAGGCACCTGGTGGGCCACTGCGAGTAGCAGAGTGCTGGACTAGATGGACTCTGGTCTGATCCAGCAGGATCATAAACTTGCTCTATTATGGAAGTGTCAAGTCCCAGATCTGGACCAATACTAGACTCGGTGATCACAATCAGAAGTCTTTTATTGTCAGATAGCACTGTGGCCCTAGAAGAAGCCAGTTGTAAGCACTGGCTCTTCTAGTACACCTTATAATGCCTCAAAGGACCTTCCTTCCTTCCATCCCCAGAAACATCAAAGCAAACCATTACAAAACAAGAATGCAGTGGTGAAGGGAGGGAAAACTGTGCCTGAGACATAAACTGCCCACACGTCCCCTCCCACTCGCATCCCGAAACGCCCTGAACCCCCCCCCCCCGACAAGTGACTGCAATGGTGGCACCCGGGGCAAGCCGTCCCAGATGTTCCCATTGCAGCTCCACCTCTGCAGGAATAAGATAATTGTCCATTCTCAAGCTGACAGGATGGGCTATCAACCCCCCTGGCGCTTGGGCTAATTCTACATAATACAGGATACAAAGTACAAAGGCAGCAGGAAGCCGCAATTCAGGGGAGCACATTATCATTGCAGAACCCAACCCCATTTGATGTCAGGCACACTACCTGACAGGAAGCTCACTGGGTTATACACTGTCAACCAATGTACTTCGCAGGGCTGTTGTGATGATAAAACAGAGGAAAGAAGAACAATGTAAGCTACTTTGGAGCTTAATTGGGAGAAAGCTGGAATATAAAGGAAATAAGATGGAATAAAACCAAAAGAATAAACCCAAAGAGGGCTAATCATGATGGACAAGGCTGCCTAACTCAGGCCCCTGACTGCAAACCATGATCCAAGAGCCCTTTGGCTTTTATCTTTAGCTTCTGGGCTTGCCCAGAATTGAACATCTGCAAGGCAAGGACAACCAGCTTAGCACAAGTGGAACTCAGCTGCTAATTCAATTGCTGTTAAGATTTTCACTGCCCCCCCACAGAGAGAACCAACAAAATAACTAAAAGGATGAGCATAAAAAACAGCCTGCCTTAAGCCAGACTGCGTCAAAAGCTGTGGTAAATTGACACGCTGGTTTCTCTACTAGTTCTGCCATTGTCACCAATTCTGGTTTTTAAAAGAACACCTATCAAATATATTTAAAAACCAGTTTGAGATTCGTATGGTGAGACTTAATAATGAATTGTCCCTGTGCCCCCGTGTTTATCCATGAACCCAACTAATCTTGCAGTCAGCTCCTGTAATCACTTGTTGAACAGAAGTTGCTGACTGCACAGACATAAAAAGCAGGTAATGCAATCTGTTGCCTATTTAAAGGGGCAGAGAGGTGACACACAGCATCAAAGGGAAGTATTGGAAATTAAGCAAACTGAATGGGATGTATTTTTTCTTTTGACTGAAATGTTTTATTAGGATTGATACATGGAATGCAAAGTATGAGTAGACAAAAACACATACTGTTTCACACCAAAGCAATTTGTAAAATTCAAGGCAAAAAATAAAATTACTTTTCCCTCCCAGCTTATTATAGTTCCTTAGCAATACTTACAGAATGATAAAATATACATATAAACATATATGCCCCAACCCTCCTTTCATCTGAAGCATGATGCTAAGCAGCAAATGACATGTTACAAGAAAATGGATGTACTCAATCATAATTTCTTAGGAGAAACTGTTGCATGGGAAGACAGACATGGAGACCCATATCTTGCAGCAACTCAAGTTCCTTTAGCCTTCAGAAATAAGGCATGCATGAAATCCATCTATTTTGATATCAAGGCAGGGTTATCTCAAGACAGGAATTCCTCTAGGAACTTTTGAGAGGAAATAGCCTGTCTGAATGCTCCAGGAAAAATTTTAAAGGGTTTTTTTTTTATCCTCCAGAACTCGTCAAACTCAGGAAGGCCCAAGTTTACAGGACAATAATCAAAGCTCCCAGACATGTGTATACAACTGAATGAAATCATCCCTTTTTGCTCCAGAATTTGTGTTCCAGTCCTTCATTTGTAGGCAAGGTTTCTACTGGTCAAGAAATAATGTCTTGTCTTTCAGATGCCAGCTATGTCGAAATGGGCAGTTAAAGCTTTTCATGCCATGGAACTAAATGGTTAATCTCATCAGAAAGGTCTATTTGGAAATACAACACTGACCGTGAAGTGGCAGACTACAAGCTCAGTGTAGATCACCAACTGACAGCAGTAATGAGGCTGATGCACTCCACTGGGCTTGGAATGCCAGAAAGGGCTAATGAGCAACAGCTGGCTGACTCTGCTATCCCAACAAGATACAGGCCTATTTAAGCAGCCAATGAGATAGGCTGTTCTGGGAGAATTTCCTTGCATCCACTCTATGTATCAGCTCTGTGCTCTTGCTGTTTTCTGGACTCCTGTTATGCTGACTTAGAGCTGAACCTGGCTATAGACTTGGATTGTTCCCTCTTGTATTAACACCTTAGACTGGGACAAAACAGTGCTCAAGGACTCATTTACTGACTATGCTTCCTACCTCCAGCCCTTGTGTCTGCCTGAATCAGGACATACAGCATGTGTATATAATGTGTGAATAATCCATTTTAGGCTGATCCAGTGGAGAAATGTACAGTACGTCCCCAAGGCCCACCATACAGCAAAAGTATGTAACAGCACACAGGAAATATTGAGGGCTTTATGACAGTCTTGCAATCTCCCTTCCCCAACGTGGTATCTTTGCAAAAATCAGGCCAGCTTATCTCTCAAAAATGCCAACGTGTCTCTGAACACTGGGGAAATTAAAAGAAAAGACTGCATACAAAAAAATTGGGATGTACTGTGTGGAGCGTGGTTTAGGCTCTTTGGTTAATCTCATCAGTGTAGCTTGGGAAAAGGGGATTAGCAGGCTGCTTTGCCTGTTCACTCAAGTGGGTGAGTTCTTAAAATAAGCGCACATCTTTTTTAATGTAAACCCTTCCACAGAGTTCAGTCAGAACAAAGAAACTTTTGTGTTTGAATGGAAGAGAGGAGAAACTTATGCAGGCTGTCTCAGGCTGTTTCCTGGGAACTGTTACAAAAAGAAGGCTTTTTCTGCCTTGGGCTATCAACTATTTATGAAGATTCAATAAGAGAAATTGAGAGTCGCTGAGGAATGCGTCTGCTGAACTTTCTGCTGACCTAGGAAACTCTGCCACCCTTGAAAAGTAAACAAGACCATTTCTGGTATTCAATCTTTTTATTTGCCTTCATGCTGTTACACTTTGTGCTGTTAGAAACCTTCTTCAGGAAAACTACACAAGTAACCCAGTGAATGAGCTGTGGCATTTGCCAAAGCAACCAATTTACTCCACTGAACAGACACTGCAAACCATACTCCCACTAGAATGCCATCTCTAACAATATTTGTTTGTTTGTTTGTTTCACTTTCAGACCGCCCTCCCCCAAAGAGCTCAGGGGCGGCGAACAACCATCAATTGTATACAATAAAATCATAAAACAGTAAAAGCATATATACTATAAACACAAGCTATATCAGATGGTGACAATTTTCCACCCACCCCCTGTCATGCCCATCAGAGGCTCAGATGTTACGGGGATCCTACAGTCAACCTAGTTGGCCAAACCTGGCAGAACAGGTCTATCTTTCAGAAACATTATAGGTCCAACAGAGTCCTGGTCTCCTTGGGGAGCCTGTTCCACCAGGTAGGGGCCAGGGCTGTAAAAGTCCTGG
Organism: Sphaerodactylus townsendi; assembly: GCF_021028975.2. Classification (NCBI taxonomy): domain Eukaryota; kingdom Metazoa; phylum Chordata; class Lepidosauria; order Squamata; family Sphaerodactylidae; genus Sphaerodactylus; species Sphaerodactylus townsendi. Next base: position 39,768,048 of record NC_059425.1, on the reverse strand, counting down.
CCCTTGTAGAGGCCAGCCAGGATATCTTTCGGGCCAGGGACTTCCAGTAGGTTCTCCTCCGAGGAGCAGAGGGAGCTGGTGGGGCAATATGGGGAGATGCGGTCCCTCAGATATGTAGGCCCAAGGCCACTAATGGCCTTGAAGGCTAATGGCCTTTGAACATGATCCGGAACTCAGTGGCCAGCCAGTGGAGATGATACAGGACTGGGGTAATCTGGTCCCAACTAGATGCACCCATAAGGACCCTGGCTGCCGCATGTTGTACGAGTTTAACTTTCCAGATCACAGTCAAAGGCAGGCCAGCGTAAAGCACATTACAATAATCAAGCCTGGATTACACGGATCACTGCGGCCAGGTCAGAGTGGGATAGATATGGGGCTAGTTGCCATGGCTGTTGCAGATGATAAAATGCTACCTGGGTCGTCTGGGTGACCTGAGCTTCCAGCAATAGCACCGAGTCCAGAGTCACCCCCAGGCTTTTGACGGATGAGGCTACATGTAAAGCCTCGCCATCTAGCAAAGGCAGGCAAAAGTCCACTGATCGCTCCCCCCGACCCAGCCACAGAACCTCCGTCTTCGTAGGATTTAACATCAGCCGACTCGCTCTCAGCCAACCAACAACAGCCTCTAAGCAATGCTGGAGAGCTCCAGGAGCCAAAGACGGACTGCCCTCCATTGTGAACACGAGCTGGGTGTCATCAGCAATTGGTGACACCACACCCCAAAACTCTGGACCAGACTTGCCAGGGGGTGCTTGTAGATGTTGAAAAGCATTGAAGAGAGGATCGCCCCCTGCAGCACCCCACCCCAACATGCCAGCAACTGATAGCTTAACAGTGGTGGTATCCGCACAGCCCAAACATAATGGGCTGAGGAAGCTATTTATCCCATTTTGGGGGAAAACTTTGGACAGGGCTCTTCCTCCACACAGGTTCAGTCAGTTAAGTTTCCTTCAATCTGGGTTTTACAAAAATCGCTAAACTAGCTATCTTTTTGGAGAAGCTGGATAGAAACTGCTAACAGCATGGAAGCAGCTTCCACTTTTTCATTTCTGCAGCCGTCTGCCATTGAAGGAGGTAATTCTGCCTGCTCCTCTTCCTCCCACAGTTGACCAAGCTCTGACTGAGCTTCTTTAAATGTCTCAACCAGGGCAGTGAGATTCTCTCTTTTTTTATTTTGGACATAACCAATGTATAGCCCTGGATATACATGGAGGATTCTTACCTCCGTAGCTACACATTCCTTTGGGGAAAGAAAAAAGCATTCTCATGTAAAGGAGCCACAACAACCCAGACTGCTTGTAATCGCTTTGGAGGGGTGAAATCTCCAGTGCGATAGTAAACAGAAGAAAATGGGCTCATTAATAGATTTTATATGGGAAACTGAGAAAAAGGAAATTAGGAACAATGAGTTAATGGGACCTGGACTGAGCATTTGCCCCTACATTTAAAGATGGGTCTCTCAAAGGGTTATTGGGCCTTGGCTTTTAGCCTGTGGCTTTGTCTACACCATGCTGATAAAGCCATCGCCAGTTTAGGATGTCCTTGTGCCTTATTATTTGCATGAAGTTTGGATGGGGATGTGATTTAATATTTATTTCATTTTAACAGCTGCTTTGAGAGTTCAGTGTGAGAGAAAATAAATAATGGAACTCTTGTTTATCTGCTGGTGGTAGGTTATCTGTAATTTTTACAGAACTAATAATTATTATGCATCGTTGTTATTTATTATGACTAATACTATGTTATTATTAAAAGTCAAACAAGATAAGGGATCTTCTTTAGAGGGTTTGCTGCATTATGTGCTTTTTTGTAAAATTCTAATCTGACCTGGATAGCCCCTGGATAATCTGATCTTATAAACTAAGCAGGGTCAACCCTGGTTAGTATTTGGAAGAGCAAATCCAAGGATTACCAGGATCATGAAGCAGAGGCAAACCATCTCCAGATGTCTCTTGCCCTGAAAACCATACCGGATTGCCATAAGTCAGTTTGTGATAACACACACATAAAATCGTTATTCTTTGATGGTTTTTGACTGATGCTGCTATTCTGTGGTATTCTGTGTTTGAAGGCTACCTTGAGTTACTATGGAAAGGCACAATTAAAATGTCTAAAGTAAACACGTTATCTCCATGGTGTCCTTACTGTGTTCCATGGTGGAGAAGACTTAATGTATATGAGGCAAACGAAACTCAAACTGGACATCTCTGAACCCCAGTAACACATTATACCACTTTCCCTGAAACTGTTAACCAAATTGTTCACATCCTGAGACCTTAGTCTTACTGACATATCCAACAAACCAAACCAAACTGCTTCTAGCAGGGGAGAGAAGGGACTAGATTTTTAGTCAGTTACCCAAAACAGAACAAAATTTCCCTACCTTTCAAGGTAGACCCATCACCAATCATGATAAATGGATACACCATCTTATAGACAATGCCATTGTTCATTTTGCTGCCTTGGTCAAAGTGGATAACTTATGGTCTCAATTTTCAATGTCTCAGGCAATAAAGCATTCACTAAACTCTTTCCTGCCTCTAATATTTTTCAGCCTTTGGAGATGGCCCTGGTCATGACTAATGATGCAGCTCACGGTCTATTTGCAGGGGAGGGGGTTTTTTTTAGTTACCTCAGTATGAAGATTGTTTTCCTGCTATGAGATTCAATATTAGTAGCACCCGAAGCATGTCTGCACTCTCTCTTTAGAGCAAGAGAAGTGTCTTGCTTGTTGGAGCCAACCTCTGCCTCCCTCAAAACTATATTTCCAATATTGGTTGTCCAGATTCCTAGAACATAGGTGTCAAATTCACACCCCTCCAGATGTTATGGACTACAGTTCCCATCATCCCCTGCCAGCATGATGTCTACTCTGCCAGCATGATGTCTACTCTGATTGGCAGCAGCTCTCAATGGTCTCAGGTGGAAGTCCTTCACACCACCTTCCTACCTGATCCTTTCAATTGGAGATTCCAGGGATTAAAGCTGCCATTCACTTGGAAGCGGCTGCAAGCTGTGTTAAAATAAAAGAATCACAGATAGTGAAATTCATGAAAAACCCGGGTTTGGGGGCAAATACAGGGTGGACTCGGAGTGGGATTCATGCAAAGTTCCCCCAAAAAACAGGTTTTATACCAACATTAGCCCACATTTATTGGCCCATGCTGAAGGAGCCTGAGTCATAGCTCCTTCCTCAAGGTGGTAGAAACAGACCCTGTTGCTTTCACTACTGGACCCAAGCCTCTTTAAAAACAGCACAGCAGGCCATGCCTGTTTTACAGTGCTTTCCAGAACATCGCAAAATTCCTTCCACTTGGTGGAGGAAAGAATCTTTTTAGAGTTTGGCAAGCCTACAGGGCATGCCTAGCTTAGCATAATGTTTTTAAAGTTGGCTGGCGGGCAGCAGGGGTAGGAAGGCAAGGTGGATTTGCTGCTCCAGCTCCCAGGCAAAAGCAGAGGTGATGGCAGCCATGGTGGGAACAAACTGAGGTGAGGAAGACACAACAGCTGAGGCAGCTGAGGTGTTGCTTGCCTCAGGCAGCTCTACAGATTGGGCTGGCACTGAACCTTTGGGCCTGAGCACCACACAGATTAGGGCCCATGCGAGGGTTATAATTGTGCATTTGAGTTTGAAAATGCAGAGATACATCCCTTCTCTCCCTTTCTGTCTGTCATTCTCTCCCTCCCTCACACACACACATATATCCCTACACCTAATTATTTGCAGGTAGCACAGGTCTTGACAAAAGCTTAAGCTGTAAAAGCAACGTGACAGAGCTCCCAGAGCCACCTGTCTCTCACACTTTATTTTCACACAGTATGTCCCCCCCCCCACTGCTGAGAACAATGGGTGTTCTGTAACAGCACCTGAAAACAGAAATAAACACAGTGTCTTGCAAACAATAAAGGAACACATCCGTTAATAGCAACACTGCCACACTTTGCTTCTTCTGTCTAGCTTGGACAGCAGAGCAGATTTTTGTTTTTAAAAGCCATCCTCCACCCCCCACCCCCCTTCATGGTTCAATGTTTCCTAATTGCTTCTGCAATCCACCATGACATGTTAACCCTCTCTGCTGAGGCACAGAATATTGCACAACTATTTTGGTATCTATTTAGTGCAGTGCTTGACAGCTACATGCCCAAGCAACTGTTTTGTTTTCTCGAGAGCAAATGGGAGCTGTCAGGGGCACAATTCTTTTGTTCCATTGTTTCAGATGACACCAGATGGAATTTTTTTGCTTCCTTTGCTTTGGCCTTTCCCATAGTTCCTGATGGAAATCGTGAGACTGAACACTGAATTTTTGAAGCATCGTTCAAGGCAGCATCTGGCTGAAATCAGGGCGGCAGCCAGACTCCTCTCTGGAGCAACACCTATACCAACTACACTGGCTGCCAATCGAGTACCGGGTCATGTTTAAAGTTTTGGTATTGACCTTTAAAGCCATTCGCGGCCTTGGCCCTGCTTATCTAAGGGACCGTCTCTCCCTATATCGCCCTTCTAGGCCCCTCCGCTCATCGGAGGTGGACCTACTGGTGATCCCTGGCCCCAAGGCGATCCGACTGGCCTCTACAAGGGCCAGGGCTTCTACGGCTCTGGCCCCTACCTGGTGGAACAGGCTTCCAGGTGAGATCAGGGCCCTGCGGGACTTACAAAGTTTCCACAGGGCCTGTAAAACAGACCTGTTCCGCTAGGCGTTTGGCCAGCCGGGATGATGTCAACTAGCCATAAAAACATCCGGCCTCCCATGGGTTCATAAAGGGGAATAGAAGAGCTGAAGCCATCTATAGTTTAATATTTTATGTATTTTAGATAAATTATATTTACGATGTTTTAAACTTTTTATTGTTGATGGAAACCGCCCTGTGCCTTCGGGGAGGGCAGTATATAAATATAATAAATAAATAAATAAATTGCAACCATGTCGAAAACAAGGTGGTACTTTGTTGAACCATGATGAAAGGTGGGGTATAAAATTTTTAATAAACAATAAAAATGGATAACCTGTAAGTCAGCTTCTTTTTATTTATTTTTGCCATCAAGTCACAGCTGACGTAAGATGACCTTGTGGGGTTTTCAAGGTGAAAGACATACAGAGGTGGTGTCATGCACCCACAGAGCCTTTGGTTATTTCCCCTTTAAGATTTAGTTTCCCCACAGTCAGTATGGTTTTGCTTATTGTTAAGTCTTCCTTGGGAGGGTATTTTAGTTAGTCCCTGCCCCTTTAAGACTTTTCCCAGTAGGCAATTTCCTCTTCTTACCAAGCATCCCCTGTTTTTACTTTGTCAGTCGCAAAGAGGTGCTAAGGGAAGCTTGGGTCCCTTAATATTCATGACGTTCATGTGTCCATATGGTGATCCAGAGAGGAGTCCATATGTTCATATGATGGTCTAAAAAGAGCAAGGCAAGTTAATCAGCAGCTAGAGCAAAGACCAAGACCAACAGAGCCATGAGGAAGCAAGAGACAGTGATCCATCTGAAAGCAGCCAGAAAAGGACACAGTCTGCAGCTCCTATCATCCTGAAGACAAGCAAGTACTCCCATTAGTTAGAGCCAGGGAGGAGTTAGAGTCTCGTTGTTCTAATAATAAAGCCATTATCTATATATATAAAAATGGAACCATGCGTTTGTTGCTTTGAGAATAACTTCGCACCTGCCGGCCCAAACGCTCTGAAAATTTCACAGACCCTTACTCATTCCCCCGACTGTGTTCTTACGTACCTCCCACTGTCAGACAACACACGTGAGCCAGGTAAAACATCTTTTTTCCTTGCACACCAGGCCATGCAGCTGCCTGTGTGTAACTGTCACCCTTAGAATGTTCGTGCCCTTAGAATGTTCACTCAGATAGCCAGATATGAGCAGTGAAAACAGTACATAGGCAATAACTCGAGTGGAAGTTAAACACATACACACGTTGCTGTGTGAGACGTCAGGTGGGGTTCCCCCCCCCCTCACACGCAGGTACCTTTCACTCACTGCGCCTCACCCACTACTACCACACAACACACCTACTCTCATACACATTCAGTGGAGGGAGAGGGAAGGGACAGAGGGGGAGGCATGCAAGGGAAGAGAAGTGAGGGAGGGGACAGAGAGTGAGGGGTGGCATGCAAAGGAAGGAAAGGGAGCAGGCCCAGCATCTGGATATGACCCACCCACTCTAGCAAAGGGAAAGGGGAGGAAGGTAGGGGGAGGGGTGCCATGCAAGGGAAGAGAAGTGAGGGAGGGGAAAGAAGGAGGGGTGGCATGCAAGGGAGGGGAGGGAGGGCCCAGCCAGCCTAGATTCCCTGAATTCTGAGGTTACAGTTCAGAAAACCAGGTTGCCTCCGAGGCACGCATTACTCAGGAATAAGCTCAGTAAAGCAGCCGTGCCATACTTTGAATGGCTGAGTCACGCCCCTCAGAGAGTTTACTCAGAAGCGACACCCATTGCCACCACCCTAACTTACTCCCAGGTAAAGGATCGTGACCAGCCAGCCTAGATGTGTGGGAGGGGTGCCTTTCCATTCCCCCCCCCCAAGGAATGCGGTCACACACATCAATGACATTGCACAGTATCAGCCTGCGCATTTCCATGAGAACTTACTGCTGGCCTCTGCAATTGATTTGCTGCTACTGTTCCTTTCCTATTTCACCACAATAAGCCACAGCAACGCATGGCCAGGCCCCACTAGTTAGAACTGTTAAAACTGGCTTGTGTCTCGACCTTTCTGTCCCAGCTGAGAACAGGGCACCTCCAACAGAGTTACTGGGGGGAGGGGCAGAACAGGCGGATTGAGTTTGCCAGGCTCTGCCTCACAATCCTGGTATTCCTTGTTGATCTCCCATCCAAACACTGACCATGAATATAAGAGCATAAGAAAACCCATGCTGGCTCAAACCAAGGCCCCTCAAGTCCAGCAGTTTGCTCACACAATGGCCAACCAGGTGCATCTAGGAAGCACACAGACAAGATGACTCAACAGCATTATCCTGCCTGTGTTCCACAACTCCTAATATAACAGGCATGTTCCTCTGATACTAGAGAGAATAGGTGCGGATAATGACTAGTATCCTTTCTGACTAGTAGCCCATCCTCCATGAACATGTCAACTCCGCTCGTAAAACCTTCCAAGTTGACAGACATTACCACATCTTGAGGCAGGGAGTTTAACTATACATTGTATGAAGAAATACTTTGTTTTGTCTATTTCGAATCTTGGACAGTAGAAGATTCAGGGGTGGGGAGATTGTTCTGTGGTGGTCGGGGGCACAGTGTGGTGAAGAAAGCACTGCACTAGCTCCAAAGAGGTTTTGAGCAGTACGGGAAGGTGTGTTACAACTTACCAGACTGATCCATGGTGGGTGGGTGGGGGCTCTGTTTTAAGACAGCAGTGTCTCCACCCATCCTGCCAACCTTTGGGGTGCCTAGCAGTGCCTTGCCAAAATTGGAAGCTGATTCTATGCATTAGCTACTGTACCCACCAGGGCAGTAAAATCTTGTCTGGCCTTGCCCTCATTCATATCCACCTTGAAAAATACCTTCCTCACACCCTTCCTAAAAGGATTAAGATGTGAAAATGGTTCATTGTTTTCTTGGAGAAGGTGAAGATCCCAAAATAGCCTCTCCTTTTCGATCACATTCTAGATGAAACTGGCCAACATCTTGGGAGCCATTGCACACACTCCTTCCTTGAATAAATTTTAATGTTGTTCAGTTTAATGATGGTGGTATTTATTGTCCTTTTATCCAACTCCATGCCAACTCAGTGGGGTTCAATGCTGCATGGAAGGAAAGCGAAGCACTTGATGCTCAGCAGCAGCAGCCATTTCATCAGTTCAAACAGAATGAATCTGCTTTTCTCTTTGTACCAGATGAATAAGCTCAGGCTTAACTTGCTCTGGCTCCCAAGAGACCGCCTTTTCCATTAGTCATGTCCTTTTTTGATGCAGTTATTGGGATCTTCTCAGTCCTCACAGAGTGATAAGAGGCATTATCCATGACAATAACACTTGTGGGAGGCAGTTTCGGCAGCAACTCAGCAAACCATTTTTGGAAGATGTCCCCATTCATTTCCTGATCATAACTGCCTGTTGTTTTAGACTGAAAAAGAAGCAATACATCCTCCATAAAGCCTACCTCAATCCCACAGTGAGCGCAAATCAAGCAACTGCCCTTCCCAGATGGCTCTTTCAGTCTTGAAGACAAGCCCCTCAGGTATGCCTCCTTCACCAACTGGACAGTTTTGTCTTGCCAGCATCTTGAGACTGTGTGCCCCATGCTCACCCATGTCTTATCCATAAAAAAAAGCTTCCTTCCCTCAGAATGAAATTGGCAAATCTGTCTCAGATATCGGTGCCCCCCAGCTATGATTTCAGCCTTGTCAGTCAATGTAGAATCCTTATACCAGCGATCATAGGCAAAGTCTAACTCTTTCAAAATGTGGTGAAGGGTTGTTTTTGAAATGCATGACAGCTCAGGGTCGCTATTTACATGTTTAAGTATTTTCTTCAGTGTTGGTGGCTTGTTTTTGAAGAAATACTTACGTACAATAACTCAAATTTTGCAGCAAGAAAAACTGTCACACTTTGCATTACTTCTCTTTGTCCTGCATTTATGAAGTCGTTTCTTGCCTGGCATTCCAAGACCTCCACCTGCTGTGGATCATTGCTTCTTTGCCCTATGGCCATAGAAGATGCACCAGTCAACTTTGAGGTTTCTGCAACAACTCCATCTACACTTAGGCTCGAATGATCTTCTCGAATGCATGAATACACATTGAGAACAAGTTGCTGGTTCTGACGTTGAATTGTCTGCCCTTTGCAAGGTTCTTCAGCAGTACACATGTCTAACACCACTCCTTCAGCCATTTTGCAAAAAATATATATGATGCAGTTTGCAAAAGGCAAGTATTGGTGATAGTCATTCAGTGAATTATAAATGCTCTTGTATTAAAGTACCATTTTCAATAATGCACAAAATAATTATTTTTGCATAGGCAGCGCATAAAAATGAATGATAATTCTCATATCCGTATGAGACTGTATTTTGTAACGTCGAAGCATTAGAATCGTTTTTTTCCGTTTTCTCCATTTTCTTGATTTTCTCAATTGCTGAACGTCAACTGGCCATACTAACATCTTTATGTGAACCAGTATAGTATTATGAGAGAGGGAGAAAAGCTCCTTCCTGTCAACTCTCTCTACATTATGCATCCCAGTATTCTAAGCGTAGTCTCACCATAGATTTGTATAAGGGTAGTATGAAAGCAGCAGTTTCATTCATTGTATAATCATAGCCAGCATGAAACTTGCCTTTTTCACAGCAGACACATAGTAAGTTGACATTTTCATTAAGCTATCCACTACCACCCGCAGATCCCTTTCTTGGTCTGTCACTACCAGCATAGAGTCCATATGAATATATGAAGTTTGGGTTTTTTACCCCCAGTATACATCACTTTACACTTGTTCACAATGAATGGCCATCTCTGTTTAGCTGCAAAGATCAGGTTAGCCTGGCCTATCCAGCTCCAAGCTTATTCATATTATTTATTCCTTATTTCATACATGTCCTTCTGCCAAGAAGCTCAAGGTTGTAGGCATAATTCTCCCTTCCTCTGTTTTATCCTCACAGCCCTGACCTGAAAGGTAGGACAGGCTGAAAAAGAGTGCCTAAGGACACCCATCAAGCTTCTTGACACAGTAGGAATTTGAACCTGAGTTTCCCGGATAACAGTTCAAGGCTATACCATACTAGAGAGCCCCATGACACTGAAAGGTAAGCTGCAGTACTGCATTCAAGCTCTGCTCACAATCTGAGTTTGATCCAGGATTAAGACAGTTCTAGGTAGTCCACTCAAGGTTGACTCAGCCTTCCATCTGTTCGAAGTTGGGGAAGGCAATGGCAAACCATCCTATAATCAAAGTCTGTCTAGTAAACATTGTGATATGACATCACCTCATGGGTTAGTAATGACCCGATGCCTTTATACAACTCTGGCTCCTTTCCTGACTGGAATTCTGAAATAGGTAATAAATTCTCTCCCTTTTCTTCACATAGGTTGAGAAGTGTGGATGCCATGCCACTTATTATTTGTTTATCATTGCATTTATCTTGCTTTTCCTCTGCGGCATCATTCTTGCCCCATTTTATCCTCACCACAACATTTTGGGATGAGTTAGCATGAGAGACAAACTACACTTAATCTGCGATTAGGATCTCCCATATTTTAGAAAGTGAATTAGCAATCCCACATGGCAATTCTAAAGATCAGAATAGCCTTACTGGGGGAGAGGACATGTCCCCTTATCCTCTTCCAGTGATTAAAATCTACCCCCAAGCTGCAATTTAATTCCATGGGAAGACAAAGCCAGATACAGAGTTCATGTATTTTTTCTTCTTTCAAACTAATTGCAGCTTCAGGGTCTGATTTAAATTGTTGAAGCATAGATTACATGCCCACCAGATGAATCTGTCCATCCTTTATCTCTGAAACAGCTGATCTTGCTTCTTCTCCCTCACAACCAGAGATAGCAAGGGAAGAAGAAGCAACAGTGTAATGCTAAGCACCTTTCTAAGTCCTTCCAGGTCAATACATGTAGCAGGATGTAACTGCTTAGGATGGCTCTGTGAGTATACCATGCCACTAAAGAAAAGGGATGAACACTCAAGAACTCTTTCAGGATTCCAAACAGTGAATGAGGCTGGCTTTTGTAGGCCAGTCAGAGACAAGAGGCTATTGTTCCAAAACTCCACACTAAACTTAATAGATTAGGACATTAAATTTTATGACAGATTTAACATCACATTATTAAAATCATCCATAAAATATAACAGTTCTGAGCTAGGTCAAGTTAGGCAGAGAAACTACAACTCCAATAACATCATTGTCATCATCATCATAAATACTTCTATGTCAGTTGCAAATGTCTCCAGATGAAATTGTCCAACTGCAACTCTCAGCTGATCAAATATGAATATACAAATCACAAAACAAATGATGCAGTCATAACCCAACTGCTACTCTGATTCATTATTATTATTTTATTATTATTATTTATTAAATTTGATATACCATCCACCCCCGAAGGGCTCTAGGGGGTGTACAAGTAAAAACCAAAAAAATCAATACACAACATAACACAAATTCCAAATTAAATACATTAAAATTCCAAAACCTGCATCATAAAATCCTTAACTGGGTGGCACCTGGGAACTTATAAAGCACCTTCATGTGTTCACATGAATGTATTCTGAACTGTGGGCCATTTTAACTTAATTAGTTTACAGTATAAGTAGACATAGGAGATGCTCCCATTAGAGAAGTTGACCCTTGGTACTGATTTAGAGGATTTAATTGGACCATAGCTTTTTAAATACCCTGATCTATTCCGCCCATCTTCCAAGAAGCTTGGGATAGCCTCTCCTCATTTTAACCTCACAGCAACCCTGCAATGAATGCTAGGGTGAGATAGGACGACTGATTCAAAAACATCCTGTAAACTTAATGCCCAAGGGGGGTGTGACGAATACACTTAGCCTGCATTCAGGTTACAGGGTGGACCCGCCCCTTTAAGAGTTAAGCCCTGGCCAGCCCTGATTGGCCAGAGGGAAAAAGGCAGAGTCTACATAAACTGTCAGTGCTAGAGCTGAGGGGTTCTTCTTTTTGGAGTCTTCGGACTGTTTGGCTCTGTGTGAGCATCTGTGCCTTCGGGTACTCTTTTGAGACAGAGTGAGGTGAATCAGCCAAGTTCTCTCACTGCTGTGGGGCTGGATAATAGCTGAGGAAGCTATTGAGTCCCCGAATACCCTGAGTTTGGAGGCGTGTGTCCGCCCTCAGGTGTTTTGTTTTGTTTTGTTTTGTCTGTGAGGGAAACCTCTAACAGTCGGAGAGCCTGTCCTACACATTAACATCAGTCTTGGGAGGCCCAAATCCTGTGGCAGAGAAGCCAAGTTGTAGGATTGTGGGAGAGGGAGGCTGTATGCCTGAATCCCACAGGGCGAAGACTGAGTGTTTGATTTTTGTGAGGAGGAACAGCGGACTGAGAGGTTTTGTTTTTATGAGGGAGTGTGAAATCTCCACAATAACATCTTTTGAGAAACATCTTTGTGAAAAGTAAAACCTTAAGTGAAGTGCCTGAAACCGTTCAGTTTAAAAACAATATTTCTCTGCAACCGCTAAGCTTAAGACAAACTGACTCTGTAACCGTTAAGCTTAAGCGAACTATCTCTGAAACCAGCACGCTTGTTTCCTCTCCAGTTTACCTGAGAAGCCTCTGTTTAAGCCAGCAATTAAACGTTTTAAGTCTTTGTTCTATAAAAACCTCTCCAGTCTTTTATTTGTCTGTGTGTCTGTGTTCCCCAGTCAGGGTGGTGACCGTGTGGAAAATCAGTATTGAGTGGGCTATAGAAGAAAAATATTATTGGTGGCAGCGCAGAAAGCAGAACTTATATAAGTGCCCTTACGTTACAGGGGGTTTTAAGCCTATGGTCAATCAAGTACCCTAACCAATTTACTACACGGGCTCTTTCGTCTCCCATCCTCAGTCTGAGCAGTGGACACAGATTCAATAGACAAGTCACCAGTCCTACTATGAAGCAGCGACAGCACTCAGTGGATAGCAAGCCACCCAGGACAGTGGTATGTGGTGACATACCATTACCATACCATAACATCGCCAAGTATAGCATTTTACATTTTTATCACAATGAATTACATACATTAGTTGGAATGGGAGAAAGTAAAGCTGTTTATTCAGAGACACCTGTAAGGACAAGGTAAAGCTATCTGTCCCCCCTTCACCCCTGATCACACCAGGGTTTTGGGGAAGAGAGTACTGGCCACTTACTTCATTCTGTAAAATTTAACAATATCCACTATACATCCAAATAGCATAACTCCAGCTTGTGACCCTGGCTTAAAAAGAACACAGCAACTGACTTTTATGAATATGAATTCCAGAAGTATAAGGTTGTTAAATTTTGACTATGTCTTAAGTGATCCATTCTTTGCTCTGTAGGCCAGTGGGTATGTTATGAATTCTTTTCTTCCAGGAGTATATTTAAGCACAGCTGGTTCTTTCAACAATAACCATGGACGGCTTACAAGAGACTGTGCAAGCTGGTATTTTCCAGAGCAGGGGGTCATAGCAGCATGAACTAGTCTGTCTGACCTGCACTTTAATTCACCAGATAGTCTTAAATGTTAGAATTAACAAGTTCAAAAAGCAATCATGACAGAAGGAACAAGCAGTAGCACTATCAGCTACACCTATTTTTTTAGATTCTTAGTCTGGAAACCCATCTGCACAAAGTCATTTACAGGAATTAGATGTATGATTGCCAACCTTTAGGTGGCACCTGGAGCTCTCTCTTATAATTGAGTTCCAGATGATCAGTTCTCCTGGAGAAAAAGTGGCTGTTTTGGAGGGTGGACTTTATAGCTTTATATCCTGTTGAGGTCCCTCACCAAACCTTGTACTCCCCAGGCTCCATTATTAGCAATCAGACCCCCTCCACCCATCAAAGACCTTCATAAAAGTGAGGGGGGCCTCTAAGACTAGCCCCAAACCAGGGCACTTCTCCTCCAAAATGGATGCCCCTCAGAGTTTTAAGATCCATCTCGTTGTTTTCAAGCCAAGGAAGGAAAGAGATGACAGCTGACTTCCCCCTTCCCAGCTAAAAAGTGTGCCCAGTTTCACAAAGAAAGGGCTTGTTAGACCCTCCCCCCCCCAATCTAGAGATGTATCTAGGATGAAGCAGCCATGGTGCATGCCCTGAGCACACCTTGAAGTGGACACCACTACTGGGAAGGCCTGGTAAGGTCAGTCATGGAAGGTAGAGACAAGTGAAGATGAGCCAGGTGGGCTGCAAGCAGCAGAGGATAGCCCTGCAGAAAGGGCCCGGGGCTACCACAGAAGCTCAGCAGTATGTGTGAGCAAGTGGGAGATGAAGTGCTGCCTGAACCCTTCACCTGCATCTGTCCCATGCCTGCGTGCTCCATTCTCCCACAGAGCCAGTCCCATGTGGAAGGACAGGCTGCTTGATTCATGCTATGAACCTTGCAAAGCTGGGATTCTCAAAGGAGTAGGGGAAACTGGGCCTAAGTCCTTGTCAAATGGAGAGACATAAGAAACTCAACACAGCTGAAGGGGAAAAGCTCATTGGTGGGTGCCACTCCTCAGAGGCGTACAGCCTAAAGGGCCAAGGGGTTACCCATGTCCCCAGACGCATGCCTTTCAGTCACGTGGGGTGCTGGACACCCTCTACACATGATCAAAACGGTGTGCACTCCAGCCACACACCCTTTGACCTCTGTGCAGGCCAGCTCCTGGCATCCCCAGGCCCTGGGGACATCAGGAGCCGGGCTGCATGGAGACTGGTGGGGTGGGGCTTGGCAATGGGCAGTCTGGCCCCCTGAGCCCCGCCATTGGCCCCTGAGCCCCGGGATTCCCCTGGCCTCCATTTTTGAATGGTGTTGGAGGTCTTTTTGTAAAAATCAGCAATTGTTATTGTATTATAGCACAATACCATTATAATAATAATCTAATATCACATTTTGATAGTTTCTCTCAATTTCCTCTTACAGCTTGGCAACAAAAAGGGGCAGAGTCTTTTAAAAAATATGAAAGCTGGGGACTCATAGCAATTAATGTATTGTCAAAGGCTTTCATGGTCGGAATCACTGGGGTGCTGTGTGATTTCCAGACTGTATGGCCGTGTTCTAGTAGCATTTTCTCCTGACATTTCTCCTGCATCTGTGGCTGGCATCTTCAGAGGATCTGATGGTAGTAAAACGAGTGGAGTATATATACCTGTGGAATATCCAGGATGGGAGAAAGAACCATTTGCCTGTTAACAAGTGTTAAATTGCATGGACCTATATTAAATCTCATCTGCCATATTGTTTGTCCTGCTAAGGGCAATTTCTCTGGATTTCTTCATAGTCTGTCTGGGATATGGCTACCTGAATAATTTATTGTCATCTACACTAGTAATCATACCCCCCCCCCATTACTAAGCCGTGGTACAATCCAATGGGGAATGCGGTGGTGCCTTAATGACTATTTCACCACTCCTTATAAAGGCTGCCAGAGAGCTCCATCTAGTGTATACAAGTTCCAATTTGCTTTCCAGACATAGGCAGTTTCTGCACAGTCAATTACAGTTTTGTGCCATTGGTGTTATTGGCAATGCTGCAGCAACAGAGTGTTCACATGGGCGGGCGCTCCATGGACAGGTAGCGTATCAGCTGAACCGCAGCACTTCACATGGCTGGGCTTTGCAAACGGAGTTCTTTTTTTCCCAGCGTAGATGTCATGGGCGTTCAACACCAGAATTGACCAGTGTGGGCCGCCATTGTGGGGGGTGGGCTCTGTGGCACCAATTCTTGGTGGGCACTTTGCACGACGGCGGCTGCAGATGCAGAGCACTGTTTTTGAAAAGATTCATTCAAGCTATTTTTAAATACACCGTTGTGGGGCTGCTGCAGCGTTGCTGCGTTGCTGCAGCGTCATTTCTGCAGTGGTGGCTGTGCAAACTCCCCACCCATGACGCTGTTTATACAGTCGTTTTACCAGCTTTTTTGGCTCGTGCAGAAACAGCCATGGTTTGTAGAATGTAGCACTGCATTCCCTCATCATTATGTGTTGATCAAAATAAGTCTACAGTGACAATGTGTTCTGTAGCTGAAACTCCAAAGTGAGAAGAGGCATACTGAAGAAAAGTTGAGTGGGTTTGCACCTGTGCAAACATTGACACATACAAGAAGATACCATCTATGTGTCTTGGCAAAAGTGTAAAATATCCAAAGGTAGGACGTTAAAGGCAATTAGATGTTCATATATTTTAGGGGTGGATAACAGACTCATTGGCTCTAAAAACTCCTTAGTTCACCTAGGCTTAGTACAGCATGCGCCACAACGTTTAGTTGAGATAAGGCATCTCTTTCAGAAAATAAAGCTAGTCTTGGATTGTTAAGAATTTCCAACAACGAAGACTCTGCTGTAGTATCAGATAAACTGGCTAATGGTGACATGTTCCAGGGGCCAGAACTGACTTTTAAGAACTGCCACTCTAGGTCAAACTAACCTTTGGTCATTAGGAGATTGGTTCATACTCTTTTAGTGAAAGTTGAGTGGTCCAGAACTGAAAACTGAAATAATTGGTTTCTTTGTACTAAGAGATTACTTTTTCAAATCTATGGCTATTGGTCAATGATAGGAGCTGCTCGATAGCTTCCTGCTCATTGTCGCTCCATGAAACTGTTTGCCCAGGACATGTACAAAGATGGGTCAGAAATGCCACGCTACCTAGCAACAATGTCTCAATGTATGTCCAGGAATGTATTGTTGAAGGCTTTCACGGCCGGAATCACTGGGATGCTGTGTGGTTTCCAGGCGGTATGACCGTGTTCTAGCAGCATTCTTTTCTGATGTTTCACCTGCATCTGAGGCTGGTATCTTCATATGATCTGATAGTAGTTTGCTTTCCTCTCCTACTATCAGATCCTCTGAAGATGCCAGCCACAGATGCAGGCAAAACGTCAGGAGAGAATGCTGCTAGAACACGGCCATACAGCCCGGAAACCACACAGCACCCCATGTCCAGGAAGTCTGAGTTTCAAATTATCTCCAGAGAGCTGAATGTCAAACTGAACACAGCAGTATGAAGGAAACTCCAATGATGGTTTGTCTCAAGAAGCCTCGCTTCTGATCCCAGTTAGCTGGACAGGCAACCAAATGGAACAACTTAATGATTTATCTTATTTTTATCAACTTCATTTATAGTCTGCCTTTCCCGCTGATACTCCAGGTGGATTACAAAAGATAAAAACCAGTTTAAACAAACAAAGTCCTCCAATAAAACAATGCAGTAGGACTATAATTGGAAAACAGTGCAAACAAAAACTAATGCAATAAAAACTAGCTTGAGACATGGCATACAATATTGCAGAAAGTAATTGCAAAGGCAGGAGATGATGCATGCGGGGGTCTCCCCCGCCCTCCTTGCCCGGGTTTAGGTGTGCCATCACTGGCCAGGGGTGGGGTTGATGCTGCCGCCCCTGGAAAATGAAGTAAAAGGAAGGTGATAGATACAATGGATAGATACAATAGGTAGATGCAATAGAACAGCTACTTCAGTCATTTCTTTGCCTGAGAGGTTTACAGTGCAATCCTAAGCAAAATTATACCCTTCTAAGCCCTTTCTTTTTTAGACCTTAGAAGGATGTAATTCCACTTCAAACACCACTATTAAGACGTCTTGGCTTCCTCGGACTAGCGTTTGCTTCCTGAGACATGCCAGAAAAGGGGGGGTGGTGCTTTGATAGCTTGAAAAACAGTACCAATGCCTTGTAAAGCTATTCTTCAGTGAAGCTTGAGTCCATTTATACTAATCTGTCTTAAATGGGTAGTTCTGGGGCTTCAATAGGTATAATATGTACAAATGAAATGTAAGGAACAAATTCACAGTGTGATTACCATAGTTACAAAAGTCTAATTAATAAAAATCCACTGAAATCAGGGGAACTTACTTCAGAGTAAATATATTCCTACTAGCATCCATAGCAGTCCCCATTTTTAGATCTCCCTGCAATTTCAGCCGGAGATTCTCATACTCCTCAAGAAGTCTTTTGCTAACCCCTCATAGAATCATAACCTGTTCTTTCCATGTTTCTATTTGACTCCTGAGGATGTGTGATCTCAGTATTTGATAGGTAAGATGTAATGTCATATTATATATAACAATACTGGGTAACTGACATATTTTCCATTTTATTTAGCGGTAAGCACCAATAAAAATTATCACTAAATTTTGGGTTCAGGTAATAAAAACCCAGAAATTTTTGGTGAAGCCAAATCACCACCTCTAATTTTATTACATTTTGCAGTTTGCATGCAATTTATTATTTGGCAGTATGAGACACAATCTACCCAGTCATCTTATTTCTATCACTCCAAAAGGAATTGGAACATTATGTATAGGTTTCTCTCCCAGATCCTCACACCTAATCTGTGAGGAAGGTTAGAGTGAGTAAGAGCATGGCAGAGTAAGAGAGAGAGTGAATAAGAGTGTGGGAGGGAGGGATAGCTATGACTGAATAAGAATTTGAATTCAAGTCTAACTGGTATGCTATGGTATTCAGTATTTGACAGGTTTTTTTTGTGTGTGTGTGTGTGTGTTTTGTTAAGTCACATCTGACTTATCGCGACTCTATAGGGTTTTCAAGGCAAGAGACGTTCGGAGGTGGTTTTGCCATTACTTGCTTCTAGGTGGACTGAGAGTGTTCTGAGACAATTATACCCAAGAGGAATCTCACATTGGCCGCTTCCGCACGGAGGCGGAAGGGCTTGGGTCGGCATACTCCACGCCGACGCCGACATTCATGCGAATGGTCCCAGAAAGAGCCGGGAAGACGGTGCCGCGGAGCGCCATTGCCCAGCCGACCCGGCGTGTTGCTGGCCCTCCGGCACATCGCCGAGGCCTGGAGACATGCCCCCCCGGCCCTGCGTGACTGCTCTAGCATCGCAGGGCAGGGAGGGGTGTCCCCAAGTCTCGGCGATGCGCCGGACGGCCGGAGACAAGGTAAGTGAAGGGTGGGAGGGGGGAAGGCGCCTTGGAGCCGCTGCCGTTCGCACGGCAGCAGCTCCAAGCTGGCGTTTCCCAAAAACCTCGCTGGGGAAGCAAGATTGGGAAATGCCAGCTTTGCACCGGTCGGGCGGCGCGAGGGTGGCGCGGCTGCACAGCAGCTGCATCCCCTGTGCGAATGGCTCCCTGGAAACGGCACTTTTGCCGTCCCCAGGCTGCCATAAAATGCCCATGCGGAAGCGGCCATTGTCTTTCACCAAATTTGTTTTACACCATATTTGATCAAGGGCTAGGCTTCAGCATTGAAGCCCAGATGAACGCGAGTTTATAAAGACGGCACACCATGCCCCTAAAACTTTGTAGAAAGTCTCATGTAGCCATTTTCTGCTACTACAACACTGCAACCATAGATCTTTACATCTTCAGGAAAGGAAGATTATAACTTACTCTTTCTCCCATTTCACTTCCCTTCCCTATTTTAACCTATTTTGTCTTTTTTAACTTTTTTTAAAAAACTAGTTAATTTTTTTTCTTATATTCTCCTTCCCCAATTCAGGACTGATCTGCTCTTCAGTCAGCCAGTCTCTCCCATACCTAGTCAGGGTATCCTTCTCTTACCAAAGGTCCATTCCATTTTTCCCACCACACTATTTGGTCCCACCTTGGGTAACTTATCTCCTTCCTCCTTTCTCTGAGTTGCAGTACTCTGGACTAGCCAAGTGAGAGGAACTCAGTTTATTAAGTAACACTGAGTATTTTTAAATCTAGAAGTAACACATATATAAACACTATGAGTGGTAGAATTTACAGTTTCTTGATCTTGCTATGTTGTCTATTGGCTTGTTTTCCTCTCATCTCTTAGTTTGGGATCTGCACCTTGTAGGGAGCTGAAGTTACTAATTGAGTGCTTTGTTTCCCTTCCATTTTCCTTGTAAAAAAGATTTGCTGCATGAAGCTAGAAGTTGCATGGACACTAGAATGGACAATTCCAATTTTGTTTGCCTCTGTATTTTATGTTGTGACTGTACACATATAAGGAGACACTCTGATGTGTTACTTGACTCAAGGACAGATTTATGGTTCATCGTTACCCAAGGGGAAGAACCATGAGAAAGAGAGAAGGAAAGAGGGAGAAAGGGTGCAAGGGAGAGCATTTGGCCTATTCAGTCCCCTGACTCCTGTGTCACTCCTCTATAAAAGATTCAAGGCCATCCTGCTAATCACAACAGTTTCGGGGGCGGGGGGGGGGGGATCTTATTCCATACAGCCAGTATAAATCAGAAGTGAAGTTTTTACCCTGGCCTGTGAAATTACACTATTTCACAAACTACTTTTGACCAGCCCAAGATCTTGTACTGCAGTATTATTACTAGCATCCTTGCCTAGCTGTCAATGCAGTACAAATGCAGACACCCACTGGTTTATTACAATTTCAGCTGGTCTTTGGGGCCTGATGTAGAAGTTAAAACTAAAAGATTGATACATTTGTTAAGCTTCATAATGGTGAGCTTGGTCAATATATGTATTTGCTGCTGCTGCAAAATAAAATTGATCACACACACACCCAAAGCATTTTATTTCCACTAATAAATGTTCAGTGCATTCAATCAGCATCTCAGAACTAGGATATTGCTTGCTGATGCTGATTTCCAAAGTTACCAAAGATCTTGTGTCACTCTGAGAGTGTACACCTAGTAATTCAGCTATAGTTGAGTTGAGTCCAGTAGCACCTTAGAGACCAACAAGATTTTGGGGGAATGAGCTTTTGAGAGTCAACGTTCCTTTCACCAGCTACAAGTTGGAATAGAGATCTCGGAATCTTTACAGCTCAGTCAGAAGGAGGGAGGGGTGTTGCAAAGAAGGAATTCAGGGTGCAGAGATAAAATGTGCATAGTAATTAGCTTGATTACAGCAGAGGGCAACTGTATGGGGCAGAAAATTTGCATATGTAGAAAGATAAGAATCCTTATTCCTTATTCAACTCCGGGAGTCCATTGTTCTGAACTTGTGTTGAGAGATTGCTAAACTTGAATTTATTCACAGTATGTATCTGACAAATGGAGCTTTGACTCTCAAAAGCTCATATCCTAAATATCTTGTTAGTTTCTAATGTGCTACTTGAATCTATATGTCCCACTGTGGAATGACAAGGCTACCCTCTGAAACTATCTATACCTCATAATTATATGGGTAAGAATTTTGTTTAGGAAAGCATGCTTAATTTTTCTATGAAATATCTCAGTCATAGTTACACTGCATCGTGGGTTTTGTAATAATCTTCGCAGTGGTTAGCTTGAACAAAAAAGGCATAACATATATAACATTAAAGAAAGGAAATTGATGAGTACAAAGGACAGCATGCAGAATTTGCAGAACAAATACAAACATTGTGAATCTTTACCAGCATTCCCCTGTTTTATACACAGTTGTGACCCAACGAGCATTGCCCAAGTAATCATCTACCAAATACATTTAGTATTTGTTCCTCAAAATTTAGAGCTTTCTGTGTTTTGAAAAAGAACAATAAATATAAGTAGGATGAAGTAAAGTCAACTGGACGATGATGATGATGACAATGACAACAACAACAACGATGATGATGATAAAGAACATGAGAAGGTCACTAAATACCATGATTTGAAAATTGAGATTCAGTGACTATGGCATAAACCGGTAATCAGCACCCTGGAAGCCATTGTGAAAACAGTAGGGTGGCACTTGAAACATCTGCAAATCGGCAAAATCAACATCTGTCAGATTCAGATGGCAGCCCTGCTGGGATTGACACAAACACTACGCCGATACATTATAACATCTTAGGCCTCTAGGTGAGGCTTGAATTGTAATGAAAGCCCAAAAACCAGCTAAAGAACTGGCAACTGTCATATTAAACAATAATAATAATATCATCCCGGGCCTGTTATTATCTTTGAAACAGAGTGCAATTAAGCGCTGAACATAGTAAAAAAAGGCAGGCAGGTCTGTTGTAGCAACAGAGCAGGAGATGCTAACGGTGCAGGGATGCCCTCTCAGTGGGCTAGCTTAGTTTATAGCATTCCTGTTTTGCAGTTTCAGACATTCACAAATTGTGAAATAGTTTAACGCTTGGAAAGATTTCCACAAGAAAGTCTGATTGCAAAAATCATCTTAAAAACCTTTATAAGCAGATAGCCTGATCTTTGCGAAATGGAGCTACTGCATATTGATTCAGCCCATTGACCCCTCTTGGCTTGAATGCGTCATCTGTGCCTGACAGCAATTCTGCCAGACTCCAGGCAGACAACTGTGTTTCTCAGCTCCTGATCTCTTTGATTAGAAATGACTACCACAGAACATGAGATGCTGCACATATAAAGCATAGGCCTCTGACCCTGCCTTGATCGTTCAAAACAGGGTGACCAGATATTACACAAAGATCCACATTTATATTATTTTTATCTCCAGAAAGTCTGGCCTGTTCAGATCTTTTTGTAGTACAGATAGGTGAAGAAGGCCAGTTTGAATCCAATGAAAGCAGTGAGGCTGCCTTTGGATCTAAGGCTGTTTCTGCCTGGGGGGGGGGGCAGTGCCCCAAGGACAGGGAAAAAACGTTCCCTGAGCGAGGTTTTTGAAAAGCGGCGTCTTCCTGCCGGCACGGTGCGAACCGCACTGGTGTGAGGGTGCCGTTTTTCACCCCTCCGGTGCCTGCAAGGGACTTACCTTGCGTCCCTCTGCAGCTCCAGACAGCTGGAAAGACATGCCCACACTGCCCTGTGACCCCCAAGGGTCGGAGGGCAGTGTGGACGTGTCTTTCCAGCCGCTTGGAGCTGCAGAGGGATGCAATGTAAGTCCCTTGCAGGTACCCTGGGCGGCTCCATGCGGAGCCGCCCCTGTGGCAGTAAGGCATTGGGACTGCCTGCATGAGACCATGTGAACGGTCCCAATGCTCCACCGGCTTCATCAAAGCCAATGGGAAGCCACTGCCTTTGGCCATGCGGAAATGGCCTAACATTGCAAATCAATGAAAAGGATTTCATTTCAGTCTACTACTGTAAAATTCCTGTCCAGTTTGCAGCTGGGACAGTTGAAGCAGCAATCTCTGGCAGTGGGTTGGAAGGAAGTTGCAGCCTTTACCTCAATGGCTCGGAAGTATGAACAGCTTCAGTTCTTGCTCTCCTCACTCCTCCAATCTTCTTTCTTTCTTTCTTTCTTTCTTTCTTTCTTTATTTATTTATTTATTTATTTATTTCTCAGTCTTATAGACTGGTAAGCCTATGTATAGAAACTAGAGGTCTCAGCCTCCAGTGGAACCTGGGGGTCCCTCAGAGTTACAGCTCATCTCCAGACTACAGAGATCAGCTCCCCTGATGAAAATGGATGCTTAGGAAGGTGGAGTCTATTGCACTGTGTCCCACTGAGGCTTCTGTCCTCTCCAGGCTCCACCCCCAAATCTTCAAGAGTTTCCCAGCTTAAAACTGGCAACACTGCCCCGCATTCACCACTGGTAGACAGGGTTCCACTGGCAACCCTAGTGGAAACCCCTTTTGGCCATGTATACCTTGCCACAATGTGTCTAAAGATACTGGGGGAATGAGGAGGAAAAGGCTGTTAGCTATTTGGGTGGAGGCAATAGACAGAAGCATTGTTGCCAGTTCCAACTTAGGAAATTCCTGGAGGCCTGTGGGTAATGCCTGAGGAGGGCAGAGTTTGGTGAGAGGTGGCATAGAGTCCACCCTCTGAAACTACCGTTTCCTTCAGGGGAACAGACCTTGAAGTTGGCAACCCTAGGCAAAAGCCGTGAGATGTGGAAGCCTCATGCAGCACTCCTTGTTGAGCTGCCATTGTGGAAATGTGCAAGACAATCTGTGCAACATCATCTCACCCCAACTGGGTCAGATTGACTGTTAAAATCATTTGTGCAAGCCTCTTGTGCAACCAATGAGGCAAGCATTTCACCGGCTATCAGAGGACATTCAAACCAGGCAAGAGCCATAGAAACTTTTGACATTTCAATTTGGCAGAAATTTAGAATATTTTTTTTCATTCAGCCTCAAAGAACATGAGCCATTTCCCCAGAAGCCAGAGAAAATTACTGAAGGTTTTAAAGAAGAATGCCAGGCTTTGGTCTATTACTTAGATTATTACCTTGGGCAAGGCATTTTCACAGCCCGCAATTTCAAAGGTTGCTGGGCAGCTAAAGAAAGACGATAAGTCTTCATAAAGCTGATTGGCATGCCAAACTATGTGCCTCAGAGTGAAGTGGTACAATGGATTTCATAATAGAAAGAAGAATATTGTACCCTAAAATCAGAGCTAACCTCTTCACACAGGCTTTTCCTTTTGCAATAAAAATCTTTAAAAGCTGACACTTCAGTAGGTTTCAAGACAAAAGAAAAATATGTATTGGCAAAGGTATATCATGTTGGTAAAGCTCCTCAGTGGGAAGGCTTCATCTTGGGGTCAAAAGGACAGAAGGGCAGAACTGAGTGAGTGATTCCACCCTCCCTTTTATTCCAAATCATGCATATGTACTCTGGGCTAAAAAAAATCCAGAAGCTTTTCCTAGGAAACTCTATCTAGGAAAATTTGTCACTCTATCAAATATATACTGTCTATTTAATTATCTGCTCTAGAATCTTTTCTGCTATTGATGTCAGTTTGACTGGGCAGTAATTGTTTGGGTCCCCACCCCCCTCGCACTTTTTATGAAGATGGGGACAACATTAGCGCTCCTCCAGTTTGCTTGGACTTCTCCTGTTCTCCAGGAATTCTCAAAGTTTATTGCCAGTGATTCTGAGATTACTTCTGCCAGTTCTTTTAATACCCAAAATGATGAGAGTCTGTTCCTTTTAGAGTGGGGAATTAGCGAAAGCAGACTCTCGGCTTAGAAGAAGGTCAGGCAAGCTCGGGGTCTTTATTCCCTACGTATACAAAAGTCAGCTTTTGCAAGAAAATCCACAGGAGAGCAAATAAAGTTTAACAAATTTTATCAAGGGATACTAGGGGTAAACAAGCACAGAATAATCAAAGCAGCAGAACACACACACAGTCCTAGGATATAAGCAGTGTTGAGTGGATATGCTTGAAATAGATGAAGGGAATTGGGGAGTAAGGGTTATAATCCCCTGATCTTGGAGCAGAATGGTCTGATGAACAGAGTTGAGTGACCCATGATTTGCTCTGGTAGAAGAAAGAATAATGCATTTTGGGACAACATCAACAGTCAGTGAGGTTTCCAGATATATTGAACATTGTTACTGGGAGAGGGGCTCCTTGTAGGGAAAAAGAGACCGTCGGGGTTATGCTGGGTGGCCCTTAACCACCCAGGACAAAGAGGAGTCCTGCCTTTCCAGGGAAAGACTGGAGACAGACATCAACCTTAAGTGTTGAGTCATTAATCTAATGGTTGAGACCTTAATTTGGTAGGCCAAGCTTTGGAATGCCTGCAAGTGGGAGGAAGCTGATGAAATTACAGTTTCTATAACAATTACAATGTAAATGAGGTGGTCGTTGAGGAGGGATTAGTCAGAGGAAGAGGTTTGGGGTTAGTACAACATGACAGGAACTCTTGGGGCAAACATATTAACAAATCCTTTGTTTTCACTGAGTGAATAGTTCAGGGCTAGAGATGGGAAGCAGAAGCTTCCAGGACAGTGTCACTGTGTTCTCTTTATACCTTTAGGGAGGGTATAGCAAGAGTATAGCAGATATTGACAAGGGCAAGCCCAGACAAAATTTTACTGTGTTTTGTGGGTTTACTAGCCGGTGCAGAGAATGGAATCCTCATTTTGGCAAGGAAGTGCTAGGCACCCAAAGGGTTGGCAGGATGGGTAGAGACACCATTCTTAAAGCAGAGGGGGGGTATACCATAGGTGAGTTTGGTAACACCTGGGATGTAGTTCATAGGGCCCTGGAGATGTAGTTCATAGGGCCCTGGAAATTCATTTAAAGTAGCCAGGTATCTCTGTACTATCCCTTTAATTACTCTGTGCTGAATTTCTCCTGTCACATCTTCTGTTCTATTTCCCCCGATTGAGCACTGTTTTGCTTTTGGGAGAAGATTGAGGCAAAGAAGATGTTGAGTAGTTCTGCCTTTTTTTTCTATCCCCTGTTAGCATTTTGCCATTTTCTCCACAAAGTGACCCTAGCACAGGGGTAGGGAACCTGCGGCTCTCCAGATGTTCAGGAACTACAATTCCCATCAGCCCCTACCAGCATGGCCAATTGGCCATGCTGACAGAGGCTGATGGGAATTGTAGTTCCTGAATTTGCTCAGGCCACGAGTTCCTACCCTACTACTATATCCTTGTTCTTCTTTTTGCTATGGATACAACCAAAAAATCCTTTTAAAATTGTTTTTAGCCTCTCTAGCAAACCTGAGTTCATTTTTACACTTTTTCCCTACGCATCCTGGCTATTTGTTTGAATCCCTCTTTGGTGATTTCCCCCTTTTTCCATCTTTTGTACATCTCCTTTTTAAATCTTACCTCAATTGAAAGTTCTTTAGACCTTCACCCTGGTTTCTTTAGACACCTCCCATTCTGTTGTACTGTAGTTTGATCCTTGTGCTGGAGTGGCAGCCACTGACAAAGCAACAGTTTTAAAAAATCTGCACAACCAATGAAACCTCTAGTCATCAATCAGAAGCCTTGCTGGGCAAAAGTCCTACCTTGCCCCCCCCCCTTCCTAAAAACACTTGACAGGCACCAGAAAAGGTGTCAGCTGGCACCAGGGTACCCATGAACCCCATGTTGAAAAGCCCTGG
Source organism: Sphaerodactylus townsendi (assembly GCF_021028975.2). NCBI lineage: Eukaryota > Metazoa > Chordata > Lepidosauria > Squamata > Sphaerodactylidae > Sphaerodactylus > Sphaerodactylus townsendi. The sequence goes on along the minus strand of NC_059425.1, from coordinate 39,741,726 downwards.
CTTGTACTCTGGAACTCTTGCTGGTCTCTTAGGGGCTACTGGACTCAGATCTAGCTGTTCTGCTACAGACACACAGCTAGCCTCTGATTCTACAATCAAAATAAATTATACAAGTTAAGCTATTCTTCACACCTTATGAATAATTATTCCACCTTTTCTAGTGACTGACTCAACCAGTCCTTAAAGCTCCATGTTTCCTCCTCCCAAATTATCTAGAATCCTCAATGATTTCCCAGATCTGCCTTCAAATTGCTCTGGAATTCTCCAGCAACCTTAAAGGAGGAACTAGGCATCCCAAGAGCTCCAGAGCTGCTGCCTGCCGGCCTGTATGAGTGACCATGCTAATTTCAAATGTTTCACAGACTCTTTTACAATAAATCAAAGTAGTCAAGAGGGAGAGAGATGAAAGACTAATAAAAACAGAAGGTAAAATTATACGATGATGATGTCTTCCATTGGCTGATTACTAATACAGTTCTTGCTTCATAGCAGAGTAGAAATTAAATTCTCTTCCTTTCTCTCTCTCAACTGTAGAAACTTAATGGGAAGAACAGTTTTTGAAAAATATGGCACTGATCAAGTTCAAAACCCAGCCAGGACAAGCTATTTCTGTTGAAAAAGTCTTTCCAGACCCTCTTCCTTCTCCTCCCCATAGCATTCTCTTTAGTTAGAACATGACTTATTTGAAATATTTATTTTTCATCCTTCTGATAGTTGCACTATTAAGATTAGGAGGGAGCAGAACACATCTTGCTCTCTTTGTAGCCCTAGTAGGTCTAAAGGAAACATTAAAGAGTCAAGATCTGCTCTTTCCAGTCTCTATCCTCCCAGGAAATCACAGACTATTCTTCCCAAAGGAACCTCTCTCTCTCTCTCTCTCTCTCTCTCTCTCTCTGCCACTCTGTAGGAGTGCCTTTTTGACTGCAATGCATAGCCTAAGTCTCTAATTCCCTCTTCTCCAAAGGAAATCATCCTGGAAAGTGCTACCCCTGGAACTTCTTGTCACTTGGAGAAATGGGGAGCACATACCATTACTATATTTGGAGCGGCCAAAAATCTCAAATTCTTATATTTTGTTACCTCCAGTGCTACTAACATTCATAAACATGAGCATCTTCGCTCATCTGGAGTATTTGCATACAAAAATCGACTTGCATTAAATGCTTTCAGGATAAAGTCTCTATGAATAAAGTAGGTGAGATGCCAGCACAGAGGAAAGCATTTTCATAATATGCAAACTTAAACCAGACATGCAGTTGAGGTATTCAATAAAAAAGTTCCACAAGCAAAGCCTTATGAAAGTTTAATCTTTTAAAAAACAAGATGGAGGCCAACTTTTAAATATAGGAAACAATAAATATTCATGGGACATAAAATTTTGATGACACAGTAACTTAATAGCTTCAGATGCAGACTGAGGAAAGGTATAAACACATTTTAAAAGACAGAATAATTTGATTGCCACAAATATAGCTCATGTTCATACGTTTGAGTTTTGCTTACAGTTTCCTAACAACTGCAAAATGAAATCAGACCAGAATGGCAAAATAGATGCTCCCTTCAAAGACTCCCTTCCAATCAAAGTATGCACCCAGATATTTCCCAATCAAAAATATACCCCCAAAATAACTTGTTTTTTTTCTCAGGTATATTCCGGTCAGCCAAAATTTGTATTCAAGATCCCAGAATATTATTGATTCCTGAAAAATCCAGTAGATGCCCATGGGGAATGGGGCTGTTTGAGGGCCAGGCACATTCACTGTATTTTCCCAGCTAATCATAAATTATAGTTATGGATTTAATGTAGACTCTAAGGAAAATAATTGTTATGCATCTCTCTCGTTAAGGGCTTTTAAGAGCACAAATGCACAATTAAATGAAGAACCATACAGGCAAATTGGGAGCTGTATTCCTGTAGTGCCTTTTTCTTGATCCAGGGGTTATCTTCAAAAACAGGTATTATTTCTGTAAGGGTGAGGAAGAAGAAGCACTTTTTTTTTTAGTGAGAGAAGGAGTAGGAGGCTTGAGGCATGAGATATGGAGGAGAGAGTTTGCTAACATGTGGAGGTGCTTGGAAAGGTTCCTCTCCTTTTCATCACAGCTGGCAAGTGTATTTTGGAGAGTGTGATTTGCAAAGAAAATCCTGAAATATATTGCATTCATATTGCATTCAGCCTTAAAGAAAACAAAAATCTGCAAATGTCAGATGTTTGCTTCCTTTCCCTAAAGATCCCTGTCAGTCAGATCTTTCCCAGCCCCTATAAATACAAGCTTTCCCCAAATGAACAGAAAAGCAGATGGTGGAAAGTGAGTCATATTTAATATGATAAATAACTACTTCACCTTGCCATCTTCAAGCTTTTTCACTCCCTTTTGGGGCATCACCAGAGGCCACAACAAAAGCAGCAGTTCAAATATTTCTCTGGTTAACAAGGAACTGGAGCATTTCTGGTGGTTTCCTCTGGCTCACCCACTCTAATACATTTTAATCTTGATTTACATGTTTGGTTGTTTAGCAGAAAGACCTGGGCATAATAATACACTTCCCACTATGAAACCAAAAGCCCTTGATACACTTCATCTGTCAAAAAAAAAGGGTTTAATTCAAGATCCTAAACAAATAAAATTAAGATAATACAGCAGGGAGGGGCACTTTATTTCTCTAACATACAGTAACCTTATTTGGAAAGAGGCTTAAGCAGTGGTAATGGGGGAAAGAGACTATAGACAAATACAAATGCTTTAGGGGGAAATTAAAATGTATTTGAATTTTACTTTCTGTGTTAGTAGAAAGTTGGCCTTCATTGCTGTTTAATTTTGAACGCAAATCACTTTTTAATTTTTATTTTGTGTTTCATTGGAACTTTTATAGGATGACTAAATGGGAAATAATGAATGTAGTTAAAGACACAAAGCTGTCTACACAACTGTACAACTTCAGTTATATAGGCACATTGTTTTGGAATAAGAAACAATTTGCTCTTTCAGTCTCTACCTGGGTCCCACGAATCTAGGTCTGTAGATGTGATTCCTTTTGGGGGAAAGAGAGATATTTCTGTCCTTCCAGTATTTCAGCATTAACTGCTGGTTCATCAGTATAACCTCCTGTGACCAAAAGGACTTGTCCATTTACTTCAAACAAAGATTGAAATTGACTGACCCAGAAGTGGCTTTTCTTCCGGTCTAGTCAATTTCGCCACTCTGCTGACATACATGGCTTTAAAGAACTAGTCTTCAATGTTATCAGAACCCATGTTTCATCTCAAGTGGAAACACAGGACCAATTTAAATTACATATGACCTTCTTTTTTATTTTTTATCCTAAGAGGCAAGCTAGATATTGTGGCGGCCACAGATGCCACTGCCATTTTACAAAAAAGGCATTTTTAAAGGTTGTGAGGGTTTACAGCACAGCAGAACCAAGTGATCTTGTTTCCACCATACATACCTTTTCAAGAGCCAAAACAGTCAATGTGGGGGAAGCAGATTCAGCGACTGAAATGGCCTGCAGTGGCACACATAATAAGTGCAGCAGCCCATAAACAGGAGTCCCAGGTGTACACTGCGGAATAGGATTTTAGCCTTCAATTGATATTTTAATATTTATGGAATTTAAAATTTATGGAGTTTAGAAAAATGGTCATGGAATAATGGTTAAACTTGTAATGACCTGTTAAGTAACAATGGGACCCTCCCATCTGCCTGGAATTCTGAGCTATTGATGGTGGGGCCTTCTGATTAAAATCTACACGTTCTAAAGACATCACAGCTTTAGAATGTGGCAAGTTGGAAGTTATATGTCCTAGAGCCGTGGTGGCGAACCTTTGGCACTCCAGATGTTATGGCCAGCATGGCCATCATTGGCCATGCTGGCAGTGGCTGATAATTGTATCCCCTCTGGAGAATCAAATTTCCGCCACCACTGTCCTAGAGTCTAAAATTCATCCTTTTGCCTCAAATTAATGAAATACCGGGGGGAGGCTGAATATGAACATCTCAAGCCTCTCGACAAACAACTGGAAGGCAAATGTCAGACTTCTACATTTACTCATCAGCTGAGATCCAAGTGTCCTCATCTCATTGCCATCCAGATCAAACAGCTGCCTGGCAGCTTTGTAGTGGCACAGTAACTCTTGCTTTCATTTCCTTCTGCCTTGCAAGCTACCTTTGCATCTGTGCAGTAGGTGAAGTCAATTCTCCCTAAGTCATGGATTGTTGCCTCAGGTAATTAAATTATTCAGGGAGGATACAATGACTCCCACGGGGCTGCATGAAAATGTTCATGTGCAAAATAACCTTAACAATAACTGAGAGTTAAATTAACACCAATCAGTAAGGCTTTTTAAAAAAATTATAGTTTTGATATTGACCAATGGATTTGCTCATTGGTTACTGAAATGATTGGCCTCCAACCAGCAAGCAGTGAGGACAGGAATTTGGGGGAAGTGGAAACTATGAGTAGCACTGGACTGAGTTAGAATAAGCATATGTGAAATACTGCCAATTGCAATGTACCATACAATAGCACTGTCCTGATTCAAGCTGCTTACGGTGGCCAAACAGACCATCAAAAAATTGGCTCCTTGCTTGTGACCAACGAGCCCAAAGTGATTCAGCTGGTGGGTGTTCAAGCATTTCTAAAGAGGTCAACTCAATTGATTTCCTGCATGTGAGAGTGGCTGCCAGAAGATAAGTTCATCACATAGTGTCCTGCTTTAGTTTGCAAACTGAACAGCTGGGTGATGATGCCTTCATGCATTATCCTGCCATAGCCTGCAGTCTGAGGCCGTTTCCGCACGGGCGGAATATGGCGGCCTGGGGACGGCAAAAACGCCATCCCCAGGCCGCCATTCGCCCTCGTGCCACCCGCCCAGCGCCGAGCCGGCGTTTTCAGAGTGCGCTGGGAAGCGCACTTTTCTGAAAACGCCGGCTGGAAGCCACTGCCGTGCGAACGGCAGCGGCTTCCCGGCGCTTTCTCCCCCCCACCCCACTCCCTGCCTTCACTCACCTGCTCTCCAGCCCTCCGGCGCGTCGCCGGGACCTGGGACATGCCCCCCTGCTCTGCGACACGGAAGCAGGTGCGCAGGGCAGGGGAGGCATGTCCCCAGGCCCTGGCAATGCGCCGGAGGGCCGGAGAGCAGGTGAGTCAACCAGGTGACGGTGCCCAGTGGCGCCGTCTTCCCGGTTCTTTCTGGGACGTCCCAGCATTGTCGGGTCGGCGTCAGAAACGCCGACCCAAGCCCTTCCGCCTCCGTGCGGAAAGGGCCTGAGCTACAGTGAGAGCAGAGTATCTCAGCTTTGGCAAGGAAATGAGTGAACAAACACAGCAGAGTGTGACTGGCTGAAGAGGTCAGGAAAGCTCCCACAGTTCTGTCATTCCACACTGATCTTCATTCCACGTGGCAAATTGTTCAGGAATCCATTTTGATAAAAGGAATAGGTTGATAGTAATTTGAAATGATTTAGGAGGGCACTTTTATAAAGGGATTAGGGTTGTAGTTTATTGCATTACCTTGCTTTTACTACACTGCTTTGTGCCTTTGCGATCCAGTTGGCATTGTTTATTGCATGTCTGGTCTTGAAGTATTTTAAAATTACATTGTTTTCTAATTTTGTCCTCTAGCCTTATTGCATGGTTTGTTGAGTGCTTTATACCATTTTTATTGCAGCATTTGCAAATTTTGTAATCCACCTTGAGCCTCAATGAGAAAGGCAGACTATTGATAAACTTTAAAAATACTTTGAAAGGTGAATGTGTTGGGGGAGTGAGTGGAGATCCAAAAAATATGTCAGAGGACCCTTTTAAGAAAATGACTTCTGTTCTCCACTGTATATATGATGAGGTAGATTTCAGAAGTGAGAAATTATATGTGATGAGGTAGATTTCAGAAGTGAGAAATTTGAATAGAGGAAGCATTAAGGGAGAAGAAACTTAAACTTGAGTGCCCTTAACCACTGCAAGATAGATAGGAGTAGGTTTGTTTCAAAATATATATCCAGATTTTTCTTCAAGTTGATGAAGGGACTTATATGAAGATTAAAAGCAAATAAATGTTTAATACAAACATAACACAGATAAGCATTGCAACAGAGTCCAGAGTCACCAATAATTTTCGGGGTACAGTCTTTCAACCAAAATTTTTATTGGCATAGTGCTATGCCCTGTCATGTAAATAGATTATCCACCTGCTAGCCTTTTATATAGTCAGATATTTGATATAAAAACATTGATGTCCATTGATTGTTGGTCACTGACATCTTCCACCTGTTTGGGTCTAGGTTGAAGGAAATGGTTTGGCCATTTTTCCATGTGGGAGAAATGTATTAATATTTTGCACCTGGATTAGGGTTAGGGTTAGGGCTAGGGTTTGGATTAGGTTCAAGATTAGGGTTAGGGTTAAGGCTGGGGCAGGAGCTCAGATTCGGGTTAGGGTTACTTTGAGTTCTAGGGCGCAGACATGGACTAGGGCGACAGTCATTGTCAGGTTTGGGGTTAGCGTTAGGGTTCGGGTAACTATTTATGACTCAATATATTTTTTGAAAAATGTAAATTAGGGTTAGGGTCAAGGATGAGGCAGGGGCTCAGATTCGGGTTAGGGTTCATTGAGGGTTCATTGAGTTCTAGGGCGCACCTCAGTCCCTAAAGGGAAAAAGGCAGGAAAAATTTGACAAGACAGGTCAATGAATGGTTTCCCGGCCAGAAAAAGTTAGGAAGGTGAGGAGGGCTTTCAAATTCCTCCTACTGGGCGGAGTCACATCTAACATTCTTTAACCATATCACCATTCAGAGAGCCCACCACGTTGCTGCTCTTCCCACTACACTTCTGCTTGCATGCATAGAGGAATTCTATCACATCTTCACAGTTTTGAGTTATCATGCTCCAGGAATGGCGACCTTCTGAGCTGTTCCTCCCCATTACCACACATCTGACAGAAAAACTGGGGGGGGGACATAGTGAGTGTCCAGATAAATGATTTACAGAGCTCAAAATGGACCATTTAAATCTTCAGGCTTAGCAAGGGAACAAAGGAAAGATGAAAACACAAAGTCCTCTCTTCCTGCACTAGGGTCTTTTGTGCACTGACTGTTTGTGGCATGACTATATATTTCACATTAGGGTTTCTCTGCAGTTTTCTGTTCCAAAGGGAAGTCTCTTGCTGCGAAGCATTCCTAGATGAGACAAGTCGCTCTGCCATTTTGTCCAGCTGCTGCTGTCTTGCTTGCTTTCTTGCAACCTCCTCTATGGCACCTTTTATGTTTCCCATCTTTGATCTTCACTGCTACTCTTTAAAAAAAGCCCTTCAGATCACTTGCTGTTAGTATAATGGTGGGACTTGTAGAAGTACTGCCCACCTACCACTTCCTTATTTCCATTGCCTGCTGGGGTTGTTGGTTTTTTTGCAAACTTTTATTTGCTTTTTAAAAAATGACTTCTGATTTGCTTCTCTGGCTTATTCCTTTGCTGCTTTGATAGAGCTTTCTACTTAAAAAAAGAAAGAAAAAAATCATGCCAAAGATCTTGAGAAAACCCAGAGAGGGAGTAATGCATCATCTGCTTCGCTTTCCCTGCTCAGGGGGAAGATGTAACATTTTCCCTGCTTTTGGAACTCACAGAGATTCTCTCATCTGCAGTGTGATGAGTTAGAGCAGTGGTTCTCAACCTTCCTAATGCCGCGACCCTTTCATACAGTTCCTCATGTTGTGGTGACCCCCAACCATAACATTTATCCGTTTTACAGATGGAGAACACTGATGCAGAGAGTCTTAGGCAACCCCTGTGAAAGGGTCGTTCGACCCCCAAAGGGGTCCCAACCCCCAGGTTGAGAACCACTGAGTTAGAGTAGGGGAAACCTATGTGCAACTGAGAATCTGACCCTTGCTGTGGAGCAGACAGCAGTACACAAATGGCTTGGTGGTTCCTAAAAGATGTTAATTTACAACAGGCTAGAATTCTTTGAAGGTGTTGTAGTTTAGAGTTCACCAATACCTTAGATCTCCACATTGGGAATTGCCTTCATTATCCCCTGCCTTGTGCACAAGATTAAGTCCCTAGGTAAAAATTTAGTCCATCATGACTGGAGACCATCCAAAGAACTGTCCAAAATAGAAGAGAGCTCCTTCCAGAGGTTTGTCCTTTGTGGGGTTATTTGGATCTTCCTGCCCTCAAAGGAAGAGTTTGTTTTTAGCTATTTGGCTATAATCAATCTCTGCCTCCTTTGGGTGAAACCAGGCAACCAAGTATGAATTAGTAGCCATTGCCCTGCTTTGGCCAGTTCTATTAGAGCTGGTGTGCTCCTTGCCAGGAGAGTGCTGCCTTCTTTCCCCTATTCTTCTCTTTCTGCCAGCTAGGAGTTTGCTTCTGGCCTCCTGTACTTGGACAAAGTACAGTCACAATGAATACAGTATTGAGGTGGAAGGCATTTCTCCATACCTAGAAATGCTAATGAAATTTCCTGATGCAAAGTTATTGATTCTAGAAAATAATATTCATATCCATTTCTCTTACTGATTTTCAGTTATTGAAGATCGATCATATTTTGAGTCTGGAAATGGAAATTTGGGTCCTCATGATCAAGCTGTAAAATATAAAGCCAAAATGAAGGAGAAAAGTCAGTTTTTATACCCTGCTTTTTCTTAGCCGTAAGGAGTTTCAATGCAGGAGTAGGGAAAGAAACCTGGTTCACCAGATCAGAGTCTGCTGCTCATATGAGGAGTGGAGAATCAAACCCAGTTCTTCAGATTAGAGTCCATCACTCATAACCACTACACCGCTCTGGCTCTCAATGAGACCTATGATGAGAGTGATCATCTCTTTATAAGCCTTCGTATTTCTTGATGACTTGAATCACTTGTTCAGTGATTCCCATTTTTCAGTCTCCTTCATATCAGAGATCATATTTCTATTCACCTTCCTTGCAAAGTAAGTTAGCTCAAGAGGCAATTCCTGGCCTAAGATCAGCTGAAAAATGACATATCTGAGCAGTGATTTGAACCCAGGTTTTTTCATTGTTTAGAGTGAGATTAAGGCCCTAATCTATATCAAGGTCAAGACTCCATAGCATTGCACCCCCAAAGATAATTTGCACTTCTTAATAATGTTTTAATGTACATATTGAAAATGCCCCTTGTAATCTTGATACCACTCATTAGTGGATCAGGATCAGGACCCCAAAGACTTGGAGTCCAATAAGAGATTTTAGAGGTGAGAGGTGTAAAAGAATAAAAAGGATTTATTAAGCTGCAACAAAATAGTTGGTCCTTTGACCCAGGCAGAAGCGGAGGTTACATTTCAGGCATTTGGGTCTATAGTAGTTCATACATAAATCAACAGTACAATATCAATAGATAATTGGTTACATCACTTTAATGTATTCCTATCATATAAAAATAGAGGTCCCATGAACTAAAATAGGTGGGCATTTAGCACTTAGAGGAAGGGATTTTAGTATGGTAATGAGCTCCCAGGGCAACTCAGGTCAACCCATCACCCCATAAGAGTTACAGCCAACTATTAGAGGCCAAGCTGATGCCATGAAACAATAAACAATTCAAAGTGTTATACCCTTATCAGGGAAGAGCAGAGGAGGTGCTGCTAGAAGCAAAGAGAGGAGACCTAGAATCTCCCAAATATCCTTGAAGATTGGAACATTGTGACATATTGCTGAATCTACAGCTTGCAACTCAGCACTCTTGGAGGATGTATTTCACTCAACGAGTTTCCTCTATTGTTAGGCAATAAAGGCCTATTTCTTCCTGACCAGGCGCAAGAGGATGGGAGTAAGAGTCTACCTAAGATAATAACACCACACAAGTCTTGCAAAGACAGTTATCTGCATTAACTGCTTTCTTCAAACAAACAATTCAAAGTCCTAAAATTTTCAGTTTGCATCCAAGCTATTGCTCTTTGCAAGCTATAAGCATTGCTTTCTACAAGCTGTAAACATACTTATTTCTACAACAGGCCTTCACAAGCCTATCTAAAGGGTTAGGTAGCTTAATAAGGATCAAAATGTTAATATTATAAAATCACTATCTTTTGGAAGGAAAATATAAATGCATTTTCCTAAAATGCAATCTCAATCTGAGGACTGAAATTGCAACTTACTTAGCTTGTGCATGAATCCAGCTCTTCATCTGACAGTCTCTTATAATGGTCTTTGATCACTGATGGTCTCTGGACTGCATGCCACACCCATCTCATTGGGAGGGGATAGAAATGATTTTGCGGGTCCTACTTGGTCAGAGGAAAAAGAAACTTGGGTTTCACTAGATAGATTCAAGTCCAATGTCATCTTAGAGACCAACAAGGGTTTGGGGATATGAGCTTTCAAGGATCAAAGTGTTGGCTGTGGAGGGTTGGGCATCCACAAAGGTGGTCACCAGACACAAACCTCTCTTTGTCAGATACAGGTAGGAACAGAAATTCCTGAGTCCTCATATCTTCATCAGAAAGTAGGAGGGGTATTGCCAAGAAGATACTCAGGATGAAGACTCGTATTCAGCTTGATTAGAGAATAGGGAAAGTGTTTGGGGGCAGAAAGTTGGTATGTGTAGTGCTATAGGAATCCGATGTTCTTATTCAGTGGGGTGGGGGATGGGAGTCCACTGTTCTGAACTGATAATGAACTCAAGTTTAGCAACGAGGTCCCTAAGATCAACAACAGAATGACTTGGAAGATTAAAATATCCCATGCCCCTCCCGCCCCATTTCTGAGTGTTTACCAGATACCTATCTTGCTTTTCCAGTCCTGCCTCCACTCTCTGGGGCTGATGACAAACACATGAGCTAGGAAAGAGCTGGTGCCTCACTATGGGCAGGCAAAATTTTCCAGGCAGCATGTGGCTACAAGAGAAATGAAGACATCATAATTTGGAAGTGCTGGTATTAGCTGGAACACAAGACAGATGAAAGAAAATTCCTAGAGACTTCAACACTTATGCACTAGTCTTATTAGATAAATGAGGTGGAAGGGCCATTGCCAGAAGCAAAAATAATAGCATTTGCTGCCAAATTATAACATAGTAAATATGTTTGCTGTAGCCAAGTGTTCCCAGCTGCTGACAGGTTCAAGAGGCCAGTCAACTCCTATTAATTCAGAACTTCGCAGGTTCATTCCCTGAGGTTAGTACACAAGCACAGTTAAGTATGTGGTGGGGGAGGGGGGTGACTGTGAAAAACAATTACATATATACAAGTTGTTAGGAATGAGTGAAAAATTGCCAGCTGTGCAATAGAAACTAGAGATTAGATCTGTGAAATCGCAGCAGTTGCAGGAGGCTGCTTAAGTACCCCCAACTTGTATGTTCCACTGAATGAGTTGTAAGATGTTCAAGGAACAAAAATATTAACACCCCGATTTCAACTTATTTTCAGCAGAGGGAGCCAGAAAATAAAAGGGTTAGTACTTGGATGGGAAACCACCAAAGAATACTAGGGTCGCTATGCAGAGGCAGGCAATGGCAAACCACCTGTGTTACTCTCTTGCCTTGAGAACCCTACTGGGTTGCCACAGCTCCGTGATGGCGAACCTATGGCACGGGTGCCCAAGGCGGCACTCAGAGCCCTCTCTGTGGGCATACATGCCGTCATCTCCCCCTCTCCCTTCCCCCCTCGCGCAGCCAGAGGTGGCTGCCAGCAAATGCGTTGAGACTGGGGCTGAGTTTTAGGGAGGTCCTCTTGAGTCGACCCGATTTGCTGTAAGTACCATCTACAACCCTACAAGTACCCCTCTCCCCTGCAAAGCTTGGGAGACTGGAGGCTGGGACACTTTTCTTGTGTGTAACTTTTGGGACCAAACTAAAACTTTAAGGGTAGGATTAAAAAGCAGCAGTCCAGGTGAGGGGTTTCCATTGGGAGGAGTGCGTCTGCCAAGAGCAGGGCAGGTGCAGTGGTGGGATTCAGGCACTCGCCCTGATTGGAGTGAACTGTTTGTTAAGGGGCCCCCTCCTCTGGGAGAGAGAGTGATGGGGCTTTTAGTACCTGGGAGCCCAGGTCAAGGAGGAGAGATCTTGCAAGGTCCCTAGGCTCGCAACGCCAGTCCAGTACCCACAGGATCAAAGCAAAAGTACAAAAGACAAAAGGCACTTCACAGAGATAAAGAATTGAGCTAAACCAGGCCCCAACCAACTGGCAGGAAAGGGAGAGGAGCATCCCTTACCATCCTGAGCATCCCTTCCCACCCCTCTTGTCAGAATTAGGGCCATTCTGACAGGCAAATGTGGGACAGAGAGATCCATTTTAAAATATTCTCCATGCTTTTATTTTTCTGTTCCTGTTGCATTTTTGTGAGAAGTCAAGTGCTGTGATGACATGTGAAGGAAAAACTGCAGTTCAGATGGCTGCTCTACAAATTTAGCTTTCCTGAAGTTATCCCACCCCTCGCACAGCATTCTTGCTTAGGATTGCCTTCCTTGACTGCCTTTTTACTTCTGTTTTGTGGGGGTGGAGTTATTGGGTTTCAGAAAGCGAAAGTTTTACTTCCCTCTCCCCCACACCCCTCCCCCTTCCCTCGCCAGGCCCCCAGTATGATAATAGTGTAATTATTTCAGGGAGGTTATTAGCATTAAACTTAGACCTAGTTTTGGGGAAGCAGTGTAGGTAACCCTGTTAAGCGCTGTTAAACCCCACTGATTTTCATGGGAAGAACTAAAGTGTGATCTTTTACCTGGGAGTAAGCTCAGTTGCTGGCAATGGGGCTTGCTTCTGAGTAAACCCTCCTGATTCACCCATTCAAAGCGTTGCACGGTTGCTTCAAAGCAAAGCCAGCAACTACCACCAAGCTTACTCCCAAGTAACATGCACCTTGGAGCCAACCGTTTTTTCTAAACTAAAACCTCAGTATTCAGGTTAAATTGCCGTGTTGGCACTTTGCAATAAATACGTGAGTTTTGGGTTGCAGTTTGGGCACTTGGTCTCGAAAAGGTTCACCATCACTGCCATAGGTCATCTGCAACTTGACCACACTTAATGGGTTGGGAAGGTTCCTGGAGATTTGGGTGCAGAACCTGGAAAGGGTAGAGCTTGAGGAGGGGGTTCCACGGGGATGTGAGGTCATACCGTCCACACTCTAAGCTGCCACATCCACCAGGAGAACAGATATCTGGAGTTTGGAGATCAGTTGTTATTCCAAGAGAACTCCAGACCTCACCTGGAGGTTGGCAACCCTAGCCATAGGGAATGGAAATTAGGATGCCAGGAAAATCTTTATTCCAAAGTTCCAGAATCCTGAAGAATCCTTTCGCCAACTTCTCAAAAGGTTGTATGGTGATGGTTCATTTGGGGGACATCTTGTGTGAAACAGAACACTGGACTAGATGGACCATTGGTCTGATAAGCCATGGATGCTCTTACGTTCTCATATGTTCAAAGGATTATAATAACAATATCCATAGAAGATATTTGGAGCAGAAAAGACTTCACCATGTTTATGAATGAGACTAGTGTCAGGGGAAAAAACCCTTCATTTAGAGTTTTAAAGGGCTGATATTGTTCAGCTAAAGATAATATTACCAGCTGCTTCAGCCTAAAGACTTGACGGCTGCCACAGAATTTTTGAGCTCTCTTCTAAACAGGCCTACCCCTGAACTGCAGCAACACCAGAATTTAAATCAGAATCTGTCAGATCAGACTCTGAAACTGAAAGCAGCTGTACCAAAATCTGCAAAAAAGTTGTTGCTTTTGATCCACTGTACATTTGTCCATCTGTTGTTTTATTGTGTTGTTATCAAAATAAAAACACTCTGTATTCCACTACCATTAATCTAGTGAAAATTTAACATTATTAAATCAAGCTACCCTTGTAATTCTGTCCAATCCTGCAATATTACCTATTTGAGCCAAGAATGTGTGCATAAAGGTTAGGAAGTTTTTTAACACTTCAAATTCTGTTATGCAGTGGGGCCTTAATAACTAGCATTCTCCCATGTACATCTAGAAGGCCTGAAAATGACAAAACACATTTTGCAGTGTGACTCTCGTGGGAGGAATGCAAGCATAACAACACCCAGGATACTGATAAAATGGAACAAGTCAGAAAGCAATGACTAATGGGAGGACACAATATGAGAAATCCATTGCTTGGCATTTATTTATTAAAAGGCTTATAGGCAGATTTCACACAGGCACACCCCCAAAACAGTGTCCATCACAGTATGCAATATTATCACAAAAATAATAGAAAAGGATAAATTAGACATTTTCTGAAGCTCTACTCGATGTGATCAAGCTTATGAAGTAACAACAGAAGATAACAGGTGTGGAGCAAACCTAATGACTAGAGTAGGGTTTCCAGGCTTCCCCTATGGCAGAAGGCCTCCTGCTGGCAGCCCTTTGTACCCATTAGCAGCAGGAGAAAAGTTTACAAAGCTATGTCAAATACACCATAATGTCATTACCAGGGGGGAAAAAACCCTGGAAGTAATGGGCCTTTCCCCACTTCTCCTGCTGCCGCCGTCACTGCGCGCTGCTCTGAGCGCGCGGCATCCCTAGCGCGCGTCTGGGCATCCCCACAACCCCGCACTCTGGGCGGGGTCATCCAAAGGCGCTGTTTTCGCCAGCGCCAGGGATGCCGCATGCTGAGCGGGCGCAAGAGCAGCAGCATCGGGGCGGCTGTGCTGTTGCCGCCCCTGACGTGGGGAGTGCAGTGGGACCCCGCGCTACTTGCAGAGAGTAGCGCGTGGCTTAAGGTAAGTGGGGAAAGGGCCAATGTCAGGTTGCTCTAAGAATCGCTGGTTCACAGCAATTCCTAGAGCTACCTGACTTCACTTCTGATTTTTCCTGGAAGTGATGTATGGCACAAACTCTGCTATGTACCCCCCATGTCCCCACCCACAAAGTTCCTAGGAACAATCCTAGGCGGGAAGAATTTCCTCCAGTCCACTTAAGGCAGCCTTCCTTTGACTTTGGGATACTCCTTAGACCAGAGGAAGTCTTCTAGCTCTTCTTGATAAAGTAGTAGCATTCATGCCAAGATTGTCTGACCTTTTGAGTTTTTGCCACCTAATTAAGGCTTACCTGCTTTTCCAGACATTTCACTGATTTTGATTGATTTTGCTAAGGGGGGCAAAATTGTGTCCTCTCAACTGATAGGAATCTTGAGTCCTTCTTCATTACTCACTTTTTGTCGTCTTACTTTTTACAGTTTGAATGCAATTGACTGTTTCTGACTTTCTGAATTCTTATTTTACTATCATTTCTCTGAGGATTGCAAGAGCAGTAGAAAAAAATTAAAATGAAAATTATGATGTCTTAACTATCTGGAGGAAAATGTGAGGCACTTTAGATACCAAATCTGGCAAAGATACTGGGATGGTAGTTTTAACACATCAGTGGCACCAGGCAATGGATTTGCTATCACGTGAATGTGCTGCCATGTGCCAGTCCTTCATTAGCACAAGGCAGCACTGAGCTTCACTGTAAAACTGCTTCTGCTTGGAAAATAATTTGGGCAAGCAAAACATCTGTGAGGGAATATGGATCCCCCCCCACACACACACACACACATACACACCATCTCACTATTTAAACTGAGGTAAAATATGGCAAAACAGTGGGGTTGGGCTGCAGGTAGAGGGGGGGATATTACACATACATCAAAGGCCTCCGAGTTGTTACACATGTTTATGCTTTATGCCTGCCTTCGAAGCAATGTTATCGGGATCTCTTGATATACCCATCGTCTCCCTGTGTGAAACTTCTTTCTTGGTTCCCTTGGTGGATACAATACGGGGAAACTGAATACATTTCCAAACATAAATGTTTCATGACATACATAATGTACTCAACTTCAAAGTGAAACGAGAGAGAGGGAGAGCAGAAATATTTTGAGGTATGGAGGCTTCCCAGTATTATCTGGGGGTGGGGGGTCTTAAGTCAGACTACAGATTGATTGATCTCAGAGGATATGTGTACACAAAGTCAAAGGGGAATATGGTGGTTAGCAATAGCAATAAAAATCATATACATCTCTGTGTATCGTTAATAAGGATTAAAAGATTACTTCCACAGTTCAAGGTGGGAGGAATATCCATTTTCTCTGTGAACTAGGATTGCCTCTAGATGTATCTTCCATGTCACAAGTTCAGCATCATAGGAAAGGCCCACAGGATTTCATCCCAAGCTCTGTCATTTGTGTCCATGTTATTATTGGTCCGTGTGCGGTGTCATCCTTTGAGAAGAAAATGACAACAACAAATGCACTGCTTTATTATTTTAAGAGTGTGGGTTTCAGGGGTATGTGTGGAATGAATAAGAGCCCCTCCTTTGCAAACATTTTAGTATTTTGCTGTGAGTGCAAAATGTTTTTTTCCTGTTTGTTGAAATGCTAGCGACTAGCTATAAGTTCATTGTTTACAGCTCAATATGCCAGCCATTCATAAAATGTATAGTTCTGTTTGGAGTAGATGTTAGGACATCAATAAAGAATAATACATAGTTTAAAGTTTTCCTTGTCATATAGGTTCACTGGTTTTCATCCAGCTAGTGGTATCTTGGACCCCTGCTGTAAAAAAGTTCAAAGAAAAGTCCAGTTAACATAACAAAGCTGTCCTTGGAGATATCAGCAAAATGGGTGTTAGAATTCACACTTAAGGCCCTCCTGACAGACTTTCATAGACATCCTGTCACTCAGTGCATTTCTCCCATGGTATAATAATGCCAATATGCTTTGATCAGCAAGTGAAGAATGAGAAACATATATTTGTTTTGCTAAAACATCCCCCCTCCCCACCCAGCCTCCAGAATAAACACAAGGCATTTGGCCTTGTGGTGTTATTTGGCCTGGCCTGGGCTTCATTTTAATGTAAAATCTCCACCCAGGGGAGGTACCAAGGTGTGCCTTTTAGATCATGGGTTTTATGAAGGGAGATTCACATGTGCTAGTAAAAGGGTGGGTCTATTTGACCTCACTGATGATGCTGTAATGATGCTGATTTTATTACTCTGTAATCAGCATAAAACCTGGAAACCTTTTGTATTCTTCACTTCTATCTCAATGAAAACTGGTGGAGAAGCCACAATAAACAATTATTTTATTTCATCCTACCTCTTTCCTCTTAAGGCCTTCATTGGACCAGGGCTTTTGAGAACATAACTAATTGAAATTCCTAGAAACATCACTTGGAATGGTTATCATCTCTCCCATTTCAAAGACACGCAGTCCGGAAGCAGGAATGGGATGCCCCCTTTCCAACAAGAATCCAGACTATTTTGACAGTTAATCCAAACTACAGAGCTAGTTGGCAAAAAGACCCATGGGCATTTCTAGTGCACAAACTCCATAGATCTTGAAGCACAGTCTGAAATGAATGCACCAAAGAGTGAGGATTCCTCAAATCCAGAAAAAAAGGATAATTAACAGAGTTACCTTGAAGTGTACCCTGAAGTCATCTTCAAGTCCTTTGCCTCTTTCAGTTCTCCAGGTGGTCTCAAATCCTGTTGTGAGAGGGATGATGGCAAATGCACATAGCAGTGCATACAGCTAATAAAAAACACGGGACAAATTCACTCAATATAGATTTAGGTTCTCTGACTCAGATGGCCCGGACTAGCCCAATCCTGTCAGATCTTGGAAGCTCAGCAAGGTTGGCCCTGGTTAGTACTTCAGTGGTATACCACCAAGGAAGTCCCAGGCTACTAAGCAGAGGCAGGTAATGTCAAAACACCTCTGTTCATCTCTTGCCTTGAAAACCCTACTGGGTCACCATAGGTCAGGTGTGACTTGATGGCACTTTCCACCAGATAATACAAGATTGTAACATTTAATTCATTATTATTATTATTCATTATTATTATAAGGGGGGAAAGGTAGCTACAACTAGGACAAAAGAAGCCACTGGGAGCAGATGATGGGATGATGGGATGGATGAATTGGTATAGACCAGGGGTAGGGAACCTGCGGCTCTCCAGATGTTCAGGAACTACAATTCCCATCAGCCCCTACCAGCATGGCCAATTGGCCATGCTGGTAGGGGCTGACACAAGGGAGCTTAACCCATGACAAATTTCCTATTTATCTATCACTTCTACATTAAAAAATGGCATGTAACTGACAAGTATGGCATCACATATGGTGAATATACATGGCTATTTTACCACACAGTAAATGGACACATGCATTGTGTCTTGTCACCCAATCAATCATATACATGACAAAAAAAATCTTATATACATAGCATTTCTTGTTTGAAAAATCATATGTAACCCTTTTAGGTACTGCTGCATTAAATGAATGTATGCGTAGGTAGTGCTATGCTGTGTAGGAACCCCTATCTGGAGGTAGAGAAATAGCTATGTGAATATGATATCTATATCCTCATATGAGAAGCAGACTTAACCCACAGGCTCTTTGCTGAAGACAGGGGAATTATGTTGTAGTTTTTAAAAGATTCAGAATGTAGAATTACTAAGACAATCTGCAACTCCAACTGAGAACTTTGACCAGCATGCAGTTTTTCATACCTTCCAACTGAGAAAGTAATCAAATTAATCCAGACACCTAATTTGCTCCTTGGACTTTAATTGTGTGGCAACAATGAAGCTCCATCTGTGTCTCCTAGAGATCTCTACCCTTTCTTTCTATGCCAGAGATATCTTATCTATATATCGAGGACTGTGTAAGAATGAAAAAAACAATTCTCATCTGCTCATTCATAGGATGAATAAGAATATAACAACCATGGTGGTTACACTCAAGAATGCAAGCAAATGGCAACTCCTACAAACTATGGGCACCCATAGGTGCATGAAAGATTTGGATTTTGGTAAATCTTAGGAAGCACTGGAGAAAAACAATCAAATGGAGCAGATATCTTGACAGCTTTCACCTAGGTGTTTATTTTTACAACCTGTCTACTTGTCTGAGAAGACAAGATTCACTGGAAAATACGATAATGCTAGGAAAAGTTGAAAGCAGCAAGAAAAGACCCAACATGAGATGGACTGACTTAATCCAGGAAGCCCCAGCCCCAGTTGCAAGATCTGAGCAAGGCTCTTAACAAT
The DNA here is from genome assembly GCF_021028975.2 of Sphaerodactylus townsendi. Classification (NCBI taxonomy): domain Eukaryota; kingdom Metazoa; phylum Chordata; class Lepidosauria; order Squamata; family Sphaerodactylidae; genus Sphaerodactylus; species Sphaerodactylus townsendi. Next base: position 39,722,728 of record NC_059425.1, on the reverse strand, counting down.
AGGATGTTTTGGAGGGCATTAATTCACAGGGTCACCATAACTCAGAAGTTATTTGACAGCACTTAGCACACATCTACAAATCAGATCCCTTGAAACAACTGCAGGCATGCCAAAACTTTGAGAAAGGATCTCATTTTTTCCTGCCTTGTTTATAATCTCCACTTAAGACACTGTTAATAGATGGCACGAGATGCGTGCCTGAGGTAAGCCCCAATGCTTTGTTCAAAGCATTTGATTAATGTTATTCAAGGTGCAGAGCAAAGAAAACGAGCCTTTTATCTGTAGGGTGTCCTGCTGTTTCACCTTTGTTGTAGAAAAAGGTAACAGAGCTCTTGCACATATCCAAAGCAGGGAATGCGAATTCTTTTTACAGTACCTAGTTACACTTGACAGATCAAAGGATTCTGCCAAATGTTTATCATAACTCAAGAGCTCTACTAAGATACAAAACATAATTCCTTCCTAGAAAATACTTTCTATACCGTGGACAACATGCATGTTAGGAAAAGTTCAACAATCCTTCTGCAATTGGCTTTTGAAACATTCCACAGAGAATACAAAGAGACCAAATTGAATTTAAATATTTTTGTAAGTTTTTGGTGCATACATTCATACAGTGAGGCATAAAGAAGCAAACACACAGTTCCTAAGTGATATAAGCAGGGAGGAAAAATAGGTTTGGATGATAGATTGGGAAGGGAAGCAGCGGGGACTATACGTTACCTAAGTTCAGCTGAGAAGTTCTGGAAGAAGGCAGGGATTCCTATGCCAGCATGGAAATCCAAGCGAAGGACGATATCGTGTCTCAAAACTAACTTGACCAAGAGAGGTTCAGGCCAGTAATGAGCTGGAAGGAGCCAGTAATGAGCTGGAACGAGCCAGCGAGCTCGCTGGGAGCTGGCTAGCTAGCCAGCTAGCGCTAGAGTAGAGCGAGCAAGAACTTGGGGTGTGCTGTACTTTTATACTCCATAGCATAGGTAGGGGCGGGAGCTAGTAAGTTTCGTTTCCTGGATTTTCTGGGTTTCCATGCTGGGATTGCTGGGCTGAGCTGATTAGTAGCTCATCTATTGTTTTTCTAAGTACCAGGGTATTGTTTCTTGTTGTATCAGGAGAGCCTTGATGGGCTTATGCAGAGTGTCTTCTTGGAGTCTCTGCCCAGATATTTTAATTTGACTGAGGCTTTGAGTGAATCAGGGAAGGATCGATTGTTAGGGAGATGATTTCTAAAGACAGAGGAAATGCAAAACCTTGTAATGAGGTGTATCCTAGGTTCTTTGTAATACAACAACCTTGGCAGGGTGTGGTAATCAAGAAACAGTCCATGAGACTTCCAGCCTTAGTTATCTGGAATAACTCATTCAGTGATTTAATCTTGCAAACAGACCTTTTTGTCCTTTTGGTCTGCTCTTGGTTTGGACCTCTGCTACTCACACATAAATGCTGGCTTTTGCCAGTACATATTGCAGGAAAATAAAATCCATATTTTCAGAAGGCAGGGTATGAAGGGTAGGTCAACATTTGTGTATGATCAGAGGATTCCCAAGCAGTCTTTGAAGCCAGTTTGGTATAGTGTTTTGTTGGATTCCAACTGGAGAGACAGGGAGAACCATGGATTGGATTCAGCCAGCCTCTGAACTCAATAACAAATGAATCTACCTCCCACTGCACTGGACCAACAGTCCATCAAGGTCTGTCTTGTCCCACTCAGACAGGCAACAGCAGTCTGGGGTCTTGGATGGAGACCTTTCAAGCCGCCTGATCCTTTTAACCAAAGATGCTGGGGACTGAACCTAAGACCCTCTGAATTCAGAGCAGATGCTCTACCACTGAGCCATGGATCCTCCCCATAATGCCCAAATCCCCTCCTTACTACAGCCACATTGCACAGCTTTGGTTCATGGGCAGTCACAACGGACCCCTCCTTCCTTTTCCACCAGTAGAAAAACAGATTAAATCCAGTCCCACATATGCTGCCCTGCACTCTGTGGAAGTATAGGGGAATAAAACCAAGAAAGCACTGATCCCCTCCAGAACTGCTGCTACATCCCATGCCTTGAGCATTTTCCTCCATTTAGTACACAATCTTGTCTTGTCCTTTCCTTCTCAACTTGATTTTATCTTCTTAGGTACCTCTCTTTTATTTCCACTTAATCTCTTGCCTCTCTGATTCCATCTTCTGTTCTGTTTTTCTGACCTGGTTGTTTTGTTTTTCTCTCTGAAAATTATCCAGGCCATTAAATGTCTCTTTCCCTTTCACATACAGAGTATATGTTTTATTAGATGGATATTGCAAAAGGATGGATTTAACACTGCTTTAAGACACATTAGATTGTATGTAAAGATATATGTACATATCCAAAACCTTGCTACCCTATAACACGGTATCCAAGGCAACCTGCTATTCTGTGTGTGTGTGTGTGTGTGTGTGTGTGTGTGTGTGTGTGTGTGTGTGTGTGTGTGTGTGTGTGTGTGTGTGTGTGTGTGTGTGTGTGTGTGTGTGTGTGTGTGTGAGAGAGAGAGAGAGAGAGAGAGAGAGAGAGAGAGAGAGTATCACATACATATGCCAGCTTGTGTTTTGGAAAGGGAACTGTCTGAGCTTTCTTTTTTTTTAAAAAAAAGTAACCTTTGAGCATCATTTGAGAATCTCACAGAGCATGAAACCTGCTTATGCCTAAAGTTGATGAATTATTCATTCAGCTTCAAGTGAGAGAGATCAGATTTAATTACATTCCAAGGGGCAACTCTTATAGAATTAGAAAAGCCGGGGAGGGGGGTCTCCTTTGTCTAATATGGTTGTTTTAAACAATTGTGTACGTACAGGAAACATATCTATACATAGGCATGCTAGGACAGAAAATAAGTGTTAGTTCATAAGCCAAAACAGAGCCAGAACTGTTTTTTAAGGGGGGCAAAAATACCAAATGATCTCTTCCGTGTGTGTGTGTGTGTGTGTGTGTGTGTGTGTGTGTGTGTGTGTGTGTGTGTGTGTGTGTGTGTGTGTGTGTGTGTAAATCACTGTATATAATCAACAACTCCTTTAAATGACAGAATAAACGATGTTGACTTCAATGAACTGTTAAAATAATGTGCTTGTGTAATTATTCATTATCTATCTATAATGCTTGAATATTCTCTGAACTCCTCTGCATATAAAAACCCAACCCACGGAGAAAGTTTTTCAGCCTAGTTTATTCCCAGACATTTTTAAAAATGCAGCACACATAATTTTAACATGGGAAACATGAAACACACCTCACATGTTTGAAATGGGAAACACCAAACACGTCTAATAAATTCCAGCCCAAGAAAAGCTTTATCTGGTAATGCTGCTGCTAGAAGCTAAAATGACTAAACTGAAGCTATTATAGTTTGGTCACTGGAAAAGACAATAATGCTAGGAAACATTGAAGCCATCAGGAAAAGTGGAACACTCACGGTGACATGAATTGACATGATAAAGGAAGCCACAGTTCTAAGTTTGCGTGACCTGAGCAAGGCTGTTAACAAGGGAATGTTTGGGAGGTAATTCATTCATAAGTCAGAGGTGACTTGGTGGCACATAATGCATGTGAACAGGCTCTCCGTTCTCGCCCCAAGGTGTAAAATCAGGCTCTTTGGGGAAGCCCAAGCCTATCAGATGAGAAGGCAGGTCTATTCATGGCCTTCAGCAAAGCGATCTCTGCTGAGGCCTTGCAGCACCAACTAGCAGTAGCCTAAACAGAGGGATGTGGTGGATTCATTGCAGAACTAGCCATCACTGCTGGGTAACTGAACCTAGCCCACCTCCTAGCAGCAGCCTAACTGGGGAGATGGTGCGCGTACACTACAGAAGGAGCCTTCTCTTCCAATTGATTCTCTCCCACCTCCTAGATAAGTAGGGCACACCTGCTGCAGAATGAGCCATCTCTGCTGGGCAATTGAGTCTCTCCCATTTCCTAGAAGCAGCCTAATCAGGGGTCGCACGCACTGAGAACAAGCCATCTCTTCCAGTAAAGTGAGCCTCCCCCACACCCTGCCACCACCTCATCTCTGCCTGTTGCCAGGGGCGTCTGTCCCTCTGGATCTCCTAGATCTGAGCCTGAGATAAACAGAGGGACATAATTTTTTAAAAAAACATGTTGATGCCTTGGTGAAAGAACTGTCTGCTTAAAGGATGCTTTGATGTGAAATCAGATGAGAAGATTGCCTCATGAGCAGAAAGGGGGAAACTTCACGTAACAGCCCTAGCAAAATATGGCCAAGAGAAGGAGTGTTGGATAGCTATAAAGTGCATTTACTTTGTTTTCTTAAATGTCTTAGTCATCTTTTCTAGGAATAGTCCTAAGCAACCTACGTTAAAAATGTTGCAGGAGAAATCACAGCTCAAAAGCAGTGCAAAGCTTGAAGATCTCAGGTTCAGTCCCTGGCGTGAAAGGATCTCAGATAAATGGTTCTGGGCAAGGCCTTTTCTGCCTTAACCTGAGACCTTCAGCCAGTTGGAAAAGACATTGACAGATGCTGCTGCTTTATTCCAGATCAGACCATTGGTCCAGCTAGTTCAGTACAGTCAACTCTGCCTGGTAACAGCTCTAATGAGTCTAAAGCATAGAAACTCTGAGACTCTTTCCTTGCAGTTCCTAGGGACATAACTCAGGACTGTCTCCATATAAATCACATGCTGCACCACCGAACCATAGACCATGTCTGAGAGTACAGGGATTATCCATTTAAGCCTCACAGCCACCTTGGGAAATGTGTGTGGCTGTGTAGGGATTTCCATTATGATTTATGTAGTGACATCCATGTGTATTGACTGATAGATTTAAATAGTCTGATTTTAACTTAAAAAAAAGGCCAAAAGTGGGATTCATTACTGAATCATACAAGCAAAGTCAGAGTTGTTCAGCCCCTAATGAGATGACAACCTAAATAAAACATCACGATGGGGAAAAACAAATAAAACAGTTGTCCAATCTGCAGGTTTAAAGAGAGGTGGAGAGGAAGGTAAGGTAATTGTAAGCCACTTTGAGATTCCTTTCAATTGAGAAAAGCAGGGTATAAATCCAAACTCTTTTTCTGCTACTTACATAGTATTTGTTTAAGGATGAAGTGGGCATTCTCAACAGCATGATGGACAGGAAATACATAATTAGGGCACAAGTAGTTCTGCATTACTTAATATAGACCAGGGGGAATGGTGTCTTTTAAGGTAAAATTTCCCAGGCCAGCCAAGTCTAAAATCATTCCTTGTATTCTTTCAAAATTCAGAATGTCATAATTATATTCTCTCTACATACATATATACATGGACAATTTAATCATCCATTTCCTAACAGCAGGGAAGATAAAGAAATGTCGCTACCATACAGAGTTGCAATATTCTCCCTAAATTAATTACTCTTTTTTTTAAAAGCAACATCTTTCAGTGTGTTTCAAACAGCTATAGCTTGGCAGAAAAAAAAAGGATTATTGTTCTTCTCCCTTGATGTTTCCATTAGCAATAGCATGTCAACTGGCTCCCTCTGGTGGTTGTTCAGTGAATTTCCTTAGCCTGTATCAGTTTTCATGATTTATAAGGCTGTGCCTTTATTCGTACTTCATTGATCCATGCAGTGCTAAATAATAGTCTTAACTGGCTCCATATTTATTAATTAAATGGAGGGAGTGACACAATTCTCACTCCACGTTTAAAAATCAAACCAAAGATTATCACCGCCTCCAAAAACCAGAGCAAACCCATTTATATTCCAGTCTGACAGCTACCCCATGCTATAAATTAAAGACCAGTCTAGATAAATCAGAATTTCAAGCTTAATAAGAGATTTGGTATTCTGTAAAAGTGTTATTTTTAGGATTGATTCAAGTAAATACTATCTCGTTAATTTGGTGGTTGCTTATATGTGCGCATGAGCCACTGCATATGTATCTTCTAGATCTCTTCACGTCATCTCCAACAGAGTCTGTTCAGAAATTCCATTTAGGGACAAGGTACTGGGCATGCTTAAGTTATTACAACCATGAACCATTTTTAAGAGGCCCCTGGAAACACAAGACACTACTGGTGGGGTGGCTGGAGTTTTGGATCAGAATCTGGGAAACCCGGGTTGAGGACTGCCAATCTCCAAAGGGGACCTAGAGCTCTCCTGGGATTTCCTTGCTGAGGTCTCCTCCAAACTGCACTCTCTTTGCGCTCCATCTCCAAATCTCCATGAATTTTCCAGTCTAGAGTTGACATCTACTTTGAAACCCCACTCTGCAATGACAGAAGAAAGTTCACTAACAACCTGTATTTAAACTAGCTGGCTTCCCTTTACCTTTCCCCTATCTTTTCTTATTAATGATTGTATGAGTGGTATGTCATGGGAGGCTATAGTTACATTCGATATGTTTATTCCACCTTGGTTGATGTTGTGGTGTTGTGGTGCAAATGAGATATTGATCTGCTATTTTATTGTTCTGGATTATCCTATAGTCTTCCAGATCATATTATGGTTTTTATTCAATTCAATGTGGTTTTATTCAGTAAGTTGCTCTGAGCCTGTCAGGGGAAGGACAACCTACAAATCAAATCAAATCAAATCAACATAGTTCACTTTCCAATTTAGCTTACTGAAAAATGCACAACTGCTCCCAAATCAAGCAGAAATAGGACTGATAAGAAAAACCACACAGTACAACTTCCCAAAAAATGTGGCAGCTATAGACAATGTGTGTTTGACTTTAGTCACAAGAACCTGTGGTAAGATGTATCTAGGGCTGTCAGATCTCCTGCTGTGGAAATTAGTAGTGGAGGGGAGGGAATGAGGGGGAAAGCACATGGTGTTTGATGCCATGACATCACTTCCAGTGTGACATGCAGAAGTAATATCATCACATCAGCATGGCACACTAGGACTCTGGCGATCTAGGAACACCACATCAAAATGATGACATCACTTCTGGAGTCACACAGGAAGTGATGTAGTGGCACTAAACCGTTGATAGTATACAAGTCCCTGCCCCATTCCTCTCTTGCAAATTGCCAGCTTTCTGCAATTTTGTCACCCAAATACATTAAAGCAGTTGTGCCAGATGATAGACTAGGACTCATTAGTGCCTAGCATTTTATCCACTGATGTGCTTCCTAACTTTTCTGCACTTCACTGGTATAAAAGGTGCTTCCAAACACAGCAAGCATTATCCCTGTGGCTGTAGGGCAGTGGTGGTGAACCAATTGGCCATGCTGGCAGGGGCTGCTGGGAATTGTAGTCCATGAACATCTGGAGTGCCATAGGTTCACCACCACGGCTGTAGGGAAAACCCATTTGGAAAAGGCTCTCTTCATTATAGGGCAGTGGTGGAGAACCTTTGGCACTCCAGATTTTATGGACTACAATTCCCATAAGCCCCTGCCAGCATGGTCAATTGGCCGTGCTGGCAGAGGCTGATGGGAATTGTAGTCCATAACATCTGGAGTGCCAAAGGTTCGCCACCACGGTTATAGGGAGATGTTTGGTATGGAACAGTTTGTTGAAATTCCCATTGTGTCACAATTTTACCCAGCCCTTATGGCAGATATTTTGTGATTGGCCCCATTCCCATGGCAGCCATTTGTTGTGTGACCACACCCTTTTCTCAAAATTCCAAAAGAGCCCACAGGTTCAACGAGATAGAAGACGTCTACATAAGTGAATGGCTACACTCTTGGCCTATGCTTTTACTTCTTCTCGGACGAATGTCCATTCTGTCAGGTTGGGTTTAGTATCTGTGCTTCAGAAACAGACTGTGTTTAGTCCAAAATGAATCTTGACAGGGCAGATCTCATGTTACTGCTTGTACACAATATCCTGAAGGCCTTGAGTGCCAGTGCAGCATCATGGTATACTTTGCAATGCTTATCAGTAGCAGCAGGAAAGATTGGAAAGGTTACCAGGAGCAGCAGTGGCATAGGAAGAGCTCGTGTATCTAATCTGGAGGAACCGGGTTTGATTCCCAGCTCTGCCGCCTGAGCTGTGGAGGCTTATCTGGGGAATTCAGATTAGCCTGTACACTCCCACACACGCCAGCTGGGTGACCTTGGGCTAGTCACAGCTTCTCGGAGCTCTCTCAGCCCCACCTTGTGTTTGTTGTGAGGGGGGAAGGGCAAGGAGATTGTAAGCCCCTTTGAGTCTCCTGCAGGAGAGAAAGGGGGGATATAAATCCAAACTCTTCTTCTTCTTCTTCTTCTTCTTCTTCTTCTTCTTCTTCTTCTTCTTCTTCTTCTTCTTCTTCTTCTACTCATGGCATAAAAGTCACAGCAATCTCAAAGCCCCAAGAACCCCCTTACAGGTATATGCAACGTTAATCTATGTCCTGTGGATAATTTCATGGTTGAATTATGGTGTGATCAACCTATCCCTGCTATGCAACCAAGACAGCAGATGCAGTATAGTGGGTAGAATGCTGGGCTTGGGCTGGGAAGACCCAAATATATACTTGAACATGTGAAGCTGCCTTACACTGAATCAAACCATTGATCTATCAAAGTAAATACTGGCCCTTTCCACACAAATATCCTAAAACATTTATAAAATGTTTGTAAAACGTTTTCAATCCCCCCCTTTTGTTTGCACTCACCCCCTTGAAATGATTCCCAGCCAGCAGTACATGATTTTTCCTTTTTAAAAAAAGTTCTGGGTTGCATCGATGCTTCAAAGGTTCACAGCCTCGTGCTGCATTCTATACTCCTCATATACTCAGTGCTCCAAAGATTGCCCCTTCCCCAAAAATAAAAGAACCAACAGGGAAATGTTGAAATTAACTGGTGACGGGGAACTGGGTGAGTTCAGAAAATGGGACTGAGGAGGAAGTTCAGGGAAGCAGAGAAGCATGGGAAACACAGACAATAGATTGCACATCAACTGAAGACGTTTTCAAAACATTTCAGCCAGAGACTCGTTTTAAAAAGGGATTTGTTTAAAACGTTTTGAGGCTGGAAATAAAATGTTTGGGGGTAAAAACAGTGTGGACCTCCATGGAGGAAATGTTTTCCTTCCTGCCTCAAAACGTTTTAAATGAATTGTGTGGAAAAGCCCACTGTCTAGTTAGACCAGTAGCTGTTCTCCAGGGTCTCAAATTGAGATAGGATTGTCCATCTTGAGGAGGGGGTTGGAGTTCTCTTGGAATTAAAACAGCTCTCCAACCTACAAGGATCAGTTCTATCAGAGAAAATGGTCACTTTGGAAAGCAGATTCTATGGAATCCCACCCCTGCTAAGACCCTTCTCCTCCCCCAAACTCTGCCCTCCCCTGCCTCCTCCCCCATATTTCCAGGCATTTCCCAACTTGTAGTTTGCAACGATGAGTCAAGATCCTACTACCTGACCCCTTTTAAATTGGAAATGCCAGGGATTGGGGCCCTCTGCTCACAAAGCAGATTCTCTACCACGGAGCCACAGCCGCCCCCACAACTGCTTTAATATCCCTATTCATCCATAAAGTCTGCTGGGCCAGTCACTTCCTCCTCAGAGGGGGGGGTCGGATCACAAAACACCATCCCCCTCTTCTTGGGAGAAAGAGTGGAATAAGAATGTAATATAAATAGATGTATAAATAAATATCCTTCTGTTTATGTGTTTCTCTGCTTCTGTGACAAAAATGAGACCCGGGAAGTATGTGACAGTAACAAATGGCTTGAAAAGATTACACTGTTTGTAAGCAATACTGATTTTAAGGTTAATTACGCTATTAATTTTCAGTCATTTCCCAACAGGCTTTCAATAATATTACCACCGCGATAGCTGCTGTCAGCTAGCTTCAGCCTCTCTTCTTCCCGCTATAAAACAACACTGAGCTGTATATCTTCCATGAGAGTGCAGCATTAATATGGTGGATGTAGAGACAAGCAGAGACCTTTATTGACTCAAAATAAATAGCTTGTGAAAGTTATTCCCTGGTCAAATGTTGAACATTTCTCGGCTGCAAGAATGCAGTTTAGCTGTCCCACAGTCTGGCACATGAAGTGGATTTATCGTCAGTCAATAAGAAGCTCGGCTTCCACCATAAAGTATGAAAACAAATACTCACTTGACCGATAATAATTTCCTCAAATGCAAAACATCTGTACTTCATAAAGAAGATAAGCCAATAGGAAAACATTATTCCTTCAGTCCTTTTCAGCACCAAGTCCTTCAAAGAGCTCCACAGCTGCAGCTCACAATATTTTTCTGCCTCCATTTTGCAACACATCCTTTTTTATATATATAAATTTTTTATTGTATAGAGTATTTATACATTTGTTACATTTAGTATTTTTCTTTCATCTATACATTTTTTCCATTTTCACCCCCCTCCCCCCTTCTCTTTGTTGATTTTTTCATGCAAGCAGCAGGAGGTTCATTCTTCTCATTCTCTTGTTCCATGGCTCTTCGTTAAATCCAGCATCTTCAATCCATTCTTTCATTTCGCAACACATCCTGACCTACGACCTTTGTTTGTCTAGCTGCCTAAGAGCTTCTCCCTCTATTAAATGGCTCCTCTCTCTTTCTCCATTGCTGTCATATACACTTACACCTCCCTTGCAGAACACATGTGGAGTAGCACCTCACTCTCTCCCATCCTTCTCCAAGAAGCCTCTGGCTTAGTCCTTGTCGTTGGCTGAAGTGGAACACACTGTAAGTTCCCAGACCCCCTCCTGGCTATAGGTTCCCATAAGTGGCACAGGGAATAGGAACTGAAATCAGAACAAGACACTATTCCACACTAACGTATTCTGTTGCCAAGTTTGCCTGGATATCAAGTAAAATCAGGAAGGCCCAACAGAGCACTACTGGCTCTGCCAGCTAATCCTTATTACTAATTATTATTAGACTGACCTTCCACTCATTATCTTGAGCTGATGTTCTGAGTTCCTGAGGTCTATTATCTGTATTTTGTTAACTGTTTTAATCTGTATATTTGTAATATCTGTAAATTTTATGATTTTAATTCTTTTGGATCTTGCTGGTCAATGACCGTAAATAAATTATGTATGTATGTACACTATTCCACAATGCTACTTTTGTTGGATGCCCTCCTCTGCAAGACTGGCAACAATTACCCATCCCTGAATCTCTATCCTGCTCTCCTTTTTCTTTTGGTTAGCTCTTGTATGCTTTGTTTCTGTATGTTCAGTGCTTAAAAATATATTCCTTGTTTTTCATTATTTTATTAATAAAACCTAATTGTTAATTTTACAACTGCCTGCTCATTGAAGAGATTTCATCTCTGAATTACTCTTGTAGACAAAGGTTACTGATCTCAATTACCCTCTCTCTCCCACTAAGATCTGTCTCCAAAAGCTATTTCCCCCAAGTAAAAGTGGAGACAACCTACTTTGGGTAACCCCACATGTAAACCCATTTGTGAATCCCTTTGCTCACATGAATCCTTTTTGAATCCTTACATCTCCCTCCTTCTCTGATCTCTCCCACTGTTTAAATTTCAGTAAGACGACTTTGGAGTGCTAGCAAAATTAAAAAGTGTGGCTAGCAAAGTAACCTTGCCACATATTGGGATTTCACAGGAAGGCTGAGAGAGGCAGAAGGAAGGCCAGGACATAACTACAGCATCAGCCACTACTACTTCCAGGCAGATTATGCACAAGGTATCTGGTGTGTAATGGGGCGAATGTCCATTGCAGCCAGATTTCTTCTATGGATGTATTTCCTCAAGCTCCGTTTTCACTTTCCATTCTACCCACAGCAAGCGACACCACTTTTAGCACAACTTTTAATTTGCTTCGTGGCCAGAGCAGGCAGGTTTGTCAGTGAGCACAGCTTTTTCCCAGACATCTTTCCTCTGCCCACAGTCAGCCTACTCAGCTCCACCCTTCCCACTCCCTCGCACTGCTGTCCATGCCTTCCCTCTCCCACCCACTTCCATGTTGCCGGGTCCTTCCTGCTTCTCTAAATGCTAATATCAAGATATTGATATTGTGATATAATAATTACAGAGAGCTGACTTTTGCAAGGAACAGTACAAGCAGGGTCTCTTTTTGGCTCCATCACATCTCCCCTTCTCTACTTTCATCCTCCCTGGTGATCAGGAGGACTATTTAAAACTTTATTTCAAACAAGCCTCTGCTTCTCCAGCAGCAGCAGCAAGACTAGAGTGTGTGTGTGTGTTGTGTGTGTGTGTGTGTGAAGGGGAAGAAAAGGGAGGGAGATCTAGCACATGATCCCCTTCTTCAACGGCATGTGGTCCAGGGAATTGCTTTGCCCCTTTCATTTGGGGGAGAATCATTTTTGAGATGGACCAGAAGAATATCGACATAACTGCAATCACAGGTGTATTGATAAAACTGCAATTTAAAGGGCTTTAACAAAGCCTTTTATCTTGCAACTACAGATGTGATGAGATCTGTGTCTTTAAGAAATAGTTGATGGGTGGGGTTAAGAGAACCAGGAAAAGGAGAGGCCTGTTGAGACTTCAGCAAGCAACTGTGAGGCAGGCAAAAACTAGCTCTTTGCATGTAAACAGAGAAGCACGAGGACACTATACCACAGACCCACTGCACAGCTAAGAGCTCCAAGGTAAGCATCCCATGCGTAATAGGCCCTAGTCTCCTGTAAGGAAAAATACCCTTCTGAGCAGTGGGAGAGGCACTTTGTGACTAGCGTGGATGCCTTAAAAGGAGCTGCACAGCATTCAGAAGAGGATGCTGCTTCATATTTCTATGGGCTGTGGAAGAGAAGTGGGAGGAGGGAAAAGGTGAGTGAGAACGCAGCCCCCTCTTCAATCTAAGGTCTTGCAGGCCCCTCATGGTGATTGAGGCTAATGATGGAGGGTCTGGATAGACACCTCCAGTCCCCATCGATGCCAATCTATCCTACAGCATTCAAAAATCCAGGCTGCAAGAAGAGAAGCTGGGGAAGGTCAGGAGAAAGCATTAAGCCCTCAAGTAGAGTTTGTTTTGTTTACTTAGAGGTGGCCCATTTCAATGAACATCAATGTATGGGGGAGGCTGTTTGACCCACATGGATATTGGAAAAGCAGTGGAACCTTTCCTGTGCTGGGTTTGCGCCAAAGGATTTTGACTCCTCCTTCGATGAACTAGACATTGTTACCAGTGTTCAGATTTGATCATCCAGAGTGGCTGGCAAAGCCTCATATTTCTTTCACCAGTTCCACAGCCCTTATTGCATAGAGATTTCAGTAAAACCAGGCAAGCCGCTCCAGAACTAGCAAAGCTCTGTGACTCATGTGATAACCAAAATAATAGCTACTAATGACAACCAATTGGCAACATAGATCTGACCTTGTAGGCCAGGTACTGAAGGAGAACCTTATATTCAGTTTGTTTCTAAAACACAGCAAACCGAGGTCTCGCTGCAGCATTTTGTGGATGTCAGATGATGGAAACCTCTGTGCATCATACATAGTTTATTGTGCATGTGTTTGCAAAACAGGCTGGCTGGCTACTGAAAGCAGAAGGGAGGGTTTTCTGGCTTTCAATTTTTTGAAAATCAAAATGGGGGTGTCCTTGGTTTGCCAGAATTTGAGACCTGTTGGTAGTGCCAGCATGTTAAGGATTCAAAGCCCTGAAAATACATGATTGCAGGAGTCATTACAAGAACTCTGTAAAGGCAGGACCAGTATTGTGATGTCTATATTGCAGATGAGGCTGGGGGGATAAGGTTAGGAGAGAACAGGACTTACCTCTGACCATCTATTTCATGACCAAAACAGTACAGGGAGGTAAGGGGGAATAATAAGAAAAAGAACTTACTCGGATTACTTGCCATCTGTTTATTTTATGTATAGTATCAATCAATCAATGATTTATTTACGGTCATTGACCAGCAAGGTACAAAAGAATCAAAATCACAAAAATTGCAGAAATATGTATAGTATTTATATTGTGTTTTAAGGTGAAGAGTTTGTATTGTTTTTAGCGTGTAACCTGCCCTGAGCCCTTTGGCGATAGGGCGGGATAGAAATGTGATAAAAATAAATAAATAAACAGGCATCTGCAACACATCTCTACATCTTCATGCTTTGCCATCTGTGGAAAATACCAAAAAAAAGAAGCTTTTCCTAATTAAAACAAAAATTAATTACTAGTAATGATGGGACAATCCAGACATGATGCCAGTATGATAGAACAGAGTTATTCTGACCTGAGGCACTTCAGGAACTGGATCTCATGAAGGAAAGCAGAAGTCAAGCAAGCAGTTGTGTTTCTCTGAAGCCATTGCTCCAATCCACAAAACACCACACAGAATTACTCAATGATGTTATTGACAGTTCAGCATGATTTACCCTGGTGGATACATCATTGAATATCTGGAGATGCACTGGAAAGATGGTTACAGATTTTCCTCCTGGTTTCTGTCTCTGGGATCTCACTTCAGTATGCCCAAGGGACAGAAGCATTGTCCACACTTCCAAGTTCAGGGCAGTATATCTTGTTTCTACTATCCTGCATTTTATTCTTCAAACTCATGGACTAGTCAAGATGACAGAGAATAGTTATCCCAAAGGCATTAACCATTATGGCTGAGTGGGCAATCCAAGTCTCTCTGTACCAAACCCAAAACTATTGATTTAGCACATTTATATTCTCCCTTCTCCAGATGTCTGCTCAGAGTTCAAATTACTGTCCATATCTGCTCCTCTGCCATAGTTGTAATCCGAATTGCTTCCCCACAGGAAGAAACAGAGGGCCTTTCCCCACTTACCTTAAGCCCCGCGCTACTCCAGGAGAGTAGCGTGGGGTCCCTCGGCACTCCCCACTGAGAGGGGCGGCGACAGCGTAGCCGCCCCGAAGCTGCTGCTGTCGCTCCCCTCAGCGCGCAGCATCCCAGGCGCTCGTCTTAACGGCGCCTTTTGATGGCCCCGCACGGAGCGCGGGGTCGTGGGGACGGCCAGGCACGCACCTGGGATGCTGCGGGCTGAGAGCAGCGCGCGGCATAGAGGGGAACGACGAGAGTGGGGAAAGGCCCATTGATACTCATACAGTAACCAGTGGTTTTCCAAGATACAGAATCTGGCCTTCTTTCTATTCCTACTCCTGATATACTAAGAGGAGATGTCAATTGGACTGCATTAAAGAATTAAGGTAACTGTAGTAATATCTCAATTAATGTTTGGATCAGTTAGGCTTGCAAATGTTAAGGAATTTGTGGACGTATTTGTGAAATGTGGACACATTTGTGAAGAACTGGTCTTTCTTTAGGAATGATAAATGGCAATATGTATTCCTATAAACTATTTTTCTTATTTGGAACATTGGATTACTATGAGAAAAAACATTTAAAAGCTGTAAACCATGTGAAGATGTTTAGCCTATTAATGAGCAATGATAGACCATTTCGTGCAGAAATCCCTTCCACACAAAACCAGGACCAAAGAAAATAGGGAAGCAGAGAGAATGGCTTCCACTGGAAGAAGCAGAGGTCTCTGCAACCCCTACCTCAAGTTTGCAGTCAAGCTCTAAGGACATCCCTGCTGGATCAGACCACAAATCCATCTAGGCCAGCATCCTGTTGCCCAGAGTACCAACCTGATGCCTTCAAGAAACCTGCAAGAAGCACGAGAAAGCAACAGTATTCTCACACATGTCAGGGGGAACTGATGGAAATCAGCTCAATCTTCTACTTGAGTACTGGTGCCTTTAAAAAAAAAAGACTGGTTTTACCTGTTCCAAACTACTTAGCTATTGCTTTGTTCATGTAAGGGGTGGGGGGAAGATGACACCCTGCAAGATTGACATTGGTTTATTTATGTTCAGTAGCATCATTTATAACCTTGCATTTAAAAACCAGGAGAGGGGGGGGGGGCTGCTTATCTTTCCAAAGGAAGTGGAGGAAATAATGGCTTGGATCATGCCAACAATTATAACACATGAAGATTTCTGTCAGCAGAGACTGATGACCTCATTGCCTTTCTCCTATTGCAGCCCAAAATGCCCCCCTCCGAAATTCTGCTACTGGGGAACAGGGGATCCCTAAAGAACAGCACGGGGGGAGTTAAAGGTCTGAAATGAAAGGAAATAATTGAAATCCCCCCCCCCCTTCTGACCACAGAAATGTTATATGGGATCGAACCCACTGAAACTACTTGTAGACAAACTGATTGACACCACGAAGAGAGATTAATTAAACAAATATTCGGCTTCAGCCAGCTCGACATGTTTGCTGACCTTGTACACCAGAGAGAAGAGACATTTTCTGATCAGAATCAAGCCTAACCTTTCCATTATTAAAAACTGGTATTTCATTCTCCTGGGGTTATAGTCAGAAACTGATTACCACATACTGTATCTGAACTCTTCTCTCCCTCCTCCCTTCCCTCCTGGCAGGTGGTTCGAAGTTTTGCCATTGCCAGAGATAATTGGATGACCTTTATATCTGGTGCAGGATCAAGGAGAGTCATAAGATTATTTATCTTTTTTAAAAAAATAATAATAACAGCACACAGACTTCAGGGGCCTGACATAAAATGCCCAGTTGTACAGGTGTTTCTTGCATATCATTTGAAATGGAGTGCTTTGCATGCAAGAGATCCCAAGTGCATTCCCTGGTATTTCTTTTCAAAGATCATAGGAAGCAGATGCTGGGAAAGAGACTGTTCTTTTTCAGGAGGGTGAGACTATGACTCAGTGATAGACCACGTGCTTGACATACAGAAGGTCCCAGGTTCAATCCCTGGCATCTCCAATTAAAAGGATTGAGCAGTAGACAATGTGGAAAGCCTCTGCCTAACACACTGGAGACCCACTGCCAGTCTGAATCGATGATATTAATCTTGACAAACCAGGAATTTGACTCAGATGATGGTACTCAGATGACTTATTTAAAATTGTGCTTTCAGACATGCTGAATAATGCACTTGCAATCCACTTTTCAAAGGTTTCTTATTGTTTGAAATGGCAAAATCCATTTGCTAATGATTACGGAAGTAGATTGAAAGTATGTTATTCAGCCTGCGTGAAAGGGCATATCATATAAGGAGCTTCACATGAAGATATAACCTACCTGTTTTTATCCATTAGAAATGTTGTTTTGATGATGGCTGCGTGCTGCCCTGAGCTCGACTTCAATCAGAAAAGGTAAGATACAAATTGAATAAATAATAATAATACCCCTCATGGACACTATCTTGGGGAAGGGGCTTGCATGCTTTGATGACATTGAGAACTATTCTGGAGGTATACTACCAAAAGGGGATCCCAAGCCAGACAGATCTCAACCTAGAAACCAGACTAAGAGTGTCCTCCAACCCATACAATATGGTGATACAAATGAAAAATAATTCCATGCTGCATTGGTTGTCACATGGGTTAACAAGGGTTGCATCACATGTTGGGGTGTTGACAAGTGGACTTCAAGTGGACCAACCATCCAAAAGAAAGAAGTATGATGCACAAGAAAATTGAGCCATCATGGTTTGTTACTACAACTCAGAGCCAAAAAAAGAGGATACTTGACGCAAATGTACAAACTATGGAAACAGCAATACCCTGATTCAAATGTCACTGACAGATCAAACTGGCAGATCAAAGGAGATGCATCATACAGAATGAATCTAGAAAATAAAATTGGAATAAATCCAGAAAAATTGTGAAAAGAAATCAACTACAACACCAAAAGTAAGAACAATACATACTCCAGAAACATCAGGAGAAATAATTGTAGAACTGCCAAATGAAAATGCCAGAACAGGAGAGGGAATAGTGCAACCATCAGAGAAAGTCCCCATGGAAAAAATGAATGGACTGACAAAGACAAAAAGAACTAAGGGAAAAGATCATCCAATAAGCGCAATCAAATGAGGAAAGACAGCAGCTGCCAGCATTGAAAATGGTGCCCAAAAAACAAATGGCACCCATAATGAGGAATGTAAACAAGGCACTGATGACAATTGAAACAACTTGCATCAAACAAACCAATCAGTTCATGTACAGTGTGGCTGTAGTGGTCAAAGGAGAACTGGGCATTGAAATACCTAAACTCAAGATAAATCAACCATCAAAACCAAAGTGGAAAATTTGCCTGGAACAGAAGATCAAAAAACTGAGATCAAATGCCAGTAACCTGAAAAATATAAAGGAACAAAGATTAAAGAATGGCAAGATCAGTAGAGAACTAGTTAGAAGGTACTGGCTAGAACAAGCACAGGGAAATTCAGAAAGAAATAGAAAAGTTTTTTGAATTAAATGAAAATAGTGCGAAAGACCTAGCGATCGTCTGGGACGCCAGTAAAGCCTATGTTAGGGGCCTAATTATCCAACAGAATAAGAGTATTATAAAGAAGCAGAAGAAGGAACATCAATTAACCAAACTATTAGAGAAAACAGAACAAGAATTAAGGCAGAGACCTGGCAATAAGAAAATACTTAGAAGAACTGATAGAATAAAATCTCAATTAGGAGAAGTGGCAATAGATGAGATGACAAAAAAAGTTAAGGTATTTAAAGCAAAAAGATTTTGAATGGACTAATAAGCCAGGTAGGTGGTTATCTAACTAACTTAGGAAAGAAAGAGATAAGAATGTGATTAAAGTAGTTAAATATAAAATACTAAAATTATCGAGATTGATAAAAAATTATTGGAGAAATTGAATGAACCTGTCACAAAAGTAAAAATACAAGAGGCGATAAAAGGCTTAAAGAAAGATAAGTCACCTGGTCCAGATGGCCTATCTGAAAAATATTATAAAACTTTCACCGACATATCAATATCAAAACTTGAAAAAAATCTATTATGTTATAAAAGCTAGAAGTTTCCCAGATTCTTGGAAAGAATCAATGATAACCTTAATCCCTAAGGAAGAAAATACCACTTTAGAACCTAAGACCAACATCCCTACTTAAATTGGATTATAAATTGTTCGCAAATATTTTGAACACAAGGTTGAAAGAATATGTGTTGCGATCGGTTAATGAAAACCAAATAAGCTTTTTACAAGGCAGGTCATCCAAAGATAATATAAGAACAGTGATTAATATTATCGAACTAGCAGAAAAATATCCAAATATTAACTTAGCGTTAGTTTTCTTAGATGCCCAAAAGGCATCTAAGAGAGGAATCATAGGTCCCTTTCTTGAAGCAATTACAGCAATATATTCCAATCAGAGAGCATCCCTAAAAATTAACAATTGTATTACAAAACCATTTAATATAATGAAAGGTACGAGGCAGGGTTGTCCATTGTCTCCTCTGTTATTTATATTGTATTTGGGTACCTTCCTCAAGAATGTTGAAGATGAGAAAAAGTGGAAGAGTCTTAAAATTAATGATCAGATTTACAAATATATAGCCTTTGCTGATGATCTAGTTCTGATGTTAGAAGATTCAGGTGATACTGCCCACATAGCTATTCAACACTTAAAGAAATTAGAATGTGCTCAGTCTAGAAAAAACAAGTATTACCGTTGAATATGACACAAAATAATAGAATAAAATTTAACAAGTAACCAGCTTTGATATAGTAAATAAAGTTAAATACTTAGGCATCAACCTGAGGACAAAAAACAATAATTTGTTTGAAGATATCTACAAGAAATCTTGGGATGAGATAAAAAAGAATTTAAACAAATGGAAATTTTTACACCTGTCTCTATCGAGGCAGAATAGCTGTAATAAAAAATAATGTATTACCCAAATTGATCTTTCTTTTCCAAAACTTACCAATAATACTCTCCAACTCGATTTTTAATATCTGGAAATGCACCATCCTAAAGTTTATCTGGAATGGGGGGAAAGCCAGAATAAAATATCTGAAGGTTATAACTTATTCAAGGGTTGGCATGATTTTTTATGGCCAATTGAGACAAACAAAAATTACAAAAACTTCAATTCACATATATATTATTTTATTATTATTATTTATTGGGTTTATAGACCGCCCTCCCCCGAAGGGCTCAGGGCAGTGTACAGTATACAAAGACAAGCGCTACCCAGAGTATGGCAGAAATACAAAATGATTTTTTACAATAAAACACCCCAGTTGATTTCCAGGGTGGAATCACTCAGGCTAAGAGAATTTGCTGAGAAGGACCTATGGTTAAAGTATAAAGACTTATTGAAAGTGGAAAATAAAACACCTATCCTAAAAGACAGATCAGAAATTGAGATACAGGGCAAATCCTGTCAATGGTTTTCGTACTTACAGTTACGTGAGACATATATTAAAGACAAAAAGAATGGAGGTTTCCAATAAACTGAACATGGGGAAGTAATACAGCGGCCCAGGGATGGCAAAAACGCCGTCCCTGGGCTGCTGTTCACACAGGAGGCGCTGCCATGATAACTAATACCCCATATAGTTGAGTACAATTTGATCGGACTGGCTCTGAATGGTCTTGAGCAGAGAGAGGCCTTTCCCAGTGCCTGCTGCCTGAGTTCCTTTTCAGATGAAGGCACCAGAGATTCAGTCAGGAACCTTTTGCATGCAAACCATCTATTCTTCCACAAAGCTGTGGAACCTCTGGGTTAAATCAATAAAGAAATCCCTTTATTAAATATCAACCTCAAATATCTTGTTAAAACAGAATTAAAGTAGCTAACAAGGATTGTGAAAAGTAAATGGCTTGTTTCAATTGCTTGTTTTTATATTAATCTACTTTAATTGTGTTTATATTGTTAACTCATTATTTTAATTGTAAAGTGCCTTGAGGAGGGCTCTGATGATGCTGGATAGAAATCTAAATAAGTACATTGTGATTCCTCACCCCCATAAGGTTCAAAATTGTTTAAAACCCTGACTACAGCTGAATTTACTCTGGCGTATGACAAGGCAGCAAAATGTAATGAGATTTGTTTGATGTACTTTAATGTGTAAAGCTCCATAGAAAAAAAATTGTTTGTGCATGGGCAATGATGAATCACACCAATGACTACCAAAATTTAAAGACATACGAGAATATTGTATTTTATATTCAAAGGTTAGAAGACAGCACAGCCATAACGATCACAAATGCATAGGACACGAGCCAGGCAACACGTCCCAGGTCTTGTGGCGCAGCAGCGGGGTCAGCAGAGCAGCCGGCTCTGGAACAGCCAGTGGGACCAGTGGTTTCACCGGGGTTGCCCACCTCTCCTACACCCGTGGAGCAGTGCAGGGTGGATAACATGCCAGCTCCCACCTGTCTTCCTGGGGTATATGTTTCCTCACCTTACATGACCCCACCTATCGCAACGGGTTGGCCAGGCCAAGTGACACCTGTGCCATTCCTCGTGCAGTGGCCGGGTGGTTTTGATGGGGCCCAACTGGCCTTCACACCGGGAAACAGTGGTCCTTTTTCTTATTTTTCTCCTCCTCAGGTCTTGGGTTCAAATCCTGGGTTATCTTATGGGAGCCAACCTTTGCTGGGCCCTTCGCTTGCGGGTCTGTCAAGGGAGGCGTTTCCTCAGAGTCCCTTTCCCGGCTGTTATGAAGTGGGGGCGAGCAGGCCTCTTCAACCACGGGTCCCTCACCAGTTAGTGGGACAGGACAGGACGGGGAGGGCTGGTTTCTGCAGGGCAAGCCAGCAGTACTGACACGGGTACCAGGCGCAGAGGGCGGAAGTCTGCTCAGTGCTCTCTGTCCTCCCAGCGGTCTCCTAGCACTTCCTCATCTGGTGAGTTGACGGATGAAGATTCTGCACAGAAGGCTGGGGATTATTGGGTGCGAGGGGAACAGGTACCCGCTATGCCTGCTTGGCTCACCAGGAGGCAGCTTAGCACTAGCGTATCTCCATCCCAGGTGGCATCTGCAGGCCTGGGTTCCTCCTCTGCCTGGGATGCAGGTGATCCCCGGGGTCTCATCTTTTCAGAAAAATCAGAGAAAGAGATTTGATAGCTACTTTGTGGACATCTTCACTATACTGAGACCAGAAGGGGATCCAAGTTTGTTTGGTTCCTAGTTGGGCAACAGAAAGGGACACGTTAGGAGGGGAGAGTGTACATTTGACAATTGGTCAAAGGGTTAAGCTGAGTACATGGCTCTAGTTGGAGCAGCTTATCCGCTGAGGGCATAACATTTAGTGGTGCATTGGGCAAATGTGCTTAGAGCCTGCTCGCTGGCTGGGGACTCCACTGCATTAGATTACGATGAGGCATTCTGGAGGAGTGCATCTCATCATCCTGGGCTACAATGGGATTTAATACACAATCAGACCTGGATGACCTCTGCTCACCAGCTTGCAAAAGTCCAGAGGGATAGTCAGCGCAAAAAAGGTCACTGACCTTCTGGGCATATTTGCGGCCTCACCTTTTGTTGTAATTTGTTTTCTAGTTATGCCGGACCAGTGAACCTATATATGGCTGGTGGGACACAGCATCGTGCACCAGGACAGTTGTTCTGCTGCAAGGTTCGGATGGGGCTCGAATCTTGGTCTGAACAATATCTTGAGACTTTGCTGGCTGGGACGTCAGGGCATGGTTTGGGATGCTTTGCTGCCTATGGTTCATGAGGATGGTGGCTCCAGGCTCGGGAAGCTGGGGCAGGAGCTGTTGGTATCAGCTCAGTGGCCATGTTGGGGCATAGGAGCACATCCATATCAAGAAGACAGAGCTCGCATGCTGGATCTTCCCGCGGTTGGGGGGCTCAATAAGAGGTCTGGGGGTAGTGGAGGGCTTGATGGTGCAAGCCGCGGTGGCTCTGCTTGAGAGCTTGTTACCCCCGGCAGGAAGGGGTGTCACTAAACGGGTATGTGCTCAAGTAGCACCTAGTAACTTTCTGTCCAAATCCCCTTGGGGGAATAGTGCCAGATTTAGCGATTGCTGTCCAAAGGGCCTGGGTTCAGCAGATGTGTTCCTTATGCTCACCCAGCTTCCTATGGTGCTGATTAATAAACAGGCTGCGGCCAATTTCTATTCCAACTAAGAGCTGTGTCAGTGGTCCATGTTGAGCGAACTGCATGCAATATGGGTGTAATATTCTAGACTATAATTGATATTTGGCTATTGAACGATCCCAACCATTTCAGGGGCTAGGCTTTCAAAGTATCATCTTGTAAATGCATTTTATGGTCTTTGGCTGCAGATCACTCTTGTTTCTGGCTTTCATTACAGGGTTTGCACACTGCTTGTCCCTGGCCTGGATAGTCCATGCTAGCCCAATCAATCTCATTAAATTTTGGAAGCTAAGTAGGATTGACCTTGGTTAGTATTTAGATGAGAGACCAGAGTACTGACTCAGAGACAGGCAATGGCAAACCATCTCTGAACATTTCTTGTCTTTAGGGTCATCATAAATCAGCTGTAAATTTGACAGGAAAAAGAACTGCTTGTATCTGTTAAGGAACTGAAGGAATGGTGAGGGTGTAGACAAAGAGCATGTTATGTTGGTATCAGTGATTTTACAAGCTGTTTCCCTTCAAGGAAATTTTTCTGCAATGATTTGTCCACTGGGTAACCCCCTGCGATGCATGTAACTTGTGCCAAACACAAGCCAACTTGTGCCAAGGATACAATGTTGCGAGACCAACAAAACCAACTTCAAAGAACACAATCAAAGCCAAAACAACATGGCAGCCAATACCAAGTCTCAAGAACACAAAGAAACAAAGTAGAATTGACAAGGGGAATGCTCTTGGGAGTCTTAAAATCGTGGCTCCCAACATTCTCAATTTCTCCTAAATATTTCCAGGATTTTGGGGGACCCATTTTCCAACATCTTGGAAAATCTGGACACCATCCAGACGCCCAAATATACCAGGAAAATACTGAGAAGATATTTGACAAGTATATATTTTGACTGGGTATATCTGAATACACATCCTTAGTTTCCTATTCCCTGGATCTAGTGAAAATCAGTTCAGAATTGGATGGAACCTAAATCAATGATGCAGGAGGGAGGAAGTCCCATGTGAATGAGCCTTTGATCACAGAAACACTGATCATACTGGCAGGGATTTTAAAACTTTTTTTTGAAAAAAACAACCCATTGATTTGCTTTCACCTTCTCAAGACACTAAAACAATAGTAAGCTCTTTTTCGACTTATCGTAGTTCTGGGTCATGTCCAGGCACTAAAGAACTTTGTTAAAATCTCTCTAGGGGAACTCTTCTCTTTCAAGCAGAAGCTTGTAGAACATACATTCATTCTAATTTCCTTGCTTTCAAAGGATCTTATCAGCAATCTCTGTCTCCTGAGAACTTGACATGATTTTGTAATTGAATAAGTATATTCTTCATTAGCATAGTTCACTTTCTACAACCTCCTCCTTCTTCAGATTGCCATTGTCTTCTTTCCTCATCTCATTTTTTGCTTTCTTGTTTTTAAAAATAAAAAACTATGCTTTCAAGCCGGGCTCTATGGCAAAAGTGAACTTTTATTTTGTTGATGATAGGGTTGCCAACAGGAGGGAAGGCACCATGGTATAGTCCAGTCTTGTCAGATCTTGGCAGCTAAGCAGGGTCAGTACTTGGAACCACCAAGGAAAACTCTGAAGAACAAGGCACTGACAAACCACCTCTGCTTCTCACTTGCCTTGAAAGCCAACATTGCTATTCGGGATGGGGCAACATTTTTTTTGGTAATTTTCGGGTTTGGCTTTAAAAGATCTGAAATTTTCAAGAAAGCCAAAAAGAATCAATGCCCTGCATCAGCTTTTTAGCTTTCCTGAACATATTCAGATTTTTAATTTGGAGGGGTGGGGGATCCCGAAAAAGCCCTTTCTTTGGCCAGCCCTAGTTGCTGTAAGTCAGCTGCAGCTTGACTGTGCTTCACGCACATACACAAACACATAGTTGCCAACTTTGGGCTGGGAAATTTCTGGAAATTCGGGGATGGATGCTGGAAGGAGATCTCAGGAGGGTTTGATATCATAAAGTCCATCCTCCAAAGCTAACATTTGCACCAGGGTAACTGATCTTTGCAGTCCGGAGATCAGCTGTAATTTTAGGTTGGCAACCTGAGATGTTAATTGATTTGCTTGGGCAGTGGGAATATATTTACCAGGGTGGATTTTGTACTGAAGAACAACTTTGTGTAGTGCACATGTTAAGACTTTCTGGGATGGACATAACCACCCTTGAGAGGAGGGAGGGAGGGGTGGCACGCAAGGGAGGGGAGGGAGCCTGGCATCTGGACATGGCCCACCCACCCTAGTGGAGGGAGGAGAGGGGTGGCATGCAAGGGAAGGGGAGGGAGGCAGGGGTGGCGTGCAAGGGCGGGGCCGCGGCATCTGGTCATGGCCCACCAACCCTAGCAGAGGGAGGGGGAGGGGTGGCATGCAAGGGGGAGGGAGGGGCATGCAAGGGAGGGAAGGAGAGCTTCCCTCCAATTGAAGCAGCTCTTCCTCCAATAGGAGAGCTCTTAAACTATAGGAAGGCTTCAGATTTTGTCTACTGAGCTGGGAGAATGGTGTACAATCCAACCTATTATACTGAGCACACAAATCACTTTTGTGATTATTCCTTGTATGGAAGGAAAGTTTATATTGTTGGCAGCTGTTTTTATAGTGCAGAACAGTGCATGTAACTTTCAAAACAGAGTTTTTAAATGTTAGCTGTCTTGCTCTTCCTGATGTGTTCATTGCAACTAAGCATTTACTATTTACAATAAGAAACAGCTCAACAACTACAACTTTCTTCTGATGGCTGCTAGATATAGGGCAGGCAGCAACAACTAAATGACAAGGGTAAAAAAAAAAGTAAATTATTCATAGATGATTGATGATTAATTTCTTTACAACTTTTTTATGTTTTTCAGCATGTTTCCTTGACATTTGTGTGTTAATTTGCAGCATCACTGATAGCCATTCATGTGGAATTTTCGTTTGCACACTTTTCAGTCATTGGAGAAGACAGTGCTATGCTTGAACTGCACTGAATGAGTTGCAGTAATATTTAAACCAGAGGTGGGATTCAGCCGGTTCGGAAGAACCAGTAGCTAATTTTTTTTGCTAAGTTTGCCAAATTGGCAGAATCCCACCATCCCAGGGGAGGGGGAGTGAAGGGGCTTTCAGAGCCCTGGAGCAGATGGGCACCTTGCCAGCAGGCTGCTCCAAGGTGCTAAAAGCTCCATCACCCCCTCTCCCAGGTGCCCTCCCTGTTCCCCCCATGCCCCACTTACCACACCAGCGATGGCTGGTGGCTGGCACCCCAGGTACCGTGCTGGCAATGGCTGGCACCCAAAGCCTGGCCTGCCATGTGGCCAGGAAGGCCCCTCTCATGGCGGGGGATCTTGCTGGCGCCATCCAGCATGGCTGGACAATGCCAGCACAATCCCCCAGTGGGGGACAGGCCTCCTGGCTGTGTGGTGGTGCCCAGCTTTGGACGCCAGCCACGGCCAGCGCAGCCTGAAAATGCCTGTGCGCAGTGGAATTCCTGCCTAGGGACAGAGGGTACCCTCTGTCCACGGGCGCCCCCCATTTGTTCACGTGGGGGGGCGCCAACATTTCAGGGTCGTTTGTGTGTTTTTAAAGTTTTTAAGTGTTTTTCCACGTTCCGGCCTGCAGGGGGTGCATTTTTAAGGCTAGCGGCACCAAACTTTCAGGGTACCATCCAGAGACTGTCCTGATGATACCATCCAAATTTGGTGATGTTTGGTTCAGGGGAAGCAAAGTCATGGACCCCCAAAGGGGGTGAACCCATCCCCATTGTTTTCAATGGGAGCTAACCTGGGATGGGGGCTACCCATTTGAGGGACCATAACTTTGCTTCTCCTGAACCAAACATCACCAAATTTGGATGGTATCATCAGGACAGTCTCTGGATGGTATCATCAGGACAGTCTCTGGATGGTACCCTGAAAGTTTGGTGCCGCTAGCCTTAAAAATGCGCCCCCTGCAGGCCAGAATGTGAAAAAACACTTAAAAACTTTAAAAACACACAAACGACCCTGAAATGTTGGTGCCCCCCCACGTGAACATATGGGGGGCGCCCGGGGACAGAGGGTACCCCCTGTCCCTAGGCAGGAACGCCACTGCCAAGCATAGTTGCTTCTAAAAAGATCCTTAGAATCTGAGTTTTTCAAGCCATGGAGTTTTTGGGATCAATCATTAATTTTAAAAGTTTTTAGCACCAACCAGACCCTGGTGTGCAAACCTCTCCTGCATGACTCTGGATATTTTACTGGCATTTTCTCTCTTTCAGGGTTCCTTGCAGCCATGCGCAGTGCTCAGAAGCTTGCGGCACAAAAAGCACTCTCAGATGCATTTCAGAAGATTCTCCTCATAGTTCTAGGTAAGGCTTTTAATTTATTTTTTTCCTGGAATTCCCTGTGGTTTACCATCCCATAGATTGGTTAGATGCCAGCTTAACACCAGTGATGTCATACCTTTAGGTCAGTGTTACCCAACCTTTTTGATCCTGTGGGCACCTCTGGAACTCTGACGCAGAGCAGTGGGTACCATCACAAAATGGCTGCCTCTGGAGCTGGAACCAATCACAAAATGGCTGCCTCAGGAGGTGGAACCAATTACAAAATGGCTGCCTCAGATGATGAAGCCAATATAAAATGACAAGGCATGAGGTATATATATAATAGTACCTCTTCAACATTTCAGGCAGAAGCTCTGTTTGATAGGATACCTTGTAATCTTCACAGCCAATCCACACCTTGCTCCACCTACTTTCTAAAACAGACTGCTTGAAGGTGGAACTACTGAGTGGCCATGGTTGGACACTCCACCTGCAGCCAATACAGAGAGAGGTGGAGCAAAGCTGCCCACCCTTTCATGCCTTTCAAGGCCTTTTTTCCGTTTCTCAGTTGAGCCATGATGTGACTTCAGATCATATTTTAGGCTGTTTCCGCACGGCCGTCGAGGCGCCTCCACGCCGGCAAGAATTCTGCCGGCGTGGAGGCGGAGGCCGTTCGCATGCAAGCATGCGGACGGCCTCTGGAGAGGCCGGCAGATGGCAGGCGGTTCCGCATGGAGCCGCCTCTTCCCTCGTCTCTCATCATCGTACTACGTCCGCTTCCGGCCTGTTGGCCGTGCTTTATCGCTGCCCTCCGACCTCCAGGGGTCGGAGGACAGCGTGGGCAGGGCTTCGATGGCCAGCAGGCCGACAACGGGGACAAGGTGATTGGGACGGGGAGAGGAAACAGCGTGTTCTCGGCGGTGCTATTCGCACCGCGCCGCCGGGAACACGCTGTCTGGGGAAAACAACAGCACTTTAAAGAAGCCAGGGCGCCTGACGCCGCCTCTGGGGAGCGACGCGACAGGTCGGCTGCTGCTTAGCAGCAGCCAGCGCTGTGCATATAATGGTTCCCTGGGGACGGCGTTTATCCCGTCCCCAGGGCGCCATTTAAGGGCCGTGCGGAAACGGCCTTAGCTAAAAAGGGGTTTTTCTGGGTCACTGGGGGACCAAACGCAGTTGTCATTGTGTTAGTGTTTCTGTGCTGACCCAGTGGTAGCAAAGGAAGAAGGACTACGTGGGCCAATTCCCCCTCCTTCCCTGATCACTCTGCCACAGTGGCCTCTGTTTCTCTGGCTCCCTTCCTTTCTGAAATCCACTTGGATTTGGGCCTTCATTTCATGTAAAATAAAAGCTGTTTTTGTGGATGCTCTATAAACAGCAATTATTGCAGACTCCTGCATGCATTTTAAGGCTCAATAAAACGGTCTTTGAATAGTTAGAGATTTGGTCTTTTTTGCTTGCCTGTTTCAGAGAATGGGAAGGTGGCCGTGGAATTCTGCTCCCCCCAAAAAGACCTTTTGGACTGTTTAGCGGACGAAGAGCTCAAGGGGCTCCTCCAGGTGATGTTAAAGTGCAATCAGATGAATTTGCATACACCTATGTGGTTTTGGAGGTACAGCTTGGGTGGACAGGGGGAAAGCAAGCAGAAGATGGTATTCCTTGTTGGAACAAGTTGACCAGCCTTTTCAGGGGTCTCAGCTCTAGGGTAGGGAGGCAAGATGGGCATGTGGCACCCCAGACTGTCTTAGCCTTCTTTCAGAGGTTGAGATGTCCGGAATGGGCTCTCAGTTGGGGAAATTTGAGCCACCCCAGCCTGCCCAGAGCAACTAACATGCTTTCCCTTCTCTTTCTAGGTGACTGACTTTTCTTTCTCACAGTTGAATCCTGAAGGAGAAGAGGAGGTCTTGGATAGAGAATAGCAACTGGGAGTCTTCATGTTAGATTTGGAGGGCTTTCTCTGACCCCTGGGTCACGTTTTCCTCCCTTATTCTATTTAAGGACAGCTCTCCCTGCTTTCTAAGCACATTCCGTGGTCTGGAAGTTGATTCCGTTGCCTTTCTAAAACATGCACCCAAATCCATTGGAATAGCATCCCCCTACCTGGTGGTTTTCACCTGTGATGGCCCCATGTGGTTTGGGAAGGTCGTGTAGTTATTTTTTCTAATATATTTTTCATTATAAAGAAATATGTGTGTATGTGTGTTGTCATACCAAGGAAGTTGCTGTTTCTCAAAAAACACCATGTAATCTTTCTTTTCATCTTGGAAAGGTAGACTCTTCCCTTCCATCTGCCCACCCCCCATTCCAATTGTTATCTTTACTGAGATTTCAGTGAGTGTCCCAAGTGGTGGTGAAGATAGACCAGAGGTGTCCAACTCTGGTGCTTCAGATGTTCATGGACTACAATTCCCATCAGCCCATGCTGGCATGGCCAATTAGGCTGATGGGAATTGTGGCCCATGACCATCTGAAGCGCCAGAGTTGGACACCCCTGGGACAGGCTAATCTCACAAAGCTACAAGAGGCTGAAGAGCTCAGCCTTCCAGTCCAATTCTAAGAATGCCGGATATGATCCGTCCAGATCAGCGCACATCATGTTTGGTGTATAAACCCTGCCCCCAACTGCAAACCTGTCACGCCTAGGATGTGACGTCCATCCATCGTGGGCTCTGAATTAGGGCCTGTGTCACTGTTGCCAGAGAGACAGCCATACTATAGTGCTCAAAGTTTTGCTTTATGATGTAATGGCCAATCACAGTGCTCACTATACACACACACATACACACCCGTGTTTGCTGTGTGGCACGCAAAGGTCCCCTCTGCAAGCTGGGCCCTGTTGCTCTGTCTTCTGCCCACCTTTTTACTCTCAATCCTGCTGACGCCTGTTATAAGGCTTCTTGTGAGGAGGACAGATCACACCCAAACATTCTTTGATGCTATCAACGTCAGCCATTGACTACAAATTCTTCTAAAAACCCACATATTTGTTTTGGTTCAAGAATGATACAAAAGGCTGAAGAGCTCTGCCTTCCGGTCCAATTCTAAGAATGCCGGATTTGATCCGGTTCAGATGAAGACAGCATCACGTTTGGTGTATAAACCCTGCCCCCAACTGAGAACCTGTCATGCCTAGGATGTGACATCCATCCATCCTGGGCTCTGAATTAGAGCCTGTGTCACTGTTGCCAGAGAGACAGCCATACTATAGTTCTCAAAGTTTTGCTTTATGATGTCACGGCCAATCACATAAAACACCAGATGCTTCATACCCCGATTCAGTGCTAATATAAAAGCCCTTCTTTGGCATATGATCATGACACTCATGAGGAAAACCCTTGGATCAGAATGACTGAATTTTACAGTTTCTTGCCCTGCAAAATCCCAGGTGGCAGCATATTACCACAAGAAGTTCTTTCCTCCTTTAAAGAAAATACTTAAAATATGTCATAGAAATATGTCATAGAGATATGAAAATAGGTACAAAGCCATCCATATATATTTGCTTTTTAGACATAAATAATACTGTGGTATAATTAATAAATGAAATTTTGAATGAAATAAATGTTTTAATGAAATAAATGTTAAAGTCCACAAGTGACAGAGTACATCTGCTGGGTAAATCTGGAACTGGGATACCGATGCCCATGTTCATCATTTGGGGCAGGCGAGATTTTCCCACAATCCACCATGAAGTGCCATTCAGTGCTAATAATGTCCATGACACCCAGTTTCTGATGTTCTTGATTGGCAAGACAAATAGCTAAGATGGGTGACACGGCCACTGCATTCTGCATTCTGTCAAGAAAAAGGGAATCCAGAGGGGAAGGAAGGAAGGAGCGCCGCAGCAGCACTGTTGTCCTCTTGACGATATTCATGGCCCGGCTTCTCCAAAAGACCAGCTTCACACATCCCTGCAAGGTGGCAACAGTGTAAGCAGACTGGCTTCTACAATCACTTCCACCCATTCATCCACCATTCACTCATTCATCATCCAAACCCCCATCCACCCACCATTCACCCATTCATCATCCAGACACGCCAGTGATCCACGCTGGAAGCAAAGCTTCGCAGCAATGAAAAAACCCCATCCATCCCCCATTAACCTATTAACCCATTAATTTATTTATGTATTTATGTATTTATTTATTTATTTTATTAGTTAAACTTATAGTTAAACATTCATTCATCCATTCATCCAGGCTTCAGGTCATGAGTCACCAGCTGCCTACATTACAAGTCTCCGCACCCGCAGGAGAACTTGCCTTCCTGATCTCCTCCCATCCACAGGATCACCCTCCTCTTCTGTGCTTCCACTCGCCTCCTCCCTTGTCCGCTTTGAGCCGCACGCTTGCTGCCTGGTGGAGAAACAGAGGGAGATTCAGGACCTACGAGCCTGTTTGAGAACTCAGGGGCAGTTTGACTTCACCCTATTGGGTTCTCCTTCCCAGGACCCTTGGCAGCTCTCTGGAAGGAAGAGCACACAACAAGCCCTATAGGCAACACACCAAAATACATTAATTATTCATTAATCAGTTACTACTGATCTTCACACTTCCTCCACAATGTCCTTGGGTCTCCTGTCCAGAATTTTATCTTCAGTCCTCACAGCACAGTTTAAGTCTTACAGCTCAGTGGGGATGTAAGCCCACCTATACCACGTCCTGTTCTGACCCCCTGGGTACCACTCCACACTGACCCTTCCAAGCTGGAGAGATCATACCCCAGGACCATTTGTGGATCCCTCCTCTTCCCACCTCTTCCTGTTGCTGGACTGAGTGCCCCTGAGCTTGCCATCCTCTGAAGTTAGCAGTGCTCCCATGGTAACAAGGCCTCCTTTGTCAAGCTGGGACTGTGATGTCACAAGAGCCCAGAGGTCACTGCTGCTAAAGGTCATGGAAATCAGCCCCTCCCCATCATCCAGCTGGTCTCACCACAGCAAAGAGATATGGGGCTACCTCCAACCCTTATGATGGGAGAGGGGGGCTGGGGAAAGAGCCAATGGTTAGCCGCTCTTGTGAATTTGGAATCATGTTCCAGTGAACTGCCTACCTTATTGACTTGGCCTCCAGTGGCTTCCTCCACAAGCTCTTTATATTAGCAGCCGTATAAACTCTACCGGGTTTTCCCATTCAACTGGAGGTTATGAACATTAAAGCACAAGCAGAATAAATGAACGAGGGCTTTTGCTTCAAAGGGAGAAGTCTTCAGCTCAGGCCTGGGGGTGGTGGGGCTGGTTCCAGGTGATGGCAGATGAAATCAAGACTGCTTCTGAGAGGCAGCGTGGTGTAGTGGTTAAGAGCAGGTGGACTCTATCTGGAGAATTGTGTTTGATTCCCCACTCCTCCACAAGAGCAGTGGACACTTATTTGGTGAACTGGATTTGTTTCCCCACTCCTACTCATGAAGCCTGCTGAGTGAATCTGAGCTCCCTAGTTTAAACATCATTGAAAGTGATGCTGTTTGGGAGTGGATTCCACTGGAGGTGTTTTGTGAGAGATGATGCTGACATTTGTTTGGTAAATGTTTCGCTGGGGGTGATTTGTGAGAGATTTACATGCTTAATACCGACTTGCACTGGCTTGGAGTTGTTTCTCAGGCTAACAACCTACCTCATAGGGTTGTTGTGATTAGGAAATTAGGAAAAGAGTTGGTGCGGAGAGAGCCATGTATGTTTTGCTGGGAGTGGGAGGTGTTTTGTGAGCTGGTACAAAAAATCATTGTTTGGTCATGGTGGGGGAGGGTGGCCCAAACTCAGGTTTTGTCCCCGGGCGCCAGTTTGCCTAGGTATGCCCCTGCCGGGGCGATCCCCACAGCCGGCCAGTGAAAGAAGCCCGGCCCCTTCGATGGCCAGCCCACCCAGCAGCACCCAGCCCAAGCCTCATCGGCTTTCCTTGCCTCCCCACCCCGGCAGCCCAACATCAAAAAGGTGGGAAGGTGGAGGGAAAGGGCCTGACTGGGCCAGCCATGTTCCTCTGCAGCAGCGACGGGAAGGAGCACGCAGTGTGTGTGTGGGGGGTGGGGGGGACCAGTAGATAAACTAATAAAATTCCACCACTGATTTTAAACCTTTTATACCAGTGGGCTTGAAATTGCCTAGTAAGCTACATAGGCCCAACATAACTGAAGGAATCCGTACTCCAAAACTGATCATTCACCCCGTCATGATCGTAGGCCTAGAGTGTGGCTGACAAGCCCTAAGAAGGCCTATATTTATTTATTTATTTATTTATTCGTTCCACTTTTATACCGCCCTCCCCCAAGGGGCTCAGGGCGGTTGCCTAGTAAGCTACATAGGCCCAACATAACTGAAGGAATCCGTACTCCAAAACTGATCATTCACCCCGTCATGATCGTAGGCCTAGAGTTAAAGTAGCCAGCAGGCCTACATATTCCAGGCTCCCTCTGAGCCTTGTGATTGGTAGAAAAGTATTTGGAGAGAAACTAGGACCAATCAGGGTGGAGGAGATGGAGCCTGGAAAGAATGCATAAAAAACCTTTGCTCTAAACCAAGGGTGGTTCACTCCTAAGGAGCAAGGTCAGGGAGAGGTTGCTGCAGATGGAGGAATCCCTCATCCATGAAGAGCTGAGTTGGCCTGAGGCCTAGCTCCAACAGGTGGCTAGGGACAGTAAAGATGGACACGTTAGGATTTTTATTTATTTTGTTTACTGGCCTTTACTGTTCTCATTCTATATGTGACTTGAATTATTGCTGTTTTTAGTCCTCTTTAATAAACTACTTGTATTCTGCCTGTGTCTTCAAGACTCATTTGGTCACCTAAAAGGTATTCGTTGTGTGGAAAAGAAGCAATCTGGGGCAGGGAGTGGTGGCAGCCACACACATACTTCTGACAACTGCACTTCTTCAGATGATCTGTATTTGCCATACTATATGTTCCTTCCAATCCAGAACCTGAATTTGCATTGGTATAAGGTAGCGGGGTTGGTGTGATAGTTCATGTATTCTAGAGCAATCTTTTGGCAGTGCCATTTAATTGACTGTTCCCTAATCCTAAAATCATGGAAATGTGGATTCTCTGGAAGTCAAGGTAAGAAAAATTACATACACATATGTATGCACACGTGTGTGTTTTTGCATAATTGTTTACTATATTTATCTGATTCAATCTTGTAACTGCAGCAACAAAATGCCTGCCATAGGAAATGGAATTTGCCACAAAATGATTGCCACAGCTAAACTTCAGTAACATATCTGCTGCCAAAGCAACATTTTTAAAAAAAATCTGCACAGCCAATAGTCAGTCAGAAGGCTTGCTGGGCAAAGACCCTATCCTACCCCACCTACTTCCTAAAAACACTTGGTGGGCACCAGGAAAGGTGTCAGTGGGCACCATGGCGCCCAGAGGCATTACAATGGTGTCCCATCTCAGAGGATCCCCAAGCACTGACACGCAACAAAAACAATGCGAACATTTAACAAGGGCTGATTTATTGCCTGTGTTACACCTGATAAATTTCTTAACAAGTGAGCAATATTTTGTTTGCCAAAAATTCTTAACCCGCACTGCAGCTTCAGCCATATTCAGAATCATCATTTGCACTTAGACGGACTTGCCTGTCATAAATCAGAAAAAAAGGAATAACAAATAAAGACTCTGCAAAGCTGCCATTAAAAAAAAGATAGAGACAGAACATTACTTGTATGAAAATGAAATTAAGGATTTATAAATTATTTGATAGCAAAACCTTGTGCAAAGAGCTCCATCTAGAGAAATGGCAGGCATGGGTGGAATAGTGAAGTAGAAGAGTCTTAACACATCAATGTATCCTGACTGATCACTGGAAAATCGTCATGGGACCATCAGAACAACGTGCAAATATAGTAAGTCATTCTGACCTGAGGGACTCCACAAATGGAATAGCTGAAGGAAACAACTAAGGAAAAATAATGGTGTTTCTCTAGAGCTACTGTTTCAGTCCACAGTAGCATTGCCAAATCTAGCTCAAGAAATTCCTGGAGATTGGGCAGAGATTGCCTAGGAATGACAGAGTTTGGGGTGGGGAGAGAGAGAGGGAGGCTGCTTTTTCTCAGTGATGAACATCGCCTTGGACCAAAATCTAACAAGATGGCACAGCTCAGGGCTGGTCCTAGAGAATGACTTACGTGAACAGGCAGGTCCACGCTCCTCCACCCATGTGTTTATTGCCTCTAGATACCTCCCTCTCATGAGGGAGGCCCACAGTTACTAGATTCTTCTCCACAGGGCACCCACACCAATCCCAGTTTTTCCTAGCCTCGATCCCCAAAACATTAATTCGAGACACCCATTTCATTGCACTGCAGAATTAAGGAATTGTAGTAATGTTTAAATTAATGCCTGGATCAGTTATATTTTTGATTGTGAAGAAAGGCAACAATGTTGACACAGTTGTAAAAAAGCTGGTCTTTATTTTAGAATTGTCATTGATAGTATTCATTCCTGTTTTCATGAACTGGAATGCTGAACTGTGATGAGGAAAAAACTACAAGTAATGGTTATCATTTGAGACATGTTACAATATGGCCTTTCTTAAGACCACTGAACTCAGTAGGTTTGGAAGGGTGAACCTCTGCTTAGGATCTGTATCTTAAAAGAGAATCAAAGATCTTCCATAAACAAGCAATAATTGACATCTCTATCATGGAACCCGCTTCCACAAAACTATCTGAAGTCCTTGGTACTTTGCCCCCACCCCATCATCTCTAAGTTCTTCTTCTCTCTGTAGTTCCTGAAATGCCTAAAGGTGGCCGAGCATCTCCTTCATGCAGTTCTCCCAGGATCAGTGAAGACCGTGCAACACCATGCATTGTTAAGACATCCGAGAACAGTAAGTAGTCCTGCAGACCAGTGGGCAATGGCAGCTGGTGGATAAACTGGTCTGATCGTAAACGTTCGCTTGTCAAAAGTGATCGGATCTCCAGGCGGCAAAGGTGAGACAAAGGAGGGATGAACTCTGCCACATTAAAGAAATAAATGAAATTATGAGGAGCACAGTACTGAGAAGGTTTTAGCCTCCCGCTCATCTGGAATACTGACTCCCCCCCAACTCCCCGCAAAAGAAGTAAGCCAAGAGAATAGTTTCCATGAGAGGAAGCAGAGGTTACTGCAGATTTGCAGTCAAGTTCTAAGACAGTTCCTATTAGATCACACCACAGATCTATCTAGTCTAGCATCCTGCTGCCCACAGTATCCAACCTGATATCTTTAGGAAGACTTCAAAGAAGGCAAGAAAGCAACAGCAATCTCCCACGTGGCTGGTTTCCAGCAACTGGGATTCAGAGATGTACTGCCACTTCTTAAGCAGAAAAGATCTGGTCACCATAGGACATGACCTGGTTACATCTAAATTAGATTACTGAATTCTATGTGGAGCTGCCCTTGTAAATTGTTCAGAAACTTCAACTGGTGCAGAATGCAAAAGTCATAGGGAACACATCTCTCCAGTCCTGGCCTATCTAGACTGGCTTGGGACCAGCATACTTGAAGTACCACCTACTTCCATACTTTGACCTCTAAGACCTTCTTCAGAGGCCCTGCTTCCAGTTTCTGAGATCAGGTAAGTGGCAATCCAGGAGAGGGCCTTCTTGGTTGTGGTACCAAACTTTTGGAACTCTCTCCACAGAGACTAGTCTATCCCCTTCAGTGACATCTTTCACCAACAGGTGAATACGTCTTTGTTTATCAGGCATCCCACCTTCCTGCCCTGCTTATGTTTTCGTATATGTGCTTTAGCTTGGTATTAATTGCTTTTCTGATTTTAATGGTTTGCAAGACATATTTTTATTATGTATATTTTTAATCTGTTAGCCACCTTAGTGGCCCTGATGAGAAAAGAAAGGCAGGGTATAATTCTTCTGTAAGCAACAATGTTAAACAAAGAACGCCTGGGACAGTGGTACCCGCAGCAGAGCCTTAGCCAATATGCAGACCGTCTTGGAGAAGGTGGTTCTTCAGATAATCAAGTATTGGATGGTATGTTGTACCAACACAAGACAGAAGCATTATGCTGTGACAAGTCACATTTCTTAGAGAGCGTGTCCACCCATATTGTGTACAATACAACCTTCAATCAACAGAGAGCTGCTCCTTCCAACAAAAGCCTCACTGAAATGAATGAAAACCAGTCATGACCACTGCTCCCATCCATTTCTACCAAGGTTCCTGCATACTGCAATTGAATATTCCATGCCCTAAGGCGATGAGTAACCCTTACTTCAGAGGAGCTGCTTGACAGTAGACATGATACAGAAAAAAAATCATAGAAATCTGTTTATGTTTTAGCTCAAACTGTGTCTGAACCAGGGAGAGAGCAGGGAGTAAACCACAGCATACTAGCTGCCCTCCAATGGATATTCTTGGATCTGCTGCATTCTTACGAAGAACGCTGGATACATCAAGGACCTTGTTAAAGTTTTACATTAAACTGCAAGCACACTCGGGATCACTGAACACAGATTAGTTCTTTTTGACCTGTTCAGAGCTACTTAACTCCTTCTTTACAGATGTAAAGCCATGCTTCACTTCACACTTTTTAAAAAATGCTGCCTATTTTTAAAGAGGTCATGCACAAAACAATGGCTTTGACCCATGTAAAGTTCACACTTATTGAAGGATTTCTGTTAATGGAATGTGACTTCCTTATCTATCACTTTGTGCTGCAGCCCAAAATGTCCCTTCACACAACTTGCAGGCAGGGAAAAGTTGTGGGATATTACCAGTTTTTAAAGAAAAAGTGGGGGGTTAACTCCCCAAAATAACTAAGACAGTCAGGTATAAATGAAGCAAAAAAATAAATATGGCTGAAGATGGGAAACAGATAAAAAGTTGGTTGGTGAGTGAGAAAAACAGAAGGGCAGAGGGAAAGATGAGGAGATGGGGGCTGCCAGGAGATGCAAAGAGGAAATAGTATTGGGGAGGTTACAGGGGAAACTGATGTGACTCCTGCATATCCTTTCGGGTTTTCCACTATGCACCTGGACCTTGTGATCAGAATTTTTCCTGTGTACAGAAAGGGGGAAAGAAGAAGGGAGTGCTAAAGACTGGGGGTGGGGGACGCACACAGATATAGGTAGGCTAGCTGATAGGTGGGCTAGAGAGAAGGAAGCAGGAAAAGGGGAAGAGGTAAAATCAGATGCCCCCTGCAAATTCTTGCAGAACCCCTCTTGTTTATACTATTAAGCAAACAGCATATAAAGAAGAGAATTAGCTCCAAGGCAGGTAGACGGTCACTCAGGCCCACTGGTAGCCCTTCTGAGGAATAATCCATGACACTCCAGGTAGTCCTCCGTCAGTACTGCTGTGATGACTCCTCATCTTTCTCTCAGGTGGATTCCGCATGGGCTCAAAACAGCAGAATGAAAATGGTGTAAACCCTTTTACACCGTTTTAAACCATTTTCACACCGCTGTTTTTGGCCCTTGCGGAATCCGCCTCAGGCTCTGCAGCAGCAACTTCTCACTGTTTTCTGTTTCAAGGGAAGGAGGCAGAGGCATGCCACCCCCTAAGCTTTGGATGAGAACATGACAGCACCTGCACGCTTCCCCCTTCACCTCTCCTCCTTCATGTGTGTGAGCTCTATGAAGAAAAAGGAGAATGCTCGTAACTCTTTCCCCCTGCATGAAAGAAAGGAAAAACTGAGGCGACTGTCTTATTTTTTCCCTGAAGGGCAAGTTACAAAGGGGGGGGGGGGTCGCCTTGCCTTGGGAAAAGCAGAAGAAAGCACCTGAGCACAGCAAAAACACTCCAAAATGCTACGATTTTTGTACAAACATCTATTTTGCAACTGGCTCAACCCACCCAGATCCTAATGGGTTAGCTTTCAAAATCTGTGCCTAGAAAAAAACTAAGTAGATCCCAGAAACAAAGTCTGCCTTCCGTTGAATTAGTTGGTTGTTTACTTACCAAAGTGATGACAGGGTACCCAAGCAGAGGTTCTTTTGTGCTCAGAAAGGATCTGCTCCAAATCCCAAGGAAGTCTCTTCCAGTCAGTGAACTCTAACAGAAAATTCAGGGCATCACTGTTTGCAGAGGATATCCTAGTAGTGAGAAGACAGACCAAGGTTTTTGCATAATGGAATCAACAGCATTTATAATATTTATGCTTTCGTTAAGGGGGATAATTTGGGGTTTTATTAATAATATGTTGTAAGCCACCTTAAGCCGTTGGGAAAGGATGGGCATAAATGTTTTAAGAAATAAGTAAAAATTCTCCACAGTATATATAGATCAGACATAGCACGAGAACTCCAAAGGGTAGCTTTGATCATGTTCTTCAAGTTATCTGTTAATTTAATCATGATGTACTTCTAGCACTCTATTTAGGTCAGAAAAATAAGGAAGGCAAGAGTAGACCATCATCATAACTCATCAAGATCAAAGCACTTTCTCCTCTATCCAGTTAGGATTACTTTCCCAATCTTTCTGAAAGATACACCATTATGTTGACTTACTAAGGCCACAAAAGTTAGCATTTTCATGCTGTTTTCTAGGCATGCTCATAAAATTCTTGCCACACAAATTTTCTCCCTGGATTTCAGGTTTTATAGTGCTAGGTCTTGTGTCTGGAGTTAGCAATTTGCCATTCTTTGGACTTTACTTTGTAAGCTATTTTGGGTCCCAATTGGGGGTGAAGCAGGAATAAATACTTAAATAAGTATACGTATAACTAAGTATGGAGGCGAGGGTTTTCTCACGGTGACTCTCTGGCTCTGGAATCCCTTGACCCAGCCTTCGAGCTTTCTAGAGAACAGCAATGACCATTATTCTGAAGGCGGCTGAAGACAACTCATCACTGTACTGGACCTGGCCCAATCTGGGCAAATTGTGTTTACTACTAATATTCTTGGTTGTGGTGGGTTTTCCAGGCTGTGTGGCCATGGTCTGGTGGATCTTGTTCCTAATGTTTCACCTGCATCTGTGGCTGGCATCTTCAGAGATGTATCACAGAGGGAAGTCTGTTACACACTGTGTCAAGTGAGAAGGGAATGTTTAGTGGGGTATATATTGTCCATGTCCCAGGGTGGGGAACCAATCAGTAAGTGTTTGGGTGGAACTTGCTATGCAAGTTATGAACAAGATCCACCAAACCAAAGCCACATGGCCCGGAAAACCCACCACAACCAGTTGAATCCAGCCATGAAAGCCTTCGACAATACACTAATCTTCTTATTCAGCTTTATTTTTGAATTTTACTAGGCTTATTGTACTTGGAGTTTTCAGTAAAGCTACCTTGCTTTGTCCATTTTGATTAAAACTTTTTTATACTACAGCAAGCTGCTTTTTATTATTATTCTTTTGTATTATCTTGGGTATTACTGTAGAAAAGCAGGATTTAAATATGGGACATAAATAAAGACATGTTACATTTACAATCCTAAGTGTGTTATCTGCCTTACCATGACTTGCAGAAAAGGCTGATAGGATTAAATCCAGCAAGCAGGAGAGATGGCAGCCACTCTTTGTAATGGCCTTGTACATCAACTGCACAAAATTCTTCTATATTTTGGCTGCAAGGAAGCTTGCAGCCCTTTTTCAAGAAATACTGAAATAAAGAGAACTTTTCATGGGACAGGCAGAGGCCTAGATCAGCTTCATGAAGAGTGACTCCATATTTCAGAAGAATGAGAATAAATTCCAACCTGCAATAATAGACACACAAATTTTGTTAATTCACAACAGCTTCTGGGAAAATGTCCTTTATAAAGAATCTCCTTTACACCCCAACTACTCTGCCAAGGAATGCTTGCATGCTGTATTGTACTCCAGGGGAAACACTCGTATTATGTTGGGCAGATTGGGAAGAAACACACTAAGCTTCAAAAGCCAATTAGGAACAGAGACTCTATAAACCAGGGATCCCCCATGGATCCCCCAAAAATGGTGCCCAAGGGATTTCCTGCAGCAGCTTTTTTGTGACTATGCCCACCATGCCTTGTCAAAATCCCTAAGGTGCCTGTGGGCTCAACAAGGTTGGGGGCCCCTTCTAAAAACCTTTTGCACTGCCTATTCTGATATCTAATTTCTAGAGGAAGGGAAAGGCAGAAAGCTTTTGGCTATCTGCTAAACAGCTTCACGGGCACAAATAGAAAAATACAGAAGCCTCTCTCAAGCAATTACGAAGAAGAAAAGTTGGTTTTTAAACCCCACTTTTCTCTACTAAAAGTCATATCACTAAGAAGTTTTGATCACCTTTCCTTCACCTCTTCCACACAACAAGATCCTGTGAGGTAGGTGGGGCCGAGAGAGTTCTCGGAGATCTGTGACCAGCACAAGGTTACCCAGGAGGGGAAACAAACCCAGTTCACCAGATTAGAGTCCGCTGTTCATGTGGAGGAGTGGGGACTCAAACTCGGTTCTTCAGATTACAGTCCACCACTCGCAACCAGTACACCACACTAGCTCTCATACTGATAGCAGGGAAAACTGACCAGAGAAAAATCTGCCATGATTGGTAGCCATTGCAACATTTCTTAGCAGAATATTTACTACAACACTATCTATACCACACATTTCTTCTTCGTAGTTCTCAAGCAGTCAGTCAGTACTTTTTTTAAAAAAGGACCTGCATATACTATTTTACTGTAATGTAAAAACAGCCCCTAAGAATATGAACCTAAAAATCACAAATGTGCTCAGTACAGTATCCCTTAACATTTGGACCACACAAAGCTGAACTTTAGCACAAAATTCACCCTAGAAAACAGGTTTCCACAGCCTGATCCAATCAATTCCCTAATCACATCAACAAAATACAAAAACCATTTTAGACGTTGTAGACCCCACTCGGCGGAACGCTCTTTATTTTTAAAATCAAGGAAGCCAGAGATGAGATGAGGAAGGAACAAGACAATTTCAGGCAAAAGGAGACTGTGGAAATGAACTATGCTAATTACATACTCAGCTATCACAAAATCATGTCAAGTTTTCAGGAGACAGAGATCGCTGATAAGACCCTTTGAAGATGAGGAATGAAGACCAAAATTAAAGCTTCTCCTTCAAATAGAAGAGCTTCCCCAGGGAGAGTCTGACAAGTTTCTTTAGTGCTTGGATGTGACCCTGAACTGGGCTACATTAAAAACTGGGCTACATTACTATTTTCTTAGTGTCTTCAGCAGGAAAAGCAAACCTTTTTTAAAAAATCTACTAGAATGATCACCAAAATGTACGCTCACTTGGATCTTTCTTTCTCCCCCATCACTGATTCAGGTGCCATCCTATTCTGGACCAGGAGACAGAAGAACCTAACTAAAGTGCCAGGAACGAGTAAACTTGCCCACCCAGAGTCTGTCTTCTTTCCTTTCTTCAACACAGTCATTTGCTAGCTTATCTGGAAAAGTGCTGACAGGCCTCCTAGCACTACCACCTTCACAGAAACGTTCCTCCCCTGCTACCTTACTCCACCATTTTGTCTTCCTTGGCTATCACTAGGCACCACTCACACAGGTCACGAATTGTAGACCTTATGCCAGTCTTCCTTTGAAGCTCTCTCAATTAGAATATCAATTCTGGTAGATGAGCTTGTAGGAAAGACCACTTGACTACCCTTTCCCTCTACCATACAGCTTTAGAGAATGCAGGATGTGTTCTAGAATGCATTCTTGGACCATGTGAGAAAACTATATGGCCAACATCCCAAATTGGACTGCTGCACAGAATAGGGAGCAATGTGTTAGGTAGACAGTGGTTACTCAGAGCCAGATCAGTGCAGAAAAAAATGCCCTGAAAGGAAGAAACAGTCTCAGTGATTCTCAGGCTCCATGCAAAACTCAAGAATGGGACCCCAGAGTCATTAGCCTGGGAAGGGCCACAGGAGACGTGTGGGGAAAATGCATGCTTCAGACATGCACATCTGCCCTTACACATTTTGAGGGATGGGTCAGAAAAATATTGGCATGAAGGAGAGGCTGCAGTGCCTGTGTGGTTGCTTTTTCAGCCAGGATATTCTGTGGAGATAAATCTCTCCCATTACACGCCACAATGGCAAGCCAAGCATGTCAGGGCACACTTGAACCAAAAAGAAAATGTCACTCATGCGCTAACAGTGCAATGAAGTGGGTATTAGTGGGGACCTCCCACTATGCAGATAGCTATAGGGTGGTGGGAGCAGATCTCCCCACATTCCCCACTTCATGCCAAGTGACTGACTGTCAGGCTGCAGCAATGAGGCAGTTCACTGAGCAGCCTTCTGGGAGCCTCTCCTCAGCACAGGTGCCCCACTTGCCCCATGCCCAACACACTTCCCTCCTGAAAGTAGAAAGCTTGTAAAATCACAGAAACCTTAGTAATATTATCCTGTGCTGTTGTCTACTTTTTCACTCCTTCTCACAGCACTCTAGTTTTGATTTTAATTTTATATCCCACCCTTCCTGACCAAGCTCCATAACACCCACAAGCAGAATACATACCCCTTCGTGAAAGCCAGGGACAGGGGTGATCTGTAGCCAAACACCGGACATTCTTGGGCATCTGGGCTGTAACCTTGCTGAAGTAAGAGTTCCAAGCAATCTGCATGTCCACCATATATAGCTGAGTAGACGGGGCTCAGTTTGCCTTCAGCAGTGCCACATAACCGATCTGTAACCGGCAGGAGGAAGTGCAGAATGCTGCAGATATGCAGAATCGTGCGTTAAAGCCAAAGTGTTCTGTGTAGACAAGATCTTTCCTATAGTGCTTTACAGACTAACATAAATCATACCAGTTACAATTTCACTGTCTCTTAATGTATGTTAAAGTAAATTAAACAGCATTCATGGTTTTAAAATAGTTTGATCTTTAACAGGTGTGCATGGTGAAAATCACACAGAATTCTCTATTGTGCCTTTTAGGTTTTAGCTACTCTGAATTACAAAACTTACATTTACTAGAGGTTTTAATAGAACCAGTTTTCTTTTTCTTTCTTTTTTTGACCTACTGAAACCTGTCATTCAAACAAAATGAGATAAACCAAACTCAGTGGTAAACTCAGTGTGATTTGCAAACTCAGTGTGATTTGCACACAAAAGGTTCCAGGTTCATTCTTTGTCATCTTCACCTAAAAGATCCTGGGCAGATCCTGCCAGTCAGAGTAGATAATACAAATTAAATGGTAGGTTAATATTTCCATATTTT
Source organism: Sphaerodactylus townsendi (assembly GCF_021028975.2). Classification (NCBI taxonomy): domain Eukaryota; kingdom Metazoa; phylum Chordata; class Lepidosauria; order Squamata; family Sphaerodactylidae; genus Sphaerodactylus; species Sphaerodactylus townsendi. Next base: position 39,678,572 of record NC_059425.1, on the reverse strand, counting down.
TAAGAAAAATAAAACTGAGACTTACAAAAGGTTGTGTGAAAAGCTGATTCTGCAAAAGGAGCTTTTAAGTCCCTTTGAACCAAAGGACCATTCTACACTGTCCCTAAAACATGAAGAATCTTCTAAAAGTGGTCTCTAATGCAATATGTTACTTAGAATAACACTGAAAATTGCTCTTTGGTTTGTCCACTGAGCAAACTAATGAAAAGTAAAAGTGGATTGCACTGGACATAGCATCAACCATTGACAAATGAATATATAAACAGCCCCATTTTTGAGGTCCAGTCTCCCATGTGTGAATTATAATTTCTATTTGGAAGAACCCACTGTGAAACCAGATCAGCTCCCTGTTGGAACCAGGAGAGACATGACTCACTTATAAGAAGAAACTCCTTCTTTGCTACATAACTGAGACTTTGGATAGGCATGAGTGTGTTTGAAGTTATGGGACCACCTCTCTATAATGTTTCTGTGATCCTAAAGGTTCAAGACTCATAGAAATGCAGTAAGATGTTTTGACATCACTTCAGAGTTACAGTATGTTGAACACATTCTGATGGCTTCTTTAAAAGTGTGTTACATTTGACAAAGTTGATGCAAAGGTTGTTCCTTTGCATCTCTGGCTGGCTATATTGACTAAGAATGTGATATTCAGCCAGCCATTGTCCAACCCAAGCTCACAGTTCTTCCTTTATCTGCAAGAGTATTGTCAAACATAAGGAATGAAAGCCATTTAGGAGGGTCTCCAACGTAGCTTATGGTAATCAAAACCACACAAATATTAATCCTGAATTCAAGGCTAGGAAAACCATCCTGGAAAAGATAAGCTGGATTCTGGAGTCTCCAAGGCTCAGTGAAGCAAATGGGTTTAGAATCGAATAAGTCTTCTAAGGAGCCCATAGCACAGAGTGGTAAGCTACAGTACAACAGTCAAAACTCTGCTCAATACCTGAGTTCAATCCCAACAGAAGTCGGTTTCAGGCAGTTGGCTCAAGGCAGCTGGCCTCCATCCTTCAGAGGTCGGTAAAATGAATACCCAGTTTGCTAAGGGTAAAGTGGGGGAGGCAATGGCAAACTGGGGGAGGCAATGGCAAACAACTCCATCAAACAAAGTCTGCTGGGGTAATGAATGACCTGGTGCTTGTACAGGACACTGCCTTCATCTTCAAATCTTCTAAGGGCAGTTTCTAGATTTTCCAGTTTTAGGATCCAGGTCAAGTAGAGCTGAGAATTTGGTATCTATTTCAAATGAGAGCAACAGATCCCCTTCAACTGCAACGGGGATGCAAAGGATTTGGTCCTTCAACCCCCTGAAGAGCTTGACACCTATTGGTTGAGATTTTATGACCCGACGTTACCCAGCCTCTGCCCCCTGCAACATCACCCATGCATGCCAGTTCACAACAAGCTATCGGCAGTCTCTTAAAGCCTACTTGTGGTGCCCCATTTGTGCTGCAGCATGGACAGGCAACTGCCATTCCTCCTCATTACAATAGAGGTTCGGGTCTGCTCTCTTTGCCAGCAACAACTCCACACACTCGCCATGGCCTTCCTGCGCGGCAATAAATAACGGTGTGGCTCGATCTTTGGCTTGACAGTTGACGATTGCTCCTGAGAAAGAATTTTTTAGAATCGTAAGGAAGACAGCTTCCTCCAATTAGCTCTACCTGTCGCAAACATTCCTACCATTTAATTAGTCCTTGCAACTTGCTTTTGACTTCTGTACAGTCCTTCTGAAAAGATCAATGTGGTTCAGCCGGATGTCATTAGTTGACAACCATGACAGCAAGACAGCCCTGCCATTTGAAGAGAGAATCACACCACTATGCTGCAAGTCCTGTAAGGAGAGTTCCCCGCAGGTCATGTGCACAAAGCCTGAATTCTGACAAGGACAGCAACATGAAGTGGGATTTCTCGTTCCCAAAGCTGTGCGTGTGATTTAACATTTGCCCCATTAGTGAAAATACGCAGGCATTCATCGATGGAACTCCCAAAATCTCATCTAGTTCTGCCCTGAGAATCAGAAATATGCTGCCGTTGAATTTACATTCAGCCATTCTACACTCCTTCATCTGCTTTTTTTTAAGCTATGAGCCAGCATGGTGTAGTGGTTAAGAGCAAGTGGACTCTAATCAGGAGAACCTGGTTTGATTCCCTAGTTTTCCACATAAGCGGCAGAGTCTTATCTGGTGAACCAGATTTGTTTTCCCACTCCTACATTCCTGCTGGGTGACCTTGGGCTAGTCACAGTCCTTTAGAACTCTCTCAGCCCCACCAATCTCACAAGGTATCTGTTGTGGGGAGAGGAAGGGAAAAGAGCTTGTAAACCCCTTTGAGTCTCTTTGTGAGAGAGAAAGAGGGGGTATAAATCCAAACTCTTCTTCTTCTACCATACACTTTGCAGAAATTATTGTCACATATTAATTACAGAATTACAGAAAGTACTCCTTGATGTCTGTACTCCTAACATCAATCCATTAAAGGATTTTAACTGAACAAAGATGTCATAATTAGTTACCAAGTCAAAGTCACTCTCTTAGACGGCCCAATCCAGATGGGGGGAATCGAATTGGCCTGAGGAGGCAGCACAGGCCCACGCTAGAGGATTTGCCCTCCCTGGGCACTTATCCTGGTGGAGGAGAAATCACACCAGTGGGAGGATACCATGGCCCCCCAGGACATTCTGACATGATATTCATCACCATGTTAGTGCTCCCATGCTGCTGCCAACCTCACCAGCAAAGCAGGGGCATGGGAGTGACGTTCCCAAAGGTAGAGCCAACCTTAGTCGGCTTCAACCCCAGGTTTGCATAAGTTGCACTGCAGTCCTGGCCCTTGGACTTATGCCACCTTTTTGGGTGGTGTAAGTCCATTAAGTCTTATGGAGGGCTTTCCAAAAGCAGGGTGGGTTGCGTTTTTCACCCTCCCCACCCCACTGAAACACCCTCTGGAGGCGGCCGGGCAGCATTGCAGCAGAACTGTCCTGGGTGGCCCAGGGTTGTGGATTGGGCTGCCTGTTAGGAAAAAATAGATTAACATCCTGGTGTAAACATTTAGCAGAACTTTTGCTTCTCAAAATCTCCCAATTTTTCCACTGGAAATAGTGAGAGAAAAATCCCTGGGGAGAAAATTAGCAGTCCCCCGCTAATTTTTGTTCTTTATTCCCCCTGATTTTCATATCTCTGTGCAAGTGGATGGGCAATAATGTCAATCCCTAGCAAGGGTCTTAGAATGTTCTCCAAACTGGCTGTCCTCAGGCACAAAAACTGTATGGAGGATTTAAAAAGCCCCCCCCCCCCAATCAAAATATCAGAAAAACTTCACCTGTGAATAGATACACAATGAAAAGTTGTCCTAAATTGTCTTAATTCATACTTTAAGGCAGAGCTACCACTTCCCTCTAGTCTTTTTCTACACTTTATTTTACTTCATACATAGGCTGTGGGCATGTGCAACACCTTTTGCAGAAGGATGTCAAAAGGAGTGAAAAACAATCTCCTTGAGAAGGGCAGGAATTTAGCAACCTGCCACTCTTCTTTGCACATTGAGCAAGAATTTTAGAGCTTCAGAGCTGCGAGTGCGATGAATGGTCCAAGATTAATCTTTGATTTTGAAATAGCTGGTAAGTTTCAGGAGGATATGCTTACTCATGCTGATCTGCATGCGTTGCTAAGGGGAGGGCACCAAGATCAGCATAATGATGAGTAGGGTTTTTCTCTCAGAGCTGTTTTCATTTTACATACACATAAGAGTTTGTAACCACATTATAACTGTTAGTGGATACCTTCCTGTGCTCAGTTAAAGGCATTTAATCCTAGTGCTATATGCTACCCCACCCCCAACTTCCTCAGCAAATTAAGTTTCAGAAGATGAAGCGCTTGGACTTATATCCCCCCTTCTCTCCTGTTAGGAGACTTAAAGGGGCTTACAATCTCCTTTCCCTCCCACCCGCCCCACAACAAACACCCTGTGAGGTAGGGGGGCTGAGAGAGCTCCGAAGAGCTGTGACTAGCCTAAGGTCACCCAGCTGGCATGTGTTGGAGTGCACAAGCTAATCTGGTTCACCAGATAAGTCTCCACAGCTCAAGTGGCAGAGCAGGGAATCAAACCCGGTTCTCCAGATTAGAGTGCACCTGCTCTTAACCATTACATCAAGCAGAGAAGTACAGCTTAGATTAGAGTGCACTGTGGTATTTTTGTGACATTTGCTTTCTTTAAAAATATACAGTTACAATACAGATAGAGTCCGAGAGTCTCCTGGGGGACAGTGGATCCTCTACAACACCTTAAATCTGCTGTGGGTCTCTCCCCTCTCCCCTGGTCTTGCTCCTCATGTTAATACATGACATGTTCTCCAAGCTTTGACAGCTATCAGGAAACGATCTGTCACCTCACAAATCAATCTGATCCAAAGTAGGCAATTTTTCCTCCCCCACCCACCTCTGTTTGGTCTACTTTTAAACATCTAAGGAATGTAATTGTTTGCAAGGCTGGAAAAGAAGTTACCTGGGAATTACATGAGAGGAAACTCAAACAAGGCCATTAGTTCCATACAAGGCAATAACTCTCCTTGTATTACAACCTTATAGCACTAAACAGACTAAGATGGTATAAGTCAGGGGTAGGGAACCTTTAACATTCAAAGAGCCATTTGGACCCGTTTTCCACGGGAAAAGAAAACACTTGGAGCCGCAAATAATTTTTGACATTTAAAAGAAAGATAACACTGTATATATTGGGTTTTTTTACCTTTTACTCCACTCATTCTGAGAAGCGCATGGATGCACCCGCCCTGTTGCCTGCAGGGCGGGCAAGGATGGGGCCGGCGGCTCGGCCTTGCCGGCCGCCGGGAAAGCACCCACCCCGCTTGAACAAGGCGGGCGAGAGGGGAAACCTGCAGTGCGACCCAGCCGGCCACGGGCAATTGGTGTGCCCGTCCTGCTGCCTGCAGGGCAGGCAAGGATGAAGCCGGTGGCTCAGCCTCACCGGCCGCTGGGAAAGTGCCCACCCCACTCCAACGGGGCGGGCGAGAGGGGAAGCCCACGGCACGGCCCAGCCGGCTGCGGGCAATTGGTGCGCCCACCCTGCTGCCTGCAGGGCGGGCAAGGATGAAGCCGGCAGCTCGGCTCATGGAGCCGCAGTGCAAGGGCAGAAGAGCCGCATGCGGTTCTCGAGCCACAGGTTCCCTACCCCTGGTATAAGTGGTCAAAGCCAAGAAAAACTAAATACCGGTGTATAATTTGGCTCTGGCATTTCACTAAAAATGGACAATTGGCTTAAACAGTCACGCTTCCCGTACCAACTCACCATCCTGTATTTAGCAGCAGCTGATGCAGTCAGCATTCATAGAAAAATGCCCCACCTGCAACCATCCACCCCTTAACTGATAGTTACCATATGATATAAGTATCCTTAAGCATTCCAGATTTCCATATTGTGCAGCAATGAATAAAGGTGTGATCCCAAAGTCATCCTCTGATTCCGTGTTGGCTCCTTTGTCAAGGAGTAATTTCAATATTGCAGGATAGTTCTGAAGAGGAAGAAAAATGTAATTATCGTCAGAGCAACAAAGTCATCCAATTCATTGCTGAAACCTCCACAACCATTTTCACTCAATACAGAACTTATGAGAATTATTATTTGTTGCTGCCACTAGCCCTTCTCGGAGGCTTAGGAATGTCTATTCCAGTTTGCACTTTTGAGACTTTGTCAGAAAGCAGTAAATGACATAATTACATGAGCACATATAGCATCTCCACCCAACCTAAGACTATTCAAATACATGGTACATTTAATTGCTGAAAGAGCCTAAAGAGATTTAGCAGGTAAAAATCTTAACAGAAATAAACTCAATTTATACAAAAAAAAAGTTCCATTCCTGTTGAAAACAGACTGCTTTGATTAAAGGAGATGTACTTCCCACAAATTCATTTTCTTGGCATAAAAGTGTATGGCAAATGTTGTTCAAAACAGGGCAGTTCCAGTGGAAGTCTTGCATTACTTTCATTATTTAAATGGAAAGCCACGGTGTTGAAAATTATTTCAAAAACACAGCTTTCACCTTTGGGCACAATAGGCTTACTCAAAAAGTTAAGAAATTAAAATGGATCTTTACTGCTTTATAGCCATAGTGCTTCTTCCATTAATTGATCCTAGCCAAGATGACAGAAAATCTTGATAACAAGATTACATGGAAGTAGGAAGACATACAGTACTCTCATGAAGAACAAGGGTTCTGGCTGGCCTGCATTCATACGGAGGACAACAAACATTCTGGCTTCACTTAAAAGTCACAATAAACCAAACTGTGATCAAACCGTGGTTAGTTATGACCACTGAATACAAACAGTAGAATAGGCTAAGATTGGCTGGTAGGCATAATTACAAATTCAAGGGCAGGGTTCACAGCTGGCTTGCTGGCCACAATTTGCATGAACTGTAGTTTATTTTGACATGTGAACTCATAATGTACAGTAGCACTATTCCTTGTTTTTTCCCAAATACACTGGATTTGTAGACTGACTAGAGTTTGTTACTTAATCCACAGTTTGTTAGCATCTGGATGCAACTTAACACTCTAAAAGGCAAACGTACCAGCTACTAAGTCTGAAGCTTATCCGGCAATTGCTCGAGAGGATCCTCTTGCAAGGGGGGCACAAAAGTGAACAAATACTTTCAAGTAAATTAATGTTTGATATATTGTTACATTTGATATAGTGCACAATTTTAAGTAACTAGTTTAATGTTTAAAATTCTTACTATTCAAATTGCATTGCACTCCTGCCATACTCAGAATAGTCATTTGCATTTAGATGGACTTCTCTGCACTAGCCTGTCATAAATCAGAAAAAAGGAATAGCGAGCAGAGACTATGCAAAGCTGTCATTTAAAAGAGGGGGGGGGGACAAAACATTTTTCATATGGATGAAACTGGATTTATAAGTTACCCGAAAAGAAGCCTGGTGCAAAGAGTTCCATTCAGACCAACAGTGGGGCCCATTAACATTGGCTCCGTGATGAAGTAGAAGCTTTATGACATCAGTGTGTCCATGTTCAACAGCTGGAAACAGAGGTGAAGGCCATTATTGCCATCAAATATGTCACATACCTAAAGCTTAATCACAAATATTGAATTCTGTAATGGTTCACATAGATTTATACTGCAGTAAATGAGATCAAAATTCTAAATTCACTGCCATTAACTGCTACCTTCTGTAGACAAAGGATTTAATAAAAACATGGAACAGATTAAAACTAGGCTTCACAATACTGCATGCAGTAACCACTCTCTTATTTCTTTGTAAATAAATACAATGGGTGCAAAATGATATTTATTCCTTTCGTTCCATAGAGAATCTCAAATGGTACCTGATTGGACCTTGCTTCTAAAATCAGATTTTTGACACAAGTTATAAACTAGACTTTAAAGCCTATACCTTGCTAATTTCTATTTTAGAAGGCAAGATTTGGAAAATCAGTAAACAGTGGTTCCATTTGCTTTAGCAACCAAAAACTTTAGATAGCCTGACTAAAGAAAGGGATGCAGTTACATCTCCATAACAATGAAGAGAACAGATGCAGCATTTTATTGTTCAACAATTTGTGCATTCTTTGCCATTATATTGCCATAATAAATTGTTTCACGTTAGATGTTCAACATTAGCAATTGTTTTATGTCACCAGCTACAACTAATACAGTGGTTGTTGATGAATTATGGAACTAGAACATCCAAATATGGAAAATTTACCTTATATATTTGATAATTACTTTTAGATAAAGTTAAACTTACCTAGAAACAATGGTGTGGTTGCATCATTAGTAACCTCATTAGGATTGGCTCCAAATTTCAAAAAAACAGCAACACATTCCAAACTTCCCTGACTTGCAGAAAGGTGCAATGGACAGGTACCGTCAAATGTCTTTGCTCTAATGTAGTCATCTGAAGGTGCTGGGGAAAATAAAAGGTAGATTACTCTTGCTAAGGATGTAAGATTTAAACCTACCTGTTTTGAAAGGGAAGTAGTGAGAGAAAGGAATTTACACCGAATGTAGATCAATTTTGGTTAGTTCTACATTGCATGCAAAAAAAAATATGCCATTATCTGGCTACAGGGCAGCCAACTGATGGCATTTAATTTTCACAAGAAACAGAAGGATGATCTCAAGTTCAGTTTTACTGCTTGAGGCCAAAGGCCACTACAAAGAGTTGCCAGTAAATTGTAAAATTTTACAAAATTAGGTTAAAAGTCAAGATAGTGTCTTGTACAAGCACCAGGTTACTACTGACCCATAGGATGACAGAATACCATGACATCTGCTAGGCAGACTATGTTTACGGGGTGGTCTGCCATTTCCTACACCAGTGTAGCGGGATACTCATTTTACTGACCTTGGAAGGATGGAAGGCTGAAACAACCTTGAGCTGGCTACCTGAAATCAACTTCCATTAAGATCGAACTTACATAATGAGCAGAACTTTCCCTGCAGTACTACAGTTTACCAATCTACACCTATGGGCTCTTTTTATACAACTAGATTAGAGCACTATGAAAGTTACATTTTTAGAAAAGTTTTAAAACTCATTTCATTAGCAAAAGAAACCCACAAACATCTGTCAGACTAATAGAAATTGTCCCTAACTGTTCTGTGCTAACACCAATGTGGCCTGGATTTCTTTCCAACTAGAACAAAAAAAGCAAATTTGTATGAAATCTCTGCCTCCATGTCTGCAAGGAAGAATAAAACCATCTCCACCATGTTGCTTAGACCTGAATTGGCCAGGCTTGCATCTAATTTTTTTTTTTTTTGGCTAAAGTGGACAGACCATCAAATGACACAGGTCTTCAGGTTCTGAGCCTCTGCATGTACACAGGTGCTGAGCAACTGGTATTTGGGTGTAACAACCTTCAAACACAGCAGTCTGCATTGTTTAAATACACATGGCTGAGTGTAATTCTAAAAAGATGATCTTGGAGAAATAATATGCCCTGGAATGGTCCTGATTAATTAGTTTGTAAAAGGATGAAAATTTGAAATCTTGAGCTCCCCAGAAGTCTTTATTGGGCTGGCTGAACATTTGAACAAAAAAGGTCATGCAAGAAATGTTTAAGGGCATAATGCACTTTGTAGTCTTCTTGGAGATCCAAGGGTGCTGGAGAATTAAGGTTGGATTCAGGGATCCATCCGTAGAAACTGCTGATAGTCATGAAGAAGAAGAGTTTGGATTTATAACCCACATTTGCATCTTGTAAGGAATTTCAAAGCAGTTAACAAACTCCTTCCCTTCCTCTCCCCACAACAGACACCTTGTGAGGTAGATGGGGCTGAGAGAGTTCTGAGAGAACTATGACTAGCCCAGATGGCTTCATGTATAGGAGTGGGGAAACAAATCCAGTTCATCAGAAAAGAGCCTGCTACTCATGTGGAAGAGTGAGAAATCAAACCCACTTCTCCAAATCAGAGTTCACTGCTCTTAACCACTATACTATGCCGGCTCTTTGCTACATTGTTCTCCCCACCACCCATCCTTTCTGACCTTGGCAAAAGATTTTCACCAAGTTCCACACAGACAACAGACAACCAGAATAGTAGGTTACAGCTGGGAGGGGGAGGGGGATTCCACCCTCAAATAAAGTTTAGAACAACAAAGGCAAACAATTCCATGGCATGCCATCCACTTCATCCAATTTACTCCCAAATAAGCTTGTTCTAACCCCCTGCCCATTTGTAAAACCAGAAGGTAGAAGATATTTTCCTTTACTTACTTGGAAGGGACTTCTCATGGGGCTGCAATTGTTTATTTCTTACCACACTATTTAGAAATTTTCCACCTTCATCAAACTGAAGAGAGAAGTGTGCAGGAAAATTACAAACATCAAGAATTATTCAGTACCAACAGTTCCCTTAGTATGGGATACTGTGTCCCTGAATGCAGAGGAGGAGATCTTGTGGCCCCACAGCACCCAAAGCTCTTACATAAGTACATAAGTTCCCCTTTTAAATTGAAGTCAAAGTTGAGCAGACTACCAAACAGTTTCATTTTCAGGATTACACCAAGATAATGTAACATATGTTTATGATACACTGCTATCATCAACGTATTTCAGATAAGGGGTTGAGTGAAAGAGTCTTACTTTACTTGACCTAATAAGATTATTGCAAAGCAGAGTTATGAACTAGAGATTTCCTGATTTGCAGCTCACACTTACTATATTACAAATGGTACTCTACACATATTCTTAAAAGGCAGAAGTCCACTGATAGCCTGCCTCTTATGGGGATCTTTCAGGAAATATCAGTTTTTCAGTCTCTCACCATTAATGACCTCATACCATCCAACCACATGTGCCCCTCGCTACTGGCAAACAGTTCCAACTTTATTATTCACTGTACATGTTGTTAAAGGCCCAAGAACTGGAACACAGAAGCCTCCAAGAACATAAAAACTGGTCTCCTCTGCTTTATGACAGCATTTTCAAATGAGACACAATTTGTCCTTACCAGCATGAAGTAACACCTTCAGACAGTCACTTTTGTTATAAAAAGCTGCTTCATGAATTGCCATCCAACCCCTGTTATCAGGGACATCAACACTGTATCCTTGTTTGATTAGCTTTTTCAAATGTTTGACATTCCCTTCTCTAGCTGCAAGTCCAACAGCTGAACATCTGTCAAAGTAGGCTTCTGTGAAATCCATTCCAAGAGACCTAAGGAGAGAAACAGAATGGACCCACACAAATTACTGTGTCAGGAAGTCAACAGTACTACACACATCTGCACTGATAGGAGATTCAGAGATTAATATGAAGTATGGCCTCTCAAGGTTGTATAAGAGACTGCTTTGTATCCCTGTGACTCTTGAGATGTCTTCAGATTGCTTTGGTGTCTAAAAAACTAGCTAAGACATCAGAGGATGAAGAGTGATGAAAGACAGCAGCCAAGAGGAGAAAGATTTTAGCTAGATCTGGAACCAGACACAATAGAAGGCTCAAATGAAAGGGAGATATTATACCCCAAGTGGTCCTTGATCTTGGAGCTCTGGCTTATCAGAGATAACTCCACCTACTTTTTGCTTTCATGCCTCACCTACCCTGTGTTATTATCGCATTACAGTTAAATCATTGTAACCTCAAACTGAAACTATAACACTTTATTAGACAAGATGAGTTAAAATCCAAGTTTGAATCCAGTAGGTCCCAATAAAGGCTGTATTCCTGTGCTTAAAAAAAAAATCAACAAGTCAGAGAAGTAAAGATCCAAAAGACACCATCCTAAGTGTCACTGGTGCCATCAATTGCAGAATGGTTACCACTTGCTGTGTTCCTTCTACTGAGCCCTTAGAAGCTTAAAGAGAAACTGCCCCTGGAAGTACATGGGGAGAGACCTTCCCCACAAAGGGCACAGCTTTTACCGTCTGTTCCTCCCCCTCCTCTGCAGAGGACAGGTAGGCTTGTTCGGGTTGATGGATTGCTCCTGTGGTTTCTCTCATATTGTAAGTGACTCTGAGTCCCTACAGAGTGGAAACATGGCAGGAAAAACTCATCACAAAACAAAGCTAGGTTTAGTTTTGGCCACCAGTCTCAGGAGAGTGATGGGAGTTGCAGAGCCAGAAATTAAGGGAATGTAGGAACATCCTGGTCTAGGTGACCCTGGGCCAGTGAAACACTCTCAGCCTAGCCTACCCTCACAGGGTTTTTGTTGTGAGGATAAAATGGAAGACAGTATGGCATAAGGTGGGGAGAAAAGCAAAGTATAAATCAATTAAAATGTATAACAAGAAAAGGATGTAGGTCTGTTTTGGGTTGCAAAATCCAAGAATTGCACACTGGCAACTTTATGTAGAATGCTTAGGAGCAGAAATGTGCCTAAATGTTCTAAGGGTCTGAGGAACACCTGATAAAGGGGAGACCAGATCAAACTTGAGAATTGATAAAGGGGACAAACTTCAAGCATCAGCTATAGGAAAGGAAATAAACGCCCCGGAGGCCCTGATTCTGATATTATTGGAAAACAACTCCTGTGTACAAAACTGTCTTAAAATATGACAAAGCAGAGCTCCTGTAAGTTTGATGCTGGGAAGTGACTGCTTTTTGGGAATGCAGGAGGAGGGACTTGTCGGGAGATAAAGGGGCTGGCAAAGGCCAGGTTTGTCAGAACAGGCTTTGCCAAACTTTAATATTCCAATACCTCATCAATAAACACTACTAATCAATACTGCAAAGTCCATTTATTGACTTAAAATGCAAGACCTGACAGTTTTCAAGGTAAGAGACAAACAGAGGTGGTTTACCATTCACTGTCTATCTCTATATAGCGTTCTACTGATAGTCACCCAGCAAGTTCTCATGCCACAAGTGGGGGTCTGAACCAGGGTTTCCCAGCTCCTATAGACCAATATACACACACACACACACAAAAAAAACCACCCTACTTTTATAAAAAGATAGGCAAAGTCTATTACACTATACTGTATGTTTTCAGATACCAGGTTTTCTTAAATTCAATTTCCTTTGCGAAAAAAAAGACAAGAATTGATCCAGCCACCATATTCACGTATTTGAGAAATATCGCAGTCGAGCAGGTGAAGGAAAAGTTTCTTTGAAACCCATTCATTCATCCACACTTCCATTCCTGCGGTTTGCTGTGGATAGTCTCTCACCTGCACGACGACTTCTGCGAAGCAAAAGAAGAACACAGCGGGCTTCTCCTCTTATTGCCTTCTCAGCAGCCCCTCGACTGAGAGCTTTGACAGCCCCGCTAAACGCGCTTCCACCAAAAACTTCCCTGGACTCTTCAGACGGCATCCTACGGCTGGCGGACAAAGGCCAGAAGCCCCGCCCCGCTACCTGGTACCGAAAGGGACGCTGGGAGCTGTAGTTCCGCGCCGCTATGATACGGAAAGCCGGCGTGGCCTCTGTTCCCCGAGTCACCTACACCCCCGGAGGAGCGCCCACGTGCGAGCAGGAGAGCCGGTCGAGGCGAGGCGGTTTTTGGCCGGCCACGCACTACAAGCCCCAGGGTGCCTTGCTGAGCCGAGCCTGGGAGCATGCAGAGCCCCCGGGGCCGCCGCCAGCCTCCCCACTCCAGGGCGAGCGCCGCAGAGAGCGGCGGGGCGAGGAACATGTGGGTCTTCGGCTACGGCTCCCTCATCTGGAAAGTGGATTTCCCTTACGAGGACAAGATGGTCGGGTACATCACCGGCTACAGCAGGAGGTTCTGGCAAGGCAGCACCGACCACCGCGGAGTGCCAGGCAAGGTGAGCGGCACGGGGCAGGGCGGCGAACTTTGCAAGGATCACCACCTGGTTCTGCTTTGGCGTGAAGGACCCGGTTCCGCCAGATTGGGCATGGGGTTGGATTGCAGGACAAAAAGGGGGATTTCAGACTAACAGGAATTGCGCGCACACACACATCTCCATCCCATGCAGTTGCTGGACACTGCCAAAGTGCTCTGCGCACACGAGGCGGGTATCCCCGAGGTCTGGGACAACAAATAACCACAGAGTTGCCCTTGGAGAAGACCCCAGAATCCAGACGGAATTCTCTTCACCCGTCCCCGCAATTGCTTTAGTTACGTTCTTTATCTCACACAAACACCCACTGGGTAACCAGATGCTCTCCTGCCTTCATATGTTGCGATTTCTCTGACCCACAGAGAATAAAAAAAAGTTTAGTTCCCTCTGCACCAGTGGTTCCCAACCTGGGGTATGCACCAGAGCATTGGGGTGGGGTGGGGGGGTAACATGGAAAATTATGTAATAGGTTTGCTAATAGGGGAGTACAGTTTTAGGGAAATGGGTTGCCAGTGGGGTACCTAAGTTTAAAAAAAAAGGTTGGGAACCACTGCTGTGCACCTTACAAAATCACCAATGCAAGTATCAAGGGAACAGCTGCTAGAAGATGCCAGCAGTATTTTCAAATTACTTAAGGTGGAGCCAGTGAAATTGATCCTGCATGTGAGTCACTTCTTTATTTATTTATTTTATTTATTTATTAGATTTTTATACCGCCCTATCCCCGAGGGGCTCCGGGCGGTGTACAACAATAAACATAATAAAATGGCAAAATCTTTAAAAGCTGCGATAAAACAGTAAAAGCTAAGTCTTATAAATACAATACAATAAAATACAATAAAAATACAATAATAAATATAATAAAAATACAATAATAAATATAAATGGCATCCAGCTGCTCCGTATTTGAAATCCTCTCCCCAAAAGGGAGGAATGGCAGGTCCCAGATGTAGAGGGCCATGAGGCAGAGGGCCATGAAAGCAAAACCAGCCTATAGAACCAGCTGTAGAGTGTCTGAAGCTCCCATGCTAGTTTTCCCTTATAAGCTTCCTCTTAAAGTCTTGGATCATCTCCTATGTAGGCCCAGGCTATCTATTGGGATCAGTAAAGGCCGGTATGGAGGCTGCTAATGGAATACATTTCAGTATCGTTTTTAAAAAAACACCTCATGACCTTTACAGCTTCAACATTTTTTTCTCCTGAACTACAAGAAGATAATGGTGTTCAAGCCTGAAATTTGTCCCACGCTCAGTAGCACAAGAAGCGTGGGAAATTATACTTTATAAAGAATGGTGTTAGATGTGCCTGTTCAGCATCTTTATAGAAGCTCCCAGTCTTGTAAATATTTCAAGAAAAACGGGTAAGCTTGCGCTATTAAGTCTGGTTGTAAATTTTGGTCAGCTCAGTTTCTGATGCAGGGCACCTGACAAATTCACAGCCCAATCCATAATCATTCTTACTCACAACCCATAGGGTACAATGGGGATCTTCCCTGCTAAATATACTTGAATGGTACTGTTAGAAATGTCATTGCTTGTGGATATGTGGATTCTGAGGGCAGATTTGCACAATAAAAAATAATCTTGTGGGGAAGTCACATGTTTGTTTCTTCAGATTTTTTTTGAAAAGCCTTACTTGTTGAATACTAGCCAGTACTGTTCAGCCACAGGGCAAAATGTTAGGACCAAAACTACCAGACCATAGCCCCACAGCCTGAAAAAGCCATAACAGCCAGCAGAATCTGACTTGGAGGAACAATCTACCACGAAATGTCCAATCAGCATTCTGAAATAGTTCAGGTTCAGAAGGAGCATATGAAATGCTCAGTACATAGTCCTTGTTCCATATTAAGGTGCAAGCTCCTCCCTGGCTGTCTCCCCTCCCCCCCCCAAAAAAAAAAACCCTGCACAATATATCAGCACAAATGACCTGAACAGGTGTTGTCTGCCTGGGCCAAGGGATTTTGTTGGGAAACAAAATAAACCTATATTTCTTGCCTCAGAAGCTCTCCCTGTCTCTCTCTTCAGGACCCACAAAGTACATCCTGTTCTCCCACATTTCCCTTATTTCAGCCTGGGCCAATATTGCTGTCTCAGTTCTAGTTAGCGTGTCTCATGATTTGAAACACCCTAAATAAAACTGAGACAATGCAGTGGCGCTGAGTGAGGATGCTCCCTGTGGCTAAGCCTGAGAGACTCTGTTCGTGGTGTATAACCTCTAAGGGCTACCTGTCTAAACAAGTGTGATAAATAGTTTGCCTGTCAGCTGCTGACCGCATAATCTTGAATACAGTATCATGAACACCAACTAGTGTGAACATGATTCTGCTGGTAATGAATTCTGAACATATACATCATAGTATATGTGCCAAACCAATTCCTAATCACTGTTCTGGTATAGAAAGAGACTTGCCATTATTGTTGTTTCAATATTTATTAAAGCCTTCATTCTTCCTGGTCACAAAAAACTAAGGCAACCCTCTTAAAGACCAAAATTAAATAGTAGCACCTTAAAGACAAACAACGTTTATTTCAGTCTAAGCTTTAAGACCTTCTCCTTAAGAAGAATTGCCCAATTCAACGAGAAGCTTAGAACTTGCATGGTGTAGTGGTTAATACTGGTGTACTCTAATCTAGAGCAGGGGTAGGGAACCTGCGGCTCTCCAGATGTTCAGGAACTACAATTCCCATCAGCCTCTGTCAGCATGGCCAATTGGCCATGCTGGTGAGAGAGCTGATGGGAATGAATGTAGTTATTGATCTAGGCTAAATCAAACAGATATGAGTCCTCACTCCTCCACAAGTGGCAGACTCTTATCTGGTGAGTTGGATTTGTTTCCCTACTCCTACACACGAAGCTTGCTGGGTGACCTTGGGCTAGTTACGGTCTTCTCAGAACTCTCTCAGTCCTACCCACCTCACAAGGTTGCGGGGAGAGGAAGGGAAGGAGTTTCTAAGCTGCTTTGAGACTCCCTAAAGCTGAGAAAATGGGGTATGACTCCAAACTCTTCTTTTTCTACATACCTATTCACACAAACCTATAGATTACATTCTTTTAAAAAGTCAAGCATTAGCTCTGCCTGGTTTCATAAAACGCATATTTTTTTAAACTACCTGAATCAAAATAATAGACCTGACTGTACTTTGAAACCTTGTGTGCCTCACACTAGGCAAGGGCGAGAGAGAGCTTATATAATTCTAAATAGCATTGTTGAGTGAAGGAAACAATGGAGTTCAGAAACATCCAGCAATCTGGGAGAATGGCACAGAGGGAGCAGGGCTGGGTTATTTACAGCCGCATGTGTGGCAAATCAGTCAGTCATCAAAACCACTTAGCTGACTGTCAACATACATGAAGCAAAACTTAGAAATAATTGGCATTCTTCTGTGAATGAAAATATGCGATAATCTGGTTACTGTTTATTGCAGCCTGTAATTCAGAGTATGAATGGTTTACCACACATGTGTCAGTTGTACCTCACCAGCCTGCAGTCTTTAGAACAGGTTTGTTCCAGAACCCACATGAAATCATGGGCCACTCATAACAACGTAATGTGAAGAAAACACGAAGTAAATCAGCAGAAGCTCTACTTATATATAAATGTCAGCTGTATTAATTAGACTGAGCCAAATGTCAGTTGGAACCTGATGATACAGAGAAGGTTTCATTACCAGAGTTTTATACAAGACCAAAGATAAAAATAACTAAATAACAGAAAGCAATTAGAGTATTTTTCAGAAAGTAGATCAGTTGCACCATATTATTGTTGGAAGACTGACGTGAGGAAAGACATGTCCAGCTAGTGAGTTTGTGGTGGAAAGGAGACAAACCATGAACTACACAGCACCCAGCAACCTCAGACATGAATACTCATGCTAAGCTTCTCTGCACATGGGGGACTTAGCCAAGTCTCAAATGCACACTGTGGTATCCACATGTGGAACAATTCCCTACATGAGCTGAGCATGAGTGCAATCTGGCTTCTTTCAGTGATTCTTCCTTTTCAAAAGAGATGGGAGGGCACAGTGAAACATGATAATAATTTCTACCGAATACATGTATTCCCAAGAAATGGGCTCCCATCTCTCCACATGCAGACGGTAATCACTGAGCCAACCCTCTGAACTGGCACTAAAACCTGACACATACACATGCCCCTCTTCCAGGCCCCCTGTCAATCTCAACCTATTACAGGAACTGAAGCCTCCTGAAAATAAATTTTGGCTAGTAACAGTGGCTGTAAAGTAAGGAAAACAGTCAAATCTTTTAGGGGAGAGCTTGCTATTAGATTTGACATCATAACAGAGGAGGCCCTGTTCTACAGCCCTCTGAATCTCACCATAGCAAGGGAAGGAAAAAAGAGCAACGTCTCTTCAAATGAACTTGGGAAATGGAGAGGCATATGTAGAAGAAGAAAGGTTTGGATTTATACCTTGCCTTTCTCTACCTTTGTGTGTCTAACTGACTAGCTCAAGGTCACCCAGCAGGCTTTATGTGTAGAAGTGGGGAAACAAATCCAGTTCACCATATAAGAGCCCGCCATTCATATGGAATGGGGAATCAAACCCAATTCTCTAGATTAGAGTCCACCACACTACCATTACACCACACTAGCTCTCAAGTAAATGCCCAGGTCTTTTAAAGGCAAGAACCAGCATCTATCCTTGAACTTAGCAACAAATGTGTTGTGCATTAGCTGAAATTTTTATGCAGTCTAATAACACTCTGTAAGCAATAGTCACCAAAGCCTATAGAGCAGTTGCAGAACATTGCAACAACTATTATATGGCTGGCCTGAAAAAAGACATTTTAAGCTACAGACTTTCTGAACAAAATTCTACCTACCTGGGCAATTCTACTGTAACAAACTGACTCATGCTTGACAGATCCTCCTCTAAAGCACAGCAAACACAATTTCGCCCTTTTTAGTAATACTTTCACAACCATAAAAACTGGAAACATATTATTTTTGAAGAGAAAGTTGATGCTCTTAGAGAGCAGGATTTTAAATTCACCACAGTTTCCAGTTTTCCCCACGAGTGCCAGCGGAGTCAGTGGGCTTTAGTAGTTGAGAATGTTGGATTAAGTTCTGGAAGATTCAGGTTCAAATCCTCACTCATGCCATGGAAGCTTGCTGGGCAACCTTGGGTTAGTTACATTCTCTCAGCATAATCTACCTCACAGGGTTGTTGTGAGGATCAGATGGAGGACAAGAGGAAGATTTAAGCCACTTGGTACAAATAAAGTAAACAAATAGGCAAGTAATGTTAGTCACTAACCAGAGGTGCCTAACTGTTGTGCAGAGGAAACATTACATGGAATTAGTGTTCCTTTCAGCCCTGATTTATATTTTTGTGCATTGCTTTCAAAACACCCTGAATGTTAATGAAAAACCAGTGTGTTTTTCACATTAAAAATAAGATCGTTACATTTATTAAAAACACTGATTGCTTTCATCCATTTGTAAATATGAAAAAACCATAACTTTAAACAGCAGGATAATCTAAAACTGCCTAAATGCACAAAGGAAATACATCTATTCACAAACTCCACAAAACCTCAAACTGTTTTACACAGTATGCATTCGCTTAGTGATGAACATATTAGGCATAATATGTAAAGTGATACAGAAAATGGAATTAGAGAGGTATTTATTTACTTGTCAAATTTGGTATACCGCCCACCCTGAAGGACTCTGGGCGGTGTACAACCTGTATAATAAAAACATTACAATTTAAAACCCAATATAAATAATATAAAACCATAACAAAGACAATCTATTAATAGCAATATACATGCCAGATGGTGATGATCACATATCACAGTTGCAAGTTACAAGGGCTGGTCCCACTGGTGTAAACAGTCAAGTTGGAATACAGGTGATGGCATCAGATTTCACTGACTATCCTGCTCCAAAGGCCCGGTGGAATAATTCTGTTCTACTGGCCCTGCAGAACTGTTCAAGGTCCCACAGGGCTCTGTCAAAGAGGCAAAGAGTTCTACCAGGCGGGGACCAAGGCACTAAAGACCCTAGCCCGGGTGGAGCTAGCCACACCACAGGCAGGCCCGGGACCGCCAGTAGATTGGCTTCTGCAGAGCAGAGGCCGAGTGGGGACATATGAGGAGAGATGATCCGAGATAGAAAACAATGCTATATCATCATCAATATATCTAATTCTCAACATGCCCCCCCCCTGTGGATACTTAAATCTGAAGATTAGGATCATGAACAGACAAGTCAGACAAGGAGAATGACATCAGCTGCTTGGGGGTCCTCACTAGGGAGAAAGATGGGGTATAAATGAATTAAATAATAAATAAAGTCGGTGGCTAAGGGAGCATGAAAGACTGGAAGGTATGAAGGTAGAGAAAAAGGAAAGGATTATTTTATTTTACACACAGTGCTCTTCAATATCAAATCAGGTTCTTGATTGTTAGAAGTAAAAGAAATGTAACAAGGAAGTGTTGGTTTTAAAAGATGCTTTAGATGGCCATAAGACCATATGTTAGGTGCTGCAATCAAAGCTTGATGTGAGAACAGAAGCTTAAATAATCCAGAGTCATGTTCAATGAGATATACTTAGTTCATACCTTTCCAAAGAAACCGAAAAGTGGCCCTAATATTACTCCTGATAAAATGGAATTCCATCAACTGTAGAGTAGTTTAAAAAATCACAAATTGTTGAGCAGAAATGTAGAATATTCTATATAGCTACATTAAATTTCCAGCACTTCTGAAGCCACAAAAATGAAAAAAAAACTTATTACATTTTAACAAAGGCTACAGACTGGTTGTTGTGGGTTTTCGGGCTGTGTGGCCGTGGTCTGGTAGATCTTGTTCTTAAGGCTACTGACTTTCTGAACAAAATTCTACTCAGCACTATAACAACATTACTGTACTTGGCTGATCCCCCTCTAAAGCTCAGTGAACATCTTATGTGTACTGAATTAGAGTGTTCTGTGGATTCTGCACCTAACAAATTGTAAGAGGGTTTCTCATCTGTTCCTGAGTAGCAGTTTGGATTGGTTAAAAGATTGGAGAAGAATTGAAAGCAAGGAATTTTACAGGACCCTTGTCTTTCTTATAATTACCTAACATGGAAAAGGCAGGTTTGCCAGTTAATACTGTATCATTTATAAAGGCACTTTTGGTTGCCAGTGAACAACCTGCATACAGCTTTTCTGCATTTTGGACAAATTGTACCAAAAAGGCTGGAGTGAAGCTATCATTAGAAGCATATAAAGGACTCCTAAAGGTCAAAAGGCTGATGTTGAGTCCATATTAGATATTTTAAAGGAGTTTGTATTACAATAGAATTATCTTTTCTGTATAGGCTATGGTAGCCATTAGATTGTATAAGTTGTTATTCATGTACAAAATGCCACAAAGTTAAAAATGAATTATATGTTAACTACTATGAAATAACAAAAGAACAGCAGTGGCGTAGTGGTTAAGAGCAGGTGTACTCTAATCTGGAGGAACCAGGTTTGATTCCCTGCTCTGCCGCTTGAGCTGTGGAGGCTTATCTAGGGAATTCAGATTAACCTGTGCATTCCAACACACGCCAGCTGGGTGACCTTGGGCTAGTTACAGTTCTTCAGAGCTCTCTCAGCCACACCTACCTCACAGGGTGTTTGTTGTGAGGGAGGAAGGGAAAGGAGTTTGTAAGCCCCTTTGAGTCTCCTTACAAGAGAGAAAGGGGGGATATAAATCCAACTCTTCTTCTTCATATTGTAAAGTAACAAAAAAATTGAGATTCCATTCGCATTATTTTAATATGAAACAACAAATTTAAGTTGAATGTGGGGGAAAAAACTGATTATTCATGAAGTGGTAAAATACTTTATTATTTATGAGAGCCAGTATAGTGTAGTGGTTCAGCGGAGGTGGACGCTAATCTCGAGAAATAATTTTTGATTTCCCACTCTTCCACATGAGCGGTGGACTCTTATCTAGTGAACTAGATTCCCCCCCCCTACATTCCTGCTGGGTGACCTTTGGCTAGTCACAGTTCTTTCAGAACTCTCTCAGCCCCACCTACCTCACAAGGTGTCTGTTGTGAGCACAGGAACGGAAAGGAGTTTGTAAGCCACCTTGAATCTCCTTACAGGAGAGAAAGGTGGGGTGGGTATAAATCTAAACTCCTCCTCTTCTTCTGTATAAAAAGAATAATTTTCCAAACATTCTTCCTGGTTTACACAATATCCCATTTAGTCTCCTCACAGCTGATCCTTGTTCTTGAATTATACCAGGTTGTTACCCTTGTATGGTTACATCAGCACATGCGAATGACTTGACAAAAATACATTTTTGTCTAAAATCTTTTTTTTTTTTAATTTTAGCCTGGAAGAGTTGTGACACTCATTGAAGATCCTGAGGTATAGTAGTTGCCTTTCATATATACATTGTCTTGGACTATGTGGAATATACTTGATAATACAGTTTTATACAATTCTTTCCGGCTCTTTACTCTCTTCATGCAGCATAGCATTTTGCCCACAGAGGCTCCCACCCTCAGCATCAGATTGGAAAAGCGTTATCGATGGCTGCTGCAAGCAGAGTCGGTCTCCCCCAGTTCCTTGTTCTCTCAGTGCATATGAGCTAACTCGGTCATCCCCATCTTATGTTTCTACTGAATGTTTGAATGTTATAATTTATCATGATGTCCAGCAAAAAGGCACATTATAAAGTACATAAAAATATCACATTATTCTCTTTTGTTCATCAAAGGGGGCGAACAGTAGAGACACATATTATTGTGGTAAACCGGAGTTCTCCAATGCGTTCTCCAAGATGATAAAAGTGGTGGGTGGAAAGGGCATTTGCAGTGTGTGGATCTGTGAATATTGAAAAAAAAACCCAAATCAGAGCACAACTTATCCTCACTTCATATGATGAATGGGGGAGACGTTCTGGCCTTTCGTTTCTAGCCTGCACCAACTCTCTCATATGTTTTCCATATAAATAATACGGCCAGAAAAGCCACTATTTCCAGACGTGGCAAGCGCATCCATAAGTGCCATCAGCTGCACAGTCACGTGTCCTTCGGCTTCGCAAATGCAAGCCAGGAAGCTTACAGTTCCGTTCTCCAATCAGACCTGAGCTCACAGACTGGCCTTTAGCAAATCCTTATTTCCAGCCCCCTCCCTTTGCCTCTGCAAGTTTGGAGATATACACAGAGGGGGAGTGGGCCTTATTATATATGAAGCACTTCAAAAACGTTATGAATGCTAAATAGTAGTACAGTAGTATGTAATTTAGTTGTATCCCTCTTCTTAGCCGATTTAGAACCTCAGTTAATATGGAAGCTGTTGCATAACACTGATCTTGCTCTTCTCTGGCCCCCCTCCAGTTTCCCTGATACCATGGGCTTTATTTTGTAATCCTTAAGTGCAACGTGGCACATGAAATTCCCTGTGTTTTCAGGATTTATGTGGTCAAGGCAAACTACATGAAACAATAGAGGGGTTTTTTTTCGGAAATGCTAGCAGCACACAGAGATGAATTTAATAGCAGCCAGACTTTAGCCACCTTTGTAGTTGACAAAACAAGCAAGCAAAATGCAGCAGTGTCTGTCATTGTGACTTTTCTGTAACTTTCTGGTAAGTGTTTTTCAATTACTGTGCAGTTAGACCCCATTATGCTAACCAGCAGATGCTTCCATGAGCACAGAATGGTTGGCCTTGTTTTTTTCCCCCGACTCTAGTTGTGAAAACCAAAATCCAAATCAATGAAAGTAATCTGTACTCCATAATAATTTTCACCTATTCATACAGTAAAAGTGTAGAGTGTAGAAAAATGATGACTATTGATTGGCGTATTTTTCATTTTGAGATGACTATGTCACTGAAGCTTGGTCCACATTATGCAGGGGGTGAATCAAGTTCTGAAATGCTTCCCTATATGTGAAAGCCGCCTTGCAAAACCAAAAACCAGCACAGCAAGTAAAAAGAAGGGGTAGAGCCATTCAGAGCTGGAATCTACCATCTCCAGGGCTCTTCCTACCTCGTTCTCCTCATGCTAAGTAAAATTCCCCTTGTTAACTACAGCACTTGTACAAAATTAAATGGAGACATGCTGAACTTAAGCAAGGTGACAGCTGAACAATCTGTCCAACAGGAAATGTGGATTTTCTTACAACTTGTTTAATAAATATTTGATAACGCTGCATAAGATCAACATAACATTATAAACTAACTTTTAAATGCAAGCATGTTTTAAGCTAGAGCCACACACTATGAGGCAGACAACTATCTATTTAATTTGGTTTTAATCCCATGCTGCCCCCAAGCAAAGGGCAGAGGAAAATCTAATTTTATCCTCACAACAACTCTGCAAGGTAGGCTGGGCTGAGAGTTACTAGCCCACTGTCAACCATGTGCTACCTAGATAAGTAGGGATTTGAACCCAGGTCTCTCAAATTCTTATGCAATTTTCTAACCATTACATCACACTAGTTTTCATGGGACAAGCCAATCCCTATATTCCTGGTTACATTAATGTGGGAGGACAGTATTCACAAGAACGAAGCCGTGGTCTGGTCCTGTGCTTTGCTTTGCTTTCACAGGCGCAGCACTGTTCTCTGCCATGAGACATGCTCCTCTAGCAGTAGACAGTTGTGCTCATCGAAGACTTTCAATGAGCCAAAAGCACCTAGCAACGTACAACTTCAAAGCACAGGAATGCCTCTTCAATAGACGAAGAGCTGTGGAAATAAGATGTAATATTCTGAGGGGGAAATCTGCAATCCTTCCTTTGCCCACCACTCTCCTCCCCACAATCCTTCCTCCCCTGGTATCTCTTCCCCCACCTCCTATTCTTCTTCCAGTTGGGCTCCAAGATCAGAAATAAACCTGGCCAGGAAGAAAACAGGCTGAATTGAAAGACCATGGGGGAAAAGATTCAGGATTCCCCCCTGCATCATTACCAGTTTACACTGCAAATGCCTCCCACCCCATTCCATTATCCATGAAATACAGATTTGAGAGCATACCTTTGCAGGAGCATCAGAGTATCCTAATATGCTTATTTCTTTTAAGGAGAACTGATTGCATGTATCGTTGATGGAAAAGGGATGCAGAAAACAGAAAAATGCCAGATTTAGAATAAGTTTCTCTTCATACCCTCCGGGGATGGGGCGGTATAGAAGTTCAAAAAATAAAATAAAATAAAATACCTTTGAAGACTTCCACCAGCATACGTCTATGTTAAGAACATTGGAATGTTTAACTTCTCTGGCTGTATTCTTTGACAGGGCTGTGTATGGGGTGTGGCATACAAACTGCCATTGGGACAAGAAGGTGAAGTAAAAGCGTATCTTGACTTCCGAGAGAAAGGTGGCTACAGGACTACAACTGTCATTTTCTATCCAAAAGATCCCTCTGTGGAACCCTTTGATGTGCTGCTATATATTGGAACCTATGAAAACCCTAACTACCTCGGGCCAGCACCTCTAGAAGAGATCGCCCAACAGATTTTTGATGCAGTTGGTCCCAGTGGAAGGAACACTGAATACCTTTTTGAACTTTGCAATTCCCTCAGGGATCTTGTGCCAGAAGATGTAGATGACCATCTTTTTACTTTAGAGAAACTAGTAAAGAAACTTTTGGAGCAGGAACAAACCCAAGGTCTTAACTGCATATAAAAATCACTTTGTGGTTCAAATTCTTTCTTCATCATCAGAGTAATATTTTCATTGACAGCAGGCATAGGACTTGGAGATGTTCCACCTGGACTTTAGGATATCCATTTTAATGTTTCATTCAGGGTACTGTTGTTACTGGTCAGTAGAAAACTACGTTTAAATATGTTTTCAGTAATTTACTGGGGGGGGGGGGGATTTTGAATTTTGATGAATTTTAAAAATGCTTTTCTCTCCCTTTCTCAATTATGAAGAAATTCTTTAGTGAGGGAAAATGTTCTTGATTTTAAGTTATTTAGATCTTTGTTTCCTTTTTAAAAAATATGTAGCCTGGGACTAAATTCTGCACTCAGACAAACTGTGTCAACAGACCACAATCCTCAAAGCACATTAATTCAACAGGAGAACCAGTGGGGCCAGTTTATAATGTGCCGTGGATTATAACACTATGCCATTCTGTGCATACTAACTCAGGAGTGAGTTTCCTTGATAAACAAGACTTGCTGCTGAGTAAACATGCATAAGATTGAGAATTAGTTGCCTTGGGCCACAATCCTCAATTTACACTTACTCAAGAGTTGTCCCAATAGGGCCAATCTATAGCAGCTTGCAAATTAGAACACTGTGGAAGATATTCTTATGTAAGGACCAAGGTCCTTCATATAGTTATTTTAGAAATATTTAGTAAGTACACATTATATTATAGGATAATTATCACTGAGTTCAGTTCCATGGTCTCAATGGTTCTATCATTTATATATAAACTATTTGCCATTTGATAAAAATGAGCAAACAGTTACAGGTAAAAGAAATTGTGTTTTCATTTTAAGATGCTCGTAGTGTCAAGATCTTTGGAAACTGAGTAACTCATACTTGCTGGTGCCTTATTTATTTATTTAAATCACAAGGATTTTTTTTTAGTTGAACGTAAATGGGGATATGACTTGAATCTACAATAGCAGCAATGTTCAGAAACTCCCATCCATAATCATTAGATGTAACATTTTTGGAAATACTTAAATGTGCTAAAATCTACCTTGGAACAATTCCAGTGACTTAAGTTCTAGTAATAAAGCCAATACTCAAAATTCTCTATACCTTCAGAAGCACTAGGGAGAATGCCTAATTACTCCATGTGTCAGAGTAATTCCAGGACACAGGTCACACTGCTGATCTCTTATCCATAGTTAAGAAAATGGAAGTAAGATGTGGGCATTTGTGGTCCCCCCTTGGCATGAATTCCTACCACCCTTTCCCTGTTGGCTTAAACTATGGTTTATATTTGCATCAATGCTAACTGGTTAAACTATTAATGCAATCCTCTACAGAGTTTTTCCTGTTGATAGCCCTTGATTTCAAAGGGTTTAGACTAGAGTTACTCTATATAGGACTGCATTCTAAATATGGGGACCCTGGATAGCATTCATGCAGGTACAGGGGTATGCCACCCAGGGGGACAGGGGAGGTACCTAAAGACAGGTTCCTGTCCAAGCCGCATCCTTCCCTCCCCAGGCCCTCAAGGCCGGGGGCAGCTCAGACGGGCACCATGGCGGCAGGCCACCTCCTTGGCCACCGGCCACAATGCCCTGCCCCCCCACCTCCCTACAGGCCGGCTTCTCCCCCCCCCAGGGCCTGGGGAGGGCAGGAGGCGGTCTGCAGGGAGCAGGAGAGGTTTGGATGGGCGCCGTGGCAGCAGGTCATCCGAGTTGCCCACAAGCCCCACCCCCAAGTACAGGGGGGCACCCGGAGGCGGTGGTATCCCTGGGCGCCATTTCCTCCCTTGCAGGTATAATGGTTTGGATAAAAATGAACAGCTGGGAAAATAAGGAATTTGTGCCAGAGTGGGGAGGAGGAAATGCACGAACTTGCAGCCAACTCCTGATCATTTAAAAATGGATAAGAGTTCAAAAGCGCAAGGAATGATTTAGGTCAGTGATTTCTATGAGAACACTACAGAGTCAACTCATTAATGACTGAAGTTTGAACAGCTCATCTAAAATAAAACTTGCTTGATAATAACCCCCTATTTCACTGGCACTACCCTTGGGGGAGCAGAGCTTCGTGGTAGAGTATCTGCTTGGTATCAGAAGGTCCCAGGTTCAATCTCTGCTATCTCCCAAGTAAAAAAACTGGGTAATGAGTGATGTAAAAGACCTCAGCAAGAGAACCTGGAGAGCCGCTGCCAGTCAGAACGGACACTACTGACCTTAATGGACCAGTGGTCTGATTTGGTATGCTTCATGTGTCAGTTCTGTGTGCCCCATCTGCTCCCCCGTTGCATGGCAAAACACTTTTGAAACCACAGTGAGTTGCCAAAGCAACTTATGGTATGCTGTGGGAAGCTCTGACCTTAAAAGTCAAAAATCCCGCAAGGCGAGCCTGAAGTAGCTCTGTAGATCCAGACCATTGTGTTAGAATGGAGATGTAGGTCACACACAATGTTACAAAGACTTAACCTTGGTAATCATGAACTTCTGAAAGTTCTGTTTAATTTACTTTACTTTCCTTGCACAATTTCCAACAATATTGACGGAGTCTGTGTTAACTTTTCTGGGCTTCATTCTTGCAATAGACTAACAGAAGGAGTTTCCGTCCCAACTGAATTTCCTGGCTTCTTGGTTTAAGTTATTTTTCTTTAAGCCTTCAACAAAGCATATTTTTGTATTTTAATATATGAAAGGGTTTTTTTCCAAATGTCAAGCACTTTCCTATTCTTCTATCAAAATTTTCTCTTTATATGTCCACTGTTTACAATGAAGCCTATGATTTAATATCAGTAACAGCACGGTCATTATTTACGTTTGTGTCCATAAACCAATTCTCTGTCTCTCTCTTTTTATCAGTCACTTATAAATCTCTCTCTCTCTGTGTGTGTGTGTGTGTGGCAGGGAAAGGATACCTATATTCAGTAAACTGAGAAAAATGTTTTGAGGGAGGATCATATACTAGATAGACACTATTCAAAAGCTAAGATCCCACAAAAAGTACTTAAAGAACTTTAAACAGCTTTTCTGAGTTCCCTGGAAAATGGAGTTACAAGTGAGGAAATGGTTGAGCTGGATAATTACTCCAGAAAGTAATACTGTTTATGCAATAAAATCATTTATATGATAACTTACAGATTAGCCTTTGCTAAAGAAAGTCCTACTCTGTTAAAATCAATGGAGATTTTTACTATTGAGTTCTCTAAATCAAGGATTTTACCTTAATTCACTTTCATTGGCCAGAAACCAACTAAACAGGCAAGGGGATTTTTATTTGTGCTGGGCAGACAGCAGCGCCCCCTGGTGTACAGCAAACCACTTTAGATTTTGAGGAAGATGTAAGACTCTTACTACTTTAGGCAAAGGAGGACAACCCCTCAAAAATCCCATTCAGCTTCTCCAAAAAAATAGATAGCCAGATACAAGCCATAAATTCCAAATAGGACTCTGTCCACATGTATATAAAAAATAAAACGCTGAAAAGGGCAATGATATCACATATATGCCCTCTCTGTTTGCAAAACAAGCAGTTCCTTTTAGTACGATACTGGATCTGAAGGAAGAGTGGCGAAGGGCTGTACTGTTGCCTTAAATGCATTGCTCTTCAATAGTAAATTAAACTTTTAATTGCTTCCAGCAACAAAAATGTAAGTCAATGCTGTTCTGAAAGGATGCTTTAAACCCACATGGGTTTTGATAGATCTCAGTTCTGCTACCGATGGTGCCTTTCTAAGCTTCTTTCACCAAGGGTCAGTGTTGCCGTCAGTGTAACAAATCCATGGAGTCCAATCTATTTTAAAATAAGCCTCAGTAAGTAATTATCATTTGAGTATCCAATCTCTACTTTTCTACAGAAAACTCTCTTCCCCCCAAAACTGTCATGAAGGTGAAAAAAAACTGAATTCCTTAATTACATATTAAGCAATAGTTTGAAGGTAATCCTTGGGGGGAAGCACGCAAAGGCCAGAGTAGTGAATTCCTTCCTGTGCTGGTTAGGCTAATTGCAGGTATATACCAAATACTGTTGATTCTATGCATTTTTTCCAGATTCAAATACTGCAATAACCACTGTTGTAATACATTCCATTATGTGCATATCACTTCAGTACAATAAAAGGCACCTCATTTATCCAACAGCACTGGAAAACATGTCTAACTGTAGCTTTTCAAAGACTAAAGCATATCTCAAAAAGGACATTTTAACAGCATCCATGAAATCACACTCACGCATTTTATGGCCTTGGACATAAAACCACAAAAACTGGGGTAAGGCAGAAAAATATGGAACAGAGTCCTCCATCGATGTCAGATTCTGCTACATTGAGAACTAATCTTTGTTAATAGAAGAGCATCATCTTTATTGAGCTTATTTGGGGTGGTGATTCACACACACATATTCATCATGATGGCTCTGGCACATTCTCTGGAGAGGCAGCCCAAGAGATTCTAAATAAATAAATAACAACTGCAGCACCAAATGACGGCTAGCTTGTTTGTGTCATGATTCAGGTACGCTAATTTGTTCAATGTGATTGAACGCAGGAATCCTCAGGCTTGTTTGTCCCCGTGACTTCCACGTTCATGGCAAGTCACTCTTCATCCACATATGGCCTCGCCTACCATAGTTTGGGATTCTGTTTTAGAGGGAAGACAGTAAACTTTGACTTGATGTGGATGTAACATTTTTGGGTAAAAGCCTCCACTCATTGAGTGGTACATTACCAAGGAAGAAGTACGTTGGCCGAAGGCTCCTCCAGGCTTTATGGTCTGGTGTTACATTAGAGCCATCAGAGACAAGAATGTTCAGCCCACCTGATGTCATCTCCAGTGCAGTATTTTGCAATGCAGTCAATTCACATATTTAACACTCAGGCATGAATTACTACATTGCCAAATGAAGTTTATGTATTATTTCGCTGAAACTGTTACTGCGATGATTTAGAATTGTCCCATGCCACTGGGAGGGAATAACATCACACAAGCTGCATTTAAGGCATATTTCTACCACAAACCAAAATTCAACATATCTTGGGTAAGAAAAAGTCCCACAAAATTGTTGTTGTTTTTTTGCAATGGTAGAAATTATTGTGTTTCAAAGTGCTAAAATATCCAGATCTAGAAAACACACTGACACGAGACAGAGTGTTTTGTATAGATTCACCCTGCTGTTTTGCATATTAAATAACTCGTACCAGTATGGCTCATTAACCCAGTTTGGTTTTTAATGTGGAACAAACACTATTAGATGACTAGCAAACATTTCAAATTTAAAAAAACACATGAAGAAAATCTACATAAAAATTTTCAAATGTTTTTGTTCCTTGACCTGGAAGGTCCAAGCTAGACCAACCTTGTCAGATCTCAGAAGCTAATCCAGGTCAGCCCTGTTTAGTATTTGGATAGGTGACTTCCAAGGAAAACCCAGGGTTGCTGTGCAGAGAAAGGCAATGGCAAACCACCTCTATTAGTCTATTGCCATGAAAACTCCATAACAGGTCACCATAATGTTTTTGTACCCTGGGGCATTTTTTAACTTTATAAATTGCTCCTTATTCTCCAAGTTGTCAAACATCTCAGAGAGGCAGGAGAAGGGAACAGAATAGAGAGCAAAAGGTAAGCTCTATTGGGGGAGGGTATTATTTAATTGTGTGTGTCTTTGAGGGCTTGTGTGTTTGTTTTTTGAGGGCTTGGGAGGGCTTTTGTTTATGTTTGGGGTTTCTTTGTTTTGGGCTGTGTGTTTGCCTCAACCTTCTGAGAGATAGGGCCTCTGGTGAGTCACCAACTCTATTTAATTGCCACTCAGCTCTTTTGAGCACTCTGAGGGGAAACCCCACATGCCTAGTGGTGCACAGAGTTTTTATCAATAAGAACCAATGTTTTGGGAGTGTGCAGAAGGTGAGTTAGACACTTGACTGGGAGTAGAGGCTTCAACCACTAGGCTCAGCCCCTGGCGCTCACTAAACAGGGACTTAGCTAAACAGGCAAGGTTAACACCCATTTTTTGTGGGGAGTTTAGTAGGGGACTTTTTGAAAGGGAGGCCCATTGATCTGTTTCTGTACTATTTAAGACTACTAAATATGGATCATCAGGGAGTTGCTGCCGTCACCTGCAACAGTTGTGGTATGTTTGTTTTTACGCTGGAGGATGTGACTAGCTGTACCGGCAGCAAGTGCAAATTGATTACTCTCTTGGAAGAGAAGGT
Organism: Sphaerodactylus townsendi; assembly: GCF_021028975.2. Taxonomy (NCBI): domain Eukaryota; kingdom Metazoa; phylum Chordata; class Lepidosauria; order Squamata; family Sphaerodactylidae; genus Sphaerodactylus; species Sphaerodactylus townsendi. The sequence goes on along the minus strand of NC_059425.1, from coordinate 39,647,451 downwards.
ACAGCGGTTTGAGGCACTAGTATCTACTCTTCAGCTTGCTAAGAAGAATGAGGATTTCCTTGACAGAGTGGAGAAGCCAGTACTGGGTAGGGAACACACCACAGATCTCTCTAAGGAGGACGGCAGCTTTCAAACACAACAGATGGGCTACTGGAGGAATGTGACACATAGAAGGAGAGGGTACAGGGAGTATTCTGTGAGTTTGAAGCTACAGAATAGATTTGAAGTTTTCTTCCTTGTCAGTGAGGATAAGGAACAGGCACAGGAGCAACAGAGTCAGTTCTTGGAGAAGGTGCAAGTGACAGAAGGTTCAGCCCATGGAATGGCCCTTGCAAAACCCCAGAGGAGACATGCAGTAGTGGTAGGAACTCCCTGCTGAAGGAAACAGAAGCAGTGATTGGCAGACTTGACGTGCTATCTCAAGAGGTGTCCCGTTTCCCTGGGGCAAAAATCCATAATGTCATAGAGAGGCTGACAAAACTTGTCAAACCCACTGACTGTTATCCCTTCCTTTTGATGCACATGGGAACAAATGACACTGCAAGACGTAGCTTTCAGGACATCATAAGAGATTTTGAGGCTCTGGGAAGGAATCTAAAGGATCTTGATGCGCAGATTGTCATTTCCTCTCTACTCCCAGTCAAAGGACATGGCCCAGGGAGGGAAAGAAGAATAGTGGAGGTGAACAGCTGGCTCTGCAGGTGGCGCCACCGGCTTCTTGGACCATAGTCTGCAGTTTCATGAAGATGCAAGGGATGGCTGTAGGTAGGAATTTTTTGGTAGAAGACTCACAAACCTGATCAGGAGGGCTTTAAACTGAGTTCCGTGGGGGAGAGAGACAGTATTCAAGTGAGCAGGAGTTCATTGTAGTGCTAGCGATAATAGTCTGAAGGTTACACAGAGAACTGAGTGGATAGTTCAAGAGCCTAACCATTAAAAAAAAACCTTAAATAAGCGGCCAGGGAAAAGAACCCATGGCCTTAGGTGTCTGTACAATAATGTACAGAGCATGAGAAATAAACAGACAAACTCAAACTGCCAACACAGCATAGCAAATATATAATAGGCATCACTGAAACCTGGTGGGATGAGTCTCATGATTGGAATGTAATAATTGAGGGGTATAACCTGTTTCAGAGAAACAGACTAAACAGGAAAGGAGGAGAAGTAGCATTATAGGTCAGAGATGATTAGACCTATGAGGAGATCTAAAATCCTGGAAGCCAGGTTGAGAGCACTGGGGCAAAAATTGAGGAGAAAAACAACAGCGATCTCATTGTGGGGGGTCTATTACAAACCTCCAAGCCAGACTGAAGCACTAGATGATGTGTTCCTGGAACAGAAGACCACAACTTTCAGTGAGAACAGAAGTGGCAGTAATGGGAGATTTAAATTATCCTGATATTTGTTGAGAGTCAAACTCTGCCAAGACTACAAGGCCCAACAAATTCTTCACTTGTCTTGCAGATAATGTCATGGTCCAGAAGGTGGAAGAGGCAACAAGAAGATTCATCTATTTTAGATCTGCTCCTAACTAACAATGATGACCTGGTTAATGGGGTGGAAGTAGTAGGATCCTTAGATGGGAATGTCCATATTCTGCTGGAGTTTGTTATACAGTGGAAAGGGGATGCCAAGCACAGTCAGACACACATTCTAGACCTTACGAAAGCTGATTTCAGTAAACTTAGGAAACTACTGGTTGTGATCCCATGGTTAAGAATACTAAAAGACAAGGGAATGCATGATGGGTGCAAGTTTCATTAAAGTGAGATATTGAGGGTACAATTTCAAATAGTTCCAGTGAGGAAAAAAATGGGATGTGTCTAAGAATGGATATCTAAAGGCCTTTCAACAGAGCTAAGATTTAAAAGGGACATGTATAAGAAATGGAAAAGGGGGGGAATCACAAAAGAGGAATTCAAACAATACCCAAGACGTGTAAGGAGAAAGTCAGAAAAGCTAAGACTCACAATGAGCTCAGGCTTGCCATAGAGGTTAAAAAACTATTTTAAAAGGCTTTCTTTTTTTAGTTATGTCTGCAGCAAAAGAAAGAAAAAGGATATGACAGGGTCACTGCGTGGAAAAGATAGCAAAATGCTAATGGGATGGAGGGCAACAAAAATGGTAAAAGGTCTGGAATCCATGCCCTGCAAGGAGAGACTTGGGGAGTTGGGTTTGTTCAGTTTGGACAAAAGTAGGTTAAGAGGTGACATGATAGCCATGTCTAAATACTTGAAAGGATGTCATATTGAAGAGAGCAAGCTTCTTTTCTGCTGCTGCAGAGACTAGGACAAGGAGTAATGGATTAAAGGTACAGGAAAAGAGATTCCACCTAAACATTAGGAAGAATTTCCTGACAGTGGAATACACTGCCTTGGAGTGTAGTGGAGTCTCCTTCTTTAAAGGTTTTTTAAACAGAGGCAGGAGTGCTTCGATTGTGTATTCCTGCATGGCATGCAATTGGACTTTATGGCCTTTGTGGTCTCTTCCAACTCTATAATTCTATTATTCTAAAGGCACACCTAAAGCTGCACCATTTCGAATAAACACTTCCCTCTGAAATAAATAGAGCTTCCATCTTTATAATGTGGGTATTTCTGTGACTCATATCCCAGCTGCTCCTTCCTGCCATTATTTCAATATGATAATTACATCAAATCCAATGTTATAAAGATGCAAGCCTTTGAAAATTTTCTGTCTGTTTCTTTTCACACACTTCAAAATCCAAATTGGGGAAAACAGTCATATGTAATTAGTGGAGCCATAAGTTCTCCCCCTGATGAAGTGCTATTGAAGGGATATGTAGCAAGTAAAGACTACTTTCAAGGGAGTAACTCTGCAGCATTACTTAAAACTAACAAGATGAACAAGTAGATTAACAGCCATTTAACATGATGATGTCTCAGAAGGACAGGAGGCCTAACAGCTCCCAAAATCCTGTTGTTTAACTATGTTGTAAAACAATAGCCCCTACCTGATCTAACACACACAAATTTTAAGTTTACATGTGCCACCATTAAGTCACAAACTACCTCCAGGAAATCTGAAACAAAACACGGAGGAAAATAGAATCAACAGAGACAGAAGGCATTTATCTGATGTTACTGTAATTTCGTACTACATATGGATTATTCAACAAGAAAACAGAGCTGGTATATGTTAACCAAGTATGGATTTCCTTTGATTTAAACAAGATCCTAGTTCATAATCACAGCTGAGTTGCATATTGATGTATCTCCATTATAAGAGTCTGCTGCTGCTTGCTGTGGTATCCTGTGGATGTTTCCACCAAGAGATGAAAGGAGCAGATCCACAGGTATTGGCTAATTTGTCTGTTGTGCTCTGCCAAAGAAGAGGAAAAGAAGCCACCACTTCCAACCATGCACCCATCAACCCATTCTCTCAGCCAGCAGCCACAAACAACTTATTAGCTTTGTGTACTAAGCTACATCAAGGCATGTTTTTGCCTGGCAAGGGATCATCCCACCACAGTAGGCAGACACTTGCAAAATAAACAGACTTTGCTCCAAAAATCTTGAGATTCCAGTCAGAATAAGCATGAAATGTTGTTGCAGAAACAGCACAGTGGGACATAAGTTAGCTGTGCCTTTGAGCTGCTGCTTCCCTTTTCATTTGTACAGGATCATTACAAGAACATAGAATGCTCTTATTGACAAGAATTGGAAAAAAGGCAGAGGGGGGCTTGTCAGCTCTCTGTGTATGCATGACTCTGCCATGAAAAATATGAATCAGTAATGAAAGAAAGTTTGACTACTTTCAAGGGAGTAACTCAGTAGGACTTAATTCTGAGTATACTGTCTTAGCATTGAGCAAATCATTTACTACATTACACCCCTATGATATTATTTATTTGATTTTAACTGATTTACTTCATTTCAATCAGTGTTCTTGAATATGCCATTTTAAGAATATTATTCAGATATCAAGCAGAATACAGAAATCAATACAGCAGAATACAGATATCAATACAGAATACAGAATACAGTTGTTCTGTTGTAAGATTAAAGTTTCAGTATAACACTTATGGGGTTGCAGGAATTCACTGTGCAGGACATTCTAATGTTCTTTGGACATTCTAAAGAACTGCTCAAATGCCTCATGTTACTACTATTACTTTAATAATTAGTCTTTTAAGCTATTGACCTATATCAGGGGTAGGGAACCTGCGGCTCTCCAGATGTTCAGGAACTACAATTCCCATCAGCCCCTACCAGCATGGCCAATTGGCCATGCTGACAGAGGTTGATGGGAATTGTAGTTCCTGAACATCTGGAGAGCCGCAGGTTCCCTACCCCTGACCTATATTGAGCTGTTGTCATCCACACCAGGCCTTCAAGATGACATCTTATGTACATTTTTCAATGAAGTGAGAAAACATTTCAAATATTTCAGAGAAGAGTCCAATATTTTGTAGCATATGAATGCTCTTCAAAATAACATGCACATTAAAAGCAACACCTTCACCTCTTGGTGTCATTTTTGCTTAGTAAGTGGGACTTACTTCTGACTAAATGCACTTAGGTTCAAGAAACCACAGATGCAACATATGGTCCTCAGTAGAACAATTCTATGCATGTTTACTGAGGATCACACTGAATTTATGGGAGTTACTCCCATTCACGTTGTGCTGGTCTAATCCACATTACAAATTTTTGTGTATTCAGCTCATCATTTTAGACACAAATTAAAATCATAATGAAATTGGATTCCTTTCTTCAATGGTAGATCCTGGAGAAATCCCTGATCCCAGCCACATTCAGGGTGGCTTACAAACATCTTTATCATTTTTATTTTTGTATAATTGATTTGTAAGGGTGGTGTGGCAGATGTCAGAAGCTTGGTGAAAGCTTATGTAGCTTGTGTTTACCAACAATTCTTAAGAACTTCAAAAGTATGAGAAAATGATCTGATTTACCAGTAAAGCTCAAACCCAACCAACTGCCTTCTGTAAATACCTAAATATTATTAACTTTTCCATCTTTTATTGGTAATGAACATGGTCCATGCTATCTCAGTAAATTTTTTAAAAGCTTCATGACAAACATTTCACGTATTAGCTGTTGGGTCTCCTAAAACATTAAGAATTCCCAGTCACACAGCTTAATCCTATGCTGCCTGAAACATGATATGAAATCAGTAGAAGGGGCATAGTTCAGCAATAGACAATGCTTAGCAAAACATAGGATCTGTGAGTCATAGCATTTCAAAGTTAAAAAGATCTTTGAAGGGCTGGGAAAGATTTCACTTGGAAACCTGAGAAAGCAGCTACTAGTCCAAACAGATAGCACTGGGCTGGAGGACAGTCTAGTTCATGGATCTGGAACCAACTGTTCTAGAGCCCAAAAGTGGCTCAGTATAGAACCAAACATGACTATTTTAAAACGAAAATAAAATCAATTTATTAAGGCATTGTAGGGATAGGTGGGATGCTAAAATAATTATTTTGAGAAGGGAATGGCAAGTGTAATGCCAACACAGAAGAATCCCTGAGGAGGATTTGGGAATGGTGTGGTCAGATGACCATATTCTTGCTTTGAGCATATTGGCAGCTCAGTTCCATCACCAAAGTGGCTGCAGAATTACCCTCCTCTTAGCTATTCAGCCCTCCCAATGAAGGGTTCAAGGAGCTACTGGTGCAACGATTAAGTTCAAGCCAGCATGACTGCCAGGTGTTAGCAGTACTGGGAGGCTGACAAATAAAAGAGGAAGAAGTAGCTGTGAAAATGGGGGGTCATGAGAGGAAAAATGTATCACCTCCCAATATTCAAAGACAACAAATGTTCCTTAATTTTCCTAAGATCTTGTTTTCTTTGCTGCTGATGAGCTTTGTGTGTATACAACCTTTGGGGCAGTTCTCTTAAGTTGTTCTACCCTGTTCCTCTTTAAAATGAATGTTTAACTGAACAAGTTTAGGGACCTGAAATGAACCCCCTTCACTCTCTGCTTTACTTCTGACAACAGTGCAAGAGGCTTTTTTAAATTCAACAAATAAATAGTAGAATCTTATTAAAACCTCCAGGGGATCAGGTTATGAGGAACTATTGTCAACAAAGAAAGAAGTTTTCATTTACAGATATTAAGATGTTTTCAAAACTCTGCACAGATGGTAATTAGCTTTTGGAAAAGATATCAGTTTATCACAGAGTTCTTAATGCTTTTAAAATGGCATAACCTTTCAAGATGCTCCATAGATTATATCGAAGCAAGCACCCAGAGATTTCTGCTGTAATCCTGGCGCCTGTTAACTACACTAAAAGGAGCACTTTCTTCAACTTGCTTTCCCTTCAGATTTAGCAAACTTTAAGATTAATTCACAGAGTTTGAAAAAATCTTTTTAAAGAACTAGGGATGGAAATCCTTCTCCAACATGCAGTGTGATTTCCCCTTCTGACAAGAAAATGGTCCCTCCCCAACACAACTCTTTCTAAGTCAGTTCCCCTCAGTTCTATTCACTCTGTCCAGAAGATGAACTAGCTCTGTTCTTAAAAACCATGGCTAGGAATCTGTCCCTAGAAGTAATTGCCTTCCTAGCAACAGTAGGGTCCCTCTTTCACCAATTCTCCCTTCCCACCAAAGCCACACAAAACACATTTGAACTGGAACTCACAGCTGAACTCCTTCAAATCCCGTCTGAAGCTCTAACTCCTCCTAAAACTCCACCCATTCCCACACACAATCAGGCTCTATGAGGGAGTAACACTTTATATTGTGGCTTTTCTGCCTCGGCCTGCCACTTAGGTCCGTCACAGTAGCAAGTGGAACTTCACCAGGGACCAGAAAGTGCTATGGAACCATCTGCAGAAAGTGCTATGGAATCATCAGCCATTGCTGAAGGAATCCCTCCCCTGTGACTAAAAGGGCTGTAAGAGACCCTTCATATATATCATTCAAATATATTAAAATATATTTGTGTTGCCTCAAGGAGCTTGATTCACTACCCAAATCCATTAATAAATCTTGCCCCAGGCAAAAACGGTCTTTGGTAAAACAGCAAGCCAAGATCTTTTTATGGGACTCAGAGGTTTCTTAGAGATGCTTTTTAAAAAGGGAAAGAACTGAATAGAACAGTTGCCAGTGATCCAAGTGCCCGTGCACTGAAACAATCACACAGAAACACTTTACTACTTGCTGCAAGAATTCACGTGTGCTACTTCCTAATAAATCACTAATAACAACAAAGAGTTACTTGACAGCCCTACAGAGGCTACCAAACCAAGCCACAATGTGTGCATCACAGGCTGCAGCCATGTTTTCCATAATCCTATTCGTCTCTTTCTGGTGGGATTTTCTTGACCTCCTGTTTTAAACATTTAGAAACACTGAACCCTCGCGACCCTCGATTCCGCCCCCACCCGCAAAAAAGTTATATCGTCCCATCCCAGCCTCCTCAAACGCCGTCGGAATAATCGCTGCGCATGCACACATGCAGTTAGCGCACGCGCAGCCACATCACACATTCATGCTGAAAGCACTTTGACGAAGGCGGGACGCATAAGAATTTATTGCGAGCGACCGCAAAGAAGCCAGTTTGGACAGAATTACTCAAACTGGACAGAAAGGTGGTGAAAGGGAATTTAGAGTCGGATTGCCGTTGCGCTTTGACCAAAGGCCTGCAGGCCTTACCTCGTTCCGTCTCCCAGAGCAACAGGCACATACCCCGGATGTTGATATAACGATTGTCACCGGTTCCTATTTGAGGAGCGACTCAGTGAAGAAACAGAGGGCGGGGCACCATAGAGTGTGAAGAACAGAGCGGCTCTTTCAGGCGGTAGATAAGTTTATTTCTGAGGCACATACCCCGGATGTTGATATATAGATTGTCGCCAGTTCCTATTTGAGGACAGTGAAGAGACAGAGGGCGGGGAACCATGGAGAGTGAAGAGCAGAGCGGCTCATTCAGTCGGTAGATAAGTTTATTTCTGAGGAATTTTTTTTTAGTTCTCAGGAAGTGAGGTGAACTTCCCCTCGGAAGTAGACGTGGCCGGCTTTTGGATGTGAGGGGACTGGAGGCTTCAGGAGTGCCCGCCGCCGCCCCCGCCCCGGCCGGGCTTGACGAGATGAGGCGGCGGCAGTTACTGCAGCAGCGGGGTGCGGCGGTGTGGTTGCTGTGGGGGCTTCTGGAGGCGGCGGCCACGGCGGCTGCGGGAGGCAGATCGCTCCCGCAGTTCAGCGATGACGTCCTTTTCCGAGTCAACTGGCCGGGCAGCGAATTCAGCCTGGTGAGCGGGCGGAGGAGAGAGAAGGGGCGGCTGCTGGGGAGAGGGGCTTCAGAAGAGACTAGGTAGTTTCAGCGACGAGGTCCGTGGCTTCGTGGTAGAACATAGGATTTGTACTAGAAGTTTGGATTTATACCCCGCTTTTCTCAACTTTGAGGAGTCCCAAAGCGGTTTACAGTTGCCTTCTTTTCTCTCCCTACAACAGACACCCGGTGAAGTAGGTATGGCTAGGAGAGTTCTGAGAGAACTGTGCCTAGCCAAGGTCACCCAGCAGGCTTTGTGTTTAGGAAACAAATCCAGTTCACCTAATAAGTCTGCCACTCCTAACCAATACACCAGTGGTTTCCACACTTTTTTGGACTACTGCCCCCTTGACTCCCAAACCACTTCCCTAGTCCCACACACACAGACACAAACCTCTTTCTTGTCATTTGGTCTACTGCAGATTCAGAGTAACAGTGAGGAGAGTTCTGCTGCTTTTCCTTTCAAAACAATTCTTGCCTTGCAAAGCAGTGGTGACAAGGCTCGAATCTATCTGTTCACCTGAGTATGGCAGCCCCCAATGTGAGCTGACTGCTTTTCAGTGCAGAGCTCACTGTGCTCAAAGATCTTGCATATGTATGTAGTTTGTAAAAACACACCTGGACAAAGGACAGCCTAGTTTTTAAAAACGTTCAATTTAAGTTTGGTAGTCTCTGTCAGTAAGACAAATGAAGCATTACTCCCATAATCAGTGTATTTTGAACTACATTTTGCATGACATTATCCAAGAAGGCAAACATCCTATGGTAGAAATGGACATAGTTTAAGCATTCATAGTAGGTGGAACTGATGGGTTTCATCTTCCACAGTAAATGGATTGCATAGTATCTGTGACAGTAATAAAGGAACAAACTATATGGATGCAAGAGTGAAAACGCAGAGTGCTACTTACTCTCCCTCAGACAGAGGAAAGGTGATTTCCTTCATTCTTCTCTCCTTACCTTGTTTTTTTCAAGTTGAGGACCAAGAGCCAGCATGTCCTCTCTGGCAAATTCCCATTTGCCTTATGAAGGTCCTGTCCTGAGGCCAGCCTCTTTGGTAGTTCCACTCCTTGGGAACTCCCTTGGGAATCTGAGCAATTCCTGTGGGGAACCTGCTGCTGCATCTCAGCTATGCCTCAACCTAACATTTCTGCATCCTGGCTGAGTGTCAGACAGTGAGCTGTTAAAGGGCCATATACAGCTTACTAACTGGTGAAGCCCTAAAGGTACCATGTGCATTGCTGGAGATTCAAAGTAATGGAAGCTGAGGATGATTTCTCAAAGTGAGGGAGCCCTGAGGTCCCTGACACGTAGGTTGACAGGGAATTCTTGTAACTATATAATTAAAGATCCAAATTCTAGCAGTGTACCAAAAAGAAAGAATAAATTAAATTTACAAAATGGATTTCTTTATGCAGGTGTACATGTTTAATTTAATGCAGGAACTGTCTTTTTGTTACAGAAAATGTTGTAGCAGGATTAGATTGTAAAGCTGAATAGATGAAAATAGCCATTGGCTACCATACGCAGCTGCACTGTGTGAACCACTGGTTGCAGTTATGTCCTTATGGTCCCTACTCTTATCTTTCTAATGAATATTAGAAAGTTTATTGCTCTGTCAGTCTCTCAGATAAGCCCTGTAATTTACAAGCTCTCAGAAACATTTATTTGGTTGATTCAAGTGATAGAGTAGATTGTCTGTTATGTCTACTAGTTGTTCTTCCTGGGTGGGCGGGTGACTGTATTACAAAGACAGCAATTTTTCTGGTAGACAAATATTTATGTACAAATGCTGTGGAGAAGAAAATTAGTATTGTGCCAACCACCTCTGATAATCAGCTGTGACTTGACAACACTTTCCCCCACCAAACCACTTCCACCTTAAAATCATTGAGCCAGTTTAGTGGTGGAGGAAAGTGTTGTCAGATCACAGCTGACTTATGGCGACCCTGTAGGGTTTTCAAGGCAAGAGACATTCAGAAGTGGCTAGCTATTGCCTGCCTCTGCATAATGACCCTGGACTTCCTTGGTGGTCTCCCATCCAAATTCTAACCAGGGCTGACATTGCTTACCTTCTGAGATCTCATGCAACTGGACTAGCCTCAGCCATACAACTTACAGACTATCCAATTGACCTTATGTCCAGCTGGAAAAAGTTTTTAAGGTGTCATTTGAGCAGGCTCATGGAAGAGGTCTGTTCCCAAAATTTCCTTGATGATCACAAGTATATTTTGAGTTCACAGATTTTGGTTTGCCTGCCACACTTTTCTGCATACTCAGCTACAACCATCTGATGTGCATTTCTATGCACTTAGCTCTCCTTTTGAGGGGAGAATGTTGGTCTGCTTGCTCTGTGTTTTGTGAGATCTGCAGCTAGCTGAACCCTTAAAAAAAAGACGCGGCAGTTAAAGCAATCTGCTGGTTTTGCTTGGTCAAGTAAAAGAATAACCTGTTGTTCCAGATTGCATCATAACATATTCAGGAGCTGGTTGGAGAGCATATGATGCCTCTGTTTGGCTGACATTTAGTTAGCGCACACATGAAGTTGCCTTAAACTGAGTCAGACTATTTGTCTACCTAGGGATGCTTGAGAGATCTCCTGGGAACCCTATGTATTGCTGCCTTTAGTTCCTCAATGAAAGAGAGATGGGATATAAATTCAGTAAATAATAAAGCATAGTGCTACCAGACCCAGAGGCTACCGGGACAAAAAATCACTAAGCTACCCACCTATGCAGTTTTTCTGCTCATGGGCAGCAAGAATAAACTTCTGTAACTCCCATTTTCCAGAGCCATAATTCTCTCAGCAAGGAAGAAGCTGCTCATGTGAGCTGGGTCAAAGATTGGGTTTGATACTGTGAAATTTTTCCTGACAGTAACCTGCCTGCAGATCTGTTTTACCTTGTGAAGCCCTACTGTTCCACTTTTAAAAATGTGTGTTGATATCTAATGCAGTGCTACTTTCTCTTTTCTTTGTTTGCTTTTCAGCCTGGTGCAGGGGTGCTGTACAGAGAAGATCATTACGTTATTATGACAACTGCAGATAAAGAAAAATACAAGTGTGTTCTTCCAGCCATAGCCAGTAGAGACGAGGCAAGTTTGGATTTCTTTTTTAGTCAGTGTTTCTGCATCCAGTTATCAGTTATTTTATATGTTTATAATATTAACATCCTCTTCTTTCTGCCTCTCCCTGTGTCCTCCAAAAAGCCTCTTCTGAAGGCTATCAGTTACATTATGTGATGTGGGTCAAGGTGCTGCGGTGAAAGGACAGAATCAGCAGGAGGCCACGGTCTCTACACTTGTGTGGACTCCTGATCCTGATCCCATAATGTCTGCAATTTCCTCCCAAACTTCAGGAACAGCTTTTTAAGGGGCTGCAGAAAGAAGAGGAAAATGGCAATTCTGCTAATGTTACGGTTTGCATTATTGGTTCCTTGAATTCTTGTCAGGTTCACCGCACCCTCACCCTTAATTGTTAAGCAAGTTATTGGCATATTTTACCTTGTGAAGGATGAGAGCAAGTACTGAGCCTTAAAAAAAAAACAATCGGGAATCTATAGTGTGTTCCATTTTTTAACATGTTTTCCAGTAACAAGCTTTTCTGTGTGAGGTTTCAGTGACTAACTGAACAAATGAGCCTCTTCCATAGTGTTCATTTATGGCTATGCTGACCTGTATTCTTAATTTTTGTTGTTCTAGGAGGAAGAAAAGGATTACAAAGGGCCAAGCACTGCGGAATTGTTGGAGCCTCTTTTTAAACAAAGTAGCTGTTCTTACCGAGTACGTCCACTTTGGTTTGAGATTTTATTTTTATTTTATTATTGTACTTTTATACCGCCCTTCCCCAAGGGGCTCTGGGCAGAGATAAATATTCCCAGTTCCTTACGCCTGTGTTTATAACAAAAAACCTTTTTGCAAACATTGACTGCCTTTAGTTTTCCATCTTGCCCGCAATTTCTCAGGTGCAAATCCCCGTACATCAGCGGATGTTACTCACACTGAACTGTGGCCTTAAAGTATACTGATTATTCTGAATGAATTAAAATATAATTCTAAATGATAATGTGTCTGATTAGTTACTAGGAAGAAATGGATCTTGGTGTGTTTCTGTAGTTGAAAGGGAACAGTTGCATGCATCAAGTGCTGAATAAATTGGCCATTAGCTGAGATCATGGAGGGATTGTGTGGGTTTTAATATGCTGATCCTTTTTTCCCCCCTTCCCCATCTCAGGAAGGTCTGATGCTGCCTTGGTGAACTTCAGAGATACTAGGAACATTTGTCTCTGAAGCACAACATCATTGTTGTCATCACATTTATTTCTCTCTGTTTGGGGTGGCCTAGTGTAGAACATATGGTGCTGGTTTTGGCAGATCTTTAGCATTTTGGCAGACAGTGGCATTTTCTCATGGGGCAGGGTTTTTTTCCTCTGATGTATAAACATCTTACATCAGAGAAGTTTTCTTTGTACCATGGGAAGATGCTGCTGTTGAAGGGATCTGTTCGATCAAACTCACAAAATGTTCACAGGCCTAAGTATTTTTTGAGATGTTAATTAGCTTTGCACATGATTAAAATCCCTGGCTGTATAGTAGCCACATAATGTCACAGATTCATGTAAAACCGCCTTACATTTATCCCCTGCGACTCAAACAGAAGGAAAGAGGTTATCACTAACAATATATAGTATATATGTGGGGCATCAAGCATCAGATTGCAGATTTCCGCATACCCCAGATATTGTAGTAGATGGCAGTAAGGACATTGTTCTGGAATGTATTTTGGGATAGTAAATTAGTATTTTATTCTTAATATCTTTTTGCTACCTGAGTTCTAACAGACTTCCATGGTTTTGCCTTGACTGATACTTCACTGGTTAAAAATAGATCTTACTGTGTGGATTGGTCTGTATCTATATCAATTAATTACTATACATTTTTAGATTGAATCCTATTGGACTTATGAAATCTGCCATGGTAAACATATTCGTCAGTATCATGAAGAAAAGGAAACTGGGAAGGTAGGTCTCATTAAAGCTTTCAGCTTAAAGGTCAAAATAAAACTGAAACCTGAAATTTCATTGCTGAACTTTCTGCATTTTTTGTTTTTGGTAAGATGTTGCTGAAGTAAAAATTAATGCACAAAAAAACCCACCCTTTGTTTTGTTTGCAGAAAACAAATATCCAAGAATACTATCTTGGGAACATGCTGCGGAAGAGCCCATTACATGATCCAGGTTTGTCATTTTGCCTTCTAAGTGAGATGCTCAAAAAGAGGAGAGACCTCAGCCATTCACTGAAAAGAGAAGCTACCATTTTAAATGGCAGGAATATAGACATGTATTAACTATTCCGCAGCCACAGTCTATACATTGCCTTTCATGATTTGCAGTACAAGAAAATTTAGAATGATATTGAGCACCTTTTCCCTTCCAATGTGTGTGTCTCTTTGCTGAGGCAGCTTGCAAATACAGTCAGCAAATCCTATAATTGCCAAGATCACATAAATTGGGTTTATGTGCCATGCCTGCTACAAAGTGGGCTTGAAGGCAGGTTAGATATATGATGGGTACAGTAGGTAAAAACCTTACATTAATGCTTTGGGGGGTATGTGGAAAGGACCAGAGATTCTTTTCTGTGACTTTGTGTCAATTGCACATCAAATACTGTTGCACTGTAATACATGGAGTCCCAGGACTGTTTCCCTACCACCAGAAATTAAGCCCAGAGACAGCAAAGACATCCCAGAAGTAGTTTAAGTGTCCCTGACAACACAATTTCTTTGAGAAATTGTTCCCTCACACATGCGTTCATGCCATTCAGTATATGTGGGACTGGGAACCTATGTTTGCTGAATTTGTAGCTTATCCCAAAATGTTGCTATCAAATCTGAGAATGGTTTTAATTTTATGTAAAGAGAGAGTAGTGTATTAAGAGAGATTCTTATGGCTGAAGAATTAGTGGCTGAATCTGATGCATGTGCTTTTCTTAATGTTTTCTAGAACAAGAGGATAATGACAATGAAAAAGACAGTGGAAAAGAGGCAAGTAGGAAATGCTCTCTCCCTCCCCCGCTCCAAATAGTTCTCCTCACGAGCTGTTTTACTGAAGAATTCAGGCCCTGTGGGTTCTTCCTGCTGTCAGTGGCCCTTTTCTTTCACACATTCAGCCCTCCCTTCACACAAACTTCTTGCACTGGGGGAAAGAGTTGTCATTAGAGGGAAAGACCCATGGGATACAACTCTGTAGACTATTACAGTTCCCCTTTCCTTCTTTGGCTAATATAACAATTCAACTTCACTCAACTTCATGTGAAAATAAGTTTGGGGAAACCAGCTTAGTATAAGTACGTATGTGATACTTTCCAAACCAATGCTTGGTTTTTTTGTTTTCCTTTGCTTTCTAATCTAGATTCCTACAAAAAATATAGAAGGACAGATGACTGCGTACTATCCAGTCGAAATGGGCAATGGCACACCATGTAGCTTGAGACAAAACCAACCCAGATCAAGTACAGTTATGTATGTGTGCCATCCTGAGTCAAAGCATGAGATCTTATCTGTAGCAGAGGTCACTACATGTGAATATGAAGCCGTCATTTTAACCCCCTTGTTATGCAGCCATCCAAAATATAGGTAAGTATTTCAAATAAAACTTCAGCTAAGGTTGTGTGGTTACAGGAGTCAGCTTCCACCAGGAGAGAGGGAAGCAGTTCTCAATTTTCTATTATTTTGTTTTGATGTGATTTGTTTGTCCAATTTTGTTTAGCTAACCAGCTTGAGCATACTAGCAGAAAGGTGTATTAAGAACCTAATCAATTAGATCCAGAGGGCTTGTTTTAATAGGTTTCTTCCTAGGAGCTGATCCCAAAGAAACTCACTGCTGTTTCATCTGTCCAGTGGAGATTCATGGCATTTTATGTGGTTCTACCAATAACAGTATCCCCAAGGCTGAGCTCTCCTGCTTAATTGCTTACCGGCATTGCGATGTATTCCATTTGTGTGCTTTCCTGACCCTAATCCAGATTATTGTGTGTTGGGAAAGCTTGGCACAAAGCATCTTTCTGCCTTAAAGTGTTGAAAGGCAACAGGCAATACCTTCACAAAAACATCTGAACCAAAATATATATTATCTGCAGTTAATGTTACTCAGGGTCATAATGAGGAAAAGTTCAGTGTGCCTAAGCCTTGTGTCCTTATATAAGTGGGATTTAAATTTGTTTTTAGTTTTCTTTAAAGTGCCTCCTTTCCCATGATTCAGAAGATGAGATGCATGAAGGATAACTGGGGCTTTCCGTCTGTCAGCTGTGGAAAAAGAAAGAGCTCACTGCCTTTCCTTGAATACTGGGAATCCTAAGCATGTCTGGCTGACTTCAGTCTAACACGTGGTTGAGCACTGAAGTGTGCACTGGATTTCCAACAGTTGACTTGGAAATCAGCTCCATTGATTTCGTGGAACTTGCTGAGGATTTTGAGATTAAAGGTCAATTTAACCTTCATCTCTCAACAAAAAAAGTTTATGTACATATGGTCAGTGAAAAAGAACGTCCAAGAACTGCTCTCGCCCTTTAATCTTCTTGCTCTTGGGTGTTTCACTGAGGCATTCATAGCCTGTTAAAAGCCTGCTCAGACAGTGTTAGGGCTTGCTGATAATATCTACTCATTTGAGCCATGTGACATCAGAGGAGGTTCTCATAGAAGATCACAGCAGCTTCCCTGGAAAGTTATTTGCACATATTTAATGTTGTGTGAAAAAAAACTGCCAACGCAAAGAAATGCAGCACACAAACACAAAATGGGGTGCAATGCAGACTACCACCACCATTCTGGCACAAATATTAGTGGTGATTGCCTCAAAGTTTAGTGTTTATTACTGACAATAGGACTCTTATTAGTGTTTACATAGGTGGCTCAAACTACATTTGACCACCCTGGCATTTTTTCACTCCCACAAAGCCTATAATATCAGGAACACATTTTATTTGGTAGTTTGTGGGATGGAAATAAAAGCGGTTAAAATACCTGGTACAAGTGTTAAAACTCCAATCCCATTCTGACCTCACTGGAGGTGGGGACTTGGGTGAAATCAGTCTCTCAGTTTCAGTCCCTGTCTCATGTTCAGCTCTTTACTTGTTACAAATGTTAGTAGAAATATGTGTCCAATGTGTTTGTGCATATAGTACTGACGTGGTGTGCCTCTTCCATTTTCATTGCTGTTCTCTGGACAGGTTCAGATCTTCTCCTGTGAACGACATATTTTGTCAATCGCTGCCAGGCTCCCCTCTGAAGCCTCATAACTTGGAGCAGCTGGAGAAGCAGCAAGAAATGCTGAAGATGCCTTTGAGAAGGGCCAAAGAGGTAAGAATACTGAAGCTCAATGATGACATTACAAATGCAGATCGCAGATTGTGTCGGATAATCTGCACCCCCTGCCATTTGAAAATCTGGGTCCCAGGTTCCTCCATGACATCTTGTCTGGTTGAAGGCCAAACATGGATGTCACATCCAGTTAGCCAAATTATTTATTTTATATACCATCACTGATCAAGGAAAAACTTGCATTTTGTAACCAGGCAAGTTTCTGCTTCTGTTAACTTTTAGAGGCACAGTATATCACAAAGTTATTCACAAAGATTGCCAGACATTCTTTATATAAACATTCTCTTTGCAGAGAAAGGCAATGACAAACCACTGCTTCTTCTTTCTTGCCTGGACAGGCATAAGTCAGTTGCAGCAAGATGGCACTTACGTATGTATATACCTGCAGGGGACTTCCTATGAAATGTCCAGTTACGGAACAAAATGACTAGTTTATCTTGGATGTTGAAGCTTAATTTCTGCCAGGCATTGTAATACTGGTTTGCCCAAAGACTGAAGGATTGGGAGATTACAGCTATGCCTCCCCAAACGAGTTGCCCAGCTCACTTCTGATATCCGGTGTGCAAGAAAAGTGTTTGCAAAAAACCCTCTTGTTTTTAGTTTCAGGAAGAAACTAGTTCAGCAAAGGAAGATAAATTTTCATCCATTCACAAACCAGTTGCTGTTGGAAGTAACCAGCTGTTGACAGTTGGCACAACACACATCTCCAAACTGACAGATGAACAGCTCATCAAAGAATTCCTTAGTGGTTCTTACTGTTTCCATGGGGTGAGCTTTACACACTGGATTTTGCACATCTGTGCACTTGCACTTGTTACTGGTTTTGAATGACATCCAGTTTTCCCTCAAAGCTGAAAAAATCTCAGTGCCATTTCATCGTGCACAAGTACCATTTTCTAATTTAATGCTGAGTGCAAATTGGCTTGAAAAATATTTCCTGTGTCTGAGAATATATTTGATGAGATTACTGCATGCTGTTCCTAAAAACAAAAAAACTCATAAATAACACAAATTGAGATGACAAATAGTGTTGAACCTCTAAACCTTCCATTTTTTCCTCTCCTGAATGTCATTTTATTACTTCCTAATAAGTATCACAAATGGGATTTAGTGAATGGTAGTCTGCATTGAAAATATTCACCAAGTTTTTCCTAAATTTCCTTTCATAAAGTCCTGCCTACCACATTGAGCCCTGAAAGTGCTCTTTAATCTCCCAAATTTAAAAAGTAGTTTGGCAAAATACATCACCACCCATTTGAGCTTCCATTATGGGGAACAGGCACTGTAAAAACACTGTCCAACACACTTGGGTGGGGGTGCTAGACCCTTTAAGAAGGAGCTTAGTGCTGATCAGCTGTTCAGCAACAGTGTATGGGGAGTAGCTGGGTGATGCCCAGGAAACTTTTAATTAAAGCTGGTGGATATACCAGGCATTGCAAATGCCTCCACTATGCAATAATTATGTCTCTGCTTAAAATGTACAAGCTGTAGTGATAAGTGCATGCTGAATCACTGTTCTAAAGAAGATGCATAATGTTTCATCACTTTTTCCCCCATGCCTTTTGTAGGGAGTTGGCTGGTGGAAGTATGAATTCTGCTACGGCAAATACGTACATCAGTATCACGAGGTAAGTAGAAATGATGTTTGAAAGGTTCTGCCACTGGATGGCCACATGTTGCTTTTTGAAAGCTCTTGAAAGCAGAGTGTAAACTCTTGTGGCTGGCTTCTTTTTGAGGCATGATATTGGTCCAAAATTTCACCACTGTAGATGAGATGACAAGTTCAGAGATTTAGGAATTTTATGTATTGTATTTGTAGTCTTGCCTTTGTTGCTCAGACTCAAGATGGTGATAGAAAGTGCCATCAAGTCACAGTCAGCTTGTAACCCTGTGGACTTTTCAAGGCAAGAGGAATACAGGTGGTTTGCCACTGGCTGCAACGCTGGACTTCCTTGGTGGTGTCCCATCTAAGTACTAACAAAGGCAAATCCTGCTTTATTTCCAAGACCTATCAAGATAGGGTTAGCTTGGCCCATCCAAATAAGGTCAGGACTTGAGGTGCAGAAAGTATTCCATGAAAAAATGTAGTGAAATTAGATATCTGGATGGCATCAATCTGGAATGGCCATACCTAGTCTGTATTTGCAAGCCTCTCAGATACAGCAAGATGTACCCTTGAACAGCTAAACATCACTGGCCTAACTTTTCCCCAGAATATTATGCATTCTGGGATCTTTTTACTTTGGGCACCTACACCTTACACAGCACACATTCATTTAAATGGGACTTGTGCATGAGAACTTCCCCTTGCATTTGCACTTCCTGGTGTTCTCAAGATCTGTACACAGAAAGCACACAATCAGTTTGGCAGTGGGAGAGTCACTGTAACATGATATTATCTTTTTGAGTCATGTGGTTTAAATGGCTCGTGAAAGCACTCCCACCTTTATAAAATAATGTTACTATGCCTGAAAAATCTGCACTTTCTAACACTTTTCAGGATGTGGTGGATGCTCTTTTCACACTGGGGTTTTTTCACAAGAATATTGTTGTCTTGGGTTTCCATGTGACTGGATGAGAAACTGGTGTTGCTAGCTTTCATATGCATGTGCCATGGTGACCCCAGTAAGGGGCTTTCAAGGCAAGTTAGAAATAGCCTTCCTCTGCAGAGACTTCTTTGGCGATCCTCCATCCAAGTACTGATGCTGTTTAGCTTCTGAAATCTGACAAGATCGGGCAATACTATACCATTTCACACCCCTGTTATTAAGTAACCCTTATTTATCTTTTCTTTTTCTTTTTAAGGATAAGGAAAAGGGCAAAACAACAGTAGTTGTGGGGACCTGGAATAAGGCAGAACATAATCACTGGGCACAGAACAATGAGGCCCGAGCATATCAGCTAAGAGATGATGGCCAGAAAGCTGTGAAGTACGTCTGCATCAGTTTTCATGTAAACCTGCAGAAAAAGAGATTGTCACTTTATTCTAGCACCTGCCTTAAAACCAGCGCAGGAAAGACAGTCTTTCTTCTTTGTGTTATATTTCATTCCACCCTTCCTCCAAGTAAGTCAAGGTGACTATTCCCTGCTGTGTTGTATCCTTGCATCAGCCCTGTGGGCTGAGGTAAAAGAGTGACTTGCTCCAGGTCACTCCATGAGTGTCATGGCTGATGAGGTATTTGAACCCAGATCTCCCCCATTCTAATCTGCTGCTCCAACCGCTTTATTGCACTGCTTCTGTTTAGGCTCCATCTTGAAAATCAAAATTACACAACAGGACAACTTAAAAGTTCAGACTCACGACTGTTGCATTGTTCAGCAGTTTATTAAGGCAGGTTGTGCATGAATCTACAGAAGTTAGTTGCACATTAAACTTGAATGGCCTGAGAGGAAACAAAGAGCCAGCTGTCTTCCACTTTACAAGAATTTTCTTGACACGTCACCCAGATAAGACTTTATTTGCAACCTATGAGCGGCTACTTCCAAGCCTCTGCATTAAAGTAGCTTAAAGTCAGCTTTTGTGCCAGTGATTTCATGGGAAAGGTGGGTTAGATTGAGTGATCTGTGGGTACAAAGATCACAAAATGTCCCTACATTCCCCCCCCCCCCAAGTCTTTCCAGTTCCAGGAAAATTGATTCCAAGGGTTGTGGGACCTACATGGACTAATAGCCATGGGCTGTGCTGAGGAGGAAAAGGGAGTGAAATCACCCTCCTTCCATCTGCACAGCTGCACTGATAGAAGAGGCAGGAAGAACAATTTTTTCCCTTCACACTGCAACCCTCCTGACCCACTTGGGCATCTATGTGTGTTCTACCAACCTGGAAATCAACTTAGCCAGAGTGAGAAGTGACCAGGGGGTGGGCATGAAGGAAAGATAGTCTGTTCCTTCTACTAAGAAACTGTTAGATCCATCCCCATCTCTTGAGTATTTTGATTTTTGAGTTACAGTGCAGCAACTTTGGCATTGTAATGTAATAAAGCAAGATTATCTAATAACTCAGGCTAAAGTGATTACTAGAAGATCACATGACAAACCCAGGACAGGGTTGTGAATCTTGCCCCTACACTGGATTATCTAAAGGAGAAAAGAGTGCTTCCCATTGAATCAAGTTAGCTGGGTTATTATGTACACCTGCAAGCCATCTCACTGAGGGCCATTAACTAGATGACAACTTTATATGATGTGTGTGTAATCACCAGGGGATCTGGTTGTGTCTACCATGCAGCCAAGTGCATGCATGGGAACATTACTAAAAAGAATCTGAAAGATTCCCCCTGATGAATCTATATGCGAAATGTGTAGGAGTTGCAAATGTTATTAAAACATTTGTTTCTGTCTGCACCATTTGTTTCCTGCTTTCATTTTGTCTTGGTGTGGCTCTTTTTGTCTCTCATCATATGTAGTCAAGTTGGGCAAGGACTACAGGTCTCACTATAACATTACAGACATTTTACCAAGTTCTACACAGAGTTAGGACTTGCAGCAATTTGGCTTTGATGCTTTACACTAGTGTTGTGGAGGCTAGGGGATGACTGGCTAATTCTTGTTACTTAAGGGGTAAATTGGAAAAGAATGTTGTGATTAAACTCTTTAATTCTTTTTTCTGCCAGAACAGTGTCTCACTATTATGGAAACGGAGATCCATGCGACTTAACTGGCAAGCCCCGACAGGTGACAGTGAAGTTGAAGTGAGTGGCATCCTGAACAAATTATTCCGTTCAAGACTGACTTACATAGATTGGGATTTGGCCATAATGACAGTGCTTGTGGTACGTGAGATTGCAAGCTGAGATTGCAAGAATGGTGGGGAAATTTGTCTCAGCTGGATTTTCTGGTCTAAAATAGCTTGGCCAATCAAGCAATTTTAAACCAGAGAATAAAACTAAGACAAATTTACCCACTATTCTCACAGTGGTAGGAAAAATTTTCAGCAGCATAGCACTTTTTGGGAATCATAGAATCATAGAGTTGGAAGAGACCCCAAGGGCCATCAAGTCCAACCCCCTGCAATGCAGGAACACATAATCAGAGCACTCCAGACAGATGGCCATCCAGCCTCTCTATAAAAACCTCCGAAGAAGGACACTCCACCACACTCCGAGGTAGTGCATTCCACTGTCGAACAGCTCTTACTGTCAGGAAGTTTTTCCTGATGTATAGGTGGAATCTTTTTTTCCTTCACCTTGAACCCATTACTCCTGGTCCTAGTCTCTGGAGCAGCAGAAAACAAGCTTGCTCCCTCACCAACATGACATCCCTTCAGATATCTAAACATGGCTATCATGTCACTTCTTAATCTTCTCTCCACCAAACTAAAGTCTGTGCAAAGTTCTGGGGGAGCCCTGATTTTGAGATAGAGGCACCAAATTTTCAGCGTTAATTTCAGGTGCCTCTTTTTACTTAAGATCCCTTAAGTTTGGGGCAAGGGTCCAATTTTATAGGCAGTCATGTTTGTCATTTGGGGGCCCATAACACTGGACCCCCTAATCCAATCTTCACCAAACCTGTGGGCTCTCATAAGGAGAGGTACCTGCATTTCCATTGAAATTTTAGTGCCTCTACCTTGAAAAATAGTGACATCCTGAGAATCTGTTCCTTTTAAAAGTTAAAGAGAACTGTGCAGTGTAGTGGTTAAGAGCAGGTGGATTCTAATCTGGAGAACCAGGTTTGATTCCCCACTCCTCCACCTGAGTGGCAGAGACCTATCTGGTGAACCAGATGTGTTTCCGCACTCCTACATTCCTGCTGGGTGATCTTGGGCTAGTCACAGGACTTCCAAACTCTCTCAGCCTCACCTACCTCACAGGGTATCTGTTGTGGGGAGAGGAAGGGAAAGGATCTTGTAAGCCATCTTGAGTCCTTACAGGAGAGAAAGGTGGGGTATAAATCCAAACTCTTCTTCTATGTTACCTAATGCACCCTGCATCACCAGGGACCTTGAAGCTCCTTCCACAGATAGGTAATTGGAAACTCCAGCCACAGCAGAAATTGGTGGTGGGGCAGAGCCTGGCACTTGAGAGGGAAGGTATAGTGTGGACAGAGGACCAGAAAGTGCAGGCTGTGCCATGGGAAGGACCTGAAACAAACTGGTAGGAGGCAATCCATTGGACAGCTAAAAGGAAGGGTTCCCCGGCTGGCATAAGATGCATACTGGCTAGATCCTGTTGCGCTAAAACTTCCTGAGGCAGGGGAACTGACACAGGAGGACCATAGCCCATAACTGGGGGAGGAGTTAAAGTTGAAGCATTGCCTGTTTGCATCCCTGCCATACGATTGGTCAGCTGCTGTGTACTCGTTGGAGGTGACAGATATTGGAAACTAGCTGACAGGAAAGCTGGGGTTGGTACTGTGCCAAGCATGAATTGCAGAGAATCAGAAAGTCTATGTGCCAGCACTGTCAGAGCAGGAATCTCATTGTGCACATCTCCTTTCCCAAATTGACCACAGATAGGCAGTCCAGAAAGAACTTGGAGTCCAGAGGTGGGAGGAGCTTTTAGAGAACCTTGAGGAAGGCCCATCTGCTGGTATCCTGCCACTGGACCATTGTAAGCACCATACTGAGGAGGCAGGCCTGGGATCTGCTGCCCTCAATAGGCAGGCTGGGGATATTCAGTCTGAACCTGAACGTAAGGAGGCCCAGTGTGAGCTCGCTGGTTTACGCTCATTGTGTTCGCACCCCCAACTTAGTTTTCATGTCAGCTGGCCTGTTAGCTGATGGGAAAAGTTTGCAGGATTCTAGGGGGACCGTTTTTTTAAGGTAGAGCCACCAAATTTGCAGCACAGTTGCTGGTGCCTCTCTTACAAGAGTCCCCCAAGTTGGGTGAAGATTGTGTTGGAGTTCCAATTTTATGGGCTCCCACATTTTCTACCATTGTGTCCTATAGAGGATGAATGGGGGCATCCCCTTTGGGAGCCCATAAAATTGGACTCTTAAATCAAACTTGGTTTTTTTCCTAAGGAGAGTCATCTGCAGCTATGCAGCAAATTTGGCATCTCTGTCTCAAAAAACCAGAGCCCTACAATGATAATGAACCTAAAAAACTGATTTTTTTTCAGCTTTCCATTTCGGCTTCATTAAAGTGGTGCCTCTTTTTTCATCTGAACACAACCCAAAGAAAGCCAAAATGGTCTTTGGGGGTGGTATTCCTATTTGGGTGTACCCAAATTATCAGCCGTATCTCCCAGTATTTCTTCTTTCCCTTCCCTGGCAGACCCTTAGCCTCTGTTCTTTTCCTGCATCCTTCTCTCCTTCCCATCTCCTGACCCAACTGTCTTTGTGTGCTCCCTTCTTTAGCTTTCTCTTTCCCTGAAAAAAAGGCTGACCACTAGTCCCAGGCAGATTATGTGGGTAGTGAGTTTCCAGTGGTCGCTGCTGGCCCTGTCTGCGGTCAGTCCTCCTTCATCAGGATACATGATAGGGATAGGGGAAATGACGTTTTCCAATGCTGTTTTGACCTCTGAGTCCCTTCCGCCCTCCCATGGCGTTTTACAGAAACCAAGTCTTGTAAAGCTGAACGATATTATTGAGGTTGCCTAGGAACCTACAAAATAGCCCTGAGATCTCAGAATGTTGTCTCAGTAGGCATTCTTTTCTTAAAGCTGCAAGTGTTGTTTCTCTTTTGGGGAATTTTAGTCCCCCCGTGTCTTTTTTTTTTAAGCTTTCTGATTTTTCTGCACGCCTGAATCTTCCCTGACTACCCCATCTCAATTTTTTTTATTTTTTTGATCCACGCTTTATGGCCTAGTTTGCAATTAGATATATGATACTAGTATCTTAGCATTAAGATTACTTCACAAACATAAGAATTGGTTGTAAACCTGCAAAATAATCATAATCAGATTCCTGTAGATTTCAGAGAGCCCACTAACAATAATTTCTGTCTTAAGGTGTAAAGAATCGGATTCTCCTCATGCAGTAACCGTGTATATGTTAGAACCACAGATCTGCCTGTACATCCTTGGGGTATGTATAGCTGTTTTTTTGAACTTGCTCTGAACTTTGCTGGTTTCCTAGAAACAGTTTGTCACAATGATGTCTTTCACCTACAGAAAACCTGAGTGCTCAGGTGGAGTTTTCTGTTTTCCATCATTTTGAGATTGGGAGTGTATTGTCCCTGTAAAGGGTACACTTTTTTCCCTTGTGGCTGTTTGCCCACTCTAAATGCTTTTATCTGGAATGCAGATGGGGGGAGAACAAACAGCATGCAGAACCATGGCACATTTCCCAAGAGCCTTGATTTAAAGTTAATGGTCATCATAATAGCACAAAATTGATTGTAAGAGCTCATTAAAAACCTTTTAGGCACCCTTCCTCGTGGAAAGAGTTCAAATGCCATTTTGGGTGAAGTAGTTCTAAACCATTTTGCATTTTAAAAATTGGAAGAGGCCAGTTAAGAGGCTGCTATTTCACATTCAGTTTTCTTTACTTTGAGAGGTACTAAGCATGCTTTGTCTAGTTCTAACACTAGAATTAACATGGAACTTTTTTGGGGGAAAGGAGATTTTCTCCCTTATTAAAGGAAAAACTTTTGAACAATACCAAAACCAAACTGGACACCATCCATGTAAAAGTTCCTTTCAGTGTGGATTACACACACCCCATTGAAAGAAGTGGGACATTTTCTTGTTTTTTTCTTGTGCAGTACATCCAAGTCCCTGGGCCCATTGGTTAGCTAAGCAGCAGAAACCCAGAGGAAAGCAGTTCTTTGCTGAGTTACTATTCAGGAATAGATGCCCACCATTAAGACTGAACATACACAACATTTTGGATATGTATGGGTATCTGTCTAATGCAGACATTCAGTGTTGGCAGCATCACTTGTCCTGACAAGAGGGCTATGTGCAGAGGTCAAGAATTATTCAGGAGTGGGGAGGGGAATATGGGGCCCATGTTAATTAGTATCAAGGCACTTAATGATGAGGGATTGACATGTTTTGTACTCACCCCACTCCATTTTCACAGGAAAATGTATGCACTATTCCATGGTGATACCAGCCATTAAGAATGAAGCTGCTTCCTGTAAAACTTTTTAGAAATAATAATAATTAAGAAATAATTGTATAAAGGTAGCTAAAGAGCAAATATTAATTTCTTAAGTGTGTTAATACTTGCTACAGTTTTATTTTCTGTTATTTTGTTTCTTTTCGCATCTAAGCTTTTAAAGTTTTAATAATAAAAAACTTTTAAATGAAAGAATAATGCCTGCTTCTCTGCACAGCCTCCTTGTTCTGTTCTCTGAGACGGGACTTGGATGGTTCAATCTAAGATCAGCAGAGCAATGCTCTCAGAAGGCAGCTTTATTCCAGCTTCCCTCCTCCTGCTGCATCCTGCTGTGCTGTCTGCAGCTGTGCCCCAGGGGTCAGGGGGCTCTTGGGAACAGCATATGGGAGGTCTGTAGAAGGAGAGGAGAATCATCAGAAAATTTCCCCGGCTACATTCCGCCAATGGATCTAAATCGTTAGTTAACATTGGTATATAAGGATCTAAATTGTTCGTTAACATTGGTATATAAGAAATCTGCGGTGCATATGAATGACAGAGAACAGGATTAAAATAAGACTGGTATACAGGAATATTAAAAGATCTTGGAATCCTCAGCTGGTCGCAGATCATTTGTTGGTGGTTCACCTAATGTTTTGGTGACTTTTTTCAGGTGGAGTCACCAGTAATCTGCAAAATTTTGGATACTGCAGATGAATATGGACTGCTTTCAGTGCCCAGTTAGCAGAGCGCAGAAGATATAAAAGTTCGGAGCCTTGAAAGCTGCAGAAAGAAAAGGACACAGAGTACTCTCCCCCTGAGCCAACAGCAGAGAGGAGAGATGAGCCAGAAAGACCACACCAGCAGACCCATATAAGAAGCAAAGAATTATCATGACCACTTTGTGAATATTATATGTATATAAGAGGCTATTGATAAACCTTTTAAAAGTAAAATCTTATATTGAACATTTTCATTGGTCCTTTGTCATTGTGGGGATGTAGTCCGTTATGCAAAGTCTGCATTGTAAGCTTGATTGAAATAACTGTCCATTTAAAAGATAATTCAGCAATTTTGTTTGAATGAGAACGAAACTTGAAACTTCTGTTCTTAGACTATGGAGACACAAGCAACCAATGTTAGGGCTTTGTCGAAGGTTTTCACGGCTGGACTCAACTGGTTGTTGTGGGTTAGTCAATGAGTCTTGATTTTTATCATATTCTAAATTATATAAATCCACTCTTATCTATCATTATTCATATAATGTAAATCCACTAAGATTAGTCTTCTTTTGGTCACAATAGATGAAATAACTGCCCGTTAATTATCAACACATGAATTACATTAACTACAAATCGGACAGTTGCCCTTCTCAAAAACATCTGTAGATTAGTGTACTGGATTTATTTGAGTTGCCTTTCTTCTCCAAGACATTATTTAGACATATAGTACAATTAAAATATATATAATTTCAATGTCTTAAAAGTTTAGGTGTTGCATCTATTTGAAACTTGGTTTTCAGTATTTTTTGGATTTCCGTGCATATTTCTTTCCAATATTTTTTCATTTTTTACAACTCCACCACATATAGTAAAATGTTCTGATTTCTTCTTTGCATTTTCAACAGGCTCCTTTCAAATTTTTGTTCATTTCAGCTATATCTTTCGGAACAATGTACCATCTATAAAATATCTTGTACCAGTTTTCCCTAAAAGTTTGGCAAGTTGTAAATGTAATATTCTTCATCCATAATAATTCCCATTATTGGAAAGATATTTCTTCATTTGCATACATTTGCATATTTGCATATATTTTATCATACATTCTTTCACTTGTTCCGTTTCGGTCTCATATTTTAGCAAAAGCTTATATATTCTTCCCAACAAATGCTGTTTTTGTTGGGTAACTTCAGTTTCATATTCCATCAGCTCCCTTAATACTCTTCTTGTTGCTTAGTACTCTTCTCAATCTTGAAGCTATTTGAAAGTATATCAGCCATTGTATTTTCTTTCCTTCATCATTCATCTCTTGCCACAATTTAATTTTTCCTTGTGTATTGATCCTCTCTTTATGAATTATACTGTTATTCCTTTGCACCTTTTTGTCAGAGTAAATCTTTAGTGGGGTCATTCACTAGTGGTGGAATTGGGGAATGTCTTTTATAAATTTTTATCCAGATATTCATAAGTCCATTCCTTATTACATGGGAGTCCTTTAGGTTTAAACATTTCATCTGTCACACTTTTTCTGTCTACAAATATCTGCGAATTCCAGCCTTCAATTCCACAGTTTCCAAACTGACAATTCTTTGTTCTGAATTTTTAATCCAGTCTGAAATCCAAACTAATTCCACAATTTGGTGATATAATTTGATATTAGATACTATCAGTCGTCCTCTCTTTTTTCTTTTTTTTTGGGGGGGGGGGGATCTTGTAAGATTTTAAATCTTATTCTGGGTTTCTTGCTATTCCTTCTAAGTTTTCTCTTTTATATAGATTGGGAGCATTTGACACAAGTTCAGTTTTGGAAGCACACTCATCTTAACAGTAGCAATTCTTCCCAACCATTAAAATTTTAGTTTAGTCCATCTTTACAAATGTTCTTGTATTTTCTTCCATGTTACAAAATTATCTTTGAACAATGTATTATTTTGTCCATTCAAATTAATTCCAAGATATTTTACTTTATTGAAATTAATATCACAGTAATTTTGTCAATATCCATTTTTTCTCATTTTACCATTTAAAAATTGTTTTCTTTTTAATTTTAAATCCTATGGAAACCTAATTGTCCTCTTTGCACCATTAAATATTTAATTATATTTGTAGATTGATAGTCATTAATATTACATCTGCATAACTTTCCATCTTATATTCTTCATTAACACTCAAACCTTTCATTCTTTGATTTCTTCCAATCTTTGTTGCCAGAACTTTCAGTCCAAGAATAAACAACAAAGAAGATAATGGGCAGCCTTGACTTTTTCTTTTTTCAATTTGTAATTCCTCTGTTAGAGCACCATTTATTAATATCCTCGTATGTTGATTTGTGTAAATGCTTTGTATCCAATTAAGGAAGCTTGAACCACAATTTTAGCTTTCGAGCATCTTTAATATAAAAGTCCAAGAAATATTATCAGAGGCTTTCTTCACATCTAAAAATATGAAGACTGCTTTCTTTCAATTTAATAAACTCCATGGTGTTGATTACAAATTGAATCTTACCTTTCATATATCTTTTGAGTACAAATCCTGTCTGATCTTAGTTAACTTACTTATACATCCTCTTAGTCTGGTCACCATAACTGCTGTGAATATTTATAATCCACATTTAGGAGCGATATAGGACTATAAGACTGGTGATTCTGGATCATTACCTTCTTTATGGATCAGTGTGATATATGCTTCCTGTTAGATTGGTGGTAGTTCTTTAGGTTGGTAGTAGTTCTCACTTCTTGTAAAAGCAAAGTTAGCTTATCTTCTAAGTCCTTACAATATTCTGCTGATATGCCATCTGGACCTGGAAGCTTTGCCTTTTTTCAGCTCTTATGGCTTGGGATAATTCATGAATTGTAATATTTTGATTCAGGATTTCTCTATGATCCATTGTGAATTTTTTCACAGGTATGTTATCAAAATAGTCTTTTATATCCAATTCTTCTGAGGTTCTTTTTTATCTAAGTCTGTAAAAAACTGGATAAACCAGTTTTGTATTTTTCTCCACTAAGGTTAACTTTACCCCCTCTCTTAATCCCACTTCGTCTTTTTTTTTCAATTTCTTTCCTTAAGCAATGAAATTAACTTTCCTGGTTCATTTATATGTTCAAAATTCTTTGTTTTAAAAATCTCAGGGTTGTGGGGGTTTTTTGCGCTTTTTCAGTTTCCAATAGGTCTAAATGAATTTTAAGCACTTAATTTCCCTACAGGTTTTTAATTTCCCCACATGTTCTTCCAAAATACTTATATTTTCATGTATATCATTTATTTGCTCCATTTTTTCTTTCAGTTATTCCACTATTGCTATTAGTTTACCTCTCACGTTAGTTTTACTTGTTTGCCAGATCATGGTAATCGACATTCCTTCACTCCTATTAACTTTGAAGAATTCATCTAAGTCTTTCTTACATTGCTCCACTATGAAAATTTACAACAAGGCTTCTTGCCACACTAAGCTTATCTTTCTTCCAGGGAAGATTTTCATTTATGCAACAACGTTCGGACATTATCCATGCTAGATTGTCATTTACGCAACCGTCCCAATGCTGCAAGACTGCAGGTGAATGTAAGCTTGAAATTTCCCAATGTGTGATCCGGAAAGAGTTCATGATACCTGCCTTGGATTATGTTCTCCCCTCCTTCCTGTCTTCTGCCCCACCACCATCATGATGGGGATTGTTCCTCCATTTTGTTCACCCACTCTCTGCCCATTTCGCCCCTCTTCAATTTTTGTAGCTGTGAAATCATTTGTCACACCTCCATTTGCCCCTCCCATGTTCCCTCTGTAGTCTCTTCAATTGCATTTATTTCACACACTACTGCTGAAAACAACCCTCCCATCAGCCATTTTATTCCCTCCTCCATTTTTGACAGGATTTTTTCTGTTTTGCATTAGGTGTGACTATAGACACAATGTATCTTTGCCTTAGATTTTCACTCACAATTGCTAGAAAAAATGGAAAAAGAGTTCACCATCAGCCTGGCTTGTGTTATTTTGCCCTAATGTTAGTCCACTAATGTAAAGGTGAGAGGGAATTCTTTCAAACACACAGTGGAAACTTGGGAAGGGAGATTTAGAATGAAAACAAAGGGAAAGGGGAGGAATGGTGAATAAACCCAGATAAAGGAGGGGTAGTTAATAACCCAGAGAACAGTCATTGATATGTACACATATATAGTTCACAGTGTTTTAAGCCATATATATATACACACATATAGTTAGCCTGCACAAAGGGTGGAGCACGTTATATAAAATCATCTTAGCTAACAAAACTGATGAGGCCTAGAATTATTGAGTTGCTGAAAGTAAGGAATGCAGAAGGGTGATTTAAAGGGCACCGAGAAATGAAACTCATGGAGCAGCCTGACACAGGCTCTGAGTTGAAAGAAATAGGGCCTCTTCAACAGAGATAAGGAGTTAGCGAGATGTTCACAAAACAGATAAGAATTAGCAGAAAACTTGGTTGTTATAGAAACCTTATACATGAGGTGTTTTAGACTCAAGTTACATTAAAAATATGGGTTGGAAAGGTGTGGTAAGAGGTGGGATAACATGACCAGGTCTGTACGTTTACTTGACTCAAACCAATGAGCAAGAAGACAAGGAGGGATGTTTGTAAGAGAGTA
The DNA here is from genome assembly GCF_021028975.2 of Sphaerodactylus townsendi. Taxonomy (NCBI): domain Eukaryota; kingdom Metazoa; phylum Chordata; class Lepidosauria; order Squamata; family Sphaerodactylidae; genus Sphaerodactylus; species Sphaerodactylus townsendi. The sequence goes on along the minus strand of NC_059425.1, from coordinate 39,616,489 downwards.
TAAATTATGTTACACAAGCAACAACCCCTTTGAACCTCCTCCCTGTTGCTAACAGGGGAGAGTTCCCTCTTCTGCGCAGAATTGAAACAATAAATCTCTGAACACTGAAGAAGCTTTTGGGATGGTTATTTTTATAACCGGACAGAGCCTTTGCTCTGAGGACAGGGCCTTGCCCTGTGTCTATCATCATGATTCAAAATGACCTTGACAGACTAGAGAACTGGGCCAAAACTAATATAATGAATTTCAACAGGGAAAAATGCAAGGTACTACACTTAGGCAGAAAAAATGAAATTGACAGATATAGAGTGGGTGACACCTGGCTGGACAACAGCACATGTGAAAGGGATCTGGGAGTCTTAGTAGACCACAAGCTGAACATGAGTCTGCAGTGTGATGTGGCAGCTAAGAAAGCCAATGCAATTCTGGGCTGCATCAATAGGAGAATAGTGTCTAGATCGAGGGAAGTAACAGTACCACTCTATTCTGCATTGGTCAGACTTCATCTGGAATACTGTGTCCAGGTTCCGGGCACTATAATTCAAGAAGGACATTGGCAGGCTGGAAAAGGTTCAGAGGAGGGCGACCAAAATAATAAAAGGTTTGTATTCTATGACCTATGAGGAGCAGCTTAGGGAGCTGGGTATGTTTAGTCTGGAGAACAGAATATTGAAGGGTGCCATGATAGCCCTGTTTAAATATTTGAAAGGATGTTATGTTGAAAAGGGAGCAAGCTTGTTTTTCTGATGCTCCAGAGACTAGGACACAGACTAATGGATTCAAACCACAAGATATTCCACCAAAACATTAAGAAAAACATCCTGATGGTAAGGGCTGTTCAACAATGGAATACGGTACCCACCTGGTAAGCAGGATTTTTTAGTTGAACACACTAACAAAATACTGCTGAACTGTTCTCTTGGCCTTCAAAATAGAATTATAGCCTGTGTCGGGCTGATTCCGCATGGACCAAAAACAGCAGTGTAACAACGGTGTGAAAATGGTGTAAAAGGGTTTAAAACGGTGTAAAAGGGTTTATACTGTTTTCACACTGTTTTCACACCGCTGTTTTTGGCCCATGCGGAATCAGCCTTGGTTACATCCACGATCATGACACTTTGCTGGCACTTTTCCAGACTCTGGTATATGAAGATGGGTTGGGATTGATGTATGGCTAAGAGGAAACAATATAAGAACAGACAGGAAAACTGATCATACAATGCCTTCATTTCATACAGTAAATATGATACATCACGGACTGAAGCAACCCTGTTGAAAAAACTGGAGCCCATGAGAGACTTCAAGCCTGTTCTCGGGAACATTTTCTACTGCATTGAGAACAGCCACAAGGTTCTTTTTGTGCTGTCACCTAGTATTGTCAACAGCTGCTGGTGCCGGAGTGAGCTGTATTTTGCTGAACATTGGGTGCTTAATGAAAATCAAGTCTCATTATGCTTGTGTTAGAAGATCTCCTGCCCAATAATATTCCACAGAAATCCTGCAAGTTTAGAATGCTACTGAAAAGGAAAACCTACTTAAAATGAAGCCCAGAGGGAAAAAAACAAAAGCTCTTCTGGCACCAGTGGACTGCTGTGCTGAAAACTAGCCAAGAGCCAATGATTTTGAGCTGCACCTGCAAAACAGAGACAGAAACCAAACTGTAATTTTATGAAAGAGGGATATGAACTTTATAATGTGCTGCTTGCTGAGATTTGTTTTTTTACCTGACATTTTTTTACCAGACCAGGGAATAAATAATAATACTGTTGAAGCGTTTGAGTAAGCAAAGAAACAGAAAAAATTACTCCAAAGTTACAATACCAGGTGTCTTCTAAAAGGACTCCAGAAGCCGGTCTTCTCACACAGACTCCTCAATGAAGCATCATCAAATTCTGCTTCATAACATATGGAGCCCCATCCCCTTCAAGAGTATGCCTACTGCCCTACCATCCAGTGGACAAGATTAAAAACTGCATTGCAGCTGTTGGAATACCACAACGTCTTAGGATCAAGTTACTGCAACACAATTAGACTGTATTTGGATTTTTGGTCATTTTGGTTGTGTTATTTTCCTGGCTTTTTTCCTCCTGGTAGATTTTTTAAAGTTTTGAATTATTGGACCCTTGTTTTTAGATCCCTGGATTTTATTCTTTCATATTTGGTTTTTTTTTAATTATTATTATTTATTATATTTATAAACCGCCCTCCCCCGAAGGGCTCAGCCCATTCTTATCAGGAAATCAAGATGTATTACCCACACTTCCTCCTCTAGTTTTTTTTCTTTATTGTTATACAGACTTTTAATATTTGGTCTTGATTTTTTTTTTGCAATATCTGGATTATAAAAGGACTGTGTTCTTTCTCTTTTCTTTTTTTCCTCTTTCTCCTAAATAAGAAGTCCATTGAGCACCAAATTAACATATATTAATTTTTAATAATTTAAATTCTGTGGCTGTTGTGTCCTAACAAATATTAATAAAAATTAATAAATTTTGGTTATATCTTTAATCCTTTCCCATATTTATCGAATGTTTATTCCCATATTCTCTGATTCCCGATGTGCTATTTTCTCCCCTTGTGATTTATATTTTTAAATAATTTTAATCAATTCCTATTCTATCTAGTTATATCTCACTATTAAATATTGTATGATTATTAAGATTTGTTTCATTTGATAAGAAAGATTTCCTGCTGGGAAAATAACGTAACTAAATGCATAGAATCTAAATGAGTTAACAGTGAAAAATTGATGTGTAGATGTGTTGACACATGCCAAAATTGTACAATATTATAGCAAACAGATATATAATAATAGCTCAGGCCAGAAAAGTTGGCAAGAAAGTACCACCAGAAGAAGAATATTCAGCAGATACTCTTAATGAAATATTAAAGCAGGTTAAGAGCACCAATGAAGAATTTAAAAAACAAAATCCAAGATATAAGAAAAGCTCAAGACATTAAAAAGAGATCTCAGATTAAACTATCAGAACACAAAAGAACTGAAAAGTGTAAAATCACAAATTGTAATATAATTTGCAGAAATTAAGAAAAATAGTCAAGAAAATAGTCAAGAAATTGGCAAAACAAAAGAGAAACAACAAAAGTCTGACCTTCATTTTGTAGACCAAGAAAAGAGATTGCAAAAAGCATAAGTTTTAGAAGACCAGGGAAGAAGTAGTAATCTGCGGTTTAGAGAAATTTCTGAACAATTTGGAAAATCAGATTTAGAATGAGAATTTTGTAAATTAATACGTCTACTTAAAAGATATCAAAGAACCCCCAGAGATTGAATTAATTCAAGATTTATATGTAAGAATAAAGCTCCAAGTGAAATTCTGGTGAAATTCACACACACAAAACAAGAAACACGCCAATTCCTTTCCCGGAGAATGCCAGGTATTTTTTAGAAAATAGGTGGGGCCAGGCAGGGCCAATAGAGCTTCTGATTGATGCATTGTTGAGCGCTTTTGTGACTGTGAGGTGGACAAAACATATACCTGTACTGCACAATCACTCCACATGGATGCCATGGAAACACATCTTGCCGTAACTTACCACTGAAGATACCAGCCACAGATGCAGGCAAAAGTTAGGAGCAAAAACTATCAGACCTCAGCCACACGGTCCAGAAAACTCACAACAATAATTCTAATTGGTCATTGGAGTTCTGATAGATATTACTGGATAAGTGTTTCTTAGCTAGCTCACTGCGGATAGACTTTTGTGTATACAATGTGCTGTTTTATCCCATGGGTAATGGAAGGGAAATAAACAAGAGGAAGTTGACAAGAATCATAGTCAAGTCTATGATAAAATGCCACTGTGGACTAAATTAATGAAAAATTTCTGTACCAATTCAGACTGCTGGGGGGAGGGGGGGGGGTTCATGCAAAAAAGAAAAACATCCTGTTCAGAAAAATAACATGTCTGTGGAAAAGCTAGGTGACAATCATTCTCCTTGATAGGCTACCTTTCTAAATGGAGGGATCTTGGGGGAATGGAGGAATACTTAATCATGACAGTTCTCAATTACAAAAAGTAATACAATCCGCCCAGGTTTGCCCTCTCTGTAAGAACTAAGCCTGCATCAAACCAATGTGGGCAGTCAAGGCCACTATAAAGATGGTGGGGTACAGAAAGCACTATAATTGCTCTCTCTGCCCTACCATCACTTTCACCACACACACACACACAGTAAATATATGGTGATATTTCCAAATAGTCTAAGCACTTCACGATAACATTTGCAACATTTCCTGTCTATCAGAAGATAAAGAACCAACCCATACTGAAAGTTCTAATAATCTGAATAACTAGATGCATCCCAGTGCACCCTCAGAGGAGCAGCAGTGGCGTAGTGGTTAAGAGCAGGTGTACTCTAACATGGAGGATTCCCCACTCTGCCACCTGAACTGTGGAGGAATCAAACCCGGTCCTACAGATTAGAGTCCACCTGCTCTTAACCACTACGCCACTGCTGCTCCTCTGGGGAATTCAGATTAGCCTGTACATTCCAACACACGCCAGCTGGGTGACCTTGGGCTAGTCACAGTTCTTCTGAGCTCTCTCAGCCCCACCTACCTCACAGGATGTTTGTTGTGAGGGGGAGGGTAAGGAGTTTGTAAGCCCTTTTTAGTATCCTACAGGAGAGAAAGGGGGGATATAAATCTAACTCTTCTTCCTCTTCTTCTGTGCAGATCAAGAGGGCCAGGCCTTTCCAAGGATATCCTAAGACTCTTCCCTAAATTATTGGTGTTCACTTAACAAAAAGACGGTTTGATTTACAAAAATATAAGGAATATTATATAAGTAGCTTTCTACCCAAGTATTCATTTGAAGACAAAATCAAAATCATGTAAAGAGATAAATGGAATATCACCTTCAATAACAAGAAACTGGATGTCGGAAGTCACTTATTTTTAAATTTATTAAAATGAATTAAATAACTCCATTGATATACATTAAATTAATGAAATATTTAAATTTTTGGCACTTCACAATGACATACAATGGTCTCTCCACAGCAGCATGTATTTGTAGACCCACTACAACCTTGAATGCAACTAAATTACCATATTTGGAATCACTGAACTTAACAGCAGGTATAACATAGACCCTAAGTCTTAGGTGCTAAAAACACTAAGGCTAAGAGCCCCATCCAAGTGGGAGGGGGGACCCTCTTCAGGGAGTGAGGTGCTGTCAGATTCATTCTCCCTGGGACACTTACCTAGCAGAGTGTGGCCACCACTGCCTCCCCCAGTGCTGGAACACAGCACTGAATGTTGTGCCAGCACCCCGCTGCCACCAGCGGGAGTGGAGCTGATATTAGTTAGTTTCCTCCTGGTCTTTGCCAGTGGTACGCTGGTGGGCCTATTGGGGCTTCTAGGCAGAGGGGAGGTTTTTCAACCTCCCTACGCCATCAGGAAGCTGGGGGGGGGGGGCACAGTTGCAACACTGTAGCCAGGCGCCTGGCTCGTGGATGGGACTGTAAACCAGGAAGTCACTGATTCAAATCTTAATTCTGAAACAAAATTCACTAAGTGGCCTTAGGTAAGTTCGAGTTGGGAAATTTCTAGAGAATTTAGGGGTGGAGTATGTGTAGCAGGGGGGCTTGAGGGAAAGGACATGGTAGAGGGTGGTGTTGTGGGTGTGATGACATGACTTCCAGATTTCAATGGAAGTAAAGTCATAATTTCCTTGGCCCTTTCTGCACGGGGCCAAAAACAGCGGCCCAGGGATGGAAAAACACCAGTCCCTGGGGAGCTGTTTGTATAGGCAGTGCTGCTGCAACGCAGCAGCGCCGTCCTGTGCAGCCCCGAGCGGCGTGAAGGCGCCGCTTTCCACCTCCCTTCCTGAGGTTTTTGGAAGGCGGCACTTTCCCGTCCCTACCCCCCTTCACCTCGACCTCCAGCGTCAGTCTGGAGAGCTGCTGAGACCCACCCACGCTGCCCTCCAACCCCAGGAGGTCGTAGGGCAGCATGGGCGGGTTCCTGCAGCCCTCCAGACCGATGCTGGAGGACGAGGTGAGGTGGGGGGGACGCAGAAGAGCCGCCTCTTCTGTGTGGAGCCGCCTCTGCTGTGGTGGCCTCTGTGGGGGCCGCTCACACGCTCCCATGTGAACGGCCCCCTCCCCTCCACCGGCATAATTTCTGCCGGTGGAGAGGCGCCCTTTCCGCTGTGCAGAAAGGGCCCTTGACTAGTTTTTTCCCCCTATTTTTCCTTACTGTCATTTGAAATTCTTTCAATACATAGCAAAACAACCTTTTAAACAAACTGTGGTCTTAGCAGCACTTCTGGTTTGTTTCTTTGCTATCACATATGCTTTAATATAAACACAATCTGAAACCGATCTACAGCTCATTAAAAAAAGTTATGCATTGGACTGATAATATACACAATTCAGAGTAGCAACCTTTAAAAGGCAGCCTTCTTTCTTAATGCAAAAACTGTGCACTTTCAAGAAAATACTATAGAAACAATGAGCTAATACCTAGTTCAGTTTTAAAACCATTGAGTACTCATGGATAAACTGGTGTTTTGTAGTTGGCAGCCAATTATGACAAAAAAGCAGATTTAATATTGTATCCTGGAGTTCAAAAATAATACTTTGGTGATATAATAAACTTGTAGGTTAGTAATAAGAAACCATTAAAAAGCGGAAACAGACACCCAAAGAAGTGGTAGAAAACAAGGGGCCAATGTGTGGCAAAGGTACCACAAGTTACATGCCGGGCAGGAAGAGGAACACTTGGAAGCCTGGCTATGGTAGATGTTGTTAGACTTGTGTTCCAGCCTGCCTCCCTTGTTTTGCTGCTGCCTGTTCAGAGGAATACAGACAAAACCACTCCAAGTAGATGAGAAACAAAACCATCCCAAAGATGATGGGGATGTACTGCAGTGTGTGACAGAGTGGCACGATACCATATTTTGGACATAACTTGTGCCACTGGGGCAACACCTAGCCATCAGCTACACAGAAGGGATTGGAATCTGCTTAGCAGAAGTGCTGTCAAAATCTCGCACCACATCATTAGTTGTGTGGTAGTGCATGGCGACATAAGATTTGGCAAAGCCAAACGGAGAATTGGCTGGCTGCAGACTATTGGGAGTGCTCGCTTCCTGAGAAGGGCAGCTGTTGTAGATGCTATAATACGGTTCAATGCGGGTGTTCATGGGAGTGGAGTTACTCTGGCCTCCATAATGCTTGCGGCCCCCAGAAGTTTTAGGACTCAGCATGCTTTCCTTGGAATGACTAGGGCCACACGCCTGATCCACAAACTTTTTCTGGGGCTTTGGAGACAGCATGTAGGCCGAGTTGGTCTCATGATGGGATGACTTGTTTCTGTTTGCTTCCAGGCTCCCTTTGCCAACAGCTCGGAGCCTAGTTTTCCGCTTGCAGCAAAAAAATATTAGGGCTAAGAACTGGAGGCACCAAAGCACCCTCCTCCTCAACCCGGCACTGTTCCGCGAATATATAAAAGGGTTTAATCCAGATTTGAAAAAAATGAGGGTAAATCCACACAGCTCAAACTGGTAAAGAATAAAGCCACTGTTCCTGGACAAGACATCCTGCACCAATGAAATGCCTAAAGGCAGACAGCAAATTAAGACTGAAAGGACAATCACCACACAAGTCACTATGGCTTTGGAGTCCTTGGCTGTAGACAAGTTAACTGTAGACACCAGCTGGAATCGGCTGGCTGCCGGCGCAGATAGATGGGTGAGGTTCTTCATGTACCCATGAGTTTGGATATGCTGCAGCTTATTGTAGTTTTGGTTTCTATACAGAGCTGGCATAGTACACTGTACCCCGTCAGCACACCCTGTTACCAGTGGTCCCATGAAAGGCTGAGGCCTAGAGGCATCCACTGTGATGACGGGAGGGCATTTCCTAACTTGAGCATTTTTCCTCAAGGCCTGGGCAATCATGATGTAGGAGACAGAAACTACTGTCACACAGCAAATAAAGTCAGTCACATACAAGTAAGAGATGATCTTTCCCTCTCCACTGACTAGGCTGGAGATGGGAAGGCACAGGCGGGATTTATGGGTCCTCATGGTCGCCAGCGTGGCAAGAGTGAAGCTGGTGGCCCATAACAGCAAGGTGAGCAGGAGAGTGCAAGGGAAAGATGCCGTCCGGTTGGGCTGCTTCCCTAAGACCATGCGCAGTCGGTGAAGGGCGATAACAGCCACTGTCTTGAGAGACATGATGATGAAACCGGAGCTGGTGAGGTGGAAGGTGAAACAGAACGCATCAGGGATGCCAGCTGCAGAGTCCAAGAAGAGGGCAAAAGTGAACATGGGGGCAGTCACTCCACAGATGAAGAGGTCACAGAAGGACAAACTGAGGATCATGAAATCAAAGTTGGTCCTGAACTTCCGGAAGGCCGGATCAAAGAAGGACAAGAAGACAATGAGATTGCCATAGGAACCCAAGCAGAAGATGACAGCCAGGAAGAAGGTACAAGTGACCAGGGTGGCCGTGTGAATAATCTCCTGGAGATCTCCCTGGAAAGAAAAGGTGTCATTGCTGCTCCAGGAGCGTGGTGGCAACTGGGATGAGGAATTGGGCTGGTCTGTCCATTTCGCCTCAGCCCGACCTGTCAGGTTCATCCTCAAGGAAAATACTTGGCTATCTCAGCAGGAGGTTGGAACTGAGCACCTCACATCAGAAGTTTGCAGCAAAAGATATCCATGGTGGGTGGAGCCTGTTTGTACAAAGACAAGTCCTAAAATAAAGTCAACAGACAACACAATCTTCCTGAAAACTTGGTCATACTATGAAGGGCTAGCTAGCCTGATCTCAGAAGCTAAGAAGGGTCAGCTATGGCTAATCGGATGGGAGAGCTCCAAGGAATACCATGATAGGGAAGGAGGCAATCCTAAGCCATCTCTGAACCATCTCTTGCCTTGAAAACCCCAACTACAAAAGGAAAGCATGCCTGATGAAAAGATTGAAAAGCTCACTGAAAACAAGTTCACTCTGAAATTCTACTGTCAAACAATCACCAGAGAAATTGGGTTTACTGAAACAAAATACCAAGACCAAAATACCATGTCTTGGATGCATTTTTAGCAGTCACATGCTATCTCCTTTATCTAAACAATATGTGGTTAAAAACTAAGTGGCCATGTATTTAGCCTTTACAACTGCCTGCACTGCACCAACTACTTTCAGCATCTCCAGCTACTACCTCATCTACAGTGGCTACTGGTTACTACCCATTATCCTGGAAGGAGTTAAAGAACGTTTTGTGACCATACAGCCAAATGAATGAGCATGGCTGAAAACAAGAGGGAAACGGGAATAGAGATCCCCAATGCATAACCTAGCCAGCTAGTTGCACCACCCAGTGTCCTGACTCTATTGGATGCGGGCAGGGGGCACACATCTCCACTCCCCCGCCCAAAATAAAAATCAGTACCCAGCCATCACATGGGAAGCTCGCTATTTCTCCCTCTCTTCCAGCATCTCTTAATCTACCCGGTCCCATTAAGGAAGAAAAAGGAGGTTCAGGCCTAGGACCCCAAAATGGGCGGTTTGGGCCGGAGATGTTAATCTGGCCCCAGCAGCACAGGGCGCAGGTGCGCGCCGGCCCAGCACCAGAAGAGCCTTTGTCAGCCGACCAGAAACTGCGCCCAGCGCGCAAGCAGCGCGGCCAGGGCTGAAGGAGGCCTTCCTGGTCATTCCGCTGTTCCCTTTCCTTCCTTACCAAGCGGCGGCCGTCGCGGCAGTGGCGTTTGGCCGGCCGGCGGAGGCAGCGAACGCCGCTCGTGGCTCGCGGTGGTGGGCAAGCAGCATCCCCTGTCCGGGCTGCGGAGCGCTCCAGCGGCGGGCCCCGGCCGAGGCAGAAGTCATCGCCGACGTGCGGGAGCTGCTCGGGCCGGCTTACTGCGGCGGCGGCGGCGGCGGCGGCCTCCCACCTGGAGACGAAAGGGCGGGAGATCCCTGGCGCTGCAGACCCCCGCGCCGCGCGCGCGCCCTCACGCACGAGCCGGCGCCGCCACTGTGCGCAGCAGCCCTGCTCGCCTGCCAGGCGGTCTCGCTGCTTTGCAAGGCGCGCAGGCACAAGCCCTCCTCCCCACGCTGCCCCACGGAGCGCAGCGGGCTGGGCCCACTCGCCTCATCACCAACCCCCGCGCTCCCCAGGGCCATGAGCCGACCCGCAGCGTGGAAGCCGAGCGGTAAACACGCAGTTCCCGGGCGCTGAATTGCGCGCGTGCGTAACTAAACCGCCGGGATACCAATTGCTGCAGGCAGGTACGCACGTACCACACAGCAGTTGTGTATTCACACGACTGTTGGCTAGCAGCAAAACCAACCCGGCGCGACGTGAGCCTGCTTTGTCTTGCCTGGCGCAGAAACCCGGCCTACCCTGCCCTCCCCAGCCATTTACACTGGGGAAACCAGAAACGAGGCCATGCTCCACCGCCGCCTCCTCACGGGTGGTGAGGGGGTCCCTACTAGTCTTAAAAGAGCGATTGGGAGGGTGGCTTAGCGGGGAGAGAGACTTTCCAACGGCTCCTAGTCACGATGGCTAAATTGATCTTTATTCTCAAAGGTATTCTGCCAGTTATCGAGAGAGTAACATTGACGGTGAGATTTGGAGTATCTCAGGGAGGCAGGAATGAGATAACTGAATATTCCATCTGTTCCCAGGTACCTTGGACAGTACCTGTTTTCTGGTACTTGTCACTTTTTTTTTTAAAACCCTTTCTATTTTGTTCCAGTTGTGCTTGTAGAAAGAATGTTGGTATGTGCTGATTTTCCTTCCATTCATCCCTTATCCACTCACTTATTTATCTGTTGTTTTTAAAATTAAGCCATTTCTCAGGAACCTGCTTCCGGCAGCTTATAAAGTAAAAACAATAAAAAGCAAAATATTAAAAGGTATTAATTAAAACTCAGCATTAACAAAAAAAACTGCCCAGCATAAAAACAGACTACTGGCAGCTTAAAATAAGTTTCCAGTATTAAACAATCAACCTCTTAAGTAAACCCTTTAATCAACACTACAGTTTGAGCTGACAACTAACAGAAAGGCATCAAGCAGACTTCAAGGGGACCGACAATCCATAAGCAAGGTGCCATTATTGAAAAATCTCTGTCTTTGATCTGCATCCACCTTTCCTCTGAAGTCGGCAACACGGACAACCAGGGTTTGTGAGGTAGATTGTAACTGGTGAGCACAACAATATGGGAAGAGGCAGTCCTCCAAGTACCAGGACCCTGAGCCATTTAGGGCTTTAAATTGAATTGTGCCCAAAAACAAATTAAATTGAATTAAAGAGCAGGCACTTTGAATTGTGCCTGGAAACAAATAGGAAACCAGCGTAGTTCTTTCAGTACTAGTCCCTGTATCTCATCCATGACAATAACCTGGCTGTTGCAATTTGGACAAATGAAAGTTTCCAGACTTTTTTCAAAGGCAGCTACTCATAAAGTGCATTACAGTAATCTAAACTGGTTGTAATCAAAAGCATGGATCATTGGCCAGATTGTACTTTTCAAGGAAGAACCATAGCTAATGTATTGGCTACAGCTAATAAAAGGCATTGTGCATCACAGAGGAAATCTGGACCCCCAACTGGGTCTATCCAAATACTAAATGCTGTATATGACAGAGATTATATCAGGATTAAGATACTTTGGCTCCCAAAATAATGGAGATTAGGAAGGCCAACAAGTTGATGGGAACTAGACTCAGGACAGACAAAAGGAAGCACTTCTTCACTAAATTAACTTATGGGATAATGCAATTAACTTATAAAACACTACTCAGGATGTAGTGAGTGACAGTCCTGTCTTAGACAGTTTTTAAAAGGGATTTGACAAATGTATAGAATAGATCAACAATGGACATTGGACAGGACTTCCTGCAGGTTCACAGGCCTCGCAATACTATACCCTGTTCAGAATGAAGTTAACTTGATTGTAGATCAATCTGCTTCTTCCTTGAACAACTTCTTAGCTGAATGCTCTGCTGTGGTCCTAGTGCCTACCTTGTTCAGTTCCCTTAAACACGCACACCTTAAAACTCTATAAAGTAGCGACCACCATTTTCTTCAAGCTTCAGGAGGCTTCAGGCTGCTGCCACTGCCACCATTTCCCTTATGTTTGGTGGAATTTCCTCTTCTTTCAGCTCTCCTGATGGCCATTGTAATGTCAAAAATGGATAAAGTGTTTTCTTGCAATCCCGTGCATCTCTCTCTCTGTAAAGGAGATATTTGTGAAGCTTCACAGAATAGATATAAAAGAATCAAAGCTTTTCAAGAGTGTTGGTCTGCCTACCATTAAAGAGGGCAGGTGTACTCAGTGCTTCTTAATGGGAGGTAGCCGAACCCTCCGAGCAGCTGTGTTTCTTACATGTTGTTGTTTGGAGCATGTAAATGTAGAAGAGTTTGTGTGAATGCATTGGACCGTATACTTGCCTCTGCACCATTGCCAGCTGCCCCAGAGGAGCAGTTGTGCAGCTGCGGGGAGGGAGCAGAGCAGAAAGAGTGGTGGCAGGAGGAACAGCCTGTGCAAGTGGCGATGGTGGGCAAATGCCACTTGCAGAGAGATTGTTCCTCCTGCCACCACTCTTTCCCTCCCAGCTAACTGCTCCTCTATTTTAGGCTGTAATTCTGACCCTTAACAACATTCTGAGGGTCAGCTGGGGAGTCTCGGCCACCACTGACCATGGAGGAGGCAGATACTCCATTGCAAAGGGGAGGCACACCGCATGCCCACTCAACACTTCCTGGCCTGCAGGGTGAAAGGGAGCGGCAGGTGGCTAAACTGCATCCCCCACAAGACCCAAGTGAATTGCGCCTGGGTCAAATGCCCCCCCAGGACCCCCAAGATACGCCATTGCATCAGAGGAGGATGAAGAAGCAATATCATGCCTCTAGCTGGCCATCTTGAGCTTAGGACATAACCACTTACCCACTGCCACAGACAAGCCCACCAGAAGGAAGGGAAATAACACAGAGGACCACTGGGCCTGAATCTAGCTCAGCTGAAAAGCTCCAGTGGCGGAAAACAAATAATGTAATAAAAAGCAGGGTGCAAATGGAATGCCAGACTAAAAATCCTGGATCTGATCCAGCAGGACTCTTCTTGGGGAGGGCCTATGACTCAGTCAGAGTATCTTTTTGGGATGCAGAAGGCCTGGCATTGATTCCTGGTTAAAAATCTGGCAGTAGGTAATGTGAGACATCTGTCAGAAACCCCGCAGATCTCCTGCCAGTCTCCATAGAGAAGTACTGTGATGGACCAACAGTCTGATTCATGATAAGATACATTCAAGGGTGTAATTCTGAAACTATGCCATGCCATTGAGCCTCTGCATCCTCCTGTGACATGTGCTCAACATGTGTATACAAATCAAAATGCATCACAATCCCCCATGCACTGGAAGATGGCAACAGCATTGTCTTCCACAGAGCAGTAGGAAAAAGACTAGAGGAAATATTTAGGATAAGTCAGGGCTGCTATGTGTACTGCCTCATCTGGAAGTTTAAAAGATAGAGGATAGCTCTCTGGATTGCATGAGCTGCCGGTTGGCTGCTATAAATTAAATGCTTGTACAACAGTGAGGAAAGAAAATTGACAGGTTCAAAGGAGGCTGGAGGATGCAGATGAAGAGTCAGATGGGCTCAGGTGATGATATAAAGCCTAAAAGGTAGCAGCAGTGGCGTAGTGGTTAAGAGAAGCCTGTGCACTCCAACACACGTCAGCTGGGTGACCTTGGGCTAGTCACAGTTCTTTGGAGTTCTCTCAGCCCCACCTATCTCACAGGGTGTTTGTTGTGCGGGGAGAAGGGAAAGCTGCAGAAGGCAAACGGAGAACCTGAGAAGGGACGGCCGTTCCTAATTGCAGTTAAAATATGCTGAAAAAAATAAGGAACAGAAATACAGCCCTCTAAAGAAGATAATAAGAAAATAACAACTTACCACAAACAGAAGTTGGATTTATATCCCCCCTTTCTCTCCTGCAAGGAGACTCAAAGGGGCTTACAAAGGCCTACAAGCAGCACAGAGGGCCAGTGCAAGAAGTATTTGCTAGCCTCCATTATCTCATTCCAAACTAGGAAGTCCTCTTCAGTTGGAGCAGCTTCCTGTGAAGGCGGTTCAAGGCTCGCTGGCTGAGCTCTGTCTTTTGTCAGAGGCTGTGATCAGCTTCCATAGTGGTTGGTTGGGAAGGAGACCAGAAGGAGATGTTGGCCTTTCTCTGTGGCTTGTGCTCAGCATCAGCTGGTCAGAGGTCTTACTTCTGCCCATGGAGGTTCTTTGCTAAAATATCTGATTTTATGTGGCTAAAATGTTTTGCACAAATGCCATGGCACCTCTGTCCTATCTTCCACAAACACTGAGCCTAGAAAGGCAGCATGTAAATTGCATTATCACTACTAGCATATGTTGATTAAATAAGAAATGGCCATTTCAATATGAATTTTCCGAGTGTAAGACCATTGTAGGCAGATACAAGCTGGACATGCTCTCATACACCAAGCACAAAATAAAAGGGTTACTGGAACTCAGGTCTGGTATTCAGATAGAGAAAAGGATGAATGCAGAGAGACCCCCTTGAGAACATGGAACAACACTTTTGTTCTTGGAACTCCCCTTCTCTCCATCACCACCACAAAAGAACTACTTGTTAGCAAAATTCAGCTTGATTACAAACACTGAAGAAATTGCAATAAAAACAAATTTTGTACTATTCTTTTTCAAGCCTATTTTTTTTAAAATAGCAACAAAACTACATTATTACTGCTGACACTTTTCACATTTAAACCCAACACACCTCTTCAATTGCACAAAATCTTCTGAAGTGAAGATTATTCTTGCTGATCTTTTGATCTTGGTCCACCACCTTGGAGATAAATGAAATGGATGAGACAATGTAGAAGATACGGTGATGTCGAAATGATCTGGAAGGCATATGCAAGATCATTTGCAGTTAAATTTGAATGCCTCTGGGTTTTGGTTTTGGTATTTTTTAGTACTGGTAGCCAGATTTTGATGACTTTCAGACTCGCTTCCTTTTTGTTGAAACTGTCATGGTGTTTGTGGATTTTAATGGCTTCCCTGTACAGTCTGACATAGTAGCTGTCTACAGCTGCATGGTGTGCGATAGACCTCTGCAGAGTTAAGGGATCTCTCTTGTCTTTTGTTTACTGTAACATTTGTTGTATTTTTCTGGACAAATCCTTCACAGAGGTAAAATTCAAGTTGGCAATAGTGTCTGTGTGTGTATGTGGTGTGTGTGGGTGTGTGTGTGTGTGTGAAATAAGTGGCTATTTCCTCACCAGCTGCAGAGAGAAAACCAAAGGACTGGTAAGCACTTCACGAATCATGCATGCTGTCTAGAGGAAAAGTGGGATACAGTCGTTTCAACAAATAATATTTATTACATAGACAAAGTTATCATTCATTAATAACATTGAGTTATGAACTGCCCCTTAGTCAAAATTACTGCTGGATTGTGCCATGCCTGCTGCTTCGCATGTAACTATCGCTAACAGCCAGCTTGGTACACCAACCAAAAGGCTGGCTTCAGTGTGGCCTGTCACTGTAGCACCAGCAAACTAATGTCAGCTCCTTCCTGTCCCTGCCCCCCCCCCCCCCACTACACCGGTGGCAGCGCTGGGGTGTTGGCGTGGTGTTCAGCAACGTGTTCCAGCCCAGGGGAGGCGGTGGTGGTTGCGCACTGATGAGATTGCCCTTTCTCCAAGGTAAATGCCCCGGGGAGGGTGAATCTGCTGGCACAGCAGTGCAGTGCTCCCTGAAAAAGATTCCTGCCCGCTTTTGGATGGGGCTCCGGGTGATCTTGAGCCAGTCATACACTCTCTGTCTAGCCTACCTCATAGGATTGTTATGAGGATAAAAAGGAGGTTAGAGGAACAATGTTGTAAACCACTCTGTGTTCCCACTGGAGAGAAAAGCAGGATATAAATAGCAAAATACAAAAAGAGATACGGTAGATGGAAGTGATGTAGAGTTCTCTGACCATCTTCTTTTAAAATATTTTCTACTTATGCCCTCAAGCAAAATGCTTCTCTCAGGGAGTTACTGTTCTACACAAATAATGTGCCACAAAGACATCTTTACAAACAACGTATTTATTCAGCTTTAAACTAGATACACAACTGAAAAGGAGAAGGTGACATTTTGGCACTACGCTATACATTGGTTGTAGTTATGTGGTGAGACTCTTGGGAGATACTGTACTGGTCACACTGCTGAGTTTTTAAAAATAGTGGTATGGTTTCCCAGCAGGCGAATTATTTTTAAAAAATGTTTAATATTCCTGCTTGTAAAAGAAAAAGTACAAGATGTGCATAAAGAGGACACACACAGTTCTCAGATTTGTAAGTATTCTTGCACTCTATAATTTATCACACATCACAGCAGGTGACTGCTGACATTCCTGGGAAAGGAACATGCACAAATATAACATTTAAAAAATCAACAGACTAATAAGAAAAAAAAACCCAAAATCAAGCCAAAATCTAAAAAGTTACCTCATTAGAGGGGGAAAGGATCTTTAAAAAAACAAAAACCAGAAGAAATTGGCATTTGAATCAGATACAAAAAGCTGAAAGCACTATATTAACACCTAGAAATGTGATTCTTTACAAATAAATCTCACAATGGGATTATGCAAAATTTCTGCAAACTGTACAGTGCTTTGCCAGTGCAGTGCCTCTACAATTTATACAGTCTTTTACATCCATGTAACACATACGGAACATGTTGTCAAACAGCCAGCCAATAGCCACCAGAGCTATATAGGGAAACTGGACAGGACGCGTTGGGGAGGAGGGGAGCAGAAACATACAGTACTTCCATGTTTATGCAAGTTATTTGTTCCTAGGAGGGAAGGACGAATGAATGGGAAGATGTGGGACTAGCAAATGGGGACATTTTATTTAAAAAGTGTTTGCCCACTCTGTATTAACATATGTACATTCTTTTCAGTCTCTTAAATAAAAGAACAGCTGAGAACCAAGTGTTACTATTATTCATTGGCTCTGTTGAACGGGGGGGAAAAAGTCTACGCATAGCACAGCAAGGTCAACACCTGCATAGATAAGCAAAAAAGTAAAAGGTTCAGTACCTGGTTGAAGACTCTTATTTAAAACCCTGACTGTGGAAAAACACATTTTCTTTATTGTATAGATCTGTTTACCAGCAGAATGTGAAGGGATGTGCTCAGAAAATGAGACTTTTGAAAAAGGAGGCCAGATCAAAGTTATGCATAGCCCAGAATTACATGGGAGGAAGAACCTAGTCCAGAAATCTTGCAGCACTGGGCACATTTCTGGCCGACGCTTCCAATTAAATGGTCTTCAGTGCATCGATACTTGGCATTTGCAAGCAGATCAGAGGAGTTGGGGCCCCCCTCAAATTTTTAATGCTGAATGTTCAGAACAATAGGCTATAACATTCAAAAGTCCATCTGTAATGCATGAACAAGGCATTCAGAACGTAAAAGGGGAGGACAGAATGTGGCCACTAGCCACTGTACAAAAAGGAGAGAAAAGTTGGGACTTCTACTAACACAAGGCATTCTCATGAAGATACAACAGGGGCATCTCGGCCCCCTAAAAAAATCCCTTCTCACAGCAGTAGAAATTCTTGGTTACCAAATTCCTCTCTATAGAGACTTGCCTTATCCTTCCCCACCCCCACCCCCCGCCCAAACAAAAAAGCTCCTCAAAGACAAGAACAGCCTTACGCCTCAGATACCAGATCTAAAAGGGTTGTACATACAATACATTAGTTTTGAGTTTCCTTTATTTATTTTTTTCAGAAATGGGAGTAGGCCATCGTTTTTCTAAGAACCTGAAAGAAAAGAAACACAAATGAAAACCTCTGATGTGTTATGTTCAGCAGGCACGAAGACAGGTCCATCTATCCTCAGGTTGGGGTTTGGAATGAGCAACCTGTATCACCAGAAGCTGCCCCCTCCCCCTACTGGTCTTCCCAACCAACCACTATGGAAGCTGGTCACAGCCTCGGACAAAGAAGGACAGAGCTCAGCCAGTGAGCCTTGAACCGCCTTCACATGAAGCTGCTCCAACTCAAGAGGACTTCCTAGTTCGGAATGAGATAATGGAGGCTAGCAAATACTTCTTGCGCTCTCCAGTCTGTGCTGCTCGCAGGAACAAGCGACTGACAGGGAGTTTGCTTGTCTACTTCCAAGATTCTGATCATAGGGAGGCTGACTTAATATAGTTACCATTAAGAGTGAAAAGTGTGAGCTTGGTGTTTATTCAAGCCCAAAATATCATTATTTGTCCTCACAACAACCCTGTAAGGAAGGTTAGGTAGACGCTACTTGACACAAAGCCACCCAGTGAGATGCACATCAGAGTGGTATCTGAACCTCAGTCACTCCTGCCCCAGTTGGATCCCCTAAACAGCACACTATACCAGCTCTCCTTTCACATTACTGCTGCTCACTGTCAGGTTGCTGTTAGTCTATAGAAGTCTATCAATGTTTCTATCCAGTATTATCCATAAAAGAAATATAAGCTTGACAAGAACCCATAATCAGTTCTATCTAAGCTTGGTTGTACCCTCTCTTATGTTAAAAAGGTAAAGGTAGCGTCCTGTGCAAGCACCGGGTCATCACTGATCCATGGAGTGGTGTGACATCACAATGTTTACTAGGCAGACTATTTTAAAGGGTGGTTTGCCATTACCTTACCCATTGGTCTACACTTTACAGACCTTAGGAGGATAAAAGGAGTCAAGTTTAAGCCAGCTTCCTGAAACTGGCTTCTGTCAGGATTGAACTCAGGTCTTGAGAGCTTTGATTGCAATACTGCAGCTTACCACTCTGCACCATGGGGCTCCTCTCTTACAATAAAGAAATCCATAATAGCAGCAGTCCAGTCTTAGAATGAAAGGCTGTTAAAAGCTAGTATTAAAGAGATCTGTATACGGGTTTCCTTTGATGCCCAAACCAATAAGCATGCCAAGTACATTTTATGATCTGTCCTATCTATTAATGTTAACATTTCTAGGGTGTTTCTTTTTAAACTGAGTAAAGAAGCTTCTACAGAAGGGAAGGAAAACACTGCTCCCTCATAATTTAAAGATCAGGTTTTTGCTACAACCAATGAGAGACCTTCATCAGTCTAAGGATCTAAACTGCACAGTACAACTTACCTTCTTATGCATAATAACAAGGTGATACCAAGAGGTCAGTAAGGACGAGCAGCTGGTCATCAGTGAACTGTTGCTTGTGCTCCTGCCAGTTGTCATGGTGGGTCCTCCGGAAATTGGACAGTGTTTTCTTTACTGTCATCTATGAGACAAGCACACAGATCTATAGGGTGTATTTAAAAATAGACATCCGGCTCTGGGGGTAGACTGCAGGCAAGGATTTTCATAGAATGTGTCTGTAATGCCTGTTATTCTATGTCAAACTCCCCACCTTTAAGAAATCAGCAAAGGATTTAATATCTTAAAAAAATATTTCTAAACCAAGGACGTAGGTAAGGGTTTTTTCCCCTGGGTTAAGCCCCCCCCCCCCCCATTACATGTCCGAAGCTTTGCCCCCGTTTGTGTTTTTTTGTATTTTAGTGGGGGGTTTTCAGTTTTTGGCCTGCAGGGGGCACAGCTTTTAGGCTAGCAGGATCAACATTTCAGGGATTTTTTGGGAGGCTCTCCTGATGATACCACCCAGGTTTGGTGAGGTTTAGTTCAGGGGGTCCAAAGTTATGGACTTCCAAAGGGGGTGCCCCCATCCCCTATTGTTTCCAATGGGAGCTAATAGAAGATGGGGCTACACCTTTTGAGGGTCCATCACTTTGGACCCCCTGAACCAAACTTCACCAAACCTGGGTGGTATCATCAGGAGAGTCTCCCAAAAAATCCCTGAAATGTTGATCCTGCTAGCCTAAAAGCTGTGCCTAAAGATACCATGAAGGTCTGGTGCTGCTAGCTTAACAATTGCACCCCTGACAGCAGGCAACCCCCAAATTTCCCCAGATTCTCCTTTTACATCCATCCCCTTTGGCATGGTTTTAAAGGGAGAACCTGAGGTTCCCAGTTTAAACATTGAAAGTGATGCTGTTACAGGGTGGAGGATAATCCACCCCAAAACAGCATGGGACCCCAGTTCTCCCTTTAAGATGGATTTAAAAGGAGAATCTGGGCTCCCTAGTTTAAACACCATTGAAAGTGATGCTGTTTGGGGGTAGATCACAGCAGCTGCCCATGAGTGCCCCCCCCCCACAAAACTCAGATTTTGCACCGGGCTCCATTTTCCATAGCTATGCCTCTGCCCGGAGGGGAGGGCAGAAGAGACTGCCGGCTGCTGGCTGGGAGCCCAGCCGGTGGGGGCGGGGTGGGCAGGGCAGGGGAGTCCGCTGTCTCCGGTCTCACAGAGCTGCTTTCATAAGCACTGAAGCTGGGGCGCGGCTTGGGGAGGTGTGGCCCCACCCCCCGAACCCACCCCATAAAAAATGTATAGCTACGTCATTGTTCTAAATACTTGAGACTGCATGTTGAAAACACAAACCCACCAAAAGAGAATATCCTTTAAAAATATCCCTTGTTTAAAAGTCCATATTATTTTCCAGCACCTGTCCAATTATTTCTGAATATTTTAGTTTACATACTGCTTTTATTGATGTTATTTTACATGTGATAAGGAATATTACCATATTTCTGAGAAAGACAAAACAGTCCCTAAAAGTTACACCAGCCCATCCTAAGAATGACAGACTAGTTAATCAGTTAAGACATGTGCAAGACGGTCACTCGCAAATGGACTAATGATGATGAGACAGACAGCAAAGACAAAAAAGGCAGGCAAAAAGTTTAGCCTTAAAAGAAGGTCTTTATCTGTCAGCTGGGAAAACACTGCAGAAAATTTTACCTCACTTCCAAGTGAGCACCTTCATGTGTACATAGTCACATAGTAGCTTCTTCAATATGCCTTGAAGGAATCCTTTATTTCTCCTTTCTTTATTATTTTACTATTTACTAACAAGATTTTCCCATCGCCTTTCTGCCCTCATAAGTAAGGCAGTAAGGCAGATAACAAATTAAAATCTCATCTCAAAAGCCATTAAAAACAATGTACAAATACATCATTAGCACAAGTTAAAACCAGCACTTTTACAGTTTTATATTTATTTTATATATTACATGTATTATATATGTGCAAATTTTACTGCATTTATTGTAAGCCGCTCTGAGTCCACTGCGGTGGGGGAGTGGGGGGCAAGAAGTTGAACAAACTAATTGCATCAAGCGAAAGAATACTAAATCAAATCATTCAACAAATATGCAGCAAGAGAAGAACTACATTTTATCCTCTATGAACTGTCCTTTAAAAGACAACTTACTTCAATAGGCTGAGGATCATTCAGGTGCGCACTAAGATCCATCAAAAGTTGAGGCATCCATGTGGGTACGTCATAAGGACTAGAGAGAATGCATGCACTAAGTCCAAGAACACCAGCATGGCGTTTAACTAGGTCTGCAAAAAACCACAAACAGCACTGTCTTCTGTGTTCAATAATGTTGCTTTCTATCTGGTGAAAATATTGTCTTGAAACAGCATGGATGCACATTCAATTCTGTTTGCAATCTTCTTTTAAAACAAACTATGCAATACTGCAGCAAAGGCTACAAAAGACAGCTTTAAGCCTTCTTGAGGATTCAATTTTTTTAAAACGAACTTCATGATTTCTATGTTAGTGAAGCTATAAATGTGTTTAAAAACCCATCTCAAAATCCTACTGCAAATTAATTTTGAAATGCATTAAAACCATCACAAAAACCACAAGAAGGAACATAGCGTCATCCAGGCCAAGAATCACAGTTCCAGTGGTCTTTGGTCAATAGATTTAGATTCTTTTATAGAAAGCTGGCAATGAGTTTCCCTCGATAGAGGATTTTATAGCAAGGGCATGACGCAGCTGAAGAAAATGCATAGCCATCTAAATAGTTTGAAATGGAGCAGAACCTCACTAACTCACTCCTGAGTACAGGAAGGTACATATGAGATGAGGTGTCACAAAGCTTGCCTCCGGACATTCCTTCCATCTCTTAGTGCAGGGGTAGGGAACCTGCGGCTCTCCAGATGTTCAGGAACTACAATTCCCATCAGCCTCTGTCAGCATGGCCAATTGGCCATGCTGGTAGAAAACTGATGGGAATGTGATTCCTGAACATCTGGAAGCAGGTTTCGATTCTTAGTCAGGAAGGGGAAGAAAGGGGGCTCTGAGAGAATGCCTGTAACTACTCCTATACTAAGATTTGGGGGGGCAAAGAAGGGGGAGGCAGGGAAGCAACTTGCCTCAGTGCATACACTGCTTTGATGAATATGACTGACTGTGCTGTGGAAATGAACTGTGCTTCAAAAACATCGTCTGCTGGCACAACTGTTAGAGAATTTTGCAACTAGGGCTGTCATGCAGCTCCTATTGTTCCCTTTAACATTCATTCCACAGTAGAATGAGTGACTCTATAACCAGATTTGCAAAGAGAGAGACAACTGACATTTGAGAGTTGACACTTACCAACTATCTATTATACCACAAAGCAAAAGTAAAAGAAACAGGCGTAAAAAATACAACCTAAGAAATACATTAAAACAAATGCATAAGGAATATATTCCAACTTCATACCAAGGCATGAAATTGGCTTGGACGTAATTCTTATATGATGTGCACATCCCCTACACGAGCTCCCCTGGGGGGTCTGGAGAATGTGAACTTACTTACGTTTTTTGATTGGCATTTGTTAACTCTGCTATGGACTGCCAAGTTATAAAGCTTAGTTGATTCCTTGATTCAGCACAACAACAGTCACAAGTGCTTTGCTCGTGCCTTGGTATGAAGACAGAATATATTCCTTGTTATTGCTATCAAGGTTAGGGACACAATGGTTCTAATATATCTGCAATGTTCTGCTACATGTATGCTTTCTTGAAAGAGGCCTGCCTTACCTGCAGGGGGAATAGTATCCACTACAGTGCTGAGGTCTCGCTTTCTCTTCTTTGGGAGTCTCATCTTGCAGAGCTGCTCAAAGTGAGTCTGCATGGGGTCATCCATTGCCAGAAAATGGCACTGCAGAAGGCCACTCAAGGTAGTGGCAGCCATCTCTCTCACCTAGGATTGAGAAAGAATGTCAGTCACTGCAGCGAGAGTACTCAGCTCACAAGACAAAATGAACCTCAATACTCTTAGCCATGTGATCATCTACCTGAGGGAGGTGTCAGACCCAACAAAGGCCAAGTCTGGTCTAAACTACTGTTTACTATTAGCAATTAACACAGAAACACTGGCATTTTATTTCTTGGGGGGCAGGGTGAAGTGGAAAAGCAGCAAGACTTCCCATTTAGTGTCCAAGAGGAGAGGATTACATTTTCGTTTGAGAGATGGAAATCCTAAAATCCAGCTGAATAGGAACTTAACTCTGAGGAGATTTCCAGTGGATTGTTGTAAGGGAGAATTGCTAAGATTTTTCCCTCAGTAGGGAGATCTTTCTCCCTTGGGTATCTAACAAAAGAAGGAGGTCTGAGTACTAAAGTCAGGGTACTAACCTGCACAGAAATCCACTGATTTATAGAAATTTTAGGCCGGGGGTGGGGGGTGGAAATCCCAGCAGTCAAACACCATTATTGAAGTGAAGTAACTTATAACCAGCTTACAAATAAACTGAGAAACTAAAACATCTAAATCAGTAACAATTTCCAAAGCTGGGAAGCAAAACCAGTTCTGCTTGATTTTAAACTTCACTAGTTTCCTTTTTATGGTGCCTCCTTACAAATGTGTCAATCAATAAACTAGTTAATTTCCTTGTCTCCTGAGCCACATAATTTACTAAAGGCGGTGTGGAAGTGAAGAGACTTGTCTACATCTTTCAGGGAAGTTCCTGGGACTAAGAATCAAAGTGCAATTTTTATATTTATAAGAACTGTGAGACACAATTCATTCTACAGAGCAAAACCAATTATACCAAAGAGCTACTCAGCTGATACGGGGACAACCATCAAATTTTGAAAAAGAAAGGAAAAAAAGCCCTTCCGCATAGAGATAGAAAGCGTAGGGATACCACAAATGCTTTCACGCTGCCTTAGTTAGCCAGGGAGCAGATTCCTTCTCTGCCCTGAGGCTGGGAACTGATGGGGTTAACATGCTTCATTAAAAAAGTGAAAAGCACAAATAGTCTCCTCCAGTGAAAGGCCCAAGCTGAAAAAGACCCAAGCTGAAAAAAACATTGCCATCATTCCCTCAGATGGCCTCTACCCATCTCTCTGGGGAATGGCCTTCATTTGCATCCTATTCACAACATGCTACAATTAATTTCAATAGTTTTAGATAAACAGCTTGATTAAATGGCAAGGGTCACAGAGCAATCACACCCCTTACACATTTTCCATTTGGAAAAGGGATCGCAGGACCTGCTCCAAGAATTCTACATGGACTTCCACCCATGCTATCAGCTACAGAGCATCATCTGTATCACCCTGGCCTTTCCCACTTTCTGCTTCTTCCCATATTGGGCACATTCTGCCGAATGGCAGACCTATGTCCACAGAAAATAACTGAAAGGCAACATGGAAGTGACTCACCACAGAAAGAAAACCAAGATTACAATCACTGCCAAGGCAGAGTTCCCATGCAGCATGGTCACACGCTTACATACACAACAAGAATTTGGTCAACATGAGCTGCCAACCTGTAGGGAGCTACTGTTTACCCATCCATTCACAAATTTGTGCTACAGGGACTCTGGTGATGGGCGGGAAATAAATGTATAGAAATAAATTGGTCCTGAAAATCTACATTAGAGTTTAAGAGGGATAGCAAACAAGCATCTGTTTGTTTTTTAAGATTATTGGAGAACCACTCTAGTACCAATGGTAAAATGATGCTAGCCCCAGTGTAATAATGTAACGTGAAATAAAGTGCAAGTTTTAAGACAGCAAAACTGCAACTAATTAACCTACCTGTAAGATGCTGTAAAGCTTTTCTGATAGCTAATTGCTGAACAAAGTAGCATTTTCCGCTTTGAAGCAGAAAGTGTTCCAAAAAATATTTTAAACATCCAGGCAGCCTTGCTAACTTGCCATTGAATTAAACATGCTTTTATTGACTGATATTTCGATCCTATGTAATGTTTTATTTGCCATATGCATTTTACATAATCTGGTATTTCACGTCACAATGGCTAATAGGTTTATTTTGCTTTACTACTAAATACGTTTCTTAATGATGCGGCTGGCCTCCACGCGGGCCAGGGCCTTTACGGCGCTGGCCCCAGCCTGGTGGAACACCCTTCCTCCGGCTGTTAGGACCCCTCTTGGGACCTGGTGGTGAGAGTTCCGCGGGGCCTGTAAAAGCGGAGTTGTTCCGCCGGGCCTTTGGAGGGACCAGCCGCTGAAATGGTGTCCCCCAGTTGGCCTTCCACCTAGGCCACCATCTAAAATGACTCGCCGCTCTCCTCCCTCCCCCTTTCCTGGGGAGAATTTTTAAAGTGGGGTTGGTCGGACGCCTCTATATAGCTATCATTATTGTTTGTACCGCTGTTTTAAAGATTTTAGTAATTCATTTTATTTGCAGCTTTGATGTACGCAGCCCAGAGCCCCTCGGGGATAAGAGTGATTATAAAAACTCAAAACTCAATAAATAAAATAAAATAAAATAAAAATTAATATATACAAATTCAACATAAAGGCAGTGCAGAGAAGTACTCAATAGAAGATATTTAGAGACAAAAGCCTGTTCCAGTCAATTCCAAGTACTTTTAACTCACACTGTTTGAATTCAATGGGGAAGGTTTAGCCATATGCCTAACCTTCCTACTGAAAATTCAAGGTGACTTAAAATGTTTAACTTTGCAGAAATCTATGGAGTTCCATTTGTAATCTACAAACATGGATCTTATCCGTATGTCAAGAAATATGAATAGTAATATTTGCTTACCTCAAGCTGTTCATCTTCTAGCAGCTTTGTAACAAGCCATCGGATATCATTTACTGCTTCTTCATTGTTTAGGAAGATAAAAAGATTATAAAATACCATGGTCTGGAGGTAGGTTAGCACTGTGTACCTAGCATGCCAGGAATTACTCCTTGATGTCTGCAAAAATACCCAACATAAAACAGCAGTAATCAGAATATGACACACACAGAGAGAGAAGATTTTTCTTAAGAGAGCAAAGGAGGATGTATCTAAACTCAAAACCATCTTCTAGATACAAGAGGAAGACAAAACTGTCAATAGCAACATTTCACTAGATGCACTCCAATGCCACAACAAGTCATCCCAGTGAGCTGGAGGTTGCCTAAACTGCTAGAAGAAGTGCATAAGTAAATGAAAAATCATGGTTGTGTGGCAATGTTTACAGTTTGTCATGACATCTGAGTGAAGCCTCATCTAATCTACAGACAGTACTAGGAAAAATTATTAATTTTCAAGGAAGAATATGACTTCCCCATTTTGAAAGATTCTCACTAAAGATTTGACCCCATAAGGCTTCTGCTCCCGCTAATCCCCTCAACTTTTTTTTTGCCCTTACAACAGCTGAACGCCTGAGAAACGGTAACAAAAGGACAGCATTTCCAGAGATCCTTGGAGAGGTCAGTAAGGCAAAGAGAACTCTGGGGCTGCCAGAGTAGAAGGCCTCTCTACATGTACACATTCCTCTGTTTGGTCCACTGATGGTATAATAAGTAGGAAAGCAACTGGTTTCGACATCCAGTTGAAGGAAAGAACAAAACATTTCAGGGCCAAGAGTAACTCAGTACAGAAAAGAAGTTGGCAGGTTGCCTTTTGGCCATATTTAAGATACGCAGCTTTTTTATTCTGCCTCCATCAATTGCTCACACCTCATTCAGGGGTTCCACCTTTCTTTTGAAAGGTAAATATCTAAAGCAGGGGTAGGGAACCTGCGGCTCTCCAGATGTTCAGGAACTACAATTCCCATCAGCCCCAGTCAGCATGGCCAATTGGCCATGCTGGCAGGGGCTGATGGGAATTGTAGTTCCTGAACATCTGGAGAGCCGCAGGTTCCCTACCCCTGATAAAGGTAATGACCTACAGACACAAGGCTGAAAAAAGGGCTAAAATGCTGGAGTTCTTGGGTAAAGGAGCAGGTTTAGCATCTGCTGATGTGTTCACAATGGAACCATTTCACATTCAAATAGCAGAGTTTCATGTATCCCCTATGAGGAAGGGGAAAGTGATGCACTCAGGAAGAGTGTTGGCATGGCCACGAAACTTGCCCACACCTGATAATGAGTGGTCTAATCCCCACTGATATGTGCACCATGTGTGTGGGAGGCTGGGGAACGCAATGGGTTCCTAGAAGCAGAGTGAAAAGATTTGTAGCGTTTGAAGTCAAAAGACTTCTTCCCAGGTACAAGAAAATGTACTTTAAGCTACAAACAGGGAGTTCTGATAAGCCACTCCATTTCACACATTCAAAGAACGTAATGGAACCTTTCTTTGCTTGGTTAAAGATGTTGCTAGGGATGGGTGAACAGCAGTAACTATTTTATGTAACTAAGGAACATAAAATATGAGAGACTGCATCGGATCATTCCATTTATTATCACAATCTATTCGGGTGAGGGAAACCATAAGAAAGGGCCACTGCACCTGTCTGGTGTAATCAGCCTCCTGAAAAACCCAACCAGCGATACACTGGAACTGTGTTATAACACTTAGTGTCACCTTTAGCAAACTGATACAGTAAATGAAATTTCCAAGCCAAACGTGTTTACAGAGTTCATGTGGATTTATTCCAACTGCTACCTCGCCCTAAAATCCAGATAACAGTTGAAGCCCTTTTATTTACACTGTTAGAAAATCATCACGCACTTGTTTTAGCACCTGTAGTACCAAAGGCACTTGTTGAGGATACAGCAATCCCTGAGACATTAAGGATAAGCACATCTTGGAATCTCTCTTCAATTCATCATAGCTATTATCATTTTCTACTGGAGCAATCTGTACAAGCAAGAACAGGGGAGGTTGTTGGTTAACACAGCTACAGCAGTTTTCATTTCAAAAAATTAGCATGCTAAATCGCACATGAGAGAACAACACACGTCAACTGCGGGGAGGCAAAGAGGGGACCAGTGATGCCTCCCTAAAAACCCTCAGGTGACCAGTGCAGTGTAACAGCTGAAAGAACAGGCAGTCTAATCCAGATGGGAGGGACAGAATGGCCACCTTAGCCCTCCTGACCAGAGTTAAGTGGGAAACAGGAGGGAGAATGAATACCACAGAGATCTGCAGCACCCAGCCCATTTGCAGCTGCCACTTCTACAGCCCTAACATGGAGGCCAACACAGCCGGGGGCACTCTGAGGTGTTCCTGGAGGTGGGGCCAACACTAGTCAGTTTCGACCAGGCTTTAGCCCCGGAAACTCCAGTGGGACTCCTGTGAAGCCCTCTGGAGGGCTTTCAGATGGCTGGGGCTTTTCGGCTTTTCACTGACTCCTTGTGCCGCCTTGGAAGCCCTCTGGAGGTGGTGCGGCAGCAGCGCTGTCCCCGGCCAGATTTGGCTATAAAGACACAGCTGTAATTCACATCAGTCCTATGTGTGTGTGCACTACAGGAAGGGACTGAAGACAGGAAGCAGAGAGTTCTCTCTGAATGGGTGCCAAGAAAAGAGCTCCACTGCAGATATTTTTTCCTGACCTCCCAAATCATCAGGATGTGTATGTGTCCACGTTTGTGAAACAAGCCCCCTCCCATTTTGATTCAGTCCTACTGAAAGACTGCATGGGCACAACTGGCTTGTTGTGAGGGAAGGCCAGTTATTGCTCTACCCATTCACACTGTGGCAGGAATTACGTGCTGCAACTGGGTAGAGGCAGAGGCGCAACAATGGGGGAAAGCGCCTGGGGCACCACTGCGTCCTCCACCCCCCGTCCCGCTCCGGAACGCCCCCATCCTGCCTCAGAAAGCCCCCGCGACATCCCACAGGGCCCGCACTTGTACGTCGCGCCCCCTTCCCCCTTGGAACTAAGCCTCTGGGTAGAGGACTTGCAGCTGAAAGCAGTTGGGGCCACATGACTGAGTCAATTTTGAAGAACAGCGTCTCCTACTTTTGCCAGCAAACACTTGTCCCCATCAAACAACCTGACAACAGGACACAGCCGCATAAGTTGAACAGCAGTCAACGTGTCCTTCAAACAAATGCTCTTCTTGGTGAGGAGGAGGCTTGGTTAATTGCTTAAGTCACATACAAGTGGGAAGGGGGAACATTTTCCAAGCATTTTTGGCATAACGCTTTCAGAAGCCACCTCTGCAGCCTCAACATAACAAGCTGCAATTAACTACATACCTTGAAAAACAATGGCAAGAGCTGAAGCTGTTCAGTAACAGCTGTGGAGAAGGCTCTTCCTGCGCTTGCCATCAGCCACTTGAGAACTGTTGAGGGCAAAATAAGGACAAACTTGACTGCTTCGTACAAGGCCAACAAGAAGAGCACAGTGGGAGAAGTTACAACATTCAAATTAATATTTGCACCACTTTGACAACCATCAAACTTCCTTAAAGATTCCAAAGGTAACACAGCTGAACATTCAATGTGGTTCTGGCAAGCTGACCACTGTCACTTACTGGTTTTCAAGAGTTTAATGCCCTGAGTCCACTCGTCTTCATCTCCAACCCCATTCTCCTCCATAACATGGTTCTGGATTTCTTCATCCACTTCCATAAGGGATTTGAGTTTTTCAAGTATTCGGGAAGTGAACTCATGAACGTGGGGGGACTTTGTGGGAGCCGTGTTTGGTAAGGAGACATCTATCATGAAGATATACGTCAAAACGCTAAAAAAGAAAAAGGAATACATTTAAATCTGACGTGTAGCATAAAGAGTTCATTAGCTGTTACAAGCTGCCTCTCCTGCTCTCAGAGTCCAAGGACACATTTAGAAGAATCACATACATGCAAGATCTAGTACTTCAGGTAAAGAAATAGTAGCATGGCTTAATAAGTGTATTTTCTACTTAGCTTTGACAACCAGTAATACTCAATCACATCATCTCCACTGAACCCAGGGCCGGAGCGAGGGGGAACTGTGCCGGGGGCACACGTGCACCCTGCACCCCTGCCACGTCCCTACACTGGTGTGTGTCCGCTGCATCATGCACACACACATACGGCCCCCTCGATGTTATGCCACTGATTGAACCTTTATGAAGCAGTACAGTCTTGGCAAGCCATAACACACATTGGCCTTTATGTAGATTAACCCCACTGGGAAGAATAGCAGGGTAGTAAATGATTGATTAATATAGCTAAAGATGGACCACGGACTAAATAGAATAGGTCCGTGTACTAAGCTCCAAGTACCTCAGACACAGGATACAGCTATTATAAATAGTAACATCAAAAATAAGAATTAAAGCTTCTTTAACTGACCTTCCTATCCGCTCTCTGACATTTTTGTAAACCTGGGTGAGTTTAGGCTCCAGGTACTTCAGCAATCTGTGCAGCAGCTCTGGCACCCGCCACTCTTGCTGTGCGAGGCCACCTTGCAAGATATACAGTCGGCTGGAGAGGAAAAGATGGGGAGAGTAAGAAACATGTGTAAGGTCCACATTTATAACTTGGGGAGCTCCACTTTACCTTCTCTCCAAAACCAGATGTAGGAGAAACAAGTCTCTTAACATTTTACTTGCTCATAGCAAAAGATCCATCAGACAGTTTTCTGCTCACAAACTAAATTTGTGCTTGCGTCATTAAGTTGTTTTTCTTTAGTGACTAGATGGATGGATAGAACATTTCCGCAAGGAGAAACCGGTGAAGCACAAGATGTTTTAATATTACATCAACAGTACAGGGACTGGAGAGGAACAGTTTGTTGTGGAAAAACCTGAGCACCATTTGTCACCCAGACCTTCCCTGAAAATAGATAAGCTCTAAAGATTTTACCATGCATCAACGAACGATCCCCCTTCACCACTCAACGGGGACTCCAGCAACAGTTCAAACAACCAATGCAACTTCCGGGGGTCTCTGCTCTCCTGTATTGCAAAGAAAGAAAGAGCGGGCAAATGTCACTTTATGACAACAGAAATCATAGTAGGACTCTCCTGAAGAAAATCAATTCAGCAGCAAACATTTCTGCTCTGTGGTGATTTTACTGCATTAAGAGTGTATTTCCTCGCAACAGAACCCAAGAATCAAAAACACAGGCAGAAGCTACAACAGCAATTGTACAAATATGCCGCATAAAAATGGTAGCGGAAGTAAGTCATTCCCAAAGATGGTTTATGTGTACTGGTCTTCCTGATATAAAATTTTTGAACTGTTTAATGCTCTTTCCCTCTGGATTCCAAATTTATATTTCTAAAAACCCAGCAATAAAAATTCAGAAACATGCATCAAATGTCACTGTTTACAAATGAACTTGTTTGGCCCATGGAATGCTAGACTAGCTGTTGAGTTTGCTAAGGTAAAATTGGGACTTCTCTAGCCAGGGTTATTAGAATTCTTCTAGTATGGGGGCTCTTTCAGCATCTCTCAAAGAGGCCACAGAGAGATCTTTTTTGAAACCCTTCCTCTGGCCAAGGTCTTGGCTAATTCTAGGCCAGAATAAAATATTTGTCCCAAATAACTTACTAAACAATTAGTGAAAGCAAAGCAGTTAAAGCAAAGTTTAACAAGCTTACACAAATTGATGCCTTAATGCAAAAGGGTTACAAATGAAAAATTGCCAGAATTAAGTATTTTGTAAAAAAAATCAATAAAAATACCAATTTTTGATTTTATGTTGTTCATTTCAAACGCCAACTAAACAAAAGCAAAAGTTCATTCTAGGCTTTCCATTTTTCTCTCTATTAAATGTGGATGGAGGTCAAACTTATAATTGCCTAAGGCACCTAAAACCCTTGGGCCAGCTCTAGCCAGAGCCCTGGGAATCTGAAAGCAGCATCTGTCTGCCCTACTGGAGAAAAGACCCCAACAAAGCCCAAGCCCTGTCTTGCACCACGGAAGCCTCAAGATAACTTTACAGTCATGCAGATGGATGATAACATAGCAGCAAATATACGGAAAGAATGAAGCAGAGAAGCCACCAGAACAGACAGATAATGAGCACTATGGCAAGGCATGCAAGATTTCCCAAGGCTAGTGAGGAAGCATGGGAGAATAGGAACTCTCCATCATCACCTCACAACAGCTGGGATGGATCTGAAACCCACCCTCATCTAAAACCCACCCTCATCTAAAGACACCCTCATCTAAAACCAGAAGGAAAAAAGCAACCAAGGGAGAGGAGGGTCGTAGTGTTTGTGTTGTTTTCCTCCCCTCAAAGGAATGTCCAAAACTTACACAAGAGGTCGCTATACATGTTCCCCAGTCACTGTAAGTCTCCACTGTAATGTTGGATAAAGCAGTTCTAAGAAGGGGACACAGAAGTTCCCAGAGGTTCTCCACCTGTGCAAAAAGATAAGCAAAGATGGTGTTGTGATGCAAAACATACATGGCAGCAGTCAACAATCAGCTAAGTAGGAGAGTTTCTGCTTTGCATGAAGGTACAAGATTTAGTTCCTGACATCTCCAGTTGAAAAAGACCACATAGGAGCTGATGTTGAAGGCCCTGGAGAGCCACTGACAGAAGTGAAAGTAAGACAAATACTGAAGGCCTTGTCAAGCCTAAAGCCCTGGTTTAAGTAAAGAGACACCAAACTTCATGTAATGTTCGGAAATTATCCTCTCAAAGTAAAGGGATTTAATTTATTACCAAGTAAACATCAGGATGCAATCCTGGAATTCATACAGACCTAGGATCCCTTCTGAACTAGAGACAAAAGAATTCCCCATCTTCATATGGAACATGCTCATTCCTTCCCAGCTATCCCAAGGAACTCTGGAGAAAAAAGCTCAGGCTTCACCAGAGAGTTGTGGCACCTCAAAAAATCCAAATGCTTCAGCCTTGTTTGCTACACGCTTCCCTCTTTCCCTCATGTAAGACCCTCACCCCCCACCCCCCATCCCTTTCCCCAAACCTTACCTTCCAACAGCAGCAACTCAAGGAAAGGGAAAGAAGCTTAAGGGAGAACTACTTCTACAGCCACGTCAACAGGAATTTCCCACCACTCAGTGCTCTGCAAGTTTTAGGCCCCTTCTGCACATACAGAATAATGCACTTTCAATCCACTTTCAATGCACTTTGCAGCTGGATTTTACTATGCGGAATTGCAAAACCCACTTGCAAACAATTGTGACAGTGGATTGAAAATGCATTATTCTGCATGTGCGGAAGAGGTCCCAGTGTGCTGGGGCATTCAGAAAGTAAGGAGTGGGGACCATGGCACATTAAAAACTCTGTAGATCTTTGTGCCTGGGTAGGCAAGGCTCTTGTGCCTAAAAGCCCAAACTGTATGTGTGCACATTCCTCTGAGGTCGTCAGTTTTAGAGGAAGCAAAGGACATCTACAAACCAAAATAAAATTAAATGGGATTCTGGTTTCAAACATCAGTATCTTCTTATTTTGAACTGGAGATGGAGGGTCATTTCTGACCACCACCATCACAGTTCTGAAACGCTGCAACATGACTCATCAGAGAGATCTCCACATTTTCAGCTTTAGGTTGGGGAGAACCAAAACCAAGACTACTTCCTAGTTTTTAAGATTTCAAGGTCAGAGGGCTGTCTTGCAAAGTTCAGAAAGTGATTTACAAAATAGGTTTCTTGTTTAAGTTTGATTCATGATTCTGAGACTAAGAGGAAAATGCCTTAACAGGTGGGACTTGGATCCCAAGCTTTGCTTCTGCTTCTGCTGTTTCCTTTTCCACTGTGGAGGCTTTGCCACTGCCAACTGCATCAAGTGAATTCTCCCAGCTCTGGCTACTTCTACTAATGCGAAGCCAATGTCTCTCAATGAACCAAAAAGCAACCAGCACCAACCCCCTCCCTCCCCCCCACACACACACATTTTGCAGCAGAGGACCATTCCCACAATTGACATTCCTAGAACATTCCCCGGAGACATCCAGGATCCAAGCCTGGATATATATGATCAGAAAATCTCAGAGCTCAATTAATAACAACTTAGGTGATATAGACTTCTTCAACAAGAAAAATCTACTTTTAAAAACAGCAAGTTTTAAGTTTTAAGCTGAATTGATGTTACTATTTCATATAATATTGTTAAAGAGCAAAAGGATTTGTTTGTTTTGCAATAAGCCAACAGAAATATCCCTAAGACACACTACCTTTTCAAATGTCCAGTGTTTAGACCCTCTTATCAATCCAGTTATAATTTCAGCTATGCATCGCTGGGGACTTTCGTGGGAATCTACTGCTAGTCGTTCTAAGTGGGGTTTCAGTACTGGCAAGAAGGCATCATCAAAATTTCTGAACAGGCCCTGTCAAGACAAGATTCAGGGTTTAGTGCTAAAAGGGCTTGAAAGCTTCTACTCTCAAAACAAAAAGACATCAAACACTACACATATGTTCGAAAGAGAACTAACACTATTCTACTCACAACTGTGAAGAATAATTGTTGGTTTTAAAAAAATTACCACAGGTTATAAACACATTTCCCCAGGTCTGAAAACAAAATATGTAGCAGCCTCACAGAAATCAAAATCTGGATCTTTCAGTATCAAGGCAATATAGTATCACCATTATAAAGGATTAATCTCATGGACTGTTCAGTAGGTTTTTTAAAAGGACTCAATACTGATCTCTCCCAGGAAGCTCTAAAAGAGGTCTTCGTTACCTTGAAGAGGCAAAATCTGCGTGGGTTAAATTTATCTTTTCCTTTTCTGTCTTCTAAAGAAAGAAATTTGATTAGCTGCTCAATGAATTTTGGATCAGAAAAGTGATCATAGATTACTTGCTCTGCCTGTAAAAGAAGAAGAAGAGCTGGTCAGATATCAGAAGAGTAAGGCTAGGGAGACATCTACAGAGTAGCACCTTAATGTGAAAAGAACTGTGAAAAGCCACAGTTCACCAGCACTGCTCTATTCAAACTTGTTGCATTGACACCAACAATTAACAAGACTGTTTTTTCATAGATTCAAACCACAGTCTTTCATAGGTTCAAACCACATGGCATTGGCTGCCATGCTCATAATAATGCATTCCCTAAACTCCAAATCATTCCTCGTGCTCCATAGCTGGTCAACAGAAGAGATGTAAGATGATGGAATTGATCATATTCTTGGAAAGGAATACGACATGCTCTTACATCCCCTCTATCAATTTGTTATTTTGGCGGCCTTACACCTCTCAGTAAATATGTCAGTTTTCATCCATGGTTTTTGTTGACAATGCACCTGACACTTGCTATCCGAAATCAGGATGATTTCTTGTGCTTAAATAAGAGCTCACACAGAAAAGCAGCTCGGGGATGGTTCTCAGTATAAGGCAGTCTCACAGGTTCAACTCTGTTAAAGAAGCAAAGATTGTTTCACACATTCTTCTTGTATGTTGATTTCTCTACACCACTATTTTATTTATTTATTTATTTATTGCTTCAATATTTATACTGCCCGATCCCCAAAGGGCTCTAGAATAGAAGAATAGAATAGAATAGAATCTTTATTGGCCAAGTGTGATTGGACACACAAGGAATTTGTCTCCGGTGCATATGCTCTCAGTGTACATAAAAGAAAAATACATTTGTCAAGAATCATAAGGTACAACACTTAATGATTGTCATATAGGTCTAGTAAGCAATCAGGAAACAATCAATAGTAACGAAACCATAAAATGTAAAATCATAAAATAAAATGAAATAAAATGAAATAAAATGTAATGTCAGCACAGGCTATAGTCATACAGTCATAAGCGGGAGGAGATGGGTGAAATACAAGAATGATGAGAAAAAAAAGTAGTGCAGTAATTCTATAATAAAATATATAATAAATAGTTTAACATTATCGAGGGAAATTATTTGTTTAACAGATTGATGGCATTAGGGAAAAAACTGTCCCTTATGTCTAGTTGTCTTGGTGTGCAGTGTGCTCTGTAGCGGCGATTTAGAAGGGTAAGAGTTGAAACAGTTTATGTCCATGGATACAAGAGGGTCAGTAAATATTTTCACAGCCCTTTTTTGACCCATGCAGTATACAGGTCCTCAATGGAAGGCAGGTTAGCAGCAATTGTTTTTTCTGCAGTTCTGATTATTCTCTGAAGTCTGTGTCGATCTTGTTGGGTTGCAGAACCAAACCACACAGTTATAGAGGTGCAGATGACAGACTCAATGATTCCCTCATATTAGAACTGTATCAGCAGCTCCTTGGGCAGTTTGGAAGCTTCCTGAGTTGGCGCAGAAAGAACATTCTTTGTTGTGCTTTTTTTTGATGACATTTTTTGATGTTAGGTGACCATTTTTAGGTCATGAAGGATATGATGGAACCTAGAAATTTAAGGAGGTCTCTACTGTTGATACTGTGTTGTCTAGTATTGGCTGAGAGGAGGAGTAGTGATGGGAGGGTTTCTCCCTAGAAATCTACCACCACTTCTCACGGTTTTAAGTGTGTTCAGTTCCTAGAGCTGTTCCAGTTGGCACCCACCGAGGCTAGTTGTTCAACCTCCCGTCTGTTATGCGGTTTCATCGTTGTCTCGAATGAGACCAATCACTGTTGTATCATCTGCCAAACTTCAGTATTTTTAACAGATGGGATTCGAACTTTGAGATGCAGTCATTGGTAGTGCACTCTAGAGAGAAGAGAAGTGGTGAAAAGTATTACACACAGCCTTGGGGGGCCCCTGTGCTCATTTTACAAGTGTCTGAGTGTAATTTTTTCCTAGCTTACTCACCTGCTGTTTCCTATCTGTTAGGAAGCTTGCTGATCCAACTTACAAAATATGTGCTCCAGGTACTGCCTAGCTGATTTAGTTTAGATTAGAGAAAAAGGAAGATGTCTGGTATGATAGTATTGAATGCTGAACTAAAGTCAACAAAGAAGGACCCTTGCATACTAGGTCTTTGGCGATTCAAGATGCTGCTTAAGAATATAGTGCAGAAGCCATATTAACAGCATCATCTGTCCAATCTATTTGCTTTCGGTATGCAGAATTGCAAGGGGTCCCAACAGTTGGATCCGTGATGGGTTTTCAAATGATACATCACTAGCCTTTCAAAAGGATTTTTCATAACTTCACAGATGTTAAGAGCAACAGCTGGTCTGTAGTCGTTCAGGACGTTCCCTTAGATGGAAGGCTTCTTCGACGCACTGGGACGATAGTGGAGTGTTTGAAGCAGGGAAAGGAACCCATTAGCACATCTCTAGTGATTTGTTTGAAGATTTAGGTGAAGATGGGGGGCCAATTGGACAGCACAGACTTTTAAAGCAAAGAAAGGTGTTATCTTGTCTGGGCCTGGTGCTTTTCCAAGGCTTCTGTCTGTGAAATAAATCTTGCACTTCCTTTTCTACCAGAAATCACCAGGGGTTGTAAACCCAATGAAATGGAGTTGCCAGTTGTAGGAAAGTTTGGCTATTATTGGTGCATCTGAAATAGAGGTTGTGTGGAGAAAGGTGACTGTAGATTATTTTCAAACCTACAGTAGAACACATTCAGGTCGTCTGCCAATTGCTGATTTCCTTCAGCTTGGGAAGGTGGTTTGCTGTAACCGGTGATATTTTTAAGAGTTTTCCACATGTTTGCTGTTTCGTTTGGTGAAAACTGATTTTTTAGCTTTTCAGAGTAGTTTCTTTTTGCTGCTCTGATCTCCTTTGTTAATACATTTCTGGCCTGATTGTACAGCACTCTATCACCTTTTCTGTAGGCCTCTTCTTTGGAACGACGTAACTGCTCTAGATATCTGATTATCAACAGTGGAATATGTAAACTCCCTCCACTGAAAAACACTGCATTTTCATCTTATGGTGGTAGATCTATTGGTGCTCAGTCAGTCACATACACAGATCTTTCAGTGCAGGGGTGTAGCTACAAAAAATGGCACCTGAGGCAAGCACTGAACTCATCCCAGTGCCCAGGCAAAACATGCAAAATAGTTTTCAGCCTTGAACATATTGAACTTTTTCCGAAACAATCTCTCTCTTCAATCTCAAACAATCTCAAACAATCTCTCTCTTCAAATGATGGCTGACCAATTTGGAATTCCCAGAAATTAATAGCTCCCAGAAATTAATAGCTCCCTAGCAATATTGCATTTAGTGCAGCCCTAGATACTGAAACGACACCAAAGAAGAATGGATGTCCTTTTTACATATCTTGGAGGTTTTCTGAAAGCACAAGCAGTGAACTCAAGGGGACTGAAGAGAATGAGGTCGGAGATGGTGGACTACGTCACTATGGACAGACTGCAGGTGCAAAGGAATGTTCAGAGGGTGAGAGAATAAAAGCAGAATTCATCTCTCCCAGTCTCAGCCCCTACAGTTCCAAACAGAGGAAGGCCACAACAGTCTTTATTCCCGCCCTGGCAGAACCCCACCTTAGCCTGACCGAGGCACCCTGTTGCAGCCACCCAGCTCCGCAACAGCCACTCCACAGGCTTGCTGCTGCACCCTCCACCTTCACCTTGGAGCCCCAGCCCAAGGAGAGGCAGCTGCGGGTGGCAGAAGCCCGAGAAGAGAGTGGGTGGTTGGTGGCAGAAGCGGAGGCTGGCGGGTGGGCACAGGAGGAGGAGGGGACAGGGAGCACACTCCAGCTCCTCACTCCTAGGATGGGGCGGGGGGAGGGCTGCTGGCTGACTACACCCCCAAAGTAATTCACTGAAGTTGCACCTGACCTTGAGCCACCCTGTGCCGCCCCCTCCCCCCTCCCGCTCATGATGCCTATGCTTCAGTGATGGACAGGCACACAAAGCCCCAGCCCAGAAAAGCCAAGCTCATCATCTGCTGTCAATCCATGTTGCCATGGAGTCAAATGTTCAAAACATTACAATTTAATCTCCTTGTTCAAAATTCAAATTGAACAGAGAAGCCATTGTCAATCTTCAGTACCCAGGTAAGTCAGTATCTGTGTTCCTATTTTAAAGAAGATCTATGTAGAGTGCAGAGTCACTGCTGTGGGTCTTTGATTGTTCAAAGTTACCTTCAGACACAAGAGAAAAAGTCATGCTTGATCTTCTGTCAGACCATGACAGGCTTTGAGCAAAATTTAAAATGTCATTCTTACCTCTGAAAGCTCATTTCTATTCCGTCCAAGCTTTGGTTGATGCTCTGCAGGAGCATAAATCTCCATGTTTCTAGAAATAGGGGGAAGGTGAGACATACTATGAGCCAACAGTCATATTATTCTTGAATAAAGCCAAGAAAAAGAGTTATTCTCATATTATCACCACAGAAAACAGCTCTCAAAAACAATGACAAAGGTAGGCAAATTTCTTGCACAGGAAAAGCAGTCAGTGCCTCACAAGAAAGCACAAACTCACCAACTGCAAATGTGGCCAAACCAAAATGTAAGGAATCCCACTTCCCATTTATGCATTTATACCATTCCTTATTCTATATGTGGGGTACCTCTAGCATCATCCTTGGAATGTAATACGCACAGTGTGTGGTGGGAGGTAGTCCTTGAACTAAAGGGTGGCATAAAAATATCATAAACAAATTGTGAATGTGAGGGTACATTCATTTATTAAAGTGTTCTACACTGATAATTTTACTATGATAAACTTGCACACTGTGCACACTTTTTTTTACATGTATCCATTGGTAATTTTTGCAGATGGAAAGTATTTCAGTCCACGGAACATGACTTCCCCATTCCACTGCAGCCCAAAATGCCCCTTCAAAATGAGGGAGGGAAGAGCCAGAGGTTTACAGCAGGAAAGGAGAAAATCTGCAAACATCCCCTCTCCCCCATGCCCAACCCCGATCTACAGAAATCCTCCACTGGATCCAAGCCCTTCTCAATATATATGATCCATAAACTCAGTATTTAGATTATGCTTGACTTTGTACAGATTTTTTTCCAAAAGCAAATTCCCCAAATAATTGTTTGTTTGAAATACATGTTAAATGTATGCAGCATTGTTGTTGCCATGAATTGTCCAACTAAATTGAAGGTAAACAAGTCATAACGTCATGAAGAAAAGACAACTTAGCAAGCTGTCAAGGCTTTATTTAATAAAGGGACACAGGGCTACTTTATTTAATAAAGGGACACAGGGCTGCAGTCCCTTTCACACTGATTGGAGTGGGAGGTCAAGGCAACACTTACTGCGGCCAGGTGTAATATCCCCAATGCGTTTTCTCCACAAAACAACAGGACTCCCAAGCTTGTTTTGTCTTTGGTAAACTGTCACTTTCATAATGCAACCACTTGTTATCAGGCCTGTCACCAGCCTGGATATCAGAAGGCCGAGAAGCTTTACCTGTGTGCAAAAGGAAGGACTGACAATTAAAATGCAACTATCAGCACTCATCATGCTCTGACTTGGACAGCCCAGCCTAGCCCGATCTTGTCAGATCTCGGAAGCTATGCAGGACTGACCCTAGATAGTACTTTGATGGGT
The DNA here is from genome assembly GCF_021028975.2 of Sphaerodactylus townsendi. Taxonomy (NCBI): domain Eukaryota; kingdom Metazoa; phylum Chordata; class Lepidosauria; order Squamata; family Sphaerodactylidae; genus Sphaerodactylus; species Sphaerodactylus townsendi. Next base: position 39,576,065 of record NC_059425.1, on the reverse strand, counting down.
GACAAACAAGGAAGTCCAGAGTCCCTTCACAGAGGCAGGCCATAGCAAGCCACCATCTCTTTTGCTTTGAACACTAAGTCATATATGCGCATGTCACAGCCATAAATTGGATGTGACTTCACAGCACTTTTCAGCACCAGACACTTGCTGGATGATCCACTCGCAAGGTTAAGAACATGAAGCAGTGATTTCACCATCTCAGCAGTTTAAGACAGTGTAAAAAATATGCACAGCTCAGTTCCATATATAATATAAATTTTCACTGTGACCATAAAGTATTTCTTTTAATATGGCAATGAAAATTACAGTGGCTGACACAAGCCAAGTTGTAAGGAATTCCATAGACGCAGAAATAAAAGGCTTTGGGAGTAAAAGTCCATTTATTAAGACATCTTAGAAAGCTCAAGTACACGCAGTGGCAGGAATGGCACTTCCCGCCAGAAGCACAGGTTATAACACCATTCACCCCATCCCCCCTTCCTGCTTCCCGGGAGGCGATTGTCTTCATCTCCAGCATGAGATAAAGGTCTCCTTGATGCATCTGGCCCATCGCCCGGGCTGTGGAATGCACTCAAGGTTACTTGACCATCAACACCACTGAATCCTTTACACTCTGCCTCCCCTAAAGAGGCCCTTCCCCAGGTTTTATGCGGGAAAGGAGGCCACGGTGGAAAGCAGAAATAAGGGTGGGGGCTTCAATATTTTGAATAAACCCATTGATTATACCCAGAGGAATATCCCACCACGAGGACTTCATCAATAGCGTTTCGCGATTAAAGCGAGAGTCCAGGATAAGCGTCAATTTACGTAGTGCTTGTGGCCATCAATAATAGTCGGTGGGGCCTCTCCGGTAGTCGTGCCGAACATCGAGGCGGGGAGCCTCCTTGAGCAAGCTGGAATGGAAGACAGGATGGATGTTACTAAGAGAGTTAGGCAAATCTAAGCGGGCAGTGACATCATTAATCACTTTAGTAATCTGAAAAGGTCCCACAAATCTCTTGCCAAGTTTGGAATATTTATTACGCGTCTCACAGAGATTTTTTGTAGATAAATACACCCAAGGAGCCCTGCGCAGAGGAAAATCGGCGGTGTTTATCACGCTTGCAGTTTTTTGTGAGTCCTTTGCTTGTTTGTAAAAGCGGTCTGGACCGACTTCCATCCCTCGACTAGGGATGAAATCCATTGTTGAAATTTGGGGTCGTTCTTTGTACTACTATGAACCGCATTGTTGGTACTCCATAAGAAAGCGGAATAAGCTACATAATTGTCTTGGTGGTAGTTGGTGTAACTCGCGTAAATACTGCTCTAAGGTTCTGTTAAGATTTCTCTCGTCTAGCCGTCACTTTGAGCGTGGTAGAGTGGCGGTAGGCGGCCCCAACAACCCCAAAGCGCTTTCCAGAACTTTGAGATGAATTGGGGGACTGGCGGTCGAGACTCACCTGCGGAATGGAGACGGTAAACATGTTGAATAAACAGCCGTGCCAACTTAGGAGCGGAGGGGATGGAAGCACATGGAATAAAATGGGCTTGCTTAGAGAATAAGTCTACCACCACCCATAAAACCGTGTTGCCATGACTTTCGGGCAAATCTGTAATAAAATCCATGGAGATGACTTCCCAGAGCGAGGCTACCGGGAGAGGTTTCAATAGTCCATGGGGCTTTCAGGATGGTTTTGGCTTCTGCACAAACCGAGCAGCCTTTAATGTATGCCTCAATGTCTTTTCGCATTCGCGCCACCAAGAACTACCCGGCGGGCTAAATGCAGAGTTTTCAAAAAGCCAAATGTCCAGCCGAGCGGACATGCCGTGGCAAGCTTCAAGAACCTGCTGCCCGGTGCGTTACCAACATTCCCCCTCCATGAAGCTCCATTCTCAAGCGCCAATTGGGAGTCTCCCTCGGCTGCTGGAGGCTCGTGCAGCCCGCCTCCTCCAGTTCCCGCGGGAAAGGAGAGCGAGACTGGGAATGGGGTGGAGGAGGAGGGAGAGTGGGCGTTTGAGATCGGGTGACAGCCAGGCCAAGCTGGGAGGGAACGAGAACAGTGTGGAATGTCACCATTAAAGGCAGCTCCACCCCCCTCGGGTGGCCCAGCGTCCAGCCAGTTTGTTGGTTTTCCCAGGGAAAAAATGGACTGTAAAGAGAAGCGAGAAAAGAAATGCGGCTGAAGTTGTTTGCGGACATCTTAGGGGGGGTGGAAAGAGCTGCCAGGTTTTATGATCGACCAAACCAGAAAGGGTGCTTAGCCCCCTCAGCCAGTGGCGCCAAGTGGAAGTGCTACTTTGATGGCCGCGGTCTCTTTGTCCCCTACAGTCCAGTTGGAGTTGGCACCAGAATTTTTTAGAACAAATAGCCTACGGAACCAGCCTACCATCTTTATTTTTCTGCAACAGGGCTGCCCCAAGTGCTTTGTCGAAGGCGTCCGTGAACCACAAGCGGAGATCGGGTCAGGGTGCTTTAGGATAGGTTGGTTGAGTAGCAGATTTTAATAGTTGAAAGGCTGTTTGACATTCCTCAGACCAGAAAAGGGGGGGCCCGGGCGGACCAGTGGATCTTTACCAGATGCGTAAGAGGTCTGTGAGAGGGAGAGTCAGTTCAGCAAATTGGGGTATAAAATCCGCGATAGAAATTAGCAAAACCACGGAGCGACTGGAGTTCTTTGCGGTTGGTGGGGGCAGGCCATTGGAGGACCTCGTCAATTTTGCAGGATCCATTTTTAAGCCGGTGAGATCCGGTAACAAATAGTCAATGGAGGTCCCCATGAAAACAGCATTTGGAGAGCTTGGCAAAGAGTTGTCAAGCAAGTTTCAATACCTCTCGAACCAATATTTCATGCTCTTCTATAGTTCATGAGTAAATTAAAAGCGTCATCTAAGTATGCTTCTCCCTTGTACGGTAAATCATGGAGAACTTAGTTGATAAGGCCATGAAGCTCGGGGCCCCACTTAACCCGAATGGCATTTATTAAAATATTCAAACTGTCCAAACTTTGTGTTTAAAGCGCCCGGTCAGGTGTTCATAACCTTCAGCAATTCTGACTCTGTAGTAAGCTTCTCTCAAGTCCAATTTAGTAAAAATCGTCCTTTGAGTGCATCTAAAGGGTCCTTGATCAAAAGGCAAAAGGATATTTATTGGACAGGGCGTGAAGACATCGATAATCTGTGCAAAGCCGTAAAGACCCATCCTTTCTTTTGACAAACAAAGCGGGGCAAGCGTGTGTGTGTTTGGTAGCCCATACATTATAAACCAGCGAGCCAGGTTCTTGTCTAAGAGAGCCGCGAAAGTTCCTTCTCCTCATTGGGACTCATGCTTGGTAGATTCTACCCTTGGGTAGAGTTGTGCCCCCTGGTTGTATGACAATTTTACAGTCAGTGTCTCTGTGGGGTGGCAACTGATAAGCATTCCTGCTCCTGAAAAACTCTGGCTAAGATCCTGATATGCAGGTGGGATGCCAATAGAATGGGAGCAATCACTGGGAAGCCAGAGAGGGGGGTGTGTCAGGAGGCGTTGGGTTTTCTTCCCAATTCATGTGTTCACCGCCCAGGGAGGTCAGTGAATTCTAGGATCCTTTCTTTCCAAATGAATTTTTGGTTCATGTAACAATAACCAGGGCATGCCCAAAACTATGGAGTGTTTGGCCACTGGCGTAAAGAAATGAAACTAATTTTCTCCCAATGGTCGGTATGCGGAGGAGAACGGCTGTGTGTTTTGTACTAGGCGGTCCTTACGTTTCGAGGGGCTGCCGTCCATTTGGGTGAATGGTATGGGCTTAGCCAGAGTGGTCTAGACCTAGCTCCTCTGCCACCTGGGGCGCATTAAGCAGTGGGAGCAGCCCGAGGAATCCACAAGGGCGAGAACTGATAATCACGGAATTGTTTAGCGGGGTTGGCCAGAAATGCTTGAACAGTAATGGGGCTGCCTTCACTCACCCGGCGTCAGGGAGTGAGGCCCATGTCCACTCAGGGGGGGGCTGAAAGACAAACAGCTGCTTCCCCTCCTCTGGGTGTATGGAGTCACGCAGCTTTAGGCGAGCCAGTGGGAGAAGTGACCCTGACCTGCGTGGTGGTTTGGCAGGCCGGAGTCTTGTGAGGCTGGAGGCGGTTAGTTTTGCTTCTTGGGACGAGTTGGCTGACTAGATGACCTGGCCCTCCGCGAAGTAAAGGCCACAATCAAAATTGGCCAGTTCAAGAGAGTGGTTTTTTGGTAGGAAGCGGCTGGAGGGCTTGATTTGAGTGGACACAGTAGTGGTTTTAGAGTGAAGCCTCCTTGATGGCGTATTCCAAAGCGAGGCGCCATACCTGAGACCCCAACTGGATCCCAATCTGCAATGAGTACGAAGAGCGAATTAAAACTACCGTTTCCACGTGGTTTGCTGTCCACGCATCTGAGAAGTATTAGCATTTCATGCGTTCAGAGCCACTCAGGAGGAAGTCGAGCAGCCGCCGCAAAATTCCGCAGTTAAATTCTGCAAGCAGGCGGTTACCTTGCTGGATGGTTTGATGAGTGCGGATAGCTTCATTCAGCCCTGGATCTTAGCGCTCTGCAGCTTGGAGGAATCACGGGCACTGTGCGAGAGTCCTCATCCTGCAAATCCAAAACAGTCCACGAACCACTGGTCGGCTGCCTGCATCCAGGACTGAACCCACGATGTCCCGGTATTTTGGCGTTCAGACCCGTTATAGATCATCATAGTCTTCCAAGTGGGCATTGAGTTGCAAGATGAAGTAGGGAAGTTTGGAGGCGGTCCCATCAAAGCGGGCTGGTATCGGGGGGCGATAGTAGCCCGTTCGGCGGCCAGCAAAGCCTGCTGGGGAGGTGGTTGCGCTGGTTGAGCAGGTTGGGCAGGCAACGCTGTTGTGCAGGGGCGGAATGCGAGCTGGCGGTGCAGCTGGCGTTTGGGTGGTAGCGGGACCCAGATGCGTGGCCCCTGGCACCCGGCATGATCCAGTAACAGCATAGGCTCCAACTTGGGGCCCCTGGTCTGCTGCCTCCTTAGTTCCCTCTCAAGCGCAGCCAGCTCCCTCTCCTTGCGAGCCAATGCATCTTGAGATGCGCATGCAAAGCAGCTTTTTCGTTCTAACTTAACCAGTTCGTCCGTTTAAGGGCTTCCAGCGGTTCACTGCGTGCGCCAGGTACAGAGCAGCTTTGGCGTTACCGTTGTATAAATCCAGTCTGGACTGTTCCAAGACTTTATCATGGACTGACAGATTCTGGGCATATTAATCGATTGGAAGCGTCTTTGTACGGTCCAACTTCGAGCTGAACTTCTTTAGCGTTGCTGTTCCGGTCCCTCTGCAGGTTTTGGCCTCTTGCTGCAACTGTGCCCGTTCCTCCTCCCATAGCTGGCGTTCGGTTCCATGCAGCTTAGGCATCTCGAGAAGTCGCCCTTCCTCATCCCAGTCTTCTCGATGGGAAGGGGAAACCCGGTCCGGCTGGGAATGCAGGCTTTCTTCAGACTCTTCGTCATCAGGAAGCGAGCCATGAACTTACCGGTAACCGCCGTATACCCGGTAGCTCCAGGGCACCTCAGGTGCGGTGCTTGAACCGGGATGGGGGGGGTCCGGTGGGAAGCTGATGCGGATACCTCCCAATTCAAGGTTGGAATCGGTGTCCTTTGGGCCGGGCCCCAGTGCTGTGCCGCGGTGGTTCCTTAGAACATCCCACCAAAATACGAGTCCAGGAATCGTTCAATGGATTCCTGGGTTGCCGCATGAAAGGTGGTCAGGCCGTCTCCCTCCGCGGTAGGTTGCATCTGAGGGTTTGTAATCCACGAGCGGGTAGAGATCCGATCCACGAGGCTCGATCCATGGACCCAGCGCGCTAAGCGACTCATGGAAGTCCCCATTGTCCATTCGTCCGTCCCTACGTTCCAGCGGAGTAAGGAAGACTTCGTGCTGTCTGAGGGGCGGAAAGAACCACCAGCGAGGCCCGTTCTCCACCGGTTTCTCCAGATCCAGAAGGAAGGTCGAGCCCTCTTTGGAGCTACGCACCTTCCGCAGTAACATTCCAACCTCTCCATCGCCAAGACAAAGAGGTCCACTGCACAAGAATATAGATGAATTAAGTTTCCTGCCACAATGTAAGGAATTCCATGAAGCCTTAGCAGAAATAAAAGGCTTTTGGGAGTAAACGTCCGTTTATTAAGACATCTTAGAAAGCTCAAGTACACGCAGTGGCAGGAATGGCACTTCCCGCCAGAAGCACAGGTTATAACACCATTCACCCCATCCCCCCTTCCTGCTTCCCATGGGAACGGTGTCTTCATCTCCCGCGCAAAGATAAAGTCTCCGCCGATGCATCTGGCCCATCGCCCGGGCTGTGGAATGCACTCAAGGTTACTTCACCATCAACACCACTGAATCCTTTACACAAGTCTTATTGCATCATTATTTAAACCACTAAATTTGAATGTTCACCCTTACACTCACACAAGTCAACTTAAGGGGGGGTGGAGGGGAATGATGATGTGACGGATTGCAAGGAAAAGCAGATTTTAAAATGCAATTCTATTAAAGCAAACTTGCTGTTTACTTTCAGAGTGGAGCAGGAAGGCTGGGGAACAGCGGAGCCACCTGATTGACTGTGGCCTTCTGCATTCTGATTGGTCAGGCAATAGCATGGTGGAGAAAAAGGGGGAGGAGATGAACTCTCTGTCAGAAGAGCTGTGAAGATTTTTTATACCCTGTTCAGGATAAAAAAATGAGAGTGTGGTCCTGCATTGTGCACAGGAAGTGACAGGAGGCTACTTCCGCCATAGGCAATAATGCCAAATCTGAATAAGCATTAAAGAATCATTTCTATGTGCAACTTCCCTAAAAAATATCCTTTGGCTCTATTAAACTTGGAACTTTTAAAAAGAGCATTTTTATCACCATAAACAAGCACTGTGTTAAAGTAATCAAAACTATAAGTCTTTCCTTTCCTTCACCATCTCCTCTGCCTGTTTAATAAATCTGTATTTATCCCTGCTTCTATATATTTATTTTACTGTGCCTAGTGTGGGGAGTGTGTATGAGGAAAAAAGGAAAATAAAAGTCATCGGGTATTCCTTCGCCTTCTGGTGTGTGTTAACAGAACTGAGGGAAAGTGTTCTCCACCTTCTTGCTACAGTTATTAGAGGCACCTCAGTCCCTGAAGTGAAAAGGCAGGAAAAATAAGAGTCAGTGATTTCCCTGCCTTGGTGTTATAGAAGGCTGAGTGGGTGTCCATCGCTGATGCCTTCATATCTGATTGGGGGAGGTGCACTTACTGATCTGGAAAGGGCATATTGACACCTTTCTGTGAGGCCTCTTCAGCTGCTTGAGGATGCCAGCCACAGCAGAAATCGCCATCTAAAAAGGGGAAGGAGGATTAACTTGCACACTTGACAAATTTATTAAAAATAACTGTTTTACTACTAGCCTCTACAAATACACCAACAAATAATCTAAGCATTGGACCTCTCCCCCACTCCCAACCAATTACTGCACTAGCCAGACAGTGGAACCACCAAAAGTAACAAGGAAGGAAAAAACAATTTCCCTCCTGCTCACATGACACTGGTGGTTTTACAAAGTTGCTTCACAACACTGGAAACCCAAAAGCAGCCAAAGCTAGCCTGCTGTTCTCCATGCAATTCTGAAAATGCTTCAAGCACCTCAGTGAAAACTATTAAAGCTTGGCAAATCAACTAGGTGTTGTGAGTTTTCTGGGCTCTGTGGCTGTGGTCTAGTAGTTGTTGGCTAGATTCTTCAGAGGCACGTCATGGTAAGCAGCAGTGGCATAGGAGGTTAAGAGCGTGTGTATCTAATCTGGAGGAACTGGGTTTGATTCCCAGCTCTGCCGCCTGAGCTGTGGAGGCTTATCTGGGGAATTCAGATTAGCCTGTGCACTCCCACACACGCCAGCTGGGTGACCTTGGGCTAGTCACAGCTTCTCGGAGCTCTCTCAGCCCCACCTACCTCACAGGGTGTTTGTTGTGAGGGGGGAAGGGCAAGGAGATTGTAAGCCCCTTTGAGTCTCCTGCAGGAGAGAAAGGGGGGATATAAATCTAAAACTAAAAAAACCCCTCTTCTATGGCATAGTGAGGTAAATCACTTTGTTCACTATTTGCCAACCAAAAAGTAAACTGTATGTGATATTTTTATGATGTGCTAGGCTCCCTGTTAGAGTTTGGCAACTTAAAATATGCAAAACACCTCTTATCTGCCGTCTCATTGTTAAGGTTTGCCTGCCCACTCCAGAATGAGGGTGGAAAGAAAGCACAGGGGCACACTGGCCTCATTCACAAGGCCAATGAGCGGGAAAAAAACTGTGGTTTGCTATATGGAGAGCACAGAACCCTGTGGATCCACCCCAGCTTAACAACAGTGGCCAAGCATCAGCAACAAAGCTATGCTAATTACTTAGATCCAAAGCGTACCTTGCGAACCACTAGTGCATCATGGTTGAGACATTCCACAAAGAATTTGATGGCTCTGACAGGCAGCACTCTATCATCTCTCAATAGCAGGGACAGAAAACCAACACCAATGTGCTCAAACTTCCAAGGGCTGAAAGAGCAAGATGGAGAGAAAATAAAATGCATCAAAACAATAAACTCATCGTAGCAACAGCAACAATATACAATCTCAAGAACTCTTAATACTATCCAATATCAGGTTATCAATTACACATCAATTTAGCCATCAGCGAAAAACAGCTGATACACATTAGTTTCTATAGTAATAATATTTATAACTAGAACTGCAATAAATATCCAGTGACTTCACTGTAACTGCTGTGGAGTAGTGATTGAGAATGGTGGACTTTTATCTGGAGAATTTGGTTTGATTCCCCACTCTTCCACATGAGTGGCAGACTCTAATCTGGTAAAGCAAGTTTGTTTCCCCACTCCTCCACATAAAGCTTTCTGGGTGACTTTGGGCTTTGTGACTTTGGGTCACAGTTCTCTTCTAACTCTCTCAGTCCCACCTATCTCACAAGGTGTCTGTTGTGGGGATGGGGAGGAAAGATTATTGTAAGGTGTTTGAGAGTCCTTTAAGTTAGAGAAATACGTCACCATGACTATAACAGCATTCATGCTGAGTTGTACATCTTCCAAACATAGTTCCTGCAAAAAATTCCTCCCTACATTCTCCTTGCCCTCATGACAAGGCAAGAAAGCAGTCAAGTGTAGTGCCGGGACCATTTGGCATGTGACCATTTCAAAGACTAGTACATCTTTATAAATAGCTACAGGAAAGAACTGCAGTGGTCTGTTGCCTTATTTTTTCACTTCACGGTAAAGATATTTTAGAAAGAAAAATACTTAGAGGTAACAGGTGCCATGTGGTGCCCAGATCTATGATCCCTAGGCCATTTCCAACTAGTTTTAACACGCCCACTTGCATGCAAGCTTCCCAGAAGTAGTGTTTTGGCCAAATCATTTTGCATTTACTATAGCTAAGTATTGCCTATCCCATCAGGCCAGCAAAGAAGTGGAGAAATGGAACTGTCTAGAATCTGCTTTGGTCTGGATGTTCTTTGGACTTCTTCTGATGTGAACTAAACCTTAAAAGCCAGACATACAAATCTGGCAAGAGTTTAGAATGAAGCTGTGGGAAAAGCAATAAATATTGCAATCTCACAGGACTGTTTTAAAAGGTTCAATAACTGTAATATAATTTGCACTTGTTTAAAAAAAGATACCTTCACTCTGATATACTTACAGGTTTCTTTGATCCACACTATCTAACAGTTTGTTAATCAAATTTTCATAACTTCTGAAAATGGAACAAAGGACATCTAGATTAGTACAGCCAACATCTTGAAAGCACAGGACATCTTCTAGTTATGTGGCAGTATGACCAAACTTGATTCTGCATGATAACCAAAAGAGGTTATTTTAAAATTGTTAGGAAGACTTACCGAGAGGGGGAGGTCTATATTGTTATCGCAGGCTAGTATTTGAGACTACTATCATTTGCCATCAATAGATTTTACGCTTAGTTTTAATATTATTAATTTATGGAATTTTTTTATTGAAATATTATGTTTTAGCTTTGTAAACCGCCCTGAACCCAATGCTACTTGGGAATGGGAGGTATAGAAATTCAATAAAAGAAAAAAGAAATTAAAAAAAAAAGAAAAAGGATAATCACAAACTGGTGTAAAGGAACTTTTAAAGTTTAAACAGACCACCTCATGCTTCAGTATTTGTCTGTTGTCAGTCTAGAGACAAAAATGGTAAAAACTTCTCATGGAACAAAGACAACCACCAATGGATTTAGCATTCACTATTTCAGAAAAGCAGAACTAACATGCTATGTACAAAGGATTCAGGCTGCAATGAATAATTACAGAGGCTTTCTCACTTACTGTGAAGCTTCTGCATTTCTTTCTTTCTGTCGCTGTATTCCCAACTGAATCTCCTCCTGACTAAGGGGTGTCCAGCCATTGTGCGGATACACTGATTTCTGCATTTGAACAGCGATCTCAACACATTTCTCTGGAACCTGAAGAGGTAAGGAGGCACAAATGAAACAAAACAAAGAATGCAGTGTCCTTTCAGAAAAAACTACCAACCGCTCCTCTCAAAATGTACATTATCTTGGGTTCTTTTTCTTGCTTATGCTTCAGTCCCATGGTTTCATTTGGTTTAGATTAGAGTACCTCTGCATAGGATTACTCTTTCCATCTTTCAAACTAAACACTTTTACTTTACACCTTGGCTAGTGAGGATTTTGGTTGGCAGTTGGCCCTTACCCTGAAACAGCTGCCTCCAGACGAACAGAAAAGCTGTGAACCTCCCTGAGGCACAGGCCTTATGTTAGGGATGGAAGTAGATGTGGCTGTTTTGGTTGATGAAAATTACGACCATGGCTCTCCACAACCCACACAGTGAAAGCTCCTATTGTGGAGGATTTTATGAGGCCTTGAATAAAGATTGCATAGGGCTAACATATTCGTATTCTTGCTTACTTCAAAATTTAGTCCTATTGTTTCATACTGCCGATGGATCTTCTCTGCAAGGTCATCAAACAGCCTGACTATAGAGGGTTTTTCCAGAGACATTGCTGTGCTAAGTCCAGAAGAGACTATTGCAGGCCAGGTTTGCACAATGCAGTCCCAGTCATGAAGATTTGCTAGGCACACTCCACTATGATTGCCAAGAAGGCAATACAAGGCACCCTGTGGGGAACAGATTGTGGGAGAAAATTATAAACAGCTAACTGAAGACACAACTTCACAAAACTTCAGAATTGTTGAAGGTTAGTATGTATGCATTTGACACTGTACAGATTATTCATTTTAGAAACGTGATGCAGGTGATACCCGCGCACATAAACAGCAAACTCTCAGGAGTCATTTTGTCAAGAATTATTATTTAGCACATGTGACTGTAAAATGAAGTTAATTTATTTTCATATTTGCCACAATTCACAACAAACTACTCTTATCAGAAGCACAGCCATCTTCAAAATAACGGTAGCAAAATTTTGTAAGCATGCCAGCATAAATATTTAGTTGCAGAGGGGAAAGAAACCAGCCTGGAGACAGAAGTAACCAAAATCTTACTTTAAACTGCTGCTGTGTGACACTGCGTGCCTCCGGCTGTAAAAACTCCAAAACCAAAGGAATAACATCTCTGCAGCAGAAGTTGTAAGTTCCCAGGGCTGTAAAGAATGCCTGCTGAGCTTTGTTTCTGACCTAAGGAAAGAAGTACCACAATGAATGCAGGAATACACATTAAGTGTATTAATAAGTTTGGATTAATGAAGTGATTAAATGGTGACTACTGTTTCAAACCACCTTGGCAGTAGTTTCCCCTGCACCACCCTGTGTTTCAGGTTCATGTCTGGCAAGTTTAAGTGCAGATGTGGATTGATCATTATGGCCACCAGGGAAAGTTCCAGTTAGCCAATGGCCTGGGAAGCTGCCCTCCCCCACCTCACCACAGCCACCTTGGCCCCAAGACAACCCTAAGTGAAGTGGGCAGGAGATACCAGTGTGATGGTGGTGATTGTGGTGGTCATGGTGGTGGTGGAGGAGATTCAAAGTGGCTTACAAGCTCCTTTCCCTTCCTCTCCCCACAACAGACACCTTGTGTGGAAGGTGAGGCTGAGAGAGTTCCGAAGAAATGTGACTAGCCCAAGGTCACCTAGCAGGAATGTAGGAGTGCAGAAGCACATCTGGTTCACCAGATAAGCCTCCGCCACTCAGGTGGAGGAGTGGAGAATCAAATCCAGTTCTCCAGATTAGTATCCACCTGCTCTTAACCACTACACCCCACTTTTCGCTACCATTAAGGAGTCTCAAAGGGGCATACAAACTCCTTCCCTTCCCCTCTCCTCAACATACACCTTACACAAACAAGCACTCACAAATCACCTTTCGCACACAAGGCTGGATCTTTATATCCAAGCCTTACAGTAAATTGTAATCCTGGCCAAACAAGCTATAATCATGACATGAGGTACTAGGGGCCTTTCAACAATTAAACTCTGCAGAGTTTAAGAGAAAATGAAGCCAACACATAGTGCTTGAACTGAAGTTTCTGAGACCTGAACAAAACTGTATTCATTGCAAAGCACCAAAACTAGGGCATCAACATCTTGCCTGTGCAAAACTGTCAAAGATAACCCACATTTACCTGGCCATATGAACTTGTGGACAAACGCAGAAGGTCCCTGATCAAGTCCTGGTGTACTTTTTTATATTCACAACCTTCAACAGTGAGTGTCCTCAGCTAAACAGAAAGTTCCAAATCAGAACAGGGTTTTTTTTGCACAAGGAATTTAGAGGAACAAAAATTAAAACAGCCAACAAGCAAAACACTAACTGTAGAGAGATGCACATTACCTCATGCTGCAACATGACTCTGTCAATCAGCAGCGCTCGGATATGCTGTTTCTTTCCTTGAAGCTGCAACAAAAAACAAGAATATACCCATTATGTGTGGGCATCTGCTCTCTGACTTCCCCTCAGATTTGTCAACTGTCAGGTTGCCTAGTGGGAGCTAGGAGCTGCTTTAGCTTTCTGGGCTTTGGGGGGATGGGAAGATATACTATGGGTGCACTGTGTGATACTGTTTCTACCGCCAGGTGCTGGTCAAGGTCAGCTCCAACGGACTAATGCTCTTATCGTACATTCTGCATATTTCTTTGTGCTGTTCACGGGGGCGGGGGGCGGGCGGGCGGGCGGGACCCTCAAAGATATTACTGCTGTATGCGCGGGAAAAGTCAATTCTGGCTTTTCCAAGCTGTCCTCAAGATGAATAAACCTTTGTTCTCTACAAGGTGTTGTTTCGATCATTGGGGATCTGATATCAACTTTCCTTTACATACCTTTTGCTTAATAGTAAGGAAAAGCTACAATCCTTTATAGGTAGAACTATAGTTCTGTGAATTACGATATTTTATCAGCCAAATTTATTCATTCTAGGCTGAAGAAAACAGCCTACGTCTCTTGAGCTACCAGTCTCTTTGTTTTGCAGCTTTGTCCTTAGTGTATACTATTTATTGTGCTTTCTGAATAAATACGACAGTTTCACAAGATCTAGAATCTCTTTATAGGCAAAGTATTGCCTCAAGCCAAGGAAATAAAGCCCCTCCCAATAGCACTGACATACTTGTGCTATGTTTGTTCCTAATTTCAGTGATCAAAACTGTCTGAGTATCAAAGTGCCTCTGTAAGCATATTGTGTGTCTTGCTAGATCAGTCTGATCTAACTGACAGTTCACTGACAGCTACTTGATGCAGTGAGCTGGATCAAACCGGTTCTGGCCAGCTGCTACTAATTTGTGTGCTGATTGGTCAGCTTCTGTATATATGTGTGAACAGCTGCAACTGTTCTCTCTCTTCTGAGCATGCTGTGTTGGTGAAGCATGCTGTCAGTCTGTTCCATGACCTTGTATATATCTTCTTGTGATTAGCTGCACTGTATATAAACTACACTTCACTGAAGAGTAACTGCTTCTTGTGGTGTTTCTCCTGGTGTTGAAGCTCAGTCCTTAGGCTGCTTCTCCTACTCTCGGTAACCAGCACTCTGCTGTGCAATTGGTCTACTCGCTAACAAAAACAGCCTCCTCTAGCCTCTCTCCCATTGTGCCTACTATGAACGAACAGGTACCACAGATTTTTTTTTCTGGAGTTTCTCAGAACACAGATTTACGGTTGCTTATATAAAATACCAACCCTATTCTCCATTGATTTCTTCACCAAGTTAAAGCTTTTCCATCGAGAATCAAACTCATGCTTGTGAGAACCTTGGAAATGTAAAAGGTCACCAATGATCTGAAAGAGAAGAATTTAGATGGTGTAGAACAATCCATTTAGTTGGCTAAAAAAACCAACAAAACCTATCAGGATCTGAAACTGTACCTTTATGATGAGAAACAATGACTTGGTATCATCCTCAGAATGGTCGAGTACATAATCTATCATGAGATAGGAAAATCCCATTAGTAAAAAACAGTTTGAAGAGTTCGTTCACACTCTACAACAATCAGGGCCCTTGATTTAAACTGAAATCACTCAACACTCTGCAAAGATATATTATGATTTTCAAAAGTGAAATTAGATTTGAAACCTATGGAGATGCAATCAAAATGAGAACAGAAAGAAACTCATGACTAATGTATTTCTGTTTTCCATTCAAAGAGCGAGTGCTCATCTCCAAAGCTCTTCAAGATCTTGGGCTTCCATATCTGAAGGACTGCCTCTACTGGTATTAACCCTTGTACCAGCTTAGATATTAGCTGTTCCTTCTGGCTGTCCCTTCAAGAAGGATAGTGTGTATGACCTCCATAATTATTAGTCTGTTTTGGAGAATTGTGCTGGACTCTGGAAAATATACAAGAAGCCCCTTCCCTGAGCCTGTAAAATGTTTTTTCCCTCAAGAAGTCCTCTGCCAATTACTGATCTCCAATTTATTGGATTAGTATTCATGCTGGAGTTACATTTTACAAGACAGATGCAAATTCCGTCAGACTGATTTTTATGTGTTGTAGTTAAATATGGTTTTATGATACTTTCAGTGACTTGTTTAGGTAAGCCCTCTTGAGCTACATTAAGAAAGCCACACTATAAATGGTTTAAAATAAATCAATGAAAAACAAAAGCTCACTTACTTAGGAGTTTCCTTGTAACCCTGGCAATTGTCTCCCTGTAATTCTCTCTTGACAAATCTAGACAAGGGAAGACCATTCATTAACTACAAAGCTTATACTTTACATTATAAGGACAAAATACAGTCACCAGCAATAGGCATGATAAATCAAAAACACATTGAAAAGAGTTTTTTTCCCCACAGCAACATAAAGGTATTACATGGAAGACATGAAAAGATTTGTAAACCTTATCCCCAGGATACACTCATAATTTACATGTAAGCAGGGACTTTCTCATTCATTTCAGTGTCAGCTGTAGCTTTGCCCATGTATTTTCTGTTGTGCATATATGCTGGCCACTACATTGAATTGAACCAGAAAGTCCCTATAACAGTGGTGGCGAACCTATGGCATGGGTGCCAGAGGTGGCACTCAGAGCCCTCTCTGTGGGCACGTGGGCACAGAGTTCGTATGTGGGGGGGCAATTTCTAGACTGGCCTGGACCACTGGACTTGATGTGCGTGCATCTCAGTGAGCAGGGAGGACTTGGCTGGCGAGCCTGGTGCCGGGCAGCAGCTCCAAGTGGCTGCTGCCCGGGGGAGGGGGGGTGCGACGGCGGCAGCAAGGCAGCAGAGATGCTAGAGAGGCGCAGAGTGGCGCATGTGGGACTTGCTGGAGGCTACAGCAGGCTGGCCCCTGCTTGAGGGGGTTATTCAGGTTAAATTGGAGCATTGGCACTTTGCGATAAATAAGTGGGTTTTGGGTTGCAGTTTGGGCACTTAGTCTCGAAAAGGTTCGCCATCACTGCCCTATAAACATCTGTTTTTAAACACTTATGGGTTGATAAGTTTTTGCCCATACACCAGAATACAATACATACGCACACACACTGTAAAGTGTTCTGACATGAAAAATAAAGCATGCAACTAAAAAAAAAAGTACTACAAAGCAAGGATGAAGAAAGAATCACCTTTTCTCTTGGGGTTTTGTTTCTGAATGAGAAAGATGAATATACATAGGGACACACCTAGATGAACGTCTGTGCCGTTCATGTTTCGTGGGGCACGTGGGTATTTTCCACTGGTTCATAAAAAGTAAAAATTGGCCCTCTGTACTCATGCAATAATAATGTGTGTTTATCTCATGTTGGGGTGGATACTTAAAATTTCAAATTACAAATTTACAAAATTACAAATTTCTTGCAAGAGGCTGGTAATTTAAGATGGCGCCCGCAACGGAGCTTAACAGCGGGGCTCCGTTGTAAAAACTTTTAACCACCTTTTAAATTACAATTTTAAGACCTCCCTTGGAGTCAGCTTGGAAGGGAATCTTCTACTCACTCTGGTAGTGGTGGCCGGTTAACAGACTGAAACGGAGACAGAAACAGCTGGCTCTGACAGAGACGGAGACAGAAACGGCTGACGGCCAGGTTGTGAGTTGGGGCGGCGGCATGTTTGGTTTGGCGTCTTCTATATTCTCCACCACCCGCCTGTTTCGCCTCGCTCCTTTTCCATATCCCCCACGTTGGTCCCGTAACGGCGCCTGTTTCATCCCACCTTACAGCGCCCCACGGCCCCGGTTTCCCGCGCCCCAGCGAACTGGGGACTTGGAAGAGAGGACAGTAGGGGAGCCGGTGAGAGAGACTCCCCCTGCGCCTCCTGCTCGGGTCTGGGTCGATGACCGTAGTGGCGACGGTTTTGACTCGCCCCGTAGCGCTTTACAACACTGGCGCCCTGTACCCCGGCGAACTGGGCAAACTGGGGGCTTGGAAGAGAGGACGCTAGGGGGGGCGGTGGCAGAGTTCCTCCCCGCGCCTCCAGCTTGGATTTGGACCGGGCCGGGGCTGCGCTGGTTTCACCGAGTGCCTTACAACTGCGAGGAATTGTATACGGAAACTGGGCGAGGTCCTGCGGTGAGAAGTCGTCAACAGGGGAACCTAGGTATTCCCTTTGATATAGCGAACCCTGGCTTATGCTCCGAAGCAGCGGTGGCAGCGCCTGCATTTTTTGAGCAACCGGGCGTAACATCGGCAGGGAGCCGGGTGATTGGATTTTTCCAACGCAGGCAGCGATATCTGCCTACAAGCTTAGCTAAACGACAAGGAACATCTATAAGCGTCAGTATTTCACCTGACTGTAGCGTACCGGCTGTGAGAGAGCTGAATGCGCTATACTATAAGGAGCAAATTCGACATATAGAGCACTTTGCTAGGGCCTTACACGGAGTAGCTGGTGGCAGGAGCCTCCCGGTTATTGCCCGGCATTGTTGGTCTTCTAGGATTTTCTCTGACTTGGATGACTATCTGCGAGCAGTGGGCTTGGATGACGTGGACCCCACATTGGCTGCCCTTGTCTGTGCAATAGCGACATTTTATGCCTGCTGTTTATGTCAATACAATAGCTGTATTACTGTTTAAAGTAAGAACTGTGTGACAACTATTCAGTCTGTTTCAGCAAGGCGCATAGGAATCTGGTGGCAGCAGTTTTTCTTTATGACCATCTAGCGCCCTCTGTTGTCCTCCTGTGCCTGATTTCCGTGTGGCTTATAACTTTGTAGATAGTATTAGGATAGGAATGTTTTAGCTGTTATAGACTGCACTGTATGAATGTTAAGCTTTTTTTGTGAGTAGTTAGATTATCCATACCTGTTAGTTGTAGTTTGGGCCCTTTCTCAGCCTCTGTAGGCTAGCATTAGTTAGTTAGTTAGTATTAGTGAGACTGGACCCATTTTTGTGGGAGCTTGTCAGGCTGTTTAGAGGGAGGGAGATTAGTAGGTAATGGGGGCGCCTGTTTTGGGACTGGGAATCCCGGTGGCAATGGGGCGGGGTAAATATAGCGGTAGGCGGTGGCCAGATTATAGAAGGTGGACGAGATATGGGAATGCTCGCTCGCCTTCTGACCTCCGACCCTATCTCGAAGAAAACTTGGCGAAAGGGATGGCAGGGCTCAGGAATACTCAGCTTAGTCCCTGGGGTGTTGATAAATGCCAGGTCCATTAATAATAAAACCGCTATACTCCGAGATTTTCGGAGCTCAGCAAATGGACCTGGCTTGTGTCACGAGGATACCTGGAGTCGCGTGAAAGGTTGAGACCGTCGTCTTGGTGAAGATCAGCGCCCCCAGGTTTGGCGATGCCTCCCACCCGGTCCACGAACCCGGGGCGGGGGGGGTGGGGATGTAGCAATGTTCATCCATTGATTCTATCCCCTTCAGGGCTGCCCCAGTTCGGAGATCTCTGGCATGGGAGATAGTCGGTTTTGCGAGTGGATTTGGCCCTTGGAGCAGGTTGGCTGTTCTCCTGGTGTACCCGGTCGCCCCACAAAGCGCACGGAGGAGACAGCTCTACCCGCGCCAGCTGCTGGAGGTGGTGGCAGACTGGGCATTCGCGGTACCCTAGACTTATCGATGCTTGGGCGACTTCAATGTCCATGTAGGACACCCGCCCTCGGTGGTACTAGCGACTGCTTGGACCTGAGTATCATCCATGAAGGCGACACTGGAGCCTTCTCTCCTATAGTAAATTCTGGCCCCACCATGAAGCAGCCGGTCACAGGCTAGATTTGGTCTTCGGGCTGGGGAGTTAACATGGTTGCATTATCCTCCATCGAGAAAGAGGTGCCATGGTGCGACCATTCGCCCTGTGAGGGTTGAATTGGACTTGCCACAACACCTCCCGTCTAGGCGACGAGGGCTGATTTATGCCACCGCCCAGCGGAGACTTATGGATCCACTTGGTTTCCTAACAGATGCTCCTGCGGGATCCTGCCCCTGCCGGCACACTCGATGAGCAGGTGGATGACTGGCACTCCCGGCTTTCCGATGCCATCGAGGTTGTTATTTGCCCCAGCCCTCTGGCTCGGCGAGGGCTCCGTGTGCGTATCTGAGGAGGAGCTCCGCCACGTGAAGCGGGCACTCAAGGCCCGGCTTGGCGAGTGTGGAGGAAATCTTTCCGTGGCAGAGACGCGCTTGAGAACATCTTATAGGGGCGGCTTATGAGAAAGCCTATGAGATGGCGGCGAAGGAGGCGAAGAGAACCTTCTTCCTCCTCCTCTCTCTGCGCATCTGCTAGCTCCACGCCCAGCACAATTGTTTAGGTATGTAATTGGTCCCCTGACCTCCTCTATCGGAAGGTTCTGTAAATCATCAATTAGCGCTATTAGCTGTGAGGGCATTTATGAGCTTTTTGCAGACAAAATCTACATTAAATGCGCTCCGCCAGGATCTTCCCTCCACTTTGACTACAATATGAGTGAACTTGGAGGCTCCCTTGCCGTCTTCCGGCCCTTGCTTGGCCCAGGATTCTCCCCTGCTCCTCGAGGCAGCTGTTGACAGGGCCCTGGCTGCTGTTAGACCTACTACCTGCCCTCTGGATCCGTTGCCCCTCCTGGCTTATTAAAACCTGCCCGGTAGGAGCTTCACTGACCCCATCTGTTGAACATCATCAATAGCTCCCCTTGAGCAAAGGAGTTTTTTTTCGGATGGGTTGGAAGGAGGCAGTGGTCCGCCCACTCCTGTGAGAAAGACCATCGTTAAGATCCAGGGGATCTGGCCAATTACCGCCCCGTCTCGAATCTTTCGTTTCTGGGGCAGGTAGTGAGAGGAAGTGGTGTTGGAGCAGCTTCCAGGGCTTTCTGGATGGCCGCGTTGACGCTTTGACCCCTTCCAGTCCGGCTTCCGTTGCTGGGCATGGGATGGAGCCGGTTCTCGCCGCCCGTCACAGATGCAGCTCCGGTTATGCAGCTTGACCAAGAAGCGGATCGGCGCTGCTGGTTTTGTTAGATCTTACATAGCGTTTGATATGGTGCGATCCGCGACCTTTTGACCCACCGCCTGGCCGTTTCGGGATCACGAGGGCACTGTCCTTCAATGGAGTGCCTGCGTTTCTCGGGAACCGTTGCCAGCAAGTGTGGTGCGGGAGATCAAGCCTCCCAGAGGTGCCCACTTCAATGTGGGGTGCCTCGAGGGAGGCGGCTACTGTCCCCGCTATTGGCTGCTTTGTATCTATATCGACCACTTGCTCCAGCTGAATTGCAGACTTTGGGCTGATTTGTCACCAATGCAGGCTGATGACACTCAGCTCATTCTGTTGATGGAGGGAGGCTGTCACGGCCCTGCAGCTCCTACAGCATTGTTTGGAAGCGGTGCGCTGGTTGGTTACACAGCAGAGCAGGCTGAAACTGAATCCCGTCGAAGGCGGGAGATCACTTTGGCTTGGCCGCGGGGAGGCAGAGGGGATTTTCCAGCCGCCCGAGGAGTGGGAGGACCATTTTAGGCGCCCGGCCCCCTCTGTCCGCAGTCTGGGGGGGGTCCACCTGGATTCATCTGCTTTCAATGGAGACCCAGGTGGCCCTTGCCTTAAGCGCCCCGGACTGCATTTTCAGCATCTCCGGCAGGCCCGTGGCTGGCCTGTAAAAGGATTCAATGGTGTTGATGGTGAAGCAGCGAGTGCATTCCACAGCCGGGCGATGGAGCCCAGGCTCATCGGCCGGAGACTTTTATCCTTCTTGTGAGGAGATGAAGCCTCTGTTCCCATGGGAAGCAGGAAGGGGGGATGGGGTGACTGGTATTATAACCTGTGCTTCTGGCGGGAAGTGTCATTCCTGCCACTGCGTGTACTTGAGCTTTCTAAGATGTCTTAATAAATGGACTTTTACTCCCAAAGCCTTTTATTTCTGCGTCTATGGAATTCCTTACAGCCCCCTTCCTCTCTCAGGCAGACCTGGCCACTGTGATACATGCAACGGTCACCTCCAGGCTTGACTATTGTAACTCGCTCTACGCGGGCCTTCCCTTGCGCCTGATTCGGAAACTGAAAGGCGAGATTGGTCAATACATGCAGCGGCGCGTCTGCTCACAGGGAAAACCTTCTGTGATCCTATATTCAACCTGTGTTTGCGCCAGCTGCATTTGGCTCCCCAGTGGAATTCGAATCATCTTCAAGGTGTGGGTTTTAACAACTTTAAGGCCTTGCAGCGGCCTGGGACCCTCGTATCTGAGGGACCGCATTACCCCATATGCCCCTACTACAAGCCTCTCTGCGATCCCAGCAGAGAGGCCAATTTGCTGGTGGATTCCCTGGCCCCTCGATGATGCTGGCCCAGCCTCCACACGGGCCAGGACCTTTACGGCCCTGGCCCCAGACTGGTGGAACACTCTTCCTCCAGCTGTCCGGGCCCTGCGGGACCTTGGTGAGTTCCGCAGGGCCTGTAAGACCGAGTTGTTCCACCGGGCCTTT
Source organism: Sphaerodactylus townsendi (assembly GCF_021028975.2). Lineage (NCBI taxonomy): Eukaryota > Metazoa > Chordata > Lepidosauria > Squamata > Sphaerodactylidae > Sphaerodactylus > Sphaerodactylus townsendi. The sequence goes on along the minus strand of NC_059425.1, from coordinate 39,554,765 downwards.
GGAGTTGTTCCACCGGGCCTTTTATCGGGAGCAACAGCCGCAGAAGGCCATTGCGTTCACATCCTACATGTGAGCTCCCAAAGGCACCTGGTGGGCCACTGCGAGTAGCAGAGAGCTGGACTAGATGGACTTTGGTCTGATCCAGCTGGCTTGTTCTTATGTTCTTATGTTCTTATGAGTGTCCAGTCGCTGAATGGCGCCCCCTTCCCCTTCCCCTCTCCTTCCTCCCCTGCTTCTTTGCACATACCATCTGATGCACTTTACCATCTTATTATCCTCCTAGAGAGGAACCTGGCCCCTCCCTTTTCTTTTTACTGGGGTGATCTTAACTGAATTGGATTAGGGCACCTTGTTGTGATATTAACCGCTGTTTTAAGTAGTTTTAATGGATTTTAGTATTATATTGTTGTTATCGATTTAATTAATTGTATATGCGAATGTTGTACACCGCCCAGAGCCCCCAGGGGATAGGGCGGTTTATAAATCGAAACAATAAATAAATAAATAAATAAATAAATAAATAAATAAATAAATAAATAAATAAATAAATAAATAAATAAAAGAGCTAAGCCTGTGGAATTTTTTTAATCACTAATTCATGGGTCAGGGGAGAAAAGGAAAGTTATGATTGACAACAATGGCCAGAATGAAATGCTCTACTGTTACCATCAAACTTATACTGGCCATTAAAAAGCTCAAAAGTAAAATGGCCATTGGGATTCTCAAGGAATCCAGGATGTCTGAAAACTGTGCAGAAGAGCCTTGGAGCCACATTAACCCTGTACGTTGTCCACTGGATTATTCAAAGGAAAACTCATTGTAAGCTTGAAAATACCAGGCATGTCATTATAAGTAAGTATTTTTGCAGGAATGCCAAACTGGTAACCACCAAGACTGTGTCTCCTCCACAACTACCCAGCATAAACACCAAAGCTGCACAGAATTCAGCCTCCTGAGAATTGTAGCTTTTATTGTTTGAAAATCCAAACTCTGTCCCCTAAAGGACTGGAGAGGCACACTGATGTAGCTAAGTTTAACCCCCATCAAGAGTCTGTGCTAGTAAAGCACCAAAATTCAAATAATTGTTTAACTCACCATAGTCAATACCGGTATAAAGTTTGATCTCTTCTAACGACACCAGACTTGGAACCCTGAAGAACACACAATGTATACAAGCTGCTTAGACAAAAAAAACCCATGATGCCATGAAGGCAATTTGCCCATCAATTTTTCATAATCGCATTAGTCATTTGTTTCAATGTCTGAAGACTAAAAGCAGTCTGCAGTATGGCTTTAAGATACAATAAACAGCACTCTTGAACAACTGAGTGAGTCACAACAGCAGTGGCCAGCTTTTTCAGATTTCAGACCTATCTTACACTCTGTGATCTCATGGCTTTGTTTTTAAGGTAATACAGGTTCATGCAGCCAGAACCAAATACAAAATGGAAGTCTGGATAATGTGGATGTCTGTAGGAAATGCTAGGCACCAAGTTGAAGAAAGGTGGGTGATGGTGCATGGGGTACAGAAAAGACAAAAGCCTGCTCCTGTGGGATCCTTGCCAGATGTGACTAAACTGTGGTCAAAGGCTCCAAAGCCAAGGCTTTCCACAAAACCAACTTTCAGATAAACTGATACAACTCTAAGAGAGCATCCACTGTCAGCAGAAATGGAGCAAGACGTTGATGACACTCATTGTCTCCATTTCTGCTGACAGTGGATGCTCTCTTAGAGTTAATATGGAACTTATCTAACAACTTGGTTTTGTAACAGGAAGAATCCAACTGTTGGAGACCTTTGACTCCCATAGATCAGTCGCATCATAGCAAGGATATCAGAAGCATCTGTCGTCGATCTAAACAATGATGACTTTGAACAGATTTCTCTGTTTGACTTGGGCAGTTGTGCACAAAAGGACTTTTTACTACACAAGCCCAGTGGTACCTCAAAGGCTAACAAAATGTGTAACCAAACCCAAGAGCACAAACCATGCAATATATTTTATTATGGCCTACCAAATGTCACCGTACAGTGAGCAAGTTATCCAGAGCTCTGTGAGTCTTTTTTTCCCCTGTCAAGTCACAGCTGTAGGGTTTTCAAGTCAAGAGACGTTGGGAAGTGGTTTGCCATTGCTTGCCTCCATGTCACAACTCTGGTAATTCCCTTGGAGGTCTCCCATCCAAATACCAGCTGGGGTTAGGGCTGAAAGTATGCGACTGGCCCAAGGCCACCCAACAATCTTCCATACATAAATGGAGATTTGAATGTCAGTTTCCCGGGTCCCTTTCTGACACCTTAACCACTACACCAGACTGGCTCTCTTCCTATGAGTCTAGACATTAGCAAAAAAATTAAACGTGTGTAACAATGGGAGAGGGAGAATGTCTCAGGACATGATGTCCAGCCTTGATCAAGCCTGGATTGTGTGTTGGATGCAGAGCAGATTAAAATGGCATCTATTTCAAGTTAGGGACAGGCTGCATGGTATGTCCAACACATGTTGGTTCCACCAGGCTCACAGATGGATGGGGGAACTCACTTCAAAAAGTGCTCATTTACTCAGCATAGTGAGGGACTATTGCAAGGAAAGAAAAGGAGCTTCCAATTTTCAACCCACCACATTTTTGCCAGCAGAAAGGGAGGTGGGGAGGACGGACTTTTCACCCCCTTTTCTCTGGATTTGATATATGTCTCACTGCAAGTCCAGTCATGCACACTGTGGAATTACGCCCTGACACTCCAAGTGAAAGGCAAAAAATTGGTTACATTCGATAGGAAAAAAAACAACTGCAACAAATGATTCTAATCTCTCTCCAAAGCAAGGCGATGCAATCTTTTATTAGAAAAGAGCACAGAAATCACTTGGTAGTCATTAAGTGGTTCTTGGATTTTGCTTGTGGATTAGCGCTTCTTTCTACAACTTCCTTCTAACAAACTTTTCCGCATTAGAAATTATTACATTCCCTAGAGCAGTGAGGGCAAACCTTTTGGGCTCAGTGTGTCAAAAGTTCAGAAAAATCCTAACTTGAGTCTGCTGACATGTCACCCCACCCTGAACAAAATAGTAACAATTCTTTACATATCCATTAAGGGGGAAAAAACCCAATAGTTCAATCATATGTGGTGCTATGTCTTACACAGAGAAATGTCAAATAATTACAAAAATGACTCAGTCTCAAACAGGGAGAATAGCTGCGGTTGGGTGTTGGCGAATGCTGGTGTGTCAACCAAAACATTGCAGTCTGCCACCTCTGACATGCATGTCATAGGTTTGCCATCACTGCCCTAGAGTTTAGCGCCTGTTCTTTGTTTCATGCAGATAATTTGGGGGAATACTCAAGAGTAAGTGAGTAAAGCCCTCAATTCTGGACTACATAGATTTCCAGTTCAACAGTCATTAGTTGTTGCCTTTCTACAACACCTAATTGCCAACGCCTGATTGCTTAACACAGCTCAACGAAATGGGTGATGATGCATTTCCACAGTCCACATGCCACGCCCCTTCCATTTTTTGAGACAGCAAATACAATTAGATCACATATTTTAAGACATAGGAGGCAGTGTGGTAAAGCAGAGCACCAGTGTACGATAAGCAAGTGTATATGTGACTAAGGGATTTTCTGTATATGTTTTGACTACTTGGTATTTCCAAGCTGATAGCACTCAACACAAGTTACACAGTATCAGCCTGGGAAGTTTCCTCCCAAACAGTCCATTTTTTATCTATACAGTATAACGCTTACTTACAGGTAAGGTACTCTCTCTCCTTTCAGAGGATACAGAAGGTTCCCCGACCCAATCAGGCAATTGTGCACTATAGCGAGAGACTGCTGCACATCATCTCTGAAAGCAAACATTTTATTTATTTATTTATTTATTTATTTATTTATTTATTTATTAAATTTATAAACCGCCCAATCCCCATAAAATCTACTTCAGTTTTTTAACAGACACGTGGGCAAGCGGAGAGCCGGGCTTCTTTGCTGACATTGCTGCATTATACAGATCTTTACTACATTCACGCTACCAGAGAACAGGCAATTACTGTGCTCCAGTTGTCTGAAACATAGAGGTCATGGAAGTGAAAAGGCTTGTGTTTTTCTCCTCCACAGTTCTGCTTTTCCAAAGCAAAGCAAACTCCTCCCCCCCACACACCCACAGGGCAGTTAGCAGCTTTGGCAAAAGTGGGAAAGAGCAAAACAGTTAAATCTTTGTTAGCATCATAGCCCTTTTCCAAAATCACACAAATTTCCCATCCCCAACTGTTGTTATTGTTTTTAGAAACCACAGGAGACCCGAACTATGGAACTCCTAGTCATAAGTAGTTCGGTCACAAAGGGGTTTTTTCTCTTTTTTTCAATTCAAAATTTTATTGATATTAAAAGGACAAAAGCAGGCTTACAATTTAAACAAAAAGGAGAAAAAATAAAAATAAAGAGAGAGAAAATATAAAAATGATAACACAGCGAGAATCTTAGGGAGTGATACTCTTATCTCATTACATTGGTTAATATAGCTTAGGAAACAACTTATTGTGTTTTACATTAATATATTGGTTCAAATTATCCAGTAGTATTAAATTAAAAGTCAAATATAAATTCAGGTATTTCTACAGTTTCAAATACTAACCCACTAAGTCAACCAACCAACTAACAATAAAAGGAGATAGAGATCATTGTACGTTTTAAAAACATATCACCCTTCCCCACCCTTCCCATCAAAGAATTCCCTCTCTGAACTTCCCCTACAGAATTCCCTGAAATGAGTATACATATGTTTATTAGTACCTTGTACTAAATTTTACTAATTAGAGGAAAAGGATTAAAAAAAGAAAGGAGTTTCATGATCCCTCTTCTACTCCAACTGTATAGTACATCATATATCAAACCCTAAACAACTGCCTTAGAAAGCAGACACACATTGCAGCCACATATAGATGGGGGATTGCTCAGCAGGCAAATGAAAACCAGTGGAATAGCACCAGCAGTGTCGGGGGAGCTTCCAATTACCCAGTTTACATCTCAGCTGAGTCATTATGTCAGAGAAGGCCATTTCCATATAGACTATCGAAGGCTTTCACGACCGGATTCAACTGGTTCTGGTGGGTTTTCCGGGCTGTGAAGCCGTGGTCTGGTGGATCTTGTTCCTAACATTTTGCCTGCATCTGTGGCTGTCATCTCTGAAGATGCCAGCCACAGATACAGGTGAAACGTTAGGAACAAGATCCACCAGACCACGGCTGCACAGCCCGGAAAACCCACCAGAATCCATACAGATTGTCTATCTCAGGTTCAATGTTAGTGGGTAGTGTTTTTTCCCCTGCTTCTCCTTAGCACCATAGAGCATTTCTGCAGTTTCCAGGGTTCCCTTGGTTTTTCCGTGACCTTACTAAGCCTGCTTTGCAGTCAAGTTTTTGGAAAGATATAACAATATGAAATTGAGAATTTGAAAAAAAAAATTCAAAAAGCCAGTGGCCTGGGAGAAGGGGCGCTGCTGTTAGGGGAATGTGGAAGGGGATCTGCCATGTGGAATCCTCATTGCCACTGTCATTATCAGCAGCTACACTGGCAACAGCAAACCCACACATGTCCCATGTGGAAACCACCTACATTTAAAATGGGCACATGAAAAACACTGTGTTCACCTTGACAACTACCTACGTACTACATTTCTATCTTGTCTTTCCTCCAAGGAGTTCTGAGAAGCATTTTATCTATAGAACAAACCTTTCAGATTGACAAGGTCACCCAGCAAGCGTCATGGCAAAGTGGGGGCTTGAAGTCAGGTTCCTAACATTCTATGTCTAACCTTAACAGTCACAATACCACACTGGATATTTCTCAGAAACCACAGGATTCTGAGCTAAGAACTCAAATCTCAATGCAGTCATGAAATCACAGGAAGAACTCAGGCAAGCTACCACCTCTAGGGGACAAAATGTCACACGTGCACACCATAAATACTCATTTGCTATCCTGTGTACCAACAAGCTTGTACACACCAGAGGGACCTGGAAAGATTGATGGAGGCAGTAAACAGGATTGTCACTGCAACACATGCCAATATGCCCTCCCTATTAGTAACATGGGACTACTTTACAGAGGTGATGTAAAGAGCTGAATATGAAACACAGAGTTCACTATAAAGAAGTTCTATTTCACTTTTTACAAAATCTACACATACACCCCCAAGCTGCTAACCAGTCTGAGGTGAGGAATCCTTGCCAATTCAAAGTGTCCCAGTCAATTCAAAGTGAAATATCATCAATGACTACACAATTACTGACCTGGACATTTCAAGTTCTGCATCTGCATAACGCACTAGTTTATCAAGTTCTGGTCGGAGAAAGGAATCCAGCAGGTTGAAAGAAAAAGCTATCTCTTCAGCTGAAGGAGCATGCCACTGGATGTTGAGATTTCGTAGGTCACCAGGCTTACCCCAGTCCTGCAAACACAAAACATAATAGTGTATTTTGCATTTAAGTGAAATGTCTCAGTGTTTCTCAATTAACTCAAGTTCTCACCCACAAGGATATTAGTGCTTATATTGGATGTTGGCTATTGGGTTGCATCACATAGTATTAGCAAGATGCATCCCACACAACAAAATTCATGCAAATTAACAAAAACCTGCTTGTGTTCACTGGAAAAGCAAACCTTGCAGCAAAGATTGGAAATTAAACTGGAAATATTTACAGTTCACTGATGACAAGAGTCCTAGTTAATTTTGGCGATCATTTGTTTTTAGATTATTTTTAGACAGATTTTTTTTACAATTAGCACCATTCTTTAAACCCAACCAAAGTGGCTAAGATCATAAAATGCATGAGAAAAATGTAAAATTCAAAATATATCATGGTGGCGGGACTGAGCCACAATTACACTACATCACTACCTTTCTAAGGCATCTGACCCGCTCCTTTTGGGAAAGAGTTTTAAAGCATAAAAGAAGGCACTCCTCTGGCCCAGCTCAGTCTCACAGATTTGGCACTTGAAGCAGAGCCTCTCCAGAAGCAGAGCCTCTCCAGAAGACTTTAATGAGCAGGTTGCAAGTTCGTATGGCAAGGTTTAATTGCTGTCACCAAGCCATTAAAGGTTTTAAAAGTCAAATACTAGCATCTCAAATTCACTGCAACCAACACAGCTTGGAACACCAACAGTGTACATCCTACTGTGTACATCCCATGACAGTTCAACAAACAATGATGTTACTCCAGGATTAGACCACGGGCTCATTTCTTCTCTCCATTGAGAGAAGTCAACAAGTGAACTGGAAATTCCTACAGTTGTGTGAACACAGAGCCTTCCTGATCCTGGAAGATGAAACCCTCTTTAAAAGAAGAGAGACGTCATCATGCTTTACAATACCCAAGGTTCTATGCACAGTCACTAGCATAAAATTTGCAGAATTGCAGTTTGCAGAATTGTGGTTTCGGTGGTGCAGAATCTGGTTTATCATAGTGCACTGAGAACACAGATGCAGTTGTTCAACTAAACCCATTTGAAACAGAGCCAACAAAGAAAACCTTGTTGCAATTTATTTTCAAAACAGAAAGGAGGTGTCTCAACTTAACAATTTGATTTCAAGGTAATTCCAAGCAGCATTAGCGCCCCCCCCCCCCCACCCTTCCTTTAAGCTACACTGGCCAACTGATTACTTTATTGCAGCCTGCATGTTAAACAAGACTGCTTTTCTGTTGAAACACCAAATTTCAAGTGAAAACGATGCAATCATTTTAAGTTGTTACAGTTTATGGTTTAATATCCTGCTCATGCTTTTCTTTTGGTCTCAAGCTGATCTCAGACCTCACACAGCAATAATAGGTCATGGGCAAGATTATGGATGTATGAAAGATTTCTCATCAACCAACCACATTTCAGAGCTCCATAGATCACTATCAGACAGTCACTATTTCAAATCAGTTCAGTGTTAAGTGAAACCATCTAGACTTAATTTTTAAAAACTCAGTCACACAGCAGTCCCAAATAAGACATGAAGTCACAAGGAAAGTATGGGATTGGGAAATTATACCTAAAGAACTATACCTGATTATGGGAATGGTTGCTTTCTGTTAATCTGCATGCCATCCACATGCCTCAAAATGATCAGCTGAGATTATGTGGACAAAAGGGTGAACCAGTCCCAGTTAAATGGGAGTCAGCCTTTGCACTGCACTCCTTAACAGTAGTTGTGCATAAAGCCAAAGTTATCTCACATTACAAAAAAAGTAAACTTGCATGTATACTACAATGTAGCCTATGAGGCATTTTTTTTACCACAGAGAGAAGGAATTTATGTGTGTTTGTATTCCTTACTCAGATTGTAGGATATACTACAGATATACTCCAAATACCACATGATTTTCTATCATATGAACAACCCTTAGCTATCAAGAAATTCACCGATTCATGTCACAATAAACTTTCTGTTACACTCTTCATTGTTTATATATTACACAAACTATAAGACAGAGAGCAGGCTAAAGACAGCATGAAAAGAACATAACATTTAAAAGAAATTCTGAAAAAGTATAGACAGTGCAAACATCTACACTCATAGCATCTTTCAATTACACTTTCCATAGCCATTGCAGTGGGGACATAGCTTCAAATAAAAGCAATTAGAATAATTATTTAGTACTTATAATTAAAAAAAAGTTTGTCTAATCCTAAATAAGTTAAAATCCTTGCCTTGATAGGAAAGTATTCAGAAAGAGGCTTGTCAAAACCACCTGGCACACTGCAGTATTCTGTGGGGTAGATAAGTGTAGTAGAACGAAGAAGATGATGCAGTAGGTTACAAGACAGAATGTAACCCTGCTTACAGGTTAAGTGGAGGGTTCGCTGAAGAATCTTCACAAGCTGCTCACTGTACGGCAGCAACTGCTTCCCATCCACACGGGTGATCTAATCAAAGAATGCAAACACCAGATATGTAAATGTACAACAATGCATCTTCTTCTATACATTAATAAACCAGGGTGCTGTGTGGTTTCCAGGCTGTGTGGCCGTGTTCTAGCAGCATTCTCTACTGACGTTTCGCCTGCATCTGTGGCTCTGAAGATGCCAGCCACAGATGCAGGCAAAACGTCAGGAGAGAATGCTGCGAGAACATGGCCATATAGCCCGCAAACCACACAGCACCCAAGTGATTCTGGCCATGAAAGCCTTCGACAATACATTAATAAACCATTACATTGAAGGAATGAGAGGTTTTAGAAGAGTCCGGATCTTCTCTCTTTACTCCAAGTACCACAGCACTTCTTCTGGGCTATCTCCAGATTTGGGTCTCTCATTAGGAACATCTCGGGGTTACAAATGTTTGCAAGTACATATACTTGGTTCCACATTTCATTGCATGGACCAATTAATAGGTGTTCCTCTCCCATGCAACTTGTCCTTTGTCAGAATTGGGGGTGCCAAGAACCACCACCACCCCTTGTGCTGTGGCTCTTGACTTCTAACTAGACCCTTACCCTCCCTTTAGCCATTTTTAGCCAAGTGAGGACCCCAATAGCTGCTATCTCTAGGAGGACTGGGGACTCTGCTCTGGGCCAATCAGCAATAGCGTAGGCAGGATATTTTTAGTCACAATCAATGGATCTGCCCACTTCTACATCACACGGCAGTTCAAAACCACAGTGGCATTTCACTTTCCCACCAACACTCATACTTCCCATAATACCTCTGACAGAAGCTGGAGGTTCCACAGGAGCTCCTTATCCAACTCTTCATCATGTAAGACATCATCATCTAGATTTAAAAAATTAGTCCCACTGTTATTACACTGAAACATCTACAAATAGTTGCATTTGCAAAAGTCTGAGAGATCCAAGCAATTAAACCAATCCCTGACAAACTTGATATGATGCTCTTGAATAGCTAGAACAGGGGTAGGGAACCTGCAGCTCTCCAGATGTTTAGGAACTACAATTCCCATCAGCCTCTGTCAGCATGGCCAATTGGCCATGCTGGTAGAAAACTTGATAGAGAGAGTATGAATTCCTAATTTATCTGGAGAGCCCTGCAATTCCTGAGCTTCGGCTACCCTTTACCTCCCGCATCTTGGCACGGAACTAAAGAATCACTGAAAAGACAAAAGGCACAACTTAAATGCTCTGGGATGTTTCCTCGAACAGTCAGGCCTGCTTCAGGCAATGGTTCCTGATGAGCAGCTTTGTGTTGTAACTTTTAAATTTTTGTATTAAACATTTTGTTTTATATGACACGAGCAAACAGCCACACTCCTCTGTCCCACTCAAGCTGGCCTATGGAGCCAGATTTTCTTCAGCTCATGCCAAGACAGACATAATGGGGGAGGGGAAAGAGGGTAGAGTGGGTATGAACCCACTGGACATATCACATTTGCAGGTGAAAATCCACAATTTTTCCACACATCCCTAAAAATGTTATGTGTGTGCAGGGGTAGGGAACCTGCGGCTCTCCAGATGTTCAGGAACTACAATTCCCATCAGCCCCTACCAGCATGGCCAATTGGCCATGCTGACAGAGGCTGATGGGAATTGTAGTTCCTGAACATCTGGAGAGCCGCAGGTTCCCTACCCCTGCGTGTGTGAATGTAAGAAACATGTGTGCATTCTCCAGGGAGCTGTGACTGACTGCAAATCCACATTAAGCCTATATTCAGTGGAAAACCTGTGACTGCCTCTACACAATGGGTGAAATTGCTTTCAGAGCTTATAACACATTTGTCACTATACTTATTACATAGATACATGCATCAAGGATCTAGAACTGGCAGCAGATTTCTGTGTCATGAGCACAGGGGGATTAAATGTACAGTGGAACCTCGGTTTTCATTGCCTTTGGTTTTCATTGGTTTTGGTTTTCGTCGTTTTCAGTGAAAAATTTGTCTCAGTTTTCATCGATTTGCCTCGGTTTTCATCGATTTGCGGTAAGGTGCAGGGGTTTGTGGAGAAAAATCACCCGGACAAAACTGTTGCAGGCCGTGTCTGCAACTTGTTTAATGACAATGTCTTTTCCCATTTCAGACAAATCTTAAAAGAGGCGTCAGAAACAGACCTCTTTGGACAGCTTTCTGGTGCGACATTGGTCCACTGGCTCTGAAGCTGGTCCTAGTGTTATTGTTTGTTACTGTTTTCAGCATTAAACACTATGTTATTAACCAAAAATGTGTTTTTGGTATGTTTTCTGGAACACCTAGAATGGATTAATTGGATTTACATTGATTCCTATGGAAAAGTTTGCCTCGGTTTTCAATGGTTTCGGTTTTCATTGATTCTTTTCGGACGGATTACCAACGAAAACCGAGGTTCCGCTGTATACTATGAACTTCTGAAGCAGCACTAAGAATGAAGCAAAATTAATATGCTCAAGGCAAGGCCAATTAACAACCTATAAAGGCATTTCTCGGCATCCACTGCAAGCCAAACAGTTCTTTATGCCTCCTACTGACTCAGCAAGGCTGAACTGAGCAGCAATTTCCTACCACCTGCTAGTTTTCAGGGCATGCAAGCATTTTCTGTCTGGAACTCTAGGAATTAATTCTAAATGCAGGAAACTATAGGAGATTGTAAAACCCAAAGTACGCTATATCTTCAGGGAGCCATTTGTTGTTGTTTTTTAAAAAAAACTTTAAAGTTTTCATTAGGCAACTCACACACCATCAAAAATGAGCTTGTTACAACACAAAGTGAGATCAGTGAAACTTACTGAGAGTAAGATGTGCTATAACGTTGCAGCAGTGGGGCACAAAGAGCTTCAAAGACTCCTCAGGACAGCACTAAAAAAGTCACAGAAAAATCAAATTCTTCATTAAGACATCTCTGCAAACAGAGAGGGAACAAAATCGTTGTTGATGTGTTTAAAGAGCATCTTACAGCAATGATTAGGAATGTGTTCAGTGGCCTGAATTCAAGAGGGTATTAAGTATTTGGGATTAGGATAAAGAAACCTGCAACCCAAAGGCCTATAAGAGGGCAGAGGAATTGGCAAGGCATTTCAGGGCTAACAAAATGGTGCAACTCATGGGTGTGCATCTCAACCAGAAAGGGGCAGAAGGAGAGAAAGAAAGCAGTCTCACTTTCACAGCTGCTCGGCACATGTCAGCTACCATCCGACCAGCCACTCTTGTCTCAAATATATTTGAAATGGCAAAATTAAAAACCTTCTCCAAGGCAACCTAAAAGAAAAGCAAGACAGAGAAAAAAAATAAGATGATTAATCAACTTTGCTTTATGGAGAAAAGTATATGCTCTGATATAATTTTATGTAGTCAAAAAACACAGCTAATCCAATCAGAATCTAGTTCAAGTTTAGTCTTGGTGACTAAACTTCATAGCAAATGTGCCACAAGTTGGGTCCAAAGGAGGAAATGGCACCACTCAAATCACAAAAATACATGTGCACACTGATATATATGGAGGAGGTTTTGCCACTCATCTATCAAACCATTAGTATAAGGTTCAGGAGGCAGACCTTCTAGTGCACTGGTTCCCATCTAGGCATGCCAAAATCTCCTGTTGTTCCATGGCATTATGGGTATTTGTGTTATGAACTGGTCACCCAAGTCCTTGAGAAGATCTACTAAAACGGCTGTTCTTAATCCATACCAGTGTACTCAATTTGAAATGTGTTCTTTTATTTTATTTCTGCTCCAGGGCAGAGAGGGATGGCATGAGGGCCACCATTCACCTTTCAGTGAATGTTCTTAACACAAGAAAAGGTTTTGTGTGTGTGTGTACGTCTACAAATGCTTCACAGTTATACCAGCTTGTTTCTTACAAAAATTAAACAAAATTAACATGACTAAAAAGGTTTGTATTCTGCCATTTTTGGTTACACTTACCTTAAATATCTCTTTTGAACACTGTGTGAGAATTGTGCTGAAAGTAGAAGACAAGCCTAATTCCACCAAACTCTCCAAATGAGTCATTTTTTCTGTTTCAGTCTCTTCTCTTGTTTGCTCCAGAGTGCTGCTGTCTATAAGCCCAAAACATCTAGGCAACAAAAATCAAGAAAACTGTCAGCAAATAATTTGATGGATCTATACACTGATGAGGTGTAATGTGATCTGCAACACAGGACACCTTGGGGAGGCTTTTAAATAACCACTCAAGTGTAGAAAGTAGAGAATGCCACCTCGATAAATGGGTATGTGTGAATCTTTACAAACTACTTTTTAAACCAAGCCACCAGTGGGATATTGTGGTGCACTACAGCAGAGAGACCAAGGTTAAATTCCTACTCACCAAGTGACTATGGACCAGTCGCACTCTCTAAGCCCAACCCACTTTGCGGGGTTGTTCCAAGGATAACATGAAACAGGAGAGACTACCCATACGGAGCAGCAGTGGCGTAGGAGGTTAAGAGCTCGTGTATCTAATCTGGAGGAACCGGGTTTGATTCCCAGCTCTGCCGCCTGAGCTGTGGAGGCTTATCTGGGGAATTCAGATTAGCCTGTACACTCCCACACACGCCAGCTGGGTGACCTTGGGCTAGTCACAGCTTCTCGGAGCTCTCTCAGCCCCACCTACCTCACAGGGTGTTTGTTGTGAGGGGGGAAGGGCAAGGATATTGTAAGCCCCTTTGAATCTCCTGCAGGAAAGAAAGGGGGGATATAAATCCAAACTCTTCTTAGAGGAAAAGCAGGATAAAAGTGTCACAGACAAATTACTCAAACACTGGTGTGTGTGTGTGTGTGTGTGTGTGTGTGTGTGTGTGTGTGTGTGTGTGTGTGTGTGTCTGTCTGTCTGTCTGTCTGTCTGTCTGTCTGTCTGTCTGTCTGTCTGTCTGTGGGAGTCTGTAGGCAGGCTAGTAAAGCCATTTGCAGCTTACTAATTTTAGTGGATTTATTTTCAAGGCTAATGCTGTTTGATTTATATTAGAAGGGACTGGGGAAAAAATCAACAAAGCGCAACAAATCAAGCTTACTGCAGCCTTCCAGTGAACAGCAGGAGAAAAATGAAGCTTTCCCTTGCTTACAGTTGCACAGAGGCATTCTGTTTTCTGGCTGCCTACTACAGAGAATATTCAGTCTACCAAACGGGTAAAAAGCAAGACAGAGGGAAGGCAGATAAGGAGAGTCAGCAAGGACTAAGATGCCAAATCTGGATACTGCCCGGCTCATCCCCTTGGCTCCACTAATCATCCTAAGCCAACTAAACGTCTCCTGCACTCTTTAGAGAGTACACCCATTCTTATCTGGCTCACTTATGCAATGACAGCTCTCTTTCCCTTTTCACTCCTCAGCTCAAAACAAACCTGGTCTGTGAAGCCTTTGGGCTTAACCTCACAAAAAGCGCTACAACACACAACTATATGAACATTTGGGTGAAACAAATATCAACAGGCTCGGCATGTGGCCAGAGTGAGAGAGACTATAAAAATGTTCAGGTGCTCACTCAGCCTGTGACAAACAGAATGTAGAGCATGAACACTTTTGAGAGAAAGGTTTTGGCAGACCTGCAGAATGGGAGACAAAGCTGAGGTATGTGGGGAAGCCAGTCGAGCACAGTTATCACCTGCTGAAAGTATACGATAGGCCTAATTCCAGCAAACCCTCCAAATGAGTCATCTTTTCTGTTTCAGTCTCTTCTCTTGTTTGCTCCAGCGTGCTGCTTTCTAGAAGCCCAAAACATCTAGACAACAAAAAGCCCACTGCCACTTGCCTGTCCATAAACTGCAGTACAAAATCTTCAAATTCAGCAGAAGCAGAACACAGTTCTCTCTCCACCTGCAATTTCAAAGCAAAGGGGAAAATATCGAATGCTTTTTTTTTCTGCCTCAGACATGTGATATGTCTCCAGAACTGCCACTAAAAAATTCACATCAGCAAATGTTATATTTGTTATTAGAATCATTACAAAACCTTCAAAAACATGTTTCCTCAGTCACTCATATTTCTTTCTATGCTAGCATTTGCACCGTTGCAAAATCAATTGTGAATTGATCTGCCCACCCACGACTATCTTCTCTGATAGACTGGTATCCCTCTGAGGACTCTGATCTTTCCCAGCCTTACCGCCTAGGCTAGAAGCTGGAATCTTCTGCAAGTAGCACCAAGTGTTCCATCACGGAACTATGACAATTTTTACTGTGAAATCTGCCTCCCCCCATTTTTATATTTGAACACATTTTGAAACACAGTTTGCATGAGAAGGCTTTGATTTTAAATTCCCTCTACCTAAACTGGCTAGAGTACACAATTGTTTCACCTCTTACCTCTGTGAGGTCATCTCTCTCTTGTAGTACAGATGAACAATCTACTAAAGGCACAAGAGTCGAAAATGTTGCGATAAACTGGAATGTGATCTAATGGGAAAAATAAAAAGGTTTCACTGTGTATTGGATGTACTGAAAGCTGAAAACTGAACATGTCCTCATAATGGAGTTAAATGGGCCCAAAGAAGTAGAAGAAACTGGTCTAGCTTTGTTAGCAAATTTCCAAAATTCCACATTCCAAATTTTCTTCACTATTAATGAGGTCAGTTGCACTGTGGAATTCGACCTCTCTTGCATCATTTACAATTATCATTGCATTGTGCTTAAGGTCCTTTTACCCCAACTGAAATGAATGGGGGGGGGGGGGAAGGATCCTACAGGCTGAAATTAACTCAACTGTTTCCTGTTTTTCTTATATATTTTCTTTGCTGCTGTTCTATTCCTGTTCTGCCAAAAGGAAGCAGAGTTTTCCTGGGGGGGGGGGGAGGGGGTATAGGGGGTGGAGTAGGAGTTGTTGATGCACAATTCAGCTTGCAAGACTTTTATTTTTATGACTCAGTACAGACTCTATTTGATGACCAAATTAATAAAAAAACTGACTGATCTGTGAGGTGGGTAACCCCCCCCCCCTCCAGCTGCTTGGCTGTCCAATCATCAGCCTGTCTGCACTGCAGCCATCTCTGCCTCCCTGGCTCACAGGGCAAGGCCTCCTGCTCCCCCTCCCCTGCCCACCTATTTGCAGAGCTGCTCCTACTGCCATTTACCCAGTGCACCTGGAAGTCAGCCGACGCATTGACAGGTCATGGTCTTGTTTGCCCACCCTCCTTCTTTCCATGCACCTTCAGCACCAGCAGCGGGGAGGCAGTGCCCACTCCTCCTCACCCTGCAGCCACTCTAGCCAGCTCACACAATGAAAAAGCCTGCTCCTTCTTGACAGTTCATCTGGATGATGCAGACAGCTGCTCATCCCTTTTGCAAAGTGGTGGCCAAGATCTCATGATGAAGCATAATGAGATGTTAGTGTTTCCCTTAAAATGTTACATGTTAAACTTTTTGTTTCTTTGTTGAATTTTTCTGCAAACTTAGGAGTGTCCTCCGAGGTCTGAGGAGAAATACTGTACCTGGGCCCACTTTCTGGGAACCAAGTTCAGAATTAGATATATGGTATTTGACATTTGGATATGAATGTTAAAACAAGATGTCTGAAGGGTTGAGGAGGCATTACTGAAAATAACACAGAAACAAGGAACAGTATAATGTCATGATCCAATGATCAGAAAAGGTGTCAGGCACAACATGTGTATGAGTTACAAAAACATTGCAGTACGAGTTCTGAGAAAGCAGGATGGATTTGTGTGGAGCAATACTTGGAATTGTGCACTCATGTGCAGATCAGTAACTAGCACACTTCCTCTTTGTAGCCTCCACAATTTTTCATTATTTTCAAACCACAAATTATTGATTGTTCCCTATCCTCCAAACCAAGTCCCTAAATCACAGTTAACCCTGGTTGAAGGTAAAGAACAAGATACAGTTTGTGACTGGGAGGAAGTAGCCATTATGGTTTTCTGTAAAAGGGAAGGGTTTAATTATTGAGCATATACACAAGGAGGAAGGGAGGGAACATAACAGCCTAAGAATCTTTATGCAACCTTGTCATATGTGACATTATAACCAAGTCTGAAAAAGTAAATTTTGTTACATTTGAGCTCTAGAAAAAGCTACTGAAGGATGTGAATTGCTAGTCTTTCAGTCTTAAAGCTGATTTTCATGCTTATGCTACAAATCAAGCCATTGACATATGCATATGTGTGCAACCCAGAACAAGATCTTAATGGAGGGGACAGTGACAACCAAAAGATGGGGAAGCAGAATGCAACAGCCAAGGAAAGAATTATGGGGAAAAAGATGAAAAATGAGAGGCCTCCTGATGGTGAAAATAAGAGCCATATTCTGAATAACTCACAGCAGATCATAACACATCAACAAAATACTCACCATACATTTGCTAAAGTCATTTGGATCCACACCAGGCAATGCTCTCATCAACAGAGGCAACATGTGCGTTGGACCTTCAGGAAATGACTTGCCCCCAGACACCAGGCTACGAGCTACTCCAATTACACAGCTTAAGGTGGCCGTGAGTTGATGAGGTTCTGTTAATGTCTCCAGTGCAGGGTATGTTCTACGGACAGGGTATTTTGGAGGAGAAAATTTTAAGAAAGGATTTTTAGCTGTTATGGTATATTTGCTGTAGACACTCGAATAAGCTATCTTGCACAGATATGAAGAACATTACTTTTGCAAACTCTTGAAGAATGGGATTAAATTTCAGTGCATTGCTGAAACTGTTCCTTGAACACAAAGCTTTTATGCATCAACTTTACCCCTGGTTGGTCCAGATACAAAATGATCAAAGCCTGTTCCTAACCCCTACAGCTGTTTCTGGTAGCATTCTCTAACCCCACTGATTTCTATGGGAGTACAAAAAAGCATCTCTATGGCCCAAAAGGTGTCCCTATGAAAGGAAATGGCCTACGTTGCTCCCCACCCAACTTGCTTGGTCTGCAATTGTGGAGTTGTACTGTTGGCCTGTGCCTCAGAACTGAACTCAAGCAGAGCTGAGCAGGAGGTGGAAGCCTGGGCTCCATTAGACCATTCTCTGACATTTGCACTCTGTTCCACATTCAGTGAAAGGGAAGAACATGAGGGGCTAGACAGCACACGAAAAGGTGGACATGTCTTCCCCTAATGCAAAACTTCATACCCAAATCAAGGGGCAGCAAAGCTATGCCAGGGGAAGGAGGCACCATCCCACTAACAATGATGCAAAATCTTTCTTCAAGTCCATTCAAGCAACACGTAAAAGCTTGGCCCATGCCAGACAACAAGCATAAGTGGGAGGCACATGAGAGAGGAAAGCAGACAAAACTCAAGGCTAGGATGACTGTGGAGGCACGCTGTAACAGTCTGACATCTTCATATCCAATTTTTCTGAACAATGAATGTATTAACATTACAGCAGCTCACCTGCAGAGGCTCAGTTTAGAGATGTATATATATTTTATGGTTAAGACTGTGTACAACTGCATGACATGTAAAGCAACAGAATGGAAAACGACTCCCAAACAAACATAGTCAATAGAATGCCACAGGACATTCAATATGAATAAACCAAAATCAGATTGCATTTTCTCCCTCTGGGACTTGTATTAAAATCAGGAATACAAATTGGGAAATATGCAACTAATCCTAGGACCTGATTTTATTTCTTTTTATGGTTTTGATACCTGCTTTTTACACAAAAAAGCTTTTAAAGTCTAATTGTTCAGGTATTATAAGCTGTCTCGTGGGGTTGATCTGGGTCGCAATGGCAGCCTACAGGTCTGAGCAATTAAAAATTGGACACACAGCAAAACTCTGAGTGTCAGTTACACTGGCCAAAAAAGAGTGGGTAATTGACACCATCCACCCAAAGAAAATCCAGTTTCCCTGGCCAAAGATGAGTTAGTCAGCTGCAGAAAGAACAGTTTAGGATCCTTTTTCTTCACCACCTGAAAGCTAAATGTTAATGCTGCTTTTTGCCAGGCTCCAGTAGTACTCACTTTTCAAGTACTGGTGGAATTACCAATTCAGGGCGCATTAGTGCAAGGTTCTGCAGAGCTTGGGCTGCCTCTAAGCTTCCAGTTTTGCTAAACATAGCCAGGAGGACAGGCTGAATAATACATTCTACAAAGTCTGTGATATCTTGGTCAGTAAGTTTATGGCTATCAGGCACAGGAGTAAGCCAAGTCATTTTCTTGTATCGTTCACGATGCAATCTTCTGACAACACTACTTGGTAGCCGCTGAAGTAGCTTCATGAGCTTGTTCTGCCATTGTACAGAAAAGGGCAACAGAGTCAGTTTCCATTAATACGCAGCAAAAAAAACCCCATCAAGATCTAGTCTGTCTTCTCTGAGTTCAGGCTACAATCCAGTGCACATTTACCTCGGAAGTAATCCCCACAGAACAACTGGGTCTTGTTTCTGAGCAGACATGTTTCAGGCCAGATTCTCAATATGTAAAAAAATATATTGACCTACGCCATTTGGCAAAGCATACAATCTGCTGCCTTAAAATAATATATTAACAACGGAGGTCCACAGCCTGGTTGGACATTTAACAGCTCCTCCATGCAATTCATATGATCATCCCTTAGGGAGACTATTAACGAAGGGAACTTAACATGTGACCTAGCTGACCACAGTTATAGCCATAGTAACTGAGAAACATTTAGAGAGTGGCGAATAAACTGTGAATATCTAGTATTCTTGGAGGCTCCAATTCACACAGATGCTCTCTGAAGAAGATCTTCAGTACTGTAACAGTCAAAGCATTTATAAAACTGGTGTGCCACAATACTGGTGCCATAAACTATGATCCGCTGAGGCTACTGTTTCTCAACACATCATGTGAAGGGGTCACTAAAATTCAGTGCCTGCTTCACCCAGTGTTTCTAAAGCTCAGGAGGCCTAGGCAATAAAGGGCAGGATGGGTGATGGAGAAGACAGAAGTGTGCACCCCTTTCCCTAAACATTAATTACAAATGGCCACTTATTTTTACTCCACACTCACTCACACCCACCCCCTCCAAATTAAAACTCCACAGCTAGCAATTTTCTAAAGCCAGAAGCCTATTTATCTTTGTCTCAATTTTCTAGCAACGACTTCAAAATTCTAGCAACAACTTCTGAATTCCCAGGATCTTGGATTTCATGTCAGTCTCTGCCCCTTAACAATGGATAATAAGAACAGAACTTAATCAATCAATAGCTTTCTAGCTTCTTTTTTAATTTCCCTCAGGATTTGATGTCTACAGAACATGCAAAGGAATGTGCTATAACTGCTGTTTAGTTCAAATATTTAGTGTGAATATTGTTTTACAAAAAATGAACAGCTGCAGAAAATAAAAAATATTATTAAGATTTTAGTCCAATAAAAGCATTTATAATCTTGACATAGAGGAAGCATATATATCCTTACCAACCAGCGACCATTATTTGAAGGGTGGTAAAAAGAGGCAATGCTTTTGAATAACCCAGACAAGTGTGTCTGTACCAGCTTACTTGGTCCACCCTGTCCATAAAAAAAAGATGAAAGTTGCGTTATTTGACTTGACCTCCAAGAAACCTTCACAAAGCTAAACTGCAATTTTAACTGTCTTAACTGGTCTGTGATAACCTTGGTCAGTAGGTTTTTTTCAGTGAATTTGGCTTCCTGTTTTACCAATTTCCTAATTGTTCCTGAAAACAGAATAGTATCAAACAATTAGCAAATTAGTGAAACAGGAAGCCAAATTCACTGAAAAAAACCTACTGACCAAGGTATCACAGACCAGTTAAGACTGTTAAAATTGCACTGAAAAATATTTTTTTAATAGAAGTACTTGCCCAAACTTACTATGATCCATGTATGAGAACAACGTATGAGAACAACGTATGAAGAAGGCTGTCCCTTTCAGCTATCAAAACTGTGACCCTAAAGAGTTTATATTTATGTCAACTGCATTAGTTCCATCTCCAGAAATGTTAGGCGGGATTCTCTGGGCATCTATCTCACGCAAGTCTGTGACAGAGGTTTCTATTCATTCATGCCTACAAACAAACAGCTGTTCAACTTAAAATACAGCAAACAAATTTAATGCACCTCCTGAAATGTGACGCTCTTACTGCTAGGTAGGGCTGACTTCATTATAGAGACTGATCACCCTGAATGAGATAACCTGGGGAACAAAACAGCCACCTATGAATATTCATTTATTTATTCTACAGGCAAGTCAAAATATACATTGACCTGGATAGCTCAGGCTAGCCTGATCTTATCAGATTTCAAAAGCTAAGCAGGGCAAATGTTTCAATGAGAAATCTCCAAGGATCATGACAGAGGCAGGCAATGAGAAAGCACCTCTAAACTCTCTTGCATTGAAACCCACCAGGGTCACCAGCTCATTAAGGAAACTGCCATTGGGTCCGGGATCCCTGAGAGCATTTCAGACACCAAGTGGACCCATAAGTCTCCGAAGGCGAGAATATGTAAGACCATCACCTAAGCAGGAAGAGGCAGCACTGTCCACCCAGGTCTTCAGGGAAAAGTGGTCAAACTACAGCATCTCCTCAGAGGAGAATAAGTTCCACATTTATAACCTTGTCAAAGATCAAATCCAGTGTGTGTCCTGCTTGGTGTGTGGGGTCCACAATAATCAAGGAGAGTCCCAGTGCTGCCATGGAAGACACCAGGTCAGATACTTGAATAGATGAGGCTGAATCTATGTGGATGTTGAAATCCCCCAAGACAATAAGCCTGGGAAGCTTCAAGGTCCACTTCGAAACGACCTCCAGCAGTTTTGGCAGGGCCTCTGCTGGCATGCTTGGCAGCCAGCACATCAGCGGAATCCCCAGCACCTCCACGGCATCCCACACCAAGCCCACACAATCAATACTGGAGATCGCTGGAATGGGGACTGACCTGAAGGAGACACATATCTACACAAAAGGTTACATTTCTGTAGGGACCCAGGGGCAGTGTATAATGAATTTCAAGGTCTGGATAACAGGGTGAGTGTACACTGAAAAGAAAAAGGATCATACCATCATAGCTGTGATCCACATGACCGCATGCCCTATATCATAAGCATTTGTTAAGAATCTTGGAACCAACACCTGGTTGCTTCCTACTGGAAGATTCAAACTTCGCAGCACTCTAGTAAATATCTGTAGGGGGGGGGGGGGGGAAATAATATTTAATTAAATTACCAAAACACGAATGATATTCCAGTTACAACGCATCCAGAGTCTCAAAGTGCGACAACTAAATAGTGCGATCCTCAAAACACATTACCAGTAACAGCCCGGAAACCACACAACACCCAAGGAACAGCTTTGTTAGGACATCAGGGTTTTTGTCAGGATTTCAGTAATAAACTTCAGTAATAATCATCTTGATGTTTGATCATGCTGGCAGGGGATGATGGAAACTGTAGTCTATAACATCTGGAGGGCCGCAAGTTTGACACCTATGTCTAACTGCTTGACTTATACATGCTTGCCACAATGAATTTTCTCACTGCTAGATCTATATCCCCCACTACCCTTGAAAAGCACCAAAGAACACTATTAAATAAAAAGTACCCGGCCAGCAGAAATGACCCTTTCAAGTCAATCAAGTGTTGCTGAACAAAAACCGTGTCTCCAGGAGCAGCAGTTATCAAGCTCATGTTCCAGCTCCCGGCATTATCAGGGGCCCTGAGAAGCTTGCCAGTACAAGAGAAAAGCTTTAAAACCATGGAAGAAGATTTGAATGCCTCAAGATTAAAATTCACATAAATTACTGGGCACAAAGGGGTTTAAATTTATACTAAGTTCCAGTCTGAAGGAGAAATTTTATAAAATGATGTATTGTTGGTACATGTTCCTGGAAAAATTGGCAAACATGTATAAAAATGTTTTGAATGCGTGCTGGAAAACTGATCATCATGAAGGGATTTTTTTTATCATTTAAGGTAGACTTCTATAAAGTTAAAAACTTTTGGGCACAAATACATTCAACAGTTCAAAAGATCTTAAAGACTAATAAACAAAAGAAACCGGGGTGGGGGGGGTGGGTTTGGGTCGGGTCAGACAACTTTGGAAAAAAGGAAACTTAGTTTTTTTCCCCTATGACAGCGGCAACAGTGGCAGCAAGGTTATTATGCATGCAAAAATGGAAAACTTCATCCATATCTACAATAGGAGAATGGCTTGTGAAGTTGTTGGAGTTGGAAGAGATGGCTAAACTTACTTTTGATTAAAGAACTTATCTAAATTTCTAGACAACTGGAAACCCTTGACAGACTTTTTGCATAAAACAGGGTGGGAAATGATATTTGTGGGTATAAAGAACAGAAGATTAAGAAACAAGAGAGAAAAGTTTGAAATTTATCAGTAATGATCATCAGTAATGATAATTAAGAATTAATTTTACAAAGGTCGTTAGCAAGGTAGTAGCAATTTATTCAGTGTGTTAATCAGTACAGACAACATTTTAATTAAATATATTTTCTGTGTTTTTCTCTCTTCGTTTCTGTTTATAAACTTTTAAGTTTTAACAACGAAAAATCTAAAAAAGAAACTGCTGGGGACAAAGTGTGAAAACAAAATAAGCTGACAATAATTAAAAGATTATTTATTGAGATGTAAACCTTTACAGTGGAACGGGAGCAGAAGTAGCCACATTAATTGCTTCACAGAGTTTTACTTGCCACAACTGACAACAGGAGCACCCACAAAAAGTGTGACAAATTGGTTCAGAATTTAAGGTGACTCCAGAGTATGTGATGTTTTAGTTATATTTTAGAGAAAAAGCTAGAGGAACATATAAAATAAGAAAAGGTTCAAAATAAAAAGCCATGCAACAGAATTGAAAGGCAGAATTTCCACAACCAGCAAGAGACTTCTTCATACACGGCTTTATCATTCTAGATAAAAATACATTTTTTTCTTTAAAACAAGGATAGGTTTTATTGACTAGTGCCCGTGAGAACCATTCCAGATACCAGAATATGATAATTAGCAAAGGGATGTGCACCTCCACAAGGCGACTAGTGAATCCTCTGATTCTTTTGGATACAAGACACAGCAATTCGCTTGAGTGTCTAGCACATCTGATTAGCCAGCAACTCTCTTTCTCCATAAACGGGGAATAACAAAGCTTTTGACTGAGATTCTCCTGTAACCTTCATCACTCCTACAATTATTAGACATTTACATTAAGTTCCTGTCTTAAAGAGAATTTCTATGTATCGCTGGTACCTGTTGCTAGAAAAACTGGTAGATGTGTGAAAACATTTTGAATGTGTGTTGGAAATGTGAACACCATGAATGGACTATTTATCATTTATGGTGGACTTGTAGTAAAGCCAAACAAAATTTGGATACAAATACATTTAACAATTCAGAAGATCTTAAAGTCTAATATACAAATGAAACCCAAAGCTCTTCTTCTGGGTCTTAAGAACAAATAGGTTGAAAAAAATATGGGACATTGTTCATGCAATCAGCAATGAGATTACCATTTGTGCAAAAATGGAAAACTGCATCTATACCTACAATAGAAGAATGGTTTGTGAAACTACTGGAATTGGCAAAAAATGGCCAAACTTACTTCTTAGATTAGAGAAAAGAACTTTTCTAAATTCACTGACAACTGGAAACCCCTGATAGACTTTTTGCATAAAACAAAAAAAAATGAACTGATGGTATGTAGTTTTGAGTATTAGAACAAGTAAATTGGTATAAAAGAGAAAGGCATGAACCTTATTAGAAATGCTAAAAATTAACTTTATAACTGTAATTAGAGAGCAAGTAGTAAATTTTTAATCAGGTTTATATTTAGTATAGAAAAATTGGGAGTCCTTTTAAAAACTTTTTTTGTGTTTTATGTGTTTTTGTGTTTAATGTTTTATTAATTTTATGGGTTTTTTGGTTTTCAGTCTTTTATGTCCTTTAAGTCTTAAAAATATAAAAATATAAAAATATGTCACAATTAATAGACATTACCTTTGGAACATAGGGATCCCAGTCAATGTAGCCTATATTATCAGTGGCCAAGCGTGCAAAAAGGTTGACTAGATGCTAGAAAGAGAGTAAAAGAACACAGTTCATGACCTAGCACATATTCTTATTGAAAATTCTCTTTTTAGCACTGCCCATGATACAGTATTACAGGCAAACATAGCTGGTCTTAAACCCAAGAATGAAACTGGTTTGAAAGCCTGGTTTAAAGCTAAAACACTTGCCCACTATTAACCTTGCAGCAAACATTCTATTATATAAAAGGCTGGCTATGGTGGCAACGACTCACTTCCAGCCAACTGCCACACACGACTCATTTCCAGCCAATCCCCCCACACACATGGCAGGGCATACACAGAATGAGTAAAACAAAACCCAAACAAAACAGCGGAATGTGGCAGTGACTTACTCTCTCACTCACTTGCCCGTCTCCCCAACTGCTGAATAATTACAGTCACTGTACCATCTGCAGCCACCTGAGGAGGAGCAGGTACAGGAGGGTCAAGACAGCTGGTAGCTGCAACTGTGCCGTTAACTGTTGTGTGGTGATACAGGCATTCAGGAAGAGGAGAAGGCATCCAGGAACAGGAGGAGAAAGATGAGGGAGATGGCATGGGGCTGAGGAGGAAGGAAAGGCAGGAGGGGGTTGTCCCCTTGGTGGCTGCCATTAACACTTGTGTGCTGATGCAGGCTTCTGGGAATAAGAGGAGGAGGACAAGGAGGGACCTGGTGACACAGGGTGAAGGGGGGAGGAAGGGCAGGATAGGGTGGCTCCCTTGGTGGGCTCTCTTAACTCACCAACAGTTTTCTAGAGCCAGTTATATTTGTTTGTATAATAGGCTTTACTGCTAGTAATACTATACCACAACTAAAATTCAAAATGTAAAGGACAGGGGATTGGAAGAATAAGGGAGAAAAGGGAAACATACAAGATACTGGAATCCTCCCTATCTTTGATCCACAGCAACATGACTGAGAAATTAGGCCTTCAGAAGATCAGAGTATGACTGAGGACCCACTGTGATATTTTCCAGAGAGATCTGGATGTATATCCAAAACCAAGAGCCATATAATTATTTTTTAAGTTAAACCAACCCCCCCCCCCCAGCGACAAAGAGGTTTGTCTTAAAAAAGCATGTGCACGGCTTTTGTTTGTGAATTTTATTATGGGTCAGTGAGGACACTAACATCTTTTCTCTGACTATTTATGTTTCAACAATTATGGCTAATATAAAACCAGGGCCTTCTCTTAGATCTCTATGATTCCCTGCATATTAAATATACCAGATGTATCCTGATGCACTGGTGTGGTTTGAAGAATCAGAAAATAAAGCAGTTACAAAGCCTAAACATCAGCTCCCAGTTTGGAAAATACCAGCTTTCCCGAAAGACTATCAAGGAATATTGGATGAGAACACAATTAAAAATGACAAACGAAACAAAGTCCAACAAAGAAAATGCTAGCTTGTTCATTCAGCTGGTGACAGTTTGACAGTCCTTAATTTAACACATTTTCTTAAAACCACAACTTCTAGTTGGGTTATAAAGTCAGGCACACCTACTTTATGTTGACAGGGGTGGGGAGAAGTAGAAAGAAAGAAAAAAGAAATGGAGATACTTACCCCTTCCCACTGTGGAAGATTCTGAACATAAACCCAAAGGTTCACAAACTCATCAAACCAGAGTCTGCAAGACAATTAAATGAGGCTAGCACACTTATCGCTGCTCACTACAGAAATCATGATTCCCACTCCAACAATACCTATGCAACATTTATATAACACTATAGAGTCTCCAAATACTGCTTGGCACATATATAGTACCTCACAGTAAAACAGAAATCAAGTGGCACTTTTACAACTAACTAACTGAGTTTATTTTTAATCAAGTTCCCTTTCTTTATATTACTTCATTAAACTTTACAACAATGCTGTATGTTAGATCAGTTTTATCATTCCTACTGCAAACAGGATGCTAAGAAAGAACAGCAGGCATAATACTCTCATTCTGCAGTTGCTCCATTGGTTGCCCATCAGTTACCAGGCTTTATTTAAGATACTAGCTGTCCTAAGACACAATGCCCTAAGAAATGGAACATGAGTCAACGACTCACTTCCCACTAACTGGCGTCCAGGACTGACTTCCAGCAGTGGAAGTGAGTCCTGCCCGTCAATGGGTTGGAAGCTGGGGAAGCGGGAAAGCGGGAGCTTGCAGTCCGCTGCCCCACCAGCCCCGGCACTAACCTCACCATTCCCCTGCCCTTCCTCCCGTCATTCCAAAGACCAAGACCCATTGGTGCCACCACTGCCCTCTCCATTCCGCTGCCTGCCCTCTCTCAACCCCCAAAGAGCAAGTCCACTGCAGGGGAAAATGCTTGCATTGCATTTTCCCCTGTAATGAGCTTTACCTTCACATACTTGCACCCTCATATTTGCAACACTGCCTCAGGCATCCCCATGACAGCTTCATTCATCTAAGTAAGGTCTTCAGAAAGTGCTAACCTGCCAATGGGCCAAATTAAGAACTACCCATACATGTGCCTTCTCTGTTGTAGCCTCCAGTGGCATACTGCCCATGGGGACATGGGATAACCCATGTCCCCGGGTGCATACCTTTTGGTCACTTGGGGGGTGCCAGCCAGGTCTCCGCGCCCTGCAGAGCAGCGATCTGGTAGCTACCTCTGTGTCGAGGCACCCAAGGCCAGGTCCAGCTTTGTGGCCAGGAGGCCTCTCCCCCACTGGGGGATCGCACAAGATCAGGTCCTCTTCAAGCTTGCTGGCCCACCAAGAGCCTGGCAAGAGCTTCCCTGCCCTATGGTCTGGGGAGCTTGAAGAGGGGCGAGGTGGGAAAACTTTCGCTGGGCTCTCCATGGCCCGGCTTGAGTTGGGACGCGGTGCGTTTTCTCTGGGCCTTTTGCAGCCTGGCGAGCTTGAAGGGGGGTGGGGTGAGGGCAGCTCCCACCAAGCTCAGTGAGAGCTTCCCCACCTCCGCTCACCCCAAAGCTCGCTGGGCCATGGTGCAGGGAAGCTCTTGCCAGGCTCTCGGTGGCCCAGCGAGCTTCAGGGTGAGCAGAGATGGGGAAGCTCTCGTTGAGCCTAGTGAGAGCTGCCCCCACCAGAGGCTGTACCTGCTCGTGGCAACTGAGGGGGGGGGGCAGCCTGGCAGCAGCCAGTGCTGGGCCAGGAGTGCCTGGCAGACTCCTGGCCTGGCCTGGCCTGGCCTGGCCTGGCCGCTACCTCCCCCCCCCCCCCAATCTCTATCAGAGGCCATGCCTGGTAGACTTCCAGCCTGTGCTGCTGTTGCCACTCATCATTATCTCAGTATTTAGAAGTGGCAGAATCAGTAAGAGCTGGTCTGGGAAGTCTGAAGGTAGCTATACTGTGCTTTGTGAGGCATTTGCCACTCGACTGCTAAACAATAAAAATAGTGTAAGCTCAAGATGCAACCCAAAAAGCTAAAAAAAAGGAGGCTATTATGGGGAGACAGCCCAGGCAAAACAGTTCCAAGAGGTTTCACATATCCTATGCAGTAAGGTTGTGAGCTAAGGTAAGAGCTCCAAGTTACTCTTAATGAAGCTAAGATATGAAGCCATGACAAGATCTTTATAAGCTAATTCAGCACAGGCTTTTCTGGTTGCCTGAAACTAGTAAGAATTGCCTCCAAACACCCAGAAGTTGGTTCTCTTTCCCACAGCAGTACATTCAGGGTAGTCAAAATATCTATTGTGAACCTAATGGCTGATTGAAGACCTGAACAAGAATGGCGAGACACTAGTATGACAGAGACTTTTATCCAATACAATCTCTGGAATGCACTATTTATTTAGAACCAAACGCAACAGAGTGCAAAGGAGCTTGCTTGGAATCTTAGAAACTGTACAACAGTCATGAAAGCTCATCATAAATGCAGTTGTTTGGATCCAGCCTACTTTTTCAATTCAGTTTCACCAAATTTGCCACCTTATTAAGAAGAAGAGTCTAGAATACCCCACTTTCCTCAGCTATAAGGAATCTCAAAGCATCTTGCAAATTCCTTTCCCTCCCTCCCTTCCCTTGCATGCCACCCTCACTCCCTCCCCTCCCTCACTCCCTTTCCTTTGCATGGCACCCCTCCCCCTCCACTAGGGCAGGTGGGCCATGTCCAGATGCCAGGCCCCCTCCTCTTTCCTCCCCTCCCTTGCATGCCACAACAGACACCTTATGAGGTAGGTGGGACTGAGAGTTCTAAGAGGACTGTGACTAGCCCAAGGTCCCCTAGAAGGCTTCATGTGTAGGAGTGGGAAATCAAACCCGATTCTCCAGATTAGAATCTACCTGCTCTTAGCTACGACGCCACACTGGCTCTATAGCACTACATTCCGCTTAACACATGGCTTTTCTTCATGCAAGTCCTATAATACCCCAAGATAGTCTTTTAGGTTGTCACAAAAATCTCTCACAGCATACTGAGCAAATCCCCAAGGACACAAAACCAGTAAAGAACATTAAATAATGAAGCACATTTCAATAAAACAAATTTAATCCACATCCACCAGAATCTCAGAAAGAACAGTGTAGAATGTTCGATGTGCTAGGATATGCCTTATCAACATTTGCCATCATAAGGATGAAGGCAACCATTTATAAAGTTATATTTATTTATCTTATCAGGAATTCCAGGATGGGCACACAGTCCAGAGGGGAGGTGTTCAGTGGAAAGGCACTGAATAAATGTAGCTTAATATGGCCTTGAAGTGATGATAAACCTGCAAAAGAAACAGCACTACCATACGAAGCAATTTAATGAGGACATTCAAGGACAACCTGACAAAGTTTTGAGATAAATATGCAGCTGTCTCAGTTAATTAAGACACCAAGTATGAAAGGCTAGCTTTCAAAATGTTCAAAATTACGCTTGCCATATAGCTCAGGCAACTTTAACTCTGCTCAGTACCTACGTCGAAACCATCTCTACCCACATGATTTGATTTCCTTCTCTCTTTTCCCTTTTAAAAGAGCGGTTTTACTAATAAAGATTTTGGTTCTTGCCCAAAGACAAAACCCTTCCCAATGTTCTGCGTCACTTTTGAGTCTCAATGGAAAGAGGTATTTGCCACTTCCCACAAAGCTGCTCTCCCTCTTCTATGTGCAATCTTGGGTTTCTGTGTATTTAGTTATTTATATTCTCTCCAGTGTGGACCCAAATATATATTAAACATATTGTGAACTCTGCAAGAAAAGGACAATTAAAATACACTCATTTCTAATTCTAATTTCACAGCTTACATGGACTGGCAATAAAGTACAAAGCATATAATTCTAGCATTCTTTTTTCATCAAAAAAACTGAAAACACTACAAAATGCTACACATTATTTAGGGTTTTTTTTGAAGTATGAAATTAACATTATAATGCTGACAAGAAACATGTAAAATTAATGGAACCGAAGTTGAAAGTCAAACAGTAACACATCTAGCCCATTCATATATATAAGCAGCATTAACAAGAACCTCACTAATCAAACTACTGCTAGCTCCAACTTTCTGAACAAGGCATCTTCAATGGTCCCCTTCAATCTGGACGCAAAACAAAATGAGAGTTGCATCAAACCAACCTTCTTGGGCAAAGCAAGAATGGTGATACTGCTGGGGCAATGGCCTTCATGCTGATCTTGGTGCTAAGATAATTCTCTCCCTCCCTGAGTGTCAGATACCAAAGCCTGAATCAGATGCGAAGATACTGAGATGCTCAGTTTGTTTCTCAAATAATTCTGCCTCAGTATCACACCTTGATGCACTAACTCTGATAAAACTTCAGTTATCAAAATTACTGGTTTCAGCAAAGGAAGAAAAATCACTGTGTGATCCAATTGCGCCCGGGGAGGGGAGGGTGGGATGAAACTTCATTGGAAGCAAAAGAGCACAGACGCCAGCAGAGGGGCCCTACAGCAGCGGGGTCCACCATGACAGCCTCCACTGGCTCCCAAAGAACTTTCAACCCAAGAACACCCCTCTTGAGCAGTGCAGACACCACCAAAAAAGTTATCCTATTAATTTTATGTTGGACAATTTGGAGAAATAGTCTAATTCAGGGGTCTGCAACCTGTGGCTCTCCAGATGTTCATGGACTACAATTCCCATCACCCCCTGCCACCATGGCCAATTGGCCAATGTAGCAGGGACTGATGGGGATTGTAGTCCATGAACATCTGGAGAGCCACAGGTTGCAGACCCCTGGCTCTAATTCAAGGATTCAGAATCCTTTTACAAACCAGGCACATCTCAACACATGCATTATACTACCTCTCAGTGAACAAATAACAGTTTCTCATACAAAAGATCATTCCATGAAAAAAAATTAAATCACAACAGCAACATACTTGAAGCCTTTATGGTGAAGTTCTGGAGGCAGAGTGGTAGGAAGAAATAATTCAAAGTATGTGATGGCCTTCTGCATGGTAACATCAAAGGGACACATTAATGGCCGCCACTCATCTAGCATCTCAGCTGTTGCATTTTCTGGAAAATACCTAGAGGGAACATGGACATGCTAACCTATATACCCCAATAGCACTTTAACAAATAAACACAATACCAAAAGAAGTGGTGATTCACTTCCATTCTTTTTTTAAAAAAAAAAGACATAGGTAGAACTATATAAGTTATAGTTAATAACTGACGCTAAACCAGTCAATTAAATGGCACCTTCCTGTACAAATGTAGAACACTGTGAAAAAAAGGTTTGTCCCAGCTACGGCCTTACGTATGATCTGGCCGGTTACTGCTGAATAGCAAACACTATTTGAACAGCAGGTATCTGTTAATGGGGTGACGGGGGAGATTTGGGGTTTGCGACTTTATTTTGGTTTGAACTGAAAATATTTTAGGAAAGGCATGATAAACTGTTTAACAGATAAATACTAAATTGATCTGAAGGTAATTTTGACACTTATGAAATCAGAAAAATCAAAAGGGAAGATAAGATAACTCTATGCTGCAAATACTGAATATCAGAGGATGACAATTTGCAGTTAATGTAGAAGAAGAGTTTGGATTTGTATACCCCCTTTCTCTCCTGTAAGGAGACTCAAAGGGGCTTACAATCTCCTATCCCTTCCCCCCCCCCTCCCACACACACACACAACAAACACCCTGTGAGGTGGGTGGGGCCGAGAGAGCTTGGAAGAACTGTGACTAGCCCAAGGTCACCCAGCTGGCATGTGTTGAAGTGCACAGGCTAATCTAGTTTCCCAGATAAGCCTCCACAGCTCAAGTGGCAGAGGTGAGAATCAAACCCGGTTCTCCAGATTAGAGTGCACCTGCTCTTAACTGCTACTCCACTGCTGATCTCCGATTCTTAACGTAATCTACCTTATGGAGATAGGCCAAGTTTACACAATGCTCAGACTATCTTTTACTTGGTAGTTCTCAACTAGAGGGACAGAGCAAACAGATTCTCTCTGTGGACCAGCCTGTGAGCTGCAAAGAGAAAAACATGCTCACTGCCTTTCACTTTGTTTTTTCCAGTGTCTACTGAGGGCAGTCTTGCAAACCATCCACAAAGCTGGTCTAGCCTCTAGGGATGTATGGCTCAAAATCTTGCCCAGTTCAATCAACATCATCTGAGAAAAAATGCCATTTACAGTTAACATAATACAGACCCACTAATTTAACTAGGGTAGAACTTGCCTAAGGAGAATAGACTTAAGATGCATGTAGTGCAAGTTCTGCAGTCATACACATGTTCTTGCTATCTGTGTAGTTTATTTCAGAATCTGGACTACTGAATTATAGAACAATGGAGCCTAAAGGACAGAGATGTAACCAAGCCCAGTGTGAAGAAAGTGTATATATTCCTTTAAATTTACTTAGAGATCATTTATCTTGGGTCTTTTATGAGACAACCACTTGGTTTTGCTAGGTCGTTTACAATGCAGCCATTTGACCTCACTAAAATCGTAAACTGTATTTGTGTTTAGTTTAGGTGGTGCTATTTTTTAGATAATGGAACTGTCTTTTACAAGGCTACATTCTAGATTGGCCAGATAGGGCTTAATTTCCAAGAATGCTCAAGTGGGGGTCATCTTCCTCATCATCTAGAAGGTCCTACTCTATTCAGCACCCAATTGGTTAATTACGGATCAAATGGTCTAGATGAGCCAATTCTATAAAGCCCCTGACACCATTTTAAATAGAGATATTTATAAAGGATTCTTCTTAAGATTTCCTCGTTGTTGTTCTTGTCTTTATTCTTACTATTTTTTCTGCCTTATGCTGAATAGCCTTGTATTGTTTTTTATACTTTTTATACTTAGAACTGGTTAGAGCTGAAAGAGAACTGATTTTATTATTTCTTTTCCTTTCCTTTTAATAACATTTTGAAATCTCAGCTGTCTGAGAGTATCTAGATAAAGAGCCCTGGTTTCGGTACGTTACTTGTAAGGTATCTGGCCTTGAACAACTTTTCACATCCAGTCACTACTGATGTACAAGATGGGGACAACTTTCAAGGAAGAGCTATTAAAAATATGCTCACCATAGCCAACTTATTTGCTTACAAATCATTTACATGTATAAACTTCAATAATAAGTAATTACATATTATACTCTTAAAGACACATTTCCTCCTTCACCTGCTTTGAGATTTTTTTTATACATAGCTGAAAATCGCTTAAGCACACAGGACTCCATTTGCTAGTTCTAGAAGGCAGAGACCCTTGGGCACACAACACTCTTTCGCCTTCCATAACTGGGCAAATGGGAAAACCCCATGCGCAAGGGTCGGGCTGCCATGTCAAACTACAGAACAAGAACTTGACAAGAAAACAATATCCCTCCATTGCAGTATGGTTCCCCCATAGCAGTGAGTCACAAGACCCAGTGCTTCAGAAATATTAATAAATACTTACGGCCGACAGTTTTTCACAAGGGTTTTTAAAACACTTTCTACAGAGCTGAAAGAAAAAAAAGGGGAAGGGAGAGGAGTTAGAAATAAAATTACATCACCATACTTTCACTGCTGCATATCAAGACAACTGCGTAACTGTGCAAAAGCTAAGTGATATTGATGCAATTAGGCAGCATCCGCGTACATGCGACAGTTAATTTTTCTTTGTCACACAATCCTCAATATGATGAAAACCAAGTTGCTGGATTCCAGAGGTTGCACTTTACTCTTCCCTCAAACAGCCATTGGGTCGCATAAGGGAGTAAGCACTAGCACGCCCTTCTTTCATTCTGCCGTGCACTACGCAACCAAGCCCATTATCACTATAACCAGATTAAAAAAAAAAACTAAGTTAAAAAAATCACACAAAAGCTCTGACATGAATTAAATGCATCTCATATGCAAACTTATTTTTAGATTTTTTCCCCTGTTAATACAAACATGAATTGTTTCCCTTTAGAGATATTCTATAGCAAACAAGAAGAACCGTCTTTTCTCTATGTCACCTTTTCCAACACTCTTTATTCACTCATTTCTCTTGTCTGTTATTAGGAACATACCCATTTCATTGATATCTGCAGTTAATCGTTATTTAAAAAGTACAATGTATTATCAAAGGTTGGAATCAACAGGCTGTTGTGGATTTTCTGAATGTGTGGCCACGATCTGGTGGTTTTAGTACCCGCACCTATGGCTGGCATCTTCAGAGGCATGTTACAGTAAGATGTGTTTCTCTCTGTGGCACAGTATTGTGGGTAAAACATTAGGAACAAAAACCATTAAACCATGGCCACACAGCTTGGAAAACCCACAACAGCCAAAAATGTAAACTCTCTCAGTTTAAAGGGAAGACCTACAGCACTTATAAATTCATTCATGATCCTGCAAAAATAGAAGACTATATTGAACATGCCAGATGCTCTCTGCCCACTTACAACTTAAAACTCCATGCAACTACCTTTGCCTTTTGCACTTTCAGCCGGCGATTTTGGAACTAATGCAGAATTAGCTGCTAAGTATGTGCTGTAAAGTTCCCAGATGGAATGTTACTCTGGACATACATTTATTCAGGTGGCCCCAGAACAAGCTATCTTCTAGCCTCAATGCACCCCCAACTATACTGGTGTACCTTATAGGTTACCAAAGCACAATTAAAATGCCATATTTGGAGGAGGGGAGCAGCTCCTGCAATGTTTTTTAAAGGAGCACTGTGCGGACATGAGGATGGAGAAGCCATTTTCTGTACCAGCACAGCTGACTCTTACAGCTGGGTGACAGTAGCATGAGAAGTAATCATATCATCTTGCTCGTTCAGTTGGTTTTCTTTACAAATGGTGACAAAGTGACATGCCACCACACCGCCATCATCTTTCACACTACCAAACACAGTTTGATGTGAAGTTTTTTGAACACCTGCAATATACTAAGCCCCTAGGGGAAGGGCGGGGTATAAACTTTATAATGATTATTAGTATCATTAATATAATTATTATTATTATTATTATTAAGCAGTTCCTATTCACAGTCAGTGGGAAAACCTTATAAAACTCAATGTCCAATTTGTTTTCCACTATAAAATGTAGAGCATTTCAAACTCGAGTCACAAAATAATGCCATAGGCAAGTTAAAAAATTTGCCACTG
Source organism: Sphaerodactylus townsendi (assembly GCF_021028975.2). Lineage (NCBI taxonomy): Eukaryota > Metazoa > Chordata > Lepidosauria > Squamata > Sphaerodactylidae > Sphaerodactylus > Sphaerodactylus townsendi. The sequence continues at coordinate 39,519,406 of NC_059425.1, read as the reverse complement.
TTATTTCCCCAGAATAAACTCCAACCTAAAATAAGGAAGCAAGAGAAACTCCTTCTTTTGCTTGGGAAGTCTACTGGGGGAAGGCCAATGGCTGTCAGATAAGAATACTATCCCAAGGTAACAGAAATACGTAATGGATGCAGTAAGATTTGTTAGAATATCACCCAGCTGTTCACAACAACGCAAGCCTTCAAACTTAGATATTATTCTTCAGAAGGACTGCCAAAAATTTAAAAACTCACAGTAACTTAACTAAAGAACAAAAATACATCATGTTAAGCCCGTGTTATTTTCGTTTTTGTTTGGGATACGTAGGCCCAAGAACATGCAGGAAGTAGCAGCATTTTAAATAGCTATAACCCTTGCATTGTCTACTCATGTCTTATTCTGCGTTATCAACATGGCTATAAACACATGAGTTAAATCCTGGAAGCCATGTTGAGAACATCTGGGTAAAAATTAAGGGACAGAAAAACAGCACTGATCTCATTGTGGGGGTCTATTACAGACCCCCAAGCCAGACTGAAGAGTTGGATGAAGCCTTCCTGGAGCAGATGACCAAACTTTCAGAAAGGAAAGAAGTTGTAGTAATGGGAGATTTCAATTATCTTGATATTTGTTGAGAGTCAAACTTTGCCAAGACTATCAGGTCCAATAAATTTCTCACTAGCCTTGCAGACAATGTCATGGTCCTGAAGGTAGATGAAGCAACAAGCGGAATGACTATTTTAGATCTGCTTCTAGCCAATAATTATGACCTGATTAGTGGAGTGGAAATGGTAGGATCCTTAGGTGGGAGTGATCATGTTCTCCTGGAGTTTGACATAGAGTGGAAAGGGGGTACTAAGTGTAATCAGACACACAACCTAGTCTTTAAGAAAGTAAACTTTAGTAAGCTTAGGAAACTACTGGGTGTGATCCCATGGTTAAAAATACTAAAAGAGAAGGGAGGGCATGGCATGGATGGGAATTTCTTAAAAGCAGATCTTGAAGTCACAATCTGAAACAGTTCCAACATGGAGGAAAAATGGGAGGTATCTAAGGAAACCAGGATGGCTGTCTAAAGAACTTTCAACTGAGCTACCATTTTAAAAGGACATGTATAAAAAATGAAAAAGGGGGGAAATCACCAAAGAGGAATTCAAACAAATAGCAAGGGCGTATAGGGAGAAAGTTAGAAAAGCTAAAGCTCTCAATGAGCTGAGGCTTACCAGAGAAATTAAACACAACAAAAAAGGCATTTTGGGGTATATCCATAGAAAAAGGAAGATAAAAGATAGGATAGAGTCACTGAATGGAGAAGATGGCAAAATGATCACAGGAGATGGAGAACAGGCAGAACTACTTAACACCTTCTTTGCCTCGGTCTTTTCTCAAAAAGAAAATAGTGCTCATCCAGGGGAAAATGGAACAGAAGATACAGTAGGGGAAATTCACAGAATAAATAAAGAGGTTGTACAGGAATATCTGGCTACCTTACATTAATTCAAATATCCAGGCTCTGATGAGCTACATCCCAGTGTATTAAAAGATCTGGCAGAACTAATCTCAGAACCACTTGTATAAACTTTGAGAACTCCAGGTGAACAGGAGATGTCTCAGTGGACTGAAGGGAGGCTAATGTTATTCCCATCTTCAATAAGGGGAAAAAAGAGGGCCCAAACAATTACCGTCCAGTCAGCCTGACATCAATACCAGGAAAGATTCTAGTGCAGATCATTAGACAGACAGTGTGTAAGCACTTAGAAGGGAATAGTGTGATCACTAAAAATGAACATGGGTTTCTCAAAACCTGGGCAGGTTAGAGAGCTGGGCCAAAACAAACAAAATGGATTTCAACAGAGATAAATGTGAGATACTACACTTAGGCAGAAAAAACGAAATGCGCAGATATAGGATGGGTGACACCTGGCTTGACAACACAACATGTGAAAGGGATCTGGGAGCCTTAGTAGACCACAAGCTGAACATGAGTCAGCAGTGTGATGTGGCAGCTAAGAAAGCCAATGCAATTCTAGGATACATCAATAGGATTATAGTGTCTAGATGAAGGGATGTTATAGTACCTCTCTATTCTCTGCCCCTGCCTGCAGAGGTGAGGCAAATGGCAACCGGAGACATGACTTTTTCAGTGATGGCATCACATCTCTGGAACATCCTGTCCCTTGCACCTCAACTGAAGAATAACATACCCCTTGAGGCTTGCCTGGTACCTACCATATTCTGTTTTAGATGAAAGCCAAAAACATTTCTCTATACACAGGCTTTAGTTAAGGGATTGATCATTTTAAATCGTCCTTATAGGTTGCTTCAATACTAAGAAAAAAATTATGAGATTGTTTTAAGCTGCTGTTGCGTGTGTGTGTGTTTCATGCTCTGGCTGGGTTGTTAATTTTAACTATTTCATGCTGTTCTGTGGTTTTTACAGCCCAATCCAGATTGGGGGGCCTGAATACATGTAGGGAGCAGTGCAGGACTGCGCTGGTGCATTTAGCACCCCCACCCCCATGTAAGGGCCATCTCCACTGGTGCAAGAAGCACCAGAAGCCCCTCAGCTCTGCAGCAGATAAACCCAGAAGTCCAGGCCACTGCATCCAGAAAGAGTCCGCCATGGAAGGAGGCATTCCTTGGGACAGAGCCAATGTTAGCTTCCACCCCAGGTTTGCAACCAGTTGTGCTGTATCTCTTGCACTGGACTTACGCTACCCTTTGGGGTGGGGTAAATTCACTGGACCCCATGGAGGGCAACCAAGCAGCAGGGAGGGTTTTTGCTTTTTCCTCCCTTCCCATGCCTCCAGAAAGCCTGTTGGAGGCAGTGTGGCAGCTCTTTTGCTACACCACTTCCGGCCGCCGCAGAGGTCTGGATTGCACTGTTAATTTTTTTCACTTTGTAAGCCACCTCAAGCAGGTTCTTAGAAGAGGAGCACAGAAAATTTTCCAGATAGATAAAAAACATATCAACCACATTTAATTGACCAAAATAATGCATGATCGACAGCATTATTCCAATACAAACACCCCATTCACTTAACTAAAAAAATTCAAAGCAACAATTAAGATTTTTATGTGCTCTCTGAAGCTTGCATTCAAGCAATGACATTTCAGGCTAATACAAATCAAACAACTGCAAGTCCCAGCAACAGTGCAAGTGTGTTGAGAGACTGGGCATCAATTTTTTTACCAATAATCCTACTGAATGACAAGTCAGTTTCAAGACAAAGTATGGTGATGTAATCTAAGTTGACTGTTCTCCTTTCAAAAATGTGTTCAGTATGATTTTGGAAAAATAACAAAGAGAACTGCAAAGCACATCAACGCTGATCTATTAATGCTACTAGACATTCACTGCATGAATGGAATACCTTTAGTTGCCCTGTAATTATACGAATCCACACTGCTCCTGAGCAAAGAATGAAGTGATGCTATATCAGACTAGCAATACATCTCACATTCTGGGAACTAAGCCTGCCAACATCTGGGGGAGGGGGTCTGAGTTCTCCAAGAGTACCAACTGACTTCCTGGCTTCAGAGATCATTTTCCCTGGAGGAAATGGCAAACTCAGAGGGTACACCCTATGTCATCTCATTCCACTGAGCTCCTTCCCCTCCCCAAACTCTCCTTCCAAATCTCCAGGAATTTCCTGGTCCAGAGGTGGCAATCCTTCTGCGAATGCCACCATTTAGGACAGATATTAAAGTAACTCTGTGACCAGTGGACATAGATTTGAAGCCTAGGGAGTTTTAATCAAACTACAATCTCTCAACCTTTCATCAGTAATGCAGGGGCAATACTGTACAGGATACTTGTGCATTATCACAATGTAATGCAGAAAAAGAGCTATGGGTAGGATCTAATGGCTCTCTTCTATTAAGTGAAGGATCCCCCCACTGAAAGGAAGAGGGCTTCTGCTGGAGGAAAGAATTCCTCCTCCAACAGAAGATTCCTCAATTAGAGAAAGGAAACCATTAAGTGCAGCCCTATATAAACACAATGCATATTATATTGACCGGGGTAGGAATCCAATAATGAAGAAAGCATTCTTCTCAGAGGAGTGCTCTAAGCACCAAGAATTTATATCCCTCAGATTTTCAGTCTGGCAGGTGGATCAATGATAATTCTATGATGTTGCAATATAAAAAGTGTGCAAGTTACAGAAAAACATACCAAAATGGGCATTAAGGCAAGTTCCAGTTTGATAAGAACTGATTGAAAAGCATTAAGGCTAACAGTAAAAGTACAAGGAACACAGCTATCCAATGATCCAGCTGCCAGACTGAAACAGGAAAGGGGTACAAAACAAACAGAAAAAGTACAGAGATGCTGAGCAAATCTCTGCCTCAGTCTTCACTGTGCAAGATGCTTGAGCTACCCAAATGCCTATATAAATCTATTGTACAGATGCTATTTGGAATACTGTGTATAACCACTCCATCTCAAAAACAATATTGCAGAGTTAAAACAGGTGAAGAAAAGGGCAACCAAAATTACTAAGCAGTTGGAAGGACCCTTCCTGAAAGGAAAGATTAAAGAATTTAGGGCTTTATACTTTAAAAAAAAGATTAGGGACATAACTAGTCTAGATAACAGAAGGTTCATAATTCCATCTCCTGTGGTTTCCTGAGAAGTTAATGGGGTGACAGTCTTCCCCATTATATTTTTTCTTATTTAAATCCCATGCCTATACTTAAGTGCTTGTATGTTTTCCCACGTGGGGCAACGAGCAGTTCCATGTGAAAGGTTTAAAAAACCCTCCTACTGTTCCTGGTTCACTACTCCATCCTCCCCTTCCCCCTTTAACTATTAACCTATAGTCTCGTGCCATCTCATCTAGCTGTGTTCTAAAAGTAGGAGGGAGAAAACGACAGAGATTTATACAATTATACATGTTGTGGAAGAAACAGAGACAAATATCTTAGGTATTACGCTAATCTTTGGTTCACCCAAGAAAACTGAGCTGAACCTACGGTCAGAGAGAAGAAAACAAGTCTTCATGCACATGAAAAACCAACTATTTTGAATCTGATCACAAATGAAGAATAGGTGTGTGCATGACTGTAACCCATAATGTCTAAATTAAATCTCCAGGTTCAGAGGCCAGACCCTGAAGTGTTGTGCATTGTTGAGGAACAACCAAAAGAGATTTCTGCCTTCATGCTCTACATGTTCGCTTTCTGGGACTATCTGGCCGCTATTGGACTAGACAGACCCTTGGTCTGATCCAGTTGAGCTGCTCTTAAATTTTGAAAAAATTTATGTAAACATGTTGCCAACAGTCGGTCAGACATTTTGTTACTGAAAACATCTCATTTTTGGAAGTATGAATTCTAAATATGTCAAGCTTGTTGAGGTTTCCTTTTCTATTAAGATGTAGTGACAAAGGTTTTGCTTTTTGTAAAATAATCTGGTTACTAAAATCTCCTCTTTTTTTTGTATGCCAAGAAAATTAAAAAATTACATAAAAAACAAAGTGTGAAATCTTTGAAAAGAAGCTTTCCAAATATTTTCTGGATGATAACATGAGCAGAGATTTTACAAACCAAAACACTCTTCAACTCTAAAAAATTGTTTGTATTCTGCATCTCCTCAAACAAAGGTTACACCTGGCTTCTTTAACTAAAATCTGTAGAAAGTTAAAATCCATGCATTTTAGAGCTTTGTGCAAATTATGCCCAATAATTAGAACAGCATATTCTATTTAACTACTTTTGATGATACGCAGTTAACAGAAATTAGCAGATAGCCATGTTTTCCAGCCACTCCACACACAATATATTTTTTCACACTTCAAGGGGTTTAAATACAGTGCGACATTCCCATAAACAGTGGTGTAATGTTAACATTGGTCTTTTTTCAGTCTTGTATGCAGGAAAGCTACATGTATGTGACAAGTGTTACAGCTGAACAGAACATGCAAAAAGATAACACACTGGCCAGAGTTAAACAAAAAAGAAATCCTTACCACCTATGTAAAACATTAAGCACAAATGTTTTAGGTGAAGACAAGCCTGGTCGACTTGAACTGAACATAAACAAGAAAGATTCAGGGGGGAAAAATAAAAATTACAAAATTGTAAACAGAATATATAGGTTAAGTGATGTCATTTTCTTCCTTTTTAATCAACCTTTTCAATTCAACACAGCCGAAATAAATTGTTTTAACAATGTTGCCAAAACACCGTATGAGAAAAAGTCGCACTGCACCATTTTCTTAACAACCACAAGTGTTGGTTTGGGATATATTCCTCTCCCTCAGGCCTCTCTCAAATTTTATTTTTACCTAAGGTATTTGAAAATGTTCTGTCCTAAGCATTTCAATGAAACTTGAACCACAATTTACCAACTCATGGAAATCCAGACCCTATTAAAGGTTTTGACAAGTGTGTTGAGCAGCAACCTTGCCCCCCACCCCGATTCAGCTGCTGCAATATTACATGGGACCCCCTTGTTTAAAGGCTAGGAGTCCCCCATGGCACACACATGATTATGGGCTACACTAGCTCACAGGTTTATGGCCTGAACAAGTAGACTGAGGAGGGGGATTTGGCTCTGACAGTGAAAAGTCCAAGATACCTCAGGTACCAAGATTAACAAAGCTCTGTGAATCTTCAACTGAAAACTCTAAATTCTGAACTGGGATTCTTTTGTATGCAAAACTCACACTAGTGAGCCATGATTCCACCCTACAATTTGAGAAGGAACAAGGGTTCCAGGCAGGATACAGGAAGCTTGCTGAAGCTAAGCAGCTCTGATCAGAACGTAGCCCAGTGCTGCATATTCTGACTGGTGTTCAAGACCTGAGGCAGAGGTTTTTCCTTTTAATGGGAGATGCTGGGAATTGGACTTGGAACATTATGCATGCAAAGCACATGCTCTACCACTCAGCTATGGTTCCTCTCTAAAACAGCACTTGTAACCAGAAGTGGTTTGGGATGTGCAGTTAGCTCTTTACAAATGCCCAGTTTCCCATTCATAGCTTGCAAGCACCAAGTAATGCTTTTAAAGAGCTTAGACCAGATACGTTAGTCATCTAATGAACTGTAATCACACCACTTATTTGAATATGAACCAGAAAAGCAGATGAATAATGAAGGCAAATGAGATTATCTTAACCTTGTTCTCCTTGGTTCAGATGACTAGAGAAACATGCTATTTAAGATATACATTTTAATAAGAGCTGACAAAATACCAGAAGTTGAAAGCTTGAGCAGGCAAAATAATATTTGTTGGGCCAATTAATTTACGTTTTCAAGCTTTACAGATTCAATATCTGAAAGCTGCCAAGTGTTAGGTTGATTCTACCAGCAGTTTTGACTTAATTTTGCCTAGTTTGTCCTTCAGAGCCAGTGCCAAATCTTCCCAAGACCAAAAGGGACAATGCACTGTATTTTGCACCTTTTAAGGAACTCAAAAACTTACCTTGGAAACCAATTCAAGCCAAGGTGTTCTGTCTTGGAGTACAATATCCTTTCCAGCATTTCATAAAGAGGCCTCCACGGTAACACTAAATCATCCCTTGAAAGGAGTTCTTTCTTCCTAAATTAAAAAGAATTTAAGAGTACCCATTACTCACACCTGAAAGTGCCGCTGATACCTAGAAAATAACATCTAACTGCATGTCCTGCTTAGTCATCACTTCTTTCACACATCCTCACAGCCTAAAATATGCCCAGTAAACTTCTCATGCCTTTTCTCTGAGGGAATGTAAAGCATTCAGGTTTTTGCTCTGCAAAGGTGAAGCAAAGTTTTAAAAAGATGGGTAGATGCAGATGTAACTCTTATCACACCAGCCCCAACAGTGGTTAACATTAAACACAGTTGCCAACCTCGTAAAAGCAGAGTTAGAAACTAAATATGAAGCAAAACAGTAAAGTGCTATTTAAGTGGGTACCATGCTCAGAGCAAGCAGCATCCATGCTGATGTAAGGGTTTAATGAAGTCATGATTTTCAGGGGAAAGCAGGAAGCATTCAGGTCCTAGAGGGGAAGGAGAGTGCAGTCACAGTGCCCATTATCAATCTCTTGACAGTGGATGCCAGACTGTCACTGTTACAGCAGTACTGGCCAGTTGCATACACCCTCATCCAGCAAGCTGCCTTCTTACACACAGCTTGAAAGCAATTTATATATAGAAGTAGCAGGCATATCATTCACCCAGCATCAAGTGTGCAATAGACGGGGCTAGCCTCTGATACTGTGCAAAAGATGGGGCTAGCCTCTGATACTGCAATGGACTAATGAGGCACTTGGAGCTTGCCAAGTACCCCCAAAGCCCAACACAAATTCAGGTACAAGCTCCCACCTTCATCCAGGCTTAAAAGAAAGGCAAGTGGGCCAATTCCTGGGATCCTGGCACACTGGGGAGACTTCTGACTGATTCCAGGTGCTCTAAAGCCCAGCATAATGTAACCCCAGAACCCCCAAAGACTCTAAGGCCTGACTATACCATAGGACACTGGGGAAAGTAACAAGGGAACTGTCCACACACCCCACAGTCAAAACCGAAGTAGCCAACGATACAGGAAGAAAAACCCATCTGAAATCAAAACACAGCTCACACAAGGAAATATCAGTTAAATGCCTTTGCTTGGGAGGCAGATACTCCTACCAGTCAACCCAGCCTCAGGGCAAGTTTTTTAAACTAATGCCTACTCCAACCATTACAGAATGCTGAATGTTCAAGAAAGACAGGCAAACTATACAGATTACTTAACTGAATTTATAGGAAAAGAAGATAGGAAAAGAGCAGTAAAGGTAATCACTGCAAATTTGGGTTGACTACCAAGGCCAACCAAAGCTGTACACCAGTTTCCCCCCAACACAAACTACCTCTACTACATAAGAACAATGCAAACAGCATCTTACTTCAGCAGATTTATCAGGAGGCGTGCAAATCCTTGTATCATGCTCATCTCCAGCTTTGGAATAGTTACTAGCTCATACAAAAGCTTGATAAAAAGAACATGATCTTCTTTGCTAAACTTTCTCCCATACAGCCGTAGATACCTAAAAGAAAAGAAAAACAAGTATAAAAATGTACTGAACACATTTATACAGAGAACCAAGGTAGGCTACTTTGTTTAGTGAAAACCAAAGCAGAAATAAAAAAAGCCAACTGCAGCTTTCATCAACACATGTATCAATAAAGACAAGATCCCTGAAATAAGAACCCTAAAATATACATCAGTGGTGGGTCATCCCATGTTCCTGAATTAACATTTGGAACAAGGCTGCCTCCTTATCATAAAGAAGATAAAGGAAAAGATAAACATAAACAAGAAATATACGTTCTTTATCACTTATTGGAGAGAAAAATCAATGAATTGAGTCTTAACACTGGAGCCTTCTCCCCAGGTCCTTTGCATTAAGGATACTGAGCTGTATCAAATATGTTTGAAAACAAAATTTCTTTGACCCTAGGATCCATCCCTAGCCTGAAAGGGGGATTCTATTTAAGGGAAATTCTGCATTCCAATCAACATACTGGTGCCATTCACAAGCTAAGAAGATGAATTGTGAACTGGAGGGTCTCAGATTCAATTCTCATATAACTTCGGCAAGAAATCTATTAGATGGATTCAGCAGCGGCATTCTTTCTTCAAGATTAAGTCAGCCAACATTTCCAAGGCATAAGCTTTCAAGAGTCAAAGCTCTCTTCGTCAGATATGGAGGGGAACAGAAGCACTGACTCTTGAAAGCTTGAACCTAGAAAATCTTGTTGACCGTTACGGTGCTACTTGACTCATGTCTTGTTCTGCTAAATACCAACATGGCTAGCCAACAAATGATCCTCTTAGCCCCACTCTGCCATCTGCAAGACAGTGTTACTGATATGTATCCAGCTACACAACTCTTCCAATAGAACAATATTCCCATTTAGGAACAAGGGGACAACTTCCACTAGTTCCCTTCGTGCTGCAGAACCCCACTTTGTTCCCTATGCTGTTCCTGAGCGGTTGCTGGACTGCAGAAGAAGAATTTAATGGGATCTGGTGGCTGCAGTAGGAGGAAGAAGCAAGAGGGCCATTTGATAAGAAAACTGTGTATGGTCGAATAATATGCCAGTAATACTGAACTGCATTATAGTGCTGCTGTAAGATTTATTAAGATAACATAAGCAAAGCACTTTGAACGCAAAATGCTAAGTTCAGTTCCCTTGCTAGTTTTATTGTGGGGTAAGCAAACAGGGGTTCTTTTACCAGGTTGATTTTTCCTCCAGGGATAAGCAAGTAGGGGTGGGGCTCTTGGCTGCAGACTAATATCCAGTTTTATACTGAATATGCTAACATAAAGGCTTGCCCCCTCTCTCCTCAAAAACCAAAATAGCATGCAACAAAGGTCTGCTGCATTCTATCAGCCTTCTTTACAGGCACCTCCATCGGGCATGCACAGTAGTCCCCCCAGGGAGCCCTTCATGGAAAGTATGTGGCACTGGCACAATCAGAAACATTCCACGGGCACTCTTCAGAGTAATTTCTACAGCCAGTGGGAAGGACCTTTGCCAGAAGTCCGCTAATGCTGCAAGCAGGAAAAGGAGAGTAGAGACTAAACTTTAAAGGGAAGGAAATTGTTTCTTCTTCTTCACCACAAACACTCATTTAAATGAGAATAGCTGTATGACCACAGCAAGACGAGGCATGCGGACAATGCAAGAACAGTTGCATAGGAAAGAGGAATATTTATTTTATTCATTTAAAATATGCATATCTCACATTATTCACTCTGACCCAAAGTAGCTAACCAAGTAGCAACATCTCAATGATGGGTAAGAGTTTATTTTGCTACTCTGGGTTAACGAGATGCTGTAGAAAAAAAAAAAGGTTGAACCCTATATGTTTGGATGGGTAAAATGTGGTTAATCAGGATCCAAGTAGCCATGCTACTGAATTTACACAGACAGCTAAAACAGTATGACTAGCTTTGGTTATGTTATTTCATGAGAGAATGCAATTCAATAAAATAGGTTGGCATGAGACAAGAAAAGTGAAGGATGGATGTAACACAAAGGCAGTGGAAAAGGCAGAAGAACTGAACTTTCCTTTCATGAGAATGCTTAATGAATTGCCAGTGCTTATAGAAGAAGATGGAAAACCATTCTCTACTGTTACCCACAGAAACCAGACAATGAATTAAAATACAGGACTAGCCAGGGCATTCTCATTCAAGATGAAAGGTGTAGGCAAAAGTACAACACTGAAAATATGAGTTGACCTTGCACTGATGCTGCATTTATGAAGTCTGCAAGCAAATCATTACAATATCTCTTCAGTTCATTTTCAGTATTTATTTCTTTTTCCTCAGAGGGCTTCTTAAGGAAGACTCTCGTAACTGAACTGTCAATTCCTTCAATGAAGCATTTACAACCTCTAGTGTCTTGCTAGGCAACCTCTTCCAGTTGGGAACAAAGAGACACAAAAGGCAGGAGCATCCCACCCCAACCATCTTGTCACATTCTTAGGCTGCAACAACTAAACTTTATCCCAGAGGTGTCCAACTCTGGCTCTTCAGATGTTCGTGGACTACAATTCCCATCAGCGCCAGAGTTGGACACTCCTGCTTTATCTCAAAGGCCATAATAAGACTGTGCTACGCAGATGTTCTGAGACTGATCCATTGTAATTCTTGAATCCATGTCATTGCACGTGAGCAATGTTATCTGTAAATGGCTGTGCAAAAAGATTACAGTAAATTCAGAAATGCCCTGGGTTAATGTCAATAAGGTTAAAAGAAACAATCAATTAACCTCCTGAAGCAGCTCCGCCAGACAACTCTCTACAAATGCAATGATGGCGGTGAAACAGAACAGGGACAAAAAATTGTAGACTGTCTCTTTGGTTATAATTTAAAATGAATTTTCCTCCATGTGCTCTAGTTTATTCATCTGCTGATGTCCATAATTGACTCCAGTATATTAATAAATTCAGAAATAATAAAGGTTCTACGAGCAAGACAGCAATTACGTCTACCACCACAATCAACCTCAGATTCCACATTATGACCAGAGTATTGACAGGAGCACCAGCCATGTCCATCCATAACACAGCAAACAGTCAAAAACTAATCAGAACATGTTCAACCCGCAAAAGAGAACATCTTGCTTGCCCACCCCACCTTCACAATGATTCAGAGTCTCTGGAAGACTAAATTTGCCTAGGGAAATGGCCAGGCCATGACAAAGAAACTGTATAGACTTTTTCTATTCCCATACCATACTAAATTTTGGCCAGTGAAGAAAAATGAATGTACAGTATGGCCTTCTTTATGTGTAGGCAAACAAGTTATTGAGGAACCATCACATGCTACATTGTCAAGGTAGTCACAAATTCCCAAATTACACCATTCAAGGGGAATTTTGCATGAATACTGAAGTCCCCCAGAATTAAGACTCTTGGGGATCTCAACATCAATTCGGAGACCATTAATAATTGAGGTAGGGAGAATGTTAGGCATCAGGGTGGGCAGTATACAAACAGAACCCCTGATCTGATTATACTTCCCACACCAGGTACTCCCGAAATTACTCTGATCCCACAACTGAAGAAGGGAATGGTGGAATGACAGGCCACAATCATTCCCCATCTCCAATCCCCACTAACAGTTTCTTTCCTTCTTTCAATTAAACCTTATGAAGCAGCCAATACTCTGAATCTCTTAGGTATGCAAAATACAATTGTGATTTGTGAGAGGACAGAAGCTGACTTGGCAATTCTTTCAACTGCAGGCATTCTTCAGCCATGATTTTGAACACATCAGCTTTTCTAGTTAAGAGAGAGTGGAGAGATGCACATAGCTTGTTTGCAGTAACATCAATGCTAAAAACTCTTGTCAGATGGTACTGATGCAGCTGGAATAGAAAGTTTTTCTACAGCCAAAATCTATATTCTCCGTATCTCAAGAAAGAAGGCTTGAGATTAAACACACAAAATAGGGAAGGGGTTGAAATACCACACAAGAAGCCCTACATGAAATCTGGAGCTCAAAAAGAACATTTTGTGTGCCTTTGGGATCAGCTAGGTCTCCTTAAAAACACTGAAATATTAAAAGCAGAATTTTCAAAGTCAATAAAGGAGTCAGTTATTGGCTACTGTGATGTTTCCAGGCTGAGTGGCCATGGTCTGGTAATCTTTGCTCTCACCGTTTCACCCACATCTATGGCTAGCATCTTCAGAGGCATGTCAGGGTAAGATGTATTCCTCCCCGTGGCACAGTGTGGAGCGACTGTGTGGTGGGACATATGTAATTGTTTTCAAGACTTTTCTTACATTTTCAGCCTTCAGTGCTTCTAATTCTTCAAGCACAGAATGAATTTTGTTTAAATGAAGGGCAACATCTTCATAAAAAGACTATGGCTCAGTTCATTGTTATGTGGAACCCACAATCTCCATAAATGTGGTACCCACCATCTCCATAAATCTCCAAAATTATTACGTGCAAGCAGTAGATTAACTGCAGCCTTCCACCTAATACCTCTCCTGAAGATCTCCATGCCGAACAAGTTGTATCCCCTTTGCACGAGGGATGAAGCAGGAGTGTCAGCGTGTAAATATGCTGTCAGTTGCCGGTCCCTGGAGGCAGAGTTATTTGCTTCTCTTCAGCATGTCACACCAAAAGCCAAACTGGAAGAGCAGGTCTGAGTGGTTTCCAAATACTATTTCAACATTCATAAACTGCAGGATACATTTCAGTTCCTTATTCACAGCTATAGTTTTCTCTCTTTATAAAATTATCAAACACACCTTCCTCAAAGAACTATTCTACACTTGTAAGATGCCACCTGTACATAGTGGAGAATGCTCTGGTGATTAAAACTGAGTTTCTATTTTAAATGCAGCTTGTTCTGCTATAACATGGTGGATGTCTTCCTGAAGATGATTGTGTTACACAAAGTCATGTCAGAACAGGATAACTGACCCTTAAGAAATCATGGGATAGGACCAGGGATTAAGAAATCATGGGATAGGACCAGGCAATGTCCTTGCTAAACTTCATGTGTGTGGTGGAATCCCCTTGTGGCACATCACAAGGTGGGCACAAAACACAAACCCTATCTTCTGCACAGCTGTGTTCTTCAGCACAAACTACATCCTATGCAGAGCACTATGACAACTGTTGCTCTCTTCTTCAACTATATTTTAATTGATTCATCATTCTAAAAACTTGTGTTCTAGCAAAAAATATTGGACACATACCTACAGACAGAGGGCTTTCCCTTCCCCCCACGGCCATCCTTATTGGTACTACCAACACCTTTTTCAGGGCTCTGCCAAGTCCAGTTTCTCATGCACCAGCCCACTCCACACTGCTTTGCCCAGAATCCTTACAGATATTACATCAAAGGACACCGCCACTAAATGAGAGCCACTAGTTATCCGACCAGTTGATGCAAGGACAGCACACCTCATACAGATAAGCAAGGAAGGGAGACCCTTGCCTCAAATAGTCACTACCACAAAAGTGTTTCTATATACCACTATGCCTAATCTGCGTATTACTGCAACATCCCTTCCGCCTCTTTCCTACCTCTTTTCCTCAACAACAGCAAGAAGCAAGAATGAATAGTTCAAAAAGAGGCAGATATGCTGTCAGGAAGCTGAGCCCCCAGCTGCAAAGACCCCTGGAGTGCCTTTGTTCCTACAGTTCACACGACCACCCTCCTTGCAGTGATAAATGTCATGCTCTCTTTGTTTCCTCCCTTGTTGTGTTCCACATGCAGGTGAAGGCAAGCTAACATGAATGGCTGTGGCAGCATGAGCACGTACTGGTTGGCTACTTCCAACTACACGCATCCAACAGCACAGGTAGATTAATAATAACAACAATTGTGGGCTTTAAAGTCACAACAGACTCATGGCAACCCTGGGATGGGTTGGAATAAGCGACTTCTGCATGCCTGGACACTGGGGGGTGCTGTATATCATTCTAACTGTGATGTTGCCTCTCTTGTTTGCCCTCCTTGTCTGGGCCAGGAGACCGCCCACTAACTTCCTTTCTTCCCCATGCTAGCTTCACTTCTGCTCTAGCCTTTGAACCGAGCGCATGGTCAATGGCAGCCTGCTCAGTGGGGCCTTTGCCACTGCAGCATCCTCTCACCTCCACAAACGTGATGGCGCGTTAGTTGTGCCCACTTGTTGTAGGGAAAGTAATCTCTTTAGACTAGGGTTCTTTCTATCTACCTTTTCTTGGAACAAAGTTGTGAACTGAAGATGATTGAATAAATGTAAGTTTTACCTTTTACATTTATATCTCTGGAGAAGTTTCTATAAACTGCAATCACACACACTACTGGGCATATCCATGACTCTAAACGAAATCTAACATGGTAGCAGAGATTGATGGTTATTTTTGAAGCCCAGATATTTTAAAGTTGGAGCAGATTTTTTTTTTCCTTGCATGGCTTAGCAGCCATTGCCTTGGTTCTTGTGTTTTCTTGCTCACCTGGCTCTAACAGGCCAGCGAGTAACAAAAGGTTGCATAGCCTGAAGGCTTGCTTCCTCTTTCTTGTGTGTGTGACTAATTGAGATTGCAGAGAAAGACTTTTGCATTAAAAATGGCTCAGCGTAAGGCAATTCTTGAGAAGCTTACAAGCCTGAATTTTAACTCATGGCTCTACAGAATTCAATCCCAAATAAAGGAAGAGGGCATAGGTTTTGTTTTAACTACACCAAAACCAAACAGTGGAAATAGAAGAGACTAGATGGCAAAGAGCAGATGAAAAGGCCATGAATGTAATTGTTAGTACTCTCACAAACTCACAACTGGTGTATGTTAAAGGACAAGATTCTGCCAAAGACATGCTAGAAGCATTAAAAAGGGTCTTTGGAGAGCAAGACAGAAATAGCAAAGTGAGTTTATTCAAACAACTATTTTCAATCAAATTACAAGAAAATGGAGATGCTGATTGCCATATAGAGAAATTGCTGAATCTGATTGACAAGTTAGCAACCACTGACACAATTCTGGAGGAAAAATTGAAAATTGGACTGCTTTTAAGCTCATTGCCTGAAAAATATTCAGCTTTTGTCTCTACTCTAAATGGCAAAGATTGCACATTCTAGGACTAACTAGGTCTGAATTTCATAAGCAGCAAGAGTATCTCTCTGACAACATAGGGAGGAATGGCTCAAGTTACATTGCCCAAGAAGCAAGGGGTGGGAACTAAACCATTGGAATGCAGAAAATCCAATCCCACAGGGGAGAGGAGAGCTCCACCCCTCTGTTTCAATTGCAATAAACCTGGCCACCTCCAGAGGGAGTGTCAACGCAATAAGAATGCAGACACTAACAGCAAGCCATCTCATGCTGCAGCTTCACACAAAGGGATTTTATTCCTAAAAATCAATTCACCTTTTGTGTAATGCACATGGTACAAACTAATGAAAAATATAAGCCTAGGATTATTGATAGTGGGGCTTCCAGGCACATGCCTTCAGATGTTCCTTTGTTCAACGAATTAGACCGAGACGCTGGATGCAATGTGTATTTAGCCAATGGAAAACAGATCCCAGTGAATGGAAAGGGCAAAGTTACTTTACCTTGAAAACTGGATGGTAATGGAACTGAGATTGTGGATGAAAATGTCCTGTACATTCCAGACCTGCTGCTAATCTGATCAAGCGTCCCCACACTATCAGAAAAGGATTTGCTGTTCACTTTGAGAATAATGTGTGTGCACTATCTGTGATGGTGAGCTATATTCCACAGGTACTCTAAGAAATGGAGTCTTTGAACTGGACTGTGAGGAACCACAAGCCTGCACAGCCAAGGTAACTTCTACCCAGCAGTCTTTGGAGCTCTGGCATAGGAGGTTTTGCCCACCCGTGATAAAGAGGCCATCCTGAAGCTGAAAAAGCAACGACTTGGTAACAGGTATTTCCATAAAGACTGTCCCAATGATAACCAATTGTGTGATTGTTGTTTTAAGAGGAAAGGGAACTAGGCCTTCATTCCCAAAGCAAAGCCAAAGATGCTCTAAGCAGCCTCTTGACTTAATTCACTCTGATCTATGTGGACCAATCAAACCAGCATCAACTGGTAATAACACCTATCTGTTGTCTTTTATTGATGACTACTTTCGAGATACACTGTGTGTTATTTGCTAAAGAAAAGTCTCAGACTGAACAGAAATTAGAGACTATGTTGCTATGGTATCTAATAAGTTTAATAGGAAACCCAAGTGTTTTCAAACGGACATGGGAGGTGAATACAATTCCATATCTATAAACAATTTCTTGAGGGAACATGGGATCCAACACAGACTTACTGTTGCCCATACCCCAGAACAAAATGGAATTTCTGAAAGAAGAAATCGTTATATAATGGACATGATTGATTGCATGCTCATTGATTCAGGCCTTCCCATAAGCACTGGGAGGCAGCAATGACTGCAGTTTACCTACAAAATAGATTGCCAACCAAAGCCACAGAAGCAACTCCATATGAGTTATGGCATGGCAGGAAACCAAATGTAGAACACATCAGAGTCTTTGGATGTAAAGCTTATGCTCACATACCAAAGAAAAGAGAATCCAAGCTAGACCCTACTACATAAAAGCAGGTATATTTTTGGGCTATTCTCCAGAAAGTAAAGGATATAGGATTTTTTGATCCAGAAACTAACCAAATTACTATATGCAGAGTTGTGCAGTTTGACTGGCGACCCAGAGATGGCAAAGCCTGCTGTGATGGATGACCATTCAGAGGGAGATGGCGATAGCGACCAGCTGATCCTACATCGCCCAGAGTCCCAGGATGACATCACTGTGCAGATGCCAGCAAATGCTCAACCTGAAGAGGGAGCAGCGGTGGAAATCCCAGACCTGACAGGTGAGGCAGAGGAGTCACAGACTACTGCGGAGGCAGACAGACCTTTGGCCCTCGAAAGGCTCATCAGCGGCCTAACAAAGGAGTTCCAGCCGAGAAACTTACCTACCTCGCAAAGAGCGCCCGTCACTGCATGAACCAGCTTCATGGGCTGGAGTTACAGCGAATGCCTGAACCAGAAGCAAAGAAAGTGGAAAGAAGGCAGCACAAGAAGAAATGCGGCTGCACTACATAAAAACCAAACATGGACTCTCACAGAACTACCTAAGGGTAAGAAGCGTTGCTCGGTTGTAAATGGGTTTTAAAGCTAAACAAGGCGGAAGGTCAGATTGAGAGATATAAGGCCAGACTTGTTGCTAAAGGATTCTCTCAGATCTATGGAACAGATTATGATCAGACTTTTGCACCTGTTGTAAAATATTCTACAATTAGAATGCTCTTAAGCATTGCTGCATCTAGAAAAATGAGAACTGAGCATTTGGACGTTAAAACCGCATTTTTGCATGGCGAAATTGAACAAGAGCTTTATATGAAGCAACCACCAGGGTTCATAGATAAAAAGAATAAACATTTAGTCTGTAAACTTCAGAAAGGACTTTATGGATTGAAACAAGCAGCTAAAGCTTGGTCAGATAAGCTAGCCAAGATGCTACTAAGTCAAGACTTCAAACAAGGCAATGCAGACCCCTGTCTTTATAGCAGGCACAGAAATGGGAGATGGACATTTATCCTGACATATGTTGATGACTTGATTATTTGCCATGAAAATGAAACTGACTGTGCTGAGATTATATCCCAACTCAACAAGGAAGTACAAGTCAAGCACCTGGGAGATCACCAGCTTCTACTTAGGGATCCAAATCGAGCGTGAACCAGATGGAAAGCTATCTTCTTAGCCAGAAGCAGAAAATATTGGAACTGCTACAGAGTCTGAACCTGGAAGGTGTCAAACCAATGCCTACCCAATGAGTTCGGATTTCTACAGACAAGGAGAGTACTACCTGATGACTTGCTACCTGACAACAATGATTACAGGACTGCAATAGGCAAGCTTTTGTACTTAGCAATGACAACCAGACCTGACATTGCTACAGCCGTGGAGTATATTGTCCAGAAGGGTTAAGCACCCACCACAAGAGACTGGACTGCTGTTAAGCAGTGGTGAGAATTGCCAAGAGGTACTTTAGACTTTAAACTGAAACTGCCAGCAACTAAAGATCCCACACTATTGGGATATGCTGATGCAGATTGGGCTGGAGAAAAGAACAGATCTAAGATCTACCAGTGGTTATGTGTTTTCTATGGAGGAAGTGCTGTAAGTTGGAAGTGAGCCGTAAACAAAGTGTTGTTGCTCACTCATCTACTGAATCAGAATTAGTATCAGTTTCTGCAGAGGCATGTAAGAGAATTACAATAACTTTAATGTTGTTAGAAGATTTTGGTATTGATGAACCTTTACCTGTACAAATGCTAGAAAATAACCAGAGTTGTATAGCTCTTTCTCTTTCAGAAAAGAATAGTACGATACTAAACACATTGGAATTAAGGATCAATATGTAAGACTCTTACAGGCAGAAGGAACTGTGAGCAGCTACTGTCCTACTGATATGATGACAGCAGACATCTTGACCAAACCACTGCCAAGAGACAAGTTGCAAAGCCTGCGTTACAAACTAACATTGTATACCTGGAAATCATGCAGTGTAGGAGGGTGTTGGAATAAGCGACTTCTGCATGCCTGGACACTGGGGGGGTGCTGTATATCATTCTAACTGTGATGTTGCCTCTCTTGTTTGCCCTCCTTGTCTGGGCCAGGAGACCGCCCACTAACTTCCTTTCTTCCCCATGCTAGCTTCACTTCTGCTCTAGCCTTTGAACCGAGCGCATGGTCAATGGCAGCCTGCTCAGTGGGGCCTTTGCCACTGCAGCATCCTCTCACCTCCACAAACGTGATGGCGCGTTAGTTGTGCCCACTTGTTGTAGGGAAAGTAATCTCTTTAGACTAGGGTTCTTTCTATCTACCTTTTCTTGGAACAAAGTTGTGAACTGAAGATGATTGAATAAATGTAAGTTTTATCTTTTACATTTATGTCTCTGGAGAAGTTTCTATAAACTGCAGTCACACACACTACTGGGCATATCCATGACTCTAAACGAAATCTAACAGGATCATGGGTCTTTCAAGGCAAGAGATGCACAGAGGGAGTCTGCCATTGTTGTCCTCTGCACAGCAACCCCAGCCTCCCTTGGTGATCGCCCATCCAATTGCTAAGCATAGTTACTCCTGCTCACCTTCCAAGTTATAAGATCAGGCTAGTCAGGGCCTTCCAGACTGTTCACATTTAGATAAACTCTAGACATATTCCAGCTTCCACGTAGGTGGGGAAAGAACGAGATGGAAGAATCAAGACATTAGTCAGAATGCTATGACTGTCAATAGGATTTACTTCTAAGTTTGAATGCTTAGATTTCCTGCCTAAGTTGAATACCAGAATAAGAGGAAACACTCAGCTCAAATGTAATGCCCACGTCTTGCGTGTTCATGGGCCCCCTCCTCCTATTAAATACTCAGATTGTCTCCCTCAGTTTTCAGTTCTACTTTCTAGATACACTGTTTGACAAGGAAGGGAGGTAAAGAAATGCAACACAGGATATGGGGAGAAGTACCAGGGAGAACAGAGCATATGAACCCTCAGCATGTTCTGAAATAGGAATGATACATCTGAACCAACGCACTATGAAGTTGTTACAAGCAGTTTCTTTTTAAAAAAAAATCCCATTAACTGATCGGCTAGCAATGGTGGCCAGCATAAGTTCAAAAGGAGACTAGATGAATCATGAAAGACAGGAATGTCAACAGCTGTGGACATAAAATACACTGCAATAGCTGCAACAGCCTGAGCCAAGGAGTGCTAATTTTAATATAGCTTAAGCTTTCACAGCTTACTGCCTACTTATTATTAATTACATTTTTATCTCGTCCTCCTTAAAAGAACCTGAAGGCAATACACATGGTTTTCCCCAAAAACATTTTTTAATCTCAAGGCAAGGTAAATGGAGCCCTACCCTGGATGGCCTAGGCCCGTGGTGGCAAACCTATGGCACTCCAGATGAACTACAATTCCCATCATCCCCTGCCAGCATTGTAGTCCATGAACATCTGGTGTGCCATAGGTTCGCCACCACTGGCCGAGGCTAACCCAATCTTGTCAGATCTTGGAAGCTAAGCAGATGCAGTCCCAGTCAGTACTTGGAAGACCACTAGGAAAGTTCTAGGAAGGCAGCAGCAAACCACCTCTGAATGTCTCCTGCCTTGAAAATGCTACAGGGTTGCCATGAGTGAGCTGTGACTTGACTGTTCTTTCCACCACCAAAGTAAACTGCATGTAGGTCTCATAGTCACTATATACTCTGGCCTCTTCAAGTATCTGGGGTGGGAAGGTAGGAAGAATAGAACCAAAACCAATTATACATTATGAGGAGTATATTTTGGGAGAAAACGGGTCAGAAATGTTAAGGAATGGAATCTGCTGACTTCCTTTCCTCCCGCCATCCATGCCCATTGCTTCAAATTGTGAGCCTATTAAAGAGACAGACACAGACAGACAAATGCAATTGCTGTAAGCCACCCCTGAGCCTATTATAGTGCTTGTGACAGTAGGAGAGCTCCAGGGACTCTACAATAAAACTTGATCATCCTTATTAGTATGATGTCAGACCCAACTTTGTTGAGTGTGTTGGCTGATGGCAGAGCTTCAGACACAATAAGGGAATGGGGTCCTATTGATTCTTCTGAACCATTCAATGTCTTTAGATATCAGATTGTGGTATCTTCTAGCAAACGCTCATCTGGCAAGCTGGGGATTAGTGTTTAAGTACATGTCTTCCACCATTAATACCAAGACCCCTTCCACACATGCAGAATAATGGACTTTCAATCGACTTTCAATGCACTCTGCAGCTATGCAGAATAGCAAAATCCACTTGCAAACAATTGTGAAAGTGGACTAAAAGTGCATTATTCTGCATGTGCAGAAGGGGCCTTAAAGAAGTTCCAACAGCTGGCAGTAGAAGACTGTTCATTCATCCTATGGGAATTGTCCTGTGGGGTTCCACAAAGTTTATCTTCATTCTTCACACTCTTTAACATCTACACGAAACCAGTGGAGTGTGTAGAAATAACAGTACACAGATGATTAGCAGCTTTTTCTCTTTTTCAGAGCCAAGTATGGAGACAGGAATTCTGAACCATTGTCTGAAGCCACTAGACTGGATGAAGGTAAACCAACTAAAGCCACATCCAGACAAGCCAAGACATGGTGGTTTGCCTGTTCTGAATCAGGGTGCATTCCCCTGAAAGATGATGTGTACATTGTAGCATATTCTAGAATATTTTAGTAGTATTAGTAGCCAAGAGTGTATTTTGTCAGCTTCAGCTGATGTAGCACATGTAGCCTCTTTTGAAAAAGAATGACCTCACCCTTGTTAAGCATCCCTTGGTAAGGTTCAGGCTAGACTACTGAAACACTGCACCGGGTGCATGCCTGGGTGGGCAGAAAATACCCCCCCCCCACACACACACACACACACACACTTACCTTAGTTCAGCCTGAAAGTGCAGGCTGGAAAAAGCAGCCTGTTCACTTGAGGCTGAAAACGGCCTGGTGGGAACTACACTTCCCAGGAGACCTTGCGAGCCCTAAGGTCTCCTAGGTCCTAGGAAGTGTAGTTCCCCATCGAACCGTTCCTGCTCTCAAAATGTTTGAGCTACTCAACCTGCACTCGAAACTGAACAAATAAAGGTACATGTGTCGAGGCAGGGAGCTCACGTGATGGGGGAGGAAGCCCAATCACAAAGTATGCACCAAGTGCAGTATGGCCCAGCTATGCCTCTGTGAACCAGTGCTGATTAAACCACACTGGACAGTTGGAACCTCAGGAAAATTTCAAGTGCTAGTTCGGACTGCTAAAGACTTAGCGTGGATGAAGGCTTTCTCCGGAAATGCCCCTTCCTGTGCAAGTCACTAGATACATGTCACTAGGTATGGCTGGATCTTCAAAACAGGGCCTTTTCAGCAGCCATCCCCACACTGTGGAACTCTTTCCACAGAAAGGGTCCTCAGGCCCATTCAATTATGACCTTCAGTAAAAGAATGAGGCCCATCTTATTCTAATAAGCATGCAGAAATTATCCACTGTTCAGATTTGTTTCATCAGTTTATTGAGAGTTAATGGCTTTGGACTGTTAGGATTCTACTCTGGGATATATTTTAATAAAATAGGTTACTGTATTTTAAAATTGATATATTATTTTCTGTTTTGTAAACCATTCCAAAGACTTTTTGAGAGCATAGTACACATCTTTAAAACAAATCCAGCAAAAGAAACTGGCTATAAAGTATGAGCATTTCTATTGTATTCAAATAAGTTGCAAATAAGCCGGAGGCTCTTAAACCAATCACAATACTATTCAGGACTTCCACCATCATAATGCATATCACCTGCTCACCCCATTACTTCTGGGTAAACAAAGTCACCTGAACATTCCATTACTTAAGCAAAAATGTGGTAATTTTTCAAGGACAGAATGAGAAAAAAACTGGATTAACACCAGCAGGTACTACCACCGTCTAAAGTCACAGGACTTTTCAGAAGCCAAGTCTTTTTCTTGGACATGGGCTCAGCGTGTTTTGATAGCATCACCATGTAACCAACATCAGAGTGAAAACAAGCTTCTCAGTAAACAGTGTGAGGTAGCAGCAGATGGCTAGAGGAAAGACAGTGTCACCCCACGTCTAGTCAAGTTCAAAATGTTTCATAAGGCAACCACGTGAGTCATTTTATATCGACAACTGTAACTTGACCTAAGAAACTTTCTGGGTAAACAAAGTCACTTATGATCATGCTTACTAGCAGAAGTCTTCGAAAAGGAAATATAAATATTAAATTACAACGTTATGCATTGCCTATTTTGAATTACTTAGGTGAACAGTTGTGCAATCTGTGTATGCATATTTAAACCAGCTTCTAATATCCCATCAGATTAGGGCCAAGAAAGAGAAGGCAGGATGCAGCCATCATTACTCAGCAAATAAAAGGTTTATCCCCCAACCTATCAATGTCCTTGAATTCAGTCCTTTGGTTCCTCTCTCCCTGGCACCCTTTTTAAAAAGTGAATGGTTCTTACTCACTGTTACAAGGAAAATGAAATGGTCAGTGGTGGGATTCAAATAATTTTACAACTGGTTCCTGTAGTGGGATTCAAATAATTTAACAACTGGTTGTTTACAAGCACCATTTTAACAACCAATTCTGCCGCAGTGGTGTGAACCTGCTGAATCCCACCACTGGAAATGGTGCTCTTCAAGACATGGGTAGTGAGGGAAAAATCTTCCCCCCACAGCTTGCACACTGGCAAGAAACTTCTGTCCTTCAGTGCTCAGAGCACACCAAGATGCACTGAACACCACGGATTCCAGCAAGCCCCCAACCTATACTAATGATCATTTTGCTACCCATATACCAATCAAAGTTAGAATTGAAATGTATATGCAAGCATCATTAAATTGAAGTTCCTCCTCTGTGGAATTTATTTATTTAAAACATTTACTAGCATTTCTACCTTGCTGCACTCAAGACAGCTTACAATATAAAGCAATGGTTACAAAACACACAAAACACAACTGTTTAAAACCTCAGTGAGGACTGCCAATAAAGAAAAACCTACTTTAGTCAAATGCAGTCCTAAATGAAACTGTCTTCAGTTGCCTTCTGAAGACAGAAAATGAGGGGATTTGGCACGGTTTCCTGAGGAGGCTGTTCCATAAATGTGGGGCTGCCACTGAAAAGACACTCTCTCACGTGCCCACCAGACAAGCTTGTCTGATTGGTAGGATCGTCAGGACAGCCTCTTCCCTTTATCTCAATTTCCAGTCAGGAACAAAAGGATGAAGATGGTCCTTCAGATATTCCAGTTCAGAATCACGTTGGGCTTTATGGGACAAACCAACACCTTGGGATTGGGAGCAGATCTCTAGCCAGTGTAATTGCTACAGTCTTGGGTTCACACGCTCCTGGTGGTTAGCCAAAGCTTTCTGCACTGGGTGCAGCTCCCAACCATTCTTCAAAAGTAGTCCCAAGGAGAGCATCTTGCAATAGTCCAGACTAGATGTGACTAAGGTATGGATCGCTGTGGCTAGATCCGATTGAACCATTAAAAAAAGAAGGATTATACATTTGGGATAAATATTTTACACTCTACACTCGCTGGAGCTCCCAAGCACTTTTCAAGGTAGCCTCAAGTAGAGCTTACTGCAATAGTCCAGACCAGGGGTAGGGAACCTGCGGCTCTCCAGATGTTCAGGAACTGCAATTCCCATCAGCCTCTGTCAGCATGGCCAATTGACCATGCTGGTAGGAGACCTGATAGGCTGTGGATTCATTTTATCTAGGCTGCAGGGGGTCAGTCAAACTCTCCACTTTCTCTGATAAAGATGTTAGTACGGTCAGTTGACGTGCAGCAGTTGAGACAATTGTATGTTTCCACATTAGAAAACAGTCCCAAACAAATATGAGAATCGAAGGCTTTCACGGCCAGAATCACTTGGGTGCTGTGTGGTTTCCGGGCTGTATGGCCGTGTTCTAGCAGCATTCTCTCCTGACGTTTCGCCTGCATCTGTGGCTTGCATCTTCAGAGGATCTGATGTTGGGAAAGCAAGTGGAGTATATATACCTGGACACTCCAAGAGGTATATATACTCCACTTGCTTTCCCAACATCAGATCCTCGAATATAACCAGATGCTGGCGAAGCATCGGAAAAATGCCTGCTAGAAAATCTGTGGCCTTACAGCTCGGAAACCACATAATATGAGAATCATCCCTGATTTTTACACACTGCCTTTGTCAAAACCATTATTTTATGCATTATCAATCATGGTACTTTGATACAAAAGCATTGACAGTTCATTGAACAACTATAATCAAACTTTCAAACTGATGTGGAGAGAAGGCTAGGTAGACACTAGGACTCAGGCAGAGTATTTTACAACACAGAAGGTAGGTATATTGAGTTCTGTGGTGGAGGAATATACAATCTACTAACATCTTTTTGTGAGACAGAGTACAGATACAACTAAGGCATAGATCACTGTGGTTAGATCTGACTGAACCAGAAACAAATGCAGCTAATGCCCCAGCAGACACGAGGCAAAAACATTCAGGGTCACCACACCCACCTGGTTTTCTAAGGTGACTTGTGTGAAGCAGTACTCCCAAGCAGCAGCCCTGGCTTTTCAAGGGAAGAATAACAACATTCAAGACAGGAGAGATCTCAAGGCCTTGGTCTGCCTTTCTTCTACCCCAGAGAACCTCTCTCTTGAATGCTTGATAAATGAGTTGCAATGAGCTGTGCCAATTAAATAACTTCAACTAGATCATCTAGTACTGCCTTCTGAAAAATTGCTGGGAAGTACAGTTTGCAGTTCAAGGATAAACAACCACATGTTTCCACTTTTATAAATGAACCAAAGAATGAATCCATGCTAGTAATGAAAATGGAGCAATAGTGGTAAATCTTATTTGTGCAGCTGATAACTCAGCAGCGGAAACTCAGCAGCACAGAGCTCATTTCTAGCAGAGTCATTTGCACTAGAATTAGAGTTTTCACTTAATGGTAAAAATACCATCCTCCCTCAACGAACAACCACATCTGTACACAGTTGAATAAGACTATTCATTTTTCAATGCCAGTGACTTAGTTTTGTTCAGAGTATTAAAAATTATTATGCCTGTTAGGCAGGGAATGGTCCAGGAGAATCAAATACTGTATCTCTTTTTAATAGCCAAGTGGGTGTGGCTGCAAACCACTTAAGAGTCCCTGCTATGCCACTCTGAACAGTCTAACAGAAAAAGCAGAATAAAAAAAATGACAGGAAAATGTATTTGTACGCCCCCCAAAAGCCTCGAACCACGTAATCAGATATAAACTGACTCATTGCATCAGGATTAAATAATAGCAAGGGATTTTAAGACTCTATGAAAGGCACCAACTTTCAAGTATTGTTTGCAAGTCCAAAGCATAGTACAGAAATTCAGTTTTTTGTAAACTTGTCCTTTTCTTTCTGAAAATACCACCCCAACACTATGAAATTAAATTAAAACAGGCCAATCTCTTTTGCCTTGCACCATTAGTTTCCTGCCTTTACCTATATGAAATGTAAATGAAATTCATCCTCTCAATCAATTTCTTGTAAGGCTCTATTAGCCAGAGAGTAGATGAAGTAATGAAATATCCAAAATGCTCAAATGCCTTTATAAGACTGTAAGATCACAGGAAAGGTCCAATATTTTACTAACTGTACATTTCTTAGAAATTGTTTAGATGATTAATAAATAAACATTGTCACCCTCAAAATTTACACGGACATTTCCTCTAGAAGACAATAGTGTCTTTCATGCCTCTAATAAAGACAATAGTACCCAGCAGAGCTTACAGTCAAAAGTAGCCAATTAGGCCTTTATCCCCATAGCAATTTGTTTTCTTTGTACTTCAGATTAATACAGGTCTTTTTTGAATATTGCTCAAGAGAGAAGGCACAATGGTCTCAAAAATGTTTTATCAGTATCCCAGAAGACAAAACACATCCTTGAACTAGAAGCATGTGTCTGTGATCTTGCAGCCTTTTTGCAACACACTTGTAACTTTTGTAGATGTGTAAAAATTTGCTGACAAAGCAGCCAGAACAAGGCTGGTGTGGGAGATAGGAGAGCAGGAGATTCAATTTTGCCATGTGCAGTCTGTCTCTTTTGGGCTAGAAAAACTGCCACTTCACAATCTGATCTCAAAAGACCTGAGCAGATCCACAGAAGTTCTAGAGTCACTGAACAAAATCTGTATACTAACCTTAGCAACACAAATAGTAAGCTATTTTTAGGAGCAAAGAGCTGTGCATGATTCACTAGCTGCATACCTAGGAAGCTCAGGAAATGACTATCATCACTAAAGTTAACAAAAAACCTCTTCTTCCCAAAGTCCAAATAAGTCTTGGCAGCCTTGAAAGATGAAACTTCCCAATCGCCAGCCCACGCTGGTGATTGCACAAACTGAGGAGGCAATAGCTTGTTCCTAAGAGAAGAATCCCTGAGGCATTTGGCACAGGCCAATAAAAATCCTTCAAAAACAAACCTGTAGCCTCACAACTATCCAAAGCTCAACCCAGCCAGTCCCTTGACACTAGTGTCACTTATATAAACAGTGCCAAAGACTAGAGAATCTGGAGTAATGCAGACAGGGGCAGGCAATGGCAGACAGGTGGCATGGACCTAAAATGCCAGATACAAAACGTGGAACAAACTAATCTGTCAAATTTAGTCTAGGGCAGTTCTGGAATCTGGGTACTACCACACACTGGCTGTAACAGAGACAAGCTACCCTTTTGCTTCACATGCCAAATTCTGAAAAACTCCTGTCTGACCTTTGCTTAACTACCAGGGTTGGGGGGGAGGGGGAGAGTATAGTCTTTATCTTCCTTAAATCTCCTAAGATTTGCTCCAAGTGATAGGTTAGTTACCCTGAGTTATCACAAGACACCTAGAGGATTAGAACTTCGAGAAAGTTTCCCAGTGATGGATCAATCTCTTTCTCTACGCTATGCCACCTACACAACTCCCTTCCTTAGTTAACAATGTTTCACCTGGAGGTTCCCATGAATTTTGCTAATAGCACGATGTCTTTTTTTTTAAGTGTTCTGAATGTTCCTTAATATTTTAAGTGCAGTTACTTGCCCTGAGCCTTCAGGCTTAGGGCAGGTTAAAATCCAACCCTATGTACTCTCAACATGTTGCTATCACCTGACTGAGCATGGAAGCATGCAGAATTATCTTCACCCACACTGCAACAATGCATACCTCTCCAACAGCTATTGCTTTTCTTTGTAATACCCATACTACCTAACCACAGTAGATCTTATTTCTGAACCCAAACGTATAAAACTGGCTTGTTAAAATGAAAGCAGAACCTGGTATTGATAAGCCAACATTAAAAGCTAGGAAGAACACCATTCCAAAGCACCACAGTACAAGCCTAAACAGCTATCTTGCAGCTCCTTAAGCAAGTTTTTATTTCAGAACACTGTAATAAAACCATGCTAGTCTTTAAGGTGCCACCAGCCTCCTGTCCATTTTTGCTGCAAAACAGAACAAGGCAAATCCTCTGGAATTGCCACTATGGATAGACATACACTTCTAAACATATTTCACTGTAAAGGTAACTGCTCAATACCATTTCCTTGCAAGTAAACATGGGAAGAATCAGAGTGTAAGCCCTTAAATTATATTATTGATCATGTATTATCATCATTATGAAATAAATTGTTAGCTGCTGGCCTCCTGATCCCAGTGGAAAGGGATAAACTCTCTCCACTGGGGTCTTCCAGCCAGCAGTTGAGGGAGACACTCCTGTATTGTTAGGTCTCTAGCCTTGAAACAATAAACAGACCCTGTATTGTTGATCAGCAGCGTTTATTGATAGGCATCAAAGCACCCAGCTTGTCAAAGCCAGTTCTGGTGAACCTAGCTTTTGCTATCCTGTTTTTTCTGATAGTAATCCCCCCTCCCAGTTTCCCAAAGAATGTGAGAAAGAGTTATTTGGAGCTAGGGCACCCCCAAGGTCGGCAATAGATCAAGATAGAGCCACCTGGCATCCTGCCCCCATGGGACAACAGAAACAAGACCAAAAGTGTCAGGGGTGAGCCTAGTTATCTACTAGGTATGAGAAGCCATAAAGCAAAGATCAAGGAAAGAATGCCCCAAGACAGCAGTGATAACATATAGAAGGCTGGTTACATATATCTTGTAGCAATTACACTGAGCTAGGAATGCATCTCAATCAACTAGATCCAACCCCCCTGACATGTATCAAGGCACCCAAGGGTCAGAGAGAAGGGCACCCTGAGCACCTGAACCTTGCTCTCTCCCCATCGGGGCCACATTCAGGGGTCAGAAAGGACATCCCGAGGGCCTCACCCCACCCGCGCCACACTCACGTGGAGAGCTTCCTCGTCCAGAAGAGGCCTCCGGGCCACAGCTCGTGCAGTTGAACCGCTCGGCTAAGGTTGATCTTGATCTGGGCGAGGAGATGGCCCGCCTCGGCCTCCAGCTGGTCGCCATAAGGCAGCAGCTTATTGTACACCAGCTCCTTCTGCACTGGCGGCGGCCGAGGAGGCGGCCCGGTGCCGGCCATGGCCGCCTCTCCCTGCGCCCCGCTCGACAACTGCCCGCGGTTTCTCTCGCCCTTTCCTCGGCCCCCTGCTCGTCTCGGCTGCCCCCGGGGCGTCTGTCACACAGCGGCGCCTGGTGACGAAGCAACGGAACGAACGAACCGACCCGGTTGCTACCGCCGCCGGGCGCTGCTGGCAAGCAGGCGGGCGGGCGGCGCGGAGGTCACTTCCGCTCGGGGGTGGGGGGAGAGGAGCGCTGAGCTTGGTAGGAAAGTGGGGGTGGAAGAAAATGGGGACTGGCAGCTAGGAAGGGGGGTGAGGCAGACACAAAGGGCAGGGATTGCAAATGGGAGCTGGCGGGAGGCGGGAAAGGAGACGCCAAGGGCAGGGCGCGGGAGAGAGGGAAGCTCCAGAAAGGAGGAGGTGGCGGAAGGCAGAAAACCCCGGCAGAGGAGGACTCCTTGGTTGGGCTGCCAAACTTTTCCGGACTGACTAGCCTCCCCTCCCCTCCCCTCCCCTTTTGCACTTATTGATGTAGAGACTGTAGAAGGCGAGTTTGTCCTATTTGTCTCTGTGCCCTGCGTTCACATTTGCATGGGAGGTTTGGGGTTTGGAAGGGGGTCCCCCCTTTTATCTAAAAGTAAAAGGGGGGGGGTGACTTCCTAAATGCTGGCACATTTGTTTGTTTTTTAATGTGGTTTAAATTTCCGTGGAGTAATCCTCCCAACGATTCAGTTTATGGCTTTGGAATTTTGTGCTGCCAATAACAGTGCCGTCCTAAACAAGGCTGCTCGGAATCTTAACGTGGTCTTTTCAACGAAGTATATTTCCAGGAAAAGCGTTCTTAGATCGTGCTGGAAACCTGCTATAGCGTTTGAAATGGCATTTAACTTCTTTCTATTTATTTCCTTCTGCCTGGCTCCCCAGTGGGAATCTAAAGGTGCTCCTTGGTCCTTCTGCCTTCGAATTTATCCTGACAACAACCCTGTGAGGGAGATTAGGTTGAGAGTGGTGATTGAGCCAAGGTCACACAGCTTCCATGGCAGATTTGGGGGTTTGAAAGGGATCCTCCCAGGTTGTAATCTGACACTAACCACCTGAACTACACTGACTAGTTTTGTTTATAACATGGGAAATTGCTGCACACCAGCTTCCTGCAAAAGTTACAGCAGTCTTTTTTCCCTTCTTGCTAACTGGCAGTCTTATCTGATCCCAGAATGTATCCTTAAAGTTTTCCTTCTAGCTGGAAGAACAATAAAGGCATCCCTGAAGAGGCAGGGTTTCCCCAAGCATGAACTCGCTCCAACATTATGGTAGTCTTCAGAGGCTGTGGTTCTAGTGCCCCCACCTTTCTGAGATTAGGCAGATGACATCCCAGGAGATGACATTCTCAGTCATGGCACCAAAACTCTGGAACTCTCTCTCCAGGAAAATTCGTCTGTCCACTTCAGTTATCCTCTTCCACCATTGTGTTTTGTTTGGCAATGATCTCTCCTTCCTAACCAATGTTTTGATGTTTTGCATGCATTTAAACTGTCTTGTATGTATTTTAACTCTGTTTTTCAATTCTTGTTAAAGATGTTTTAATTATATATGTTTTATATTTTTTCTTAATAATGGTTTCATAATGTATGTTTTTATTATAATGGTTTTATAATGTAATTTTATCAAGTAGATTTTAAATTACCTTGACAGCTCTTGCATGGGCAGAAAGGCAGGATATAAATTTGTAAATAAAATAATAATAATACAAGTATTTTATCATGTTCTCCTTCTGAGGCACTTTGGTTTGCCTTTAGAGATTTTGTCCTCACAACAGCCCTTTAAGGCAGGCTGTGCTGAAAGACAGTGACTGGACTAAATTCATAAGAATGGTTGAAAAAGTAAATGGGGAGGGTGGGTTAGAGCAGTGATATGGGGAACTGGAAAACTTGGCATGTAAAGAAACTTAGGATGGCTGCATGATGAAAAATAAGGAATCTGGAAGAAGAGACAAGGCTTCATTACTGGAGGTACTGATGAGGAGATACATGGGTTCTGAGAGAAATGGTTCCTGGGAAGAGGCAAGGCCGCAAGAAAAATAGGTGTTGTGAGAAGGGAAATGCTGGAGAGGTTGGAGAGTAGCGCAGTGTAGACAACAGAAATGTTATGTTTGGTGGTGGCAGAGAGTGCCATCAAGTCATAAGTGAAGACTTATGGTGACCCCGGGTACAATGTTTACTACTAGTTAATTTCAACCTGAGCAGAATTATATGCTATGAGTGGTTACTGAACTAACAGGAACAACAGAAATGAAGGGCTTTCACTTACACTATATTAAATGATTCACAAAGTTTTTAAGAAAAACTGTTCAGGTCTGTGTATAGCTAAGCTTGCTGAAACTAGGATCCTACAATGGATTTTTGCATCATTTAATGTGTCGTGTTAATACTTATGCTTTGCTTCAGTTCTGTTTTTAGACTTCTGGATGGTTCTACAACCCTAACTCCTGTTGTATTGCTTATTGACTGTCCCATTTATTGATTTGAGTCCAAGTGGGAAAGGTGGAATATAAATGATGGGATTTTTTTTTAGGGTACACTCCAGGCTAAAGCCAGAGAGAGAGGGAGAGAGAGAAAGAGAGTTAAGGGCCTTCAAGCGGCAGCTGATTTATGGTGACTCCTTTTGGAGTTTTAAAAACAAGAGACTAACAGATGTGGTTTGCCATTGCCTTCCTCTGCATAACAACCCTGGTATTCCTTGGTAGTCTCCCATACAAATACTAACCAGGGCTGACCCTGCTTGTTTCTGAGATCTGATGGGACCAGGCTATCCTGGGCCATCCAGGTCAGGGCCATTAGGATCCTCATATCTCCATGGTGGCGAACCTTTGGCACTCCAGATGTTATGGACTACAATTCCCATCAGCCCCTGCCAGCATGGCCATATCTTCTAAAATGTTTACTGTTTAACAAGTGAAGTCAGAGTAAATGAAATACTGGTCTAAAAGCATAAGTCCTCCTTTATCAAGTTTCACCCAGGACTTGTTCTTCTGTAGCACCAAGGAATTTGTGACCACAACGGGAAAGAAAGTAGACATGCAGACATTTGTACTTTCAAGATAAAACAGGAAACATTGTTATGTTTGGTGGCAGTAGAGAGTGCCATCAAGTCACAGGTGACTTATGGTGATCCCAGGTATCATGTTTACTACTAGCTACTTTTACACTGGGCAGAATGATGTGCTGTGATGGGTTACTGAACTAGCTAAACCAGTATAGATTAATTCAAGTCCATACAGATAGTCGGAATGTTGCTTTGATTGCATATGGTTACGTTATTTTTGTATCTTAAGTGCGAAGATCTATTGTCTGAAATATAATTCTTTGAGTATTAATAATGATTTTTTGCAGGACCATTGGGGATAGCAGACTGTGCAGCTAGCAGAGGGTCAGCAAGTCAAGATCAGTATGTCATTCTTGACTCCTTGGGAGAGCGTTAACCAGCAGATGGTAAGATTCTGGAATATTTTTTATTTTATGTTTATTTACATTATTTATGGTCTACCTTCCTCACTAAGACTCAAAGCAAATTGCACAATGTAAATCAACGCAGTCATTAGGATGGTACATCTAATAAGTAATATACTAGGACTAGGAATTGTGGTAATTTGAACCACAGCTGCTGTCTGGACAAAGTATAAATATTAAATAGTTCAGAACAAGGCATTCCATCAGGAGAAACACAATGCATTTTCCTGCGCCAATCTGTTATGATGTTGTCTTTTCAGAAATGCTCTTCTGAACCATTCTGTTTCCCATAGTTTTCAGAAAGCCAGGAGAATGGGAGCCTTCATGTCTTCCTCAGACAGGCCATTCCACAGGGTGGGGACCACTACAGAGAAGGGATGTGTATGAGCAGTCATTGACCTTGCCCATCCATAGGATGGTACTTGCAGAAGACCCTGGTCCAATGAGTGAAGTTGTCACAGAGGAACATAGGTGGAGGGATAGTCTTGCAGATATGATGGTCCAAGGCCATGAAGGGCTTTGTATGTGAAAGCCAATATGTTGAATTGAGCTTGGTAACTTTTAGCTAGCCCTTAGAATGACTGCAGAATGGGTGTAATATGTCTGCTTCTGCTGACAACCACGGATAGTGAGAGGATTCCCTTAAATGGTTCAGTTAGTCCTTAAATCGTTATGTCCTTAAATAGCTTTCAGATTATACTGTCTTTGTCAAGGTTACATGCATGGAATAAAAATGAGGGGAGGGGCTATTACAGCGGTTCTCAACCTGTGGGTCGCAACCCCTTTGGGGGTCGAATGACCCTTTCACAGGGGTCGCCTAAGACCATCGGAAAACACATATTTCCAATGGTCTTTGGAACTGAGACACAAATAATTTTATAGTTGGGGGTCACCACAACAAGAGGAACTGTATTAAAGGGTCGTGGCATTAGGGAGAACCACTGGGCTATTAGTTCTTTTTAAAACTAAAGTTTCACTGAGTTATGTTAAGTGGATTCCAATAGTTTGGTTTTGTTCAAGGCTGCAGGTGACTGCTGTTCAGTGAAAGGCATGTTTGATTCAAGGCAATACTTCACTCACTGGGATATTCTAAGGTAAGAGATGTGGAACAATGAGTCACATAATTGGCTCAGTTAAGTGACTGCATTGTTTTTCATAATGAATTATTTTTGCTTGAAAGGACAGCAGTAGCGGTTTCAGAACAGTCAACATGTTCTTTTTAATGCTGGTCCTGTAGCAACTGCTACTAGATTGCCCAGTGAGGATTCAAAGTAAGCAATGAATTCTTGTAGATGTTTAAGCATTGAGAGATGACACAGCACTTCCAGGAGTAGCTGTAGCAATTAAGCTGTCATGAAGGACCACACGTATTGTTCTCCAGTGTACTCATATGCAACAATTTATGTTTGTAGCTATGTTGCCTGAGTGAGGCAACAATCCCAAGCAAGTCGACACAGAATGCTGCCCAAGTGCACTGCAAATCAGCAGGCACGAAAGGTCATAGATCTCCCCTGGCTTGCGGTCGCTTTCTTACCTGGCAATTTCCTCAATTATTTCAGCATAGCCTTTTTCTTACATTAGCACCCGCAAATGATTAGATTTCTAAAACAGACCAGCCAATCACACCATCACAAGAAAGAGAAGGACTCCTACTCCTCAACTTTGCTTAACAGGAAATCCCATCTCCTACTTCCAGTTGTGCAGGCAAGTGGGTTTGCAGGACAAAACAAACATTTTACCCAGGCTAGGAGTTGTTTCTTAATTATTACTTAATGTTTTTCTGGGAAGAATGTCAACAATGAAAACAGGTTTGGGGATTAAACCTGACTCAGATTACATCCTACCTGGCATTGCAGTTACTTCTTATGGTTGTATTTGCCTATGTTGTATTTAGCTGAGCATAAAACATGCCACCAAACTCAGATGCGTGTTTAACTTCTGTAAAGACTCTGCACCACTATGATTGATTGATTGATTGATTGATTGGACTTTTATACCGCCCCATCCCCAAGGGGCTCTGAACCCAGTATACTTTTATATTAACATTTAATGTGTGTTACAAGCTTATCCTGGGTCTGTGTGTTCTCATATTCATGTTGCATGCTTGCCTGCATGTAAAAGCATGCTCCCTCTTCTAGTGCCTCACCCCAAGTTTCAAAACCCAGGCTGCCATGTACCTTGGTAAGGCTGCCTCTGAGCAAGTTCAAAGGACAGAGTTTTCCTATTACTTGAGTCCCCTGTGCATGCATGTCCCTAGTGTGTATGAACAGTCCAGGAATATGGGTAGGATTTCAATCACAAACTGCTTTCTTCACCCCAAAAGAAATGTTATTGCTACAGTTTAAACTAGAACACATGGAACAAAAATAGTTATCATGTCTAATGAGTACGGATCTAAAGAAAAAAGGGTCTCCTTTGGTGGGCACCTTCCCAAACCAGATTTAAAGCTCTTGCATTAGGGGGATATACCCCAAAATGCTTCCCCAGTCGGATTAGATGTCATGAACAACATGCTGCTTACCATAGATCATGTTTTACAACAGTCATCCCTCCCTCCGCGCCCCCCTTGGCAAGTGAGCCAGATGGCTATCTCCAAGCTGAAATCCACTTCCAGCTTTCTCTGAACCATTGGTGCATTTTATTGCCATTCTCTTGTAGAAATAAACAGGTTATAGCCCAGGCTAATCTGATCTTGTCAGTACTCACAAGCTAAGCAGGGTTAACCCTGGCCAGTATTTAGATGTGATATCTCCAAGGAATATCAGGGGCATGACATGACAAGCAATGGCAAACCATCTCTGAACCTCTGAAGTTTCTTGCCTTGGAAACCCCACCAGGGGTCACCATAAATCAGTTGTGACTTGATGGCAAAAAAAAAAGAGAAAGTGTCAGAGATTGTATTGTTGAAGGCTTTCATAACTGGAATCAACTGGCTGTTGTGGGTTTTCCATGACATAGATGCGGACAAAAGGTTGGGAGCAAAAACTTCCAGATCATGGCCACACAGCCCAGAAAACCCACAACAGCCAGTTTCAGATATTATTCAATGCACTCCAAAGCTCCCTATATCTCTGAATTCACAATGTGCACTAAGGTTTGAGATTCTTTCATGATATTTTACTTCATTTCAGGCACAGAACTAATATAATATTTAAACAGCACAAGAAACATAACAGTTCACACAAAAATTGTAGGTGGCTAATAATTTAAAAAAAAACCCAGTAATATGCTATTCAGCTGATTAGCAGCATTCAAACAGGCAGTTACCTGTCCCCTAGTTAAAAAAAACTTTCCCTGCAGAAAACCTCCCAGTCTCTAATCTTCCCTTCTTGAGCAAAGTGATTGGGATAGCAGTAGCAGACCAACTCCAGGTCTTTCTGGATAACTCATCTGCTCTGTTTTCAGGCTGGACTATGGGACAGAGACAACTCTGATGGCTTTAGTTGATTACCTCTGTCTGAATGTAGACAAAGACCAGGCTTCTTTGTTCCTCCTACAGGTTTTATCTGTGGCCTTGGATATCTTTAGCCTTTAATCTTTAGCAAATATAGCCACTTGTGCCATTTGTGCAGAATAAATGCACATAGTTTTTATTTTTATTTTATTAAACTGGTACCCTGCCCATCCCTGGCCATAGCAAAGCTTGGGGTGGCTTACATTCATTTAAAACAATACATATAGACAGTGTTAAAATAGGTAAAACCAAACCAGTTCCCATTCCGATCAACGATGGCGATAAATATCCCTTCAGCCTATATAACTCCAATCCTAGATCTTAAAAGGTGACCAGGGGAAACAGAATGTAATCAAGAAGAGGGTATGCCATAGATAAAGGGCACAGTACGTGCACGCTGATGTTTAAGAGAATGATCCAATTGACCACTGATGGTAAGTGTTTGGGAGGCCTGCAACCTGATGTTATAGCAATGGATGGGTGGCCTCAACCTAAAGCCTGGTGGAACATCTCTGTCTTACAGACCCTGTGGAATTGAGTAAGATCCTACTGGGCCCTGGTGTCAGCAGACAAAGAGTTACTCAGTGGGTTGAGGCTGGAGAGTAATCCCTTCACGAGTAGACCACGAAGGAAATACATTCAGCAACAGTTAATCCACGGGAAGACCTTCCACAAGTGTCACAGGCAGCAATGTTCTTTGCAATTGCTTTGTCGTTTAATATAACTTTTTAAACACTGTAGAAACTCGCTCAGAGCCTTTTGGATGAAGCAAGATCGAAACTGAAGAAAAATAAATTTGCCAAAAGGTTGGCCACCACCGAATTAAGTAATTAATCCAAAACTGTGGGTGAGCAAGCAACATTTGTTTCCTTCCAGTGACAAAACAAATGTACCAGAAAGGTAAATTATATGCAAATCTGTTCCATGGCAACTGTTCTATTTGAACATCTAATAATACTGACCTGTTCCAGAACACTTCACGTTTCTGTCGAGGACATGTCAGGGCTCTTTCATCTTTGCCTGCTAGACTGAGTATTTCATGTGGCACATTGAAAATTCTTTTCCTTCTTGTTTCT
The DNA here is from genome assembly GCF_021028975.2 of Sphaerodactylus townsendi. Lineage (NCBI taxonomy): Eukaryota > Metazoa > Chordata > Lepidosauria > Squamata > Sphaerodactylidae > Sphaerodactylus > Sphaerodactylus townsendi. The sequence continues at coordinate 39,481,333 of NC_059425.1, read as the reverse complement.
TCTGTCCTCAGTAGTGTATCAGGCAGATTGTCCCAGCTTGACACAGTCCTTGACAAGACTGTGTGGGTGAAAAATATTGTCTCTGCAGCCTCCAATGGTATTAGTGGCAACAAAAACCCATCATTCTCTGCTTTATGAAAAATAAAGCAGAAGAGATAATCTTTGTAATTGCAAACTTTGATGATGCAATTACATTCTGGAACTGAAAGGCACAAAAAGTAAACATTTAATTTTGTGAGTCATCCCTGAAGTTACATTTTCAGTTCATCAGGATTACACCAAATGCAAACTTTATTTAAAATGAATACATGAATTTGGGGACTTTTTTTTAGACTTGCAGCCCAATGTATACATTTTAATTTGGATACTGAAAAGGCCCTTGTCCACAGGAAAATCTCAAAACAAAGCACCTTTTATTAGCATCAAACCAATATATAAACATTTTGGGTTTTCCAGAACTCTTCTTGTATGTTTGTATGTTCCTGCATTGTATGTTCCTGCATTGTATGTTCCTGCATTGCAGGGGGGTGGATTTGATGGCCCTTGGGGTCTCTTCCAACTCTATGTCAATATCCATCACAGTGACTGGGTCAAAATAGTCCATAAGCAGACCAGATTCAGCATTTCTTCTGCCGGGCCTATCTTACAGATGGTATCCAGGACAGAGGATATTAATGTTATTTTATTAGCAAAAAACCTTGCAAAGGTGTCATGGCTAATTGGCAGTTCCTAAGACAATAAAGATTCAGATATAAGATGACAAGAAACCTTAAGCAGCTGGGAGGGTCATGAGCTAGCTGATTCAGTGGTTGCAGAGAAATAACATGCTTTGCCACTATCGCCATCTCTTCATAAGTCTTCCAGTGGGCTCTGTAGTATGTTGTGTTGGACTCCATGCACATTTTTAACCAGTGTCTTTTCAGATGTCTTCCAGCGACAGGAGAGGTCAAAAAGGAGCAGTCTTGTCAGTAGTTTAGAGGCAGTGGCGTTCCTGCCTAGGGACAGGGGGTACCCTATGTCCCTCTGGTAAGCCCCCCATTCTGGCTCTCAACAAAATGGAAGGGCGCCAACTATTTCAGGAAGATGCGTTTGTGGGTTTTTTTAATTTTTAAAGTGTTTTTTCACGTTCCGGCCTGCAGGGGGGCGCATTTTTAAAGCTAGCAGCACGAAAATTTCAGGGTACCATCCAGAGACTGTCCTGATGATACCACCCAAATTTGGTGATGTTTGGTTCAGGGGCAGCAATGTTATGGGCCCCCAAATGGGGTGCCCCCATCCCCATTGTTTTCAATGGGAGCTAACCTGAGATGGGGGCTACCCATTTGAGGGACCATAACTTTGGTCCCCCTGAACATAACTTCACCAAACTTGGGTGGCATCATAAGAATAGTTAACATATGATACCCTGAAATCTTTGGTGTCACTAGCTTTAAAAATACATCCCCTTCCAGGCAAGCCCCCTGAAGGGGCTTTGCCCAAGATTCTTTGTTTTGCAGTGACTTTGCTCCATTGTAGCCAAAGGGGAATTTCTGAGTGTGTAGGCAGGCTGCACATTTTTGAAGATAGAGGCACCAGACTTTCAGGGTAGCTCTAGGAGGGCCTCCTGGTAATAGCATCCAGGTTTGGAGACCTTTTCTTCTGGGGGTTCAATTTTATGGGCTCCCAAAAGGCTTATTTTGTTTCCAATGTCCTGCACATGAAAGCCTGTGGGCTGAGTTTTCTCAGAACTCTCTCAACTCCCCCCACCCCACCCAGAAGCAAAGCTCACCAAGATTGGATGCTATTACTCAAGGCCTCTTGGAGCCACCTTGAAAGTCTGGTGCCTCTATCTTCAAAAATGTGCAGCCTGCCTCAGAAATTCCTCATTAGCTACAATGGAGCAAAGTCACTGCAAAACAAAGAATCTTGGGCGGGGCGGGGGGGGGGGGGCGCCAAACTCAGGTTTTGTCCCCGGGCGCCAGTTTGCCTAGGTACGCCCCTGTTTAGAGGAGCTTCATATTCCAAGCCCCCCTGCAGCATTAACTAGGCTCTGAAGTGGCAATTGTCATTGTCACCTGAGTTATCTTTCCTCATGCGTTAATAATTTAATGCTCTAATACTATGTGTAGTAAAAGAAGAAAAATAGTGGGAAGCACGTGTGAACACCTGAGGCTGGCTTCTGGTCTTCCAGAATACAAAGATGATCATAAGGGCATGACAATCCCAGAGTCATTGTAACTAAACTTGCCAAATTTACCCCTTTTAGGAAACATCTGTTTAAATGCCATTATCATGTACTTAAATTACTCTGAAACGTCCTCAGAGAAATGCCATAGTTGCGTATATGATAATAATGATAGTTGTTATCTCCAGATGTCTCCTAAATATAACTGTTGAGATCAGATTGTCTGACAGAAATCACCTACAAAACGGCTTGGGTTTTAAAAGTACCACCCCAACACAAATTCACATTCCTAATTTTGTTCATTTCAGTAAAGATTCTACCCCACCCTCACTGCAGAAGATTCCATCACTGAGAATGAAAACTGCATGGGAGAATTTAAAGTAAAATGAAAATACACCCCCTCCCCGCCCCTGCAAAAAAAACTGTGGCATTAGAGTTTCAAACAAACTATCATTCAAAGGCACTATTGAAGAAGAGGAGGAAGAGAAGTCTGCTTTCTTATTTGTAGGAACATTCTATAGTTTTAAAAAGGGATTATCTCTTTTGAAAATCTAATTCTGATTCTTCCTTCAGCCCAAATGTGGGGCAGGGAGCCCAGCTGAGCTGAAAGCCTGTTACCATAATATAGTTCATTTATGACTTTGTAGAAATAAATAAAATAAATAAATTTGTAGAAATAAATAGAAATAAAATAAAGAATATTATTTTATGACTCATGAGAGGGGAGGGCAGTGCTAACATTATTATACTTGCTACTTGTTTTCCTTCCCTTTTCTATATCCTATTCAGAATAAAGATGACAGGAGATTTGTGAATTCATCCACCATTTCCTGGACCGTCTTTGTTCTAGAATGCTCCACTTTGTTCTAAGATGCCCCTGGTGTCTATCTTGTTCTGCCCCAAGGCACTAGGACCCAAGCAGAGCATTGTAGAACACAGACAGTCCAGGAAATGGTAGATGAATTCACAAATCTCCTGTCATCTTTATCCTGAACAGGGTATAATGATTCCAAAAAGTGAATTTGACCTATTTGTTGTTTCACGATATAGGCCTGAATTATTCACTGTGATGTCTGTCTATCACACATTACTTTGCAATTTGTTCAACAGCATTGTATTTGATAGTTTCTTGCCCAGATGCCCATTCTGGAACATTTCTTCTGGAGCTTTTCATTGATAAAGACCCATCTTGGCAGGGGCTCTGGAGTCTGAATGAGGTACCTCATCACCTAAGGCCACTGCATATCATAGCCAGCTGCCAAGTTAACCTACACAGGTTAATGGCATTGATCCTCTAACAATATTATTTTTTTCTCTGATGCTGAGCATCATGGGCTATGTGTTAGAGATATGGCTACTGCCCTCCTTTTTTTACTAGTAATTGTGCACCTGTTTGTTTCTCAGCATTCAGAAATGTGATTTCTATTTTCTGACACTATAAACAGAAAACAACTATTTATGGAAGCGCTTTCTGGCTCCATTAGGATCAAAGTGGAGCACTAAAATGTCTGAGAACATTTTCTGCACAGACTAAACTGATGGCTAAAACTTCCAACTACCTATCACTGATGTAGGCATTGATTTTTTTTTCTAAAAAAGGAAATGACTGAAACCCCCCCCCTTTCTCATCCAGCAAGCATATACTAAATCATGGGGGGGGGGGGGGTTCTACATTTTGAGATAAATATTTTATAGGCCATGAGTCAGAATTAAATCCATCTGTTAATTTTTCACTGTGTCTTGGTTGCCATTGGCATAAAAAAGATACCGTTGGTTCCTGACTCACATAATGGGGAGCTTAACATCCTGAGCTGAAAATTCCATCTGCACAGCTTGCAACAACAACTTTTTCCTTCTTGTTAAGTGGGAGGAACACCAATTGATAGTATTCAAAATAGCACTGCCACCTGTCATTTCCTGGCAGTCAATCTAGAGAACACATGAAGGGATCCAAGTTTAAAAGCTGTGAAGGAAATGCTGTCCTTCCATTGAAGAGAATCTCCACCAGTAGAGATTTATCAACACTGCAAACTGTTCACACATTTCTCTGTTGGACAGCGTGCTGCTTTCAATCAACTAACACCAACGCCAGCAATGCCTCCCTCCATTTAGGGTGTTTTTCACCCACCCTGTGAATCTGAGCCGCAGCCTTTTCTGTCCATGAAAAGAAATACAGATCGTATTAGCTGGTTACCCTCTTCCATAGTCCCTCAGTCATGCCAAATGTTGCCAGAATAAACTTTTGAATTCTGAGGATACGCAAGAGATAATAGGGACTGTCCAATCATTCCCTTCTTTGTAGAAAGCTCAACCTGGTAGGAGGCGTGATTAAAACATGATATTCATGTAAAACATTATCTGGGCAGAGTCCTACAATCTCTCGTCACTTCTAAACCAGATTGCAGGTTTCTAAGCACCCACCTGGGCCACAAAACACTAACATGCTGATAGTGGTGTAAAGCGCCATCAATTCTCTATTAACTCATGGAGGCCACTCATGGGGTTGTCAGGGCAAGAGATGAACAGAGCTGATTTACCATTGCATGCCTGTATGTAGAAACTTCCTTGATGGTCTCCCATCCAAATACAAACTAGGGCTGGCCCTGCTTACTGTCGTGCCTATCAGTCTCCACAATAAATCCAGACTCAAATGTCAGCATAATCTGTTTTTATTGATTGAGAGTTACAACTAGCGTACATGTCTGGCATTGCCAGAACTTAGAATTCCCAGGCAAACCAAGAGCTACATTCTTCTACAGCAGGGGTAGGGAACCTGCGGCTCTCCAGATGTTCAGGAACTACAATTCCCATCAGCCTCTGTCAGCATGGCCAATTGGCCATGCTGGTAGGGGCTGATGGGAATTGTATGGTGGGGGGGGGGGGGGGAGGGGGGTGGAGGGGGTGGGGGGGGGGTGGGGTGGGGGGGCGGGGGGTGGGGGGGGGGGGGGGTGGGGGGGGGGGGGGGGGGGGGGGGGGGGGGGTGGGGGGGGGGGGGGGTGGGGGGGGGGGGGGGTGGGGGGGGGGGGGGGTGGGGGGGGGGGGGGGTGGGGGGGGGGGGGGGTGGGGGGGGGGGGGGGTGGGGGGGGGGGGGGGTGGGGGGGGGGGGGGGTGGGGGGGGGGGGGGGTGGGGGGGGGGGGGGGTGGGGGGGGGGGGGGGTGGGGGGGGGGGGGGGTGGGGGGGGGGGGGGGTGGGGGGGGGGGGGGGTGGGGGGGGGGGGGGGTGGGGGGGGGGGGGGGTGGGGGGGGGGGGGGGTGGGGGGGGGGGGGGGTGGGGGGGGGGGGGGGTGGGGGGGGGGGGGGGTGGGGGGGGGGGGGGGTGGGGGGGGGGGGGGGTGGGGGGGGGGGGGGGTGGGGGGGGGGGGGGGTGGGGGGGGGGGGGGGTGGGGGGGGGGGGGGGTGGGGGGGGGGGGGGGTGGGGGGGGGGGGGGGTGGGGGGGGGGGGGGGTGGGGGGGGGGGGGGGTGGGGGGGGGGGGGGGTGGGGGGGGGGGGGGGTGGGGGGGGGGGGGGGTGGGGGGGGGGGGGGGTGGGGGGGGGGGGGGGTGGGGGGGGGGGGGGGTGGGGGGGGGGGGGGGTGGGGGGGGGGGGGGGTGGGGGGGGGGGGGGGTGGGGGGGGGGGGGGGTGGGGGGGGGGGGGGGTGGGGGGGGGGGGGGGTGGGGGGGGGGGGGGGTGGGGGGGGGGGGGGGTGGGGGGGGGGGGGGGTGGGGGGGGGGGGGGGTGGGGGGGGGGGGGGGTGGGGGGGGGGGGGGGTGGGGGGGGGGGGGGGTGGGGGGGGGGGGGGGTGGGGGGGGGGGGGGGTGGGGGGGGGGGGGGGTGGGGGGGGGGGGGGGTGGGGGGGGGGGGGGGTGGGGGGGGGGGGGGGTGGGGGGGGGGGGGGGTGGGGGGGGGGGGGGGTGGGGGGGGGGGGGGGTGGGGGGGGGGGGGGGTGGGGGGGGGGGGGGGTGGGGGGGGGGGGGGGTGGGGGGGGGGGGGGGTGGGGGGGGGGGGGGGTGGGGGGGGGGGGGGGTGGGGGGGGGGGGGGGTGGGGGGGGGGGGGGGTGGGGGGGGGGGGGGGTGGGGGGGGGGGGGGGTGGGGGGGGGGGGGGGTGGGGGGGGGGGGGGGTGGGGGGGGGGGGGGGTGGGGGGGGGGGGGGGTGGGGGGGGGGGGGGGTGGGGGGGGGGGGGGGTGGGGGGGGGGGGGGGTGGGGGGGGGGGGGGGTGGGGGGGGGGGGGGGTGGGGGGGGGGGGGGGTGGGGGGGGGGGGGGGTGGGGGGGGGGGGGGGTGGGGGGGGGGGGGGGTGGGGGGGGGGGGGGGTGGGGGGGGGGGGGGGTGGGGGGGGGGGGGGGTGGGGGGGGGGGGGGGTGGGGGGGGGGGGGGGTGGGGGGGGGGGGGGGTGGGGGGGGGGGGGGGTGGGGGGGGGGGGGGGTGGGGGGGGGGGGGGGTGGGGGGGGGGGGGGGTGGGGGGGGGGGGGGGTGGGGGGGGGGGGGGGTGGGGGGGGGGGGGGGTGGGGGGGGGGGGGGGTGGGGGGGGGGGGGGGTGGGGGGGGGGGGGGGTGGGGGGGGGGGGGGGTGGGGGGGGGGGGGGGTGGGGGGGGGGGGGGGTGGGGGGGGGGGGGGGTGGGGGGGGGGGGGGGTGGGGGGGGGGGGGGGTGGGGGGGGGGGGGGGTGGGGGGGGGGGGGGGTGGGGGGGGGGGGGGGTGGGGGGGGGGGGGGGTGGGGGGGGGGGGGGGTGGGGGGGGGGGGGGGTGGGGGGGGGGGGGGGTGGGGGGGGGGGGGGGTGGGGGGGGGGGGGGGTGGGGGGGGGGGGGGGTGGGGGGGGGGGGGGGTGGGGGGGGGGGGGGGTGGGGGGGGGGGGGGGTGGGGGGGGGGGGGGGTGGGGGGGGGGGGGGGTGGGGGGGGGGGGGGGTGGGGGGGGGGGGGGGTGGGGGGGGGGGGGGGTGGGGGGGGGGGGGGGTGGGGGGGGGGGGGGGTGGGGGGGGGGGGGGGTGGGGGGGGGGGGGGGTGGGGGGGGGGGGGGGTGGGGGGGGGGGGGGGTGGGGGGGGGGGGGGGTGGGGGGGGGGGGGGGTGGGGGGGGGGGGGGGTGGGGGGGGGGGGGGGTGGGGGGGGGGGGGGGTGGGGGGGGGGGGGGGTGGGGGGGGGGGGGGGTGGGGGGGGGGGGGGGTGGGGGGGGGGGGGGGTGGGGGGGGGGGGGGGTGGGGGGGGGGGGGGGTGGGGGGGGGGGGGGGTGGGGGGGGGGGGGGGTGGGGGGGGGGGGGGGTGGGGGGGGGGGGGGGTGGGGGGGGGGGGGGGTGGGGGGGGGGGGGGGTGGGGGGGGGGGGGGGTGGGGGGGGGGGGGGGTGGGGGGGGGGGGGGGTGGGGGGGGGGGGGGGTGGGGGGGGGGGGGGGTGGGGGGGGGGGGGGGTGGGGGGGGGGGGGGGTGGGGGGGGGGGGGGGTGGGGGGGGGGGGGGGTGGGGGGGGGGGGGGGTGGGGGGGGGGGGGGGTGGGGGGGGGGGGGGGTGGGGGGGGGGGGGGGTGGGGGGGGGGGGGGGTGGGGGGGGGGGGGGGTGGGGGGGGGGGGGGGTGGGGGGGGGGGGGGGTGGGGGGGGGGGGGGGTGGGGGGGGGGGGGGGTGGGGGGGGGGGGGGGTGGGGGGGGGGGGGGGTGGGGGGGGGGGGGGGTGGGGGGGGGGGGGGGTGGGGGGGGGGGGGGGTGGGGGGGGGGGGGGGTGGGGGGGGGGGGGGGTGGGGGGGGGGGGGGGTGGGGGGGGGGGGGGGTGGGGGGGGGGGGGGGTGGGGGGGGGGGGGGGTGGGGGGGGGGGGGGGTGGGGGGGGGGGGGGGTGGGGGGGGGGGGGGGTGGGGGGGGGGGGGGGTGGGGGGGGGGGGGGGTGGGGGGGGGGGGGGGTGGGGGGGGGGGGGGGTGGGGGGGGGGGGGGGTGGGGGGGGGGGGGGGTGGGGGGGGGGGGGGGTGGGGGGGGGGGGGGGTGGGGGGGGGGGGGGGTGGGGGGGGGGGGGGGTGGGGGGGGGGGGGGGTGGGGGGGGGGGGGGGTGGGGGGGGGGGGGGGTGGGGGGGGGGGGGGGTGGGGGGGGGGGGGGGTGGGGGGGGGGGGGGGTGGGGGGGGGGGGGGGTGGGGGGGGGGGGGGGTGGGGGGGGGGGGGGGTGGGGGGGGGGGGGGGTGGGGGGGGGGGGGGGTGGGGGGGGGGGGGGGTGGGGGGGGGGGGGGGTGGGGGGGGGGGGGGGTGGGGGGGGGGGGGGGTGGGGGGGGGGGGGGGTGGGGGGGGGGGGGGGTGGGGGGGGGGGGGGGTGGGGGGGGGGGGGGGTGGGGGGGGGGGGGGGTGGGGGGGGGGGGGGGTGGGGGGGGGGGGGGGTGGGGGGGGGGGGGGGTGGGGGGGGGGGGGGGTGGGGGGGGGGGGGGGTGGGGGGGGGGGGGGGTGGGGGGGGGGGGGGGTGGGGGGGGGGGGGGGTGGGGGGGGGGGGGGGTGGGGGGGGGGGGGGGTGGGGGGGGGGGGGGGTGGGGGGGGGGGGGGGTGGGGGGGGGGGGGGGTGGGGGGGGGGGGGGGTGGGGGGGGGGGGGGGTGGGGGGGGGGGGGGGTGGGGGGGGGGGGGGGTGGGGGGGGGGGGGGGTGGGGGGGGGGGGGGGTGGGGGGGGGGGGGGGTGGGGGGGGGGGGGGGTGGGGGGGGGGGGGGGTGGGGGGGGGGGGGGGTGGGGGGGGGGGGGGGTGGGGGGGGGGGGGGGTGGGGGGGGGGGGGGGTGGGGGGGGGGGGGGGTGGGGGGGGGGGGGGGTGGGGGGGGGGGGGGGTGGGGGGGGGGGGGGGTGGGGGGGGGGGGGGGTGGGGGGGGGGGGGGGTGGGGGGGGGGGGGGGTGGGGGGGGGGGGGGGTGGGGGGGGGGGGGGGTGGGGGGGGGGGGGGGTGGGGGGGGGGGGGGGTGGGGGGGGGGGGGGGTGGGGGGGGGGGGGGGTGGGGGGGGGGGGGGGTGGGGGGGGGGGGGGGTGGGGGGGGGGGGGGGTGGGGGGGGGGGGGGGTGGGGGGGGGGGGGGGTGGGGGGGGGGGGGGGTGGGGGGGGGGGGGGGTGGGGGGGGGGGGGGGTGGGGGGGGGGGGGGGTGGGGGGGGGGGGGGGTGGGGGGGGGGGGGGGTGGGGGGGGGGGGGGGTGGGGGGGGGGGGGGGTGGGGGGGGGGGGGGGTGGGGGGGGGGGGGGGTGGGGGGGGGGGGGGGTGGGGGGGGGGGGGGGTGGGGGGGGGGGGGGGTGGGGGGGGGGGGGGGTGGGGGGGGGGGGGGGTGGGGGGGGGGGGGGGTGGGGGGGGGGGGGGGTGGGGGGGGGGGGGGGTGGGGGGGGGGGGGGGTGGGGGGGGGGGGGGGTGGGGGGGGGGGGGGGTGGGGGGGGGGGGGGGTGGGGGGGGGGGGGGGTGGGGGGGGGGGGGGGTGGGGGGGGGGGGGGGTGGGGGGGGGGGGGGGTGGGGGGGGGGGGGGGTGGGGGGGGGGGGGGGTGGGGGGGGGGGGGGGTGGGGGGGGGGGGGGGTGGGGGGGGGGGGGGGTGGGGGGGGGGGGGGGTGGGGGGGGGGGGGGGTGGGGGGGGGGGGGGGTGGGGGGGGGGGGGGGTGGGGGGGGGGGGGGGTGGGGGGGGGGGGGGGTGGGGGGGGGGGGGGGTGGGGGGGGGGGGGGGTGGGGGGGGGGGGGGGTGGGGGGGGGGGGGGGTGGGGGGGGGGGGGGGTGGGGGGGGGGGGGGGTGGGGGGGGGGGGGGGTGGGGGGGGGGGGGGGTGGGGGGGGGGGGGGGTGGGGGGGGGGGGGGGTGGGGGGGGGGGGGGGTGGGGGGGGGGGGGGGTGGGGGGGGGGGGGGGTGGGGGGGGGGGGGGGTGGGGGGGGGGGGGGGTGGGGGGGGGGGGGGGTGGGGGGGGGGGGGGGTGGGGGGGGGGGGGGGTGGGGGGGGGGGGGGGTGGGGGGGGGGGGGGGTGGGGGGGGGGGGGGGTGGGGGGGGGGGGGGGTGGGGGGGGGGGGGGGTGGGGGGGGGGGGGGGTGGGGGGGGGGGGGGGTGGGGGGGGGGGGGGGTGGGGGGGGGGGGGGGTGGGGGGGGGGGGGGGTGGGGGGGGGGGGGGGTGGGGGGGGGGGGGGGTGGGGGGGGGGGGGGGTGGGGGGGGGGGGGGGTGGGGGGGGGGGGGGGTGGGGGGGGGGGGGGGTGGGGGGGGGGGGGGGTGGGGGGGGGGGGGGGTGGGGGGGGGGGGGGGTGGGGGGGGGGGGGGGTGGGGGGGGGGGGGGGTGGGGGGGGGGGGGGGTGGGGGGGGGGGGGGGTGGGGGGGGGGGGGGGTGGGGGGGGGGGGGGGTGGGGGGGGGGGGGGGTGGGGGGGGGGGGGGGTGGGGGGGGGGGGGGGTGGGGGGGGGGGGGGGTGGGGGGGGGGGGGGGTGGGGGGGGGGGGGGGTGGGGGGGGGGGGGGGTGGGGGGGGGGGGGGGTGGGGGGGGGGGGGGGTGGGGGGGGGGGGGGGTGGGGGGGGGGGGGGGTGGGGGGGGGGGGGGGTGGGGGGGGGGGGGGGTGGGGGGGGGGGGGGGTGGGGGGGGGGGGGGGTGGGGGGGGGGGGGGGTGGGGGGGGGGGGGGGTGGGGGGGGGGGGGGGTGGGGGGGGGGGGGGGTGGGGGGGGGGGGGGGTGGGGGGGGGGGGGGGTGGGGGGGGGGGGGGGTGGGGGGGGGGGGGGGTGGGGGGGGGGGGGGGTGGGGGGGGGGGGGGGTGGGGGGGGGGGGGGGTGGGGGGGGGGGGGGGTGGGGGGGGGGGGGGGTGGGGGGGGGGGGGGGTGGGGGGGGGGGGGGGTGGGGGGGGGGGGGGGTGGGGGGGGGGGGGGGTGGGGGGGGGGGGGGGTGGGGGGGGGGGGGGGTGGGGGGGGGGGGGGGTGGGGGGGGGGGGGGGTGGGGGGGGGGGGGGGTGGGGGGGGGGGGGGGTGGGGGGGGGGGGGGGTGGGGGGGGGGGGGGGTGGGGGGGGGGGGGGGTGGGGGGGGGGGGGGGTGGGGGGGGGGGGGGGTGGGGGGGGGGGGGGGTGGGGGGGGGGGGGGGTGGGGGGGGGGGGGGGTGGGGGGGGGGGGGGGTGGGGGGGGGGGGGGGTGGGGGGGGGGGGGGGTGGGGGGGGGGGGGGGTGGGGGGGGGGGGGGGTGGGGGGGGGGGGGGGTGGGGGGGGGGGGGGGTGGGGGGGGGGGGGGGTGGGGGGGGGGGGGGGTGGGGGGGGGGGGGGGTGGGGGGGGGGGGGGGTGGGGGGGGGGGGGGGTGGGGGGGGGGGGGGGTGGGGGGGGGGGGGGGTGGGGGGGGGGGGGGGTGGGGGGGGGGGGGGGTGGGGGGGGGGGGGGGTGGGGGGGGGGGGGGGTGGGGGGGGGGGGGGGTGGGGGGGGGGGGGGGTGGGGGGGGGGGGGGGTGGGGGGGGGGGGGGGTGGGGGGGGGGGGGGGTGGGGGGGGGGGGGGGTGGGGGGGGGGGGGGGTGGGGGGGGGGGGGGGTGGGGGGGGGGGGGGGTGGGGGGGGGGGGGGGTGGGGGGGGGGGGGGGTGGGGGGGGGGGGGGGTGGGGGGGGGGGGGGGTGGGGGGGGGGGGGGGTGGGGGGGGGGGGGGGTGGGGGGGGGGGGGGGTGGGGGGGGGGGGGGGTGGGGGGGGGGGGGGGTGGGGGGGGGGGGGGGTGGGGGGGGGGGGGGGTGGGGGGGGGGGGGGGTGGGGGGGGGGGGGGGTGGGGGGGGGGGGGGGTGGGGGGGGGGGGGGGTGGGGGGGGGGGGGGGTGGGGGGGGGGGGGGGTGGGGGGGGGGGGGGGTGGGGGGGGGGGGGGGTGGGGGGGGGGGGGGGTGGGGGGGGGGGGGGGTGGGGGGGGGGGGGGGTGGGGGGGGGGGGGGGTGGGGGGGGGGGGGGGTGGGGGGGGGGGGGGGTGGGGGGGGGGGGGGGTGGGGGGGGGGGGGGGTGGGGGGGGGGGGGGGTGGGGGGGGGGGGGGGTGGGGGGGGGGGGGGGTGGGGGGGGGGGGGGGTGGGGGGGGGGGGGGGTGGGGGGGGGGGGGGGTGGGGGGGGGGGGGGGTGGGGGGGGGGGGGGGTGGGGGGGGGGGGGGGTGGGGGGGGGGGGGGGTGGGGGGGGGGGGGGGTGGGGGGGGGGGGGGGTGGGGGGGGGGGGGGGTGGGGGGGGGGGGGGGTGGGGGGGGGGGGGGGTGGGGGGGGGGGGGGGTGGGGGGGGGGGGGGGTGGGGGGGGGGGGGGGTGGGGGGGGGGGGGGGTGGGGGGGGGGGGGGGTGGGGGGGGGGGGGGGTGGGGGGGGGGGGGGGTGGGGGGGGGGGGGGGTGGGGGGGGGGGGGGGTGGGGGGGGGGGGGGGTGGGGGGGGGGGGGGGTGGGGGGGGGGGGGGGTGGGGGGGGGGGGGGGTGGGGGGGGGGGGGGGTGGGGGGGGGGGGGGGTGGGGGGGGGGGGGGGTGGGGGGGGGGGGGGGTGGGGGGGGGGGGGGGTGGGGGGGGGGGGGGGTGGGGGGGGGGGGGGGTGGGGGGGGGGGGGGGTGGGGGGGGGGGGGGGTGGGGGGGGGGGGGGGTGGGGGGGGGGGGGGGTGGGGGGGGGGGGGGGTGGGGGGGGGGGGGGGTGGGGGGGGGGGGGGGTGGGGGGGGGGGGGGGTGGGGGGGGGGGGGGGTGGGGGGGGGGGGGGGTGGGGGGGGGGGGGGGTGGGGGGGGGGGGGGGTGGGGGGGGGGGGGGGTGGGGGGGGGGGGGGGTGGGGGGGGGGGGGGGTGGGGGGGGGGGGGGGTGGGGGGGGGGGGGGGTGGGGGGGGGGGGGGGTGGGGGGGGGGGGGGGTGGGGGGGGGGGGGGGTGGGGGGGGGGGGGGGTGGGGGGGGGGGGGGGTGGGGGGGGGGGGGGGTGGGGGGGGGGGGGGGTGGGGGGGGGGGGGGGTGGGGGGGGGGGGGGGTGGGGGGGGGGGGGGGTGGGGGGGGGGGGGGGTGGGGGGGGGGGGGGGTGGGGGGGGGGGGGGGTGGGGGGGGGGGGGGGTGGGGGGGGGGGGGGGTGGGGGGGGGGGGGGGTGGGGGGGGGGGGGGGTGGGGGGGGGGGGGGGTGGGGGGGGGGGGGGGTGGGGGGGGGGGGGGGTGGGGGGGGGGGGGGGTGGGGGGGGGGGGGGGTGGGGGGGGGGGGGGGTGGGGGGGGGGGGGGGTGGGGGGGGGGGGGGGTGGGGGGGGGGGGGGGTGGGGGGGGGGGGGGGTGGGGGGGGGGGGGGGTGGGGGGGGGGGGGGGTGGGGGGGGGGGGGGGTGGGGGGGGGGGGGGGTGGGGGGGGGGGGGGGTGGGGGGGGGGGGGGGTGGGGGGGGGGGGGGGTGGGGGGGGGGGGGGGTGGGGGGGGGGGGGGGTGGGGGGGGGGGGGGGTGGGGGGGGGGGGGGGTGGGGGGGGGGGGGGGTGGGGGGGGGGGGGGGTGGGGGGGGGGGGGGGTGGGGGGGGGGGGGGGTGGGGGGGGGGGGGGGTGGGGGGGGGGGGGGGTGGGGGGGGGGGGGGGTGGGGGGGGGGGGGGGTGGGGGGGGGGGGGGGTGGGGGGGGGGGGGGGTGGGGGGGGGGGGGGGTGGGGGGGGGGGGGGGTGGGGGGGGGGGGGGGTGGGGGGGGGGGGGGGTGGGGGGGGGGGGGGGTGGGGGGGGGGGGGGGTGGGGGGGGGGGGGGGTGGGGGGGGGGGGGGGTGGGGGGGGGGGGGGGTGGGGGGGGGGGGGGGTGGGGGGGGGGGGGGGTGGGGGGGGGGGGGGGTGGGGGGGGGGGGGGGTGGGGGGGGGGGGGGGTGGGGGGGGGGGGGGGTGGGGGGGGGGGGGGGTGGGGGGGGGGGGGGGTGGGGGGGGGGGGGGGTGGGGGGGGGGGGGGGTGGGGGGGGGGGGGGGTGGGGGGGGGGGGGGGTGGGGGGGGGGGGGGGTGGGGGGGGGGGGGGGTGGGGGGGGGGGGGGGTGGGGGGGGGGGGGGGTGGGGGGGGGGGGGGGTGGGGGGGGGGGGGGGTGGGGGGGGGGGGGGGTGGGGGGGGGGGGGGGTGGGGGGGGGGGGGGGTGGGGGGGGGGGGGGGTGGGGGGGGGGGGGGGTGGGGGGGGGGGGGGGTGGGGGGGGGGGGGGGTGGGGGGGGGGGGGGGTGGGGGGGGGGGGGGGTGGGGGGGGGGGGGGGTGGGGGGGGGGGGGGGTGGGGGGGGGGGGGGGTGGGGGGGGGGGGGGGTGGGGGGGGGGGGGGGTGGGGGGGGGGGGGGGTGGGGGGGGGGGGGGGTGGGGGGGGGGGGGGGTGGGGGGGGGGGGGGGTGGGGGGGGGGGGGGGTGGGGGGGGGGGGGGGTGGGGGGGGGGGGGGGTGGGGGGGGGGGGGGGTGGGGGGGGGGGGGGGTGGGGGGGGGGGGGGGTGGGGGGGGGGGGGGGTGGGGGGGGGGGGGGGTGGGGGGGGGGGGGGGTGGGGGGGGGGGGGGGTGGGGGGGGGGGGGGGTGGGGGGGGGGGGGGGTGGGGGGGGGGGGGGGTGGGGGGGGGGGGGGGTGGGGGGGGGGGGGGGTGGGGGGGGGGGGGGGTGGGGGGGGGGGGGGGTGGGGGGGGGGGGGGGTGGGGGGGGGGGGGGGTGGGGGGGGGGGGGGGTGGGGGGGGGGGGGGGTGGGGGGGGGGGGGGGTGGGGGGGGGGGGGGGTGGGGGGGGGGGGGGGTGGGGGGGGGGGGGGGTGGGGGGGGGGGGGGGTGGGGGGGGGGGGGGGTGGGGGGGGGGGGGGGTGGGGGGGGGGGGGGGTGGGGGGGGGGGGGGGTGGGGGGGGGGGGGGGTGGGGGGGGGGGGGGGTGGGGGGGGGGGGGGGTGGGGGGGGGGGGGGGTGGGGGGGGGGGGGGGTGGGGGGGGGGGGGGGTGGGGGGGGGGGGGGGTGGGGGGGGGGGGGGGTGGGGGGGGGGGGGGGTGGGGGGGGGGGGGGGTGGGGGGGGGGGGGGGTGGGGGGGGGGGGGGGTGGGGGGGGGGGGGGGTGGGGGGGGGGGGGGGTGGGGGGGGGGGGGGGTGGGGGGGGGGGGGGGTGGGGGGGGGGGGGGGTGGGGGGGGGGGGGGGTGGGGGGGGGGGGGGGTGGGGGGGGGGGGGGGTGGGGGGGGGGGGGGGTGGGGGGGGGGGGGGGTGGGGGGGGGGGGGGGTGGGGGGGGGGGGGGGTGGGGGGGGGGGGGGGTGGGGGGGGGGGGGGGTGGGGGGGGGGGGGGGTGGGGGGGGGGGGGGGTGGGGGGGGGGGGGGGTGGGGGGGGGGGGGGGTGGGGGGGGGGGGGGGTGGGGGGGGGGGGGGGTGGGGGGGGGGGGGGGTGGGGGGGGGGGGGGGTGGGGGGGGGGGGGGGTGGGGGGGGGGGGGGGTGGGGGGGGGGGGGGGTGGGGGGGGGGGGGGGTGGGGGGGGGGGGGGGTGGGGGGGGGGGGGGGTGGGGGGGGGGGGGGGTGGGGGGGGGGGGGGGTGGGGGGGGGGGGGGGTGGGGGGGGGGGGGGGTGGGGGGGGGGGGGGGTGGGGGGGGGGGGGGGTGGGGGGGGGGGGGGGTGGGGGGGGGGGGGGGTGGGGGGGGGGGGGGGTGGGGGGGGGGGGGGGTGGGGGGGGGGGGGGGTGGGGGGGGGGGGGGGTGGGGGGGGGGGGGGGTGGGGGGGGGGGGGGGTGGGGGGGGGGGGGGGTGGGGGGGGGGGGGGGTGGGGGGGGGGGGGGGTGGGGGGGGGGGGGGGTGGGGGGGGGGGGGGGTGGGGGGGGGGGGGGGTGGGGGGGGGGGGGGGTGGGGGGGGGGGGGGGTGGGGGGGGGGGGGGGTGGGGGGGGGGGGGGGTGGGGGGGGGGGGGGGTGGGGGGGGGGGGGGGTGGGGGGGGGGGGGGGTGGGGGGGGGGGGGGGTGGGGGGGGGGGGGGGTGGGGGGGGGGGGGGGTGG
Source organism: Sphaerodactylus townsendi (assembly GCF_021028975.2). Classification (NCBI taxonomy): domain Eukaryota; kingdom Metazoa; phylum Chordata; class Lepidosauria; order Squamata; family Sphaerodactylidae; genus Sphaerodactylus; species Sphaerodactylus townsendi. The sequence continues at coordinate 39,465,369 of NC_059425.1, read as the reverse complement.
GGGGGGGGGGGGGTGGGGGGGGGGGGGGGTGGGGGGGGGGGGGGGTGGGGGGGGGGGGGGGTGGGGGGGGGGGGGGGTGGGGGGGGGGGGGGGTGGGGGGGGGGGGGGGTGGGGGGGGGGGGGGGTGGGGGGGGGGGGGGGTGGGGGGGGGGGGGGGTGGGGGGGGGGGGGGGTGGGGGGGGGGGGGGGTGGGGGGGGGGGGGGGTGGGGGGGGGGGGGGGTGGGGGGGGGGGGGGGTGGGGGGGGGGGGGGGTGGGGGGGGGGGGGGGTGGGGGGGGGGGGGGGTGGGGGGGGGGGGGGGTGGGGGGGGGGGGGGGTGGGGGGGGGGGGGGGTGGGGGGGGGGGGGGGTGGGGGGGGGGGGGGGTGGGGGGGGGGGGGGGTGGGGGGGGGGGGGGGTGGGGGGGGGGGGGGGTGGGGGGGGGGGGGGGTGGGGGGGGGGGGGGGTGGGGGGGGGGGGGGGTGGGGGGGGGGGGGGGTGGGGGGGGGGGGGGGTGGGGGGGGGGGGGGGTGGGGGGGGGGGGGGGTGGGGGGGGGGGGGGGTGGGGGGGGGGGGGGGTGGGGGGGGGGGGGGGTGGGGGGGGGGGGGGGTGGGGGGGGGGGGGGGTGGGGGGGGGGGGGGGTGGGGGGGGGGGGGGGTGGGGGGGGGGGGGGGTGGGGGGGGGGGGGGGTGGGGGGGGGGGGGGGTGGGGGGGGGGGGGGGTGGGGGGGGGGGGGGGTGGGGGGGGGGGGGGGTGGGGGGGGGGGGGGGTGGGGGGGGGGGGGGGTGGGGGGGGGGGGGGGTGGGGGGGGGGGGGGGTGGGGGGGGGGGGGGGTGGGGGGGGGGGGGGGTGGGGGGGGGGGGGGGTGGGGGGGGGGGGGGGTGGGGGGGGGGGGGGGTGGGGGGGGGGGGGGGTGGGGGGGGGGGGGGGTGGGGGGGGGGGGGGGTGGGGGGGGGGGGGGGTGGGGGGGGGGGGGGGTGGGGGGGGGGGGGGGTGGGGGGGGGGGGGGGTGGGGGGGGGGGGGGGTGGGGGGGGGGGGGGGTGGGGGGGGGGGGGGGTGGGGGGGGGGGGGGGTGGGGGGGGGGGGGGGTGGGGGGGGGGGGGGGTGGGGGGGGGGGGGGGTGGGGGGGGGGGGGGGTGGGGGGGGGGGGGGGTGGGGGGGGGGGGGGGTGGGGGGGGGGGGGGGTGGGGGGGGGGGGGGGTGGGGGGGGGGGGGGGTGGGGGGGGGGGGGGGTGGGGGGGGGGGGGGGTGGGGGGGGGGGGGGGTGGGGGGGGGGGGGGGTGGGGGGGGGGGGGGGTGGGGGGGGGGGGGGGTGGGGGGGGGGGGGGGTGGGGGGGGGGGGGGGTGGGGGGGGGGGGGGGTGGGGGGGGGGGGGGGTGGGGGGGGGGGGGGGTGGGGGGGGGGGGGGGTGGGGGGGGGGGGGGGTGGGGGGGGGGGGGGGTGGGGGGGGGGGGGGGTGGGGGGGGGGGGGGGTGGGGGGGGGGGGGGGTGGGGGGGGGGGGGGGTGGGGGGGGGGGGGGGTGGGGGGGGGGGGGGGTGGGGGGGGGGGGGGGTGGGGGGGGGGGGGGGTGGGGGGGGGGGGGGGTGGGGGGGGGGGGGGGTGGGGGGGGGGGGGGGTGGGGGGGGGGGGGGGTGGGGGGGGGGGGGGGTGGGGGGGGGGGGGGGTGGGGGGGGGGGGGGGTGGGGGGGGGGGGGGGTGGGGGGGGGGGGGGGTGGGGGGGGGGGGGGGTGGGGGGGGGGGGGGGTGGGGGGGGGGGGGGGTGGGGGGGGGGGGGGGTGGGGGGGGGGGGGGGTGGGGGGGGGGGGGGGTGGGGGGGGGGGGGGGTGGGGGGGGGGGGGGGTGGGGGGGGGGGGGGGTGGGGGGGGGGGGGGGTGGGGGGGGGGGGGGGTGGGGGGGGGGGGGGGTGGGGGGGGGGGGGGGTGGGGGGGGGGGGGGGTGGGGGGGGGGGGGGGTGGGGGGGGGGGGGGGTGGGGGGGGGGGGGGGTGGGGGGGGGGGGGGGTGGGGGGGGGGGGGGGTGGGGGGGGGGGGGGGTGGGGGGGGGGGGGGGTGGGGGGGGGGGGGGGTGGGGGGGGGGGGGGGTGGGGGGGGGGGGGGGTGGGGGGGGGGGGGGGTGGGGGGGGGGGGGGGTGGGGGGGGGGGGGGGTGGGGGGGGGGGGGGGTGGGGGGGGGGGGGGGTGGGGGGGGGGGGGGGTGGGGGGGGGGGGGGGTGGGGGGGGGGGGGGGTGGGGGGGGGGGGGGGTGGGGGGGGGGGGGGGTGGGGGGGGGGGGGGGTGGGGGGGGGGGGGGGTGGGGGGGGGGGGGGGTGGGGGGGGGGGGGGGTGGGGGGGGGGGGGGGTGGGGGGGGGGGGGGGTGGGGGGGGGGGGGGGTGGGGGGGGGGGGGGGTGGGGGGGGGGGGGGGTGGGGGGGGGGGGGGGTGGGGGGGGGGGGGGGTGGGGGGGGGGGGGGGTGGGGGGGGGGGGGGGTGGGGGGGGGGGGGGGTGGGGGGGGGGGGGGGTGGGGGGGGGGGGGGGTGGGGGGGGGGGGGGGTGGGGGGGGGGGGGGGTGGGGGGGGGGGGGGGTGGGGGGGGGGGGGGGTGGGGGGGGGGGGGGGTGGGGGGGGGGGGGGGTGGGGGGGGGGGGGGGTGGGGGGGGGGGGGGGTGGGGGGGGGGGGGGGTGGGGGGGGGGGGGGGTGGGGGGGGGGGGGGGTGGGGGGGGGGGGGGGTGGGGGGGGGGGGGGGTGGGGGGGGGGGGGGGTGGGGGGGGGGGGGGGTGGGGGGGGGGGGGGGTGGGGGGGGGGGGGGGTGGGGGGGGGGGGGGGTGGGGGGGGGGGGGGGTGGGGGGGGGGGGGGGTGGGGGGGGGGGGGGGTGGGGGGGGGGGGGGGTGGGGGGGGGGGGGGGTGGGGGGGGGGGGGGGTGGGGGGGGGGGGGGGTGGGGGGGGGGGGGGGTGGGGGGGGGGGGGGGTGGGGGGGGGGGGGGGTGGGGGGGGGGGGGGGTGGGGGGGGGGGGGGGTGGGGGGGGGGGGGGGTGGGGGGGGGGGGGGGTGGGGGGGGGGGGGGGTGGGGGGGGGGGGGGGTGGGGGGGGGGGGGGGTGGGGGGGGGGGGGGGTGGGGGGGGGGGGGGGTGGGGGGGGGGGGGGGTGGGGGGGGGGGGGGGTGGGGGGGGGGGGGGGTGGGGGGGGGGGGGGGTGGGGGGGGGGGGGGGTGGGGGGGGGGGGGGGTGGGGGGGGGGGGGGGTGGGGGGGGGGGGGGGTGGGGGGGGGGGGGGGTGGGGGGGGGGGGGGGTGGGGGGGGGGGGGGGTGGGGGGGGGGGGGGGTGGGGGGGGGGGGGGGTGGGGGGGGGGGGGGGTGGGGGGGGGGGGGGGTGGGGGGGGGGGGGGGTGGGGGGGGGGGGGGGTGGGGGGGGGGGGGGGTGGGGGGGGGGGGGGGTGGGGGGGGGGGGGGGTGGGGGGGGGGGGGGGTGGGGGGGGGGGGGGGTGGGGGGGGGGGGGGGTGGGGGGGGGGGGGGGTGGGGGGGGGGGGGGGTGGGGGGGGGGGGGGGTGGGGGGGGGGGGGGGTGGGGGGGGGGGGGGGTGGGGGGGGGGGGGGGTGGGGGGGGGGGGGGGTGGGGGGGGGGGGGGGTGGGGGGGGGGGGGGGTGGGGGGGGGGGGGGGTGGGGGGGGGGGGGGGTGGGGGGGGGGGGGGGTGGGGGGGGGGGGGGGTGGGGGGGGGGGGGGGTGGGGGGGGGGGGGGGTGGGGGGGGGGGGGGGTGGGGGGGGGGGGGGGTGGGGGGGGGGGGGGGTGGGGGGGGGGGGGGGTGGGGGGGGGGGGGGGTGGGGGGGGGGGGGGGTGGGGGGGGGGGGGGGTGGGGGGGGGGGGGGGTGGGGGGGGGGGGGGGTGGGGGGGGGGGGGGGTGGGGGGGGGGGGGGGTGGGGGGGCGGGGGGGGGGGGGGGGGGGGGGGCGGGGGGGGGGGGGGGGGGGGGGGGGGGGGGGGGGCCGGGGGGGGGGTTGGGGGGGGGGGGGGGGGGAGGTTTGGGGGGGGGGGGGGGGGGAAGGGGGGGGGGGGGGGGGGGGGGTGGGGGGGGGGAGGGGGGGTGCAGGGGAGGGGGGGGGGGGGGGGGGGGGGGGGGGGGGTGGGGGCGAAACGTCCCGCGGCTGGTATCCTTGGGGGTTGACCCGGAAGTCTTTGGATCCCTTCCTTAACTGGTGATCAGCTATCCTCTCGCACTGAGGATACCCCTCGGGGAGGTGGGGGGCTCCTTGTAGTGGGTGATTCGATCATTAGAAATGTAGAAAGTTGGGTTTGTGAGAGGCGTTATGACCGCATGGTGACTTGCCTGCCTGGTGCGAAGGTTGCGGATGTCACGCTTCGTCTAGATAGGCTTTTAGACAGTGCTGGGGTGGAGTCAGCAGTTGTGGTCCATATTGGCACCAACGACATTGGGAAATGTAGCCGGGAGGTTCTGGAAGCTAAATTTAGGCTGCTAGGAAACAGGTTGAAGTCCAGGACCTCCAAGGTGGCATTCTCAGAAATGCTACCCGTTCCACGCGCAGGGCGAGCTAGGCAAGTGGAGATACAGGGTCTCAATGCGTGGATGAGAAGGTGGTGTAAGGCAGAGGGTTTCAGATTTGTCAGGAACTGGGGAACCTTTTGGGACAAGGCAGGCCTGTACAAACGGGACGGGCTTCATCTTAACCAAAGAGGAACCAGGCTGCTGGCGCTCAACATTAAAAAGGTGGCAGAACAGCTTTTAAACTGATCACTGGGGGAAAGCCGACAGGAGCTGAGGTGACTTCGGTTCGGAATACAGTATCTATGGGGATGCAGACAGAGAGGGAGGTTTTTCTAAATCAACCACATACAAGTGAGGAACATAGCAATGTGCATGTGACAAGGGATAGTGTCTGCAAAAGACTTGAGGGTAAAGCACATAAATCCCAGGTTAAGGACAGAGACAGGGTATACAGGTGTCTCTATGCTAATAGTAGAAGCATTCGACCTAAAATGGGGGAGCTAGAGTACAGAGTTTTGAAGGAGAACTTTGATATAGTGGGCATTACAGAGACATGGTGGAATGAGGAGAACCAGTGGGATGCTGTTATACCAGGCTACAGGCTCTATAGGAAGGATAGGACAGGGCGCATTGGGGGTGGAGTTGCCCTTTACATCAAAGAGAGCATAGTATCACATAAAATAGACAATGCAAGGGGAGCTGGTTCCCCTACAGAATCACTGTGGATATCAATACCAGGTGTGAAGGACAGTTTAATATTAGGAATATATTATCGTCCCCCAGACCAAAGTGCACAAGAGGATTCTGAGATGGAAAAAGAAATTAGAGAGGCCAACAAAAACAAAAATGTAGTGGTAATGGGTGATTTTAACTATCCCCATATAAACTGGAAAAATGCATGTTCAGGTCATAGTAAGGAGAGAGCATTCCTGGATATGCTAAATGACTGTGGCTTAGAGCAGATGGTTGTGGAACCAACCAGGGGAGAGGTGATCCTAGATCTAATTCTATGTGGGACCCAGGACCTGGTGCAGGAAGTCAGTGTTGTTGAGCCGATAGGGAACAGCGACCACAATGCTGTCAGATTCAGTATCTCAGCATGCGAACAAGTGGCAACTACTAATGTAGTTACATTCGCCTTCAGAAAGGGAAATTTCTCAAAGATGAGGGGGATAGTGCGCAGGAAGCTGAAAGGGAAAATCAAGAGAGTCAAAACTGTCCAGGATGCTTGGAGGTTATTTAAAAACACAGTAATAAAAGCTCAGCTGGAATGTGTTCCACAGGTTAGAAAAGGCAGCACCCAGTCCAAAAGAAAGCCACCATGGTTAACAAGAGAGGTTGAGGAAATTATCAGAAAAAAGAAAATGTCTTTTAGAAAATGGAAGTCCAGTTTGACTGATGAAGAATATGAGAGGGAACACAAATGGTGGCAAAAGAGAAGCAAGTTAGCTGTAAGGGAGGCAAAAAAGGATTATGAGGAACGCATGGCCTTGAACATCAAGACCAGCAACAAACAGTTCTTCAAGTACATCAAAAGCAGGAAGCCAGCAAGGGAAGCGGTAGGCCCGTTAGATGACAAAGGAACAAAGGGTGTGCTAAAAGATGGCAGGGAGATTGCAGAGAAGCTGAATGAATTCTTTGCATCTGTCTTCACCCAAGAGGAGGTGAGGAACATTCCTGCACCTGAACCAAGCTTCTTAGGAGGCGAATCTGAGGAACTAGCAAAGATAGTGGTAGACAAGGAAGAAGTTCTGGCAGCCATTGATAAACTAAATGTTACCAAATCCCCTGGCCCAGATTGCATTCACCCAAGAGTGCTTAAAGAGCTCAAGCATGAAATTGCTGATCTTCTCACTTTAATATGCAACTTATCCCTGAAATCAGGCTCCATCCCTGAAGACTGGAAGATGGCCAATGTCACACCAATCTTTAAGAAAGGATCTAGGGGGGACCCGGGAAATTACAGGCCAGTCAGTTTGACATCTGTTCCTGGTAAATTAGTAGAATCTATCATTAAAGATAAAATTATAAAACATGTAGAAAAGCAAGACCTGCTGAGAAAGAGTCAGCATGGCTTTTGCAGAGGCAAATCCTGTCTTACAAACTTACTAGAGTTCTTTGAGGGTGTAAACAGGCATGTGGACAGGGGTGAACCGGTGGACATTGTCTACTTGGATTTCCAAAAGGCTTTTGACAAAGTTCCTCACCAGAGACTGTTGAGAAAACTCAGCAATGAAGGAATAAGAGGGGAAGTCCTCCTATGGATTAAAAACTGGTTGAGAAACAGGAAACAAAGAGTGGGTGTAAATGGGAGGTTCTCACAATGGAGAGATGTCGGGAGTGGTGTCCCCCAAGGATCCGTTTTGGGACTAGTGCTCTTTAACCTATTCATAAATGACCTGGAAGTAGGGGTGGGTAGCGTGGTGGCCAAGTTTGCAGATGATACCAAATTATGTAGGGTGGTGAGAACCACAAAGGATTGCGAAGAGCTCCAAACGGACCTTGATCAATTAGGTGAGTGGGCTCAGAAATGGCAAATGCAGTTCAATGTAGCAAAATGTAAAGTGATGCACATAGGGGCAAAAAATCCAAACTTCACATACACGCTACAGGGGTCAGTGCTATCAGTCACAGACCAGGAAAGGGATTTAGGCGTCTTAGTTGATAGTTCCATGGGAATGTCAACTCAATGCATGGCAGCTGTAAAAAAGGCAAACTCTATGCTGGGGATCATTAGAAAAGGAATTGATAATAAAACTGCAAGGATTGTCATGCCCTTATATAAAGCAGTGGGTCGACCGCGCCGAATTACTGTGTTCAGTTCTGGTCGCAGCATCTCAAAAAAAGGATATTGAGGAGATAGAAAAAGTGCAGAGAAGGGCAACAAGGATGATTGAGGGGACTGGAGCACCTTCCCTATGAGGAGAGGCTGCAGCGTTTGGGACTCTTTAGTTTTGAGAGGAGGCGGCTGAGGGGGGATATGATTGAAGTCTACAAAATTATGCATGGGGTAGAAAATGTTGACAGAGAGAAATTTTTCTCTCTTTCTCACAATACTAGAACCAGGGGGCATTCATTGAAAATGCTGGGGGGAAGAATTAGGACTAATAAAAGGAAACACTTCTTCACACAACGTGTGATTGGTGTTTGGAATATGCTGCCACAGGAGGTGGTGATGGCCACTAACCTGGGTAGCTTTAAAAGGGGCTTGGACTGATTTATGGAGGAGAAGTCGATTTATGGCTACCAATCTTGATCCTCCTTGATCTGAGATTGCAAATGCCTTAACAGACCAGGTGATTGGGAGCAACAGCCGCAGAAGGCCATTGCGTTCACATCCTACATGTGAGCTCCCAAAGGCACCTGGTGGGCCACTGCGAGTAGCAGAGAGCTGGACTAGATGGACTTTGGTCTGATCCAGCTGGCTTGTTCTTATGTTCTTAACAAATTTGGAAATTTGTGAGAGAGGAAGCAGTTATTTTGACCATCCCCCATATAAACATACTATTTCTGCAAAGGCTGAAATTTTCTATTGGCCTTTATCAAGTCTATCCCGTCTTTATGGCACCTGTACAGAAAATGTTTTATTCATTTTATTTTATTAAACTTAATATCTAATGGCCAGGCTCAGAGTGGTTAACAAATCAAAATATAGTAATAAACAATTTACAAGTTAAAACAACATCCAAACATTAAAATTCTACCACAGATGGCGAGTTCTTCTTTAAATGATGTAAAGTGCCAATAAACTTTCAGATATAATCAATTTAAAACTCTCCTGTCCCACTTCAGCTATTAATACCAGATTTTCTGGGGCCGGGGGGGGGGGGGTTGGGAGGTCAGTAAAGCTAGGAAAAAAACCCCACTGCTTGCCTCAACCAAAAGCTGGTGGAAAAGAAAACAGAGTACTTACACAACTCTTTCCCCCCACCCCCCCACCTACTATGCCCTCTCCATTCCAACAGTCCATTCCATGTTTTTCCATAACAAGGCTATTGGTTTATGCTAGTATCTACCTAAGTATTTCTTGTACATCTTTATCTCAGGAGGTTTTTCTTTAAAAAAAATTCAACCTTGGCAAACCTCTCAAATATTAGTATTTCCTTAGCCCCAGGAAAGAAAAATAACTTCACACATCACAGGTGAACTATGTATGACTAAATCTAGAGATGCTCTGGGCCAACTTCATAAATGAATGCATCAGCTCCTTGGCAAATATGGCACATAGCCCATATTTTTCACCTGTCAACCACTCACATCTGCATGTAGTTGCTGTCTCTTACTGTGTAATTCATAGCAGTTACCTCGGTCTAAGTCCACTGAAGCCCATTAAAAGAAGTAACTGAGCTTAGCACTGCAGTGTTAGTGCATCTGTATGACATCAAACTTAGTTCAGTGCTTTAGCGGTAAATGGAGAATTCTTTGTTCTGTAGTAAGGCATACACACAGAGAGACATGGGGCTTTTCCTGGTGCTTCCCTACAAATGACAAATGGAAGTTGTACGGTCTGAGCAAACCCCATAATGGTAAGTTTTTATGTACATATTAGTATGGGCTGCCTATATGCATCTGCACTGAAACGCTGCAAAAGAAATGAATGAATGCAGAAATCTGATGAGCTAAGCCTCACCTAATTAGCTTTCCATGTGACCTGGGAACACAAGTAGCGTGCAGCCAATCACCCAACAGAATGACTGGATAAATCTCAACCATAAGAATGACTTTTAGCCATGCTTACTAAAATAGAAAAATAGCAAATAGAATAAACTTTGTTTAAAATCAAATAGTGTGTGAAGATAATTTCATTAGTTTTTTAATTATTTTTTTCACCCTTGGAGCTACTTTCCTATGCAAATAAATACATTAAATGAAACTCCAGCTGGTACTGAGACCAGCTTCAGTTTTTTATCAAGGGAGGAATCTGTGAAGCATGATCTGTCCAAAACACCTGCTAAAAAGAAACCAATGTCTTACAATCCTGAATTGTTAATGAGTGTTTCTTTTATTGCTTCCAGGCAGAAACGGTGGGCTCACGTCTTTAATGATAGTGCATTAAAGAGCTTTGCGCTTTTACTCAGTCAGTGTAATTACTGGCAACCCACTTTCATTGAAAATCTTGACTTGGGACGCCCACACACTCCCTGTTGCTGAAGTTCTTTCATGTGGCCCAGTGCCCTGGCATGATTTGCCATTATTGCACAAAAGGGTAGCAATTACCACCCCCCCTCCATTTCCTAGGAAACAACAGTTCTATATCATACCAATTCTAGTTCCTTAAAAATAACTTATGTTGTCAAGTCTGTGAAGATACAATCTGTAGAACACTCACAAAGTTTTCCCAAGTTTAATTGTGTTCCTGATCAAAGCAAGAATTTCATCATGAAGCAAAGAGAGAGGCTGAGGGACAAGACCTGCAGGGACCCACCAGAATAGTCTTTGGGTGGCAGACCAATAGTCTATCATAGCAAGAATATCCCTCTCGGGATCAAGTGGGCTTTGGGTAGTGGGTAATTCAGTCATTGGGAATATAGGGAATGGGGTCTGTGAAAGGTGTTTTGACATCAGGGTGACTTGCTTGCCTGATGCAAAGGTTGCAGACATCACACACTATGTAGGTCAGGGGTAGGGAACCTGCGGCTCTCCAGATGTTCAGGAACTACAATTCCCATCAGCCCCTACCAGCATGGCCAATTGGCCATGCTGACAGAGGCTGATGGGAATTGTAGTTCCTGAACATCTGGAGAGCAGCAGGTTCCCTACCCCTGATGTAGGTTGATAGTGCTAGGAGGAGTCAGAAGTCGTGGTGCATATTGGCACTAGTGACATTGGGCAACGTAAAAATGTGTGGCCCTGGAGGAAAAGTTAGTAGATTGCTAGGCAGAAAGTTAAAGGCCAGGTCCTCAAAAATAGTATTCTCAGAATTGCTACCCACATGAGCCCTTCGGGGGTAGAGCGGTTTATTAAATCGAATAAATGATAATAATAATCATTATCCTCTTTTTTCTGGCTCTGAGTTGCATTAACAAGCCATAATGGCATGATTTTCTTACGCACTATACTTCTTTCTTTTGGATGGTTGGTCTACTTGTAGCCCACTTGCCGAAGCATGCCCAGGGACCCCAGCATGCGACACGGCCCTTGTTAACCCGCGCGATGACCGATGCAGTATGGAATAATTTTTTCGTTTGTATTACCATATTGTATGGGTTGGTGGACACTCTTAGTCTGGTTTCTCAGTTGAGACCTGTCTGGCATGGGAGCCCCTTCTGGTAGAATACACTACCTCCAGCATAGCTCTCAACGTCATCGAAGCACGCAAGCTCCTTCCCCATGCCAAGGGGTTAACATCTGTCAAATTCAGAAGGCAGCCCTGCTGGGATCCGCACAAATACTACGCCAATACATTACAACTTCCTAGACCTCTGGGTGAGGCTCGAATTGTAATGAAGGCCAACAACCAGCTAAAGATCTGGCAGCTGTGAAATCTACCATTATTATTATTGTTGCTGCTGCTGCTGTTGTTGTTATTGACAGGCACAGATCAGGCATCTCAAGGCATGGATGATACAATAGTGCTGAAGGAAGGGTTTAGATCAGTGATGGCGAACCTATGGCACGGGTGCCAGAGGTGGCACTCAGAGCCCTCTCTGTGGGCACATACACACAGAGTTCGTCATGTGGGGGGCAGAAAATCACCCCCACACACACACATCTAGGCTGGCCTGGGCCACTGAGTACGACATGTGCGCACCGTGGTGAGCAGGGAGGACTCTGCTGGCGCCTGTGCTCTGGGTGGCTTCTGCCCAAGGGGGGGAGGGTACAGAGGAGGCAGAGATGCTAGAGAGGCACAGACCGGTGCACGCAGGACTTGCTGGAAGCTAGAGCAGGCTGGCTCCTGCTCAAGCGGGTGGGGCGGAGGAAGAGGGAGCCAACCGTTTTTTTCTAAACTAAAACCTCAGCATCCAGGTTAAATTGCTGGGTTGGCACTTTGTGATAAATAACTGGGGTTTGGGTTGCAATTTGGGCACTCGGTCTCAAAAAGGTTCACCATCACTGGTTTAGATTCATTAAGCACTGGAGAACTTTCTCGGACAAACGTGTACAAAAGAGACAGCCTTCATTGGAACCAAAAAGGAATAAGGGTGCTGCCACTTAATATTAAAAAGGTGGCAGAGCAGCTTTTAAACTAATCTCAAGGGAAAGCCGACAGGAGCTTGGGAACCTCTAGTTCAGAACAACTCAGTCCAAAAGGACAGTTGTGTAAACCCTCAGGGCAATATTGATATAAGCATAATAGAACTTGGGAGGGAGGGCAAGATGGCAGAGGAAGACTACGTCTGCAAACAAAAGGACTGAGGGACGCATGTGTTGCTGGAGAGGGAGACACTTTATATATCCCAGTGCCGGAAGTCTTTAAGCCAAATTGGGAGACTGAAAATGGTTGGTGTTAAATGTTGATTTAGGTATACTGGATATCTTAGAAATATGGTGGAATGGGAAACTATAGGTTATAGTTATCCTTGAGTATAAGAGTGTAGGCAGCACAGGAAGGGATGGGTTTGTGGGAGGTATTGCACCATACAGCAAAGAGGGCACTGAGTCAGAAAACATGACAGAAATGAATTTCCCAACAGAAACAATACTAGACCCCCAAGGGTTACTTTAAAGTAGGGTGTACTATTGCTCATCTGATCAAAGCCTTTAAGCTGTTCTTGAGGTGGCTAAAGGAATAAGGAAGGTGACTAGAGATACTTGTAATACTGGGAGACATCAACTACCTTCACACTAAGCACCATTCAAGAAAAAGCACTCCCTCGGGTGTCTGTGCCCAGAATGGGACTGCCTCCAAATCCCCGAGTACAGAACAGTGACCGTTTCTCTTTTCTTTTGCTAAGAGCCAAAGGCAGTATATTAATTTTGTGTTAGGATCAACCACCTTGTTTGCAAAGAGGTAGCTGTGCCCGTTCGTTACAGTAAAATAAAAGTCCTTGGGCCTCTTAAAGACTAATGAGATTTATTTCAATGTCTTTTATTTCAATATGATCTTTTGTGTAGCAATAGCTCATACTGAAATAAGTTTGTTAATCTTTAAGGTGCGGCTGGATTTTTTATTTTTCAACCCAACCGTTGCAAAGTACTGAGAGCCAAGCGCTTGAGTTCCGCTTCATCGAGTTACAGCACCTATGTGTAGTTGAGGTACACGTGTTTTGGAAACTGGGGTTTCCTCTGTTGCACTAACAATCTTTGCTCCAGGACAGTTTCTAGATGGTCCACTATTTGCAAGAAAGTTCAGTTAACCTCAACAGACTGACCTCCCACATATAGATTCTCATACAAAGATTTCCCCCTTTATCTGTTCATGCAGATGAGGGTTTCTCTTGGCCACCGCATAATTTCCCCTTGATAACAGAAAAGAATAAGTAATAACTGAGTAGAGGCTTGGTTTACTTTGTGCTGCCGTTGCCACCCGATCCCATCGATAGAGGCAGTGGCACACTCTGAAGGAGCTTGGTGGGCGGTCGCTATCCCTCGAAGCTTGAGCCTCGTGCGTTGCCGTCGTGGCTTCCGCCAGCTGAGACCGTGAGAGCCGCGTTAGATCTCATCCGCTCTCACTTTCTGTCCTTCTTCGCAAGGAGTTGCGGATTCTTTTTCCTTGCAAGCATAATGTCGGCTAGCCTCATATCGGTGGATTACGAAGTGTTCGGCAACGTGCAAGGTGAGCTGGGAAAGGGGGAGAAGAAATGGGGTGGATGAGAATCATTGAGGGGACAGAGGGGTCGTGTCGCGTGCGCATGCGCGAGGCTGTCCCTTGGTATCGAGACCAGCTGGAAGGGAGATGGCGATACGCATGCGCGAATGGTGGATTCGTGGGGAGGGGGTATCTGAACCTCCCAATATTGCGCAATACGCATGTCCGAAAGACTTCTCTGCAGGGTCAGGGACAAAAAGGAGGGTGAGGGCGGCGACGGCAATGTACGTGCTGAACTCCTCGTCGTTGGCACCTTGCCCCTGCAGACAGGAGTCCCAAAGACCACTGGGGTCTGGGGAGCTCAGAGCGGAGTGCCTGTGTGTTGTCTTGCTCGATGCAAAACCTGCCATTCTTTTTGCTCTGGTTTCGAGAGGAGGTTTCTCCCTAAGTCTCAGTAACAGTTAACATCATGGAGATGCAAAAACAGTTTTTTTTCCCCTCAAAGGGTTTCTTACTGTTCAGCCAAGAAACTAGAAGTTGATAATACTCCAGGAAAGGCAAAGTAAGGAAGAATGGGGAAAACCACATGCACGTATGCATCTGCTTTATGCAGGTCGTTATTGTCTGCACAGACAGGCATTCTGTGTAGAGGCCCCCCCTCAGCGATAGGATGGCAACCAGTATTACACACATACTGTAAATTGGCTTTCAGAAGACTTTTCATTCTGCATATTTTACATATAAAGACTTTTTATTCAAGGTGATCTTGTAACACACAGCACAATTCTCTGAGTTCCTTAGTTGAATTTGTGTGCTTGTCACTATAGCAACTGAACCACCAAGATTCTTTAATACATTTCCTCAAAGAACCCCTTCCTTGTATAATGAATAAGTTCTGTTTTCCCCTATTTGACATGGAGACTGTGAAGCTGATCTCAAGAGAAAGTCTAGGTGGTGCAGGAACTATAAACCTGAATTTCTTTGGATCAAATCCATAATCTTAACAGGTTAAAAAAATACCTGATATTAATAAATAGCAAGGAACTTTAGAGTGACTTCTAGTAGGCGTTTGGAGATCAGCAGCTCTGAGTCTCTTGCCCTCTGACTCCTTGTAGCAATCAGAATAAATATGGCAAAAGAATATTATAGTAGCACTGGGCAGATCACCCTTCCTGTAGCCAAAAATGATAATTTGTACAATGCTGCTTATTACATTTTTCTAGCAACTATAATAATAAGAAGGTTACCTTAAAAGGAAGCCTTAAGAATTAAGCATTCTGGTTCTGATTTTCCTGTATTTGCTTGATTTCAATTATACTCCATGGCTCTGCCAGTATTGCCCAAAAAAGTCCTTGAGGCAACTTTCAGATCTCATGATTGGAACTATATAAATGTTAACATAAACCACTGATTTAAGAACCTAACCAAATAAAGCTCATATAATAAAGCAGCAGATAAAATGCCAGTCAGTGTAGCTGGAGGCCCCAGATGTTGATGTGCATTCCCAACCACGTCAACGGATTCATCTGTCAAGATCAGCAGGGCTAAACTGAGCATCACAATACAGAGCAACTGTCTTTAGTTCCCCAAATCCATCGCCATTCTGCAAACTTTTTTCCATTGTTATAATAAAACTGGACTTGTTACAATACTTTTGGCATCATGTTTTTAAAAAAGGTATTAGTATATTTGTTTGAACGGTTACTATTTATTTAATTTTCTTATTTATTCTTTTGTAGGTGTGTGTTTCAGAATGGTAAGGCAACATGAAGTCACCAATTTTGCATCACTACTGTTTAATTTCTTTTGGTAATGAAAATAAAGCATGTGACCTGTGTATCAACCCCAAGAGTTTGCAATGCCAAGTTTTTGATGCTTAACTGTTTAGTTAAGTATTATGTCTACATGGTATGTGTTGTAACTTGGAGAGCCTTTTACAATGCAGTAGATCCCTGATTTTATGAACACTAGCTGCATGAATTACTAAACCTAGCAGCCTTCTTATCCAACCAGCAAACCAAAAATCTGCCAAGGTACTATCATTGTAGAAAGTTTGCATGGATTTGAATTTCAGGTGCATTGATCTTCCTACCTTGCATACCTGAAAACATAACAGCATGGAAAGACTGTGTATGGGCAACACACCATTTTTCACAATGACCAAGAAACGTAAACGAACTGTGCTCACTTTCCAAAGCAAAATAGAAATTGTTGAAAGGTTGGAAAAGGGTGAAACAGCAACAGTGTTGGCAGAGGAATTTGGAATTGGGAAGTCAACAATTTCTCAACTGAAAAAAAACAAAGACACTCTTTTACATTTTGTCTCAACCATGGGCAGTGAAAATGGAAAGAAGAAACGAAAAACCATGAAATGTGCAAAGAACTCAACATTAGAGGATGCTCTTTATGCCTGGTTTTCCCACATGAGAAGTCTTGGTGAGCCGGTCTCAGGTCCCCTTCTGTGCGAAAAGGCCTTAGAAATGAACAGGAAATTGAATGGTAACCCTGACTTCAAGGCCAGCTCAGGATGGCTGGCAAGGTTCAAATCCCGCCACGGGATTCATCATCTTGGTGTTCATCATGAAAAACTCTCTGTTGATCAGCCAGCTGTTCAGTGCCTAAAGCGGGAGTTTACAGATTTCAAAACAGAGGAGGACTCTGATGCTGAGAGCATTTACAACACTGTAGTTGTTCCCGGTCCATCCCATTCTGAAGCTTACAATGCATTAGAAATTGCTCTGCAGTGGCTGGAAGATCAAGAAGAAAGCGACGTTGTACAACTTCTTTTTCTGAAAAGCCTGAGAGATTTGGCTGCTCAGAAGATAGCTAGTTCTCTCAAGTCTAAATAAGACAGATACTTTTGGTATCAAAAGACTAAGGCAGCTTACTTGTGGACAGAGTCTACAGTGACCATCCAACAGTTGTTGGTGTTGATTATGTACAGTACCACTGAAAAATAAATCAACATAAGCGTTTCAGTTTATGTTCTTCTGACCAAAAACATTATACTGTAATTTGTAACTGTAATTTTCTTAACTTTATTTTGTGAACTCTTTCCTTCGATAGTTCATAAAATTAGGTTCTACTGTAAGCAAATGGCACAGAGCCATTTGCTTCTTAACATGCATTGACCTTGAAAATAACATGAGCTGTCTGTCAAGATTGCTATTAAGTTGCTTGTATTCCAAGCATGCAGAGGGGATCCTGTCCAGAGCATGGGATCATCTGCTAACTTTTTTTGTAATTCTTGTAAGCTGAGGAGTAGTTTGTGGTGGTTGAGAATTTCATGAGCATTTGAATCTTGATCTGAGTGTTTGAATTGGGCAAGCTGTCATTTTTATTTGCCTGTGTTGACTTTCTGAGTGAAGCATTTGAGACTTACTAAATATTGTTTTTAAAAACCTGTTTGCAGGGTTTGATTTCTTAAAGCCATACCCTTCACAATCCAGATTCTATCTGGCCTCCTTTGCCAGTTTTGGATATGGAGCCGAACACTTTTTTGAAAACAAACTCGTTTATACTTCCAAAGGAGAGAAAGAACTTGTTGAAATATGTGGACTGGTGTTGCATTACGTTTTCGTTCTTTGCAGTGAAATGCAAAGAATAAAGAAGGTGACTTTGTGAGCCCCAGTTACCTCTGTGTTCGGTCGATTCAACACAGTAGAAATATAATGGGCTGATAAAGGGAAATATCCCAATTTGGGGAAGAACTCTGCATGGGTCCCTCCCCCAAAGTGGGATTGACTCATTATATTTCCCTCAATCCAGGTTTTCCAAAAAACACCAAAATCGCAATCTTGTTGAAAATTCCCGGGTTGAACGCACTTCCATGGAAATGGCATAGGCACCTAACTTTATTTTTCCTGCCCTGCTGCCCGTTCTCCCACCTTACGTCATATCAGTGTTGTTTCTGCTGAGTTGCCAACTGGTGCAATAGCCTGGCATTTCAGAAATGTCCCCCAAGCACATTTTCTCCCCTTGGCAGCGACTATGAACACCATTTCACCCAAATGTGTATAGCAGTGGATTCACAACAAACTTTTTATTTTTGGGGTGCTCAGAGCATGCAGCTAGGCAGATGCATACCGTTGGATGTGGATGGGACATATAGCTTTGCTCCCTTGTACATATTTTATTATTTTACATATCACAAAGTTAAGGGGGAGAGGGTTACATGCTTCATGTGTTGTAGTTTTAAAGCACTAAACTTTTTTCCCCCACTCTGAGGAAATGGGAGGGGAAGGTCCTGCTTGGACTCATGGGGTTGCTGCATATTCTCCACCAATCAGAAGCCAAGGACGAAGGTAAGGGGGGTTGTCTCGCGTTCAACTCCCCATTACATGTCCAAAGCTCCACCCCCCATTTGTGGTCTTTTGTATTTTTAAGTATTTTTCAGTTTTTGGCCTGCAGGGGTGCAGTTTTTTAGCTAGCAGCGTCAAAATTTCAGGGATTTGTTGGGAGACTCTCCTGATGATACCACCCAGGTTTGGTGAGGTTTGGTTCAGGGAGTCCAAAGTTATGGACTCCCAAAGGGGGTGCCCCATCCCCCATTGTTTCCAATGGGAGCTAATAAGAGATGGGGGCTACACCTTTGAGAGTCCATCACTTTGGACCCCCTGAACCAAAATTCACCAAACATGGGTGGTATCATCAGGAGAGACTCCTGAAGATACCCTGAAAGATTGGTGCTGCTAGCTTAACAATTGCACCCCTGACAGCAGGCAACCCCCAAATTTCCCCAGATTCTCCTTTTAAATCCACCCCCTTCAGCATGGATTTAAAGGGAGAATCTGAGGTCCCCAGTTTAAACATTGAACGTGATGCTGTTTCAGGGTGGGGGATAATCCACCCCAAAACAGTATCACTTTCAATGTTGTTTTAACTGAGCACCCCAGATTCTCCCTTTAAGGTGGATTTAAAAGAAGAATCTGGGCTCCCTAAACACCATTAAAAGTGATGCCATTTGGGGGTGGATTCCAGCATCACAGCAGCCGTCTGGGGGGGGGGGGGGGCTCAGATTTTGCACCAGGCTCCATTTTCCCTAGCTACGCCTCTACCCGGAGGGGAGGGCAGAAGTGACTGCCGGCTAAGAGCCCAGCCGGAGGGAGGGGCGGAGGGGTCTGCCGTCCCAGGCCTCGGAGAGCTGCTTTTATAAGCACTGAGGCCAGGGGTGGGGCTTTGGGAGGCGTGGCCATGCCCCAGGGGTGGGTGGGGTGTGTGGCCCCACCCCTGAACCCCCCCCCAATTAAAAATCTATACCTACATCACTGTCAGAAGCATTCCATTTGCAGAAGGGAGGAACAGGTGGAAGGGGGACTGTGGTGATGGAACAGCCAATCAGAATGCAGAAAAAATGCGATGTTTGTGCCTGCATGTTTGCATTGTTAAAAAAAAAAAGTAGGTTCGTGCAAAGGGGCAAAAAGAAAACAGATTGTTTCCTTCACAGAAAATGAAATAAAATAGGCCCAGACTCAAAAATAACGGATGTAACCCATTAGTATTATGCTGTGTGGAATCGACCTTTGTTACACAGCAGTCTCACAATACAACATAAGTTCTTTCAAAAATTGAGACAGGTTTCAAAGCAGTTTCTGATTGAGTACAGGGATCTAAAGGGGAAAAAACTCTCACTGGCCATGAAAAAGGGCTTGGGCATGTCTAAAGTCACTCTGGTTTTCACTGATTCCTTGTGAGCAGTTTATTAATTAAAACAAATAAGAGATATGTCTTACAGCATCCTTCATACAGGTCTAGTTCTCTTAAGCAACAGATGAGGTTTTAAATCAGTGACTTGGAGTCTTCTTCAAAATAAATATAAACCTCACATGGTGGAATACTGTTTTATGGGGTGAAAAAAAATCTAACATGCAGACAACTAATGGGCTAGAGAGAAGATGAGACTAGAATATTTTCCCTGTCATACCAGCTTTCTACGTACAAGGATTTATTCAGGATTTTTTAAGTCAAGTGAGCTCTCACTGGTAGTCTGAAGTAGTACATCCCATCTCAGCTGCTGCATATGAGCAGGACTTTACTTGTGCCTCCTCAACAAACTCACATTGTGACCCTTTTCCATTTTAGTCTTACAATAACCTGGGAGCTAGCTTAGGCTGAGCATGAGTGTCCAGTCCAAAGCTGCCCTGTGGACTTCATGTCATAGTGGAGATCTGAACCTGAGTCTTCAAGTCCTAGTTCAGTGCTTTAACCACTACACCATAGGGGGAAGGATATGATACACATCTCATTTGAAATTCCTTTTCCCCCATACTGTTCTGCTCAAGTCATATTGTAGTTACTGTGGGAAAGGTGGTGGATATTGTGAGGTATATATGGGTCTGGAATGTTAGGGTAACATAGGGAAATATAATTACTAAGATATGTACCATATTGCCATCAGTGCAAACATTCTGCATTACAGCTCAAAAATTGACAACCAAACAAAATTCAAGTTCTGTGATTTAAAAATATGATGCATGCATCTGTGTTCTTGCTTGTATTTCATACAGTTCACACAGGGTTGTATTTAGGAAGTTGTTGCATGGGGGAGCTTATGACTTAACAGTAGAATATGGGGTTTTCATACAGAAGGCTCCAAGTTCAAACCCCACCATTTCCAGCCAAAAGATCAGATTGAATGTGATACTAAAGATTTTTGCCTGAAGCCCCAGAGAGGTGCTGCCAGTGAAAGCAGACAATACTGACCTTGAGTAATAGTCAAACTATATAAGGCACCTTCAAGTATTCAACATCCTGGGCTGCCATTCAGATAGTCACACCTCCACAAATCTTCATGCTTTATCCTCTGCCTCTCTATTGTCGATCTAAAGCCTGTGTGCTTCAGGTAGCTCAGATTGTCCTACTGAGAGTGTTTATCTTATTTAGAGTTTTATAGTTTTGATCTGCAGTAGAGCAGCCAGATTCAAGTCCAGTAGCACCTTGGAGATCAAGATTTTGGGGGATATGAGCTTTTTGTGAGTCAAAGATCCCTTTGTTATTTATGTTAGGTTCCATAAATCCTTACTGATGCCTAGTTCTGGTTCACTGGTTGTGATATAGGAGCTGTGGTACCTGTGATTGTGATGCAGATGTTGAAGGCTCAGAAGTATCCATTAAGTATGTACCCTGCCGTGGTGTGACCATTTCTGTAACATGAGGTCCTGTATGAATTGAAAGTACTGGATAGAGGCAGAACCCACTGATTGAGATCTGTAGAAAGTGACTGTAAAGGTGGCAGCACGGTCTGTAGGCAACACAGGTGAAATCTAATGCCAGCTTCACCTTTGAAAGAATGCCTGTTAGGTAAATATTGGCAAATATATGAATAATAATGGCACAGTTGATAGGAAGTGTAATACAATGTGTATTATCCCATCTTTTATTAAGTTGCAGAATAGCCCTTTGTAAGCTTAACTCTATAACATGCAAATTGTAATTTCATAGACTACTTTGGATAGGCTTAAAGAGGACAGGGTTGCTTGCATTTCTCAAAAGAAAAGATGTACCCCCACCACCACCACCACCGCTTCTTGGCCATGTCAGTGCAATGTTATGTAGAAAGGATCTGGGCCTCTTTGGGGATGCTTACAGATTGAGAAATGGGAAAAATTGTAATATTAATTTGGCCAAATGTGCTATGTTTAGGCAGCTCCTATTATAAAAGGGATTCCTTCAGAAACAGGTTCATTAACTTGATAAAATAATATGAACTTGAAATTACTGGCTGGACTCACCTCTGCAGGAATGTTATTAATTCTTTTTAACCCTTTGCTGGAGCCTCTTTGAGGGGCAGCTCTCCAACAGTCCAATATTCTAAATATGGTACCAAGAAAACCCCATTGCTTCATTTTCTGGACATCTCTGAAGTAATGAGGCTTCTTTGTTGATATAAAAAGCTTCTGTTCTACAGGTGAACTGAAATACTTGAGCTGAAGATAAGGCATCAGAAACAAATGGAAATCTGTTCCATAGAAGGATAATTCACAGCATTGCACAGGAATTGCCTGACACTTTCTGAAATTAGAGCAAGAAACAAAGAGCCAAAGTAAATTATTCTCTCACTCACTTAAGAAAGTGGCTGTTTTCAGCTCCAAGTCCAGAACTGGCAAGAAAAATAAGGGAAATTACATACATATTATTTGGAAGAAAAGTTGGTCCTAAGAAGAGAATCATAAAAATGAAATTGAAGTTTTAGAACTGACAAGAATATCAGACTTTGGGGTACTAAATAAATTCTGTGTTTCTCTTGTTTTGTTTTTTGTTTTCCAAACCAGTATGCAGAGGAAAAAGCTAGGAGAGTGGGAGTAGTTGGCTGGGTTAGAAATTCCAGACAAGGGACAGTTACTGGCCAAGTTCAGGGTCCAGAAGACAAAGTAAATGAGATGTAAGTACCATTTCTTCCATGTGTGCTGGCTGTGCTGACTTGCCATGCTGGGTTAAAGTGCTTCTGCAAGTGAACAAATAGTTATTTTGCCAGTGTGTGTGGAAAGATCCTGTTGAAGCTAGGGCTGCACGGACCATGTTCAAGCTTAAACGAGGCCATGTAGAAAAAAATTGCTCTGGCCGTCTGTGGAAGTCTGGATGGTTCCCTTTGGAAGACAAATATTAGCTGCTGCTCTGGCTTTGCTTTATTGAGATGAGCAGACGTCAACTTTGTTCTTGCCTAGTTGAAGCCCTCCTAGTTTGGATGAAGAGCACAGAGGTTTGAAGAGGATCTCAAAACCTACTCTGACATTCCAAACCTTTATACCTCTCCAGAGCCTTCTCTGCTCCTTCAAAGTGGTGACAGCTTGGGGGAAGTAGGTTCCTTTTAGATACCAAGGATTTAATTTGCCAGGATTAATTAATTAAAGGGCTGGCATAATTTGCATAGTTTGAGATGATTTCCACCAATTTTCATAAGCAGAAAATGTTACAGATTCATAAGCAGAAAATGTTACAGGGCTTCTGTTCCCTTTCTTTTCCTTCCGGTTTAAAGATAATTGCCCCTATCTGAATGAAACAAAAACACCTCTTCCACATGGCAGGCCTCAAAGGCACAAGTGGATAGCATCTTAAGACTTCTCATTGCATGTGTCCACTCACCCTCTGAGGGAGGGCTCTATGCATGATCTTATTTCTAGTGTGGGTTTCTTCAGCTGACTCCTGGCCTCAAATGAAAGGCCACACTGAAGATTGATTTGGGACCTGCAGAGTTATCTTGCGGGTTCAATGCTAGCCGATGACATTATTAACAGGTTGCATGTGATTGCTGATGAAAAGGCTGGATCTGCAAACTGAATGCAGCTTAGCCTCTATTAGTGCTCTGTGGTCCCCACTCAACCTATCTATTGGTCATGTCATGCCTGTGGCCCAACATGAGCTCCATCTTTGAGATCTAGGAGGTGGTAGCGGGGGCAGAGGAGCAGAAACAAAGGACAGGACAGGGTAGCAAATGAACAAAATTGCAGCCCAATCAAGAAGGCTCTGGCAACCAGGGACAGTGGCATGTCTGCACTCCCATGCCACCTACAGAGGGCCTCCAGGCGGAGTAGGAAGGCAGCAAACAGCAAAAACTTGCCACGCCAGCCACCTGAAAGCCCTCCATGGGGCAAAATATCAGAGGCCTGCACCGGGGGCATTCCCTGCTCAAAAGCCCTGGGGATGCCCTAGTGCACAACCAACTACACTGGCAGCAAGGTTTAGGCTGGGACAGCTCTTCTGATTATAGGCTTTTTGGTGTGAGGCACCACAGGGCTCTGAGGCACCCACCCACCTCCCTGTTTGCCCTCTCTGCTGGTCAAGTGCCACTTATACCAGCGGGCTGGGCAAACACGCTGGCCTGGCCCTGTGCCAGCTCCTAAAGCACGACGGCTGGCCCATTACCTCTCCCAGACCAACCTACCCACCGTGATCCACGCTACTGTCACCTCCAGATTAGACTATCGCAACTCGCTCTACGCAGGCCTAGCCTTGTGGTTGATCCAGAAACTGAAGTTGGTACAGCATGCAGCAGCGCGGCTCCTCATAGGTAGTTCTATACGGGATAACATATCTCTTGTGCTGTGCCGACTGCACTGGCTTTTAACAGAATACTGGATCACCTTCAAAGTGCTGGTACTAACCTTTAAGGCACTCCATGGCATGGGGCCTTCATACCTCAGAGACCTTCTTTCCCCATATGTCCTCACATGGCCCCTGCGCTCTGCAGAGGCCAATTTACTGGTGGTTCCTGGCCCCTCTATGATATGGCTAGCCTCCACGGAGGCTAGGACCTTCTGTGCCTTGGCCCCTGGCTGGGGGAATTTGTTACCATCTTCTATTAGAGCCCTGTGGGATCTTGAACAATTCCACAGGGCCTGTAAAACAGAATTATTCCACTGGGCCTTTGGTGGGGGCACCCGTTGATTGTGTGCCATCCCTGTAATTTATTCTATCCCATTCTGCATTTATTCTATTCTGTGGGTATACCATCTAGACCAGCCCCGTGGAACTAAATGCAGCTCGCCATCTGAAGATTTTTGTATATTTTTTACCATTTATTTTTGTATTTTTACCATTTGAAATTTATAGCTTTATGGTATTGTATACGTTTATATTATAATGTTTTAATATGCTATTGTACACCACCCTGAGCCCTTCAGGGGTGGGCAGTATATTAAATTGAATGAATGAATGAATGAATGAATGAATGAATGAATGAATGAATGAATGAATGAAGCCACTCCCCACCTCCCGGATTGGACTGCCCATGCCATAGTAAAAGGCCATGTTCTGTAGTGTCCTTGATTTGTTCCTGTACCATTTACATTGTGCCAGTTCTTGTCATACATACCTGGAAGCCAAAAGTAGTCTACCCCAGCCATGTAAACGTGCTGCAGAGTTTACACGTTAGGAATCTGCTCAGATGTTTAGGAGTCCAAATGTTTTAAACTATTAGTAATCAGCATTTGAAGTGGTGAAACTGTTGTAATTGGTTCTTGGGTAAGTTAGACCTTTCAATTCTATACTTTTCCCCATTAGTTCAGGAAAAGCATACATGAGGATTATCCTATTTTTCCCTTCCAACAGCCCCACAAAGTAGGCTAGTTTGATGGGGATGGACTCTAGTTCAACTGCAGAATGTCAACTTTTCATTAGAAGGTTGCATATTCAGTCCTTGCCCTCCCCATTTTTGGTAGCAGATGGTGTGAAAGATCTGTGAGATCCTAGAGAGCTGATACCAGCCAAAATAGACCATAGCGACCTTGAAAGACCAGTGGTCTAACTTGTTATAAGGCAGCTTAATGTGGTCAGGTGACTAGCTCAAGGTCAATGAGCTTCTTAGCTGAGCCTTGATATGATCTTGTGTCTCCCAGCGACGAATCATCAGAATATATTTGGATTGTGTGACTGGCTGATCAGTTATCTGTGCAGCTAGCAATTAAAGATTTGACATTAAAGCAAGTTGCAATTGGAGTTTGGGATGTTTTCCAATTTTCATGTGCAGAAGTGTTTCAGGTCAACTTCTCATCCCTTCCTTGTGTAACCAAATAAGGTATAGACATGGTTGCCTCTGAGTGACCCAGAAAGCCCTCTCGCATTGCATTGTTCAAGGTGGAAGTGGGAGTGCTCATGGTTTGTCACTGCATACGCCAGTTCAGACTGTGGAGTGCCAACCTAGGAAATAACTTTTTGACAGCACAAAGTAATGCTTGAACTGGCTCTGAGCTATATGCTTTCAAAAACCACAACAAAATTTCCATTCTGCCCCCAGAACAATCCAAAACTTGCACCAAGAAAAAATGAAATTTTACAGCCTACATGGAATCTGTCTCATTCGTTTACATTCTACAGATTTTAGTATTACGGTACATATATTTTAATCTGGGTTTGATAGTCATCACGGGCAAGCCATTAAGTTTACTGGGCACTGAAGGGCTACCACCAAATACTGGAAATCTTATCCAAACACCATCTCCAGTTTTTAAGATTAAAGCAGTCATTGCCCACATGCTTTCAAACATATTTTCATAATCATGAGGGCACATGTTTGTGTTTTCAGAAACTGTGATGTGGAAAATTGCCATGTGGAAGGGACGACTGTATATGGCAGTCACATGTATCCCAGGAATACCTTCTTGATTAGCAGCATTATTCTTTCTCCTCCCCCCCCCCTAATTAATTTGATGTTATTTTCAAGTATTAAATAACTTTCAGTTGCTGTACTTTTAAAACATTTTTGCATGAATGCAAGGTTTATTCTGTTTCATTGTGACCCTGACCCACTTTTTTCTATTAAAAACACAAAGCAGCTGGACCCATACTTCCTTAGTTCTAGCAGTCGATGCCATACCCTGGGACCCCAATTGCTATATATTCTAAAAATACTGTGGCCTTATCTAAGTCTGTGGAGTTTGGCAACGTGTGCAAATGTAAACAATCATGCTAAGAAGCAGAGCTCTATTTCAATATAGCCGTGTGCTCAGTTCAAAGACAGGACGGCAGTTATAGGAAGAAAGCAGTCGGGGCTCTGAGTAATAATGAGGAAATGGAATACAGTAAATCAAACAAGCTCTAATTTCTGTTATGTAAGACTGATTAGAAGCAATTACTCTGGTAGAGAAGCTATATTTCTGCCAAGATCGTTTTATCATTTTATATAACAAGTAATTTAGCCATTCATTTTCTTCGTCTTCTGATTTCAAGATAGGAATGTGTGTTAGTGGAATCACAATGCAGTCCTAAGAGGAATTACATCCTTGGACTGGTATAACTCTATCTAGGATTGCATTGTCAGTGATACGCGGTAACATCTTCTAAACCCATTAATTTCAATGTATTTAGAAGGGATGGGAAGAATGCAGCTCTGCTTCAGGTCTAACTGCTAATCTCCTGGGACATTTCAGATTTCAGGGGATCAAAGCCTAAGCCAACTGCAATGGATCAGAAAGTCCATTCAATTTGTAGCCCATATGACAGCAAAGTTGGGTTGCCAACCTCCAGTGGAGCCTAGCGGTCTCTCAGAATTCAAACTGATCCCCAGTCTACAGGTATCAGTTCCCCTGGAGAAAATGACTGCTTTGGAAGTGGACTAAACTACAATTATACTCTGCTGAGGTTCCTCTCCAGGCTCTGGTCTCAAATGTCCAGGGATTTCTGAACCTCCTGTTGACAACTCTGTCTCCAGACAGCAAAAATCAATTCCCCTGGAGAAAATTCTGTTTTACATCATTTGTGGAATAGTCAAAGCATAGGAGATTATCCTCCTCCCTCCTTCAGGGGCAGTACAGACTGCTTTAGCAGGACAGTGGGATAGCAGATGACACTGTCTGGGTTAGGAAGTGTGGCTCAGGCCTGCTTCTGCTGTACAGTTTTTCTCATAGGAGCTGGCTTGGTGGCTCTGGAACTCTAGGTGGAGCTGTTTGATGGATAATGAACAGCTTGCTGAGCGTTCATCTATTTTTAGCCTTGTTCTTCTTAGACAATCTTTTTCCCCCTTTCCTTCGTACATGGGCTTTTATTTCCTATTGTGTTTTGCTCTCTGTCATCCATTGTTGATCAAGGTACCGTATATTTGTTCTGTTGCTATCTGACCATCCCTAAACATTAAAAGTCACATCTGAGAGCAAAGGAGGCATTTTCAGTTGGGGAAACAACATAAAGGGGAAGAGTTAACCCCCTCTTCTCATATGCCACCGCTGTGGTTCATATTGGAAAGGCCAAGACAAATGATTGCTTTTTTCAGGGCATGTTTTGTGGGGAATGCTACTCATGATGCTCCAGAACCATGTGCACTTTGGCCTTTATTCTCACTTATTACTGAGAAATTGTGGTTAATATGTTACCATAGCAGCACACTGCCCCCCAATCCCCCCATAATATTTCTGTTTCACAGCTAAGGTTGCCAACAACAGTAATCTGTCCCCTTCATAGAGGTTAAATGGGATGTTATTTACCAAGTTATGTTATTTAACTCTGTGCCATTAAAAGTTTCAACTGCCCCTTTGCTCATATTACACCTCTGGCTAAGGGGCAAGACATTTTTTCCTACAGGTTATTAGCAACTCTATTTGCAGCTTATCACACCTCGAAATGGTAAGACATTTCTGAAAGACAACCTTTTACAGAGTCCATTTCCATAGGAGGAGAGAGTAATGGAGACTAGTGTTTCACTAGTCTATAGAGCAGTGATGGCGAACCTTTTAGAGACCGAGTGTCCAAACTGCGACCCAAAACCCACTTATTTATCGTAAAGTGCCAACACTTGGCCAGGGGGGCAGGGGGCGGGGCAAGGGAATTTAAGCTTAAACTTTGCTTGTGATCTTCAGAATCCTCAATTACTGTTCTTGGTCTTTAGTATTCCCAATAAAGACTAGTATAGTTAATATCTACAGGTTCTTTATTTTGGATTGCACTTTGACAGCCTCATACAAATCCAGTTGCAAAAGGAGAGTTTTCAGACGTTATTGATTGCAAGGGAGAGAAAACCACACAGATAACTTGTTGCAGTCACAGATAACACGGACCCAAACATCAGTCTCCTTTACGATCTCTGAAAGAGCTTCCCATTTCCTAACAACATCACCTCAACCCACAGGAGCGGTTGGGGATGGTGGAAGAAGGGAAGACTTTCTCCACAGATTCATTCTTTCACTTTCCCCAGAAATCTGCAAAGCGGGCAAGACTGCAAACTGGCAGGAAGGAAGAGTGTACTGCAAAATCGATACCAAAACCCAAATCCCAAGCAGATAGCAGGGTAGTTAGCAGCATCAGCCACTGCCATAGACCCACCACCACCACCAAGCTGCCAACTTGGACCTACTGCAATCTGGGCATTGAAAGTCATGCTGCAGAGGAGCGAGCGTCCCAGGGATGCTTTTTGTGTGTGTGCAAGGAGGATGCACTTTTCCTGGAGCAGTGCACTGAGGGTGAAGGCATGGCTCCACTTCCTAGGTAGCCTTGCCCTCTGCCCGCTTGGCTGGCTGCCCCCTCACCTTTCCACCGACATGGATCAGAGGAAGACACTGGAGCGAACCCAGCAGATGACTTGCAGGGAGGGCTCCTCCGGGCAAGATCTGGACTTTTTCGCAGGGCAGGAGGTCTCCCTGCATAACTGAGTTTGCGAATCTTGCTGAGCGCCACGAGCCTAGAACCTTGCAAGATCTCTCCTCCCCGCCCTGGGCTCCCAGGCACTAAAAGCCTCATTGCTCTCTCTCCCAGGGGAGCGGGAGCGGGCCCTTAACAAACCCGATCGGTGCCACCTGAATCCCACCACTGTGCCCGGGCTGCCGCTTCTTAACCCTACCCTCAAAGTTTTAGTTTGTTCCCAAAAGTTACATGCCAAGAAAAGCGTGCCAGCCTCCAGTCTCCCAAGTGTTGTGGGGGAGAGGGGGTACTTGTGGGGCAGAAGACGGTACTTGCAGCAAATCAGGTTGACTCAAGAGGATCTCCTTGAAGCTCAGCCCCAGTCAGCAGAGCGCCTTGTGCACAGCCAGCCTGTGCAGCGTGACTCCCAACGCGTCTGCTGGCAGCAGCCTCTGGGCGGGGTGAGGGGGGAAGGGGGAGGGGAAGATGATGACACACATGCCCACAGAGAGGGCTCTGAGTGCCGCCTCTGGCATCCGTGCCATAGGTTCGCCACCACGGCTATAGAGTACATAGAGCAGCGGTTCTCAACCTGTGGGTCACGACCCCTTTGGGGTTCGAACGACCCTTTCACAGGGGTTGCCTAAGACCATCAGAAAACACATATTTCCAATGGTCTTAGGGACCGAGACACAAATAATGTTATGGTTGGGGGTCACCACAACATGAGGAACTGTATTAAAGGGTTGCGGCATTAGGAAGGTTGAGAACCACTGGTATAGAGTATAGAGTGCTGGGTATAGAGTGCTGTCAATTTGCAGCTGACTTATGATGACTCCATAGGATTTTCAAGGCAAGAGAAATACCATCTCTTTATTCACAAATAGCAACATTGAGCTGGCAAGAATCTCAGCAGATAGGGCTGGGCTTTCAGCATCAGTCTATCCAAGAGCAAGGCAGGTAAAGTCCCCCCCCCCCCCCCCCAATCAGATGCAAGTCTTCAGGGACCTCTGCCTTTGCTGACCATGTTCTGCATGCTGAACTGTTTTTATGTAGCCCCATACTCCAGTGATATCAGCCCATCTCTGGCTGCTAGGTGTGCCCAATTGCTAGTAATTGCCGATCCTCAATAGAATAAGCAAGGTTTTTCTAGCATCTTTCACCCTTAGTTAAGCAGAAGCATAACAGAAAAGATCAGCACCTCCCTTAACAGCCATTATATCCTAGTTGGTTTTTTAAACTGTTCCAAAGTATTTTAGTGTAACAATTGAATTAAAACCCTCACATATTTCCTTTTTCTTAAGGGACACAAACCATGTTTTTTCTCCTTTCCCAGCTGTTCCTTTTAGTCACAAAATGAAGCCATTGTGTTGTTGCTATGGTAACCTGCAGCTGTATGACAGGCATTCCTTTTTTGGTGAGAATTTTGTTCACATTTACACTGCAGCATATTTCCTATTTATATCAAGGGAGGCAGGGAGCTCTCTGGAGGTGGAGGTAAATTTATCTCCTGAGATGGGGACAAAATGCAAATTTCAACATAATTTTAAAAGAGCATCTTTTGTTGCCAGGAACTGGAAGAAGTAAATGTGTTAATAAAGAGTAGAAAATTTGAACAGTGGCAATCGATGACAATTGCATTTCTGTAGGGTTAAGATCACTGCAATTTTCACCAAAATTTGCATTTAGTCTCCCAATTGACTGGAGAGGAATGACCTGGGCAATGTTTGTTCCTTGAACAGACTCTTTATCTGCAGAAATCTACATATGAAGCCTTGAAATACTTATGAATAATGCTGATAAAGCTGGAGTCTTAATACATGGAATCATAGACACTGAATTCTTGACTAAGAATTCCACGTATTAAGACTCTGTTTAATTCTAGGGTTGCCACCATCTTAGCAGATCTGGCTCTTAAGCCTTTAACAGGAACATAAGAACATAAGAAAGAGCCTGCTGGATCAGACCTGAGTCCATCTAGTCCAGGACTCTGCTACTCGCAGTGGCCCACCAGATGCCTTTGGGAGCTCACATGCAGGATGTGAAAGCAATGGCCTTCTGCTGCTGCTGCTCCCGAGCACCTGATCTGCTAAGGCATTTGCAAAACATGGTCAGTGCTGTTAAGAGAAACTCACTTATTAGCAGTTAATAATGCCCATCTCCATGCCATAAAAACTTTGGGTGCTGATTTCACCAGACCAAGCAACAGTTAATGGTGTATCATTAGACTAAAGATCGTTCTAGGAAGCACACAAGAACAGCACAGAGGCTCTATATCCCTCCACTGTTAGTTGCTGCCCAGATGCTGAACCTGGAGATTCCAGTTTCCTTTGAAGACTGACAGTTGACAGATCCACCATGATGGGTGTCTTCATCTCCTTTCAAAGCCATCTCTGCTGATGACTCACTGCATTTTGCGAGAGCTAATTCCATATAGCAAGCATATAAGAAATGCATTTTCCCCCCTGATTGATCTAGTGCCAGTTGCTCTCATTGGGGGACCCTTAGTGTTATGAAAGGGATTTAAAAAGATGATCTTCTCCAAATCAAGCATCATTTTTTATGTTTCTGTCATATCTTCCCTCCACTTAATTATCATTTTTGTATAAAAATATAAAATACTTTGTATACATTAGCTCAGGGACCCCTACAAAAAGTCTGGAAAGTAGGTTCATGGTATTATGCAAGATAGTGACTGGATTAAGGCCAGAGAAAGATCAACCAACCTGGCTCAGAGTTCTTTTGAGCAGAGTGTCCAATTGTTGTTTTTCATTCAACTATCAGGCACACAGGATCGGGTCACATTCATGATGTGAGGGGAGGAGGAGTTAGGCCTTCTCCTCTGCCCTGTGTTCCTGCCCTGAAATAGTGCCAGAGTGCCAATGTTTACCTCACTGGAGCAAGTATGTGGGTATCCATGTCTTTATGTTACCTCAAAGAGGTAAATATTGGCTCTCCAAGCCATCTTAGATTGGGGAAATGGTGCAGGGAGTACATTTACAGTGAAGCTCCAAATAGGGTGTATACCTTTCTAAGCACATTGACTTCAGTGGACTAAAAAGGGTGTAACTGTGTTTAGGAGCATGCCATTAACTTCCTTGTATCCCTTCAAATGACAGTTCTAATCCAAATTTGGCCCTAGTGTTTCAAGTCTCATTTTCGGTTGACTTCATGGCAGAATGTGGGGTTTAAACCAGGGTTGCCTGTGTGATAAATCACATTGTACATTATGATGTTATACAGCTGGAGAGGTTAGAGGAGGACAGTTAATTATCTGGTCATTCTGGTCATTCTTCCCAGAGTTTCCTCTATCCCGTTATTTAAAAATTGGTGTGTGTGCTGTGGCTGATGCTGTATCATCTAATTTTTGTTTGTACCAAATTCTGTTGCCAGTATACACATTTCAAATGCTGGAAAATTAGAGTAATTAACGCATTTTACAATCCTCCAATTTGTGGTTCCCAATTCCACAGAACTGCTGTTCCTCATTTGTATGAATATGACAAATTCTTTATGCTAGCTGAATGCTTAATACAGCCTTTTAATGAGGATCTGCAGAATGCGGTCTTACGGAACCTGAATCATGACATTTTCTTGGCTCTCAAAGGTCATTTAGCATGGAAATGCCACAAGCTATGCCTGGCCAGCAATTGGGTATGAGCATCCAGCCCCATATTCTATTGCATTCATACAAATGTTGTTCTTCCCAGACTTCTGTAAAGCTCCTGAATCCATACTTAAGTATTCCGCATTCTATAACAGACTTTTATAAATAATAAACTCATCCTACTGACAAGGATGGCTGTAGGTAGGAACATTTTTGCTAGGAGGTTCACAAACCTGATCTGGAGGGCTTTAATCTAAGCTTTGTGGGGGAGGGAGACTGTTTAAGCGAGCAGGAGTTCAAGTGCTAGAAATAATAGTTCCAAATGTTCTAGAGAGAACTGAGTGAATAGTTCAAGAATTCAACTCAATAGTTCAAGAACTCAAGAATAGTTCAAGGACTCCCTCAAGTGAGAGGGGAAAAACCTTAAATAAGCAGCCAGGGAAAATGAACCATGTTCTTAAATGTCTAATGCATACAGCATAGGAAATAAGACAAATCTGAACTCTTAACACAGCAAAACAAATATGATATAGTAGGCATCACTTAAATCTGGTGGGAAGAGTCTCATGACTGGAAGGTAATAACTGAGGGGTATAACCTTTTTCAGAGAACTAGGAAAAGAGGACAAGTAGTATTACACATCTGGGATGATTACATCTGTGAGCAGGTTTATGACTTAAATCCTGCTAGTCAGGTTGAAAGCATCTGGGTAAAAATTAAGAGCAAGAGAAACAAGAGTGATTTCATTGTGGGGGTCTATTACAGAACCCCAAAGCCAGACTGAAAAGTTGGATGATGCTTTCTTGGAAGAGATTACCAAACTTTCACAAAGGAGAGAAGTAATAGTAATGGGAGATTTCAATTATTCTGATATTTGTTGGAAGTCAAACTCTGCCAAGACTATAAGGTTCAACAAAATCCTTACTTGCCTTGCAGACAATTTCATGGTCCAGAAGGTGGAAGAAGCAACAAGGGGAATGGCTGTTTTAGATCTGCTTCTAATCAACAATGATGACCTGATTAGTGGAGTGGAAGTGGTAGGATCCTTAGGTGGGAGTGATCATGTTCTCCTGGAGTTTGACATACAGTGGAAAGGGGTTACTAAGTATAGTCAGACAGACAACCTAGTCTTTAAGAAAGCAAACTTCAGTAAGCTTATGCCTTAGATTACAAGAATAAGCTCAACCATTTCAGATTGCTGAGGGAAAGTCACACGATTTAACTTTCAAAAAAGCTGAAATGGGGAAAGAAATGTATGGGTGTTGGGGTCTGGGCCATACCCCCCTCCCCAATACACACTGTTTCTCTAAATGAAATGCCTGCCTGCTGTTGTTTGCTCCAGTTGTTAAGAGGATTACAAGCTATGGTTTGAAAATGAATCTTTCCATGTCAGGGTGGATTGTGATATGTTTTTTTAATTTCTGTTTTATTTGCCAAATACCATTGGGTATTCTTCAGTAAACTGAGCCATTTTAGGAAAGTAAGGATTAAAATATTTTAAACAGCTAGGGATATATATGTGGAGTATCTGCTACATAAAGCCTTCCAGTCCTGGATCTAAGTCTTCCTCCTGTGTTCCCTGGATCTCATCAGAATTACTGGGCCTGTTTACTCTACTAGATTATTGAAGTATTCTGGTCAAGCAGACATGGTCTCAGTCAGGGGTGGCCAATCTATGGCACTCCAGATGTTCATGGACTACAATTCCCATCAGCCCCTGCCAATTGGCCATGCTGGCAGGAGCTGATGGGAATTGCAGTCCATGAACATCTGGAGTGTCATAGGTTAGCCACCCCTGGCCTAAGTAAATAATTTCCTCTCTTATATAAACATCCAGATTCAATAGCTTCAGCTTATATCACAAATGAAGCCTAGAATAAGTGTTCTTCGAGTACAAAGGTTTTAGTGAGATTGCCGTAACTGGTTGCTATGGTTTGAATATGGTAGGTGGTTTCTTAAATTATAAGACTGGAATTTTTTAAGTTCAAAAGATAAGTTTGTTCCTTTGCAAAATACTTACCAGTTTTCAAATGTGTCAGTTCACAACCAAAGCCATGTGTGCTGAGGAAACCATTCTATACACAAAAGAAATGCTGTGAATTAGATAAATGTTTTTAGATTATGATGCACCATATAAAAATAGAAAAAGGAATAAATTACTGCACCAAGGGCATAATACTATATATTATGTAGGGAACCATCATTTGATTCTTGCTGTTTAATGGTAAAAAGTAGCTGTGAGAGGCAATATGGATCAGGGTCACGGTGCTGAAGTGAGGGTGCCATTTGATTTTGCTGATAAATATCCCCTTTTCCCGAGTTGCTGAGAGCCCCCGTAGTATAGTAGCTAGAGTGTAAAATGTGGGAGATCCAGTTTCAAATCCTTATTCTGAAAGCTCACTGGTTACTTTGAGGCCAGTCACACAGTATCAGCCCAGCCTGGATCTGGCAATCCTACCTCCATCCCCCCTTGGTGGCTAAGGCGACCTGGCAATCCTGTTACCAGAGCCCAGAAGCCTTGGCAGGCCTGGGACTGTAACCCCATTATCTCACCATTATCTGTGTCATTTTGAAGATAAAACAGACAGGCCTATAAATCATGAGAATTGTAGGCCATGGGTGAGATACAGGGTTGGGAAATGATGACCCATTTGTATGGAGCCCAGAGAAACTATGCTTGGGTTATGCTTTGATATAATCCATTTAATGTTCTTCCATTAGATAAAAAGCAGGGGGGTTTTTTTGTAGCTCCAGCAAACAGGAAGCTGTGTCCTGCAGTACAGATGTAATGCACAAATTGTACTTGACTCTGATTTAATCTGTTTATTTTAAATTGTGCTTCGACATTTTAAATTTGCTTTGTTCTACCATGCTACCTTTTTGTAGATAAATTCAATCCATCAATTCAATATTACTATACCCATTTTGCAGATTGGGCGGGGTGGTGGTGGTTAAAGATGGCTGGCCTAATGCACCCTAACTAGTTCATGGCTGAAGTTAAATTTAGGAGGGGCATCTGAATAGTACAGTGCATTCAGAAGGTTTCAGTTTCAATCCCTGAAATCTTCAGTTAAATTATCTCAGGTAGAAGATGTCAGAAAACATTTTTCTGTGTCTAGGACAAGGGTGTCCATTTCTGGCACCCCAGATGTTCATGGATGACAATTCCCATCAGTTCCCATGCTGGCAGGGGCTGATAGGAATCGTAGTCCATGAACATCTGAGGTGCCAGAGTTGGACACCCCTGGTCTAGATGTCAGATGAAGTAGACAGTATGGAGTTAGATCAGTGGTTCTCAACCTGGGGGTCGGGACCCCTTTGGGGGTCAAATGACCCTTTCACAGGGGTCGCCTAAGACTCTCTGCATCAGTGTTCTCCATCTGTGAAATGGATAAATGTTAGGGTGGGGGGTCACCACAACATGAGGAACTGTATTAAAGGGTCGTGGCATTAGGAAGGTTGAGAACCACTGAGTTAGCTGGACCTATGGTCTTGGTTTTAAGCATCTTCATATGTTGAGTATACCAAACGTCTGATAAATCACCCCTCTCACACCAGTCTGAAATATTGCAAAGGGATTAATTGGCTTGCTTAACACCTTGCCAGGAATAGCAATTTCAAATTAATTTCTTCCTGAGATGAAGCTAATAAGCGTTACAGGGATAACATAGTTTAAAAAGGATAATGGCACAGTTCCCCATGTGAGAAGTTTAGTTCCAGGGCTCTGTCTGGAAGATATTAATTGTATCATGCTTCATTCACCAGTGGGGTTCTCATTGAACTCAGCAGGTAAGATTCATGCCCGCCATTTCCTGCTGCTCACCTTAGACACATGGTTTTGAAAGTTTCTTAAATAGTCTGTTGTCAAAACGAGGGTGTGTTCAGCCTATCCAACACAGAGGCTAGCAGGATTCCCTGCAAGTGTCTGTGGGATGCTTGGTTGTCTCTCCTCCATCCTTCTGTTTGCTATAGACTGTTTGCTATATATGTCATTTTTTAATCACCATGCCCTTAGAAGGCCTCAGATGTAATCTTCCCCCACATGTCATTGGAAGAACTACTGGGGAGAGAGCAAAGCTGATCTAGCCCAGCCTGTCCTGGTAATGAACTCTGCTAGCTCTCTCATTATTATTCCATCAGTTGCTTTTTTTGGCACTCGGGAATCTATTCCTCCTCTCTGTTGGAGGAAGAACAGAGAAAGTGGCTGATAGTGGTAGCTGTGAAAGAGGCGAGGAAAATGCACTTAAATATTGGAAGCAAAGTGACTTGCTGTGTGTCAAACACACCACCAGTGTTAGGATGTGAATTAAAGTTCCCTGAAGTTGAAGGCTCTGAAGTGCCCTTATATATTAGTCTGTTCACTCACCATGCCAGTACTCCCCATCCAGTTTCAGAGCCTTTCTGTTCTTTAGCAGTTATAGAGGCTGTACTATAAAAGAAAAGCACAAAACGGAGCCACAGTCAGTGGCTGTTTGCCATGCAGAAGGACCCTGTTCTTCTTTTCTTCAGTTAAACCAGGCTGTCAGGTCACAGGGGGACAGAAAGCCTCCCCCCAACAGTCTGGAGCTCTGAGCCTGTCAACCGGGGCGGAGTAAGGGGGAACTGCGCCCGGGGCATGGCACGCCCTGTGCCCATGCCACAACCCCGTCTGCCCCTGTCCCGCCCCGGAACGCCCCCGCCACATTCCTGGAATGACCTCGCCATGGCCCCACAGGACCGCGCACCTGGTGATTCGCACGCACCCCCGTCCCCTTGGCGCTACGCCACTGCCTGTCAGGATAGGGAAGTGCTTGGGGAGTGGACCTGACTATTATAAAACAGATTTATATGTTAAACAAACTGACTTGTCTGCCAAAATATAATGGCACTCATCCCAACCATCCAATAATCAATCCAAAATAAATAC
Organism: Sphaerodactylus townsendi; assembly: GCF_021028975.2. Taxonomy (NCBI): domain Eukaryota; kingdom Metazoa; phylum Chordata; class Lepidosauria; order Squamata; family Sphaerodactylidae; genus Sphaerodactylus; species Sphaerodactylus townsendi. Next base: position 39,428,671 of record NC_059425.1, on the reverse strand, counting down.
TTTCCTTTCTGCTGGCAATCACAAAAACATACAGAGGCATTCTGAAGTGCTGCTGCCCACCCAAACTCTGAAATTCTCTCTCTCTTTGGAAGTCCAGCAGAGATAGAATTTGTGTCTGTTTCAGATGCAGAAAGCTTAATATAAGCCAGTTTTTGATAGGGCATGGGAGCATTTTAGATGCATGTTCCCATCTGTGTATAATGATACATGAAATATTCTCTAGCATGACAGGAATAGGGCTATGTTAAATCATTTCCCATAATGTGTACATTACTATATGTAGAGAGGTTTTTAATGTGACAAAACATTTTAAAAAAGGAACTCACTCATGTTCATTCAACAGGTTCACAATGCAGAATTCTGTCCCTCTGTCTTTCATGCATAGACCTGCAATCAGCTCCGTCATTCATCATCGGCTGCTGGTGGGGCGGGTGGGGGGGGGGCATGGCATATCTATGCAATGGAGTCAAGTAATGGGAAAGGAGTTTGTAAAAATTACAGTGAAAAGTGGTGAGTTCAATGGGATCTCCAAGGCAAAAGCAGATTATCGCCTGACTCTGGTTTGTGTATTCTTAAGGGCTGGCATACATATTACATTTTTAATTGTTATGTGTTACAAACCTACACCTCAGAATTGTAACATGTGAGGCAGACATGTGTATATGTTGTTTACTGAAACAAACTGGAGGTGGGCAAGATGAAGTAGCCAGTCACAGCATACACAGAAAAAAATAATCACTGTTATCGTCCATTTATTTAATATAGTTCTTCTCCATATTGCATAGTTCTTCTTTCCTCCATATTATCCTCGCAACAACCCTGTGAGGTAGGTTAGGCTGAGAGAATGTGACTGGCCCAAGGTCACCCAGTGAATTTCTGTGGCACGAGCTGGGATTCAGACCCAGGTCTTCCAGATACTAGAACACCCTTAAACACTACGCCACACTGGCTCTACGACGTGGCCCCATCTGTGGATAGCTACATCTATAGATTGTGCTTGGATAAACATTAAAATGGCATTGTAAGCAGTGGGCAGGTAGGAGATCAAAAGAAGCAGCAGGAATGCACCACTGCCACCACGATTCCCCCTTTGCCAGAAACTTTGGTAGGTCCTTATTGCAGCCCTGAGGGAGGAGACGTGTGAGCCTGAGCCATTGCTGCTAGCAGGCAGCCAGTGAGAGCAAGAACTCTAATTGGTTAAAAAGGCTTCTAAAAACCCACAGTGCCCGACCCAGTATTTCAAGGAAAACCATGTGCTTTCTGTCACCTTCCCTCCCAAAAACCGGGCTGCTTATAAACAACTATGTTCTATATTAGCTCATCATTATCCATTCTGGTAGACAGGTACTGTTCAGAGAATGTTCTTTTCCGACCTGCTACCCTTTATCAGGACATGGCAGGGACCGAACCTGCATGCAAATTATGTACTCCTCTCCTAACTTAATTCTGACCACAGTATGCTTGCATGCAAGAAGAGAACAAAGTTGTGGTGATCTGCTATTCCAGTGAGGACGCATTCATGCAGTTCAACTGGTCCTTCCATAAAACTGTCTAAAAAGCCATGAATAGTTTACACTGTGTGTTAAAAACAGCTTGCGCTAATGCTGAGTATTTCCAAAAGAAATATTTCCCTTGGTCACCAGCTTTGGTGGGTGAGAGGAATGCCATACCTACATGGAGCGTCATCATATGCAGTGGAATCCCATAGGGGATTAAACAGTAATCTATAGGGATATCCATTGCAGGATCAAGACCTTTGCAAGTAAGGAGCTCCTTTTCAGCTGTCAGTAAAAGCCAATCATCTTGGTCTGCTATCTGTTTAGTCCCCCACTGTGATAGAGAGGTAGCTAAATGTCAAAGGATACATATCCAAGGTAACTCTTGAGAAATGTATATTTAGAAGTTAAAGTTTGCACCAAAGCCCACAAAATTCAGAGGTCATAACCTAAAGGCTCCTCTCATGCCATTCAATTCAAATTCACTGTTGAACTGGGAGATGAGGGGGCCCTGACTTCTCCCTCTTGGGGTCACCTTCCCCTCTAGTCTTCCATCTGCCTTCAGCCACAGCTGCAAAAACAAGAAGGAATCCAAATTTGCTACCAAGGAGGTGGGAACTGACAACAAATGAAAGGATAGGGTAGGGAGCTGGACTAGAGAAAGGGCCATTGTTTCCTCTAGAACTAACTGGTGAATTTAAAGAGAACCTCCGGACTGTGACCTGGGAAACAGACATGGGAGTGGATTATTCTTGATTACTCTTCGGTGGTCTGAGTACTCTCCTGAACAAAATAACACTCCCACTGCTCTTCTTAACTAATTATCTATATGTAGCTTACAAAAAAAACCCTAAGCTTTCCCAGATGTTATACAACATTGGATTGCATTAATGGTTGTTTGCTTATTTATTTAAAACATATAAAGAAATGTATTCTCAGTGCAATGTTCAAGGTTGCCACAATCCAAATGCTAGAAATTAATGAACCAGGTGAGTATTCTTATGCTGGATTCAATGTTATGGAGGGGGGTGTCTCTTAATACTCTGAAGCACTATTTGGTCAATTACCCACCAGCACAGGGGTACATGGTGGGACCTGAAGAGCGTCAGAGCAAGAAATTTTGTCCTGATGCCCTTCCTCTTTGCTGCGCGCCAAGAGAGGAGGCAAGTCGGGGCAAGATTTCTTGTCCCAACGACACGTGCTTCCTCTTGCCCCACATGTGCTTCTCTCTGCTTCCCCATTTGCCATGTTTTCTCCACCTTTGCTCCCAATCTGCAGTGCTGATTTAGGAGGTATCCTCACAGTGTCATCCACGAATCATCTATGGTCCTGTTTTTTCCTATTTTTGGCATGCTCTTTCAAGCTCAGTTTACTATGATTTTTTTTCTGAAAGCATGCTGTCAAAGCATGTTAACGTGTCTGAATTGGAAGCTATGCATTTTCAAAAGTCCTGCCCACCCTAGGCCATTTTATTTCTTTCAGCGTCCTCAGAGCCTTCATTTTCCTTCAACACTACCAGAAGATCTTCTGAGGACTTTTAGAGATTGGGAATTGCTATAGCACTATAACACTATTGGGCTGTGACATGTTTTCTCAAAAACCCTTGAAAACCTCTCTGGCAACATGGTGGGGAAAAATGCAAGGAAAACAGCAGATGGAGAAAAGTGTGTAGAAAATTCCCACGAGGATGATTCACTGCCAACTCAAAGGCTTCTACGCTTGCAGCAACAATGAAAGCAAATGGAGAATCCTTGTTTTATAGAAGCAGCCTGTAAGTGATGAAGCTGCAGCTAGCTGACCTTCCTTAGCAAGAGACAGCATGTTATACCTCCTCAGAGTCTGAGCCTCTGGGCTTGCTTTTAGTTCCAGAACTGAAGAAGCCTCACAAGGCCAGGACAGTTTGTAACTGTCACAGAGCCTACCCAGAAAATATTAAGCCAATGTTTTATGAGGAGAGTTCTGCTTTAAAAATTAAAGTTTAAATCTCACTTGGGCACATGGAATAAGGGATGAAGTTCTTTGTACTCTGCGTGGTATTTTGAGTGTGTAGGGCTGGGAAGCTCAAAGTAATCCAGACAAACAGTATTAACTTCTTTATTTCACCCATTAATTTCTTGATTTCCAAAGCAGTCATCCTTGCTAAAGAGGCGAGGAATGTTTTCTTTGACTTGGGTGAAGTGGCCTTTCTCTAGTTCATTTGCTACACCCTCAGCCAGATTACAAAATGCTTGCTGCCTGCAATTTCTGCTTTCTCACACTGGTTCCAGCTTAGAATCATGCCTCTGGGAAACAGAAGAGAAGCATTCTGGATTTGGCAGGGTTTGGGGGGAGAAGAAAATTTCTTTTTTCTTTAAAAATCCATGCCAAGAGATTAATTAGTTAATTTTCTGGATGACTTGCAGTTAACTATGGTGTTACTAACAGTAAGGTTTTACTCTAAAGTTGAGCTTCCAGCTTCTTGTTCTGTACCCTAGGAAAACAGCTTTGAGCAAATTTCAGGATTGACTCCTGGATTTATTATGCTGCATTTCTAATGAGAAGAAAGTATAAATGGAATCTTTTTCACATTGTATTGTTATTCCTTTTAGTGAGTAACTGACATATACCTAAATACAGTCCAGGTGAACAGTAAATTAAAACAAAAGGCCATAACTTTTAAGATTTGTTGGTTGTTTCATTTTATGACTTACAGCCTTATAGGAAGTTCCCCTGCATAAACAGTGTTAAAATGAATGGCAGCTATATAAAATCTGTACTATTTTAGTCGTTGTGGATTAAGGATTATTTCATGGATTATGGAAAGGAGGCATGGTAAGAGGTCAGCAGGGAGTTATGAGTGAGAATGTATATATATGCTGTGAAGAGTAATTCTGGATCCGTGGGCCTGGAGCAAAGGAGGAAATGTAGCACATATAGGAGAGTGGGAATGTTATCAAACTGTTATTACTCAACCAGATTACAAAAGATCACACCCATGTATTTTCAGTACAATCCATGAGGAAATTAACCCTACCCCTACTCATAAACAATTTCCATTCCCCCACCATGAATCTAAAATCATTAATCAAAGAATTACTCACATTGACTCGTGCATACTAATTGCTGTGACTGAACTGGGTCCAGTTCTTTTCCGCTTGGAGTTATGGCTTGACATGCCCTATAAATCAGCCATTCAAGTAAAAACCAATGGTACTGTGCTTACATTGGCCTTTAGGGCTCTGTAAAAAATGATAAAGTATCTAAAAAGACAGATGCTTCTATGGCAGCATTCCTGCTGCATTTGTTTACAAATGCATGCATTATATTGCAGGCAAAAGGAAATCAGGAGCATTTCTGGTATCCATTTGCTTGTGCAGATCCTGTTTAGCATCCTGGTGATTAAAAAAAATATCAAACTATGGTAATCATACAGGCTTCTCATGCTCTAGTGAATTCTGTTTGGCATTCACTGAGTTAATTGCAGAGGTTAGTTGTTAACATTTAAAGGGCATGTCTGGAAATAGCCTTGGTGATGTGTGTTCCTCATCCACATATGGGAATCCCCAAATTCCCCCATCTAGAAATTATGGCTTCATTTGCAAATAGCTTCCATTCTCATAGACTGCCATTCCTCACCCTTGATCCCCCCTACTGGCATGGGCACAGAGAGGTTACCCAACAACATACAACATTCAGTCATGGCATCTCAAAGAGTAAAATCCAGCAGAAGAAGGGATGGTCCAATTTAACATGATATGTTTATAGATATTAAACATCAGGAAGAAAGGGGAACAGGGAAGGGAGAACCATCAGTTCTTCATAATCAGAAGTTTTAATCAGCCAGGACCAACAGGTATATTGGAGAGGGATGTGATAAAGGGGGCAGGAGAGAAATAAAAACAAATTAAAGCTCCTAGGTAGAGCTAGGCAGGTATAAATTTGGGAATGGCAATAAAAAAGTAATTTCTTGTCTATGGAACCCTGAAATATTTTGCTCACAGGCCTTGGCCTCCAATCTCATCTACCCACAGGCCTCCTGTTTTCCATTACTTTGTCAGTTTCACATTTAATTGTGGGGAAAAGAGGCAGAAGTAGTAAATATCCTTTTAGGGGGTGGGGAAAGTCTCACAACCGGTTTCTGTAATTTAATGACTCTTCACGGTGAAGATCACTAGGTCTGATGTCTTATTAAAAAGAGCAGACAAATGAATGGCGATCAGGGCCATTGACAGCTGTGAGCCATGATAGCCAAATGGAACTTTCACGTACACAAATGGTTTGCTTCCAAGACCAGATGCTAAGAAGAAAATACAGAAGTTAGGGTGGGATGGAGAAGCTGTTGTGCTCTTGGACTGGTTAATGTGCCTCACCACAAGACAGACCACTTGTCCATCCATCTCAGTATTGTCTGCTCTAACTAGCAGTGCCTCTCCGAGGTCTAAAGCAGAGAGATGTCTTCTGTAGCATCTAAGTTCTTTCATCTAGAGAAGCCCAGAGCTTGAACCTGTTCCTTTTGCAGCACAAGCAATTGCTTTAGAACTAATTTTTTTTTTAATTTAACACTGCCTTTCCAGGAACCTGTCTGAAGCAGCTTAGAATAAAACAAAACATTTAAAAGGTGTTAAAGTCCAGCAAAGCTATAATGGACCCCTCTTTTCTTTTTACAAGCAAATCATGTCATGCCACCTACATGACATCCTGCTAGTCACTGTGGAATTGGCCAATTGGCCATGCTGGCAGGGGCTGATGGGATTTGTAGTCTATGAACATCTGGAGAGCCGCAGGTTACAGACCCCTGCTCTGGAAGAACATTTCGGGATGATAGGAACCTCTGGTTGATGTAGCAGAACTATTCTCTTAACTAGTTTGTAGAATCAGTAGAATTGAGTGGGAGCGCTGACCCTGGGCGGTACCATTTGAATTCACTCCATAAGAAGGCTTCACTCTGACATATTCTTTTTCTGTCTGTAGGCAGTTTTTTCGTGGGATGTTTAAACATATAGCTGATTCTACCACTACCATTTGCAGCGTAAAGTGATACAATCCCAGCAAAGCAGTTTCATGTACTGCTTGATTATTATGCTAGAAGACATGTGTCCAAGTGTCACAGGACTATTTTAGAATTTTACACCAAAGCTAGAACATTCAGTCATAAGAATAATTAAGACAGCAAGTTATTAACTCCTGGTCTCATTTTTCTTTAATCTCTTGTTAATCCATAAAAATCACATAATTGAGACAAGGAGCCAAGAATAAATAGGGTCTAATGAAGTGACCTTTTCTTTGAATTACACATTTTTCAGAACTAATTAGTCACAGATTACCATCTGCAAAGAGCGTCATTTTAAACAGAAGTTATGTTTACCTTCCTTTTCTATGGTGTCCTTTATACAAAATCCACCAGGTTGCCTTGATATTTCCCATAGCTCCTTTTATCCGAAATATAACATCTATTTTGCATGCCTTTCAGGAGTCAGGAGCTATCCTTGAGTGCTCACACATATGGAATATTCTGCTGTGCATAGTGGTCCACTAAATCACACGGCCACTGAACAAACAGCTTGGATGTGCCAAGTGCAAAATCGCAACAGGGCCACGATTTCGGCAGATGAAAGCTGAAGGTATCCAGAGTCCATTTACCTGGACAACTCTGGACCTGACTCTTATTGTCAACCCCTGACCTGCTGGGCTGGGCAGCCAAGCCACATTTTTCATCCACAGAGGCCCCAGCCAAACACTAGGTAGAAGAAGAGGCAGAGAAACATTAGCAACAGTCAGCTGTTTGTTGGTGCAGCCATGGTGCTCATCCTGACTGTGGAAGAAGAAACTAGAACACTCTGACATATCAGAACGGTTGCCGGAGCAACAGAGACTAATTGAGGTGAGCCAACCACCATGTTCACAAGTAAGAGTAAATGCACGTACAATCTGTGTATAATGTGCAGTGTACTTGATTTTTTTCTTTATACGTGCATTGAGGAACTCTCATGTACTATTCAGTGCATGAATATGTGATTTAAATCCCAGGTACTTGTCCCCAGTTTCACTTGCAAAGTGAATGTGTGTTGGCTCTTTGTTACAAACTGATGTATTCATACATATATGTAGGATGTATGTGTATTCACTGTAACATGTGAATAAAGCTCATGAGGCTCTGAACAGGGAGCATGACATTGGAGACCTGTGGTGAGGTGTATAAAACATCACAGTTCAGGGCTAAGGAGTTAATTCCACAGTGGAAGGTTAAGGGGAAACAGGAGGACAGGAGCCAATAATTAGAAATTCCCTCCTTTCCAAGGCTGAGGCCCAAGAGAATTCCAGGAAGCCACAAAAAAGAAAGGTTGGACAGACCTGTATTCCAGGAAACAGCAATATGTGAATTCCAAATGACCAGTCTGAAGGTGAAGGAGCAAAGCAAAAAGGAAGAGATGCAGGCAAACAGGCACAGCCAAAAAAAATAAGACAAGCACTAGCAGATGTGAGGTAAAATCCAGAAGATATATTTTTGCATTCTAACCAGGGTGTGAGCAATGGGGGAGTTGAACAAGGCCTAGGATGAGAGTTGAGCAGGGATTACTTGGCCCAGCCGGGTTCCAAATAACAAGCAAGACCTGAGACCAGACTATGCAAGGTCAGGTTGAGCACAGTCAAAACATGCTCCTAATGCCAGCTCACAAGGAGAACGGATGTTGTTCAGCAGGGCTCTGAGCTCACCTGAGCATTTAAATAGCAAAGCAGTCCTAGTGCATGGCCAAGCCCCACCCCACTCCATAGCTGAGAGCTAGCAAGAACTGGGATAGAGCCTGACCTTGGGAGCATTGCTGCTTACCCTTCCAAGTGAGAGCCAGTGTGAAGTAATGGTTAGCATCAAACTAAGATGTGCCTCCCCCCACAGTGCTCTCAGCCTCCCTGACCTACCTCACAGAGTCAACAGATGAGAGAAGACTGATGAAAACTGCATTGGTCTCCATTAGAATATAAGGGGAAGTAAATAAATAAATGCACCCTTTGTCTTTTCAGCTGAGAGGGCTGCTAAAGCCTTCTTGGTGGTCGATTCCGCATAGCAAATATATAATGGGTTGCAGCATTATAAAGGAAACTTTTTCCTTTTTCCTGTTCACAAGTATACTATGCAGGTAGCGATTGGAGCCCATGGAAACAATCCAGGTTACTTTTGCACCTTCGTACGGAGACGCTTCTCTTTTTTTATTTTCTGCAACACATGCGTAGCTGCACAGGCATATAGAAATGAACCCCTGCGGTCATGCCAATCATCTCACAGTATGACTGGCTGCACCTGCATATCTGTGCATGTGCAACACGCAAAATTTTAAAAAGAAAAGAAAAAGGGGGCCTCCCTGCAACTGCAGAGCAATAATGAACATTTTGCTGTGGCAGGTGAATTCTCCCTGACTATGGATAGCGCGGTGGAAGGGAGGGAAATAAAGTGCCTCCTGCCTGGCCATTCAAACAAGAACAGCTACAACCCGGGATTTTGCAAAGTTTAGTGATTTTCAAAAATCCCCAGTTGAGAAAAATAAAGTGGGACAGACTCATTTTGGGGACAGGACTGGTGTGAAGTACCCCCACCACAAATGGTTTGTATTACATCCTATATCAGTTATATTTGCCCTGTGTGGAGTCCACCTATGTGCTCCCCCTTCCTGTGGTAAAATGGTTGGCTAACAGAGGAAGAGGGGCTTTTTCTTAAATGGCTCTTCATCTAAGGAGTGACAGTCCCTTCAGGTACAGTGGAACCTCGGTTTTCGTTGGTAATCCGTCCGAAAAGAATCAATGAAAACCGAAACCAATGAAAACTGAGACAAACTTTTCCATAAGAATCAATGTCAATCCAATTAATCCGCTCTAAGCACTCCAAAAAACATACCAAAGAACACATTTTTGGTGAATAAACATAGCGTTTAATGCTCTTTTTTATTGATAGGATTTTCTTTAAAAACCAGCTATCAGATGTTATTCTGTTACTAGAGTTCTTATTTCTGCCTCAAAAAATTTATCTATGAGAGGTGGCATATAAATCTGCGAAATAAAATAGGTATTCTTTTACAGAAAAAAAGTGAACATCCAAATTAGCCCTTTATGGTTTCATAGCAATGACAAATGGCTTTCCCTGGGAAACCGTCTGTGGTAATAGAATGAGCCATTTGCTTGGATTATGATGTCACTTCAGCTGCAGTGGCACAAGCCACTGTTTGAGCCTGCCACGCTAATGGAGATTTATGGGCTCAAGTTTCAAGCCTTGTTCTTACTCATGCTAGCATAAGTATTCTCCTTCCCTCTTACTGTCTACTGGGGAATAACTAACAAAAAGAGGCAAGCTGAAAAGCCACCCTCATCATTCCCCTTCCTTCGCCTCTCCAAACCTAATAGAAGGAGCTGAAATACTTCAGGATTGTTCAGACAAAATGGGTTGCAGCCTCCTTTTCAAAGGAAAAGAGACATTGTGTTGTGAGATGAGTCTTGAGTAATCGCATGCAGAAAGAAAGGAAACCCACACAAATTGGTGACACCAAATGATTAATCATTATTGATCATATAAGTGCCCAGCCTGGCACTCTAACAGAGACAGACGGAGCACCGGCTATTTAATAAACAGATGGAGTCTGGCCAGTCTAAGGGGACCAAAAGGAAGTGTGTGTGATAATTCTAAACCCTTTGTAGGCAAAAGCCTATGAAGGAAACTGGCAGACTCTGCAAAGAGAAGAGTGGAGAGAACTCCTGACCCTACAGTTGCCTCCAGCCATGGCCTGGATCTCTTAACCATAATGAACAAATAAGGAGTTGGCTGCTGTTCCTCCCCTGTTCTGGGACAAATTCCTCCCACCTGAGGATGGTTAGGGTGGGAAAACAGGCTTCCCCTTCAGTATTAAAACCATTGTTCTTTGTATTATTATTGCTTAAATATTTTAAAAAGAGAGTTGAAATTGTTGTGTTTAAAAATGTGAAATAAAGTGTAATGGCGAACACAGGGGAAACAATTACATAGCAACTGAGCCTAACCAGAATGATTTTATTGAGAAGGCGGCCTAAAGACATTCCTGATTGCATTCACAACCATAACGAATGTGCCATTTTTCTTTTGAAAGAGCCTGGTTTCATTAGACCTCTTGACAGTTTCTATTGAAATGTTAGTGTAACCTCAGCTTGTGGGTTCTGTGGGGCAGTACTTGGAAGGAGTTGCAAAGAACCAAATTTAAACAACAAAATGGTTTACTTTTCTTTACAATTAACACTTTTAAAACATCAACATTTAACGTTACAATTCAAGGTCCTGTTCAGGTTGCATTTCAAGTCCTTCTATTTACAGTCTACTGATATTGCCAAGTCCAAATTCTTCTTTGCAAGTTGGCTGGCTCCTGAAGACTCCAAGGGCTTGATGAACAGGTTGCAACATGATGAAGGTCTCCAGGAGAACTCTCACCCATTACAACCACAAAAGAAAACCCTTAACAAGGTGTTAAGGGCTTATAGAAATCAAGGTCCGAGTCTGGTAGCCTTGTTCTTCTGCAAAAGAGCTCTTTCAGCCTCTCTGCTGCTCCGAGTCTCCACCCCCTTACTGGGTCAACCCATTCTGGGCCAATCCATTCAGGGCATGGGGGTTACATTAGCTTCTCTGTAAGCATGAGGCAGCTTCCAAATTTATTTTTACCAAGAGTCAATATTCAATAGTTAATGGACAGACATAAAAATTGTAGATCTGTGCTTCCACACTAGATGTCAGTCTACCAGCATTTACTCATAAGTGCTGCATAATATACTTCACATTCTAGATCCTTCTTTCATCCAGCAGATTGACTCTTCTTTCCCCTCCCTAAATTTGGAGCCAGCTTCTGAACATCATGCAGTGCGAGAGTAAAATTAGAGCCTTTTATTTGCTGTACTTTTGTTCCCAGGCTAGCTGCAATGGGACGCTTCAAGTTCAGGGTGCCTGTTGTTCTATATCAATATTGACCATTTGCGACTGTAAACATTGTCCTCTTGGTGCAGGGTCACACTTTGTGTCCAACTGCCTTTTCTCCTGTGGTGACATTCATAACACTGGTTCTGGTGGGTTTTCTGGGCTGTGTGGCCATGGTCTGGTGGATCTTGTTCATAACATTCATAACACGTTAAGATTTCTTTCTTGATCACCTCAAATGCTTCTGAAGCTGAAATTCCATAATGACATTATTTCCAATAAACAGAGAAACTGAGGTATTATTGTTCTGTGAGGCTAGGGTTCTGGACTTACCACAATATTCAGTCCCTTTCCAAACTACAGTTCCCAGAATTCTTTAGAGGAAGCTGCAATCATTACAGCAATCTATATATATAAAAAGCAAACCGTGTATTTATTAGTGATGGTATAACTCAGTAACTGCTGGGCCAATTCCTCTGAAAATTCCCAGCCACTTCTAGTATAAAATAAAGATGTATATTTGAACATTAACTAATCAAAAAAGAAGCTAACTTAAAAAAGAAGCTGAAAATACCCCATTATTAAATGTACCTTTTACAGTGAGCACATTGTTCACTGCTGTGTATTCCAACTGGTAGTGGCTGTCTATGTGGGGTTCTCACCCAGCTGTGAGAACGTCTATATGCTATGCATGTGTTCTACCACTGAGCGATGTCCTTTCCCAATCAGTTGGTACCACTAAAACAAACCACAATCAAAACTATACTTCATAAGCCATCTGTGGTCAAATAAAGCCTTCAGATTTTTTTAAAAAAACGTATCTGTCTGTTGAAGCAAGATAGGGAAAATTGTATGGTTGATCAGTCTGGATAGGGAATTTCAGAATATGCCTACATAGATGGGAAAAGTTTTATTTTATGTATTGGACAGACTGAGTTGTTACTCATGAAACTTAAAGTCTACAATGATCCATGATCCATTATGTGTTTCAGATAGGCATGGACCAGTACATCTCTCTTCCAGGTTGAATAGGATTGTGGGGTTGGATGTACTGAATGAGAACTTCAGGTTTCTTGCTGTTTCTGAAGATAGTAAGAAGTCTCATGTGGAATATGCTTTTCTTCATTCTTTGATATCTGTCAATGCTGCCTTACTCTACCTTTCCTGATCTTTAAAAGCAGTCCTGTGACGATGGTTGAATGAGAAGCACTTGGCCATGAGGTTAAGAGTTTTCTCCCAAATGGTAGTGGTAGAAATGTGAAATCCAGAAATGTATTTCTCATTGAAACGTAGAAATGAAAAATGAAATGAATAATTAAAACAAGTAGTTTAAATTTCACACTTAACCAAACCATTTAAAATCTTTATGCACTGATCGCTGTACCCCTCCCCCCCCACATCTGCCAGTGGTAGAAAATGATGGTGAAGTAATAGCTGTGATGATCCTACACCATCCCCTTCCCTCTCCCAGCTTGTGAATAGCCAAGAGGTGGGGGAGAATCTATATGCAGGAGAGGGCTTGGATTTCCCCCTTGTTCTCCCCTCTGGTCATATTCAGGTGGCTGCCACCAGTCAAATTCTGCTCCTTTTGCGATCTGAAGTTTGAGGGGTAGCTAGAAGTTCTGTGTCTTTGACCATGGCTCAATGGAAGAGCCTCTGCTTGGCCCAGAGAAGGTCCCAGATTAAATCCTTGGCATCTCCAGTTGAAACGAATAGGCAGGAGGTGATAGTAAAGACCTCCACCTAAAGACCCCGAAGAGCTACTGGCAGTCTGACTAGACAATACTGTTCTTTATAGACCCATGGTGTACAGCATAAGACAGCTTTGTGTGTGTGTGTATGTATTTGAGTGCGTGCTGCTCACTCCCTTCTTCCCCTGCCTGCTAACTAACTTTAGCTCAGTCAGGGATTTTTTTACACGTGGACAAGCAGCCAGGTGCACTGGGCTGGATCTTTGAACTCTAGGGCTGATTCCGCATGGGCCAAAAACAGCGGTGTGAAAATGGTATAAACCCTTTTACACCGTTTTAAACCCTTTTACACCATTTTCACACCGTTTTCACAGTGCTGTTTTTGGCCCATGCGGAATCAGCCTAGGTTTTTCCTCATTCTCATTTTCCTCACTTGTGTATTCCTGTTACTTCAGGGGGTTTTCTGTTCTGCTTGTGTTTTGCTCCCTCTAGTGGGAGAGTTGCTATTATACCGCCTTATGTATGGCATAGCCGTAGCTCCTTACAGATTTAAGTTGCAGGTTATTATGCTGGACCTCTCTCCCTTTTGAGGGCAAGGCACAAAGCATGTGTGCTAGTTTCACTTCATACACCCTGAAATAAGAACCTTGGACAAAGTTCAATATGTCTTTGGCTCCAGACTTGGCACTGAAGTTGCCTTGGTTGCTCTGAGGGAACTTCTTCAAGGAGAATGACTGATGCTGTTTTGAATCACCTGGTTCTTTCAGCTGCTTTTAATACTATTGGCTGTAGCGTCCTCCTGAAACATTTACTGAGATTGGAAGTGGAGGACACCATTCTTCAGTGGTTCAGTGTGGTAAGTTAAGCACATGGATAAAGAAGTCAACATAGAGAAGAAACTTGCATGGAATGTGCCCAGATTCCAAACCTATTGAAGATGGTTTAAAGACAGAGGTGTGAGTCAGAGTAGCAGTGCTACTCAAATTCATTCAACCAGAAACTGAACTGCATGTTGTTTTAATTGAATACAGGTAATTCTGTCTCTTTAGAATGTTAAGAAATTATACGCTAATTATAAGAGAGTTTCCCTTTTTCCTTTCTGGAACTCTTTAAGAAATTCCCAGCAGCTCAGAAAGCAATGGAAAATGAAATTGTCACGTTTCCATCTGGAGGAACAGTTAGACAATTGAAATGTTTGCCAGTATGTGAAGCAAGAAGTGTCCATGTTGCAGATTTCAGAGTATGATAGGCTTGGATGCAAAGGAGGGACACACTTGATTGATGGCTGCTTTCACATATGAGTACTTCCAAATAAGAGAGCATGAATATATCTCAAACACAACAACAGAAACTTGTGCCTAAACTCTCTATGTCCATTACTTTGGAACTTTGTGCCATTCCTTTGCATCCAATGCCAATTCTGGAGTCTGAATAGTTCTGGGAGAACTCAAGACCACATCTTGAGATGGATAATTCTGCCACAGGGAGTAAATGTGTCTATTTTCTGTTTCATAAGCAGTAAAAAAGCTCTGGCTAAGTATGGCTTACTATGGAAGCAAGAGCTCAGGATGCTTAAGGTGCCTTTGTAATGTGACTGCTTAGTGAAGTTCAGGCTAAAATTTTCTTACAGAGAGTACAGAAGCAAGCACCAAAACAGTGCTAATCCCACAGCAAATGTATCAGTGCAGCAAAATCCAAACCTGTTCCCACCAGCTTGCTTGTGTGATTAGTTCTACTCTGCAGGGCAATTGGCAATTATTTTATCCCTATCATCTGTAAGGCTCTACCATGTCTTAGGCTGTTCTGTCATGCAAAGTGGCTTTCTGGATCCTAGTGAGAAAACAATCTGTTTTTGCATGACAATTGCACAGTTGTCTGCTTTGACAAAGGATTACACATGGATATTAGTGGAAGTGTAAAAGAACATATGATCTGCCCTGCTGAATCAAACCAGTGGTTCATCTAGTCCAGCATCCTTTTTAACACAGTGGTCAATGAGCTACCCTGAAAGAGGACCAATGGAGCATAGAGGCTAAGGCCTTCCCATTATGTTGCCTCCCAACTCGGGGAGGCAGAGGTATACTGCCTCAGGATCAGAAATTCTCTTTTGTTGCCCTGACTAATATTGATTGATCTGCCCACTACATAAAACTGATGTACTGAAGTATGGGCCCCTTTCTCTTGTATTTTGGCACACATGTAAAGTCCTTTGAGATGAAAAAGATGAATTCATTCACCATGAACATCATGAGTGTGGTTGTGCAGCGAGATAAGCTAAGTGTTCTAAATAACAATAAACTCCACTTTGTTCCCCCCATCTACCCAAGAACAAAGAATTTTTTAAAAATCCAGGTTAAGAGAAGCCAGAGCTTGTTTTGATGTTTGCATTTGGGTTCTAAGACACATTTCCTACAAACCAGGATGGGCATGAGACTGAGGATAAATGATAGGCTTGCTCATATCCCAAGTAAACCAGAATTTGTTCTCAATAGCTGCATAAATAGCCATGTGACTCACTATACCCTTCATATACTTTTCATGTACTAAGTTAGGAGAAAATAGGTTTCTTTGTTTAGCAAAAATATGCCACTGTCTTTGGCTGAATAGGGTGGTGATCATTTCCAGAAAGCCCTCTGACATCTGTCAAGGACTTTCTCACTCAGACACCTGCCAGTTTTCTCCTCCTACCTTCCCTGGCTTTTTAAAAATTCCAAAACATTAGCAACCCATAGCAATCACTTTATCTAGGTTTTCCATTATCTGTGGACTCTGGAATGGCTGGAATCCATTACTGGACTGAAAAGCCCTTTGTCGCAGTTGATCGTATTAGCTTCTGGTGGCTAGTTGACTGTCAGTGTGTTCTGTTACCTTTGGGATGTAGACTATGTAACCAGTGAAGAGTGCTATATAAATACTAATGTTAAATGAGTTGCTAATTCCTAGTATTTTTGTTGCATGACATGGTGTTAAATATTCAGTAACACTGCCTGCAGATGACACCTGGAACATGACGTACTTCTGGATAGGAAGGTATTTCTCATTGGTAGCTTTGCCCACTGATGACTCCCTAGTATGTTTGCTCTTCATTCTCTCCATTTAAGGAGTATCAGGCATCTTATTTGCATCATATATACAGGCAGTTCAGTGATGCCTACATAAACATTGCTGATACAGCCACACATCTAGATGCATTTGTACAAATGAAGTTTCCATCTGGAGCTGTGACCCACTGATATGTTAGTCGCTTCAGTTATATGTTTTGCACTTCCCTGAGCAGTAAACAATTCTAGGGACAGCACTACGGGCTTACAATTTTA
The DNA here is from genome assembly GCF_021028975.2 of Sphaerodactylus townsendi. Taxonomy (NCBI): domain Eukaryota; kingdom Metazoa; phylum Chordata; class Lepidosauria; order Squamata; family Sphaerodactylidae; genus Sphaerodactylus; species Sphaerodactylus townsendi. The sequence goes on along the minus strand of NC_059425.1, from coordinate 39,412,269 downwards.
TTGTGTGGATGACAAATCACGGCAGAGCTATTTCCTTGCTTTATTAACAAACAGGAAGGAAACAGGCACTTCCACAGCAGGCAGCAAATTTACAACATCAGGTTTTCAGAAAGCATCTTGTGGATCCATCCATGCAATCGTTACCTTGAGGCTAGACTACTGTTATGCACTATGTATATAGACCTGGCTGAAAGACACCTCAGAAACTCCAGTTGGTACAGAATACAGAGGCCCAGCTTCTGTTGGGCACTACAAGAAGTATTCATATTATTCCTTTTCTGCAGAAGCTCTATTGGTCACTGATTAAAGGTTCCAGTGATCTTACAAAGCCTGAAGGCATCAGATCCACATATTCACAGGACTGTCACTCTTGCTGCAATAGCTCTGCTCATTTGAGTAAAGCTTTCTGCAGATGTCATGCTGCAAACAGGTAAAATAAGCAACTCCCCATTCATATGCATTCTCTATGGTGACTCCTACATCATGGAATTGTCTGCCAGAGGGTATGAGGAAGGTCCTCACACTTTTATTGTTTCACAAAATGTGCAAACCAGAACAGTTCAGAAAGGCATTCTTGTAAGGAGCAAAGCTGAAGTTAATGGACCAGCTCAGGAGATGACTTTCATTAGGCATAAAGTTTTCCTACACTTTCTTTCTTGTTGCCTTAAATAGAGATGTATAGAAGCATAATTCTTGTTCATTTTTCCCATTCTGCAAACCCTGCCCAATTGCATGGTTCTGCCTTACTAGAAATCTTTGCTGTTAAATTCAAATGTTATAATATCTTATTATCCAGTTACTGATCGATGTTATATTTTGTAATCCTCCTACTGATTAACTGAAAGTTCTTGACCATGTTTGTAAACTCATCTCTTCCATTTTATCTCACAACAATTATGAAGTAGACTAGGCTGTGAGTGAATGGCTGAGCCAAAGTTATCCAGTAAGCTTTTGTGGAATGAGTGGGGATTTGAACCCAGACCTCCCAGATCCCAGTCTGACACTCTGATCATACCACCACACTGGCACATACTATGCCTTGTCAGTCATCCAGTAATTTTTCTTGTGCAGGGATACATACCTGCCTTGGCATCGCTAACTCACATGAACCTTCCTTACAGGATTGGAGCAGAAACTTCACTCAGTGCCTGGGTGTGGTGTTCATGCATTTGCTTCCTCTGTAGAATGCATTATCCTTTCTTTCGCCTCTTGTTGGAAGATATTTTATGTAATCACTTGACGCTTTCAGTCCAGGGACCAATAACTTTGGCAAAGTGATGTATTCTGAGTACTTAACAAGTTTTAGACCTACAGAGCCGCACACTTAAAATAGCCCAAGGGACCCTGCTCTGACAATCTTAGAGATGCCCCAAAATAACCTTGAAAAGATATAATGGAAAGCATGTGTGCATATAAAAGGGTCACAGAGTGAACGGAGAGCTTTCTGCTTGACAGTTTTGGACATAAAAAGGCAGTTTTAGACATGCGCTTATCCTGTCCACTAGCAGTATCTCACACCCCAGAGTACTGCTCAAAATAACAGCAACGTGAGAGAATCTACACAGAACTCTCTCATACTCACTCTGCCTATTCCTCACAACACTCCAGTTCTTGCTTTCTTGGTCTGGTGGAGCACATTCGATGCCTTTCCTTGCCCCCACCCCAGCTGCAAAGGCTTCTAGAAAAGGAAGTAAAAGAGGAAGAAGATATTGGATTTATACCCCACCTTTCTTTCCTGTAAGGAGTCTCAAAGTAGCTTAAAAACTCCTTCCCTTCCTCTCCCCACAACAGATACCTTGTGAGATAGATGTTCTGAAAGAGAGTTCTGAAAAATCTGAGACTAGCCCAAGGTCACCCAGCAGGCTTCATGTGGAAGAGTGGGGATACAAATCCAATTCACCAGATAAGAGTCTGCCACTCATGTGAAGGAGTGGGGAATCCAACCTGGTTCTCCAGACTAGAGCCCACCATTCCTAAACACTTCACTATGCCAGATGGTACCGGCAACACGAGTCTGATTAGGGATTACATGATCCATCTTGCAGAAATATATGAAATAATGGCCCAGTTTGACCCAGAGGTTCATTCCGCACATGCAGAATAATGCACTTTCAAACTGCTTTCAGTGCTCTTTGAAGCTGTGCGGAATAGCAAAATCTACTTGCAAACAGTTGTGAAAGTGGTTTGAAAACGCATTATTTTACGTGTGCGGAAGGGGCCAGAAATATGAATGATGCAGAGGGAACAATTACAGCTTTGTATTGTTGAAGGCTTTCACGGCCGGATTCAACTGGTTCTGGTGGGTTTTCCGGGCTATGTGGCCGTGGTCTGGTGGTTTTTGTTCCTAACTTGTCGCTTTCAGTCCGGGGACCAATAACTTTGGCAAAGTGAAGAGGACTGAGGAGAAACAGCCCACCACGGGAAAAATATTTCTACCATACATCAAGGGAATCACAGATCAAATAGGGAAACTGATGAAAAAGCATTACCTACAGACGATCTTCAAACCCACCAGGAAAATACAGCAAACGGTTTGCTCAGCAAAGGACAAGTGAGACTCCCTCACTTCTGCAGGAGTATATCGCAAACCCTGTAGCTGTGGAAAGGTCTACATAGGAACCACAAAACGCAGCATTCAGACCCGTATTAAGGAACACAAAAGACACTGTCGGCTTAACCATCCTGAAAAATCTGCAGTTGCAGAACATGTGTTAAACAAAACTGGACATAATATTTTATTTGGGAACACTGAAATTCTGGACAATTCAGAAGCTTACTATGTCAGACTGCACAGGGAGGCCATTGAAATTCACAAACAACAGGACAACTTCAATAAGAAAGAAGAGACGTTAAAAATTAGCAAAGCCTGGCTTCCAGTACTTAAAAAATGGACTGATAACCCCACCCGCAATACAATGCACTCAACCACACCTTTGCATAGCAAGTTCCACCCAAACACTTAATGATTGGTTCCCCACCCTGGGACATGGACAATATACCACACTAAACTTTCCCTTCTCACTTAGGCCCTTTCCGCACGGGCCGTTTACAGCGCCCTAGGGACGGCAAAAACGCCATCCCTAGGGAGTTGTTTGCATGGGGGGCACAGCTGCATTGCAGCCGCACCACCCTCGCTCCCCCCCAGCCGCGCAAAGCTGCTGTTTCCAAACCTCGCTCCCCGAGCGAGGTTTCTGGAAACAGTGACTTCCCGCCGCTGCCGTGCGAACAGCAGTGGCTGGAAGACCGCCATCCCCCCCCCTTCCCCGATCGACGTACCTTCTCTGCGACCTTCTGGCGTGTTGCTCAGGCCTGGGGACACGCCCTCCCTGCCCTGTGACTCCAGAGCTGTGACTCCAGAGACTCCAGAGCTGGCCTGAGCGAAGTGCCGGAAGGTCGCAGGGAAGTTACGTCGATCGGGCGATGGCGTAGCGCTGCGCCGTCTTCCCTGCCCTTACCGGGACTGTTCACGCGGACGGTCCTGGGGTGTGTGTGTCAGCGTTATATACACCGATGCATCCTCCAGCGTGGCTGTGTGGAAATGGCCTTAGACACAGTGAGAAACAGACTTTTCTCTGTGATACACCTCTGAAGATGCCAGCCACAGATGCAGGCGAAACGTTAGGAACAAAATTCACCAGACCATGGCCACACAGCCCAGAAAACCCACCAGAACCAATTACAGCTTTCTTTCCTGTGGTGTTTTCCTAAGCTGAAACAGTCATGGAAGGCCCTATTTGCCCCTCTGTGGAGTTGCACATGTGGAGTTGTGGAGTTGCACATGTACTGACTTCAAAATATGGAACCCCACAGTGTGTTAAATAGCCATTCCTCACAGCAATGGTCCTTTTAGCTTTCCTAACAATAATTGGAGTGTTGGGGAACTGCATTGTCCTTCAAACAGAAGGATGAAGTCTTCTGGAATCCATTCAGGTACATTCATTGTACTGTGAACTGATCATCTGGAAAGGTCTTGATGTTTTGCCAGGTTTTCACCATAGCCTCACACACACATTGAATGTCATTTATTTGGAACCTTGAGAGCTAGAGCCTTAAAACCTGGGAATTTTCAAGCTGCCAGATTCCCCAGGAGGTTGCAGGTTTGTGTGCCAATCCCATGAATACAACGAATACTCACAGCTCTGGTTAGAGTTTTATTTTAAGGAGACACAGCACTAGAGGCTGCATTCTGCCATGTACCTGCACTGCTGCTGGGTTTTGTCAGTTTCTTTCCTGTCTGGCGCACACATACAGTAGTTCTGCTATCCCTGGTTTTCAGTAATTGTTAGAAGTGTACAGTATGGCTTTAGAAGCCAGATTCAAGTGTATTCTTTCAGATTCCCTGACAGCCAAAGTAACCTTTGATTCCACAATTCAGATCTCAAGCAAAATAAAGGCCAGACTGCATTTTTGGCAAGCATCACAGCAGGTACTGGGGGGGGGGGGGGGCTTCTCTCCCTTTCCCCACATCCCCCATTTTAAAATCTTTTTTGTTTGTGATAGACTTAAAGATCTGCAAAGTGACTCATCAGAATAAGCCCACGGTTGCCTTGATTTGATTAAAATATGTATGTATGCCGGGTAAAAGAGGAAAGCTTTCAATCTCTCTCTCTGCTTCCCGCTCCATTCTTTTTCAGCTGCTTTTGAGCAAAGCAAGGAAGTAGTAGCTGTTAATATTTCATTGAATTGGGTCTTGCCAACTCCCTGCTGTATCCACGTGACATGCCTTTGTCTGGATATAGAACAGTGTTTCCTCTGCACAGCCATATACATATTTGATGTCTTTGTGCCAGTTGTTAGATCCAAGCCCTACAAGGCTACCTTACATAAAATATGAATGATTAAATGAGGGACCTTAGATGATCATGAATTTATATGGCTTATGAATGCAAGAAGGAATGCATTTCTAGGATCAGAAATATCTATAAATTAATCCTCTCTAAGGGGTTAGCATATTCCAGCTCTCTGTCGTATAATGTGACCCTTTACGTATTTCATAGGCTGTCATCTAAAGGCAGCCATGTATTATTTAAACATTTTGATTGGCTGGAGGGAAAAGTCACATGCTAATCAGAATCACAATATACAAAAACCAAGAGCTACGTATATGTCGATTCAGTATCTGCTTATGGAGTTTTGATGCATACAAGACCCCAGCCCGCAGCCCTGATCGTAAGTAGCTTTAATTTCATGAGTTTCTTCGGGCATGCTGATCTGATTAATCTGTTGAAGAGGATGGGGAAACCTGTACTCATAGGAGTGCTTGAGTGCATTGGGGTGGCTGGCTTAAATATGGATCAGGGTATGTGTGTACACATTTCCCATTCAATCGGAAGTGTTCAAACGTGTGAGGTTACAAATAAGCACACACATGCCCTTCTCATACTTCCTGTTTTCCGGTCAGTTCAAGGAACGCACTCAGAGGGTGAGGGACACACACCAGTTCAGTGATTTTATTTCTTTATTTATCTACCTCCAAACTGCTTTTGCTGCGGGATAGAATGAGACCTCAGGAAGCCTGGGGACACAGCACCTGCGACTCCTTTGGACATCCACAGCTTCATGGTGACCTGGGAGCTCCAGGTTTCATTTGCATCAAAACGAGTTTCGCCGCAAGCATATCTGCTCACTTTATATGGAAACACTAGCGGGGCCCGACCACACGTTGCTGTGGCAATTGTCCTTCTCATCACAGTCCGCAACCCACACAGATGTCCATGCAGGTTCAACGATCTGCAGCATAGCCTTTTGGGGTGGTCAAATGGAATCCCTCTTTCCCTTTTCAATTCATATTGTAATATGGTGATGTCTTGTTTTTTTAGTATAAGGTAACCCTTTCCATCCCACAACGGAACTGTCCAGAGTGCGAATCCCGCCGTCCATGAGGCTGGTTGACACACACAGTCCTGGCTTGGGTAAGGCAGAACTGGGGCAAGGAGGCTATCCCAGTCAGGCAGCAGAGGCAGGGTGGTGAGGCACTCAGATCGAGGCCAGCTCTCTGGGTTCTTAAAGGGCCACGTGCAAAAGAAGCGGAGCCAGTAGTGTTGGTTTGCCCCCACCCCGTGGATTTTCTTAGAAGAAAAAGGCAACTCCAGCTCGCTTTTAGTAAAAGAGAGCTGTGGTGAATATGGGTGAGGAAGTGGGTAAGTGGTGGTTGGATGTGAGGGAGGGCAGAGTGAGGTGTGTGAGGATGAGCTGGATGTGTATTGTGTGGTAGCAGTGGGTGAGACACAGAGAGTGAAAGTTACCTGCGTGTGAGGGGGGGAACCCCACCTGACGTCTCACATGGCAAAGTGTGTATGTGTTTCACTTCCACTCGTATTACCTAACAGTATTACCTATTTACTGTTTTCAATGCTCATCTCTGGCCATCTGCATGAACATTCTAAGCCCTCATACCAAGCCCTCAGGCCACAGACATGCTCCACGAACATTCTAAGGGTGACAGTTAAACACAGCCAGCTTCATGGCCTGGTGCACCAGGAAAAAGGTGTTTTACCTGGCTCAGGTAAGGACTTTCGGTGATTTGAAGGTCCAATTACCTGCCCAGAACAGGGAGGAACGTCATGTGAAAATTTGGGGGCTATCCGTCCAGCCGTTTCGGCGTTAGGGCATGACTAACAAAGTCACTGTTGGCTTTTTATATATATAGATTCTACTTCTATTCATCTCACATCTATTTCCTTCCTGCTGGAACCTCAGAATTCATCAGTTGTCTGCTGGTCCTCAATGCCCTAATGTACTCTGTTCTTCTTCCTTTCCCATCATCCTACATATATGTGTATGCGTGTGCTGTTGTTGATTCCCTGCAGCATCCCTAAGGCATCACGAAACCAGGGTGCAAAGAAAAAAAGTGCCCAGAATATCTCCACTTTCAAATAAAATGCACCCTTTCTCTTTTGTTAATTAACATTAAAAGGAATAATCATTCATGTAAGATTCAAGACTGAGTTAGATGGGGGTTTTTTCTTCTTCACTGCAGTGAGATTTCAGCTTGTAGAAACAACCGTTGCATAAATAAAGGCCCATTTCCCCCCACATGAGTACAAAAGGAAAATGATGTAATCGGAGCAGAACCATTTGTACCACAATAGCAAAGGATCTGTCAGCACTCACTTTTGTAAACTCTTACTTTTCAGGGCTTTCCAGCTAAGTCCAGAAATATTTGGGCTGGCTTGTAACTTCCTGTGCCGGATTTGAAGCCAAAAAGGATTTCTTTTTAAAATTAAGTTAAAACACTAATATAAATGTTGCTGTACAAAAGAACAAATACTGTCCCCGTTTCCAAAACATCCTGACTGGGCCCCATTGCATAGAAATAGTAAAAGGGAAGCCCAGCCTGCAGTTCATATAAGATGAAACGATGGAATTTTAAATACTCTGATTTTTTTCCAGCCAAATTGCATCCTCATGCAAGGTGACGATAGCTTGAGTGACGCCACTGAAACGTTTCGGGCTCGTTTCATAGCCATATGCTGCCATCCCCAAACATTTTTCATGCCAATAAACAGAGATTAATATTTACTTCATCAAGATCAACATCACAACCATCACAAAGGTTCACTCCCCATTTAAATATGACTGGTGGTGGTGGAAATTGCTGTCAAGTCACAGCCAACTGATGGCAATCCAAGGGATTTTCCAAGGCAAGAGATGAACAGTGGTTTGTTGTTGCCTGCCTCTGTTTAGCAACCCCAGACTTCCTCACTGGTCTCCCATCCAAGTACTAACCAGAGCCATCCCACAATCTGACAAGATCAGGCCAGCCTGGGCCATACAGGTGAAGGCAAAATGACCACTAGCAAAGGATAATGTTTGCACAGCTTCACTTTAGACAATGGCCCATTATGCACGGACAGATACCTTGGGGCTCTTAGCTGCACAGTGGGATGATAGTGATAGTGCGGTCTCCTTGCATTTTTCTGTTTACACATGAGGAGTCATTCTCTGCCTGCCTCACAACTGCTTGCTGAAGCCTCAACGGGCCTCTGCTTTTCCTGGTTCTCTTAACTCCATTTATCAACACAGATCTCATCACATCCATAGTTGCAAGATATAGGGCTTTAAATTGCAGTTATATACCTGTGATTGCAGTTATATCAATATTCTAGCTAGCCCATCCCAAAAATGACCCCCCTCCCCCAATGAAAGAGGCAAAGAAATTATCTGGCCTACATGCCACTGAAGAAGGGGACCATGTGCTAGATCCCCTCCCTTCCCTTCCCTTCCCTCCCTCCCTCCTTGTGTTCCTGCCATTGCTGCTGCAGGAGAAGACAGAGGTTTGTTTTAAAATTGAGGCTTGTTAGGAATAAAGCTTTAAAATGTTTTCCAGCAAGATCGAAGTGGGGAGGGAGAAGGCGTACATGGCAATCAAAGGGAGTGGGAAGGGTGGAGCTAGATAGGCTGGCCATAGGCAGAGAGAAAATGTCCGTGGCTGCCTGTTCTGGCTTCAGAGCAAATTAAAAATTGTGATAGAATTGGTGTCGCTTGCCACAGACAGAATGGAAAGTGAAAGCGGGACTCGAGGAAATACGTCCATACAAGAAATCTTGCTGTGACAGGCATTGGCCCCCATCATGCACCAGATACCTTGTTCACAATTGGACAACTTGTCTCAATGTAGTTTGTATATTTCCTTAACCAGGTATGGAGATCTTTTTGGGGTTCACACTTGAATTGTATTCTGAGTATACATGCTAGTGTTTGTTGTAATATTTGATTGTTAATGAAAGATACTGCATTACAGTGTAAACATATGAGCCTGCAGCTCCTTTTTGGGTTTGTTGCGACAGGCAAACATGGCTTCTGAAACCTGCAGTGTTTTGCACCTTTCTTGGCCCCCTTGTAAACCAGTTCAGTGATCAAGAATTGTATTATATGCTTACATGTAAATTTTGTTCTAATACCTGAGCTTTTTTTCAAGGGACAAATTATATTACACTGTGTCTTCCATTACTTCTGCGGCTTTTGAAAATTGCTGTGGAATCAAGGTAATGTTTAAACTTGAACTATAGTATTCTGTTCTGCCTCCCGAATTTAATCCCACCACCTCAGTGTTCAGCAGAAATATAACAAACAGCACATGCCTCAAAGAAAATCCAGCCTTTCTTCCAAGAAGGTCAGGGTAGCAAATATAAAGTTCCGTACTCCTGATTTAATCCTTACAACAGCCTTATGAAAAAAGGGTTAAGCTGAGAAAGTCACCCAGTGGGCTTCATGACTAGGCAGAGATGTGAAGCTGGGTCTCTCAGGTCAAAGTCCAGCAGTCTAACCACTACACCACACTGTCATGCAGCCAAACTAAACCAGATGCTCTCTCAGCCAGTTATAGCTTACTATAACTGCTTGAAAACCTGGATCTCATTGTATGTTGTGTAAGTTGGAGTAGAGTGGAACAACTTCTCTCCTGCTCCTTCTGTCTGTTGTGCCATTTGCTGGCTTAACAGGGCAAGGCAAGGAGTTCTGGGCCAAATGTACGGCCTCTTTTTTCAGGGGACTCAGGGTACAAGAGGCCCAGACTGCAGCATCCACAAACCCAGGAAAGCTTAATGGAAACCAGGCAGAAGGCACTGAATGAAACAGTCGCGAAAGTGTCTGGCCAGTAATGGAAACAAAGCTTTCTCTGGTACAAATCTCTGCATCTGAGATCACAACTGTTCTGAATGGCCACGTTGTTCTTGTTTCAGTGGTGGCTTCTCTCATGAATGCCACAAGTGCAAGCTGCTCTGCAGAAATCTCCCTTCTCCTTTGCAAGCCACATCTGTGTCACAGAAAGGGTCAGCTCATACATGCAGATGCATTGCTTAGCTTCGTGTCCCCTGGTAACTCAACGCATGGAGCTGATCTTTGATTCTGAGGTGATGTCCATACCATAAATTTTCACAACACAAGTGATAAAAGCTGCTGGTGCCAGAACCAAGAAAAAAGCCACAGTCCACTGTAGCTTTGACCCTATGGAGACTTGGACTGACAGCCACAAGTTGTATATTTTGACCCTAAACTCCTGTACCCTAGCATGATGCTACTGTGCCACACGGTGGTGGATGCTGCTCTTCCGAAGAATTCCTTCTTCACTTTGAGGGGGGCAATACATCAATGTCTAGTTTCATTCTAAATGTGTCAACTGACCTGATTGAAAACCACTGTGGTAGGGTGACATCTTCTGCTCTTCATATATGTAATTCCATTGAAAGTCGGCAGGGCTCTCTCTGAAGGAGACAAACCTTAGAAATCCTACATGAAGTAGCTGCATCATCCCACTCACACAGTGAAGAGCCAAAATATTATACCACCTCTATAATGCTACCAGCCCCACATGATATATTTAGTAGATATATAAATAAAGCTCTGGGAGCAGCAGGAGCTGATGTGACAGATTAAATGTGCGCTACTGGATAGCTTCTTACAGTTTTTATGACCCAATTGTTATGGTATTTAAAAGACATAACAACCATCCGTGTTCACAAGGAAATGCTGGTTCTTTCATACCACTTGGATGGTCTGCCTGGCTGTTCTTCTTCCATCCCTTCTTCCTCTCTAACTAGCTCCCTGTCGTGATTTGTTCTTACAACATCTGCACCACTCCCTTGCAGTATACTATGTCTGAATGCTCTCCTTTTCCTGCTTGATGAGCTTAACAGTGGAGGTTGCAGTTTTCCATTACACAAGTGCAATCCAAGAAAGGGTGCTTTATCTTTTACTGTATACTTGCAGACTGATTCACACATGTGTGTACATTGTTTGATTTTGCTGTTTCCCGAGCTAAAAGCAAGTGCATTTGAAGTAATACAGAAATCTGATCTGTGCTCTCAGTCACATACAGATGAAGTGGCAAAGGCATGTATGGGAATCAGTCATTCTTTCAGCTGGTGCTGTCCACCCTGTTGCTCAGATCTACACAGTGTCACTCATGCAACAAAGCAAACCTGCAAATTCATATGCTAAGGGATTTAGTCATGGGCTCATTCCGCACATGTAGAACAATGCACTTTCAAACTGTTTTCAATGCTCTTTGAAGCTTTGCGGAATGGCAAAATCCACTTGCAAACAGTTGTGAAAGTGGTTTGAAAACGGATTATTTTGCGTGTGCGGAAGGGGCCATGGAAGGAATAGAGCAGAACTTTCTCATGAACTGTGATAGGCAGATGATAGATCCAATGAAGCAAAGAGAATGGCTTGAGATGAGCAAGAGAATACAGTTAAAACACTTGACATTTCACCACACCATGCACTGACAATGATCTCAAAGGAATCTCATTCCCAGTCAGGTAAATCTCTATTTTACATTCTCTAGTTTACAAATTGAATTGAACAATATTGATGCATCTGGCCTGCGGTCAGGCCAACTGCATTCCAATAATAACTTGTGTACTGTGTGGTTTCCGGGCTGTATGGCCGTGTTCTAGCAGCATTCTCTCCTGACGTTTCGCCTGCATCTGTGGCTGGCATCTTCAGAGGATCTCAACAATACAATAACTTGTGTACTTCATCTGTATGTGACTGAAAGCCTTCGACAATACAATAACTTGTGTATCTTGAGAACTTGTGATATTGTGCATTAGTTACAAAGTTATACTAGAGTCATTTATGCACATGTTGTCTCCTTCGCTTTGAGCATACATTCCCTTTGGGTTTGATTATCGGTTATGCAAATGTTTTCTACTCTTTGTCATTCATCCCTCTCTCAAATCTGAGAATCCCTGCAGTTTCCAAGTTCTTGTATACACAACTTTTTTCCTCCCTTCGCAGGGAAAACAAAGGAGATCCCTGTGTTTTACTGTTCCCTTGGTTTTTTTTCTGACTCCCCCCTGCTGTCCCCCACCCACAGCATAGCAGTTTTTCCCACTCCACTGCCCATCTCCCTCCCATGCCTCCTTCATGTTGGGACAGTTAGAAGTTTTTGGAAATTCCTCCATGGATTCTTTTTTAGAATTTTATTTTCAGTGCTGTCTATTAATGGTGATATTGACTCAGTGATATTGACAAGGCTCGGGAGGGGGGCATTTAAAACCAGATGGCCCCAGAAGGAGGCGGACAGGGAAAGGTGGGGATGCTTTATACAAAATGCAAGAGAGATCGCTGCCACCCACCCACCTCCAATGGTTTGGAGGGTGCCTGCAGGGGAGTCTAAAATTTTGTGATCTGTCTATCCGGCGATAACCCAGATCCCCCTTCCAAAAAGGCAGGCAGCCTTTTTAAAATGTATGGTGATGAAAACAAAGGGGCAGGGGAATGGTGTATTGGCCCAGATAAAGACACTCCATGGGAGGATAATTAAACAAAAAGATGCAGGAGACAGGGATGGTGCACACATAAAAACCCCACTTTGGAGCAAAGATTGCCAAGCGACCACTGGCGTAATGCCCATTGGGCAAGGTGGGCAGCTGCCCAGGGCATCACATTGTGGGAGGCATCAAAATGCTGGGTTCGTTTTTGGGTATTTTAGTGATTTTCCATTTTTGGCCTGCAGGGGGCACAGTTTTTAGGCTAGCGGCACCAAAATTTCAGCGTATCATCAGGAGACTGTCCTTATGCTACCCCCCCAGTTTGGTGAGGTTTGGTTCAGGGAGTCCAAAGTTATGCCCCTATCCCCCATTGTTTCCAATGGGAGCTAATAGGAGATGGGGGCTACAGTTGTGAGGGTCCATAACTTTGGCCCCCCTGAACCAAACTGCACCAAACTTGGGGGGGATCATTAGGGAAGTCGTCTGATGAGACCCTGAAAGTTTTGAGACTGTGCCTTCAGAAATGTGCCCCCCACAGCCTGCAACCCCCATTGACAGCAATGCAGAAAACTCAATGCAGAACAAAGATTCTTGGGCAAATTTCTAGGATGTTCCTGCAGGGGGTGCATTTTTGGATGTATCGGCACCAAAATTTCAGGGTATCATCTGGAGATGATGGCACACCCCAAGTTTGGTGCAGTTTGGTTCAGGGGGTCCAAAGTTATGGACCCTCAAAACTGTAGCCCCCATCTCCTATTAGCTCCCATTGGAAATAATGGGGGATGGGGCACCCCCTTTGGGAGTCCATAACTTTGGACTCCTTGAACCAAACCTCACCAAACATGGGGAGTAGCATAAGGACAGTCTTCTGATGATATGCTGAAATTTTGGTGCTGATATGTCTAAAAATGCACCCCCTGCAGGCACCAATGTCCTGGTGCAAAAAAAATTTGGTCGTGGTGGAGTGGCCGCCCATGTGGGGGGGGGGGCATCCAACTCAGGTTTTGCCCAGGGCTACAGTTTGCCCAGGGCTGCCTTGTTACGCCCCTGCAAGCGACTGCTTCTCAGCTACATGGTAAGTGTTACATGCATAAAGGACCTAGGATAGGGAATAATCCCTACTCACTGTATCATGTGCAAAATATCCCCTACTTGTGTAAAACAAGACATGGATTTCAAGGGATCTTTTGAGTATATATACTGAGTTCCTGGTAGAGCTCAATAACTCTCCCAGGGAAGAAAGGGGGAAGTAGTCAGATATTTAACCAAAAAGTAACTTCATTGGTCTAGCAAAGATACAGAATAACAAATAGAAGCAAAACAATAGCAGTACAGGGCAGCAAAACTGAACTATTCAGTATCAGTAATACAACAGCAATTTGCTTGTGGTAGTCCAATAAAATAATTCACTTTTGCACAATCCTAGGCAGATTCTGCATGGGCCAAAAACAGTAGTGTGACAGCGGTGTGAAAACAGTGTAAAATGGTTTAAAACGGTGTAAAAGGGTTTACACCGTTTTCACACTGCTGCTTTTGGCCCGTGTGGAATCTGCCCTAGTGTTAAGTTATGTGAGTTTAAACTAATATACCATTGAAGTTTTAACACAAATTATGTTCCTTTCTCATGCAGATTGTTTTAGTTCCTAACTGTGCAAGGCTAAGGGCTTAGACTGCAGTAACTCCCCTTAGCATTGCATGGTTAGAGACTCTGGAGTGTCAACCTTCTCATCTCATTCCTCCCCACCCCCTCCCATACCTGCATCTTCCAAACTGGTTTGAATTACACTATTCCCTAAGCGAGCAGTTCCCAAACAGTGCTCTGCAAAGCAACTGGTGCTCCATTAAGCATCTCCAAGTGCTCCACAAAGAGATTGGAATAAATGTGACAAATGGTTTTGAGAAAACAATATTTAAAGTTCTACTTTTTAATGACTTTCAATGGGGAAAATTAAGTTTAGATCAAAATTTAAGCTATTTGGAATTAAAAAATAATTTGTGATTTTGCTACATATGATTTTGCTACATATGATAAAATAACTAACAACTTGAAAAATACAGTTAGATCAAAACGGTCAAGAATGCACATACATGCCTTTGGAATAAGAGCAACGATAGCACTCCATGATAAATTTCACTCCTGAAAAGTGCTCTGCGACTCAAAAAGTTTGGGAATATCTGCCCCAAGCCATGAGTCCAGCTAAAGGCAATTTGTCAATTTACTGCTGGTTCCAAACAATAACCTATCCTGATTTCCTATCAGCTATTCCCAACATTTGATGTCAATTTGCTTGGGCTGATACTCTCTTTGCACTTGAGACAAATGTCTACATTCCCCTTCCCCCTCAATATTCCTTTAATAAATACACAGATCTAAACATCCAGGTGCATGGGTTTATCCACCTTTTGGAAAAGTAAGCCTAGTTTCACTACAATACATGTGATCAACTTTATAAAAATAATATATATAATATAATATAATATATATAATATATATAATAATATAAAATGTTCACATTTAATTACAATGCTTTTATAAATAGTTACTGCAACAGGAACCTTATAATCCTGTCTGGGGCAGAAGCAGCTTCTTCAGATAATATTTGTAACGGTAACAAGAACTTTTACATCTCAGCACATTTCGTTTAGCACATCCCAGCTGTCCCTAGGAAACATCATAAAATGTCTCAAATGAGAGAAGCCCCGACACTGATCAGATGCAATAAAAGCTTAGACATAATCAGTCACAGCTGGCCCCTTAATAAATCTGGAGGAAAACTTTCAGTAACATGCAATCTCTGACATGCTTTTTTAAAAGCTGGGAAAAGATGTCATATAAAATAAAAGAGGATAAATTCTTTTTGAGCTGTTTCCCTGGTTTCCCTGGTTTGGGCTGGTTCCCTGTAGGAAACACAGGTGCTATTTATTCAAAAGCAGTCCCCTTCTACTTGAATTGCTTATTGATTCAATACACTCATAGAAACTTCTTTTTTGTAGTTTATTACATGTAACAGGCAAGCTTACAAGTTGCTCTAACGAATTAACAAAAGAAAACTTCAGGAAAAAACGAACTGGGCTTCAGCTTCAGTTAAACCCTCACTCACTAACTGCCCTTTCTGTGTTCTGAGCCACATCCTCCAACTGACACTTTCAGAATGTTCCTGAACTCTTCACATGCCCCTTTACAGCTGAAATTTAGGGGCTAAATGTCTCAAAATTTCAGTTAGATCCAATCATATCATACAGGCAATTATATATAATTAACCATTACCCTGACGACTTAGTGCATCAGCAATAATATTGTCCTTACCCTTTACATGTCGAATCTCAAATTCATAATCTTGTAGGGCTAAGGACCATCTCAAAAATCTGAGAGCATTGCTGTTTTTCATCTTGCTCAAAAAGGCCAAAGGATTATGGTCAGATCTTACAATAAACTTAGGACCCTATTAGGTAAGGGATGTAATTTTTTGATTGCCCACAAAATGGCGAGGCATTCCTTCTCGATCGTTGAGTATGCACATTCTCTAGGTAACAGCTTTCTACTAAGGAAAACTATTGGATGAATCCATTGGTCTTAGCATTTATGAAATAATGTAGCAACTAAACCTCGTTACCAAGCATCAGTATACACTTCAAATGGTTTGTTAAAATCAGGAGCAACTAATACTGGAGCATTTATAACAGCCCTCTCTACCCCGTCCAAAAGCAGTTTGACATCTATCGCTCCAAACAACTTTAAATGGAGCTAAGCTTTTTACATAAGTCTGATAATGGTGTAGCTAGTTCACTTAGTTGAGGTATGAACTTTCTATAAAACCCAACTAATCCTAAAAAGGACTGAATATCCTTTTTTGTGGTTGGAATAGGCCAATTCTTAATACTGGCAACCTTAGCTTCAAGAGGCTTAATTTGACCGTTGCCCGACACAGTGACCAAGGTATATCACCTCCTTCCATCCAAATTGACACTTATCAGGTCTCAAAGTTAACCCAGCTTCCTGAACCTTCTGCAAAACCATTCGTATATGTTTCAAATGGGTCTCCCAGGAATCAGACATGATGGCTATATCATCCTGATAACCAAAGGCATAATCTAACCCAGTAAGAACCTTATCAATCAACCTCTGGAAGGTTTTGGAAGCTCCGTTTAACCCAAAGGCATTCTCTTTAAATTGAAAATGCCCAAGCCCCATACAAAGGCTGTTTTCTCAGAGGCTTCTTTAGATAGAGGAATTTGCCAATACCTCTTTGAATAGTCCAAGGTGCTCATAAATTTAGCAATAGCTAATCTTTACACCAATTCCTGCAAGCGGTGTGTGCGATAAGTATCACTAGTCGTCATTAGATTAACCTTTCTAACGTCTACACACAGTCTGAATTCAGGAGGGTCACCCTCAGACACTGGCTTTTTCTTCACTAGTACCTATGGGTGCTCCCCATGCACTGTTACTAGGCTCAATAATATCCCACTTCAACATTTGTTTAACCTCCTTCTCCACAACTTCTTTCATCCGATTGTTAATAGGGTATGGTGTGGTTTTAATAGGTGCGACACTTCCAGTGTCAATGTGGTGGGAAATCAGGTGAGTCAAACCGGGCTGTTCAGTAAACAACAATTCAAAGTCCTTTAACAAATGTCTAACTTGCTTACATTGCCCTTCTGATAAAACGATCTGAAATTCGAACTTTACTCACATCAGAGCACTCCTCAAAATTCCATTCCACAAACTCATCTGCGTTAGTGTCAACTTGTACTGGAAAAGTCATTACAGATCTCTCACAATACGGTTTCAACCTATTCGCATGCACAGTTCTCTGCCCATCATCTTCTTGAATTACATAATTGTCATTGGGTAAAACCTGTATTATCACATAAGGTCCCTTCCAAGCCACATCCAACTTAACAGGCTTATCCACTGACAGTAATAAAACTTTATTACCCACTGCAAAGCTGCGTGGTCTAGCCTTAACATCAAAGTAGGTCTTTGCTTTTGCTGAGCCTGCTTCAAATTCTCTGCTGCAGCTGTCCTTACTTCCTGCAGAGTTCTTTGCAGCTCACAGAAATATGCATTTACATCCTTGGGACAAGAGTTGTCAGTAAAGCCTTCCCAATTTGCTCTAGCTAAGCCCAAAGGGCCTCTGATATCTCTACCAAACAATAACTGATTTGGACTAAATCCTAGGCTTTCTTGGACTGAATCACGGAGAGCAAGCGTCAAATATGGTCCCGCTTCATCCCATGAATTTGAATCCTTTAGTACATAAGACTTCAACAATTGTCCGTAGTTCTGAATGGCCCTCTCCACTAAACCATTTTGACTGAGGGTTATACGCCACTACAGGGGCATGCTGAACCTCAGCCAACTCACAGAAAATTTTCATCACCTGTGACATCAAATTAGGGGCTTGATCAGTCATTAGGTACTTTCTATCCACACCATAGGTGGACACAAATTCCATTAAGGCCTTAGCTACTGACACAGATGTAATGTTTCTCACACAAAAGGCACAAGGAAATCTGGTTGCATGGTCAACTATAACTACAATATACTGTTTTCCCGAACTACTTTTAGGTAAAGGACCTAAAATGTCCAAACTACCACGAGCAAAGGGTTCATCGATTAATGGATAGGGTCGTAGCTCACACCTAGTTCTATCAGTAAGCGTGCCCAACCCGTTGACATACATCACATGTCTTGCAAAATCCTTACCTGCTTTAGTCAACCCTGGCCAAAAAAACTGCCTTTGAATTCTTTCCATAGTCCTTCTTATTCCTAGGTGTCCAGCCAATGGGACACTATGAGCCAGTTCTAAAATTTCTTCCCTGTACTTTCTTGGAATTACTAACTGTAAAGGTTACTTTTTCCCTTCTCAGAAAAGCCCTGCCTCTCCATTTTTTATGGCGATACAATAAAGCCAGATTGCCATATAAATCTCTCAGGATTTTCTTTAGATACTTCTCCAGAAGCAACCTCTGCCTTTTCACATAACTCTTTTAAAGTAGTACATGATCTTTGTTCAGTTTTAAACTGCTCAGACCTTTCATGACATACATTTTCTTTATCCTCAAAATGGAAAGTTTCAACTTCCATAGCTGGACTAGGAGTGCTTAATGACTCATCTTTCTTTCCCTCCAATTGTGACTTAGTTAACTCAGCTTTTGCTGTCAACTCCACTTCCACCCCACTTTTTCTTTTTTGCTTACCTATATTTGGCTTAAGTTTTTTCCAGCTTTAGGAATCCCTAGTTGGAAACTTTTCATGTACATCTTCTAATTCCCCCCTTTGAGCCTTCTGTTTCTCTCTTTTCTCAGTGCTTGATTTAGCCTTTGACCTAGTAACTACTTCGTTCATTTGTCTAGATTGGTACAACACATCTGCTCCAATTATAAAAGGCATATCAGAAACATCATGTACAATGGCATATATGTCCTTTTCAATTCTGGGAGTCTGGATATTAATCAGTACTAAATCTAAGTACATAGGTGTTTCTTCATATGGGGTAACCTGCATCCTTCCCACCAACTGATGACTTATTTGCTTTAACAACTTTCTGTTGATAGAACTTATATCTGCCCCTGTGTCAACAGAACCTTCCACCCACAACTTCCCCAAGTAACACTTTCATAGCCCTGAGATCTCCAACCCACTGTCTCTGTTCCTCAGATATCACACTATTTACATCAACCAGCTGTAACTCTCCCATTCTCACTCTTGGTTCTTGTTCAGTGGATTTAACAAGTTCCTCATCACCAGCATATCTCTTAGTTGTCGAGCAGAGTTTCTCCAGGACTTAGCAGAGTTCTTCATCACCACGGTGACCGGCTCTTCTCCTTCACTGGAACAAGCAGAACTACCTGGTGAATCATTACTCTCCTCCCAATCTTCATTTTGCACCAAAACCCGATTATTTCCAACATGTTGCACTCTTGTTTCTCTCTTATTTCTTGCACATTGTGATTTGAAGTGACCCTTTCTCCACACAAAAAATAGATTATATTCCTTGGTGTATAGATCTCAGCCCGGTTTACTGGGCCTTGGAAAGAAGTCCCTTTCTCTGAAGCAAACTTTTTTCTCCATCTTTACCGTAAACTCAATATTTCTCGGGTTGGTTTTAAACAATTCTCTCTTCTCTGATACAAAACGTGCTGATTATCTTTCCTTGCTTTTTATGGCGAAGGCCATCTGGTCTGCGAAAGCAGCCAAGTCAGATAAATTTAAGTTCTCTTTAGCTTGAACAAGAGCTGAGATTTCTTCGGGGAGTGTGTGAAAATTGCTCTCTGCTATCAAGTTGCAAAAGTCTTCTATGGACTGAACCTTTGCAGCTCTATACCATTGCTGAACTATAAGTTTCAATCGAGCCATAAAAGCAACATAGCTCTCCTTCCCTCTTAGGGAAAGCTCCCCTCAGTTCTTCTCTCAACTGGATCTCGGATTTTCCAAATCTGGCTAAGGCCTGCCTTTTAAAATTCTCATAGGTGGCTTCTTCCCCAAGTGTAAGTTCACCTAATAACTGAGCTAAATCTCCAGCAACGCAAGGCCATAACGCCCTCACTTGCTCTCTTCTGGGAACTTCATTTTCTCTCAAGGCAGCTTCAAACAAAGCTAAAAAACTTTCCACTGACTCACCCTGCTGATACCTGGGGAACTGTCTCTTCTGCCAAGCTGCAGCCGACTCCCTCTGTCTATCCTGCATCAGCAAGTTCATGGAGGTTTCTTGTGCGTGCATAAACGTTTGCAGCATCCTCATCCATCCCTCAGTGCTGGTTGGTACTGAGGAATCGTCTGTATCTATACTATCCCGTCTGGTTGCATTAACTCTGGGTAGTCCTCTGGGGTGTACTACAGACCTTTCTTGGTCATTCTCATCCATGTCTCTCAACTCCTTGCCATTCAACAGCTGTCCCGTGGCTCCCAACTCTTGAGCTACCACTCTGCTGCTTGATTCTGGCTCAGCTGAAAAAAATGGTGTGCATATTCTGGGCTCTTCCAGTGTGACCTGCACTTCATTCACCTTTTTAGATCGAGGTTTCACTACTGGTTCGTCCATCTGCACATTCAACTGAAATCTGTGGTTTGTACTAGAGCAAATTTACACTCTTTGCTTGCCAACAAGATGCTCACTGAGTGTATTTCAAAATCCCTCCGCTGCCACCATGTCAAGGAAGACTCCACAGTCCCCTTCTACTTGAATTGCTTATTGATTCAATACACTCATAGAAACTTCTTTTTTGTAGTTTATTACATATAACAGGCAAGCTTACAAGTTGCTCTAACGAATTAACAAAAGAAAACTTCAGGAAAAAACGAACTGGGCTTCAGCTTCAGTTAAACCCTCACTCACTAACTGCCCTTTCTGTGTTCTGAGCCACATCCTCCAACTGACACTTTCAGAATGTTCCTGAACTCTTCACAGATGTCATATAAAATAAAAGAGGATAAATTCTTTTTGAGCTGTTTCCCTGGTTTCCCTGGTTTGGGCTGGTTCCCTGTAGGAAACACAGGTGCTATTTATTCAAAAGCAGGGGGGGGGGTGAGGGGGCAGAGTTGCCAGCAGGCCAGGGGAAGAATGTCCTGTCCATTAATTGTTGACTAAATCAAGTTGGTCTATAAGTAAATTCTAAGCAATATGAGGTTATGTCGAAGGCTTTCATGGCCAGAATCACTGGGGTGTTGTGTGGTTTCCGGGCTATATGGCCGTGTTCTAGTAGCATTTCTGGGCTGTATGGCTGTGTTCTAGTAGCATCTAGTAGCAGAAGATCCTCTGAAGATTCCAGCCACAGATGCAGGTGAAATATCAGGAGAAAATGCTAGTAGACCATGGTCACACAGCCCGGAAACCACACAAAACCCCAATATGAGGTTATGTTGATGTCTCATTTTGCATGCACCAGGTACCAAGTTTCTTCCATATCATTTCCCTTTAAAAAGTTATGGAATTGCAGGTGTTGTGAAAGACCTTCCTCTACCTAGGGCCATGAAGATCTGCTACCAACCAGGGGAAAAAATACGGAGCTAGATTGATCAACAGTCTGATTCTGTTTAAGGAAGCTTTATATAGAAAAACAGAAACGTATAGGTGGAGGGACCTCCAAGGTCATCTAGTCCAATTGCCTGGACAACACAGGAAGCTCACAACTACCTTTCCTCCCTTCAACCCTCACTGACCCCTGCTCTATGCACAGAGGAGGGGGAAAACCCCAGTATCCCTAGTCAATCTGGCCTTGAGGAAAATTCCTTCCTGACCCCAAAGTGGCAATCAGCACTACTCTGGGCATGTAAGAGAGGGCCATCAGAACTGAGCACTTTTCATCCCTTCCTGCCCTCCCTCCCATGATCTGCCTGAGCTCAAAGAATCAGCATTAATGTCAGATGGCCAATGAGCTTCTGCTCAAAAACCTCCAAAGAAGGAGAGCGCACCACCACTCCAGAAATCCTGTTCCACTGAGGAGCCCCTCTGTCAGGAAGTTCTTTCTAATATTTAGCTGAAAACTGTTTTGATTTAATTTCAACCCACTGAGTGCGGTTTGACTTTCTGGAACAACCAAAAACTACTCCTCACCATCCTCTATATGACAGCCCTTCAAATACTTGAAGATGGGTGTCATATCTCCTCACCAAGCTAAACATACCCAGTTCCTTCAGTCTTTCTTCATAGTACTTGGTCTCCAGACTCCTCACCATCTTTGTTGCCCTCCTATGGACATTTTCCAGCTTCTTAACATTTTTCTTAAACTGTGGTACTCAAAAATGAACACAGTTCTCCAAGTGAGGCGTAATCAGAACAGAGTAATGCAATCCCATCGCTTTGCATCGTCTAGACACTATACCTCTGTTGATCCAGCCCAAAATTGCATTTGGTCTTTTTAGCCACCACATCACACTGCTGACTCATGTTCAGTTATGGTCTACTAGGACACCTAGATCCTTTTCACAGGTACTGCTGTCAAGACAAGTCTCCCCATCGAATGATTATGCGTTTGATTTTTCCTACCTGAATGCAGAACTTTTCATTTATTTCTGTTGAAATTCGTTTTATTAGTTTTAGGCCACTTTTCCAGCCTGTCAAGATCATCATGTGTCTTGACTCTGTTTTCTACTGCCCTACCCCTCCCAACGTAGTATCATCTGCACATTTAATAAGCATCCCTCTATCCCTTCATCCAAATCATTTATAAAGATGACACATTTATGTCATATACAAGTTTGCTGAGTTGTAGTGTATCACCAGTGCCTTCATTCTGTGCCTGCATTAGTAGACAGCAAAGGGGGGGACCCCTATTTCTGTATCTGCTAGAAGCAGGGCTTGGGGGCTGTTTTTGGTGTGTATGTGATCTAATCATGTAAAATTAATGAAGCTTTTCTTGCATGTGGAACCTGTTCTGTCCAGAGTTTAATTATAAGTACTTATTGGAAAGGCTGTCCTTTGTAATGGAATATTGATTATTCAAAAGTGTCTTTCTCCATTTACATGTTTCATTTTTTCCCCCTATAAGCAGAGCTACTATAATAGTTGCTAGAGGCTGTAAAATAATACATGGTGAACTGGGTCTTTCTTAGGGCTACTGTTCTGCAAAGTACATAAGTAAATAATTTCCGCTGAGATCTGCAATAGGGTTTGGCTGCTTCTAACTACAGGCAGGGTTGCATGTGAGGTCTTTCCTTGATAAATGCGGCTTGGTGTATTTAATTTAAACAGTAAATCACATGCAGCTCGAGATTCTGCGAAGAAGCCTGGGAGCCACGGAAAGAATAGTAATATTCTCTTTTCTTAACTTCACAATCCTAAGCATGTCTACTTAAAATGGGGCTGGGGCTCAGTTCTAAGAGCATCTGCTTGGCACGTAGAAGGCCGCAGGTTCAATCCCTGACATTTCCAGATTTGATAGTAGGTGATCCATTTGAGACTTTTGAGAGCTGCTGCCACACTAAGTAGACATTAGTGACCTTGATGGAGCAATTGCATGACTCAGTAGAAGGCAGCTTCATAAGTACTCATAATCCTATCCAGGATGGAGTTACACCCCCCGCCCCCGGGAAACTGTTCTTTGGATTGCACCATTAATTAATGTGTAAGCCATGCCCACAACTGCTCCTAATTTGTTACTCATCAGTAAAACTGCCAAGTAACTTGTTGGGAGGGACTATGCCAGGGGTCTGTAACCTGTGGCTCTCCAGATGTTCATGGACTACAATTCTCACCAGCCCCTGCCAGCATGGCCAATCCCCACCAGCCCCTGCCAGCATGAACAACTGGAGAGCCGCAGGTCGCAGACCCCTGGACTATGCTAGTAAGCATCAGTTCAGTCTATATTGTTGTTTAAACACTTTCTCACCCAAATTTTAAACCCGCCTTTCATTTATCAAGAGCATCTTCTGCCCTGTTCTCTCTCCACAATTAAGTGTTCAAAGTGGTCAAGTACCCCAATAAAACAAGCAACAGAATCAACTTGCATTGTATGAGCAAATATAAATACAACAGGCAAAGCAGAGAACGGTTCTTTGGCTCAGACCATTCCGGTTTTGTAGGTCAAAGCCAGCACTTCCAATTGCACTTGGAAGCACAAGATACAAGTATGTCAAAATGCATTTGCTATTTTCCGCCCCAGAGGTTTCAGATGCATGGAGAGAGGGGACATGAAGCCCAAGAACCTCTAATGCATGCACATATGCATAAAATCCATGCCCAACATCTGTTCAAAAGCAAGATAGGACAAAAATAGAGATGGCAGCCCAGAAGACATCTGTGTACAGAGCCAAGGGAGTGGGACCATGTAGGTTGGTCCTTCCCCTACCTATAAACAAGCACCTATCCCTATGTACATTCAGCTTACAGGAGCAGTGCATAAATGCATACAAACTATGCATGTGTAGCATTGTCTCTGTGTTCAGGAGTGCTGATTTCCAAACATTTCCAATCATGAAGATGGAGATGATAGGAAAACCAGAGTACCCATTCACCAGCCCATTAGTGAGTTTGCCTGGTGGTTCCAGTTTCTTGTTGGTGGGAGGAGAATCATATTTTGCCTATCCTTCAACAACATTGTTTCTTTCAATCTGTAGAATTTATTTCTAGAAGTGAATGGGAGTCACCAAGAACCAAGTCATTCTTGATCTGCATAGACCTGCCCTGTATTCTGTTTCTCAGATATGCCACAAATTATGACGATACAATGGGAACTTGTTTTGCTAGCCATAGACAGTTCTGTTTTGATTATTTGTTATCTGTGGATACACACCCTGAGCTATTGGGTATCCATGGCAAAATTGCAATAAATAAAGGATATTCCATCATGGAACGTATTGTGCTGTGGGGGAATGACTCTGTTTTTTAAAACAACTCAGCTTAGTTTTAAAACAACTCAGCTTAGGGAACGGACTCATGGACTTGACAAAATAGAACTGTGCCAAGGAATACAGAGTTGTAGCTCTCTCTCCTCCTTTGTCACAAGCTTAGGAGAAGACATCACATAATAAAGTGAGTTCTGGTCACACTCCAGCATCACACTATCAGTGCTCTGCCATGACAACTTTGCTCAAGTCAGCAAGGGCTTTGGCAGGTGCCAACCTACAAATAGGCAAGATCTACAACTGCACACAAACATAGTGGCACCCAGCTTGTGGAACAGCCTGCCTGAGGAGGTCAGGAAAGCTCCCACTCTCCTGACTTTCCACAAACTATGCAAGACTGAATTATTCAAGAGGGCATTTTTGCACAGGCGGAGCTACCGGGGACAGGGGATGTGCATTGCACCAGGTGCATGCCTGGGGGGCCCCCTGGAAAGTTCAGCCTGAAAGTGCAGGCTGGAAAAGTGGCCTGTTCACTTGAGGCTGAAAACAGCCTGGTGAGAACTACACTTCCCAGGAGACCTTGCAAGCCCCAGTGTTCTTTAAAAGTATTGTAGACGGGCACTTTCTCACTTCCCTAGAGCTCAAAATGACCCCCTGCAAGTTATACCTTGGGGTTACCTGGGGTACCCTGACCTGGATGGTCCAAGCTAGCCCAGTCTCATTGGATCTCAGAAGTGACTGTTGTGAATAGAGCAAGTAACCACCAAATTTCACTGTTTTGGTTTTTACCAGTTCTGTGTAAGCCCTGCTCCTAAGCCATGTGTGCATGGCAACTGGCTGACAGTAAGTCGTGCATGGCGATTGGCTGGAAGTAAGTCATCTCCACCTTCTAGGCTTGCTTAGTTATGTATAGAGATATAGAAACAGTGCCAATAATGTACGGAGAAATGTTGTTAAATATATTGACAGGAGCAAGAATAGTTTTCACTAAATACTGGAAGATACAATTATTCCCAAACAGATGGGAATTGGTTGCTGAAAGTATTGGATATGATGATGATAAAATTGATTGCCTTACACTATTATATAGGAATACCAGATGTAGGGAATAAAGTTACCTTTCATAAACAATATTTGGAGTGGATTGCTTAAAAGTTGAATTTTTAAAATGTCTTTTGTTTGCTGGAACATGTGTTATTACGTATTATGTTTTTAACTTAGATTTTTTTTAAAAAAAAAGATTGGGCAGAATTTTGGTATTTCCTAACCTTTTAGTGTCTCTTATTGAATTTAACAAGTTGTATTTTACTCTTGTTGGATTTTTGATACTTGATATTTATTATGTTGACCCTTCCAAACATTTCAAAGCCAACAATAACTTATCTTTGTTCCTTTTCAAGAAATATGTTCTTTCTAGAACATCTGCATTTGCACAGAGGGGTCCATTAAAGTTATGCGGTCTGTTTACAATCTGTTGTATAAAACAAACATTGGTTTAGAAGGTGGCTTCCACCCAGTTATGAAATGCATGTTTCTGTTTTAGAGCAAGTTGAACTATTGGTCCATCTGGTCCAGTATTGTCTATCCTGCTTGGCAGAAGCTGTCTATGACCTCAGCAAAAAGCCTTTCCCTGAAACCTTAGAGCTTTTAAACAAAGATAGAGGAGATTGAATCTCAGACATTGGCCTTCCCATTTAATATTGGCAGCCTCCTATTAAACTATGGCCTCTTTCAAACTGCCATAATCCATTTGAGCAGCCAATTGCTAACAGATTTTTGTGTCATAACTGTTTTGGCTCCTGGCTGCC
Organism: Sphaerodactylus townsendi; assembly: GCF_021028975.2. Taxonomy (NCBI): domain Eukaryota; kingdom Metazoa; phylum Chordata; class Lepidosauria; order Squamata; family Sphaerodactylidae; genus Sphaerodactylus; species Sphaerodactylus townsendi. Next base: position 39,385,951 of record NC_059425.1, on the reverse strand, counting down.
AACTTTTTTTTAACCTTTTCAGACAAAGCTGCTTGTGTCCCATTGGCATCCCAGGGCTCAGCCATTTTTAATGAAAACTCCTTTTTCAACTGTTCCTTGTGCTTTTGAATCATTCCAATGTGTAGTTTGAACTGTCTGCATTGCTTCCAAAAGGACTGCTCCCCTCCCCAACACACACACACCTTTTTCCGCGGTTCATTCTTTTTCAGCTTTTACATTTTTTTGAACATTCTAAGACTTGCTGTATAGCGCCACAGCAGCACCATTGACATACTTGAAGATGATGGTGAATGGAAACAGGAGAGGTGAAAAGCAACTTATTGGGTGGTGGGCGATTGCAAATAAAAGGAGGGGAAAAATAGCAGCACTGTTTGAAATGGCCAGAGTGCTTCAGAGCATGTTAGAGATGACTCATTAATGGCTTGAAATAAGCTATATGAAACACCCGTCCCTATATCACTTTACTCAGATGTGGGCCAACAACGGATGACATCTGGTTTAGAACAGTAATGTGAAAGGGACCTAGGCCCTAGGACAGGGGTCTGCAACCTGCGGCTCTCCAGATGTTCAGGAACTACAATTCCCATCAGCCCCTGCTAGCATGGCCAATTGCCATGCTGGCAGGGGCTGATGATAAGTATGGTTCATGTTATCTGGAGCTCCCAGGTCTGAATACTAAGTATTTATTTCATGGTTCAGGGCGGGACTGCAGCTCAGTGGTGGAGCATCCTGGGTTCAGTCCTTCTTATCTCCAGTTAAAGAGAAGGCGCTGTAAAAGAGCCACTGCAATCTGAGTACACAGTGCTGACCTTGATGGTCAGCATGAGGAAGATTCGAGCACTAGTTGTACCCACTAAGTGCCCCAGTTCAAGGTGTTTATGTTGACATAAAAGGCTTTCACAGTCTGGTATATCTATTCATCAGGGAGAAAAAAGACTTTCTGTGAACTCCACCGTTGATTACAATCGGTAGTCTCCATTCTGCATAAAATCTCCTCAGAGAAAGAAAGTAAGATGGGTGAGGAAGTAGCAGGGTCTTTTTCAGTTAAACAATGTTGTGGAATGAACTGCTTGAGAAGATACATTAGTGTACCTTATGAACTTGCTCAGGAATTATAAGGCCTCAATACATCTTCCCACTGTAAGCAGGGATCTGCTGTTTTGACCCCCAACTTCCTCTCACACTCGGTAGACCAGAGTGAAGAATAAGACAGAAACAAATGCTGATCTGCCAAGGGTATGATGTAATTTCTGTGGTGAACCTGGAAGTGACATCATGCTACTCAATGGAAATTCTGAGGTTACCATGTCTCTGCCCCCCTCCAGTCTCCTGGCAGGTGCTGACTCCTTTGTCTCCCAACCTTATGTCTCAAGTATGTTACTGTTATTATGAATGTTTAGCAAGGTCAGTGACAATGTATTGTCGAAGGCTTTCACGGCCGGAATCACTTGGGTGCTGTGTGGTTTCCGGGCTGTATGGCCGTGTTCTAGCAGCATTCTCTCCTGACGTTTCGCCTGCATCTGTGGCTGGCATCTTCAGAGGATGATCCTCTGAAGATGCCAGCCACAGACTCCAGGCGAAAGCGCCAGGAGAGAATGTTGCTAGAACACGGCCATACAACTCGAGCTCCCACACAGCAAGAATCAGGTGACACTTTCGTTACTGCTTTATGAGTGTGTATCATGGATTTTTTCAAACTGTGATTGTTTTATACTCTTTTTTATTAAGATACCTCCAGCCTAGAGGGGTGGATATAAATATTTCAATTCAGGTTGGTCTTTACAAATAAGTTTTCCCCTGGTCAGGGAAACATGGGACAAAGAGAGATCCTGCTGCTTTGTTTGTCCTATGACCTATGTAGTGATAAAGGTAGTCGCTACTGTGTAAGAAGCCATCACTGGAGTGCTTCTCATGGCTTCTCTCTAAAAGCCTTCTGCATGCCCCATCAGAGCCCACATTGGTAAGGGAAAAGACCCTATCACTCTCTAAGGCTGTACTAGAGCTTGCATGGAGTTAACATCTGCTTTAGATTCAGTGCTGGTTCTCTTAGCCATGGTGTTAGGAGCTTCTGCCTCAGCATAAAAGATGAGGCTGTGAAACTACATTATGCACTGCAGAAGATTGTATGACTTTGATAGAAGTAGAAAAGAACCTCCTTAAACACACCAAAGTGCACTGGCAGAATGAAAGTTACCCAATAAATATTACAGTATCTCCTGACTCCACCTGCCCCTATTGTTTCTCTTTACAGGGAAGACCTGGCTGTCCAGTGTTGGAAGCCCCAGCTCTCGAATTGAGCAGGCGACTTTTCTAATGAGGAGGGAGATCTGAAGCTGGACTTCAAATGGGTTTACCACTAGATACTAATGAAAAAGAACAACATGGAACATCAAATTACTGTCATTTCTTGTTGCATCACAAAGTGAGATCTGTGCTTTTTCGGAGCCTTCTCATATGCCAAGGAAAATGTAACGAATTGTCTCATTTACAGTGGGGGAAAACAGAATCAAGCTGAATTAGAAATGTAGTAATGCTTTCTTTTTTTGCTAAAACGTCATCTCTTTTAAACACAAAATTCCCACTCAGTAAAGCTGCCTCTAGATTGAAAAGGCAAACAGGGAACTTCTCTCTCAACATTAGCAGACTCAGCCAATAATCTATTCTAGCCGTATAGTTAAGCATCCATTGATTTCAAAGGGACTGTAGTGCACACAACTGAACCACACGGGGTATGGGGAATAATTCCCTTATTAGTATGCATGTTTATCTGCTTATCTATTTACATTTCTATGCTACCTTTAACTGCTGGCTCTCATCTATTTATCTGTCCGTTTATTGTTTGAAAGCATGGAACAGGGAAATAATTTAAAATACACATACATTGGCTTAAAATCAGGCTAAAAAAGGCGTGCAGATCTGGAATCCCGTTACAAACTTAACCTCACCCACCAAAAGCCATGCAGAACAAAAGGTGGTGTAGTGGATTATTTTCCCTGTATCTATATTCATAATAGCCTTCTGAGGTAGGCCAGGTTGAGACAGGAGATGTAACTGACCAAAGGGCAACCTATGAACACCATGGCTGAACGGATATTTGAATCTGTGTCTTTACTCTCCTCTGTTGTTTCCACGCTTTAGATTATAAATTGCAGACAGCAATCTGCCATTTTGGCTTTAGGGTTGTCTAACTTGGGAATTCCTGAGTGGTTTTTAGGGAGGTGGAACCTGTGGAGGAAAAGTCTGAGGAGGAACCTTAGCAATGGTATAATGTGATAAAGTCCACCCTCCAAAGCAGCCATTTTCTCCCGGACAACTGATCTCTGTAGTCTGGAGATCAGTTTACAACTCCAGGAGATTACAACCCTGGAGATGTAATATTTTAGACCACCAAGCCTGATTTGAAAGCACCTTCCTGCATTCAGTTAAAACATACCTTTCCTCTCTGGAACTGAGCTCTGGGAGAAGAGTTTTACTGGAAGCTAGCTGCACATAATGCTCCTCCTTCTTTGATCCCTGGAACAGTTTTGTCATTTTGAAAGATGTTTCTGTTCGCTTTTTTTAATTAACAAGGTGCTAAATAAACAGAAAAGCGTGTTTTAATATGCCTGACAGTTTACCTTGAATGCAGGGGTGTAGCTAGGAAAGGAAATGGAGCCCAGGGCAGACTTGAGACTGTGAGTTTTCTGCACCCCAGCATGGGGCCCTGCACCCCATGCCTACCCACCTTGTGGCAATGTGGGGCCTGGCGGGCTGAGGGCCAAACAGAGAGAGAAGCATATGTGCGGCCTCCACTGGGCCTGGCCAGGTGAGGGGAGCTTGGCCTGTGAGCCTGCGAGGCCTGGTTGAGCAAGGAAAGGGGAAGGAGGGGAGGGTGTGGGGACTATTTTCCCCAACGACCCACAATGGCATCTGCTCAGAGCCTGTCCCACCTTTCCTGTGGTAGCTACACCACTGCTTGAATTCTAGAGGGACAACTGACAGCCAAAGGCCAGTATTCTGTTGGTTGGGTTTGTATGTCAATTGTTAAAATTTCAAAACCAGGGAGGAAGCCAAACTCAGTTCATGAGTGAGGGTCACTGCAGTGGGATTCTCTTGAAGACTAGGCCATGTATTGTGTCCCAGAGCTTATGAAGCCATGCACTTATTTCATCAGACATGCTCCTAGAAACTTATATGCTAAAACCAGCAAATACAATTAGACTTCTGGATTTAATGGTGGGAAACAAATTTAATCATCCATTGACAAATTACATTGTCTTTTTAAGAGTCGATAATGCTGCTCCAGTGCAAGCCATCTGCAAGGGACCAGCATGGTGCAGTGGTTGAACTGTTGAGCTAGGATCTGGTTCAAGTCTTCACTCAGCCATGGAAGCTTGCTGGATGACCTTGGGCCAACCACATACACTCAGCCTAACCTACCTCACAAGGTTGTTATGAAGATAAAATGGAGGACAGAAGAACAATGGAAGCTGCTTTGAGACCCCACTGGCTGGAAAGGCATGTATAAGTGAAGTAAATAAACAAAGTGAACTCTATGGAACTCCAGGGCAATACTTGGTTTTCTGGGGTGTGGTGATTGTCACAAAGCGACAGCTGCTATTCTACTCTGCCCTTTCTTGCAAGTCTTCATTATTTGTTTGCATTCAAGACTTCCAGGTTTAAAGGAGAAAAAATTAGTTTCAAGTAGCTTGATAAAATTATGGGAAATTAAATAATCAGAACATAGCAGGAACAGGTAATTTGGCTAACACCTGTTGAAAGGATTTATATGAATTCTTTACTCATCTCATCAATATGTATATTCCACATCAAAATGAAGAACAGAAATTCTGATGTTATTATTTCATTGTAATGTGTGGGTGTGATAATAACTGTTCTATAATAAATTGTCATTGAAAATAATCAGTGGTGGTTTTACCTGACTGAAAATATTCTGGTGCTATATCTTAATAGAACATCTATATATCTGTAATAGTCATGTGTGGGCCCCATCTGTGGATATTTAAATCCATAGATCGAGACCACACTGGCACTAAAGAGATTTTTCTGCAAACTTGGGGTACTGAGACTCCCAAATAAAAAAGTGTTGTCTGCCCATGCACAAACTACACATTTACTGCTGGAGCTGGTGGCAACTGCTGCTGCAGGGGTCCAATCCAGACCTGGCCAGCATGGCTGAGGATGCCTGGAGCTGCTCTAGCTGGACATGGTGGCAGCAGACACCAGGAGAAGCTCTGAGTTTGGCTGCTGTGGTAGAACACCCTGGGAGCTGCTCTGGGCCAGGCTGCCATGGTGGAGCCCTCTGGGAGAAGCTCTGGGTCTGACTGCTGTGCCAGAGGATGCCAGGATCTGCTCTGGGCTCAGAGTGGCTCTGAGGTATCATTTCTGTTGCTGCCAGATTTAAGGTTGGTGGTGGAGCCTGGAACCACAATGGGGAGAAGAGATGCGATTCTCCTCCCGAAAGTCTTGTGGGCCTCCACTTGGCATTTGAGATTGTGAATTATGTTATCTTCTATGTCAGTGGCTAATTGTTGGAGAAGTTCCAAAATTTTGCCATATCATATTAAGCAGTTCTGCACAAGTTATCGCCTTCCTTCTCCAACTTTTGTATACAATAGTTACTTCAGGGAGACATACACAGAGGTGGCTAGTCCTGATGTTCCATTTAAGGGTCCTTCAATGTTGTGGTCTAACTGAAAGCTGTGTGCTCAAAATAACACTTCAGTGGTGGGATGGTTGTTCGGTCTCCAGCATCCCAAACCCTCCAGCTCATGGGGAAGTGTAAATATGTCATGGGGTAGGCACTGGTGATGGGGCAATGAACAGAAGTTTTAGTGGTAGGACTTACACAAACTGTGTGAGTGCTGTCAAGTGGCAGCTGACTTATGGCCACACCCCAAGGGTTTATCAAGGTGAGTGGTGGTTTGCTATCACCTTCCTCTGCAACATCTCCCTTGCTGGTCTCCTATCCAAGCACTGACCCTGCTCAGCTTCTGAGATCCAACAAGATTGGGCTGTACCATCCCACGTCCCTCTTCCACACACTACTAGGAATTATACCATATGCTCCAGTGGATCCAAGCTGGTAGATGTCATCCAGTAGACATCTGTAGTCAATCATGTGGGAATGAACTATGTGCTAAATATAAATACAGTTGAGTCATTAGTGCCAGGTTATCGTCTTTCTTCTCCAACTTTTGTGTAATGAATTACTTCAGGAGAGCCTTGCACTCTTGTGAGAGTGTGCTGAAAGGCCATAGCCGGGCAGTCCCTGATGTTCCCAATCTGTTGCTGCTGGCTAGGGTGAAGCCCTCCATCAGCATTTTATACAACCCCTTCCTTCAGAGCAGGGGTCCTCCAGCCTACGGCCGAGGGCCAAATGTGCAACCCCTAGAAGAGCATTTATCTGGCCACTGCCAGATCTTGCTTAAGCGTGATGGCACTCCCATTCATGTGCAGTGGGGGCACTCTGGAGGGAGAGGGAGGAACTGGCATCCCAAGCAGGCTGTTGATTGCAATTACATGTTGGCACCCCAAATCTCCCAGGAATTTTGACCACAGGCTTGGAAGTTGTGCCCGTAATAGCATGTGGCAGCGCTCTCTCCCTTCCTTGGGCTTCCTAGGCTACTCCATGTGTTGCTCCTCAGGCTTTCTGTTTCTACTTCAACTCCATTGGCATAAACCAGGCCTGGCAAATAAGCTCAGCCTTTGGCTGGCTGCTGGGAGGAAAGACAGGGAAGATACCTGATCCTGGGTTAGGATGGAGATGCTTCATTGGGAAAGTTCTGCACTTTTTTTTGTTTTTTACAGGGGAAGGTATCTCCCACAGCCTCCCCAACAATACTTTGGGAACCACCCTGTACTTTCTGACATGCACTTTGAGTCACTGTTCCATAAAAAATAGACCATGACAGAAAGGCTGAAAAAGTGAAAATCATGCCCCACAATCATTTGTGCATAGTGGAATTTGTTCTTAGTTTTTTTTTAGTCCATTTCCAACAGTTCCTAAGGGACCAGTGAACTGGCCCCCCTGTTTGAAAACTTTGCGATTTGGGGACCCCTGCTTTAGAGGGTGCTTTTCCTGGATTCAGTGTCTGGCACAAACTGTGAGAAGTAGACTGTAAGAAAGCTACTAGACTATGGTCACCCAGTGAGCTTTATGGCTTAATGGGGATCTGACTGTCAGGCCTAGTCTGACATCCAAACCATTGCATCACACTGCGTCTCAATAATGGCCCTGAAAACTGGGAGCTGCATTTGCAGTTCTGGATGGGTGAGAAATCAAGTCTTTGGGAGAAAGGTGGAGGTCTCCTGTCAAAATGTCTAGCAATAGATTAAAGCTGGGGACAGGAGACTGCAGAACAAAATAGAGGAATATCAGGAGGCAGGGAAAGCTCCCGCTCTCCTGGCTTCTTGCACATGATGCAAAATAGGGTATTCAGGCCTTGGGGTCACGCAATAATATGGTCCTGCCATGCATGGAGACCTGTCTGACGCAAACCTTTTTGCGATTTGAACTCTGGAGCAAGTCCTCTCAAAAGAACTTAAGCCTGGAAGGTTTATATATAACAAGGCATATGAACATGCAGCAACCAAACTGATTAGATCGGTGCAGATGCTTGGAGCATGACCTTCTTGGACCAAAGGACAAGCTGGCCTCCTCATTTCACCTGGAATGACAGGGCAACAAATGATGGACCCTAGTCACAAGTTCAAATGAGTGCCACCCAAAATATGTTGGGAGCTGGCATTCTGTAATTTGTGACAACAATCATTGGCTAATTGGGCAACAGTAGTACAGTGGTTAGGGTGTCAGACTGATATAAAACATATAGTTTATAATGTTTTAAGCCATATATTTAATCATATAAAGTATATTAGAGGTAATTTATAAAAGATCAGTAAGATGCTGTTAGTTAAACAAAGAACTGTAATTTTATTAGCCAGAGGCTTTGCTTGGAAGAAGGAGGAAATTCTGCACTGGTAAAGTCTGATACACATGCTGTGGAATTTGAATTACGGCCTCTCACCAGAAAGATAAAGGAGACAAAGCGTTACAGAAAAAACACAGATAAGGTAGAGTACTAGCATAACCAAAATCTCTGAATGGGGCAAGATGACATAAAGAATACTGCATGGTGTGGAAAGCAAGGTGGGCTTTGGAGAGGAGTGCAGTTCAAATGGCAATGTGCATTATTCCAAATCTAGCCAATGGTCAGAATAGGAGGGATGTTTGTAGAGGGGTATAAATTATGTTTACAGCTTAAGCATTACTGAACCTCCTCCTTGTTGCTAACAGAGGAGAGTTCCCTCTTCTGTGCAGAATTGAAACAATAAATCTCTGAACAGTGATGAAGCTTTGGGGATGGTTATTTTTGTAACCGGTCAGAGCTTTTGCTCTGTGGACAGGGCCTGTGCCTATCAAGACAAGGGTATGGGAAACCCAAGTGTGAATGCCCATTTTGCCACAGAAGCTGGGTTTTAGCTTTAAAAGGGGCTTGGACAGATTTATGGAGGAGAAGTCGATTTATGGCTACCAATCTTGATCCTCTTTGATCTGAGATTGCAAATGCCTTAGCAGACCAGGTGCTCAGGAGCAACAGCAGCATAAGGCCATTGCTCTCACATCCTGCATGTGAGCTCCCAAAGGCACCTGGTGGGCCCTCTTGGTATGAGAGCTGGACTAGATGGACTCTGGTCTGATCCAGCTGGCTTATTCTTGCCAATTCTTATGGTCTTATGACCCTCTCATCCAGTCCCCACACCCTCTTGGCCTGTACACCTCCACAGGGTTGTTTTGAGGAGAGGAGAACGTAAGCCGCTATAAGTCCCCATTGGGGAGAAAAGGGGGGCTATAAATGCAGTAAATAAATCTAGTGTGGCATTCTCAGGGACCGCTGCTCAGATGTTATTCCTATTAATGAATTAATTTCTGTGCACTTGACGCTGCTCGGGCAGAACTGCAAGTGCATGAAGACAAGCATGTTCCTTCCGACTACCGGATTTATTTTCATTGGGTCTTTTGTGTGTGTGTTCCCTGGGGATTTCATTCACATTCTGGCCTGGCTTGCTAATGAGCTGTTATCATTCCAAATACACACAGCTTTTGTGATAATCCACAAGCATCCTTTGTTAAACTCCTCGAGGGTGACCCTTGTTAAATTGAAATGCCGAATGGCAAAGATCAAGTGGAGGACTTCCTCAGTCGCTGAAGTTTTCTTCTGCCAGAGACTATTCATCAGTATTTCCTGGACCCAAATGCTCTGTGTACCTCTGTGACAAGCAAAACATTGTCCCTCTGTAAGTGCCCTCAGCCAGAAAAAGTCTGCTTGTGGCATTGATCACAAGCATGGGCAGCTGTGATTTTTTTTCACCATGAGAGACATTAGAAATTTCATCTAAATTTTCAGAATTGCCTAACTTTTCTGAAGCTGCACTGTATGTGCATAAGCATGCTTGCATTTGAATGGGCTGAGACCCTGTCTAAATGTGGCCTCCTGCGTAGCCAGGGCCAATGAATGTGCCACATTAGCAGGCTTGAACCTCTGACATTCTATTATGTTGGCTGTCTCACCCAAAATCTGGAGAGGCTTGTAGCCGTGTTTCTCAATAAAACTTGGTGGGCTTTACCGCCATAATGTCCCTTACGTGACACCAATCTGTCGCATTGCATTTCCCTGAAGTCCCCTGGCGCCGCCTTTTCTGGCACTCTTTTATTCTTGGAAATCTGTGTGCCTGTTTGCTAGCTGAATCCTCTTACCCAGAAAAAGAGAGACGGGAGAGAGAGCAGGATTAGTCAAGAGAGATTAGTGATTAATAGGTAGCTGCCCCTCTTCTGCCGGATGAGTGATGGGCCCAGTAGCAGTTTGGCATGATCTGAAATTAAGGGGGCGGGGTGGGTGGGAGAAGTAAGCAATAACAAAAATAACAGCAGTGAAACCCTGAAAATTAAATAGTACCCTATAGCAAGTAATCCTGTGGTGATGCATGTGAGCAAAGCATTGTGAAAAATTAATTCATGCTTGTTATCATTTCACATACCGGTAAGTCACTGAGCACTGGATTGGGACTCATAAGGTTTCATAGAAGAGACCATTAGCTCTATCTGCACTTGGTTGACCACCAAGTTGTACAAAAATATAAACCCATACAAGCTGTGAATATCGTTCAGGGATGCACAAATCAAATTACTACTACTATTATTACTGTACTACTGTGGCAAAGCAAAATTTGGTCACATTTTAAGCATAATTCAGAAATTGCATGAAACCATGGATTCATTAAATTAACTATAGTTAGTGTGGTTGCCTAAATATAGACTGCCCCACCAACTATGAGAATGTCAGAAGAGCCCTGCTGAATCAGACCACTGGTCCATCTAGTCCAGCATCCTGTCTCACACAGTGGCCAAATAGTTCCTCTGGAGGGCCAACAATAGGACATAGAGCAGGGGTCCCCAGACTTTTTAAACAGGGGGCCAGTTCACTGTCCCACTCAGAGCCAGACCCCAGAAAAAAAACATATGAACAAATTCCTATACTGTAATGATTGTAAAATGTTTGATTTCACCTTTCAGCCTTTCTGTCATGAATCTATTTTTTAGAACAGTGACCAAAGTATATCAAGTACAGGGTGGGCTCCAAATATTGTTGCGGGGCTGTGGGAATACCTAAAAAAAAAAAAAAAAACAGGAGAACTTTCCCAATGATACACTCCATCTAACTCAGGATCAGGTATCTTTCCTGGGTTTTTTCCTCCCTAGCAGCCAGCGAGCGATTCGCCAGCCTGGCTGATGCCAATGGGAGTGAGGCGGAACAGAAAGCCTGAGAGCAACACATGGAGTAGCTGAGAGGGAAGGGCGGAGCAGGCATTGCCACATGTAAGGTTTCCAACTCTGGGTCAGAAAATTCATGGAGATTTGGGGGTGCCTTCATGTAACTGCAATCAACAGCCGTTGGGGCCGGTTCCTCCTCTCCCTCGAGCCCCCACTGCACATGAATGGAGCCATCGCCGCCATGCCTGGCGGGCCGGATAAATGCCTTCAGGGGGCCACATTTGGCCCCCGGGCCGTAGTTTGAGGACCCCTGACATAGAGGCTAGGGACTTCCTCTGATGTTGCCTCCTGAAAGTGGGATTCAGAAGTTGACTGCTCTGACAATGGACGTTTCCTATGGTCACCATAGTTAGGAGCCACCAACACTTTCATTTAATTATCTACTGTGACTCCAAGATCGTTTCTTTCTCAGTCTCAGCTATTTCAGACTATTAACTTATACTTGAAGTTGGATTTTTTTGTGCTAATGTGCATCACCTTACACTTACCACACTTAATTCACCACACTGTTATCCACACATCCAGTCTCTGGAGATCCTCCTGACAATGATCATTGGCTAATTGGGAGACAGTAGTACAGCTTAGTTCCTTTCAGTTGTTACAATCAGGCTCTTATATACAGAAATATACACTTAAGTAGTTGTGAAAACACTGTGCTTTTCTCCTTCTCCTTTGTTAGAAGGACCTTCAATTTAATCTCAGGTAAATATCCCCAAACAGTTTCTCCTCACTCTAACTATGGCCCCTTCCACACAGGCAAAATAATGCGTTTTCAAACCACTTTCACAACTGTTTGCAAGTGGATTTTGCTATTCCGCACAGCTTCAAAGAGCACTGAAAGCAGTTTGAAAGTGCATTATTCTGCATGTGCGGAATGAGCCTATGAGACAGTCCCTCATTGATATGTCTTGCCCACACATTGCTTTCCAGAAGAGGATTTTCTTCTATACCGTAGAAAGTAAATTTCCTCTTTTCTTTCTAAAATCCTACAACTCCCATAAGCTTTCCTGCTTAGTATCTGAGTGTGAATTCCCTTCAAAGTACACAAACTAGCAACCCATGTGTGTCTTTAGTGTGATTGTTTTGTTTACACTAGGGACTCAGTACAGATTCTTTTAATCTGACTGTCCTGTCCCTCAATCAGAGTAATCTTTAAACCACTGGAGAATGGAACTCATTCCACACATCCATTCACTAGCTCACTCTGAACAGAACTTCCTTCAAAATCTCTTCACACTGACTCAAGAACTCTCCTTCTAACAGCCAGCCAAACACAAGCAGTCCTCACTTAACTTCTTGTGTGCAGCATTCCAAATGCAGTAAATGCGACTAAGTGCAGTAATTTGTCACACAGGCACACAGTGAGTTCTTCACCTATTGTGTGAGCTCAAATTCAATCTGGTTTGCCAGGTTGCTTTCCAGTAAGAAGATAACTGCCATTACCAAAAGTCTGGCCCTTCCCTTCATATTTAAGTCAGGCTGCCTGCCTTTTTTTATTTCTAAATTGGACACACTGGCCTGCATCCTCTGACTCCACTGAGTAATCTGCAAGTTGTCCTCGAATTTAACTGGCTTTCTCCAATTGAAATGTCTATCCATCTATATGCTCATATTTCAACTTTGTGGGGTTCAGAGGCTTGTATGCCCCAGCTCCTTTAACCATCATGCCCCTTTCTCTCATGCTCCTGTTAGACCCTACCCCAAAGAATCTCTTACACAGCCCAGAGAGAAAACCCAGCCTCCAGGTAAGGCCTGGGGATCTCTCAGAATTATAGCTCATCTCCAGGATAAAGAGATCAACTCCAGTGGAGAAAATGGATACTTTGGAGGGCAGACTTTATAGGATTGCACCCCACTGAGATCTCAATCCTCCCCAGGCTCCACCCACATATTTCCAGAAATGTCCCAGCCTAGAGCTGGAACCCTCCCCCTTCCCCTCCACTCTCAGTGGCCAGAAAGGACCTGACAACCCTACCTCACCAGCACACTTCTAAGCATTATGAGGTTAGTGCAGGGGATTGCACAAGCTCAGTCAATTCCCCTGAAATATCAGAGGAACTAGCAATCTAGTGAGTCCTCAGGAAACTCTTGGGCTGTCCTTGCAGCCTGGTTGGGCCTGGTTGAGCTAAACTGCCAGCAGCTGTTGGCAGTGATTGAAGTGGGTCCTTAAAAAGCCCAAACTCCTTGCTGCTGTTGCCCTGTTTGGTTTGGTAGATGGTCATGTTGACGAGTTGGTACTAAGTTATACCATTTCTTTTTGCCCTGGTGGGTTTCCCTTTGTTGGCACCATGGGCTACCAAATGACTATCCTGTGACGGCTTATCATCTCTGGCAATGGGAGTAGGCTTGCACCTACAAAACCTGTATTTAAATAAAAACTGTTGAAAACTATTCTTAGGAAAAATAAGTATATAGTGATGTCAGGGGTGCTAGCCAGCCAATGTCATCTACAAATGACTTTTGATTGTATTTATACTCCTCCTTTCTTCTACTCTGCCATAAGCTGGGGATGGTGTGAAAGAATGCATTCCTTTTCATCAGCCCATTAGGGGACTGCTAGATTATGCTGCATAGATAATACATTTAGGTCATCAGCAATGCTTTTTTATTCAGACTGGGCTTAACTCTGATAAAGAGTGCCTAAAAGCCTATTATTCTTGTTGTGTCACCCATTGTTAGGGGCACTTTGTACCCCATTCATTGTTTTGTTTCAAGACTATCAGCAAACTTCACCATGCTGGAACTGCACCCTCCTCAACCTCTTCTTCCTGCTTTTATTTTGTATATGTTTGTTAATTTTAATACTATGTGCAGGGCCACTTTTGCATAAGTGCTCTATGTGCATTAAGGGTGTTTTTTTATACAGGTTTGCACCTAAGAATGTGAAAAACACAATGTTTCAATGAGTTTGTATCAGATCTCCATGCTACTTGATGCTCATGAAGAAAGATTGATTTTCAATCCCAGAGCTTTACAATGCATTTGCAGTTTCAGCATGTAGAACTGGAACCTAAAGAATTCACTAATGTTTTAGTAATCTCACAATTTTGGCGAAATATTAGTTTAGGGGAATGAGCAGAATATTTGAACCTCCCCATTCCACTGTGCTTGACTTGGGGTGTAGAACAAAAATGGCAGATCGACTCAAATCAGTCAAACTATTGCTTTCTTTTGTACCCATTCCTAACAGTGTGAATCAGGAAATCCACATATAGACTTCCTTTTATCCAAGCATTCCCAAAGGCTTATAAAGCCATCTCTTGAGTGTGAGGTCAGTGAGCATTTTATAGCCTGAAAGCTCCCAGAAATCCTTGCAAAAGCATCCATTTCCCTTTGGGAACTGCCTCTGAGTTTTGCATCAGTTTGTTTGTCGACTGAACACAAATCTAGCTTCTTTCATATGTCGGCTCATTGAGAAATACTTTTACTTATTTACTTATTTTATTTTTCTTCTAGCCATTGGGCTATTTACAGCTGGAATTTTTGGCAATGTAGCTAATGGCTACAGCACCTCTGCTGAGTGGAATGGGGATTTTTCTGTAGATTGGCTAGAGCACACTCCATTGGGTCTGTGGCAAAGATCTTCCCTGACAGCATAAAACCACAGGGGATCCCTGTAACCAGGCATGCAGCAAACAGAAAAAGGCTGGCAAGCCAAGAAAAATAAACAGGCAGACACCGGGGAGGGAACAAGTGCAAAAGGCAGAGACAGGGTTTAGCCTGCTGGTTATGATGTTATCCTTCTTTTTCAGCAGGATGGCCTCCCAATAGAAATGTGTGTGTGTTAATTAAAAAGAAAGTCTTTATTTTGAAAATGTCATTTTCAGGAACAAAAACAGATGTGATAAGCCAATTAATGACATGTTGGAGCAAGATGGCATGGCAGTCAGCCTATTAAAACTGCTTTGGTCGTGCATTTTGAAGATAATGAAGAAACTCCAGCATCTTACCTGAGCATCCCAAATAAGGTCCATCTTTGGCCTGACCTACTTTCTTGGCCTTTAACAGCAACCCGATACACACATTTTGGCAGATTAAAATTTTCCCATCAATTGACTTCCATTCTGGCTCAGATCAGATCCAGAGCAGGTCCATGGAGATGAAAGTCAGGCTTGTGCAGAAAAAAAGAGATGGGAGGCCTGGAACTACATCAGAATGGTTCTTGGCATTGCTGGCGAAGTCCAGAGGCTGATGAGCCCTGTGAGAAGGCACTGAAAGTGGCAGAGGTTGTCAGGGAGCCTTGGAAAATCATGGAGCTTCTGAGTGGAACCAAGTACTTTTGGCAGACTCCAAAGGTTGTCAGGGCCTTGTGGGAGGGCCCGAGGAGCTGTGAGAGACACTGGAGGGCCTTAATATTTCTATCTCAGGTTAACAAACTTGTAACAATCAGCATAACAACATAATAACATTTTGTAACAGCATAACAACATAATATATTGCATAACATAATAATAGTATAACATCAAATAACACAACATCCTAACACCTTTAATAAGCATTAATCCATAATCCATAATATCAGAATAAACCATTGCAAACTGAACAAAGCCCCATACTTTAGTTAACCTGCTAGCAAACATAAAAATAGATGGCATCTTCCCATAAATTCTATAATCCAGGATGACCCAAAACTACAAAAATCCTATCTACACTACCAAAAAACCCAATTTAGTGTATATATGTTAAACCCAATTTATGAGCAACCTAATTCTCATTGCCACTGTAAGGAGACCAAACAACTAAACTATAAGCTAAACTAAACCAAAACTCCTTGACATCCTACAAAACAGCCCAATAAAGCCCCAGAATTAACAGGCCCCACACATCTAATCAACTTAGTTACTTGAAAGACAATGTCCAACAACCGTTGCAGTCAGTAGTTCCAATGTTCTTGCAGGAGGCCACTGCTGCCGCTGCCATGTTCTTGTTCTTGCAGGGGGCCGCTGCCGCTGCCGCCATGTTCTTGTTGGAAACACCCTACTTCCGAGCGGGAGACTTTTGAGTGTTTTCTAGGTGGGAGATGCTTGGACATTTCTTTGGGCAGAGGAGCTCTCAGATGTTTTCTGAGTGGGGGACTCTTGGATGTTTTCTGATGTTTTCTGGGGAGCCCTGCCACCGCCCCCTGTCACTGCCACGTCCCACACCCTGTCAGGAGGGACCTGCATGTTGTAAGGGGGGTCCTTGCCACCGACCCCCATCACCATTCAGGCACCCCCTGGGATGTAATGGAAGTTGTCCTCCTTGGCGCATTCAGGGGCACCTAGCTTCACTCTGCTGAACCTTGTCCAGGAATCCCAGCTGCAACTGCAGTCGAACACTGTCAATGCTGTTTGGGGGTCTCTGCCACCGACCCCCACCCTGTCTTGCAAATTCAAGGGTTTCTGCCACCAACCCCCTCTTAGTCTCGCAAATCTGAGAAAATCTCTCGGCAGCCCCTGGCCCAGAATCATACCGCTCAGGACTGGGAGCTGACCACCACTAAAGCAAAATCTGACCACCGCTGCCCTCCATACAGCGTGAGTTGGTTTATTGCCATCTAATCTAACTAAGCAGGGATGCAAAATTTGCTACAATGTAGTAGAGAGTAGTAAAAAGTAGTGGGGAGTAATAAAAAGTAGTAGTAGTAAAAAAGTTCTTCAACCCTCACACGTCCTAAAAAGTCCTAAAAAAATTCTAATTCTTGGAGCTCTGAACTGCTGCATCTGCTCTGGGCCTATGTTGAGATGGCCGTAAAAACTGCGAAGAAAGAATACTTTGTCCACTAGCTCACGTCCAGCATAATTTGTTTAGGGTGAATTGGCAATTGACAACCTGAGCCCTTCAGGGATAGGGCAGCATATTAAATCCAATAAATAATAATAAAATAATAATTATCAAATGGGCCCAAAATAAAATAGGATGTGGCTCTTAGCTGGAGGCCTCTTGCTCATCTTCTGATCATGTGTTGGACCACTTCAGTCGACTCTTAACTAACCTCCTTGCCGTCACGGGGATTCAAAGGACAACCTTGCAATGGCTGCGTTCATTTCTCCGTGGCCCGAAACAGAGGGTAGCAATTCGAGAGTGAATTTCTGCCTGCCACTCTTTGGTGTGCAGAGTCCCATAAGGGGCTATTCTATCGCCAATATTGTTTAACATCTTTATGCAACCCCTCACCAGGTTAATCTGGAGGTTTGAACTGCAATGTCATCAGTATGCCGATATATCCATTAATGGAAGGTCATCCGGGAGCTGTCCCAGAGGTTTGGGCCAGTTGTTTGGAGGTCGTAATTGGATGGATGCAGGAAAGTCGATTGAAGCTGAATCCAGCGAAGTACTTGTAATTTATTGAACTATTTTAATATTTTAGGTTATCTTATATTTTATATGTATATTGTAAGCTGCCCTGACCCCAAAAATAGAGGGGTGGCTAATAATAAATATAATAAATAATGTCTGCACGAATACTACACCAATACATGACAATGTCCTAGGCCTCTGGGTGAGACTCGAATTGCAATGAAAGGCCAACAACCGGCTAAAGAACTGGTAGCTGTGATATTAAATAAAATTAAATAATAATAATAATAATAATATAACACAAAGAGTTGTATTCACCCAACAGTGAGAAGATTGCCCTACCACTTTTTAAGCTGTGTGATAGCCTTCTCTTGTTCCTTATTCTCATCAAACAGTACTCAAACAGATATTTCCTTTGTACAGGGAGATCAAGTTATTGTAACAAAGAAGAGAACTAGTCACATGAATATCGAGTCCTGTGAAACAGCAGTGTGAAATGGATCTGAATTTAAATTTGGGTTGAATGTTTCCATTGAAGCTCTCGGACTACAAAACTGTTGGCAGCGCTAAAATTGCCGAATGTTTCTGAGGTGATTCAGATGTACAGCTGCCATTATGTAGGCTTTCCTAGTGAGAACAAACTGCCATTTGGCAAAGCTGAGACCCTGTGCAAGTTCTAACCATGAGTCAATTTCGTAATGGCCAAGCAATCAATCTATTAAAAATCCATTTGAATGGGGGAGCAGAGGTTGGAACCCTCATGACTAAGAATCAACAGAATGCCACAGTTGTAATTACACAAAACTATTAAGTAGTCAGCCAGCAATTAAGTAGATCACAGAGTGAAGAGTTTACAGGCATAAAAAGGTGTGCATGAAGTAACCTTTCCAAGCATTTGAAGCTGAAGTTTAATGCTTAGTACAAAGAAGTCATGTCGCTTTGATGATGACATTTCTACTGGCACACAGGGATTTTTCTTCAGATTCTTGCCATTCCTCCCTGTCACCACAGGAAATCATGATTTTTAAAACACATGTGACTACCGGATCCTTGCCTGGCATCAGAGGATACAGCCCTGGCCTCTAGAACTATACCTGCTGGGCTCTAGAACTATACCTGCCCTTGTTCTCCCCCAAGAGACAGGAGAAATTGGGCTGTTCTCAGCAATGGCTAAGGCAGGGGTAGGGAACCTGCGGCTCTCCAGATGTTCAGGAACTACAATTCCCATCAGCCCCTGTCAGCATGGCCAATTGGCCATGCTGACAGAGGCTGATGGGAATTGTAGTTCCTGAACATCTGGAGAGCCGCAGGTTCCCTACCCCTGGGCTAAGGCTTTGCATGTCTGTAGTCAAAAAAGGAAGAGAATACAACTCTGCCATGCAAACCTCCTCCAGTTCCATCTGTTGTTATCTCCAATATTAGTTGAGTGCCAATGTTGTATAATGTTGTATAATTAAACTGAATGTCAAAATGCACTTTTACTTTCAAATGGGGTTGTGGGAGAAGCAGGGCTAGGTAGGCCCTCGGACTCAGTCTGAGCATTCTACAACAAAGAAGGTCCAGCTTGTGGTGGATTAATATGCAACTCTACCATTATCTTTCTGTGGAACAGATTATAGATGTTAATAAATAAGAGTCCAATAAGGTTAGCTAGTATTGTAATCCCCTTAATGGGGGCAGGGCTGAGGCTAAGACTTTGTTGCAGGTTACTTAGGGAATTTGTGGCCAGAGTGATATTTGAGTCCAGGACCTCCTTGAACCATCCTCTCTGCACTGTAGTGCTTTTGCATGTGGTGGCGAACCTATGGCACAGGTGCCAGAGGTGGCACTCAGAGCCCTCTCTGTGGGCACATGTGCACAGAGTTTGTCATGGGGGGGGAATCGCCCCCCCACACACACACACACACATCTAGGCTGGCCTGGGCCACTGGACTTGATGTGAGTGCACCTCAGCAAGTAGGGAGGGTGGCGGGCCTGGTGCCTGTGCTCCAGGTGGCTGCTGCCCCGGGGGGGGGGGGCAGAGGCAGCAGAGTGGCGCATGTGGGACTTGCTGGAGGCTACAGCAGGCTGGCCCTTGCTCGAGGAGGTTATTCAGGTTAAATTGCTGCGTTGGCACTTTGCAATAAATAAGTGGGTTTGGGGTTGCAATTTGGGCACTTGGTCTCGAAAAGGTTTGCCATCACTGGCCTAACTCTTCCAAGGAAATCAAATGAAGTGTAGCAGTAGGTACCTTTGATAAGTGGAGGTTCTTTGTTGCCAGTGCTAGTATGGAACACAATATGGGGATACACTGTGGCCTTTTCCACATGCAAAGCTTACCACAGATTTTCCTTGTAATCAAACCTTGTGTCTCAGAAACATTTTCTGTGAAATCATTCTGCACATCTCCATTTCCTGCACTGTTTTCTCCTTTGTTTCTTCAATTGCATTTATTCCACACGCTTCTGCTGAAAATGAATTATTCTTAATGTGGAGGGATATCATCCATGATGCAGAAGAACAACCCTCCCCCCCTTTTCCTTTTGCACAGGCAATCTAGGGCTACGCCGCAGTTACATGGAAGTGGTAATTCAAAAATGTCTCAGGCTCCTTTTCTGCCATTGAAACCTACTCACACAAGATGGAAGGGGAAAAAACCAACTGGAGAAGGTGCCATTAGCTGAAGGAACAAACGCACGTATTCCCCCCCCCCTCAAAAAAACTTGTTACTGTGGCAGTCCCTTAACAATTTTTTCCTGTGAAAGCAACTTTCCATGTCAATTTCACTGGCTACTAACTGGGGACAGAAAGTTATCTTTACCTTAATATTACATAGATATTAAAAACAATGGAGGATGGGGGGGGGGCGGGAGAAAATAATTGAAAGATATGTTGGGTAACTACATGGCGGTGAGGATAGGGACCATGTATTTGGTGGGGTGAAGAAATAAGGGCCGTTTCAAGATGATCGCACAGTCAAGGGAAACTGGCTAAAAATTTATTTTAAAAAATCATGGTAAAAGTGTTCAGGTAAGCAACAGAGTTAAAATGAAGGGGAAATATTCTGGAACCAAATGGAGGAAAAAACGTGCAGAATTAAAAGGGAAAAAAGTAGCACTTGGTAGCAAGATATGTTGTAAATAACTCATGTAGAAAATATTAGAATCATAGAGTTGGAACTTGGAAGAGACCATCAGGGCCATCAAGTCCAGCCCCTTGCCATGCAGGAATACACAATCAAAGCACTCCTGACAAATGGTCTTCCAGCCCCAGTTAAAAACCTGCGAAGAAGGAGACTCCACTCCACTGTCAAACAGCCCCTACTGTCAGGAGGTTCTTCCTAATGTTTAAGTGGAATCTCTATTCCTGTACCTTGAATCCATTATTCCTTGTCCTAGTCTCTAGAGCAGCAAAAAAACACGCTTGCTCTCTCTTCACCACATCTAATGTTGTTTTATTGCTAAAGTCAAGTCCATTATTAATAGTAACAGAGAGGCAGTGAACATATATTAATCATCATGAGGGGAAACCAAATTTAACATTCTTTTATGACATAAAAATGTGCATACCTGAAGAGCCTATCATTACTTGTTTATATGTAAACTTTACATGATTCAGTGTGGTAGTCAATGAATTAATTTCTTAAGCAGTTATTTCTACACTGGCTCCAATATTCAATTAAGTGGAGCTTTTTAAAGTAATAATGAAATTATGAGAAACTGGGAAAAAGATATCTAGATCTGAGTCCATTGGACAGTTACATTAGAGTTAATTTTATGTTGTGATGAAAACTAGGCATATTTCCTTATTTATTTATACGTTGTAATACTTTTGTCATATCAGGTTAATGATGTAGAGAAAGGCAATGGCAAACCATCTTTGTTAGTATCTTGCCTTAAAAACCCTACGCGATCACCATAAGTCAGATGTGACTTGATGGCATTTTCTACCAGCAGTACTCACAAAGCTAGTTTGTGGGGGTCTTTGTGGAACACTTGGACTGTTCTGTCAAATATTTTTTGCAGCAGGAGTTTTTTTCAGGGTAGCAGAGGGATGAGAGTGGAGTAGGTCAAGATGGAACGGTAGGATGCACTGGGCCTATCTACACAAACAGGATGGTAACCACATTATGTACTAGGTAACAGTGAACTCCAAAGGCAAATGTGCTTGGATGCAGAACACTCTTCCAAGAGGGGCAACAGGGCTGTTGCAGTTTTCTTCCATTCTGAGGATGGCAGGCAATTTTTTCCCCACTGTTGCATCTCATTCTGTGCTGGGCAGAACCCTCTTGGCTGAATTTTCGCCTTCCTACAAAGCCACCACCAGAAAATAGGCACACAGTAAAGTGGAGTGACCAGTGACCACTGGTCAAAGTTAGTGTGTTGGGGAAAGGAGCCTCTTTTCCATGGAGGTTACTGTGATGACCATAAGAGATTTCCTGTTCTTGGGGCATCTCTCCTTCAAGAAACAGTGCAATAGCCAGGACAAATTGCCCAGTTATGTTTATAAAATTTTTCACAGGTACTTGGTAGTAAACTCTTTTAATCTCACATGGACACACTTTCCAAGAAGCACAAACAGGATTGGTTGGGGTTCATTCCTCTGAACAGAGCAAGAGATAACTGAGAAAGAAGACAATGAGCCTATTATTTTCCAGAGTACCCCTTAAAGCAAACCATCTCCCAAACCTCCATCTTGTGCCTCAAAAACCTTATTGGGTTGTCATAAATCAGCTGTGACTTGATATTACTTTCCTCCACCACCATTTAAAGACTGTAACAGAAAAGACACCATGTTGCACAGATACTGTGGTGTAGTGGTTAGAGTGTCAGCCTATGATATTAAAGGATAAAGTTCAAAACCCCTCTCTACCAGAAAATCTTGCTGTGTGAACTTGGGCTTCTCACATACTGTCATCTAACCTCACTCACAGAGCTGCGAGGAGCAAATGTTTAGTCACTTTGGCTTTGGGTACCCATTGGGAAGTAACCTTCTCCAAGGCATTGGGTCCACGAATTTTCCAAGTAGGAGTTGGGCAAACATATTCCTCAGGAGTACTTATCTTTTGGTATTAGGGGACTGTTACCATTAACATGCTTCACAGTGGATAATAATGAATTATTTTTTCTACTTTCAGTCTGCCTTTTTCAGCGAGACTGAAGGCAGCTTACAAAACACAGCAAATAATTAATTTAGACAGCACAAGACATCCAGGAACGGAACGGTACAGTAGAATGAACCAAACTCTTCTTCGGAGCGTAAAAGAACACAGGCCGTGCACAAATAGGCTTACGATCTAATTATAGGATGACCACAAGCCGGAAGAAAAAGAGAGCGCCGAAATCAAAGACGCTGTTTAGTCAGGGGACGAGCTCGGTGGCGTCTTCAGCCTTTAAACAAACAAGGGACGAGAGGTGCACAAAACTGGCTACAGGAGGCGTTTGAGATAATACACTCCTCTTATCTATCTGCCATTCACCCAAGACAAAAACATAAGAAGGGGCTTTTAAACTCCCCTCCCCACCCCCATCTTTCAACCCCGGCTCCAGCTTCCCCTTCCCCTCCTGGATCGCGGGGAAGGCGAAGTTTGCCAAAGCGTCACGCGCACCGCAGTCTCCGCCCTCCTTTGCCTCTCGCGTTCTGTCGTCACCTAGCAACCATTCAGGCGCCGAGCGCGGCGTTGCCTGTCGTGTAAGGAAGCTGCGTCGGGGCAACCGAAGGCTCGCTGTCGTGCACCTGTCCATAGAAGCTGTGCAGGGAGCGACGGCAAAGGATGCCTTCGCGCCCGGTGTAAGTGCTGCTGCGTCCTTTCCAAGGCTCTCGTGGGTGTCTGTGCAGCACGCCGAGCAGGGTGGCCGCGGAGGGTGTAACATTCCATAGGTTTCCCGCCGCGCCTGTACGGAGATGCTGTGAGAAGATACCGTATTCCTGTGTTTTTCTTTTAATGAAGTCTGAAAGAGCTGGAAGTCAGGCAGAAATTGGACAGATTTATTTTCCCTGTAGGGAGATGCAGGAGCAGGGAATAGGAGAGTGCTTAAGGTGTTGGACTGTCACTAGGACCTGGGAAAGCCAAGTCCAAATCTCTACCTGTGCTGGGTGACCTTGGGCCAGTCACAGACTCTCAGCCCCCACCCTGGCTACTGTTTGGATGGGAGACCTCCAAGGGTCCTGATGCAGAGGCAGGCCATGACGAACAACCACCTAGCGACTTTTGCTTTGAAAACATTACAGGGTCATCATACATCAGATGTGACTTGAAGGCAAAAAAAAAAAAAAGAGTGAAGGTTTCACTATTTAGTTCTTGCCTCGATGGCAAAGGCACAGAAGCCCACTGATGAAAAGAGGTAACATCCCCAATTTATTAGTCATCCCCATCATATTCTTCAATAAGTTTAAAACCATTCCTTTGATGGTGGACTAATAAGGCATTCCTACATGAGTGTTGTCTTATTTAAATATATTTAAGTGAGAAAGGCAGACTATAAATAACATAAAGAAATATAAGACCATTAAAATGTTTTTAATTAATTAAACTAGAATGTAAATTTGTGTTAGTGTATAAATAAGTAACTATACCATCTTTTAACACAGCAGACTGGCCTTTAATTTTTTTCTTAACAGATATGGAGAAAGAGAAGGCAGGAGGTAGAGGAGTCAGAATGAATTGCACCTCCACAGACTTCAGGTGGTGGATTCCAGTGTAGCACCTTCCTTCACATTAAACCAGCGGTTCTCAACCTTCCTAATGCCGCGACCCTTTAATACAGTTCCTCATGTTGTGGTGACCCCCAACCCTAACATTTATCCATTTTACAGATGGAGAACACTGATGCAGAGAGTCTTAGGCGACCCCTGTGAAAGGGTCATTTGACCCCCAAAGGGATCCCGACCTCCAGGTTGAGAACCGCTGCATTAAATAAAAACAAAACTTCAAGGGTAGGGCTGAGCTGGATAATAGCAGACACCTAATCTCAGGGCTCCAAAGCTAGATACCCAAAAGCCTCTAAAAAACAAATTCGGTAGCAATCACTTCACACTGTGTCATGAAAAGAAACACATCTTATCTTGACATGTCTCTGAAGATGCCAACCATAGATGTGGGTAAAATGTTAGGAGCCCAAACTGCCAGATCATGGTCTCACATTCCAGAAAACCCACAACAGTTACTTGATTCTGGCCATGAAAGTTTCAAATAGGCAGAGGAAAATGTAGTCCTAATAGAAGACATGCCTTGTTTAAACATGTAAACAGCTTTTTCCTCAAGAAACTGAAGAGATAATAAAACAAACAAATCTGCAGCAGAACTGAACTGATAATATGGCTGCCAAACGCACAAAGAAAGAAAGTATGGAGAATGAAAGTACAAACATCTTAAAATGTATGGGGAATCAATTATTTGTAATTAAAATGGGATCTAAAGCAAGAACTAATGGTATAGGTGGAGAGAATTGTTAAAGAACCAATTAAAGGAACTGGCTGGTAGGATAAAAAATGTTACAGAGATATGGACAAAGCACACTACGAGCAAATTAAAAATTTTGAGAACCAAAACAGAACTGTGAAATTCAAAATAATAATGCTGGAGCACAGAGGCCACCATACAAACATTTATATTGGTGGGCTAGAGAGGAGTATTTGGAGCATTATGAGATTCCTTATCGACAGTTTTAACTCCCAAACCCTCCTCAAACGAACAGACTTTGAAAGAGCTCACAGAATTGTATCTGCAAGAGTAACTGCTCCAATACAAAGATATATTATTGTTTGTTTCACACAATATGCAATGAAAGACCATTTCCTTAAGCAAATTTGGAAACTTTTATTCTTAAATTATAAGGAAAATTAAGTGGCATTCAGGCATGATCAAAATTCTGAAACCTTTAGAAGACAAACTCTGCAACCAGTTACAAAAAACTACAGGAGGTCAAGATAAAATATCGCTGAGGATTCCCTTTCAAACTAATTATACAAAGAGAAAGTGAAACTCATGTTGCTAGCTTAACAGAGACATTGAAAATCTTGAAGGATTTACAGCTGGAACTACCAAGAGAGATTAATGACATTACAGATAAGGATTCAGAAGAAGGGGTAGAAAGAGGAGAAGGAGATAATGGCTAAAAAAAATGGATTGTACTTATTGATCATTGTGACCCACCCTGGACCCTGTGGGGATAGAACGGGATATAAATATGAAATAAATTAAAATAAATAAATAAATAAAATTTATCTGGCAAGGGGAAAAAACCCTCAATTTAAGTATAAATTACTCCAAGATGCAAGAGAAAGGAAGGGGGTCTAGCCCTACTAGATTTGAAGTTGTATTTTGCTTCCTGTTGTTTAGTTGGGTGAAAAAATGCATTACACTAAGTAATAGAAGATTACTATATTTTAAAAGGGACATCACTTCAAATTTGGTTGCCGTGCTTATTTATGGTATGATAAAGTTTAACCAAACAAGGATTTTAATAATGACTATAGCAGACATGTCAGAGGCCACTTCCGCACGGCCACGATCGGGGTTGGGTCGGCATACATAACGCCGACCCAACCCCCCTGGTACCGTTCGCATGAACGGTCCCGGTTGTGACAGGGAGGACGGCGCAGCATCCACACAGGCTGCGCCATCCCCCAAACACCGTACCGTGTCCTCCGGCCTCCGGTGCGTCGCACAGGCCAGGGGACACGCCCCCTCTGCCCTGCATGACAGCCCGGAAGTCGCAGGGCAGCGGGGGCGTGTCCCCTGGCCTGTGCTTTGGCTGGCATGGCGAAGAATACTGCACGGTGTTTGGTGACTGAAAGGGGAGGGGAACAATAAGCTCTTCCAGCCAGCTGGGCCGTTCGTTTCCCAAAAACCTCGCTCAGGAAACAGCGGCTTCGCGCCGCTGGGGAGGTGCGAGGGTGGCGCGGCTGTGCAGCAGCTGCACCCCCTGTGCGAACAGTTCCCTGGGGACGGCGTTTTTGCCGTCCCCAGGGCGCTGTTTATGGCTTGTGCGGAAAGGGCCATAGTAAGAGTATAAAATAAATTTAAACCTAGACTTTGTTAGAAAACACCAGGATGGCTGTCACCACAAGAACTATATGGATGTGACATGACTTGAAAAGAAATGAATTTTATAAACTGTAAAATGAAAACGAGCAAGCAATTTCTGGTGAAAGATATTCATTGTGACTGGTTCTCTTATGTACAGTTATAGAAAAGATTCAAACTAGAAAAATTAGTATGGTTTTGAGGAAACTAAGGCAGATTCCGCATGGGCCAAAAACAGCGGTGTGAAAACGGTGTAAAATGGTTTAAAACAGTGTAAAAGGGTTTACATATTAATTTGACTTTGAAAGGGAATTATGTACAGTGATGCACATATTATTGCTAAGATGTACAAACTTTTGTTGAGATTGGAAACAGAAGGAGAAAGGCTACAAATGCATGAAAAAATAGGCTACTAATTTTGGATATAATATCCAATTTGAACAATTGGAGAATACATGGTTTCTCTTAGGCTATATTCATGGTTTTTTTAAAAAAACTTTGCAGCAAACCAAGGTTACAGCTCATAGTGATATTCCTGCAGGACAACTATAAAATAGCAATTATAATTTGTTTTTTTAAAGGCCCAGAGTTTTGGCTGGCTAAAAGAAAGCAGTACTGAAGCCACTGCCATTATACCACCAAAGAAATTAGAATAGACAAGTTACAATAGATTCATGAGTACTCTGAAAGTGAGTGAAATAATTAATCAGACTGAAGGAAGAAGAAAAAGATGAAATTTCGAAGAGACAATAACACTGGAAAGCCTCAACAGCACTTTGATTCATCACATAGGATAAGCTCATACTATGATTGCTTTTTAAGATATCACCCCATGAAGGATGAAGGTAAAAATGTACAATGGCTGTTATATTTTCAACTTGTTTCAAGACTAAAAAAGGAAGAGATGTAAT
Source organism: Sphaerodactylus townsendi (assembly GCF_021028975.2). Lineage (NCBI taxonomy): Eukaryota > Metazoa > Chordata > Lepidosauria > Squamata > Sphaerodactylidae > Sphaerodactylus > Sphaerodactylus townsendi. The sequence continues at coordinate 39,358,920 of NC_059425.1, read as the reverse complement.
AAGGAAGCTGACTGAATTTGAAAAGGTGATTACAACAAAAGGAACATTTAGTAGGACGAATCTACAAATTATGACTTCAATTGGATACAGAATCAGAACAAGTTAAATCATGTATAGTAAGATGGATGCAAACTTTTGAAGAAGATATATATTGAGAGAGAGAGAGAGAGAGAGAGAGAGAGAGAGAGAGTATCACGTTCACAGCCAACCACACATTAACAGAAAATTAGTATAAAATGTTTTATCACTGGTAGATCACTTCAAAGAATATCAAGAACATGAAAAAAATATATAAAGGAAAATGTTGGAAGTGTGAAGAAGTAGATGGTACATTTTATTCTATGTGGTCGATGTGTAGAAAGACAACAAAATTAAAAATAAATAAAAGCTGAAATTCAGAAAATTTTAAAAATTAAATTTGCTATAGATGCCAAGAATATGCTGTTAGGCATTTATCTAAAAATATTCAAAAAAATCAGAAGAACTGTTTTGATGTATAAGAACAGTAGGTAAAGTTATACTTGCAGCAAAATGGAAAGCAATAGAATATCCCTGCCAAGAGGATTGGAAAAATAAATTAGCTGAATATACGGTAATGGCAAAACTAACACATTTTGTGAGACCAATTAAAAAATTCCAAGATAAACGGAAAGCATATTGTTTACATTACTCTTAAAAAACGGGGAGCTGAAAAGGAATGATATAATCCTCATGATATATCATCTTGAAAAGGAACCAGAAGCATTTAAACATATTATGAATACATTAATATAACAATACAGTATGTGAATTCTTTTAAATTTTGGGGAAATCCTTAGAAATTAATGGCTCATTCCGCACATGCAGAATAATGCACTTTCAAACTGCTTTCAGTGCTCTTTGAAGCTGTGCGGAATGGCAAAATTCACTTGCAAACAGTTGTGAAAGTGGTTTGAAAACACATTATTTTGCATGTGCGGAAGGGACCAAAAATAATAATTAATATTACCAGTCTTTATTAACTGTTTTATTATGTTATAATCCATCATATAGTACTCTATAATATCACTATCAGCTATCAAATATTGTCTTGGGTATTTTATTATTTTTATTAGACTATTACAATAATCTCTATCCCATGTTCATTGTTATACTATTCTTTACAGATTTTCATATTTATCATTTATTCTCTATTGAATATTAGATTAAGATATGTAATATATGCAAATCTTTTTTTCTTAGTTTTCTAATATAATTGTAATTTTTAATCTTTTCATCTTTCTGTCCTGTTTACATTATAAAAATATAATTAAAAAAAAATCACTGCAAATCAGATCTGAAACATGATGGGAAAACAATACAGAGAACAATCAAATGCAGTAGTTTGGCTACATGTCATCTGAATTCTGTGTAAAAATCAACCAAATGAATCATGGTAATTGCATACTAAACTAATGTGGGACCAACTTATATTATGGGTGCCTAAGTAGCCCAAACATTTTGATACAGGAGTTGGAAAATCTATGTAACACCCTTCCATGCGCAGAGTTAAAAATATATATATTCATACATTAAATTGACTATTGTCTGCCAGTGTGCTCATGAACTCCCTTATGTAGAATCTGCAATGTAGGAGAAAGTATGTCATTAGCAGAATACAATAGGCAGGCACAGGAAGGGGGGTGGAAATCAGGCACGTGGATAGGATTTTTCTCACTATCTTAGGATGCTAGGAAAAAGCCCCTGGATAAGTTAGACAAAACCCATTGGAGGTGAGCTTCATGCAAACCATATACGCCAAGGTGATAAAGATGTTGAGTTGACCCAGCACGTCAGAGGATGCTGATAAGTCAAGAAGGATAAGAATAGAAGTTAGACTTGTGCTGGAATGAGATTTTGGCAAGTCATTAATAAGTCTGAAGGCTGTGACTGAAGACAGGCGGGTAGGGAGAGTTGGATCAGGAACACTAAGCAGGGTAAGGAGGAATGTGGAGGAGAGATCAGCTCAGCTCATGAATGGCAGAAGGAGAGCTTCCTGAACAGCTGTTTATCAACAAAGAGACAGAAATATTTCTGATATCCAGCTAGTTGACCATCCACATACTTGACATGCTAATGTAAAGAGCTAGTTCCACAACATCAAGCAGCCTGAACATATACAGTTTTCTAGGTCTCCCTAATGAACCCTCTGCCCAAATATGGCCCACACATGCAGCAGAAAGTGTGGGTGTGGGTGAGCTGGTAAATTTTAACAGGTGTAGGGAGTTGCTGTCTAGTTCCAGGATATTGCCTATTTATGTCACTTCAGAAATGAATCTTTTGTTCTTTCATGATTCATGAATTCATACTAAAAAGATTTACGTGTGTATGTTGCAGCCAGTTTATTTGCTGGACTTTGGGATTTGTTTGTTTGTTTTACAGCATTTTCTAATCTGTTTTTTAAAATAACCATTTACATTCCATTTCTATCTTACATACCATGCTTTATGCAATAAATACAAACTCTGCATTAGCTTCTTTATACCAAATTTTATTAGTACGTATGTTCAGGATCAATCATAATTGCAAGCAGCAACTTCAGTGGGTAGAAGTCCATCTGCTCCTATTTGCCAGGAGTGGTCCCTAATTTTTGGTACTTGTCCTTTTGAAATTACTATCCCTGTTTTTGTATTCTGTGGAAACCTTAAATTTTATTCTGATTCCAATTTTATAGAAATCTTTGACTTCAGATGTGAGTAGATGCATCTCTTGTTGCTCTGGAAAATGTTTGTAGTAGGCTCAGAAATAATTTTATTTATTTTTATTTATTATTAAACTTATATACCACCTTTATGTGGTATGTTTATGTTATGTTTCTTGTTCTATTCTGTTTTAAACACTGAAACAAGGCCCCTTCCGCACACGCAAAATAATGCGTTTTCAAACCACTTTCACAACTGTTTGCAAGTGGATTTTGCTATTCCGCACAGCTCTAAAGAGCACTGAAAACAGTTTGAAAGTGCATTATTCTGCATGTGCGGAATGAGCCAAAGACCAGCATAACATCAGTTGTTAAAAGTAATTGATTGATGCTGCTTGTGGCTTGACTCTTAATTTTATTATTTTCAACAGCTTTTTACATCTTCATTTTAAAATGTCTAATTGTTTGGAAGATGGTTCAGAAGCAATATTAAGATTGCAATAAATTTATTTATGTATGTATTTATTTAGATATTTATTTGTGATGAATATTATGATGCCAAATAATGTATTGTCACAGATTAGCAAAACTTATTTTGAGTGCTTGATAATAGAGTAATAGAACAGGTGTCCAGCAGCACCTAAAAGATTAGCAAAATGTATTCCGTCATGAGTTTCCATGTGTCAGAACTCGCATCAACTTTTGCATACAGATGACTGACTTGCAGTGAAATCTGGTCCCGATTTTCAGCTCTTTGCATTTAAATTGACAGCATTTCTATCTTGATTGCCCTTCACATTTTATCCACATGATGCTCAGCAATAGACAATAGTAGACTCACAGTGCCATCACAAGCAGTTGCACCCTTCTCATTGAAGTTAGCAAGCTTAGAACGGTGTCTCTCTGCTTATCATTGCTCTGTCAGTGTTTACACAAGGATCACATTTATTTGAAATACTTTCCTGTTGTATTTTATCTTCTGTGCCACTCACCAGTCTCCACCCTTTCCAATATTTTTCCTCCTCCATTTTATTTACATTCACTTCCTTTGTCCAGTTGTAATGCTCATATTCTTTGTTATTAAAATAGGCTTCTAAAAATCCCCTAAATAAAATAATTAAATGAAGCTTTTGCCTGGGTTTCCTATGATGTTCTGACAGTCTGGCTCCCCTCACTGTAGTGTAAATCATTTCTCATGGACTGGATTCAGAAGGTTGCCAATGAAGCTGTCCTATGGGGTTCCACAAGGCTCAGTCTTATTCCCCTGTTATCCAACCTCTCTGTAAAACTTTTAGGAAAAATTATTAATAGTTATGGAACTGTATGTCATCAATATGCTGATGACACCCAGCTCTATATTTCTCTATTCAAGTTCCCTGATGGTGGGGTAGAGGTCTTGAGCCCCTAACTGCTATGGTTAAATGTGTGAAAGACAAGAAACTGAAACCAAACCCAAGCAAGGCAGAAGTGATGTTAGTTGGTCTTAAATGACACTGTGCTTCCCATTTTTGATGGACTTCAGCTGAATTGTGTAAGAGCCTGGTTTGCACTGGACCTACCATTACTGCTGGAGAAGTACATTATTGCAGCCACCAAAAAATGCTGTTTGCAACTTAGTTTAGCTCGGAAGATGGCCACATACCTTGACTCAGCCAATAAAATTGAGACAATAATGCACTCTTCATGTGTCTCCCTTCTGCATTAATTTGGAGATTTCAGTTGGTGCAGAATGCAATAGCTCCATTATTATTGTGAGCTAAGTGGAGTATGCCTATTACATCCATTCGACGGTCATTGGCTGCCCATCAGTTACCAGACTCAATTTAATGTATTGGCTATCACATGCAAGCCCTTTATGACTTGGGACTCTCAAAAGTGCAAAACCACCTTGTCACCTGTGTCTTACCAGGACAAGTTTGCTCATCTGGTTAGGACCTTTTGCTGGTACCACCAACAGAAGGACAAGATTTACAACTGCCTATCTATATGCCTTCTCTGGAGTGGTTCCTACTTTGTGGAATGGCCTGCCTGCGGAAGTCAAGAAGGTCCCCACACTTATAGCATTTCAAAAACTATGCAAAATAGAATTGCTCAGGAAGTCATACAAAGGAATTTAGGGCTATATCGTAACAGATTTGCCCCCCAAAATGTACCATTTGAGCTGATGTAATGCCATGTTCTGCATTGGTCACTATGCCATGTTTAATATGCTTTGTTCAATGCCAGCTCCATTTCAGATTTCTGAAATCTCTAGTACTATTACATTGCTTATATATCATCCTACTGATTATATTGATTTACTTTGTGTAATCTGCCTTGAATCTCAGTGAGAAAGGTAGACTATAAATAATTTAAACTAATTTTAGGCCCTGGACAAAGCTTTTGTTGTGTTTTCACCTACCGGTAACTTCCTCTCTGTTGTCACCTTCTGTTTATGGAGCAGTGAAATTGTTTGACTGTGTCTTTTATTTTGCTGCTGTTTTATTAAGTTTATACTGTTGTTGATATTGGATTTATTTATTTATTTTGACCAGTCTTTAGCTGCTTTGAACAAACGACTTGAAAAAGCAGCATCTGTGACTGGCATCTTCAGAGACATGTCATGGTAAGACATGTTTCTCTCTGCCACGGCCATACAGCTTGGAAAACCCACAACAGCTGGTTTATTCTGGCTGTGAAAGCCTTCAACAATAGAGGAATACTCATACCAGTCCAGGGAAATGACTGGTCTTTGTGCCTACTTTTGTTTTTCAGCTTAGACACCTTCAGAATATTTAACATTGAGCGCCCAAAAAGAAATAACATCCTAGAGACGTTCCAAGGGAGGTACATACGGAGGGGACCAGAGCACCACCAGTCACTTGAATGGCGTGATACCCCTCAACCATACCATATCAAGTTCATCAAGACCAACACCAGGTTTCTAAACAAACCAATCTGTTATGTGGACACAGATGACCCTAAAGCCAAGGGGGTGAGGATTGTTTATACATTATGAAAGTGAGAAGAGGCTGAATAATTGAGCCAATGTAACTTGTCTGTTCCGTGCAAGGTCTTTGTTGAACTAGTAGCGCTTCAAAGAAAAGCTGGAGCTGTGGCCTAATGCTGGTACACAGGATTATACACACAAGGTCCTATGTCCTGTCTCTCGCATCTTCAGCTAAAAAGATCTCAGGAAACAGGTTTGGGGAAAGACCTTTCTCTGCCCAACATTCTGGGGAGCTTCTGCTACATGTACTGAGTTAGATGTGCCAGTGACTGATTTGATATAAGGCAGATATGTGTATCTCTGTTGATTTTATGCTGACCAACACAATTCTTTCCTTTGTAAAGGTTCATTGGTGGCCCTGTAGTGAACCCTTAGCGCATCATCCTAAACCATCTTATGACAAGCAAAGCACTCAAAGAACTGATTTCCAGAAGCCAAACTGTAAATTGTCTCGGCCTGTTAAGTACAGAAGTTTGGTGCCACCTTCTCATGGAATAGGTAAGGCTAAATTCTACCTCCACTCCAAACCCCAATTGTGACAGTAGTAAACAAAGACTTTATATTTTGCTACTGAGCAATTTCATTGATATTATGTAGTCAGAAGCAGGGACGTAGGTATAGATTTTTTTATGGGGGGGGTTCGGGGTGGGGCCACACCCCCACCCGCCCCAGGGCATGGCCACGCCTCCCCAAGCCCCACCCCTGGCCTAGCGCTTATAAAAGCAGCTCTCTGAGGTCAGGGATGCAGTTGGCCAAAACAGAGTGTAAGACCCACAGACAAATAAGCAACAGTTCAAAAACGGTTTAATAATACTGAAAGTTTAGGACTCTGACTCCTCCCATGAAGTCTAACTAATAATGAATACTTGCGATGCTGGAAACGATTGGAGATTATTGAAGAGCTTGCAGACACCAACTCTTCCTTGCTTGCTTCCAAGAAAGTCTGTTCCGCTGCTTGCTGCTTCTGAGTTCTCCATGGTGTCCTCTAACTGGACTTGGTTTTTCCTGCAATCCTATTGAAACTTGCTTACTCTGAATTCTGTAGGTCTCTAACACGTTAAACGTCTGAGATACTGCTGTCTCCAGCCTTCCTCAGACACCTGAAAACTAAACAGACTGTAAAACAGGAACTGCTAACTAATAAGAATGCTATAGTGCTCTTGCCCATAGAGGGTTTCTTAAAGACACAGGATCTAACTAAGGGTGCAATTGTGGCTTAAATAAAGAAAATAGTGAGGGTGTATCTGGGGGCGTGACAGTTGCTATGGTGATATAGGTTGAAACAGTAAATTTAACATTACAATATCACCATTGTGGATGGCTGTTTCTGCACAGCAGCAGTAACGGCTGTCTACCGCAGAGGTCGGGAACCTTTAAGACCCAAAGAGCCATTTGGACTCAGTTTCCACAGAAAAGAAAACACTTGGAGCCGCAAGGGAGTGGGTGGGGACAAGCGACTGGGCTCCGAGGACGCATCAGTGGCGAGGCCCCTTGCGAGGGGAGAGGCATGGCTTGGGCTGTCAGGATGCTGAGCAGTTAACACTTGCCACACAGATGGGGGGAACTGTAGTGCAGCACTTGCTTGCCGTCGAGGCGGGGCTTTGGAGGCGTCAAAAGAGCCTTGAGGTCAATAACTAAGGGGCAGACGAGCGCCGGAGCTTGGCCGAAAGGCCCCCCCGGATAGCTCCACACTTCTTCTCGAGGCACCAGCAGGGCTGCAAGCATTGCCTCGGGCTGTCTCTCAGATGCGGCACCTCCTTTCTCTCGCCTCAACCCACATCTGCTTGGAGCCCTGCAAGTGATCGGCGCTTTTCGTCCGTCCTTGCTGGGAGGTCGGCGGGAAGAGGCTGAGCAGGGATAGAGAGCTGCCTCGCCCTCCTGCTGCGGCCAGTGGGGCTTCGTGCGGGGGGAGGAGGAGGGGGACCTCGCTTGGAGGAAGCGGCGGGTGCTTCTGGCCAGCCTCTTTCCCCGCTTCCCTCGAGGAACTTTATGCTGCACAGGTGCTGGAGGTTGCCTGCTCGGCTGGCTTCTCCCTCCTGGCTCCTGGCCCCCTCTCCCTCTTCGATCTGGAGTACCGCCAGGTAGCTGAGGGGTTGAATGGTGGTGGAGGAGAGGGAGGTGCCCAGAAGTGAAGCGGCGGCGGCAGCTTATGCAGCAGCAGCGGCAGCTACTTTGCCATGTGAAAGGACCAGGCTGGGCGAGGCATCTCCGCCTGCCAAGCCTGCCCACCCCTACCTTTGCTGCCTCGCCTCCCCTCGGCCAGAGCTCGGGCCTTGAACGAGCCTGCCAAGGAACCTCTCTTTTTTCTGCCAGCCCCTTCGGCGGCATGCTGAGGGCGGTGTCTTCCCCTCCCTTCTTTCTGCACAAACGAGGCACTGCTCTCCACACCGCCCCAGGAGGCCAGATTGTAGGGAACCGTTGAAAGCTACACTGGGGAACTGGCTTGGCGGTCAGCCTCTCTCCCTGGCCCCCCTCGTGGTTGGAGCGGCTAGCCACTAGCAGCTAAGGGTCCCCATTTAGGAGCCATAGAAGCAAGAACAAAGAGAGCCACATGCGGCCTCGAGAGCCGCGCGTTCCCGACCCCTGGTTCAATGCGAATAGTATTAATCCTGGTGGGACGCGCGTAGAGACCATTTGCACTGGGTTGCTTGTAGCGGGCAGTGCACTGGAGGTCTGCAACCCTGCGAGAGGTGACTCTGCACGGAGCCACCCGTGGGTCGTCACATTCACCTACCTCTCCTTCCTGCGCAGCTCTGGACGGCTGGAGAGACACGCCAACGCTGCCCTCTGCCCTCTGTCTAGAGCTGCGCAGGGAGGAGAGGTAGGTGAACAGGAAAACGGAGTGGCCAAAAGAGGCATCCTCACACCGGTGCGCTTCGCCATGCCGACGCAAAAACGGCACTTTTGAAAAAACTCACCCAGGGAGCGAGTTTCAAAAGCCACATTTTCGCGTTGGTTGGGGGGCGAGATCACTGACTGTGCCACATCCTGAAGTTGGCTCATCAACAGCCAAGGTCTTTCTCTTCTGTTTCTCCATGGAATGTCCAATTATCTTCTGTCTTTGCTTTTAGAGTTTCTGTATTTTAGACAAATTTATCAGAATCCAAATTTTCTTAGGCTCATTCCGCACATGCAGAATAATGCACTTTCAAACTGCTTTCAGTGCTCTTTGAAGCTGTGCGGAATAGCAAAATCCACTTGCAAACAGTTGTGAAAGTGGTTTGAAAACGCATTATTTTGCGTGTGCGGAAGGGGCCTTAGTTTCAAGTTCTTCTGGTTTCTAGTTTTGCAGTAAAGTAAGATGAAAGATGAAAGGGACTGAAAGATGCATTCCTGTTGGTGCTGCACATATTTGTGCTTTGTCTTTTCCCCTGTGCCTCTAAAACCTATTTGACCAGAGGCGATATTAAAATGAGTGTGTGTATCATAGGAAACAATGACTTTCTCTACCATCTCAGCTTCTGCTGCTCAGTCTGCAAGCTGTTGCCTTTCAGCAGGAGACACCTGAACTATGAGATGAAGAGAACAGTAGCTCCTATTTTGGCTTTTCAGTTCCCTGATTTTGGCTTTTTTCTCATGGATTGGTTGTAATGTTAGTCTGCTGCTTTTTGTGCTTGGCTCTCAGAGTATGTTCAACACACATGGTAAACATGAGGAGAGTATTTATAATACCATATGATACCATTATAATACCATTACGAAGAACAAGAAGAGTTTGAATTTATACCCTGGCTTTTTCTCCTGTAAGGAGTCTCAAGGCGGCTTACAAACTCCTTCCCTTCCTCTCCCCACAACAGATGCCTTTTGAGGTAGGTGGGACTGAGAGTGTTCTGAAAGCACTGTGACTAACCCAAGGTTACATAGCAGGTTTCATGTGGAGGAGCAAGGAAACAAATCCAGTTCACCAGATAAGAGTCCGCCACTCTTAACCAATATGCCATGCTTTCTTTAAAGCAAGCTATTCTAGCTTTGAGGATTCACTCCTTTGTTCTTGCTCGCTCCTTATTTTGATGACATTTGTGGTCCCTGATTTATGGAGGCATTAGAGGACAATCTATACATTTGTATTTTTGCCATGTGCATGCTGAAAGATTTGTGGTAGGATACAATAACATATCTGCAGGGTGGGGGAAAGAGGGGCAGATGACCCAGGTGCCATTCTCCTGAGTCATCTGGGAGGTGCATTTTGGCCACTTGACCCTGCCCCCTCCATCTCCAAGTCCCCAGCCAAACTCCACCAGCCCCCCCCCCGCCCCCGCCATTGCTGAAGGCAATCCCCAAGGCTACTTGGAAGGCATTCCCCAAACCAGACACTGCTTCAAGCCCTCTTCTTAAAATGTACAAGCCTCCAGGACATCTTTAGGGGTGAGTGGGAGAGAAAATGCCAGCAGCAGTGCTTGCACTGACATGCTTCTTGTTCTGCTGGGAATTTAATACCTGGCTTTGGGCTGAATGGGGGGGGCAGGCCTGGTCAAGGGCCCTCTTAAAATGTGCTGGCCTTTGGGACATTTTTAGGGGTGGGCAGGAGAGAAAACACCAGCAGTGCTGCTTCCACTGAACTATGTCTTGTCCTGCTGGAGGCTTTGGACCGGGGGGGGGGGGGGGGAACAGCCCTAACCAAGGGACGTGCCATGACAGAGTTTGGGCTTAGAGTGAACACACTGCACTGCCTCTGAGGACATTGGTGGGGTACTGAATTCTTCTTTGTTTTTTGGATGTGCACACTGCCTTCCCCACCCCACTGAACCCTTGTCCCCACCCTTAGTGTGTTGCCAGCCTCAGCGCTGCTTGGATGAAGGTTAGTAATTTTTTGTGAGGGGGCACTTTGGGGTGCAGGGGGGTATTTGGCTGGGCATAGGGGAGCTGGTAGGATATTATTCACAGTGAGATCCTATTAATTGCGAATGCACCAGTTCATGGAATGAACTCTGCAGCTCCCAATGTTCTCCAGAAAGCTGCTCCTAAGATTTATGGGACGACTGGAAAACATAGTGGGATGTAGGGCACTGCAGCAAGAAGATGTGTTGGCAGAAATTTCTGTTATATGGACAGTGCATAAATCTTTGTTCATTTGGTAGTCTGCACTAATGGCATGCTAATTCTTCCATTTAAATGCCTTTCACATAGGAATTTGGTAACATTTGAACTAGGCACTGAGGGCCAATGATATTGTAGTCTCTGACAACTTAAAAAGTGGTAATGAGCATCAGTAAGACCCAGCTATTATTGTGTAATGCTTTCAGGAGAAAACATGAACATGAGAATATAGAAGAACCCAGCTGGATTGCACAAAAAATCCATTTAATTCAGTGTTGGAAAAGGGAAAGCAAAATGATCAAGTAGCAGGATCATTTTCCCTACTAGAAAAGTCCAAGCAACTGGGGCCTGTTGAATTCAGAAAAGCTATGACCAGCGGGGGAGGTTAGAAAGATGTACAGCATTGTCCATGGTTTGGAGGAAGCTGATAGAACTTTTCCTCCCTCCCCTGTAATAATTCAGCCAAATGCCTTCAAGTTCTATTGATGGGCAGTAGATAAAGGACAAACAGAAGAACATATTTCACAAAACATATAACTTCCTTGTAGTATTTACTTCCGTTAGGTTTGGTAATGGTTACCAGGGCAGACAGCTTCAAAAGGTGTTCAGACAAATTTGTGGATGACAGATCCATCAATGGCTATTAAGCATGATGCCTAAATGGAACCTCTATTTTCCAAGACAGCAAATCTCTGATTTCCTGTTGCTGAGGAACAGCACCGAGTAAGGTTTTGGCCTTGGTGATCCTGCTTGTGATCCTGCTGGGGCATCTGGTTGGCTACTGTGTGAAACAGGATGCTAGACTACATGGACTACTGGTCTGATTCAGTGCTCTACTTGCATTCCATTTTTGTTTCTAACAATGGCCAGTCAGATGCTTCTGGATACCTTATGACAGGACACAGAGGCAACAGCCCTCCATCTATATTTGTTACTGAGAGGCAGCCTCTGACTGGGAAAATTCCATATAGCTATCAGGAGGAAGAACTGTTGATAGACTTATCCGCCATTAATTTGTTCAATCCTTTTTTAAAAGCCTCCTAAACCCCCTTCTGCCTCTTCTCACAAACAGCTCCACAGCTCTGCCTCTGGTTCGCTTCTCCATAATAATAATTCAGCACCAATAAATATTCAGCTTTTTTATGAATGATGGACAGATGAGCTATACTAAACATACACCCAGAACATGACATTTTCCACCGCACCCCTGAGTTTATAAGGGGAGAATAGTTTCCATATGTCCTTGTGTTTATTGACTGCCAAGACAGAGTTGGCTGTCTGTCTGAATTTCAACTGGAGCGCCTAGAAACCAGAGGACCTTCTGCCATGGAGACATGGGACGTAGTGTTTTTTTAAAGTGTTTGTTTTAAGCTATACACCATTGGAAATTTAGTAAGAAGCGAAGTGGGTCTGACTTACACAGGAGATGGACAAGATATTTTGTTTTGGTTTTCAATGTACAAATCAGCATTTTGGTGCTCATTAAAAACAATGACTGCTGTGCTCAACAGCTAGTCTTTTTGTGGGCATTAGTGTAGATTCACAGGATTTGAAAAGGACATCCTGGGTCACTAACCGTAATGCAGCACTTTGTGACTGAATTCGCTAGTCTGACTCTTAAGCCACTCCCGGCTGTTGTTTACCCAGCCTGTTTTGACCTACTGAGCCACAAAAGAAACTGTGTCTCTGGGCCAGTTCTGAAAGATGCTGCTTTTCCAAGCTCCTGCCTAGAACTTTTGTGTTGGTGGTAATTGGGGGTGGGGTGGACAATGTGTGTGTAAAGGGAGGGCTGAATATTCAGTCAGTGTAGGTTGGCAGAAATTTAAATGCAATTCATCTAACTAGCCTAGAAAAGCATTGGATTTAAACAACATATGCTATTGTTTTATTGCTGTTTAGTAAATATATTTTCCTCCTTTCTATTTAAAAACATGCAAAAAGGTGAATGATAAGACAGTTTAATAAAATAAAACATCCATGCATGCATTGGCAGAATGGTTGGAGGGCAGGAGCAAATTTGCTTAGGACTCAGCTATTTGAAGCTCCCAGGCATTTTTATCTTTAATTCTCAGGCGGGCAAGGGCCTAGTTTTAATTAGGACCACAACACAAAAAAGGGGCCGTGAAGCTTGCCCCCTGACAGCCACAGAAAGTCACTCTTTGCTCTGTCCTAGAAGCAGACGTCTGTATCAGTAACTTTGTTTCCCCAGTGGGGAAAAACAGCGGTCCTTTGTGGCTGCTCAGTACATAAGGATGGGGGGACCTTCCTCCCCCTTTCCCTTTCATTGTGATCAGAATTGGGTCTCTACCACCTAATAATTGTGGTTTGAAATATGCTGGGCCTGGGAAATTCAGCATTACATTATAGCTGAACTTTAGTATAGTGAGCAAATAATATAAGGAGGATGGGGAGGAGATTGGCCACTAAGTGACAATGAGCAATTTTAGGCAAGCCACCACAGGCCTACTGTTTGCTGGGATTATTACAAAGGATGCTGGACTAACTGGCCTGATCCAACTGGGTACTTTCTTGAATTTTTAAGCAAAAGAGCATGCTCGCTTAACATACATCAGTTATACTTTAGCAATTAAGTCTTCTCTCTTTCATATTTTGCTGAAATCCCTGACTTTGATCCAGTGATGCCCAAGCCGAAAGGGAAATGTACTTAGTGCTGTTCTGCTTGCAGTATCGCAGGAGTCACAGCAGCACACATCATTTCAGTCTAACTTTTAATGAAATAACATCCATGTGGAGCCATAGAATGTACAATATGTGATTCACATTTTTTAAAAAGATAATTTGTGTTTGAAATTATTAGACGAGGCACCTCGCTTTATGTCTTGGGCATGTAGAAAAGATAGCAAGAGGTACAGTCCCTTGCACTTTAGTGCAAGGAGACCAGGAGGCATAATTTTAATCTTTCTGCTTGCACTGTCTTTTGTGCATGAGGAACCCTTTCCTGGACTCCAGCCTCCCGTGATCCACTGACGGTCTTGATTTTACAAAAGCTGATGTGATTATTCAGGATCTCCTGCCAGTTGAAATCCTGAGAGCCAAACTTGATGGGATGAGGGTGGAGAGGTCACATGTCTTTCCCATTCAAACCTAAAGTGTGTGTGTGTGTGTGCTGGGTGAGGGGGGGGGGATCTGCCAGCCAAAACTGTGCAGTTTCATCCTCTCCAGTTGCACAGAGGCTGGCAACTCTGATTTTCTTTTTTCCAGGACTTTGAGACATTTATTTGCCACACAAGAACACTCTCCACTGCCTTACCCTATTTTTCCTTTGGGATCTACAGTACTTCCTCAGTTATTGGATTTTGTGGGGGGGGGGGGGTATCAGGATTCCAAAATTGTTTGGATCCATTATTCTCTATGGTAAATCCTTCTGGGCAGTTTTTTTTTTAATGAAATAAAAATATTGCAGCAGAACTGTTGCTGCCAGGCCACTAAACAACCCCCAAGTTTCAATTGCTCCAAGCCCCAAAAGGAGATGGGGTGGTCTAGAATAATTAATTAATCATTATTATTAATAATAAGTGAATTGGACCAAAGGGTCCATTCTGTGGGCCCCTAAAAAGGTGCCTCCATCCATCCTCCATTGTTTCCTATCGCAAAAAAAAAATATCCATGCTTTCTGCAGGGCACAGAATAGCAAACAACAACAACAACATATGAATAAGCAACCTTTAACCAGAAGCCTACCAGTGGAAACAGAACCAACAAGCCCAACAGAATCAACATAAAACCAGAGAATCCCAGCAAAAACACAGGGCAGCTCACCACAGCCAATGTCAAACCAGAGAATGCACACCAACCCAAACTGAAGCAAAGGAGACCAGGACTGTTGTGACAATGGAAGCCCAACAGGACCAATGTCAAACCAAAGAATCCTAGCAGAAGCTTTTAGCTACAGATGATCATTTAGGATGGTGGTTGTGCCAAAAACTTCATGGAAGATGCGCATTCTGAGGCGGGATTTGAAGGAGTCATATATATGATCTGGGAGACATTATGGAAATAGTCAAAGCTTATTTACTAGAGCAAGAGACCTGATCTAACAGTTCATCAAAATCCACATAGTAATGTTTACCACTTCAGACTGCAAGCAGGGGATCTGTGTTAAATGCTTCCTAACATGAATTGTTCCCTTGCTGTGAAAAACCCATTTCATCAGGAAAAGGTTGCAGCTACAACTTTCCTCTGAGAGAAGGTAGCTTTTCTCCTTTGGGAGCTGTAATCCCCCTCTTGCATTTTGAACCAGTGCCATCCAAAGGGGAAAATTTAATTGCTACTGTTCAAGTCTTGTGCAGACCTTTTGGTGCCACTGACTAAAAAGCTAGAACAACTCATTTGATTTAAACAGCTGGCCAGTTGCAAGTAGGGCAAGCTTTCAAATTTAACAGAATTCTTCAGGCATGAGTGCCTTGGAACAAAGACAAAACAAAAGAAGGTGGAATATGGTTTTGAACATTTCCAGGATTTGGCTTTTGGCCTTCAGGGAGAACATAAGAAATGTGCTGGACATGCTGCCTTAATGTGCTGAGGAAACAGGCCCGCTCTGGAATTCAAGAACTTTTTTCAGTTTGGGCTTCGTCCATGGCAAATATATGACTAAGAGTCCATATAGGACAGTTTGCACACAGAGGTTCTTAAACTGGAATTTTTTATCTTATTAAACTGGAATTGTATATCTTATAATCTCTGTTCTCCAAAATATATTTCTTTGGAAGCAAGTCCTATTGTTTTTGCATCCTGTGCAAATGAGGATCATTTCCAGCTTCAGAACCACATGGCCCAGCTGATATCAAGGCCTGAGGTGCTATTTGTGAAGACTGTTGCTGCCACTTGTGTGCTGCTCATGTAGCTGTCATAGTTTGCATGATTACAGTGCCCTCAAATGGGGTGGTGGTGCACATCATGGCAACCACAGAGGCAGCTTTTATGTTGAGGTGTGGGTTCTCCCAAACAGAGCCTCCAAGCGAGTGTTGCAGGACCAATAGTCTTTAAATGCTCATGTTGGGGGGAGGGGTTTGCTGTTACATCTGAATGGGTCCTTAATTTTAAAAAAATGGGGTTTAGACTTGTAAGAGTAGCCATCGTGGATCAGACCAGAGGTTCTCCTAGCTTAGTAAATGGATTTTGGCTGTGTAGGCAATTAGAAGAGTTCACCAGATATGGCTGTGGTAACTATCCCACTAAGTGGGAGGAGAACAAATGAAGCAGTGGCTGGCAATCAACCCATGGAGCAACCAGCTGAGGGAGCAAAGAAGGGAGGGCCAGGCAGGCAACGGTGGCTGTTGAGGCTGCAGCAGAGAAGGCAGTAGCCAGTGGTAGTGCAGGTGGTTGGGCAAGGGAGCAAGGTGACAGGGAGAGCAAGAGTAGACCAGGAGAACAGCAGAACCAGCAATGAGCGTACAGGCAAGCGGGAAGGGAGGCCTCTATGGTGCTGCAGGGGTCTGGGCAAGGGAGGGGGAGGAAAAGCAGAGGGGTAATGAGTAGAAAGGCAGCAAGGGGGGTAGAAAGAAGCAGCAAGTGGGGACTAGCGGAAGGTTGGCACTTTTCCTCCCCCATGAGTTCCTCGTAGGTCACCACTTGTAAGAGTCAGTCAGAAGCTAAAAGTCTTCCAACAGCTTCTTGCTAATCTCATAGTAAACATGAAGGTTGAGGGATGGGAAATGGATTGCTACTTATTTGCTGCCTGAGGAGGGGAGAATGAGCCCGAAGGTGTGGAAAGACAACACAGACAACAACCTTGTGTGGAATAAGATTTGGCCATAGCCTGTTTATTGGTATGCTGGCTGAAGGAAGCAGAGGTGCAGCAAAGGGATGGATCTGGCACTGGGCAGCACATCTGCTGTCCCCCAGTGACCACTGGGCAGCATGTCTGCTGTCCCCCAGAAATAACCTTCTCCCAGCCTGATGCATGGGGGAAAAAACCAACACCCGGAGCAGCAAAATAGTGGGAGCCATCTGGGCACTGGCCTCTGGATGAACTCCCCTTGCTGCCCGGGGGTGTGGGCCATCCGCAGCCACCGCCTAGGCATGCAGTACGCATACTCGCTACCACCCCCAGGCGTCTTATGGAGGTCCCTGCCAAAAGGGGAAGCCTGGCACGCAGGCTTTTCCTCTGCTGAATGGATCAGCCCCTAGCGCAACCCGCCAAGCTGTGATGGATGGATGAATGTAAATAACAAAGCCCAACAAACAATAGAGTAACACTACAAGGTCGAAAAACGAGGGAGGGAGGGAGAAGCCATCGGAGCTTGAGCATAAGAGAGGAACGGGAAGGCCAGGTCTGCCATTATAAGGCCGTGGCCCCGCCCCTCCACCTACATCATGTGCTTGCACCAGCAGCAGAATGGCCCTGCCTGCTGGGCTGGACGCCGGCCCTGAGCCCGCCCCTCTCTCTGCCCACTCCCAGGCAGCAACGGCAGCCACAGTAATTCTCAGCTGCGCTTTATGAGCCATGTAACCCCCACCTGCTGGGCTGCTGTAGTGTTGTGGAATGCTCCTGAACATTGTATCCTAGGGAGGTAGTGTGTAATCAAGAGCACGCAGCTTCAAGGGAGAGGTCACTTGGGCTGGGGAAAAACTCTCAGTGTGTAGGACAAGGGCAGGAATAACGTGGAGCAGGCTAGGAGGTTGAGGGCTGGGAAACCAGCGGGATGTCATTCAGAGAAGCGAGGGAGCTAATGAAAAGGAAACAGTTGTCAATAGATGCAAAATGCCTGACATTGTAAGTAATATGAAAACAGATCTCTGGGGTTTAATGTCCCTTTGTGAAGCTACCTACTTCTGAAAAGATTCGGCTGTTACCCAAATAGGTATCTTTGCAGGGGCTATAACATGCAAAGTGTTTTTTAGACAAACAAGACCCATTTGGACATTAAACTTTGGGGTCTTTTGTTTATGTACATCAATGACCCACTTCAGGAGAGCACTCCAAAAGAATGTGAGGGGAAATAGCGCTTAAATGAGAAAAATCCTTATTCCCCATGCAAGATTCAGCATGGAACAAGGAATCGCAAGAGTTGCAAAATGAGACAGCAAAACAGTTGTATACAGTAGCAAATACAAAAACATTGCATCAGCCAATCTGCCTATGAGTTATTGCGGGGGGGGGGGGGATTCTATGGCTGGCATCTTCAGAGGTGTATCACAGAGGGAAGTCTGTTACACACTGTGTAACAGTGATACACCTCTGAAGATGCCAGCCACAGATGCAGGCGACACGTTAGGAATGAGATCCACCAGACCACAGCCACACAGCCTGGAAAACTCACCACAACCAGTCTGGGGATGAAGTTTCATGGTCCAACAGAGGGGGAAAGTTCAGTAATTTCAGCCAAAGAAAGTTGAATCCTCTAAGGATGAGGAAGCAGGCTTGGGTCCAAAAACCAGCTATGAAGGTAGGAGGACCTGGGGAGTAATTTTGATACACTTTTACTTACATCCTCAAGGAGGTGGTGACTGAATAGACTTAGTGTAGAAACGTGAAACCTTACTGGGTTATCTCTCTCTCTGTGTCTTGTAGATATGAAGGCCATGCGCCCAGGCCTACTGTTTGAGTGGCTCTCAAAAAGCAGGCCCTTTTAGGAGGGCTGTTCTTCAGCATCTGTCCAACCCTGATGACTGCCAGCACAGACTGTACCAATCCAGAATTGGTATTGGCTTTCCTATATCTAAACCCAAGTCTCCACATCAATGCATTTGAGCTAACAAATCAGCCCACTTTAGCGTTCTTTCATGCTTTTTCTGTTAGGGTTTGTTACAATATTGTTACAATAAGAAACCTTTACGGTAACTGGTTCATGGTTGTGCTGTAAATTTATGACACAGTGGGAATTTGAATCTGAGGCTTCAGCATGAAGCCCAGACACCCAACTTGTTATGCCACACATCTGACTCTGTGGTGTTCCCACTGCAAATCTGAGTCAAAGTATATGGTGCGGTCCAGACAGATCCCATGCCTGGTTTCTGATGTGAATGTGACCATTTTCTATTCCAGTCCCACTTGCATCACCTCGAATGCCGACCAGCCTTCCGAGAATTTTTCAAGAGGAGGTCTCTTTTAAACATCAGTATTTGGCCAGAGCAACTCCCTGTATCCCCTACCAGGGAAAGGTAAGGCAATGTGTATCCTGCACTGTTAACATTCAGCAGGAAACCAGAAGGATGTATTTACCCAAAGGTTTCCAGCACATTGTTCTAGCACTCGGAAATATGATTAAGCAAGCTAGAATTGCCAGTACTAGGCATGAATAAATAGCATACCTGTTGTCCTGTTGTCCCAGTCAGGCTATAAAGCATTTTGGCAAGCTCTTTGCCTTAACAGAAACTCCCAGGACAAAGTTGGAGACTACACACTCAGCACTGCTACCCCTGCAATTTCAGTGCCCAAGGGGCCATGCCCACTTATGCTGTTTTCTGAAAACAGGATTATAGTAATGGTGGTTAGAATGTGACAATAGGAGGCCTGAATTCAAACCTCTCTTCTGCCATGAGTCTCTTTGGATGAGCTTGGGCCAGTCACTTTGTCTCAGTCTGACATGCTGTACAGGCTTGTGGTGAGGATGAAATGGAAAAGTGGGGTGGAAGGGATCATGATCTCCTTTGAGGAAGGGTGAAACACAGTGGATAAAAACTGCTCTGGGAGCAAGGTTCTTTTCCCTTCTGTAAATTAGATACTGTCTCTGGCTCATTATATATATTT
This sequence comes from Sphaerodactylus townsendi, assembly GCF_021028975.2. Lineage (NCBI taxonomy): Eukaryota > Metazoa > Chordata > Lepidosauria > Squamata > Sphaerodactylidae > Sphaerodactylus > Sphaerodactylus townsendi. The sequence continues at coordinate 39,339,522 of NC_059425.1, read as the reverse complement.
TAGCAAGGGCAATCAACCCAGTTCAAGGTCCTGGGTTCAGCCACCAGTACAGTGCAAACCTTGCTGGCTGAATCTGGTCCTCAAAGCAATTTTAAGCCAACCCAGGTTGGCCTTCCCAAATTCTGATCAAGCCATAGTTGCCCAAGGTGTGTCTTCTGGGAGAAGGAGAAAATGTTTTTGCAACCATGATAAAAAGTGAATGTGGTGACTTAATAATAAATGTTGTGTCTTAATAATAAATGTATGTATGTAAATACAAAAACATTGATGTAGGCTGCTAATAGTAACAGAAACTAATATGACATGAGAAACATATACCTGACTACATATATGTACCACTCAAATACAAATCTGACAGCAAAAAACTAAAAAAATAAAGACACACACGGGCAGAATGGTCAAGTCATAATATTTCTTTGACTCTAACCATGCAGTCCTAAGGACAGTTATACCTTCTGAGCACATTGACTTCAGTAGACTCCAAAGGGTGCAACTCTGCTTAGGATTGCACTGTAAAGTGCTGGTATGCTTTTGCTTGGGTGGAAGTAATGGCATGCACCATTGGGGTCCAAAGTAAGCCAGCTTCTTTCTTTAAAAAGCAAGCCTGACCTTACCCACACAACTCTGCCTTTTCATCTGCATTGCCATATCCAGAGTTCACTCTGTCACACTCAAGGGTGACCGAATGTTGACAACTAGTAATAAAGGTGACTATTTCTCGAGGCTTATTTAACATCAGTGTTGTGTTGGAGACTGCTTAGAACCCCAAAACAACATGTTTGCTGGCTTGTTGAGCAGGATTGTGAACGACAAGAGATAGACAAGGTACAGACATAAGTGAGATAAAAGTAAGGAGAGTGGGAAGGGGAGATCCATAAAAAGGGAAGAATCAATAAAAGACCAGGAAAAGTGAGATTACAGCCACTCATTATCCCACTAAGTTCAGTAAAGTTTGAACTGGATCTTTAAATAACAGATTTTGTTATCACAAACATTCTCCTTGATTCCAGTTCTGTTTCTTGGTCTCTTCCCTTCCTTTAAAAAATTGTTATCCTGTTATTCTCATGTGACCCTTAATGACTAAAGTCATTTGGAAAGTGGTCATAAATCTTTTTGGCCTGCAAAAAGCAAAGGTTTAGAATTGTATCCATAGCAACCCATGTTGCCAGAACTGAAACTGAATGGGAATAGACTTGGCCCGGCAGAAATATATGCAAGTCACACACTTCAAGTTCCAGAACACTTGTGACGCTGAATATGGAGTTCAGAGGTGGGGGGCAGGGAGGGCAATGTGTCAGTTGTGCTTTCTTTGTGAATGTTGCCCCTCCCCCAGTTCACAAATGAGAACAACGGGCAGCTCAGCCATTCTTCTGTTTCTCCTCGCTATCAAATGTTTCTCCATTGGCCAGAGGATAGAGAGAATGACACCATGCCAGCATTTGAGCTACCAAATGAACTCAGCTCACAGCTGCGCCTCCTCACTGCTTACATCCCCCTGGTTAACATCAACCTTTCCCCCCTTTCTAGAAACAGGGTGCTTTTGTGTGGCGGGAGATAAAGCCAGCGAGAGGGACATTAGTTCCTGAAAGGGCCGAAGCACCGACAAGCACGCAAGGGTCAGAACTGTCGGAGCAGCCACAAACGGAGAAAGGAAACTCAGTGGTAAACTGCATTACCTCATCGAGCCTGAGCTTGCCGGATTCCCAGGAGACACCAGATTCCGACACTGGCTTATCAAAAACAGACATCAGTGTGGGAGCCAAGGCAGATCCCAGTGCCCCTGAGAAGGAGCTTGGAAGAGTGTAGGGATTTCTCAGAAAAACAAAGTGGATCTGAGCTGCCCAGCTGGAGAGGTACGTTGTTGTCCAGTGAGAGAGTCTTCCCTTCATAAATCGCAAGACTGCTTGCCACCTCTGCCCACAGCAGAACAATATCCAGTAGAAATTCAGATGACCTAGAAGGGCTGTCCAAGTGAGGGGGAGTTGGCCTGGTGCAACGTTAGCAACGTCAAACACTAACTGACACTGGCAAATTGTTCAAGGCAAGACACTCCGCCTTAGCATAACAACAGCTGCAGCGTGCTTTGATGCCTCCAGAAAATGAGACGCTCACAAAAACTATGAATCTTTTACTTTATTTTTGTCCAGTGGTGCAGTGGGATTTTTCACTCATGTGCCTAGGCAAAATTATCTGGGTTGCTCCTTTGCAAGGGAGAAGTGTGGATTGATTGTTAAACAATAATGTTAGCAATGAAGTAAATGTGTCATACCCCTAACGTTTAACTGTTTCTGGGGTCTTTTTTAAGTAATTGCATTTTTGGGTTACTATCTGATGTCTTTAGAAGTAATACATAAGAACATAAGAACATAAGAACAAGCCAGCTGGATCAGACCAGAGTCCATCTAGTCCAGCTCTCTGCTACTCGCAGTGGCCCACCAGGTGCCTTTGGGAGTTCACATGTAGGATGTAAAAGCAATGGCCTTCTGCGGCTGTTGCTCCCGAGCACCTGGTCTGTTAAGGCATTTGCAATCTGAGATCACGGAGAATCAAGATTGGTAGCCATAAATCGACTTCTCCTCCATAAATCTGTCCAAGCCCTTTTTAAAGCTATCCAGGTTAGTGGCCATCACCACCTCCTGTGGCAGCATATTCCAAACACCAATCACACGTGTGAAGAAGTGTTTCCTTTTATTAGTTCTAATTCTTCCCCCCAGCATTTTCAGTGAATGCCCCCTGGTTCTAGTATTGTGAGAAAGAGAGAAAAATTTCTCTCTGTCAACATTTTCTACCCCAATACATTCTGAGCTCAAAACAAGAACTGCAAATGGTTGCACACAGGTGTAAGTGATATGATTTTTTTGACTGATCTGGTGTCATCCTGTGATAAATAGGGCTATTGTTGTTTCAGTAGGAAATGAGGACAGTTAAAAGGGATAATTGACTCCAGTCCATAAGAATGCATGTTCTACTACTTGTTACAGTCAGGAAGGACGCCTTTATAGTAACCTTCACTATTGCTATAACATTTTCCTGGAAACTCTGAATGGATTTAATCCCAGGTCAGGAAAGCAGCTTAGTTTTAAAGTACTTATATAGATTTCTAATGTCATGCCTTTTATTTGAAACCTGGTATGTTCCATATTTTTTTCCTGTTAGATAAGCCCTTAAGTAAGAAAGAGTCTTGCTGGATCAGCCTTTCCAGCCCACCATTGTTTTTCTGAAGGTGGGCAACAACCCTTGACCTGTGGTTTGTGCGCTGCATGTTCAGAGGCATACTGAACATGGAGGCTCAGTTTAGCTATTATGAGGAAAAAACATTCACAGACCTCTCTCCATGAATTTGCCACTTAAGCTCGTTGCCATATCTACTTCTTATGACAGGGAATCCTTATCAGCCAACAGTTCAACCAATACAGGCCTAGGGTTGGATCCTACAAATGCCAGTGTTGGGGGTTGAGGGAGACTCATGAACAAAATATGTGGGAGAGCTGCAATAAGGAGGGGAAATGGGAAAAAAATCACCTCTCCTCCATCTTGCATGAACAGAAAATTGGTACTACTAGTGGAAGTGAGGGGTGGGTTGATTTTGCTTGATTCCCTTCCTTGACCAGCTTGTAGGGCAATGTGAGGTAAGGCAAGTATTGTTGGATGCCTTGAAGGCGTCATACGTTCAGAGGTCAGCCTGCCGTGGATACGCGAACAAATGTACAAACTTCAAAATCAAACCCAGGAGCGTCTGTCTTTAGTTGCAAGAGAAATAGGCTACACGGGGTCCAGATTGACTCTGGCCCTTGTGGCAATCATAAGCCCACTCTCAACATTCATATTAAAAAAATAAATGGACATGGTTGCAGTATTCAGTTACTTTCAAAGCAAAGACACAATAGAATGGTACACACATGTTACAACCTTGCCTGCTTCTATGCAAGAGGCATATATACAGCCAGGAAATACATAATAGTCATATACTATTTGTTTAAGTATTTGTTTCCTGCTTTTCTCCCAAAAGAGACCCAAAGCAGTTGTTTGAATTCACTGGCATTGTATGCCTCTGAAAAATACCTACTGATCCATAAAGTAACCAGAGATCTTTATTTCTTTTTCCAAGTAGAGAAGGACATTCTCCTATTTAATATTTCAGTTCAAAATATCACAGCTGTGAATACATGCAATCCCTCCCCCCTACCCCAGCCAACTGTGTGACCCCTTTCACTGCAAGGGCCCTTGTCCTTGATCTTTATGCTTTTGTTTTCTCATCTCCCACAGTGTTCTTGCTGAGTTCATCAGAGAACTTGTGATTGAATGTCCAAAATCCCAGCAACGATCCCTGTATGTATTTAGAGTACCATGAAATTGTAGCCAACTTCTGGCAAACTATAGTATTTTCAAGGCAAGAATCTACCAGAGGTGGTTTGCCATTGCCTTCCTCTGCACTACCATTCTGGAATTCCTTGGTGGTCTCCCATCAAAATACTAACCAGGGAGGAACCTGCTTAGCTTCCAAGATGTGACAAGATGGGGCTAGCCTTGGCCATCCGTGTCAGGCACCTGCATGTGCTTAAAAGCCTCTCCAGACAAAGCCATCTTCCCTTCCTCTCTGTGCCTCAGTTAGAATCCTGCTTGGTTTGACCCATGAGAGACAGGGGAGAATAAGAAATCTCCAAACATCAGAGTGGGTAGAGGGAATATATTGTGTCAACCACATTCAGAAGCTCTAAGGGAAACAATATTTGGGAGTCAGTGAATGTCAGGTGTGAAAGCAGCCCAAGGCTAAGTGCAAGTGGGGTAGTGGTCCTTGAGTACTGTAGAATCCATATTTTTCATCCTGCTTCAATGGCTGATCACCTTACACTTGTTCTTAGTTTCTCGTTTTAGTATATCCGTACTCAACTTCTGACATTAGTTTGGCATTGTGCTTCCTACTGTTAGATTAAAGAGCGTATTTGCTTTTGAGGGCTCTCTCTTCAAGAGGTCCTTGAACATTACATAAAACAGTCTTTCAGCAAAGACCCCCTCTAGCGTTAGATGCTGAGTCAGCTCTGGAGGAGCCTATTCTGCCTAGGATTAAGTGGAAAAATTAATTACATAAACCAGCATGCTAAAATAAAAAGGAATTTAAAAGACACCACATGACAGGATAATTCAGTTTATGCAGCTGCATCTCTTCGTCAAATGGGAAGAAACATGCATAAACCACAGCAGGGACAGCTGCAAATATATGTGGGCCCTCAGGCACAGTGCCTCTGGGGTCCTATCACAGCCCCCCTCGTTTATAATATTTCTGGGCCCACCAATAAAGACTGACGGAATGGGTCAAAATAAGTATGAAGAGCAATGGTGTTGTAGATGTTGGATGTAGCAATCTCTACTGTGCAAAGGAACTGAGAAGAAGACCCAGCATGGGGTAGGCAAGTGGTCAGCAAGAGAGGGCTGTAAAATTAGTGACCCCTCCATCCTTTTGTATCACCTTCTGTCCTTCTCAGGTCTAATATCCTGCTTCCTTTCGGAAGTTAGTTGCAGAGACTCTTCTGAGCAAGATAGCAGCATTCCTATCCTATATGTAGTTCCTAATAAATATTTGCCTTTTATCCTTTTAATCAGTGTGTTAGTTACCTCTCTGTGTGGTAAACACCCAACAGTAGGTACAGCATCTTCTCAGCTCTGTTCTAAAACAAAGCATACGTGATCTCTGGCCAAGCCCAAAATTTAACAATTCCTTAACACTGGAAAATTTAAGGGTCTGACTCTAAATGGCAAGTGGGGATCCAAATGATAAATTCTATCTTTCACTACATGCTCTCCAACCCATTTTTTAGTTCCCTTTCTCTCATTTCCTTGCAATACACATCTCCTACACTGAAATGGCACCCCCACTGTTGTCAAGTCTTGTCATCAGCCTCAGCCATGGCTACTAAAAGCTATGATTACGTTCTATTGGGGTTAAAGGCTGGTTTCCATGTTAGATTAGAGCCTCTTTTTTGGTGTAGCTCCTTTGAATCCCTTGGTCAGCTATGTGAGCAGAGCCCAGGCCAAAGATTCTCATGCCACAGTTTAGGTTCTTTCCCACGATTCAGGGACTTATAATGTTTCTGAGCAGCACAAAAACAATTCATGCTACAGCATTTCCCACACCACTGAGGTTACATGGAAAAGGCCATTACCTCTACAAATCACCTCCATTAGAAGGAGGAATCAGCCTCCACCTGATGGCTCTTCCATGTCATTGCTGAGATACGACCAGTCACAAGTTCTTCCACTTTCAAGGTGGCATTGGCAATTACTAGGAATGGGAAATTCTCCATATGGAAGTTGTTTACTTTGCCAAGCTGAGAAGAATTATACACACACACACACACCGAAGATTTTCATTAGTGGGTCAAACCAAAGATCCAGCATTTTGTTTCCAACAATAGCTAGCTAGAGGCCTTTGGAAATCCAAAAGAAGGCATGAAAATGATGGCCATTCCCTATTGTTTGTTTTCAGTATTCCAGCCTTCCATTTTATAAGCTATCTAAGCCAGTGGCCATCACCATATCCTGAGATGAAATGAAATTTGAAGCAGTGACCTCCACAGATGTTCACTTTAATCAGCCATCATGCATCATGACCTCCTTGACCTAGTTTTTAGAGCATAGTGTTTGCCCGGTGGGTCATCACATATGTTTCTGCCTTAGAAATGTGAGTAGGTAACAGGGGGAGGTGAAGGAAATTGTCCATCTTGATCATATCAAAAGCATCACAATATTCAAATGTGTCTCATAGAGTAGTGTCCCTATTTAGTACTTGGTTTGTTTCAATAGCAGTTTGAAATTATATGTATTGTAACATGTGGAAAACCAATATTCTAATCAATGTGCATAACTGCAAAATGGATAAGAGGCAGCCTGATCTGCACACTCTCACAGCAGTATCACAGCTTCTTTTTGGCATCTTCCATCAGTGCCTGGATGCTGGAACTGCATACCAGGCAAAAATCCCTTTCCAGGAATACAATAAAGTCATATTATCCCTTCACAATGTATGAGGCAAAGACTGTTGGCTGAATGTATCACTTGGGCTCAGGACTGCTTCTAAGTTTGGTGTGTGGGGAAAACAGGCAGACAGTTCCTGGTTAGCATGTCTTCCCTGCCCTATGTTGATGTCCCAAGGCTCTCACACCTGGGGACTCCCATTTTTCTCATGGCTTGTTCCCCCATTTTCTGTACATGTGTACACCTCAGTGTGGGCCTACAAATGATACACGGGGTCTGCATTAAAGTGATACCAAAAGGCACTGAGCCATGGTAAGGTGAAAAGGAATGCAGGGCAGATCCCCTGTCAGTCACCTAAACACCTGCTCTATGAGGGATTCAGTCAGGGACATTTCTGTTTATGACCATGGAGCCTCTTCCCAGATAATTTGATTGTAACTAACAACCCAGATTTTCAAAACAATACAGAACAGGCCGATTACTGCAATTTCCTTCATACCTCCATGACTGCACAGGAAGGTCCCTTCCCTTCCCCAATCATGACAAGTACCTGGCCACATTTAAGGGAACTTTCCTGGCAAAAGCAGAAAACTCCACTCTACTACATAGACAAAGATTTTTTTTTCAGGCTGACTCATGTTCAAAAGATCACATTTCTGTTATTCCCACATTCCAATCCTAACACCCCATCTTCTTCTTAGTCTCTGCAAAAGAGGGGGAAAAATTACCCCTCAGCCACACTTTTTGTAGCCAATTTAGAGCTCTTCATGTTACCACGAGGCCACTTGGTTGGCCTGTTGCTTCTCTGCTTCATGCATTCTTCCCCCACCTGATCAGTTTCAGCTCTCGACACTGCTTCTTGGCTTGACTACCAAGGACAACCCCACAAAGGGACCCCTTTTTATGTTACAGCTCTGACACATGTAGACCTATTTGGGTACCAAAGTGCCCCTCACGTCACCCACCTATTCATCCCTTCCCCATCAGCTCATTTGAGAGCCCTCCTAAAACCAATGCTTCTAGCTACATGCAGAACTTTTGCCCAACAGTCCTGGTCAATCCATGAAGCTGGCAGCATGGGTGGCAGGAGGGCCTGTATATGAGGACAGGTGCACAGGCTGAGAAGCACAAGGGCTCCATCAAAAGCCCTGGCCCCTGCTTCAACTTGGAGAATGCTGATGCCAGCCTTGCTTGGCCTGTCAGTTAACCATCCTGGTCTAGGCCTACTCTATTTGTACAGAACAGAACTGTGGAACATTTGAATAAATAACATCAGATCTAGTCGTTGGTGTTTCGCACCAGAAGCCTTCTGAACCATGGTGAAATCCATTGAAACTCCTGGCATTTATAAGGGTCATTCACATTGAATAATAAACGCCATAACACTCCCCAGCACTAATTGCCAGAAATCAACACATTACTCTCCAATCTGTGTAGTGACCTTTTTGTAACATTTCAAAAGCATTGTTCAGGATCCTGGAAAGGAGGCATTACCTCAGAAAGCAAACTCTCTGGCTGGGTCATTGATCGGTGAACTAAACATTCTTCAAAGTATCTATGAGGAGATTAAAGGGGGCATTATGTCCTCACAGGTCAATGGGAGAGGCTTAAGTGGCCTGTCTCCCACTTTCTCACTTAGTCACATTGCAGTGTATTATCTTATGCAATGTCGATGGTACTTCCTAAGAACACTCACACCACACAAGTCAAAAAGGTGTTTATGTCTTATTTCCTCAACATTTTAGACTGAGTAAGGCAGGTTTAGGGCCTGCTGCTAGCATCATCTGTTGCCATGGTCGAATATCTCTCCCTAAATTCACTTCATCCTCTATTTTTTTTGTATGTTATATGCAGTGGCGTAGCGCCCACGGGATCGGGGAAGTGGGGTGCGACACCCTGGGTGTGCCCCAGTGTGGGGGTGTGGTTGGGGTGTTCCGGGGCTGGGGATGCTACGGAAGGGGCACAGGGTGCGCGCACGCCCCAGGCAGAGTTTCCCCTTGTTCCACCCCTGGTTATATGGCTAAACCAGAAGTAAAATGACAGAAGCAAGGACAGAGCAAGGACAGAGGGTTTCCTCTAGAACTAATAGCATGAATGTAGTCACTTGTAGGTTGAGTTTATAGTTCCATCAGAAATCTACGAAGGTACATATGAAGCTGCCTTATACTGAATCAGACCATTAGTCCACCAAAGCTCTAGCAAAGGTCTTTCACATCACCTTTTGCCTGATACTCTTAACTGGAGATGCCAGGGACTGAACCTGGTAACTTCTGCATGCCAAGAAGATGCTCTGCCACTGAGCCACTGTCCCACACCATCTTAGAGAATGACGCTGAGTCTAATGTTATATGACCACTGAGCCAAGGCTGCTAAAAATCACTTACAAGAAGCTTCAGCTACATAGAACCTCACCATGTCAGTACCTCACAGCCACAGACCCTGTGCAAACTTGATCTATAATTTCAAATCGAGAGAGTGGAATTGCACATTCCCAACTCTCTCCAAAAACTCTGGTCTCGTCATGGATTTCCTCTAACTTTCCCTTGCTGGATCAGAAGCTGCCTACCAAATTGTGGTCAAGAAGGAATTCTTGTTGTTTGTAGTTATGACTAAGTCCAAGAAAAGTGAGAGGAGGTCGTGTGTGTAGAGGAAGGCTCAATGATCCACACAGCTTGTTACCAATCTCTTCATCATTACTTTGTTTCTGCCAGTCCTGGGGCTTCATATGGCAGTCAGCAGCTTTCAAATATTACCACGATTTCATGAAACACCTTGGTGCCACAGCAGTCTCTATGTAACATAATTCTATACTGTTCTTTGAGCTTTAAAAGCTTTTTGTTCCATTATTTGTTCTTAACATTTCCAAAGCTGAGAGCAGCCTTCTTGTCAATTAAATGTAGGGATACGCATGTAGTGCTTGCGATTATTATTTCACTATTTTAAAGCCAGAGCTCTTTCCCTTTTTTACCCTGGATAGCACAGTTGTGCCCAGTTTTTTCAAAGGAGCAAACATGATTATATCTATGCTTGCTTCCACACGGGGATGATGCCATGTTTCACTCTTGTAGTTGCTGCAAATACAAAGGGCGGGGAGTGGCACAGAACAAAAGTAGTGTGTGGAAGCAACCTGCCTCCCCGCCTGTATCTGTTAATATGGGAGATGTGGGCATAGAGCTAAGAGGATCTAAAAAAAGCTTTAAACATGATGAATACTTCAGCCAATTCTGTCACTTTGAAATGGCGTGCAATAGGAGGGCTGTTAAGTCCATTTTGTCCTCTCCTTCATTCTAAAAAGTGTTCCTGGCTAAAATAAAAGTCACCCCAGACAAATTGATCCAAATTAGCATTCCTACGGCTTCAAAAAATGCACCAGCTACCCAGAGTTTTAGTTTCAGCAGGATACAATACCAAAAAGCCTTCTTAATGTAGAAGAAAAGCAGAACTATTTTTGCAACTTTCAGATCTCCTAGGTTACCAAGCAGCTACATGGGAACTAATTGGACCATCAACCTGTGGCAAGGCGAGGATCATGAAAAGTCCAAAGAAAAGGCAATTAGGGATTACATGATTTGGCACAAGTGCCATGCAAAGCAACAGTGTCTTTTGGCTCTCATGGTGTAGGAATAGTCCTTGTGTCTAATAAAAGTGAATGTGTCTCCTGACTCACTTCCTCTTGAACAGACTTAATGAATCGGACAAAATGCACAAGCTACACATCAGCATATGGAGGATGTTTCTGCCCATCAAGATTTCATTAGGTTGACAAAATGGACAAAATTTATGCAGGTTCACATCTTTCTAGTCATAAGAATTTAACAGGAGCCCTGCCACATCACATCAGTGCTTCACCTGGTCAGCATCCTGTTTGCCCTAGGGGCCAACCAGGTCCCCCTGGAAAGCCCACATGTCACCCAAAGTGGTGGATGCCTGTCCCTAAGTCTGACCCTAAGCTGGGGAATTAGTGAGAGCAGACCTTGGGTTTAGCGAACAGTAGGGCAAGCTTGGAATCTTGGTCACCAACTTTTACGGAGAGTTGCTTAAGTAAGAAATCTGCAGGAGAGCAAATAAAGTTTAACAATTTCATTAAAAGAAAATAATAAACATACAGGCACACAATAATCAAAGCAGCAGAGCACACACATGGCCCTAGGATGTAAACAGCGTTGAGGGGATAAGTTTGGATATAGAGGGAGGGAACTGAGAATTTTTTAGGGGTAATACTGTACCAGATCCTAAAGTGGCTTTAGATCCGATAAACAGAGCTGAGCAACCCACATTACCTCTGAAAGAAGAAGAAACAGACAGAGAAGTATCCAGAGATATTGAACACTGAGTGTTGGGTGAGGGGCTACTTATAGGGGAGGAAAGACTCTCAGGGTTATGCAGAGCAACCCTTAGCTTCCCAAGACAAAGGGAGAAAACAAGGGTGAAGTTAAACTGTTGAGTCAGTAATCTAATGGATTGAGAACTTGACTTAGATGTCTAAGCTTGGGAGTGCCTGAAAGGAGGAAGGATAGGAGACTTAAATTGCAGCTGCAAAACAATGTCAATTTAAATAAGGTGGTCTTTAGAGAGAAGTTGGTCAGAGGAAGAAATTAAGATTAGTGTTGTACTGGCAGTAACACTTGGAGCAATCATATTAGCATGTTCTTTGTCTTAGCAGAGCAGATAGACAAGGGCTGGAGGTGGGAAGTAGGCTTCCACAGCAGAATAATTTTCTTTGCATTAATCCTTTTAGGAAGGGAGTGGCAGGCTATTTTGCAAGGCAGATATAGGCAAGGTCAAGACCAGACAATTTTCTGTCCTTGTGGGTACATTAGCCAATGCAGATAATGGGCTCCCCATCTTGGCATTGCATTGCTAGACACCCCAAGGGTTGGCAGGAAGGATAGAGCTGGAAAACAGGGCTCCCCCAACCCACCATGGGTTGGTCTGGTAACACACAAATAGAGGTATAAAAATTAGAAACCCCCCCCCCCCCGTGGTTGCTCCCCAGTATTCTGTAGTACACTGTATCTAAATAGGGATGCTCCATTTTGCCATCATGTGTGGCTGGGGGAAGAAAGTAGCCTAAAAAGCTGGTGGGCAAAAAACTCTGGTACCTGTCTTATGATATTTAGGAAATAGTGAGTCCAGTAAGAGTTCTTTCTCTTGACTCTCAAATCCCCAGGGCTTTTACAGCCTGGAAATATAGTTTGGGAAAACAGTTACAAGTGAGATCCATTTCTACTTGAGATAAATCTCTTTGGCTTTGATCCCTCCTATTGAAGTGTCATCTTAGGTTACTATGGGTAATAAATAAGACTATGCAAGTTCTGACTCAACAAGCTGGATGTGGTTCACCAGCCATGTATGGAGGCCCCTGAAGGTCATTGTAAAGCTCTAACTTTTGTCACCTGCTTGAGACTACAAAGGGTTTATCCAGCCCCTGGTGGGCCATCACAACTGCATTTGGCTTTGTCATCCAGATTCTAGAAGCTTGCCAATGTATTCTTTGGAACATTTAGTGTCACCTCTTATTTTCTCTTTCATTTTTTGGTTCTAAGTGCACTTCTGACATCACCCTTTTTATCTCCATCCAACTATTGAAAGCTCTCATTCTTAACAACATTGACCTCTTAAAACTCAGCTTGCCTGCTGATTTCTCAATACCAACACTTCCAAGTGTTTCAGCTGAGCCTTGAGAACACCTACCGAAGAGGAAGGTAATCCCCCCTCCCCCACAAGTATTTCATGCTGGACTTAATTTAAAAAGGAATTCAGGACTGGTGCCAGTTTCTCTGCCAGGGCTCAGGTAGATAGTATAGGTTAAATAAGAACATCTGCATGACCAGCTTCACAGAGTCTTCCCCTCCACGCTGAGGGACTCCTTATTGGACTCCATAGAAGAGGGATTTGGGAGAAGAGTTTTGGGGATTCACGAAGGTCCATCCCCAGAGTTTCTTGTTTTATAGAAAATGCTTTTCTCCTAGTTTATATTGACATTTAGTCTAAATCTATTAGGTGATTAAACTATTAAAGCTAACTGAGAAGAAAAAGTATTTGGGATTGTTCACTGGCACATTAGACTTTGTTCTGCTGTCAACTTCCCATCCTCAGCAGCACCTGCTTTAAAGAAATGTATATAAGTATCCAACGCAGCCACCAAAGGCCAGAGCTCAAAGGAAGCTGGAAATAGTCCTTTGGGGCAGTTTGAGAGAAAATGAGAGGCTGTTTCCAGATGGACACAAATTCCCAGTTTTGCTTTAATAGCTGAGGCAAATGCAGAGGCATTTTAAGTGACTGTGGAGTTTCCACACAAGACTGTTCTCTGAATATATTTACTATCAATAAAAATGGCCAGCAAACAGCCAGCTGTTGTTCAGAGGTTGGGATGAAGGAAAATGGCAACATAGGTGGATGGGCCAGAGAAGAAGTCCATATCTTCCCATTCCTACTTTCCCAATTTCACAGCAAGGCATTAAAGCCAGGGGATATCAAGATGGTGGCCAACCACACAGTAATGATCCAAATCAAATTTCTCAGATGTGGAGTAATATCTGGAAACAACTTGAAATTGGATCCAGAATCCAGGATTGGGGGGGGGGGTGTCAGCTGCCACTGCCTCACTCAAGCTAAAGGGGGGGGGGAACGCTTGGAGCCTAGCCTATCTTGTAAGTAAGACTTTTACACACAATAGATATGAATGGATCCAGCGATACTGACTGAGCAGTCAGCAGACGCTGCTTGTTCTGCTGGCTACAGACTGCCTTGGCCTCACCCAAAAATACACATGATCTGGGTCTGATACACCTGCTTTTCATCCTAGGCAGAAGAAACAATAAAGCCAGTGCTGATAGAAAATGAAAAAAACAGCAGGTTAATCTGAGTGTAAACCCTTTTTTCCCTTAGAAGATTAACTAACGATGAGACATCCTATTCCAGTTTGCTAATTCCTGCTGCTAATTCTTCAACAACAAAAAAGTGCCTCAAGGAATCAAAAGAAACTTCCTTCCCTGCTCAGGGCAGCAGCTGTTCCCTGAATGACAAGGACTGGCTGTTCTGCGAACCAGTGGCCAGAGACAGTGCACACAAATACACAGAAACACTGAGGCTGCCTGGCGCCAGCAGGCCTACAGCTCCCTCCCAGTCCTTGCCCTCTTCATTTTCAACTGCAGCTTGGCAACAAGTGTGGAGAAAAGAGAAGAGATGAAGTAAGGTGTGGCTTCCTTTAATGCCTTTCCCCTTGTGGGGACTTTGGTTCATCAAAACAGGGGATTGTGTTGTTATGGAAAGAAGTTGGTCTGCCTGCAGGCAGGGTTCCATCCTGGGTGGAGACTCTGAACCCGAGGGAAACCAAAGGGAGCCTGCCAGAAGCAGGGGTGGATTTGGTGTCCTGCAGCTAGAGTCCAACTTTCTGTGTCACTCAGTCATGCTCACGTTGTCAACTGCCTCACAACACTCCTCTGACATCTAGCCCACCCCTTATATGGGATACAGTATTGGTTTCATCTATATATCTACTCTGTACAAGAACTCTAAAAAAAGAAGTTGATCCAGCTCGTTCCTTGTACCTTTGCCAATAATAGCTGTTATAATTTTCTGGCTCCCCAAAGCTTGAAATTCAATAGGATTTGTCTAATTCAACACATTCCTTGACTATAATTGCTGTTCTGCAATTATAAATCAAGTCAGTTCACAAGAACTGCTGAATGCCAAATCAGCCATTAGTCTACCTGATGCAATGCTATCGATGCATCTCAAGCCAAGTTACCAGGGTACCTGGATACCTGAGAATCCATGAATACAGCACCTCCCAAACCATTAACCTATGGGCATCTGGTTGGAGAACAAGGATAGAGATTAATTACTTAACGAAATGATCTCTTCTGATGAATTTAGGTAGCTGTCTATACAGACATTTGAGACTCAACCTTTTAAATATATTCCTAGTCCTGAACTGAATTAGAATATCTTTTAACTCCTATTGTTATGCTGTTATATTTTTAAACAGATTTATACATAAAAGATTGTATATATAAAAGAATTTTAAATACATTTTTCTCCTCATAACATTTGCCTTCCATCCATCTTCCAATGAGCTCAGGCTGACAAATATAGACTACTACTCCCCTGTTCTCATAGCAACCATTTGGGGCTATGATGTTGAGAGGTAATGGCTGGCCCAAGGTCATCCAGACAGCTTAATGGCTTCAGCAGGAATTTGAACCTTGGTCTCCCAAGTCTGACACTCCACTGTACTTACTGTGAAAAGTAAATGTGGTTAAGGTCATTTTTAATAGGCACATTTTGCAGTTGTTCATCAAAAAAATTCCCTCCAAAATTCTTGTATACAATGTGGTAGTGAGCACTCTTTAAAACACAGGTGTCAAACTCACAGCCCTCCAGATGTTATGAACTACAGTTCCCATCATCCCCTGCCACCATAAGCAATTATCCATGTTGGCAGGGGATGATGGGAACTGAGGTCCATAACATCTGGAGGGCCGCAAGTTTGACACCTACACCTTAAGAGAACTGCCTGCTTACCATGCTTGCGTTGTGCCTAGGATTGAGACACCAGTCAATTGACCCAACAATTACGATCACACATTTCATAAAGCCAAGAATATCACTATGTAGGTGGTAGCTTACTTTGAAATTTCACTATGGTATCATTTGCTACTAAGGATGACAACGAAGCCTCTTCCTTCTTTCCAAGCTTCCTTCCTTGTAGCAGGCAGAGGGGATATTTTACAGCACAGTAAAGCTTCTCCAATCAGCCAAAACAGGAAGAGGAACACAAGTTAGTCTTTATAACTTCCTGTGCAGATTCTCTCTTTTTAAAAAGTTTTCTCCTCAATAATGTTAACTATTTTGTTTTTGCAAGAGCATACATATCAGATATGTTGTTGGTTGAAGCATCTTTTTTGTTTATGCCAAGAATTTTGTTTATGCCAAGTACTTGAATATTATTTGATGATATTTAATCAGTCCATTGGCCAGATGTTTGTGAAAAAGGTAGACTGCAAATGAAGTAATAAGTGAGTAAACAAATAAATAATGTAGCTAGCTAGGGATGTCATAAACCCTCTAGGGGTGAGACAGCTCCTAACCCTCCTCTCATTGCTGGCTGGTGCTCTGCAGCTGGTGGGAGATAAGAAACAAAAAATCACTGTCAGCACAACAGCATTATTTACATCACTTTCAAGGGAAAGCTGGAAGTGATAACATTCTGCTCTAGGCATCACTGAAAACTCTATAGTAAATCTGTGTGATGTCACTTGCAGGTTTTTCCTGGAATTGACATGTCATTTGCTGGCAGCACCCCCAACTCCCAATGATGGCCAGCTGTTGACTGGCAACCCTATCAGGGCCTAAGGTTGTCAGACAATGCCCAAACCCCAACTGGAAATAGTAGGGACAAGGGAGGTGGTGGGACATGATTGACATCCCTGGCATGATCATTTCATTTCTGGCACATCCTGTAAGTGACGTCCTTGTGCTCTACCATTCATCCCAAACTATAGTCTAGCCATAGAGTTTGAAGTGCATGCTACATTATCGCCTGATGTGATTACATAAGTTCTGGGCTGTGACAGGTGGCATCATTATGCCAAGGACACTTACTGAGCACCCCTACTTTGCCTGCCATTTCCTTATGCCCAGCTGAGCAGTTGTGGGCAGAGATGGCAAGGGCCAGGTGGAATGTATCTCATTGCCAGCAGATAGCTGGCAACCAATCTCTACCCCTACTATAAGGATCTTCTATGTCATAATATCCATATCTTCATTCACATGGAAAGTGTTGGGAGCATACCTGCCATAGGGATCCCCTGGAGGAGATAGGGTTGCCAACTCCAGCTCTGAAATTTTTTGGAGATTTGAGGCCAGAGCCTGGGGAGGCTGGGGTTTGGGGGGGGGGAGGGAGCTTAACAGTGATGTGATGCCAATTCACCCTCCAAAGATGCCTTTTCTCCAGGGGAACTGATCTCTGTAGTTTGGAGATCAGTCGTAATTCTAGAAGAACTGTAGCCCTTGCCTGGAAGACGGCAACCCTAGGTGAGACTTTAGTTATTTCTCTTCCAATATTTGCTAGCAGTCGTAGGACAAGTTATCTTTCTTCTGGGTTGATGATTCCCCAGTAGGCAATTTCCTCATTTTAACACAGTAGTTTTGAATTTTATGCAAATATGGTTCTGCATATTCATAGCCTTGACTCAACCCCTATTAAAATTCACAAAAATAATGCCACTTCATTACTCTACTGAGGACCTTGGATTAGGGCCTAGAGGTATGTATGACCTCCATTATGCATTGGAATTAGTGCTTTGACCAAGCTGGCAGTGGCAAAGTTACTGAATTCCAAGGGGTAGAAACCAAAGTTATGAAAAATCCAGACTGCAGATAATTGTGTTCTTTATGGAAATCGTCACTAATAGTTGAAGCAATTCAAAGATGGACCTGGTACTTTATCCACCATGTGCACTCAATAATTACATACATAAGTGTTGTCAAATCACACCCGATTTACAGTGATCCTAGCAAGGAGCTTTCAGCATAAGTGAGAAGAGAGGTGGTTTGCCATTTTTTTTCCTCTGTACTGATCTTGCTTAGCTTCCACAGTCTAATGAAATCGGGCTATACCATGCCGCCTTCCCTCAGTCTTGTGAATCCTATAAGACAAGATTAATTCTGTTTGTTGCTATATGACTGGTAAGACGCTGTCTTGCCATTGGGTAAGAAGGCTAGTCTTTCTTACCAACTTCATCATGCTGGCTTTATACAGGAAGCACAAGTATCTTTTGCAACCCCTAACACAGAAGTCCGTCAGTACCACAGTAAATGTCTGGATACTGTGCTTGTCTTCAGATACTGGGAAACAGCCATTTTCACCTTGCTTGTGTGGAATCTCAACAGTCTGCAGTCTCACCTGTTAGTGGGTCACAACCAGCAATCCATGCAGGCAACTGCCCACTTTAAAGACAAACTTGACAGCCATCATTGAGTCTAATTTCTGCATTTTGCCTGCCCTAGCCAGGAACCACCTGAGTGTAATTTACACATGCATTGGGGCTTCCCATCCCCTAGGTTTGTCCCTAAGAACTAATTCACACATTTCACTTTGTAAAACTTAGTTATTTCAATATCACTTGATTAAAAGGGATTAAAGGGTGAATGGCCTGGGGGGGGGGGGATTCTGTTGTGTTTGAAGTGATGGCAGACAGTTAGAAAGCTCTGTTTGTCACATTTGATCTGAAATGGCTGATTCATTTATGATCCAGGATGGAATGAGGGGAAACTCCACCTGCAGGGTGTGCGCGCCCCTGCCACAGCACCGCAACGCTGTCCATCCCTGAACGCCCCCGGAACGCCCCTGCCGTGGCTGCCCAGGGCATTGTGCCCCACCCTGTTGGTGCTACGCCTCTAACATGATAACATACATGATGACGCATCTAAAAAATTCTTTGGCACCAACCAAATGAATGATGAATTTTGAATTGAGCTAACAGCGGAGTATCTGTTGCTACATCCAAAGTGGCCACATGTGAAGACACACTGTGGCTGATGGAAATTCTCAGGACCCAACTAGACATGTGTCATCTGGTCCACGACTGAGATCATCCCTTTTAAAAAATTATAATTAGTAACCTCACATGGCTGATTTGAGGATCATGGAAATAGTACTGGAAAAAGAGGAGGTTAATTCTCTCCATCTATGCCATTATCCTACTGTTAAACCACCACAAAGCTTAAATTAGCTTCACAGGAAAAAAGGGTATGTGTGTAATTTAAATGGGAGAAACACCATGACAGGAAAAAGTAAAAGCCACCAACACAGCACCACTTCCCCAACTCTCAAAACAGCCATGTGAAACTGCTCATCATTTCATTTTTAACAGAAAAGTAGGAGATAGTAATCAAGGATCTTCTATGGAATGCCTAATTTGGCCGTAAAGTGTCCCTGCAAACACACAGAAAAGCAGGAATTGGTGACTGTCTTTCTTATCTCTGATTATTTCTTCTCTAGCAGTTAATTGTCCATCTTATCTCAGATTATGTCCATCTTATCTCAGATTATTTCTTCTTTAGCAGCTAATTGTCCGTGCTCCTTTAATTCCTATAGATAATTAGAGGCTAAACGAGAGAGAAAGTGAGCTAAGATAAAAAAAAAGAGGAAGAAGCAGCCAGCGGCTCTTGCTTCCATGCGTTTGCCTATGATTTCCTCAAGAAATTTTTCCCTGGCCCTTGCGCAAGCCCCTGAAAACATTTTGCAAATGTTTGTCTGCACTCAACTCCTCGAAAACGCTTCCTAGCCACCATTTTGTGTGTGTGTGTTGTGCGGAAAGGGCCTCTTCAGGAGTTTCAGAATTCTAAATTCCTCAGACCTTGGTCTATTTTTTATGAAGCTGCAGCCAAGCTCTTAAACTTCTAGCTATCTTCCTTGTGTGTTTTATGTGCCATCAAGTCACTTCGAATTTACAGCTAGATTTGAATCCAGTAGTACCTTCCCAAATTTGGGGGTGGGGGTATAAGCTTTTGAGAGTCAAAAATCCCTTCATCAGAGCTTTGACTCCCAAAAGCTTTTACCTCAAAAATCTTATTCTCCAAGGTATTACTGGGCTCTTCTGCTCCAGACCAGCATGGCTACCTCATGAAACTTCCAACTTACAGTGACCCTATGACTGAATGACTTCCAAAATATTCAGTCATTAACAGCCTTGCTCAGGTTTTGCAAACTGAAAGCTATGGCTTAATTTATTGAATCAATCCATCTCATTTTACAGCTTGGTCACATAATAAGACCAGATTCTCAGGAAAAGATAAAAATGCTGGGTTAAATTGAGGACAATGGTGTCTTCCTTACTTGCTAGCTTTCTGAGGCCATTTCCCCACTGAGAAATTAAAGCCGGGTACAACCAGGTTTCAAAAGAAACAACACTTTTTCATCGTGGTTTCTCTCTCCCTACTGCAGTGTGTCTAGTGAAGACCTTGATGTCTATCATGGTTTCAAGCAATGTGGCACTCCCCACGAACGTGTGATCTGCTCAGCAGCTCTGTTCTTCCTCATCCTGATTGGCTGTTGTGTTGTGTTGGGGCGGGGCGGGGCGGGGCGGGGCGGGAATTTTTTAAAACTTTTTTTCGCAGCTCCGTCACTACATACATGCATAGATGGAATTTCCATGCCTATGCAAGGAGCAGCTTTCTTCTGATTAGCTATTGTGTTGGAGTGGGCACGATAACTGTTTTTCGCGCACAGCTACATTTATGCGCTACTTCAACATTTTCTAAACTATCCACGCAGCTTCGTTGACATAAAAGTCTAATTTCTGTTTACAATTCACAGTTGGCACACAAGTCAAAACATGTTTCCATACGGCCCACTGTGCTCTGATTGGCTGGAAGGCTCCACGTCACTCTCTATGGTGGGAAAATAAATCTAGATTCTGTCACCTGAACCTCCCCATTGATCTCTCTTTTTTAGGTTTCTAAAAAACACGTGATAAGGGTGAGAGCGCACACCAGAACCGGGATGAATCTGTGTTCAGCAGTTAAGCAGTGGGGAGTTCTTGCTGAAACCTTGATATTTCACATCAGTATCACGTGTCAGTATCACATGACCGTGGGGAATCAACCTGAGTTTATTTTTCATGTAGTATTCTAATGCATTGTTTTTCACTTGCATATTAAAATAGTTTTGCAAAAATGACCTCTCCTCATTCATACAGGCTCATAGTGACAGAAAACAGACTTAAGGCATGGCCATCAGCTGGGTGTTGTGGGTTTTTTGGGCTGCAGAGCCTAGTAGTTTTAGCTCCTAATGTTTTGCCCACATCTGTGGCTGGCGTCTTCAGAGACATGAAATGGTAAGATGTGTTTCTCTCCTTGGCACAGTGAAGCACATCTAACCGTGACATGTCTCTGAAGATGCCAGCTGCAGTTGTGAGTGAAACATTAGGAGCTGAAACCACAAGTCCATGGCCACACAGCCCACACAGCCAGTGATTCTGGCCTTGAAAGCCTTCACCAATACATGGTCATCACTTTTCTGTTGTTTTCTAATAGATGTATTTGGGTGGTAGGATCAAAACATACAAAGGGGAGTCCCTATACCCTGTTGCATCTGCACAGCAACATCTTATTTACCAACATCAATTGCCCTACAAATAGCTTCATTTAACTGGAAGCAAGAAGCACTTCAGATTGCCCTGGCTCTCTAAGCAGGACCAGCTTGGGTGGAACATTCCCAAACAGTGCCTCTAGTGCAGTGATGGCGAACCTTTTTGAGACTGAGTGCCCAAATTGCAACCAAAATCCGCTTATTTATCACAAAGTGCCAACACAGCAATTTAACCTGAATACTGAGGTTTTGGTTTAGAAAAAATGGGTGGCTCCAAGGAGTGCGTTACTTGGGAGTAAGCTTGGTGGTAGTCGGTGGCTTTGCTTTGAAGCAACCATGCAACTCTTCCAACAGGTGAATTGTGATCCTAGGAGGGTTTACTCAGAAGCAAGCCCCATTGCCAGCAACCAAGCTTACTCCCAGGTAAAGGATCATGCTTTAGTTCTTCGCATGAAAATCAGTGGGGTTTAACAGCGCTTAACAGGGTTACCTACACTGCTTCCCCAAAACTAGGTCTTAGGTTTAATGCTAATAATCGAGCCCAATGGCCCAGGTTAGCCTAGATGGGGGGGGGGGCACTCTGTTTGTGCGTGCCCACAGAGAGGGCTCTGAGTGCCACCTCTGGCATTCGTGCCAGAGGTTCGCCACCACTGCTCTAGTGTCAGTTCCCTCCCCAGCTGTTATGTAGTACTTCTTCACCTGACCTTTTCCACCATTATAGCCTAAATGAAATTAGTTCACTCAGGTTTTAAAACACTGTTTTCTGCCTGTGATACAATCAAGCTTTTTAATTACTTAAGCTCAGTTTAGAAAGCCAGAATCTTCACTGCCCCTCAGATTCAGATGTGAAACATAAATTACAGTTCTCAGCTTTTAAAAGCATATCTTATGATGAAATCCTGGTTATGGTCTTTGCTGTAATACTGGCCGTCAATGAAATGTATGGGAGAGAGGGGAAAGCAGCATGTATGTCTGATTTTATGCAGTTAAAAGGGAAGAGACGGATTTTTTTTTCCTAAGTAGAACTAAAGGAGTTGACATACCAGACGTGACTCTTTTGTCTGGTCCTGACTGGATTCTTTGTACAAGTGGAATTTTAAAATGCAGCAGACACACCTATGTCCATCTCTGGGGAAGCAGCAATTAAATAAAACCCAGTTATTTCCAAAAGAAAAAAATGTATTTAGAGCTGACTAAGGACCCCACCCTCTTACATATCTGTGTTTATTTGTCAAATTATTATCAGCTTCCCCCTTATCAACTACATTCATGTGCACATTAAAATATCAGAGTGCGTAGTGGCTGGAACAGATGAAAAATAATCAAATTAAAAAAACAGAGTTGAACAAAGATACCAGATTCCAAGCTAACAGGGCAATTTAATCAATGGTTTAATTCTGCTACAGGCAAGGGATGATTCGGTAGAATCCAAAGGATTCCAGACAAGTGATTCCCAAGTTGTGTGCCAGGGGTACATGAACATCTGACATATTCTTTCAAAACTGCCATGGTGGAGGCCTGATTCACCACTCTGTGTCAGTCAGAGAGGACATGCTTCCATGCTGAACTGTGACCACAGGTTTATGGACAGGTTTATGGACAGTTATCCTGAGACACAGAGGGATGCATTAGGATTTCCAGTGGAACAAGGATTCCGCTGATGTAGAAGCCCAAATTTTGTCCTAAATTCCTTTTTAGGAGAAATTCAATGGCTAGTATAGTATCTCATAAACCAGTTGCTAAGAGCTCAGAATTGCATGCTACTTTGAGGATTCAGGTCACTAATAGAACAGTCCTGATTAAAGTTACTCCAGTTTAAGCCCATTAATTTCAGAGCAGAATGGTGTTTTCAAACTAGGACTTCCAAATCCTAGTCTGATTCTCTAACCACTAGACTATGCTAGTTCATTTTGTTAAAAAATATTACTTGTTTTTATGAGGGACCTTTTGAGAGAGAGGTTGTTTACACTTATGCTTTCTACAAAAGGAGCTACAAGGATGGTACGGTCAAAATCAGATTCTGTTTTTAGCAGTGAACGTTTGAGTGGGCAATATTTTATTTTACATACTGTAGGAAATGCTGAGGTTCCTACAATGTTCTCATTTCTAATCAGAAGTTTTAAAAGAAAAATATTTTTGCTGGAGGAAAAAAGCTTGACATACCCTCACTCAGATATTAAAATCCAGCAATTCCATAATGTATCTTCTTATTTATGTCATTTAAAAAAACAACAACCACTGAACAGCAGCAATTCCCTCAGTGAAAAGGTGATGACATCTCTTGGTCACATCCCTTGGCTCTTCTGGGTCATTTTGCTTGGCTTCATTGGGCTTAAAGGAGGCTGTCAGCAGCTAGCTTTTGTGTCTGTAATGATGGGATGGAGCCATGGAGGGCTGGGTGGGATAGTTTGGAACCATTTGATGTTGAGAGCATATGAAGATGATTGGCATTGGCTAGGTTCTTATCAGTAGGGCTGGCATCAGAGATTGATATGGTGGGATATTTGGGGAAGCCCCAGCTTGATAGAACCGCCCCCCTCCAACTGGGGTGCTGGGTTGATCTTCCATTTCCCAATGAGAGACAGGTAGCTGGAGAGGAAAAAGTAGAAGGGAACATTTTATTGCCTCCTCCAGTCCAAAATGGCCCAGAAGCTTCAGAAACCCTGCAGTGACTTTGGAACAATCTCCTATTTTCTGAGAGGAAGAGTGCTAGGAGGAGTGGAACAGCAACTCATTCACACTTTTTAAAGATATGCTGTCATTGATGGGGCTAAGAAGAATGTTAAGAAGTAATATTCGGCATTCTCCAACTTAGCTGCAATGGCGAGAGAGAGAAGGAAAATATGGTTAAGGAACCTATGAGCATAGTGTGCCCAAGGATACATAGGAATATGCAGAATCTGCATGAATTACAATTACAACAGCATGAATTCAGATTAAAATGTCCAAAGAACCATACTATGAAATAAATAATCTACTATAATGAAACAGTAGTCAAATCAAATGGGGCTTATGTCTGCAATGGAAATATCTCTAAAAGCAATCTCTTCCCATGGGAAATGTCATAGTTAATGAACATGCATTTTCCACTTGAAATTTTCCAGCCACCACAAATTCACTTCCAGGTGCACTCTTAAAATTATCTAACATATCCTCACAATATAAACTTCTGTCACCAATTGGCCAGCAGAATAAGTTTAATTGTCATGTTTAAATTACTAGATTTCTGCAACACATTGATTCTGGTAAGACAAAAAATACAAGCTTGGGGGGAAATGTAATGGATTTCTAAGGGATATCAACTTGACTTCTATGGTGAATCAACAAATATCGATGAAACAGAAACCAGTTATCTTGAGGCACAAATATAAGTCTTTTCTGTTCCCAAATGAACCAATATTCAAAGTTTTAGTTTGGTCACCAGCAAATTATTATGTTGTTGGCAACATCTCTTGACTTGAGATGTCAAGTCCATCTGTGCCAAAATATTCAGGCCCAATTTATATGGCCTTTGGTTTCATGACAGCCTGTTCATTCAGAACACAGAGTTGGATCTGTTGATCTATCAACAAACGTCTGGAGATTACATTGAGCAGTTATGGGACTTTGGCCTAAAAAAGAACTGCACTTTTAAGAGGGGGGCGGGGCGGGGGAAAGCCCTCTAGCTTGAATATAGAAAAGAACTTAGGCAAGGTCCAGAAAAACAAGGGCCCCTTCCACACACGCAAAATAATGCATTTTCAAACCACTTTCACAACTGTTTGCAAGTGGATTTTGCCATTCCGCACAGCTTCAAAGAGCACTGAAAGCAGTTTGAAAGTGCATTATTCTGCATGTGCGGAATGAACTAAGCAGGCAAGAAGACTAAGCTTGATCAAGGAGGAAACTGACAGCCTGCAATCCCTGGACTGGTAGTAAGTTAAGAACAGACCCATGGTCCATCTAGGCCAGCATTCTGTCTCACACAGTGGTCAATCAGTTACAATGGAGAGCCAACTGGAGGACATAGAGGCCAAGGCCTTCTTTGGATGACAGTCCTGGCACTAGTATTTAGAGGTTGAATGTGTCGGTTCTGTACAGTCACAATGGGTAAGAGCCACTGACACTTTCATTAAGTTATCCACCACACACCAAGGTCTCTGTTCCTCTCAGTCCCTGCAAATTCAAGCTCTATTAGCATATCTTTAAAGTTGGGATTTATACTTACCTACCTTGAATTTCATTTGCTACATTGTTGCCCGCTCATCGAATTTGTGGAGATAATCCTGGAGCTTTCCACAGACATCATTGGTTATCATCATCCTGAATAATTTTTTTCTCATCTTCAAACTACATCACTAATACCTAGTCCCGGATACCTTGTTAACAAATTAAATTGTACCAGGCCCAGGACTGATTCTTGTGGGACCCCACTGATTCATTCCCTCCATCGAGAGAACCAGCCATTTATTCCTACTCTTTGCTTCCTGTCATTTAACCAATTGTTAATCCATAAGAGAACCAGCCCACTTACCTGAGGAGGGACCTTGTCAAAACATTTTTGAAAGTCCAAGTATTTAATGTCTACTTGTTGTTCACATGCTTGTCACCTTCTGAAAGAACGCCAAGCTTTTTAGATGTCGTGCTGATTGTCCCTCAGCAGACTTTGTCCTTCAATGATCTCAATAATTCTGTCTTTGATTACAGTTTCTACTAATTTGCCTTGGCAGACATAGGCTAACTGGCCTGTAATTTTCTTGTTCACCTCTGAACCCCTTTATAATACCAATATTATATTTACTGCTCTCCAGCCTTCTGGTGCAGTGGCTATTTTTAGTGATAAGATATGCATGTATGTTAGTAAATGGACAATCTCACATTTGAGTTCCCTAAGAACTCCTGGGTATATGCCATTAGGACCTGGAGGCTTACTGGTTTTAATTTCTCCAGTACGTCCCAAACTTCATCTGTTATCACCTCAGTTTGACTCAGTTCTTCAGACACCCTTCCTGAAAAAAATGACTGTATCCTAGGTATGTGAACCCATACTATCCTTAGTGAACATATAGACCAGAATTCATGGAGCTTATCTACCCTCTCACAATGTCCCTTTAACAATCCTTCTATCCCTTGGTCATACAAAAGCCCAGCTGCTTCTCTGGCTTGTTATCTGCTCCCTGAGGAGCAATCCACTCCTCAAACTCTCTTTTTTCATGCCTAAGTTCAGTAAAAGATTTGTTTTATTATACTTTTAGTGTAAAGGAGGCAAGCCACCAGGAGCTGAGCTTTTTGTGGCACTGAGTTAAGTCCTGCAGGACCTGGGTCTCGTGAGAGTGTTCCACCATGCTGGGACCAGAGCCAAAAAAGTCTTGGCTGAGAGCAGCTAGACAATCCTGGGGCCAGGGCCACTAGCAAGTTGTTTCCTGAGAAGTGTAAAGCTCTCTGCACCCTTTTCTAATAGCATGCTGGCTTGGGATAGATGTATATTTATACCTTTTTTTTTTGTACCCCTCAGCTTTATGCACCTGAAGAAAGTACTTTACTTACCTTACCCTTATAACAGTCCTGCAGAGGTTGACCACACTAGCCTTGGAAACCAAAGATTACATAAAATCTGTGCGCTGGGCAAGGAAGTTAGGCTTTCTTTCAATCCAAACTTTTATGTTTTCCAACATACAGGAGCTAACAGGGGTAGGAAACAATCCCTGTGGAAAAAGACGAGCCCTATCATGTTTGGTAGAGGGATACATTTCCCCCTCCCTATCTATACCTTTCATTAGAAATTCCTGGCTAGTTTGCTTATCAAAACATGTTATGCTGCACCACTGAGCTTTTCATGAGGCCACGAAGCTGCCCATTCCGTAATTTTTCCTGTTCCCAAAGAACTTTCAATATCTACTCAACTTTTTAAATGAAGGATTATTTATACAAACTACATCCTGACGAAGTACAGTTTCCTCCAGGGTAAGTGTAAGGCATTGTGTTCTGTTCAATGTTCTGTTAACAGTGTTTATATATTGTTGAAGTAAAATCACCATCTTTCCACTGGGCTTCTTTGGCCTTTCAACAGTCAAGGCCTTTCTAAAGAGTTGTTGGTTGGACTAAGCCCAGAGAACTGACCTTTACCTTAATGGTACCAATGAACTGAGTGGGAGAGTCTGCTGCTGCTGGGCATCCCACGCTGTTTTTTTGTTCTACCATTCACCTTCTGCCTTCCTCTGCTGGAGTAAATGGGAGGAACTTTAATTCTGTTCCACAGTAGATGGCAGAGGAAGGTAACTGGTGAGGAATGGACTGGCTTCAGGTTTCAGTGAGCCAAGACAAGATGACTGCCAGGACCCCGTCACCATCACATTTTTATCTACTCCATCAGCCCCCCCCCCCCTACAAATGTATACACATGAAAACTCACCACACAAACTCTACTTCTCTGGGATCAGTCCTGGGGGTTGCAAAGGTCATTGCTCTACTGGCTTAATGATCGGTCCATATTAAACAGATCAGCAAATATATACAGTCAACCCCTGAAAGATATGAGGCCAGCCAAGCCTAAAAAACAAGGACTGTATATATAGGGATACAAGGCAATGAGGTATAAGCAGTTAGTTTGAGTGTAATTTGAACAGATACTTCATAAACCGTTCATAAAGATTGTTCATAAGGATATATTATGGTTATTTAACTGGATAGAAAGGTAATAAACACATATATAATGAGAGCATGTCATAAACATTGTCCATGAGGCACGAAACCTGCAATAGTCATATTGCGTTCCAGTCAGTAGAAAGAGTCAGTATCTCCAAAAATTCAATGAATCAAAGATATTAAGCTGAGTTGTGGTAGTTGACAGCAACAGCTCCAGCAAGTGATGAAGAAACTACGGCGACAGCAGCCACATTCGCAGAACGCGTTGCGCGCTGGTCCACGTTTTCAACAGAAATTTCTTCAGTGCGTTCAGGTAATTCTATTAGAAATAGCTGCATAAATATAAACTGTCATTTTAGATGTTATTTTAAGTTGTGTTGGACATTATATATGTTACATCTTTGTAGCAATATGGTAACAGTTGCTTTCATAAAAGCAGCGGAATAAAGAAACAATTTACTGTCATCAATAAGTTAACATTTTAACAGATATAATTTTGTTCAACTTAAACATGCTGATGATCAGTTACAGTAAAAGATACAGTTACTTACAGACTGAATTCTCTTATTTGTGTGTTTAGCTAAGTAAAGCAGCATACAGCTTCTACATTCAGTGAATCATCTAGTTACAAAGTAATGTATAACTGCCTCAGCAGACTTCCAACGGTTACAGTTGCAGTAACTGTCATCTGCAGTTTGAATTTGCTGCATTCCTAGCTTAGTGAAACAGACCCTAGCTTCAACGCTCAGCAAATCAGCAATGATCGGTCCAACCAGCAAATGGGAGATCAATCTACCAAAACTAAGGCGGATTCTGCATGGCATGGGCCAAAAACAGCGGTGTGAAAACAGTGTGAAAGGGTTTTAAATTATGTAAGAGCGTTTACACCATTTTCACACTGTTTTCACACTGCTGTTTTGGGCCCATGCGGAATCTGCCTAAGAGCCACTGGGGCAACCTGCTGCAAGGAAAAGATCCCCAATTCTTTCTAACCCTCCCAACATTGATGCAGCTTAAAGGAGCATATGATGCTTCTTTCTTCCAAACACCTCTCTGATCAGGAAACGGGAGTTTGCTTAGGAGACCACTGTGGTTTTTTTAGGATTATCTCTGACTAGCTGGTGGGAGAAGATGGGCCATGTATCTTCAGATGCTATGGACTTCAAACTTTCTGACCCAGATACCAGCCCTGGATGGTGCTCAGAAAGGACTGGGAGTGTGATGCAAAGCTCTCTGCGATGCAAAGAGTAGTCAGTTCTTTTGCTGCAGTGGAAAAATTCAGGTCTCCAGGATGCAACCTGTGGACTTTATTTGGAACAGGAGCAAACCATGTGCACTGATTCTCATTAGTTGCACTCATGACAAGAGCATTTACTGGCCATTTGACTATTATTTGGTTTGGGATACGTTTCTACCATACACAGAACTTTGGGGGCCAAAGGTATGGTCTGAGGACAAGCTAGTACAGTAATTGGGCTGAAGGCAAGCAAATATAGAACCTGTACAGGAAATTTCCTGGGAACTTTATATATATAATGCTCTCCAGGGTGGAAGAAAGGTAGAATAGGGACTTAACAAAATAAAATGTTAGAAAATTCAAGTTTCCCAGGTCAAAGAGTTAGGAACTGGTAAAATTGTAGGACAGGAAAAGCTTTACCCAATGAATCCTGTATAATTTTTGTCACGTAGAAATGTAACATTTGGCTGAGGAGCAGGAGCTCAGATGTTATGTCTCCCTACAAGCCAAAAACTACAATACTCCACAACCAAAAATGAACAACTTTAGGGCTGAAGTGCATGTTACTCAATCATCTGAGTGCTCAACATTTCCAGAGATAATGAACTAAATTAAAAATACCTACATGACTTACCTCATAATGACAAAAAAATATGCATTAGGATCAAAAATAGAATCACTTGAAATAGCACTCTAAAGAGGCTGAAAGCCACTTGATATGAAATGTATTCTATTATCTTTTTCGGCAGAGTTTCCTGATGATGACCTTCATTACCCATGAGAACCAAACCTAGCTGCAGTAGGTGAAGAGGAACTCCTCTCCCTATGCAACCTGATGTGTCTTGTGAAATCTGCCCCCTCACCTGCCCGCTATGGGTCAGTGGATCTATAGGAACATGGCAGGTGGGGGTGGGCAATTGAGGAGGAGGAGGAGGAGGAGGAGGAGGAGGAGGAGGAGGAGGAGAAGAAGAAGAAGAAGAGGAGGAGGAGGAGGAGGAAGAGGAGGAGGAGGAGGAGTTGTTTGGATTTATATCCCCCCTTTCCTGCAGGAGACTCAAAGGGGCTTACAATCTCCTTGCCCTTCCCCCCTCACAACAAACACCCTGTGAGGTAGGTGGGGCTGAGAGAGCCCAAGGTCACCCAGCTGGTGTGTGTGGGAGTGTACAGGCTAATCTGAATTCCCCAGATAAGCCTCCACAGCTCAGGCGGCAGAGCTGGGAATCAAACCCGGTTCCTCCAGATTAGATACACAAGCTCTTAACCTCCTACGCCACTGCTGCTCCTATTAGAAGCTATATTAGAAGGAGAAAATAGCTGAAAATCACCCCTTCCTCCACAGGTGGAAGTACTTTTTGCAAGTAGTAAAGAAGGATAGGATCTAAGCCAATACCTTAAGGATGATTTAGACAATGAAACCAGGCTTGTAGAAAATGTACTAGAAGACTTTGTAAAGTTGAAAAAGCTTCTGTGCTTCATTATGAAACTAAAACTTTGGCATTTCGTGTTTACCACAAAGGATTCTGGATGGCTTTGGCTCTAATCACTACACAGAGAAAGCTTATAGTCCAGGGAAACTCCCAACAGTAAATGCAACAGATACTACACTCTATAAGATGATGGCTTGTGCTTGCATCCACTGCAATTCTTCCACAGAAGATACCTGAGCAGGAACTGAAATAGGTCGCTATAATAACATCCATGCTATATACTTAAAAATACCACACTGTTACCTTTTACCAGCACTAAGGGTAATTAACAATTAGGTATGGATATGCCTTGTGTTATTTCCTTTTTTCCTGCTGAACATACAGAATGCACTGATATATTGGAAAGGGACTGTACATTGAACCTGTTTTCTTTCTGCTGCAAAATAAAAATTAATCCCCCTCTCAAGTCCAGCAGTTGTGGCTCCATCTGTTGTTTAGGATGGAGATGCACAAAACCTCTATCTTCGTCATTTCGATTAATTTGGCTCTTTATCTTCGTCATTTCGATTAATTTGGCTCTTTATTTTATTTGTTTAGTTATAATCCACCTTTCTCACTGTAACTCAAGGTAGATGACATTTTGATTCATGTTTAATTACATTTGGATTCCTTGGATCCTCTTTTGGTTTTTTTTCTGTTGATTTCAGTTAGCATCACATTTTCAGCTGTAACCTTTTTCTTTTCCACCCAATGGGGCTACTGTTTTCCGGGGCTGCTTCCCTCAACTAAATGAGCCCCCTTGTCAAATTTCACATCTATGCTTTAGCAGAAATTAACACTCTCATTTGGCCAGGCCTGGATAGGGGGGCCAGGCCTGGATAGCCCAGCGTAACCAGATCACATCTGATCCTGGAAACACTCTCATTTGCACAGTAGCCGGGGCAGACATTTGGCTGCCCCCCGAATGAGGTTCAGCACAAATAAATTCAAGATATAACAGTACATACAGGGTTGTGAATGAAGTCATCTGTTCAAGTCTTAAGTGAGAGGCAGTGGTCTTTCAAACAAAAGCACAGTATGTGGGCAAGGGGAACAAACCTTACCTCGGTGCTCACACTTACTGGTCCCTGAAACATTCCCCTCCAGGAGGAAGATACAGGAGGGTTAAGGTTTAGCTCCCTTTGCCCACAAGTACCAGGTTTGCTGCTTGCCATTCCAAACTCTATATGTGAAGAAGTTGCCTCTGTTTTTGAAAACAGGAAATGGTGCATGGGGTGGGGTTGTGTGTATGATAGGAATTGTGGAAATGGCTACTTTTACATTCAATTAAAAATATCGAGCGGTTTTATTGATATCCTTCCCCATCACATGCAGCTTGCATTCTATTTGATTTGGTCCTGCTTATATTGAGAGACAGAAGCTTCTCTTTACATTCCTCCAGTCTGCTGGAAAAAATTCTTCCCAAACTAGTTGGGATAGAACAATTATTAGTGGGAGGTAGAAACGGAAATTAAACATCTATGGAGCAGATTTCTACATGAAAAATCCATGAGGACAGTACTCTTAGCTGAAACATCCACGGGGACTGCACTGTTCGGTGGGAGCAATCATCTAACTCTTCTGGTTGGGAGATGCCTCTATCAGTTAGATAATCTGCTGAACTTCTCGCTTCCTGAGTTATCAGTTCTGTTTCCCACACAAGAAGTATCACAATACTGTTAATTTTTGGAGGTTATTTTGAAAGTTCAGAAAGCATAGATGAAAGATATGAAAAGGAAAGGAGGAGATTACATATAGATTTTGATTGGTGATGCACATCCCTACAGAATCATTGATCTTATCAAGGAGTTTGGGGCTTGCATTGAGACCCTCAAGGTCTTATTCTGAGATCCAATGCCTGTAATAAGAATTGTTCCACCAGGAATATGGTTGAGGCAACTACTGTAATACATCAATGACCCCCATCCTCTTTCTCTCCCCATTTTCCCTCCCCTCCCCCTTTCTTTTGTGCTTTTCTCAAAACAATGTTCTTTTCCTTCCCTTCCCCTTACTTGCTGATCCTTTTGCTGGAGTTTGCCTAAATTAAACAATAGGGTGGCAGAATGAGAGTTTTAGGTATCTATTGTCTGATGGATATAAAAGTTTTAAGTAACCAATTGGAGATTTAGATATATATTTTAGAGAATGGAGTTTTGAAGTATTTATTGTGATATATATTGTTTTGATTCAAGATTGTAAATTCCTTGAGCATTTTAGGGGAAGGCGATGAAGAAATCTAATAAATAAATAAATATTATGCCATGTTCCTGTGGACAATGTGCACTTAAGCCTCAGAGACAGTTTCAGGCAAAAATGGAGGTGGGTCATGTACTATGTAGGTTCCTATGAATGTCAAGCAAGAAGAAGCCACTTCGATAGGCCAAACTTAATATAAATAGTATGAAACTGCCCTTCTGCTTATTACACTTTGGAGGCCAACTCTGGGTTATATTATTCATTTCTTAAATGGTAAAAATCCGCTTTGGGAGGTTCAGTTTGGGTTGGGGCCATGGATCTGGTGTCGGGAGAGGAAAATTATTTTGTTCCATCATTTCCCTGATAAAAATCATATTCTTTGAACTGAAGGACCAAATCTCTCTTATGTGCCTAGGCACCAACCCCATTCATTCTGTAATTTCCTCCTTTCTGCCCCTTCCCATATACAGATTAGACTTCTGAAAGCCCATTTCACAGCTTTTACCTGTTATTACTCTAGAGCACTGGAACAATCTGCAAGTGAAGGTTTTGCCTTTTTTTTTGCCGTCACATCACAGCCAATTTATGGTGTCCCCATCGAGTTTTCAAGGCAAGAGACATTCAGAGTTGGTTTGTCATTGCCTGGCTTTGACCTATGTTTTCATGTGCATCGCTTTGTGCAAACTTTCTTGAGCCCACTTTTTGTGGCAACATAAATGAATTTCTAAGAAACAGGTAATAAATATTAACTCCAATAGATTGGAAAATACAGTATGAGTGCTTTTTTTTTCCTTAGTGGGGCTCATAGAAGCTTAAAAGGTGACAATATTATTACAAAAGCAGTGCCTGGAGGAAAACTTAACCCTACTGATGCTATAGTGGTGTCCAAACAAAAGCTCGTTCTGCCATTTCTGAATATTTTAAAAACTGTGTGCAACTGAGGTAGAGAATACTAAGCAAAATCTCCTAACTCAGTTTTGCTTGCAAAAATCTGAACATATTTCACCTAATCCAAATTTATTTTCAACATGTTCTGTCTATTACGGATACCAGTAAGTTTCACTAGGAAAACAATTGCTATAAACTCATTGAATTTGGCTTGCTAACAGTTTTTGGTATTGCCTCAGTCTTAATCAACAGGACAAGGTATTATTTTAAAAAGGTATTTATTTTAAATTAAAAAAATAAAGTAAAACATAGAAATGAAATATAGTCTATTTATAATTCTCAAATATTCCTGCAGTGTTGAGGTGTGTGAATTTTTTCTTTATGTTCTAAAACCTCTGAGTTCATATGTGTTTTATACAAAGGATTTTTTTAAGGTATTTATTTTGAAGGAAAAATGTAAAGCAAAACATAGAAATGTAATAAATGTACAGTCTATTTATAATTGTAAAACATTCCTGCAGTTTTGAAGTGTGTGGATTTTCATTTAAGTTGCACAACCACTGTGTTTTATACAATGGAAAGCAAATCTTTTCCCAGTTTCTGCTCTTTTTCCCTGATGAAGCCTCATGAAAACTCGCACAATCCAGCCTTCGACTTGAAGATGGAAAGCATCTCGCAGCCCTTGTCAGAAAAAAGGGCCCAAACAAAGCTCGACATCTCTCAAGCTCAGATGAAAAGTGTTCTGATATTTGAAGGGATGAGACAGTACATGAAAGCAGTTCCACAATGGAGACAGGAGTCTGGTGGCAGGAGGACAACGCTGCTCGTTAACTGCGATGACTCAGAAATGCTCCGCACAGGCGATGTGAAAAGCTCATCAACAACAACTTTCCCATTCACCCTCGGCAAAAGATCATTCTGCACTATCAAGAAAATGAATATCCTGTTAAATCCAGAATCAATATCCATATGGCACGTGTCTGCACTGTAAGCATGGAATCATGCAAGCAAAGGCTTTCAGTAAGCTAGATACGGGGCAGTTTCCTTCCTCCCCACAAAGTAACACGCTGCATCCATGGTGTATTGTCATCTGCCCTGACCTTGATAGCCCCAGACTAGCGTGATCTCATGAGATCTCAGAAGCTAAGCAGGGTTGGCCATGGCTAATATTTGAAAGGGAGACTTCCACAGAATATCAGGCAGGTCTGAACGTTTCTCACCTTGAAAACCCTATGGGGTCACCATAAGTCAGCTGTAACTTGACAGCAAAAAAATGGTCACCTACTAAGATACTTGACACCAGCCCCCAAATGATCTGCTTTACATTGTTTAGTACATATTTGAACATTGCCCAACTATAGAATTGTTCATTGATCATCAGTAGGTGGCATGTTGGCATCTTTGATTATTTGACAGCAAGCCAAAAATATAATATGCTGTAGCCTAATGAGCAACAGAGCTGGTTCATGCATTATAAATCATATCTGACGTATTTTTTTCTGAGAAACAGAATTGTATAGTGGTTAGAGTGGTGAGAATCAGCTTCACCTCCTTGCTGAGCCATGGAGCTCACCAGCAGTGCCATCCTATGCACCGTGACTTCAGTCTAAGCCCACACCTCACCAATTTGTTCAAGTGTCTGAATCTAAATTGAGCAGCCTGAATAGCCGAAGCTCATCAAAGCTTGGAAGATAAAGCTGGGTCAGCCATGGTTAGTACTTGAATGGGAGGCCACCAAGAGTGACTGCGGTTGATATGAAGAGGAAGGCAATGGCAAACCATCTCTGCTCAAATTTCACCTGGTATGCCCCACAGATGGGGTTGTCATGAGTCAGATGTGACTTGACAGCACATTCTTCTTTTTCCGTATCAAAATTAGGGTTAAAAATTACAAAAATGAATTTTTTATATTGTACAAACATGCATAGTCTACTATTATAAACCCAATCAGGACACAGCTGTAAAATGGATGTGTAAACCTATTCGGTAGTATGTAGCTTCAAAACAAATGTCCAACCCACCATAAAACTATACTAAACTATATTTAAACATAACAATTAAAAACTAGAATTTTACATCACTGAACTCTATAGCAGGCTGATAGGATATGTGCTTTAAAAATGAGTTAATTCCAATCAACAAAGAAAGGATCAGGCTATCCCTTCAGCAAACACTCTCCCCTTCAATAACTCAGGAAAAGCTAGAATGCAACTTCTTGAGGAACAGAGCATTAAATTATTTCTGAAATTACATGGTTGCTCAAAGGTTTCTGGCCCAAATTCAGACCTTTAAAGCTCTAAATAGCCTGTGTCTGTGGATATCTGAAGTGTTGTCTGTTCCCACTGTAGACTCACCGTACACTTAAGCCACCTTCTGAGGCTTCACTGTGCTGATCTCTTCAGTTTTTGACTCACCCAGGGTCATCTAGCAAACTTCCACGGCAGAGCAGGCATTTGAACTCTCCTGGATCCTAAACACTTTAACTTTAAAAAAAAGTAAAAGTAAGTATTGAGCCCCCTGTTGCTGAGATATAAGCCATATCACTGCAGTGAAAGGAGGTAGGGGAATTCAAAGAAGAAGGAAATTCAGAGAACCTGTAGACAAAGTGTTATGATGTTAGGCTGATATTCAATTGCCAATTAAAAAAAACCAAACAAACCATGAAGGGGCAGAGGAGATTCCTGCTTTGCTCCAATCAACATCACCACTACGCAGGTTTGGAAAAGATCATGGGAAAGACAGAGGGAAAGAGAATGTATATGGAGGCACCAAGGTACCATAGGGAAGAGGGGGGGAAACCCCACTTCCCAACAGCATCCAAGCCTCAGTCACCTACATGTTATGAAAAATGTCACCCAACTGAATCCTTGCTTACTCAAATGCCTGGTTGGTTTTCAAACGACTGGCGTTGCCTCACCAACACCTGTGGAGATTGCAATTTGAACTAAAAGGTCAATAGGAGGGGAGCAAGTATCTAACATCGTGCTGTCCCCCCCCCCCCCAAACCATTATTAGCTGCTGTTTGCCCCGTTAGGGAAAACAAATAGGTTTCTATGTTTTATATATATACAAACAAGAGTAAAAGCAGCTGAAATTCATGTACATCTTCAAAACTACTACAGAATAAACTTATTAATTTCTTAACACTCACCCCTTTGTGGGACTCCCCCTTCGAATTGCAGCCCTCCTTAGTACATTTTGCAAAACAAACAAACAAACCCTTATACAATTGTAACTCTATACACAAAGCTAAATGTCACAGAGAAACATCTAACGCTCTAGTTTTCTATGTACAAGGATTTTTCAAATAAACAAATAAAGGATCATCATGAGAAACCTTGCCTACACATCAGTGTTATAACTATGTCACAGTTTTACAGGTTCTGTGGGAACTCACCCCATGAGTGTCCAGGACTGCTGCATTCCTACCTTGCCCAGCAAGATGGCGGGGCAAATGCATGTGCCAGGCCCAAAACCATGGGGGGGGGGGGGGAAGGGGGCAGTGCCCCATCAATCATTGGTCATGCCCCTCCAATCAGCACTAGGAGTTGGTGTCAAATCTGTCGCAAGACTTTCAAGTGTATATTCTCTACATAAAGGGAAAAGGAAAGAGTTGAGGCAAAAAGGTGTGAATCCTGACATAAACCTTTCCATGTGTGAATTCTCTATACAATTTGCTAAAACAGAATGAATAGCTAGCAAAGCTGAAGAGTCCTGCAAGCAGCGGGGGGATGGCAGCGGTGGCTTGCTTTGTGCTGCCGGCTCTCGCGCTGTGTTGGGCAGAGGGGGGATGGTTGTGGCGCTGAGCAGGGAAACCCCCCTGTGCCTGACAGAGCAGGCGGTCCATGGGGCAGAGGGGGGATAGCAGCCTCTGCATTTTCTGCCCCACTATGGGTCCGCACGCCGCAGCCACCCCCATGTATCATCATTCCCCAAGCCTGCAGGATAAAGTAAGTGGTGGCGTGGGATGCGGTGTGGGGGCCCATGGGGGGTGGAAAATGCGGAGGCCACCCCAGGCGCAGCTTTGCCCAGCTATGCCTCTGGACAGTGTAAATGCCCTCTCTGGTGCTGGGTTGTTGCACCAAGCTGTTGTGGCACCCTGCAACACCCAGCCACAAGGCCTGGCCTCACACCAGTGCTTGCATGCTGTCCGCTGCTACATTGTTGTTCTGGGGGCCTGCCGAGTTGTGAGTCTGACCTTAGTCAGCCTCCAGACTCCTCTTGGCCCCCATTTGTCAGAGGAGCTGCTGGAGGAGATAGATACACAATGATTTGCATGATATATCTCTATTCTCCCCTATGGGAGAGTTGGAGGTTTCTTTAAAAAAACTTGGGGGGGGGCTTCATGCACCGCAGGAAAGTCCTGTGGAGTGGGAGGAGCAGCACTCAAGTGGTGCCGTCCCTGTCCGCCTCAGCTCTGGATTGAGCTGCAAGTAATGAAGGGGAAAAATCATGTTGTACCAGACTCCGAACAAAGGGAAAAAAATACAGCGAGAACAGGACTCTGAAGAACTCTTATTGCTGGGGAAATGATTTTTGACAGGACAAGAGTCAAATAATAAGGCATTCAGGCCCAGATGTAAGTGAGCATAAATCTTTTGCTAATTTATGTGACCCCACAGGAATCTTATTCATAGGGCAGGGATGTGATTTTTTTTCTCTGAAGGTGGAAAGTTGCTGGAAAGGATCCCTTACCTGTGGGCAGCTCAGGGATCATGCCACTGTCGCTTGATGTGTGCGTGTTCACTTAGAAAAGAATCCTACTCACAGCCTGATACTATGCATTTTATTTATTCATTTTATTTACTTTATAGTCTACCTTTCTCAATGAGACTCAAAACAGATTGCATGGTGTAAATCAATGCAATTAATCAGATGAGCTACCTAATAAACAATACAACAAGACTAGGATTATAGCAGTTTGAAACAGAGCAAAATCATTACACATAATATCTCAAACATTACAGGAAATGGTATTACAAAGGTAGAAAGCAATGCAGTAAGAGCAAGATAATACATACAGCAAACAGATAATACATGACATACTGTGATATAATCCACAGTCCTGTTGCTTTTATAAGAACTCCTCCCTGAATTATTCCATTATCATGTAGTTCTATTGTCTTTATAAAAATGCGATCTTGAATCATTCTGCTTTAGATAGTTTGCAGAATGACTAAAATGTAGGAGCTTTCCTGATATCCCCAGAAAGGCTATTCCACAGAAGATACATGCCTATGTGCAGTTGTTTATCTTACACCTTTGTTAGATGGCACTATTAGAAGCCTTGAGATAGTGATTTAGTTTTGTATTCAATTTGTAAATCTTTTTTTTAATTTATAACTGTGACTTGAATGTTGGGAGTCTCATTTGGCATCAGTTTAATAACTTAAGAAAATGGACAGGTTCCTAACTATAACCCAACAATAGCTAAGTTTCAAGCACAAAACTGTAGCAGAGACCATGAGTTTTTAGCGAACTAAATTAATTTGTTCTCCAGTCTGAGGTATAGAAAACCACAACCTCAGCATGTTTGCCCCCAAACAAAATGAGAACACTGAACAGTTAGCTACAGATGGTATGAAAGGCATTCTTAGTTTGAAAACTCTGTTTTGAGCGACAGAACTGTTTCCTTTGCAGAAAATTTATGGAGAAAAGAAGGACGTACTTGCAGTTTCAGGTGTCAATAACTGGAGAAGACACCCACATTTCTTTTTCTGCAAACTATGTAAAATGTTTGGGAGGGCATTTTTACAAAGCTAATAGAGAACAGGACTGCAGTCAGTGCCACAGCGCATGCCATCCCATCATCATCTTACATGGCATTGTTTTCATTTTTCGTGATTCCATTTTCTGCATTGCTTGACATACCATGTCAGATTCTTTTTTGCACGTTTTGAATTTTTGTAACCCTAGTCCCATAGCATTGCTTTAGAGATCCCACACTATCTGATTACGTTGCTTCACACCATGCATCCACCTTGAGTCTCCAGTAGAAAATGGGCCTATAAATATAGTAAATAGTGATGGATGCTCCCCCCCAATAGACATTCCTCTCCACCCCCCCATAACAATTTTCTGGCTACGGGCTTGCATCTGTGGCATGGTGACAAAAGATTAATTGGGAGGCCGAGCCTGCTGGTTTTGGGGTGATCCTTGGGTAGGAAGGGGGGGTGGGGGAGAGGAGAGGGGTTTACCAACCCTGACAGCCCTCTCCTAACAGGCCTGATTCCCTCCACGTCCGCAGCCCTGTCTGCAGGCGCGCGCCCCTAGTGCGACGCGCGCTCCCGCCGCATGCACGTGCCCGGGGTCGCCTGTCGAAGCGTCGTCACTCCGCCCCCTTTTTCGCTCCGCGTCTGAATCAGTGCAGCTGTTGCTGTGCAGGCGGGCGGTGGAGGGGAAGGGGCAGGCGGGCAGGCAGGCCGGCGGGCTGGCTGGCTGGCTGCGGATTCCCGGCGCCCACTCCTTTGCTCCCCTCCTCGGAGCTGCTTTCTCTCTCTCGCTTGGCGCCCCCTCCGTTCCCCGCCCGCGCCTGCCACCGAGGCTGCCGCTTGCTCTTGCTGCATCATCACCCACCCATCCCTCCTCCTCCTCCTCCTCCACGCCGCCGCCGTCACTGCTGAGAAAGGGAGCGCACCGCATTGCATACAAGGGCGAAGGAGACCGGATTCCCCCCCTCCCCAAATCCCTGCGAGGAGAGGTAAGAGCTCCCCCCGCCCCCAGCCCCGAATTGCAAAAGTCAAGGGCAGCGAGTGCCTTGACTGCTGGTTCCCTTCCTTGCCGGGGCGGGGGCGCGAAGATGAAGGGGGGGTGTGTGTGTGTGATTCATTTGTTGATGGGATCGATGGAGTTGCGCGGGGAAGGTGGGGGAATGACTGCAGGGAAGGGGCCGGCCAGCGATCGGGGCACTGCAGCGTTTGTGGACGGGCTGCCCTTCCGCGCGGAGAAGGGACGCGGGCGGCTCTCCTTCCCTGGAGCGTCCCTGGGGCTTTTCGGCAGGTGAAGCCTCCCACCATCACGTCGCGGAGGGGCGAGGCTCCAGTCTTGCTACCCCCACCCCTCCTCAAGGCTGGCCGTGCTTGGGAAACTCTGGTCCGCGGCGCGGGGGGGGGGGGGGGGCGGGCTGGGTCGGACCAAACCCCGCGCGCCAGACCTGGGAGCCTCCGCCGGGGCGCTGGTTCCCATCACGGACCGCGGGGTTGCAAAACAGGCGTGGCCGGCTGGTCCTTCGGGATCGCAGCCCCCTCCTTCCCCGTGGCTCGCCCGATCGCTCCGCTGCCCCCCCCATCTCCTTTGGCCGAGCGGTCTGGCTCTCCCCCACCCGCCTTCCCATAACATTTCAACAGGTTTGTGCCACCCGAGGAAGGAGGTGTTTTTACTCCCCCCTCCCCCCGTGCTTTCTGCGAATCGCGTTCATTGGAAGAGTCCGTGGTCCCCACTCACTTCGCCCGCGCCAGCCCCATTGGGTGTGTGTAGGTCTGTATTTGATGTGGGGGATATGTGCAGATATACAGGTATGGTTTCTCCTGGGAAGCCATTTATCCCCAAAGGCACAAGCGTGCCTGTGTTTGGGGGAGGACGACTGACTATGCAAGAGGACATCGGACGTGTCTGGATTATTTAATCATTTTTTAAAAATAAGCCGTTTCCCTCCCAATTTTACCCCTCCTTCCCTCTGCCTGGGGAAAAATGATGCAGCACAATGCAGTGGCTCTTTGACAGCCTCCTTTCTGTGCCTTTCTGGGCTGATTTTGCGTGAATCCCACATTCCCCCTGTGCATGGCCTCAGCCCCACCCTGCAGGACATCAGTCCCACCTCTGCTTTACCGCTGGAAGACTCTTCTGTGCCCCCCCCCCCATCCTGGCAGGCAGCCTCATGCAGGTGCCTTTGTAGGGACCACAGGCATTTTTTTTACTTACTCCCATCCCAGTCTTTACTTGTGCTCTCTGTAATGGGGGTGGGGGGAGTAATATGGTTGCAGCCCTGCAGCTCCAATGCGGTCAGAGGGAGTCCAGCCTGTGAAACGTTAATCTGATACTACAGAAGTAGCCACTTTAGGGAGGGGTTGCCTTCGCCAGAATGTTGTTGTGGATGGGAGGGAAAGAAGAGAGGATGTCGTGTCTATTGCTTGTGGAGCACAGTCCTGACCGTTGTCTGGTAAATTAAATCTAGTGGTGGTTATGGGAAAAGGGCTTTTTGGTTGTTGAAAGGACAGCCCAGCTGCCTAATTCATCCCTCTGTTATCTTACCCTTTAGTTTACCCAGAAGGAAACTGTCATTTCACCACCCTCCCCGCCCAATGAAGATTTCAAACTCTGAATGACTTTAAGCAACCAAACAGAACCATATTTTGTGCAATTGATTCTATACGTTACGCAGAGGCGTCTCGAAATAGAGCGAACTCAGGGCCATTTCTGAAAGAAATGTACAGTTGATGAGACTATTGGGCTGTCTTCTGTCTGACAGTTCTTGACTGTAATTGTTCCTATTAAGAAGAGAATATTTAGAAACATAAATAAAGCAACTCACATTTCTCCATTTTAAAGACATTGCCCTGCTTTCCAACTGGCTAGATTTGTTTGTATGTTACCAGATGCTTCTGTTTTTTATTGCTGTTGTCGACTCTTTTAGGGACTTGGAAAAAACACTGCTCCATTACAGTGAATACTAAATCAACTGATCTAATAAGGGGCACTGAATGCTCTGTGTTAAATTAAGTAAATGCTTACAGGCTTAATGTGCATTTAAAAACTCCATAGTTGTGAAATTTCCAAATCTGCCAAATCTACTTTTTCTTAACTGTCAAATCTGGATTCTGGCTCTGCAGAAACCTTTTCCATGCCTTGCATGAAAATGGCAGGTATTTCTGCAGTTGTCCCTTGGAGAGGTTTGACTGGTGCATTGGATTGGCCTTGACATGCTCTAGTCATATAGATGTGAAAAGAACTTGCACTTCTATTATTTACAGTACAATAAATCACATATTCAGTTTCTGTCTCGATTGTCTGCTAA
The DNA here is from genome assembly GCF_021028975.2 of Sphaerodactylus townsendi. Taxonomy (NCBI): domain Eukaryota; kingdom Metazoa; phylum Chordata; class Lepidosauria; order Squamata; family Sphaerodactylidae; genus Sphaerodactylus; species Sphaerodactylus townsendi. The sequence continues at coordinate 39,297,025 of NC_059425.1, read as the reverse complement.
AGTGTCTGTGATTTTATTGTAAGATTGTTCAGCATTATAAATATTGAATGAATAGACAAGATGTTCCAGGAAATGGAAAAACAGAGAAACCTCTCATGGGTTTTCATATCTGGTGATATGAGACATTTGGGCATAGCACAGATGACTTCTTAAAAGGATTAGAGAAGTTAATGACTATCAGTGGCTATCTATCATGATAGCTAGAAATGAAACTCTGGAGTTCAGTGGCAGTATATTACACACGAAGGAAAACAGTGGCCTTTGTGTGTAATCAGTCCCCATCAGGTTCTCCTTGGGGCCTTTAACTGGACATGGGCTAGATCTTCTTTTGCTTTTTCCTAGAAAGCAGAAGTGGCGTAGTGTTTAAGAGCAGGTGCACTCTAATCTGGAGAACCGGGTTTGATTCCCTTCTCTACCACTTGAGCTATGGAGGCTTATCTGGGAAACTAGATTAGCCTGTGCACTCCATCACACGCAAGCTGGTGACCTTGGCCGAGTCAGAGTTCTTTGGAGCTCTCTCAGCCCCACCCACCTCACAGGATGTTTGTTGTGAAGGGAAGGGAAAGGAGATTATAAGCCCCTTTGTGTCTCCTTACAGGAGAGAAAGAAGGGATATAAATCCAAACTCTTCATCCAAACTCTTCTTCTTATCAAATGCAGAAAAGCCCATTTTATGCCTAAGTACATTTATGTATCGGAAACTGATTAATATAAAGTTTTATTTTTCAAGCCAAGGTATTTGAGTTTGATTTAGCCAGCTTTTCAGCTGGTGAAAAAGGGAGGAGTGTGTCTCATTTGACCAATGAGAATGGTGTGCTGAGGATCATGGGACCTGTATGGGAAAAGCCCTATTGGATGAAGGATGTAGAGAGGAGGGGAAGTAGATGTTGAGTAGAAAACACTGGTTGAATTCAACCTTTCTTGTTTCTGAAATCTGGGAGGGAGGGCAGTGAATCATATATTTATGTGTGTGGGAGGAGAACAAAATAATGGCAGCATACATCTAAAGATTCTCTCCAGACTAAAGATTGTTCATAATTTTATTTTTGAGAATGGCATCAGAGTGGAAGTATCACTGGGGACATTAGCATTTTGATGAAGAAACCAGGTGCAAATTCCCAGCTGAGAACAGTTGTGTGTACCATGTAACCTCTAGAGTGAAATAAACCTATGATGGCAGCAGCAATTATCCGAAGCAGCAGAGAACAGATCATTATATTTATTTCTAAAATGGCCCAGTTTGTACATGCAGCAAAATCAAATTGTGCAGCTCTTCCTGGACGGTACCATTTTATGGTGAAAGTGGAAGGTTTGCAGATTTGAGTGCTGCTCATGAAAGGGAGGGTGACCTTTCTTGTGCACAGAGAAATTACATGCCAGGGGAAAGGTTAGATGGAATATTATCCCTTGATATACTCGTTTTCTACATGCAAGAGGTTGTTTTGTCCAAATATTCAACTCCTCACCTGTTAGCTAAAGTGGTACAGTCCAGGAAAAAGTATTCTGATCTGTGTCTAAACATGCCATAACAGGGCACAATCCAGGCAGCCTTGTTTGCTGAGAAGTTGTAGAAGTGACCATTGTGACTAGAGCTTGACTGCATTCAGACTTCATAGCAAATTGAGGTTTGTAAATAATGGTTTCATCAAGCCATGGTTAGTTGCATTGCCTGGATACAGATGGTCCACCAGACCAGGGGCATCATACAACGATTTCAAATGAGGATTTGCAGCTCGTTTGTTAACCACAGATATCTGAATTCACAAACCAAGCACCTTTCTTTTCAACCACAAGGCCAGGTCTTCTTGGCTGGGAGGTGGGAGAGAGACATGATGCAGCCAAACTGGGATTTATTTACAAATAATCAGAGTTCATTGCAGCAGCTACTGTTATTTCAACAAACTCTGGTTTATATCTTAACATCCAAATATATCCTGTGACTTGGTGAATATATGAACCAGCAGTTTAGGAGAAGTTGCAAATAATACCCTAAATACACTACTTGAATTTGAATTGTGCATGCACTATTACAGTGTTGGTCAGCGTTTTATCTACATAACTTTTAAAATATATAAGCCTGGACAGAAGTGTAATGCTTCATATTCTGTGGAATAATTTGTTAAAGAGTATGCACTGTAAAGGCACACATGTGTACACAAAATGATATTAATGTTTGGCATTTGTATAGGACTTTAAGGTGTTCTGATCAATGCAAATTGTGGTATCACTGTAATCTGAACAGCAGCCCTGTAAAGTAGGATGCTGTTAGTACAAGTTGAAAGACTGAGGTTGAAAGAAAGGCACTTGTCTGATCCATCTAGTTAGGTTCATGGCTGATTTCATATTTGAAATGGAAACTTCCTATGCTAGAACAGTCCTGGTCTTGCAATCATTTTTAGAACTGGCTTAATTTTGCAATTGTCAGCTGTCAGAGTGTAGTAGTTATTAACAGTTTCTACTGTAGTGTAGGTGGAGAGTCATTGATAAGGATTATATTCTTCATGGTTTCCATGAAATGCATCTTTAAGGTGGTGCTCTTAAATGGTTTATAAATTTAAGACAAAGTTAGGAATGAGTGGTGTGTTTAGAGGAAGGAGTTCCTAGATTTAACTTGCTTCAGAAATACATGCCTGTAAACTTTTTACTGAGATGCAGATCTTTTTACTATGATTTTCCCAACCAGAAGAATTTCAAAATGAGGTTACCCACTGGATATTTCTTATGAGAACCAGAAGACATAGTAACTTTCCCCTGCTGATATGTTTGGAAATGGTCCAGTAGAGTTATGGAAAAATCCTGCAAGAAGCCCCATGAGTGAACTGGTATTCTTGCATATCCCCTTTTCCTCTCTCTCACACACGTTGTGGGGAAAACCTCTGGACATGAAACTCCCACATTTGCTTTAAAATTTAAATTCCACTTTTTACATAATAAAATAGCACAAATAAATAACAGATAGCATAAATAAGCTGTAAATCCAGGCTTTGGAATCCCTACATTCATTTTAGAGATTTACAGCTTTTGAAAGAGGTGTTGTCAGACTTTTCTTGAGACCTTTCTTGCAGTTTTAGGACAAAGATCCTGTAACAACTGATTTTTGTTAAAGTGTTCTTTTTGTTTAAAATGGATGTGTTTGAAATGACAAAGCAAAAATATAACTTGTGCAGTGACAAAACAGTTATATTTATAGAAAGTTTGTATATCTACCTTGTTTGTGTTTATTACTAATAAATTCATACTCTCAGAGCAGGTAACTGCCATTTAATTTTAAATTTTCCATCGCGATTATTTCCAAATTGGGTCACTGATTTTTTTTACTTTACTGATACTTTTTACTTTACTGAAGAAATTATTTACTCAGTGGACGGAGCAAAGATTTAAGTCTGGTTGTGACATGCATATACTTGCTCTGAGGTTAATACTAGACAAGGTTGCTAAACTCCATATGGGCTCTGGAGATCTCTTGGAATTATAAGTGATCTCCAGACTGGAAGGTGGACTCTATAGCATTATTCCTTGCTGAGATCCCACTCACCCATACCCCATCCTCCCTGAGCTCCATCTCCAGGGATTTCCCAGCCCACAATTGGCAATCCTATAATTAAAAGATATGGTAACAGCTCTTCTCTAGAGCTGGTGCACCCGTGCGCCAGTGTGAGTGCCAATTCTGCTGGTGCAAGGGGCAAATGCACTGGCCGAGGCGCAACTTACCTGGGTGATCAGGCATGGCACAGCTCTGCAGTGCCCAACCTGGAAGCGTCATCTTTTGCCCAGGCCCACCAGCACTAAACATTGTGCTGGTGTGACCAGGGGTTGGCCAGGTGGCGGGGCTGACCCAGTGCTTGAACGACCCCCCATGTGCTGGTGGAGCCACTGGCAGAGATGGTGTATCTCTATTCTCCCTCATGGGAGAATTCAGGGAGGTTTTTTTGGCTTTGTTTTAACTTTTTTGAGCTTCCCATATCACGGGAAAGCCCTTTGGAGGGAGCAGGGCAGTGAAAGAGTGTCACTGTCCCCCGCTGCACATCAACTCTGGATTGGGCTGTTAGTCTTGTTCTTTATCCAAGTACCCAAAACTTCCATTATATGTTTCATAAAATTCTTTAATCCTTACAGTGAAGATACAGTGTGGATGTATAATCTATCCAGAAGGAGTTGTAATTATAGGCTACAATGTATTTGTGAGCAATCTCTGCTCTACATTGTTTACAATGTGTCCTACAATTCGCATGCAGCAATCAATTTGTGATGTTTAAAGGCCATCCAGAGCGCAGGGAACTGGAAACAGATTAAACTCATACCAGAAGATTACCGGTGGCTCTGTGCCCAAACAACATTTTCCTCCAAGAACTTCCTGTGGTCCTAGTCCCTGATCTGCAAATCTCTATCCTTCTTTCCCTGGCAAACATCCAATGGAAATTAGTGGATGGTTCTGATGAGCTAAAAGGAGGAGGCTAATCTATCCATCTGATATAAAACACAACCAATTCATGGACTGGCTCTGGTCCTTGAAAATCCTTATAAAGTTGTGATCGCCCTACCAAACATAAAGGTCTCACTCTATGAAAAAGAAAAACAATGACAACAGTTTTCTTCAGAAGATAATACAGAGACTCTACTCTTTATGACACTTCTGTTTTTTATTTTGTACGTAATCTGTAGATATGAGTGTATGATGCTATGCCTTTGTGCTACATGACTGGGAAACGCTTTACTGTAACAATAATGTCTATGGTGAAAGCTAACCACTCATTAGAAGGCTATTGCATACAGAGTTATACACCCGTGAAAGTTCATTGATTTCAATGGAATGGTCTATCTCTGCATTCAGGGGTCTGCAAGCCATGCGGCAAGGACTGATGGGATTTGTAGTCCATGAACATCTGGAGAGCCGCAGGTTGCAGACCTCTGCTTCTGGCAGCCCTGTTGTAGGCCACTGCTTGGAGATCAAATTGACCCCAGGAGTGCTGTTGTTGATCATCCCATATTTGAGATCCACTGAAACTCAGCAGCCATAATTAGAAGGTTCGGATACCTTCATTAACAGGGATTCATGGCTCAGTGACAACAATTACCTGAATTTGAATCACTTGCCTAGTGGCTTGGGCAAATTAACTTCATTTAGGATACATCAATACTGACAATTTGGTCCAAGTCATCCCACTGTCACTGGCCAAGGACTTGAGTCTAATGTGATTTATGCTTTTGCGACTGGCATGTTTACTTTTTTAAAATGTGGAGACTTTAAAATTCTGCTGCTAGTTATATCGCAATAGGATCCATAGCAATTGTTTCAGTGTAGCTTTTGTAACTGTTTCCATCTAGTGAGTCTCTATATTTCCTTAATGGATTAGGCCAGGTTTTCAAAATCTTTTTCAGATAAACAAACAAACAAACAAATACATGATTGTGTGCATCATAGGCTATTCACCTATCTTCTCTGACATTTATTTGGCATGGTTTTCCTATATTGCACATTATCTATCTGGAGGTACTTAGGCTAGAGCTAGGAATGACTTAGGATAATATTGCCAGGATTGAAAATAGCCATGCCCTGTCTCCTCTTCCTGTCTCCCCTGATGATGGCTAGCAAAACAAAATTTGTGACTTGACATCTTTGCACTCTATGTTTCCCTCTTTCTCTTGGTAAGCTAATGTTTCTGTAAGAAGGCAAGCTCAGACTGTGCTGATATTCCATGTAATTTCATATTACCAGTATTTATTATTTTATGTCTTTAAAATATTTATATGCCACTTTCCCACTCAAATACAGTCCCCAAGACAGGGAACATCAAAACATTACAATGTTTTAAACATTAAAACAGCATTTAAAATAAAGAACATAGAAAATATTTAAACAATTCAATAAAAACATTCAAACACACAAATACATATAACACCAAATCTACGGAGGCCAGCCACTAACAGTTGTTGGGGGTATGCTGTTGACTGAGGACAATAATGGAAGAAGATGAGTGTGTGCTTTTATGCTATCTGACTCAGAAATGCATTGCAAATATGGTGTCCAGGGTGGGGCTGCCTCCCAGCACTTGGCAACCTATTCCACTCCCCTCTTTTTCACAAATGCCCATTCAGGGATCCTGGAGCACCCCAGAATTAGCAGCCTTGCCCTTGGACTTACCAAAAGGAGCAGGGAATTGTAGGAAGCACGAAGCTGGGAAGAACAGCAGAGAAATGGCAGGAGGCCTGCGCAGCAAGAGCCAGCCTGAGCAGTTTCAGAGAAAGGGTGGAGGCAACATAGCCCTAGCCAAGCTGCAGTCAGCAGTTCGCATCAGTCGTAGAGAGTGGGCAGGGCCAGCATAATCCCAGCCAGGCTGTAATCAAAGAGCAGGGACAGGAAAGCTGAAGAGTCAGTCCCAGGCCAGCAGGGCTTAGTAGACAACTTGCCAGCCACTAGCAGGCTGGGTCAAGGAGCTCCCGGGAGAGAGGGAACCTCCTGAGAAGGATAAAAGGGAGGCAGGGAAAGAGGGAGGAGGTTGATGTGATACAGGGGCTCAAGTTTGCAGGAATGCTGTTAATTGCCTGATGGAAGGAAAGAGTTTATGAACAGAAGCCAGTGTTGTGTCTTTTGTTCCAGAAGGGCAGGCAAGGTGGGGTTTCCTATGGAGCCAAGGTGGCCTACCTTACAGAGATAGCTGGCAGAGAGGCACTCACATGTCATACCTTTTTCAAATAGGATTAATTGAAGAGGGGTGGGTTATTTGGAAATTTAAACACTTGCAGTTTATCTGCACATACACAGAAATCTCCCTCTCTACAATACAATAAGCCCTGACCGGGATAGCCCAGGCTAGCCTGATCTCATCAGCTTTTGGAAGCTAAGCAGGGTCAGTTCTGGTTAGTACTTGGATGCAAAACTACTAAAGAAGTTCAGGGTTGCTGGGCAGAGGAAGTCAGTGGCAAACCATCTCTGATTGTCTCTTGCCTTGAAAACTCCACAATTGGTCACCATAAGTCAGTTGTGACATGTTGGCATTTTCCACCACTATAATACTGTAAGCTTTTAGAAGAAACAGGTTAGTTTCTCTATCCCCATCCCATGCCCCACAGCTGTCTTCCAACATTCTGGAGCATTTCCTCATTGGACCATTTGGTTTTCTTTTTCCCACACCTGAGGAGGAGCTACCTTCAAAGGAGAGTCCTACGTATTGGTAGCAAACTGCCTTTAGTCCCTGCCTAGAGATAGCCTTGTCAGCTGCCAGAGATAAAAGCAGTACTTATTTCTTCCCATAGCAAAGAAGAAGCAAAAATATAATGGCTCCAGAGGAAGTTAGATATTCTTCAAACTGATCCTTGTGGATGGGAAAAAATTCAGGGCTAACATCAAGGATTGGCATGATGGGACATCAGCCAAGGCTACATCCTGGCAGAGGACCTACTGCCAGATGCTCAGCCAGTCTGTCCCAACCAGGAACAGGAGATCATCATAAATAACACAGAAACCTCTGGGACAATCTCTCTAAGATTGTTGTGGTTTTTACTGCTCTCTACATACCCTTGTGTAATTGCCCTTCCACAGTAAGGGTCTGTGATGTAATATTACACAGGTGTAGCAGTGTTCATGCAGCAGCGCCATGCCTAAGAATACCATTTTCCCCGCTACTCTTATTACACATCTGGCTTCGATTTATAATTTTTATTCTTCCTCTTTAACATGGGCTGTTGTGAAATGTGCTTTTCCAGCAAGTCCATGTGCATATAGAGAACCAAGAGCAGCATCTGGGCCAAGCAGCAGAGAGACAGAAAGACTATGAATTATGAGAGGCAAGGGCTCCCCCTCTTACTGCTGTCTGATTGGTTCTTCTGGGCAGACATCAAGGTAGGGCATGGCAAGGGACTGGATGAGGAGGTAGAAGTTCCTACTCTGGAAGGAAGTTCTCAAAGTTTTCCTTTAAGAAACAAAACACTCCCCCCAACCCTAGCACAAACCAGAATCTGGAGAAGCCTTCGTTCTGCTCCCTCTCCAATCTCCAGTTTGTGGGGGGAGGTCTCTTGGGACTACAGCTGATTTCTGGATGACAGTCCTTCTGTCTCACCTCTTCCTGTAATGCAGCAGCATGGAATGGTTGGGACAGGAGACAGTCCTCAGAGGGCAGTGGCCACATGCTCTTTGGTCCTATCCTGGCTGCTAGAGGGAGGCTCATTAGAGATTTCCCAGGAGATATCATTGTCAGATTTCAGAAAAGGCTGTAATATGTAGGGCAGCAGTTACAGACTAATGGTCAGAAAGGGAGTGGCATTAAAATACTGTCCTTCTCTAGCAGATCAGCCGCCTCACTGCTTAAGTATGTACTTAAGTGCTGTCAAGTTGCTGCCGATTTATGGGGACCCCAACAAGGGGCTTTCAAGGCAAGTGAGAAACAGAGATGTTTTGCCATTGCTTGCCTCTGCAGAGCTATTCTTGGTGGTCTCCCTTCCAAGTACTGACCCTGCTCAGCTTCTGAGATCGTAAGAAATCAGGCTGTTCCGTAACACCTTCCCTCCCCATGTCTTGCTGCTTACTGATTTTTTATTTCGTGTGCATTTTATGCTTCATTGTGACTTTCCTCAAGAACATCGTAGTGTGATAGAAGTGTTTAAAGTCCACATATAAATTAACAATTGGATTTCTTTATACTTTTTGTTGTGATGAAATTTGAATTTACAGGTTGAAAACTAGGAATTACAAGAGCCAAGGCAGTGGCTGGAGTGTTGACTAGGGTTTGGGAGATCTAGGGTTGAATTCCCACTCAGCCTTGGAAGCTTGCTGCATGAACTAGGGTCAGGTAGCCTACCTCACAGGGCTGTTGTGAGGATAAAATGGAGGAAAGGAGAACAGTGTTGGGTCCCAGTTGGGGAGAAAGGTGGGGTATAAATTATAAATAGATAAATAAAATTGATGGCCATCCGCCACGCTTAGGTTTGCTGCATATATCCACCCTGCTTTATGCAGACGACGCTGTTCTCTTGTCATATTCCCAAGTAGGCTTAAAACGCCTACTAAACTGCAGTGCAGAATACTGTCATGTAAATAAGCTGACGCTTAACTATGACAAGTCCAAAGTCATGATCTTTGCAAAATCTAGGTGTAAATGTAGCTGGAAAGTGAACAACCATGTCCTAGAGCAAATAAGTCAGTTTGAATATCTAAGGGCTCCTATTCAGTTACAACCTATCTTTGGGTCCTCACAGCAAACAGAGCAGAGAGAACAAAGCTAGGGTGAATGCTGCAGCGATTCTCGATTTTCTACTCTAAAGGACACCAATTTGTCCCGCTGCACTGAAAATCTTCAGCGCCAAAGATAATCCCTCAACCATTATATGGAACCCCAATATGGTTCCCGAAATTAAATCACCTTATGAGGTCAGTACAGGGATACTTTCGAAGAATTTTTAGGGTCACCAAGGTCCCATATGACACCCTATGCAAGAGAAACTGGACAAAATAGTATGGAACTGATGGCATGGACAAGAGTAGCAAGTACTGGACCCACATTCATTTTGAGCCCCAGACCCAATAGTTTTATACATCAACTCTTATCAGAATCTACATCTGTGAAATGGTTGGTAACAACATGGGCTTAACAGCTGACCAGTTCCAAACTATGTCTTCCATCAGAATTCATAATGAAATTAAATCTGTTTTTTGATTGAGCGAGAGAAACTGAGAATGTTGCAGGAGGAAAAGCTGCTCCCCACAGGCAGGAATTGTCGATCAGATTACTGTGCCAACTATCCTGTACATTCTGTGCAACCCCAAACAGATGTACACTTTGGCTCGTTTTAATGCTCTACCCTAAGCTATGACTCTTGGCAGGTATAATAACACTCCATATGAGAACAGGTTATGTCAGTAATAACATGGCGTTGTTGAGCTATGACTCAACATGTACTATTAGGTGTCAATATACGAGTCTATACGCTCCATGTACATCTGTCCATTGGTAAGAGAGCTCAAACGCTGTCAGGTTACCATCTGTGATGAACTTTCTACTCAATGGGTCCTGTGATCTTGTATGTGAGAATGTTGCAAGTTTTTTGAGGCACTATTTGGTCAGGCGCAATCATTGTCTACATAGTAGTAATGGTTTGAGTAATTTATATGTGTCGCGGTTTACAAAGCGTGGTTGTGAAGCGTTTAACATTGTTTTAATGTATTTAATGTATTTAATGTTTTAATGCATTTTAATGTTTTAATGTCTCAGTTAGTAGATAAATGCCTCTTTTCTACTTTTCTACTAACTCTGTAGTTTATAATGCCAATAAAGGCTTTGGAATTGGATAAATATTAAATGGGAAAAGTGTATACATTACATTTCTAAGAACAGATATAAACAGCCCATATAAAAGTTTGCTGTTCCTCCCCTATTTTTTCCTTTTTATTAATTTAATGACTTCAGTTAAACTATAGTTAATAGATGTAGATGTAGATAGATAAATAGTCACTTAATGGTAGCACTAGTTAGGTAGCTTCTTGTTGTTTTGAGCTTAGCTTAGTGAGTAGGTTAGTGATTAGACTAGGACTTCTTTATGTTAGGTTTAGTTTAGGAATGTGTTAAATGTTAGTGGCTAGGTTAGGAATTTTTATATAACTAGTGAGGACATTGTTTAGTGATATTAGGTTGTTTAGTAGTAGCCCAGAAAGGCATACCAGAAGTTATTAGATCGGTAAGGTTGGAGTTATTTGATATTTGATATTTCATATGTTCTTAATAAGATGTAATTTATTATTTGTTGTGGTTGTTGATTTTGTTTGTTGTTGACTTGTACACCTCCCAGAGCCCTTAGGGGCGGTATATCAAATCCAAGAAGTCAGTCAGTCAGTCAGTCAGTCAGTCAGTCAGTCAGTCAGTCAATCAATCAATCAATCAATCAATCAATCAATCAATCAATCAATCAATCAATCAATCAATCAATCAATCAATCAATCAATCAATCAATCAATCAATCAATCACAGTGAGGTTCTACATGTATTCATGGTGACAGAACCTCTCTGTTTAACAGCATTAATAAAAGGAAGGTGACATTGAAAGAAATCTGGGCCTCTTTGCTTCCTTCCTTCTGTAATTTGTGCCCGTGCCTGTGTTGTTGTGTATAGCTCAATTTTCCTTTGCTAAAGTTATGTGGGAGTTTTAGTTGCCGCCGGATTTATATATTGGGTTTTAATGACTAAGATGGAAAATAGTTCAGCAGTCACCTGTAAGCTTGGCACAAAGTTAATAGTTGTGTTTTCTTTGCCCAAGGGTAAACTAAAGCTGGAGAGTTATTAAGAAATGCCCTCTAAGTAACACAGAGCATTTTGCTGAGATGGAACAAGTTGGAGCCAGTGGAAATTCACATGGGAAGATCAGGCAATGGGCCTGGAGGAGGCACAACACCTAGGCGTGCCCATTGCCAAGTGGATCCAAGGGAGCCCCCCAATCCTGTTTCCTGTTGCTGCTGTGAGTAGTGGCAAGAGAAAAAGAAAAACATGGCTATTGGGCCTATGGTGTGATGTCGTTCCTGGAAAAAACCTACAAGTCACATCTCTCTAGGGATCGTTGGGAACTCTATGGTAAAACCATGTTGGTTTTCAGTGATTCCTGCTAGATGACTGACATCACTTCCGGGTTTCCCTGAAAGTGACATCAGTCTTCTCAAGAAATCCCCCAAACCTCTATGTTTTACCTTGAGTTTCTGGTGATTCTTAAAGAGACATGACATCACTTCTGAGCTCTCTCTCTCTGCAATTGTAGGTGGGTCTGTTTGTTGCGGGGGGAGTGGCTTGGTCTGGAGGAACATACAAAATCATGTGCCTCCATGTGTGTTCTGAAGTAGTACCACCACACACTACTGCCTCCTGGATTTGCATGCCACCTGCGTTTTCATACACTTGTTGGGCATGTCTTACAACCAGCTCTAAATTACTTTAAAAGTAAGCAAATTCTTCACCATCTTCTGAAAATGGGGAATATTGTAGTCATTCTAGAAACATAATTTCTTTCAGACTTTCAGGAGGCAAACAGGATTGATTAAAGATAAAACTAAACTGCAACGTAATGATAAACGAAACTACAACTGAAACAGCATCACTTGAGAAGACAAGTCAATTCTTGCATCAGTTCTGGTGGAGTAAATTAATAATTTATTTGGACATCCATAAGGACACAGTTGGAACCTTTGTGCCTTTAAGGTACTTTTTCAGGAGTTCTGTGATGCAGCTGTTACTTTGGAATCTGTGTATCTGTCTGTAATCTGAAAAGCAGAATTTAAATCCAGGCCAAATTCATTTAAGCATTTAATTACTATGGCATTTGAATATAGAAGCTTAATATTACAAAACCCAAGTGTGTGGTATAGAGGCCACAGTGTCAAGTAGATATCTAAGTTTGGATTCCCCCTTCTTCCATAGAAACTTGCTAGGTGACCTTGAGACGCTCATACTGTTTGAACTAACCTGCCTCACCAGATGAAACAGAGAAGGGGAGAATGTTGGAGAAGAAACGGGCATATAAATTAAATAAATAAATAATATTGCTGAAATTAAAAAGGCATTGATTGCAACAGCTTACAGTAAAAAAAATGGTGGTAGGAAAAAAGAACCAGGATAAAAGATAAAGTTGCTACATTTATTGTTTATTTACTATATTTCCAATGCAGATTACGTTGTTCCTCTTTCTTTTATCATGAAATGTTGATTCTTTCTATCCAGCTGTGAAATATCAGTTTATTAGCACACAGCCACATATTATGAGAATTTCATCACTGATTATGGGAAGTAGTATTTCTGCCTTCCCTTTTATGGTTTCTTTCAAAGAAATGACTGATTTGTTTGTTTTTTGGGGGACATAAACCGAAGGTGTAATGCGGGTTAAACATCAGGATCTGAATTTGTTGATTGTTTACAGCTGAACCTACTGGCTCTGCAGAGGGCCTTTTTTCCCCCTCCTGGAGCACTTTCACTGACTTTTCTTTCAATAAACAAATATCTAATTAAAGTATTTCAAGATGATCTGGAGCCATTCTTGGCAGATGAAATGTGGTGCACAGCTGTGTGTAGCTTGGGGATCAAGCATTCTAATTAAGCATGCATTTATAGCGCCAATGGAATGCAGCACAAGGTTAGCTGTATTGGTTGGCTCTTGAAGGAGGCAAGAGCCGTGCCCTTGTAAGCTAATGTTTGTGATGACTTTGGAAGGACACCTAGCTTGTTTGTTCTGACTCCTGTACAAGTCATTGAGTATCTTTGGAGTAGTTGTTCTATTCCAGTGTTCTAATGAACATGTGGAGGTCAGGCAGGACCGGTGGGTGTGAACCTGCTCCCTTTGTCCACGCATTGGCATCCCAGGTTTTTTTTTAAAGGGTGAGTTACTATAAGAAAAAAATGGAAGACAGCCCTTTTCCAGTGTTGATGGTAGAGGGGCCTGGCAGTAATTTATTTACCATATTTAGATATTTGTAGTCCACTTGTCTCCCCGATGGAGTCACAAAAGCAGCTTACAACATCTTTTTCCTGTCTTCCACCTTATCCTCACAACATTAGGATGAGAACAATCCCTGACAGAGTGGAGTTTCAAACTTGATTCTAGTCTGACACCCGCCACTATACTATACTGGCTCACAAGAATTTCATAAATATGCAACACATGTACTGAAAATGAATTTCTTCTTTTCTATTCAAGTAACCAAATCTTTATCGCATGTTGAGGGGCCCAGTAAAGGAGTGATGGATCACTCATTGGGCTGTCTCTGGACTAGACTGATTTATTTAATTTAGGTACATTTTTTTCCTTGGGATTTTTGGCATAAATATCCTGCTCAGTTCCGATGAAGCAAAATTTACTTGCCAAAGTATTGTTGGAAGCAAATGGTTTCAGATAATTCCATGGTAACCTGTTCTCATTTTCGTTTGACTGAATCCTTATTACCTCAGTGATTCGCTGTAACTTCTGTGAAGATAAAATATTTCACTAAGTACACTTCACAGGAACATTTCTTGAGAATGTTAGCTCTCTTGAGCTAATACGGAATTTTTGAAAACATTGTTAAAAAGTGGAAGTTTGTTTAATTGCTCCCTCTGTGACCTGGACACGCAGAAGGACTGGTTCCAACTGTTCCTCTCATTTGCAGGCAGAGATTTGTACAAAGTGACCTCATGCTAGGAAAGGGTGGGTCACTTTATAATGTGGGAAACTCGTAGCCAGTATGTCCCAGAGATATGCATGACCAAATCCTGAGCAAAGTTGTGCATTAAAAACTGGAATGTGTCTGGACCCAAGCCAGGGGATGGAGATGAGCCTCTTCAACAAACCGAACGCAGTTGTATACCTTAAAATAGTACCAGGCTTGGCTGACAAGGGGCTGGAAAGTTGTCACTTACCTCATTTCAGGCACAAATGCTTTTTCAACAATAGATGTGATAGCTTATGGTTGCTTTCCCTCCCTCTGATTTACAGGTACCTGTTAAAGCATTTGTTGGAGGGTGTGTTGGGGGTGGTTAAGAGTTGCTTTCAGCTTCTCTCCAGGTTTTTATGAATTGCTGCAGTTTGCGAGGGATAACTTGTTTTTAATATCCATAATAATCCTTTTGAAAAAGAGATTTATGTACATTTGCTTTGCATTGGTCACCAATAGCCTTGGTCATTAAATAGTACAGTTTGATCTCTCCTGGTAAAACACTGTAATATGATTAGGAATGTATTTATTTATGCTGTCAAGTCACAACTGACTTATGGCAAACCTGTAGGGTTTTCAAGGGAAAGGACATTCAGAGGTGGTTTGCCATTGCCTTTCTCTACGTCATGACAGTGGTATTTCCTGGAGGTTTCCCATCCTAATACTTCTCAGGGTTGAGGCTGAGAGTGTGTAACTGGCCCAAGGTTACCTGACAAGTTTCCATGGCAGAGTGGGAGTTTCAACCTGGGTTTCCAGACCCTAATCCAACATCTTCCCCAATATACCACACTGGCTCTCTTGAATATTTATATCCTACCCTTTACTCAAGCGTGGGGATGCAAAGTGGATTATAGCATTGATCTCTCCTATCAACACCTGGGGATGCCAACTTCAGTCTGGGAAATTCCTTGAGATTTGGGGGTGGAGCCTAGAAATGGTGGAGTTTGGGGAGGTGACTCAGCAGAGAGTCCACCCTCTGAAGATGACATTTCCTCCAAGAGAGCTGGTCTGTGTGGCCTAAAAAAACTCCACTGCGACAATTTATGCTAGTGAAATAAGTTGTTTTTCCCTGTAAAAAAACAATGTGACCTAAATTCTTCAGCAGTCTGTACAGCAGCATATAGTGCCAAGCTGAGAATCACTCAGTGAGCTGAATAGTTAAGCAGGGATTTGAATCCCAGGCTCTTGACTCCAATTCCACTGCAACAGCTAGACTGCAGTCCATTCGTAGCTTACAGAACAGGATTGCGGGGTATAAGCTACCTTCAGCTATAATCTAGTTGTTCTGCACCCAGCTATCCTCTGAAATTAATTCCAGTACACTATCCCTGAAGCATTTGAATTTCAAAAACTCATTTAGACCTTGCCACCATAATTGGAACATTCATGCAATCATACATGCCACCAGATGAAATGAAGTTATCTCAAAATACATAGTATTGTGGTACTGTATTCCTAAATTACTGGTTGCTGCAAGTTTATACCACTGATGTAGTTATGGGATATGTAACCTTCAGCAAAGAGACTTTCTGCAAAACAAAATGCAACTTGGTTCTGGTGGGTCTTCTGGGCTGTGTGGCCATGGAAAACCCACCCAGAAAACCCACCAGAACCAGTTGAATCTGGCCATGAAAGCCTTCGACAAAATGCCACTTGTTTTTCAAGGGGTTTAACATGAACATGATCAGAGAGAAAATAATCCATTTAGCACTGACAAACTCTGCTTTGTTTAAGGAACTGCAGATTTTGATGGGGAAATTTCCTCCTTCAACCAATTTTCCCTGGGCCTATCCAGATGGATTGTTTAATGTCAGCATTCTTTTTCTTTTCTGAATCTGAAATGTGTTGTAATGTAAGACTGATTACTACAGGGTTTTTTTTAAACATTTCTGCCTTAGTTTCACCATTACTATGACAAGTGACTTTTCTTTGGGGGAACGTATGGTCATTTGTAGCAATGAATCTTTGTTCCTCTTAATGTTTTTATTCTTAAATACTGCCTTTAGTGGCCAAATGGAAAGATCCTGGTAATTATTTTTAGCTGCCTTGAATTTCTCGCTGAAGCACTCTCCAGGATGTGTGGATTTCCATTTTCTCTTTAAAGTATTTTGTTTATCACCTTAACTGTGTCTACTATATGGCTTTTATGAATGATTTCTGCTACCTCCAAATAGTAGATTTACATGGAATCTTTGTGTCACTGATTCAATCAGTATTAGTGCAGTGCTTGGCAGTGTTCAACAGTATTGTTGCTATAGTTTCTTCCTGGGTAAGTAAGAATGACTTGGATGAGCATTAGCAACCATCCTTGCCTTGATCCTGGGAAGTAGGTTTGTATGCACACACATTGTCTGAATAAAAGCTAGAGAGATCATTGGTGAGATATTCACATGAGAAAGAATGTCTAAATAGGGTACCGAGATGCCTACTCATGGCGGGCAAGCACCAGCTGATTCCTGCCACTGCCTGCCAACACTCAGCTGGCCGGCTGGTGGAAGCAGGCTGGCAGAAAGGGGGGAGAAATTGGGGGGAGCATGCATGATGTTTTCACTTCCAGAGTGAAGCAGAAATGCTGGCATTCTACTGGAGGGGGGAATGCTCTAGCATTTGCCCAGAAACTCTATGGAAATCAGAGTTTGGAGTCAAGTACTAGAGCAGGGGTCTGCAACCTGTGGCTCTCCAGATGTTCATGAACTACAATTGGCCATGCTGGCAGGGGTGATGGGAATTGTAGTCCATGAATATCTGGAGAGACACAGGTTGCAGACCCCTCTACTAGAGTGACCCCCTCCCCACATACAAAGCCAGCACTTCTACATTGTGCAAGAAGCGACATTATCACCTCCCCAGTCACCTCCCCTTTTACCTTCCCCTCTTTAGATCTCTCCAAACATTGACAACTCTAGATCCAAGCAATATGGCTAGAGGCAAATGGATAAACAACTAACTTTTTTGAATGTGAGCAGCTAATGTCAATTGTTTTTGTTTACTGTTTTGAATTCTTACACTAGGATTGTCAATAGCCTGGAGGGGAAAAATGTCCTGTCCCTTAATAGAGGCTTAATGTGTGGAAATCTGCATCTGAAGCTTTTCATAGCATGGGGATAAAGGACATAAATCTGGTAAATCACAGCCCGTTAAGATATTTCCCCCACTTCTGCTCCCAGTCCTTGGCAACCATATTGTAGCTGGTGTTGCCGTCATGGTTAGGGCCCTGGAGCTGAGGAGATAAGGCAGAATAGATGTTTTCAATAAAGAAATATATTTTTTAAAATTCTGGATGGATGAAGATAGCCATCAATTGGAAGAAAAGTAAGTTATAAATATTTTAAAACCCAGGGGGGTATTGGTTTTGCACCAAATTGTATAACTGTTTTCATGCATTGCATTGGAAATGCATTCTGCAGAGGGAGTGAAAGCTGTCCACGAGTCTTTACACTGCCTGTTGGTTTGGTATTAATTGTGACCTTGATGATCTGGCTCTTCCTTGGCTAAGCTGCTTTGCGTTCTGGGTTCCCTCCCCACTCTTAAGCTCATCATTTTTCCTGCTCCCCCTGCACTTGCATAGCATTTCCAAAACTGTGGTTGCTTTGGAGGAGATGCACGTTCCACCCATCCCCCAGCCACAAGATGGATGAGATGGGTGAGCCCAGTTTTAGTTAAGTGGCTCATTTTCCACACAATTCTCAGATTATTTTAGAAGTTATTTTTAATGTGTATAAACATTTTGTTACTGTGTGAAACAGTGCATGATGTGCTTTTGAAATGCTTTAAACTGGTGGTGGTGGTGGTGGGAAGTATTAGGAAGGAATGCAGAGTTTCACTTGAAATATTAAGATGACTGGATCAAATACTGCCCTTAACCTGGTCTAGACAATTTTGGAGTTCTGTGAGCCTAGGGTAAATGATTAAAGTCAGGAATTAGGAAAACAGGGCAAATATTCGCCCCCTTCCCCTGTATTAAGGATTTCCTTCCATAATGCTTATGTATATATCAAGCTTCTGGTTCTGCATTGCAACAAGTGCCATAGGAAAGTAATAAAATGAAAAAGCTCCTGTTATTCCTGAGAAATGGTTCTCTGAATGTGAACAGATTCTCACACACAGCTGGCTCTAACAGTGCAATCCTAAACAGAGTTATGCCCTTCAACTACTATTTTAGTCTAGAGTAGCTCCATGGAAAACTGTGAGATAGCTACAGTGTGAGCTGTTCAAGAACGGAGAAGTCAGCTGCTTAGAGGTAACAATAAGGAAAATGAGCATTTTATAGCATTTTAGAATTTGCTTCACATGCATTACCTCATTTATCCTGATAACAACTGTATTAGATTAATTCTAGAGATTCCAGCCACCCCCAAATTGCTCACTTTTTATTAGTCCTATCAACCCTGATAAAACCAGTAGCAACTACCATAATACAAGTGGATTGGTAGCTGAATGTTTGTTTGTTTTTCTGAACCTAAGTCACATATTTTCATACTGCTAGGTATGGCTAGGGGAAGTTTTCTAAACAGATAAAGACAGAACTTGACAGTCAGAGACATAAACATATACTGATTTGCAGGAACTGGTCTTGCTATCAGTGTGCATCTGAGCACAATGTGAAGGGCAAAACTGTGCAGTCTAGCTCTTGCATGCATGTGGGAGAGCAACTTTGCCTCATATATGCCCTTTTCTATCCACTGAAGTCTGCAGGAAGCCCCACCCAGATCTATTCTGACATCACCATCCAACCCCTGTTTCTGTATGATGAGAACAAACTCAATAGGTTGAGGGAAGTCTTCAACTCAACCCAACAAGTTGTCATGTCATATTGTAGGTGCTACAGATGAGATGGGATGAAAAATTTGTTAATGTAGCCTTTGAGCAGACGTGACTGTCATAAAGAACCAGAAGATTCTTAGTGATTGTCCGGGGGTCGCCGCATCGGCTCACCCCGGACTCGGCCGGCCCGGGGGCGGAGCCAGCGGCAAGATGCCCACAGGACCCGGTGACAGCCGGCGCCGCCGAGGGATCGCCTACGGGGGCCAGGAGCGGCCAGACGACGGGCGCAAGGAGGCGGAGCGGCCAGGAGACGGCCGCGAAGAGGCGCGGCTGCGGTCGGATCCGCAGCTGCAGCCGCTCCAGGGATCAGCTGGGCTCGGCCGGGGCGAGAGCGAGGCGCGGCACGCCCAGGGAGCCCGGCCGAGGCTTCAAAAGGCGAGGGAGGGCGGACGAGTGAGGCTGGTCGCGACGGGGCGTGGAGGAGGGTTGCGGGGGCCAAGGGCAGACGGAGAAGGAGTGGTGGGAGAAGAACGGAGGAGCCTGGGCAGGGAGGCGCGGAGCCTAGCGAGGGGGTGGTTGGAAGGAGAACTGGAAGGAAGTGACAGTGAGGTCAGGGAGGAGAGAGGAGAGAGAGAGACGGAGGAGAGAGAGAAAAGAGCGAGAGATGAAGGAGAGAGAGAAAGGAGTGAGGGGAGAAGGAGAGGAGGGAGGCTGACCCAGGAAGGGGCGGCAGACCCCTGTGAGGGGGGGGGCTGTCAACCCCATTCACGAGTAGGGCAAGCCTGGCTGGGAGGGAGGGGCGCCTTCCCCTCCATCCCCAGGTGGCACCCTGTGGTTCAGGCAGCTGACTGCAGTAAGAGCCCCAAAGACCGGGGCTCCTGACAAGGGGACCAACACCTCAGAAAGGGACGGTGGGACGGATTGTCAGCCCCAACTGCAGGAGGGGGAGGGAGAGCGCCACAGTGATGTCTAAATACAGCTTCAGAGTTTCCACAGTGCAAGAACTAACATAATATTCACTTAGTTGAGTGCAAGAATTATAGTTTGGTTGGGGACAAAGCAGGCTCTTCATCATTGGGTTAACATTTTTTGCTAACCTTGCTTTAGTGGAGCCTCCAGAACTGCCTTTGCCCAGGAAAACGATAAACCATTTTGGCATATACACCTTCCATAATGGTTTATAATTTGGGATCAATGATAATTTTAGACTTTTTAAAAATTTTAAATCTTATTATCTTTATATTTTATTTCATGGTTATGTCATTTTTACATTGTTATTACTTGTTAGCCACTTTGAATGTTAGAAAAGCACAGTATAAATAAATAAATTTCAAGCCACCTTTTTATGCAGAAATGAGAAAAACATATGGTTACTGTTTTGATAGGAATATTATTATATGCTGTAACTCAATGCTGACTTCACTTTGACGACTTCTTACTGTGCAGAAGCCATTCAATACACATGCACACATGCGGACACACACACACACACACACATTCACACAAGCTGAATGTTCAGGAGTTTGCTAACATCCGTTGGTTCAGACCTAGCCTAACAAAAACAATACTGAATGGGTTATTAATGTTATTGCTTTGTTGTTCCTCCTCCATTAAGAACATGACAACTGCCTTTTTTGTCTAACCTCTCCACACTCTTAATGCAATCCTGAGAACACTTTTCTGAGAGAAAACCCCATTGAATTCGAAGAAAACCTGCTTAGTTTAGTATGCTGTGAAACCCAGCATTTTTCCCTCAGCTTGGCTCACTTATGTTATTGATGTTGAAACATACATGAAACACAGGAATGCTGAGTGGTAAGGTCCAAGGGTGGGTAGCGAGAGAAATCCCCTCATACATACTTCCTTTTAAAGGTAAAAATCAGAACAGCCACCCCCCATCCTCCAAATTTGTACTTGAATGGAGCAGACATATGATAACAAAATTTAGCTGCCTGGTCCTGTATAGGCTGACCTTAATTTCTATCAGTATTAATACTTTTTGGTTATCTTTGGATACCTGGGTTTAACTTTAAGCTTGTCTGGTATGTATTGAGAAAAATCAGATAAAATTTGCAGAAAGCTCCAGGTTCACTGAATTTAGAGTTGAATGGGCTCCAGTCACAATGAGGAAGCAAAAGCAAATATTTATCATGATTAATTCACATTGTCCCCTGACCAAAAGCCCACCTTCATCCCTTCCAGCATCCTAGTTCCCCATGCTAAAGAAAGAAATCTCTGTGTGGTATGAATAGAATGGGCAATTAATTCCACTTAGACTAACAGGACCTGTGAGGTGAGAAATGGTATTTCCATTCCTGTCAAAAGTGCTATGCTGACTTCTTTTTTCCCATTTGCTTTGAGTAACTTAACCCTGATACCACTTCAGTGCCAGTACAAACTTTTTTCAAGGCCGAAGGGAAAGTCAATTAAAGGAGATTATTTCTGTTGCCTCCCAAAAATCTCCTTTCCCGTTATCTGGCTTGTTGGTCTCGATAAAGAGCTATGGCTTTGTTTGGCAGCTTTCCTTGGAGAAGGAATTCTTGTGAATAGTTGAGCTGTTCTGTAATTTCCTCCAGCTCCTGGATCTCTTCAGCTTTCTGTAACCAACACCCTAATCCACTTGTCTGTCTTGACTTCAGTCAGCCAGGGGTAAAAGCACTTGCCTTGTCTGCACGGTTACATGAGAAGGCTCATCTGAGCAGCTCAGATTCATTTGAGGTGAAAAGGGCAAACTGTGCTTGTTCCATGGCGGTCATATGTCCTGAAGCCCCCTGACCAGCCCTGTTCCCCAGCAGGACACTGTCCTGATTTGCTTGGGCAAATGAACAGGACAAAAGGGAATTCTCTATCAATTGCTTTTTCAGTGAAACTTGCACACGCACACACACACACAAGAACATAAGAACATAAGAACTAGCCTGCTGGATCAGACCAGAGTCCATCTAGTCCAGCATTCTGCTACTCGCAGTGGCCCACCAGGTGCCTTTGGGAGCTCACATGCAGGATGTGAAAGCAATGGCCTTCTGCTGCTGCTGCTGCTCCTGAGCACCTGGTCTGCTAAGGCATTTGCAATCTCAGATCAAGGAGGATCAAGATTGGTAGCCATAGATTGACTTCTCCTCCATAAATCTGTCCAAGCCCTTTTTAAAGCTATCCAGGTTAGTGGCCATCACCACCTCCTGTGGCAGCATATTCCAACACCAATCACACGTTGTGTGAAGAAGTGTTTCCTTTTATTAGTCCTAATTCTTCCCCCCAGCATTTTCAATGAATGCCCCCTGGTTCTAGTATTGTGAGAGAGAAAAATGTCTCTCTGTCAACATTTTCTACCCCATGCATAATTTTATAGACTTCAATCATATCCCCCCTCAGACGTCTCCTCTCCAAACTAAAGAGTCCCAAACGCTGCAGCCCCTCCTCATAAGGAAGGTGCTCCAATCCTTCAATCATCCTCGTTGTCCTTCTCTGCACTTTTTCTATCTCTTTGATAGCCTTTTTGAGATGTGGCGAACACACACACACACACACACACACACACACACACACACACACACACACACACACACACACACACACACACACACACACACACACACACACACACACACACACCCCTGTCAGTATCCGTGTTGCCAGATTTTCAAAGGTGGATCTAGAATCCTGTGGTAATTAAAGCCACTTCAAGGGTAAGCTGACAAAGGTAGGGGGCATGGATTTGGGAAAGGGCATGACTTAGTGCTGCAAATCCCCAGCATCTCCAGTTAAAAAATCAGGTAGCAGGGGATGTGAAAGATCTCTCTGCCTGAAACTCCACAGAGCTAATGCCAGTTAAAGTAGTCACTACTAACCTTGATGGAACAATGGTCTGATTTAGGTTGAGCCATTTTGTGTGTTCATGTTCTTATGGGCAGAGCTCATAGCTCAGTGGCAGAGAAACTGCTTTGCATGAAAGAAAGGTCCAGGTTCAATCCCTAGAATAACTCTAGTTCAGGGGTCTGCAACCTGTGGCTGTCCAGATGTTCATGGACTACAAATCCCATCAGCCCCTCCCAGCATGGCCAATTGGTAATAAATGATGTAAAAATTTTGATGTGAGACCCTGGAAGGCTGATGCTAGTACTGACTTTGATAAACCAGTGGTCTCAGTTTAAGGTAGCTTCATGTGCCCGTGGGTAGGGTTAAACCCTCTCATCCCTTCTACACTGTAAATCACCCTGCTTTCCAAACCAGAAGAGACCATGTGCAGCTGCAGTATGATGTTTACTCCCTACCCCCCACCCCGTAGATAGTAAGAATTCTGTAGGGAAGAAATTTTTGCTAAGATAATCCATTGGTTCCTGTCATGCTTACCACAAGAGGTAACAAACTTTCTGAGTGAAGGCCTGGTTCAAATTAAAGTCATGTGTCGGTTTGGAAGGAGAGGCTGTGACTCAAATGCATGTCAATTCCCAGCATTATTTCAGGATTGGATCAGCTTCTGCAGTGACTCCACAAATGCTCTTACCAGGCTGACACTGCAGAGCACATGTTTTTAAAACAGAAATCTGGCTTCCAACACCTGGAAAAGGACAAGAGCTCTCTGACATCATGCTGAGCCCTCAGTTAGGCTTGTTCTCTCGGAACTCTCTTACCCTACACACAGGCAGGCAATGGCAAACCACTTTTGCATGTTTCTTGCCTTGAAAACCTTACAGGATTGCCATAAATCACCTGTGACTTGACAGCACGTTCTACCATTACCACTTCCTGGTTCCTCCTGATAGGGGAAGAGATGGGGATTGAACCTCAGACCTTTACATGGGAAGCAGAAATTCTACCAATGAGTCCCTTCCCACATATTGCTAAATTAATTTAGAATTAGAGAAACTTAGAGTTGGAAGGGACTTACAGGGTCATCTAGTCTGATCCGCTGCACAACTTGTCTCACTTTTGCATTTCCTTAGTTCTCTAATCAACTTCTTCTCCAAAATATGAAAATCCTAAATGCACATGGAAACCTTTCCATGAGCTGTTCTCTCGGTCCCAGCATTTCTCTTGTCTATCCAGATCTACTGGTTAACTTTCCATCAGAGTAATCTTGAATAAGTAGCCCTTTGGTTGTCTGATCATTTTGACATTCAGAATGCCTCCAAGACCATTTGGAGAAAATTCGGTTGTATTTTTGCTAGCATCCTCTGCTTCTCATTTTCTTACGTAAATCAGCCATGAGAATTTTGTGCCAGGGAAACATCTGGTGCAACACCCATTGATCATCTTTTTGGAATATGGCTCCTTTTCTACTATTCTTTTTTCTTGGCCTGTTCCTTTGGGTGGATCAGTTGGACACTTTCCTAGGTCCTGATTGTCCCTCTTTTGTTTTCAGTAACTTGACTAAGAAATTCATTTCTCATGTTGCAAGTATGCCAAAGGCGGAAACTGACATATCTTTTGCTCTGCTTAACTGCACTGCCTTTCCACCCGCAGCACCTTTGTAACAGTGAGAACTCGTCATGCAGTGTGAACTGAATGAATCTGCCAGAAACTGTGGAATAATAAGTTGCAAAACCAATTGTGCAAATCCAGTTATTGCCTGAAGCTTCTTTTTATTCTGTTCTGCCTATATCCTGCAAATCCTCTGTTCTCTGTCTAGGATTTGTATCAGTTGTGAGAACCTTTAGAAATCCGTATTGAAAGGAAATGTTGCCTTTGACTTTTAGTAGTCTCTTTTAGCTGTAAACATTCTTCTTGTTTGTTGGGGGAATGACAGATTAAAACAAGAATAATGCTAGGAGGAATTTGCCTATAATATGAAATACATTATATGAAAATAACAGACTATTTTCCCAATAAAACAGCCAAATAATCTGTCAGATATCCAAACAGATGGATATAGTGAAGAAACAATATTTCTGTATTCTATGTAAGCGTGTATACTCAAGATTCAGTGGCAACTTCAGAACAAGCAATTGCTGCATGCATTTCTATGATCCACATTCTGAGTCAAAGACAAAACAACAAACAGGAATGTATATGAGAGAGCCAGTGTGGTGTAGTGGTTAGTTAGAATGTTGAATTTCAATCTGGGAGACGTTACATAATTGACTATAGGAACTAAATGGCCCTCTGGAAGGCTAGACCATAGCCAAGCTGTGGGGAATACCTGCACCAGACCTTGTATTGTCATGTACTGTTCTGTTCCTGAGGGCCGATTGTCTTTGACTTTTAATAGTCTCTTTTAGCTGAAAACATTTTGAAAACTTAAGTAGCAAAAATCTCCCATACAATGTACCACTTAAAAATGCAGGAATTTTCATCCACAACATATATTCCCTGAGTATGGAAATGTAACTTTGAAGTGAGAAAGTTCCTTGCTTAAGATTCATTTTGATATACTGGAATAGATATAGGGTTACCAGTGCTCTGCCAATAATCAAGTACTGGAGGTGTCAGAGACTGTGTGAGTTGCCATGGTATATCACAATATCAGCAACATTTTCAGAACTCCTCCAAACTCTATGGCACAAATCACAGAGATTTGGGAAATTCCAAGAGCACTGTGACATCATTTCCATTATTGGAAGTAACATCATTGGCCCAAGGACATATGTCTGGCGTCGACTCGAGCCAGAGCTTTCTCTGCTCTGGCTCCTACACGGTGGAACACATTACCGGCTAATATCAGATCCCTGTGGGACTTCTCACAGTTCCGGAAGGCTTGCAGAACTGAGCTATTTCACCAGGCTTACAGCCAGAGTCGTAAGATCTACATCAAGTTCAGCTGGCCTTCGTGACTTTATTCCCTCTCCTGTGGTACGAACGTTAGTTTACATGAGTAAAGTATTGATTCATCGACATCTAAAGAGATTTATGCTAGACCGTTGTAGTTGTAATTGTATCATTTATTGATTTAATAATGTGGTTTTAATTTGCGTGTTATCTGCCGTGAGCCTGGCTGAGGCTGGGGAGGGTGGGATATCAAGTTGAATAAAATAAATAAATAAATAAATAAATAAATAAATAAATCATGACTTCACATGATGTTGATAATTTCCCCCCTCCCTTTTTGCTTCTACTGCCCATTAGTGGTTTCAGTAGACCCTATTGGTGTGGCAGGTAACTTGGAAGTTCTTAGTACCCCCATTCTACAAATTCACTGAGCAAACTTTGTGGTCTTTCTCTTGTGGCCTAAGGAGACTTCCTCCGATTTAAATAGATCTTCCTCCAACAGAAGGGTCACTTAAGTTGAATGAAAGTCCATAGGCTGGAGGAAGGCTCCTTGAGTGAAAGTGTGAACCCATGTCACTAGCGTTCTATGCATTGAGAGCTTTTTCTTAACAAGTGGAAATTGTTCCATGTATTGGTTTTTGATCAATCTGCTGAACTAGTTGATCAAAGCAGCAAATGCCTTCCTCATTAGGAGCCAGCATGATTCACTGGACGCAGAGTTGGGCTTGTACATTGAGAACCAGTTTCAGTCTCCTCCACTTTCCTGGGTTGCTTGAAGGATACATTCATAGGGGTGACCGAAAGGAACAGATAGCAAAATGGACAATTTCAAGCTAAGTAGGAAAAAGTATTTTGGGGGACAGAGATAGTTTTAAGCTGAACATATATCTCCTTACCGTACAGACTAACTAGCTGTTTTTGCTGTTTATGGATTACTTGGGGTATTTTGCAAAGTGTCACTGTTCATGCATTTGCAAAAGATGATGCACTGATCTACCAATTTTGTAGTAGACAAGCCTCCATTAACTGACTCGCAATCATTCTTTTAATTGTTGATTGCCTGATTAAAAACAGATCCTGCTGATTCCATTTCCAGTATTGATTGACACACATTGGGGTTGGTTGTCCTAGAGTGCCTGTGTCTTTCACTGGAACTGGCTCTCAGAAGCTATATACAGATACATACTGTCATGCCCGTATTTTTCACAGGGTTTGCACAAAGGCACATTGCCATTCCCATGGGCTCCAGTGGAGACTGACCCTTACCACAGAGATAGTAGACTGATTTCGCTGTTGCCACAGATTTTTTCAAGTACAGTACTTTTCCCCCATTCACTCCTTTGGGCAAAAGTAAAGGTGTGCACAGAGGGACAGGACTGGGGTAGAAATTAAGCCCCTATAGCAGTGGTTCTCAACCTGGGAGTCGGGACCCCTTTGGGAGTCGAACGACCCTTTCACAGGGGTCGCCTAAGACTCTCTGCATCAGTGTTCTCCATCTGTAAAATGGATAAATGTTAGGGTTGGGGGTCACCACAACATGAGGAACTGTATTAAAGGGTCGCGGCATTAGGAAGGTTGAGAACCACTGCCCTATAGTGTTTGTGTTCTCCTATTTGCATAGCTGCGCCTCAACATCTGCTTAGTTCTCCTTTGAGTTTCATTTGTTTTAGTCATGACTGGAGTTTGACAAGTGACAGTATATTGGGAAGTGGGTTCTATAGAGAAAATATAGTGGAAAGGTAATTCACAACTTCTTCCCATCGGTGTTATTGCTAAGTTTCCTATTTCCCTGGGATGAGTCCTGACATCAAAGAGTGCACAGTTGTTTGTTGAGTCTTGGCTCGGGTTAAGCCTTGAAATTATGGGTATTTGCTGATCTCTGCATGTCTTCTTTTGTATGTTCATATGACTTTAAGCAGTGAAAGGAACTTGATGTATGAGTCAGAGAGGTGTGGGGGCCCCAGAATATAGTTCATCACAGAGCCCCTGTGACTCATAATTTAGTGTTTTCTGTTGCCCTCTTATAGGCAGATAGAAAAGGTTAATTTTTATATGCAGGAAACAATAAAACAAAGATATAAAATGTCAAGACCCTAAAAAGGCTGCCAAGAGAACATCTGTCCTCCTAAGATTTCTTTTCATCCAAAAGCCGTCTCTGACAGTGGCATGAGTGGGAGGCAGGGAAGAACGCATGGCGTGCCAGATATATAAAAGGACAATGCAGTTGACAGGGATCTGCTGGAAAAAAATATTTCATATTTGCACCTTCCAAGTTGTCTTGACATCATTTTGAAATGGACCTGTGCTATCATGTAGTCTAGATTGCATCCTATTTGGCAAAAGTCGATCCTGCTTGAATTGCCCCTCCCCAGTTTCTCTTTAGAATATTGAGCATCTACATATTTCTGGTAATAAAAGCACTGTATGATGATACAAACACAGGAGAAACACTGAGTCTGTAGTGAGGGGAAAGTGTCTTGAATTGATTTGCTTCATTTTCCCACTCCAAGAGTGCATAATTTTTAAGACATTTTCCCATGTGTCAAGATCTGCTTATTGTTACAGTCTGTGCAGAGAGCCATGCATTGACTCCTTAAAGCCACAGCCTTAAGTTTGCTGCTAGACTTGAATGAGGCTGTTAATGATAGGATGTTTTGAAGACATAGATTCATAGAGTCTCCATGAGTTGGAAGCAACTTGATGGCACTTAACACCCGTAACAGGCTGTTCTGTGCTTAAGTTTCTGCAATCCTAAGCAAGCACTGAAAACAAAGTTGTGCATAAGTTCCTAGTTTTAAATCTCTCCTCTGTCACAAACACACTAGGAGCTCTCCACACACGGCCCCTCCATGCATTGATTGAACCCATGGGGAGGGACAGCAGGCACAGTGCTGTTTTCCAGAGTTACCAACCAATCACAGGGAGGAAACATATGCACAGTCACTTCCTCCATGCGTTGACACAAGATGGCAGTCTCATGGAGGCAGGAATGGAGTTCATGCCATTCTCTGTTTCCTCATGTTCTGTCAACACACAGAGGGATCCTGTGTACATAGTTCGTCTAAGCTATGCTGCCTCCTATTTGTAATATAGTGATAATATTGACATTGTCAAGATTATTGAGATACTGGAACTCAAGTATTTTGAACATTCTAAGGTGCCGTACACATAGCTATATCTTGTAAACCACTCTGAGGACTTTAAAGTTGAAAAGTGGGATATAAATATAATAAATAAATAACTTACTACAGTCAGATCATTTCTGCACAAGTCAATGAAAACTGTTGCAAAACATTTCCAACACGTTTTCAATTCTCCCTCCAAATTGTTCACACTCACCCCCTCAAAATTATTCCTGGCTGCTATTTTGTGCTTGTTCCTTTTTTTTTAAACTTCTCCATGGATCCAATGCTTTAAGGCCTTGTACTTTGATTCTTCATAGGTTGCACACTCAAAGCTTCAAAGATATCACCACCACCCCACAATAAAAAAAAACCTGACGAAAATAAGCAGGCGAGATGATGGAGTGAGTTCAGAAAACGGCACAGAGGAGGAAGTCCAGGGACTGCAGAGAGGCATGGGAAATGTGTTAAAGAGATGCATACAGTGAGCCAAAACATTTTGAAAACAGTTCAGCAAAAAAAATTACTATTCTTGTGGATTCATTTAAAATGTTTTCAGACTGGAAATAAAACATTTTGGTAAAAACTCTGAACTTCCTCGAAGAAATTTTTTTATTTTCTGCCTCAAAACATTGCGAAGGGTCTGTGAGAAAGAGGCCAAAATAGAGTGCCAGAATGGTGTAGTGATTAAGAGTGGCAGACTGTAATCTGGAGAACCACTGCCTTTTCCTCCACGTGAAGAATGCTTGGTGACCTTGGGCCAGTCACAGTTCTCTCAGAACTCTCTCAACCTATGCAGATGCAGACAATGGCACTTCCCAACATCTCTTGCTTTAATTATCCTGCGGGGGTTGATATAGGTCAGCTTATTAGCTGTGTCTTAACAGCACAGTTACACAAGTAAATAAGAGCATCATCCTCTGCAGAGATTCACAGACTTGTAAACCCATGGATTTTAGTGAACTTTGAAGGGTATAAGTCTGCTTAGGATGACAGTGCAAATAAATAATGCAAATGTGTATTAGTAAAAAGATATGGATCCAGTGATGCATGATCAAAAAGGAAAATGCACTGAGTACAGTTCTGTTTGTGGTATTGATAACATAAAAGTTGCAGCAATACACAGAATGTCTGTATAACTTGAATTTGAAATACCTTTACTAGCGTACTACTGGTTTGTATAATTCTTAAAGAATAACGTGCATATGGAACCATGGAATGTTCAACAGACAGCTTACATTATTGTGTTTAATTTCCTTTTGAAATCCTAGTATATGAAAAGCTAGCTGTGGTGGTTACAACTCACTTCCAGCCAATCACCGCATGTGGCTCACTTCCAGCCAATTGGCAGGCACACATGGCTTGGGGTGGGGCTTACACAGAATGGGTAAAAAATAACACAAACCAAACAACAGAATGTAGCAGTTACTCACTCTCTTGTGTGCTCTCTCTTTTCCCCGCTGTTGAATAAAGCAGTCATTATACTGTAGGAGGAGCAACAACAGGCATTGGCTGCTCCCTGTGGGAAAATTGCGACTGCTGGCATCTCCAACTGTGCCATTAACTGTTGCATGGTGATACAGTCATCCAGGAACAGGTATCCAGGAAAAGGAGGACAAGGAGGAGAGTCAGTGGCATAGTTAAGCAGGGTGCAAGGGAGCAACTGCTCCCTTTGAGCACATTTTTGAAAAGTAGCGTCTTTTCAAATTATTCCCGACCACTGTGCTCTCTTCCCACCCACTCCCTTCCCACTCTCAATTATGAAGCATGGTAAGATTGTAATCCGCATGCAGGATCATGCTCTCTCCCCCCCACCTCACTTCCCAAGGCTCACAGGCCTTGAAAAGCAAGGTGGGAGCAGCAGTCCTGCATGCAGGATTGAGCACGCTCAATCCCATATGTAGGATCATGCTCCCCCCCTCACACTGAGGGTCAGTGTTGTATGTGCTCTCTCCCCCTAACTTAAAAACCTGGCTACACCCCTGACTAGAGTTGCCAGTTCTGGGTTGGGAAACACCTGGAGAATTTGGAGGTGGAGTCTGAGGAGGGGAGGGACTTCAGTGGCCTATGATGTCATAGGCCGTTTCTGCATGGCCTCTGGAGCAGAGGTGCACTGGCATAGTTGATACCAGTGCACCCCCCAGGGCTGTTCGCACGGTGCCCTGTGAACGGCCCTGGTGCCTTAGCGGCCCACATGGCCGCATTTGCACAGGCACGCTGGCACAGATCCCTCTTACCTTGTCTCCTGACCGCTGTAACGCCATGTCCCCATGTCTCTCCAGAGCAACAGTGGCTAGAGGACAAGGTAAGAGGGATCTGCACCGGCATGGGGAAAACGCCAGCTTCCATCCCATGCCGTTCGCTTGGCACCGAATGGAAACTGGCGGTTTCCAAAAGACTCGCTCATTGAGCGAATCCGAAAAATGTGGTTGTGTGGGGGAAACAGTGCCGTGCGATCTCCCCTGCAACGGCATTTTTATCGGCCCCACATCTGTCTAAATGGCCCATGCAGAAACAGCCATAGGGTCCACCTTCCAAAGTGGCCATTTTTTTTCCAGATGAAGTGATCTCACACACACACACACACACACACACACACACACACACACACACACACACACACACACACACACACACACACACACACACACACAGAGTCAGTTATAAAGAACCATTCTCAACGCATTTTGATCACTTCATTCTCTTGTATCATGGAAACTGATGAGTGTTAGACTGGTTAAATGACCCACAAAGATAAGTTAAAGAAGATAACAGTATAGTGTTCATGTGTCTGTGTGTCTATTTGCATGTGTACATATGTACTCAATAATCTTTTGCTTGGTATGTGAATTAAATCAAGGAATTATTTCCTGTGCTTGCTAGGTATTCCTATAGTAAGACGGAATAAAAATATTGTGAGCATTTATTGCTTCCAGCTTTCTCCTCTGTAACTGAATGCAAGGAGAAATAATTCCCTTAACTTATCCATCACCAGCATTTCTCAGTGACATCTGGTCAGGAAAACAATACTGAAAGGACAGGAAGAACATTTGCTGAAACTAATTTATTTAAACAAAACTCCTGTACTTGAGGCAGGATTTTTGTTTCAAGTTTACATGTGTGCATAAATGAAATTTGTGCTCAGCAACGGAAACCTGCATCCATTAGAATTACTGGGCTTGGGGGTGGGGGGGAGGAATGGACAATCCAAAGTGATTTCTCTATTTATTGAATGAGACATTCTAGGATACTCCTTGAGCATACTGTGCATAGTTAACTTATTAAAAAGGGGAGGGGGGGATACCTTGGAAATACAAACAGGTGATCAAAACGATATGTGATTATGTGGTATCCCAGTTGACTTCAGAAATCAGAACATATGTCATCAATTATGAAGCGTCTACGGGTGTATTTTTTCTTTTTAGCTCACATTTCTCACTACGAAGTATTAGTACATAACAATAAAACCTTGGATGTCAGCCAGCACAAATAGACGTTTTGGCTGACTCTGAGAGTGCTTGTGGAAGATGCAAAGCAATGCAGCTGTTGAAACTGGTCACGTTCCAAGGAGAAAAAAACTTTTTTTGCAGAACCCTGAGATTTTGCCCCAACCCCCCAATGCCCTTTCCTAAAAGCCAAATTAATGATCAGATATGTTGCCTCTCAGATGTTTTTTTGCCCAGTATTTGCACTAAAATTCAACGTTTTGGCTTTATAAGATTTACAATCAGAAGGTTTTTGCTGTGATCTCTGTTGTGTTTCTTGTTAACGAAACTTGACAAGAAGGAACATTGGGTGGGGAGACCTTCCAGATTCATTTAAAATTTCTACACATCTCTCCCCACCTCTTGCACACTCCAAATGAGAAACATAAATCCACTTGGGACACTTCTTTTATCTGCTGAGGTTTTTCTGTACATCATAGCATTGATTGTGATATGTGCTGCTTCTTCATTTTTTAAAAGGTCTAAATCTTATAAAATAATTAAAAGCAGCAGGATCAAGATGTCACATGATTTTTTTTGTCTCCCAGTCTGTCTAACCCTCCCAAAGTAAACTGGTTGATCCACTTAATCATTTTATTAAGTGAAGGCAGTCATTGTTAGAAATTGTGATATGTTTGTTTGTGGCCAATCACTATTTATGTTCAAGCACCCACAAATGGATCAAGTAACTCAGCAACTGGAGTTTATGAAGAAGATTTTGTTTGTTCTTTTATTTGCTTGGTCTTTTTTAAGATGGTGAAAGATGGCATGACTTGAGAAGGCAGCCTAACATGTATGCAGGTTTTGTATGAAATGTATTCTAGACTGGGGTTTACTGAAGTCTCAACAAATATGGGTCTAGGTCTGCCAGTTTTATCCAAAGTGATACTTTACACTCCATTGTTAGGAGCACAGGCACAAACAGGACATTAACCCTAACCCTAACCCTAACTCTGTAAGTGTGTGCATGTGCTAAGTGCTGTCAACCCTATGACCTAATGCCCTTCATAATGTCCCATTGTTAACATCCCAGTTCAGATCTCCCAGACTGAAGGCCTTCCTTTATAGAGTCAATCCATTTCATGCTGAATCCTCCGCTTCTACTGCCGTCTTCCACTTTTCCTATCATTATTATCTTTTCTAGTCACTCTTGTCTTGGCCTAATGTGACCACAGCACGATAGCCTCAATTTAGTCATTCTAGCTTCCAGGGAGAGTTCAAGCTCTCTGTACACCACTCTGGATACTATCTGCAGTAGTATGGATGCAGTGGTAATAGGATGATCCAATGAGAATCAGCCTACTCTTTTAAAGCCAAGTTTGTTTAAGGTTACATTACTATTATCCTCCAAATATGATTGATAATTGCTTTTATGACTCCTTGTTTTTCTTTTTAAATGCTGTTGGTTCTCTATTTTCTGTCTCTACTTTTTTGAGACGGTTTTATACCATTAGGGTTTCTGGAGTTTGTCTGATTTTTTTCCTGTGCTGGTTTTAATATGAAAAAGCTAAATAGGATGCTCCAGGAACACCAACTGTACAAATGAATCCCAATAGGTTGGTAAGAGGCTTCATAGGAATGAAAGGATAGTCTTGCTGCATCCCCTCTAGGTCTTCTGTTTCCAGTGATGACCAGCCAGAGTCCTTTGGAAGTTCACAAGGAGAGCATTTAATTAAGGTGACTTTCTGGTTTAATTATATAGCACATAGAAAGTTGTGCGTTGAGCCTTTGCACCTCCAGTTATAATACCTCCTACTCAGAGAGGGTGCAGGAACGTAGAGTAACACTAGTCAGAACAGACAGTACTGAGCTAGATGGACCAGTGGTCTGGTGGAGTATTAAGGTACCTACTCTCATGTGATCCTGTCCAGGAACTGTGCTGATAATCTGAGTTCCGCCTCTGCACCCTCCCCATTATTGGCAATCTATTAACCAGTAAGCACATGTCTCTGTTCTGTTCTGGAATGGTGTTTGATTAGGCATTTGAGAACTGTTGATGTGAAGCTTCATAGGATTGCGAGCTATTGCTGGGGAAATTCCTGGAGACTTAAGAGTGGTGCCTGGGGGAGGAAATTTAGTTCCTCTTGCACTCTATGGAATCCCTTAGTGTTCCTACCTGGAGGCCAAAACTTTAGGATTGCCAATCTCCATCTGGGGCCTACAAATCTCCTGGAATTGCAACAAGTCTCCAGGCGAAAGAGATCAGTTCAGCTGGTGAAAATGGCTGCTTTGGAAGGTGAACTGTAACTGTAAATGGTTATGTGTGTGTTTCTTTAAATTGAGAGGTAAGTTGTAGCAGGAAGGACAGGGTGAAAGGGGGATGAGAGAGAGAGGTGATTGGTTGACACTGGAGAGTGTCTGAGAAGAGTCTGTGTTGAACTGAGAGAGCGTGTGAAAAACTTGAGAGATGGCCCCTTTCGCACATGCTGAATAATTCACTTCCAATCCACTTTCAGTGTGCTTTGCAGCTGTGCAGAATAGCAAAATCCACTTGCAAACAATTGTGAAAGTAGATTGAAATTGCATTATTCTGCATGTGTGAAAGAGGCCTCTGAGAGACAGCAGTCTGTTCTGGGGACTGACACAAGTTCAGTCTGAGCTAAATTGAATCAGAGTGGCTGATTGCGCACAAGGTGTTTGTTGCGTGTTGGAGGCAAATACCTGCCCCAGCAATATTTCTTGTACAGATGTATTTCCTCTAGCCCCACTTTCACTTTCCACTCTCTCTGTGGCAAGCAAATCCACTTAACGGTGCAATTTTAATTTTGTTGTGCTGCCAGAGTGGGACAGATTTGCCAGTGGGGCCAGCTTTATCCCAGATCTCTTCGCCCTCAGCCAGCGCCCCCAGTCTTACCTCCCCACTCCCTCATGCTGCTTTGTACACTTCCCCTGCCCCCTCCTCCCTGCTGCCATTTTTCTAGGTTGTTTTCATTGCTGTTGCTAAGTGTTTTCAGAATTATTTTATAGTTCCTGATTTTAAGGTTGCTGTGTGTTTGTAGTGGCTTTTGCTGATTTCACAGAGTTGTACAGCCTTGCCTTTTTGAGGTGGCTCCCCAAACGATGAACAATAAATTAAATAAAATAAAAATAAAAATTTAAAATGTCATTTGAATATCTACAAACAACATTTAGAACAATCTTCAACTGAAAAAGCAGCAACATTTATGGGGATCTGCTCAGAACCTTGATTCAGTGTCTTGTATAAAATAT
Source organism: Sphaerodactylus townsendi (assembly GCF_021028975.2). NCBI lineage: Eukaryota > Metazoa > Chordata > Lepidosauria > Squamata > Sphaerodactylidae > Sphaerodactylus > Sphaerodactylus townsendi. The sequence goes on along the minus strand of NC_059425.1, from coordinate 39,261,584 downwards.
ATACTAAATACATAAGTGCATACAGTGAGTTAATATGGGAGACAGTGTGGTATAGTGGTTAGACTGATAAACCCCGGTTTTTGTGATCTGAATTTAAAAATCTCGACTCTCCCATGAAGCTTGCTTGGTAACCGTCTCCCATTAATTTTTTCTCAGCTTAATCTGCCTCATAGATATGAAATGAGGATGAAATGCAGAAGGAAGAAATATGTATGCATCCATGAACTCCATAGAGGAAAGACAGGATAAAAATACATTTTATAGAATTTCCCCACTTTACGACTTGTGTCTAGAAATCTACTACTTTTGAACACAAAAACTCCATTAAGCTATCATGGCTAATGGGTGCTTTTGTTATAATCTTGCAGCTAAAATAGTCCTCATAGTATTCCATGTAAGGGAACATTTACCTCAGATAATAACAGCCATTTGTTGGTCACCAATAGCTGGAAAAGATCATCTCCAGGCCATCAGGATGAGAAGTTTTATAAAAGTTAGCTTTTTTCACATTTGGCATTCAAATAGAGAATGTTTGCATGTGTGGGAAGATGGAATAGTAAAATTGGTTGTAGACTTGTAGTTTTAGAAGACTGGATTGTGATGTTTTTGGACATAATTACATTATTATTTTATTTGGTATTTTAGGAAATTGTGTTGTATGAGTATGTTGTAAGCTGCTCTGAGCCTGCTTCGGCAGGAGAGCAGGGTACTGAAACAAACAAACAAACAAACAATAAATGAATGAATGAATGAATATTATTAGTCCAGAAACATTTTCCCCAATCAGCACATGCAGATGATGACATCATTTCTGGTTCATTGCAGAAGCACCGGCATCGCATCAGAGGGACACGCTAGCACTTGCCCCCCAAAACTATATGGTTTCCATAGAATTTTTTGGAGAGCAATAGAGCATCCCTCTAGTGCTATGCCAGCGCTTCTGCATCATGCTGGAAGTGATGTCATTGTGCACACACACCAATTGCTCCCCTCCTTTCAGCCAGACTGCTTGCTTCTGCCTGTCAGTCAGGTAAGTGTTGGCAGGCAGGGGCAAGATTCAGCAGGAGATTGCGCACGATTAGCGGACACCTGGGCACCTAGTGTCAAACCAGCCTCAAGGAGAAAGACATCCCATAAGTGAGGTGTCACTGCTGTCTCTGATTGCCACTTGGGGAAGGACCTCATCTTAGACATCTGGAGATCAGCTGTAATAATGGGAGATCTCCAGGTGTTACCTGGAAGTTGTAAACACTGGCTTGGGTCTATGTAACTATGTGGGATACCATAGCACAGGGGTAGGGAACCTGCGGCTCTCCAGATGTTCAGGAACTACAATTCCCATCAGCCCCTACCAGCATGGCCAATTGGCCATGCTGGTAGGGGCTGATGGGAATTGTAGTTCCTGAACATCTGGAGAGCCGCAGGTTCCCTACCCCTGCCATAGCATAATGCTATTGGGGTGAGAAGCAGCCCTCCAGCACCACCCGGATGTGCTTTTCGGAGGGGAGGGAGTGTTGAAATAACATTTTTGGAGGACTATAGTGGTGCTTTCCACTCAGCCTTTTTCAGACTGGATAGTTGCATGTTTCATTGCAAGAGGGAGAAAAGACACATTTCTTGGTGAAAATTCAAAGGCAAATTGGGAGACCTTAATTAATCCTAAGAGTGATGGAGCCAACCGGGGGCGGGGGAGGGGGTGTCAGTGAAAGGAATGATGTGGTTCTATTCAGAGATCAATAATGGAATCCTTCAACTTTCCCATTTTAATAAATTGCTTCATGAACTGTAAATCAAGGCAGAGGTTATTCAACAGAGAACTTAAAAATGATAAATAAAAAGGTACTCAAAAGAAGTATGAGCAATCAAGGGTGGGGGCAGAGGTTACATACTTGCCAGCATTCTTCCACAGGTGACTGCTTCCATTCCACCATCAGAATCCAGCTCTCCAGATCTTGAATCATAAGTGTTTCTACAAGCGTGCAAGTCTTCTTGACTCTCCCTCATACATTGGGGGATTCCAATATTAATGACCTATGCCCATGAATTTTACAGGAAAGGGGTTGGCACTATATATTTCTCCCCTATTTCTTTAACTGGTCTGACCTGTGTTATCTCTGCAGCAGATAGAAGTTGGAAGGTGGGGAGAGGTTTCTGATAGCTTTGTTAGGAGTTGGCTGGGGAAAAAATGTGAAGCATGCAGAATGGAATGGGGGCAGCTGGTGTCCATTAAGAGCAGCAGCAGCCAGGCAAAGAGAGCTGGAAGGTCCGATTTCACCTGACCTCCTCCCCATCGAGGGAGATGGCTGAGCTAGAACATTAGAGGGACCTTCTGAATCTTCTTCCCTCCCTAGCATCATGTACAAGAGGTTGAGAAGAAATAAGAAGTGCAACTTCAAGAACAAAAGGTGGGGTGGGGAAGAGAATGTAGAGCTTTTGAAATAAACAAGGGCCCAATCTAACTTTCCACTGTCTCCATGAAGAAAGCTGGTGATCTACCCCTTCCCCGAGGATAAAACAGCACTTTTAAATGTTATCCAGTTGTTTTTCCTATGTATGATTAATTGGTCGATCTAAGGAATTAAAATACAAATATTTTAATGGTTTCTTCCTAAAAAATCAGAAGTAAAGTGCTGTCAAAAAAAGTGAGGCAGGGATGCTAGGAAGCTCCCGTTACTAATCTTTACTCTCATTACTCATATTTCGTTGTTTGTGGGTGCAGTGTTTTTACTATGCAGACAGATGCAAAGTAAAAACAGAATTTGCAGTGAATTCTTGAGCTGCTCTTCAGGTCTGGTTTCCCCACTGGCTCAGCTATGAGCCTCGAGACACTCCCTGCTTGTTGAAGGCCAGCTGTCCAGCTTGTCTTTTGTTTTTTAACAGTGTTGCACACACATTCATTCATCACTATGTTACATTTTTAAGTGGCATATTTTTTTTAAAAAATCCTGCTCTTGTAGGCAATATTGTACTTTGAAGACAACTTTGCACGTAGTGTTTCCAACTTCCAGATGGCACCAGGAGATGTCCTGCTATACAATAGATCTCCTAACGACCAAGATCATTTCCCCTGGAGAAAGTAGCTGCTTTGGAGAATGGACTCTATGGCAGTATACCCTTCTGAGGTTCCTCCCCTCCCCAAATCCTACTCTCGCCAGGCTCTACCACCCAAATCTGCCGGTGTTTCCCATCACAGAACTGGCAACCCTATTTGCATCCCATGAATAAATGAAATGCACTCCAAAATGTGTTTTCCGATCTTTTTACAGACTTGTTTCTGATTCCTCAGTTTATTTACTTCTGAAAGTTAGCAGTCACCTTTCTCTATAAACCCCAAAACATAAGGGAAAACAAAACATAAGATGTTTAAAATCCAGCAGGTGTTTACAAGCCCTGGCGATAAAGTCCACATTTAAAATCATGGATAAGAGCCTACCATCCATCCACAGTATCTTGAAAGGATTTTTATCAATATAACTGAATCCTTGCGTATATTTTAGCTTGCCTTGGTAATCAAGAGATCTACAGCCTTATTTCTATGGTGTTATCCAGTATGTCCATTTTCCTTCATTGTTGCACTGTGACTGACAAACAAGCAAAATAGGCCTGGCAGTGAAGGACATTATTCCCAGGCAAAGATCTGTTTAAATGTTTGAATGCTGCCCTTGCCAATCTCCAATACAAAAAGTAGCATTTCATATAGACTCCACACTCCTGTGTACAGATGATTTTTTTGCTCTGTAAACCCATTTCTCATGATCAATTTAGCCTCACAGCTGGCTGTCCATTTGAATAACCATCAAAGAAGAGGTTGGAAGAAAACTTTCTAACAAGATTAGTGTAGGAAGAGGGTAAGAATTCAGGAGGAGGAGTAGATTCTCTAGAAATACCAAAAATCCTGGTCTGTTTATTTGGCAGGGTCCCTGCAGGAAGGAGGTCATAGTTACCAGATCAGAAGTTCCTAGGAATCTGACTAGGAAGCAGGGAATGAAAACTATGACTTTAAACCAACTATTCCTCTAGCTTTAAAAAAAATCTATTTCTGTACTGTAGTTTCTCTAATAAAAATTTCTTTCTTTCTTTCTTTCTTTCTTTCTTTCTTTCTTTCTTTCTTTCTTTCTTTCTTTCTTTCTTTCTTTCTTTCTTTCTTTCTTTCTTTCTTTCTTTCTTTCTTTCTTTCTTTCTTTCTTTCTTTCTTTCTTTCTTTCTTTCTTTCTTTTTTCTTTTTTTCTTTCTTTCTTAGCTGCAAATATTTTATGAAAATATGATGAAAATGAAAGCGATTCCCAAACATCACGTGATTGCCTTTTAATTTACATCTGATGCACTGGCTCCACCAACATTACCCACACACCCATTATCCACCTCAGGTTGTCTTTCATGGTGTTCCGTCACAAACTGGTCAAGTGATTCTATGCCATTTTATTATGGAAGTCTATAGGGAGTGAAAATGACCAAGCCAAGTGAAACTGAGAGCTAGAAAGGTGCTTGTTACAATAAGAATGGATAGCATTTTTTTTGCCAGATTTCCACCAGATAGGCATACCTGAACTACTGTAATTGAGGTGGGATGGAAATGGTTCAGCATAGCCACAAAAAGACTTGTTTTTGTAGCAAGATAATTCTTTGCACAGCTCGGGGTATTCCAATCAGCTCTGGGGGGAAGTATTGGTACTTTGGAGATTGGCACTGTCTTTCTGGGTATACCATAAAGTGCGAGTGATCTCTCCTTACAACCTTCTTTGAAAAAAAGTGGCCTTGGAAATTCCTATCACAGAAAAATGTATATGAGTGAAAAACAGACCTCTTCAGAGGCCGATGTTCACGCAACCTGGGGTTCTGTCAAGCATGCATATCGGGAGCTGTGATCCACACAATGTACTCAATATGATATGAGAGGTTACCATTTTGTATGAATTGGGCACCATGTGGATTATATGTATAGAACCCTGGTTGACGTGTTTGGAAGCTATATATGCATGGAAAATCACATATTGTCCAGTACACACAGAATGGTGACACTTAAACATAGAAAGTACCTAGGAATAAGGCTCTACGCGGGCCTTCCCTTGCGGCTGATCCGGAAATTGAAGCTGGTCCAGAATCCAGCGGCACGTCTTCTTACGGGTAGTTCAGTTAGAGATCATATTACCCCCGTACTGTGCCGTCTGCACTGGCTCCCAGTGGAGTTCCGGATTATCTTCGGGGTGTTGGCATTAACCTTTAAGGCCCTTTACGGCCTGGGGCCCTCATACCTGCGAGACCGCCTTACTCCATATGTCCCGAGTCAACCCCTCCGTTCAGCAGAGGCGAATTTACTGGTGGTCCCCTGTCCCTCTATGACGCGGCTGGCCTCTACCCAGGCAAGGGCCTTTATGGCTCTGGCCCCTGCCTGGTGGAACGCTCTTCCTCCAGCTGTTCGGGTCCTGCGGGACCTTGGGGAGTTCCGCAAGGCCTGTAAAACCGAGCTGTTCCACGGGCTTTTGGGGAGGCTGGCCGCTGAATCCGCCCCTTTCTGTTGCCTTATGTACCATCTGCTTACTTGAACATCAGTCGGTCCCCTCCCGGGGGAATAATGCCGGACGTCATCTATTTAGTTAATTATGGATGGGTTATTACCGCTGCTGTTTTTATTGTATTTTATTTATTGTTTTAATTGGGATTATTCGATTTGTGTCTTTTTAATTACATTGTATTGGTTGTCATGTTTGTACACCACCCTGAGCCCTTTGGGAGTAGGGTGGTTTACCAAATCAATCAAACAAACAAACAAACAAACAAATAATGCAAGGCTCAGAAATCCTTGCATTAAAAGAGAAACTCAAGAAGAACAGTTAGTAAAGAGTTGATCTTAGTGAAATAAGGCATTACTTAATTAGAGGTTGGATCACTGGGCTGCCTTAATGTCAAGACAGCTCCATATGTCCTTAATTTGGACTCCAAATAACCTTGGCCAAGTTTCCTGGTAGTTGCCTGTGGGTAGATGGGAATTTGTCCTCTGGCCATTGCAGTCCAACAGATTATTTATTGTTAGACTGTCAGCAGAGCACAATTGGTGAAGCAGCGGATTAGTCAGAGAACAGATCATTTGTATGGAAATGAGGCCCATTGGGGTTGCCACTCAACAGTTAACTGGCTGATCCCCAGCCTCCTAAAACCCCTTGATAATCCTCTGGCTCTACCAGTAACCTGAAACTGACTAGAGGGTATATTACAAAGAAATAATAACTCCTTAAAGCAAATATTATTGTGTCAAGATAGTATGGAGCATTGTGAAATAAATCCAGATGTGGTTGAGACAGGATTATAGCAACTATAACCTCTTCCTGTTTAAACACCAGCCACTTGATTCACCAAAGTTAACCAGTGAGGGTGTGGCTTTTTTGTTTTTTATTTTTTCAAACAGGAAAATGAATTCTTCCCTCAGATGGTTTAGATCAGATTGCTTATTTTTTTCCTTATCTGATAAATACACTAAAATCCGGTTTATTTATGGAAGTAAATACACATGTCCTGCCCTTTAGAAATTGCCTTTCAAAGCCATGTGAAAGAAATGTTACTCTCAATCTGTTTGTATAAACTATTTATTCTTTCTCTCGCTTTTTTGTTTTTGAAGAAGATGCCAGAGGAAATGAGACCCTTTAAATATTCAAAGTGGGCTTTGAAGTATACAGCTTTCTCACGAGCTTTCTCTGGTTAAAGTTACAAGATATCCCACAGTGCAATGTTTGATCAATTCCATGGCTTGGTCAGACGCGTTGGAAGGGTGGGTTACAGAGTTGTCAAAGTCATAAAAAACATGGAAGAATGCTGCTGAATTTGGCATGGGTGCCATCTTTTCCAGCTTTCTGTTTCCAGCAGTGGTCTGCCACAGATTAAGGTTGCCAAACTGCAGGTGGGTCCTGGAAATCTGGAATTACAACTGATCTCAGAAATCAGTTTCCCCCAAAAAATGGCTGCTTTGGACTATATAGCATTATACCCTGCTGAAGTCTTTCCCCACCAAATACTACACTCCCAGGTTCCTGGGCTCTGCCTCCAAAATCTCCAGCAATTTCCCAACCCAGCGTAGCAACCCTACTAGAAGCAGGAACGCTTGCAAGCACAGCATGAATACCACCATCTCATCCCTATCCATTTGCCTCTCAAAATCTGGTATTCAGAGGCATGTCTCTTATGAACACAGACATTCCATTTAGTTATCATAGATAACAATCACTGACAGGTCTCTCTCCTCCATGAATCTGACTAATTCCTCTTTAAAGCTGATGGCCATCAGTCATCACATCTAGTGGTAGTGAATTCCTTAAGTTCCATAAAAGACTGAGTCTCACCACTCCTGCCATCTCAGCCATCCTTACATAAGGCCCACGTAAATGTTTCCTATAGAGCCACAGCTACTACATCCTTGATTTCTTTCCATATCAATATAGTAATATTTGGAAAGCCCAAACCACATGGACAGGTCAGGGCAGTCAAGAAGGTTCTGGTTGAGTGACAACTGAGTATGAGTGGAAACTGACCCCGCCCATGTTAGGTATTTAAATGTTTCTATGGCAACAGGTGAAGATGCTAAAGGGAAGTGGCTTCTGTATTGCTGAAGGCCCCATGGCAGAAACATATTATGAGCAGGATGATCACAGTTTAACTGGCAGAAGGTTGCTCAGCCCTATTGCTTCTCAACTGATGGGCACAATATGTTTCTCTAACTGGATTTTTTCTGAGACAATTCTGGTTTGAGACAATTCTGGTTTGAGACAATTCTGATTTGCACCAAAAGGATTGTGTGAACTGGCATAAGTTGTATATGACCCTGGAGTAAACTGTATATGCCTTGTCATTATCAAGAGCGAGATTTGGCTTTTAACTTTTTCTTTGGTTTTAGTTTGCAATGTTTTAATTATTACTTGTAAGCCGCTTTGGGGAAAGGGAGGGTATAAACATTTTAACGAATAAATAAACAGGGCATATCATTCAATGCAGCCCTCAGTCTCTGGCTCATGCAGTCCTTACCGGCCAACTGAATAACAGTTGTGAGGACCTCCCTCACAGAACTATGTAATACGAGAGGCAAATCCATTTTGACCACTTAAAAAACAAGCCTGTATATGATGAACAGCCTTTGCTATATAGCATATTTCTTGCAAATCTTTTAAAAATAGGCTCTGTCCAAACAACTGCAAAGTGCTGCTGTAAGCAGATGAGCAGACAATATAACTGTTTCCTGCTTTGTGCTGACATGGTGGTTGATCAAAGCCACTCTATCCCTACAAAGCACTTGCTGAAATCATCAGGTTGGACTCTGTGCAAGTGGAAAAGTCACTGAGTGAGCACAGACCTTCAGTTAGGGTAATATGATGCTAATGAATATGGTTTTCTCTATTGAGTTTCCTATGCACATCCTTTATATAGTCGTGGAATAGTATGGACAACTATTGGCTGTGATTCCATGGAAATGTGTGGGGAGGAGGGAAGCACTTCATGTTGTACTGGCTACTGAATTTATCTTCTACCTCTCATTCTTTAAAAAGCCAATTTCTACCTCCTGTGTGTAAGAAAATCTGCTTGAAAATGTGTGACTAAATGCCTGATGAAATGACAGAAGCCAGGGGAATTGCTGGATGTTTCCATTTACTATGAATGGGGCTTCAGTGCAGTATGTAGACAGGCGCGCACACACACACACACACACACACACACACACACACACACACACACACACACACACACACACACACACACACACACACACACACACACACACACACACACACACACACACACACACACCCCTGAACAGCACAAACTATAAATGTAAGTCACAAAGGTTGATTATGCACAGCACAAATGAGACATCCTGAGGATGGGAAAAAAGGCATCTTGGGGAGAAAGTCCACACGGTTTTCTCCCAAGACGTCCTCACGATGCCTTATTTCTGCTCAAGAAGTCTCTAAAATGTCAACTTTTTTTCCAGAACTCATCTTCAAGACATCTCCTCTTGCTGTGCAGAGCTCTGGAGCTGAGGAGGTGTCTTATTTTTCCCATTCAACCATTAAAGCTGTCCGGTCAGTTTCCTCCACCACTTGTGCCCGACATTTTCTGATGCTGCATGGATTCTCTGTGCCTGTGGTTTGCCGCTTAATGTTTTCCCAGGAGGTTTGCTCTGCAGGCTCCGCTGCTGGGAAAGTACATGGTTGTAGTCAGCTCATCCTGCCACTTCTGGCATTTCCCCCTTTTTAAATTTTCAATGTGCTACCTTCGAAGCTACCCAAACACCATTTCAGAATCCATTCCGATTTTCATATTGTGTCTGCATAGCTTCAAAGACAGTACATTGAATTTTTTTTCAAAGGGAACATTGCTGGAATTGGCAGCTGAGTACAACCATGTACTTTTTGGGCTGAAAAGATGCCCAGCAGCGGAGCCTGCAGAACAGATGCCCTGGGAAAACCTTAAGCAAAAAGCTTCAGGCACAGAGAATCCCTGCAGCACCACAAAACGTCTGGCATGAGAGAGTTAAACTCAGGGAGGAAGAAATGGGGGGGGGGGAGCCTCTTTCTTCTCTGAAGTCTTTTTTGTTCGTGCTGTCCAGACAAAAAATGAGGAGGCAGCTTTTCTTAAGACATCCCCAGGACATCTTATTTGTGCTGTGCATTCTAGAAGCATCAAGGGCTACATTTGCCTTTTTAAAAATCTGTCATATTTTACCAAAGCCCAGAGGAACTGAGGAGAGACCAATATGAATTCCTTAAAAACTCTGCATTGAGTTTTACTTGATAGAAGCGTTTTATTATTGTGTTTCGGCAGCGTCTTTTCTTTGCCTTCTGATCTGCCTGACTCCATGGTACTGACTCTGTCCTTCCATAATACTGCTCTTATTATGCCAGTCACAGCCGTGAGCATTTCTTTAGGGAAAAAAACATTTTGGACAGCAGCCTCTTGTGAAGACTGCAGAACTTTAAATTCTTCATGAAGAGTGTGTGATCTCGGGCCAAACTGGAGATGAATGTTGTCCATAGAATTAAAAGAGGGAATGGAGTAGGGAGATGGAGCATCCCCATTTTATTTTTAAATGGGTCTGAAGACATAAGAAAATAATACATGGAAAATGTTCCCTAGGAAAAATAGAAGGTGGTCACTTGAATAGTTTTAAAATTAAGATTTATTTCCATCTATTATTTTGTTTATTAAATAAATGTATTTAACATATTTTATGCCACTTCCTCAGACAAAATTCCAGAATTGGATCACAAAAGTAAAAAACAAAAAAGTAGTAAAATACAACTAACAGCAGCAAACACATTTATAATACTGTTTCAGTTTGAAGTTCGCTGATCAGTATTATCTAGGTTTTCCTGTTAGCATGTTGATTTTATTTTTAAGCCTCTATAAAAGTCCTTAGTTAATTTTATACTTGCATATAAAATTAATGTACGCAAATGCACAGCACAGTAGTTGGAGTGTTGCTCTAATTCATTCCCAATGTTGGACAATTTGGAGAGACTTCACATTCATTTACTGGTTTCAACCATAGGTGGCACAACATCAGCAGAATTCACGGAGCAAAAAATTAAAACCAAATAACACCCACAGAACATAAATTTCTCTCTGCAGAAAACAAGAAGCATTTTAGATTCAGTAACAACTGTACAGAGTGATTGATAGGGTGTGTTTTTAGGTAGCTATTCCAGAGAGTTAAATACAGAGGTGGGATCCAACCAGTTCTCACCACTTCTCTAGAAGTGGTTACTAATTTTTTCTGAGTGCCGAGAAGGGGTTACTAATGCAACCTCCCTGCCCAATAGGAACTGGAGGTGTGTTCGTGCTGCGGCACCACTGTTTGAATCCCACTACCATCGGAACCTGTTATTAAAATTTTTGGATCCCACCACTGGTTAAATACATTTACATTTAAAGGAGTAGTATGTTGGGTTTGTTTGAGGATATAATCACCCCTCTTGCAATGCTAAAATAGGTTGCTTTAGCAAACTCTGACAAAAGAAGAAGAGGAGGAGTTTGAGGTTTATACCCTTCCCCAGTGATGGGATTCAAATAATTTAACATCCGGTTCTGGTGCTGGGATTCAAATAATTTAACAACTGTTTGTTTACAAGTACCATTTTAACAACCGGTTCTGGCGAAGTGGTGTGAACCTGCTGAATCTCACCACTGCCCCTCCCCCTTTCTCTCCTATGTAAGGAGACTCAAAGGGACCTACAATCTCCTTTCCCTTCCCCATAACAAACACCTTGTAAGATGGGTGGGGCTGAGAGAGCTCTGAAGAGCTGTGACTAGCTTAAGGTTAGCCAGCTGGTGTGTGTTGGAGTACACAGGCTAATCTAGTTCCCCAGATAAATCTCCACAGCTCAAGTGGCAGAACGGGGAATCAAACCCGGTTCTCCAGATTAGAGTTCACCTGATCTTAACCACAACACCACTGCTGCTCCTGTTAACAAGGTCAACCCTCCATTCCCAGCAGACAGGCACCATGGAATGAGCAGGTTGCAGCAACAACCTTTTATTCAGCAAAGTGACAGCAGGCAGGGCTCCTTCAGGGCAGTCTCTGCAGTCCTTTGACCTAGCTGCCTTAGATCCCTTACCTATGCTGTGCTGTCATAGCTGCCACTCTTGTTCTCAGGCACATATGTTGTCTTGTACTGTCTCACTCCTCTCTGTGGCCATCCTTAAATCCTCTTAAAGCCTTTAAAGGTGCCTCGCCTCTCTCCAGTTCCCTGGTGCCACAGAAGGGGTTTTGCAGGGGAACTGGAAATATCCTGAAGTCCAGTGCAGACAAGGCAGAGTTGTTGATGGTGGACAGTCACCTAGAAAAAAGTAGGTGGATGTCTGTTTTGGATGGGGCCACGTTCCCTCAGAAGGAGCAGGTTTCGTACCTGAGATTACTTCTATGCCTGGTTTTGCTTCTTATAACTTATAACTTGGATAGATGGCAGCTGTGGTCCCAAATGTCCCCCCACCCCACCCCAATGACTTCTCTGGTTCATCAGCTATGCACTTTGCTGGAAAATGGGGATTTAGCTATTCTGACACATGTTGTGGCATCTGTAAGCTGTGATTATTGTAATGCAGTTGACATAGCACTGCCTTGGAAGAGTGTTTTGAAATTTCAGGTGGTTCGAATGTTGTAACAATGGATTTAATGGATTTAATGGCTGCTAATGGGTATAGAAATGTTACACAGTGACATTGGTTACTTCTATATTTTGTGGCCTCATTCCAAGTTCTGGTCTAGCCCTTTAATGCTGTAAATGACCAGAGGAGAAAATCACTTAAGGTTGCCAGTTGACCCGGAGAAAAATGTGCTATCCTTTAAACCAAGGGTTAATGTGGCACTTAGTGCTTTTAATGGTATGGAAGTAAATAATACTGACTGGCAGATAAGCCTGCATTAGATAGGGGTTTCCCCCCTGTTCATTTAGTAAGCCTATCCTTCATGTATTCTGAGACCTTTTGAGACAGGCTGGTTATGGTCCCCTAATTCAGTCTCGGGAAACAGTTGGCTGACCTCTCTTCCTCAGAGATCTGCCTACAGCTAACAGCTTCGAGGTCAGTCATAGTGAACCTTTTTGAGATTGAGTGCCCAAATTGCAACCCAAAACCCACTTATTTATCGCAAAGTGCCAACACAACAATTTAACCTGAATACTCAGGTTTTAGCTTAGAAAAAATGGTTGGTTACTTGGGAGTAAGCTCGGTTGTAGTCGGTGGCTTTGCTTTGAAGCAACCGTGCAACTCTTCCAACGGGTGAAACACAACCCTAGGAGGGTTTACTCAGAAGCAAGCCCCATTGGCACCAATGAACTTACTCCCGGGTAAAGGATCACGCTTTAGTTCTTCTCATGAAAATCAGTGGGGTTTAACAGCATTTAACAGGGTTACCTACACTGCTTCCCCAAAAGGTTTAATTCTAATAATCAAGCCCAGCAGCCCAGGCCAGCCTAGATGTGTATGGAGGGGGGGGGGACTCTGTTTGCGTGTGCCCACAGAGAGAGCTCTGAGTACCACCTCTGGCACCTGTGCCATAGTTCGCCACCACTGTTCTAAGTGGAGTTCGAATTTCCCCAAAGTTACAACAAATATTCAGACTACAGAGATCCGTTCCCCTGGAGGAAATGGCAGACTTCAGAAATCAAACTCAATGGATCATTCTCATTCCTCCTAAACTCCCTTCCCTGCTCCAAGCTCCTCTCTCCCCAGGCACTGCCCTCAAAACTCCAGGCAAGGTTAAAAAATGTAAAAATTGACAAACAATTGGCTAGTTTCCTAGGGAGATTCTTTTTGTTAGATGAAATTGCTTGCTTGAATATCAGGGATGTTTAATTTCTCTTATGTCCCTCACAAAGCAGTACATGAAACATCTCATAGCTACAGGATAGTAAATGGAGACATTAGAGCAGCGATTCCCAACCAGGGTTCCGTGGTACCCTGGGGTGCCGTGAGCATGTCCCAGGGTTACCGCGGCAATGCTACTGGCCTCCCTCATTTGTGTGGTGTTTCCCACCAGCACCAGCAAGGATATGGAGATGGCCCAGGGGGCAAGGCCTGCTGCAAGGTCAGCAGCCACTTCCCCCCCACCCCCCAACCCCGTGCTTCTCTTCACCCTGGGAGGGGAAGGTAGGGGGTGGCAAGCAGGGAAACTGGGAGGGGAAGGGGGGGAGGATGGCAAGGGTACTGTGAGATATGAAGAGTGAGGTCAAGGGTACCGTGATGTCGAAAATGTTGGAAAACACTGCATTAGAGGTTGCTTTTTATCAGATCAGACTGCTGGTTCATTTCATGGGATCTATTCTGAGTAAGAGTTCTCAATGACCTTAAGCAGCAGTCCCAGCCCTGCATGGAACTCTTTTAATGGAAACACTGGAGTTTTAGTCTAGGAGCTTCTGTGTCCTCTGCTAGTGAACTATATAGTTTCATAAGCAATTCTACAAAGCTTCCAAAAAGAAATCAAATCTAATTAAAGCCTGTGTTAATGTGAATCTGGCACCATTAGATGTTTTCCAGTAGCTTCATAGTTATTTCTAATCCCTGTATCATTTTATCTGATAAAGGAGAATGTTTGTATTAGTAGATACCATTTTAGCATCATGAAACTACCTTTTTACTTGGCTTCCAAGTTTGGTACCAAGCAAATTAATCAACAATAACATTTTAAAATCAATAAAAAGTTCCTGTGATCACAGCATAAAATATAATTAAAATGGCAAAACAACATATTACATTATAACAAAAGAACAGCACAAATAGATTTAAAGTAGAATAAGATAGCGTTAGAATAATACACAGAAGTAAAAAAATTATCTCAGGATTCAGGAATAAACTCTCTACTTGTGTCTAGTGAAATCAAGGCAAGATAATCTCCTCGGCTCAGCTTTTGAGCCAAAAACAAGTCTTTTCTGTGGCCTAGTTTTTGCTAACAGAGTGATAAATTTGTGTCTCTTGTGTCCCGGTTGTAGTATTTCAGACTTCAGGTTGGGAGCTTGCAGGACTGAATGCTCCTTCATACAGTAAAATCCTTGCACACAGTGTTAATGTGGTTAGCAAGAAGACTAGCCTGAACCCTTTCCCTTTGATCTGTATGCATGATTTTTTTAAGAAGGGAGAGGCATTTAGTCCTGTGAGTCCCAGCCTTCAGCCTGAAGAGGCAAAACACAGAAGCAAGTTTTATCATCCATAATGAAACATCAGCTGCTTCTGAGAGGCCTTTTGCCTGAGAAAAAGGGGCATTGCCACTTCTCTGGGAACATTTATATGAACAAAGAATTTTGGAGGCAAATACTTCGTTTTATTTGAAGTCTGGGGTCTGATTCTTAATGTGCACGGTGGTGAATCTTGGGGTTCAGTCCCATGTTCCCTCAGCAAAAGTATGATTCGCTGAATCACTCAGGGTCACATTCAATGCAATCCTCTCCATTCCAGCATTATGATATGGAGGGCACTGTTGACATGAGGAGGAATAATGTGATTTACAGAGCTGCATGTGTTACCAGGGAAACATTGAACAAACTGTGTGTGTGTGTGGGGGGGGAGTATTTTTGGCAGCTATATCAATGAGCGAAGAACAGGAAGCCATGCCTGACAAGGATTGTTAAACTGAGATAACTGTTCATGTCATCAAGCCTGTAATTGAACAAGGGCTTATTGCTTGTCGTCAAATTGTGTGTTTAATGTGCTGCCTTTGCATATATGGACTCCAGTAGGTTTAGGCCTGGTTTTTAGCCAACAACACTCTTATACAGTCACAGGAAACCCTGCAGACCAGTCAGCTTTTCAACCAGACTCTAAGCACAGTGCTCATGAAATCACTGGTGTTGCTCTGGCAACCTTCTTATCAGGTGGCTTAATCTCAGTTGCTTAATCCTCTCCCATTGTGTGCTGTTTATCAGCCAAATAATAGAAAGCAGGTTAAAGAGGATGAGAGGGAAGTTGTCTCCTCAGGGAAAATGTGCACCATAAGCAGTTTTAGAACAGTGTTTTATTTAGCTACATGTTTAAAGAGGTCTCCAGGTCAGACAAGCTGCTAGGTCATAAATAGCAACTTGTTTTATTTCTTTTACTTCATTTATACCCCCTATATAAACCCAAAGTGACTTATAACATTCTTCTCCATTTTATCATCACAAGAACCCTGTGCAGTTAATTTGGTTGAGAGTATACTACTGGCCAAGGTCACACGGTAAGCTTCTATAGCAGAGTGGGGATTCAAACCTGGGTCTTCCAGATCATTGCTCTCATTGAGTTTGAGAATGATAGAGTTTGAGTCTCCTTCTGACCATCTCTGTGCTGCATAAAAGGGTTTGCTTTACAGGTAAATACAGATTAAAAGTCCAGACATTTTATTTGAAAAGCCAAGCCGGGGGGGGGGGGGGCGGGGGGGCGTGAACACACCAACAAGAGTTTAAATACTTTTAAAGAGTTGCATATTTTTACAAAGCATCTGGGAAAAAAATCTAAGTGGCATTTCACCTGGGTGTATTCCAGTTTAGTTCAGAACTTGAATTGCTCACAGGAAAACTTGTGCATGCAAAACACACCAAAGCTTTGCTAAGCCTGTTGAGAAAATGGAAGATAATTTCCTTTGTCAGTAGGTGGCATCAGTTAGCTAGAGCAAATGAAAGGGAAAGAAAGAAACAGACAGAATTTTAAGTATATCGAATCTGTCAAAATTCTACACCAATGGATAATAGTAGTGAAAGGGTGGGAAGAAGCAGGACACATGTCTTTTACTGGTCTGTCTAAGCCTCTACCTTGCCTTGGATTGTTGGCCTGATGTGCTGCCTTCCCTGAATGTGTACCAGTTAGTTAGAGTCTCTGGAAGAAGTATTCCCCTGTTCTGACACCAGAGATCATATTTAAATAATTAGGACTATCAAATGACAATGCTGTATCTGGACTATAGCACTTTAGACAGCAGGCATTGCGGGTGAACATGCTTGCATTCTCTCCTACGTGCATGAAACTAGTATGTCAGGTAGAAGGATTCGATCTAGCCTTTCTCTTTCCTAGTTTTCTATGACCCTCTCAGTATTCAAATAAGTAATGTAGGGACCTGTTGTGTCATACAACTTCTTTGGTCAAGCAATTCTTTTTTCCTGTTGCTTTATGTTTTACATAATTCTTTAAGTTTTACATAGGTGGGTAGGATATAAAATTAATAGTATTGTGATCATTTTCAGCAGTCATTATCCTATATACCAGGAGTCTGCCAACTTTGTATCTTGGGACTGCATATGGCCCATCCCAGTTTGAAGAACAGTTGGCTTTTCTCTCCTGTAAGAAGTCTCATAGTGGCTTAATAAATATATGGCTGTATGGCCGTGTTCTAGCAGCATTCTCTCCTGACGTTTCGCCTGCATCTGTGGCTGGCATCTTCGGAGAATCTGAATATATTAGATTTAATATATCGCCCAATCCTATTTATACATTAGATTTAATATACCGCCCAATCCCCAAAGGGCTCTGGGCGGTGTACAACCAATAAAACAATCACATTAAATTATGATCAGTAAAACAAACATTTAAAAATCTATATATATAAAAAGCCAACCATCCGTTTGTTAGTGACTCCCTAACACCGAAACAGCTGGACGGATCGCCCCCAAATTTTCACATGACGTCCCTCCCTGTTGCGGGCAGGTAATCGGACCTTCAAATAGCCGAAAGTCCATACCTGAGCCAGGTAAAACGTCTTTTTTCTGGTGCACCAGGCCATGAAGCTGGCTCTGTTTAACTGTCACCCTTAGAATGTTCGTGCAGCCTGTCTGTCTGTGGCCTGAGGGCTTAGAATGTTCGTGCAGATGGGCAGAGATGAGCAGTGAAAACAGTAAATAGGTAATACTGTTAGGTAATATGAGTGGAAGTGAAACACATACACTCTTTGCCGTGTGAGACGTCAGGTGGGGTTCCCCCCCACACACGTGCAGGTAACTTTTACTCTCTGTGCCTCACCCACTGCTACCACACAACACACATACTCTCATCCACATCCAGCTCATCCTCACACACCTCACTCTGCCTTCCCTCACATCCAACCACCAGTTACCCACTTCCTCACCCATATTTGCCACAGCTCTCTTTTACTAAAAGCGAGCTGGAGTTTGCCTTTTTCTTC
Source organism: Sphaerodactylus townsendi (assembly GCF_021028975.2). Classification (NCBI taxonomy): domain Eukaryota; kingdom Metazoa; phylum Chordata; class Lepidosauria; order Squamata; family Sphaerodactylidae; genus Sphaerodactylus; species Sphaerodactylus townsendi. The sequence goes on along the minus strand of NC_059425.1, from coordinate 39,243,961 downwards.
TAAGAAAATCCGCTGGGTGGGGGCGAACCAACACTACTGCCTCTGCTTCTTTTGCACATGGCCCTTTAAGAACCCAGGAAGCTGGCCTCAATCTGAGCACCTCACCACCCTGCCTCTGCTGCCTGACTGGGATAACCTGCTTGCCCCAGTTCTGCCTTACCCAAGCCAGGACTGTGCGTGTCAACCAGCCTCATGGACAGCGGGATTCACACTCTGGACAGTTCCGTTGTGGAATGGAAAGGGTTACCTTATACTAAAAACCAAGACAGCACCATATCATAATGTGAATGAAAAGGGAAAGAGGGATTCCATTTGACCACCCTAAAAAAAGAGGAGGAGGAGGAGGAGGAGGAGGAGGAGGACTTTGGATTTATATCCCCCCTTTTTTCCTGTAGGAGACTCAAAGGGGCTTACAACCTCCTTGGCCTTCACCCCTCACAACAAACACCCTGAGAGGTGGGTGGGGCTGAGAGCTCCGAAAATCTGTGACTATCCCAAGGTCATACAGCTGGTGTGTGTGGGAGTGCACAGGCTAATCTGAATTCCCCAGATAAGCCTCCACAACTCAAGCTGCAGAGCTGGGAATCAAACCCAGTTCCTCCAGATCAGAGTGCACCTGCTCTTAGCCACTATGCCACTGCTGCTCCCAAAAGGCTATGCTGGGGATCATTGGACCTGCATGGACATCTGTGTGGGTTGCGGACTGTGATGAGAAGGACAATTGCCACAGCAATGCGTGGCCGGGCCCCGCTAGTACTAGTTAAAATGTAAATAACAACCAGCTCCAACCTCCATCTTAAAATCAGATGATGACAACATGAACAATGGAATCATCAGGCTCAATTGCCTTCTCCTCTCCACAACAGGCCCTTTGAGTTCTGAGAGAACTGTGACTGGCCCAAGGTCACCTGGCAGGTTTCATTTGGAGGAGTCAAACCCAGTTCTCCAGATTAGAGTCTACCACTCCAGGGACGTAGCTAAATAAAATGGCAGCCCCCCAGTTCCCTGCCCAAAGAGTTTGGGGATGGGGTGCAGTTGAGGATCGGCAAACAGGGCTCACCCCAGTAGTACCAATGCCAGCCTCCAGATCCCCCAGAATTATATTTTATCTCCAGATAGCAGTTCTTCTGGAGATAATGGATGCTTTGGGGAGTGGCCTCAATGACATTGTACCCCACTGAGGTCCCTGTCCTCTCCAGGCTTCATCCCTAAATCTCCCTAAGTTTCCAGGCCTGGATCTGGCCACCCTATCCCCCATCCCCTGCCAGTGACCCTGGGGTGGTGGGGAACTGGTGGCTTGGGTGTAACTTCTATTGAATCCTGTGGACATAGCCAAGAAAGCATTGCTAGGATTGGGCTGTAAGGAATTAAGCCAGTCTGCAGCATAGAGGTGTATTGAAGAAGATCTGAAGGGCAAAGAGGAAACAATATCATGCTAGTATTCTCAGAGGAAGAGTTACAACTAAGGATAAACATGTGCTATCTTGCTTATTTCTTTTCTTCTTCTTCTTCTTCTTCTTCTTCTTCTTCTTCTTCTTCTTCTTCTTCTTCTTCTTCTTCTTCTTCTTCTTCTTCTTCTTCTTCTTCTTCTTCTTCTTCTTCACAAAGTTCTATGTAACTTAACAACTCAGAGTATTTCCCTATTCTGAAATAGATCTTTAAAAATTTCTGGACACAAATGTGGATTTCTAGGCTGTCTGGAAAAAACAGTACAATTGGCAATCCAAAGAGAAACGCTGGCTACAGCTATTTGTACTGCAACACTTAATTGTTTGAGGGGATTTTGTGCTTCTGTGTAAATCATTGTCTGCAAATTTTCAACAGCGGTACTCATTCCTATCATGCTCCATGACAATATGTGCAGTGTGACAATGACTGCGCAGACTGAAAAGGCAAATGGCACAGGCTGGATTTACAAATACAACAGAATGGGGTGGTAGAGTCTTGAGGAGCCAAAGAAGAGTGAACCACCTCAAACTGCTGGTGGGGGGGGGGGTCATTATTTTCAAGCACTCCTTGCATTTCAAAATCTGTGCAAGCAGGAAACTAGCACATCAGGAAGAATGTTTCTTCTAATTCATCTCAGTTCTTCCTGAGCTAGTTTTCTGTTTGCAAGGACCTCAAGGTTATATTAGTAGGCGAAGCTGCCCTATACTGGATCAGACCATTTGTCTACCGAGGGGCACAACTAGACGTGACAGCATCCAGGCGTCAGACCTGGGGACAACACCACCATTTTAGATACTAATGCATGTGATGTGAAAGAGCTGCAAGTATTTAATTCTCATTGGGCCTGCAGTGCAGTGGGAACAAGTGCTCTTGTCACATCATGGTCTTAATTGCTGTGGCTCTTTAGCTCTTGAAAAGGCATGCGGAGAGGAACAAGAGCTTGGGGGGCCTTTGGCGGGGGGTGGGGAGAGTGTGGCCATTTAGGTACATGAAAAGGCATGGGGAGGGAACAAAGTGCCTCTCCCTTTTGCAGTGTGAGCCCATTCAAACCCTCGCAGCATTTTTTAAAAATTACTTGGATTAAACTCTAAAATGGCAGAGGTTCCCTGGGTCCAATCCAGGGATGCTCATTGTATCTAGTTGTAGGTCAGTGCTTATTCAGACTGGCAATGGCCCTGTAGAATCACAAGCAGAAGTGTTGTGCATCACCTGCTACCAAATCCTTTAAGCGAAAATGCTGGATATGGAACCTGAGACTGCTGTATGCCAAGCAGATACTCTACCAATGAGCCACAGCCCCTCTCCAATTGTTTTTTTACATGTACAAAAGACAAGAATTCAACAGCTTGATCAAACAACTACAGTCTGAAGTGGTACAGTCCATTTTACCATCTCAGGAGTCATTTATATCTCTCTGCCGATTATGTAGATCCCCTAAGAGCATGGAGGGGGTGGCATTTGGGGTTGCGGCATGAAGGGGGACAGTGAGAGAATAGTGCTCCATAGGCAGAAATCTTCCACCTGCAGAAAAACATGTGTGGATCCAAGCTAGTGTGTGTGTGTGTCTGTGTGTCTCTCTGTGTATGTTTGTGAGCAGAAACATTGGAACTTTTTAGTCAGTTGTCATTTTTCTCTCTTTCTTTACAGTAGTTCTTTTTAAGGAGCTCCTGATGCTGAGGCTAGCTTGAGAAGATTCAAGATGACGACCACTGTAGCAACAGATTATGACAATATTGAAATCCAACAGCAATACAGTGATGTGAACAATCGCTGGGATGTTGATGAATGGGACAATGAAAACAGCTCTGCACGATTGTTTGAGAGGTCTCGCATCAAAGCCTTAGCAGGTAGGCGTTTCATTACCCCTTTGAGAAAGTGTGTGTGTGTGTGTGGGGGGGGGTGTAGGGGGATGGGACAAGATGATTAAAATGTTTATCCTTTCATGTAATTAAACACTCCCTGTTCCAATATGACTGCTTGTCGTAACTTACTGATGGATCTTCTGTTGGTTTTGTTTTTTACTATTTAAATGTATTTGTTTGCTGTTTTTGAATCAGGGCAGGTATATTTTAATTAAGAAACATCATAAGACATTGTTGCAATTATTTGTTTTGATTATACTTGCCTGGCACAATACAGATGCTACATAAATTTGATTCAGAAGCAGAGCTATCGATTTTCCTTTTACCAGTAGTGCTCTTTCAAGAGGAGTGAAATGTAGAGGATGAAACTTATTCATATAGGATAGGAAGAAGTGCTTTGCAATTTACTCCTTTTTTCTCACACACTAGAAAGACTGTTGAGATGTTGGTCTCCAGAAAATGTTAATGGGTACTACGTGTTTGGTTTCGCTGTGCCGTGCTCTTTGAAAAGGGCCGTAATTGTTGTTTATGCCTTGAGAGTTACCAGGCCAGCCAAAATAAACTTCCTTTGGGAAAAAAACACATCTCAAGGCAAATGTGTTTTAAAGCTAAGCGTTCCTCTATCAGGTGTTACTTTTTCTGACAGATAATATGAGGAAGCATGGGTTGTTGTTTTTTTCAGTACATGATTTGCAGAATGTAAGCAAATAGAGTCGCTATTATAACGGATATCAAGGTAATTGTAAGAAAGTGTTTCTTGGGAGGTTGTCATCACTTTCATTAGGGCTCAGCCATGTATTCCTTTTGGATGCAGTAAAGCAGTCCCAAATGCTGCAGTCTGGAGCCATGATACTAAATCACAAAGTCTTTGGCTCAAGTGTCCACCACTCCACGATTTCACTTAAAGGAGATCAAAAGATGTTATGGAATAAGCTACAATTTGTTATGATGTCTGAATGGGCAAAAGAATAACCTATTGTTTGTTCTTTTGCCTATAAACCAGAATTCTAAGTCAGGACTGAAACTGTGCTTTAGAATCTTGCTTTGTAGGCAACTTTATTGGATTAGATGTCAGCAAGTGCATTTTGTTCCAAAGTCTCTGGGACTAGTGTGAAAGGAGGAGGGAGCAGAGGGTAGGTATGATTCCAAGAATTCCTGACTTGTTTTCGGTGCATTTTAATATGGTGAATGCCAAGGTGAATTCCTCTGCCTTTATCAGTGAAGACAGAAATGGAGACTCTTCACTGTGTGGATGTAGCCAGGGGCTTCTTATGTTCTTCTTCTATGCTTCTTGGCGGCATCTGGCTGTCTAGTGTGGGGAAAAGATCCTGATTACATGGATCAGCAGTCAGATTCAATGACATTTTTCATATTTTCTCCCAGATCTTTTATTTTTGTTATGGTGGAATGTGATGTGGTGAAAAGTGAACCAGAAAAAATGGAGCTCCAGAGACAGAACCTAAAAGGCAATCAATTAAACTGCTAAGTCCACTGAAGGAAAATTAATGGGAAATGCTTAAGGGGCTTAGGCTGCAACTAAATTCTGACACCTAAGGGTCCAAGTCCTTGTGGAGTTGGTCCTTGCGGACATTCTCTCATAACTGACAAGTTTTGTTTTGTTTGATACATTTCGTAGAATCATTTCTATACCTCTTTCCTGATCAATATTCTTGAGTGATTTCCAGGAAGTAAAACACTGAGGCTTGGATTCAGGCATGCACAAGTGGAATTATAAATGGACTTAGTGCAGTTCCATTTGTTCAAGATCTTTTGCCAACACCTAGCATTTCCTCCTTGTGTATTATAGTGACTAACAATTAGTTGAACAAAATCTTGTGCAAGTGAAGATACAATAAGTCTGAGTTAGTGCAGATGACAACTGCAGCCTGTATCTTGCATTTCTGCTTGCTTACTATGGCAAGTGGAGGTTTCATATTATGTCCAACATTAGAAATACAGTGTTATAGTAGAATACAATTAAAATAACAATAACAGCTGCATTATAATCACCTAAAACACCAACCATAGAAGTCCTAGAAATAATTAGCTAGAACCCCACAGAACTGTAATAAAGAGCAAAATTAACAGGGGAAAATCCATATAAAGTTGAAATCGAAGAAAGATAACAATCAACACACTGGCGGCAACATCAGCAATTCATGAATGCCCAGTGATATAGAAAAAAGTTGACGCTGGCGCATTAGCCAGATGCCACAACAGAAAAGCTCCTGTTTTCAGTGGCCACCCACTGCATTCCTGAAGGTGGAGGGACAAGGAGCAGGGCTTCAGGTGATGGGCATAAATCCTGAGCAACCTCACATGGGACTAGGCAGTCCTTTAGATACTCCATCCCCAGAGCATTCTGGGCTTTAAAGAACTGTGATTTTCAATTGTGCTTGGAAATGGACTGGCAGTCAGCAAAGATCTTTTAGCCCTGGCAAGATATGTTTCGTAAATGGTTAGTAGTAGCACCATTTTCTAAAAGAGTTGCCAACTCCAGACTGGAAAATTCCTGGAGATTTGGAAGTAAAGCCTGGGGAGGGTGGAGCTTAAGGAGGGGAGGGACCTCAGCGGGGTCTAATGCTATAGAGCCATCCTCCAAAGCTGCCATTTTCTCCAGTCAAACTGAGCTCTGTAGTCTGGGGATCAGTTGTAATTCCAGAAGATCTCCAGCTGCCATCGGAATGGTGGCTACCCTATGCATCAGCCAAAGCATGACCAGTGTTTTAAGCATTTTAAGTGGAAACTTCAATATTCAGTACTTCAACTTCAATTTAATCACTTTCACGCTGCAAACCTACTCCTTTCAGGCCGCCATGATACAGGCTGGATGCCTCCTCTTTTATTGGCTGGCACTGCTTTGTAAAAATTCTTGCATTTGCAGCTCCTGGGAATGTACCTGTAGGAGTTTTAAATTTATTGCAAGGTCAGTGGAACTGATGTGCAGGTGCAAGCACCCTTCTCAGCTTCTGATTCTGGGTTAAAGTAATATTTTGATTTGTTTGCTAGAAGAACCAAAGAGGAGTTTGGATTTACCTGCCTTTCTCTCCTGTAAGGAGTCTCAAAGCGGCTTACAAACTCCTTCCCTCCCCACCCCGCACGATAGACACCTTGTGAGGTAGGTGGAGCTAGAATAGTTCTGAGAGAATTGTAACTAGTCCAAGGTCACCCAGCAGGCTTCATGAGGAGGAGTAAGGAAACAAACCTGGTTCTCCAGATTCGAGTCCACCTGCTTCTTAACAGTTACCACCCTTGCTCTGTACAGATGTGTGTCTCCAAAGTGTGTCTTCAGTTGCATAAATTAGTTGTGGACTGTCAAGAGTTTTTACGCCCTGTCTGCAAAGTCTAGTCATTTTGGGTCATTTGGATGCAGCCCTCCTGTTTCAGTGTCAGTAACATTAATTTTAGTGTCCTATGGAATATAGAAGGCAACATAACTTCCCCCTCCCCATGTCATAATCCATTATTTTAGCAACAGTTCCCCTCCTTCTCAAATGTGGCGGCGGGGGTCGGGGGAGTCATTGTGGCTTGTTCTTTAATAAAGAAATAAGCTCCATTGGTCTCTGTTGGCCATGTTCCTCCTCATTGTTACTGTGTCAATTGTCTACCTCGCCTTATTGAGGCATTTTGCTGGTCCCTTGAAACAGGCAACATGTGATCCACGTACTGCTAGTGTAGTCAAAGGATATCTGTTCTGTCATCTTCATTTTGCTGTTCGGGGGCAATGCCTGCATCATCAGTTCAACTCACTCTGTAAATGATTTGCCAGATTTCATGGTAGCATGCCAACATTCCTGACCTCTGAACAAAATGCCTCGGCAGCATGGGCCAATGTTGCGAGGTGGGGCTGTGCCAGCTCAAAAGGCGTGGAGGCTCTCCCAGCCTGTTTGCAAGAGGCATAGTGTCATACACAGCCTATCACTCCCGGAGATAACTACCAAAACCACACACTGCAAAAAAGAGGCCACTCTCATTGGAAAGCATGGGAGAAACGATGCTCAAGGATGCTAGTGAGCCAAACCTAGAGCCATTAGGAGAGTCTGGAGTTGAATTAGGACCTTCATGCTCTGCATCAGGGACCCAAATAAAGGAACTTTTTGAGTGGTGTGTTTGCTCAACCCCCCCCCCCCCCAACCCTCTTCAGTCACAGAAGGGAGTAGAGAAGTCCATCTGTACAGCTTTCTTCAGTTCTTCGTCTAAGGAGCTCTGGAAAATCCAAATGGAACTTCTCAGTTTTGCAGGCATTGGGGGTGGGGGGTGCGGGGGTTATTTGTTGTACTGTGTATGTTTTAAATGTGTATTTGTCACTAAGCCGCCCTTAGTGACAACAGAAGGAAAGATATAAACATTTTAACTATTATGTATATACAACACACACACACACCCCATACATACTTACCTGACCACCTTAGCTTAGTTACCGAAGAACACCCAATAAGGGGCAAACCAGATTGGGGGGAGAATCCCTAAGCATTTATTTACCTATCTTTCTGTTCATGTGGAAAATACAGAAAATGGTGCAAGCAGATGAGAGGTGCTAAACTTTGCCATCTCCCCTGCATTACTTCAGTGTGCCATGTTCTTAGAAGCATTTTTCTTCTCGACTTCCCCTACCCTTGCTGAAAACTGATTTGGCCCTGTTGTTTGTTTTCACCTTTCTCCCCAATGGGAGCCCAGTGCATCTTACACCATTCTCCTCTTCTCCATTTTATCCTCCCAGCAGCCACCCTGCAAGGTAGGTTAGTGTAGGAATCTGTGGCAGACCCAGCAAGCTTCCATAATTTAGTGGGAATTTGAACTTAGGTCTCCTGGGTCCTACTCTGTAAAATCTAACCACTACATGACACTGGCACTCCTAATTCTTAAAAAGGCAAGTTACTGCTGTAATATTTACCGGATTAGTTTCCATTAGACTTATTATGTCTCTTTACAAATTTACACGCTGAGCAGATACTTCAAGCATGCAGAAAGAATCACACCGGTGATACCAGATTCACACCAGTATCAGTTTAGTTCTTGGAATCATACTGACTTTCCCCCACTTCAGTCTTTGGCTGCCCTAACAATGTATGTGACAGAATGTTCATAGGTGCGGACAAGGAGGAGCCAAACTGCCCATTAGTATCTACTGGCCTCCATCAGTCACCTTTGCACACAGGCTAATCCTGCACCACTATCTGTTGGTTGTGTGACCAGCAGAGGATTAATATGAATGGAAGCACCTCCTCAATGCTCATAATGGCTAATCACAAATTTGACAAGGTTGTTTCTGTCTAGAGCTCTTTTGTGTGGCAGATCTTGAGGAGACCCTGCAATGTTCTTGTATGGCTCTCATTCATTTTGACAGGGTTTCTACAGGAGAACGTCTCACTGGATAGTGTCCCCCGCCCCCCAAGACTGTAGATGCTGCCTAGTCAGTCTTGACAGTTAAAATTAGATGTTGATTGATTTTGGGCCAGTTTTTATTAGGGGGTGTTGTCTCAAAAGACTAACAGTCCTTTCCTTTTATCTGGTTGAGAATCATAATGATTTAGTACAAGAGCGTGAGTTTAGTGGGGATCCTATTAACGGCAGCTAGAAGGCTCCATTGACTCTAGATACTGCTTCACACTCTAGGTGAGCAATAAATAATACACATGAAACAATCACTTAAGGGACATCTAATACAATGTGCACAATTAAATAATTCAGCTAGTCTAAAAGAGGCACCCATTTCACTGCTTTCAGAAGCTTGCTGTCGATTTGATATGGTGCTCCTTTAGGCCTTTTTTAAATCTTACAAATGGGAAGTACTTCTGTTCAGGGGAAGGGGAATCTACACGTAGTATGCGGCATGTGATCATCCACATTTGCTATGTGATCATCCACATGTGGTCATTCCCCCACCCAGCTCTTACCACCAGTGTGATGTAAAATTCCCAACCTTATTAAACCTGTGGACACTTTGGGAATTTTGAAAAAGGAAAGCTGGCACCCCCAAAAAGGGCATCCTTGGGAGGGCATGGCCAGTCAACCTGGCTACCAGTCATATGATGTTGAGATGCTCCAAGCCAAGCATCTTCCAATGATGGAGGCAGCAGTTTCTGAATGGGTGCTCCAGGCTGACATAGAACTGCTCCTGGGCTTTTCTGCTGTATATCCTGTGCCAGTGAGAGTGTGTCTTTGCTTTGGGGAAGAAATGGGTACCAGGAAGCACAATGGTGGGCATTATGGGCATGAACATTGGGGACCATGAGATACATAATGGTGGTAACTTCATGTTCCTTATAACTTCATGTTCCTTGTTCTACCCTGAGGCGGATTCCACATGGGCCAAAAACAACGGTGTGAAAACGGTGTAAACCCTTTTACACTGTTTTAAACCATTTTACATCTTCACATCGTTTTCACACTGCTGTTTTTGGCCCATGCGGAATCCGCCTGAGAGATCACCCTCCACTCCCAATACAGTAAGAGAAAAAATAAGTCTTTCTAAGGATGGCAGAGGCAAACATCTACCATGAATGGATGTGCATTCTGTCCACACATTTCCTAAAATGCATATCCATCTCATCCTTTCTGAAAGGATCTGGAAATGAGATTATCTACACTGCCACTGGATGGCCCAGGCTAGCCCAGTCTTGTTGGATCTTGGAAGATAAGCAGGGTCAGCCCTTGTTAATATTTGGATGGGCGACCACCAGGGAATTCCAAGGTTTGCTATGTAGAGGGAGGCAATGGCAAACCAGCTTTATTCGTTTCTTTCCTTGAAAACCCCGTAGAAGGTCACCATAAGTCAGCTGTGACTTGATGGCACTTTGCACACATACTTCCTCTGTCCTTGCTTTCTTGTAATAAGCAGATCACAAGTAAGACCTCCCAAAGGTTAATTTCACAGGAGTTTGGATATAACTCACACCATAGGTGAAAGTGGGCTGTTTTTTTTTTTTACAAAAAGAATGATAGTTGAAGTTCTCTGTGGGAAACAGAATTCTTCTCTTCGTTTGTCTTCATAGCTTCTCAATCTATGGAACTTTTCCAACTCAGAAAATATGTGGGAGTTCGGGGAAAAATGGTGTTTTGTTCAGTCTGAGCTTTTGTTAGCTCCTGGCTGCGCTCACTGAAAAAGGTGAATTGCTGGCTAAAGAGTAGACTAGGTCTAACTCTGGCCTTCTTTTTGTTTTTATTTTTTGAGGATCATTAATTTGACATGTGGACTAGTTTGGGTTTATTTTGACTCACTAGCTCTGATAAAATCCAGGACCAGTGACTGCAAGCATGCCATTTTGGCAGAAGAGGCTGCCTCTTCACCTCCTCCCCCTTTTTCCTTTTCTCTTTTAAGTGTACTTTTGTTTTTTTCTGTTTAAGTGTTTTTTAAAATAATTTGCAGTTAAAATACTTTGAAGACTCTGTTTCTCTTTTAAATTTCCTTGGATGTGCTACAAAATTTGTGGAGTACTGAAGGAATTCAAAAGGGGGGGGGGGAATTGTCAGCTAAACAAAGAAGCTTTTTCTGCTTTTCTTTGTAACACTTACCTGATGTCTGAACAACACTAAATGGATTTCAAGACTCACAGGCTTTAGAGCATCTAAGACGGATGGCCAACAACTCCGAGAATCTGTAGCTTCAGAGTAGGTTTTATTGATTTTTTTCCTGTTTGTCTTTTAATGCTATTGTTGAGATAGAAGCTTCCTTTGGACTGAAGTTCAAATCTGTTCTATCTTGCTGACTTATTGAGCTCTTTCCTGACTCTATTCTTTTTAATCTCCTGGGGTAGAGGTTTACAAATGACCTAGCATCTTCTTGCCCTTTCAGATGTCAGCAGCCCCCATCATTGTGTCTTCAACCGCAGTGACAAGTTTCTGGTACTATTAACTGTCAACAGCCAGCCTGAGTATTAGGCAAAGTATGAGGGATACCGATTTGAGGGTTCTGTCAAAGGGAAGAATATTAATCTAGGTCATCCTTATATTTTTGCCATCATTGAGAGCCATTTGGCACCAAAATGCATTGGACCATCTCTTGTCAGGATTGCTAGCCTCCAGGGAGCCCCTGGAATTCTTCTGAAATTACAACTGATATCTGGACTGTAGAAATCTGTTTCTAGGTTGGAAACGGCAGCTTTGGAGGGCAGACTCTATGTCGTCATGTCTCCTTCCCCTGCTGAGCTTCTCCTGAGGTAGGATTGCCAGCTCCAGTTGGGGAAATTTGTGGGGATTGGGGGGAGGTCCCTGGAGAAGGCAGAGTTTGGGGAGGTCCCAAGCACCTCCCTCCAAATTCCAGGAATTTCCCCTCCCTCGCCCCCCCCCCCAAATCTAGATTAGTTGTACATGAGGAAAAGAGAAGTGATGGTTTACTCCTTCCTTGGAGAGAGGGCAAAAAGGTCCAGTTTCCCAGTGCCAAAGCTGCTTTTAAATTCTCTATTAAAAGCTCTAGAAATGAAATTTCATAAGAACAGTAAGTCACTGGAGAGATTATGGCCAATCACACACTCACATCTTATTCTGCCCTTTCTCAGCAGTAAATTTGCCTCCCTTTCATGCCGGGCAAGTAGCTTGTATTGCACACTGCGTTGTCCCTGCCTCTTCAGCTTTTTTTCTGGCTCAGTGCAGGAGTAACGCATTTCCTTTCAAATTGTGTTCTCCTGCCCTGAGTTTGTGCTATCGCCATGACATGTTGCCTGTGGGTGCTTCCACATCTACAAATTTTGCTTGGGGAATTAGCATGGGGAAGTGCCTGAGCAGATCAATGTCCTGGGTCACATGCACGCTTTCTTCCCCCTCATACAACCACTAGCACACTTTACCTAAAGCCTGCTTAGAAGGGGAGGGGCAGTACAAAACAATATATTGATGCATTGATATGAAGGCCTTTTCAGCATAAATCATTTCGAATGTCTCCAGAACGTTTTTGATCCCCTCCTTTATTGAAGTGTTTGTCTGCACACTCCTCCTCCAAACGTCTCTCTTTTTTTGCTGATCCATTGATTGGATGCCTTGTCAATCATAGAATCATTGAGTTGGAAGAGACCCCAAGAGCCACCAAGTCCAACCCCCTGCAGTGCAGGAACGCACAATCAAAGCACTCCTGACAGATGGCCATCAAGCCTTTCTTTAAAAACCACCGAAGAAAGAGCCACCAATCTGTTGCATCTTTGCTTTATGTAATTGTGGATTTACTCATGAGTAAATTTATCCACGTGTAAGAGAAGCTGCAGGAAGAAAATCTGCTGAGCCGCTTTGTAATTGAAGGTTTACTCGTGAGTAAATGTGCTCACATGGATGAGAAAATGCGAGGGGAAGAGAAGTGAGAAAAACAGCCAAAAAAATTATGAAATGCATGAAATGATGAAAACCAAGTAAGGGGGAAAGGAATGAGGCAAGTTGAGTGAGAAGGGGCTTGGGAAGCGGGCCGTCTTTTCAACTGCACTGCAAAGGAAGCCAGCTTGGAAACATTTCAGCCAAAAGAATCACACTGAAATGGTTTTCAAATACCACTAATTTACAGGTGAAATGTGGTAAAAAGGAAGTGTGGAATGCCGCAGAGGAAACCATTTTATTAAAGTTCTGGAAATGTTTTGAATGACTTGTGCAGAAAAGGTCATTAATATATTGATACATTGATGTTACTGCCTATGGAAAATGATGAATGCTATGGGATGGATGAAGAAGGCAGCAAAAACATCCCCCTCCCCCCCACCGCCCCCAATACTAAAATAGTGGGCCTTTTTCTGCTGGCAATTTGCATTGATCACAAACAAGCATAAGGGAACCTGGCAAGGTTTAGGGCCCACAGAGTTGCCGGTGCCCCACAAACCTCCTGGGAATGGTGAAAACTCCCAATCAAAGCAGATTTCACAAAATAAGTATTCCTGTGGTATTTATGCAGTGACCCACGAGGGTCACTAGTTGAACAAAAAATTTCAAGTTGGGTTTGGTGGGATTCCCTCCCAAGTTGGTGCAGGCATGGCGGGCAACGAGCTTTCCAGGACTGGGAGAAGCCAGCATGGATCCCCAGACAAATGGAGGTCTTAAGGTTGCTGTTCACAAATATTTGGCACATGCATTGATGTGTTACAAAATGAAAGAAAATAATAAAATAAAACCCACAGGAAGCAATTTAGCCTGAAAGAAGAACAAAAATGGAGGTTGGATGGGACAGGGAGAAGGCCGGCTGAAAAAGTGGGAAGAGGATGGGATGATGTAAGTGTAAAAGGGCACGATTTTGGGTGGGGAAAAGGAGGGGAGGGGAGAGAGGAAAGAACCTGGAGTAGGCATTGCACATACATTTACTTCGCCTTCCCTACAAAGTGGGGAAAAAAACCCCACCAGTTTTCCCCGCACCTGATAAACACCAGGTTTCCCCTTTAAAAATGCAGTCATTCCAGAGCAGTTGTGTAAGGGAAAATCTAATCCAAATCATATATTGAAAATCTGATCCGAAGCAAAAGGCTGTTTGAAGCAAGGAGTACATTGGTGCATAATGGGCCACAGATTTCTCCATTTGTTTGGTATGTTCTGGGATTTCTCTCCCTCCCTCCCTCTTACTCATTACACATATCTTAAAGCTATAACTCAAATGGCTGGAGAAGCTGCAAGATCTGTTTAAGGGAGATTTCACTTTAATTGTAGAGGAATCCTGGTAAAAAATGTAGAAGAGTTTGAGGTTGCAGAGAAAACTAGAGGTCAGTTGTGCAAAGGACATTAGAAGGATTTGTTCAGTATTAGATGGAAACTTAAAACCCCAAGCACCTGGGTTGTAGGTTGTTCTTGTTCCTCTGTCAGCTGGAATCCTCAGGGCTACTCCAACGCCAAAGGCATCTTCCTTTTCAAGGTAAGACTGAAGTTGCAGCTATTTTCATCTGAGCTGCTGCAAAAGTATCTGGTGCAGTATTGGCTTGTGTTAGACTCTGGCATTGGACCGCTAGTAATCCCAGTGCCCAGAAAACAGCACAAACGAGAATGCTGTTGAGACATCTCTGCACCAGAGTTGCCTGATTTCTGTCTATCTGGACAGAACTGGAAAGTGGAACCTGAAAGACACCAAGGAATTGGGCAAAGAGTTAAATCTTTCTTAATCCTCCTGCAGCTATGGCTTGGATGAATGAATGATGTAGCTGAGGGTGGGGATGGGGCTGCAGCCCTATACTAAACTCATCAGTGGGACTGAGATCCATAACCTGGCACTTCAGTGAATGTGTAAAGGTTCAAGCACACCCAGTAAGTGAAAATGCATCTCTGAAGACTTTTGGTAAGCAGCTCAAATGACTGGCTTTTACATTGTAAAAATATGCCAGCTGGCAGCTCTACGCCACACACTTCCATCTTTTAATAGAGAAAGAGGGGCACACTGACCTGTGAGAAATCATTGAAAAACTTCTCCACCCCTTGTCAAAATCCCAGTCACTCAGTCTGGCAATGATCTGGCAGCCTGGAAAACTTGTGGTCTTGGTTTGATGGGTAGAATTTGATCAAGTGGGGTTTGATCAAGTAGGTCAGGGTTACCAAAAGCAAAGAGCAGGGATTACTTTACTTGCAATGGAGATCTGCCTCTCTGTTATTAGCATTTTTATCTAGCCCTTCATTCAAGAAGTTCACAGTAATGTACATGGCATTTTCCTTCCTTTATCCTCACAATAACTCTGTGAGGTAAATTAAGCTGATCCAAGTTCACCTACTGGCTGAGTAGGGATTTAAATTTGTGTCTCCACAGGTCAGGGAGTATATTTGGTGGCCCTCTAAGCTACTGCAGATGATCTCAGAGGGAAAGGTTGGCCCTTGCTGTAGAAAACAGACCAAGAAGTGCCATACCAAATCAGAGTACAGAGGCAGAAGTGGAAACCATGATACAGGCTATAGCCAAAAAGTCAGTCCAAAATCTGGGAGGAGCAAGTAGATAGAACAAGGAAGGCTAAATTGTGGAAGGACTACAAAAGGTGCAGGTTAGGATCCAAGGAGAGCTGAAATCCTAATGCAGGCAAGTCCGAACTGGAAACGTAGAGAGCAGTAAGCAAGAATTACTGCTGTGTTGACCAAGCCTCCAGCAAAAGACAGGTTTCTTGTAATTATGCTTGGCTTGGCCAGTTGGAAAGCTTCTTGTCGCCTGCCTATCAAAGGTGATAGTTTTAGAAGCCTATAGTTTTAGAAGCCTCTGTTCCCTGAGGGGCCTGAACAGGGCTCTAAATCCTGGGTGCATAAATAGCACTGGACATCTCTCCAGCTTACCTCACTCGGCATCCCCTGCTAGCTGCTTCTGTTCGTTACCTCTGAATGGCAAGTGTATAAAGAGCATAGAGAACATTTTCCTTTATGTGTACATTCTCAGTTGCTATAAAATCAGTAATGACTCCAAGGGCGGAAGAGGGCACAGCTTTTACCAGCTCAGTACACATACTGTGATTTTGTTTGTGGGAGAAGTATATGATGGGAAACTAACTGGTTGGTGGGGGCAGAAACACTGTGGATGAGTGAGTAAATATGCAGATGCACACATGGATGCCCCGGTTCTAATAAATGAAATGTTGAGAATAGACTTTGAGCTCATTAAAGCGCATCATGAGTAGAATAGAGAATGGGCGAGGCACTAGCTGCTTACTTTGGAAAATCTGAAGTTATGTAGCCATTTTATGCCTTTGCTGGAAATGATTTTTGGGAACCAAGTAAATGAATTGTGAGAGGTGAATTCAAGAGAAGAAAAGCTAGAGGTTGTTAACAAAAGGATACATGACCCTTATTTCATATTCTCTGTCTTCCTTGGTCTGAGTATTGTACATTGTAAGAACTGCCTCAGCCACCCCGGCATCCTGGCTGGATTTCCCTGCATGACAAGGCCTTCAAATAAACAAAGGAATGAACTGCATCCTTCTGTGTTTTCAGCAGGGGACACAGTGAACTGTCATATGTGGTCATGTGGCCAAAGGGACAGGCAAAGAGCAACAGAGAAACCAGAAAAAAGGAATTCAAGTCCCTTTTTTATGGGCACTTTAACCCACTTTGCTTTCTGGAGGCAAATAAATTTTAAAAAAGATTTTGCATACTTTAATAAAATGCTGCCCCTCCTACAGTTAATGAAACCTTAATTCAGGTTTTCTAAAATACGTTTTGATCCGATGGTTTTTGTTGTTGTGTTTGGGTACGTGAAGCCTTAAAAAAATACCTGTTTGTCATCAGAAGCCATAGCAGGTTTAAACAGTCCTCCTAATAATAGATGCTCATTATTATTTTCCCTTTTATTTAGAATTTCTCACCCCTCCTCCCCTCAATTCCAACGGCAGGTAACAACTCTTAAAAGTCAAATGAAAGCAATATGTATCCAATAAAACAGAGATTGTTTGTGACTGTAGCAGCAAAACAAAGCAGGAATCTAGTGGCACCTGAGAGACCATCTATCAACATTTATTCTAGCCTTCATGAGTCTGAGCTCACAAAACTATGCATCTGATTAAGTGAGCTCTGATGCCCAAAACTTTAGGCTGGAATAAATTTTGTTAGTCTTCAAAGTGCCACTGAATTATTTTTTTTAATATTACTTATTGCATGAAGGTTTAACCCCAGATGGTTTTTATCAGCCTCCCCTTGCTTATGTTTTCACAGTAGAGCTGCCAGGTCTCCTCTGGCCACTGGCAGGCGATGGGATGGGAGGGTTGCAAATCCAGGTTGGGAAACTCCTGGAGATTAGGGGATGGAGTCTGGGGAGGACAAGGACCTCAGTGGGGTACAACGCCAGAGAGCCCACCCTCCAAAGCATCTTTTGTTTTCCAGGGGGTCCCCAGATCCCACCTGGAGGCTGACAACCTATTTTACAGGACGCTTTAAATGGTGGGATCTGGGCTGCTTCCACCCCAGGGTGGTTTTCTGTGGCAGTCTGGTTGCTGATGCAATCCTTTGTGAAACTGACATTGTGTGCTATTGATCCTGAATAAATGGTTAGTTGCCTTGGTGAGAAAGTGGCTACCTGCTAGCCTAGGTTTAGCCAAGGTGCCTGTTGAGAAAGCCAGCATGGTGTGGCGGTTAAGAGCAGATGGACTCTAATCTGGAGAACAGGGTTTGAATCCCCACTCTTCTACATGAGTGGCACACTCTTATCTGGTGAACAGGATTAGTTTCCCCACTCCTGCATTTCTGCTGGGTGACTTTGGGCTAGTCACAGTTCTCTCGGAACTCTCTCAGCCCCACCTGCCCCACAAGGTGGGAAGAGGAAGGGAAAGGAGTTTGTAAGCTGCTTTGAGTCTCCTTACAGGAGAGAAAGGTGAGGTGTGAATCCAAACTCCTCCTCTTCTGGTGGGTCTTGCATAATCTAATTTATAGACTAAAACAATTGAAAAAAATTGCACAGTGGTTAGTGCCCTGCTTAAAGAGGAACTAATTTTTAGATCATTGCTAGAAACAAAGCAATGACTGGAATAGGACCGAGGATGAAGCTTGGACTTCACCATGGCTTCTCAGATACAAATAATGTAACAAACAGTTGGCAAGAACAGGCATTAAGGCAAAGGCTACCTTAGGACTGAAAGACTTCTCCGATTAGGCAGGTGATAACCCAAGAGAGGACCTTCTTCATAGTGGCGCTAGAACCCTGGAACTTCCTTCCCAGGGAAACTTGTCTGCCCCTTCTGTCATCTTCTGCTGGTGTGTGAAAACTTTTTTGTTTTGCTTGAATTGCCTCAGTCATCCCTCCTTCCTTCCCAATGTTTAAATATGGTTTTTATACTTCTGTATGTAATACGTTAGCTGTGGAAATCCCATTATTAGGTGTCTGTTTTAGCTTTGGTCCCATATAATCTTTTAAAGTGGTTTTTAAGATGCGGTTTTATTATGTGTGTTTTTAATTTGTTAGCCACCATGGAGGCCTTTCTAAGAGCAGGAAGGTGGGTATAAATTTAGTAAAATAAAATAAATAAATGACTGTGCTATATATTGTCGAAGGCTTTCACGGCCGGAATCACTGGGGTGTTGTGTGGTTTCCGGGCTGTATGGCCGTGTTCTAGAGAATGCTGCTGGACACGGCCATATAGCCCGGAAACCACACAGCACCCCCAACTGTGCTATAAATTGAACCTAAATATAAAATAGTGTTCCATTTTGGTGAATATTGCTGTACATAGGGTTGTCAGAAGGCCTGAAGATATGCTGTCTGTATACCATATGTTCAAATGCTGATAAAGTTGTAAGGCAGTGGTGGCGAACCTTTGGCACTCCAGATGTTATGGACTACAATTCCCATCAGCCCCATGCCAACATGGCCAATTGGCCATGCTGGCAGGGGCTGATGGGAATTGTAGTCCACAACATCTGGAGTGCCAAAGGTTCACCACCACGGTTGTAAGGTCTTCAATCCAGTGGATACTGGAGGCGGACTTTTATTTTTTTCAGTGTTGTAATATAAGTCTTTTAGGAGCAGTTGGGCACAGTGGGTCCATTTTCATTAGGGTTACTAACCTCCAGATGGTACCTGAAGATCTCCTCCTACTACAATTGATCTCCAGGCAAATAGATCAGTCTCCTAGAGAAAGTGGCTGCTTGGGAGGGTGGGCTTTATGCCATTATAGCCTGCTCAAGTCCCCTTCAAGCCCTGCCCTCCCTAGGCTCCATCCCCAACATTTCCAGGTATTTCTGAAACCACAGCTCCCAACCCTAATTTTCATTGACCATCAGTCTCCAGGAGTCAGGCAGATGGTTCAAAAAGTACATAAACATCCTCAAAAATCAGTGAATATGAAATTTATATGAGTAATCTACTTCCTCCCAAAAGACTGAATAACTGGACATGCCCAAAGCATATCTTTAACAGCCAACAATTAGAGAGTACTTTGTCCTTTACTAAAAAGGCCCTGTGGTGTCCAGCATATTCTAAGCATTTTTTTAAAAAAACTAAAGCCCACTTTTAAATCCCAGAAACAACAGGTATAACATTTAGGTCCCTGCCTTATAACTTTGGAAAATAGAGTGGTTTAGCGCCTTATTCCATTCATTCCGTTGCATATCACATTTATTAATTGACATCAAATATTAATAAAAATATATTTTGGTCTAATTTGGATGTATTTTTATTTTTAAAAAATCTCTTTCTGTTAAGGTAATTAAGACAAACCATTGAATTTTTTTTAAAAAAAGCTTGGAGAAAAATATCCTGCCCCTATAATAGATGCTTTATATATGGAAATGGCCAGTTTATACTTTTTATGGCTCTGAGAAAAAGAACATCAGCTGGCAAATTGTATATAGCCCTTAAGCCTTTACTGAGGAGGCAGAACATTTTTGTCTCAAGGCAGGCGGCAGTACTACCTGTACTTCAAACCCCGCAGATACACCCTCAGCTGCTTTCTGATGTATCATGGCATCTTCTGATAGGCCTAGGTACCTTCACCTAATCAGGCCAAAAAAAAGAGGTTATGTTTCATTTGAGAGATAAGCCCCCAAAGTGGCTGCATGAATTCTCTCTGACTGAGGCATGTGAATGGTGTGGGAAAGCAAGTGTTGGCGGCATTAAAAGGAAATATCCTTTGCTCAGTCTCCTTTTAAAAATCGATACCCTCTACTCCACTTCATCACACTGCTGCCAGTGAATGTATTTTACAAAAGCCATTATCATAAGTATGAAGATTAAAGTGCCTGCACAGTGGGTGTGTCTCAAGAAGGGAACGTTCTGCCGTCTTTTGTGGTTATTGAGCAAAAATTGTTCTCTGATTCCCCCTCCTCCTCCCCATTCTCTTGTTGCCTGGATACGGTGTTTAAGTAGTCTAATTACTAACTGAATCTATTCCAGAATGAAATTAGAAGAGTATCTTTTTGTTAATTTCTGAACTGCTTTAGCAGGAGATTAGCTGATGTAGTGTGGTAGCTAGGAGACTGAACTGTAGATCAGGTACTTCATCCTGCCCCTGCCAGGAAATCGCCAGGTGGCCTTAGGCAAGTTACTCTCTCTCTCAACTTCTCCTTCTCAGTCTGCAATAGGTGATAATAATAGTTCCCTATCTGAGCTGATGAAAGATTATTGAGATAATGTATGTGAGGGGTCCCCAATGTGGTGCCTGCCAACAACTTATTTTGCACCTACAAGTGTTTTGAAAAAGTAGGAGGGGCCAGGTAAGCCTGGCGCCCAGCAGGGTTCTGATTAGCCACTGGAGATCACATTGGCTGTGCCGATATTAAAAAACATTACTTTTGGCAGCAGCTCCTGTCACAGCACAAAAGTCTTCACAGTGTGACTAAGGTGTGTGCCAGAAAATACAGTTAAACGGAACATTGATTTTATGCACAACCTCACTCCCTAACATTTTGTGATTGGTTTCTCTTGTGGCAGCCATTTTGCAGTTGTGTCCATCACCCTGCAGCAGAATTTTTTTAAGTGTCCACAGAATTAAAAAGGGTGGAACCCCTGATGTATGTCAAGCTTTTGAAATGCACAAAAAGCAGTATATCAATTCCAACTTATTTTTTAAAAAAGATTATGCTCCTCTTTTATATGGGGTTCCTTATAGTCTTCCTTCTACATAACTAACCAGGTCTGTATTCAGATGGGGATAATTCACTGTCATGAATTTATTGCTTCTGCAAATGCAGATTCATTCACAGAAACAACAGAGCATCTACATGGGGTTTTCCTGTGGACATTCCTTGTTCCTCCCCTTTCAGCCCCCCCCCCCACTGTTGCAGGCAGATGTGCTCAGCAGATAGAGTGGAGTGGAAATCTACAGATGTTTTGTCCCCATCTTCTCAAAACATCTAAAGCGTGTGTGTGTGTGGGATGGACTCTCTCAGATATGTGTGCACACACTGAGGATTTGGAGAATGTCCTGCAGCAGTTGGGAGTAGTGTGATTGACAAAAAGGAAATGCAGAGAAGAGGCTAAACAAATTCCTAATGTGGAAACAAAACATAATAAGAACATTAGAGTTCAATCCTAAAATTTCTTCCCTGGAAGTAAGTCCCATTGGGCAGATTTTCGTAGAATTTTGAGTTGACCTGGTTAGTATGGCACTGTTGGGGTACGGCAGTCAAAATGTATATAAGCTGGAAAGATATATTAAGGAAATACTGTTGGAGAAAGATCAGGTTAAATATAAAACTAAAGTCCAATTCTATGCATTTTTATTTGGAATGAAATCCTACTAAGTTCAATAGAATTTAGTCTCAAGTGAATATGCACATAATTCTAAGAATGTAGCACAGTGCTCAGCATCCTTGGCTATTCTAATTGATGCCAGAAGGAATCATAATAATAGTAGTTTCAGGAATTTTTGTTTAGGTTTGCATCCTTAAAGGAACAGTTATTTGTTACAAGGTCAATTACTTAAAAAGTAAGATGCCTTAGGTATTCAAAATTTAGGAGTGAATGCGGCTGAATACAAACTTGTTGCAGGGGAGATAACGTTGAAGCAGAACTGGGCCAAGGATGGGTTGGAGTAGGGCCATCTTGTCACTGCTCTCCTGTTTAGTACATGGAAAACAGGGCTGGCAAATCTCCCGAGGCTCAGATTCTGATACTGTGGGTGGGCCCTCAAAGGCAGCCTCTGTCACAACCAGGTAGCCCATGGCGATTTTGTAAGAGATCTCACAGCCTGACCTCCAGGCAGTGAAACCATAGCTCAATAGTAGAGCACCTGTTTTCCATGAAGATTTTCCCAACATCAGTTGCCGCTCTAGCTTCGAAAGGTGGCAGGACTGTGAAAGACCCATGGCTCCGAGACCTTGGCACTGCCAGCCAGATGGGCTAACTAAACCAGTGGTCTTCCTTATATGTTCCTTCCATGCACACTTTCCCCCCCACTTTCTCACAGGTTAGCAAAACACAGTGAGTGAGTGAGTGAGTGAGTGAGTGAGTGAGTGAGTGAGTGAGTGAGTGAGTGAGTGAGTGAGTGAGTGAGTGAGTGAGTGAGTGAGTGACTATATTTGTCAAAAGGAAAAATGCTTTCAAGATAATTAAAAGAAAGGGAAGGAAAGAAACTGTAAAAGGAGGGGCAGAGGCTAGTTAGATGACAACCGTGTGTGTCTTTAGTGTGCCTTTACTGGTGTTCAGTTCTCTGTCAGCTTTGCATAGGGTCGTCACTTGCCTATCTACAGCAGGCAAGCTCCGACCACTGTACTCCATGGCCTGCTCATGCTTGGCCAAGCAGTGGGTGAAAAATAGGGGCAGGACATCACTGATACTGTGATGTCACTTCTGGACAACCGTCCATGATGCTGAAGGAATTTCCCTATTTACCACACAGATTGGGTGAATTCCTGGAGAAGTGGGAGCTATATCACTTCAGAATGTACAGAGCATCTGTGACAGCCTCTACCCCTCAAAACTTCCCAGAGTTTGCTCATATAAGGCTGGCAATCTTAGGCCCCTTCCGCACATGCAGAATAATGGACTTTCAATCTACTTTCAATGCACTTTGCAGCTATGCAGAATACCAAAATCCACTTGCAAACCATTGTGAAAGTGGATTGAAAGTGCATTATTCTGCATGCGCGGAAGGGGCCAAAGTGTTGTATAAAAAGAGAGTACTGAACATACTACCTCAGGTGTTAAACCGGATTTCAAAGCAGCTGTGGTTGTCACTTTTTATCAGACACTTTTCATCAGCTGTGGTTGTCACTTTTCATCAGACAAATTATGCATAGTGTAGACAAGCAATGCACCAGTGAGGCAAACGTAGTAAGATGTCAAGAACACTTGAGACCACAGTGCATCCAGATTCAACAGATGCTGAATCCTTACTGGGTTTTTTTGTCCATTCAGGACAGAAGGGCTTCTGAGAGAGATGACAGCTCAAAGATATTTGAGCCAATATGGTATGGTGAATAAAGCATCTGACTTAAACCTCTGAGTTTAAGACCCCACCCAACAGTAAAGATCAGTCACTATCCCTTAATCTGCCACACAAGACTGCGGGGAGGATATAATGAAATTATACCTATCGTTGCCAGCTTGAGATTCTTGAAAAGCAGGATGACAAATGTCATAACAATAAATGATAGTTATCTTTTATCTGTGATTTAGTGCAACCCTTTGGGACTTTATTCTTTATGGGAAATCACCCCAGAATACAGAAATATTGACAAACTCTACCAGTAACCGTTAGAAAAACAGGAATATTGGCAAACTCTGCCTTGAACATGTTTTGTACTTCTCATGGATATGGTTTGTGGTAACCAAGCAATCTGTTTTTTAAAAAATCGACTGATAAAAAAATCTTAAGAGCTCTAGGAGCACATTGTAACTGGTCAGTCTACACATGCAGTCAACTGGGTAGTAGAATTCTGAGGTGCTAGCAAAGGCAAGACTGCTTAAGGGGTGGGGGGGTCATATGCTTAATGACTCCGCCACAATGAAAAACATCCTGCAAATTAAAAATTAGCATATTTGGTAAAGAGATTCTATTTGGCACTTTGTACACTGTGCTAGTTTCCTTGTCCAGGGAACAATTAGAGGAACTTCAAGAAATGTCCTTCTAACATAGGCAGATTCCGCATGGGCCAAAACCACAGGTGTGAAAACGGTGTGGAAACAGTATTTTCACACCGCTGTTTTTGGCCCATGCGGATCCGCCATAGTATAGTCATTCTATCATTTCAAAAACTTTCCCATCTCATTACCTCCTCATGCAAACAGAGTTATTCCGCCAGGCCTTTCCATCAAGCCAGCCGAATGTTTTCTAATTACGATATCTCTCCTGAGCCTCCCATGGGAGAAACAATATGTCTCACTATCTGGGGTTTTTAGCTAGATTTTTAAAAATGGTTTTATAATTTGCTTTTATTGATGGTTATTTATAGGTTTTTTAATGAATTTTATGCATGATTTAAGGCTTTATGCCACTGTAAGCCGCCCTAAGCCCTTTGGGGTAGGGCAGGGTATGGATGGATGGATGGATGGATGGATGGATGGATGGATGGATGGATGGATGGATGGATGGATGGATGGATGGATGGATGGATGGATGGATGGATGGATGGATGGATGGATGGATGGATGGATGGATGGATGGATGGATGGATGTGCGGATCAGGCTTCACATAAGCCACTCACATAAGATCTAGGGCCACTCTCATTCTAGCTCTGTTCTTTACCCCAGTCTTCCTTTATTCTTCCTCCCCAACAACTTTAAAGATCCCTGTGTGTAGAAATGCAAGAAAGATGCCAGCAATGCTAGCAATACCTCCTTCTGAGAAAGAAGCTCTCCAAATGGTTGTGCTGGTCTTGTCTGTTTCTTTGCAGCTCATCTCTGAGCTTGGTGTTTTTTTTTACATTTTTCGGTGCATTTCCAATACTTCCGTTTTCTTCCCTTGTCAGAATTATAGAGGAAAGAGAACAAATGCCAAACAGTGAGGTACCTGCAGTTGATCTATAAGTGCTAGTCACCGTGTGTCTGGGCTATGTCCAGTCCTGTGAAATGTACTTGCTGCTTCTTGTTAGACATCCTGAAGTTCTGCACTTAATGGCAATTCCCAAACTGCAAATATAGAGAAGTGTGTGGGTGGACTGCAATGGTTAGGAAATGAGTATTTCATTCATATTGGCATTAGAAGCAAGTTTGGAAGGGAGGGTTTGCATTTGGGATTGAAAAAATTCAAACCTATTAGTTTGTTTGGCCCCTTTTCTCCAATATTTCAAACAGCATTAAGTGCCATGTCAGTGCAGACTAGTGATGTAACTTCCAGTCAGAGTGGCGGTGCTAAGCATGTAATCTGTCCTGAACAGCTTCTTGGATTTCTGGCATCCATCGCTAGGGTCTAAATGGTTGCCAAGGTCAACCATAGAATTATTTTGAAGGCTCAAAGGATGATAAGATCTAACCACAGGAATGTTTGCCATTCCATAGATACACATTTCTACACAGCTTGAAATATTTCTCCATAACTGTTATTTTGGATATTGGAGGGGCGTTAAGGGAAACTTGTTCCAGAGCCAAATTTTGCAACATTCATAGGATTGTCAAGTCTCAGGGGTTCACTTGAAGTTTTTGGGTTGACTAAGGGTTTCTGGGAGGGGGTGGTGGTAGAGTATTAAATTTCAGGCTAAAGAGGCAAAAGGAATGAAGCAAACTATTTTTCACAAGGTCTCTTCTCAGCCATCTTTCCCCATTTACCTTCTCCTGTGCGTACCACATTTTCCCAATGTCACTGTCTTGTTGTCTTTTCTGTGGGGGAAACCAGCTGAGAGGTAGGCACCAAGAAAAGCTCAATAAATGTATTTGAAAATACCTTGGGGGAAAAAGACTTGGTCTTGCATTTAAAACTTTTTTTAGAAACCAAAAATGCTCCCTGGCTTCTGAAGGAGATCTCTTGATGCTCATATTGAAACCTTCACAAGGCTAGGAAAGTCTAACCAATAAGTGTAATTCTGGACTACTATCACATGCAGGTCCATAAAAAGAGACACAAACCGGGAGGCCTGACAGCAGTGTTTCATGCTTTCTGCCTACCTGGTTTTCTCAGCTAGCATCTTGGCTTCTCCAGTTTCATATTGATAGGATGCTGCAGCAGACATAATCTTAGCAGGTTGTTTCTTTTGGACACTGGCAGTGTTATCACACAAAAATGGCAAGCAGGGTGCAACTGAAATGATATTATTGGAAAGTTAATCCTCCGGTTATATTTGTCAAAAGATTTCACAGCTAATTTCACATGAATCACCTCCTGCCAGTTTTCTGTTTCTAACCCTTCATCTTGAAACCATATGAAAGTCACAGGCTCCCTTGTAATGTTTATGTGTTCCTTCCAATCTGTGCATCACTGGGACAAAGACCAGTTTAGCAAGACTGATTGCAACACAGGTGCTGGTACCTAAACAATATAAAAGCAGTATTGCCACTAACTGGCTGTACAAGCCCTTCATGGCCTCAGGCCCTCTTATTTGCAGGACTGTCTCTCTCCCTGTATTTTGCCATGACAACTTTGCTCAAGTCAGCAGGGGCTTCTGCAGGTGCAAGTAGGCAAAATCAACAACTGCCCATACGCGTGCTTTCTCCATTGTGGCTCTCACCTTGTGGACTGGTTAGCCTGAGGAAGTCAGGAAAACTCCTACTGTCCTAGCTTTCTGCAAACTATTTGAACACCAAACTGTTCAAGAGGGCTTTTCTACATAGAAGGAGGAGAATTTTGGATTTATACCTTGCTTTTCTAATCCCTTTCTTGGGAGATAGGTGGGGCTGAGGGAGTTCTCAGGGAACTGTGACTAGCTCAAGGTCACCCAGCAGGCCTCATGTAGAGGAGCGAGGAAACAAACCCAGTTCACCAAATAAGAGTCTGCTTCTCTTAACCACTATGCCACACTGTATAGGACAGGTAATAGAGTTGTACTGTACCCATGGGCCCATTCTGCACAACCCAAATAAAACATCTTGCAGGCATTTAAAAAAGAACTGTTGTGGTTTTTTTTCCTCCCACGCAGTGTGGGAAAATAAAGCATTTCAGTTCGAAATAGTTCTTTTACCCCCACCCTCCCAAGTTAGGAACTCTTACTTTCATTTCATTTGCACCTGCCATTTTGCAGAAGGGACCCTTAGATGTTTCCTCTGCTTGCAGCTCATTCACCTGTGATTTCACTAGGAAAAGTACATGAATAAACAACTCGGAATATGCACATCGTCATACCTTTGGAAAACGTCTCATTGAAAACACAGAAAAAAGGAGAAAGAAAAGCAAAAACTGCAACATGCTCACTGATGGTAGTTTGGACTTTACTAAATTTAGTAGTTGGGCATATTATGTTAATTTCATGAAAGTAGATTGACAAATCAGCAATAGTTCTCTCTGTGTCTGTGTGTTTATCTGTGTATTCTTATTTCTAATATTTTCAACAGATGTATCATATTACTAACAATAACCCTCATGGTGAGGAATCAATAGGAACCAAATGGGAAGAAGGGGACTGGGCCAAAGAACAACAATGTTGCAAACATTAAAAAATGCAGTATTAGCAAAAAGGAACAAATCCATTTTTTAAATGATAATATTAAAGGGTGGATGTTATTGATTCGGATGTGCATATATTTTTAATTTACCTCTTAAGGCTGGAGAAACTCTCTATCTCAGTCTTGTGGGTTAAATATGTAAGAACATGTAGGCAAGATCGCTTAATGTCACTTAATTAGCTCTAAGTACTCTTTAGCCATGTTGATATACAATCAGGCCTGAGTCTTATATTACTTGCAGGAATGAGTGGTTACTGTTTCCTGTGGCTCCATCATTTGACACTCAGTTAATTCATGAATGTGGAAATGATATGGGAAGGGTGGGATCGTATGGGAAGATCCATGCAGTTCTCAGATCATAGGCGGAAGTAGCATCAGCGTGGTTCTTCCTGCTTTATCTTGATCCCCCCATGTGGCTGTTCAATTGCTGCATTAACGGATCAGTGTGAAATACAGTCTCAGATTAAAAGCACATAGGAAGTGATGCTTGAAAAATATATTTCCTTCACCCTCTTAGTGCTTACTTATGAGCTGCAGAGAGGCAAACAGTGGCAAACCACTTCTGTTTGTCTCTTGCCTTCAAAATCTTTTGGTGTTGCCATAAGTTGGCTGTGACTTAACAGCACTTTACACATTCATGTAAGGATGTGTTCTGGTATATGTGTGCATGTACAGAGTGTCATGACTCTAATGATGTTAATTGTTAAATACTTGATTACTTTCCCCCACTCCTAATGAGATGTTCGTCAACTTCATCCTTTCGACATCGGGGAGTACATGTAGACTACAAGTGATCTGAATTCATGTCACCAACATCATGGGCTATTTTTTTATCTGCCAGTTTTCTTGAAACTGCCTCTGTGGCTCAATTTATTGCCCTCCCCTGTCATTTCAGTCCATCCCAAGTTCTCATTGGCAATAATGAATCCCATGAGGAAAAGAGGAGGGAAGATTGCTCACTACCACAGATGTTTGTATCTGTTTCAGCTGACATGCCAAAGTTGTGTTTTTAGGGGAGTAAAAGGAATTTGGTCAGTGACAGTAGTGGGATTCAGCAGGTTCGCACCACTTCGGTAGAACCGGTTGTTAAAATGGTGCTTGTAAACAGCCAATTGTTAAATTATTTGAATCCCACCACTGGAACTGGTTGTTGAATTATTTGAATCCCACCACTGGATATATCCATCCAATCCAATCCAAATACCTTTTATTGGCATTTTTTAAAAAAAACCTTATTATACAAGACAATACATAATATAGTAACAAAACTAATAAAACTATATAATCTAAAATACAATATTGTCTCAGTGTGGTTTGAACCAAGAATTAGTTGTTCAATGAGTGTACACATCATGCTCTTGTATTTAACTGTGAATGTTGTTTCATATCAAAACACAAGAACCTTGTGTCCATTTCAGTTACAACGCAAGACGTGTTATTTAGTAACAGGCAGATTTTCTGTTGGTCCATAAATCATTCTTTCCTGACCAAAAAAAGTCAACAAGGAATGCCTAATTGTGCTGTAAAAAGGACAGTATAAAAATATGTGACCAACAGTATCTACAAAGTTTGCATTGCAAGCGCATGTTCTTTCCTGATAGGGAATTTTTTAATATCTTCCTAGCATAACTGCCGACGGTAAAACACTACATCTTGCCAGTGACAGCGCCTGTTGGGCAGAGTTAATTGGTGAAAGTATTTGGTCATGCTAGCTGCACTAAGGACAATTCCTAAAAATATAGGATAGCAAGACCTGTTGGCATCACTAATTAGATTCTGATATTCCTGATCGAATAGTCTCAGTTTCAGAGTTCAAAGAATTTCTGTGGCAGGAATCATAGCCAAAGATTCTAATGAGAAGCCTAAAGATAATATTTTTTCCTCTAACTCTCAGTGGGATATATTTAGATTATTGGAGATTCAACAAGTGAACAGTATTGGTGTAGAAGAAACAAGGAATAAGGAATTAAGGTTGCATACTACTCTGATCCAGTGGAAAGTCTTTCTTGCAAGCCCGGATACAAACTACCATTTTTAAAAAAGGCAAAAAAGTCCACCAGAGGTGGTAGGTGTAGATTTGCAGCTACAGTCAACCACAGTGTGGAATCTCTCCCATACAAAAGCAGCAATTGTTAGGGAATGTTCATACTGACAAAACTTATTGCTGAGCTAGTTTAGTATTTAGCCCCACAGCTGGGAGTTCAGCATTCACCAATCACAGTTAAATCACTGCCAAAATATCCAGCAGTCATTTTATTTACATATTGTTATTAATATAGATGTGCTCTGCTGTTCAGCATAAATGCCTCCATTATATAATTTACTGCTGATTTCCTTGCTTGAAAGAAATAGTCAGGGCAACCTGGAAGTGCAGTTATTTTTGGTTTCCTAGGCATAAACAGTTGGGCAGAGAGGCCTTTACAAAGACAGTATTAGTTCTGCTGTCTGAATGCCAGGGCCTATGGCATAGCTGCCACTTTTCTTTCTCAGGCAAGATGAGGAGCAAAACAGAGGTGAACATCCATAGTTCAACCCAAAGGAAACAGCAGTGCAAACTACACTCTAGTGCAGGGGTCTGCAACCTGCGGCTCTCCAGATGTTGGTGGACTACAATTCCCATCAGCCCCAGCCAATTGGCCATGCTGGCAGGGGCTGATGGGATTTGTAGTCCATCAACATCTGGAGAGCCGCAGGTTGCAGACCCCTGCTCTAGTGAAATACTTAGCTGATGATGTAAACTGAGGCTATTGAAAAGCAGTAGGTGTAAAGGCTTTGCTAATAGTACCCAGCAAAAGATGTTTGCCTTTGTTTGGGGCATATTTTGTGGCATATTTTCTGTCCAAAAAGTAACTCTACCTTTTGCCTTGTGTTCTGCATTGTAGGCTAACTAGGGTATCACCGAAAAGCTTAACTACTCATTACACTGACAAACATGTCTCTACCAACAAGCCAGTCAATGGTAATACGGGGTCAGAGGTTATGTGTAGGGGATAATCTGTGGACAGAAGGAAGGGCATCCTGTTTCCCACTGCATGCTGATTTTCTTCTGCAACCCTTCTCCCACACCTTCTCCCTTTCTCTGTCCCGCCTGCCCCAGTCTGGACATATTTTTAGTCTTTGAGCTGGATGCAAAGACAATGGAGGAAAAATGTGCTAGCGGAGAACTGGCAGACATAGGAACCATAAACTACCCATTCCTATTCACTGATTCCCTCCTTCCATGCAAATATACACTATCTTGTTCCGCCCTGAGAGGTAACACAGTAGATACCCTGGGCCAGGGGTAGGGAACCTGCGGCTCTCCAGATGTTCAGGAACTACAATTCCCATCAGCCTCTGTCAGCATGGCCAATTGGCCATGCTGGTAGGGGCTGATGGGAATTGTAGTTCCTGAACATCTGGAGAGCCGCAGGTTCCCTACCCCTGCCCTGGGCTATTCTCATTTAGGCCCAAACAACATGAAGATCTCAGATGATGTAATTGCAGCCTCATTGGCCCTTTAAGTGCTTAAATGCTGCTCCTCAAGGGAGTGATGTAGAGCAATGATTGGGTACCTAATCCTTTTCCCGCCTTCTGTTCACCTGCTTCAAACTCCTCCCAGAAACTTTTCTCAGTGTGGGAAACATCCATTGAAAACCCTGGGGGAAGGGAGTTGATGGGGGGAGGGATAATTTACAGTTTGGGAAATTGTGAGTGGGGAAAGGATTAAGGAGACTGTCTTATACCTCTGCTCCCAATCACCCTCACGGGAAGCAGTTTTTCTGTAATAAAGAATCCATTGGGCTACCATTGCACACATTTGTATATTGTATGTCATGTGGGTCTTTGCTTACAGTAAAGGTACTGTAATGTTAGTCAAATATCCTGCTCAGCCTTGAAACTCATAGAATAACATTGGGCCATTCACTGTCCCCTCAGCCTAACCTACTTCACTGCACAGTTGTGAGGATGAAATGGAGCTGAGCCCAAAACTCCTTGAATACAAATGCAATAAATAACATTATCCGTATGCTTTGACAGCAGGCCTAACAACCACAGAGGCATTGATTCTTACCTGTAAGACATTATTTGAGATGCTTGTTCAGTTAAAAGAAAGAATTGATGTAAAGTCTAAAAACAGGGAAGCAAGAAGATTGGGACTAAGACTACCTCGTGACCATACCAAGGCTTTGCTGAAAAACAAAAAGCAAAAACAAAACTATGGCTTGCAGCAATTTTGGACAGAATAAACTGTTATGGAGTTTGTTCCAGCAACACTCCTTTTGCCCCTACCCTTAAACTTAAGCTGGCAAAGGTCCCAAAAGTGAAGTAAATTATGTTATTTTCCATCAGCCCCATGTTCAGATTCCCACCATGCAGCAACCAACGTAGGGGCTGGATACAGTTGTAGGCCTTATGTTTCTGACTTCTTAAATACACTCATACAAAGCTCTCTTTTACTGTCAGACCATTGACCTGTTTAGCCCAGTATTGTCTATTCCAGCTAACAACAGTTCTCCGAGGTTTTGGGCCCAAATCTTTCCCAGTCTTCTCCCTGGAATACTTTTGATTTAGTGATGTGAGCAGTTGAATGTGGGACTTTTGTATGCAAAGCACATACTCTGCCACTGAGCTATAGGACTTCTCCTTGCCCTAACCTTTTAACCAGTTTATCTATCTTGCTATCGGTATAGCTCAGGTTTCCGTCCTGAGTTCTGTATTTAATGATTTATGGCCTTGGCCAGTGACTGGAGTCTATGTTTTAATACTTGCTGAGCTCGTTCACTTGCACTTTGGAGTTACACAGAGACGACTTGCATAGCAACACTTGTTGTCCAAGGGTGGGGCACTGACAATTGAATGGATATGCCTACAGGTGTTATATGCATACCTAGAAACGTTGATTCAGTATAGTGTGAATGAAATGTAACTGTACCCACAACCCACAACTGTACCTGAAGGAGTCAGTAAGTCAGTGTTTAGCAAAAGAACCTATCTTGCTGGCTGGGTCAGAATTCTCTTACCATGTATGAACTTTTCTTGCATATATTGAAATTTTGCTCAAGCCTCTGATATCCAGTACAGCTGAAACCTTCTTGTGTAATCCTAGAGCTACTCCTTTCTAAGCCCACTGACTTCAGGGACTTCAAATGGTGTAATTGCACTGAAAATCCCAAACAGATCTCTAGTTAGAGTAGATTTAATAGGTATATTCTCATAGCACTGCTGTTGCTATTGGAGGATGGAACATTTGCTTGTTTGTTTTATATTGAGAGAATTCTACATGGTATTCTGTCTATTTTGGAGACAGCTGGCAGGGTAAAGATTATCAGCAAAGGGCTTTAGTGAAAAGACTGTGATCAGAGCACTGTTCCACCAAATGTACTTGTCTGGGGATTGCACTCATAGACTCCCACCCAGGCCTGGAAAACCAGCCCAAGAGAAGCCCTGGGAGGAAGACTTATCCAACCTGTGGAGGTGCGGCAGTCAGAAGATAATGACAGCAGCTGCCAGTGAGGGCTCAGGGCGGCCCAGGGGAGGAGGCCCAGAACAGAACAGACCACTACAGGAGCACCAGTGGCCACACAGCAGCAGAAGGGCCCACGGAGGAAAGCCGAGACTGGCAGACGTCCCTCCGGCCTGCGATGACTGGCACCAGATGGGGCGGCTGGCTACAGATTGTTTTGTAAAACTCCATTACTAAATGGCTGGAATATTAGCAATTTCCAGTTTCTATTCCTATTATCTTTTAACAGGAACAGTAGCCATTTGTGGAGGAAGGAATTGTAGCTTTGGTTTTTGCAAACATCTGGAGACATGGGAAAAATAAATGCTGCTAATAGGTTTAACTTACAATTCTCAAACTTTTGGATGAGGTGGATCACTGAATGAGAATACATTCTGGTGAAGGCTGTCATTTTTGGAATAAAATCACAAATTTCACAGGAAATGCCTTGGACTTTACATAGCCTCTTTCTCTCTTTTGGTGCTGAGTAGGCCACGCATGGTGCTGACTACACAGTGTGATGTGCCCTTCTGCTTTTCCAATAAAAAAATTAGATTCACATTTACTTCATGACTAAAAATGGTAGAACTGTAGGATCCAAACAAAGGCATTATTTTTGAACTGTTAAGAAAGGAGGAGGCAGGAGGACTGACTCAAATGAAGGGCATTTGGATAGGCAAGGAATAGTGCTGGAATAAGTATCCGCAATCTTTTTGACAAGCAGTCAAACACAAACATGTATACTGGGTGCAACAGGAACTGATCTCTGTATGGTAAAATGCAAGGGTCAACAGCGTTTGTAAAATTTATTTGGATTGCAGCTCTAACTGAACCAACCCACCCACCCCAACCCACCCCCGCAGTTTCCTTTTACAGCCTCTGAGAGATGCATTCACGGATTTCCTGCCATTGATTCTGTTTAGACATTAGCTGTGTAGAACATAGCGGTATATATGTCACAAGCATATGTGGGACAATTTTGCTGACCTCACTGGTGACAAATGAAACATCTCCCTACCCATGACCATTTGGTAAAGATTTTTGAAGTATATTATTGTGTTTCTGCTTTAGGCACTGAGAGTTCCCCTGCTTTACAACTTTAATTCAAAAGCATTCATGCATTCCTCTAAAAAGATAAAAGGACAATGCAAAGCCAAGGCTTCCTGCCCCCTTCAGGAATGCCCCACCTTTTCCTTGCTTTCATTTGTTTAATACAGAGGGTATGTGTTTGCTTGTAATTTTTCAAAGAGCTGTTTACTTCATCTGTGACTGCAGCAGTAAAATAACTAGTTCTGAGTAGGCGTGGATACACTGAAGTGAACAGGGACAATTTACTCTCCGTTGACTTCAGCAGACTGAGACAAGTATGACGCTGCTTTGGATTGCACTGCAAATGCCTCCAGTGAAAAACCTTGACAGACGATTTTAGAATTGGCAGAGTTTGTTGTACAGAAATCATGTGTTTCTACGGTGTGTCCTTGAGAGAAATGGTTTTGCTCCAAACTGCCCTGAGCCACTCCAAGATAGAGGTTAAATATATAAAATAGAACTAGTTTATTACTGCATTAGCTTTGATGAGTAACAGTTTATTTTATCTGACGCATGGAATGTATGCCTAATCACACATAGTCGTAAGCACGGTTACACCCTTTCCAAGTCCACTGAAATCAATGGTCTTAGAAAGGTGCAACTCTGCTTAGGACAGCACTATCAGTAACTGATGGGTCTCTTGCAGCTTGAACACCTGAACACACCATGAACATCTTATGCCTGGAAGGATGTCAGAATTTGGTTTCTTGTTGCAACTGTCATATAACAGCTTCCCCACATGCACAGGGGTAGCGCCAATGGGGCCGGGTGGGGTACGAAACCCAGGTGGAGCCATGGCCAGGCTGTGGAGGGGGTGTTCCGGTTTGGGTCACGCCCAGGCAGAGTTTCCCCTTGCTCCGCCTCTGCCCCCATGCAAGCCACCATCTGCTGTTACATTCTCCCAGTGATGAAATACACATGCAGACTCTTGGGGGTCTTAGTCATGCTCACTGTGACTGACCTGGCAGCAGGTCACAGGCATCATGAGGCAAACCAGACAGCAGTGGCTTGTCCATGATGGAGCAAAAAATGCGGAGTGGCAGCCACACCATGTTTCAGCCACTTTACCAGAGCATGCTCACATATGCACGCTCATTGCCAGATTGCTGCGTGAAGTGTGGTTTGAGTGTCTGAATGTGCGATGACAGATCAAAAAACCACCAGAAGAACTTTCACCTCACCTCACAGTGCTTTGCCACAGAATCGTTTCTCAAGGACTTGTCATCCAACACAGAGCGATCCTGATACATGTACAAATAACTTCCCACAGTGCTTGTTGCTGATACGACAGAAACCAACAAAACTGGATCCCACCTCCCTATTCTACAGCATTGCGATTTGACCATACTGCTTATGTTTGGAATTCAGGCTGCATCCACTGAATGCCCTGAAATCTACTTGTTACAGAAGAGAGGAAGAATTCTAATACAGTCACATTAAAACATAATCAATTAGCCATTTCTGTCATACACAGTGCCCTTGCACCAAGTGACTTAATTTAAGATCCATGCCCGTCTGTGAACAAAATACCCTTATTTTAATTGACAAGCACACTCTCACAGATAAACACAAGCTGTATTATGTTCCTAGTGTAATCTGTGGAAAGCTATCACTGTATAGCCACAGGGAACGGATAGAGGGGTGCCCGCCCCCCCATTCCAAATGTCAAAATATTTAGCATCGCCAATTAATTTGAATTGAAGGAAACTGCTGGGAGAAGAGATCCCCCCCGCCCCTTGCAAAGTCTCATTAGCCTCTAATACTGGGCAAACTACGGGTTTCTAAAGGGATTGTGTGCGCGCCTGACGCGAAAAACTGAATGAGCATGCTGTCCCCTGAGAGTTACTTTCATTCCCTCCCCCCGTTTCTTTTACCCCCCTCCAGTGTACAGCATTGAAGGTAAAGGAAGAACAGTGCCCTCTTTTTCATGTGATAGTAATCTGAGACTTTCCCGTTACATGAGGCTCTTAACAAAAGGGTGTAATTCCACCAGCTTTGTTTAGGAAGGTTCCATTGCCTTTCTGCCGTGCGTCTGCAGAGGTGTTTCTGCTCCCCCCGTGCCTTTTTCTTTTGGAAAAGGAGCCAGGAGGAAAACCCTGATTGCAATCGTGTGGACTCCCCTTCGGAGGCTGAACGTTTCCCTCCGGACAGAGGCTTTGGATTCCCAAAAGTGTCCGGCAGGGTGAAGGATGCTGGCATTCCTTGCCTGGCTTTCCACCCCTGCCAGCCTTCTTCCTTTGGTTCAGTCTTGGTTTCCTCTACAATGCTTTATGCTAATCTAGTGACATCATCACCAAACACACACTGAGTGGCTACTGATGATATTACAAACCAGCCGAAAGGTCTGAGGTGTGTGCTTGCTACTGGAAGTCTTGGGAAAGGGAGGGCGGAGGAGGGCGGCGGATGGATGGATGGCTCCATGCTTCCCCTGGGTTGGCTTTGACTCCGACTCGCAACCTGGGGGCGGCTGGGTTGGTGGCCGCCTAATGGCATTAGATTAAGGCTGGCATCCGAAGTCAACTCCCAGCCCTTGCGATCACAGTCCAAACCACGCTGGTTTAAGTTTGCATGAGTTACTGCCTGCAGCTGGATTTTTTTTTTAAAGAAAGCAGTCGAAGCTGGTATTCAAACTGGAACAGATTAAGTAGATTTTAAGAAATCCTGGGAATTGGGAGGGGAGTTGCTTCATTTCTGAGGAAACGAATCTGCTTGGATTTATGCTGGAGCGACCTGCAGACTTACTATATAGATATTTTATTTTTGTAACTGTTTTTTTTTTGCATGGTGCAATTTAGCATTACACCACCTCCCTCCTAAATGGAAGTACAGAACTCAGCTAGCATGCCTGGGCCCTTGTCCCCTGGCTACACGGCTCCAGTGCCATATAATTATAATCAATTAGAAGGAAGATTCAAGCAGTTGCAAGGTAAGGCCATATGGTGTTTTCCTTTTTCTTTTTAAAAGAGCGTTGCTATGAGATGAAGCGCATAAACAAGATGAGGAAATCCTGATGCTTGTGTGAGAACTGGTGGTTCAGGGAGCCCATCGATTTCCAAAGAATAGATTGATTATTCTTGCTGGGCCCTGTGATTGGTTTTCCTTGTACTCCTGTGTTCAGGCACCCATAGATTCAGCTTTAAAAGGTGTGTGTGTGGGGGGGAGGGAAATCCCAGACCCTGTCATTTCAAACAATAGGACAAGGAAACAGGGAAGAGGGAGTGGTCTTTTTGTTTGAAATCCCCTCTGGCCATTTACAGTCTTCAGGTGTTGAGCAGGTTTTCCTCTGATGCTTGGGAAGCAAAGAAAGAAAGAAATCTTTCCCATCACAAGTCATTCACATTCCCAATGTATAGCTTCAGGCAATCCATCTAATGCCAGGAGGTATTGCATTACCTTCAGGCAAGTCCATTCCTTGCATTCCATTGACTGTGATTTTATCAGGGGAGTGGGGCTGGAAAAGGGTCTTCCAGTGATTGTTGTAGTTTCCTTTTGTTTGTCACTTTCATAGGAAAAAGCAGTCCAGGGGCAGGGTCAGAATTGTTTGGTGGATCCATGTTTTTCTTGGTGAATTCTAGAATCCGACCGTGGTTATAGATAAGAGGCAAAGTTGGGCAGTCACGTCATCTATAGCAGATATTTGGCCTGAATGAAACAATAGCAGGTAAAATATTGTTAAATATAGAATTTGAAATGGCTCCACATTAAAAATAAAGCCTCCACATAGGCACACTTTACCAGTTTCACATACCATTAGTCAATCTACACTGAGCAGTCAAAAGCTCAACCCACCCTGTGTATATATTTCTTATTGTTTCTCTCAACTGTCCGAGAGAGGGGGTACAGGGGTTTCTGTCAGAAGTGATCTTTGTTAGCCCAGAGAATGTTGCCTTTGGCTTGGTTACCTTCCAAGCCTCTGGTTGGATGGCTGTGTATTGACTTTTCCCTCTTTCTCATTTCTACCTTCATTCATTGTAGTTTGCTATATTTTGTTGAATGATTCACAGAAGTGATTTAATACTGGATACCAATGAACAAAAATTGACCAGATAAGCAGCATATCAAGTATGTGGGTCCCAAATGTACAAAATAAGAAATAAATAAATACTTGTGCTGTCAGATATGACAAGGTATCCATGAGTTGTTTTGGGCCTATCTAAGGGTCTGGGTATATCCAGTACGAGAAGCAGGGTTTTTTCCCCTTTGAACTGATGGCCTCTAAGCTACAATGCAATCCAGTTTTGAAAATCCCTCTGGTTTCTAAAATGGATTCCCATGGGAGGGTGAAGGTCAGCTGTTTTGAAAAGCACAATGCCAATATGTGGGGTATGTGAGATTGCTGGTTGTTGTAGTTGTCTTGTTGTAGTTGTCTTGTTCTTTTGCCTTTTAATTTTTATTGTTGAAACAATAAAGTGTTTTGTGGTATCTTACAGACTAAAGCATTTATTGGTGTGTAATCTTTCATGAACTACAGCTCAGTATCTGAGATTCACGGTGTTAGCAGAAATACCTGTGTGTAGGGAAAGACGGGTGTGTGTTATTTACAAAAGCCAGCCCAGCAATCCAACACAGACATACTACATTACTATGCAGAACACAAATGAAAATAAGGTCCAACCAAAAGAGTAAGAGAATCATTCTCAAGTGGTGCTGAACTGACAAAGCAAGATGAATATAAACCTCCACAGCGTGTTGTGAGCCTTCTTTTCAGGGCCTAAAAGGACCAGTTTTGTCACTTTCGCTGCTTCAAGAATTTATGTGGGACTTGGTCATTTCCCAATGGGAGAGGCAGGTTGCCTCTGCTTGTGGATTGAATATTCCTGGTATCAGCTGACTCTTGCAAGAATGCCTCCTCCCCCAGGGCTGGTTTTTATAAAGATGGCTGAGTTAAACTCCATTTAAAAAAAATCAAGAGAATTTGAAAATAGATGGGGTGGAGGGGATTTGCAGCAGAGCTGTATCACAAAGGCCTATTTATTCACAGTAGAGGAGAATGAGGGTTGGGGAATATAGTTCTGAACGGTATTGTATGGGGTGGGATTTGAGCAAAGGAAATATTTTAAAATATACACAAAAAGTCAAAGATCAGGATAAGCTGTCATGTTTTACAAACTGTCTGCTGAGACTCTATAACCGTCTGCTTATACTCTTAGAGCTGTAGTCAGCTAAGCTCCCACTAAACCGAGATAATACATGAATTTGGCTTGTTGCTGTTCTCACACCCACTTCCCTCCTCCTGGCTCCCTTCATGCGTGTAGCATGATTGGCAATTCCCAGTGTGAACCAAATTTCACATTGGCTACCCCCATACTTTATGAATGCAGTTGCCTGGCTGAATTGGCATTTATCTGCCTTCCTACAAAATGGGAGTGCAAAGCTGAACCCTGATTTTCAATCTCTTTGTGTGTATGTGCCATTAAGTCACAAATGACTTACAATGATGACCCGATAGAGTTTTCAAGGCAAGAGACTAGCCATTGCTTGCCTCTGCATGAGTTGGGAGAGTTTTAAGAAAATTGTGAACAGTCCATTGAGGCAAATAAACAAGCTCTGATTCATCTAGGCATCTGCATTGGTACGTCAAACCAAAAGGCTTAATCTTTTCCTCCCAAGAGAAGGAAGGGGAGGAATGAGGTACACATGATGTGTGAACACAGCAGCAAAGTGTCTGTTGGCTTGACTGGAATTTGGTGGATGTCGGAATGCAGCCAGTTGTGGAGTTTTCCTAAGTCCAATGGCTTTAGTATTTATTGACTTATTTAATTGTGTAATTTATTGTCCACCTTTCTGGTGGGGCTCAAGGCAGATCACACAGTTAGTCAATACAATCAACAGAATGGCACATCCAACAAACAAAGCTATAGCATTTGTGTTATAGAAATCTGGAACCAATCGGAAACCTGTAACAGAGCTTGAAGCAAAGCATAATTATTAACAAGGCGTGTTAAAAGGATTCAATGATTACATAGTAGGATCCAATTTACAGCAACAGACAGTGCAAGCTATACACAATAGTATATAACCACAGTCCCTAA
Source organism: Sphaerodactylus townsendi (assembly GCF_021028975.2). Lineage (NCBI taxonomy): Eukaryota > Metazoa > Chordata > Lepidosauria > Squamata > Sphaerodactylidae > Sphaerodactylus > Sphaerodactylus townsendi. The sequence goes on along the minus strand of NC_059425.1, from coordinate 39,204,159 downwards.
TTCTTTACCAAGTATATTTCAGAACTATTTGGCTACACTACAACTCTGTTCTTTGTACAGAAAAACCCGCTTGAATGACTGAGTTTTACATTAGATTCTTAGCCCAGGATGGGGAATGTTTCTTTGTCCCTAGACCAGACAAAGGTAAAACAGCCCCCTTGATCGTGAAGTGGCTGCAGATGATTACAGAACCCCCACCCCAATCTGCATACAGTCAAACAACCAGTAATGTTGCAGCAGATTCTTTACAGTTTAATTTACCACACTGTACTGCTAACAGTTTTATGGTAGTTCACTGTAGCCTCTGACAGTTCAATTAAGCCTAAAGCTACAATTCAGCTTCCCAAGATTTATGAAATAACATTGGACTTAACCACAGGTTTGGAGGCTACATATGTCTACCACATCACATGATAAGCTGTTAAGTGTCTTCCACCTGGTTTCCAAATCACTGTAGTGTCAAACTAGTCAAAGACCTCTCCTCTCAGGAAGCTGCTATGACTCAATACTACATGACTTTGGGACAGTCAGTTGTTTTCAGCTCAGTCTACTTTGCAAGCTTGTTGTAAGGATAAAATGGAGCGGGGGAAGGGGGGAACCTGTATATGCCAGCCTGAGCTCCTTGAAGGAATAGCAGGACAAAAATTGATTACCTAGGAATCTGATCAGAAACTTAAACCCAAGTCTTCCTGGTTCAAATCCAACACTATATGTTAGTTTCCGCTTTGAGTCTGAGGAGGTAAAGTGGCATAGAAAGGTTTTTTAAATATATAAATAATTTTACAGTGCTTTTTGGAATGTTTCTTTTAAAACCTCTGAGTAACAACGACATTGCCCGTTGTTGTTTACATGCAGGAACAACATTGCCCGTTGTTTACATGCAGGAATGATTTCCCATTCAGTGAATTTTAGGTTTCATGGTGCTGGATAGAGAAAGAACCTTATGGAGTAATTGTAGTACAGATTTTGCGCTTCTGTTTCCTCAGCAACCTGGGTGCTGTGAAGCCAGGAAACCCTCAATTTTTAAAAAAGTTACCAGCCTTTACTTCAAACTGACAATGTCTTTTAAAATATAAAAAAAATCTTGGCTTGGAGATCATATAAATCTGTATACCCTAATATTTTAAACATTATGTAAGGCCTTATGTATTGCTGCATTTTAAATCATGTTTTGTGCACTGATTTTGATTTTTGTAACATTTTAAAAATGTGGACAGAACTTGCATTTTTACAAGATACATCTTTCCCATGCTAATTATACTTTTCAGTGTCATTGTGCAGCCTAGAATGTGCCAACATGATTCACTGCAAACTTCATTGAAGATATCGCCATACTATAGTCATTTATGTTGTGAATTTACCAGGCGAGTCAGTAGAGATTGTATGTTGTCCATGTTGTGGAACACAGTTCAGTTCAAATAGACTGTGCTCTTCAAACTTTTCCATCAGTTTTCTTCACGTCATATCAGAGCTGCTTTTTTTTTTTCAACTGACCTTGTACTTTCCTTTCATATGTTTGCAAAGTTTTTCATTTTCGGGTATGCCTCTCCCCATCTATGCACAACCTTGGTATGCATTCATGAAGAATTTACGGTTCACTGGGGCTTTCCTGCAAAAAAGCACTTGTGGCCTATCTGGAAAGCTGGCTCCCATGAACTATGCTTATGGTGAACAGCAGCTGATGCAAGTTCACTGGACTGAGCTGGGAAATTCCTTGAAAAGCCAAGCATAGATTGCCACTGATAAATGAGAATGTATGTTTGTTTTGTTTACTTCATTTATATTCTGCCTTTCTCACTGAGACTCAAAAGTGGATTGCACAATTAAAATCAGTGCAATGAGAACAGCACAGTATATACAATAAACTATGCAGTAAGCAAGATGGCAAAATTAGTGAATACGGCAGCATTGAAACATTGTAGTACATACTGCAAAGTGTAGAGCTGCCGTCTCTGACTTGGGGAATTCCTGAGGATCTAAGGATTGTACCTGGAGTGGGCAGTGGGTGTGAAGGGGCTTCACAGAGATATCACATCCTGTGAGGTTATGTCCTGTGGTGTCATGTCCAGGTCAAAGGTCAGCTCCTTCAACTCCTTTCCCTCTTGTGAGGTCAGTTTTCCCCACCAAATTTTACATTTTCTTCCTTTTTCTCTCACTTTGCATCACTTGTAGGCTTCTGTATGCATCTGTTCTGTATGCCATTCTAACCCTTTGATCCTAAATATTTGTTCTGGTATAACTGGTAGCCTGTTATGTTGCATTCAAATGGAGGAAAAGACTCAAAATCACGTTCAAGGTTTCTCCGATTTGAGGAACAGAGCTCACTCTGAAGACCCATAGGAAGATACCAGTCAACAAGCAGAAGTGTTAGAGTATCTGCTGGCTGTAGCTACCATAGGCCTTCCATTTCTCCTAGACCAGTGATGGAAAACCTATGACATGTGTGTCAAAGGTGACTCACCATTATATTTTGGGTGACCCGGCAGCATGCACCAACACTCAACAACTATTCTCTATTTGAGTTTGAGTTATTTTTGTAATTTTTGTAATTATTTGACATGTCATTATATAATTCATAACATCACACATTTTTGGACTGTGTTTGTTTTTAAATAAATGAATATGTAAAGAATTGTTTCTCTTTTGTTGTGTGGGAGTGGGCGGTGAGTTTTTGACACGCCAGTTAGGCACTTTCCCAATTTTTGTCACACTGGGCCCAAAAGATTTGCCACAACTGTCCTGGGCTATATGCTATATTAGACAGTCTGCCGTTCGAAGCTGCTACTCTTTAGGGGGTGGAGGAGGGGGGAGAAGAGGGCTCGGTGACACTGCTTTGGGGTGGGGATGAAATGTCCGACAACGAACCCTCCACCAATAAGGAAGCAGGACGCACTGAGTCTTGCTCCCTTATTGGTGGAGGGTTCATCATCCCTTAGCACTTTATTATTGGTAAGATATGCAATGAACAATGCAATGAAAACAGTCTAGGCTTCACAGACTTGTATATATATAGGCATAGTTATACCATAGTCCTTCCCCTGTAATCAGTTGCTAGGTCACCCAACATATTTCAAAGGAGGCAATGCTAAATGTTGTAATTGAGTCTCTAGAACTTGCTGATAAAATTGAGGCTGTTGACCCGAGAAGTGAGTGCACTGCTGGGAAATATTCAGAAGAAAAATTCTGTGTCGTGCACACTGGTGTGGCATGATTAATGAAACGGGCAGGTGCCATAGTAACTAAGTGATCTAATGTTCAGTAGCGTGAGTTTTCAGAATTTATAGTGGAACTGTTACCAGTTTATGCAACATATAATTATAGTGATCGTTTCATAATGCTGGATTGCACAATGTTTGTGGGATTGGCTAACTTACTGCATCTTTGAATTGCTGGGGTGGTTTTGTGAAGCAGATGATTATGTAGATAGTCTAGATAGGTGTGTGTACTTCTATGTGAAAAAGACCGCTGATTCCAAGATAATGTCATTAAGTTAGCGGATTAGAAAAGAACCGAAACATATTCACTCGATGCTAAATATATCCATAATTGAAGGTATGAGGTTAGCAGAAACCACGTGTCTTAATTGAATAGTGTCAAACATGTGGATTTTGTCTGCTCAGCCTGAACAAGGTCAAGGATTAATAGGCCTTTTCAGATTCTAGAAATATTCGTTTGCCCACAGTGTTTCTAATGCTGGTCTGTTTTGCTTGCCTTTCCCTCTTGCTTCATTGTCTGTCATCCACACCAGTGTGGTCTCAAAAAGTCACAGACTGACCTTGAGAGCTGAATTTGCAAATTCCATGGCTCTGCTACATTAAACTTAGATCTTTGAGGCTAGAGGTAAGAGAATATGTGTACTGCAAGGACACTTAGTAGGTAGGAAGAGGAATAACACAGGTGAGTAGAGCAGCAATTGAGCCGAGAGTTCTTTTCCTTCAATAACTATTAACATAATTGTGGGGGGGGGGGGGGACATGAACACATTGCAAAATGATGTCTCAGTTGCTTATTTCCAGTAGATAGCAAGAGGAGCTGTTTCCAGATCCCACCAGCCAATGTTTTGATAGGAATTGTCAAGTGTTGTTATCAGACATAGTCACTAACAGTGCAGGGTCAAAGGGCCAAACTACGCATGATGGCAAAGGCATGCCACTGTGCAATTCCATTGCCATTTTAAAGTGATTTTAAAATTCTGCAAGGGCTTCACCAGGATACCCATTCAATAGACCCCCGCAACTGTTTGGGCACTGGAAAAGGTACAGGGTAAGGAGTAAAGAGCTCCATGCTGCAGACCAGATTGCAGCATTTTAAAATGGAGGTGTCTTCAAGATGGCCACGAGTTTGCCATCGTGTGTAGTTTGGTCTGAAGTTGCTGATCCAAAAGTGCGTGAGGAAATGAAACCGTGAAATAGTTGCTGAGTTGGGAGGCCTTCCATTCCACAGTGCTTGCTTGGAGTCCAGCTTTTCCCCAAGAGCTGCTCTCTCTGAAATGGGTTAAATAGCTTTACATAATTGTTTAGCTTAATTTTAAATGTTCCCATTTGCCTGAAACAATGAGAAATTAGTATGCACCAAACATCCAATAGTAGTTTCAGTCAAAAAAGACCTCATCGATATTGACCTTTCCCCCCGCGCTACCTAACATTCTAGTCTTTAATTCTATCATTCAGCATTTTAACATAATCAAAGGGCCGATAATCTACTCTTCCCTCGGTTGCTGTGTGAGGTTGCTTGTTGCTGTGAAAATAAAAACTATGCAATGATAGAAGGAGATCTGCAACAAGAATACCTTTATGCAGATTTGCCTCCATGAATTAATCACAGTGAAAAGAATTCTCCTCATGCTGTTTATGGGAAGGAGCATTATGGATTGCTGAAATTCCACCATCAATTCTTCAGAGCTTTGCTCGCCTTCCTAGGATACCACAATGTAAAAATCTGTGGGGTTTTTTTTAAAGGAATCTAAGATTTTTATGAAGATAGCCAGTATCACATTCCTCAGTGTCTCTGTATTTCTACAAATCAGCAGTATGGACCTAGATGTGAACAATTCTGTCTAAAACGGTTTAAGATTTTAAAGTGATTATGCCACTTGATCAGATATGTTTTGTGTTTGAGGGGGGGGGATCATAATGGTCTTAATAACATTAATAAGCAATTATTGCTTATCCCATGAATATTTCTTATGGCATAACTATTTCTACCATTTCTCGAACCTGTCTTGGTTCTCTACTGACATGGATGCACAGGAGGCCTGTATCCTCAGAGCTGTGATGGTATGAAGTGCCAGCTGAGCACTTTTGAGATACAGCCTGGTGAACATTCTTTTGCCTGGTTCTTCAGCTGAAAAAGATCCAACCCCCACCCCCACCCCACACCCCCCAATGACATAAAACTGTTCAGGCTACTAAGTCTTGATTCTGCAATACAATAAGATGAAATATGGCTATATTTTTGTACATTCAAAACTTGTTGATGCCAACATTGCTGGGTATCTGATACCCTTCTCACCACACGGGACTATTAGCCTAGTTTTAGACATCTGTCCCCAAATCAACATCATGGGATATCGAGCCTTGAGGTCATAAACTGTTTCAAAGTGCCTGCTCTTGCTGCAGAGATGAATGGCTCCACCCTATTCTCTAGAAGTTGTAGACATTGGCTGCAATTCTGAGGACACACTTCCCCGGAGCAAATCCCATTGAATAGCAAGGGACCTATTTTCAGGACGACTTACTTAGGATTTCTTCCATAGTCTTACAAAGCGAAGGGGAAAGTAGGTGTGGCTCAGTGGATCAGCACACATTTTGCAAACAGGAGACTCCCAAGTTTTACCCCTGGAATCTCCAATGAAAAGGATCTTCAGTGGCAGTGTGTAGGGAGGTCTCTGCTTTATCTTGGAATGCTGCTGTCAATTAAGAGTTTGGAGCACCAAATGCCTGACTTGCTAAAAGGCAATGTCATATGTTCTCTTGCAGACTCAGGGCATCCTGGTGGGTGATTCTCTACCCCATTTCAGGAAGGCAGGACCAGGATACAGATCAGGTTTAGATTTTGAGACTCCATTCATTAGTTTTATCAGCAAGTAGCAAGCTAAGCTCCTGCATGTTAGGCATATTGGCAGAGGTTGGTATAATGATAAGATGGGAAAGAAGGGTGAGACACCAGAAAATAAACTGAGAACCTAACGTGGGCCTTTGAATTGAGAAACTGTAGATCTACACAGTCAATTGAATCTTTGAGCCAGAGTCTGAATATTAGCCTGATGAGAACCATAGTATGTGAATTATAATCTCTTGAGGAAGGCACTGAGACCTGAATGCTTTCTGCCCTCTTTGGTTGTATGTTTGGTTTCGCAGCTAATTACAGAGATCTAGTTGAGTAATGTTTTAATGGGAAGAAATGTAGTAACGTTTATGGTTGTTTTCCCAGACTCCACCTACCACAACCTAAACTGTCAAAGCTCTAAATGGTAAGCTTATGTCATGTTGCCTTTTCATGGTAACCTGTAGAAGATAAATGTGATGTTTCAATGCAGATGTTAACCTGTGATCTACCACCTAAATCTGGACTACTAAAGCATATTAAACTGTTGTGTGGAGTAGTGGTTAAGTGTGGAGAACTGGATTTGATCCCCCACATCTACACATGAAGCCTTCTGGGTAACCTTAAGCTAGTTCTCTCAGAACTCTCTCAGCCCCACCTACCTCATGAAGTATCTATTGTAGGGAGAGGAAGGTGGGGAGAGGAAGGGAAGGAGTTTGTAAGCCACTTTAAGACTCCTTATGGTTGAGAAAAGTGGCATATAAACCTAAATTATTCTTCTGTATTGTTGAAGGCTTTTCCATCTTCTACTTTTTCTTAACCATTTTGTGTTGTCCGCTTATGTGTTTTCTTCATTCATGAATACCTTGCTTTTTTGTTATTACATCTACTGTAAAGTACTTCGTACATAGATAACACCAAAAACACTTTCTGGTATTCACAAGTGACTTTGCTATTATGGGGTACAATTCTGTCTATACTTAGCATGTTTACTTGATGCAACTCACTTCTAAGCAGAGGTGCGTAGGGTGTGGCTGCTAATCTTCAGATGTGTGGAGGGCATTCATTGCAAGACAAAGACTCGCTGGCTCTCAAGAGTGAAAGTAATGTTGTCAGCACCTTTAAATGTGGACTTAGACGTGCTAAAATGACGTTCTTTTAGAGCTTCAAGTTATGCACCACTGAATAAATTGTTTTTGTTAGGAAATGACTAGACAACACTGACATGACTAAAAGTTGAAAGAGGCATTTGAAGGAGGAAGAAATCTTATCACTTAGTAAGGAGTCTAATTTGGAGATTTAATTCAAAGGAAATTTCATGTGTTGCCTGAACATCAGAGTTCTCAATTACATTTCATTTTAATATCAGAACACGTACTGGGACTCATTGCTGTGATCCCATGTATTTGTATTTGTAGCTTTCATGTGTTGCTTCTTGTCGACTTCTCAGTATGGTGTAATGCCCAAGGGACATGGGGAAAACACAGGCTGCATAGTTGTTCTTAGTTACCTTCTAAGATTCTACCCTTTTACTGGAATATTTGCTTAGGTGCTGTGTGGTTTCCGGGCTGTATGGCCGTGTTCTAGCAGCATTCTCTCCTGACGTTTCGCCTGCATCTGTGGCTGGCATCTTCAGAGATCCTCTGAAGATGCCAGCCACAGATGCAGGCGAAACGTCAGGAGAGAATGCTGCTAGAACACGGCCATACAGCCCGGAAACCACACAGCACCCAAGTGATTCCAGCCGTGAAAGCCTTCGACAATATTTGCTTATATTCTGAATGGCTGACCTGCTTATCTTGGAAAGTGCCTTCTTCCTCCTTGGTCATTCAGGGGCTTTGATTGGTGGGTGTGTTCTTTTGCAATGTCCTCATAGGGATATCCACCATGTCCAGGCCCTTTAGAAAGAGAGTGAGGTCTTTTGTTCCACCAAACTGATTTTGTTTCTTGTGATTTTCTAAACCACATACTCTTTTTACACTAGTCTGTTTTTATAGTCTTTCAGTTTTTTTTATTGATAGCATTGCAGTAGCTTGGTTGTGATCTGCCTTGAATGTCTGGAAACTATACTACTGGAATGTCTGGACTATACTACTACAACGTGCTCTATGCGGGACTGCCCTTGAAGAGTGTTTGAAAGCAACAGCTCCTATAGAACTGTGCAGTCAGAATGCTGACTGGAGTGAGTCATCAGCGCCATGCTATTCCAGTCTTGCTCCAATTACACTGGCTCCCAGTCAGCTTCTGGGCCCAATTCAAGATGTTGGTGCTGACCTTTGAAGCCCTGTTTGGCATGCATTTTAAAATGTTTGTTTTAATTGTTTTGACTATTTGCCACCTTGGGGGACCCTAAGCTGGGTGAAATGGTGGTATAAAAATGGTAGGAAGAAGGTATATAAGCATTCTAAGTAAGAACAACTAGTAATATTTCCAAAGAAGAAATTCCCAGAGAGGCCTATTTTTTATGGTCTGATTTGCTGAACTTACATTAGGTTGTGGCTTTTTTGTGTTGGACACTTTCAGTGATCTAGATTTATGAGACAGTTGCCTTAAAGTGGTCTAGTTTTATAAAAAGAATATTGCTTTAAAGAGTTTATTTGAGAACCTTCTGAAGGTAGACCATCACAGCCATGTGAACTGATACATAACATACTTCCAAATTTTAACAAAGGTAAATAGGGACATATTCTAGATAGTAAATAAATACGGGACCTGTTAGATGTTAGTGAGCCTGTGGGCCATTTCCATGTAATCTGGTGACATCACTCACATAGTTAGAAAGTAGCGGTGGATCCAGACATCATTGTCTACCTGTGAAAGTAAACTTTCTTACCTGTTCTCTCCTGTAACTCAAAAAGCTCTATAAAATGCTCCTGGGGAAAGGAGACTTTAAAGCAAAATTACAGAGGGGAGCCTACCAAAATCCAGGGTGAGGGAAGTTTCCATTTGTGGGAAAAGACCTTTGGATCCAGCTCATAGACTTTGTGCAGTATTTTCAACCTCTTAAAGCACACTTCAAAAGTGTGCCAGGCTCCAGCTGTTCCTTTACCTGGTTGCCATACCCCTCCTATGTAATTCAAAATACTTTTGCACAATCAAATGTTAGTATGTTAGTAATTTTGCATCAAAAATTTTGACCCCCCCCCCTTCCTTTTTGTAAGTGTGTTTTGATTCTCAACATCATTCCTTGAACACCATTAAAATAAGTCTAATTTAAGGGACTGGAGGAGTGTCAGGGAAGAGAAAATTACAGTGTTGCAGCATGATTCACCAAAACTGCTTCCTGTGTGGAGCTGCCTTTCTGTTGCCTTCTTGACATGGGACAATTTTGTGAATTTAAAAATATGCATTGCTCAAATGTTCACAGTCTGAATTCTAAGTATATTGATGATCTGCCTTTGTCCTGCTGTTGCCCCTTGCCATGTATGAGAAAGGTTATAGCGCAGGTATTTGATTACTGTACTTCCTTCAAAGAGGTTTTGTCTCCTTCACTGCCATTCTTTGGTTCCCATTTAAAATTGAATTGGAAAGGATTAAATGTCTGTAGCTTAGTTTCAGTGTAGGATGTTAAAACTGTTCAGCCAACATAAAGGAAGACTGTTGTCTAATGCTGAATGACCTGCTAATAAAATGTTGGTTTGAAGAAGTAAAAAATAAAAATCTTCCCTTTTTTTCTGCCCTTTTCCTTCCTTGGATGAACAAAAAGATTTCTATTGTATTGTATTGACTGGAAGAATTGCTGTGATTACAGAAGCAAGCACACTTCAGGTGGTTCAAATAATAACTTTTAAATGAGAAAACAGTAAATATTATCTGAGGGTTTTTAAAGCCTTGTCTAATTTATGATATAGTACGTAATGAATTATGAATCAAAATCCCCCTCCTCCATGAGTTCAGTTGTTTCTTCTAAATTTCAAAATAGAAGCAATAAAGGCAGGCCTCTGACATTAACGTACTGAAAAAGTAATGTAGCAGTTGAAATATATGTGTCACATTTGTGAACATGGTTCATGCTATCCTTTACACTGTGTACAGGATAGAACCACTAATGAAAACAGGATCATCAAATAATTTATCTTGACCTCTTTGGGCTGTCAGTTCAGTTTTTAGTTGAAAAAACTTCAAAAAAAAGTGACTGACTTCATGAGGAAGACCAGGCAGCAGCGCCAACGTTGGCCCAGCACTTCCCTGCCGATGACATGCAGGTGGAGGAGCCTAATGTCCAGCCTAATGTTCACCTTTACTCATGTAATTCCATGCCCCTGACCATCCTCATCGCTCTCCTCTGTACTCTCTCCATTCTGTCCCCATTCTTTTTGAAGTGAGGCCTCCAGAACTGCACACAGTTCTCCAAGGACAGCCTGACCAAAGCAGGGTACAGCAGGACTATGACAGCTTATGATTTGGATACTGTACCCCTGTTGATACACCCCTTTTTTGCTGCTGCATCACACTGACTACTCATATTCAGCTCACAGTTCACCCATACCCATCAATCTTGTTCACATACGGTTTACCCAGAAGTATATCGCCCATCCAGTATGCTTGCTTCTCATTTTTGTTACCCAGATGTAGAACTCTGCACTTGACCTTACTGAACTGCATCTTGTTCACATCTGCTCACTTTTCCAATTGCAATCAGATCTCATTGAATTCTATCTTTATCTTCAGGCTTGTTCACTGCTCCTCCCAATTCAGTGTCATCTGCAGATTTAATGAGTTTACTCATTAAATGAGTTTACTAATTATTCCCACTGTAAAGAGAGATTCCCTCCTGCATCCTACAAGGATCTGTATTAGACAATTTTCAAGACTTTGCCTGTGGAAAACTGATTAGCAACAGAGATTTCTAGGATTTATTAAAGGGATTATCAGAAAAGCCAAAACCATGCAAAATCTCACCTGCGGATCTCATTGGTTCTTCTTCTGAGACTTCTAGCCAGAGAACTCTGATTTGCATGTCACAACAGTGCATATTTTTAGAAAAATATCAATTGTTCTCTAAATCTGATCAATTTCATTATATCTAGATATCTGATTGGTTATAACTAAATATGATGTAAGCAACATTTGTGCAAATAAGGCAAACTGCATGTGCACATGAGATACATCTAATATAGCAAGATAAGGCCAATTTCAACTCTTAACCTCTTCTAAAAAAACAAGTAATCTAACTTTTTCCTGTAATTTTCAACTGTCTGAAGATAGCTCTAAGCATCTGAGTTCATTTACAGTTTTTAAAAAAGCGTGAACTCTCAGTCAACGTACAAACTCCGCAAGAAAAAGGAGGAGCAATATCGTTGGAGTCTCTATTCTACAACCATTTTTATGCGGCAAAGCCATCATGTTGTGAGAATTTGATAAACCAGGCCAACAACTTGCTGGATGAGATCAGTGACCCATTTAATCCAGCATATCATTTTCACACGGCAGCCAACCAGTTTTCAAAGAGTCAGGGCACAGAAGCTGTGCCACTCCCCTGCCTCTGCCTCCCAGCACTGCTATTCAGAGGTTTGTTGCCTCTGTATGTGGAGGCTTCATTTAGTCACCAAGGCTAGTACCTATTGATGGCCCTCTCCTCCGTGAATCTGCTTTATCCCCCTTTTAAAGCTGTCTATGCTCATATCCATCACTCCCTCCACTGGCATGTAACGAGTTGAATTACTTGTTCAGTAAAGAAGTATCTCCTTTTGTCTGTCTGGAATCCATTTCCCGGCGATCTCATTGGGTGTCCCTAAATTCTTGTATTATGAGAGTACGTGTGGATCTTCTGTGTTGCCTGTCTTAATTTAATTCCTGAAGGTTTTGCAAGATGTGATCAGCCATGAATTTTGATGAGTGTTGGAGGTATTCGCAACAGCAGGGCAGCGTGCCAAAGTTTGTTGGAAAATTGAGTTGATAGCTTTATTTTAAAACTTGTTGGGAAAATAAGACCATAATTGAAAACCTTCAGATCATGAAAAACATGGCAGTCCTTTTTTCAAGTTGTCTACAGAGAGTCAATAAAATCTTAACCTGGCACCTTGGTCCCATTGCTTACAGGTGGATTTGAGTCATAATGGCACATATCCCACCACTCTGCTTCATCCAGCCTAAGGAACCTTCTTCCAATTTTGAGCAACTTTTTCCTTCCAGAAAAGCATGTTCAGATCAAGGAAGCCTTCACATTTTGCTTAGTGAAGTGGTAAGATGTTGGCCATTCTTTCCTTTAGATTGTGCTTCATGTGTTTTGAACGGGTGCAGCACTAGCTGCAGATATGATATCTCAGACAAGCACTTCCAGCCAGCAGAACCGCATAGCTAAGTGTCCTGAATTGAGGGCCGTTCTAGGTGATCAATTGTAACTGTTGAAAAGAGCCATAAAAAGGAGCTTTCAGGTAAGATTTTAAGACAGGAAGCAATCTTGATCAGAGCAGTAGGGCCAGAGAGCCTGGGAGGCCACATCCCGTGCCACAGCATCACAGTTTAATCTGACTGGTTTATTGGCTTCTAGACACAAGATCGTTAAATGGGTCTCAGAAGAAACGCTACCCTTCCATCCCGGGAAGTCTTCCAGAGCTTTGGGGTTAAAGGCCATTATCAAGCAGAATTAGAAGCTTGAGGATTATGCTGCTTTACAGAGCTAATCACTCATTATTAACAAACCTGAAATTCAACACAGCAGATACAAAAATAGGAAATATGTGAACACATGTGGTTATTCCTTAGTCTCTGTCCCACAAGCTGATTTTATGGATCGCAGCTGCATCTGGGTTTTCTATTCAAAGTCTAGGAAGTGCTCAACTTGGAAACACTGAGGTGAGGTTAGGGAAGAGTATGATGCCAATGGGGTGAATGGGGAGGGGGATGTACATGCATTCAGATTATTCTCTTGAGTGTCAATTCCTGCATTTTCTTCAGCAGAAGTCCTAGAACCCTTTGAGCCTGCAGGTGGTTTTGGAACTCTGACACATGGCGGAGGATGCAGTCACAAAATGGCTGCCTTAGGAGGTGGAGCCAACCACAAAATGTCAGGAAGTGAAGTTACACATAACTTTGTTTATCAGGGTGCCTTTTTTTTAAGCATAAGCATTTATTGTCATTGTGCACGCACAACGAAATTTACAATAAATGTATTTTTACAAATATTTTCTTGCATACACACAGCTTACATTCAGGTCACACAGTGAAGATCCATGTTCTGTGGGGGCAGATGCCGCTGAAGCATTTAAAAAAAAATATGTGTAGCCAATAGAATCTCAGATGGCCAGTCAGAATCCTTCATGAGCAACAGCCCCACCTGGCCGTGCTCACTTTCTAAAAACACTTGGCATAGGCCAGGAAAGATGTCGGAAGCACCAATATGCCCAAGGACCCCACATGTTATAAACTCCTGAAAGGAATCTTGCCTCTTGGGTAGGAAAGGTGCATCACTTCTTCGACTGGTATGTATGTAAGAGTGACAGCGATGGCAGAAAAGTGATTGGAAACATTTCTACCTCATCTTTCCAAAAATTACGGTGCAATTTACAATAAAATATTCAAATTCACAATAAAGGAACAACTGGTGGGCGGATTAGCACCTCCACAATTCTGCACCCTTCTATCTCCAACCAAGGGGGAGCCATGCAGCTTGAAAATTCCTGAAGATCTGGGGATGGCACATGGGGAGCATGAAGTTTGAAGAGGATGTGGTGCTACGGTGTTCACTCTCCAAAGCTGGATTTCTTCTAGAGGAACTGGTTTTTGGTCCAGAAAGCTGACTAAGTTAGTTGTAAAACCAGGAGGATCATACAGCATTCAGAGGATTGGTCCCCACAAATATATACCCCAGATGAATATGTGAGGGAGAGGAAACATATTTGGAAATCCATAGACCAATTATGATAACGGCTTATTCTTCTTGTGGTGTGTTTTCACCATGCTAATGTAAACTCTTCTGAAATAAGTAAGGCCTTTGGAATGGACAGTTAAGAAACGAGGGACATCTTGGTGACTAAAAACTTGGCTACTGACATAATTTTTATTTGTTTTTCATATTGAGTCCTGAGAAATAGGGAAGAAAGGGAGATTAACTTCTGTTTATACCAGATCTGTTTAGCCACGTGTGGTTTCAATTAAACTGACTTTTGAAATACATGTTATATTTTAGGATAGATCTGATGTTTTATCAGAATGTTTTGTCAACATATTTTATTTAAAATAAACTAATCTAGTTCTTCTCGTGCACAAAGTCATAATAATTTTAACACTGTTACATCTTACAACAAATCTGTGAGGTTGAAAGTATTGTCTATTATTCACAATAGAGAACCAGCATGATGTAATGTTTAAGGTGTTGGACTAGGACCTAAAAAACCCAAGTTCAAATCCCCACTCGTGCCATGGAAGATTGCTGGGTGATCTTGAGCCAGTCACACACTCTTAGCCCTGACCCCGGCTAGTATTTGGAATGGAAACTTCCAAGGAATACCACAGACGTTTTTAACATCATGACACAGAGGTGGGCGATTGCAAACGTCTCTTGCCTTAAAAACCCTATAGATCACCATAAGTCAGCTGCAACTTGACATAAAAAGCAAGTTATTCACAATAATTTCTCTGGCACTTCTGACTGTTGATCTGAATGCCATTCATACTTATGAACTTTCAGACTGAAGGATGACTTGAAACTCATAATAATAGCTTCACTTTACAGACTAGAAGACAGAAGATGAGGTGATTTTTGCAAACGCTAACTTGTAAATACTGATTTGAACTTATGTTGAGCCCTCTTCCCTTGCGGAAGAAAGAGCTTTTAAGATGAGCTTTCTTTCCTTCATTTCATGTTAATATGCTGTTAGATGATTATCTATGGCTATGAACCACGTCCATTTTTTGTTTTGTATTGCTTTTATACCTCATAAATCATCCTTTGGCATAGCCCCTTCGTCCACTTGCCCTATTGAAATTATGTATGTAAATATATGTAACTGAACAAAAATGAAGTAAATCGTCTGTTTATAGTGTTACACTGTCTTTCTCCTTTTGCTTTTGTATGACAAATTTTGGGCTTGTTTCCGTGAGTCAAGGATTGGCAGGTGCCTGATTCAAATCTTGCTGTGGCCATGAACTCACTGAATGACCTTGGGAAGGTCATTATTCACTTATTCCCTAGCCCTGAACACATTTAGGATAATAATAGTGACCAACTTAACAGGACTGTTGTCAAAGTGATTGAGACCTGAACGCTCTAAAACTGCTTTATAAACACTAAGATTTATATGGTTATGAACCTTCTAGTGTATGTGGCCTTTTGAAAAATTTAACTCTAAATATACTGATCCTCACAACCCTTGCTTCTGAAGAAGAGTATACCAGGGCCTCTTATTTTGCTGTGCTGAAAGCATGTTAGATAGATGATGATCTCTCATGTTTGTGATATAGAATCTAAGGTCACAGTGGCGGGTGGGAATCTATGCCAGCACAAAGGGCCTTGTACAGTCCCTCCTGGAACTCAGCAATCCCAAGCTGAGAGCGTCCTTTGTGAAAGAAAACTGCTGTAGCCAAACTAATATTAACCAGTCTCCACAGACAGTCTGAATGCCCCACTGTTTTTCCTTCTTAGAGGAAAAAAAAGTTGAAGGAAAAGTTCCTTCAGTCTTCAAGTGGAATGGAATATTACAAAAGAGCATATAATAATTATGGCACAGGAAAGAGATCCTGTGAAATTGCTAGCATTATTGTGTTAACTTTTTCATGACAAGTTAAAATGATGTAATTGGGAATCTACAGAAACCATTGTTCATTCAGATCTGGTTTTTATTCATAAAAGATCTGAGAAGAGTCAGTTGCCCCGATTTGACTGGATTTTATGGATTTCGTTAGACTAAGCTACTTTTACAGCCATAGACTTTCATGTAATACTTTATCTGTGCAGGCACTTGCATATATCTGCAGTTTGTGGCATATGTACCGCTTCTGCATTGTTTAGCAAAGGCTGGAATCTTCCCAACTCTTTTCTGTAAAACTGGGTTGGCTACTCAGTAGTGAAATAGACTGTCACCCCAAATATGTCCCGGATCCATGATCTCTTTGACAAGAAAGGATTGTAGACAGCAGAAGTCATAAAGTATTTTCCAACAGCTTATACAAAGTAGTAGGACTGTTTGTTTTGAGGCTGTTTTGTGTTGTTTATTATGTAATAAACAATCTCTGGCTATTACTACCCATTTACCTCTGGCTCTGCTTTGGTAGTCTGATCCCACTATTGTTGGGCTGGGGGGGGGGTACCCTGTAAATCAGGCCCAAGGTTGTCAGCCATCAACTAGCAACCAGGAGGGGCCAGGAACAGGAAAACAATGTTGCCCCATTGGTGCAGTGTCACTCCAAACTAATACCTCGAAGTGGTAAAACCATAGAGTGTTGTCCAAATGCTAGAATTTTATGCCACTTCTGATATTTGCCAGAAGTGATATCACACTGTCAGCTGTTGGGCAACAAATAGGGAGACCCAAAGGATTGGGTCCTTGGAAGCTCCACCCCTAGATGACACAGTCACAGAAGCTCATACCATATTTTCAAGAAACTAAACAAAAAGGGTTAGAAGCTGAATTCAGTTTTCAGCATAGACATTCTGCCCTCATAACTGGCGGGAAGAGATTGTGTGTCATGATAAAATGACTAGAATTGCCTTGAAGAATAAATTAATTCAATACTTAAAGGCTCTTATGGCCAGTGACCCTAGGTAGGCTAATGAGAGACTCAGTAAAAGTTCAGTCAGGGCCATGAGTGAGTCAGTCTCTACAGAGTGATGAATTGTACAGTGAGTAGTTCAGCTAGAGTTGGCTATCACATAAGGTTATATGGAACCTTTTGGATTCCTCAAGTTTTCTGATCCTTGCTAGTCCTTTGGCCCACACCAGTGATGGTACTTCTGCGTTTAGGCCAGCATGTTGCATCTCTGCACAAGTCACTATTCTGAGTGTGCCTTGTGTCTGGAAGGAGGGACATCTAGAATAGTGGCTCCCACAGACACATACTGTGAGCTATTTTAGAATATGTACCTATTGGGTGGGGAAGTACCCTGAATTTTAACTTTGGATAGGTGGGAGGAATGTGTCTCAGCTATCTGAACTTTAGAAA
The DNA here is from genome assembly GCF_021028975.2 of Sphaerodactylus townsendi. NCBI lineage: Eukaryota > Metazoa > Chordata > Lepidosauria > Squamata > Sphaerodactylidae > Sphaerodactylus > Sphaerodactylus townsendi. Next base: position 39,187,011 of record NC_059425.1, on the reverse strand, counting down.
ACACAAGGGGGTCAAGATTAAATAAAACCTAGAACCATGAGTATAAGAAGAGTCCTGCTGAATCAGATCAATGGTCCAGCTGGTACAGCATCCTGTCTCATACAGTGGCCAACAAGTTTCCCTGGAGTGCCAGCAAACATGACCTGGGCCTGAAGAATTGGCCTGATGTTGCCTCCTAACAGCTGGTATTCAGAGATTTTCTGCCTCTGAATGTGAAGGTTTCCTGTAGTCGCTGTTTCTGGTAGCTACTGCATGAATTTAGCTAACCTTTCAAAGCCGAACAGCTATTTTATATCCCACTTCATATATATAAAATAGTAGATTGATGGTTATTTTAATATGCAGAGAATGTAAGAATTCTAATTCATAGAAAGAGAAGATACTAAGTATTTAATTGTTTGGTTTTGACCCGAGCATTTGCCAGCATCCACCATTCATGTCCACAGAGACTACTGAAAGAGAAAGAAAGGATCCTGGATAGGGATAGGTGCAGTTTGCTGTATCAGAGAGGAGCTGCTAATGCCTTGCGGGTCTATTGAGCAAAGAAAAGAAAAACAGATCTTCAAGTGGTCATACTGCAGAAATTAGCGCCAGTGGTGGTAAAGTACAAAGGTTATCAACTATAAAACAGCAACTGAGAGACACTGTACCCACAACGGTTTAAAAGCAGGAACATAAAAATCAACACTGCTGGGTTATATAGAGATTAAGAGTTACTCTGCTGGCACTCTTCCAAATGAATGAAACCTCATTGGTACAGTTGTCGTTTCTTAAACACACTATTTAAAGGAGAGTTTTAGTGTAAGAGAGATACTGACGCCTAAAGTACGGTAATTGCAAAATGAGTAATAAAACAGTAAACGGTTCATAATGGAGAGAGCTGGAATGTTTTCTTTTCCAGTGTTTTTGTCTTTCACTGTGTCAATGTTCTCCACCTGTACACATTTCTACTGTGATTTAGAGCTTGTATATGTGTGTGTGTTTTGAAGAAAGTTATTCTGATGTGCAGTTTCCGAACATATTCGGTGTCTAGATTGCCTTCTTTCCTGGTACGTTAGCTTTGTTGTGGATGCACATTTAAGCAGTTAATTCCTCCTCCTTCCTCCCTACCTCAATTTATTATATGGTAGTTTAGTTCCATGAGGGAACTATACCTTGTCAGTGTGTATTTTTAAATTGGCTTTTATATATGCAGTAAGGGAGTTCTTAATCTAGAAGTCTCTGTTAAAATCTTCATACACCTAAGAGATCCAAGTATATTCTACTCCCTTATGTTTTATTATTGCAGAAAGCTTACCACATGCACAAGAAGTCTGTGAGTTTAGTTAGATAAAGAAATGGTGGCTTGGTCATTGATAGAATGGTGTTTCAAATGTGGGCCTCTTGCAACTAAATCCAACCAGTTGCCCAGAGTCCACCTAACCTAACAGTTGGTTTTCCTCCAACTCCTCACCTAGCAGCAGTTTTAGTTTGTGTTGTGGGAACGGGAGTGAACTTGTCTCCTAAATTGTGCACTGAACCAGGCATACCAAAGTCCAGATTTGGCAATTTCACGCATATGCACATGCACAGGTAAACAAACACACATTATTTTACATGGCATTAGGAAAGGTTTTTATGTGAGGGTACGTCTTTCTACCAGAGGCGTATCTAGGGGAAATGGATCCCAGGGCAAAACTTGGGTTTTCTCCCCCCCCCCCCAAAAAAAAATGGGCCGGGGCAAAGCTCTTTACACACCCAAATAGAGGCGGCCAGGGCTGCGGCATCGGCACAGGCTCACATTGAAGTCAAGATAGAGGAGGAGGAGGAGGTGGCCGAAGCTGGCGCCTGGGGTTGTGCGCCAGAGGAGCAGCGCCGATGCGGCATTGTGGCCCAGCACTTTGGTTGCTGCCCTGCACTGGCAATACACTGGGCCTGTCTCCCGAGCTGCAGCTGCCCAGAGGTCCACACGGGCCTTGGGGAAGCGGCTGCCCGATGGAATGGCTGTCCACAACTGAGCCAGGGAATCCGCTACCAGCACCAACAGCAGCAAGGCCATGGGGCTGCCGGAACCTGTGCCCCCAGCAGCTTCGCATTTTGACCCTGGCTGGCAGGACTCCAATCCTTGCCCTGCCCCGAAAGGAAGAGGCTGTCTGGTACTGGGGAGGGGGAGACCCGCCTGGCTTTGGCATCCCTCCCAGCCCTGTTACTGCTTTGAAGCTCTTGGGCAAGGGGAAAGAGGAAGGGTGTGGGGAGCGATTTTCCACCCCCATGTGATTAAATGGCCTCCACCCGGGGACATTTGCCCCCATATGTTCCTCTGGGTGGTACACCTGTGCTTTCTACCTCATGAATGGATTTCTTCCCATATCAGGTGCCTGATCCCTGAATCACCTACTGCTGTTCTCTCCCTTCCTACTCCCCTGTAATCCATGATGCTGGAAGACATTCCTACCATGGGGGCCTTTAAACATGCACTGATGCTAAAGCTGTTATCTCCTCCAGTGTACATCAGTTTTGGTAGGGTGTTCAGAGGAGAAGGAAGGGGGCAAAGTCATTGAAGGAATATCTTTGTCAAATCCTGTTTTCTTTTTTGAGAAACTTGAAAGCAGTTTGCTTGTCCTTTTGTGGTGTTAAGCCATGGGTTTCCTTTCATGTAAACAAAGATGACCAAGGGACTGTGCTTTTTAACCTTTGGTTTCCTTCTGGTCCCTGATCTGAAGCCAAAAATCAGTACTCCAACCACTGCATCGCCAGAACAACTGGTGTGTTCCTCTTAGAAGTGCAGTGGGAAGAGACTTGTCTGTTAATGTTTGTGTGTAAATATACATTCACTGAAATGATAGTTTCCCTTGTGGGTTTATGACTTTTAAACTGTATAGGTGACCATTTAAAAGGTCTATTCTGGAGCAGAACCACATGAGTGGATCTTAAAAGTTCCACTCATAAAGTTTATATGACTGTAGATACTTCTTAAGGTACTTGGGGATCATTCCCAGAAATATAAAGTTGCCAGTGAAGTTACTGGAAATTTTTGTATTTCCTCCTACTTACGTCTGATAACTGAGCAGCAGTATTTTGGACCTGATTCCAATTTCCAAATGGTCTTCATGAGCATCCCAGCATAGAACATATTGCAGTGGGTTACTTTAAAAGTTACCAAGGCATGAATTATTGATAGTAAAAAGAATAAATGGCATTTCTATAGTGCTCTTGAGTGTCTGAAGCAGTTTAGGTCTATTACAATGCCATCCCAAGCAGAGTTATGTCCTTTTAACCCCATTGATTTCAGTGGATCTAGAACAGTATAACCATGTTTAGGAAGACGCTGTTAGCCCTGTAAGCCATGTAACAGCCCTGTACAGAGAGGTCAGTAGCACCAAATGAGTACAACTAACCAAAAGAAATTCTGTAAAAAAAAAAACCCCAAAAACATCACCAGCCCAGAGTAAATGCCATGACAAATTATGTGAACACAAGTCCTCAGTACATGCAGTTTGTACCAAAAGATAACCTTGTATAGTACACACTTTTATGGTAAAAATAGAAAGTGCTCTGTTACGAAAAACTATTATGCTGCTTGTGAGAGTCTTGTTACGTGCAGTCAGCTCTGTCTGCTGTCACACCTGCTGTGGACAATAACTTCCAGTACAATGGGATGCATTAAATACAAGAGCAGTGGAAGCCAGAAAATTCCACTAAAGGGAAAGTAATTACTGCACAGGGTGTGACCTGTACAGTACTTTGTTGGCTAATCTTTTTCCCCCCTTACCTTGGCAGTATGATTAAAGGGATTGCGTCTTTGGCTGAAGTCATGACTGCCCTTTCGGTGCCATTTAGCCTAAGTAACAGCTCATTTGGGTATGCAAATTTAAACCAAACCGTGGGTAAATAGGAGATGGTTCAGAAATTCTAGCATCTAGTTGCATGATAAACTTTTGACTTTTCAACTTGTAGCTGGTTGTCATAGAAGTCAGTTAGTATTATTCGAGCTCTTTGGATTCCCCTTGTCTTTGAACACTAGCATAGTCTCTAGAGATCAAATTGTGAGTCCAAAACTCCCTGGTTCAAATCTCAGCTGTGCCGTAAACTTTCTTAATGGTCTTGGGCAAGTCAATTTCAGTCCTTCCTCCCATATGGAACCTTACTTCCATGGCAGTGGTAAGAAGAAGAGGAAGAAGAGTTTGAATTTATATCCCCCCTTTCTCTCCTGTAGGAGACTCAAAGGGGCTTACAATCTCCTTGCCCTTCCCCCCTCACAACAAACACCCTGCAAGGTAGGTGGGGCTGACAGAGCTCAGAAGAACTGTGACTAGCCCAAGGTCACCCAGCTGGCGTGTGTGGGAGTGCACAGGCTAGTCTGAATTCCCCAGATAAGCCTCTCAGCTCAAGCAGCAGAACGGGGAATCACACCCAGTTTCTCCAGATTAGAATGCACCTGCTCTTAACCACTGCGCCAGCATGCGTGGGAGATTCTTGAAACATTTGGCACACATTGAGTGAAATCTGAATAGTATGTTATTCTGGGGATCTCTTCCAGTTAATTTTTATATGATGCTAGATTTAATCATTAGATGCATGCCTATTTGAAATAGTGAGACAGGCTTTTACCAGAAAATGATTACCATTTCCACAACTGCTGGTTTCTCCTCTGAAATGGACACGTATGTCAACGATCTGAAATTCTGTTGACCTTCAACTATCCATTCAACTGATAAGCATGTTTTTCAGACAGAAGTTACTCAGTCTTTCTATTCAGCCTGTGCAACACTTGATGGTATCCCATTACTTGAACAGAAGATGAGTCCTCCTGATGTATGTGCAAGTGGGAAGGGCTGTGGCTCAGCAATAGATCTTCATCTTTGCATGCAGAAGGCCCTAGTTTCCGTCTTTGGCATCTCAAGTAGGAGATCAGATAGGATGTGAAAGACCCCAGCTGGAGCCCTCAGAGATTTGCAGTCAGTCACAGTAGACAAAACTGACTATGATAGATTTAGTGGTCTGATTCCTTATAGGGCAGCTTCACATGTCCTGCTTACCAAAAGCTCCATTCATATCCATCATCCCACAGGAGCCAAATAAATATCCCTAAGTAGCTGGGGAAAAAAGAAAGAAAAGAAGGCAGTAGTGCTTGCTTTCCTCCTTCCGGAGGTATTCATCAGCACATTGCACATTAACTTGTGGGTTTTAATAATAATGGTTAATAGCTGTTGTTTTCCGGGTAGAGGTGCCCTGACCTCAAAAGCCCAGGCAAACCTGATTTCATCAGATCTTGGCATTTAAGCAGGGTTGGCCCTGGCTGGTGTTTGGATGGAAGACCTCCAGGGAATACTAGGATAATGATGTGGAACAGGCAGCGGCAGGTCCCCTCTTAGCACCTCTTGCCTTGAAAATTCATTGAGGTCACCATAAGTCAGCTGTGACTTGATGGGCACTTTCCAGTAAAGGAGATGAGAACCATAGAGAGGAAGGGAGGGACTGGGAGACACGCCTAAGTAACCCCTCCTGTCAGTACAGCCCCTTTTGAACTTTGGCCAGTTACTAATCCTTCAGCTGAGATCTCCAGGAGTATTTCGCAAGAGAACTAGAAGTCTGAATTAGAAAAAAATCTTAATAGTCTGAAAGGATGAGGTAGGCCTCCCGGAAAAGATATGGAAAGTCGCTGTGGCAGCTCTTTCAAGGGAAAAAGCAAAACAAACAAAAACAGGAAAGGCAGGGCAAAATTTATGAATTAATCATCCCATCAGTTTTTGCAGGCAGGCTGTACAGAGTAGAGAAAATGTCTGCTCTGCGATTTGTGTGGTAATTGTTCCTTACATGTAGATTTAAACATTTCTCTGGAGTTTCCTTTAAACATTCTAACAGATAATGAGCTTTATTCTGCTAGCCTTGAGCTATGTGAATTACCGGTATATGAGCTGCAAAATTCTGTGTATGAAATAAGTACATAGAGCCAGAGAGAAGCAATTAAAAAAATTCATATCAACATCAAATCTCATTACATATTATATTAAAAATCTCTTTGTTAAAAAAATAGCTTCATGTGAAAAGTATTCAAATGACTTCAGCCAGCAGAAGCAATTATTTATAACAATCCATTGCATAGTTAGATGCACTTTGAAAATGGAGATTTCAAAGTATGTTAATATCTGCAGGGTTTGCCAAATTTCTGTATTGTGTATTGTGTAAATCCCCTTTCTAACTTAGCTGGTAATTACTATATTTTCTGCTCCGTTTCGATAGGAATGAAGTGTGTATTGCGAATGTGAATCCAATCTATTAGTACAGAAAAACTCATAACATCTAGCTGATACAGGGCTATTCAAATTCTTTTTTCAGTTTGCTTAAAAAAGCTGAGTCTAGTTATAAAGACTGCATAATTCAACGGCACGTCTTACTTAAGGGCCAAACTAGGCATGATAATAGCAGATCCATAAATTGGGACTGGAATGTAGCCAGATTCTGATAAAGCAAGGAGTGGCTTCTGGGATGTTTAAAAATAGAACGGGTGGTAGAACAGTGTTAGCTGCTTCAACATTTTCCTACCCTAGTACTGCTTCTTAAGAAGCTGTTCTACTGTGGAATAATCCTAGTCACAGCACTAAAATGGGAGAAAAATAGCTTTAAGGTTGGTGTGGGGGGATGGACAGTTGAAAGGTTTAACTACCCTCTGCTGTTCTTGCTACACCTCCCCCCCCCCCCATTTATATAGATTCAGGGTCATTCTGCCTTCACATCTAGTTGTACCTTAAGAACGTTTTCTTGGAAAACTGTGTGCGCTCAATAAAATAGAGGCCAGATTTTATAGCACTCAAACTTTCTTGTTATCCTGCTTCATTCCATAGTCTGGCAACAGTTAGACTTAGCATGCACAGAGTCTAAGTAAAATGGCTGCTATGCATAAGCAGATGCGAAGGAGCCCTCATGGGTGATTCCAGGTGATCATTGAGTTTACATTGTGTGTGTATGTGGCTACTTAGCAAGGAGAATTTCAGCCTAAAACAGTTATCCTTAGATTTTAGTTCAGAGCCATCGTGTTGACAAAACAGTGTGAAGTGCAAGGGAATACACTGCTTTTGAAATGTAGAGACTTAAGAGGACTCATTGCCATACTGATCAGCCCAAAGGCATACATTGCAGTGTATTTTATCCAAGTCTGTGACTTAATCTTTTCTCTTTTGTGGTCCAGAAAAATTACAGAGATGAACATGCTAGGAAAGGGTTGGGGTGGGAATGGGCAGGAAAAATGTTGGCATGTGTCGACAAGAGGAATCTGGAAAAGATGTAATTGTCTCAAAGACAATTTTGTGCTGCAGGCAGGCAGGAGCTAGAGTGTGGCTGGGCGAGCCAGAGCTAGAGTGGGCAGCATGTGAGGCATGGTCAGCCAGTCCAGAATCAGGGCAGTCAGCAGGCAAATACGTAGTCGAAACCAGTCCAGAGTCAGAGCTGGCGTAGGTGTCCAAAGTCAAGGCACAGGTCAGAGATCAGGCAATCAGGCTGAGAGCTGGAGGTTTGAGGGAGACCAGGCACATGGAACCTACCAGGAAGTACACTCTTTGCACCCAGGCAGAGCCAAGCCCAAAGCAGGGTTTATATAGGGAGTTCTGGTTATTGAGCCTGGGATCCTGCAAGAGCTCAGTCCTGCGGAGATGAAGATGCTTCCATTTTGCAGAACCTTCTGCCATACCCAGCAGCAATACAAGCGATTTTCCTTTTACCCTGCAACTGTATCTTCTGCCTGTCTCCTTTGCACAGCTGGCTCCTTACTGAGCTCCTCTGAGACTCCTGATAGCTCTCCCAGCTGCAGGCATCAGGCAGGGAAGGGCTTGGAACTGGCTCTGCTGCCTGCCCCTCCTTGTGACGGGACAGCTGTGGCTCCGTCGTGTCTTCAGGCTCTGCAGCAGAGTCCTCAGTGTCCAGGGACTGGCTCATAACACAATGAATGCCCCTAAAGCTCCAGGGAGAGAACAATGAAAGTGACTAAGGTCAAAGTCTGGTTGTAAGTGACATACTTCCTTTGCAGATTGAGCTGTTTCCATTTTTTTTAAAAAAATCATCCTTGGAATGTGACCAGAGCAGTTGTTTTCATGCATACCACAGTTCAGCCTTTATATAGCACATGACAGTCATACAGTTGTATAGATCAGTATTATTATCTCTCCGTTGTAGACTGATGGATTGGTGGGCATGACTTTGGGACAGTGTCTTGCTGAATACTACTTTGTGAGTTCATGGCAGCAGCAAGATCCCAGTTCTTTCTCTTAGCCTCTATGCTATGCCATTACTGACCATTATGTTAGCTGGTTATGAGCAGCAGTGTCTTAGTTTGGAAATAGCTTGGGCTGTACTTTCTCTATAGCCCAGGAGCTGGAACCTCAGCTGGGCCCCACTGCTGGGTCACAAGCCCCTATAGAGCTGCCATTTTTGAGCAGCCTTTTGGAAGGACTTGTTTTTAGTACACCTGTGTACAACCCATAGTTATGGAGTATTTGGTGCCTGTTATAGCTTGGGTGCTAGGAAGTCAAGGCACAAATCCTATCCTAGCAAAAAGGTGACGTCATCTTCCATTTTCTTTTTGTAAAGAATTCTTTTCTAACGCATTCATCGGAAGATGGGGAGTCAGGGTAAGCCTTGGATCATTAAAATTTGATCTGGGAACCTGGAGAATTATACCTTTTATCCTAGTACTTCACATTAGCTCTATCAATTCTTAATCCATCTGCTTTGCTACATGGGCAATGCGATAACAGTGCAGGCAATATATAGCCTGCATGACAAACCTTAAGGCATTGGCCTGAAGAGGGCTGTGAAGAAAAAGGCTTTCTAGTTTGGGATGTCCAGAGCTTATTAGGAACTCTAAATTGAGAGTTTTAGCAGTGGCCAGGTAGAGGTACCTGGGTATTATAATCCTATCTCAGCAGTGGGTTTTGCTGGGCACCCTTGAGCTAACTGCACTTGGTTGGAAGTTAGTTCTTGATTAAGAAGTTTTTGTATAACATGTAATTGATTTTAGGACCTGTTAACTGTAGCTGGCGAGTCATGTTTATGAATCCTATCCTATGGTGTTGGCAGTCTGCAGAGCAGCAGAACACGGTTTGTGATCTTTGCAATCTAATGCAACAATTTAATCTAGGAGGGGACACTCACAGTTCACGGCACATTCCACTCTGTAAAACGACTTAAGAGTTGTATTTCTTCACTCCTGAGTAAGGAATAGCTCCTGTTTTTCAATCTGTCAGTCGGTTTTAATGTGATAACCTGAGATGACTTTTGTCGTGTATGCACTGCTGTGTGAAGCATCGGTTCCTTTCCCAGATGGCTGATTTTCTCATGGCTTCCTTCTGTATCAGGGCATCAAAACACCAGCATCCCTGAGTAGAAGAGCGGGCGGGGCTCTTACTGTAAAGCAGCTACTATTGCTAATTTAGTGGACTGTGGCAGATTCTTTTTATGTAATATTATCAGCTCTGGGAGGCTTAAGTGGAATCGAGGAAGAAGGAACAGGATTGTCGTGGCCACTGATTACATTTTAAAGCTTCACCCTCATTTTTATGTTTTTTTTCTGAACAGTTCAAAAACTTCATTTGACCAACAGGGTAGGCTATTAGAGGAAGGGCTGGGAGGCTTGTGTTTTAATCAGCACTTACGTGAATTGGCAAAGCCTCTATTTTCCCATCTGCAAAATAGGAGGGCCAGCGATCTGCCTCCAAGAGCCGTGTGATTCTCTGACCAAATGCCACACATGGAGGAACTGGTAGCAGGTGTAGAATTCTGGGATGTGAAAAAAAATCTCTCTTCCTCTCTTGATAGTTGAAACAGGATTTCCAGGGATCGTAGTATAGAGCTTCAGTACGCTGCGGAACTCTCTGCTCCTTTCCATGATAAGTAGAAGCAGAGTGTGTTGTGTGAATCAACAAAGTATACACTTATGAAGTATACACATATGAAGTTCTCCCCTCCGGGGATCGGGCGGTATAAAAGTCGAAATAATAAATAAAAATAAAATAAAAATATTGCATTTCTATATGTTGTAATCACTCTTTAGTCTCAGTGAGGGTCAGAGTATAAATAAAGTAAATAAAGTAAAAATACGGGCTCAATTTGTGCATAATTTGTGTTACTTTTGGCTCTGAATTGGTGCCCCGGCATTATCGTCAGGATTAATATCCTAGTGATTCTGATATGCAGGTAATCTTAGCAGCTCCCTCATACCTAAGGAATGTGTCTAATCCTGCGTGTCTTCTGGATTTATTACTAGAGCTTTATGTTCTGATTGTTTCCAGTAGCTGAATTTGGAAGGTTCTGCACTCAATGACAATATTTATTTATTTAAAATATGTACTGCTTTCTCAGAGTTCAGAGCATTTTGACAAAACGCTTAAAATGTATCAAAAAGACAACATGAGTCGATGTACTGTGTTAAAAGCTAAATAAAGTGCTGTTTTACCATCATGTTTTTAACATCTTTTGCTCACCCATCTTAAAAAAGAAATCTTATCATTCAACCTTGTGAAGACCTCTGAGGAGCTTGGGGACTTGTTCAACACTTGTGATATTGTAATGGGTATTACTCAAAGGTATTGCTGTGTCTTTGGATCTTCAAGCCAATAACTCTAGGATAATCTTATTCCTGTTGATTCTAATGGATGCCAGGAGGCCGTCTTGTTCGGGTTTTCAGCACTCTTGGTTTAGGAGGCAGGATCCAACTTTTAGCCACTCCCATCTGCCCCACGACGCCATCTTTGCCCCAGTATCTTCCTGCCTTGCTAGGGAGAGCAGGTTCCTCAGTAGGCTCTTATAAATATTTTTTCCTTTTCTTCTTCTTCATCGATCCTGAATGTGTGATTTCCCTCACCTTTCATCACCTTTCCTCCCCCCCCTCCTCACCCCCGATCTTGTCCAGGTGTGTAAGAGAGTGCGTGCTTGAGACGGGGCCTACAACCTTAATTACAGCTCCTTTAACAAATCAGAATATTTGACTTGCCTTGTCCTTCGGTTCTTATGGAAGTGCTCTATGTATTTAAACGTTTTGGCTCTGCTGTGCTAAGATCTGTTGATTGTTAAACTAAAAAGTCAAGATCACATAAATGCTTAAAATCAACATGCAATATAATTCCATTAAAAGCCCATTCTCCACCTGAGCTTTGGCTGACAAGTTGGTATGCCCAGGTATTATGCTTGTCTTTGAAACACTACACACTCAGTGCTCCCCAAATTGTAGCTCATAGGCAAAATCTTGCCTGTGTTTCTTCTAATGTGGCTCACAGACCAAATGTTTAATTTGAGTTGCTTTTTCTTGAATGAAGAATTAGGCATGCCTCCCTAGCATGCAGTATGGGTGGCATTTATCTGTGTGTCTTTAGAGGGTGAGAGCTAGGAAGAAAGGTGCCGTCCTGTTATCATAAATACTTATCAGGTTGATTCGTTAATGAGAGAGCCAGCCTCTTGTAGTGGTTAAGAGTGGCAGACTCTAATCTGGAGATTTGATTCCCTACTCCTCCACATGAAGTCTGCTGGGTGACCTTGGGCCAGTCACGGTTCTCTCAGAACACCCTCCCCCCCTCACAAAATATCTGTTGTAGAGAGGGGAGGGAAAGATGATTGTATGCTTGCTTTGAGCCTCCTTAAAGGTAGAGAAAAGGTGTGCATTAAAGCTGGCTCTTCTGTTTCTTCTGGTCAGTTATAAATGATTCTGTGAAGTTTCAAAACGATTTTTTTAAAGAACTGCTTTTGTCCTGTAATTAGCTACTGAAAGTTTGTTTGTACAACCAGCAAATCCAGTGATGAAGCTTTCCTGGGACATTACCACTTCATGCTTAAAATGGGGGTGCATGCTTGTGTCCATGTGGGTATCCGTCCACTTCCCTACACTTAAAAAAAAAAATCCAAGATGAGGCTGAAGTTTGTGCAGTCCAAGTATTGTATAGAGGCATGAAATAGAAATGGGATGTAGAAGGTACAGTACAACCCAGTCAGTCTCTTCAGATCTTAGAAGCTAAACAGGGTTGGTACTTGGATGGGACTCTATCAAGAAAGACTGCAAAGGAAGACTCTGGCAAATCACCTCTGTTTAATCGCTTGCCTTGAAAACGTTATGGGATTGGCATCAGTTGGCTGCAACTTGATGGCACATCACACACACATGAACTAGAAAGCTCAGCTTTGAATTGTTCTGGGTTTCCTAATGAGCAGGTCTGGTTGCTAGCAAAACTTATTCCTTAGCTAGCACTTAATCATTTTTTGTTTAAAGCTTCTGCATTCAGCAGTTGTTTCAAGAGGAGCAGGAGAAGCTATTGATGCTGGCAGGGCAATATATTTTCAAGGACATTGGAAGTATATTTTCAAGGACTTGCTGGAATTTGAAGCTATGTATTGAATTTGAAGACTGGCTTCTACTGCATGAGAACACATGACCCCCAAATTAACATATTGTGTCCTGAAAACTTTTGAGAGTAATATGCCTGTTACTGCATCTTCCTCTTTGCACTGTTGACCTGACTTTTTGCCATTCTGCAGAAGTGAGTCACTGACCACATTACTCTGGTGTAATCCTGTTGACTTTGATAGCCCCTGTGGAAGACTGATATCTGTAAGCATACCCTTGAGTCGATTCCTGCTTAGGTCTTTTTCCCAGTGAAAGGATTTTAGAAGTTAATTCTTTTGAGTTCTCCAGTGGGATCCAGCATGGAATAATGGACAGACAAACAGATTAGGATTTGGGTGCCTTGTTATTGGGCATGAGACTGCTGGCTGGGTTTGAGCTAGGGTAGCCAGCATCTTGGTAGGGCCTGGAATCACTCCAAAATTACAATTTATCTCCAGGCTACAGAGGTGCCTTGGAGAAAATGTTTGCTTTGGAGGATGGATGGTAACTCATTGAGACCCCTCCCTTACACAAACCCTGCCCTCCCAAGGCTGTATCCCTGGCTCTCTAGGAGTTTCTGAATTGGCAGAACTTTGAGTGGGTAGGGGCAGAGATTGTGGTTCAGAGATAGAGCATCTGCTTTGAAGGCATAATGTTCCAGGTTTGGTCCCTGTCACCTGCAGTAAAATGGATCAGGCAATACGCAAAGGGAGAGCCTCTTTCCTGACACTTTGGAGAGCTTCCACCAGTCACAGCAAACAATACTAACCTTGTTAAGTCCTGTTGTCTGATTCATTATAAAGCAGCTTCATTTGTTCATCAGCAAAACTCTTTTAGTTTCTCTTTTGAAATGTGTCCTACCACATGTAGTTGTAGGAAAGTGAATTAAGATAAGTTGTAAAATACTTCGCAAGACAAATGTGCCACATCATTGACTATGATTACAGGTTAGGAAAGCTTATTCACATGAATATTCCTACAGGATAATAAATTTACCACTTAATTACACTTCTATGAGTTACTTCAGAGCAAGGTTCAAAGGTGTTTGAACCGTAAATCTTTTTAGTTTCCTAATAACAGAAGACTGAAGTCCACCAACTGCTTTAGTATAAGAGGATCCAGTTTGCTTTAGTATAAGAGAAACCAATTTGATTTATCTTTGCCACTTTCATTTGAAACACAGCACTGTTTATCCCACTTGATTCATAAGTGAAAATTCATATCCTTACTTCAGAGTAATCCTTCAGAGATTCAGCAATATAAAAATTTGTGGACATTTTGAAACCATGTGGAATTTTCTCCCCTTCTGCCTCCTCCAAAAAAGACACCTGGGGCGGGGGGGGGGGGGGGTGGGGGGGGAAATTTAAATACATACAATGCTTTCCTTTAAAATCAAATCTAATTTTTTTCCTGCTTTAATAGCATAAAATACATTGTCACTTAGCAAATACTGTTGTCCTTCTTGACATATTTCTCAAGTTGAAAGTATAAATGCTCTTGTTTTGCACAAGTAAAGTCATGAAAACACAGAATATTCGAGAACTGTGCACTTCCTCACCCTATTCTATCATAGCACATGTATCTTTGTTTTCAATATCTGAGAGGTAGGGAAAAAAATCAAAGTTGAAAATAGAAAAGACAGATTTTGTAGTAAAGATTGGAGAGAAAGCATCTCATGTAATCTCGAAGAGCAAAAAGTATCTCTCTGTGTCTCTTTGCACTATGAGAAAGTGATTGTATTCCTGCTTTTTTCTCTACATGTACAAGACTATTCAAAACACATTGAATAAAATTTTGCAAGTCATCTATTGTATATTCCTCTGTTCCAGTTGTGTATTGTTATTTTATTAAAAATTATGCTGAAGTACAATGCATTGCTCCTCTGTTGCTTGCACATATGGAACTGAACAAAGTACATTTTCCTTGCTACATCACTGAATCCATTCTGAGAGAATGACCTGTCTAAGGCAACATAAGTCTGTCGCAGAGAAAGAAACAGAGACCTTACAATTTAGCTATGCCTCCCTACGTAAGAGGATCCCATTGTCCCCTGAAACACATTTTTTGTTTACTATCCTTCAGTAAAAGGTGACTCTTTGTAAATCCTTACCATTAATCCTTAAGTTCTAACCCTTTATTTTGATAATAGTGTCCGGTGGGAGTTTCCATCCAGCGGAAACATCTCTCCTTAGTGTTGATTGGAGATAAGTCGGATTCTGTGTTATCAATGCAAGCTCAGAGCACTGCTTCCCATTTCCTGCTGCGTGTGCTTTGCATGATGCTCATTCTCTCTCCCACCCTCACCACCCTCAGCCCACCCAAATGTTATTGCAAACTCTCGGACATTTCCTGCTCCACCCATATCCTCTTGCTATATTTAGAAATCTTCAAAGTCTCTGAAACCCCCCCCCCCCCGAAAAGAACAAAACCATTTGTTACCATAGCTTTAGATAGCATGTCTAGTTAATTTATTATCAATAACTGAACATTGATAGTTAGTAATGTGTTTATTAGTAGAGACCCCAAACTGATATGGTCCATGTAAAGGGCAGATTGTGTAGAAGGTTTGCTGAGGCTGTCCGGGGCATTCTTTGGTTGAGAAAACTCCTTGGAATCCCATGTACTCAGATAGTTCCAAGAAAGACAGGATGTAAATGCAAGAATACCAGACTGTTCTGGGCATATTAGTGTGCCATATGAAAACTGTAAAAGGTCCCTTTGAACTCACTAGCATAGAGGCTGCCTGCTATGCCTCTGTACTGTTCTGCCGTTGTCTCTTTCCAGTCAGCCGTCATCACTGGAATGGTTGTATCATTCAACCAGTCCTGAAACAAAGACAGAGCAGAATTATTTGTCTGTATGAGAGGTGCCATGTTGCATATGTGTGAGTAAGGCTTTTCTGTGAGGCTTTGCTCCTTCCTACCTATGAGCAATGAGTCCGAATTGCTTTACATTGTAAATATTAACGTTTTAGGTCAAAAGCAGTGTGTCTCAGGTTTTCGTCAGGGCGCCTCAGTTTTAGAAAATTTGTCACTGTCTGTGTTGTATGAATGTTTTTTAAAATGTGTTGTTGAACATCACATGCCAATTTTAACGGGGTTTTTTCCTGCCATAAAGTTGCAACTGACTTATGGTGACCCTGTAGGATTTTCAAGGCGATATATGTTCAGAGGTGGTTTGCTATTGCCTGCCTCTGGCTAGCAGCTCTAGTTCTTGGTGGTCTCCCATCCAAATATTAAGCAGGATGGACCCTGCTCAGGTTCCAAGATCTGATGAGATTGGACTAACCTATTTGATGCATTAATTAGGTATAATTCTATCTGCAAACTTTTGGTTGCAGTCTGTTTTCCGAATTTGTCAATGTCAAGACAAGCCAACGAGCATGTGTTCCCATACAACACATAATGTATGGAATTTATTGCCAAAGTATAATGTGCAGCATAGATGATTTAAGAGGAGCACCTACGTTTGCTTTTGGAATGTTCTCACTGTATGCTGTGAATGTGATCAAAGATTTCTCCATTTTGTTGTTTGAGCGCAGGAACCTTCTCTAGATAAAGCCAGCCATTCCTGTTTGTAATGTTTCCTTCAAGCAGGTCAACTGAAAGTCTCTGAGCTGTTGATGTTTTGTATGAAGCCTGGAAATGTGAAAATAAAATCATGGGGAAAATAAAGCAGTATGAAAATAATTCTGTTAATGGTTCATGCATGAAAGTTCATCAGTAAGAAACTAGAAAATAAATAATATGCTCAAGGTACTCCTTTAAGAGGTAGAAGTATATGGTGTCCAGGAGGGTGCTGACTTCACAGGAAAGTGCACTTAATAGGAACATCTACAAGTACTCATTGGGTATATCAGACTTCTGCAGCTTGAGTCTCTCTGTCTGTGATGCTTTGAATGAATTGTGGGAGATGCACATCATTCACAAGTGCTGTTCTAACTCTAATAGCTTAGATAACTGAAGGGATAGCATACATGATGAACGAACAAGGAACAAGATCCACCAGACCACGGCCACACAGCCCGGAAAACCCATCAGAACCAGTACATGATGAATGTTTGGTGTGATTATTTGCATGAATGTTCTGATACATCATTGACATATGGCAAATTTGACATATAATGCCTCCTAGCCCAGTCAGAATGTCATTTTTAAAGGAAACCATGTGCCATAGTATTGGTGACATACACACAGAACAGTCAGCATGCCAAATAAATGAATTAATAAATAAAAATTGTGACCTAACCATCTCAACTAGTTGCTTAAATTTGGGTGTTGCGACCTTGAAGGCTGTGTCCCATTAATTAGGGTTAAATGCTTGCTGTGCCAGCATTGGAACTGGCATGGTGGAGAGAATCCTCCTTTCCCCCAGGAATATAATATAAGCCCTATTCATAAGTTACGGTGTATAGCTAGCCGGTTTACAAGTTATGGTGCGTGCATATACAGTTCATGCACACTTGATTTATACATGATTAGCAATTCTCATGTTACATTCAATATATGTGCAGCTGAAGGTGTGATTGAAACTGCATAGTTTTCCAGGTAGTGTTCACCAGTTTCATTTGTAAAGTGAACATGTGTTTGATCATACAAACAAATGAACATGCGCCTATGCAGGATGTTTGTGTGTTCACTGTAAGTGTTCACTGTAAGTGAAGAGGCTTATAATGTAGGAGGTGGTATAGTCCCTTCTTGTAGTGTCTTGTTACTGCGTCTGTGACTTTCTCCCCTCCTTTTTAGAAAGTAGAATTGTACGACTCTGTAAATACATCCCTGGATGAGGTACCCACATGCACTGTTGTGTTTCTGTGCAGAAAATTCGTTTCTGGTAACTGGGTGAATCCGGGTCTACAGAAGGATTTTTAACTCAGCACTTTGAGCTTTTTGAACCATTGCACAAATGTAAAGAAATACAATAAAAATGCAGCATCTTCAGTTGTTTGACATTAGTGACAGACCGTAACATTTTCCATTAAGGATAGGCGGAGAAGCATCATCCTGATACAGGAGCAACAGCTTGTTCATGAAAATATACTCATGGTTTGTACAGTGCAGGCTCAGTTTATTACTGAGCTGGCAGGAGTGTTGTTTTATGGAGGTGGATGAGAAAGAAGCTTTCATTCTTTTGTATTTGTTTTGCAGTCTGCCACTGCAATAACATTAGTGCTTTCTAATGAAAGTGGTCACTTCATTGCTCAGAGTTTTTATTAGCCTTGCGCAGCTTTACTTTGGATTTTCCTTTCTTTTACATTCTGGTGTTGCAATAGACGTCAGATGTACTTTGGAGTCAAGAGGTAAAGCTAGAAGGGAAGCCAAACAAACGCTTTTTTGAAAAAAGGAACGAAAAGAAAGTGCCCTCCAAGCAGCAGAGCTCTGAAGCATTTAATGAAGCTGGTGGTGATTGCTATCTGGCATCAGACAGCAAAGAAAATATCTTGTTTGCACCCCAGACTCAAAGACATACAATAGATCTCCCTGGTTTTCTCTGAAAAAGAGAGGCATCCTCAAGTTGACCATCAAAATTAATGGTTAGTTGATGTAAAATTCATTATTCATCGATACATTTAAATTATACAGTGTGTCAGTTTTTAAATAGTTTTGAGGCACTATATCCCAGCTGAGGTTCCTCCCTCAAGCCCCACTCTCCTTGAAATCTCCAGGAGTCTCCCCGCTTAGAGTTAGAATCATAGGCCCTTTCTGCACGGCCAGCCTGCGGGGGTGCAGCGGCATACTTTATGCCGCTGCACCGCCTGCGGCGCAGCCTTCGCACAGGCTGCGCTGCTCCCAAACGCTGTTTACCTCCCGTCTCCTTCCGTCGCATTTTGGAGGCCAGGGGACACGCTCCCCCTGGCCAGAGCGACAACCCTGAAGTCGGAGGCCAGGAGGCTTGTCTCCTGGCCTCCACAACGCGATGGAAGGAGACCGGAGGTAAGCAGCATTTGGGAGGGCCAGGGGAGAAACGCTGGCTTCCATCCGGTGCTGTTCGCATGGCACCGAATGGAAGCTGGTGTTTGCGAAAAACCTCGCTTCCCGAGCAAGGTTTGAAAACACCGTTTGATGGGAACAGAGCGCCTCTGCATCAATTTGGCAGTGGCACCTGTGCGAAGTGTCCCCACCAAAACGGTGTTTTACCGGCCCGACAGCGTTGATTTTGGTCTGTGCGGTAAGGGCCATAGAATCATAGAGTTGGAAGAGACCCCACAGGCCATCAAGTCCAACCCCCTGCAATGCAGGAACACATAATCAGAGCACTCCTGACAGATGGCCATCCAGCTTCTGTTTAAAAACCTCCAAAGAAGGAGACTCCACCACGCTCTTAATTCCTAGTTGCAACCCTAATTCCACATGATATTACCTGCATAATTATGTAATTATTGTATTCTTATTACTGTGTATTTTAGAACATGGATGGATCAGGATCTAAGCTGATACAAGATTGATGATTACTGAACATTGTGTAGCATGCCCTTCTCTTGAGATCAGACTTGTTGATTTGATACAGGGTTTTTTGTATTTAATTAATTCTATACTGTACAAGCTAGGTTAAAGAGTGGTTTCCCTGCCTGAAGAAAGTTTAAGAAGGTGTGGGGATCCATTGCAGCAATTAATCAGCTTTTGTTCTTTACTATTTATACTAATACTAGCGGGCCCGGCCACGCATTGCTGTTGCAATTGTCCTTCTCATCACAGTCCACAACCCACACAGATGTCCATGCAGGTCCAATGATCCCCAGCATAGCCTTTTGGGGTTGTCAAATGGAATCCCTCTTTCCCTTTTCAATGCACATTGTTATATGGTGCTGTATTGTTTTTTTAGTGTAAGGTAACCCTTTCCATTCCACAATGGAACTGTCCAGAATGTGAATCCCGCTGTCCATGAGGCTGTTGACATGCACAGTCCTGGCTTGGGTAAGGCAGAACTGGGGCAAGCAGGCTATCCCAGTCAAGCAGCAGAGGCAGGGTGGTGAGGCGCTCAGATAGAGGGCAGCTCCCTTGGTTCTTAAAGGGCCATGTGCAAAAGAAGTGGAGCCAGTCGTGTTGGTTCGCCCCCACCCCGTGGATTTTCTTAGAAGAAAAAGGCAAACTCCAGCTCGCTTTTAGTAAAAGAGAGCTGTGGTGAATATGGGTGAGGAAGTGGGTAAGTGGTGGTTGAATGTGAGGGAGGGCAGAGTGTGGTGTGTAAGGATGAGCTGGATGTGTATTGTGTGGTAGTAGTGGGTGAGGCACAGAGAGTGAACGTTACCTGCATGTGAGGGGGGGGAACCCCACCTGATGTCTCACACGGCAAAGTGTGTATGTGTTTCATTTCCATTCGTATTACCTACCAGTATTACCTATTTACTGTTTTCACTGCTCATCTCTGGCCATCTGCACGAACATTCTAAACCCTCATACCAAGGCCTCAGGCCACAGACATGCTGCACGAACATTCTAAGGGTGACAGTTAAACAGGCAGCTTCATGGCCTGGTGCGCCAGGAAAAAGACATTTTACCTGGCTCAGGTATGGACTTTCGGCGATTTGAAGGTCCGATTACCTGCCCGCAACAGGGAGGGACGTCCTGTGAAAATTTGGGGGCGGTCCATCCAGCAGCTTCTGAGGGAGACCATCAGGGACAAACACACTGTTAGATTTATATATAGATAATAATGTTCAGTGCTCCTGAAGATTTTTCTTTTCACGGAAGTGCAGCAGGTACTCTATATGTTGTGGTAGACAGTACAGTTGAGTCCCAACCAACGTACAGATATTCCATAGAGTTTTCAAGGCAGAGGTTTGTCATTGCCTGCTTCTGGGTAACAACCCCTAACAAGCCAGATCTTGGTGGGGTGGATTCTAATCAGGAGAATTAGATTTTATGTTTTGCTGGGGGTAGGAGGTGATTTGTGAGAGATGATGCTGATGTTTGTTTGGTAAACCTGATGGGGGGTGACTTGTGAGAGATTTACATGCTTACAAGTTAATTCCCCTTGCACTGTTTTGGAGCTGTTTCTCAGGCTAGCAGCCTACCTCACAGGGTTGGTGTGAGAACACAATTAGGAAAGTAGTGGGGAGAGAGCCATGTATGTTCTATTGGGGGTGGGGGGTGTTTTGTGAGCTGGTGCAAAAAATCATTGTTTGGTCATTGTGAAGGAGGGTGGCCACCTATGCCGGGCCGGGGCGGAGGGGGGTGCGCCAAGCTCAGGTTTTGTCCCCGGGCTCCAGTTTGCCTAGATACGCCTCTGGACACCACATTTACTTTTAAAAACTGCTCATATTATGAAACGTTACATATATAGTCAATGTACCTCATTTAAGACTGTTGCCAGCCAGCACTTTACCTTTTAGCCAGTTGCCTTATTGGAGGGTGCATAGCTACAATGTCATGAAGTAAATGCCATGAATTGTCAGAGTGCATCCCTGCATATTAAGACTTTTCTTGGGGTACTGGCTACATTTGAAATAAAATAGACTCAGGTGTATTGTGAAGGATGTATGTTGTGAATACACATTCAGGACCCCTGTGCTGGCCAATGGAAATCAGCCTCTTCATATGAGGGTCATGGAGGTGTTTGGTGTGCAGTCTTAAAGATATAGAGCTAATACTGCTATATCTTATGCTGAGTCACACTGTTGATCTACTTACTCTATTATTTCTTCCAGTGACTGGGAGCAGTTCTCCAAAGCCAGCAAGTTACATGGAGATCAACCAGTTATAAATGACTCCAAACCTTTCAACATAATAATTCTGAGGGTTTATTTTTTTTATTATGAGAAGGCACTGCCAACCCAAAGGAATGTTATTTCATGTGATATAAAAAAATTGACTTCACTTTATACTTGATGAAGTATGAAACTTACTTTTGAAAAACTGAAATAATCTAAAGCAGGGGTGTCCAACTCTGGTGCTTCAGATGTTCGTGGACTACAATTCCCATCAGCCCCTGCTGGAATGGCCAATTGGCCATACCAGCAGGGGTTGATGGGAATTGTAGTCCATGAACATCTGAAGCGCCAGAGTTGGACACCCCTGATCTACAGGATCAAAATTCAGTGACTTAGGCAGTACAACAGCTCTACAAGAATCCCCTTCCCTCCCCACCAAGTGACTGCCTCTCACTGATAATATTGCTTACTTATAAGTTTTTAAAAATTACTACAAACACTTTTTTTGGCAGGTTGTGGTGGGTTTCCTGGGCTGTGTGGCTGTGGTCTGGTAGATCTTGTTCCTAACGTTTCACCTGCATCTGTGGCTGGATCTTCAGAGGTATATCACAGAGAGAAGTCTGTTACATACTGTGTCCAGATTTCTCTCTGTGATACACCTCTGAAGATGCCAGCCACGGATGCAGGCAAAATGTTAGGAATAAGATCTACCAGACCACAGCCATACAGCTCGGAAAACCCACCACAACCAGTTGAATCCAGCTGTGAAAGCCTTTGACAATACTTTTTTGACAATTCAACTTTGAATGATCCAAGATTGGTGTGGGGTTTGAGATTTCACTGAGTCACCCTTTACCCTAAGCCCGACCATTGTTTCATGAACCCAGATAGTCCATATTCTGAAATACTGGGGACTAACTGGGAATCTACTGCATGCAAAGATGTGCTCTGTCATTGAGCTATGGCCTTTCCACATGACAAGCATCCTTCATGACTTGAAGTTATCTTCTTTTTAAATTCAAGGTCAATGTAAGGTCAGCCAGTGGCTTGTCTGGAGTGGTAGCCAGTGTGCAACAGCAAACAAATGGTGTCTTGCCAACTGTTGGCTGTACAAACAGTTGTGAAAGTGTTCCCTGGGACTAAGTCAAAGACAGACTCTGTTTGTCTTTGGTTTTCTGCAAATCCAGACTAACCAGTCATGATGATGCTTTGGAACAATTCATACCCTCTAAGAGGTTTTCACCCCAGCCCCATTTCTTTCTATAAAATTAACTAAGGAGCATTGGAGAGAATTCTTTTTTGGCAACAGCTGTGTCAAAGTTAGTCTTGTCAGCTTGAATTATAGTTCCTTGGTTTCAAATACTATATGTTAGGGTGGGCCATGGAGTAAGTTATATATACATTTCCTTTTTTAGAAGCAAGTCTGTTTCAAATGTAGTCTGAATTTGGAGATAACATCTGTTAATATAGGAGCTTCGCACAATTTATGTTGGAGCACACCAGACCAATGTGATGGAGGCAAACTATTTTCCAGTAGACTGCAATACATGTTGTCAGCATTATGCTTTTGAGAGCCAGAGTGGTATAGCGGTTGGAGGGTCAGACTAGGATCTACAAGGTCCAGTTTGAAATCCCATTTTTCCATGGAGCACACTGGGTGATTTTGAGCCAGTTGCTTTGTATCTGCTTTGCTGTGTCTCTGCATAACCTACATCAATTTCCCCACTTCTTGGTGGGAGGATTAATTGGCAAAGGGAGAATCATATATTTTACCCTGAGCTCTTTGGAGGAAGGGTAGGATAAAAATCTACTAGATAATGTTTTTCAACCCCATTTATCTCAACTGTCCCACGGCTCAAGGTGACTTACAGATAAAACGTATAATCTAGCAAAAACGAACTTTTACAAACATAAAGCATCAGACACAAATAAAATCAAACCGCATCAAAGCATTATAGTAAGACGCAGCATTGAACCTTGCATACATCAAAAGATGTAATTGCCAAATACTTGTTCTAAAGGTGGGCTTGCGAAAGATGCCTACATCATAACAAAAAGACACTGCAATACATGATCAGAACAATTTTCGTTTTTGCCCAAAAGAACCTTCCTACCATCAGCTTAGTCTTACTATCTGAGGATAGTTTGAAGAGGCCTCACCTTTTTGCTCTAAGCTGGCTGATCGAAGTCCCCCATTATAGCTGATTGGGATGGAAGGCAGCCATTCTTCAGTGGTAGGGATAGGTAGCACCAAGATCTTGGGAATCCTTTACCAGTAAAAGTAGTTGATACTCGTCTTAATGGACCAATGGTCTCTGTTCAAAGCAGTCTCATATGTTCAGGGAAATGTCTAATCAGGATATTGCTTCCTTGAATCCCATGTGTAGTTTGTAATGGTTAAGTCTTTTTTTTTCACCAGATGAACGAGAAGCAGTCCAGAAGAAGACCTTCACTAAGTGGGTTAACTCTCACTTGGCACGTGTATCCTGTAGAATTACGGACTTGTACACCGATCTTCGTGATGGACGGATGCTTATTAAACTGTTGGAAGTTCTTTCAGGAGAGAGGCTTGTAAGTTCCCATTCCAGAAGTCCTCATGTCTGTGTGTGCATAGTGCCGTCACAGAAAATCTCTGATTTTGGTCCGTTTGAGTGGTGGAGGGAAGGTTAACTTTATGAATATAAAATATCTTACTGTGGTTGTAGGATGATTGAATGCTTAACCCAGTCATGGTTTTGAACATTATTAATTAGGTGCAGTTGAAACATGCAAATCACCCTTCAACTCATGCAATTATACTGTGATGTTAACTGAGTCATGTTCAGCAGCTTACACGAATTTGGGCAGGAGTTTTTCCTTTGTGATGGCTCAAATAAAGATTAATGAACTGTGGATAATTGGGTGATACTAGGAAATTTATCCATGTAGCTTCTGGGAGTGCTCCCCCCCCCCCCCGCCTTCCCTCCTTGGTAGATAATAGGCCTCACTCTCCACTGCTTTTAATTATACTAAATGGTAATATGTGTTTAGAAGGGTGTGTCAACTATGTTTTAAAAAGTTTCTTAATTTTTACTTTTGCTGCAAGTTCTGGAGAAGTGAAATAAGAAATTCATAAAACTTCAAAAGAAGTAGCTAAGCAAATTCTTTTACAAATTAGCTATGGAAAATTAGCTACATGTACTTTCCTTCTGACACACCATCCTTAGCGCCTGAGAAAAATAATTGTGGTAACAAGCAACATAGTTATTAAAGACTTTGAAGCCTCAGTGACATGCACTTCTGAATACTTTTTAAGCCAGGAGTTGCTAACTATTTCTTTAATGAGAACTACTTCTGAGTAATAAAAAAATATCCTGAGCCATTCCTCCCCCCACCCCCAAGCTACTATGTTTTATTTTGTTCTAGGAACAGAAACAAAGCCATCAGCAAAGCAGCATAAAGAAAGATTCTATGGCCCATTATGCATAGAACACTTACCTCAGGGCTGTTCAGTGTGCAGTGGGCTTGCAGAGGGGTCTCCTTGTGTTTCTCTGTTTACACGTGAGCAACCATTCTCTGCCTGCCTCAAAGCTAGCGATCATAATTACAAGATAAAGGAATTTGTTAAAGCCCTTTAAATTGTATTTATATCGATATATCTGTGATAGCAAGTACGTCGATATTGTAGGCCCTTTTACTATGTAACTTCCCCAAAAAAGAAAGAGGCAAAGCCATTCCCTGGACCACACACTGGTGAAGAAGGAAACCATGTGCTAGATCCCCTTCCTTCCCCTCCATATGCTCTCTAATTCTCTCTCTATCTCTTGTTACGACACACATTTGCCCCCATCGCACAGCAGATGCCCTGTGCGTAATCAGCCTATGAGATGAAAAATTTGTTTTTAAAGGCTAGGGCAGATCTTTTTGTGATCTTGCAGCAGCCTGTGAGCGATTGGTGGCTTGCAACCTACTGGTTGCAAACTCCAGCTCTAAGCTATCAGTCCCTGTGCTCCAAAAGCCACATTTAGGTGTCAGCATTTTGTATGGTTCTTTAGTGTTTCCTAAACAGTGACAGAACTTCAGACTTCATGCCAGCAAAGTTGTTTGATCCACTAATTTCACCACTCAAAATAGGTAGAGGGGCAGGTGAGTTCTGTGTGTACAGATTAGTTCACTGACTTGCTAGTATTGAGAGAAAGATGCTGGACAAGATGGACCTGTGGACTGATCCAGGAGGGTTTATTTCATTAACAAATGAAAACTCAGTACACAAGATAAGAAAAGAAGTGACTGGTTTTCTTTGTAAGGAGAGAAACGATGCAAGGTAAGAACAGGTCCAGTGAGCCCAAATGGTACAACTGTTTAGGATTGCACTGGAAATGGTTTACCATGCATGCATGCCCGAACCTTTTAATGTATAATTGAGGCAGATCTATATATTTCTCAAGTTTGGCCCCTATGTGTGGATAGTGAAATATGTGGATTTGGGCCACACTTACCCAAAACAGATAGTTCTGTAACTTGGGGAACTCTCCAGGTTTGCAGAAAAATCTGCAATTGTCTAGAAAACATCATTCCTGGGCTTCCATCTGAGGCCTACAGAGCAAAACAGAGGTGGTGGGAATTTTGTAGGAAGTAGGAGGTGCTTGTCTGTCCCGAAGACACTGTCTTCTGTGCAAGAAGATAGTTGTGTGTGGACTAAATGGCCCTTATTTATCCTGTGTTTGTCCCAGTCTGCCATAGGAGACATATTTGCATTGTGGAATGGGAAGCACTGAAACAGCGTATTTGGATTTGAAATTTGGATCCAGGTGTTAAGATGGGGCTAGCAGGCCATCTCTTCTTTGATCTCCCATGAAAAAAACATTATTTTATTTCACTTGTGATAACATTGCCAACAATGCATTTGGCTATCGAGCAGCGTATCTGTGGGAAAGCCCTAGAAGCTGCATGAGTTTTTTCCCCTGTAAGACAGCTATTTCTGTGCCTGCTTACCTAAGCCTTAGAAAGAACATGACTTCAGTAATCTGTGGTTAAAGAGCACATTCTTTCACTTCTTCCACAACAAACATCTAGATAAGGCAGTTTGTGAAAACCTTGACATAATTACATGCATTCCAGAGTGTGTTAGCAGGATTAGTTTTTAAATCTCATTTGCTAAAGCTCTTGTGCTTATGAGTTTTATTCTTTGTGCTTGCTACTATTTATTTTGGGTTCAGCATGCTAGTAGAGAACCCAGTGCTCTACATTATTATCATACCTGAAGCCTAAGTCCTCTTCCAAAACGTTAAAACCCAGAATTTAGACTACTGAGGACAATTTCCAGCATGACAGCTTCGCTCCTTGCATTTTGAAAAATTCATTTAGGAAAGCAGTCACAAAATGGCTGAACACTGGTATCTTCAGACTGCTAGAACTGGCAGGCCATAACCATAAAGACACCTGGTTTCAGAAGATCCCAGGTATTGTATTCTGTTTCTCCTGGTCAAGTTCCTCATACTTCTTATTATACATTACAAAAATGTAGTGACTGAAGCTCACTTTAGCCAATTCCCAGCATGGTTTTCTTTCTTTCTTTTTTATTTTTTTAAAGGAATAAAATAGAACAGTATCCATGATTGTCTGTTGTGAAGCCGCAGAGATTCTTGTGGCACCTTAAGACTAGCAAATGGATTGTGAGCTAAGCATTTGTAGACAAGATCCTGTTTCCGCAGATATATGAAGGGAAGTAGAATCTTCCAAGGGGCCTAAATATTTGCTGCTTAGGATCATTACTGATGAGAGGAATACGGAAAAAAAATCTTGGTCTTTTTTATTTTATAAACACTTATGCAATTGACCGAACCCATGAAGTAGCAGATACCATTTTAATTAAAATTTATTTATTAATAATTGGGTTCAGAAAAATTAATCTTTTAAAAATATATATATATTATGCTTTTGTGGTCTTTTTTTCTTTTACATGTTGTAGAAGTCAGGAAGCATTGAATATTTGAGGAAACAAGGAAAAGTGAAAGAGGTCCATCAGATATTAGAAGAGGTTAGCAAATTTTCAGTGGAAAGTTCCTAAAAGTCAGTAAACTAGGAAATTTAAAAGACAGCTGAACATGTTATTTTCCTAGAGGCAGAAGGGTAAGGAATCCAGTGAGTGGCTGTGTTTTGGGTGCCTTCCCCACTCTAAGTGTGGGGGAGGGGGGAACACAAGAGACTTTGTTATATAAAAAAGCACTTCAGTAGTCCTTTCCTTTAACAATAATTTCTTTATAAGTTCTGAAAACCTAAAGGTCATTTCACATAAACAGATTCTCTCTGGTAAATTTTGCCCTTTATTGTATTAAGGGGAGAAGATTAGAAGGAATTAAGGTTGTCTTGCTTATGTGTTCCCAACACATAGCTGAAATTTTTAAACAAATATAAACACTGCAAGCAAAGAAACCAGTTTACATTTCTCATTGTCCAGCCTCCTCATCCTGCTTCCTCTATTTGGCTGCCTCATTTAAGGGCTAAAAAGAGGAGGAAATGTGTTTATTATTGCACATATGATACTACCAAATGAAGGATGTGAGATGAGGAGGCTGGACAGTGAGTAAGTATCTTGTAGTAAGGCTGTGTGGCAGGACCAATAACAGAGCAGGACACAGAATCCTAACCTTTTGAGTCCACACTTGTTGTCTACAAGCCCCCCTCAGCTGGAAATGGGAAATTACCCTAGCAAGCCCTGTGGTATTGAAAAGGTCTCTGAGGCAATCTCTCGGGTTGGAGGGGTAACTTGGAAAAATGAGTTGAGTTGGGGACTGGGATTGGTGCTTGTGTGTCAGCACTCAAGGACTAGCAGCTACCCAACCACGCCAACTCTCTTGCATCTGCTTATTGTAGGAGAAGATTGTTAGAGATCAGAGCATCTTTCAAGAAATTTTATCTGCTATTAATGATCTTCTCTGTGAGGAATCCCCAGTAAGCTTCCAAACATAGTTTAGAAAACACTGATGTAGATGGTGGAATTTTTACAGGCAGCTTTCATTGTTGCAGCACAGCAACTATGAGAAAAGTTGCACATGTCCAGATTTCTTCCTTTATACAGCTGTCCAAGGAACAAGAATCCTGCCATTGATTGCTCCTGATCTTCCCAGTTATCTGCTCCAGTTCTATAGTCAAAATGGGGGGTTTCAACATGTTTTTCTTCTAATTTTTGCCACCTTAAATTTAATGCTTTTTTTTTCAAATACCCATTTTTGTAGTGCTTTGGAAAGAAAGGATTCATGACTAACCTGAAAAAAAATGATGGAGCTATGCACATATTTAGAGAATTTTGCTTTTTGTGAGTTTGCAGCTTAAATAATACAAGGTTATATGTGCTATATGTCTTTTGAGTAACATAATGAAAATGGGATTTTTAAAAAATTCTGTTTTTATAAAAGATATTGCACACAAATGCTTCATTATCAAAGGTAGCAAATGCAGGGCTGCATTGGCGGGCTGGAAGGCAAAAAGCATCTCCCTGGTTAATGGTGCTTTCCTTCTTATCCCACATTGGCTGATGGGCATCCAAGTGAAGAGTTCTGCAGCCCATAAATCCTAATTACCCCTGGCTGTATTTTGAAAGTGATAATTAAGTTTTGTTGGCTCAGCAGACAGGCTGCTTTCCTTGCTAGCTGAAAAACAGCTAGCCTGTGCCCTGTCTTTGTCCTGTTCTCCTCAGTAGACTACATCCCCTCAGGTTTTTTCCGCTCAATTCCGGCACCCCATGAAACCCTGGTTTACTTTAACCATAATTTGAAAATGCAAACCATGGTTTGCATTTCCAAACATACAGGGGGCTGCCATTTAATGCTGCTTGGGCCCTTTTATTTCTAATCAGCAGTTCAGTTTCTGTGATACACTGGAGACAGAGCTGTAACTATGGACTCTCGATTCAAACATCATGCCAAACCATAGCCAGCACAAAGCATTGTTTGCAGTCGTTTTCAGCACACTGCTTCCAGTTCTGTTTGGAAACCATAGCTGGTCAGTTCGGACATTGCACCAAACCATAGCTAAATTGTAGTTTGGTGTGATGTCTGAATTGAGGATTTTCCCCTTTGGTGCTGTTCTGTATTCAGTGAATACTTGAGCCTTGTCATCACCTTCAAAAGTAGAGGAAGAATCTTACTCTAAGGTACATTTTGTTGTTGCTTGCTTTTTGCCTAGTGCAGGGGTCTACAACCTGCGGCTCTCCAGATTTTCATGGACTACAAATCTCATCAGCCCCTGCCAGCATGGCCAATTGGCTGATGGGAATTGTAGTCCATGAATATCGGGAGAGCCACAGGTTGCAGACCCCTGGCCTAGTAGATAAGGGACTGGGCATAAGACAGAAATGAGACCAGAATAGCTGCTTTGGTTAGCTCCCCTCTTGAGCTTGTCAAACATAACTTCACCATACTGTACAGTTAGTGTTTCCATTAAAATTGAAATAGGGACTTCTGTTCTTCAGGAGTTCTCAAAGATTATAGCAAGTAATTCTGATATTACTTCTACCAGTTCTTTTAATACCATAGTTCATCAAGCCCTGGAGATATGAAAAGCAGATTAGCCCCTTCAGCATTTTTTTAAGAACAGGATTTTGGGCCACAAATGGAAAACCAAAGCAGCTTACAACATCATTCTTCCCTCCTCCATTTTTTCCCCCTTGCAACAAGAACCCTGGGGAGGTAAATTTGTCTGAGAGAGTGGACCACTGCAGCATATTGACTCATAGAATCATAAAATAGAATCATAGATTTGGAAGAGATCACAAGGGCCATCAAGTCCAACTCCTGCCATGCAGGAAGACACATCAAAGCACTCCTGATAGGTGACCATCCTGCCTCTGTTTAAAAACCTCCAGAGGAGACTGCACCTCCAAGGCAGCATATTCCACTGTTGAACAGCCCTTACTGTCAGAAAGTTCTTCCTAATGTTTAGGTGGAATCTCTTTTCCTTCACCTTGAATCTATTACTCCTAGTCATAGTCTCTGGAGCAGCAGAAAACAAGCTTTCTGCATCTTCATCATGACATCCCTTCAAATATTTAGACATGGCTATCATGTCACCCCTTGCTTCTCCAAACTAAACATACCTAACTTCCTAAGTCACTTTGCTTAGAGTATGGAATCCATTTACCATTTTGGTTGTCCTCCCCTGTTCCAGCTTGTCAATATTCTTCTTGAATTGCAGTGAACTGGACACTGTATTCCAGGTGAGGTCTGAGCAGTGCAGAATAGAGTGGCATTATTATATCTCTTGATCTAGACCAGGGGTAGGGAACCTGCGGCTCTCCAGATGTTCAGGAACTACAATTCCCATCAGCCCCTACCAGCATGGCCAATTGGCCATGCTGGTAGGGGCTGATGGGAATTGTAGTTCCTGAACATCTGGAGAGCCGCAGGTTCCCTACCCCTGATCTAGACACTATACCCCTGTTGATGCAGCCCAGAATTGCATTGGTTTTCTTAGCTGCCTCATCACACAGCTGACTCATGTTCAGTTTGTAATCTACTAAAACACCCAGTTCCCAGGGTATTAATTTGGTGTCATCTGCAAATTTGATTAGCATGTCCTATCCATGTCATCATCCAAGTTATTGATAAAATACTGAATAGACTGGAGCACAGAACAGAACCCTGCAGTACCCCACTAGTCACTTTTCTCCAGAATGAAGATGAGCCATTGGTGAGCACCCTTTGGGTTCGGTCAGTCAGCCAATTTCAAATGCATCTACCAGTAGCATTGTCTAGCCCATATTTTATGAGCTTGCTTGTAAGAATGTCATGGGGAACCTTTTCAAATGCCTTATTAAAATCAAGGTATGTTTTATACAGAACATTCTCTTTGTCTACCAAGCTTGTCACTGTATCAAAAAAATAGATAAGATTAGTCTGGCATGACTTGTTTTTGAGAAACCCATGTTGACTTTTAGTGATCACTGCATTCCCTTGTATGTGCTTCCAGAATGTCTGTTTAATGATTTAGAATCTTTCCTGGTATTGATGTCAGGCTGACTGGGCTGTAATTGTTTATGTCCTCCTTTTCCCTCTTTTTAAAGATGGGGACAACATTAGCCCT
This sequence comes from Sphaerodactylus townsendi, assembly GCF_021028975.2. NCBI lineage: Eukaryota > Metazoa > Chordata > Lepidosauria > Squamata > Sphaerodactylidae > Sphaerodactylus > Sphaerodactylus townsendi. Next base: position 39,155,956 of record NC_059425.1, on the reverse strand, counting down.
CATCCAGTTCACAGGGACTTCTGATCTTCAAAGATTATAGCAAGTAATTCTGACATTACTCCTGCCAGTTCTTTTAATACCATAGTTCAGCAGGCGCTGGAGATATGAATTCATTTAAAGTAGCCAGGTATTCCTGCACCATCTCTTTATTTATTCTGTGCTGAATTTCTCCTACTGTAGCTTCTGTTCCAGTTCCCCCTGGTTGAGCACTGTTTTCCTTTTGGGAAAAGACCGAGGCAAAGAAGTAGTTCTGCATTTTCTCCATTCCCAGTTAGTATGCCATCTTCTCCACCTTATCATACCTTCATCATGCCATCTTCTCCACCTTATCATGCCATCTTCTCCACCTTCAGTGACATTATCATATCCTTTTTCTTCCTTTTGCTGTGGACATAACAAAAAAGGCCCTTTTATGATTTTTATCTCTCTGGCAAGCCTTAGCTTATTCTGCACTTTAGCTTTTCTGACTTTCTCCCTACACATTCTGGCAGTTGGTTTGAATTCCTCTTAGGGGATTTCCAACTTTTTCCCATTTCTTGTATATGTCCCTTTTAAGTCTCACCTCAGTTGAAAGGTCTTTAGACCTCTATCCTGGTTTCCTTGGACTCCTCCCATTTTTCCTCCTCATCTGGAACTGTTTCAAATTGTACATTCAAGATTTCACTGTTAAGAAACTCATCCATCATGCACTCGCTTCGCTTTCAGTATTCTTAACCACGGGATCACAATCAGTAGTTTCTTAAGTTTATTGAAATCAGCTTTCTTAAAGTCTAGAATATATGTCTGACTGCGCATCCCCTTTCAACTGTATAAAAACTTCAGGAAAGCATGGTCACTCCCACCTAAGGATCCTACTACTTCCACCTCATTAACCTGGTCATCATTGTTGGTTAGGAACAGATCTAAAATAGCTAATCCCCTTGTTTCCTCTTCCACCTTCTGAACCATGACATTGTGTGCAAGGTAAGTGAGGAATTTGTTGCATCTTATAGTTTTGGCAGAGTTTGACTTCCAACAAATATCAGGATAATTGAAATCTCCCATTACTACTACTTCTCTCCTTTGTATAGGTTTGGTCATCTGTTCTAGGAAGGCATCATCCAACTTTTCAGTCAGGATCTGTATTAGACCCCCACAATGAGATCATTTTTGTTTCTCTCCCCCTTAACTTTTACTCTCCAGATCACAGGAAAAGGTAGTTAGTCACAAGAAAAGAAGATGTGAGTGCTTTGCAACAAGGCATTGTAGTGAGGAAAATTCACTCTCTGTACTCATACTTTTGTTCCTTAGTTGAAAAATGGAATGCCAGGCACCATTCTGAGGGCTGAAACAGATGTGATGGTGGCTTGCATACGTAAATGTAGACTTTTTGCAGTGAGTTGGCCTATTCACGTGTAGACTTGGTGGTGGTGGAAAGTGCCACCAAGTCGCAGTTGACTTATGGTGACCTGCTCGGTTTTCAAGGCAAGAGACGTTCAGAGGTGGTTTGCTATTGCTGCCTCCTAGTGGGCTGAGAGAGTTCTAAGAGAACTGTGACTGGCCCGCAGAATTCATGTGGAGATGTGGGGAACTGAACTTGGTTCTCCAGATTAGAGTCTGCCACTCTTAAGCACTACAACATGCTGTCTCTTATGTGTGAAGTTGACGTGCCTGTATCATCACTGATTGTTAGTTCATGAATGCTACTCATGAATTAGCCACCCCAGTGTGCTTCTATGTGAGAGAGCATGTGCAAAGCACTTACACTGGCAGAAAAGATGTCCCTGACTCCTGATCCAATAAGAATAGCATGACTACGAGGAGTTAAGTTTCTCATGAAACTGCCTTTTAACCTTAAAATCAAGCTATAACAGTCATTGTAGACATTTGTAATCTGAACAATCTTGTTTTGTACAACCTTGTAGCTGCAACTGTAGATTGTTCCTTTTGAGGTCTCTTTCTCCTCTCTCCTGCTGATTGAGAAAATAGAAGGGGATGGTGGGACACCAGACTACAAATAGAACAGGCAGGAGAAGCTATCCATGGTCAGTCTAGGAAATTAAAAATGTCCAGGAGCAAGCCAGGCAGGAACTGTACTCCTTAGACCTGGTCAACAAGGGGTGTGTTTACCCGTCACTGCATTTTGAACTACCACCAACTGGCTGAGCCAAGCAGAGCTGGCAAACTTGGACTTGGCTCTGCTTACTCCTGGTTGCCGTGATAGTTCTCTGAGTTGTGACCTAGAAAGCTAACATGAGATCTGTTCTCTTTTATGCTTCTTGGTTAGAGCTGACACATACTGTCCCTGCAACAGCCTTTGCAGTGTGGAAGTGGAAGTAATTTCTGCTGACTTACTGGTATACAAAAGGGCAATCCTAGCAGAGTTTATGTTTATACCATATGTTGACACCAGGTTTCCTTAGGATACATAATGCAGCTTGAAAACTTCTGTTTTTGTCACAACTATGTTTGTGACCAGTTAACTTACACTTATTGAATCCATATTCAACTAAATCTCATTGCTAAAGTTTTGGTTGAATACCTGATTGCTGATTCAGTCATTTCCCAAACAGGTCTATTTTTACCAGCTGTTTTACTACTTTCTCCAGAAGACACAATGTGTTAAAGTTTCTGATTCTAAGTCTTTTGTGGAGCTCTCCCCTCTCCTTGATATGGGGTAGCTGGGTGTGCTGTTCCTCCTTCCCCTTCCTGGGCAATCTTCAGCCTGAGCTCACTCCCATTGGTCAGGGAGCGGGTGGTGCAACTCACTAATTTTTGGAGCCACAGGGCTGAACCCTGAGGACGGGCTCACCATGTTAGCCTCTGGCAGGTGGCCGGCCCTGCTGTCTTGAGCAAGCCTGGGCAGGGTCTTGCTGGTCCTGGCTGCGAGGATCGCCCACTTTCCCTCTTCTTTTTCTCCTGCTCCTCTTTCTCCTCTTTATCTCACTTAGTATCTCTCTAGCTGTGTCTCTCCATCTCTCCTACACTACTACTGTCACCCCGTCTGTCTCCCTCCCACCTTTTATATTCTCCCTCCTCCCAGGCCTGGTTCCTAATCGCCCTCCTTCACTCTTCCATAGAACCACAAGCCATCTGTCTGTCTGTGTCCAGGCCCTGTGCTCCTGGCCCCTCCTCCCCTCATAGGCGTGGGCAGGGTGAGATGCTTCCGTACCTGCCCACCTTGCTGCAGGTTAGGTTTAGCCTGCCCACCACTGGAAGGCCTGGCCTTCCTGGCTGCTGGCTGCTAGGGTGGCTTCTTGCCACTGCTTCTTGGTGGCCTCCCCTGCTCAATCTGCATGCCTGCAAGGACTGGGCAGCTGTGGCAGCATTTTTCTGCCTGGTGTCTTTGTCCGCTGCTTTTCTGACACCCACAGTGAAGCGGGGTGGTGGGGGTGGTGGCCGGCAGCATGCTGGACAATTGGGCCCAATCAGGAAGGTTTCAGGTGGGGCACAGTGAAGTGTGGGACAGCAGCGGATGCCGTTTCCAGACATTAGAACTAAGCACACTTACTAGGTAATAAGATCTATTTAACTTCTTTCCAAATCAGTGTACATCAGATCATTCTGTAAGTGTACTTGCTGGAAAGGAATTTCATTGGCATCAAGATTTTTTATTTTCATGCGAATTGCTTTAAGACTGGCAAATGATATTATTCTATGTTGCACTAACCGATGTCAAGACCAAAATTGTGGGCAGAAGGCATAGACAAATTAGGATAAGTTAGGAAGAGCCCAGTAGAAGAGCCCAGTAGAAGCTTCTCCACCATCCAGTGTCCTCACCCCATGGTCCTTCTGTTTCTCTCAGTGTGTATACCAAGCTAAGCAGAAGTTGTGGCACCATCAGCATCTACCTAGGTACACTACCAGTAGGTCCTCCCATAAGGCAACTAAAATAGCAGCTCTCAAGGGGCATTTCAGACACTGAAAATGCACAGTAAATATTCTCTATTGTTATCTTGGTTGGTTGAGAACCACACAGAGAGTGGAAAGTTCTTGAATCCAAAGAATCCAAACTGATTCTTACTCCACTGGGGCTCACTAGGAGCGGGGCTGTAGCATGCAGAGGTGCAGTTTTGCTCATGGTGAATGGCACAAGCTCCATTTGTGGTGAAGGTTCTAGAAATGGGTCACAAATGCTGGCCTGAGTTCATGAGATGAGCCATTTGGAAAACCACCTTAGCATAAGCACAAAGACAACCTGCATGGGCTTGGTCCACTTTCTCACATAACAGGAGAGTTGTGTTAAACGGATCTTGACCTGGAACATCTAGTTCAAAGTTGTTCGGGATGTATCATAATGGGAAAACCCTGCCTGATTCCAGGGGTTGGAGTAGATGAAGTCCCTTTCTGTACTGTTTGTTACAAAGCAGTCCTGTGCATCATAATGGGCCCCAGTGTTATATATTGCAATAGGACGCCACTCAGTTTTATGAGCTGCACAGAAACAATTTAATGCACCAACTTTACAATTGCTCTTGATGTAGCTTTTGTACAATTTGCATCTTGTCTTGAAGAACTTGCTTTAGCGTTGTTGAATGACTTCTTGTTCTTTTATGGAAGCTAGCTGGAACAAATTCCTTCTTCCTATCATCTATCTTGGTTTTTTTAAAAGACCCCAAAAGAGTTAGTCAAGCTCCCTTCTCATGAGGTCTCTTCAATCAGCTTGTGGCCCCAACTCTGATCACCCTTTAAAAAGAGTTTACATGTTGGCAGACGGTGTTCCCTGGACTCTTACCAGTTCTCATTACTGTGTGCATGCAAAGCTTTTCTTTTTTGCTTGTTTAGCACTTTCCCACCACTGCAAGGAATGTGTGTATAGAATCACAAGAATAAGAGTGTTTTGGAGAAGCTGAACCAACATCATGAATGCTCTGTATTATAAAATTCAACTTGAGGCAAACCAAGGGAGGAAAGCTTTGGCCAGGCAAGGGTGCATGAAAAATGGGTGGCAGAATATTTTGCAGGAAAGCAAAATAAAACGTGTAGCATCATTAGGAGAAACCTCCAGGGTCTTAACTCTGTCACAAATGATTTATTGTCAAGGGCTTAGATTTCTGTATTAGAAGCTGGATATTTGTTGCAAGCTTGCGTATGTTTTATTAAGCTTTCTTAATCTGCTCTGATGGCAAGTTCCAAGTCTGTGCATTGTGTGTGTGGTGGAAAGGTGGAATTGTGTGTGTGGTGGAAGGGTGGAAATTAAGACTAAGGTTCCAAAAGGGCAGTGTAAATTCACAGGCAAAGGAGAGGGGGGTGGGGGGTGGGGGCAGCAAATGAAATGCAGAAGTGTTGCTTCCTCCAAGCCCCAGGTTTTCTGACATCTTCAAACAGATGGCTTGGTGTACTGTTTAATGGATCAGATCCCTTTTCAGGCTTGAAGTTTATTTGAGTGACCTTGGTCTGTCCCCAGTGGTAGGATTCAGCTGGTTCGCACCAGTTCAGGAGAACCGGTAACTAATTTTTTGTGTAGTTTGGTAAACCTTCTGAATGAATCCCACCATCCCAGGGGAGGGGGAGTGAGGGGGCTTTCAGAGCCCTGGAGCATCCAGCTGCTCTGAGGCACTAAAAGCCCTGTCCTTCCTTTTCCTAGGGGAGGGGGAGCAAGGGGGCTTTTAGAGCCCCGAAGCAGCTGGGTGCAAGCAGGCCTCCCCCAAAGGCCACACCACTGACCCAGAGGCATGCAGCCCGATAGATAACTGGTGGCTGCAGCCCAGCTGGAACCCACCCAGGCCTCCTGGCCACTACCCTAGCTTGGAAGGCCACCCTGGCATGCCACGCTGCCAGCCCAGGCAAGGATCTGCGGCTGGCTGGCCCCTTTTGGGGGGCCTCTGGTGGCCACCGCCCACCTGGGCTTCCTGGCCAATGCCAAAGAAAGGCCCCCCGGGCTGTGCAGCTGCTCCCCAGGCGTGCAGCACCCTCCAAGGCCAGCTGCCTCCTGCAGCTGGCTGGTGAAAGAATCCTGGCCTGGCGTCCGGCCTGGCAGCACGTGGGCCAAGCTACAGCCCCCTCCTTCCTTTGCTTCTCCCCTCCCGGCCCAACATAAAAAAGGTGGGGCGCAGCAGCCAGATAAGTGGGCAGAAGGGGGGTGGGTGGGAAATCTGTGGTTAAATCATTAGAATCCCACCACTGGCTGTCCCTATGTGGTTTTGAAGATACAAAAGAGAACCCACATATATGCCATTCTGCATTCTTTTCTGGATATGCGTGAGACAGCTGTATGAAAAATACGATGTTTCAACTTTTATACTCTCCCACCTTTGTCCACTATCGTAAGGGCTAGAAAACTTAGGTGGCCTGGACACTAAAAATGAGTTCGTTATTTAGAATGATTAAATCTTGAATTGCCTCTCCAGTAACAATTTTCTTTCTTTCTTGACTTCCTTTTAAAAACAAACAAACAAAAAGCCCAAGCCAACAAAGGGAAGGATGCGCATCCACTGCTTGGAGAATGTTGACAAAGCCCTCCAGTTCTTGAAAGAACAGCGAGTGCATCTTGAGAACATGGGATCCCACGACATTGTGGATGGGAATCACAGACTAACACTTGGCCTTATTTGGACTATTATATTGAGATTCCAGGTAACAAAGAAAATTCATCTCTGTCTTCTGCTGGCGATAGTCTGCACCTTGTTCCTCAGTGTTTGCCTTGCCTTAGGCAGTGATCTGCAAGATATTTTTTCTTCCCCTGTGGGTTAAGACTAGGGAAAGCTTTGTTGAAGTAAAGGTTCCTTTAGTCAGATTCCTTCTTGGGGTTCTACACCAGTCTTCTTGCTGTTCTTCTTCTGGGGATGCCAGCCTCCAGGTGAGACCTGGGAAATCACCTGGAGTTAACTGTTCATTTCCAGCCTACAGAGATCAGTTCTTCTGGAGAAAATGGATGCGGGGGGCGGGCGGGGTATTGTAACCCACTGAGCTCCATGTCCTTCCCAGGTCCATCCCCAAATCTCCAGGAGTTCCCCAACCCATATCTGGCAACCCTACATTCCCCCCCTCCCCACTTGTGGCCAGGAGGGACCTGGCTACCCTATCTTCTCCTTATGTCATCCTTGGGTACTAGATTATATTATGTTCTCCATAGAGGACCAGCTTTGACCTGAGAACTATGACTTTTTAAAACAGATAAAGTTGAGAAAAAGAACTGTTTTTCCCAGCTCTGTACCACAGTGTACTTCCCAAATATTCCTTCTCTTACTCAAAATTAAAGCAATTGCCATGGTATCTGGGACCAAGAGCTAGCAAATCTAGCTGTTCATTTGAGGATCTAGGGCTTCCCTAGGCTGAGTTCCATGTAACATTTTAAAAGATTGTTTGTCTCACCCAATCTACTGCTGGAATGTCTCCTCAAAGAGAGACCTGTTGGTTTTATTCTTTCTCTGAATACATTTTGTTGGAGTTATTAGTTGCGGATTACAATGGCTGTCTTGCCCAGATTTCACTGTTCATTGTCGTAATTTGCTTGCCGTTTTATTGTGATGCCTGAATGTAGCCTGTGAGTTTCAACAAAGCAAGGCAAATTGATAAAAAAGGACAACAATCTTTTTGTACAGCAAGGGCATAGGTTACTTGCGTAATAAGAAAATTATATAGTACTGACTGTGTCCTTTGTAATTTTTAAGACTTTCAAATTCCCTCTGGAAACATCAAAAAACAAATGATACTGTGAGAATATCATGCAGATTTAGTGCATTTTGTATGCCTTAAGGTAGTTTTGCAAAATTTCACCTGATTCCCATTAGACTTTTAACCATATCTGTAACAACAACCAAAATAATAGAGTGACAGATTTTTAATTCTGAAGTTGGAATCCATGCCACTTGTAAACTTTGCCTGAATCTTTTAAAAGGCAGATGCTGTTGACATGTTTCTTCAGCTGTTAATGTTTTCTTCTGCTCACTGGTTTCCCACACTGGTGGGTGCTTGTATTGTTTTCTTGCAAGTATGGCAATTGTAGAATATAAATTGGCTGATGAATTGGCAAGCAAACTGCTGCTAACAATGATGTATGACACTGCAGATCCAGGATATCAGTGTTGAAACAGAAGACAACAAAGAGAAGAAGTCTGCAAAAGATGCACTGCTGTTGTGGTGCCAGATGAAGACAGCTGGGTGAGTCTTAAGTGGTTATCTGGAAAAGTCTTTTTGCAACGTTTCGTGGCAGGAATGGGTGGTCACTAAACCACATTTAAAATGTGCAGCAACGTGTCTTTCTTTAAGTGGATTCAATTAATGCCAAGCAGATAACTGTGCTGAAGTACAGAAAAGTTCCTGCTGCAGCACTATATCGGAAGTGTTCTGCCAGCAATACGAGATGATCTGAGATGTTCTGGGGGAACAACTTATGTTTCAAATTTTGTCTTCCCAGAAGTCTCTGGGATAGATGAGAAAAATGAATTCATCTCAGTTTTGACATCTTGAGTCTTAAGAATGCTCAATCACCTGCCAGCTCAGCAGGCAAACAATTAATCGACAGGCTGGGTTTCCTTGTTTAGGTATCTGGATATCTTATTTCATTCCACCTTGTTTTAGAGATGCCATACCGAATTGGCTACTATGAAGGCAATTATGTGGTTTTTCTTTTCCAATGGAGCACATTATATTTTAGCAGCTATTAGAGTCTTTAACAGTAGGGATTTCACAACTTTTGTACGGGGCCCCTATATGGATTTCTGCTGTTGACAACTCTGTAAATGGTTGGGGGCTCCCTAGGTGTATTTCATCATCAGCCCTTCAATATGAGTTTGAACTTCGCTCAAGAGAAACTTGCGCATGGGGTATGCGCCTTTAAATTCTGATTTCATCTATTCTTTGTGGCTCTGGAGGGAGGTTTGCCAAGTTCAACCCTCAGGGACTCTTATAAGTCTCTGTGGCTCCAGCTTTTTGAACACAAGTTATCACTTTAAATCTGAAGGTAGAGGACCTTTGCTCCTTCTCTGTAGATCAATGTAAAAAAAAAACATGTGGCCAAATTGATCTATGCTAGAGAGAAGACTTACACTTATTTTGATGCTTGGGTGACATGTTCTCCATTTGCCCTGGGCCTTTCTATCTAAGGGTAATCTTCCTTCTTGTTTTGGACTCCTTGGTTAGTTTAAAGCTATGTGGAACCTTTGTGCACGCAAGATTCAATTGCCCCTTTTCAGTGGTTTTGCTGGATCATCTGCTAAAGATCCCTTTTTCAGACAGGCTATGCCCATGGTGGCGAACCTTTGGCTCTCCAGATGTTATGGACTACAATTCCCATCAGCCCCTTCCAGCATGGCCAATTGGCCATGCTGGCAGGAACTGATAGGAATTGGAATCCGCAGCTCATCTGGAGTCTCAAGGATTACGCTCCACTGAATATGCCCTTCCCCCTTCAGTCAGTTGATTCCTTGGTATATATCCTTTTGCAATGCTCTTATGTGTTCCAACTGAGACTTAAATGGATTGTAGCATGTTTTAATAAGCAGCCCACATTTTCTAGAGCAACTTTAGAGCAAAAGACTCATTTCCTCTTAGAGGACTCTAACTTTCAGTGCAGTTATTCTGTTGCTCATTTTTAGAAGCCACATAGAAGAGTCGAAGGGAGGTGTTTTTATGTATGAGTCTTGTTTCAGTTTTATGGTTTTATTGCTCAAGACTTTGGTATAAGAATGGGGAGGGGGCTGAAAAAAATTAATTGACAGGCTGTTCAGTGGTTTAAAACCTGTTCGTTTAAAACCAAACTGCTTGCAGTGATTGAAAGCTGACTCCCATCTGAAGAGGGATCAACTGGAAGTTGGCTTCTGGTCTCCTGCTGTGAAAATTTCATTCTGTACCCAGCAAAATTTGACACGGAGATCAGGAGCTGACTTCCAGCTGATCGGGTTCCTCTGGTTGCCTATCCTGGAACCCTTACTGCCTCCCAGACTTGCTGAGAAACAGCAAATATTGGCAAGTCATAATCAGAAGCCCAGTTGATTTCCCTTTTCCTATCCCCACTGCAAGCTGTTGGCTCAGGCTACAGTGAAAAGGAGAAAAATGAACTCTTTCTCCTTTCCCTTTTATAATACAGAGATTGGTTGTCAAAGGCTTTCACGGCCGGATTCAACTGGTTGTGGTGGGTTTTCAGGGCTGTGTGGCTGTGGTCTGGTAGATCTTGTTCCTAACATTTCACCTGCATTTGTGGCTGGTTTCTTCAGAGGAGTATACCAGAGGGAAGTCTGTTACACACTGTGTCCTCTGGTATACACATCTGAAGATGCCAGCCATAGATGTAGGTGAAACGTTAGGAACAAGTGGTTGTGGTGGGTTTTCCGGTCTGCGTGGCCGTGGTCTGGACACAGTGTGTAACAGACTTCCCACTGGTATACAACTCTGAAGATGCCAGTCACAGATGCAGGTGAAACGTTAAAAACAAGATCTACCAGACAACAGCCACACAGCCTGGAAAACTTACAACAACCAGAGATTGTTTGTTCTGGGTTGCACAAGAGTGGTATCCCTTGCTTGAGTGTTGGTCTCACCGTATGTTTGCTTCTTCTCCTCTGCATAGTTTGCTGAAAGGTTCCACCGCCCCCCCCCCCCTTTTTTTTTTGCTATTCCCTTTGGGCTTTTTTCCTCAGCCATCCCACCTCCTGAAAAGACCCTGCACTTATCCACTCTTAATATCCAGTTGGGCATTGTTGGGGCTTCAGAGGTCTTCCACCTCCAACTTTCCAGAGGTCAACAGGTTTATTATCAGTCCCACATTCAAATGTATATTTCTAAAATGTGGGTTATGTGACAGGTCATTTCCTGTTTTTCCTCTTAGTGCTCTAGTTGACAGTGGGCTACAGATAGCTGAAAGGCTGTTTTTTGCTAAGTTGAGCAACTGGTTGACGCAAATCATTATTCATGTCTCAGAGCATTAATCCTATATTGATTGAGCTCTCTCTCTCTCTTTTTTTGGTTCTTTTGTTATGTCAGCTATCCTAACGTCAACATTCACAACTTCACCACCAGCTGGAGGGACGGCATGGCTTTCAACGCGCTAATCCATAAACACAGGTGGGCACTTCTCAAAACCTTAGTGAGATTTTTAAAGCATTGGACCATCAGATGCTGAATCACATCTTGTCATAGATGCTGAATCACAATCTTGGAACTCCCTCTTTTTTAACATTGCATAGTACCACCTCTTCCCCCTTTCAAATATCAATGCAAAAAAAATCCCTTCAACTTAATCAGGTTGTCCTCCTCACAGTGTTTAAGAGTTGGATCCAACTAGCATTTCTGTTGGTGAAAAGGAAAGAGAGTTCCCCCTTTGACCACAAAGAACAATGGCTGTGATGGAGATCATAGGACCCACACAGACAAACTGTGTGTGATGGGTCTATGAACTGGATGAGTTGGAGTGAGAATGCTTGGAGAAGGGGCTTGTCTTTTGCTTACATTATACTATTAAACACCATGTACACTGACAGTGTTACATTAATAAACAATATTAAAGAACTTTAACCTGATAGAATTGCAGATATGTTAAAGGACACCTGGTGCAACTGTTGAAGTGAAGCCATCCCTGCCATGTGGAGGGGCTGTGGCTCAGTGGTAGAACATCTTCTTTACATGCAACAGGTTCTATGTTCAATCTCCATCTTCTCCAATTAGAAGAATCAGGTAGCAAGTGAAAGGTCTCTGCTTAAGACCCCAGAGAGCTGCTGCCAGCCAGAGTACTGATCTTGATAGCCCAGTTGTCTGACACAGGATAAGGCAGTTTCCTGTGTTCTTGTGAGAATTTGAAAGATTGCATCTGGAAGGGAACAATAGTTGATTGATTGATTGATTTTAACTATGATTCCCATGACTACATTCCACCTACTGACTTCCTTTTCTGTGTCCTTGGGCAGGAATTCCAAGCATTATCCTAATAATCATTTGTGCAATAAAGATTCAAAGCCGTGATGCACATGAGCAAAGAGAGAAATGTCCATGGTTGGGACTTGATTTGTTTTTGCTCATAGCTATTGCTTTCTGTGAAAAAAAAAAGCCTCGCTAATCCATCTAAAAAGTTGCCAGCCTCTTTGGCATTAAGGATAATTCCCCCTTCTGCTATTTGTAGCCTGACCTTTATCAAGAAATGTTTTTATCTGCTGTATCGCTGAGGCAATCTGAATGAAACTAGAGGCCTGCAACCAACAATTTCACTTGGAAAATTCCTAATGAATAAACCTTTCCCTGCAACTACCAAAGCAGCTCATCATGATAGACTCTTTTCCCATCTTTGTTTTTCTCTACCCATCCGTGAAACATGTTCTCTTTCACTTGCTTGTATTTCACTGCTGTGCACATGTCTCTCTCACAGTGGCCATTCTCCCTTCCATTCCTTCTGTCCTTTCTCCTCCTTTCTGACTCTTTATGCCTTCCCCACCCCCCTCAGACGCTTTATTGCCACAAGGACAGTTCAGTATTGGTAGCTGAGCAATCTCTATCTGAAAGCTGAAAAACTGCACAGTGTAATCACCTCAGTGGGGTAGCTGTGTAGGCTTGTTACAGTGAAAATAGAAAATACCTCAAAGTAGAAAACCATCAGCCTCATGACTCAGGTTTCATCATGCACCTGAAGAAGCGAGCTGTAGCTAGAGCTACCAAGCCTAGCCTGGCAGCTGGCAGTGATGGAGGGAGCTGGTAAAACCATGAAGTTTCTGGTGATTCCTTGATCTACTCTGTGTAACTTCCAGGTTTGGCCAGAAGTGATGTAGTGGCACACAGCTGATGTTGCATTTCCCCATGTGCAGATGATGTCACCATATTTTGAAATAATTTCCTCTCACTGCCACTTGGAGGGGAGATGGCCAACTGGGCCTACCATCAGGTTTGCCACCATAGCAGGAGGGCTGGCAGCCCCAGGAAAGCTTAGGTTGTTAGTCTGTTAGTCTTCAAGATGCCACAAGATTCCTTTATGCTTCTATAGCACAGTCATATATGAGAGTATCCATCCTGTGTATTCATTTCTGTTTTCTGTCGTTGTCAACATTCCTGACCTGGTTTTCATACATTTATGTTTTGGGGAAAGGGGCTTGTGTACTAAAGAAATCCAAGTTCATTTCTTGCATTCCTTTCTTAGGCCTGATCTAATTGACTTTGATAAGCTGAAGAAATCAAATGCACACTACAATCTGCAGAATGCTTTTAACCTGGCAGAACAGCACCTTGGCCTTACTAAACTATTGGACCCAGAGGGTAAGACTTTCTGCGAAGGATTCCTTTGTATACTCCCCATCCCAAAGACAGTGCCTCGGTCAATGTTGGAAAGGCTCAAAAAGAGCCCTCATTTTTGTATGTGTTAGTTAGCTGAGCCCATGCACCAAAAAAATGGCAAGTGGCAGAAGGTACTCAGCAAAGAGTAATACAAGATGGGATTTCCCTCTAGGCTGTTGAGGCTGTAGGTCAGGGGCAGAAGCCAAATCCAGTTCACAGGGACATAAACTGACCTGTATTGATGTTAAATTGCTAGCATAACCACTCCCTATCAAATTATTCTTGGAGTCTGTCATAGAATCCATAGTTCTTACTTTGTTGCATTAGTGTAATATTCATACAGAATATACATGAACTTTTTTGGGAAAGTGTTTCTGTCCATTGTGATTGAATTTCAGGGAGGGCTAGTGACGCAACCGATGTTTTTATTTGAAGACCACAGTTCTAGAGCTGTTCTACTCACACAGTTCTACTTAGTAAGCTGGGGCATCATATTAAAACACCCTCTATAGATAAATACATCAGCCTTCAGTTTAGCCCCTCTCCTTTCTTCTGGTAGAAATTGCCTCATGCCATGACAATAGTTTATGTTCCCCTTCCTCCCACCAATGGTAGCTAGTTACATGGATTAGAGAAAGAGAATATCAGTGTCATGACATGAGGTATTTCTTAGTAGTAGATGCTCTGGAGGAAGGAGGAGATACTGCTATTTTCAGTTTTAGCTGTACATTCAGGGTCTCAGTGATGAGAGAAATGCAGACTGAAACATGTGTTGATCCAGGAACTCATTTGGCAACCTTGGTCCAGTCACTCTCTCTCGACCTAATTCACCTCACAGAGCTGTTTTGAGGACAAAATTAGAGAGGGGATAACCACTTTTGCTGCCCTGAGCTTATCTGATGGAAGAGCAAGATTACAAAAGTATATTACAGTTTATCTTCCCCTTTCTATAAGGAAGTCAAGGAGGCATACATAGTTCTCCTCACCTCCATTTTATCCTCACAACAACCCTGTGAGGTAAGTTTGAGAGAACATGACTGGCCCTTTCATGATTAGGCAGGGATCTAAACCTGTATCTATAACATCTTAACCACAAACTCATTCTGGCTTTCTGGAGATATTTAGACAGAGTAATGTCCAATCCTAGCTTAATTCTAGGGTTGTTCATGGCTTGGAAAAAAAGGTTCTATCTCTTTAATTGTGGCTTAATGGAGTGTTATTTCCTAGGAAATATTGTTCTCCTCCATGCTGTGAAAGGCTTCAGCTTCCCATTTCCACAAATTAAGCCTCTGTTAAAGAGGTAGGACATTCCTCCCCACCCCCGACCTGTTGACAACCCTACTTAATTCTGGAGTTTCGTACACAGGATTATCAGCATTGTATTAATTTCCTTGAGATCACATATGACCGAATTCGGTACTAACCTAACTCTTGTTTGGTTTTTCAGATATCAGTGTTGACCATCCCGATGAAAAATCCATCATCACCTATGTGGTGACATATTACCACTACTTTTCTAAGATGAAAGCTCTAGCTGTTGAAGGAAAGCGTATTGGAAAGGTTTGCAAGCTAAAGTTTTATATCTCCTGCAGCCTGTTTAAATCTCCCTTTGATGACTCCTTCGTCCCATAGTATGCAAACAGTTTGATAAGTTTTGTTCTATTTTTATTTTTTGCTTTTCACTGTGGCTTTGGGCAAGCTACATTAATTGTGGGGACGGCATTGACTCCATTCTAAAAATCATTAATTTAGCTCAGATTTTTGTTGTGACTTTTTAATGTACATAACCCTACTAGCCATTGATTTTCCCTTTCCTGTTCACCTCCTGTTTTCCCCCTTTTTATGCTCCAAGCAGTTGGAGCTAAAGCAGATCTCAAATATAATATATGAACATATATTCTTGGCTATAGTGGAGCCTTTCTGTAGGTGCAGCAGCAGCTCCTCAGACAGAAGGGATTTTCCATTTGTGAAGGGAGAAGGGGGATTCTTGTCCACTCCTCCCTCTCTGCTCCTCCACACTGTCCATTCAAGTTCACTGACCCAAAAGAGTAGAGATGGGTAGGCGGAAGGCTGCAGTGAACTGGAAGAGGCAGAAAAGTCACTTTCTTTTAGAGAGTCTACTCATGTTGCTTAGGATCTGAGCCATTAATAGGTGTTATTTAGGTTTTATTTATAGCTGAAATTTTAATCCACACAGGAGCATCAGAAGCATAGTGATTAAGAGCAGGTGTACTCTAATCTGGAGGAACCAGGTTTGATTCCCCTCTCTGCAGCTTGAGCTGTGGAGGCTTATCTGGGGAATTCAGATTAGCCTGTGCACTCCAGCACACGCCAGCTGGGTGACCTTGGGCTAGTCACAGTTCTTTGGAGCTCTCTCAGCCCCACCTACCTCACAGGGTGTTTGTTGTGAGGGGGAAAGGAGTTTGTAAGCCCCTTTGAGTCTCCTTACAGGAGAGAAAGGGGGGATATAAATCCAACTCTTCTTCTTCTTCTAATGGTGGGGTGTAGGAATTGGAAGCAGCTAAAATATATAAAAGGAGCATAAAATCTTAAACTTTTTTTAAAAACGCAAAAACACACATGGAAAGCTGACAGGGCACTTAACTGTTGTTCCAAAACCTGTGCTTAATTTTAATAAGGCTCATAATTGGAAGTATATTTTAGTTTCACCCAGATAAAGAAATAACAGTGTCCATGGGTGAATGTTCAAGGATATTGTATCTTCTCTTTGCCCTCAGTTCTTTTGATGGCCTTTGATTTGTCACTCTGGATTGGATCCTATGACTCCTTCCCATTAAGTCAGATCTTGTGACTCCTTTCTACCAAGTCTTCTTTAAACAAAAAAGGACTTTGTTCAACAAAGAAATACTTTTTTTTGGCATTTCTCTATCAGCAAAAGTCATTTGGTTTTGAAGAAAGTCTTTCTCTCTAAAGGTAGAATTAGCAGGGTTCATGGGATCCAAATTAATGATAGTGAGTCATGGGATCCAATCCTGTACCTTGACTACCTTTTCTAGAAAATGGAAGTCCAATTGCCCTACATTACACAGTTAAGTGAAAAATGAATCAGAACTGAATTGATCTTTGCCAATTAAGCCCAATTTTGCACATGTGAGAAGTAAATGAGTGACAGTTGTCTGTGAGGAGAGAGACCACAGGCCTCAGAATGAGGAGGGAGGGGGATTCTCTATCATCTTATTTATCCTCCTCTTTTGAGTCTTTTGCTTACAGCCCCTTGGAGGATGGCTGGACTGTTTGTCCTCAACCTCCTCCCTACCTACTGTAGCCTGGCAAGATTTGAGAAGGATCCCAGAGCCTGGAAGTCAGTTGTCTTGTAGGCCAGGCTGGTTCTTACATCCCACCCAACAGGCTTGGGCCTCTACCAATCAATAGTGGTGGTGGTGGGTTTTAAAAGGACTTGACCTTCCAGTTGCTGCCAACCAAACTGTTGTGGTGTTTTTTAGAGGATGAAGCTTTCCATGTGACCAACCCCCTTACCTTAAGCTTCTGTTCAGACAGAGAGACTCCCCTCCCCAGATAACATCTGACAGCTACTATAGCTGCTGACTTTACTATTCTCTTTCAGCACTGTCCACCTATGTACTGACTTACTCTGACTGTGTTAGCAATTGGGGTTTTTTTTAGACAGAAAGTTGAGGTCTCTGTACAGTTGCTTGTAGCAGAATCACCGCCTGCTACAAACCCAGATGCCCTTATTACCGTTTAGAGCGCATTCATGGACATCTGTGTGAACTTGTGTTATACAGAAATTACTCATATTTTCAGCAAAAACTTAAGCTTTCTGCAAACTCAGTGATTTTGAACGCACAATCATTGCTGTTTAAGTTTCAAAATATAGATATCTTTTCCATCAGTATCTAAGAATTCATCCCTTTATTAGTTGCATGCTACATTTTTGTCAGTCCAGGGTGTGGTCTTTTTGTCAAAAGAGAGATATTTTCTTAAGCAGAAAGCCCCTTTCCATCACAGTCCTTCCTGGTAGTCTGGAATCCTGAATACTTTTATGCATTCCATCTTAACATAGCCTCCAACCTCTAGCATCTTTATTTATTGCCACGCATTAAGTCAAGTGGTTTGCCCATAAACTTCTTTGCTAGCACCATCTCCTGTACGTTTGTCTCAGGGAGCCTGGCCGCGGCCCTCAGCTGTTTGTTTGGAAATTGCTTGTTGCAGGTGCTTGACAATGCAATTGAAACCGAGAAGATGATAGAGAAGTATGAATCACTGGCTTCTGACCTCCTCGAGTGGATTGAGCAAACCATTATCATCTTGAACAACCGCAAATTTGCCAACTCGCTGGTTGGTGTGCAGCAACAGCTACAGGCATTCAACACATACCGCACAGTGGAGAAACCACCCAAGTAGGAGTCATCCACTATGTTCTTTCTTTTTTTTTCTTCCTGCTATAAATCTCAGCTTAATAAAACAGTTGGGAATCGCTTAGGCAGTTTCTGACTACTGATAAAGAAGAGTCAGGGGTCTTTTGTGATATGCTTGTTCACATATTCCATTCGGGACATACTTAGATGTCTCCTGCATTGAACTACCGTGTCCATGTATGACTTGATTCTGTGGTTTCTCTCTACCAAATTGTGGCCCCCTTAGGACTTTGAGTGGTTTGAGCCAGCAACATTATAACAAGCAGGAGGCAAGCATGGCAGGAAGAAAGCCATAAACATGCCCATTGAGGTGGAAGCAGATGCAAATATCATAAAGTAGAGAAAAAGAACTCTGTTTGCAGGGAGCAGCAATACACTACTACTCATGAACCTTTACAGCCCAAAATAGTTTTCAGAAAACTTTTTATGTGGTAAATTCTGACTCTGCACAATTATAAATAATAACATTATACATACTGTTCTTAATGATGTATGTTATTACTTTGAGGATGATAAAGTAGCTCAGTTTTGAGTTGCACAGAATTGTTCTTTTAACCCGAAGGGGTTCTCTGTGAATCTTGGAAGCTTGCTATGCTAGTTCCTGGCTAAAATTCAAAAGGCCCTGTTCCCACAATGGATAGCTAATTGGGTTTTTTGCCATGGGCTGCAACAGTTATGCAGCTGGACTCCAAATTCCTCAGTCAGCAACCTAAACACAAAACAGACAGTGCGAGAAAAGATAATGAAAAATAGGCTGGTTTCTTTCATCTGCTAGGAGCTAAATGCAAATAGTCAGTTGATTGACCTCATCTGGACTGCAGCATCTGAATCAACTGCTTCTAACTGAGTGCATGTGGTTCTCACATGGCAATATAAGGGAGGGGATGGCATTTAAAATGTGTATGTATGTATGCATTCACATATGTTCGTATAAAATTTACCTTTGGATGAAAACATCCTACCAGTTCTTCAGAGAAATGTTTTATTGTGGTTCTCCCCCACTGTTTTTCTTTGTAGATTCACAGAAAAAGGAAACCTGGAGGTGCTGCTCTTCACCATTCAAAGCAAAATGAGGGCTAACAATCAGAAAGTGTACATGCCCAGGGAAGGGAAACTCATCTCAGATATCAACAAGGTAACTGGACAAATTCCTAATTCTCCCCCCTCCCCACCCCTGTCAGTGGCTGAACTTCAGGCACACATGATGGAATCCATAACATATAATGTTATGTTGTTCCTTAATCAGGAACAACATGAATGGCATACACT
This sequence comes from Sphaerodactylus townsendi, assembly GCF_021028975.2. NCBI lineage: Eukaryota > Metazoa > Chordata > Lepidosauria > Squamata > Sphaerodactylidae > Sphaerodactylus > Sphaerodactylus townsendi. Next base: position 39,137,114 of record NC_059425.1, on the reverse strand, counting down.
AACTGTAAGGTCTTGGCAGTGAAAGGTCCGAAGTGGACAGAAGCCATTTGTTAGGTTACAAATGTGGTCTGGCATATCACTAGCAAACACATCTCAGGTCCCTGCTGAAAAGATCTTCCTTCACCTGCTACGTTGAATAAGGAGCAAGGGTAGTGGAAGCTGTTGTCACAAAATGTGGGATCTCAAGGACTGGGCTAGGTAGACGAGGAAGAGAGGAGAGGAACTCTGTTGTAGAGGGGCAAGAGCACAGAAGTGAGTCAGCCTAGTAGTTCTTGCACTTAGGCTGGATTGCCAAGGACTCCCAACTAAACATGTGAAGATGCCTTCTACTGAGTCAGACCATTCATGATCAGTTTAGTCCCTTCTGCATGTCTCCAGCTGTCCAGGGTCTCAGGAAATGGTCTGTCCAATCACCTACTGCCTTTCAATTGGAGATGCCGGGGATTGAAACTGGGGACTTTCTGTGGGACAAGCCTACGACTAAGTCATGGCCCCTCTCATAGCACAGGGTCAGAGTTCTTGGCTGAGCCTAGGAAGCAGTTACCTTTTGGTCCAGTTAGCGGGCTAGATGGCTCACTGCAGTGAACTGTGGCGTTGAGCACGCAAGGCCTTCAGCTCAAGAGTGGTGGTTCCTGACACTCTGTTTGAATCCCACATTATTGTTCTTTTTCTCCTAGTGAGGCGAGCATTTTTTTTTTTAGAATTCACACCAATTGGACCCAAACTTACTTAGCTTTAGCCAGGTTGCTGTATTATGTGCCTTCTAGGCACATACCCTGGGAAAAACTTGTGAAAAATCTTGTTGGAGCACAACCAAGATGCTAGGGAGGAAGCCAACAAGCTGCTGTACTTGTTCGACCAGATGAACAGCAACTGGTCTGGCAAGATCCCTGGGGAATAACAGCAGGCATTAAAGCAGAATAAGCCTTCCTAATGTACTTTTCTTCTTCTTCTTCTTCTTCTTCTTCTTCTTCTTTCCTTTTTTTTGGTCAGGGCTGAAATTCCCGAGGCAGCTGCTGTTTGTAACCAGGAGTTTGTTCTGTACTTTTACAGAACTGTGAACTGTACCGTTCCCCTCTTTGAATGTTAAGCTCTTGAGCCTGAATAGTCTTGAAGATCCTTTAGTTTCAAGTTTTTCCCCCCATTTGGCAAAGTTTTAGAAGAATCCTGAATAGCATGTGGCTAACTGAAAACCTATAACACAGGGAGGGTCTGAATTGGCCCTGTATTGTGGCACAGGATTTTCGTGTTGCAGGTATCAGAAGTATGTGTCCAACTGAACACGCTGAGGGATAGAGTTTTACGTTTTTCAAAATGAGTGGTACTCCATACACTATGCTGCCCCGCTATTAAAGTTTCTTTCTGAATGCTTACATGGGAATAGAGAAAGGAATTCCATTTTTGTACAAGTGCTAAATTATATGCTGTTTTGAGGTTTTCAAGTTTTAATTGTTTAAACGAAAGACACAACTGCAGAAGTAAAACAGGCAATTCTGTTAGTTTATTTTTCAGTGTATTGTTGAAGGCTTTCATGGCAGGAGTCAACTGGCTGTTGTGAGTTTTCCAGGTTGTGTGGCTGTGGTCTGGTAGTCTTTGCTCATAACATTTCACCCACCTCTATATCAGGCATCTTGTCATAGGAAGGTGCGTTTCTTTCTGTGACACCAGTGCAGGTGAAACATTAGAAGCAAAAAGTACCAAACCACAGCCACACAGCCCTGAAAACCCAAAACAGCCAGTTTATTTTTCTGTTTGAAAAGGGCGTCACTTTGCCATTTTCCCGAACTTCGTTTTTAAGGGCAGCTTACAACATGCATGTTAATGAACCAGGAACCAATTAACAGCAAAATCATAAAAGCAACCTTTTTTAATGTTTAAATTTTAAAAGAGCCACTTATAACAGCAACTTCAGAACAGCATCAGAAATACTAACAGAGACATAGTTTCAGCAGGACAGCTGTGTTAGTCTGTAGTAGCAGAACAAAATTCAAGTTCTGTAGCACCATAGAGACCAAAAACATTTTTAGAATATCAGTTTTCGTGAGTCTCCAAAGTGAGCTTTGAGTGACAAAAGCTTATACTATGAATATTTGTTCCTCCCTGCTCTTTGGAAACCAATAAAAAGACTTCACTGTGGGTGCGAGTCTTATCACAGATAAATGAACATTTTTGATTTGGGCCCATGTTTATGGAATTCTGATACTCATCAGGGTTAGTATCTTGGCAGTTAGGACTTCTTTGTTTAAACAAGCTTAGGTACTTAGTTTTGCTTGGCAGCTTCTTGTCTTGCTGCAGTCATGACGATTAGTAACTTGATCTTAAAAAGCAATCTCTGTCATCCTTCAAACATACTGCTACCAAGTTGAGCTTCTTATGAGTCAGCATATTTCATAGCCACATAGATTCAGAAGATGGTGACCCAGGTGAAGAAACCTGGTTTTGTGCCTGTTCTGCAGAAGGATAAAGTGCCCATTGTGTTGGAAAGGCCCAGTAATGAGGCCCAAGGTTTGTGCCGTGCGTTCTTCAGTAGGCACTGACTGTCCAGTTATTTCTTTTTAGAACTATTTTGCAATCTAGACTTCGAACTGTCTTATGGAGATTATTTATTTGTGCCTTTTCCCCCCTTCATTTCCTCAGGCCTGGGAAAGACTGGAAAAAGCTGAACATGAAAGAGAACTGGCACTGCGTAATGAGCTCATCCGACAAGAGAAACTGGAACAACTCGCCCGCAGATTTGACCGCAAGGCAGCTATGAGGGAGACTTGGCTGAGTGAAAACCAGCGCCTGGTTTCTCAGGTGAGGTTTTTTAGGATTGTTTGAATGGCCAAACTGCTCTGGACTGAGCTTGTGAACCCACCACACACCCCTGAAGCTGCCATGTGCTGAGTCAGACAATTGGTCTGTCAAGATCAGTAATCTGAGCTCTGACTGGTAGTGACTCTGCAGGATATCTCCCCATCTGTGCGCAACATTATTACCTCGAGGGATGATGGGATCAGGGAAATGGTATGCAAAATGACTTCTTAAAACATTAAACGTGTCCTGAAATACTTCCAACAGCTCTGTCATCTTTCAAGAGGCAATTGCTTTAAAACTGAATGAGATAATTCTGTATAATAGTAATTGTTCCATCCAGTCATAACTGACATATGGCAGCTCCTCATGGGGTTTTCAAGGCAAGAGACATTCAAAGGCGGTTTGCCATTGGCTGCCTCTGCATAGCTAGCTTGGTTTTCCTGCTTGTCTCCTATCTAAACAGTGACCGTGGGCGGTCCTACTTATCTTCTAAGTCTGACAAGTTTAATGCTTGTCTGGGCTACTCAGGCTGTTAAACCTATATATCATAAATCTCCCCTTGCCTTCCAAATATCTCCAACTTGCCCTGTTAGATTTGCTGTTATGACCATGCTTTCCGTAGCCTTCCTGTGTTTTCTTCCATTGCTTCCTGTGGTATCAGTATGCTGCTTGATATTGAATAGCAAAGACCTGTGCCCTGTGAAGGTTAATGGGAAGAGCTAGTCAGCAGCGGCCCAGACTTTCTTGGGAGATGACCAACACTGGAGGCCCTCAAGCAGAGGCCGGGTGACTTCTGTTGGGGACACTTTAGCTGAGTAGTCTTGCATTGAGTGGCTGAGTTGGGACAGATTACCTTTAACATCCCTTCCAACTGAAACACTTTGTGACACTATGACCTAATCTGCGAGCAGGATGGAAATCCTGTCAGAATTTCAAATTGTGTCCATCAAAATTATGTATTTTATCTTTCTTTGTTGTGTGATTCTTTTTCCCAGAGGGTTTTTTAGTGCAAAAAAGCCGTAACCTCAGGCCGAGCAGATTAGAGGGAAATGTAAACAAAGATGGAGAGGGATTTTAACCCCTTTCCTGACATCAATTTATCGGCTCAAAATCACTTCCACTCCCCACAATGCCATTCTTGCCTCATGTGAAATTCCTGTATTTTTTGCATTCTCAGGGACAAAAATAGATGAGGGGACAGTTTTGAATAAGCAGATGGCTAGCTGAGGAAGTCTTCTCTTTCCCCCTCCCACTAATCCTGCTCAACCTGAAACCACAGCTGCTCTTCATTTTTTTTAAAAAAATGAGAAAAACAATCACTGCTATGCATAAAATGCAGTTCAGCCCCTGGAGGATTGGGTCAGAGACAGTGGTTTGACTCATTTGTGTGAGATATTTTCAGCATCTCTTCTTTTTTATTCCTATTTTATTTTATTTTATTTTATTTTATGATTTTACATTTTATGTTTTCATTACTACTGATTGTTTCCTGATTGCTTACTAGACCTATATGACAATCATTAAGTGCTGTACCTTATGATTAAGTGCTGTACCTTATGATTCTTGACAAATGTATTTTTCTTTTATGTACACTGAGAGCATATGCACCGGAGACAAATTCCTTGTGTGTCCAATCACACTTGGCCAATAAAGATTCTATTCTATTCTATTCTATTCTATTCTATTCTATTCTATTCTATTCTATTCTATTCTATTCATTTTTTGCCAAAAGGTTTGTTGTAGTATGTATTATTGAGATGAGGTAGATGAACTGTCCTGCCTCAAAAGCACTGAAATCCTTTCCATCTTTATGCATCTAGTGTGCATTGCATCTAATGAGCTTCCAAGCCATCCTTTAAGCAGTGATTAGAAGTTAAGCAGTGGTCCATAGTCTGACTGCAGTTTTGGTTTAGAATAGCAGGGAGCAGATCGGGTAGTGCCTTCCTATTCTTTATCCATACGCCCTATATGCTGAATTCCTAATACAGCATGGCATCTTGTTCAATTGAAGGCAGTACTTCAGGGAACATTTTGTATGACGTAGGTGAACCTTTCAGAATCACTGAGTTGTCTTCTTACTCCGCTGCAGGCAAGCAAGCACCGCAAGTTGCATTCTGGAATATTAAAACTTAAGTACAGAACTGCCCTCTGTACTTATCTCATCCTGTGTTTTGCCATATTATCAAGTTATCCTCGGGGAGAGGGATGGGAGCACAGTGGAAACGAACAGTTAGCTTAATAGCTGAACGTTGTGCCAGACAGTTTAACTGATAAAAACGTTACCTGCCAAGTTGATATTCGATGCAATTACATGCATGTTATGGTAGTGCCCTGTGGGAGAACTCTGACTCACTGACATTAATGCTAAAAGGTGTGTCAGCTTCATGTCTCATACCAAAACAGTAAATACTTACAGGTTTGTTTATGGCATAAGCTTCTGTGCTCTAGAATCCACTTCATCAAATGCATGAAGTGCTGTCCTGTCCTGACTATTTAGTGGACTTTTTGTAAGGAAAAGTTGTTGGACCCCATTTGGTGATTAGAAGTTGGATCTCTATAGTAAATGTTCTCTATGTACTGTAACTGCAGTCCGTAGGACTTCCACCTAGGGAAGGACCTCCTTGCCTTTTACTACTGCAGCCTGTAACAACCCTCAAAATTCTGCTTTTGGATAGGAGACTGCTACAAACAACTTTGGTGGGGAGGTTGGAGGTCTACCATGGATGGGAGCAGGGGATTGGCAAAAATCACGTGAAATTTTTAGGCATGACCCAACCCAATAAAGACACTGGTTTACAGGGAAAAATATTGAAATAGACTGGAAGGCTGTGCAATTTAAGTGATCTATTAAATCTGTGATATTTCTATGCAAACTCTTGTATACAAGTATAGATTGACCAGAAGCAGACATAGGCAATAATTCTGTCTTTCTAGCTGATCTGTTTTCATTTACCAATGTAGCAGGAAATAAAAATCACAGCCCAGATGAAGTCTAAATTGAATACTATTAAATTTGCTCACGAATGTTAGTCTAGCAATTTCAAAATGGCCTTTCTGGTTTGCTGTGACCAACTAACATAGCTACTTCTTCGGAATAGTTCCCATAGTGATAAATTTGACAGGTTCATCACCTGAAATAAAACTCTCCTGTAATCAGCTATAATCATAGCTACTCTGAATTCTTTAGCTACTGTCTGTAATTCAGAAGGGGACGAAAGGGCAGCACAGCCAATCGAAGCTACTAGTCTAAATTAAAAGGTCAAACAGGTAGGCAAGGTACAATTTGCTGGTGCGCTTTGGGGTTGGTAACAGTATAAGCCAATGGAATTCAATGGGGGCATTAAATGGCCCTAACGCTCCAGTGCAACAGTGCAGATGAAAACAGTAACAACAAAACTGCAGAAAACTGGCAGTGTGAAATGATCGTCCCAGCGTCACTGTTTTCAGAGGCTTTCGGGAGCTGGGGAAAATCCAGTTCAGGATTCCCCTGAGACTGAAAGATGCCCTGGTCAGCTACTACTAAGTGTGTCCAAGTTCAGACAGCCTGATGGTGGGTGCTGCAACCAAGCATTACCAGTTTCCTGTGTTGGTAGTTTCTCTCTAGCTTGTGGTTGAGGGACAGACCACACATTTCAGCTCCCAAACCTATTATGCTAGTTCCTGGATGCTGTATAAGGACCCTAGCAAAAAAAATGGGACAGGTTTTGTGTTATACAATCCAGGCCACTCAGCATAAACAATAAACGTTTTCAGTCCTTTTTGACAATAACACCAGGGGTGATGCCTGCCAACACCTTTGCTGGCACTTGTGAAATGTATTCAAAAAGTAGGTGCAGCCAGAGGGGGCTTTTTCCCAACAAGACTTCTGATTGGTCATTGGAGATTTGATTGACTGTGCAGAGCACAAGGACTTCAATGTGTGACTGACGGTAAGATACAGCAGCCATTTTGTGGCTGGCTCAGCCTCCTGTGGCAGTAATTTTGTGGCAACCATTTTTGTGACTGCAGCTGCAGTTGGGAACCCCCAAATTAGACTGTTTACTCTCTTTACAGGACAACTTTGGGTTTGACCTTCCAGCTGTGGAGGCTGCCACAAAGAAGCATGAAGCCATCGAGACAGACATTGCAGCCTATGAAGAAAGAGTGCAGGCAGTGGTTGCTGTTGCCAAGGAGCTTGAGGCTGAGAACTATCATGATATCAAACGTATCACTGCAAGGAAAGATAATGTAATCCGCTTGTGGGAGTACCTCTTGGAGCTGCTCAGGGCACGCAGGCTACGACTGGAAATGAACCTTGGTCTGCAGAAGATATTCCAAGAGATGCTGTACATCATGGACTGGATGGATGAAATGAAGGTAAGCCCAGTGTGGGAAATAAATGGGGTGTAAAAAAGTTTATTAGGCCATGACTCAGCATAAAAAGTACCTAAATGTGATTTTGCAGAAAGGACATATGGGCTTAGACGGACTTATAAGTATCTGGCAAACAAAGATAAATGCTCCTCCATTTGCATTATTCCAATGGAATATAGTACAGTATTCAAATGCCACAGAGGGATAGAAAAGGAGCAACTGATTTTAAGGGATGACTGATTTGAGAATGGGACAGTGTATGCTCTGTGAAATGGTGCTGGCGCCCACCTCACTGAGGGCTGATTTCCTTTTTGTGCTGGGGCATTCATACTTGAGCATCAAATATACCTATGCTCCGCCAAGCAACAAGACTGTGTCTGTGTAAAGAATCAAGAAGGTGTAAAATATATTTAACTTTATTCTCATAAGTATTACATATTTAATGGGGCATTCCTGTGTGGTGTTGGTGGGTGAAAGCCCAAATATATTTTTGTGCATCAGCCACCAAAACAGACTTTGCTCAGTGATGTTTGACTTGTGCCGTGCTTTGACTGGACAGTTTTATGCAAACAGGTGCTGCTACTCTCTCAAGACTATGGCAAGCACCTCCTGGGGGTAGAAGACCTGTTGCAGAAACACGCACTTGTTGAGGCTGACATTGGCGTTCAGGCTGAGAGAGTGCGAGGAGTCAATGCATCAGCTCAGAAATTTGCCACTGATGGAGAAGGTAGGAGCAAAAAAAACCTCCACAGCAACTTTGATTAGCATTTACTTATACACTTGGCCTTTGAAGGGACATCATCTTTGGCCAGATGTTTTTCAAGCACTTTGCAGACACAGTGGATAAATGCCCTACTCATAGTAACCTCCCACTGTGTAGACTTTAACACACTCTATGGAAATGGGATCATACCTACCTCAGACATTTCCAGCTGATGAAAATTGTGATTGAATCCAGACTAATTTTTCAATGAGTGCAAGGATTTCTGCCCATGGACTGTGATTTTCCTACCTCCCCCTTCCACAGTAGGCTGAAATAACATCTCAAATCCTGTTCCGTGGGCGGGGCGGGGGGTGTCTGTCTTTTCTCCATGAAGAACAGGATTTCTAGGGTCATTTGGAGATGCTGTGAGGGGGGAGGCAGGAACATCTTGCCGAATGGGTAGAAATCCTTGTACCCACATCTACAAACATCTAATTGGATCCAAGCCAATCATTTGTAAACTCTAGTACTAGTAGTCCTCAGTACAGTCCTTATTTCCTTGAAAGGCAAGGCCTACGCGAAATAGGCATATGTGCAATGTACTGCTTATATGCAGGCTCTGTTTGAATATTATCTTCAAAATTTGGAGGTCAGGTGTGCATCGACTATTGAATATTCACTCTTCTCATGTGGAAGTTTGTATGACATAAAAACATCAGAAGAGCCCTGCTGGATCAGACCAGTAGTCATCCTAGTCCAGCATCCTGTTTCACACATTGACTAACTAGTTCCTCTGGAGGGCCAACAATAGGGCATAGAGGGTGAGGTCTTCCACTGATGTTGCCTTCTGGCCCTGGGATTCAAAGGTTTACTGCCTCTGAAAGTAGAGATTTCCTTCAGTCACCATGGCTAGTAGCCACTTATAGAACTCTCCTATATGAATCTGTCTAATCCCTCTGTAAGGCTGTCTGTGCCTGCAGCCATCACTACATTCTGTGGCAGCAAATTTTATACTGAATCTCCTGCCCATCAGCTTCATTGGATGCTTTTAAATTCTAGTATTTGAGGGGAGATTGAAAAAGTTCTCTTTATCAAATCTATCCGCCCCATTCATAATTTTATAAACCTCTAACATGCCCTTCGTAGTTGTTTCTGTTCTAAACTGAAAAGTCCCAGACTCTTCAGCCATTCCTCATATGGAAGATGCTCCAACCCCTTAATTGTCCTGCCCTCTTTTCTAGCTTTGTGATGTCCTTTTTGAGGTACAGTGACCAGGACTGTACACAGTATTCCAAATAAGGCCACACCATAGATCTATACAGGGCCATTATATCAGCCATTTTATTCCTTTCCTAATAATTCCTAATGTAGAATTTGTCATTTTTGCTCCTGCAGCAGTGGTCAGTGCTAAATAAGACTACTTATATTCCTCTAGAAGTTGACAGAATTTTCTTTCTGCTGATCCCAATAGAAACTGAACTGACTGAAAATATGTATCTGATTCAATTCTGCCCCTCTGGATTAGAGCAACAGAGCTTTGATTTCTTGGACTGTTGTTTCTATAGATTATTTGGACTGGGTTTTTTACCACTGGGTTTTTCTCCATTCCCAGTGTTTCCTATTACAAATTGGAAAGCATAATTTTATAAACGTTCACCATTCCCCTTCGTTATTCCATTAATTCCTGACATTATGCCACGTCTCATATAGCACAGGATACTAGTTAAATTGGGAAGCATGCCATGAGGGACTTATTTAGAAACTTCCTGTTGTAAACAACATACATATCCTCTACCCTCCACTGGCTCCCTCCAAATTTCCCAGTGCTTATGGTGAGTATTCTTTCATAAAAGAGGGAAGTAACAGATATGGGGCAATTAAAAAAAATCTTTCTGAAGAGCAAAATACCTTGCTCTGAGTTCTGCAGCTGATTTAAAAAACTGTCATCTGGCTGGGTGGGAGAACCTGTTTGTGTATATCTATGTAAGTGCTGACAGGAAAGAACGGAGTGGGGTCTCAGAACACCTTCCAGTAGAGGACTGCCCCGACATGTCTCAATAAGATATCACAGAAGATTGCATCAGTTAAGTTGAAGACTGTTAATTTGTAGAGTTAATTAACTAGTACTAAGAAATCAGAATTCTCTCAGCTTCATTCACTGGAGATAATTTTGACCAGTTGTGCAGTATAATTCTCTCTCTCTCTCTCTTTCTCTTTCTAGGTTACAAGCCCTGTGACCCACAAGTTATCAGAGACCGTGTGGCCCACATGGAGTTCTGCTACCAGGAGCTTTGTCAGTTAGCAGCCGAGCGCCGAGCTCGCCTGGAAGAGTCCCGGCGCCTTTGGAAGTTCTTCTGGGAAATGGCCGAAGAGGAAGGCTGGATAAGGGAAAAGGAACAAATTTTGTCGTCGGATGATTATGGGAAAGACCTCACGAGTGTCGTCAGGCTTTTTAGCAAGCACAAGGCCTTTGAAGATGAGATGAGTGGTCGGAGCAGCCATTTCCAGCAGGCAGTTAAAGAAGGAGAAGATATGATTGCTGAGGACCACTTTGGATCTGAGAAGATCAGAGAAAGAATCACTGATATCCAGAATCAGTGGGCTAACTTGGAGCAGCTCTCTGCCATCAGAAAGAAGCATCTTGAAGAAGCGTCTCTCCTTCACCAGTTCCAGGCTGATGCAGATGACATTGACACGTGGATGTTGGACATCCTTAAGATCGTCTCTAGCAGTGATGTTGGCCATGATGAATATTCTACCCAGTCCTTGGTTAAGAAACACAAAGATGTCGCTGAAGAGATTGCGAGCTACAGGTCGACCATTGATTCATTGCATGAACAAGCCAGAGGTTTGCCACAGGAGCATGCGGAGTCTACAGATGTTCAAAGCAGATTGTCTGGAATAGAGGAAAGGTATAAAGAGGTTGCTGAACTTACACGGCTTCGTAAGCAGGCACTGCAAGACACCTTGGCTCTGTACAAGATGTTCAGTGAAGCAGATGCGTGTGAGCTTTGGATTGATGAGAAGGAGCAATGGCTGAACAATATGGTGATCCCTGAAAAACTGGAAGATCTGGAAGTGATCCAGCACAGGTGAGGCTTGCTGGATCTTGCAGTCCAATTCTTGGTGATGTCTTTTCACTCATGATACTATGCTTTCCACTAATGTGCTTTCCACTAATGTTACTATGCTTTTATTTCACTCTCTAGGTTTGAAAGTTTAGAACCAGAGATGAACAGTCAGGCATCACGTGTTGCTGTGGTTAACCAGGTTGCTAGGCAACTGATGCACAGCGGTCATCCAAGTGAGAAGGAGATCAAGGCACAGCAAGATAAGCTCAACACGAGGTGGGTTCAGTAATGTACAAAATATTGACTAACCTTTGCCACTTTCATACACCTTCATCGTCTATATGGGCACCATTAGACTCAGATCCATAGAAATCCAGTCACACCAGTATGGTGCAGTGGTTAAGAGCGGTGGACTGTAATCTGAAGAACCAGGTTTGATTCCCCTTTCCTCCTCCTGAGCAGCGGACTCTTATCTGGTGAACTGAATTTGTTCCCACATTCCTATACATGAAGACTGCTGGGTGACCTTGGGCTAGTCACAGTTCTTAGGGAGCTCTCTCAGCCCCACCTACCTCACAGGGTGTCTGTTGTGGGGAAAGGAAGGGAAGGTGTTTGTAAGCCGCTTTGAGACACCTTACAGGAGAGAATGGCAGGGTGTAAATCCAAACTCTTCTTCTTTGTTTAGGTTACCCTGTGCCTCCTGTTGAGTTTGCTTCGCTTGGGGTTATTGAACGCAATCCTCACTGGATCTGCTCTTGCCAAGGATGGAGTCCAGCCGCACCTGCTTGCTTAGAATCCCATCCTTTAAGGTTGTGCGGTGAATTGAAAAAAAACAAGGGACAAATAGGATCATACTGAGAGTATGCCATTAGTTGCTAGCTGGTTTCTTAAATCAGACAATTTTGTAGCCATATTTTGTCATCATTCATAGGAACTTTATTTCCAGTGAAAAATCAGTTCACTCCTCTGCAACCTCTGCTATCTGTCTTTTGGGAACTTCACATAATACTGTGGGACGTTATGGTCATGTACAATGCTAAAACATTATAAATGGAAGAGGAAGAGAAGGTGACATAAAAGAGGGAACAAATAGTGGACCCTCTAAAACCACTTGCTAGAGGATTGTTTAAAAATGCCCATTGAGCGCACTCCAAAAGTTAGAAAGAAAGAACAAAATGATAAATATCTGCAATATTCCTCCAATTTTTCCCTTCTGGTTGTTTGTTCTAGGTGGAGCCAGTTCAGAGAATTGGTGGACGTAAAGAAAGATGCTCTTATCTCAGCCCTCAGTATCCAGAACTACCACCTTGAATGTAATGAAACCAAATCTTGGATCAGGGAGAAGACTAAAGTTATTGAATCCACCCAAGAACTTGGCAATGACTTGGCTGGCGTCATGGCCCTTCAGAGAAAGCTGACAGGAATGGAACGCGACCTGGTAGCTATTGAGGCCAAGTTAAGCGACCTCCAGAAAGAGGCAGAGAAGTTAGAATCAGAGCATCCCGACCAAGCTCGAGCCATCCTCTCCAGGCTTGCTGAAATCAGTGACGTCTGGGAAGAAATGAAAACAACCTTGAAGAACCGAGAAGAGTCTCTTGGAGAGGCAAGCAAGCTACAGCAGTTCTTGCGTGACCTGGACGACTTCCAGTCCTGGCTGTCCCGAACCCAGACTGCCATTGCCTCGGAAGACATGCCAAACACGCTGGCGGAAGCCGAGAAGCTGCTCACGCAGCATGAGAACATTAAGAACGAAATCAACAACTACGAGGAAGACTATCAGAAGATGAGGGATATGGGCGAGATGGTGACACAAGGGCAGACAGATGCTCAGTACATGTTCTTACACCAGCGGCTACAGGCCTTGGACACCGGATGGAATGAGCTTCACAAAATGTGGGAAAACCGGCAGAATCTCCTCTCCCAGTCCCATGCCTATCAGCTCTTCCTCAGAGATACAAAGCAAGCAGAGGCCTTTCTTAACAACCAGGTGAGCAAGCAGCCTGCTGGACACACATGATTACAGCCTGCCCAGCTAGTTTGGGGACAGTATAAGACTGAGGATTAATTAACATGTTTTTTTAGACTTCTGTTCACAGCATCCCTTTATTCCCCTTCCTCTTTGTGAATTGTATGTGGAGTTAGTAAAGCCATCTGGCTGAGAAAGGCTGAGGCCCCAGGTTTAGCATCGCTCGCTGGAAATTATTTTTTTTTTCGTAGTAACAAGTACCTTTTTTTACACTGGCAGGCTAAATTGGGATCCTGACCTGCGGTGTTGTGATCAGCCCACTTGAGAAGTGGATCTGTGATTCTGCTTCACAGAACAGTCTTCTCACAAGGTGGTTGCACAGTTGATATACTGATCTGTGGTATGGTTTTGTCAATTTGCCAACATCTCACAAATGTCAAGATCACCAATGGTTCTATCCATGTTTGAAAGGCTTTCCAGGAAGTGATTTGCTTTCTGTTGCCTCATCTCATGTTGGAAGCATGTCTAAGAGCTTCATGAAGTGGGCTGTGTTCCAACACTGTTAACAAAAGTTGTCCTCACCGCATGATCATGATACAAAAAAGAGTTACGCATCAGTCCACAATCTGTTTCTGTGGCTGAAAACAATATGTCAATTCAGGGAGTATGCACACATCTTGAGTAGATAGTGGAGATCCATAAATTGTCTTCGGCCCCTTCCACACATGCAGATTAATGTACTTTCAATCCACTTTCACAATTGTTTGCAAGTGGATTGTGCTATTTCGCACAGTAGAACCAGGGGGCATACACTGAAAATGCTGGGGGGAAGAATTAGGACTAATAAAAGGAAACACTTCTTCATGCAACGTGTGATTGGTGTTTGGAATATGCTGCCACAGGAGGTGGTGATGGCCACTAACCTGGATAGCTTTAAAAGGGGCTTGGACAGATTTATGGAGGAGAAGTCGATTTATGGCTACCAATCTTGATCCTCTTTGATCTCAGATTGCAAATGCCTTAACAGTCCAGGTGCTCGGGAGCAACAGCCGCAGAAGGCCATTGCTTTCACATCCTGCATGTGAGCTCCCAATGGCACCTGGTGGGCCACTGCGAGTAGCAGAGAGCTGGACTAGATGGACTCTGGTCTGATCCAGCTGGCTTGTTCTTATGTTCTTATGTTCTTATGTTCAAAGTGCATTGAAAATGGATTGAAAGTGCATTATTCTGCATGTTCAGAAGGGGCCACAGAGTTGTCTGTTCTGAATTAATACCAAACCATTTTGACTGGACTTTATTTGAAAAAGGATATTGGGCTAGACAGACTTCATCCAATCCTTTAAATATGAACATACACAAACTATTTTAAGTCTTTCTCACTTTTGTTTTAATTTACAGGAATATGTTTTGGCGCACACTGAAATGCCCACCACTTTGGAAGGAGCAGAAGCTGCTATCAAAAAGCAGGAGGATTTCATGACCACAATGGATGCCAATGAGGAGAAGATTAATGCTGTTGTGGAGACTGGAAGGCGACTGGTTAGTGATGGAAACATTAACTCTGACAGGATCCAAGAGAAAGTGGACTCCATTGATGACAGGTACAGTTTTCTAAGAACATTTAGGGAATCTTAAGAACCCAGTCTACAATTAGCTGTAATACACATGGCACACTCTTTGTACAATGCAAAATTAAACATGGTACCACCTTAAGTATCTGAATGGCTGCGTGGCAAGCAAAATCTCTAAGTCTGAATAACCAAAAATAATGTTTGCATAGGCAAAATCCATTGAGCTATCTGCTGCGAAGGGGAAGACAGTGAATTTGGATAGCTGAGGGTCAAACTAGATATGAAAATATGTTCACTGCCTGTTTTTCCCACCATATAATTACATTCCATTTTCCCCCTCCATCCAATGATGAGAATAAATGTAGGTTGTCATCATATTAACAACCTAAGTTAACTTCTACTGGTCCCTATGGGGAGGAAATAGAAGTGTGAGTGCCATTTTCAGTGTTAGCCATGTGCCTACCATGTTTAGTTCAACCAGTTGGCTCTGCTGTGCATTAGTACCACAGACTGCATTGTCAACTAAAGTGGAAATTATCTGACAGACAACTTGGAAGCTTCAGCTTGTCAATAGTCTACTGATAGGAATGGGCAATATGGCTATGTTATGTACATGTTTTCCGACAACTGTGCAGGCTGCCTATATACTTCTTGATTCAATTGAAGGTGCTGGTTCTTACCATTAAAGCTCTTTTCAATCTGGGATCCACATACTTGAGAGACTGCTTCTCCTGCTATGAATCCATGTTTCTAAGATACATCAAGCCAGTCTTCCTGACTGTTTCATCTTTGCTGCTAATACACAGGTCATTTGTTAGATATTGGACTTTTTCTAGTATTATCCCACAGCTGTGGATCAGTTTGCCTGAATATTTGTTCCAGGCTCCAAAGCTGTGGACCTTGAGGAAGAATTGGAAGGCAATCTTGTTTTTTTCTGGCTTTTTTTGTTCAAGTTAGGGTCTGCTTATGAAAGGCCAACTTTGCAATTTTGCATTGCTGTAGCTTAATTTGATTATTATGTTCTAACATTTAGTTGCCTAGAGATGGAGAGGAAGGGCGAGTATACGTATTTAAAACAGGCAAAATAATTTTTCAAATGATCCCTGGATGTAGAACTGAGTCAGAGTGTATTGTCGAAGGCTTTCATGGCCAGAATCACTGGGGTGCTGTGTGGTTTCCGGGCTGTGTGGCCGTGTTCTAACAGCATTCTCTCCTGACGCTTCGCCTGCATCTGTGGCTGGCATCTTCAGAGGGACTGAAGATCCTCTGAAGATGCCAGCCACAGACCACAGCAAGCGTGGGGAGAGAATGCTGCTAAATTCTGAACCACACAACTCTTCAATGTGCTGGAAATTCAGAGATCTTGCTGCAGTTGACCACATGGCGAAGCAGTTTTCAGTGTTCAGTGCACAGGAAGACAAAGAGAAAGTGCAGACCGCATCCCAAGTGGCACACTGATCTGGCTACAAGAATTTACCTGTCAGATCACCATTTGCATCCAACCACATGATCAGGGCCAGTTTTAAGTCTCCTGAGTTGGTGCTGAGTGCCTCCTCTTAGAAGACTTGTTGGCTGCTTCCACAAAGCTTTGGCTCTGAGACCAACAGTTCAACTCAACTTGAGGACTCAGCAAGGTCAGCAGATCTTCCCAGCTCATAGACAGCTCCAGGGTGGTTTGTTGTCAAGGAAGGTGATGACAGCCACTATCAGCACCATCTCATATGTATCCAACATACCTCCTCAATTGATTTCCCTGCCAAGTCTGTCTAGACTTAAGCAGTTAGCTGCAAGGGGCACACACACCCATTCAGCCTGATGGTAACCACTGCCAAATGCGCATGTGAAAGAGGTACAGAAGGGCTGTGGATGATGACACTTCAGACTGCAGCAGTGTATTTGTGTGTGTGTTTTAGGGTGCCATTGCCTTCCAAATGTTAATATCTCCAGCTTGACCATTCTCATGTGTAAAGTGCTTGATTCGCATTCGCTTACCTTCCTGAAAACCCTGAGATAAAAGTGTAAGAGACAATGGCTAGCATCACCAGGAACATTTGATGAGGTAAACGGTTGAACAGTCTGGCTGTTGCAGATTTTCTGGGCTGCATGGCCTTGGCCTGGTAGTTTTTGCTGCTAATGTTTCACCCGCATCTATGGCTGCTATAGATACCAGCTGTAGCTATGGGCAAAAGGTTAGCAGCAAAAACTACCAAAGCATGGCCACATAGCCCAGAAAACCCATAACAGCCACTTGATTCCAGCCATAAAAGTCTTCAAACGTAGGTTGAGCAATCTCTTATGACCAGAAACAACAGTTTATTTTGCTTATTTCTGACTCATCTTTGCTCTTCATGAAATCCTTCCAAGAAATGATACTTAGAGTTTGGAAAGATAAGAGGGAAAGTCTAGATGTAACCACCAGCAAAGTTCTCTTAAACCTGTTACTTTACTTGGGGTCGTAGAAACCACTGGAGAATGCCTTGGAGAAAGCTGGTTTAAAGGATTCTGAGTCATCGCCTCGGCTTGAGGAAATGTGTGTTGTGTGGGAAAAGCTTGGTCATATGGAACAGAATTGTGTATAGGTTAAAGCGCTGTCAAAGCAGTTTAACTTTCATGTGGTTTCCATTAAAAAAAAATTGGCCAGCTTTGTCGTGTACTATGGCAAGGAACTGCTCATGGACTTAGGGAACAGTGTCTTGGGCCAAATCTAATATAGCTCAAATGATGCACAGGAAATGAAATTACCACTGTCTGTAACCAGCATGGTTTTAATATCTAATACGATCTTCCAACTTAAACTGAAAATATGCAGAGAGCTGCCAACACACATAACTCTTAATTTATTTCTAGAATTTGAGGACCGGTATGGTTTAGTAGTTAGGATTTGGGTGCGGGAGAGCTCTCGTTTCAAATTCTCACTTGCTGGGTGGCATTTGGTCTGAGGCAGTGTTTTCCAACCTTTTCGACATCACAGTACCCTTGACCTCACTCTTCATATCTCACGGTACCCCTGCCATCCTCCCCCCACCCTCCCCTCCCAGTTTCCCTGCTTGCCACCCCCTACCTTCCCCTCCCAGGGTGAAGGGAAGAACCGGGGGGGGGGGGCGGTGGGAAGTGGCTGCTGACCTTGCAGCAGGCCCTGCCCCTGGGCCATCTCCATATCCTTGCTGGTGCTAGTGGGAGACACCACACAAATGAGGGAGGCCAGTAGCATTGCCGCGGTACCCCTGGGACATGCTCACGGCACCCCAGGGTACCACGGAACCCTGGTTGGGAATCGCTGGTCTGAGGGATACAAACTGCCCAGTTAATTTGCCAAAGGAGAGAGGGTACCTGCTTTTCCGAAGTGACTGCTTTGTGAAAACTTCTCCTGATTCCAAATAGAGAATGAAGGGAAACTGTTGCTTTCCTGCTGTGTCTCCATCATGAAGGATTTCTCACGTGGAGAATTCTCATATAGAGAATTCTGAATGGTTACACAAAAGTGTGGTCGCATCAGCTTGCTGCATGCAGTTGGAGGTTCAGTGCATTTGGACTCTCCTTCAGACCTTGGATGAGCCTGACTCTCATCTGTCACAGTGCTCTGCATAAGGTGCTCTGCATAAGGTTTTTCTCATTTTGCTGTGAGAGGGGAGCTTGGGGACCTTCCCATCAAGGAGTTTTGTCCCTAATTAGAGGACATTTTAGACTCCAGAGATTAAGAGAGAGAGATACCGCAGTATAACAGAGCTTCCATTCAAACCGCAAATAAGGATAAAAACCACAGTGCCTTCAGAGTTCCCATGTTAAAAAAATATTCTTGTTCCATTTTAAACAGGCATAAGAAGAATCGTGAGGCCGCCAGCGAGCTTCTGATGAGGTTGAAAGACAACAGAGATCTTCAGAAGTTTCTTCAGGATTGCCAAGAGGTAAGCTTTAAAAAAATATTTGGAGAAAAAGGTCTGTACCTTCTCTTTGTTTCAGGAAAAAAAACTTATTTGGAATGTCTGCCTGCCTGTATTTTGTCTCAGCCTCATTAATCTGTAACAGATAATAGGAATTATCCTTTAAGCATCTTAGGGCACAGTCCTAAGAAGGTCTCTTCAGAAGTGAGTCCAGTTATAATCAATAAGGGTAATTCCCAGAACAGTGTTCTTAAGATTTCAGCCAATGCTTTGAACTTGTATGCATCTGTATTTTGGGTGTGTGTGTGTGTATGTGTGTGTGTGTGTGTAAGATTTGTTTATCTACTTATTTAAAACATTTCCATGCCAATAGGGCCCCCAAAGCAGTGAATATTAAAACATGTCAGCATTAAAACATCATTTAAAATAAAGTATATAATCATCAGTATATATAATTGAGTAAGCCTGGCCAGGTGGCTACAACTCACTTCTAGCCAATCCGGGAAGGGGGGGGGGGAGGGCAGGGCACTGGACATTGCTGTTTGCTGGCTGCCTTCCCCTCTACCTTTTTCCCTCTGGTAGTGGATATGCCTCAGAAACTATAGGTGGCTGCTTTTGCTCTCCCCCCACTTCCTTCTGAGGCAAGGAAGCAGTTGGGAACCTGGCTATGTTGTTGCCCTCTATTGGTTATTGCCCAGATCTTCCTCTGCTTCCCATCAGGCTGGTGGCAGGGCTTGCCTCCTCCTCATCTTCTGCAGAGCGAAGCCGTCACTCCCCACTTCCTCTCTTACAAGCCAGCAAGCAGCCCCCTCCTTACCCTTGCTCCTCCAACGCTCCAGCATCTCCAGCATCATCCTTCCTGCCTCTCTCTGGTTCCCAAGGAGAAGCTGTGTGTGTTCTTCCACATAGAAAAAGTGTTTTTAATAGAGAGTTCAAGCTTCCACTGAGATTATGAGTATAGAGTTTAGCATGTTTCATTGTGGGAAATTCAGATTACATGTTAAATCAGACTATTTTGTAATCTGATTATTTTCAGGGATGTTTAGTATAACTAATATTATTATTTCAGCAAGCAATCAAGAACCAGTGTGATGTAGGCAATCCACTTTTTTACCCTAACTTCTTTCAAAGGGTTGACATGAAGATAAAACGGAGAAAGGGAACCCCCTGAGTACCTTGGCGGCACCAAAATTAGCCGTTTCCTCCCACCCCACTCCCATCATGTTCCATTACAGGAGCTTGAGAATTCATTCCTCCGTGGGTCACCCAAGGGAAGATGGTGCTGCCCAAGGAGCCAGCCAGCCACTGTAGGGCTGAAATCCTGACACGAATCTTTCTTTAGTCCATGAACAACTTCTTTGTTCTCTTCCTCTGAAAGGCAGATTCTTCTAATTCCTGCAATTACATATTTTCCTTTATTGCTGCTTTTAGCAAGCCTTTTATAACATGACCTTTGAAAATGTTCATGAATGAAAGTGGCCTTTGTTGGCCAAAAACATGGGTGATTGAGCAAATTGTCCCCCTCTCTTTAACTCCCTCTGCCTGGCTGAGCTTTTATCTATAGGAGGCTGCCATGGCAAATAATGAAGCTCAGCTCTATAGATTTTTCTCTCAGAGAGTTGGCTGAAAAAATGCAACATGTGCAATTTCTGGAAGGCTTCTGTAAATGTTGTTTCCGTAACCATTTAAATTTTTAAAAGGAAGGGGGCATTGAGCTATTTTACCCTGAGTTAGAAGAGGTTGCTTATCAGTAGAAAGATTTTGTAACATTCATCCTTGGACTGTAAGACCTTTGGGCAAGTCCTGTCACTTCTCCATTCTGTGTACTACACAGTATAGGGCAGCGGTGGCGAACCTATGGTATAGGTGCCAGAGGTGGCACTCAGAGCCCTTTCTGTGGGCACGCATGCACAGAGTCCGTCTTGTGGAGGGCCGGAAAATCACACACACCCCACACACACACATATATCTTGGCTGGCCTGGGCGCAGTTGTTTACCTGGGAGTAAGCGCGGTTGCTGGCAATGGGGCTTGCTTCTGAGTAAACCCTCCTAGGGTCATGATTCACCCATTCGAAGCGTTGCACGGTTGCTTCACCAAGCTTACTCCCAAGTAACGCGTTTCTAAACTAAAACCTCAATATTCAGATAAAATTGCTGTGTGGGCACTTTGCGATAAATAAGTGGGTTTTGGGTTGCAATTTGGGCACTTGGTCTCGAAAAGGTTCACCATCACTGGTATAGGGGGTTAATACATTAATAGCTGAACAAACTGGAGGCCTACAGTACCCCAAATAAAATAATGGCCCTTTAACATTTAAAGGGGCTGAAGACACAGGCTAACAGCTGATAGGTAGAACTGGCCTCAGATGCTAGGTCAACTATCCATAGGAAATAATAGAAATCATGGCCCCAAACAGCTATTTAGTGAGACCAGTTTCCTTTCTCTCCCCTTCTGCAGCCCTGCGCCTGCTGACTCGGGGGTGGGGAAAATAAGAGCAATTGCTAAAATGCTCATGAAATTTCAGTAAGCTTGAGCAATATCGGGAAAAATCGGGAAAATTCGGATTCTGCTTGGTTTGGCTATAAAATTGTTGGTATGGCCGAATTAGGCGAATCCTTGGTTTGGGTTTGTTAGCATTTTTTGGCATTTTTAAGTGTTTTTTTTTCATTTGCAGCCTGTAGGGGGTGCATTTGTAAAGCTAATAGCACCAGGATATCTTCAGGAGACTCTCCTGATGACACCACCCAGGTTTCCTGAAGTTTGGGTTAGGCGTTCCAAAGTTATGGACCCCCAAAGTGGGTCCCCCATCCCCCATTGTTTCCAATGAGAGCTTATAGGAGATGAGCACTTTGAGGGTCCACAACTTTGGACCCCCTGAACCAAACTTCAGCAAACCCGGGTGGTATCATCAAGAGAGTCTCCTGCCCTGAAATTTTGGTGCCACTAGCTTAAAAATGCATACCTGACAGGCACCCCACCAGTGATTCTCTGCCTGTCTCTCACTCTTTCCCCCAACAGCGATTCTCTGCCTGCCTCTCTCTGGCGGATTCTGCATGGGCCAAAAACAGCAGTGTGAAACGGTGTGAAAACGGTGTAAACCCTTTTATATCGTTTTAAACCATTTTACACTGTTTTTACACCATTTTCACACCGCTGTTTTTGGCCCATGCAGAATCCGCCTAAGTCTTTCTTTCTCCCAACAGTGATTGCCTGCCTGCCTCTTTCTTTCTCCCACCAGCATTCTCTGGCTGACTCTCTCTCTTTCTTTCCCCCAACAGCGTCTCTCCCTTCAGCATGCAAGGGGCTCAGCAAGAGGCATTTTTTTCCCTTTGGCATGGCACAGAGGCGTTCGTTCAGGCCAGGGAGTTTAAAGATCCCTGGCCTGACAGAATGCTGATTCAGCATTGCCGAATCAATACAAGCCGATCCAAATGCATTGTATTTGGATCAGCTTGCATTCGGCTTGAATGCAAGCTGAGTTCGCCAAATTGCGCTGCGATTTGGGGGTTTTTTTTTCAATTCGGCCAAGCCAAATCTCCAAGCCTAATTTTCAGGACCAGAAAAAAGACCCAAAATTCCAAAATAGTAAGGAGAGTCCTGAGAATCCAGGATAATGAATAGCATGCCCTCCCCAAATCCAACAAATGTTGATGTACATACCCTTAGTCCCCATTAGTCATCTGTTTAATTGAGAAATCTCTCATCCAGAGCTCTGAGCTGCAGCTTAAGACAAGGACCCTTCTTTTGGAAAACAGACTACACTAAGCAATGTAATGGTGTTAAGTGTCTGGGACAATTTCTGAATTTTGTGCTGCTCTCTGTTCTTTTCCCAACTTCTTTTTTGTCCTTGTTACAAGAGAAGCAGCTAATGGGAAAGGGCACGCTTTTCCACCCACTTCTCCCATCCCTTAGCCTCTCACTCTTCCTTTTTACAGCACATTTATGGCCCTGATGTGCAGCCTTGCCATCTGGTTGGATGAGGAATTAGAGGCCCTTGCTTCAGTCTTAGCCTTTCCTTCTTTATCTCCCTTCATAACAATTCTACATCCCATTTTTTTCAAATAACCACAGCAGCTACACAAAGCCAACGTCTTCCTCCTTGTTTTTCAGCTGTCTTTGTGGATTAATGAGAAGATGCTTACTGCACAGGACATGTCTTACGACGAAGCCAGAAACCTGCACAGCAAATGGCTGAAGCACCAAGCATTCATGGCGGAGCTTGGATCCAACAAAGAATGGCTTGACAAAATTGAAAATGTAGGTGGAATGGGAATGAGGAGTAGGTGGGGGCGCAAACATGGGCTTGCTCACCATATGCTGCTGTTGGACTTGAAAAAGTTTGTTTTTCTTTTTAAAAGGGTAATTTGAAGGGCTTTGGAATCACATTGAGAGACATTTTGGTTGCCACACCTTAAGGGCTAACACTAGTTTTATGTATCAAATTAATTCCTTTCCAATCTTCATAGAAGGTGCTGTGTGTTTATAAGTATTCTTCAGTGTTCATCTCATTGACCCTCACTTTTGTGTGTTAACTTTTGAGATTTTCATATTGTACTGGGGAACCAAGGACTAAAAATGTCTCTTAGGCTAGGGGAGAGGGGTTGTTGAAGACAGAAAAGAGAATGGGTGTTGATGTGTGTAGAAGTCAGACTGGGGAAAAGAATGAGAACTGAGGGGGTCCAGAGCTGGTGTTCCAAATTTCTCCTCAGCCATGAATTTATTCATTCACCTCAGGTAAGTGACAATTCTCTCAGCCTCATCTCCCCTTCCTTCTTTTAATAATTATGATCTGGTCTACTTTTTATTTATTTATTTATTGTATTTGTATACCGCCCTCCCCGAAGGCTCAGGGCGGTTTCCAACAAAATAAAAGGTTAAAACATCATATATATAAATTAATTAAAATACATAAAATATTAGACTAAAGATGGCTTTTATGAACCCCTTTTATGAACCCACGGGAGGCAAGATGTTTGCTTTTTGTTGCAGTTGTTATCATCCCGGCTGGCCAAATGCCTGGCGGAACAAGAGTCCGCTTTTACAGGCCCTCTGTGAGCACAACTTTGTAAATCCCGGAAGAGGGCCCTGATCTCACCTGGAAGCCTGTTCCACCAGGTAGGGGCCAGAGCCGTAAAAGCCCTGGCCCTTGTAGAGGCCAGCCAGATCGCCTTGGGGCCAGGGATCACCAGTAGGTCCGCCTCCAATGAACGGAGGGGCCTAGAAGGGTGATATAGGGAGAGACGGTCTCTTAGATATGCAGGGCCAAGGCTGCGAATGGCTTTAAAGGTCAAAACCAAAACTTTAAACATGACCCGGTACTCGATCGGCAGCCAGTGCAGTTGGTATAGGACTGGAGTAATTTTGAGGGTTCTATAGTAAAATAATAGTGTTGAGGATCAAGAACATGTTGGGGGTTTGGACATCCCCTTCACCCTCTCAAATGCCCACAAGCAGAATAGGCTCATACATTTCTGGGATTCCTCTGACCATAGTTTGGTCAAAGCAGGCAATCCAGGATTAGCCCACAAACTGAAACACTTGAAGTAAATATTTAAGTGGTGTTTATAGACCAAGGTTTTGGATCTAATCATGGTACATGATTTGCTACCAAACAATGGTTAGTTGAAACTCCAAAACAGAGATGGGAACTGGCAAGAAAGAAGGAAAGGGGAACACAAAAGCCAGTCGTAAGTGTTAGATAGTCAAGATCATATGAAGTAAACCTGTTGTTGGATTGCCTTTGAACATCTGAAAAATGTTTGCTATTACTTATTGATCATTACTATGCTTTGTAGAGAGCAGCACAATTTAAGAGACTCCATTCCTAAATGTTCTCTAAGATTTTTGTCCTTCCCCTTGTCCTGCTAACATTTTCCTTTCATTTGGTCTTGGACAGACTGTTGTTTTTTTTAAAAAAGACTTCCATTTTATACCGTTACCACCAAACATTCAGAAGTTCCCAGTTCTACTGATTATACCCCAGAAAACTTACATTTTCCTGGTTGGCATTTTCAATTTGTTTGCAGGAAGGGATGCAACTTATCGCTGAGAAACCTGAAACGGAGGCTGTGGTGAAAGAGAAACTGACAAGCCTGCACCAAATGTGGGTGGAGCTTGAAAGCACTACCCAAACCAAAGCTCAGCGGCTTTTTGATGCCAACAAGGCTGAATTGTTCACCCAGAGCTGTGCTGACTTGGATAAATGGCTGAATGGCTTGGAAAGCCAGATACAGTCAGATGACTATGGCAAAGACCTCACCAGCGTCAATATTTTGTTGAAGAAGCAACAGGTAAAATGATTGGATCAGCGATTCTACTTTTGGGGTAGGGTGGTAGATACGCAGGTGATTGCTTTTCCAGGCAGAATAGCTCATATCAACCGTTAACTTGATGATATTGAAACATTTCTGTTGATTTATCCTGAGAAGTCATAATAAGATAAATTCAACTAAAATAATGGTTGTGGCTAGGTAGTTCGGAAAAGTGTGTCAAAAAATAAGCCTTCCTATCATGTTCAGTAAACCCAGAATCCTAATACTAAATTCAGTGACCCCCTGGTTTCCCTACTTTTACATACTGTATCATGTCTCCGAAAAACCTGAACAAATGTATTTCTTCTAGCTATTTTCTATTTGTATCTCCACATGTTGAACAAACCATAGTTTAATTGTGGTTTGAAGATAAGAGAACCAACCTCAGTTACTGCTTTTGTCCAAGTTGAATGTCATATTGAGCTATGGTATTTCAGAAACTTTTCAGTATCTGAACTGTGTGTGTGAGGGGAGAATTGAGTATGGAAACTCAAGAACTTCCAAGGCTCATTTTCATAATGAACAAAGTATAAATTTTCTTATGTGATGTTCCTTCCTCTTGCATACAGCAACGCTTCCCCACACCTGTGTACTGATCTGTTGATCTCCCATGTACCAGAGTTCATAGTATCAATTAGTAACCTACCATATATACTCGCGTATAAGCCGAGTTTTTCAGCCTTGTTTTAAGGCTGAAAAATCCCCCTCGGCTTCTCCACGAGTCATCGGCTCCTCAGAAACGGACTCTCCTTCGAGGCCCCTCTGCCGAGTGCTGGGGTGTGTGGCCCAGGACAACACTCCTGCGGCTGTGTACAAGCTGCTTGTTGCCTACCCTCCTCCAGAGGGTTTGAAGGGGAACCCTGATGTCACGTCTGAAATAAAGAGCTCCTCGCCTCCCGCTTGGTTTGAGAGCTCCAGTTAGCCGGTAGTAGAGGGAGTTTTTTTTTTGGGCAGTGACTTCTGGATGTCACTGGGGCCCAAATAAGGAGCCTCTGCCTCCCAGCTGGTTTGAAGAGTCTAGTAGAGGGAGTTCTATTTGGGCAGTGACATCAGGGGGAGTCACTGCCCAAATAAGGAGCTCCCTCTGCCTCCCGGCTTCCCACCCTCGGCTTATACGCGCCTCAATAAGTTTTCCCAGGTTTTGGTAGTAAAATTAGGTGCCTCGGCTTATACTCGGGTCGGCTTATACACAAGTATATACGGTATTTAATTTTATTTTATATTGTTAATCAAAACCAATGCTTTTTAAAAATTAAAATATCAAGCTGAACAGCCATTAACATCCTCAGTTTCCAGAAGCCAGTCTGACTAAAAAGCTTTTCACCTATTGTTTAAAACCAGAAGTTCAGCCATCTTCATCTATACGTCCCTGTACTCTTTATGTTCAGCTATTCTACTCAATATTATACTTCTTTTGCAATGAATTGCTCTAAAGGTTCTCTGTATTTGATGAAAGTAGTACAACAATTCATCAAGACAGTCCTCTTTTAAAGTTCATAGATAACAGAAAGCTGGTTGTCACAGAAAGCTGGTTGCATTTGTTCTTTAATCTTATTCACTTTCCTCATCCAGGCGTAGTACTCTTGGAAGAGGCTTGTTTGAGAGTGTCCTTGTTTTTCACCCCCTTGCCATTTTAGATGCTTGAGAACCAAATGGATGTTCGGAAGAAGGAGGTAGAGGAGCTTCAGAGTCAGGCAAAGGCACTGAGCCAGGAGGGCAAGAGTACCGATGAAGTTGATGGCAAACGCATTGTTGTGGAGAAGAAGTTCGTGGAGCTGCTGGCACCCTTGAATGAGAGGAAGTCCCACTTGCTGGCTTCCAAGGAGATCCATCAGTTCAACCGGGATGTGGAAGACGAAATTGTGAGTTGCAAAGTGACTCTGAAAGAAAATACATCGTACCTGCTTTTCGGATTGTTGTTTTCAGGGCCTCTTACACTAGCACATTGGGTTGAATCCAATCGACTTTTCTGCTGATATAAAAAGGAGGAGGGGGGTCTCCTTTGACTTCTCCAAAAGCCTTTGCTGGAGCTCAAGAGACCCCCCTGGACAGAAGCCAGGTGGGACAAGTGCTGGTAGTATTAAAAAGGGAAATGTGGCAAGATGGATGAAAAAAGCTGACTGAATCCAATTCTATTTCTAGTTGTGGGTTGGAGAGAGGATGCCTATTGCCACATCCACAGATCATGGGCACAACCTCCAGACCGTTCAGCTGTTAATTAAGAAGAATCAGGTAAGTGGCTAATGGTGCCTAGATCTTTTTAAATGTGTGATACACAAATCAGCACAAGTAAGCAGGCTCACCCCTGCAGGACATCTCTGACAACAGACCGAACTACATCTATAGAAAGCCAGCACAAAATGCACATGCAGCTTGTTTAGAATTGTCTTCCAGCAATATCTGGTGATCTCCGTAGACCTGAATGTGTGATATGATCAGGTGTAGCAAAGTTGTACTGGGGAATAGAGACAACACCAATATTCCAAGCAAGAGGTATATGATAAAAGTCAGAGCTGATCCATTGTTTTTATCCCAAGAACACTTTCCTGGGAGTAAGCCCCATGAACTAGACCTGAGTAGGATTCTGAGTAAATCTACTTAGGATGGCATTGTTGGATGCTTCTCCTTAACAAGACATGGATCTCTTTTGCACTGAGAAGACATATGAAATCCTCTCAGATTTTTGTAGTGCCTTCTAGAATTTTTTGTCTTTGGTGACATTTCATTGCCTTTCTTTTAAAGTGTTTATTTGACAAGCTATTTCCAATGTGAGTGTTGAATTTCCCCACTTTAGACACTTCAGAAAGAAATTCAGGGACACCAGCCTCGCATCGATGACATTTTTGAGAGGAGCCAAAACATCGTAACAGACAAGAGCCTTAATGCTGAAGCAATCCAGCAGCGGCTTGCGGACTTGCAGCAGCTGTGGAACCTCCTGATAGAGGAGACAGAAAAACGCCACAAGCGCCTCGAGGAATCTCACAAAGCCCAGCAGTACTACTTTGACGCAGCAGAGGCTGAAGCCTGGATGAGCGAACAGGAGCTCTATATGATGTCAGAAGAGAAGGCCAAGGTAGGTAATTTCCAGCATGAGCACATTTGCACCATCAGTTTGTACCTCTTTGAAACTATTCTTGTCAGGCTTTCAACTCAAGGACTCTTGAGAATTCTAGAGTTGTGAGGGTGATGAGATTTCTTAAATATCCCTAGTTCCTTCACAGAACTACAGATGCTAACTTGTTTATTTTTATATTCATCACAGAGGGCCAAATTCAACGGTAACATTACTGGTTCACCCTCCTTTATGTAGTAGGGAGTGGGAGGCAAAAGCACATATTCTATCCCCATCATTGGCTGTCCACACATAGGCTGATTCCGCACAGTACAAATATAACTCGTTGACGAAGGGAAATTTCCCAGTTTGGGGAAGAATGTCACATGTCTCCCATCCCTAAAGCAGGATTGATCTGCAATATTTCCCTCAACCTGGGTTTTTCAAAAAATGCTAAAATCGCCATCTTTTTCAAAAATCTTGCATTGAACCTGCTTTCGTGGAAACACCACAGGCAACCAACCGTTTTATTTTTCCTGCTCCCGCTGCCCTTTCTCCCACCTTACATCATGTCAGTTTCGTTTTTGCTGAGCTGCCAACTGTTGTGATGGCCCACCATTTAAGAAACTTCCCCCAAGCATGTTTTGTCCCCTTGGCCGCAACTGTGAGTGCCATTTCACCCAAATATGCACAGTAACGGATTCACAACAAATGGGGCCATTGCTCACAATGGTCCCATTTCCTTTTCTTTTTATTTGTTGGGTACTCAGAGCACGTCAGCTAGGCAGGTGCACACCTTGGGATGTGGATGGGACATACAGGTTTGCTTCCTTTTTGGACAGATTTTATTATTTTGTATATAACAACATTAAGGAGGGGGGAGGTTTGCATTCTTCATGTTTACATGTGTTGTGGTTTCAAAGTCCTAAACTTTTTTTTCATGCTGTAGAAATGAAAGGGGGAGGTCCTTCTTGAGCTCCTGGGGTTGCTGTAGATTTTCCACCAATCAGAAGAGTTCCCTTAGCAGAAGGCGGAAATGGGCACAAGGGGGACCATGGTGATGGAACAGCCAATCAGAACGCAGGAAACACAGGATCTTTGTGCCTGCGCGTTTGCATTGTAAAAGGGGCAGAAAGAAAACACATTGTTTCTTTCATGGAAAACGGTCATCCATGTGAAGGACAAAAATGGAATGAAATAGACCCAGATTCAAAAAGAACAGCTGTAACTGTTTATTGTTATGCTGTGCAGAATTGGCCATAGATGAAATGTTAGAAAAGGCAGACACATGTTAAGTTTACAGTAGAGTCTACATGAGACTGATATTCCAAATTTTATCAAGAAATTGACTTCACGGTTTGGATCGATGCCTATGATCTAGAATTCACATACATGTAGGGGCGTACTGCCCAGGAAGACATATGGGGTCAAATGTCCCCAGGCTGCAGCCATTTAGTCACTTGGGAGGCGGAAAATCGCCCCCCAACCCACCCCACCCCTCCTCCTTCCCCCCAGGTTGATACACTAACTTGAAGACCTAGAGCAAAAAAAGTTGTTTGGTCATGGTGGGGGAGGGCGGCCGCCCTGGTGGGGGGGGGGGGGCTCAGTTTTTGAACATTATGCCTATGTGTGGATATCATATGGTGTTGACAAGGATGTCAGGTGAATGTAAAGATAAAGTTTACCCAGTTCCAACCTCATATCAGACAGGCGAGTATATCATCCAATCTAACCCAGAGCTAAAGTGAAATAAATTGATAAACATTTACTATGTCAACTTCTGTCTCAAGAGAAGCCACAGATTTTCAAATTCTCAGAATTTTTTGCTTGATGCCTGACAAAAATAGAATGAGCTTGACAGTTTGTGTGACCGCTGTGACAGGTGATAAGTATCGGTGGTCCATGTAGCCTAAGCACCTGCCTTGCATTAGTACTTTTTTTTTTATTTTTACTGGCCCAGGTCAATGTCTTCTTTTTCTGCTTTTATTTTTCTATGTTAAGCCTAACTGGATGTGTCTTAATGGCACAGAACCTTTGAGCAACAGCTGCCATCCGGATAGTTCTGTGTGTTTTGCAAATGTCCTGTTATACAGTTAAGCCAAATAGTCCAGCAGCACAAGGAAGTCAGAACAAACCGGCATCTACCAGTCCTGCTCTTCCCGAATCCTTGTGCTTGCTGCTAAGCTCATGCTGAAGTCATACTTGGAACATGATCAGATCACTTAAGGGAAATCAGTCCTCTTGTTTCCTCTCTTGCCCTTCCATTTATGCGTCACCCGGTATGGCTTCTATGGGGTAGAGCAGAACAAGAAAAGGAATTTTTTTCCAGCAGGTGAACAGCATTTCAAATAAGAACAATTTAGAGTTGCTTCTGTTTGGGCTCCCTGTATGCCTGCTATTTGATTTATTTTATTTCAACCTCCTGGAGTGTAGACCCTGTGGTCTGACTTGATTCTTTCCCCTCCTTGCCTGTACTTTATTGAGGCAGCAGCTGCATAGGAGAGACATTGGAGGCCCAGCATAGAGTAGTAGTTAGAGTGCTGGGCTGCAGAAATGAAGGTGAGAGAAGACTAGGAATCAAGCTGCCTCTTTAGTGAGTGAACAGCACTGTTTTCCTTTACATCTGTTTTCATGCATCTTTGGCTTCAACTGATGTTCTCCATTACGTTTGTGCAGTATGAGAAGTGTGATGTTCTGTTTTTCCACTTCAGGATGAACAAAGTGCCGTTTCTATGCTGAAGAAACACCAGATTTTGGAACAAGCCGTGGAAGACTACGCAGAGACAGTGCATCAGCTGTCCAAGACCAGCAGGACTTTGGTGGCAGACAATCACCCGGAAAGGTAGCTATAACCATTGTTCTTTCTTTTACATTTGTAGCCTGCCTTTTCCTCACAAAGTCATAGGAACTGCTGGTCTGGATAAGAATATAAGAAGAGTCCTGCTGGATCAGACCAGTGGTCCATCTAGTCCAACTGTCTGACACAGTGGCCAACTAGTTCCTCTGGGGTTCCAACAGCAGGACATCGGGGCTGAGGCCTTTTCCTGATGTTGTCTCCTGGCACCAGGATTCAAACATTTACTGCCTCTGAACATGGAGATCCTTTTTAGTCACCATGACTAATAGCTACTGATAGATGTATCCTTCATGAATGTAATTCCCTTTTAAAGCTATCTATATCTGTGGCCATCACTGCAGCCTCTGGGAGCAAATTCCACATTTTAATCACTCATTGAATGAAGAAGTATTTCCTATTGTCTGAGCTGAACCTAGTTCGCATCAGCTTCATTGGATGCCCTCAAGTTTTAGTATTCGGGAAGAGGGAGAAAAAAAATCTCTCTCTCTCTATCCCAGGCATAAATTTTTAAACCTCTGTCATGTCCTCCCTTAGTCATCTCTTTTCTAAATGGAAAAGTCCCAAACTATTCATTCTTTGTATTGTCAAAGGCTTTCATGGCCAGAATCAACTGGATGTTGTGGGTTTTCCGGGCTCTGTGGCCACGGTCTTGAACAGTGACAGAGTCACCCACCTTAACAGAACAATGAGATAAGTATTGAATGTTGTGTGGTGAATAACAAGGCAGTCTGAAACAGAGTTAAACCCTCCTGTTGTCCTTGAAGTCACTGAGAAGAGTGTAATACTTCTTAAGATCGCATTGTAGTTTGAAGCAAAGAAAGGTATTCTGGACAGGAAACAATGTGGAATTCAGAGCAGCTGCCCTAGGGATATCTCCAAGCAACCTCTAACGGAAATATCTAGACCCTTTTGCAACTCTGTCCCCTGAAAAAGACCAAGGGGGCTGGTGACAGAAGCACCAAAAAGATTTAAAAAGCAAAATGTAAATAAAAGGCAACCAGAAATGCAAATAATTTGAGATCACAGAGTCGAGATCACAGGTGATGCCAGAATCTATGCAGCAAGACAGCAGGCAGTGTATATGTGCTATCTGAGGTATATACATGTATTCTATTGGCAACATCTGCCAAATATATGTTCTCATAAACTGTTGCTTGCTGGACAGGAAATAAGAGATGCATCAGTAGAAAATGGTTTCCTATGGAAACTGTAACTCATAGACCAGAAGAAGACTTTTAGTGATTTGGATTATCTGTTTATCAATAGCATTCAATGCTGGCGGAAATCCTGACTTTCTGAGCCAAGTTCACATCCTTCCTCTGGATCATGAGAAAAGTCATGAAGTTAGATTGTTAGAAGTGGAAAGTATCTTAACATACTATCCAGTCTTGACTCTTTGAGAAAAAAAACAACCTCTCAGACTTGTGTAACAGTCAGATTTGGTGAACTTTATGCATACTTTCCCAAAGTCATCGGCAGTTTTTCAAGTTACCAGCAACCTACATTGACATAGCTTTCTTGGAACCAATTACTTAAATCAGGGGAGGTCCACAAGCACCCCACAGGCTAGATTTAACCCCTGTAGAAAATATTTTCCACTGTTGTTTCAGATTCAGGAGAATATCAGTGTTTTTCAAGCTAAAAGAAATAGAAATTAATACATTAGAGTGAAGTGAAAACATACTTTTACAAATTAAATGTGTATGTACGTAAGTGTATGAGCACATAATATCTGAAAGTACATTTTTGAATGTTAAGAAGAAGCAGAGGAGTTTGGATTTATACCCCACTTTTCTCAACTGTAAGGAGTCTCAAAGTGACTTACAAACTTTTCCCCTTCCTCCCCACAGTAGACACCTAGCGAGGTAGGTGGGACCAAGAGAGTTCAGAGAGAACTGTGACTAGCCCAAGGTCCCCCAGTAGGCTTCATGTGTAGGAGTGGGGAAACAAATCCAGTTCACCGGATTAGAGTCTGCCACTCATGTGGAGGAGTGGGGAGTCAAACTTGGTTCTCCAGATTAGAGTCCACCACTCTTAACCACTACACAATGCTGTGTTTGATTAGTGCGTTCAGTACTTGACTGTGATTACCCTGTGGGACTAAATGTCACCAATGTTGCATTATGAAGAGGCTCATTTATTCAGCAAAATACATTTGCAGCCTCTGTGTGGAGAACAGAGTGGCCCTGAAGAATATAAAAATTGGAAATTCCTGTGTTAGACAGTAAATGGGGATTATTCTTAAGCCGCTGGGCTAGCTAGTCCATGTTGTGGAAGATCTGTAAGGTATGCAGGATTTTACCTTGGACCTCTAGAGCCCTCTGGCCTCTAAGAAGACACTGTTACATTTCATCAGCCAGAGTCTGCCTTTTTATTATATTCCCCTATAATGTTATTCCATAGATTTATGTTTGATTTCCTCTGGTCTTCTGAAATTTACCAGGAATAAACATTAGATAGTTGGTGGGAGAGATTAGGTACTTCAATATGGTGTAGTGGATAAAGTATCAAACTGAACTGAGAAGAACCACAACAGTCATGTTTTCATGTGAGTAAGAAATAAAGGTAAATTGTTTGTAGGTCAGTACTTCCCACCTCAGTTTTAAAC
Organism: Sphaerodactylus townsendi; assembly: GCF_021028975.2. NCBI lineage: Eukaryota > Metazoa > Chordata > Lepidosauria > Squamata > Sphaerodactylidae > Sphaerodactylus > Sphaerodactylus townsendi. The sequence continues at coordinate 39,103,944 of NC_059425.1, read as the reverse complement.
AAGATAGACTTACTTTAATCAAAAAGTTTGTTCTTGGATATCAGGTAAAATAAAGATAGTTTCTTGATGGTTAACCTTCATTGAGCCAGGCAGAATTCTTCATACACATATTACTCCTAACACAGCCAAGGAGCTGGCATTTTATGAGGTGTTTGTATTTCCTTTTTTCTGTTATTCAGCTTTGGGAAGCCCTAGCCAATACTGGGTTGCTGTTTTTAACAGAGACCCAAACTCAGTAGAGCTTGGGTGTAGGTCCCAAATATCCCCCATCCCCATGGTCATACCACTCAACCCAGAATGTGGGGAGAGTAAAGTGGTTCCAATCACAAAAGAAGTTGCCTACCAGTGGATTAGTCTGTCAGAGGCAACACGGTGTTTTGACCAGAGAGGTGGACTCACCAAAGGAAGGTCAGTGTGCAAGCCCTTGCTCTATCACTAAACTCACCTGGTGACACTGGGCTAGTTGCTGTTGCTCAGCCTCCGCAAACCTTACAGTGTTGTTACAAGAATAAGGGAAAGGTGACCGTGTATTCTACCCCGAGCTCGGAGGAAGAAAGGGGGATAAATGAAATAAATTAATCATAACTTAGATAAAACACACAATAAAACTACTACGTTGGAGCCAGGATTATGCATTTTACAAGGATGAGAGAGTAGTTCGGCTGATCAAAACTTACCAATAGAAACAGGATATCAACACCCAATAAGTGGCATGAGCGGCTAAAATAAGTGTAGCTATAGCAACCTCTAGAGGACCTTTTTCTCCTCCTACTCCTTTTCAGTTTCAACAGTCTTCAAAGATTGAGTGAATACACTAAAAGTAACGCTTTTCGTTGGTGTTCATTTAGTTTTGCTGTGACTGTTCTTTTTCCCCCTTTTATTGTACGTTAAGTAAACTCACAGGACTGGTTTTGACTCTCTTTTTTTTTACTCCTTAGTGAACGTATCAGCATGCGGCAGTCCAAGGTGGACAAGCTCTATGCAGGCCTGAAAGACCTGTCAGAGGAGCGGAGGGGCAAGCTGGATGAGAGGCACCGGCTATTCCAGTTGAACCGTGAGGTGGATGACTTGGAACAGTGGATTGCGGAAAGGGAAGTGGTGGCTGGGTCCCATGAGCTGGGGCAGGATTATGAACATGTGACAGTAAGATATCTCCACTGTTTGGTTTCTTGTTCCTTTAATTTTTAAATTGTATTTGTAAGCAAATCACAACTTTTATCATGCCTGTGACTCAAGGACCTCCTGGACATACTGGGCCAAAACCAGATACCCAAACTGAACCTTGCAGCCTTCTCTGTTACACTTAAAAAACACTACTCAGTCTCTTCTCAGACAAACTAAATCAAATTAAACAAACAACCCCTTGGCTTGAAAAAAAATTACCAGTAACCACTTCAGGAGCATCTTTATGGATTTCTTCACGGGAAGATGAAGAAGAGTTGGATTTATATCCCCCCTTTCTCTCCTGTAAGGAGACTCAAAGGGGCTTACAAACTCCTTTCCCTTCTTCCCTCACAACAAACACCCTGTGAGGTAGGTGGGGCTGAGAGAGCTTAGAAAAACTGTGACTAGCCCAAGGTCACCCAACTGTTGTGTATTGGAGTGCACAGGCTAATCTGAATTCCCTAGATAAGCCTCCACAGCTCAAGTAGCAGAGCGGGGAATCAAACCCAGTTCCTCTTGATTAGTGTACACCTGCTCTTAACCACTATGCCACTGCTGCTCCACTCTGAGAACCACTTTGGTGGGGCAAAAGAGCACTAATACAAATTTAGATGTTTTTCTGTTCCGATTTTAATTTGCTGTGGCCTCTATTTTCATATTAGAACGGATTCAAAGCAGGCACTCAGTACTGATTTGTAGGGAAATAGGACATAAGGTTACTACACAGTCCACATTTTATATCAGGCAGAATGAACCAGTATTGATATATTTTTAAAGTAAGATTTTCAGACACAGGGTATTTTGCACATTGCTTGGTGCTTGTTGAATAAATAAATTATATGTGGAGTAGGTTGTCATGTGATGATAAATTATCACCACTTTTTACATTGAGGAAGCATATTCAGCCAGAATTTCCAGATTATATATTGATATTTGTTGCCTTCAGTTTCTCCTGATCCATTCTTTGGAAGTTTCTGGGTTCCATTCTAAAGGTTAGAATTCCATGATGAATCACAGTGCCATTCTAATGGTTCTCAAAGGGCATAACTCTGCTTAGGATGGAACTGTGTGTCACCAGGAATTTCTGTTTATTTATTTAAAATATTTCTACGCCACTTTTCCACTCAACATTGGGTCTCCATGGTTGTTAGCTCATTCCACTTGGCAATAAGACTATGATCTTGCTGTACCTCAGCCCATCATAGTAAATATTCAACTTCTTTATAGACCTTTTGCCAATTGATCATTCAATTCCAGGGGTGGGTGGGTAACATCTCTTGGCATATATTTTACCTGCACTCCAGAACTCTCTGCCACTTTCCGTAATCCCCGTCCAATTTTGATGAGAATGGTTAAATTTAGCTTTTTCCACCCTAAGCAAACATAAAAACATATTTGGTTAACATTCTGTAATTCAGATCATTTTTCTCAAGCACTCTTTATCTGAAAAGGCTTTAAATTGCTAGGATTAAGATTGTGTGTGGCAGTATTAGTAGCAGCTGTTTTGTTATCAGCCAGGGACAGAGTACCACTTCAGCTGTCGCAGACCTAGCCTGTGTTTGCACCCCAGTAACGAAGATGGTAATGCAACACAATTGGGGTATAGATAAAGATATAGCATTCTATTTACAAATGTTTGATTCCTTTTCAACATGCAATAATGTAATTCTTTGTTGAACTCTTTGCTCAAGCTCCATTTACCACTCCTTTCTTTCTAGATGTTGCAAGAGCGCTTCCGCGAGTTTGCCCGAGACACTGGGAACATTGGGCAGGAGCGTGTGGATACTGTCAACCACATGGCAGACGAGCTCATCAATTCTGGCCATTCGGATGCTGCCACTATTGCCGAATGGAAGGATGGTCTTAACGAGGCTTGGGCTGACCTCCTGGAACTCATTGACACGAGAACACAGATCCTAGCAGCCTCTTATGAACTGCACAAATTTTATCACGATGCCAAGGAGATCTTTGGGAGAATACAGGACAAACACAAGAAGTTGCCGGAGGAGCTTGGGAGAGATCAGAACACAGTTGAGACCTTACAGAGGATGCATACCACCTTTGAACATGACATTCAGGCCTTAGGAACACAGGTGTGCAGTTGTTTTATCACACTCCCCCACAAGCAGGAAACTGCACACTGTTGGACAGCAAAGAAAAAAAACTGTTAGATTTGCTGATGTTTTCCCTTGTTTTCTGCATATTCTCTTATCTTTTTGTTGAAGTTTCAAGGGCCTGATGCTGACATCCTTCAGAAAAAAAAGTGGAAATTGTGAACCATTGCTTGCTGCAGTTTGACAAAAATGAATCTAAGGTTTGACCATGAAAAATCTGAATCCCAATGGCCTTTCCTTTGAAATTCATCTGAGCATGCCCTGACTTATAAGTTATTATTTGAGTAATGCAATGGAAACACTTGCTTGAATCTCCAAATGTGACATTACGGTCAGCATTCTCTGATTGCTTTAAAAGAATTCCATATTACATTCTGCAGTCTGTTCATATTAAGCAAATTTGCATAACTGTTCTTACTTTGCATAATTTATTCTTCCACTAGTCATGGAAGAACGAAAGGAGCTATATTCAGCCCTGAAACTTTCCCCTTAATCTTTGGAAACATTCAGCAAATCTTCTGCTTCAGAGATTTCAGCTAGTGCTGCACGAACTCAAGAATATCTGTATCAATAAAAGCTAAAACATGGAGTCTTTTTAGTGAATTAGCAAGTTTCTCAAGAAGCTGAATTCTCTGTCCACTACCAAATTTTGTGGCTTTTCTGTGCTCCCACGGCTTTGTGGCATTAGCACAGCCTTGGATATGCTGCTAGCCTAGTAAGACATGCTTGCACAGTGCATGAGCAATCTCAGATGGCAGACCAATAAAATCATTTTGGCTAAGATTGTTCTCTTTTGCTGATACCAGGTGAGACAGCTGCAAGAGGATGCTGCCCGCCTTCAGTCAGCCTATGCTGGAGACAAGGCTGATGATATCCAGCGGCGTGAAAATGAAGTTTTGGAAGCCTGGAAGGCCTTGCTTGATGCCTGTGAGGGGCGCAGGGTCCGGCTAGTAGACACAGGGGACAAGTTCCGCTTTTTCAGCATGGTCCGTGATCTCATGCTATGGATGGAGGATGTCATTCGTCAGATTGAAGCCCAAGAGAAGCCAAGGTAATGGGGACATCTAGTGTTAGGCAGGGCTGCCGTCAGGACTGTAGTGCTGAGATCCTTTGAACACTTCCTTGGGAATACATTCCCTTGAACACAGTACAGTTTCATTTCAAATGCATGTGCTCAGAATTTGGCTATGCGGCTGCAATCCTGTGAAGGCTTCATTGGGAACATTTACTTATTTACTATTTTTATAGTCTGGCTTTGTCACTGAGACTTGGCAGATTACATAGGGTAAGTCACTATGATTGTCAGAGGGCTGAAAAAAAAGCATAAGCATTAATGTATTGTCCAAGGCTTTTACAAGTGAGATACACACATCTTATTGGAGAGAAGCACATCTTAATGTGACATGCCTCTGAAGATGCCAGCCATAGATGCAGAGGAAATATTAGGAGCAAAAACTACCAGGCCACGGCCACACAGCCCGGGAAACCCACAAGAGCCATAAACATTAACATAACACATTAAATGATGCAGAAAGGACATAGTTAGGACCATGCTTACAGCAACAGACAGTACATACTATTCTCAGTAATGTGATCCACAGTCGCTGTCTCTTTACTAAGGCATCTTTCTGAGACATTATGTTACAGTACATAATGTGTCTGTAAAGCGCTGTAAAGTCACAGCTGATTTGAGGCAGTCCCATAGTGTTTCCGAGGCATGAGACTAACAAAGGTGGCCAGCAGGGGGCACTCACCGTTTCTGAGAACCCTTTGTTAATGTAGTATACTTGTGTGACTATAAATCTGGCCTGTTGTAGGGATGTTTCATCTGTGGAATTGCTGATGAACAATCACCAGGGGATCAAAGCAGAGATTGATGCCCGAAACGACAGTTTTACGACCTGCATTGAGCTGGGCAAATCCTTGCTGGCACGGAAACACTACGCATCAGAAGAGGTTTGGCAATTTCTGTGTCTGCATGAAAGCTGCAGCTTAGAAGTGCGTTAAGGTTGCTATGTTGTGCCAGGTCCATCTGTGTTCACTGAATCTCTCTTTTCTTTTCTTCACCAACCTGTTCTACGTTATCCTCTAAAGATCTTGCGGCATAAGCCTTGCTTATTAAAAACATTATTCTCCTTGTTCATAACTCACCGTTCACAAAAGGTGGTGATAAGCATGGCAGAGCCTTTGAGAAAATTCTTAATATTGGCCAAATCATTTTCACATTACTGCTGGCCCTCTGGCAATCACAAGCAAGAGGCATCCTTGGTGTTTGAAAAACTTACAGTGTAATCCATGGGGATGGGGGGTAATTTTACAGTGGCTGCTTTGGTCACCTCTAAAGGGGTTTCAGCAATCAGAGAAAACAAGAGAAATACCCTGGCTGCCCGAAAAACTCCATGCAGCCGAATGGGCTCTGTCACACATTTTTGTGTTGTAGGTTGGCTGTCAGTGATGGGGGTGTTCCCAGGCTGGAAGCCCTTTGAAAGCTGGCTAAAGTTGACCCATCCCCCAGGAACGCTCCTGGACCACCATCGCCCATAGTACTGGTGCAGTCTCCTGCTGTGGAGAAATAACTTCCATGTTCAGGCACCCTGGAGCTGTGCAGCACCCTGCTGCCAATGCAAATGACCCCGCCCCCACCAGCATATTAGCTCCTTGTGCCAGCATACGGGCCTTTCCTGTTGGTGCACCCTTGTGCCACCTCCATGATGCTTCCCCCTTCCTTTAGGAGGGTACAGCATGTCTACTTTTTTGTAATGTTTGCCTGATTTTTATGGTCATGGTTTTATGGTGTGAAGGAGAAAGCCTGAAGATGTAATTTTTCCAGTTACTAAAAGTGGTCTCCTAGTGATGATGCCTGAGTCCAGGAGCACTAAGAACAGCCGTTCTGATCAGTGGCAGTAAGAAGCGCCAAACGTAGGCTGACTTTCCATCCTTTTGCTCTTCAGATCAAAGAAAAGCTATTACAACTGACAGAGAAGAGAAAAGAAATGATCGACAAGTGGGAAGACAGATGGGAGTGGCTGAGACTGAGTAAGAATTCCTTTTCCCTTTCTTCCTATTTAGTATTTATCTTTATACCCTGAGTTTCTCCTTAATAGGAATCCAAAGTGGATTGCTATTATTCTCCTCTCTTCCATTTTATCCTCTCAACAACCCTGTGTGGACATATATGACTGTCCCAGTGAGTTTCCATGGCAGATTGGGTCTCCCATATTCCAGTCTGAGATTCTAACCATTGCACCACATTGAATGCCCGAGCTTATCTTTTCGGACTGTTAATTTTCCTAGAAGGCAAAAGGCCTTATACACATATTTATCCTTGTGAAAGCACAGGAGGTGTACTATGTCCAGCCTGTTAATGAAATTATTGGCACAGGTGCGTAATTCTCATGAGCCATGCCCACATGTGAATTGGATTGCAGCTAAGATGAAAAAGAGAAGTGTAAAATGAAGTTGTTTTTGGGGGTAGTTGCGTTGGTCTGTAGACAGCCAGATTTGAGTCCAGTAGCACCTCAGAGATAAAAGGATTTTCGGGGTAACCTTTCAAGAGTCAAAGCTCTGATGAAGGGAGCTTTGATTCTCTATCGCTCGTACCCCAAAAATCTTGATGGTTTCTAAGGTGCTACCGGACTTGAATCCAAATATGAAGTAGAAATATATGAAACAAAATTAGTATGAGAACAAAAATGCCAAGCAATAATGTAAGGAAAATTGCATCACTTGACATCCTCAGAGTTGGTTCTTTTTTCCTACAAAGAAATGCAAAATATGTTTGTGTGCACCTTTACAAACTTGCACACACATTCTGCAGTGAAAGTAAGAGACTGATGTTTGTCAACCTTTACATATGGCCATTTTTCACCTGTCAATGTCCAAAATTATTGTCCAATGTCCAAATGTCCAAAATTATTGCAGTTTTTAAGGGATACAACAGTGATTATAAGTATGTATCAAATGGGACAATACACATGGTATCTACCATCACTTGTGAATGCAGACAATCTCTGAAAGCCCCTGAAAATGTCCCAAGTGGCTAATTAGCCAATGGGACATACCAGTGAAAGACAGCAGTCATTGAAAGATAGTGATAGATGAGGCAAAGAGACCCCGATTCATCTGTGAACACTGGGAGTCTTTGGACTGGTACTGTAGCATCCATGAGAAACATTTATGTAGCCAAGAAAAAAGACAAATAGCCATAGAAAAACTGAGCAAAGTTTCCTAAATGAAGCACCCATGGCTTGCTTGATTTAGTTTGTTCAGTGTCAGGTGGTTGGTGGTTCTCAATGTGTGAACTTCTTTTATCACTGCTGATCCATACAATTCCATATACTCTTCCACTTACATCAGTTGCTGCTGGTAGCTTTAGCACAGGCAGTATTATCAGCTTAGCTGATTTTCTGTGCTCACCTGTGGATATCCTTGTGACAAAGTTACCTGAGATTACCCAGGATATTTCAAATGTCTAATTATGGCCTGCCTTGGTAAACCAGTAGCTGAAGAAATCACCATCTTGGGAAAGATGCACTGCTCAGAACAAAGAAGCTGGGGTTTTTAATAGAGCACTGACTACCGTAAGAAATTGGAACACAATTATGTAGCATTTACTGATTCTTTCCCCCATGAATTCACTTAGTTTTGGAGGTACACCAGTTTTCAAGAGACGCCAGCGTTGCCGAGGCCTGGTTGCTAGGGCAGGAGCCATACCTGTCGAGTCGCGAGATCGGGCAGAGCGTGGATGAGGTGGAAAAGCTCATCAAGAGGCACGAAGCCTTTGAGAAATCAGCAGCTACTTGGGATGAGAGATTTTCAGCACTTGAAAGACTTACTACGGTGAGCCATAGGGAGGCTTTTTTAAAAAAATGCAATTTGGTCTGTTTACATGTGTCCCTTGATGCTTGGAGACAGGGTTTAACAAGGTTCATACAGATGACTTTGAAGTACAGTAAGGTGCAGTTTCCTTAGAAGGTTTATATGTTTTCTCTTGTGTAGTTAGGCAACAGTTTCTGTTTTCCATCTGTTGTGTTCCTTCCACCTGTAGATAACTTTCCTCTTTATTCATTCTCTGAGAGTCTAAACTGAGAGCTGGCACAGTATAGTGATAGAGACAGAGATCAAAAAGCTGAGAAGTCCCCATTTCAAGTCTCTCCTCCACTACAGTCTGTCTAGGTACCCTGAAGGCAAGCCACTATTTCATAGACTCTCCCCTCACAATATGGAATGTGAATAAAACTGAACAACTTAACTAAATTGCTGCAAAGAATCCCACAATAATGTTTTGAAAACACATTGAACATGCACACTGTATTTCAGAAGTCCCCAACGCCCATGGCACCCCCTGACACCTTTTCTGGTGCCTCCTAAGTGTTTTTAGAAAGGAGGTGGGGCTTTTGCTTCTGATTGGTTGTGAAGATTAAAAGACATCCTGTTAAACAGCTTCTACCTGAACTATTGAAGTACTATTAGAGTTATATGTAACCTTACCCTCTGACATGTTGTGATTGGATCTGCATCCTGTGGTAGCCCTTTTGTGATTTGCTCCACCTCCTGAGGCACCATTTCATGATTGTTCCAACTACCTGTGCCAGAATTCCAAAGGTACCTGTAGGCTCAAAAAGGTTGGAGACCCCTGCTGTATTATAAACATACCAGAAATGGTTTTATAACTTCATGTTAGGAGATGCTTGAGGAATGTCAGGAGGAATCAATATGGAAAATTTCTGCCTCTCCAGCATACTGCAAGTTATTAGGAGCTTTAGGTCAGTTTTTGCACCCATTCCCTTTTCACAACTGTTCAACTTCCTTCTCCATTCTATATCTTCTGAAGCATGCTGAGACCTTGGGGCTTTTGGGAGGGGGGGGGGGGCATTTGTTTCTTTTTCTTAATTCACAAACAAAATATTTTTCTGTACAGCTATAAAGTCCCTGACTATACATAAACCCTTATCTTATCTGTTGTTTGCCTCACTTCATTGCCCCACTTCATAAACACTCACCATGAAGCTTTTATTGAGTGATTATTCATTTCTTGAGCCCCAACATCAACAGGTGCATTTTCTGTGCATGTAATGGTTTTTCCTACACTGTTTAAATGTTCCTGGCTTTAAAATGCTGACTTCTTTCCTGCTCAGAGTAGCTTACCAGCTTCTCCTACAACCTTAAGGAAAGAGCTGGGTTTGTGTGTCCCCTTTGTGGGTTACAGACATTTTTTCTGGCTTTCCACTCTTAATTGAACCCCAAAAAGGTACACCAGAAAGAACCTAAATTTTGGCTTCTGAGGGCCAACAGTTTTCTGGCAACCCAGATGGGACCCAATTTTCTCTAACTTCTGGGGGCTCATCCAGCTTGTGGGGGGGCAAGCTGGACACCTCTTGGCTTTGGTGAGGTGCACCCGGGTGATTTACTCTTGAACTGGTGTTGGTGGATTTCCAGCCAGCTTTCCTTGACCTACAGCAAGGGTCTGCAACCTGCGGCTCTCCAGATGTTCATGGACTACGATTCCCAATTGGCCATGCTGGCAGGGGCTGATGGGATTTGTAGTCCATGAACATCTGGAGAGCCGCAGGTTGCTGACCCTTGACCTACAGTGACACTCCTCTGCAGTGGAAAACCTTGCAAGTTAGTGAGGGATCTTCCTATCCTGATTAGTTTTGCCAGGATGGGAAATTGGCGGCAGGGGGAGCAATATGTTTACCTTAGAAGAGTCAGAAACAGCATTTGGAGGAGCCAACCTGGGTTCTGTTAAGAATTAAGATGGGAAGAACAAACGTATGCGGAATTATTTATGGCACTAACAAGAATACAAGACCATTGTAAAACCTGTAATCTTATAGTAGTAACATCAAACAGGGGTCTCCAATGTCAAAAGTAAGGATAAAGCAGCGAATGTGCCTGAAAGACCTTCTGTCTTGTATCCCACTGTGCCTGAAACTGAGGAGAAGGATGACTGGCCACACTCCTATGTAGAATACAGGTCTATAAAAACTAGGACAAAGAGGCTTAGGCTCATTCCGCCCATGCAGAATAATGCACTTTCAAACTGCTTTCAGTGCTCTTTGAAGCTGTGCGGAATAGCAAAATCCACTTGCAAACAGTTGTGAAAGTGGTTTGAAAACACATTATTTTGCGTGTGCGGAAGGGGCCTTTGAGACAGCTTCTACTCTAGAGCTGTGGCTATGCTGAACTCCATGGCTTCGTGTTGATGTGTTTGGGGCTGTGTAGGGATGGGTGGAGGAAGGGGAAAGTGAGGATGGGGTATGAGTCTGAAATTGTGTGCACCGAGGAATGCTGCTGTAAATTTTGTTGTGCATGCACAATGACAATAATATGCTTATGCTAGAAGGCAGCCAGGGGGATATCGCAGCGAGCGGCTATTTCTGCCTAGGTGTCAGCAACCTCTGCCCAAGCTGCCCCAGTCACCCAGGCACAGAAGGCTGCTCAGGTCACTCTAGATGTCCAGCCCAACTGTAATTATGATTTTTATTGGGAAAAGCTGTCCAGATATCAGGAAAAAGCTGCAAAAATGGATGGGGCAGGGCAATTAATCACTGTCCTTTCAAATGCAGCAAGGGCAAGATGGGATGACAGCCATGCTGAACATCAGACAGCAGTATTAGTTGAAGCTCTCAGGGAAGAAAAAAGGGAATGTGTCAGGGAAAATGGGAGCCCAGAAAGGGATCCCAGCCAGATCCCCAGTGATTAGGAAGAAATCGTTGTGCTTCGTGTAGGCAAAAAGGGCACTGGAAAGCAAACTGCCCTCAGCAACCACAGAAGGAGAAAGAACAATAGCAGTAAGGGAGGAATTGAAAATAAAAGTGCTCCAATCTGACATTTTCAGGAGCAAACATGAAAAAGTAAAATACCTATCCAGAAAATGTAAAGGCTAGATTGATAAAATTATAGTACAGCAAAGACAAAACTGGACAAAGGCCAGCTTGGAATGTCAAAAGAACCCTATAAATGAACTAGCTAAAATATTGGTTAATCCAAATTTATGTATTAGATTAGTGGTTTTTTCATGAATTGGGTAATACATGAAAGATTGAGAGAAGAATACATGATTGTAAACTAGCAGAGATTTCAGCAAATCTTAATGGTGTGGCCTTAGAATTTGTTGCTAATTGGCTAGAAATTGTGTTAACTGTGTATAAAAGTTGCAGAAACGCTGCCAAGTATCTAAGCTACCACTGTTTTAAGATTGGAAAGAGTTTCCTTATAGAGCAGTGATGGCAAACCTTTTTGAGAGCAAGTGCCCAAATTGCAACCCAAAAACCACTTATTTATCGCAAAGTGCCAACACGGCAATTTAAGCTGAATACTGAGGTTTTAGTTTAGAAGAAATGATTGGCTCTGAGGCGCACGTTACTTGGGAGTAAGCTTGGTGAAGCAACCATGCAATGCTTCGAATGGGTGAATCGCAACCCTAGGAGGGTTTACTCAGAAGTAAGCCCCATTGCCAGCAACCAAGCTTACTCCCAGGTAAAGGATTGTGCCCAGGCTAGCCTAGATGTGTGTGTGTGGGAGGGTGATTTTCCACCCCCACCCCCCGATGAACAGAAAGGGCTCTGAGTGCCACCTCTGGCACCCGTGCCATAGGTTCGCCACTGCTGTTATAGAGAGTAGGAGAAAGAAACTCCCCTGCTCTTACTTTCCAGCTAACTGCTTTGGCCTATAGCTCTGGTCTCAATAATGAGGGGGGAGCTGAAGTGTATGTCTTTTAAAATGGCTTCTCTTTTTCATTAATGCTTGCAGTTGGAATTGTTAGAAGTACGTCGACAGCAAGAGGAGGAAGAGCGGAAGCGGCAGCCTCCTTCTCCAGAGCCAAGCACCAAGACTGGAGAGGAGGCACAGCAATGGTAAGTATGTGGGTTGTCTGGCAACAGGCAACAGAAAATGAAGGGTGTATTCAGTGAAGAGTATGAAGTGCAAACCTGGGAGCCCTTTGAAAGGGAGCAAACTAATTACATTCTAGTTGCTCGTCCTTGAGCCAAAGCCCTTTGCAAACTAGCATAAGCAAAAGGGAGTGGTCCCTGCTTCAAGGGACTTACAGCCTAAATAACAGCAATAGGAGAGATGGCCAAGGAGTGAAGAGAAGTAGCAGGCGTAATAGGGGTGAAATGTGGAGCTGTCTTTGAGTAGAAGTGAAGATTAAAAAGTTGTCAGCATATTGTCAGTAGGGATGCATCTTGTGGAAGGGTTTGGAAGAAAAGAAAGGAACAGGGCACTTCAGTGTTTTGGGAAAGAGTTTCGAGCATAAGAGACAGTGTGAGAGAGCGCAGAGCCTTTTAAGGGAGCAAGAGCTTTGTGAGTGGCAGAGAGCTGGTAGAATCGGAGGCAGGAAGGCCAGGAACAGGAATGTGTCAAGACATCAAATGGGAGTGAGGCTACTTGTGGAGCGCTTTGCAGGTAAGGACAAGGATTTTCTGGAATATATTGAAGGGACAAAAAAGCCAGTGAAGGAATCTGAGGCACAGCATCCCAGCTGCTGGAGGGAAAGCAAATTATTTTGGCAGCAGAATTCTGCACAGAAGGAAGAGAATTGCCCCAGGAGGTCACTGAACTGAGGAGAGGTGGAGCTGGCTCCCTCCTGTCGATACAGTCTGGAGCCATACAGCAGGAATGGATCATAAAAAAACTTTGCCTTTTCTTGCAAGGGTCTGGTTCTCCCCCTGAGGAAATCTGTCTTATCTGGTGAGATCCATCTTGGTAGATAAAGAATTTTCAGGTTCAGGCTCAGCACTTGGGCAGGCAGTGACATTTGTAAAACTCAGCAAGAAAATTGCCTTTATGGAATCCGATGCCGTAGTTTTCAACCTGTGTGTTAGGCGACCCCCTGGGGCTTCTTCTTCAAATGAGAAGGTCAGTAATGGCTGATGAGCTTTCCTGAGGGATAACTGGCCTGCCACTACCGATTTGTCCCCTTGTAGAGTGCAGCTACATGAGAGGGTTGAATGTTTCCTCAGTTAATTGGGTAGCTGTGAAGTCCAGCAGGCCGAGCCAGAGTCACATATGAACTGAGCATGCCCCAGAGTCAAGTCTTCTGAAGCGTGCAGGGGTTCTTTGCCAGATATGCTGCGAATGAGCTGGTGGGTGAACATTGGTCTAATGTACTGCTGTTGTGTTTTTCCCCTTCTTTCTCTCCACAGGGATGGCACAAAAGGAGACCAGGTCTCCCAGAATGGTTTGCCACCAGACCAGGAATCTCCCCGGGTTAGTTACCGCTCCCAAACCTACCAAAACTACAAAAGCTTTAATAGCAGATGGACTTCTAGTGATCGACCTCGGTCTGGACTCTGAAACCGCACTTTCAGTCACTTGCAGGCCACTTGCTGCTTTTCTTTTGGTTTCTCCTTGATTTGTTTGCCTGCAGGATTCTCTTCACTGTTTCTCCTCCCTGCCATCCCCGGTTCATTCATTCAAGTATTATTTAACAGCCATCACATGCACTCACACCCAACAATCCACTTGTTAAAAACTATATATTGCTTGATTTTAATACTCCTTTGAATTTTTTTCAGTTGTTCTGGGACAACACTTTGCTTGTCATGTTCTTGGTTGTGAGTTTTTCATTGCCTGAATAGGTTTTTGCAGTTAAAGCCACCCCTTTTTAGGTGGCTAGGTTGAAAGGTAATTAGATTTCATCACCAGGAAGTAGAGTCTGGCAGGTATGACGCTTCAAGCTGTACTAGCAGGTTGAAGCCTAGCTATTCTAGTGAGCCAGCAGCCTTATCACCAAATGTGTACATGATCACAGCTTGCAGACAGAAGGGGAGTCTGGCAGAAGAGGGAGGGTACAATGCAGGGAGGGGAGAAGCATCTGTAGCTAGAGTAAAAAAGCCTAGAGGTTAGCAAATTGTTTAACATTCCAAGCAAAATGAACCCACAAGCTGACAATAAAGCTAAATAACAGGGGGCAGGGGGGGGGGGGGTCTCCAAAAATTAGCAGCTTGATGTTTGGTTTCTTGTTATCTTTGTAAGTGTGCCTCTCGCTGGGTTCAGCTGTTCTCAAAGCACACCACAACAACTCAGTAAGTTGGTTTGGAGATAACACTAATTTGCACCAGCAAGCAGATGTAGGATTCAATCATCCGTCCAATTGGACACACACACACACGAACCCGTGAAGCTGCCTTCAGATCCTTGGTCTATCAAGGTCAGTATTGTGTACTGTGATTGGCAGCAACTCTCCAGGGTTAGAAGCACATAAACCCCATTTAAATCAATGGGATTTGAGTGTGGGTGGCCCAGGAAGATTGTGTGAGGCTTAATAGTCACAATGAAAACAAGAGAGTCTGCCCCTGAGTGTTACTTACTACAGCAGGTGCAACTGATGCACTGCAGTTTCAGAAATGATACAAATGTAAATGAAATTAAGAGCACCAAAGCTGTACATCTTAGAAATGTTTTAAATTCCCAGACAATACGCACACCTATTTATATTATGGGAAACCACTCAGTTCCATTGTGCCAAGTAAATTAAGTCAGAAGAGAGCTTGAACATCTGTATTCTTCTTCACTCGTTGTGTTGCCTTCACCACGTTTGTCTGTGCATGTTGAGAAAGAAGAGAGAAGTGCTTCCCCCCATGTTTTTATCTGCTCCCACATCACATACAGTTTTCTGTATCCTCTTCCCCACATTCCGGCAAAGGGAGGAGGAAATACCTGAGATGTTGTATGAGAATCCCACTGAGGGACACATAGACTGGAGGACCACTTTTGATTGGTCGGTTGTTTTTTTTCTGCAAAGGGAGAACATGCCTTTATCAGTCTCTTCAGTTCCCTGCTCCCTCCCCAAGTGTAAGTGTAAATGAGAACTGTGCAGGAGAGAAGGAAATAGAATTATTCATTAGTAGGAAAATTACCAAAGGGAAACAGGAGTTGTGCCCAAAGAGAATGGGGCAGGTAGGCATGAGTAAAATGCTGTGGGAGAGAGAAATATGGAACTCTCTTCTGCAAAGTAGTCTATCACAGAGGGTCATTAGAGGTAGGGTTTGGTAAAGCAGTGGTTACTCAGGAGTAGGCCACTTTGTAGAATGCAATGCAGAAACAACTGACAGACACACAGTCAGCGGTGCAGAAGTTCTATTTATTGCTACAAGAACACTTAATGGAGAGTACATCAGCGTTCATTTTCAGGACTGCTTTGCAGTGCTTTACAGTTTGAAATCGCTGATCCAGTAAGTCTATGGTACAATTTAAATGCAATATTGTTAAGCCAAAGAGCTTCCTTCATGTGACTTTTTTCAGAGGGTCTGCATCTCATTTTAAGCATACTGCAACCTTGTTCAGAATAGCTACCTAGGATCACAACTAGATGTGACACTGTCCCTATATTGTCCAGGAAAGATGTTCAAAAGGGCTGCGGGAGCTCCATTCACATCAGGACCACAATGGCACAGCATGAGGAGGGCCTTCTCTGGGTGCCATTTTTCCATCCCGCAGTGCTAAGGTGGGGATGATATTTGCTAATTTTTTGCTCATAACAAACCTGAGAGAGAGGCAGTTACTTGACCAAGACCATTCAGTATATTTTACGGTTGAACAGGGATGTGATGCTTTTAAGTTACACCCTTCTGGCTTAAGCCCATTGACCTCAATTGATTTTGAATGGTGTAGCTCTTGTTTAGGATTCCACTGTTTTCACTCATCCAAACCTAACACTACAGCCTCTGTTGAACAGCTGTTGTTTTCTTCCCAGAGAATCATGTAAACTGTTCTGTCTGGGATCTTTAGGATCTCACTGAGAGAGCACTCAGCACCCGCATCAAGCTATATTTCCCAGAATTCTTTGGAAGGAAGCTTTGACATTTCAACTACTATAAGACTAATAAAAGTTTGTAATACAGATGTATACAAAAGGAGGAGGAAGTTGAAGTGAAGGTTGAATGCCCTGTCCCCAGGGAATACAAGTTGCACACTGTTATCCAGTGGGTTACTTGAAAATGGAAACCATCAATCCACATACAAACACACACTAAAAGATGAGGTTACTAATTCATGTTAAGTGATCTTGCATATAAATGTTCAAATAAAAATTGGTTATCCCTTTAATTATTTTCTTGCTTTGACAATCATAGGTAACAGTATGATTCTTTTCCATTTTCCCAAAGAATATTGACAGTAACCAGCACTGAGAGAGGTTTCTCTGTATGTATGTTCAGTTTGTTTTATAGCCATGTTTCTTTTCTTGAATGTATTTATGTCATGATCATCACCTGCGTTAGGATCACTTATACTTTACCAAAGCCATAAGTAATGAATCTGGCTTCCTTTGCAATGTCTATATAAGGTATATTGGCTTTCAAAGCTCAGATTTACAAAACATATCTTAACATGTGTGAGATCAGAAACAAGAGCTAGCATTTATACTTTTCTTGCAAACTTTCTTTGCAAATTTGTCTTTCTCCATCATCATGCGTGTTTCTCTTTTTCTCTCTTGTCAGGATATCAGCAGATAGCTCCTTAATGCTTTTTAAAAATATTTCTTCCTATCAATGTATTTACATGTTTTGATGCTTTCTCTGCAACAGGTTGGGTTTCTGCCCCTCAAAGTGCATTAAAACGTGCAGGAATCACAAAAGTGCCTTTTTGACATTTTGAATGGAAAAGGGAGCATTTTGATCTATTCTATCTCAAAACCATGAATACCTAAGAGATTTTGGATTTTCTAATATTAGCTACATAGAGCTAGCATTCAATGCAAAAACTAGAACAATGTGTAAAGTTTCAGGCACTACAAACCTCTATTGATCATAGCATACATTTGTGTTCCCCCGAATTTTTTTTAAATCTCCAAGTTGTTATCTTGCAAGCAATGTATATGCTGCAATTTCTTTCCACGGGCCTCTTCAATTTTCTCATCCTGTGGTCGAAAGGCTCAAGGGAATAAACGGAACATAGGATTGGTTCATGCACTTTGAAAAGCAAAGGGATATTCAAGTCACATCCTCCGCTGCCATGTTGCATGTTACGGTCAGGATTTAAATACCTCAAGAATAGCCACTAAATTGACTTGCTATTAATCTCCCAATGACAAAATGTGTTTTCATATTGTGCTTGTGTTTATCTGTTGTTTGTTAATAACCATTGTCACCCGTGGTGTTGTCTCTGCATGCACAAAGCATGTTTCCATTAAAGTTTATTTAGCTCTTTGCTCTTTTTTGTTTAGTGTGTCATCAAGCATTATTTGCATATGTATTTGTTTATTTTTGTTATGTTTGTTGTTGGGAAACACCTGTTAAAACCAGGCTACAGGAATGTTTGCTGTGTAATAAGATGTTAGCGGTAAGAGCCACATCCACAGTCCTCTTGTGCCATGCTGGGACAACTTCCTCCTGCAGTGCTGGCAACCAGACCCTGAGCTACTCGGTAGTCAGTTAAATAGCCCTGACATTTTCCGTTCTCTGGGAAGCCCCAGTCCTCATCTCATGGCTGTGTGTGGCTCTCTGGCTCGCTTGGGTATGACTGCCTAAGTGCTCATCCACAAGGTGTGGGGGGAGGGGATGAGAGACCAGCTCAAAACCTCTGTGTACACAATATATTCTCTGTGCAACAGATTCTCTCGTATTTCCAGTTTACAGAATCCAGATAAAGAATTTTAGGTGGAACCGTCCCAAAGATCTCATTTAAACATTCTCCAGCCTGATGCAATCTGTGACTCCTGACCACCCAATATTTCACTGCCGCTCTTCAAGAAAGGAGACTCTGCAGTCCCTCGTCATTTCCTGGAACCTTTAGTTTCCAATGCTTAACTCCTCTTCAGTTGGTTTTGGAAATGTTTCCCTGATTCTCAACCTAAGCCTACATTCCCATCATGTCTTTTCATATCCCAGTCTCTCACCCATCCAGGTCAGAATAAGCATCGGAAAGTAGCACTTCCACTTACCAGAACTTTTGATCAGCTAAACATTTGGGTTGTCTTCTGAGTTATTAAGAAATTTAGTGAACAGGTTCGGAGGTAAACACCAGCACGAGTGCTTGGTAAGAGTTCTAGAACTGACTGTTCTCACTCAGAACTGCACATTGGCTGGTGATAAAATTGAATGGATTTTAGGGGCCCGGGGGGGGGGGGGGAAGAGTTGGTGGAATATAGAGAGACATTTTGTTTCAGAGCAGGTTTGAAACTAAAGCAGGGCAGGGGACACACATGGCCCAACTGCTTCAGAACTTTGATTTAATCTGATTTAGCCTCTAAGACAAGTGCAGGTATATTGACTGAAAACATAGACTTTTTGAACTAGCTTCTGTATTCATTGATATGGGCAGGAAATGAGGGAGGCTGATGGAAGGTTGGTGAACATACTGATAAGATACGGGAAGGCAGATTTACCCCTATTCATTACACAAATAATACATGCAAAAACAAGCGACAAATTTGCAGCTTTCCAAATAATAATTATGCTGCTTTTCAGTCAGTCAGAGCAGTGGAAATGTCTTGTAATGTCCGTGCTCTCTACAAGTCCCTGCTTGTCCTCCATGTAAAAATGGCACAGTATGTTTGTAATGTACTACTAAAGCACTGAGCAGCGCTGGGCTTTAGTAACTCGCTAATCATAACCCCACTCGCCAGTTGTGTAACCCTTTGTGGGCTGCTTTTCCTTGGCATAGAGTTAAAAGCCAAAATCCACTGATAAATGTATTGATCCCGACTGGGAGTAAGCTGGCGTTGTGAAAGAGTAAAGCTTTCAGGATTCCAGTTTTAAATGATTTGTGGGTGAAATGGCTGCTGAAGACGTCAAGAATGTGACCCGTCAGAGCTCCCCCCTCTAGGCATCTCAGTCACAGTACAACAGGCAACGCGACCGACAAAGCGAGTGATGGCCAAAGCGTTGGTTCTGTCTTTGTTTGGGGGTAAATAGACGTGTGATGTTGAGTGGTTGTAGTGTTTTCCCAGTTCCTTTTAACACACAATCTGATCCACCCAATTCCAAAGTTCATTGGAGACTCTGAAACAAACTGACAGTTTGACCTTTGACCTATTGCATTCTAATTAGCCTCTCCCTTTTAACTTTGCCTGCCTTTGAAGATCCAAGTTCTTAACTAGGGTGACGGGCAGGATGAAAAAGCATGTTGCCCTCTTTCTTCCTAACACCTGCATGTCGTCTTCTGATTATGTTGTTTTGCTGGGGATGGGCTTGGCAATAAAGAAGAAATAGTATTTGCATTAACTGATCTAGGGTTTGGGGACCAATCATGGGTTTCCTATTACAATTACCTTTCACTGTTTTAATACATTGTTAAAGTTATTGCTTGGGTTTAACAGCAGTAATTTTAATAAATGTATGAAAAAGGGCTGATGTGAATAATTGGCTTTTTTTCTTTCTGCGCTCAAAAAAAGTGAGATTCTTACTGTAGCAATATATGACCAATAAAATATACTCACAATTAAAGAATATGGCCACAGTCTGAGGACATCTACATGCACAGATTTTGATTGCCAGTTGCAGAATGGCAAAGCCCCATACTCATGGGGTACTGGAATTCTCCATAGCCATTAATGGAGAAATCCATGTTGCATGTATGGGTTGTGTTTGCTGGATCGTGGCTTATTATGGATTTGTCTAGCAGAGCCAAGTAAGGTAAAACTCTCACAGGTAGTTTTATCTCCTCTCCTATCCCAGTTTCTTCACCTCTATAAATTGGGTACTAATTTACTGATACTTTCTAATTCCTTTGGCCCTATTTCCCCCTAGTGGGATGTAAGAGTAGTTTTACCTGGTTACCTTGCTCTGCGTACAAAATGCATATTAAGATTGTCTTTTATCTAAAAAATGGCTTTTCAATTCCTTGTTGCTGAATGTAGGCTGTGTTTTTTTCTCCTCTTTCTTAGATGGGAGAAGCCAGGGAAGCCAATGAAATGGTCAACGGAGCTACAGATCAGCGGACGAGTTCCAAAGAGACGAGTCCAGTTCCTTCCCCAACCACAGATCGCAAAGCCAAGGCAGGGCTGCAGGCTCAAACTGCTGCCACACTCCCAGCCAAAACGCAAGAGATACCTTCTGCTCAGATGGAGGGCTTCTTGCATCGCAAACATGAATGGGAATCACACAGCAAGAAAGCATCAAACAGGTATTGTAGTTTGCATGGAAATGGGGCACTCAGTTGATTAATATGAGTTTTGGTCCTGTTGAATCTCATTGCCATATTATATTATATTTTTATATTATAGTATAATGCCACCTTTCCCTTTACAGGCTCAGGGCAGCTTCCACCATGTAAAATGTAATCAATACAATTCATATTATAAAAAATGTTAAAACATTGACATGAATCTCTGAAATAGATGGTGGCTAAAGTCTCAATATGATAATAGTAATAGTGGGAGGGAAGTAGGAGAGGGAGGCGAAAAGTTTGTAGAGGTCATTGCTTGCATCACTTCTGCCTTAACCATAAGCCTGGTGGAACAACTCTTTTAAGGCTAGAGAATCATTGAAGTGCCAGTTTATCATTTATAATGTTAACCATAGCCCTTTCATAAAAGAGCATTTATAGTGGTCTGGACGCCTATCTGCTTTCCTACAGTTGCACCCACCATTTTGTTTCCTATGGCAGCACGGAGCCTGCAAAATGGCGGGCACAACTGTAGAAAAGCGAAAGTGCTGCTGATAGTCATCCAGAGCACTATAAATCCTCTTTTATGAAAGTGCTATATTTAACATTGCAAATTATAATGGTCTGGATGAACTAGTGCTTCAATATGATTCTCTAGCCTTAAAAGAGTATCGGGACCTCTTTGAAATGCAGAGGAATGCTCATTCGGCTTCCGCTGAAGAACGCACAACAGCACTTTTTCTTTATGTTGAAAAAGCAGGAGGAGTGATATGGCCCACTGCCTGTCTGCATAGATAATATAGAGTGCAGTCAGTAACATCAGCTTGGTTGACGTTTGTCAACAGAGAAGGCTTGCAGTGACTTAACACCAGCCACTGAGATGGCATAGAGTGAATGGGCAGGTCATAAGATGGGACCCAACTGTTACCCGAAGTGGTAGGAGTCTGTCCCTTTTAGAGTGGGGAATTAGCAAGAGCAGACTCTTGGCTTAGCAAAAAGTTGGGTAAGCTCTGGGTTTTGGTGTCTAAGTATACGGAAGTCAGCTTTTGCCAGAAAATCTGCAGGAGAGCAAATAAAGTTTAGCAATTTTATTTAGGGATAGTTGGCATACATGAGCATTCAATCAAAGCAGCGGATAACACACATATGGTCCTAGGATATAAGCAGTGTTGAGGGGATAGGTTTGGAATAGATGAAGGGAAATGAGGAGTAAGGGTTATAGTCATCTGATCTTGGAGCACAATTGTCCAATGAACAGAGCTAAGTACCCCACGCTTAGCTGTGGTAGAAGAAAGAACAATGCATTGTGGGACAATATCAACAGGCACAGAGGTGTCTAGAGTTATTGAACACTGGCTGCTGGGAGAGGGGGCTTCTTATAGGGGAAAAGGGAATTCTTAGGGTTATGCAGAGTGGCCCTTAATCTCCTAGGACAAAGAGGAGTCCTGCCTTTCTGGGGAAAGACAAGAGACAGACATAAACCTTAATGGTTGAGGCATTAGCTTAATGGGCCAAGCTTGGGAATGCCTGAAGGTGGGAGGAAATGAAATTACAGTTTCTATTACAATCACAATTTAAATGAGGTGGTAGTTAGATTAGTCAGAGGAAGAAGTATTGGGTTAATACAACACTAGATAGGAACACTTGGGGCAAATACATCAGCATTTGTCTTTGTCAGGGGGCTAGTCCAGGGCTGGAGATGGAAAGAAACAACTTCCAGGGCAGTGGCATTGTGTTTTATTAATCCCTTTAGGAAGGGTATGGCAGCTATTTGCAAAGCAGAAGTGAGCAAGGGCATGTCAAGACAGGATTTTTCTGTGTCCTGTGTACACTAGTCAGTGCAGAGAATGGACTCCCCATTTTGGCACTACACTGCTATGTACCCCAAGGCTTGTCAGGATGAGTAGAGACACTGCTGTCTTAAAACAGGGTCTCCCCAACCCAACATGGGTCAGTCTGGTAACACAACTGTTTCATAACCATGAGGTCTGCAGGATATGCATAAGAAGCAGAGGATTTTCAGTAGCTTTTCATTGTGAAATTCTTAGTCTAAAAGGGCCTACAAACAACCACTCTCTCAGACTCTTTATTAATTTGTATTCTGCATACCTTCCAGCAGACAAGTGGTTGTTCTGCCAATATTACATTATATGCTCTTTTTAATAGTTTTGCCCATCTCCTTACCCCCAGTCCAGTTTTGTCACTTAAAGGAGTTTTAATTCAACCAGTTGTTTAAATTGCACTTGCTTTCATTTATGGTAGCCATCTTGAATATCATTTTAGATTATAAAGGTCAGATAGAAATTCAATGTACCACAGATATACTAATTATACCTTCAAGGCTAAGAGACTCCTGGCACATGCTTTCTGAAAATGTTTACAAAGAATTATGTTACCCGTAGACTTATATGACAACACTGGTGATTTCTGCTGTTTGGCACCATATGTGTTTTTTATTATTAATACTATTATTATTACTATTACTTCTACAAGCAGGGGTCCTGCATTTTCTTTTCCCCTCACCCCATTCCTCTTTCCCTTCTCTGAAAGCCCCCATTGCGTTTCCACTTTCCAGACCTCCTTTCCTTCCCATCACCAGCTAGTCTATTTTTATCTTCACCCTTGTCTTCAGCTTTCCCTCCTTCCCTCTCCCTGACAACCTTTGTCTGGGAAAACTGTGGGCCAGATGCACAGTGCCAGCCCAGATCCCAGTCTCCAATTCTAACCACTGGTGGCAAGTTGCCCAGTGGTTGCCAACGGGGTGGATCCGGTTGAGCACTTTCTCAAAATTCAAAATATCCCTAGAAAGGGCCCTTCTCTCTTCTTCTTCATTTACTGACAGAACTCAAGCTTGAGGACTGACAAATACTGTATGGTTGCCTAGCAATAGCATTCATTTCTTAAAGCTACAGGTGCTGCTTCTGTTATTGGGGATGTTAACCCCCTGTGACAAGCCTTTCCCCCCCACTGGGAGAATGCACACAGTCTCCTAATATTTTTGGGATAAAACTTCTGCTCAGTTTCCAGGTGTTCTACTGGTTGCGCGTGGTTGGTTTTGGATTAACTGCTGTGAAGTAAGCTTTGCGGCGCACAAGGAGATCATTGAGATCACTGAGGTTGGATTAATATGTGAACAACTAAAGTTATTAATTTGTTTACAGGTTGGTTTAAAGGAACAAACCAGCAGAACAGGTCACTAGTAGAGAGTAAAAACCTGGCTTAGGCACAAAAATTTGAACTAGTTCTGTCTTTAGAAAATTGTTACACTTTTCTACAATGCGATCAGGTACAACAGGCTTTTGTTGATTAACCACTACATTGGATCCTCCACCCACACCAGGCCACCCTTTCCCCAGAATCCAACCACATTGCACAAGATATTCTCATCATCAGAGACAGACCTAACAAATTGAGCACTCTCTTCTCTCCCAGAGATAGAGTTCAACTGCTCCGCCATACTACCAGGCAGAGCTATCCTTCACTCTGAACCAGACCTGAGTTTTCACTGCTCTCTCGCCCCAAGGCAGAATTCAACTCTTCCATGTTCCTTCCAGCAGCTCATCCTCCTTCTCAAAGGTGATTGGATGCTGGAGCAGCACTGAGCAGCTGATCTTTCTCTTCAGGGGCAAGACAGCCTCCCTATCTGTCGCACACAACCACACACTTTTCTTTAAAAGATTTCTGATTTTTGGAAACCTGAGACATTTTTCAGGTTTCTAGAAAGATCTGTGTTGTCTGTTCATGACTTCAGTCTTGGCACTTAAGTATCCAGATTGTTTGCCATGATAGATATCTTGATTTGTTGTTACAACAAAGCTTCTCTGGGCAGATATGGAAGCCATAATTCCTAAATTTAAACCTATTTCTCTTCTCCCAGCCAGCTGCTTTTATTTGCTTGTTTAAAGCTACAGATATAACAAAAGCTGAAAAGTTATTTCACTTATTCATGGCTGATCTTACTCGCTGTTGTTTGTCTTGTCTCAAAGATCCTGGCATAATGTGTACTGCGTTATTAACAACCAAGAGATGGGCTTTTACAAAGATGCAAAAGCTGCTTCCTCAGGCATCCCTTACCACAGTGAGATTCCTGTGAGTCTGAAAGAAGCCATCTGTGAAATTGCAGTTGAATACAAGAAGAAAAAGCATGTGTTCAAGCTGAGGTAAGGCCTTGGCATATCTTTTTTTGTGGGGGGATAGGGAAATGGCTCCTTTCCTGTTAGAGATGGTACCAATTCCCCCTGTATCACTGCTTGTCAGTCTTGTCCACATCAATTTTGTCTAGTAAGAAACCCCAGTGTCTTAACCCTCAACTGCTGGTAAAATTCTGTGCATCCTAGAGCATGGGTCACTATCCACTGGGAAGGAAAATACCAGTACTTTTTTAAAAATTACATAAAAATGTACATCCATACCTTGGCAAGACCCCAAGTTTGCAAAAACAACTACTTTGAGTGGCCCCATTTTGCAATTTTTTCTGATTGGTGTTTAACAACAACAGTACCTCTTCTTAGAAACTATGGAATTAAATTTTATAGCCTTCAAACTTTTTTTTGTGGGGGGGAGTCCTCGTATTGTTTGCTCCTAACATTAGGTGCAAAAAACTACACCACATCCGCACAGCCCTGGAAACCCACAAAAAACAATTGATTCCAGCTGTGTAACCCTTCAGCAATATATTCTTCTTCTTTTTATGATTTTATCATTTTTACAAATGATATTTGATAACTGAGGCTTTTAACTGATAACTGATGAACCATTTAGTCTTCTGATCCTCAGTGAGGGCACTGCCTGCCCTCAGGGTGCCACACAGCCTAACCTGTTCATTATAGGCTTCAAGGAACCACCTAGTATGCTTGATGAAAACAACCAGGAAACAAATTTATTTCAATGGATATATGTGTGGTTTGGTTGTTGTTTTTGTTTTCCATTTCTTCAAACCTCTCAGTATTACAGTAACAGATGGGAGAGCTGGGACCTGACAAAATGTAACGATTACAAAACAGTCTGATTCCGACTCATAACATGGAACAGAAAGACTTTTAACTAGTTGATCATGATCTTTTGATGCACTGCCTGGCCGACACTGGGATATGTGGGACAGTCTTATACTGCTTGATCTCCTTTCTCCTTGGTT
The DNA here is from genome assembly GCF_021028975.2 of Sphaerodactylus townsendi. NCBI lineage: Eukaryota > Metazoa > Chordata > Lepidosauria > Squamata > Sphaerodactylidae > Sphaerodactylus > Sphaerodactylus townsendi. The sequence goes on along the minus strand of NC_059425.1, from coordinate 39,078,477 downwards.
AGGGACAGAGGGTGGCAGAAGGGGAAAGGAGGTCACCATATCACCCATTGGTGTGTCACATCCCACAGGGGGATCGTTTTCCTGATATTATTTAATGTCTACATGTGCCCTCTTGCCCAATTGGTCTGGAGTTTCTGTCTAGGCTGTTATCAGCATCCTGATGACACCCAGCAGTATCTGTGATGGGTGGCCATCCAGATGCCACCTGGAGTACATTGACCAGATATCTGGAGGCCATGGTGAAATGGCTAAAACAGAGCTGACTGAAACTAAATCCATTAAAAATGGAGGTTCTGTGACTAGATTGGGAGACATGGGAATAGGATGCCAACTTCCAACCCCAGATGGTATGCAATTAACACCTATATCAACCATCAGGAGTTTTGATGTGATCCTGGATGCCTCCCTTTCAATGGAGGCACAGGTCACAGATGTAGCCAAACTGGTGTTCTTCCATCTTCACCGGATCAGACCGCTGCTACCCTCCCTGTCTCACAGCCATTATAATCCACATAGCAGTCACCTGCAGACTAGATGTTGTAACTCATTCTATGCAGGGCTCCCCTTGAGACTGTTCTAGAAACGTCAGCTGGTCCAGAATGTGGCTACACAGTTCCTAATGACGACACCGTGGAGTGCACATATCCAACCATTGCTCCGACAAGTGCACTGGCTCCATGCAGAATACTGGATCCAATTCTGAGTTTTGATATTAACTTTCAATGCCCTAAACAGTCAGGGACCTTCATATCTGTTGGACCACCTCTCCCAGTACACCCCAAACTTACTTGTGATCCCAGGCCCAAAAAATATCCAGATATCCTCAGCCAGAGCCTTTTCAGCCCTGGCTCTCTCAGGGGGAACGCTCTCTCGAATGAGACCTGGGCCATGCAGGACTTACTTCAGTTCTACAGGGCCATTAAGATTGAGAAGCTTGAGGGCAGAGACAGTGTCTATCTTTGCTGGATACTCTCCCCTTCCCTCTTCTCCTTTCCCCCTGATTTGTTCATTTCCTCTGATTAGTCTCTCCTTTCATACATTGATTTTAGCATGTCAGAAAGTGAAAAAGGTTAGAATTGGGTTTTAATTGTATAGTTTAATTTTATTTATTGCAGTAAAGTGGTGTTGTAAGTTGCCCTGAACCCACCTTGGGGAAGGGTGGGCTATAAAGCCAATAAATAAACAAAATAACTTATTTTAGAAAAACAGCACCCAACACCTACCTGTCTTCAAAATACTTAAAGCTGCAAAGGAAATCCCAGCCAAACTTACAGACCTGCCAGCCTTTCTCCCACCAAAATAATCAACCCCCAATTCTGTCAGTTGGCCAACAGTTGAACTGCCAAAATAATTTCCCTGCCCTCTTCAACATTCCAGTCAACCAACTGAAAGTGTTACACTTGGCTATTGAAGTTAGTCTTAGATGATGTGATAACATATCTGCAACTGTCCCTCCCCCTTTTTTTTGCCTTGCAGTTCATTATGTGCATTTCACAGTCATTTCCCATTCTTCCTCCCCACCCCTTTATCTTCAAGTGGCGGTGCAATCAGATCATTTCTCAGAGGTCCATAAGAAGTATTTCAAAGGTTAAAAATGAGTCGTCCTCCAATCCCTTGCAAAAAGTGGTTCAGCATTACATTAGCTGTAGATGGACAATGCAAAACAAAGTAACCCTTATTTAAGTCGCTTATTGGGCACAGAGAAAGCAATTGAAGGATTGTTTATCTTCTTAAAGTGGTGGAGAGATTGAGAGAGCCCAGCCCACTGGCAGGAGAAAATTAATGCTTTGGAGAAATCTGTGTATCCCATCAGTGAAGACAAAGCCTCCAGCAATGTGAATCACTGGTGATTTTCCACATTGTTGTATTCTTTTTTATTATCTCTTTGCATTATTAATAGTAGTCAAATGTGGCTTTGCACTGAGAAAACGTTCACCCTTCCCACATCCAGATGACTCAGACAAAATAATCTCAACAGACCTTCCTAGTTTACAGCGTAGGACCCAGATATATCGGTAACAGATTAAATGAACCAGCATTTTGAGGAGGGGGAGATGATGAGGGGAGATCCCTCATTTTACATACAGGTAAGTAGTCACTGCAGGATAGCCTAATTTGGATCACTGACGTAATGAGAGGATTAATCTTTTTTTCCCCAAGCCATTTTTGTAAACTCATCCTCTGCTCTCCAGCTTGGGAAAAGACTTCAGTTCAGGACAAAACCGGGGGTAAGGGATAGTGAGAGTGTGAAATGTTAACCCCCCTTTCCCTGTAGTGCTGGAACCCCTACAATTAAAATTAAAGCAGGTAATTTTAAGAAGCTGAATTCTGTGCTCAGCACCATATTCTGTTTTTTCTTTTCCTGTGCTAATGTCTAATGTGACATACCAGAAGTCATGTTTACAGGACAGGTCTTCTGTGCATAACTGATTGGCAGAAATATGTAGAGAGAACCTAGAGGTGGCTTTGCATACTGTGGTTTTCTTAGAGGATACATATGCATGATGAGTGTGAACTGCAGAATTTTCTTAGATTTCAGATGGCAGCATAAGAAGTCTGCAATAAGTCTTCCCCAAGCAAAACTGGAGGCATAAAACTGCCCTAAATAAATAACTGTATTCCTGAGACATCTGTCTTCTACAGTGTCCCAAGCAGTGGCGTAGCTAAGGAAAATGGAGCCCGGGACAAAAAATTCCGAGGTTTTGCCCCCGCATATGGGCAGCATCCCTCCCCCACCACAACCAAACGACATTTTTTTGCACCAGGTCATCTCAAAGTCACCATCACATTATAGAACATGCCCCAACACACAAACCTGAACACACCCAGGGCTCCCTAGTTTAAACAAAATTGAAAGTGATGCTATTTTTTGAAGGGGGGGAATCCACCCTGAAACAGCATCACTTTTAATGATGTTTAAACTAAAGAGCCCAGATTCTCCTTTGAAATCCACCTTAAAGAGAGACTCTGGGCTCCCTAGTTTAAACAATAACATTGAAAGTGATGCTGTTTCAGGAATAGATTTCCTTAACCCACCCACCCCCCCCCAAACAGCATCTATTCATTTGTCAATGTTGTTGGTTGTTGTGGGTTTTCCGGGCTGCATGGCTGTGGTCCTGAGTAGATCTTGTTTCCTAATGTTTTTTTCAGCCTAGATCTGTGGCTGAGTATCTTCAGAGGTATATCACAGAGAGAGAAGTCTGTTTATAGCTCACTGTGTCCAGACTTCTCTTTATAACAGACTTCCCTCTTTGATACACCTCTGAAGATGCCAGCCACAGCAAGCACCAGCGTGAAGCGTTAGGAACAAAGAGCTGAATCCTATCAGACCACGGCTGCGACTTTCTATTCCTGTAAAACCCACAACAACCAGATTGAATCTGGTTGTGAAAGCCTTCAACAATACTTTCCAAATGTTTTTTTTTTAATCGAGAAGCTCAGGATTCTCCCTTTAAATCCACTCCAAAGGGGGTGGATTTAAAGATAGAAACCTGGAGAGAAAATTTGAGGGTGCCTGTCAGGAGAGCAATGTTTATGCTAACAGTACCAAAATTTTAGGCTATCCTCAGGAGACTCTCCTGATGAAACCACCCAGGTTTAGTGAAGTTTGGTTCAGGGGGTCCAAAGTTATGGACCCTCAAAAGGACCCATGTACCATTATCTCCCATTGGAAACAATGGGGGATGGGACACCCCTTTTGGGGGTCCATAACTTTGGACCCCCTGAACCAACCTTCACCAAACATAGTTGGTATCAGCAGGAGACTATCCTTATGATACCACCTAGGTTTAGTGAAGTTTGATTCAGAGGGTCCAAAGTTATGGACCCTCAAAATGATAGCCCCATCTACTATTAGCTCCCATTGGAAACAATGGAGGATGGGGTCACCCCCATTGGGGGTCCATAACTTTGGACCCCCTAAACCAAACTTCACCAAACTTGGCTGGTATCATCGGGAGAGTCACCTGACGATAGCCTGATATTTTTGTGCCACTAGCCTGCACCTCCTGCAGGCCAAAATTGGGAAAACAGTAAAAAATACAGAAAGCCATAAATGAACCTGCAATTTTTGCGCCCACCACAAGGTGGCGCCCGAGGCACTTGTCCCCGGATGTCCCCATGGTAGCTATGCCTGTGGTCCCAAGCCTGTGTTGGACTATGCCTCTCCTTGGTGCTGGAGAATCCAAACTTCAAATTAGGATATATTTGTACTGTTGGGATGAAAGTCAGGATGTTTGGGATGGTATAATAAGTGATACTTACACAAATGCTAAGTCTTAACAAGGCTTAGTGACACAAAAAGATCAAATTTTGTAGTCTCTGTTGGGCCTACTGGAGTGTTTGGAACAGCCGTGTTATAATCTGCTGAAAACTTCTTGTTCTGAATTGCAGGCTAACCGATGGCAATGAATACCTCTTCCAGGCCAAAGATGATGTAAGTTTCTGTCTCCTGTTCTCTTTTTTAAATAGTTTCAGTGCTACTAGTGTCCCATGCTTGCAGTGGTATCCCTTATATTCCATATGATGGAGCACATTACTTTCTGATGAGCAAAAGGCTTCAGTCACAATGTCTGTGTTATGACACACTATGCTCAGGGGGCAGGATCTTATTCCATGTGCTACATACTTCTGGCCTGCAGAAATTGTCAGCATATGCCAGCTTCCTCTCCAACACCTGTGGAAATCATGACATTGTGAAACTACTTTAAGCTGAGTTTGCAGACTGTTCAGAACTTAAAGAGCATGTGTGGGGTAGAGGCTTGATTAAGATCTGGGCCATCAAAGCTATCTGAGTGACTTCGGGCTAATCACGTAGTCTCAGCCTAACCTACTTTACAAGGTTGTTCTGATGATACGATGGAGGAGAGCACAATGATGAAAGCCCCTGTTAGGGAGGAGGGGGGGGGGGGTATAAATGAAATATATAAATGCCCCAGGCATGTCTAGGACCCTTCTGTGAGAATAGCTATATACTTTTCTGAAGGCTGAAGACAAGTTGCCCACCCTGATTAAGGATGCTTTCCAGGTTCTCCCTTTTGGAGGCACAAGAGCATCATGAGAAAAGGAAAGATCCTTTCACCAGGTCTCAGCTGCAAACAGCGTCTCCAGGCTTCTGACTGCAGGCACCACTTAAAGGAGCCCTTCATTTAAAATAAATCAACATGCCATTTTTGTTTCCTTCAGCTCATCAGCTCTTTTCTGCAGCTTTTCCATCCAAAAATATATTTATAAAATGGTGTTTTTATCATTATTGGTTAAGGAAGTATGATCAGGATAGAATTAACCAGAATGCTGAAGGAGTATGTTCTGCATTTTATTGGGGCTTTCTATTCTTTTATTTCCTATCTAGCAACAATATATTAACTTTTTTACAGTCCCAATATATTGTTAGCTTTTCCTTTTAACCTGGGTAAATGCACTATCTTTGGCAGAAACAACTGTACTGGTGTCCCTCCAGCCCAGAGATCATGTCCACATAGAAACACAGACATTGAATCATTAACTCATTTTTTCCTTTAGTTGTGGTTTATATATTTGGCACATAACTGCTCAAATTTCTCAACACACATGTTTAAATAAATATGTATAAAACATTAATTTAAAAAACTTCAGGGCAGCTGATAACATCCTAGTGTGTTCTCTCTGTGTGTATATACTGACATTAATGCTTCCTGCAGGAGGAGATGAACACATGGATCCAGGCCATCACCTCTGCAATCTCCTCGGACAAAATTGATGTGTCTGCAAGCACACAGAGTACCCCAGCTACGAGCCGTGCCCAGACCATGCCAGCCAGCGTTACAATAACCAGCGAATCCAGTCCCGGCAAGCGGGAGAAAGAAAAAGAGAAAGACAAAGAGAAGCGATTTAGCCTTTTTGGGAAAAAGAAGTGAACTCCCACCTATCCAACACGCTGCACTTCTCCGACCGTTCCAGTGGAAATCCAGCATGCAAGCTCAGAACCAATACATTTCTCTCCGTGCCTAATGTTCCTCAACGTGATTTAATTTTTTTTAATTTATAGAGCATTTTAAAAAACACACACACCCACAAGATCCTAAAGTTACAAATGTCTGAGGTGTGTTGGGCAGCTGCTGTGTAAAAGAGAACCAGTTTTCTTTCTTTTTATTTTCTCTCTTTTTTTAAAAAAAAAACGAAGTTAGTGTAGATTAGATCTTACTATTTAAACTGTTCCTCAATTTTGTGAGGCTGTCTTGGAAAGAAAAAAACCCTCATCCCGTACCTTAATGTCATTGATATGCAAGGCAGCAGTGCTTATAAAGTTAAGTTAACACACCCATCGGAGACAAATAAACACTTTTCCCCCCCTCTTCCATCTAATGTGGTTGCGCTGAGTCTTGACGAGTTGATTCTCCCCACTGCGAATCTATCCTTTAATGACATGGGTGGCGTATTCTCTTTTGCCATAACAAGAGTGCAGCCCCACATTAACTTGCAGACCAAAACCATTTGTATCCAGGCATCTGTTTATTATTAACACGACCGTGACGCTTTTTTCCTGCATCTGGCAATGACAGTTAAGAATGTTGGTATGGACAACAAAAGGACTTCGCATACTGATAACGGTTTTAAATAATCTGTAATTTCAGCTCTCTTTCTCTCTCTCTCTCTCTCTCTCGCTGAAATACATTATATTGTATGTTTCAGATAATTCTAGTAAAAAGTATAATAAGACTAGATGTATAATAAAAAAACCCTTTAAAATCATTGATTAAGTGTAAAAGTGGAACTGAAGCATTTACCGGAAAAAAGTAATGTTACGCCAATGGTTAGTTGCTTGTCTGCTGCTACACTGTGTTATAATTTTGCTACATTACCTTTGCTCTTTGATACATAGTGTGCATTTCTCTGTCACTGTAACTATTGTAATGAACAATTTTCATCTTACTGCACAATCAAAAACAAACAAACAAAATTTACATTTAATAGGAATGAATTTTCAGTGACTGAGCCTGTAGTCAGGATAGTACTGGAACTGGCGTTCGGTTGTATGGAACAGTACCTTTAGACTTTTACCCTCTCTGTTAAATATATGCTATGTCATTAAATGCTTTTAAAACTAACCCTGATAGTCGGTTTCCTTCTTTCCTCCCCACCCAATATCAACCCTTCCCATTTAATATGTCAAATCATGCTGGTTGATCATGCACACCGGAGCCCTTCGGGGATCGGGCGGTATATAAATTTAAGAAATAAATAAATAAATAAATAAAATACTAATTTTGAAAGAAAACCAATAGCTTATTTTATACAGTTTTCCTTTCTCCTTGGCAGAACCTTGATATGGCGTGGAAATAAGCAAAGAAATCTGCAAGGTTCCTAGTCTCAGGCTGTCTGAGCAATCACATCTTTTGACTCATTTTCTCCCTTTCACGTGACACCTTCCCTGTCCCTTTGGATTCATAGTGTGTCACTGTGTGTGACTGCTACATTTGTGTGTATTCCAAAACACCTCAGCAAGTGAACAAGTGCACACATGTCAGTGTACTGGGGGCAAAAATCTTACCATTCCAGAGGTTTTTAAAACAGCAACCTCTACTTGGGTTCAAGCAAATCTATCTGATGGGGGAGGAAACTCCTGTTGAGCCTGAACCTATTTAATCTTTTTTTCTAACAACGGTCAGTGAAATGTCCCTTAGAAGTTTTATAGGGCATGAAGGCCTGAATTCCCGTCATTTGCCCACCATCTGACATGCCACCGGATTGAAAACTCAGAAACACGAAGCAGTTTTTAAATGTTCTATTCATGTTTTTAAAAAACCTCTAAATGAATGTGCTATTTATATCAACTTCTGCAATATTTGATTTGTACAATAACCACCTTGCAGTCAAGCCAGTATCTGGCTTCCAATATTCATTTTGTAGAATAGTTAGTTTATCACCCACATTAGCTGAGGGGTGCTGTTTGAACCGTTAGTACCCGTAGTGACTGAACTTAGTGACATCACTAGCAACCTTTCCTCTCATCCCTGCTGAAGAATATAGTTTCATCTTCTATAACCCTGTCCTTTTCAACAGTGGCTACCATCTTCTGGCTTCTGGAGGAGTTGTAGGGGACGTGGTTCTTATAAGTCTTCAGTAGGTACTGTAAAGGCCATTTTATTTGCTAGGGCTTCTAATGGGATTTCAACCAAAGGCAGTTTTTGGGGGCACAGAGGTGCATGTGGTTTTATTGTATTCTGTATGGTTTTAATTTGGAATTGTAAGCTGACTTGAAACACAAGGGAAAGGCATAATATCAATATTTTAACAAATAGATGTTCGCAGAGGTGGGATCCAACCAGTTCTCACCACTTCTCTAGAAGTGGCTACTATTTTTTTCTGAGTGCCGAGAAGGGGTTACTAAAGCAACCTCCCTGCCCAATAGGGACTGGAGGTCTGTGTGCAGCGGCACCACTGTTTGAATCCCACCACCATCGGAACCTGTTATTAAAATTTTTGGATCCCACCACTGGATGTTCGGCACTGGAAGGATCCAGGTGGTTGATCATACACACATCTAAAAATCTGATACATGTACTTAGGAATATTTAAACATTTGTTTATTTCTATGAAGGGTTGGCACCTGCACTTCTAATGCTAGCACCTAAACATTTGGAATATTATTTCTGGGCAAGGGAATATAATGCACCATTTGGGACCATGTTTCATTCCGCTTAAGACTTTTTAAAAACGCCTTTTAATTTGTGACATGCATTTTTTAAAAATGGGAGCTTGTTTTCAAGTCAATTTCTGGTATTTAAAAAGCCCCTTTCAATGACTGGGTGGGAGGATGGCAAGAAGCTTAAGGAAGCAGTTACTTAAAGCGCCAATGGTCCACTTTCTTAGCCTGGGAGTTCAGTTGTCCCTGGTCAAGCTGTTTGTAGACCACTGTCCCAGTTATAATGTCATTGCTCCCACATGCCCCAACACACAAACCTGAACACACCCAGGGCTCCCTGTGATGTGCCCACAATCTTTTTTTAGATTGTGGGCACATCTGAAATTCTGACCTGGCAAGGTGGATGCAGCAGCAAAATGGCTGCCGCAAGAACTGCAGCCAGCTACAAATGAGTGCCACATCTTAATTTCAGTAACATGGTTTAGATCTATCTGATATGCTGGCAGCTGTTACCAAAGCAACATTTTAAAAGTCTGCATAACCAATCAAATCTACAATAGTTACCAGAAGCCTTGCTGGACAAAAGACCTACCTAGTTCCACCCACTTCCTAAAAGCACTTGGTGGACTCCCAAAAGAAACTGGTGGGCACCATGGTTCCCACGGCAGCATGTTGGGGTTCCCAGTCCTATCCAGCAATGTTGCAGCCCCTCCTAATGAGGCTGATTGGCTATGTTGTCTAGCCTAGCCAGGATGCTCCCAAACAAGAGCGAAGAATTTGAATACTGTCTACTTAACAGCATGGAAGTATTCAGGCTTCACAGATGCACTTAGGTGTATGTAAACAAATAACAGTTTTCATATTGATTCTTAAATGTATTTATTTTATAGCCCTTTTTTCTTTCTGAGACTCAGTGTAATCAGACAGCATAAATACATCCAATAAACAATGTAATAGGACTAGGATTATGAAAGAAAATGGAATTGCAAAAGTAGAAGATGAAGCTACCAGAGCAGGCTAAAAATACAATAGACACTGAAAAATAGTACAATCCTGTTGCCCTTATAAAGAAGCATCTGTCTGTTTTACACAACCTGTATAATAAATAAGGCATCACCTTTTGTATTTGGGCAGCCCAATCCAGAGAGGGGAATGAATTCCCTGCTGGAGCCCATGCACCCTGTGCCCATTTCACCAGCGCAAGGGGCAAATGTGCTGGCAGAAGGGCAAATTACCCTGGCAGCCAAATGCTGCAGAGCCACACAGCACCCGGCCAGAAGCTGGTTCTGTTGCTCAGACCCACCAGCACAAAACACTGTGCCAGCAGGGCCTGGCCAAGTGGCGGGAATGATCTTAGTTGGCACCTAGTGTCCATTCAGCCCCCATATGCCAGCAGAGCCACTGATTTTTGTGCCACATCTCTATTCTCCCCTATGGGGGAGTCTGCAGTGAGGTGTTTTTAAAAACTTTTTCGGGCTTCCCAGTGTGTGTGATCCTCACCTGCCAGCCCTGTTTGAATTAGGATGTTTCCTTCCCACTGCTACTTTCTGGCTCATGGCCAGAAAAAGTCAAGGCATCTTAACTCTGAACAGCTTCTTTGGTGTTTACGGAAAGCTCAAATGCAGCAACCCAAAGCAACAGAGTCCCAACAGAGTCCCAACAGGCTGTTGATATTTGCCAGTCAACAAAGATCTTTATGTTCCTCCCTCACATTTTAAGACTCACTCACCCTATTTACCTACTTTGTTTTTACCATTCTTGCTGGTTCATTGAATCTTAACTCTAATTCATACAATACTGAAGGAAGGTGTAGATGCCAATAAAGCTTCCCCACGGTTCAGCACCAGATTGCTTTGGTAAACTATGAAATCCTGAAAGCAAATTCTTCAGGCCATGGCATTAAGATCTAAGCTTGCATGCATTCCCAAGCAAGCGATTGGTTTAACTGTATTGCTGGCATGCTGCCATCATACAGTATATCTCTGCACCCAAAGAACCTGCTTTCCACCCTTTATTATTTTAAATTTTGTAACATCCAGCCTGATGAAGAGTTCTGGTCAGTTCAAAAGCTTGCTTTTTTTTTTGGTGTAACTTTGGTTGGTCCTAATAAAAGATATTATATAGATTTCGTCACCCTTTTGAATTTTGCAAAATGACTTTTCTGTCCTTCAGCCCGCCATGGGGATATAAAATCGGCTGTCTCCAATCCTTGTCCAACACTAGTCTCATCATTCTTTTTGAGATTAAATCCCACAGAATTCCTTCAAAAATATACATTTGGTCAAGGCTCTAAGGCTCCCGACAATGCAACATGTTACACAGCCCTCAGCATGAAAAGAGCTTGAAGAAAACACAAGATCATGTGTTTGACCGTCTTTCTCTTAGCACTCCTTGACCTGCACGCTTCCCTGAGTAACCACCCTAAGCTGTTCAATACAAGCCGCTTCCACAGCAACGCCGGTAGGGGGTGGAGCGGTATTAAAACCAAAAAAGGGCGGGCCAAGATGCGAGCTATTGCGCATGGAATGCTGGGAGTCGTAGTTTTCAAGAGCCGCGAGTCATGATAGGATCAGCAGAGTTTCGAACTGCATTTCCCATGAGCCTCTTTCCAGGCGGGGTTTGGGATGCGAGGGCGCTTGCAGTTGCGGGGTTTCCAAGGGGATTCACCCGAACGCTGCCTAGGAAACGGGCTGGGCTGCTAAGGGGCGGCAATGAGCTTGAGGAAAAGGAGGTGGAGGAGGGAGCGCCACTCTTTCGTCTTCTGGCCTCCAGGCTCCAGCTTGCCTCCTCCACCTCCTTTTTAAGCTGTCCTCCACAGGCATCGCCTCTGCTGCTCACAGGTGACGGTCAAATCGCTGCCTAGAATGGGGGGAAGCCCTGCTCTGCTTGAGGGATTGGTGTCAGGGTGCTTTCACACACCCTGAATAATGCACTTTCCATGCATCTTAACTATGGTTTGCAAGTTAATTTGGGTGTTTTGCACAATTAAACTGAACTGCAAAGTGGATTGAAAGTGTGTTATTCAGCATGTGTGAAGGCGTCTTGAGTAACAGCCTCCACTGTTGCCACCTACCTGCTTCTCATTGGGTTGCCAGCTTTTATCTCAACCCCCTTTGCTGTGTCTCTGACAGCTGCCCTGTCAAGCAGGCACTGAACAAGCCGTTGTGTAAGAGCATCGTTCGGTCCTGGACCTGACTTCTGCACGATCTAGCGAAGGTCACTTGCTTAGGTGCCTTTAGAAAGGCATGAGACTAATGCTCCATCTATTGCGTTTTCGTTCCATCCTTTCCTCGAGAAGCGCCAGGAACAAACATACTTGTTCTTCACTGTTCCCTGTTATCTTTTGAAGTAGCCTGTAGGATAAGCTGAGGGTGTAACTGAATCTCCTAGGTCTTGGCCCTATCTTCTGTGAGTCTAACCCATAAGCCATACTGGTGTAGTCAAGAAAGACTGGTCCATCAATGCCAATTAGCTACAAAGACTCAGTGGGACCTTTATATCCAGTGTAAATACTAGTTGTGGGGGAAGACCTTGGTCTCCGGCCCGCTTATCAAGGTAACTGGTGATGGACTACATGGATTTTGGTGTGATACAGCTAGGGCTGTTATGTTCATTTCTATGCATTTATTATTTACATTAATTTATTGGAGAGACAGCCTGCTATAATGTTTGCAGTGTCCGACTCCAGTGCAAGACATTGCTATTTTCCAGACAGCCTTAATGTTTGAGTTTAAATTCCCCTCGTAACCATTTCCCCCCAAGTCCCCACCCTTGATTAAAAGGACCAAGAAAATACATGGCTGGGGGTGGGGGAGGCGTGGAGCTGGCTTCTCTATCAGGAGTGGGATTTTGGTTTACAACACAGTGTACAAAAAGAGTGTGGTATGCAATTTCTTTTTCTTAATTTTGTTAATGATTAATGTATAATAAAATTAAAATCTCAGCATCTATCCCTGGGATCCCAAGTTTCTGTATATGCACAGGTAATGGGATTTCCCACTCCTGACAGAGAAGCCAGCTCCATGCCACCTCCACCAAACTATGTATCTCAGAACATCTTCTCATTCTAAATGTGGTAGAGTGGCAGGATTCCCAGTTTTTAAAAAAGCAGTCCACACCCTGCTAGAGGAGAGTTGCTGACTGTGGGTCTGCCTTGGATAGCAGCGCCACTGGCCTGCCACTTATCTTTTTGCACTGGACTCTGGGACAGAAGCAGACAGGCAACACCCCACCCCAGACCCTTGTGTTTCCCCTTGCTTCTTGGCATCCATTCCTTTATATAGGGCAGGGGTCCCCAAACTACGGCCCGGGGGCCAAATGTGGCCCCCTGAAGGCATTTATCTGGCCCGCCAGGCATGGCTGCGATGGCTCCATTCATGTGCAGTGGGGGCTCGAGGGAGAGGAGGAACCGGCCCCAACGGCTGTTGATTGCAGTTACATGATGGCACCCCCAAATCTCCATGAATTTTCTGACCCAGAGTTGGAAACCTTACATGTGGCAACGCCTGCTCCGCCCTTCCCTCTTGGTTACTCCATGTGTTGCTCTCAGGCTTTCTGTTCCACCTCACTCCCATTGGCATCAGCCAGGCTGGCGAATCGCTCGCTGGCTGCTAGGGAGGAAAGAACCCAGGAAGATACCTGATCCTGGGTTAGATGGAATGTATCATTGGGAAAGTTCTGCTTTTTTTTTTTTTACAGGGGAAGGTATTCCACAGCCTCCCCAACAATATTTGGAGCCCACCCTGTACTTGACATACTTTGGTCACTGTTCTAAAAATAGACCATGACAGAAAGGCTGAAAGGTGAAATCAAACATTTTACAATCATTTGTGCATAGGAATTTGTTCATAGTTTTTTTTAGTCCGGCCCTCCAACAGTCTGAGGGACAGTGAACTGGCCCCCTGTTTAAAAAGTTTGGGGACCCCTGATATAGGGCATTATATTGTACTGGGCTTGCATACGAGTTCCCATCAGGATCACTCTAATTTTGTAGTTTTAATAGAACTTAGTCTTAATAGAAGGACAGAGTTTATGATAGTTTAAGATGATTTTATGATAAGACTGAATGTAGGGAAACTGGTGGATCGGATAAGTCTAAACATCTATTTAAGATTTGGAGCGGGGGCGGGGGAGGAATGGAAGCAGGAATGTAATTTTTTGCCTGAGGAATGTTTTAAGTTACAATATGCATTTAGCAATTTTTAACAAATTGTTATTTGCTATATAAGGACAATTTCATTGCTCTCTCATGTGCAGAAATTGTGTGTGTGTATGTGTGTAAAACAAATTCCTGATTTTTGAGGAACGGGTTGGTAGGACTGAGGCTACTTTTGTCATATCTATTAAACTTTTTGGGGTGGCTCATTATACTAATGCATTGCCTTATTCCCTCCAGAAATGTCCTGTCATCACACTGATAAAACGCCTTACAATGAAAACCCGTAGATGATTGTGTTGCTCCGTAGTCAGAGCTGTGTCAGAATGAGCACAACCTTATTGGTGGCATTTTAACATAATGGTCTAATTTGGCACATCAGCTGCACTTTTTACACCACTGAGAATCACAAGCGTGTTTGAATACAAGGACTTTCCCTTTGCAAGAAGCTAGGAGGATGCCGTAAGGGGGGCGCACAGCAGTAGCATCCTGCAGGCAGCGACGGTAACACTAACAAGCTCATTCTCCTCTGGATGGAATCGACACACACACACAGTTTTGCATGGCACTGATTTCCTGTATCTGTGTGCCTCCCCCACACCCTTGAAGTTGTCTGGGTTGCAAAACAGCGGGAAAGCAGCAGCTGCTCATCTTTGGCAGTAGAAGATTATGGTGGCGGCTCAGCAGTAGCAAAAGCAGCAGCGGCGGTGGCTGTAGGAGCAGGGCAGGACTCTGTCTGGATGCATTTCCCACTGAAAATCAGCACCGGAAAGTGCAGCTTGAAGATCTGGCAGCCAAGCAGGAATTGACAGCGTTTGGAAAAGGGAAGACTGGGAAAGGCAACAAACAACGTGGGGGCGGGGGCAGCACCAGCTTTCCCCCCCCTGTGCTTGTGGACAGGGGGGGCTGATTATCATGGCGGATCGGACAGCTCCTAGATGCCAGCTCCGTTTGGAGTGGGTATATGGGTATAGGGGTCATCAGTGCCGCAACAACCTGTACTACACGGCAGGAAAGGAAGTGGTGTACTTTGTGGCTGGAGTCGGAGTGGTTTATAACACCAGAGAGCACAGCCAGAAATTTTTCTTGGGGCACAATGATGACATTATCAGGTAAGAAAGGATGTGGGTGGGATAGGGAAGGATCAGCAAAACAGCCCTCCCCAACTTCTCATAGTTTAACATGCTGCCTGCATTTTAGATAAGCAAATATATCTGGAGGTGTATGTGAGAAAACTGGATGTACTTGGATCCTTTCTGTTTATATTACTGTGTATGCCTAAGATCTAGAATTGTGATAGCATTTTAACTTTAATTGAACCGAAAATCTAGAAGCAAAGCATTATCCCTCCTCCAAATTAGAAGTTTGTATTTTATCACTATGTTAGTTGCCAGCCCCTTAGCCTAAGTAGTATGTAGGTGGAGAAGATGCTGTTCTATCAAGAATATCTGTACTTTGATGCATGCACTGTAATTCATGTAGTGTTCCACTCTACTATGTAGTGTTATCACCCAGATCCCAACATTTCATTACCTGAACAGAGCTTATGTTCCCATTTTAAATGTTTTTACTAGGAAGCACTTCTGAAACAGATGATATAATTGTTTCAAATTGAATATATTTAGGCTTGAGTTTGTGTGGTTTAGAGAAACTTAGATGTGTGAGAACAGACTGTCAGAAAGATAATATGTTTAAGAGAGAAAACTTGAATAGGGTGAGCTTGTAGAAAATTTAAGTTTGCAGGTCTCTCAAACAGACATGTCTGTGATACCCTTATGATATTTTATTTCCATATATTTTAAGACATGTGTATGAGCCTTGAGATGGCTTTCATATCTGCTAACATTAATTTGGGGAAGGATCTTGGACCCCCCCCCCCCATTTTGAAATTGCTTCTAATGTACCTTAAGTACCTTAACATTTTTTTCTTCAATCTTTCCAATGAAACAGCATTATTAAACTTAAATCTTACATCTGGATCTTGCTAAAGTCATTCAAATTCATCCATCCATTCAGAGGTTTTGTATTTAAAAATACTGTTTTTCTGCTAGTAAAACATCAACAAGTTTTGGCATTAAATTGTAACAGATTTCAATTCTACCTGTTGTTTCAATTGTGTTTCTCGTGACATCATGTATGTATACTCCTGTCCACTAGAAGTGTATTATTACTGTATCTGCTATCAGGTTTAGCATCATAACTCTAGATACTTCTTTTGATTTTTGTGCATCTGAAAAAGCTATGCAATCAGACTAATTCTTGATTTTTATTACTTTGCGTAGTGTGTTTTACCTGCACCTTTGACTATAGGTAGTCTAGAGAGTTTACCCAGCAAAATACATTTTAAACATTTTTCTCTTGAGGAACTAGTAAAAATATAGTGAGTTTAAATTATGAATTTTCATATCTGTGCAGATAATCAAATTGGCTTACTCTTCAAACCCTTATTTTGAGAATGTTTACTTGGAGATGAGTGCCACTGAGTTTAACAATACTTGCTTCCAATGGGGGTTCTAGTCAAATGTCATTTTTTCAGTGTGATATGAGCATCTTAGGTTCATACTTTCTTCTTAGCTTCCTTATCTGTGACTTCTGATCTGAGTTAATACTTTGAATCTTCCTGCACCTATCTCCACAACACCTATCTCCACAACTGGAGATGGGGCAAGGAGATCTTGTGTACCTAACAAACTAGTATTTATTCTATGTTCACGATATGACTACAGGTATAGAAGATCTACTGTAAGAATTAAAATGTAAGGACAAAAATAGTACACAGGAAGAAAGAACAGTGAATAACAAGGTGGTTGTTGTATTCCTATGATATGTAAGCAGGATCTAATAGGAGTCGGGATGTGTAGGAGACTTTCAGTCTTGTGCTGGAAAAGCATGACTGAACACGGCCTGCATGTGATAAAGTTTGCATCCTTAGAATGAATGGGTTGGCTTAAGTTATCCTGGGCTTTTATCCACATTAATCTTAAAATCTTCCTTGCTGTTTTAATAGTATGGAAACTCAATTTACAATAATTTTAATCTTATTTTGTTTTTCTTGTTTAAACTCTAATTTTTGCCCAGACCTGGATGGCCTAGCCAAGCAGGGTCAGCTGTAGTTATTACTTGGATAGGAGAACCCTGAGGTTCTCTGGGGTTCCTTTGCAGAGGCAGGCAATGGCAAATTGCTTATGTTGGTCTCTTGCCTTGAACTCCTTCAGGATTTTCACAGGTCGCTGGCACTTTCCATCATAGAGGTCATTGGCAGAACATCAAAAACTATTAACTTCTCACCATCATATTATAGGAAGAACATAAGTTGTTTATTGAAAGTGTGAGAGCTTTTGGTTTCTATGGCTGACCACCTCACCTGCAAAATGGGTAAATTATTATTTGTCACATAATTCTTATATTGTGCCTGCAGTATTCCACAGTTGTCTCAGTTCTTCCCCTATCAACAGAAGAAGCTGTGAGTTGAATGAGACCAGCTTTCCTGAGGATGAAAAAGGAAGGAGGGTTCCACTTTGACTACCAAAAAGCCTATGCTGGGGATCATAGGACCAAACTGGACAAAAGCCACGTGGGACGAGGCTTATGGAAAAGAGTGGAATTAATCACAATTTAGTGAAAAAGCTGGTTGGATCCAATCTTGCAGTTGTTCCAAGTTTGCAGAGAATAAACTGAAGTCCAGATATTAGACACTGTAGACAATCCAAATGAGTTCTTGCCTGAAGTGTGATTTGCACCAGAGTCTCTTGTTTAGCACATTGTTTACTTGATTGTACTGCTTCTCATGTTCATGAATTGTTTTTATTCTAAATCAGTTCTTTATTTGAACATGATACCTACCTGTCAGCAACACACCCTGAATTCTCATACAAGTGCTCTTCCACATTAATTTCATTCCTAAGGTATACAAACTTCAAGGAGGGTCTGAATGGGGGCATCATTTTAGATGGCTTAATTATCATTACTGTACCAAATTAAATGGTAAGTGTTAATGTAGTAAAGAGATTTTATTGAATGTTTTATTTTGAGTGTTTTATTGTCATAGAGAATGGCACCAACATAGTTGGTATGTCTATTTCACTTGTGGATTTGGTGTATACTCCAAACCTGTTCAATGAAGAGTTGTATTTTTATAACTGCTTGTATAATGAGCATGCTGTCGGGAATCTGGATAATCTACAGCTCTCTACAGCAGGTACTCACTGTGCACAGACTGCCAAATATAAATGAGTCTCTATTTTACATACTATGGTTTAATACGTAGAGTCTGTCATCATAATCACACTGGAGTCATTTACTTGCCAGTAAGTCCTGTTGAAATACTGGTAGTAGATGCCACTGATAATCGCAGTGGGATATCATTGTAAGAACACCATGAAGCTGCCTTAATACTGAATTGTACTATCTTTCCATCAAGATCAGTATGGTCTACTTGCAGAGGCTCTCCAGGGTCTCAGGCTGAGATATTTCACCTCACATGTGACCTGATCCTTTTAATCAGAAATGCTGGGGGTTGAACCTGGGGCCTTTGGCTTACCAAGCAGGTGGTCTGCCACTGAGCCATAACCCTATGGATAGGATGGACTGATTAAAACATTTCACTTCCCACTTTTGTCCAGAATAGGTTATTGTCTAGAATACCTCATAATAACACAATAAAACAATCACAATCTAGTACTCAATACAGTTTCAGCCAAATTAACATAATAATACGGTAGCATCCTGCCAGGCCGCCACACCTAATAAAGCAGAAATGACATTAATATTTAACTGAAAAAGATTTTTTTTGGCCCAGTGCCATTCACTGGAAACAAAGGCATTAGGGGCAGTGCCCTCTGAGCATGGCATTCTAGAGGTATGGCACCACAACTGAAAAGGCCCTTTCACTGGTCCCCTTCCACCTCACTTCTGAAATGTCTCAGGGGGAAATATAAGAGTACAGTCAGATATCCTGGGCCCAGACCAGTTAAGGGTTAAAAACAGCCCTTTGAATGACTCTCAGCAACTAACAGGAAATCAGCATGGACCTCATAAAATAGTCATACAATAGTAATCGCAGTGTATTATTTTTAATATCTTTGCTGTCACATTTTAGACAAGTTTTTGATGGACTTCGTGTGGTACCCCCTGACCCACTGTACAGTAACACAAGTGGAGGAACGATAAGCACCCCCCCACACACTATTTCCTTCCCTGGCAGCTCATATGTATCCACTTTTCTGTGCTCTCTCCTCTCCTTTGCTTTTACCAATCAATGTATTGTCTGCTGCCCCAGTTTCAGCTATATTTATTATTTCTTTACTCTATTTACATTACACTGTTCTCCGCAATTAGGACCCAAAGCAGCTTACCTCATTCTTCTCTCCTCCATTTAATCCTCACAACAACCCTGTGAGGTAGATTAGCCAAAGAGTATGTGATTGGCACAAAAGTCTTATAGTGAACTTTTATTGTCATATTGTCAGCGGGGATTTGAACCTGGGTTTCCCACCCTAGTCTCAAGCACAAGCTGCTACTTCACACTGGCTTTTCTGGGGTTGCTGTTGTTGAACTCCAGAAAGGGCCCTGCCCAGTTTCCCAGCTTTGCTTTTTACTGACACAAACAAACTTGGAATGCCAGTAAACTGTTGTGGTTGCCTAGTGATGGCCACTAATGGCATCCATTTCTTAAAGCTGCATGTGCTCTATTTATCAGGGGGCGGGGGGGGGGGGCGGGGTAGGGCGTAAAAACCCATTTTTAAAAAAGATTTCAGATTTTTCTGCTATGTTGGGATGTTTTTCAGGTTTGCAGAAGTATCCATCTTGTTTGTTCATGGCTCCAGTCTCCTGTTTTAAATATCATCAGATTTGGTCAGGTTGAGAATTAGAATATACAAGTGGGAACTTGGGAGGTATCTCATTTTCCCCTCTGCCACTATTTCCCTTTCCTGAAAGCCTCATAGTCTCTTCCCTTTTCCTGCTTCCTTTTTAGGGTTCTGAGGTCCAGGTTGGGAAATGAGTTGCAATTCCATGTGATCTCCATCCAGTGACGTTATAACCTTCTGAGGCCCCTCCGCTCCTCAAACCTCCCTATCCTCAGCCCCCCCCCCCCCCAATATTCAGGTATTTTCTGTCCTGGTGTTGGTAACCCTATATCCTTCTCACCCAACAACCAACCTACCCTTTATCTGTTCTGCTGTTTTCAGCTCCCCCCCCCCCATCAGCTTCTACCTATGAAAATTGTAGCCTACTTATATGGCAAGGAACCTCAACAACTTGTGGGGTGGCACCTCACTTTTCCTTCTATCCCCCTTCACACACTATTTCCTCTTTCTTTCCCTGCTCCATTTGCTCCTCAGCCCTTCACAGATCTATCACCCAATGTCATCTATATTTATTATTTATTTACTTCATGTTTCCACCATCTTTCTTCATGGAGGGACCAAAGCAACGTACATTATTCTCTGCTCCTCTTTTTTATCCACACAATAACTGTATGAAAGAGATTACGCTGAAAGTATGCGATTGCGTTGAAATCACCCAGTGAACTTACACAGCAAGATGGTGATTTGAACGTGTGTCTCGCAGACCCTGCTCTGAAGCTCTAACTGCTATACCTCATTGGTTTCCTTAAGGTGCCTGTAGCTGAACAACAGCAAACAGCTAGGCCTAGTTGACTCTTGTATGACAGGTGGTATCAGATCACTCAGAAGTTGTTTCCAGGCATAGAGTTGCCAATCTCCAGGGATACCTGGAGTTCTCCCAGAATTACAACTGAACTTGAGACACTGATCTGTTCTCTTGGGAAAAAATGACAGTTTTGGAGGATGGATTCTATGGTATTATATCTGCTGAGGCCTGTCCCCTCCCCAAAGCCTGCCCATCTCAGATTCCAGCACAAAATCTCCAGGAATTTTCCAGCCTAAAAGAGCCCTGGCCCTCCCCCTGATATTTACTGGCAGAACCAAGCTTGGAATCTGTGGTTGCCTAGCAACAACCACTGTGGAATCTGTGACTTAAAGTTTCAGGTTCTCCTTTTGTCCTTTTGGGTTTTTTTAAAATGCCCCAATTGGGGTTTTTTTGGTGTTTTTAAAAGATTTTTCATATTTCTATAAACCTGGGGTGTTTTTCATATTTGTAAAAAGATCTGTCTTGTCCATTCAAAGCTCCAGTCACTGATTTAAGTATCCTCAGATTTGGCTGACATATCTATGATGTTAGGTGATATGATAGGATGATGATGATAATTTTGATGTTACTGAAGCATGGAGGAGACATTTTCTGGATTCATTGGAACCTGCTTCAGGCCAAGATTTGGAAGAAAGATTGGGTGACTTTGGTTGATGAACTCTAAGAACTACACAACGGGAATATGATCCTTCTAGTTCTGCTGGATCTCTCAGTGATCTTTGATACTATTAACCATAAATCCTACTGAGCTGCCTTTCAGAACTGGGATTAAGGGGCACTGTATTAGTTCAGTCTCTATCTAGATCAGAAGGTAGTTTTGGGAAACTCCAAGTCCATATCCAATACAACTTTATTCACAAAGTCCTGTGATAGAACAGTTTTCTTGTGCTTATGCTTCCTTGAAATTCATTGTTTTTCCAATTTCTTTCAAGAAATTCTCTCCCAGCACTTTTGAGGTCTGTGGTATAGTGGTTAAGGGTGGCAGACTCTAATTTGGAAAACTGGGTTTGTTTCCCCACTTTCTCACTTGAAACCTGCTGGGTGACTTTGGGCTAGTCACGGTTCTCTCAGAATTCTTTCAGTCCCACCTATCTCACAAGATGCCTTTTGTAGAGAGGGAAAGGGAAGGCGATTGTAAGCTACTTTGAGACTTCTTAAAGGTAGAGAAAAGCGAGGTATAAAAAGCAGCTCTTATTATTGGTACTACTTTGTATTTTTCCTTCTCATTACATTCATGCATTTATTTAGAGTAGATCTCTATTCCTTTCTCGATGCTTCTGTTCACATGGTTACCAACGTTAAAGTGAGGAACAAAATGCAGTATGCACACTTCCTGTAGATGTGATTACAGTTCCAAGATAAAAAGCCAAAGCTGCAGATATGAGTTGGAATAGAGCAAGGACTTTGTATTATCTTTGCATTGTTTACCTTTACCAGTTGTTAAAATATTGTTTCATAACTGGCCTTGCTACCTTAGTGAAGCATGTCATAACTCATGCTTGTCACTGCTATTTGAGGCACCATGTTTGATTTGCAAGTTTTGTTTGCACTGGTCTGTTTAATATAGTAAGATATGATGATAATAATACTAGAATGGATTAACTGTAAGTGCAGGTCTTTATTTGAGCTGCTATAAATTTTGGTTGTCAGAGCTTAAATTCAACTGTGTTTGGCATAGTTTTATTGTGTAATTCTTTGTCAGTGAGTTAAAAATAAGAAAGCAAGTTTAGTAATCCCTGATCACCAGTCAGGTAAAACGATGGAACTTCCTAATAAAATAGATTTTGGTAATCTTAAACATATTACATTATACTATAATAACAGGTAATACCTGAGATTTTTACAATGTGTGGGTATTCATATGCCTGGAATAATGAGGTTTAAGGTTGTGTGAGTACAGTGAGGCTTCATTTCATCTCAGCCGGCAGAAACCATATTGGAGGGTGTCTGCATTTTGCTCTCTTGACACAGTTGTGAGAAAGAAACTCCATGCTCGAAGCAATGTCACATTTTGATGGGTTCATAGATGTAATTTCACAGGAAAAGCTTCAAGTAAAATATGGAGTTAAACTGTTTTGATGGCCTGACTGTGTCAAGTACACCTTTGTAATGAGACAGAAGGCCTCTTCAGACACTACATCCATGCAAACTGGGAGCCTACAAATTGCACATATCAAGACCACGCAGTTCCTTCGAATGTACCTGATGTGTGGTTTCCTTTTCATGTGAATTGGGTAATGTGGATTTTCCCTGTATATGCAGCTCATATACACATGAACAGCAGCTGTACATGCCATACCTTACATACTTTCATGTTCCTGTTAGTAGATACAAACTGACCTCCAGTTTCTTATTTTTGGTTTCACCAGCTAAACTATCCAGGAAGGGTGCTTAAACCATCACAAAGTCTGTTCTGGATAATATGAACAACTTTGCATTTGGTCCCCCAGCCATTTAAATTTTTAATTTATTTTGTTTTTTACTCTATCGTGTACCCAAGACACTTTAATAAAATAAAGTTGCTTAAAACATGCCATAAAGTCCAGTTCTGCATGTTTTCTTGGAAGAAAACCATAATATGCCCAACGGGGCTTACTCCTACATATATAGTTAGCAATCACATTCTTAATGCACCCTTCCTCCAAGAAACTCAAGGTTCTCCCCTTAGATTAGGCTGAGAGAGACATTTGCCCAGTGTCTGACTGGGGCTTTGAACTGAAGTCTTGTCAGTCCTAGTCTGACCACTACACCACAATAGTTGTCCCTGAAAGTATGCAGGATTGCACCTGAAGAAGCATCAAGCGTTACAGAAAATTATCAAATGCAGATATTTTTCTACCTTGTATTTTTGTGCAATATGATCTAAGAATGTTTACTGAGAAGTAAAGCCTCCTTTTTTCTTATGTACATATAAAAGGTACTTTTCGCCCTAGCAGGTGTAGGTGTTCACAGGATTTGAAAGGTTTATTGCAGGACTCCCCACAATTAAACTGGCTAGATGAGGATAAGGTCACTACTTAAGAGTTACTGCAGTGTATTGTCGAAGGCTTTCATGGCCAGATTCAACTGGTTCTGGTGGGTTTTCCGGGCTGTGTGGCCGTGGTCTGGTGGATCTTGTTCCTAATGTTTCGCCTGCATCTGTGGCTGGCATTTTCAGATGTGTATCACAGAGGGAAGTCTGTTACATACTGTGTCCAGAGAGAAGGAAATGTTTGGGGTATATATTGGCCATGTCCCACGGTGGGAAACCAATCAATAAGTGTTTGGGTGGAATTTGTTATGCAAAGATGTGGTTGATAGTATTGTGGTTAACAATATAGTGTGGTTAACAATATTGTGGTTAACAATAAGGATTATTTCTTAATTAGCATGAACATATTCATCATGCAATGTTTAACTTTTTTGGTAAATTAATTCCATTAATCCATACACAGCATCATGCTCTTCTAGAAGTTTCTGTAAGATTATTTGGGGCAGTTTTTATTTAGATTATCACAGATACTTAGTTTTGCAGCTCTCTAAACTGTGAATATGTGGCTATAGAGATAACATGCTTCTTCTTCTCAGAAAAAAGTTATAAAATAAGCATACAGTTATAAAATAAGCAGACTTGTGAAAAAGACCTTAATCCCATTGTTCCTTTGCAAATCTATGTACACAGAATCAATCCTTTACCTCTTAAATTCTAGGTTTTAATAAGTTCAGTGAATATTATTTGGAGTGGAATAGATCTGCGTAAGGAGCTAAGTGTGAGGAGGAAAATACATGAAATGAAAATGAAAGGGAAGAAGTAAAAATGAAAATGAATCTTTATGTAGAAAATCATGATTTAAATCCAGTCTTCCTGACTAGTGATTTAAATTGTGATTTAAATCAAATCCACCCTGTAATAAACTGATGTTGACTGATCTTTTGATTGTAATAACTGTTGTTGAATTACTAGTCATGCCTGTGATATTACAAATGCACTTCAAAATTATTTTCTTCTTAGCATATGCACATAGGCATACAATTAGTACTGTTTTCTATGTGTGTATTGAGTACTGCCAGATTTCTGCTCATTTAAAGGTGCAGCCTGTTATGCTTCAAGCCAATAGGGAGTAAATCCTGTTTCAGAAACACATTTACAGTGCAGTCTTGAGCAGAATTGTGACTCAGCTTAGGACTGTGCTGTTTTTAATGCCTATCAGCTATGCAAACTGTTTTTCTACCCACTTCAATTATATTCCCTTGTATATAATACCATTCTTCTGTTGAATGTGTAGTTCACTAACCTAATACCTGCACAAATAAGGCTATGTTGCATGTTAATTACAGGGTAATTTACAAGATGAGGCTGTTCTACAAGTCACTGAAGAATACTTTATTGTAAGCATCACCATGGTTCAGGAAGGTATCAGAGTATTTGCTGGGAAAGATTCTTTTGTGTGCATAAAACCCAGTTCCCCTTGCAAAGAAAGAGATTAATTTTGAATTGCTTTAAAGCTCTGATACCTCTAACTGCAATTAGAATGTCAGTTTCTGGCTTGCGGTCAAAACCAATGCAGTTTTTACAGTGGCCATACATTTTTTTTCCAAAGGACGCGTCTAAAGAATTATGAAAAGACTGGCAAGACCATTGTGAGTTGATGACAGCTACTAATTAGCGGTAGTGACCATATCTATTTGTGTTGTATTTCATCATTTTAATAATTTTGTGAACATTATTTTTGCTGGAAAGTCCATTTTCATTGTGTTGGATTTTACAAAAACATGCATTAAGAGCAATTACATTTTAGAAGAAAGATTCCCAAGGTTAAGAAATGACAGTTTTAGGCATTGTATGCTTTCTTAGCTCATTATAAATAAAATATTGTCTTTCTCATAGCTGAAAAGTATTCTCTTTAATAAGGGTCCCCCACAGGATTCTTGGAACCTGAAGGCAATTCCTCAGGTGTCCACCACAGGGCTCAGTAAAGAAGGTAGGGTCATTTTAACTAGTTACTGGCTGCCTTCATATACATAAAGGGGCTTTTCAGCTGGATTCTCCCCATCACTTAATGCAGGGGTCCCCAATGTGGTGCTTATAAGCACCATGACACCTGCTCATGTCTTTCCTGGTGCCCACCAAGTGTTGAGAAAGTGCGTGGGAGCAAGTGGCCCAGCAGGGCTTCTGATTGCCATTGAATGTATGATTGGCTGTACAGAATTGTTGCTTCAGCAGCAGTTACCATCACAGCACAAGAATCTTCACTGTTTATCACTGAAGATAAGCTGTGTGATGGCAAGAAAACCCTTTTAAACAATATGTTCCCTTTAAAAGGCATCTTGTTAAACAGACCTGTGGGAAATGGTGAACAGTTACTATTAGAGTTTTGCATGACCGCATTCCATGACATTTTATGGGTTGCCTCTACCTTGTGTCAGATTTCCAAAGGTGCCTGCAGGCTAAAAAAAAAATGGGGACCCCTGTAGTAGGGTAGACAGTGTGCTTATTGGGAATACCTTCCATTATCCAGTAATTGAGACTGGACTTTATAAAACGATATCACCTTATTTTGTCATTTTTCTCTTCTATGTAAAGAACAAGATCTCAAGTTTTCACAGTGTTTATTCAGTCATTTTCTGTCTAACACTTGTAAGAATTAATGGCTCTTAAAAGCATAGCTTGGTTTTCCCCTGGTATCCATCTGTGTGTAGACAGTACACGTGGTGGTTGAATATGATCAGGCAAATAACTGATCCCTGTTTGAAGTCAAATTCAATATCTAATTAATTAATTAATTGTTAAACCCCGCCCAACCCTGGCTTGATGTGCCATGCATTCCATAAAACCAGTATACAAAGGGAGCAATAAACATTTAAACCAGATGTCATAAGTCCTTAGGAGCTGTCATCCTGTAAATCATGGGTAATGATGCCATTGCCGCAACAATTCAGAGCCCCAGGCAGGAATGGTACAAAGATTCAGCCCACATCTTTCTCTGTTGTACAGTATGAATTGGAAGGTTTTGTTTTTAATGCTAAAATCACCCCAAAGAGTAGGATACAGTTTTCTAGAGATCCTACAGGGCTATGCTGTGGGGAAAATATTACGTACAACCATTAATGATTTTTATACACATCTACCAATATCTTTAGAGCTTTAAGCAGGGTTGGCCATGGTTAGTACTTGGATGGGAAAACAGTGAAGAAGGTTGTGGTTGCTGTGCAGAGGAAGGCAATGACAAACCACCTCTGCTCACCTTTTGCCTTGAAAACCCTCGGGTCATGGGATCCCCATTCGTAGGTTTCAACTTTGTACACAATTATTATTATTTACATTTTCTGTAGGTGTTTTAACACAGTTCTCGGTAGAACTCAAGCTTGTTATGTTTATAGTAGCTGGCTGTGTAAAGCACAGACTGAAATGGATTAACTTTTTGGACAACCCTGGTTTGTTTCTTATTAGGGTAGGTTCCTGTTGCAGATTCAGGTCTTCCTATTGCGATATTTACCCTCCTTCACTTAGGCAGAGACCTGCAATAATTTCATACAAAGCACCATTACCAGATCACCAATTTGAAATTCTTGTCCTAGAAGTTTCAGTATTTGTTCAGTAGTCTCATAGCAAGTGGTGGGGTGAGGTGAATCCAACTGATGGGCGGTATCCAGTGAGCTATGACTTGAGCTCCACTCATAGAATGAGACTTCCCTGTTTTCCTTTCCTCCCTTCTTGGTGCAGCCAATTTCACCCCCTAAAGTTCTGCTTTCATCTAAACGTTGGTCTATCTCCTATGACTTATGTAATATCTCTGGGTGTTTGATTTACTGAGACTCTGTTTTTATTTTATTTTTGTCTTGAAATAATATACTCAATTTCTTGCTTTGTCTTTTGAGTACATAATAAATTCTAAAATTGGACTGAATGCTCTGTGCTAAGTCATTACTGACCCACCCATGAGCCAAGGCAACTCTGGCCTTAAGCTATTGGAACACAAGTAGGAAAGAGATAGGAAATGGCTTCTGTCACAGAGAAGAGAAACTTGCTTGAATCTGCCTCTGGGGAACATATCCCCACATATAATTTCCCCCTCCCCTGATATGACCCAGGCTCTAGTTCAGAGGGTGGCAGAGGTTGTGGCAATCCCTACGGCAGATACAGATCCTGTGCTAGTTATTGCTGCCCAAGGAGTGGAGGAAGCAGTCCAAGGGTGCAGAAGGAGACACAGAAAACCCCATTGTGTGGGTAAAATTTGGCCATAGTCGTTTTATTGGTGTGCTGGCAAAAGGAAGCAGAGGTGCAGCATAGGGGACGGATCTGGCACTGAGCAGCATGTCTGCTATCCCCCAGTGCCCACTAGGAAGCACATCTGTTGTCCCCCAGTAATAACTTCCCCCCAACTCAATGCATGGGGGAAAACACCAATGCCCAGAGCAGCAAGATAGTGGAAGCCATCTGGGCGCTGGCCTCTGGATGAACTCCCCTTGCTACCAGGGGGAGCAGCCACCAGCAACCTCTGCCTGGGCATGTGGTTCACAGGCTCGCTCCACCCCCCAGGCCTGAGAAGATAAGCCACCGGTGCTTGGGTGAGAAGAGGCGTGGAATGACCCAGCCTGTCTATTTAAGGCTGCGGCCCTGCCTCCTCCAGGCACATAATTCGCTTGAGCCGGCAGCTGGGCAGCCTAGCACCGTTCTGGGCTGGATGCCGGCACTGAGCTTGCCCCTCTCCCTGCCCCACTTCCAGGCAGCAATGGTAGCCAAGGTAAATCTCAGCAGCTCTTTTTTGCTCCGTCTTCCTCCCTATTCTGTCAAAGCTCTTTCTTCTGTCTTGAATTCTTCAGCTCAATCAGTTCTGCTCATCATTATGATCCTATTACTCATCCTCTGTAGTTTCTGCATCAGCTCCCTCTTTTGTCTTGTCAAATGTTTTGCTTTCAGTACTCCAACTTACTTGTCTACTGTCTTCTGTCTCCATACCTTTGCTCAGTCTGTATGTCCTTTTGAGATGCCCTCTCTAAACCCAAAATACCTTCTCCATCCACTACTTCCTTTCTCCTTGTTTCTCTCAAGCATTGGAAGTTTTATGGATTCTGATATCCTTCTGCATCCTTCAGTTGATACATTTAAATGCCTAAAACTTGCATCTTCTTTCTGACAATAGCAACCTTATCTGCCTCTACCTTTTCTCTCTGCCCCCCTTTATGTGATTCTGGTAATTTAAGCTTGGTTCTCAGGCAGAATTGTGTGTAGATCTATTATCCTTTTTATCTTTTTTCATGTTTTACAGTGTAATTACTGGCACTACAGTATTAAATAAAAGACCAGCATGGGGAGTGAGCTGAGAGCTGAGAGTTGCTATGTCTGAGCTGTGGGTAGAAATGAGTGATCCCTTAGGTATGGCTGTAATCTCTGAGGGTTTCGTCCCAATTGGATGCGGGGATGCAGAGTTAAAGCCAATAGAGTGGGACAGTTGTTTTATGTTTTAAATTAGGAGAGAAAGCTCCCCTGGGTCAGGAGTGCACCCTCTGAGAATTCAGTTCTAATTTGGGGTTATTGTGGTGATGGGTATATCTCTCACTAAAGCATAAGGAAACAACTATTACATTCATTGTGACTGAATGATATTAAAGTCTATACAAAGGGAGTCAAACAGAAAATGTTGTGCTCATATCTCCCTCACAAGGTTTGGATTAAAATGTGGAGGGAAGTGCTGTGTATTCCACTTTGTGTTCCTTACCAGTGGCATTCCTGCCTAGGGACAGGGGGTACCCTATGTCCCCGGGCGCCCCCCATTTGGTCACGTGGGGGGGGGGCGCCACCATTTCAGGGTCGTTTGTGTGATTTTTAATTTTTTCAGTGTTTTTTACGTTTTGGCCTGCAGGGGGCGCATTTTAAGGCTAGCAACACCAAAATTTCAGGGTACCATCCAGAGACTGTCCTGATGATACCACCCAAGTTTGGTGATGTTTGGTTCAGGGGAAGCAAAGTTATGGACCCCCAAAGAGGGTGCCCCCATCCCCATTGTTTTCAATGGGAGCTAACAGGAGATTGGGGCTACCCATTTGAGGTACCATAACTTTGGTCCCCCTGAACCTAACTTCACCAAACTTGGAGCTGGCATCATACAAATAGTTACCAGGATGATACCCTTGAGAATTTTGGTGTCCTACCAACTTTAAAAATACACCTCTTACAGGCACCCCAAGAAAGTTGCCCAAGATCTCTTTTGTTTTGCAGGTGACTTTGCTCCATTGTAGCCAATGGGGGGGGAATTTCTGAGGCAGGCTGCACATTTCTGAAGATAGAGGCACTCAGACTTTCCAGGTGGCCTCAGGAAGCCCTCCCTGGTAATAGCATCCAGGCATAGAGACCTTTAAGCTTCTGAGGGTTCAATTTTATGGGCCCCCCAAAAGGCTTTGTATTTTGTTTCCATCAGCTCCTGCACATGAAAGCCTCTTGGAGCTGAGTTCTCTCAGAACTCTCTCAACTCGCCCCCCCCCCCCCACTCCAGAAGCAAAGCTCACCAAGCTTGGATGCTATTACCCAAGGCCTCTTGGAGCCACCTTGAAAGTCTGGCGCCTCTATCTTAAAAAATGTGTGGTCAGTGCTTACACACTCAGAAATTCCCCAGAATCTGCCAGGCTCTTCAGCAAGTTCTATGGTGGGAAACATTATTTTTCCCACCATAGACTTCAATGGGGCTTTCTGTTATGCCCAGCTGGTGCTGTGGTAGAGATTTCAACAGGAGGCAATGTGGTAGTGGTCTTGCTCTGGGTGGGGGCACTAAAGTTTGCCTGGGATGGCCGAATGCTGTGGGCATCAGGTTCACCTTCAACTTGGTGCCCACAGCATTTTAGCAAATTTGGTTGGTTCCTTTCAGGAGACTCACACCAGCAGCCCTGCAGGAAATGCCCCCACCCAGAGCAAGACCCCTACCACAGTGCCTCCCATTGAAACCTCTACCACAGAAACCTCTACCACAGGGAACGAGTTGAGAGAGTTCTGAGATAACTCAGCCCGCAGGCTTTCATGTGCAGGAGCGTGGAGCAAAATATAAGCACTGGGGGCCCATAAAATTGAACCCTCAGAAGCAAAGGTCTCTATGCCTGGATGCTATTACCAGGAGGGCTTCCTGGAGCCACCTTGAAAGTCTGGTGCCTCTATCTTCAGAAATGTGCAGCCTGCCTCAGAAATTCCCCATTGGCTACAATGGAGCAAAGTCACTGCAAAACAAAGAATCTTGGGCAACTTTCTTGGGGTGCCTGTAAGAGGTGTATTTTTAAAGTTAGTGACACCAAAATTTCAGGGTATCATCTGGTAACTATTCTTATGATGCCACCCAAGTTTGGTGAAGTTAGGTTCAGGGGGACCAAAGTTATGGTACCTCAAATGGGTAGCCCCAATCTCCTGTTAGCTCCCATTGAAAACAATGGGGATGGGGGCACCCTCTTTGGGGGTCCATAACTTTGCTTCCCCTGAACCAAACATCACCAAACTTGGGTGGTATCATCAGGACAGTCTCTGGATGGTACCCTGAAGTACAATTAATGTTGCTAGCCTTAACATGCGCCTACCGCAGGCCAAAGCGTACTCACTGAAAAAATTAAAAATCACACAAACGACCCTGAAATGGTGGCGCCCCCCCCCCACGTGACCAAATGGGGGGCGCCCGGGGACATAGGGTACCCCCTGTCCCTAGGCAGGAATGCCACTGGTAAGGAACACTGGTAAGGAACACTGGTAAGGTGTTTTGTGAGAGATGATGCTGACATTTGTTTGGTAAATGTTTTGCTGGGGGTGGTTTGTGAGAGATTAACATGCTTAATACCCACTTGCACTGGCTTGGAGTTGTTTCTCAGGCTAACAACCTACCTCATAGGGTTGTTGAGATTAGGAAATTAGGAAAAGAGTTGGTGGGGAGAGAGCCATGTATGTTTTGCTGGGAGTGGGAGGTGTTTTGTGAGCTGGTACAAAAAATAATTGTTTGTTCATGGTGGGGGAGGGTGGCCGCCCATTCGCCGGGGGGGCGCCAAACTCAGGTTTTGTCCCCGGGCTCCAGTTTGCCTAGGTTCGCCTCTGAGGGAAGGCAATACAAAAATCTAACAACTAAACAAAACGTCACTGAAAGACAGTTTGTTGACCTCTGTCAATCTTTCCCCACCTAGATTTTTATACTGCCTTTTCTCCTGGGGCAGTATGGGTTGTGTTGTGGATGCTCTTAGTACATGAAGGATGAGCAGGTTTGGCTAGTGGCCCATGTAAAGATAGTGTAAAGATAGTGTAAATATAGTACATCAGCCTAGACTGCCCCCAAATCCCCTGCTTTGCTCAAAATTATAGACCAGTTTCTTGGCTCATGATTTAATATGGAATAGTGTTTCATTAAAATTTGAAAACCACCGGTCCAGAATGATCAACTAGTGATGTAATTTTCTCTTTGTATTAATTAGTATCTGAAACAAAATTGGCAGGAAACGAGGTGGACATTACAGGAGCAATCTTAAGTAGGTTTACTTGGAAGTAAGGTCCATTTTATCCTGGAAATTGTTCTTATGATCATATCCTGTTTCTTTTACAGCTGCTGAATGTCATTAAGTGCGTTAAACTATTAGTTACCAAGACAGGTGTTACTTAGGTATTCTAAATTAAATAACAATACCCACTTTTTCACTTTTGGGCAAGTGTATTTCTCACTGTGTTTTTCTTTCTGTACTAAATCCAGCATGAATTTTCTCTCTACTCAGCCAGCTAGAGAGTCTCTTCTACAGATAAGCACATCAAGGAGAATTATCTGTGTACACTTATGGGATAATGGTCTCTAAATCACATCTGTGGAAAATGCTTTGGTTTTAAAGTGTGTTTTCTAACTTGTGTGCCTAATATATTCTGTCTAAATATTTGTAAGAGCGCAGTTGTTTTCCAGTTGTGTATGCAGTATTCTTCCTTAGATGATCTAACTGTACCACTATGATTGCTCAGAAAAACTTGTCCATGTGGTGGGTTTAAAAGGGAGCTAGGTGTATTCATCCCTGAAGATGAATGACCATCTTGAACTGTTTGTGCCCATCTATCACTCACCATTTATTCCTGATAGTTGGATTGGGCAGGATAAATACTATGTAACAGATGGTTTCAAATTCTGTCCTCTAGGAATATCAGCTAGTCATTTTCAAATGATTCAAATGTTTAGGGAGGGAAGATGAGTTGGGCAGTTTAACTGCTGGTCAATTAACAGAGTTGAGTTTGGATTTTTGGTGGGAGAAGAGTTAGGACACTTGCAGGTTAGGCAGGAGTTCCCTTCAATATTTTAGGTAATTTGAAGACAGGTAGGGTTTGGGTGCTGTTCCTGTCAAAAACTGTTCAAAGACTTTCTGATTCATGCTCATAAGTCTGGATAAGTCAAATAAGAAACCTGATTTGTTTCTCACCTTTCCATGCCGCCTGGAAGGCTTTTTGGTGGTGATGCAGCGCTGCCTCTGGCATGCTGGTGTTGCCAGCACAGTCCCTCTGGATTGCACTAATAATTCTGGATTGCATCTAAGTCTTGCAGATGGTTGCAAAAAATTTTTTTTTAATCAGTCCTGACAGTTTTTATCAGCCTGCCTGTTTTCTGACTGACTGACTGACTGACATGCCACATGGTTGTTGCAATAGTGGGTCTTGCAAAAAAAAACCCTGATACTTACCCTGTTAGGCAGCTTTAAGGTAAATACTCCCAATACGGTGTCTGAATATTTCCTTCCCTTTTCACATGAAATAATGCTAGAAGTAGATCTTTGGTGACAGTATGAAAAACAGACCACAACTTCTTCTGTGACTACTACTGACTCTGTAGGAGCAAACATGATTGGTGAGGGGAATATTTAGTATGGAGGAAATGGTTGTAATAGGCCTTTTTCCTGGGGGAGCTGAAGGATGCAAACATGACTAACACAGCCTTTCTCTTAGCATTGTGTATGCATTCATTTAGAGCACTTATCTACTTGCAGAGGTCAAATCTCAACAGTGTGTCAAAGCATGTCACATATTCAAAAGCTATATTATCAGACATAAGGAAAGAAAAGAGTTCTGTTGTAAAATTGAAGTACTACCGTGTTTCCCCAAATATAAGACAGTGTCTTATATTAATTTTTGCTCCCAAAGATGCGCTATGTCTTATTTTCAGGGGATGTCTTATATTTCTGTATTCTGTTCGTCAGGCATGCTTCCGAACAAAAACTTTGCTACGTCTTACTTTTGGGGGATGCCTTATATTTCGCACTTCAGCAAAACCTCTACTATGTCTTATTTTCCAGGGATGTCTTATATTCGGGGAAACAAGGTATTATTAATGTCTAATGCACAGAGCTGGGTTTGCAGCTATAGTCAGAACACCATAGATGAAATAGGCTGAAGACTGATCTGACTTTTAGAAAACAGAGCAATCAGATAAATGACTTGCCAAAACCTTATATCCTGCATAGGTGTCAAACTCGTGGATGCTGGCGGGGATGATGGGAACTGTAGTCCATAACATCTGGAGGTCTGTGAGTTTGACACCTGTGCTTAATGTGTGTTTATTCTTTCCATCCGAGTAGGCCAATAACTAAAATCAAATGTTTATTACTGTACAATTCTGCAGCTTATCCCACCACACTAAGTATTGCACATGTTACTAAAGGAGGAGACTTTCATAAATCATAGGATGGTAATTATATCTACGATTCTGTTACCTACCATTAGTCAATGGACTGGGATACTCAACTGGTAATCGGAATATTATACTTCATTCACATATTTACACAAACTAGTTCATTTCATAACCTGGGAAAAACGTTTTGCAGTAAAGATTGGTTGCTTTTCTTGGCAGCATGTTCTTTAATAGAAAATTAGTTTGTTTGAAAGCCAAAGAGTTTCTGCCCAGAGTAACAAATTAATGTGTTCATATTTTTTCCCATAATTTAAACAAATAGACTTTCAAATGAGCTTCAGCCTGTGTCTTGTTAGATTCATCCTGAGTCTTTTGCCACCATTGCTCTAGCCATGTCCTCATCTTTTAATTACCTGGAACCCCTCAGTAACCCAAGAGCAGCCCTAGTTCTTTGAATGGAGAGATGGCTCCTGGGTGTAACTGTGTCAGTTGCCTGGGCCATTTCCCCATTCCAGAGGTCAACCAGGGTGTTGACAGGAACATCAGCTGTACCAGCAGGAAAATCCCCCAATGCTGTCTGAAAACCTATTGGATCCATCAGGCTACGGGGACAGATCATTTTAATTGATCTCCTACTCATGCAGAGACTTGGTACACCTGTTAATCTTAACCCCAGCAAGTTGTGATCTGTCTATGGCAGGGGTAGGGAACCTGCGGCTCTCCAGATGTTCAGGAACTACAATTCCCATCAGCCTCAGTCAGAATGGCCAATTGGCCATGCTGGTAGGGGCTGATGGGAATTGTAGTTCCTGAACATCTGGAGAGCCGCAGGTTCCCTACCCCTGGTCTATGGTAAGGGGACCACCTTAAATTTCCCCACCTTCAGATCACCTTCTTCATGTCCAAAACAAAACATCAGATCAAGTGTGTGACCTAAATAGTATGCAGGGCTTGTCATTACCATGGAGACCATGACATCCTAAACTGCTCCTGACAAGGTAGCCTTTGAATGGATGTTGAAGTCCCCCAAGACAACCAACCTGGGAGTCCTCAATAGTATCAATGCCATGCAGTGGCGTATCTAGGCAAACTGGAGCCCTGGGCAAAACCTGAGTTTGATGGCCCCCCCCCCATGGGCAGCCACGAACCCCACCGTGACCAAACAATGATTTTTTTCCACCAGGTCTTATCAAAATCACCATCACATTACAGAACATACCCCAACTCACAAATCTGAACACAGCAATGGGCCATGCCACGCAGCAGAAATATTTAAAAAATAATAATTTCAAAATGCTTTCAAAATGTTTTATTACTGCTATGAAAACATTTTATGGTGTTGCAATGGCAACGTTCAGTTCCCACAATTCGCGAGGAAACTTGGCAACTCACTTTCAATGTTATTTAAACTGGGGACCCCAGATTCTCCCTTTAAGGTGGATTTAAAAGGGAGAATCTAAGGCCTCCCTAGACTTTAAACAAAAGTGATGTCTTTAGATCAGCACGGTCACCCTGGCATGGCAGCATTTTCAATGATGTTTAAACTAGGGAGCCCAGATTCTCCTTTTAAATCCACCTTAAAGGGAGAATCTGGGGTCCCCAGTTTAAACAACATTGAAAATGATGCTATTTTAAGGTGGATTCTCCCCCACCCTGAAACAGCATCACTTTCAATGTTTAAACTGGGGACCTCAGATTCTCCCTTTAAATCCATGCCGAAGGGGGTGGATTTAATAATAATAATAACAACAACAACAACAACCACAACCACAACCTTGGGTTATAAATTCTCCCTTACCTAATTTATAAAAGTCCGCTTGGAGCTCTTCACAATCCTTTGTGGTTTTCACCACCCTACATAATTTGGTATCATCCACAAACTTGGCCACCACGCTACCCACCCCTACCTCCAGGTCATTTATGAATAGGTTAAAGAGCACTGGTCCCAAAACAGATCCTTGGGGGACACCACTCCCGACATCTCTCCATGGTGAGAACTTTCCATTTACACCCACCCTTTGCTTCCTGTTTCTCAACCAGTTTTTAATCCATAGGAGGACTTCCCCTCTTATTCCTTGATTGCTGAGTTTTCTCAACAGTCTCTGGTGAGGAACTTTGTCAAAAGCCTTTTGGAAATCCAAGTAGACAATGTCCACTGGTTCCCCCTTATCCACCTGCCTGTTTACACCCTCAAAGAACTCTAGTAAGTTTGTAAAGCAGGACTTGCCTCTGCAAAAGCCATGCTGACTCTTCCTCTTCCAGGTCTTGCTTTTTTACATGTTTTATAATTTTATCTTTAATGATGGATTTTATTAATTTACCAGGAACAGATGTCAAACTGACTGGTCTGTAATTTCCTGGGTCCCCCCTAGATCCTTTCTTAAAGATTGGTGTGACATTGGACATCTTCCAGTCTTTAGGGATGGAGGCTGATTTCAGTGATAAGTAGTTGCATATTAAAGTGAGAAAATCAGCAATTTCATGCTTGAGCTCCTTAACAACTCTTGCGTGAATGCAGTCTGGGCCAGGGGTTTTGGTAGTTTTTAGTTTATCAATGGCTGCCAGAACTTCTTCCTTGAACTTTTTCCATGCTTTGCTTCTCTTCACATGCAGGAGGCAAGATACTCCCAACCACAGCAGCTCATCACAGTGGTTGATGTTTGTTCAGTCCACAAGCTAAGAGCCATAGACTAAGAGCAATGGCTTGTGCTAGAGGCTCATGTCTTAGCCCAATACCAGCATCGGGAGGCACTGTTTCAGTAGACCAGGTACCTGTGGAAGAGCTAAGAACTCCAGTGACTGACTCAGCAGATTGTGCTGTGTTAAATCTTTCTGCTTCCTTATGTATCTCATTAACATCTTTTTCTGATCTCAGCTATAGCCCACTGGAGTGAAGAATTGTTTTCTTCTACATATGACTTTAAAAGACTTTTTATCTCTCACCTCTCCTTAATACTGTGCTTTTCATAATTAGACCAAGATTTCCAGTGGAATTTTCTTTTGAGGTCATATTGGCTCTGAAGATATATATGGAAATAATTTTTATGGTCAGTCATGTTTAAATCAAAAAGAATTGTACAACGGCATTTACAAAGAACTAAGAATGTTGAAAAAATACTTATAATTAGGGATTATTTGGTGTTTTCTTGCCAAGTAATTTTGCATTTGATTTTTTTTCTTCACGATGTCTTCCAGCTTTCTATTTGAAGCTGTGGGATTCCAATTGCCTTAAGATAAGTGCTCTCTTACCCTGTCAGTTAAGTTGGCATGATTTATTCATTCATAATGACAGTTCAGAGCACTGGATAGAAATTGTTTTATGCTTCTGTTCTTCTTATTCCATTTCGATTGTGAATATCTCACCCTCATAAAAAAACAAAAGTGATTGTACATTTTAGTAACTGAAAAATGGAAACCTTTGCTGCTTGTTTCCTTGTACTGGGTTAACACTGGTTGGTTAATATTTTATTTATTAAAAGATGATGCTATCTTACACCAAGTGAAACAGTTCATCTACCTAGCCCAGTACTATCATTCTTATTGGCACTGCGCACAGGCAAAGCAGCATTGCAGGCAGGCAGGTGCCAAGCAGGTAGCGCCAGGAGGGAGCCAGCAGCATGCCAGATGGGTGTATATACCACCCCCACCTAACTACTAAGTTCCTTCCTTCCCCTCCCAACACGAGGGCCTTCCTGCCATGCGGGGTGGGGGTGGGGTAGGGGGTGTGACCAAAATGCACCCCCACATGACTCAGGTGAATGGTGTTGGGGTCAAATGTCCCTTCCTCCCAAGCTATGTCATTGTCTGATCCAGCAGGGTTCTTCTTAAGCATGAAGAGATGTGTTTCATAACTTTACAATTTAGTTCGGTAGTGGCAGTGTGGTAAAGTGGTTAGAATATTGGACAAAGGCTGGGGCCACCTGGGTTCAAATCCCCACTCTGCTGTGAAGCTGTTCTTGGGCCCTTTACTGTCTCTCAGCCAAATGTACCTGACAAGTTTGTTGTGAGGATAAACATAGGAAGGGAAGCATCATGCACATTGCCCTAGGCGCCTTGAAGAAAGGTCAGGACAAAAAAAAAAACACCACAAAATAATGCTGAATTCATATTGCACAGGAGACCAGGACTGGGAAGGAAGGAAGCCTTTTGATTAGTGTAGGAGGTGGAGTTACTTTAGCAACACTTTTTGATATATATGTCAATACAATATGCTGTAAAAATACAACTGAAATAGCAGAAGCTTTTGAAATTAGTAAAACTGAAAGATTCAGCTGAACTGCTCATTTTGGTAGGTAAACAGTCCCCATTAGTCTAAATGTGAATGTCTAAAACTACTGCATTCTGGTTCAATTACCCTTTTTTGTTTGTTTTGAATTACGGGGAAGTGAATTGAAGTTCATATTGCAGTAGTGATGTTTCTAATATTTATTCCCAAGCATTATCAGTGCCTCCTCATCAAATAAATGTACGGCGAAATGGCCTGTTATCAAACAACATCAGTGAAAAGTAAATTCAGCGATCAGACACATTACTCAGGGGAGCCTTTTTACACAGGTAATTAGAGCTGTAATGTAACAAAATGTTTCCAAAAGATGTTTTTTTTAACGGACAGGGACTATGAATTATGGCACTGTGTACAGAGCGTACAGTCAGTTGATGTAAGGATGGTCCTACTATGTAATTTCTGCATTGTTTAATGGGTCATTAATGTTTATGCTTTGTTTTGGGTGGGGGGGTCAGCTCCATTTTCTGATTTCTGCAATGTAAATCCTATTACGTTGCTTACAGGATCCTGTTGATAGTATTAACCTTCATTGTGTAATTAGGGAAAGGCAGACTATACATAAGAAATAGAATGACTGCCATAAAACCTTTTTGCATATATTCTGGGATTTACAAAATACCTTGTTGCTACACAACATCAGGAGGTGGGGGTGGGAAGGTGGGGGAGCACAAGAGGTGAATTTCCCACTTGGCAATATCTGAAGCAATGATTGATTCCCTGCTCCACCACATGAAGCCTGCTGGATGACCTTGGGCCACTCACAACACTGTCAGAACTCTCTCAGCCCACTCAGAGCTGAAAATGGCAAATCATCTCTGAATGTCTGTTGCCTTGAAAACCGTTGTGGGGTTGCCATACGTCAGCTGTGACTTGACAGCACATATACACAGGTTTCTTTCTCCACTGCTACAGGCATTCAAAGCCTGGGCATGTCCAGAGGCATGAATGCTTTAGTATGAGGGATATAGGCTGAAGAAAACAAGAATTCCAAGGAAGAACTGACAGCAGAGGGCGTAGGGTATGTATGTATGTATGTATGTATGTATGTATGTATGTATGTATGTATGTATGTATGTATGTATTATTATTATTATTATTATTATTATTATTATTATTATTATTATTATTATACACATAACAACACAGCACAAGTGTCTGGAATTCATCTCTGAATATCGAGTCCTTCCCAAGGACCTAGGATGATGATGATGATGATGATGATGATGATGATGATGATGATGATGATGATGATGATGATGATGATGATGATGATGATGATGATTATATACTGCCCCTTCCCCGAAGGGCTCTGGGTGGTACACAACATGGAATACAACAACAAAACAGATGGAGCACATAAACAGAATTGAAATTATAAATAACTAATACAAGGAGTAGAAGATCTTCTTGACGTTAGGAATCTTTCTTCTTCTCCTGATCTTTTTTGTTCTTTTTGATGTATTTTAAAGTATGATATAAATAAATACAAATAATCCTGTGGGCAGAAGGAAATATGGATTGGGACCATAGAATAGGGGAGGGTGTGAGGGTGCCATCTCGGGTTTGGAAATATCTGGAGATTTAAGACTAGGAGAGTGGGGTTTAGGGAGGGGAGGGACCTCCGTAGGGTATAATGCCATGCAGTCCAGTTTCGAAAGGAACTATTTTCTCCAGAAGTGGCATAAATGTTCTAAATATATAATACATAAATAATTGATTTATGTAGTCTGGAAATCATTTGTAATTCTGTGTGATCTCCAACCCATTTGGAGATTGGCAACTAAGAAGGGAGAATTTCTCTTTTCCTTTAATCCTCAGTAGGAGAAAGGCTCGCATATTGTACCCATGCATTACTTTAATGGAAGATACCTAATACTATTACAAAAATAAAAGTCATACGATGGTTATGGAGAGGTCCTTATGTAGTCTTGTAGAGAAGGGAGCGAGACAACATATTCTGAGAAAGTAAGAAAATGGCATGAGCATCATGTCACAGGGTATTACATACCGAGTCTAATGAATAATCTGATAAATTCAGCAGTGTGACACATTTTAAAGCTCCCCAGTAAAAGAACGCATGGCAAAAATAGTCAGGAAGAATTATTCTAGTCCAGTCTATTTTCTTCTTGCATGAAGTTGCTTTTTCACATTGATGAATGTTCAAAAATATAATATCCCCTTCCTACCTACAGTCCAAAGGAGTGCAATTTACTGTTTCGGTTCATTTCTGTATTGCATTTAATAATTTACTCTGAGGCCCCTTCTGCACATGCAGAATAATGCACTTTCAATCCACTTTCACAATGGTTTGCAAGTGGATTGAAAATGGATTGAAAGTGCATTATTCTGCATGTGCAGAAGGGACCTAAGAGGGGGAAATATAAAAATGTATGGAGAAGGAAGAGCTATGCTTGGTCAGAAGTACAAATTTGAGATGAGTTAGCTCTCACTTTACAAAATATTCAAATATGCTACCTGCTTTTAAAATCATGGGTCCAGACTCAGTTGAGGGGATTTCGTGTTGGTTTGTTAATTTTAATACACCGGAAGCCAAGTGGCAGCAGGAGCAATTGGCCAGAAGTTGGGATGGGGCCTCCTTTTAAACCCTGCCAGGTGCCCTCTAGCCCAACACAGGACAGCTAACTGCCTAGCCCAGGGGTAGGGAACCTGCGGCTCTCCAGATGTTCAGGAACTACAATTCCCATCAGCCTCTGTCAGCGTGGCCAATTGGCCATGCTGGTAGGGGCTGATGGGAATTGTAGTTCCTGAACATCTGGAGAGCCGCAGGTTCCCTACCCCTGGCCTAGCCCAACAGTCCTTCCCTGAGGGTACCATGCTGCCAGTTCAGGGAAGCTGCTCCTTGTCCATCAGGATTGAACTCAAGTCATGAGAAGAGCTTTGACTGCAGTACCCCACTCTGCCCTTGGGGGCGCCTAAGTTGACAACAGGATGAGCAAAAAGAGAAACCGAGGAGTTGATGGCTAAAAACATCAAGACAAACAGCATTTCTTCAAATATATCAGGAACAGGAAAACAGGTTTGGTTGATGGTTAGGCCTTTGGATGATGAAAGAATAAAAGGATTGTGTAAGGAAGAAGTGGAGATGGCAGAGAAACTTAATGAATTCTTTGCGTCTGCAGTTAAATATCACATTGATCACATTGGGTTGGATTCATCTGGCTTTTCCACTGGATTTAATCTAATTATCCTCCTTACTTTAGCCGCTATCGTACTTGCCTCTTGTTCATACAGATCCTTTTTGGTGGTCTGTTTTCTTCAATGTAAAAGCTGGTTTGATCTAATCCATTTGTGGTTTTTTTGTAGTAAGATGAGGTTAAAATAATGGCATACAGCTGATTTAAATTGGACAATTATTCTATCAGTTTCTCTTATTGGTGCTTTCATGGTTTGTGCTGGCTACAATGTCCAAATAATATTTGTTCTTAGGCTTCAATGCCCAATCTTTTCAACTCTCCTGCAGCTCTGCAAAAGGTACATATCCAGTGGTGAGATTCAAATAATTTAACAACCGGCTCTGTTGCTGGGATTCAAATAATTTAACAACTGGTTGTTTACAAGCACCATTTTAACAACTGGTTCTGCCAAAGTGGTGCAAACCTGCTGAATCCCACTACTGGATGCATCATATTAGAATGAAGACAGACATTGGTTTTCTCCTTACTTACCCTTCTGTTCCAAGCTGGGGATTCTTACATGGATATGGTGCAGTGTATGATGTCAGGGCAGAAGATGAAGCCAAGGCACTTCCATTTTCATTAGTTATCTAGTTAGAAGAAGAAGCAAAGGTCCTTCTATTGCCAATCATCTGTTGTGCTCAAAGACTTGCAGCCTGCTGAGGACAGTCTCTGAAATAGTTGTAACAGACTAGACAAAATAATGTCAAAATGACTGACAAACTCATGTTCTAGCACTGTAAAGAAGTCATATTTAGAAATGTGGAAACATGGTAGGCATTTAATATACGTAGCACAGAAATCAAGAGTGATTGTACTGTGAAGTGATCAATTGTCATTGGAGAGATCCTGATAGTTTATTACATCATCAAAGCATTTTAAAACTATAGACTGCAAACTATAGACTACCAACCACATGGGGAAAATGCAGTGACTGATCTTTTCTCTTCCCTCAGCAGTTTTCTAAAAACCACCTCCTTTCCAGGCCAGTGCTGGGACCAGGGGAGCCACATGGAGACAGAGTAGGCTTGCGATGAGAAGGGTGAACTGGTCAAAACTACCCCCTCTTGTATCATTGAGAAGCTTGCTCTGTTGAACTTCCTCTGTTAGTGGAAAAAGTTTGGATGTGATTTCACCAGATTCCTCATTTTGCTGAAGTAATCTAATGAGTCATGACATTTTGTCCATGAGGCTCCACTATCCCATGAACGTTGGCTCTTTGGGAATCTTAAGGGGTTACTGAGGAAGGAGAAGTCATGGAGAGATCCACCTCTGTGAATGTCTTGTACTTGCAGTTTATAGGATCCATTCATTATTCAATGATTCTGCTGTTATTAATTGTAAAAATCAGTCTGAGTATTTTATGTATATGCATTTCAAATGTTTTTTTAATTTTTTTATTGTATCATTTGAATTTTACAGGTTATAGTAATTTCCTTCTTCGTACATTTTCAAACAATACTTTCCCCCCTTTTCTTCCTCCCCCCATTACTTCTTCTTCATAGTTTTGTCACACAAACAGCAGTAAGTTCATTCTCTGTAGGCTCTTCTCCATGCATTTCAAATGTTGACATGCTTTATGCAAATTGGTACCATAAAGAAGATTAGGGAGGCAGTTGTGTGTGATTAAATCTCAGGAGCACATATATTCACGATCATTATGAGGTATAAAAAGTGACCATTACAAATGTTCTTTTCATTATTTTGGGACAATTTATGCTGGGAACCTTGCTGCAGAGCTCTATGCCTCCAGGGAAGTTCTCCCTTCTTTTTGAAAATGTAACTTGGAATTGGTTGGGCAGAAAAATGATAAGAATAGTCTTTGCATAATTCTTCCTATTAAAAATTTCACATCTCAAATGTTTAATAGGATGCTGTTGAGAAGAAAAATTTAGATTCTGAAAAAAGATATCTTTGCAAGGTGCAAAACCCTCTCCAGAAATATCTCTGTAAAAAGTTGACACATACAATTTGTTTTCAAAAATATTAATCCTTCACATATGTACAGAATCACTTCCCCAAGCACAGAATACTGGTGTGCAGAGTTAGGCATACTAAATCAAACTAAGTGGGTTTAGCTTTGGCCAACTCCACATACAACTGTAGTCATGGCATTGGAATTTTAAATGTCAGGATCCAGAGA
This sequence comes from Sphaerodactylus townsendi, assembly GCF_021028975.2. Lineage (NCBI taxonomy): Eukaryota > Metazoa > Chordata > Lepidosauria > Squamata > Sphaerodactylidae > Sphaerodactylus > Sphaerodactylus townsendi. The sequence goes on along the minus strand of NC_059425.1, from coordinate 39,034,813 downwards.
GTAGTTTATGTATACCTGAGGACCTGGGCATGATCCGTGAGATTTTTGAAATTATTTTTCTTCACTCATCTGTAGATTTTGATGCCATGTTTTTGAAAGTTCCTTAATTTCAGCAGCAAAGGAAATGTTTGCTGTTTGAGAAATACTACTCAAATGTCCTTTGCATCTATAGAACTGGTTGCGTGGGTCTTTCAATCCTATCGAAATATTTAAAATGAATATATGAAGCATCTGGGCTTCTGCTTTCTCCCCATTTCTGCTACTCTGTCCTTATTGCTTTATTTTATCTCTGTTTTGCAGTCATCCTCAGTGTCTGAATCCTTTTTCTTTGTCTGTCTCTCCCTTCCTTCCTCTTTTAATTTTCCGGTGCTTCAAAAGCTGCAGCACCTGCTTTTTGTTTTTGTTTGTCTCATTGCAGGATTTTCCCTAGTGACTTGATTGGTCTTGCCTGAATATGGACTGCATTCTCTGATGTGTTCATTTCACAAAGAGTACAGTAGGCTCAGGGAATCCCAAAGCAGTTAATTACTTACTCAGCCTAGGGGGCAAAAGTCACCCTCAGCTGTGCTTCCAAGCGTAGTAGAAATTGTAGTGAGATTTGACTGACATTATCATGCTGAGGGCATTTAATTACTGCACATGCATTTGTCATTCAACACTGCCATAAGTTTTAAGGCTGAACAGTTTGTGGTTTGGGTTTATGTTTTGTTTTGTCTTGCCTGGGTTATGTTTAGATAAGCACTTTTGGGAACAACTAGTAGTTCAGAATTCAGTATGCAGCTCCAACATTTGCTGAAGCTTCCAAACTCTTCCCCCTTCCCTGAGCAATGGATCGTTTCATAGAGTCCAGAGAGGAGGTTATATTGCTCACATATGCAGCTGGGAACATCAGCAACTAAGCTTTCTTGAGCACAAAGGTGGACTTCATGCTATATCATAATTTCCTCAGTCATGGTTAACTGTAGTGCTCTCCAATGAAGAAAGTGGAAGAATCAAAATGTGCAAAAGCGGATCTTTGAAATATTATGGGTGTAATACTGCCAAAGTTAAGCCTGGTTAAATCCCATTGATTTCAGTGAGACATTTTCTTAATGCTGCTGTTGGAGTGAAAGTCCTTATCTCCGTAAGCATTGGGTGAATAGATGAGTAGTACAGGACATGCTTTATACACGCAAGATCCAGATTCAATCACTACCATCTCCATGTATAGGATCTCAAGTAGCCTGTCAAGGGAAGATGGTTGATGGATAGTTGATGCCAGTAAAACTAGACAGTATTAAGCTAGATGGGTAAGACAGATTCATATATTCACTGAAATTAATAGATCTTGAAAGTGCTTAACTTTAATGATCTATGGCCATTTTTTACTTCCTTTATGTACAAATAGCATTCAGGTAAACATGAACATAACTTTTCCATAGTTTCCATTTCCATTGGTATAATTTTTATCTGTCTGGAAATTGGAATCTTATACAAGTTTCTGCCAAAAGACAGTAGTAGGCTCGCCCTGTGACTGTTCACTGGTCTGCATTTCTGTAACTTCAGTGCACTGACTCATTTCCCAGCAAATATTGCTTTGACACTTCCATGAGAACACTGTCATCTACCATCTAGTGCAGTCATCTCTTCATATTTATTCCCTGTCAGCTGTCTATCTGGTATTTGAACTATTTAGATAATTTGAAGATTGGAATCACAGTCTCCGCGGTTAGGCTGTGTTGCTATTTCCACTTTTTCATATCTCACTGATTAACATCAAATTAACTCATCATCTTGTACATAAGAAACATTAACTTGTTAAAATGTGATTATCTACCATTGCCAGACCATAGAAATTGTTCCTTGATTACATGTATGATTCTGCAATTTAACCATTTAACATAAATCTTTTTTGAAGATCTACCTTCTTGTGATGCCTTTGGCACAAATGTAACTTCATTGCTCATGTTGCCTCTGTTGCGTTTATCCTGCCAATTCCCCAGGGCCCTTTTCACTGTTGATGTCATTGATGCTAAGTTTTTAATTAATTACTACTTGCTTAGTTCTTCAGTCTAGTTTTAAAGTGGAGGTCTTTTTTCTTACAATAAATTTACCTATATTTCATTTTGTTATTCCCAATCTTGATAAAACAGGATATTTCAGTTTGTATTATTGAAGAAGAGGCGTTGGTTTTTATAGCACACTTTCTCTACCTTTAAAGAGTCTCAAAGGTGCTTTCAATCACTTTACCTTCCCATAACAGACACCTTGTGAAGTAGCTTGGCCTAAGAGAATTCTGAGAGAACTGTGACTAGCCTAAGGTCACCCACCAGGCTTTATGTGTAGGAGCAGGGAAAACAAACACAGCTCAACAGATGGGAGTCTACAGCTTATATGGAGTGGGGAATCAAACCCAGTTCTCCAGATTAGAGTCTGCTGCTCTTAACCACTATACTGTGGTGGAATATGGGTACATGAAGTCTTTAGCTTCCATATTAATGATTTTAGCATTTTCCCCATATCTGCACCATTTTGTGGAAGTTTCATTTTTTTGTTTTTAAAACACCTTTTTAAGTATCAAAAATTGATCGGAGAATGCTTATTCCCTATATAATACAACTCTCAATCATTATATTCATTTCTATACACTGTTAATTTAGACTTAATTCACCAAGTGACATTCCTCTAGTAGAAAATACTGTGTTTTCTAGCACATAAAGAGTAACCATCAACTTTGCCCTGATATTCCGATTTCAGAGTGAAAATACTGCTGCTTGAAGCAGTTTGCCAACTTTTAGTTTCAGCAATATTGCCTACCCTCCCAGCTGATTGCAGCTTGGAGGTGGTATTACCCTGTAAACAGGGGTCTCAGATCAGCTCTTAAGTGGATAGCTAGAATCCCTTTACTAATGGTCCAGGAAAGTTATGCACCTTGTTTTATTTTATTTCTTAAAATCAGCCTCTATCAAAGTTGGAAGTAGTAAATTAGGGTATATTGTCTAATCTGGGTGCCTGAAGGGAAACATTGCACAGCATTGTCGCAGCACTTCAAAGAGAGACCATGCTTGGGGAAAAGACAAAATACAGCTCAATCCCCCTCCTAAGGTAATAACAGTCACACAGTGAATTGTATTCAGCCTTCCACAAATAATAACAAGGCCTGCCTTATTGATTAAAATCAGATCCATCGATCCATCAGTGTCTGTTTGATAAATTTATTTCCCTCACTGTGGCCTTTTCCACACGCACAGCTTACCACAGATTTTCCCAGTGGTCACATCTGGTGACTTGGAAACGTTTTTTGTGAAATCATTCTGCATGCCTCCTTTCCCCCGATCATTTTTCTGCTTGTCTCTTCAGATGTATTTATTCCATGTGGGACTGCTGAAAATGTATTATTCCTAATGATGATGGGATGACATTAATGATGCAAAACCTTCTCCCTTTTTTCTGTTGCCCGGGTGCTCTAGGGTTACTGGGAAGCAGCAGTTCAAAAATGCCTCAGCCGCCATTTCTACCATTGAAAATTACCCACACAAAATGGAAGCAATCCCCCCTCCAAAAAAACCCCTCAACTGGAGCATGCACCATTACCGGAAGAAACAGAAAGGTGTAGCCTCCCCCCAACCCCCTTTCCCATTTTTTTTTGCCAATTACAGCTGCAGTAATGCACAATTGCTACTATGGCAGTCCCTTGTCAATTTCCTCCTGCAAAAAACAACTTCCCTTGTCAGTTTTACTGGTTCCCAATAGTGAACACAAATTGTTTCTTCACCTTATTGTTACATCACTAATATGATATGACAAAGATAATTTTTCAAAAATAAATGTCTTTCAAAAACAGAGGGGAAGGAGAAAATGCTGAAGGGAAGGCTGGGCATCTACACTGCGGGTGTGGGGTATCAATAAGGACCAGGTGTTTGGTGGAACGGAGAAATAAAGACTATTTCAACATGATTGCATTCTCAAGGGTAGCTGGCTCAGAAACAGAAAACATTGCGGTAAAAAACAACAGCAAAAGAAAGGGAAAACTTTTCCATAACCAAACAGAGGAAAAAAATTGTGGAATTAAAAGGGGAAAAAGCAGCGTTTAGCAGCGAGATACGTTGCAAACAAGTTGTGCAGAAAAGGTTTGTGAGTTCTTCCACAAACAATATTGAAATGGGCACCATATAATTAAGATCTTTCAGTACTGGAGTGAATTCACTACTGCCCCAGCAGCGACTCATTTATTTATTTATTTGATTCTTAGATAGTAAATGTACAATACTTTACACCCAGATAAATTTCCTATTGACGCTAATGGCACCAAATATTTTCATTACAAATGTTATCCGAATTACGCCTTTGTGTTTGATCAAACTAATTTATATCCATTCACATTCACAGTTGGTTGTAACTAATGTTGGAAAACCTGTTCCCCAAATGATATTCTGTGGCATTTTTCCTTAGTCCCCTCCTCCTGCCAGGCTAATTAATTTGAAATATCTTGCTACTACACTTCCTAAGCTTTTCTCTTCTGGGCTGCTTTGCTGTGTCCCTTGTGTAACCTTTACACAGTTGCTGCCAATTCTGCTTTCAAGCAGCCCTGTGGGGCTAGTCTGTCAAGAACTTTCATGACGACTGAGCAGCTGAATTAACTTTATTGATGTTTTTGCTGGAATAACTGTGGCCACTTGAAGAACCCCTATCAGAAAGGGCAGGTCATTAGCAGCAATGCAGATGCTTGAGGAAACAATCTGCAAATCCCAAAAGGTGCTATTCCAGTAAAAGTGGTTTAGGATGTTGGAAGAGACTGTGTTGATGGGCCTCTTATATTTCTGCTACTTCTAAAGCAGTTTTGTCATGCTGGTCCTTGACGAAAAGAAATGGTGGCACTGAACATTTAACACACTGGCCCTTTCCCCACTTACCTTTGACCACGTCTGGGTCACGGGGTCATCAAAAGGCGCCTTTTTGAGAAGCGCCAGGGATGCTGTGCGCTGAGGGAGCGTGAGAGCGGCAGCGTCGGGACGGCTGCATTGTCGCTGCCCCTGTAGTGGGGAGTGCCCCGGGACCCCGCGCTACTTGAGGAGAGTAGCGCGGGGCTTAAGGTAAGTGGGGAAAGGGCCACTGATACTTTGCAGCCCATATGTGCATTTACTGGCAATCAAAAGACCCACGACTACTGTTTTCCCTGCATATAACTTGGTACATTAATTATATATAATTGATATATTGACTATAACCTTTTTAAAATAACTGGGTATCTCTGAACATGTCTCTCTCCACTACTAGTGAACCTTAGGGCAGCTGTTGTGTATCAAGAGTAAGGAGAAGGGTTTCCCTCTTTGCCTTAATGCTCTTTCCTCAGCATTAAACACAGCAGGTCAGGGGAGAGAGTGAGATTGCCAAGGTGCCCAGGGGAAGATCAGCTTTTTCAACACCAACTTGCTAGGGCTGCTCTAGTCTAGGTTGATCCTTGAAATGAACAGGCAGTTGGACAAGATGATCTGTTTGGCCCCTTCCAACCCTGATTCTATAATTCCCTTCACCTCTGCAAGTGGGGTCATTAACAGCAGAACTCTGTTGTTCATTGAAGCCCTCCTCTCACTGTGTTTTCATGTGACCCCCAGGATTCTTCACTTGCTTCAATTTAATTTTTTAAGGGTGCGGAGTGTAGAGAATACTTCATAGAAATAATATAATACATTTTAAAGGGTTTTTGAAAAACCCTCCATGATATCCTCCAAGCCTTCTGAGCTGTGAGTTATCCTGTTTTTAAAAAACCTCTACCATTATGAGTAATGCTGGACAGGAATAGCACAATATCTTTTTTTAAAAAACACTTTTTGCAGATCCTCTGATGATCCCCTCCCTCTGTCTAAAAGTCAAGAGATTCTCTTGTGTTAACTTCTGCATGGAGCAAAATCAATTACACTTCAGACCTAAGGAACTGCTCATGCTGATAGCATTCTGCCAGGAACACACCGGGGTTTTTTTGTACAGGTTTGTGGAATGGACTGTTAAATGATTTGTGCAGAATGATATTCTGTGCAGAAACAGAGGGTGGTGTCATGTTGAAACATTTTTTTTAAAAAAAGCACTGGTTGGGTGACTGTATGTGGGAAATCCTTGGTGTGAAAGCAGCCCTTGAGAGTCTTCGAAGTATGTATAAACCACTAGTCTGTGGGTGATCCCTGTTTTGTTTGTTTTTCTTTTGGGGGATTTAAAAATGAAGTTCCTTATGAGAAGGAGCAATATGGGCGGGGGGGGGGGGATATACATTATTTCATCTAAACACTTGTAATATCCTAGAGTGGGGATTTTGATTGAGAGGAAATTTCCAAATTAAGAGGGAATTTAAGGATGGCAATGTGTGATGTGGACAGTTTTAACCCCTTATCTGCCTAAACATTAGTTCCAATCCAGATGCAAAGGTGACAACAAAAACTCTCAGGAGATTCATTCATACCTCCAAGGTCTGTTTGAAGAACTGAAATACATGATCCTCAGTGAACTGGAGCTTTGTTAAGAGATGAATTGGCTGCAGTTCAGTAGTAGGGAAGCTGTGTTATATGCAAAAGGTCCCACATTCAGTCTCTGGTGACCCAGTTAAAAACCTCAAGTAGTGAAAAATGATGTGAAAGAAGACCTCTACTTGAAACTATGGGGAATTGCTGCCGGTATGAATAGACAATACTAACGTTGCTCTAATTCACTAAAGGCAGCTTCATGTGTTCAGCTTGCTATTGTTCTGGGAAATAAGAAAGATAGAGCAGTGTTTTTAACTGGTGAAATATTTGATGCTGTCAGAAAACTGCTTCTGATTGAAGAAGAGCTATTTCCACCTGTGCACTCACAAGACTTAGCTTAACACAAGGTGGCAACTCCTTCTTTCCCTTTGTGACATCCCAAAATTAAACAGTGTGCTCTTCTTATATGTCAACTCATGTGATTAATCATTTCTTCATCCTTGCCATTGCTTTTACTTTTGTTTGGGCTTCTGCAGAAGCTGGATCTCTTATTTATCTTGCTGGCCATGCAAATATCTCAATGAACTAAGCCCTCAAATTGCATCCAAAATATATCATTAATTTTGATTAATTTTGCATGCCCAACTTCACCCTTTTTCCTCATTATTTCCCCACAGGCATAAATAACTCACGTTCTTTGTCAAAGGGGGATTTCTAGTGGCTGTGAGCTACGTTTTGATTTGAATAGCTTATAGAAAAATCAGAGAAAATAATGTTCTTATTTGCCTGAAGCTGGCACAAGCCAGATCTGTGGCATATAGCTATGTCAGGATTCAGTCCCAAGCATAAAATAAAGCTCTAGATGGATTCATTTATTCTATGTCCAAGATACATTTGTAACTGGAGGCAGGTTTTGCCAGAATGGAACAGTTGTTGCTCTAAATCAACTCATCTCATTATTTTTAAAAAGAACATGTCATATTTGACAGTTGGGAATCCTTGTGTGGTCTATATTTGATCCTATGTTCTCGAGAGTTTCTGATGTCCGCTAGGCAAGAATGTCATATTTTTAGTTACATACTGTGAGAATTTCTGCTGGCTTAATGTAAACTGGAAGCATGCAGAAAATGCTTATATATACAAGGAGCAAATCAGAAACTAATGTGGCTTTCACGGGATAATGTACACCAGTGAACATGTTTCTTCTCTAGGATGATCAGGTCCCACCAGTAACTAAGCCACAAAGACTCTTCATGCACTATAGCAGAAGTGTCATTGTCACTGAAAAACGCTTCCACATTTCAGAGGCTGCATAGAGATTCCATAGTTTATACTGTTTTCTAAGTTGGGGAAATAATCTATAAAACACAAACTGATTTTCTTCTTAAATTTTCCTCTGTAGTGCTAAGAAGTAATATGTCTCACCCATACTATTTTTCAAATGTGTGTAGATGTTGTTATGATTAATAAAATACAAACTCATTTTAAAAGCACTGCTGAATTCATAATAGCATTTTGTAGCTTTTCTCAATTGGTTGATGCTAATAGACAACTACTATCATGTGGGGGTTCCATGCAATTATTTGATGTTAAAAAGGGTTCCTCTTACTCAAGAAGGTCGGAAACTACTGACCTCATCTCTTTGTGCAGTGCTCTCTAGTGGCAGTAGTGCTTAAATAGCCGATATCACATCTTGTTTCTGCATAACAGAATGCACAGTGAAGCACATCATACAAACCTAAAGTATTAAAATTTTGTAACGAACACCATAATACCCTGTGAAGATCTGGTAGACTATATGAGACTTCAACTACTTGTCAGTGATAATTCTGCCCTACTAACATTCAGCTGCTAAACCTTGCCACCTTTTGGACCATCAGATGCTATCTAATCTTTTAGAAAAATAGTGATTATTTTTTCCAGCCTGGCTACCTTCTTGTCGGGAAGAGAACTGCATCATCTGCCAAAAGAATATCCTGAACTGTATTGACTGAAGATTGTATAGTATACCTCTGAGGCTGTTTCCTGCCTCTATGTGGTGTGCTCCACTGTGATAGGTAGTTCCTGATGTCCTTCATGCTCCCTTTTTTGCAGGAGTCTTTTATCCCAACCTGATTTATCAGTTCCAAATGCTTTTAGCTATTTGACTTTACAATGTTTGACTTGGTGCAAATGGCTAACCCCCCCCCCCCCCCCCCTATATTTCTGGTTGCTCAGGAGTTTTGGTGCAAGCTGAAATTTTGCTCCTTATCCAGTCTAATGTCTTGAGCAATCCTAAAAACAGTTTGGGATATATTATATTAAAGTAGACCATGGGGCTAGCGGGAGAGATTTTTCCTGCTTGCACAAAGGTCTACAGCACATAAGGAGATTCATTTGATGGATCCAAGTTGCAGTTTGAATGCAAATCAGAACTGAAAATCATGGTTTGGTCATGGTGTATAATTCTGGTTGTGAGAGCATACAAATTGTAGTTTGCCTATTTGGATGTACTGGCAAGTTTGGGTTCTCTGAAAGAGAAGAAGGGCATGAGAGGACAGGAAGTGGAAATGAGAAGAGTAGAAGAGCAGGAAGCTTGGTTATGAATGGCAAATCATGGTTATGAATGGCAAGTCATTAATGAACCCAGCATAGGCCTTGCCTTTGATTTGTACATGAGCCATAAATGTACATTTTATTAAACATGGACACTTTCCACTAGTGTTAAGACAGAACTGTACAATAGAAGATTCTGATCCTAGTTTTGACAATATGATTGAACAGCTTATTTGGTAGGTATTCCGTTTGGCAGATGAGGAACCATTTAGGTAGATCATAACAAATCTCAGAATGACATGTTAAATAAGGAGTTATATGTACTACTGTCATTTGTACAATTGAAAATGCACATTGGAGAGATCTATGCTCCTCTAAGGAGGTGATTGTTACCATTCTGTGCAGTTAACTGGATGAAATAGAGTTTCTGCTAAGGGTAATATATTTTTCCACCTGGAGCTCTTTGTTGGGTACATAAAGAAAGCGGAAAATAAATAGCACCCGGCAGTTCTGTTCAAAAGTAGTGCTATCAGTGTGTGAATACTTTCCTTCATGACTGCTAAACTAGCCTACCATACAGTATATTTTACAGTATCTAATCTGTAGCCTTTCCATTTCAACAGAACTTTATTTACTTGTTTGGTTATTTATTTACATACTTATTTGTTTCATTTGTATGCCACCCTTCCCCTTATGGGCTCAAGGCGACTTCCAATATATCATAAATACAATACAATTAAATGTTAAAACCAACAATCTACTCTAACCATAAAATAAAACTAGATGGTGATTAAAAGCTCACATCAACTAAATATAATATGTTCCTATTTGTCAAATACAACAGAATAGGAGCCCTGCCCATCCCACCCCAAGCATCCCCATTCCACCCTCCCCAACCCCAATACTCACCTTCCAATTCTCCCCACCCCAAACCACATCTTCCACCCTTCCCCACCTTAAGTCACACCTTTCAACCCTCCTGCCACTCCAAGCCTCACCATTGGTGCAGTGGGGGTGTGGCAGAAGCATTCCTGGGCATGGAGCCGAAATTGGTTGGTTTCCACCCTGGGTTTGCAGCAGTGGTGGAATTCAAATAATTTAATAACAAGTTCCAGTGGTAGGATTCAAATAATTTAACAACTAGTTTTTTACAAGCACCATTTTAACAACCAGTTCTGCCAAAGTGGTGCGAACCTGCTGAATCCCACCACAGGTTTGCAGCCATTTATGCCACGGCCTGATCCATGGACTTATGCCATTGTTTAAGTCCATTGAGCACTGTGGAGAGTGTTGCACCACTGTGCCTTCTCTCTGCCCACTAGTGCCCTGAGGAGATTTTCCCTCCAATAATTCCAACTGTCATGCATGCTTTGCCTGAGCAGCCCTTTGGTCTCTTAATATAGTGAAGCACAAATGTGACTGTAGCAATATTTCTTTATTTCTGTTCACTTTGTGTTCTCCCACCTTTATATTTATAATAAACCATAAAAATGTTCTTCAACTGCCCTGCTGGGCACTTCACAGTCAGGCAGAGAAAACCGCTCTGAGGGAACACGAAAATATCCCCTTTTCCTTCTGCCAGAAAATGAAAACCAGGCACCAGAGGGTCTTTAAAGTAAAATGATGGAATAAGAAGATTTTATTTACATGAACCAAAAAAATGATTTGGTAAAGGAATAAATATTAATAAACAAGAGGCTGGTATTGAGTGGTTCTTATGAACAAGTAGTTACAGTATCTCTCATTGTAAGTGCTACAAGATTGGCTCAGGTCACTAGCTTATTGTCTTCAAGAACTTACATTCAATTTATTTTAATAGATATAAAAATACCAGTTTTGTGACATTGTATTCAGTTGGTCTTACTATTTGGTTGAAAGAACTTTATTTCAAAAACAGTTTCTAAAAACGCTAACTTAATCTAGACAATCATCACCATTGTATATGTCTAGCCCACACATTGCTTCAAAGAGCAGAAATTCCAGCTATCCCTCAGGAAGCTAATTTCTCTCTTTATCTCTATATTAAAAATCCCACACTCTCATAAGCCTCATTGCTTAGTATCTGAGGCCCTTTCCTCACAAGCCAATAAAAGCCGGGGAAAGGCGGGTTATATGAACCCACCCTCGTCCCGGCCCCTTCACACAGCTGGCAGACCCATGGACAGCCAGTGCGTTGGCTGGGGTGCCCACCTTCGCACGAAGGCGCTTTTGTTTTCCTGCCTGCCTTTCCCTCCCCCCGCTTGCCTGTGAATTGCAGCTTCGCAAGCAGGCAGGACGAACCCCCTGGGCCATGATACAGCCCATTTCCCCTGCGTGGCTCTGCAGATGGGAGCCAGAGAAGGGTTTTCAAGAATTGTGTTATATGCAATTCTCTTGTTTTAACGCGGCTCACAGCTGCAGCCGTGTGCTTGGCCATAGCTGCGAACCGCGTTAAAACAAAAGAATTGCACATAACACAATTGCCAAAAAACCTCCTCCTAAAATTCTATTACTTAAAAGGAGGACAACTGATTCCCCCATCCTTAAAATTTACAAAGGGAAAATAATTGCTCAAAAAAATTGCCAAAAAAACCGGGTAGAGGGGGGGGGGAATGCAGAGCAGATCTGCGTTAGGATCAGGATCCGTGCGAAGTGTCCTCCCAACCCGGGTTTTTTACCAGTGTTATCCTGGTTTATTTGGCACGTGCAGAAAGGGCCTGAGTGGGGTTTCTCTCAAACAACCAAACCACCCGTGTGTTAATTTAGTGTTGCTGTTGTTTTTGTTTTTACCAGGGACGTTAGTACAGATTCTCCTTTTAATCTGGCCCTCCAGTCCCTCAAACAGAGTAGTTTAGCCCAATCTGCACACACCCGTTCACTTTGGCACTCTGATTAGTATTCCCTCAAAATCTCCATACACAGCCCTTAGAATTTTGCCTTTCGCAACCAGCCAATCACAACTCCTTGTGTCTGCAGTCCACTTGCAGGAAGTAAGACTAAGTGTTGGTAATCATCACAGAGGGCTTTCTGGCTGCAGGGGGTTGGGGGGGGGGTGTTGTCCTCTGTGCGCTGCCAGAAAGGCCTCTGGACCTTTCTGGCTGGGGCATGGATTGGGCTGTTAGAGTTAAACTATTAGTCATAAACACAGGAAAACTTTTACTTTGACCGAATTTAATGTTCTACCCTCTGGTCTTTTGGAATGATGATATTATGGTGTACCGAACTACATTAACTACAGTCTTATTTACTTTATGCAAATACCCTCCTGAACAGTCCTTTTTCACATTCTGCAGAATGATAGGAAATTACCACATAGGTGAAGTTTACAGTTCTATGTAATCGTCTCAGAAAGTTGGTAGTATATCTAGCAGCACAGTGAATTTTGTTTTGATTCATTGCCTATGAAGGTTGAATCACTTCCTGCCTTTGCTGCTGCTTTCTAAAATATATTGGAAAAATATCACTAGCAAAGACAAAAGTGTATATATTCCCATATTTCTATATGTAGAGTTTTAGAAAGATGAGAGATTCTCACCAAGGAAAAGAGTACTGTAACAGAAATTGTGGAGGTGGTACGAATTTGCCAGCTGGCACAAACCTCTCCCCTACCAGACGGATCCATTAATAACTCTAGTATAGTATTGTATTCAGTCAGACTCTGCTGGAACACATGATTGGCATATTTAATTATTCTAAATGAAGAACGTGTGAGCCAGATATTTCCTTGGATACAGAAATCATGAGCATCGTTTTTGCAAGATAAGAAAGACACTGTCCCAAATAACTTAGTTCCATTTCATTAGTAAAAGATGACTTGAGCCAAGACCTTGCCTTATAGATTATTCATGAAGCAGTCTGTGGATCAAAGCAATATTTTAATGACATTGTTAGTCTTTGGACTTCTAATTCATTTCAGTCTGGGGCACAGGTGACTTTTTGAGAGGTACATTTAACACATGTAAGTTGCTATTGTTGGATGCAGAATTAAGAAGAACATTGAAACTCTATTGTCTGAGGCAGTGGTACATAACTGGTGGTACGCATACCACCATGGGGACACAGAACTACTCTTTGTAGGCTTCAGGGTTTTCATAACATATGTGTAGGAGCATAACATAGAGAAGCTTGCTGGTGACCATGAACCAGTTACAAATTCTCAGCCTAACCTACCTCAGAGGGCTATTATGAGAAGAGGAGAATGCTTGGGTTTCCCATTGTGGAGAAACTTGGGGTATAAATTAAGGGTTAGCTTGGATGAGTAACTCTGCATAGCAGAGCATGATCATTGTTGGTTTCAGTATGATGATACATTCTATAGTATCATCATAATTTAATTCAAAATCTTTTAGTGCATATTAATAGTTTTGAAATGGCAATACTCTGGGGGGGGGGGGAGTCCTCCTTAAAATGGATATATCATATTTGAAAATTTGAGCCATTATCCAGATTTATTGAATGCTAGCGGGGCCCGGCCACGCGTTGCTGTGGCAATTGTCCTTCTCATCACAGTCTGCAACCCACACAGATGTCCATGCAGGTCCAATGATTCCCAACATAGCCTTTTGGGGTGGTCAAATGGAATCCCTCTTTCCCTTTTCAATTCACATTGTTATATGGTGGTGTCTTGTTTTTTTAGTATAAGGTAACCCTTTCCATTCCACAACGGAACTGTCCAGAGTGTGAATCTCGCTTTCCATGGGGCTGGTTGACACGCATGGTCCTGGCTTAGGTAAGGCAGAACTGGGGCAAGGAGGCTATCCCAGTCAGGCAGCAGAGGCAGGGTGGTGAGGCGCTCAGATTGAGGCCAGCTCCCTGGGTTCTTAAAGGGCCACATGCAAAAGAAGCGGAGCCAGTAGTGTTGGTTCGCCCCCACCCCGCAGATTTTCTTAGAAGAAAAAGGCAAACTCCAGCTCGCTTTTAGTAAAAGAGAGCTGTGGCGAATGTGAAAATTTGGGGGCGATCCGTCCAGCCGTTTCAGCGTTAGGGCATCAGTAACAAAAACTCTGTTAGCTTTTTATATATATAAGATGTACAGATTAGAAAGGAATAAAAAGACAAATAGTAAGAACACTATTCATTTTTAATTGATGTCAGTTTAGCTTTGATTTACAGAATGCAATTGTTTTCCTTTAACTCATTTTAAACTTTTTGAAATATTTGTTGCGTAATTGTTTATCCTTATTTTGTATCGTTTTTCATGTTGACTTCAGAATGTACTGGAAAGCCTTTATTTCCATAATTTTTTAAAAAAATCAAAATGTATCTCTTAAAGTATGGCAGATGTTGACAATATACTTACTTGTATTGCTGTGCAAGTAAAGGTTTTTGCTGTTGATGTTGTTACTTGAGAAATTCAGTGTGCATCCCAGCTTAATAATGGACTGAACTGACAAGTCAGCCTTAGTTTCTTAGGTGTAATGTGGGAATACATACAGCTTATCCAAACTAGGAGTCAGCGGGGCCGCGGCATCTGCCTTGCCACCTTCAAAAGGGCTTCTTGGCAGCATGGGGAGCAGGGGAAAGCTTAAATCGTTCTCACCACTGAAAAGCCCCATACAGCTGACAGGATATATGCCACCAAAAGGCAGGCATAAGTCCTAGGGCTAGTGTACCGCGCTACCACCCCTGAATCCCAGGAGGGAGCCAATTAAAGTCAGCTCCGCTCCTGGGAACGTCCCAGCCTGCCCCCTCCCATGCTGGTATCCAAGGGGGACAACAATGCAGCCCCGCTGTAGTCCAGACATCCGGGTTCTGCAGCAGTGGAGCTATTTGACGGCGGCCACTGGCACGTCTCCCCCTTGGTCAAGGTAAGTGCCCCAGGGAAAGCAAATGTGCCGGCACAAGGGCGCTCCACTCCCTCAAGCCCTTTTGACACCCCCTTTTGGATGGAGCTCTAAACCTGCTTTATTAGGTTGTATTAAAAATTAATAAAGAACTACAAAGAACAGCCTATTTCCGATTTTATTTTAAATTAATGTGAGTCCATAGGTTAATGAAATTAAACTGAACAGAAAATGAAGAGCCAAGCTGTTAATCAAAATATGTGTTCCTTTCTGATAAATTGACAATATGCTACTGAATTAAATGACAAAATTTCCCTTTTAAACTGTTTTCCAGCCTAGCTTTGCACCCGGATAAAACCCTGGTTGCCACAGGGCAGGTTGGGAAGGACCCTTACATTTGCATCTGGGATTCCTACAGTGTGCAGACTGTTTCTATTCTGAAAGATGCACATACCCATGGGGTTGCCTGCTTGGGTTTTGATTCAGATGGCCAGGTATGTATATTTCTATTTGTGCTTGCACATGCACACGTATGTACACAGTCACACATCTTTCCCTCATTAGATTGTTAGTAGATTAAAAGCACAGCAATTACTCTGTTGCAGAGGATCCAGGCTTGTTACTTCAAAGTATTACTTCAGTTGTGCAATGGGGAGGAGGTAATATGTTTTCCCATAATTCAAATTAAAACAAGATGAAACTAATAATGAAGGAATGGAAATGTACTCAGCCATAAATAATTCCTCTCCACCCATTAGCTTTCTTTAACCACTGATCTATCTGTGTGCCTTTCTCTTTTTATCTCATTCTCTCTGAGTAAGTAACTTGCACACACAACTCAAGAAGCATGACCCTACAGGCTGATATCTCCTGTTTCATAGAATCATCGAGTGGAAGAGACCTCAAGGGCCATCAAGTCCAATCCCTTACAGTTGATCATAGTTGAGCATCCTTTGGCATGTTTTAGAGGATTTAATTGTTTATTTCTTTGTTTATTTTGCTTCATTTGTATCATGCCTTTCTCTCCACGAGGGGCTCCAAGTGACTTGCATCATTCTCCTCTCATCCCCTTTATTCTTATAACAACCCTGTGTGGTAGCAAATAATGATTTGCTGTTTCATGAACAAGCTGTCTGTCCCCTTTTCCACCCTCTTCCACTCATGCACAACTCAATAATTAAAGATTTTTGCATTCACAGAAAGCCAGAGTTTGCACGAGCCATGAGCCATTGTGTTTTATCTTCCATACAAACCTGGTTTAATTGTAACTGTGCACCATTAATGGTTCTCCATTCTTTGTTGCCTCAAAGGGCAGAGGAAGAGGGGGCCTCGGCTTGCTGATCAAAAAACCTTACAGTATTTATTCTGCTCATTTGCCTACTCTTAGTCCCTTCCCTCAGTGCAAACTCTTCTTACTTCTGCACTGAAACAGGCTTCTGTCCCTTTAATCTTTGCTGAAGTAAACAAAATGTTTCCTTTTATATGATTATGACAATGAACAAAATCAGTTCTGTTGTTCATCTCTGTCTTGAACACTAGTCATATGTGGGCCCACAAGAAGGAAATTAAAGGTTAATCTGATTTATTTGCTTGACAGTGTATAGCTCTTCACAAGCCAGGAAATGAAAGAAGCAGCCAGCAGGGTAAATAATTTGAAGTGTATTCTATAATATTCTTTTTGTGTGTGTGTAGCTGAAGGTTGTTGCTTAGGCCTAAGAAGAATTCAACAGGAATTAAACTCTTCAACAATTCCTCTTCCTAAAAATTATGATTGTGTGAGAAAGTGAGCTAAATTTTTAACAGAGAATACTCAGCAGTTTAACCAAAATACTATTCACAGAATTCTTTAGGGGTACCATGATGTTTTGTTTAAATATTTATATGTATAAATAGGGTGTGTGTGTGAGATTTTTCACTGACGATTGTTGAAAAACATGAGGGAAAATTTGTTTTCTAAATTGTGTGAAGGGCTTCATTTTTCATTCTTTATTATCAACATTAAAGAAGTGAATACAAAATACTTGAGGTGCATGTGTGTCACAGGCAGGAGCTACTTATAATGCTTATGTAACCCAACATAGGGTTTAAGAGGGATATTATCTTTAATGGGAAAGGAGTTCAAGTCTGACAGTGTGATCCCACCTTGTGACCCATACCATTCACCAGACTAACAACAAAGAAACTTTAAATCTGTTCTCTGTTCATTATAACAATAATGTGCAAGACAACAATGAAATATAGTGAAACAATGCAGAAACAATAGTCAACATGTAATAGTTCTGGCCTGTTGTGCAAAACAGACTAGCAGAGTCTCAGTCCTTTACAGTTCTCTCTAGCTGTGTCCTGTGGCACTGTTGATGGACTTGCAGCTTTGCTGTTCTTTGCTGAGCCCTCTCTCCTGGTTATCAAGCCTTCAAGGGTAGCCCTCAACTATACAAAAACAGTTCATAATAACAGAACTCTGTAAAGTAGGCTGGCTCAAGTCACAGCCCTCTAACAGATCTCAGGGGATTGGTTTATATAATACCCATTTATAACAGGAAACCAAAATACAAACTAATAGTCAATCAGGATAAATACAGTGTTCCCTTCTCAACATTTAATACAACATTTCATATATGCAAATATAGTTCATAATAACAGAACTCTGTGAAGTACACCGGCTCCAGCCACAGGCCTCTAACAGGTCTGAGGGAATTGGAGCCCTTTCTCCCTTATATGGAAAATCTGAGCTCTTCCCCCCCCCCCCCATTGGACCCTGGGTTACACTTACATCGTTTTTTGACCCAAAAAACTCCTCTACCGTTTCTATATAAATAACTAGAGGACTGAAGCAGCCTAGAGACAAGAGGGCCTGTTCAAATTTGGATTTACATTGTTTTGGAGGGGAACTGGAGGTGACATTTGAAAGTGTAATTTCAAGAGGAGCATCCTTAAACTGCCTAGCACACATGAAATTTGAATGAAAAAAATATGATGAGGTTGGGGGGAAAATACGATGAGGCTCCTATCTAAGGTTGCCAACCTCCTGGTGAGGGCTGGAGATCTTGTTGAATTCAAATAACTTGAATTCAACAAATAACTTATTTATTGAAAATAAATACACAAATAACTTATTTATTGAAAATATTTATTCCACTTCTTTTGAAGAAAATGGCTGGTTTTGGAATGTGAAGTGCATGACACTGTACTTTACCATGATCCCTTCTCTCCCAGGTTCCACCCTCAAATCTTCAGGTATTTCTGAAGTAGAAGTTGGCAACCCTATTCTTATGAAAGTATCGGCCTAGATTCCATCTAAAACTTCAATGTACGAAAATATTATTCCCCCTCCTCTCTCTGCTACCCCAAATCCCTTTTGAATTGTTACTCCTGGGAACTGTGAAGCAGCATAAAGGGGGAGTTGGAGGGAAGGCACGGAGTAGGGGGTGGGGTGGGTGGGGGTCGGTAAATTAAAATTGTACGTGCAGATGTTTTCAGTGGGATATGACCCTGCAAGCAGAACCATGCTGAGTCACCATTTCTCAATATTATTTCTGTTTTATAGAGAAGGAGAAAATTAATTCCTTTACTGGAAAATCACCATCTTTATTCTTTGCTCTTCTAAGTGCCTATATTCAATGCTATATTTTATCCTTATCCAAAATCACTTTTGGATAACCTTTACACCTAGGGTAAGTGCTTCAATTTCTGCCTCTGTAGCAGCATATGGCTTTGCCATATTGCCCCACTGAAATTGGCAGGGATAGCTCACTCCCCAAGGAGCTGAGTTCTGATGATCAAAGTCAGTTAAGCTGATCCTGTTAATGTTGCCTCACTGGTGGTTGGCAAAGCATTGAACAGCTTTAAAATCACCGCAGTAGACAATTTGCAGGCTGCAGCCAACTGGAGGGCAATCGTTTCCAAAAATGAAAGGTAAGAGTATGCCACTATCATGGAGAGCAGGGAGCATTTGTTAAAACAGAAAGACCTGCATTTTGCTTAGATGAATGGTTTTGATGGGCTATTGACTCCAGTTTGTTTTCACAGAGCCTTATTCCAGAAATTACTAATAAATAAATTAATCAATAGATGTCCAGCATGGTTCTTTTGATCATAGGGTTTTCAAGGAAAGGGCTGGTCAGAAGTTGCCTTCTTTTGTGCAGTACTAACCAGGGTTAGCTGTAGTGGCACTGCTGTTGTCTATGAAAGATCTTCTGCCAGTGTCTCCTTCCTCTACTGCTTCTGAATGCAGGAAAAGTTGAAAGCAGCAGGAAAAGAAGAAAACCCAACATGAGATTGATCGACTCTATAAAGGAAGCCACAGCCCCTCAGTTTGCGAGACCTGATAAAGGCTGTTAACGATTGGACATTTTGGAGGACATTGATTCATAGGGTCGCCATGAATCAGAAGTGACTTGATGGCACTTCATACACACACGTGGTTATTTTAGAGTCTGATCCCAAGGACATGTTCATCAAGTGCTACTCTGCAAGTGAAAGGCTCATCAAAAACATCACTTGCACATTGAAAAGCAGGTTTCAAGTCCAGTATCACCTTGAAGACCAACAAGATTTCCAGGGTATAAGTTTCAAGAGTCAAAGCTTCCTTCATCTTTTCCTTTAAAGCTTGAAAGCTCATACCCTGGAATACTTGCTGTGGCTATACTGGGCTCAACTCTTGCTCTTTTACTGCAGGCCAGTATGACTACCCACCTGAAACAAACTTTTATATTGTTTCACGTCACCTGAAATGCAATTATTTTTCAGTCAGTTCACACATTTGTTTGTTCATGAGTAGCAATCCAATGAAGAAAAATCTCAAAAGCTACGTTCATGCGTGATCTACAGGCATGCTCACTGCAGTTCCAAGAGCATTAGCACAGCTATAGTGAAAACGCAGCAGCATGTCCAGTAATGCACGATGAGCAAAGTGTTAGAAATTGAGTCCCCATATGAATGTTTTAAGCATTGTGCTGGTAAGGCAAGAATTATTAATTATGTTTATTGTTGTAACCTATAACTTAAAGCAGTTCTGAAGGTCAAATGGACAAATCTCAAGCATTATAGTGAATGCAGTCTATTCCGGAAGAAGGAAGCATTCGAGTTTTAAGCATATGGTATGCTATAACAGTGTTTGATGTCTTGTGTTCATCTTTAGCATCCTTTGTGCACATGGTTGGCTGTAATGAGTGGTTCTTCAGTTAACGAGGCTATTCTTTATTTCTTTCAGCGCTTAGCTTCAGTAGGACTGGATGCCAAAAATACAATCTGCATATGGGACTGGAAAAGAGGAAAACTGCTTGCAACAGCTACTGGCCACTCGGATAGGGTAATCAGCTAAAGAGTTTGCTATATATTTTCGCTTTCATTTCTCATCTATTTCTTGTAGCAGTTCAATCCAATTAAACGATCAGTCTTTTTTCTATGAATCTACTGTTGTGAAAATCTAATGATTAAAACTGGTCTGTGAAATTATTGTGTGAAGATAATATTATGAAAGAGGATCAAATAGAAATGTGGGAAAGATTAACTGATAAATTGACTGGCATAAGTACTTCATACATAAGTAGTGATTAAAACACTTTCATTTCTTTATGTGGGCAATACTCTCTCTCTGGCATTAAAGATGCGTTGTTATTTAGATCAGCAGTTTTAAAACTCTGATTTTAGGAATGCTGGTTTCATTATAGATCTTCTGTCCAGTCTCATATTGGTAACTGTGCATGTATAGGTCTGCCTTGAACAGTTTTCAAGCTTTTATACTCCAGGGGGCACTAGACCCTTCCCTGGGTCTGTTGCAACTGTTTCCCAATCCAACAGTCACATGGCTAATGATCTAGCGCCCCATCACTCAATTGTTCACCTCTGATGGAATAGGTTGTTCTTGCTGTTCATAGTTGTGAACTTATTTCTGGTTGTTTCTTTAGAATATTGTTTTGTATGTGGGAGAAAGCATTCATGTTAGCCGACTTCTTGAATCTGAAACAGCCTGTGCCAGTTAAGCCTCCATCTGTGATATTGATTAAGAAGGCACTGTTGGTGCTGACCAAGGAGGCAGATCACAGAAGATCTAGGTCCTCCTCAGTTCCAAGGAGGCTGTAGGAACTGCCAAGACATCGATGAGCAAGACTAAACACAAAGATCGGTCTAAGTCTGCTCATAAGTCTTCATCAGAAAGGTCGTTGCTGAGTTTAGAACCAAGGGCTCCTGAAACAGAGGTGGCTCTAATGTCACTGCCTAGGACCCCATCAGTGTGTTTGGTGTTTCCAATTACTGTGCTTTCTGATTGGGAGGTTAAATCAAAATCAATGGTGCTCCAAGCACTGAGGCTCTGTTGTTTGGGATTGCCTGCTGTGGATCACTGGCAGATAAGTAGGCCACCAGGATCATGGTCTTGCTGTAGGTCTCATGCATGTCTTCAAGAATGGAGTAGTTTTGTTACATTACAATCAAATTCAATTAACTGTTCAACTGGAGTATCACTGGTTCTGGCAACCATTATTGCTTAGCAGATTTTGTTTGATTGTTTGATTCAGATGAGGAGCACATGGCCGGTTCTGACTGATCCAACTCTGGGTAAGAAGGTTATTGAAGCTTGTGCTATACCCCACCATAAATTTTGAGACTCCATATGGAGCAGATGTTGAGGATGGCCAAGTATTTGGAAATTGATATCTCTACCTGTCAGAAGCTAAAAGATTGGATTCTGACACAGTTGTACTCTGATTCTCCTGGCATGGTTGCTTTCCCTATTTTGGATGAGTTTTTTGGAGATGGATCAAGGGTGCTTTGGAGGAGATTTGCCCTCTATGACCAGCAGGGGTTTTATTCCAGATTCTTTCTAATCCAAAAGAAAGATGGAGGGAATAGAGCTATTTTGGATTTAAGAGGTGTTAACATTTAAAAGTTCAGAATGGTTTCTTTGTTATTTGTATTGCAATTATTAAAGAAAGGTTTGTGGTTTTCAGTCATGGATCTGAAGGATGTTTATTTCCATGTGGGTATACATCACAAATATAGGAGGTTTCTTAGATTTCTCTGTGATGGAAGGGTGTACCAATACATGGTTCTGCCTTTTGATTTGGCAACAGCCCCTCATGTATTCTCAAAATGCATGGCACCTATAGTTGCTTTTCTAAGACTGAGCTGTTGTATGCAGTATTCGTATTTAGATTATTGATTAGTATTTACACTGCCGAGAGAGCATCTCTTCACAGATGTAGTTTTCATTATTTGTATGTGTGAGGATTTGGAGCACGGCTATTAAAGCAATGATTAACAGGTCCAAGGTCAATCACTTTCAATTGGCAGTGCTTGTTGGGACTTATGGCCCCTGCTATGGCGGTTTGCCATTAGCCCTTTCATGAGGCCCCTTCAGCTTTGGTTTGTGGGGGTTATAGGCAATTTGCACATTGTATTTATAATATATTTGCAGTGCCAAAAACAATGATCAGGTTGCTTTCTAGTCAGACAAAGGATACCTTCCCATTTATAGGAGCCCCATTTGGTCTTTTTTCACATGAAACAGTGGTTATCTCTGATGCATCAAAGGTGGCTTGGGTGGAGGTGGGGGATCACTATAAAAGGGACATTGGTTCAGGGTAAATGGCTGCCACCAGAGAAGGGATGTCACATTAATTTTCTCAAGCTCAGAGCTATTAGATATCTTGCAGATATCTTGTAGGGAAGGGCAGTGCAAGTCCAAACACACATCTCAACAAGCAGGGTGGCAAGGCCTCCTACTGTATGTTGTGGGAAGCTATGGCTGTATAGGAAGAAGCATAGGAGAACAAGGTGGCCTTGCAGACTAGCCTTGCAGACTATTCATATTGCAGGTTGCAACAATGTGGAGACAGACCAGCTGAGCAGGGTGATGCACATTACAGGACCAATGCATGCACTCTATTTTTGTGGAGTGGAGATTTCCCAGGTAGATCTGTTTCCAGAGTAGGACTGCACAGAAGACCAATGATGAAAACAGGGTTCTACATACCTGTAATTGATGTTCATTCAGTGTCTTCTGTGTAGGCACACATCCATCCTACCTGCTCTGCTGCAAGTTCTATGCTTGTGATGACTCGGGTGGAACTGAGGAATGGGATGCTAGACTATTGGCCATGTGACTGTTGGAGTGGGAATGGATTCAGGGAAGGGTCTAGCACTGTCCGAAGTGTAAAAGCTTTAACACTGTCTGAGGCTTATGCTCAATCCCCATTGTGTGCCTACACAGAAGACACTCGATGAACATCAGTTCCAAGTAAGTGCAACCCTCTCTTATTTCAGTGAAAGTGAGCATGGTGTAGCAGCTAGTGGATTGAATTCAGATCTGAGAGACTCAGGTTTGAATCCCCACTCTGCCATGGTCCAGGGTGACCTTGGACCAGTCATTCTTCCTTAGAGTAATCTACTTCATGGTAGGTGTTCTGATTTTGTAAGCTGCTTTTATTCCCTATTGGGAAGAAAAGTAAGATATAAGTATCTACGTAAATAAGTGAAGATCAATAATGGCAGCCCAGACCGAGCTTCCTCTGCACAGAAAAGTCTTGGTTACCACATATTCTACACTCTAATATATTAAGCAAAGCAAGTACATTTGTATACATTTATTCAAAGATTATTTCTAGAAATGAAGAATCTGCAGAATTTGGAACTTTTGGCTGGGATTTTAGTGGTGAAATAGTTGAAGGGGTTGGATATAATAGAGAAACTTCAGTTCTAATGCAGGCATGCAAGGTAGGGTTGCCAACTCTGGATTCCAGAATTCCTAGAGATTTGGTGGTGGAGCCAGGGAGAGTGGTGTTTGAAGAGGGGAAGGACCTCATTGGGGAATGATACTGTACACTCCATTCAGCAAAGCCATTTTCTGCAGTGGGACTGATTTCTGTAGTCTGGAGATCAGTTGTAATTCTAGGAGGCTGGCAAAAGTAGAGAAGGAATAATGATGAGGAGTGCTAACATTGTAAAATGTTTCTAAGCTGTTAGACCAGGATTGTCTTTTAATACCAAAACTGTTTGTTTCAGTGTTCACTCAGTACCTACAAATCTGCAGCTACACTTTGCCTTAATTTTCCATTAAATGTTCTTTTTGCTTCCCATGAGTGGAACTTAACACTAACAAATGCAGATGTGAATGGTATTCAGACAAACATTTTTAACAGTCCTGTGAGATCTTCATTATACTGCCTGCTTTTTGAATGCATTTCCCATTCTTATGGAAAGTTAACTATATTCCTATACATACCGTGTTTCCCTGAAAATAAGACAGTGTCTTATATTAATTTTTGCTCTCAAAGATGCGCTATGTCTTATTTTCAGGGGATGTCTTATTTTTCCGCTCCCCAGCTGCATGCTCTGGCATTCTGTTCGACGGGCAAGCTTCCAAACAAAAACTTTGCTATGTCTTACTTTTGGGGGATGCTTTATATTTAGCACTTCAGCAAAACCTCTACTACATCTTATTTTCAGGGGATGTCTTATTTTCGGGGAAACAGGGTATTACATTTTGATAACAGAACCAGTGGAACTTTGTTCAAAACCATGAAATGACGTATTGAATTTATGACATTTCTGATATTTAATCCATGTGTTTTCTAATTTAGTGTAGCAGTTTTGAATATATTTTGACAGATTTTTGATATTTCCTGGGATCCATATCAGCTCAACAGATTAGCTAGCTGTGGTGTGAAACATATCAAGGTAAACTTGTTTTCATACTTTGGCATAAATTGTTTATTATATTTTCTTTTTCTAATCTTGTTTTAAGGCATAGATGTTACATAGCTAACTCAGAGTTATGAGATAATTTTCCAGTACAGTTAAATATTTATTTATTTAAAACATTTATATGCCGACCTTTCTCCCGAACATCTCAGAACACAAGGCAGGTAAATATAAAGTGATTGTAATGAGAGACTTCTGTCATGCAATGAACAAAAGAAACATGGTATACTTTAATATTCTTTTTTACCATTTCATCAAGGCTTTGACTGATCTAGAATGAAGTAACCTTACTTGAATTTAAATGAAAAGACCTAATTGTAATTGCCAATTTTATTTATTTATTTTTGTTTGCATTGCAGTTTTTCCCAACAGAACTTTTAAATTAGCGGTTACAGCCAGTGTCTCATTTTTATTTATATCTGAGCTACAAACTATCCACCATTTTGCTTTGCTGTTTCAGTAATACCTGCTCCTGTGAGTGCACAAGCAAATATTTGAGTAAATAGGTAGATCTTTTTTCTATCGGTTTTACTAGCTAAGCATATTATTGGGGAAAGAACATGATGATAAATATACTAAAATGTTTCTCCATGACCTAGAAAATTAGTTTCCATGATAAGATAGGGTCATAAATATTGATAATTGAGATCTTAACGGAGAAAGTGTGTCAGGGGGCTGTGAGTATAGCCGGGCAGAAAACGTTGAGGAGATAGTTATGTTCTTCTGAACCTTTCATTTCAGGACAGAGGGGTGCTTCAATTAGTGTTCATCCCTGCTGGACACCATAGCTAATGTGGACTTTTATAGGCTGTGGCTGGCACAATCTAAGGAAAATTATGCCTGCCCTAAACTGTCTGAGGCCCATATACCTGTCTCTCTTGGTACAGAGAGAACTGTCTCTCTTGGTATGTTCCCCAAAGAATGCCTTGTTCAGCCAACAGTAATCTGCTGGTGGTCCTGGGCTCAAAGGAAGTCCAGCTAGCCTCAACCAGGGCCAGGACTTTTTCAACCCGAGATCTAGCCTGGTAAAACACTCTGTTCAATGAGACCAGGGCCCTGCAGGATCATATGCAATTCTCTAGGGTCTGTAAGAGGCAAATGTTTAAGGCAACTATGGTTCCATCCATCCTGTCCCTTTTCCATCAAGTCCACCATTAATCCCTCAAAGAATCTGTTATCATTTTCCACCATCTTGGAGATAGTCATGAATGTAGATGTAAATTATTTTGTCATATTTTACATTTTTAACATGTTTTATTTATTTGTTTGTTTATTACATTTATACCCCGCCAATCTTTGGGAGGAGCTCTAGGCGGTTTACATGTAAAAGATATTTAAAATACAATAATATAAAAATATAAACATTAAAACCAATTTCCAACAAGATGGCATAAGGGAAAAAAGCCTACATAGGAGCATAGAAGGCAGATGTGTGTGTCATACCCAGACAAAGGTCATGGGATGATATTTTTAAAAAAGGCATGCCCAGCTGGCCAGGCAGAAAAGGCCTAGCAGAACAACTCTGTTTTACAGGCCCTGCAGAACTGAGACAGACTCTGGCTGCTAGGGAATGCATTCCACCAGGCTGGGGCCAGGGCTGAAAAAGCTCTGACCCATGTCGATGGCATCCGAACATTCCTGGGGTCTGGGACCACCAACAGATTCCCCTTCGCAGACTAAAGGGGTCTGAGGGCAATAAGGGAAGATGTGGTCTTGCAGCTATGCAGGTCCAAGACCACTAATGGCCTTAAAAGTTATCACCAAAACTTTGAAGACGACCTGGTGATTGACAGGCAGCCAATGAAAATCTTTTAGGACAGGTGTTATATGGTCCCGGCTAGAAGCTCCAACTAGGAGCCTAGCAGCTGGATGCTGTACAAGCTTCAAATTCTGGATCAATTTCAAAGGCAGGTCAACATAGAGCAAATTACAGTAGTCTAGCCTAGAGGTGACCATCGCATGGATGACTGTGGCTAAATCAACCCGTGAGAGCTAAGGGGCCAGCTGCCGCACCTGTCGTTCATGGAACAAAGCCGCCTGGGCTGCCTTTGTGACCTGGTCCTCCAACAAAAGAATGGAGTTCAGAGTCACACTCGGGCTCCTTACCGATGAGGCAAGATGGAGGGCTTCGTTGTCTAGAACTGGTAGCTGGAAATTCCCCAGCCGATCCCCCTCCCCCCGGCTGAGCCACAGAATCTCCGTCTTTGGGGGATTCAGTTTCAGCCTGCTCATTCTCAACCAGCCAGCCAAATCTACTAAACAGTGTGGGAGCGCTTCAGGGGCAGAGGCCAGTCGTCCCTCCATCGTGAGAATGAGCTGGGTGTCATCCGCATATTGATGGAATCCCAGCTCATATCTCCACGCCAATTGGGCCATATAGGTATGAAACAGCATTGGGGAAAGGAAGGCCCCCTGCGGCACCCCATATATGATGGGGTGCCACCTGGAAAACTCCCCCTGACACTACCTGCAGTTCTCGGCACTAGGTAGGCACTAGGACCCAAACGGAGCATCCTAACAGTCCAGCACATGGCGAATGAAGTTACAATTCTGTTAGCAGTATAACCCAGTTAACCCAGTATAACAGATTTAAAATAAAGTTATTGTATTTCTCCCCATTCCATTAGTGCCGCTTTCCACTAGCTCCCAGTTTTTCCCATTGCCTTAATGATGGGACAGAAGTTAGATGGTAAATAAATGTTTGCCTCTAATATACAAAGGCTTTGGAAGCATTTGCAGAGGAAACGCAGTTGGAAAAAAGGGGAGTGCTTCCTGAACTTTACCCATCTGACACATATTACTCTCTGCAACACCTCCTCCCTGGATGCTTTCCCTGCAGATGGATTCTGAGATGGGAGTAGTACAGCATATATGTATCAATATAATATAGTACTAAACAAAGTACGATGAGATCTTTATGGCTTCTCCATCATCTGCTACAAATGTTCTGCACAGTCTGTTTCTGTTCTTACTTTATGATTTGATTCTAAATTTAAGCAGACATATGACTGTAAAAAATAGAGATTTAAAACTTGCTCAAGAAAATGTAGAGAGTTTTTGTTTTAAAAAAAGTCAGATCCACAGTTTTGCCAAATTCTTGGAGGTCGTCATCATCATCATCATCATCATCATCATCATCATCATCATCATCATCATCATCATCATCATCATCATCATCATCATCATCATCATCATCATTATTTTGGCTTCTCTATTTGGAAGCACACTGTCTGACAGATTGCAATTATTTTTCCTTAATTAAGTGTGTAAGTTTTTAGGAGCAGGAGGGACATAGAACTAGTTTTCTTCATTCTTTCTGCCAAAAATCTTGCTCCCCTGGTGGAGCACTATGTTCAGATGAGGAAAGGTTTTGTCAGGAAAGATGCCATTTATTGTATTTTCTAATGATGGTGAACACCTGTTGTTGTTTTTGGCATGTGGGCTTTTGTGAAATTGTCCTGATTAACCCAACCAATTAAGCTAAATTCATAACTGTAAACAAAGGCATGTCAAAAATTAGTTTCCTGCAACTGAGCACTAATATTGCTGGAAGATCACCACTGATCCAGTTTCGTAGGGATAGAATTAAATTACTTTTATATGTCTCTGTTATGTAGAAATGCTATATCTTGAAATACTATTGCACGGAGTTTGTGAAATATAAACTTGAAAACTGGGCTGTCTGTCCTCACCTTCTTTCATTTGAGTTTTTCTGTGACTAAGCCCAGGCAGAAGTGTAGCCAGTGGAAATGGAGCCCGGTGCAAAATCTGAGTTTTGCACACACACACACCCTGGTGTGGACGGCCTCCCCATGACCAAAGGCCTCCCCATGACCTCCCCCACTATGACCAAAGAACAATTTTTGCACCATGTCATCTCAAAGTCACAATCACATTATAGAATATGCCCCAAATCACAAATCTGAACACATACCTCAACTCACAAATCTGGACTCCCTAGTTGAAACAACATTGAAAGTGATTCTGTTGGGATATGTGTGTGTGTGTGGAGGAATCCACCCTGAAACAGGTGCAAAATCTGAGTTTTGCACACACACACACTCAGATTTTGCACCCTGAAACAGGGTGGATTCACTTTTAATGTTGTTTAGACTAGAGTGCTCAGATTCTCCTTTTCAATCCACTTTAAAGGGAGAATCTGGGCTCCCTAGTTTAAACAACATTGAAAATGATGCTGTTTCAGGGTAGATTCCCCACCCACCCCACAAATAGCATCACTTTCAATGTTGGTTGTTGTGTGTTTTCCAGGCTGCTTGACCGTGGTCTGGCAGATCTTGTTCCTAATGTTTCACCTGCATCTGTGGTTGGCATCTTCAGAGGTGTATCACAGAGAGAAGTCTGTTATATACTGTGTCCAGACTTCTCTTATTACAGACTCCTTTCTATGATACGCCTCTGAAGATGCCAGCCACAGATGCAGGCGAAACATTAGGAACAAGATCTACCAGACCACCGACACACGGCCAGAACACCCATAACAACCAGTTGAATCCATCTGTGAAAGCCTTTGACAATACTTTCAATTTTTTTAAATCTAGGGAGCCCAGATTCTCCCTTTAAGTCTACTCAGAAGGGACCAGAAGGGACCAGAATCTGGGGAAAATTTGACTGTGCCTGTCAGGGGAGCAGTGTTTAAGTTAGCAGTACCAAAATTTCAGGCTACTTTCAGGAGACTATCCTGATGATATCACCCAGGTTTAGTGAAGTTTGGTTCAGGGGTCCAAAGTTATGGACCTTCAAAGGGAAGCCCTGCTTTCATCCTCCCCCCTGCTGTATAGGGTCCCTAACATCATCGGGACCCATCATTCTTCTTGGGAGAGTTGCATATGGGTTCATGGGATACTGTTTTAGAATGAAAATTTTAAACTTTTATATGTTTATGTTTATATATGCTTTTATATTGTTCACCGCCCTGAGCCCTTTGGGGATAGGGCGGTATACTAAATCAAATAATAAATAAAAAAATAAAAAATAATCTCCCATTGGAAACAATGGGGGATGGGGCACTGCCTTTGGGGGTCCATAACTTTGGACCCCCTAAACCAAACTTCACCAAACCTACCTGGTATCAGCAAGAGACTATCCTGATGATACCACCCAGGTTTAGTGAAGTTTGGTTCAGGGGTCCAAAGTTATGGACCCTCAAAGGGAAGCCCCATCTACTATTAGCTCCCATTGGAAACAATGGGGAATGGGGGCACCCCTTTTGGGAGTCCATAACTTTGGACCCCCTGAACCAAACTTCACCAAACCTGGCTGATATCATCAGGAGTGTCACCTGATGATAACCTGAAATTTTGGTGCTGTTAGTCTAAAAATGGCGCCCCCTGCAGGCCGATAAATAAAAACACAAAAATATTTTTTTAAATGCATTTTTGAGGTTTTGGAGTCCCCTTCAGGCATGAGCCCAGTGCATCGTGCACCCCCTCATCCTCTGGTGGCTATGCCACTGAGCCCAGGTGGCCATCTTTTTTGAAGTGAACTGCTCACTTCAACTTTCCGTGGAATACAGGGTTGAAATTTTGCATAAATATAATCATGAGCAGCTGATTGGGTGCAGTTTTGGGTTTGTAAATGTGTGTATCAGGCACAATTTTCACAATTTGTGCATTCAGTCTGTATTCTCTGTGAAATAATTATTGCTGCAAATATAAACCAGAAGCAAGAAGAACCATATACCATGCTTGAATTGCCTGGAGAAAGAGCGGGATAAAATTTAATCAAGAGACAATCACTTACAACCCTTCTCTGTCTGCTTTACTCTTTCTTTGATTTTAAGGCAAAGAGGATATTAATATGGTTAAAGATAGGCTAAAAAAATTCATCTTCTGCAGCATGGGAAATGGCAGGCATTATTCCAAATTAACTCTTACAGGGCTCCTCTGAATAGAATTCTTGAAATTATAGTGGAGGAAAGGGTGCTGAGAATTCTCTACTACAGATCCTTAATTCTTCTACAAAACATACACACTCAAACCACAAGTTCTAGAATTCAATAAGGACTTGGTATTTCTCAGTCACTTTGGGGACAATCCTAATGAAGCCTACTCAGAAGTAAACCCCATTTTACTTCATCTCTTTGTACCATACTGATGGGTTTGTGCCTGCTCAGAAGAACAATTTGGTAGTTTCTAAAACTAGCTTTTGTGGCATAAAGACCTCCCACCCACTCCAGGAACTGACTCTGCATATCTTGGTGGGGAGGAGTATGCTTTCCCTCTCAGTTTCTTTTTGCCTGTAGTACTGTCAACCTTTTGGAGATTTCTCAGAAAACCCTCCAACTTCTTGCCAGAGCTAGCTATTGTTTAATCTTCTTCTTTTTTTACTTTTAATATTGTTCTTTTGGTTTTAAATATATATAGTCTACATAGTTGACAGTTTCCCATCATTTTTGTTGTGCTTCACACCTATGGCAGCTTCCACCATTTTTAAGGAGCATAAGTTGAGCTGAGAGAATGTATGGTCAGAATTTCAGATGTTGTCTTTATTCCATAGTTTTGGGCCTTGTGTGGAAATGCCTTGACAGCCAAAAGAGGAATATTTGGGAAGACAGGAGACCTACAAACTATCCTCTGTTTGTCCTGTGCAAAAGATGATGTTACATACTCTGGTGCTTTAAACGGAGATATCTATGTCTGGAAAGGGCTAACCTTAGTCCGAACGATTCAAGGAGCTCATGGTGTAAGTTGCCTCCTTATGCTACTAAAACCTACGCATCTTCATCAAACTTTCTGTTATGCCATTGAGATATTTAAGTGATTGTGGTCTCTGTTATACATAAGCATAAGCATAAGCATTTTATTGTCATTGTGCACGCACAACGAAATTTACAGCAGCATTCCTCGATGCACACAAATTTCAGACTCATACATCATCCTCACTTTCCCCTTCCTCCACCCATCCCTACACAGCCCCAAATACATCAATATGAAGCAGCATTTTTACTAGAATGATGCCTTGTGGGTAATCAAAAGCCTCTACTTGAGCCCTGGAAGGCTATCAGTCCTTGGACCCTGATTAGTAATCCCTTCTACACTCCCTCGTCTTTTCAGATAGTTCATTGACAGATATGTTTCTCCAAATTTGCTGGAGCAGACAGGAGCCCTCAAAAGCACCCCTAATAATTAAGGACCTTACTTTTATGTTTTGAAGCTGAATTCAGCTTCTGAGTCAACCAAGATTTCACTTCACTTACTTACTTACTTACTTACTTACTTACTTACTTACTTACTACTCTTCTACTTACTTTTACTTACTTATTTCTTATTTACTGAGGCCGCTTTCCTCAAGAGACGCGTTCTCCCTGTCGCTTCCACGCCGGGCGAATTCCGGCTGGTATGGAGGCGAGTGTCGCCGCATGTATCACGACGCGATCACCTCAGCAGAGTGCCAGGGCAATGGCAGGCGGCTCCAAGACAGAGCCGCTTTCGTCTTCTTAGCTCGGTGCTGGCCGGCCGTTGCTATTGGTCACCATCGCCCGACTCCCACCTGGGTCGGAGGACAGCTGCCATGGACTTCACGGCCAGCAGGCTTACCTGATAGGACAAGGTGAGTGGGATTTGGCAGGGAGACAGCGGGGTATGTTTCAGGCGCCGTTTGCAATCAAGGCCACCGGAAGATCGCCTCTCAACAACAACCCTTTAAAGGGTTGTTGTTTAGGGCAGCCCTCCCAGACGCCTCTGGGGTAGTGGGGAGGGCAGCTCAGGTCGAAGTGCCACAAGCGTAACGCCGGTTCGTAGAACGGGCGTCTGGGGGGCGGAGTTTTCATCACTTCCCAGGTCATTGCCGCTTTTGGCCCATGAGCGGGCTTACTACTTTACTTACTTACTTACTTACTTACTTACTTATTTCCACCTTCTTATTCAAAAGAGCATCCAAGGCAGCTAAAAAATATAAAATCCTACTTTGATACATCAAATAATTATCTATTAAATAAAAAAGTCTTCCCAGGGAAATGGCAGGACCTCTACATACCAGCTTCTTTGAAAAGCACTAGCAAGCAAAGAGTGGGACTGACCTGGTGAAAATGTTCAGCCTAAATAGCAAAGTCCTCCAGGTAAAAGGGGGTTGGATGTTTGGATTTCAAAAGTGGTCTTGGTTTGACCCCTAGCCTTTAGCAACGAACTATCTTTTGTCTCACAAGTGAAAGCATGTACATACATAGGGTCGCCAGACCCTTTCTAGGGATGGGGGATCCC
The DNA here is from genome assembly GCF_021028975.2 of Sphaerodactylus townsendi. Lineage (NCBI taxonomy): Eukaryota > Metazoa > Chordata > Lepidosauria > Squamata > Sphaerodactylidae > Sphaerodactylus > Sphaerodactylus townsendi. The sequence continues at coordinate 39,002,161 of NC_059425.1, read as the reverse complement.
CCACTTCAGGTCTTCTCTTCCCAAAAGCAAAATGGGGTCAAAGTCTTGACATTGTTGATGCAATGACATTGCTTCCAGAAGTGACGTCATCACATTGTCAACAAGGCAGACACTCTGATATGTGGGTAAAACTCTATGGTAAAAACAACCTCTACTATAGAGCCTAAATACCAGAATGGCTCCCTTGTTGTTGGCAACATGATGACATCACTTCTGGCCATGACATCATCACATCAGCAATGTTGAACCCTAGACATCATTTTGCACCTGATAAGATACCCCATCTCCTTCCCTGCTGGGTGCCAGGGTGTTTCTGGCAACCCTATAGCATACATGAGAGTGGTAAGTTGCTTATACATAATTAAAACTACAAAATGCACAAAGCAAGCTATGATATTGTGATTAGGATTTATACATCCCTCATTCACCAGCAGGTGATGGGGTAGACCCAGGGAATATTCTAGTCTCCTGTCTTTCCCATGGATAATAGGAGGTAGTGGTGGTGCTCAGGAGCATTCTGCAGGGCCCAGCTTTTTAGTGGTTATTGGAACGGCATAACAACAAGTAAGTGGCAATCATCATCCTGTGTTTGACTGGTTCCACTAGTTAGAATCCTGCGGGTTTCCAGATAAATTAGAATTGTTACCTTCATAGAAGCCCCACTCAGCATGGCCAATTGGCCACGCTGGTAGGGGCTGATGGGAATTGTAGTTCCTAAACATCTGGAGAGCCGCAGGTTCCCTACCCCTGCACTAGCCACTGATGATAATACAGGAAAACACACTGAGCTTGTGAAAAGTGCCTTTCCTTCAAATAAGCAGAAGCCATTGGTCCAGCAATAGGAAAGGGGCAGTGGCTCGTCTGGAGGGCCCTCACCCTTTCTCTGGTACTATCTATGTGACTAACAATTATTTACTGAACAAGATGTGCTCTGGCAACTCCTTTTCATTTCACTATGAAAATCTCAAGAGCATTTCCCAGTAGAATTGACCACAGCTGTCATACTAATGTATGCTGCAAGAAATGTTTAATACAGAATAATGTGGTTTAATGGAGATTCATCTGCAACAAAAATTCTCCCTATTAAGTCCATTTTCTTTCAGTTCCAGTCAAATCCAGGATTCTGATTGAAAATCTCTCATTAACAAGTGTCTCTATTTCCAGGGTGTTTGTGAAAATAAATTTTGCTTGCTTGTTCAGCTGGTTGGTGTTGGCTATTTTGAGTAATTTATGCCCGTGTTTAGAGGATCTGGGAGGCCAAGAGTCGTAGCATCTGAGATACTCAGATCTAAGTTGCCATCGAAGCTTGCTGGGTGACCATGAGCCACTCACACACTCTCAGCCTCATTTACCTCATGGAGTTGTGAGGATAAAATGGAGGAGAGGAGAACTATGCAAGTTACTTTGAGTCCCTGTCGGGGGAAAGGGTGGGTATAAATGAAGTAACTTAATAAATCAGTGTTCCATCATCTTAACAATCATGAAATAATATTCAAGGAAGTGACACATGACCAGTTGTCACATAATACACAAGTATTTTATGTACTTCTGCTCTCCATTGATGGAAAAAGTATGCCTGTAATGGCTGGGATAGAATCTGCCCCTAACAATGTGGCATGAAACCCTTTGCAGACTAATTTGTGTTTTAAAATAACTTATGACAAAAAAAATTCAAACCAACTGTGTTGTTAACAGGCTGGAATTTTTAGCATGTATGCATGTGAGGAAGGTTTTGCTACTGGTGGAAGAGATGGCTGTATTCGGCTATGGGATACTGACTTCAAGCCAATAACTAAAATTGACCTCAGGGAGACTGAACAAGGATACAAAGGTAATTTTTTAAAATGATGTTTAAAAGATTTTCATTTCAGTAATTGATTTTGTTATATTTCAATGTATTTAAAAGTATGGATATTTGCTTCTTTCTTCCTCTCAGTTTAAGGAAATTCATTCAATAGGTTGGCTTGAGCCAGGGAAGCAGTTGTGCCAGCCTTTATCATTCAAAGTGAGACAATACATCATAGCACAAGCTAAACCAATGGAAAGCCTGACTCTGCTCCCCACATCAGCCATTTGTTGTGTCCTGCTGACCCATTCCTTTTTGGACTGATATGGGATTAGCTGGTCAACTTTACCAAGCTGAGGGGTTTTTTGTTTTTTGAATCTGTGTATTGTTGAAAGCTTGTCGGGTATTCCGGGCTGCGTGGGTTCTCCTACTCTGACTTTGAGTTTGATAGTTAGATGGCAGGATTTTGGTTTTCCTCCTGGATGAACCTGGTTTAATCTTTTCATTTCTCTTGAAAAAGCAAAGTATGCCCTCTCTCTGTACATCAGCAAATCTATCCTGTGATCAGTTTGGAGTAAGTTGATTTAGCTCTGTTTCACCCTATTGCAGGATATTTCTGATTCAGGAGATTTCATTGTTTGATGGGCAAAGGCAAGACTGCATCGCTTGTACAGCTGAATTTGAAACATAACTGTGAAAGGTTCCCAAGACTGTTCCTTTTAGTCCTGCAAGGTCAGAGTAAAAACAAGCAAACAAATTATAGCGTAAAAAACTTTATAAAATCCAAGTAACTGCAGGGTTTAAAGCTGCTGTTGATCAGTGTCAGCTAGATGTAATTGGGGAGCATCTCTTAGGGGTGCACGTATAGAAGGCTGAGGGTTCTTTTTTCTTATATGTATATAAATAGCAAATAAGCTATGTAACTCATTTATAGGTTAGCAAATATAAACACAGTTCCATGTAGAATTCCTGGACTATGTTGGACTAATTCGAGGTTCCGTACATTTTGTAAGGATCTGGAGAGTCAGAATCGGTTGCCATGGTACGTGGGAGTGCAACATTTTTCCTCAAAATGATAAGCCGCTTTAGGGTGCCATCATTTATTTATAAATGCCACTTACACCTAATGTGCTGTTTGTAAAGGTCTATCAGTTTTTCTCCTGCAGGGGGTCTAAAATGAATTCCAGTCTTAAAGGAATTTTAAGTCTTTAAGAAAGAAAGCTCTCTTCAGGGGTGCATCAAATTAGTGTCATTTATTCTCTGTTGACTGTCTAGAAAACACCTGGGAAAAAGCACAGAGGTTTAAAGAAAACTGTAACCGGGGTGTACAGTTATAGATCATCAGTGCTTACTAATTAGGGTAGAATTCCATCTGCAGGGGATTGCAGAAACATTTTTATGGTTGCGTTTGGACACATGGTGAGGAGAATCATAAATGGAGCAGAGGATTCCATCTCCTCCACGCACCTGGCCTCCACATGTTGGTGGAAGCATCTGCCAGAGCATCTGCGCAACTGAGAGCCGATGTAGTGTAGCAGTTTAAGGGGGGGGGGGTTAAAAGTGGGGAGAATCACATTTAAATCACCACTCAGCCATAACATTGATAAGTAGAGTGTATCGATATATATTTCCGGGTGGGGGGTGGGGGGATGGGACGGGACACAATGGACTGGTTCTGTGCATACTTTGACCTGGTTCTGAGGCTGATAAATCCTCCAAAAATATTCCTGTGGCATTGAGGAAGCAATCCCTGGGCCAAACTGAACATGTTGACAGCTTCTCAACATCCACGTACATGAACCTCAATCAAATCACCACTGAGATAATTGTCACATTCATTGAGGTGAGCTATTCATGGAGGAAAGCACTGCTGATTTCTGTTAGCTGTGATAACTCCATGGAACCTCTGGGTTCCGAGGCAGTACACTTCCCAGATGCTGGGAAGAATCATAGGGAAAGAACTGCCTTCACATCCTACTTATGGGCTTTTTTTTTGGCTGGCTGCTGTTGTATACAGGATGAAGTATTAGGTGGACCCAGAGGTGGGATCCAACCAGTTCTCACCACTTCTCTAGAAGTGGTTACTGATTTTTTCTGAGTGCCAAGAAGGGGTTACTAAAGCAACCTCCCTGCCCAATAGGGACTGGAGGTCCGTGTGTGCGGCGGTGCCACTGTTTGAATCCCACCAGCATCTGAACCTGTTATTAAAATTTTTGGATCCCACCACTGGGTGGACCCCCTTGATTTGGTCCCATATGATTCTTTTAATGCTCCTATATGAAAGGTTTTAACATGTCTCAACCAGGTCCTAAAATTAAGAACAGTGCAATGAAGTGAATGGCTATAAATTATCAGAATCCTAGATTCAAATCAGTTTCGTTTGTCTATTTTTAGAAACTATAACACATCTGTTAGTACACAGTAGAAGAGTGCCTGAGCTGATGAAACAGCTTGCAAGCCTGCCAGCAGGGAGAATTAACTGTTCTGTAGTGTTTATCCATATGTACTTTGCTAGCATAGCATTGCTGGTAACATAGAAATATAAATAGATATTTATTTCCCTGTCCCATGAAGATCCATCAGCTACCACAGAGTGAGTGGATTGTGCCTTAGGCTGTTCCTCAAAGAAAAAGTTGGGTGTGGTGAATAGGTGGTGGCGGGTTTCCAAAGCAAGAAAGAAAGATGCATGTCACATAGGCATCCAATATTATTCCAGATCAGATTTTTAGAACGTGCAGGTGCGGTGGCTTGGCTAAGTACTTGATAACTTTCTCAATTATGCAGTACCAGGTAGGTAGAAAAACAAAACAAAACATGAGCTTTACTGAGCAGTGGCCTATGTGACATTTCAAGCCTGTCCTCCATATTAGTGCTGGGGAACTACATTGACGGATCTCTCATTCTCTAAACTAGGACTCTCAACCAATTAGAAAATGTTGAGTGCCAGTGTGGTGTAGTGGTTGGGAGAGATGCACTCTAATCTGGAGAACCCAATCTGGGGTTTGATTCCCCACTCCTCCACATGAGCGGCAGACTCTTATTCAAGCCAGGTTCGTTTCCCCACTCCTCCACATGAAGCCTCCTCCACATGAAGGTCAATCACAGTTCTCTCAGAATTCTCTCAGCCCCACCTACTTCACAAGGTGTCTGTTGTGGGGAGGGGAAGGGAATGAGTTTGTAAGACATTTTGAGACTCCTTACGGTTTAGAAAATCTGGGTATAAATCCAAACTCTTCTTCTCTTTTTAATTGATCAATCATCTATCTTCTAACTAGTTAATTGATTACAGTGAAATAAATTTTCAGTTTATATGTACAAACTTGTGAAGTCAATATAGCTATTCAGGGAAGGGTGAGGTTACAAGGAAATGAACAATCAAAGTTGCTCTACACTGAATCAGTCAGTATTGTCTAAAGTCAGCACTGTCTATTGCAGGGGTAGGGAACCTGCGGCTCTCCAGATGTTCAGGAACTACAATTCCCATCAGCCTCTGTCAGCATGGCCAATTGGCCATTCTGGTAGGGGCTGATGGGAATTGTAGTTCCTGAACCTCTGGAGAGCCGCAGGTTCCCTACCCCTGATCTATTGAGACTGGCACTGGCTCTCCAGGGATTCAGATGCTGTTTTTTCATGGTCAAAATATCCCAGAGTACAACCAGGATCTTGCATACCATGGCTGATTTGTCACGGTTTCTCCTTCCACACGGCTCCACTGTGCTTCCAAGGAGTCAAGACAGAACTGGGTCATAATGTCCCAGCTGTTTTTACACTAGCCCACATCTTTTTCCATTTGCACCACAATCTCTTCCACGATCTCTTCCACGCATGCGTGGACAACCTCCATTTCCTGTGTTCTGATTGGCTGATTCTCCCCCTTCCTCCACTCACTTTCACCAGTAAAGTTTTGATTGACTTTGAACACAATTACACAGAGAAAACTCCTTCCGTGAAGATAAGGGGCATGACTTGATTGCAGTGGGAAAAAATCACAGTGGTAGAACCCGGGGATTAAGACAGAACAGGGTAGCGATTCTCTCAAGCAGCTGTGAATTTTATGACAAAAAAGGGAGGGGAGCAAAACGAACAGGAGAGCAACGATTCTCTCAAGCAAAACCAAGCAATTCCAAAGCCAATGCAAACATTTATTGCTCCCAGTGCCTGTTGATTGGTGAGGCGGGCCAGAGCAGCAAGTCGGGGAAAATAGACTAGTTCTGCTCCTGTGGTGTTTGTACAGGAGCCAGGTCAGCAGGGTCACACAGGAGCATTTTAAAAAGTATAATCTCTTTGGCGGTTTTTGAAAGTTGCAGGGCAAAGGGAAAATAGTAATGCAAGCCCAGGGCAAACCCTGTACAGCTTTGGGAACTGTCCAAAATTCCTGGTTGCACAGGGATATTTTCCGTGCTCACCCCGTGATATTTTGACTGTGCAAAGACAGCCAGACAGGGTCTTTTATATAATTGATAATGTGGTTTTCCGCATGAGATAAGGAGGTGAAACATCCCGGTTCGGCCATGACTTCTACATGGCTTCTGGGTCTTACTTGGGCCAGCCCCATAAGATTTTCCTTATCTCGCGGCTTTCAAAAAATGATAAACTGGCTGTTCTTTTTTTTAAAAAAAAAATGCTGCTCCTGCTCCCATGCAAACACTGCGGGAGACGGCCCGGTTTATTTTCCCCGCCTTGCCGCCTGCAGCCAATCAGAACGTCAGAAAAACGGGACAGTTCGCGCATGCGCGGCAATGTTGGCGAGGAAAATGAAACTAAACTGGGGCCATGCATAATTACCTGGAGTTCTTCCTCCCAACCTGAATGCACTGATGGGCTGCTCTGCGGAGGGAGAAACCGAGATACAAACATCCCGGTATGTATGATCCAGGTTTTCCCCTGGGATACTATGTCTGTCCGGAAAACGCCTAACTGATTGTTTTACCCGAAGGTGCCAGGGATTAAATCTGGGATCTTTTGCATGGCAAGCAGATGTCTCTACGACTGAGTCATGTCCCCTCCCAAATAAATACTGATAAACTTAGTATAGCTAAGAGATGTTACATTGGTGCAGACTTTTTTCCCATAATGACCAGCTCTAAACACTTAAACTGAATTCACACATAACACACTTTTCAGCACTTCTGATTTGGGTGAGAAGGCAGTTTTTGATGCCCTTCTGCTGGATTTCTGAATCAACAGCGAACTATACAAAAAAGTTGATCTAAAGTCATATGATCTCAACCTTCCTGCTGCTTATAGTCCATAGGTGACTTTACTTCACATCCCAGGCCTGTGCCTGTTTGTGGGGAAGTACACCCAAAACTGCCTTATATCAAGTTATATCAGTGATCTGTCAAGGTGATTACTATCAGTGACTGTTCAAAATTTCAAGCAAAGGGTTTTTCATATCACCTACTACACAGGTGTCAAACTTGCGGCCCTCCAGCTGTTATGTACTACAGTTCCCATCATCCCCTGCCAACATGATGCTGGCAGGGGATGATGGGAACTGTAGTCCATAACATCTGGAGGGCTGAGAGTTTGACACCTATGATCCTACTACCTGTACCTTTTTAAAAGGAAGGTGCTTCCAACTGAACTTGGAACCTTCTGCATGCTATGTAGATGCTGTACATTAATTCAGATCCTTGTGTTCTGTGGTGACATACTTCTAGTTAAGTGAGTGAAACTTCCTTGAATGGAAGGTTAGTTGATAGCAGTATTATTTTTTGCCTAAAATCTATTTGAATGCATTTTATTTGTTTTTTTTTAATGAAGTACATAGAGAGGGCACGCTATGATCCATACCTGCCAAAGTTAAGCTCTTTTAAGTCTAACATAGTAGGGGTTAGAAGTGCTAAAGTGTGGCTTGATCATTTCATGGAATGATGTTTACTTATCATTGCAGCTCTGAGCTATGCTGTTCTTTTCTCAGGTTTGTCCATCCGAAGTGTGTGTTGGAAAGCAGATCGGCTTTTAGCAGGGACCCAAGACAGTGAAATATTTGAGGTGATTGTGAGAGAAAGAGATAAGCCGATGCTGATAATGCAGGGTCACTGTGAAGGGGAACTCTGGGCTCTGGCAGTGCATCCCAAGAAACCGTTAGTTGTCACAGGCAGTGATGATCGATCCGTGCGGTAAGGCCAGAAGCATTTTTGCTGCTTTCTGTTCACTGTTCATCAATTTCCCCAACAGCTGTTTTGGGTCAATCTTGTTTTTTTCAAGATTCTGATACAGCTTTAAAATTTAAGCTGTTGGTTACTGATGGCGGAATTTTTTAAAAAAACAAACAGGTACTTCAGTTTGTTTATGATCTCGATCTTCACCCCACCCCCCACCCCGTTCAAGTCACATCTGACTTATGGTGACTCCTGATGGGATTTTCAAAGCAAGAGATATTCAAACATGGTTTCCCAATTTCCTGCTTTCACATCCAACCCAGGTATTCCTTGGGGGTCTCCCATCCAAATACTTGCAAGGGTTGACCCTGCTTAGCTTCAGAGATCTGATGAGATCAGGTTAGCCTAGACTATTCAGGGTAGGCTTACGATCTTCATACAACCATTTATATATGTTTTGCCCAGCCACAGTTTCACAACATGTTTTTCCAGATGCACTTGCTGTAGGATAGGCCTGCACAATGCATGATCAAACAAACCCACTAGCCAACACACCATGTCCAAATCTAATGTCGATGGAATATTCAGATGCCAACATGGTGTAGTGGTTAAGGTGTTAGAGTAGGACCTGAGAAATCCAGGATCGAATCACTAGTTGAGCTATGGAAGCTTGCTGGGTGACCTTTGGCCAGTCACAAAATCTCAGCTCTCATCCTAGATAGTATTTGCATTGGAGACCTCCAAGGAATACCAGGAGCGTGATGTGAAGGCAGACAATAACAAATCACCTCTGAATGTCACTTTCCTTCAAAACCCTACAGGGTCGCAGTAAGTTAGCTGTGACTTGACAGTAACAAAAATCTTTCAGACAATCAGGCACAATTGAGCAGGATGGCAGGTCTTGCTCCCTGTCTCTTGTTTGCAGTTGAAATTTTCTGTTTGCGTTTGTAGTTTTACCATGGAGAATGCCTTTGAAATAAGAGCAGATATAGTGCTTAGGTAATACACAATGCTGCTTTGAAAATTATTTTAGTTCCACTTCCTTCTTCTCACAGCAGGACTCACCCATTAAATATGTTGAAATATGAGTAAGCTTCCAGGCTCCAGCATCTGAACTCTTTGCTTTTTTTTGCTGGTGTGGTTGCTAAGTAACACTTTTTAGGATGCAGTGATTAGTATGAGCTCTAGTAAATAGCCACAGTGACCAGATAGCTGATAAAAGAAATCGGAGTAATTCCCTTAAAAGCAGAATTATCTTGACTGATTGAGCTTTGCAAAATTCAAGGGGTTTTTTTGATGGGGGGGGGAGAATAAGAGCAGAAGAGAGCTTTCAAAAAATCTGGATAATCTATGTTTTTAAAGGCAACAGTGGGAAGGGTTTCAGGAAGATTTTAGTCACACTCATAATTTTTGCTTACAAAAGAGAGGTATTTGACATCCTTCCCTGCTACCAGTGTGATACAGCTGCATCCAAAATCAAGTGTGTGTGTGAACATTCCAATACCTGTAAAGCTGCCCCCCTCCAAAAACAATCTGGGGTCCTATTTTGGGAGGGTCCATTCCCTAATTCATTTCAGAGCACATAATTCTTCTTAAGGGATGACTATATTTTTACCCTGGTTAGGGTAACCCATACTGGTTCTGTAGAGTAAATAACTGTTGGTAGAAACTATAAAATGGATGGATGTTGTCAGAATGCACACCAAGGCCTTCATGAGTGATTGGTTCAAATTTTCATACTATTCATATGAAGTCAAATTCCCCCAACTTCATAAATAACATCCAGCAGCCATGCATAGGCAATTCGGAATAGGAACTTGGGCTCAACACATGCCCATATTGAACACAGCATGGAAAGGATAAACACAATGTGCCCATTGTCAAAGGATTTGTGAAATTGAGCTCTGTTATGTGGTGTGGTTCTGAACTGCAGAAATATATCTTTCTTTACCTTCTCAGGCAGAAAGTAGACATTACAGCGGCCATGTGACTTCCGCCCAAAATAGTATTTTGCCTCTCCTCTTTTATCTCCCAAGACTACTAGCAAAGTAAAAAGTGTGAGGAGGCATATTGATATCACAGTTTTTCCCATCCCACTTTGTTTTGTTTCACTGGCTGCCATTTGTGAAGGTAGGCAAACTCACAAAGTCATAATGCCATGCTGTGCATTTTGGTTTAGTAGACACTACCAGGAAAGAAAAGAGGAGGAGAAGATGCAAGATTGGTGTTCTCAGCAGCCCCCTCACAATCTTTGTAATGTTTAGTTTCTACCAGAGATTTATGATTTTTACAAGGGTTTTTTTTTACAGTTTCACGCCTGTAAGTTTTCTTTTGCTGTGATGTTTCTTTATATTTCTTGGATTTTTAGATGCTAATCCCGAAGAAGTCTGGCATGCAGTTATTCTTTGTAGATTTAAATATAAGAGCAAGACTACCAGTGCAATCCTAAACAGAATGAAACCCTGCTAAATCCATGTCGGTCATTGAGCTTAGAGAAGTGTAACTCTTTTTAGGATAGCATAGTACATTTGTCATACTGCCATAATTTTTACTGAAACTGAATGTATATAATACATTAGTGTTCCACTTCAATTTGATCTCATATATTTCCCTTAAATCTCATACATTTCCCTTAATTTTAGAACTGAGACTGAAGGAGATAGTTTTCTAGGAGACTGACCTCTTCTTAATAATTTTGAACAGTTGATACTGGCTGTTTATGATGGCTGGTCAGGACATTGATTTCACTTTACATATCATTATTTTTTACTTTCAGGGAACCCAAGGTTTAGCTGTAATGCAAAAAGCCATCAGTATAGGTCTAGCACTGTAAAGGACTGATATGTTGACTTTTGCTGTGGAAAATGGAAGATTCAAACTGGGGAAATATAGGGTGAAGCTGAAAACAGCATCAGAGAAGTGTTGCTGCTGTTGATGGCCATCTCTGTTTACAGGTTTGGTGTGGTTTTTAGTGTTCTAAAATGTGCAAAACCAGTTTGTCCAGAGATAACATATGTACAATATGATAAAAGGTGTCTCTGGCACTTTGCCTTGAACTCTCTTAAACATTGTTTGTCTTCATCTCTAGATTCAAATTCTCTTTAGGTCCTGACACTCAATAGATTTTATGTTAGGCAAATCTGTTCTGAAAGATCATAAGAAAGTTGACACCAGCTGTGTATAATAAAAAGGGTCATTCAAGCAGAGACTGTAGACAAAATTTTCTTCACCATATAAAAGACACATTCTATAATGATAAATAATTTTCTTTGGTTCTTAATGTTGTGTAGTTTATGGAGCCTTGCTGACCATGCCTTGATTGCCCGTTGCAATATGGAGGAAGCTGTGCGGAGTGTATCTTTTAGTCCGGATGGATCTCAGCTAGCCCTGGGAATGAAAGATGGTTCTTTCATTGTTCTGAGAGTAAGGTAGGTGAATGCGAACTTCATCACTGGCAATCCTTTTATAAGAAATAATGAGTGGATTCTGAATAGATTTTTTACAATTATGTCACAGACCATGATGAGTTCAGTGGGCAATGCACATAAATACTGAATAGGAAATTGTGGACAATATTTACAAACTAGTATTGGGATTTTGTACAGTCTGATCAGCATTCTGATGTTAGAAAAAGCCATGTCCATGTGCTTAAGTAGTGCAGGCTGGTCAATAAATATAAGGTTGGATCCAGACTAAATTTTCTAGAGGCAGAATGGAACTTTCCTGCCTCTTTCCTTTTACTGAAGCTCACTGATCTCCCCAAAATGCCGGTCCTGGGGATTAGGGGACCCTGAGAAATGACCTGAAGGGAGTCTGCAGTAGAAAAGGGGAGCTGATGGAAATTCAATTTAGTTTAGTCCAGTCGTTCTCAACCTTCCTAATGCCACGACCCTTTAATACAGTTCCTCATGTTGTGGTGACTCCCAACACTAACATTTATCCATTTTACAGATGGAGAACACTGATGTAGAGAGTCTTGGGTGACCGCTGTTAAAGGGCCGTTCGACCCCCAAAGGGGTCCCGACCCCCAGGTTGAGAACCACTGGTCTAGCCCATAGACTAAATCCAGCCCATAGTCTGCAGCTGATGATTGTGCATGTTGCCTAGAAAATGGAGGGAAAGTATATGAAGATCATGTGCATTCTTTTTATTTATATGTTTGTTTCTTATTTACGCCAGTTATAGTCTAGCTTCCTTTCTTGGACACAGAGTGAGTCAATACAATCAACAGCATAAGTATTCAGAAAACAATACCATGGGATTAGGATCAGAAATCTCTTTTAAAAAAACTGGAACAAAGCATGCCTTAACATGACAAATTAAATTATTCAAAAATTACATAGTAGGATCCTAGTTTCAGTAAGCTTTATATTTCTACTTTTATGTTTAAACTTCACTAAATATTTAAAATGACACTTTTAAATTGTTTTGGTGTCATGTTGCTCCATCATGTTGAAGATGGAGCAAGCTCGTTTTCTGCTGCTCCAGAGACTAGGACAAGAAGAAATGGATTCAAGGCATAGGAAAAGAGATTCCACCTAAACATTAGGACTTGATAGCCCTTATGGCAGGGGTGGCCAACCTATGGCACTCCAGATGTTCACAGACAACAATTCTCATCAGCCCCTGCCAGCATGGCCAATTGCCAGTCGTTCTTGTCATTGACTGGCAATTGGCCATGCTGGCAGGCTGATGTGGGAATTGTTGTCCTGTGAACATCTGAGTGTTGTGGTTGGCTACCTACCTGGCCCTTATGAATTGCCAGTCGTTCTTGTCATTGACTGGCAATTGGCCATGGCAGGGGGCTGATAAACAATCGATAATATTGATCCTAAAGATGATACACTGGAACCAACCGCCTATGTCTTCCAACTCTGTGATTCTATTAATATGTTTGAACTATTCGATTATTTTTCTTTAGAACACCACAACAAATGAAGTGTAATGGAAAAGTGTTTGAAAAAAATAGTCTGTGGAAAAGCTACATTTGATATAAAGACACATTTTAAAAAAGGGATAATAGTGAATGGAAATCATTAGTTTTATTGATCATATTTCCAAACCCAAAAATAAAGTTGAAACCAACCTCTCAGGATTTTGCATACATAAATGATTACAAGCAAAAATATTTCAACTGCATACACTGTTGGGGCTTTTCATGAAGATCCATTAGCCTTTGCTTTCTGTCCTTCCTTCTCTGTGGTTTGACCACAGGGAAAATCTGTGGTAAGCTGTGCGTGTAGAAAAGGCCAAGACCAAATAAAAAAATCTCACTTTACTGTCTAAGCCAAAGATTAACTTGCAAAACACATCCTTTGATGAGGCAAATCATGGTGATGTAATCCCAAGGCATAAGTGACATGGTTTAGGCATAAGTCTGTTTTTATTATGTTTTATTTCAAATGAATGTGCGTTATTTGTTTTTTGTCATTTTATATCTTGATTTTGTAGAGATATGACAGAAGTAGTTCATATTAAAGACCGGAAAGAAGTAATCCATGAAATGAAATTTTCACCAGATGGCTGCTTTCTTGCTGTGGGTTCCAATGATGGTCCAGTAGATATCTATGCAGTTGCTCAGCGATACAAAAAAACGGGAGAATGCAGCAAGTCTTCTAGTTTTATCACACATATTGATTGGTCTTTGGACAGTAAGTTCTTGCAAACTAATGATGGCGCAGGAGAATGCTTTTTCTACAGGATGCCATGTAAGTCAGACTTTTTCTTGGTCTGCTATAACTGAGTTTCTTGTTTGCAATAAGCCCAAATAAGACCATTTATCACTCCGTATGTTTGATCATTATGTGAACAATCCAGAGACAGGTGGGCCTAATAGATTTGACTATGCAACTTGAACTATAGGTCTCAGACTTCATAAGTCTCAGATGTGTATAACATTCTCTGAATTGTCTATATATCTAATTCCCAACTGTGCCTCCTGTCTGCAAATACTTAAGTCCACAGATAGAAGGCATACCTTTCCAAACAAGTTTTTATGCAGACGTCAAGGGACATCAAAATCTAAAAAGTAAAGCAAACAAAAAAAAAATAGGGAGGAAATAAAATTTGTATATGGCTTCTGAAGGCTGGCAGCACCAAAATTCTGTAGCCGGGCATAGAATGACTTTTAGTAAAAGCGTAAAGAAAACTATCTCCACAAAGAGGCTGTTACAATGGCTCTCAGCAACTGCCAACCCCATTGAGGCCGCAAAGAAGATGGGCTGCAAGGTGAGATGGCCCTAAAAGGCTCTGACTGCAGGTTTGGCTGGGTTTGATCACCGTTGGAAACTAGAGTCGATTCTGCATAGTCCGAATATCCCGGGTTGAGCAAGGGAAATATCCCAGTTTGGCCAAGGCGTTCACACGGTTCCCAGTCCTAAAGTGGGTTTGTCCTACAATATTTCCCTTATCTCTTTTTTTCAAAAACCACTAAAAAAGTGATCTTTTTTCAAAATCCCGCATTGATATCACTTCCGTGCAAACAAATTTTGGTTTATTTATCCCGCCCGCTGCCTAATCTCCCCACTCCACCTGACAACATATCAGTTTCATTTCTGCTGAGCCGATGACCGGCTGAGGGAGAGCAGAGGAGCCAGGAGGAGGGCAGCTTCTGGATGGATTCTTGGACCTTAACATGCTGCAGCAGCCGCAGGGCTGGGAAGTAGGGCTGCTTGCTCCATGTTGTAGGTTGTGGGCCAGGTGTTTCTCGTCACACACAGGGAAGGAAATCACTCTTCTTCCCAGAAGATCCCTGGCTGGGCAGGTAGGGGCTTGAGGGTGTTGTTGTGGGGATGGCAGACCCTCTCCATGGTCTGCAAGCTTCCTCCTGTGTGACCCGGGGACGGGGGTGCTCCTCATGTTCTACCTGGCGAATTCAACATTACCCACATTTGCTACTTTTCTGTGGCAGTGATTGGTGGGGGTGGAGGTGGGGGGAGAAATAGGTACAACTATTCATTGGATATATTGGTTAAAATAGCAGAGTTTTGTCTAGTCACGGAAGCTTCGTGCTGGGTGCAGTAAAATCAGTCTTCCCAAGAAGTAAATTGCAAAAGGTAAAACTTACATTTATTCAAATAGATTCTATTCACATTCTTGTTGCAGTTGAAATAAAGATAGAAATCCTAATCCAAAGAATACACTTTCCCATACAAGTGGCCACCTATTGCAGCATCATGTTAGTGCCAAGTATGGGGTATTTGCTTCTACAGGAGAGACCTGTAGCAGCGTCTGCCTCTATGTAAGTACATGTGGAGAGAGACAAAAGAGCAAATGGCTACTAAGTCCGAAGGAGGAGGGGTCAAAGGGCAGTTCCCAGGTACATACAAAGAGAGTGATAACACTTATACATTGATAATACTAATACATTTAGCGCCCCACCTCCTACCCCATGTCCAGGCATGCAATCAAAGACTGTCTCCAACACTACTGTGGTCAGCAGCAGGGAGAGGAATGAGAGCGAAAGAATATGGTAGGAGGCTGCAGGCAAAAGGAGAGAGACAA
Organism: Sphaerodactylus townsendi; assembly: GCF_021028975.2. NCBI lineage: Eukaryota > Metazoa > Chordata > Lepidosauria > Squamata > Sphaerodactylidae > Sphaerodactylus > Sphaerodactylus townsendi. Next base: position 38,986,765 of record NC_059425.1, on the reverse strand, counting down.
AGTGTGTGTGACATAGTGTTAAAGTAGGAACTGGGGGAGAAAGAGAAAGTTAAAGAGAATGAAAGAAAGATTGACAGGTGTTGGGAGCAGGGAAGAGAGAGTGACTATGGGAATGGGATGAGGGGAGAAAGGACGGAATGGAATGGTTGCTTCTGCAAGTTTCATGCAAGTGCCCACTTATGTTTTACTAAAATATAAATAATTTCATGTCAAATAAGGAAACTAATATAGTTATATAAATATTATACTTATTTTTTCATCCATATTTAATTCTTGAGTTGGTAGCTATAGTTGAAGCTAGATTAATAATAGGAAGACCTAAGATCTGACCCTAAATTATTAAAATTATTCTGTTTCATGATGAAGATGTTCAGAATCAGCTGTGGTTTCCAAAAACCGTTATCTCTCCTCTCCATAAGAGACCCTCAGACTTACAACCAAAGACTAGGTGAGAGGGAGAAAAGAGAAAGATTAGGAACACCTAGAATAAAGTCGCGTTTTTCATCCACTATTGAAATATATCACTGGAGAAAAGTCTACAAAGTGAGCGGGGGAGCTGAAGAGAAAAGGGGTCTGGTACGGCAGAATAAAGGCAGTAATTTTGGGTTTATGGAGGACAAGGGCATCAAAGGAACAAGAAAAGGCCAAAGAGAGAAAAGAAGAAATAATTGGGAGTAAGAGAACAAAAATATTTGGAAGTTAATACAGGTAAGTTTAAGCAGAGTAAGAAATAAAACAAGGGGCACTGAATATATTTAGAATCAGCAAAGTGCTTAAATATGCAAGCTGGAATGTTTCATATCGTACTGTATTAAGCCTTTAATGGGGCTGTTTTGATAAGCTGTTTGCTGTTATTGCAGTAGGGAAATGCATTGGGGAAATATTTATCTGTTGTTTGTGACATAAATGTATCTAAACCATAGATTTTTGTGTCTGTCCAATGAATATGAAACTGTTTCCTTCAAAGTTTTCTTTAAAAAACAAAATATGATCATCATGGGGAACAGTAACTCTCTGCAATATAAATTAAGTCACAAAATGCCTATTTCCGGTACCTATTAATTTAAAGAATTTAGGTGCCACCTCTTCGGAAACCTGCACAAGCTTGATAATATAATAAAATCATTAAAACAGAAATAGAAATCAATAGTAAAACATGCCACAAGCAGATCATAAAATACCAAAAAAGGCAAGATCCTGCATTAAAAGAAAAATGTTTTAGTCTGGTGCCTAAAGAACAACAAAGTAATGTCAGAGGAAGACCACTCCACAGTAAAAGTGCATGTACTGAAAGTATGTCTGGGAATTAACCACATCATCTCTGCAGGCAGGTGACACAAAATCCAGGAACAACCTCTGCCTAATTCTACCTAGTAGTAGCCTGGTCATGTCTTGGTCAGTTTCATACCAGGAGTTACCGCATTGATTTCAGGAGGAGAGGGATGTTTTCATTATGGCTAGTGCATGTGTTTAGATATCGCACATGAGTGATGGTAAATAGGGCAAAGAAAAAATGTTCTGATTTACAGACTATGCTTTATTCTTTTTTTTTAGATTAGGAATCATATTTTTTTGAGTTAAATGTAACGGACTCAAAAGATTATGAAACATACTGATATAAAACAATGGTTTCCAAGAAGTACTCTAGCCTCAAAACATGATCAAATGTTCCTCAGTGAAGAAACTAATAATGCCAGACAAGGGTCCTTGAAAAGCTTCTTTTCTACCATGACCATTTTTCTCCTGGAGTGTACAAACACAGGGTAGTGTTGGGTGTGTGTTCGGTGAATTCTGAACAGTAAGGCCCAACTTGTCAAGGTGAACAGAGGGTGTCCTAGAATGTGTTTTGCTACAATGTCCAGGAATTTCAACAAGGAAATACAGTCTCACACAATCCTTATTGACCCTTCCATTATTAAATTGACATGGGCACAGTTCAGATTTTCAGTGCAACCTATATGGACCTTGTTATGTAGGTTTTCTGGACTGTGTGGCCGTGGCCTGGAAAACCCACAACAGCCAGTTGATTCCAGCCGTGAAAGCCTTCAATAATACAATATATAGGGCTCATTGGTCTCTGTGTTACTAGAATGGAATCTAGCTGTTCTACTGGAGAACAACAGTTACCCTCTGAAACTAGTTTTTTCCAGTACTAGCCTGTCCTATGGCAAACATGCAAGGGATCCTCAAAAGTCACTAATATGACAGAGTTTCCTTAAACATAGAAAGTACGAAAGCCACAGAGATAACACCAAGTTAAATAGCTTATTAACCTGATTGTTTTCAGCTGGAAAGCATTTAACAAGCAAAGATGAGATCAAAGGAATTCATTGGGCTTCCTGGACTTGTGTAATGGGATCGGAAGTGAATGGTATCTGGCCAAAGTATAGTAATGTTACTGACATCAATTCTGTGGATGGAAATTACAATAATGCAGTTCTGGTAACAGGAGATGACTTTGGTTTGGTTAAATTGTTCCGATTTCCTTGTCTAAAGAAAGGTAAGACATTATCCTGCTTATATCTGATTGCTTGATTAAGGTTGGTGATGATTAGTTAATTGATGCTTCCTCAGTGGTTAACAGAGTATTTTTTTAATGAGATGAGACACACCTACATATTTGTGTAGGAATAAGAGCCAACATTTGGGAGATGTGTAATGCAGTCAGGAAGGGAAAACAAAGCAGGGTTTTGCGCTTGGCTATCACATTGTTTCCCTGCAAGTTTCAGAAAGCATTTTACTATCAATGCCTTTTTAATTACTTTCCAAAGTAGATTCAGGATTATGATAAAAAAGACTTATGGGTATATAATTGTTTTGCAAGGACTTTCCTCTTTGCTTTACTGTTTATATCTCACCATTGTGCCGCTTAGGTGATATAATAATATATGCAGGCACTGCTCTAAGAAATTTACAATCAAATGTGTGTTGAAAGGGGGAAGCTGTCTAACTTCTTAATTGTGCGAGAAACTTATCTAAATTTTCTCAACATATACGTTATCTGGTTCATTATTCAGGGGATCTATCAGCTTCTATAGTGCAAGTCTGTGCAGAGTTTCCAGTGGATTTAGACTGGAGCAACTCATAATAGGATTGAACTAATAACTGCACAAGTGACTGCCTGAAGAACATTGGTGCATGCGTTCCCCATATCCTTATTGTCCTCAGCTAATTTTTCTTTTTCAGTCATGACATTGGAGACAGGTAGAATTTTTGGTTTTATTGCAGGACCAATGTAGCAGGTGCAGCCTCCAGATATTTCTCACTATTCCAAGGCTTTTTGCTTCTCCAGTTTTCAATTAAGCCAAGGTGTATTTAAAAAAGTAAAGGTAGTCCCCAGTGCAAGCCAGGTCATTACCCACACATGGGGTGATGTCACATCACAGTGTTTACCAGGCAGACTCTGTTGACAAAGTGGTTTCCATTGCCTCTCCCAGTCTTCTATACTTTACCCCCAGCAAGCTGGGTACTCATTTTACTGACCTTGGAAGGATGGAAGGCTAAATTGACCTTAAGCTGGCTACCTGAACCCGATTTCCATTGGGATTGAACTCAAGTCATGAGTAAAACGTTGACTACAGTACAGCAGTTTACCAGTCTGCACCACACAGCTCCTAAGGTGTTTACAAGTAATGTTACTGACATCAATTCTGTGGATGGAAATTACAATAATGCAGTTCTGGTGACAGCTCCTAAGGTCCTAAGACAGCTCCTAAGATCCTATATAATGAATTAATTTTTCCATTGCATGCAGTATATGTATAGCAAAATCTTTGCTCTGCTAATAATGGTCTCTGTTATTCCTTTGTACTTTTCCAAGTTACACTTATTTTTTTGACTACCTAGGACTTATTCAGCTATCTTATATATGATCTTACAGCTTAGATTTCTAACTAAAGGTTTCATTTTCAATTCTTTATTTTTATGTCTAGGAGCCAAATTTAGAAAATATGTTGGCCACTCTGCACATGTCACAAATGTCCGTTGGTCACATGACTTTCAGTGGGTAATAAGTACCGGAGGTGCAGATCATTCTGTTTTTCAGTGGCGGTTTATTCCAGAAGGTGTAACAAATGGAATCCTTGAAGCGACACCCCAAGGTAGTGAAACACAAGTTTCTGTTTTCATAAGTATATAAAAAGGGAAACTGTGGTTCTTTCTGCACAAGTCTCCTAAAACGTTTGTAAAACGTTTTCAATCCCCCCCCCCCTTTGTTGCGTTCACCCCCTTGAAATGATTTCTGGTCGCCATTATGTGATCCCCCCCCCTTTTTAGTTCTGTGTTGAATTGATGCTTCAATGCTTCACAGCGGTGTGCTACATTCTGTACTCCTTGTAATACTCGATGCTTTGAAGATTGGCCTCCTAAAAATAAAAGAACAAGCAGAGAAATGCTGCAAATAAACAGGATTGAATTGCATTGTTGAACTGCTTACAGTTAAAAAGTTTGTCCTAATGTTAAACTGAAACCCACACTCTTGTGACTTAAGCCCATTGGATCTATCTTGCCCTCTGGAACAGCAGAAAACAACTTTTGCTGTCCTCTGCGTGACAGGCCTCTAGCTTTAGAGAGCATGGTCAATGTTGTGTTTGGTTATCAGGCCCATCTGTATGTTGCAATTTTTGTCAAACTGGAAATATTCTTGTTTTCCAGCGAAGTGCTCTAAGGTATTTGAAGGTTTTGCATTAATTATTCCTGGGAACATGGCTTTTGTTATAAATTGCCCTGTGATGATGGTGTATTTTTGTGGTGAATTCTCTTTTATGCAGAAAGTGGAGTTGATTCCCATAGCGAAGAATCAGACTCTGATTTATCTGATGTGCCAGAATTAGACTCCGATATTGAGCAGGAATCTCAAATCAACTATATCCGACAGGTGAGCTGCATGAATGTACAGTGTTATACACATACTATGTCATACTGCAGCATGGTCTAGAGAATAGAGTGTAATACTAGGATCTAGGAGACCCAGATCTGAGTCCCCACGATGCTATGGATACTTTCTGTGTGACCTTTGGGCAGTCACTCATTCTCAGCCTATTTCACAGAATTGTTTATTGTGAGGATAAAATGGGGGGATAACGAACATTATAAGCCTGTTTGTACACTTCCTGGGGAGAAAAAGTAGGGTATAAATATCTAAATAAATAAATGCATATGCATTAAGCAGAGGGATTTTACATTTTAACAAGGAGAAAGAAATGTTAAATGAGAACTGAAGTAGGCAGACTTAAATAAGAAATGGACATCTTGAGGAATTGTTGCAGTTTTCTAAACGTGCTGATTTAAATGAATCTATACAATTATGTTAAAGCTTTAGATTAAGCTTAAGAATCCAAATTGGAGTACGTAAAATGTATTTATTTTCCTGCCTCTCCAAAAGATCAAGGTGGTTTATAACAATTTGGGGCGGGGGATGGAATAACACAAACAGCAGAGTATATTAGCCATGGGAAGCTTCCTTTGTTCTAGACCAGTTAGTCTGGAATTCTTTGAGTGGGCAAGCACATTTATTGGCCAATTTTATTAAGAGAAGAAAACTGTAATTTCTTTAGCACTAATTTCCTTTTGTCCTATCCTTCCACCAAGGAACCTAGGGCCCCACTGGTAATTTTATCCTTACAACAGTCTTGTGAATTAGGATAAGGTGTGTGTGTGTGTGTGACAGAGGCCCGTTCCACATGAGCCAAAAACAATACCCCAAGCATGGTAAAAACACTGTTCCTGGGGTGCTGTTCACATGACTGCCAACTCCAAAATGAGGCAGCACTGTGCTTTACCCCACAACTAGAGAGGGGGATGCTGTTTTCAAAACTTGCTCAATGAGTGAGTTTTTCCAAAAACACAGTTGTGCAACTGGTGCTGTGCAAACGGCACTGGGTTGAGGGCTGCGCTTTTCGACGCCTCCATTTTGTTCGTCAATTTACCTTCCCTATTGGCCATGCTGGCAGGGGCTGATGGGAATTGTAGTCCATAACATCTGAAATGCCAAAGGTTCACCACCATGGGCTAGAGTAACTCTTGATAGGATTGCATTGTTGAGGTATGATGCCTGTTTGCTATCAATTGCTGTAAGAAAGGGAGAGAGAAATGTGAGGGCAATGTTAGCAAGATGAAAACATGACAAACCTTGGAGGACTAGTTAGAAAATATAATTGTATCTGTTATAGCTGTTTAAATAACAGGATTGTATATTTGCAGTGTGTATTACAGTTTGATGATAATAGCCCAGAGAAATTGTTGCAAAAGTCTCCAGTATTTATTGGCATCTTGACACCCCATCAACTGCAGAAATGTATCACGAGATACATTCCAATGCTGTTTTTCAATGTTCTACTTGATTAAACTGATGTAAAAGCACCTAGTTTCATACAGCGCCAACAGCTGTGCATTTCATAACTATCTCTTGAACAGATTAGCATGGATAATAGCTGTATATCTGGGGTACATATTAGCAGAGTAAATCTCTCTCCTAGTTCTTTTGACATTTTCAAACTGCTTAAATTTTCTGTATATATTATATATGTGTGGGACAGGAGATTAGTCCCACATATGCTATCAGGACTCAGTGAAGAAATATGTTCAAAAACTATGGATAATTAAAGTTATTAAAACAATAAAAGAATAAAGATGGTAAATATATGGGGGGACGGGACTCCACATTTTTCATGAGGTGATTAAATGGTGTTGGCTTGGCCTGTTGCTAGAATGGAAGCTTCTCAAAAAAGTCAGATTTTGTCATGGATTCCAGGATAGTGATACTGGTCTTACGAACTGTCAGGCAAGCTGGCAACACAAGTAACAATAAGCAACATAAATAACTGAACTTAGCGTTTATAATTAAGCAAAACTGTTATTCTTTTAGGTTTACAAAGAAGATCTACCTCAACTGAAACAGCAAAGTAAAGAGAAAAACCATTCAGTGCCCTTCCTTAAAAGAGAGCGAGCCCCTGAAGACAGTTTAAAGCTGCTGTTTGTACATGGGTATAACAATTTTTCAGTAGTGACCACTTGTGTCTTTTCACTTTTATAGACTACAAATTACAAGAAAAGAGCATCTGGATTCAAAAACAATGGCTGGAGTTATCACAAAACTAAGAAACACATTCAATACTTTAGAGGAAACTGAATTATCTTTTTGATTGCTTGGTTATGATTTGGACCTTCCTCCTTTTCTCCTCCTCCACCCTGTCAGTAGTCTGTTAGCAACAGATTAAATATGGACATCTGTTATTACTGCACAAAGAACTGGCATTTAGTGTTGAGGACTGATCTATTTATTGTCTTCCTACAGGGAGGAAAATGGAAATGGCTTTTTTCATGCAGCCACCTTAATGGCTAACCATGTGATTCTGCTGCTTGATTGAACAGTTCAGAGTCACTAAAGGTGGTTGGTGGCTAGTATTGCTATGAAACAGGAAATGATAAGAACATGAGAACATAAGAACAAGCCAGCTGGATCAGACCAAAGTCCATCTAGTCCAGCTCTCTGCTACTCGCAGTGGCCCACCAGGTGCCATTGGGAGCTCACATGCAGGAGTGAACGCAATGGCCTTCTGCAACTGTTGCTCCCGATCACCTGGTCTGTTAAGGCATTTGCAATCTCAGATCAAGGAGGATCAAGATTGGTAGCCATAAATCAACTTCTCCTCCATAAATCTGTCCAAGCCCCTTTTAAAGCTATCCAGGTTAGTGGCCATCACCACCTCCTGTGGCAGCATATTCCAAACACCAATCACACGTTGCGTGAAGAAGTGTTTCCTTTTATTAGTCCTAATTCTTCCCCCCAGCATTTTCAATGAATGCCCCCTGGTTCTAGTATTGTGAGAAAGAGAGAAAAATTTCTCTCTGTCAACATTCTCTACCCCATGCATAATTTTGTAGACTTCAATCATATCCCCCCTCAGCCGCCTCCTCTCCAAACTAAAGAGTCCCAAACGCTGCAGACTCTCCTCATAGGGAAGGTGCTCCAGTCCCTCAATCATCCTTGTTGCCCTTCTCTGCACTTTTTCTATCTCCTCAATATCTTTTTTGAGATTCGGCGACCAGAACTGGACACAGTACTCCAAGTGCGGTCGCACCACTGCTTTATATAAGGGCATGACAATCTTTGCAGTTTTATTATCAATTCCTTTCCTAATTATCCCCAGCATCGAGTTTGCCTTTTTTACAGCTGCCATGCATTGAGTTGACATTCCCATGGAACTATCAACTAAGACCCCTAAATCCCTTTCCTGGTCTGTGACTGATAGCACTGACCCCTGTAGCGGGGGGGGGGGGTGGGGGGGGGGGGGGATAAAGAGGGAGGGTTTGGGGGGGGGGGGGTTGGGGGGTGGGGTTGGGGGGGGGGGGGGGGAAGAATTGGGGTTGGGGGGGGGGGGGGGTGGGGGGGGGGGGGGGTGTGGGGGGGGGGGGGTGGGGGGGGGGGGGGGTGCGGGGGCGGGGGGGTGGGGGGGGGGGGGGGTGGGGGGGGGGGGGGGTGGGGGGGGGGGGGGGTGGGGGGGGGGGGGGGTGGGGGGGGGGGGGGGTGGGGGGGGGGGGGGGTGGGGGGGGGGGGGGGTGGGGGGGGGGGGGGGTGGGGGGGGGGGGGGGTGGGGGGGGGGGGGGGGGGGGGGGGGGGGGGGTGGGGGGGGGGGGGGGTGTGGGGGGGGGGGGGTGGGCGGGGGGGGGGGTGGGGGAGGGGGGGTGGTGGATTTAGTTTATCAATGGCTGCCAGAACTTCTTCCTTGTCTACCACTATCTTCGCTAGTTCCTCGGATTCACCTCCTAAGAAGCTTGGTTCAGGTGCAGGAATGTTCCTCACCTCCTCTTGGGTGAAGACAGATGCAAAGAATTCATTCAGCTTCTCTGCAATCTCCCTGCCATCTTTTAGCACACCCTTTGTTCCTTTGTCATCTAACGGGCCTACCGCTTCCCTTGCTGGCTTCCTGCTTTTGATGTACTTGAAGAACTGTTTGTTGCTGGTCTTGATGTTCGCAGCCATGCGTTCCTCATAATCCTTTTTTGCCTCCTTTACAGCTAACTTGCTTCTCTTTTGCCACCATTTGTGTTCCCTCTCATATTCTTCATCAGTCAAACTGGACTTCCATTTTCTAAAAGACATTTTCTTTTTTCTGATAATTTCCTCAACCTCTCTTGTTAACCATGGTGGCTTTCTTTTGGACTGGGTGCTGCCTTTTCTAACCTGTGGAACACATTCCAGCTGAGCTTTTATTACTGTGTTTTTAAATAACCTCCAAGCATCCTGGACAGTTTTGACTCTCTTGATTTTCCCTTTCAGCTTCCTGCGCACTATCCCCCTCATCTTTGAGAAATTTCCCTTTCTGAAGGCGAATGTAACTACATTAGTAGTTGCCACTTGTTCGCATGCTGAGCTACTGAATCTGACAGCATTGTGGTCGCTGTTCCCTATCGGCTCAACAACACTGACTTCCTGCACCAGGTCCTGGGTCCCACATAGAATTAGATCTAGGATCACCTCTCCCCTGGTTGGTTCCACAACCATCTGCTCTAAGCCACAGTCATTTAGCATATCCAGGAATGCTCTCTCCTTACTATGACCTGAACGTGCATTTTTCCAGTTTATATGGGGATAGTTAAAATCACTTCATTACCACTACATTTTTGTTTTTGTTGGCCTCTCTAATTTCTTTTTCCATCTCAGAATCACTCTTGTGCACTTTTGGTCCAAGGGGGGGCGATAATATGTTCCTAATGTGTGTCGCTTCCACACCTGGTATTGTCCTTCAGACCTGGTATTGATATCCACACCTGGTATTCTGTAGGGGAACCAGCTCCCCTTGCATTGTCTATTTTATGTGATACTATGCTCTCTTTGATGTAAAGGGCAACTCCACCCCCAATGCGCCCTGTCCTATCCTTCCTATAGAGCCTGTAGCCTGGTATAACAGCATCCCACTGGTTCTCCTCATTCCACCATGTCTCTGTAATGCCCACTATATCAAAGTCCTCCTTCAAAACTCTGTGCTCCTAGCTCCCCATTTTAGGTTGAGATAGCTACTACTATTAGCATAGAGACACTGGCATACCCTGTCTCTGTGTAACCTGAGATTTATGTGCTTTACCCTCAAGTCTTTTGCAGACACTATCCCTTGTCACATTCACATTAGCTATGTTTACCAGCTTGTATGTGGGAGTTGATTTAGAAAAACCTCCCTCTCTGTCCTGCATCCCCATAGATACTGTATTCCGAACCGAAGTCACCTCAACTCCTGTCGGCTTTCCCCCAGTGATCAGTTTAAAAGCTGTTCTGCCACCTTTTTAATGTTGAGCGCCAGCAGCCTGGTTCCTCTTTGGTTAAGATGAAGCCCGTCCCTTTTGTACAGGCCTGCCTTGTCCCAAAAGGTTCCCCAGTTTCTGACAAACCTGAAACCCTCTGCCTTACACCACCTTCTCATCCACGCATTGAGACCCTGTATCTCCGCTTGCCTAGCTCGCCCTGCGCATGGAACAGGTAGCATTTCTGAGAATGCCACCTTGGAGGTCCTGGACTTCAACCTGTTTCCTAGCAGCCTAAATTTAGCTTCCAGAACCTCCCGGCTACATTTCCCAGTAATGGATTGAGATTTGCCAATATGGACCACAACTGCTGACTCCACTAGCACTGTCTAAAAGCCTATCTAGACGAAGCGTGACATCCGCTACCTTCGCACCATGGCAGGCAAGTCACCATGCGGTCATCACGCCTCTCACAAGCCCAACTCTCTACATTTCTAATGATCGAATCACCCACTACAAGGAGCCCCCCACCTCCCCGAGGGGCAGCATCTCAGTGCTTGAGGATAGCTGATCACCAGTTGAGGAAGGGATCCCATCTAAGGGGGCATCTTCCCCCACCTCAGACTGGCACCCTCAGGTCCCCAAGACCTTCATTCTCCCATGACATCTGAAGAGATGTCACCTTGGGAGTGGGACCCGGCTGTTGGGGTCCTGAAAGCCTAGATCTGTCACCCTCTCTGCCTCTTTCAGCTTCTCCAGGTCTACCACCTTGGCTTCAAGAGAGCGCTACACGTTCCTTGAGTTAACCAGGAAACTCAGTACAGCGAAGACACACCCACAACTTCTGTCCTAGTGGCAGATAGTCATACATGTGACACTCAGTGCAAAACACTGGAAAGCCCCCATTCCCCTGCTGGCGTTCTGCCTTCATATCCTGGTTTGTTTAGATGTTTAAATATTGAAGCTTTTTTAGTCAATTGCCCCCCTGAATTATCTGCACGTACTATCTGTCAAATAAATGCGCGTATTAATTTAAAAAAACAAAAAATTAAATTAAAATTAATGGCGCTTCTGGTTCCAGAGACTGAATTAAAGCCCCACCTCTCCAGGACAAAAGCCCCACCTCTCAGGACAAAGAGGAACAAGAGATGAACTCTGTTAACCCCTGTTAAGCCCCACCTTCCAGATTCAGCAGCCTTAGCTCACAGGAGCCTTACAAGGAGAAAAAGAGATAACCCCTGTTAAAATACACGGTTTTAAAAGCTGTGGCTTTGAAAAAAGCCCTCCAAAATGAACACCAGCAGGTCACTCTGCTCTTCCTGGCCAAGTCTTCTTCCCACTGCTGCTACTCCTCTCTGCTGGTCCCAGAGACATTATGGTTCAAGAGACATAAAAGACATTATGGAGAAGTTGTCACATGGGGGCCTCTTCAGGTTCCTCCACATGGTAGAGATAATGGATTGGATGCTGTGGAAAATTTCTGCTAATGGAAGTGGGCAACTTGTGCTGATCCTCCTTTCACTGTGGTATTTGTGCCTTGTGGGTGGAAATCCTTTCACCTGTGGGAAAACTCCAGTGGATCCAAGCAAATCCATTTATTTATATAGTTAGATGCTTTTCTCCACACTGGGGAGCCAAATTATTTTACAGTTGCACTCTCCCCATTTCCATTTAGACTGAAACTGACTGACACAACTTCATCTGTGACTTTTTATGGCAGAGTGGGGATTCAAACCCGGGTCTCCCACATTCTAGTCTGACATTCTAACGATATCACAAGAGGGCAGACACGTAGTGGCAATGGGGACATCTGGGGCAGCTTCTCCTAGGCGCCGCCATTGCCATCACGTGTCGGGGGCAGGGCCAGGGCATCTCAGGGGCAGGAGGGGGTGTGCGGGCAGCTTATGCCGCAGGTGTAGTTCTCCCTTCCTTCGTCACTGCAAGAGGGTAATTTGTTGCTTAGAAGAAAACAAAAAGAATATCTGGTCCAATTCACTTAAATAATATTGTATTGTTTTATACTTTCATACCTTGTGGGTTTCCCAGTTATTTTCTGATTATTCGAACTGGCTGGAGGTTTTACAATTGGTGTGATATTTCACACAGAACTAAAAACCCCACTCACATTTTGTATCATGTAGAAACCATCTAAAATGGTGTAGAATGATCATGTAGAAACCATCTGAAACCATATAAAATATGAATTTATCCGTATAGGAAACAGGCTACAAAAGCCTTTTTTACTACATGTGGAATTAGAAAAATCAGATGAGGGTTCAAAGTGAAATTGGAAGGAAAACAGACAGTAGCAAGGATGTTAGATGTGTAGCCATCTAACAAATGCGTTTGATACTAATAATTATGAATGTCACTTGACTGGTACAGTAATTTTCAGCCTGTATTTTCATATATCACAGGTTTTAATCCTGTGATAAATCTTTTTTATTAATGTACTGCTTCTCATATTGATCTCTGGGAGCTATCATAATAAGTATAGTGCTTAGTTTCATTAGTCACTGTTTTCAGGAAAACCTCTTTATTATAAAGGCAGAACCATAGTCTAGATTCCACAATGTTACACGGGCACTTACTGAGATAATTACCAATTGGTGTTTTTTAAAATCCATTTCAGTTACAGAGGCTATGACTGTCGAAACAATTTGTTCTACACACAAACTGGGGAGGTGGTTTACCATATTGCTGCTGTTGCTGTTGTGTACAACAGACAACAACACACCCAAAGACTGTATCTTGGTCACGATGATGACATCCTCAGCCTAGCCATCCATCCAGTGAAAGATTATGTCGCTACTGGACAGGTGTGTATTTATGAGCAATGAGACTGCAAATCACATTGAAAAGATTGATTCCCCGTCATACCTCGGGAAAGGCTCTGCTCGGTAAAACCACGTATTCATTTTAGTAACTTCTTTTTGTAAAATTTAAGCAATGAAACCTACCTCTTTTGTGATTAAGGCTGCTTACTAATGTGTATTAAACAGAGTCTCACTTTGAAGGGCTTTGAAGTCTCCCTTTAAAGTATGTTTGGCAGGTCCGCTAGAGCTATATACTGTGAGCTCTGACTGGTATTCCACTGTAGCCAACATTCCTTTGAGAGAGACATCAGCCTGACTCCTGCTTTATTGATGGTTAGGTACCAGATGAAAAATATCTCGTTCACCCAAATTTTTAATTATGTTCTTTTTTTCCCACTACGGTCTGATTTTTGCCTGCAGTTTCTGTTTAAATTACTGAGCATTGGATTTATTCCAGTTTTCGTTGCTGACTAGACTATTCTTTTATTCCTTTGAACTGAAAGGTGAAATATCAATATTGTAAAAAAAATGTATGGTATCTATAGCAACAAAAAAGAAACAGACAGGGGAAGTCTCAAAGGAAATACAGGTTGAGGAATGTTAAGAGTAATTTGACAGTTGGATGTCTCAGAGAATAAATCATAAAATAATTTGTTAGAGGTTGACTAGGGAGAAGGAAATAGGAATGATGATTCATGTACTGTCCTCTTCAGTGTGATAATACTGGTCAGAAGGATGACCCCAGAATAGAATGTAGAAAGGAGGAAAGAAGTGCTTAAAGGCTAAAGCTCAGTGGAGCTATCGCCCGAAAGCCAAAACAAGATGTGAAAGACGAAAATGTAAGAGTGGCAGGAAGAACATTAGAAGAGGAGAGAGACAAGTGAAAATGGACTTCAAAGGGGAAAAAGTACTGCAGCTAGTGCTGTCAAATTCTGATTGGCGCAGGGAGCTGCTGAAGTCGAAGCATGAAGACGAACTTTATGTAAGAAGCACACTTGACCCTGGGGCATGCCAGAGCAGGGGGTCAAAGAGACACAAGAATGTTGGGAATACTGATAGGCACAAATTGCATTTGGAGGCAGGAGGAAAAAATTCGCGGGAGTGGAATGGGAATGAAGAGGACAACCGGGAGGAAAATGCTTCTAAATATGAAAACAGGGTTGATAGATTAGGAGGCCCTGGATGAGATCAAATAGTGGTCTGGAAGCTTAGATCAGCTGTTGAGAATAGAAGGTGAACAGCATGGTAAGAGATAGCAGACTGGGAAAAATTAGAAAGTTCTTGTTCTCCACAGATGCCAAAAAGGTTTGTGGGTATTTTATAACAAAAACTTGAATAAACTAGTTCAGTAAAATAAACAATATTACCAGGTCTTCCTTTATAGCTGCTAAGATCAGTACTCTTGTTTAGGTTGGAAGAGATGCTGCTATTCATGTTTGGGATACACAGACACTTAAATGTTTGTCACTGCTAAAAGGCCAACACCAAAGAGGAGTGTGTGCGCTGGATTTCTCAGGTAATCAGCCGCTAGACGGGAAAAGGAAACAGTCAGACTGCTTATATATTCTCTGTCCACATAAGATCATATTTTGTTCCCTCCAAGCGATGCTTAATTCAGCAAAACTTTCCCAAGGTCACTTGTCATCAGAGTGACTTTTGATGTCATGTATTGGGATGAAATGGAGAAGCGGCTACCAATCAGGATCTTGGGATCTGGCAAGCTCAAAACATCAGTCCTGATAAACTCAGTTTATCAGAGTTAGGTGTGTGTGTCTAAGGGCAAAAGTAAATGTTATGAGAAACTGGAAGCTTCTGCCAAACTGTGTGTGTGTGTTTCTGTGTGTGTTGCCTTCCCCTTTCCTTGTAATGTTGAGTGCATACCATGCCATCATTTAAAAAGTATATTTTTTTCTCTGTGAAAATATGTCTGCTAAGCACAGAATCAGTATTCTAGCCAGTTGCTTAATAAGAATTCAGTCTGCTCCAAATTGCAGGCAGTTGGTACTTATTTTTAATTGTATTAAAGAACAGGCTTTTATTAAAATACCATCTTCCATCTTTCACCACAATAAAAGGTATTTAATACCTTTTTAGTACCACAGAAGACCTGGTTGTTTTTGCTGCAAGAGACTATTCTTCTGGAAAGCTGTTACTGTTTACTTGTGTTGATAAAACATTGATGTGTGCCCTCTGGTGGTTAATTGGATGTCTCTTGAATTAAAGCTGGCAAAATTGAGAGGATGTCGTAGAGGCTGACTTCTTTTAATCAAAAGCACTCTCATCCATACCTTTGCTTCTGCCAAATGGCATCCACCTTTTGATGATGCTGTTTCTCATATGTTTCAAGGGATGCCTTGTCCAAGGTTTCCTTGGCTCCCACAGGAGCACTCTAAGGGGCTATTGACTCAGCATTAGATATTTTTTTTTCTGATTTTAATTAATAGGGATGGGAAATAAAGGATTTTTCTGGTATCCTGCCTGAGAGAGAGACAGGGAGAATCTCGTCTTGATGAAAGAGTCATGTAGTAGACCTCCCTTGCTATTCCTTCATCACTCCTACACCAGGGCTCACTCCTGCATTTGGAGGACTGGGGTAGGGGTGGGTGGTTGGGGGCAGGCAAGAGATCATCAGCCAGCAAGCTTAGCTATCAAAAAGCAAGAGGAAAGTAAAAACCACATGGTGCTTTTGTTTCAAGCTTTTGTCCAGCTTTCTTCAGTCTCCCTTGCTGGCCATGGGGCCCTAGCATTGGCCCCACTTTGCCATCCCTTGGTTTCATGGCCTTCCTCTTGCTTCATACCAGTGTTCATCATTGTGTGCAGCAAGATGTAATTGTTCCTGTTAGCAGACTCTCCCTAATTTGTCATAGCTTTTCTGAGATTGTAAATCTGTAGGTTCAAGTTGCCAATCTCCAGGTGGCACCTGTCGATCTCCCACTGTTACAGTTCATCTCCAGACAAGCAGGATCAGTTCCCCTGGAGAAAATGGAGGCTTTGGAGGGTGGACTCTATGTCAGTGTACCCTGCTGAGACCCCTCTTTTCCCCAAACGTTGCCTCCCCCAGTTTCCATCCACAGTATCTCCAGATATTTCCTAATACTGATCTGGCAACCCGACTGTAGGCACTGATTTCCCTTTCAGTTTTTGCAAAATGCCTGCTAGTGGTTGTGGCTTTATGAATTATAATTAAATAGTAATAATAAAGGTCCTTTATACAGTGCAGTCCTAAGCAGAGTTGCCCTGTCAAAGTCCATGGAAGTCAATGGCCATAGAACAGAGTAACTCTGCTTATCATGGTACTGTTTCCTGATTTTCCTTGGGTGGGAAAAGATGCATCCCTTTGCAGAAAGGTTTGGGAACCTTTGGTAGGTAGGTTAGGCCATGATGCATTTGAAGAGAGGATTGGGTTTGTTTGAGGGTAAATGTGGATTTAATATGCTATGCTAAGTAGTTGCCTTCCAGTTTGCAGTCTGTGTTCCGTTTCATGCAAGCTATTATCACATTTTAATTCAAGAAGTATAATTTTTACTTTTGCAATTTTCTTTCATGTAGCTGATGGGAAATGTTTGGCATCAATTGGGTTAGATGATAATCACACCATTGTTCTCTGGGACTGGAAGAAAGGAGAGAAGATCGCAGCAACCAGGTAAAGAATATTCTCATGCTGATATGATTTCTGACATCCTAAATTGGATCCTTTTGTATATGCTTTCTAGTCAAAATTTTAGGATTCAAGTGCTACAATTTTAAAACATATGCGCATTTTGTTAAAATATTTAGGGCAGAGGGGTCAAACACTAACATATCAGGCCCACATTCATGGAACGCGCCGCCCCCGCCCCCCAACTCCTGATACGGCCTGGTGAGCCTGCTGAAGGCTCACCAGTCCAGGCACCAACTCCACTTCTCCCAATCTGGCCTGGCAAGCTTGCTGGGAGCTCACCAGTCAAGGCAGCCATTACCACCACCACCCCTAATCTGACCTGAGCAAGTCACATTTATGTCACATCTGACCCTCAAAACAATTTGGCCCACCTGATTTAGGTGATTGCTTGGGTTGATGCACTGAAATCTTGGCTGGTCTGGAAGCAAAATAAGTGTGCAGAATTTGGGAAGAGTGAGAGGGAATGAACGCATACAAGAGGAGGAGGGAGCACATGAGCCCCAGCATATTCCTCTCTAACCTAAGGAACAGGAATAGGAGAGTTAAAAATTAAAAGCATTTGAATCAGACGAGTGATATTTTCCTTCCTGCTGTGCTGGAATGGAGATTCCCTCTCTGAGTACATCTGTTGTGCAGGTGGTGGGATTGATTTGGTATAAATAGATTTTCCAGTCTCTCCTGTTTCTGCCAAGCCACCTGTTCTGCGCCTGCTCTCAACTTCCCTCCCCTATATTCAATTCATCACGTTCTAGAGATATTTTTCCCTTTCATTTGCTGTGAGCTTAACTGTAAACCCAGCAATGACTAAAGCTGTGTGCTAAGAATCCAATCCTTTCTTGGGAATAAGCCCTCTTGAATAAAATGGGACTTACCTCTGAGTAGACCTGCCTAGGTTTGTTCCCTAAAAAGCTCTTATAATTGCATGAAGAGCTAAAATATCAAAACAAGCTTGTCTAAGAACTGACTTTTTATAAGTGATCTCAGCTCACCTATTAAATTACATTCTCTTTTTAAGACTGCAAAGTATATGTAATATCGAACAGGCAAATCATGGGCTTTGAATAATTTCTTCTAGCACAATATACTGGGGGTACACTTTTTACTAACAAAAGCTAGGCATGGTCCCCTGATTAGGACTTTGTTGGAAGACCACCAAGGAAGTCCAGAGTTGCTGCATAAAGGCAGGCAGTCGCAAACCATTTTTGATCATCACTTGCGTGAAAACCCTACAGAGTTACATACGCGAGCTGCTACTTGGCGGCACTTTTCACACACACACTTTTTACAGAGGGTAAAGGACGTTTTCACATTGTTGCAAAATGCATTTATCTATTTGTCTAAGCCATTTTGCGGGGAAAGGTCAAAATGTGGAATATTTTTCTTACAATGTTTCTTACAAGCAGGAAGGAATGTTTATTTACAATAAATCAGTAATCCAAACTTAACAATTTACAATAAGTCAGTAATCCAAACTTTACAATTTACAATAAATCAGTAATCCAGACTTTAACAATTAACAGCAGATGTATTGTCGAAGGCTTTCACAGTCGGAATTAACTGGCTGTTGTGGGTTTTCAGTGGCTGTAGTCCAGTCGTTTAAGCTCCTAATGTTTTGCCTAAATCTATGTCTGGCATCTTCAGAGGTATGTCATGGTGAAATGTAAGATGAGACATGGTGACATGAGGGCCATGGAGAGAAACACATCTCACCATGATATGAATATGCCAGTCATAGATGCAGGCAAAACATTAGGAGCAAAAACTACCAGACCACAGCCACATAGCCCAGAAAACCCACAACAGCCAATTAACAAGTAAATTCACAATAAAAATTAAAACTGTTATCCAAAGTAATAAAGCAGCAGATTTAAATTACTTTCAGTGGCAACAGTGACACAGTCCTGTTTAAAGTAGATTGGATTAAATGAAGGCGTCAGTATGAGTGATAATGTTATCACAAGATTAAAGTCAAGGATAAAACCAGTTAACAAACTAAATTAAGCAAAAGCACAAAGGAGCCTTCCCTTGATTACAAGGTGCCTGGGTAGCTGCATAGGGCATCAAATTCCATAGACTTGGTACCCTGTCCCTTGATGCTCACATCCCATCCACAAGTGGGAGCTCTTAGAGCAGGTCTTGCTAGGTCCAGCAAGCCCTCTTTGTCATCTAGGTATCATCACTTGAGTATCCAGACACCCGAGGAATTACCTGAAATTATTTAGTTTTACCATAGAGTTTCTGGCAATTCCTAGAGCGACCTGACATCACTTCTCGTTTTCCCTGGAAGTTATGTCTCATTATGAGCAATGTCTCTTTCCCTCCCCCATCTCCCATCAGGTGCCAGCCATTCCTAGCTTTAATTTCAAAAATAATGTCAAAAATTATAAATTCAATTTGTGTAGAAAGACACCTCTATACTCCAAATCAATTGCTGCGGTGCTCATATAGAGTAAGCCCTTTAAAGAATCAGTCCCCAGTAAAATGTATCTAATTTTGTGGTTTTATTCTGAAATTATTGGTTGATGCCAGCCGTAGATGCCACAGATTTAATAACAATACAGTTTCTTCTTCCCAGATTCTACTAGGAGGCAGATGGCCTCACCTCCAAGCATTAACTCTTCCTTAACTATAGTTTTCTTTTGTAACTCCTTACTGCAGGAGGAAACAAAAAGAGCACTCCTTCCTTACCCCTCCATGGGCTCACTAGGCCACATAAAATTGTGAAATGATTACATCCCTAGTCTCCCTATCTTTCCAGATCAGTTTGGATCTCAGAAAGGATGTTAGTCACAAAGGACTATTCCTTTGTCCTGAGGATGGTTCCTTGTGTCTGGTTTATGGGGTAATCCCTTGTGCAGTCTTCTAATTGTTATGGTGGGTAATTGCCACAGTTCTCACAAGCATCTCCACACAACTTCAGATAGTTTGCAAGTTCAACTTAAGAGCAGATTACTGATGTTTTGTTGGTGGGACAGAAGGCAGCACAAGTTCAGACAGGCTTTGGAGCAAGTTCAAAAAGTTTGAGAATTTCTAATCTTACCAAACTTAGTGGCATCACACCCACTGTGTTAAAATGTAGATCACACTGAGTGAGTATAAATGAGAGTGAAAATGAGAGAGTAAAGTTAAGGTGTGGGAGGAGAATGACAAATCCTTTTCCCCTTTACTCTTTCCTCCATGAAATCTGCCTTCCTCAGCCTTCTGCCACACAAACACTTTACAATGCTGCAAAATCTCCAACCATAGGAAGGACAGAGTATTATATTGTGTTGTACTGACAGGGTACTCATGCCTCCTTTATTTTTTAATTTATTCCAGGGGTCACAAAGATAAAATATTCGTGGTGAAATGCAATCCTCATCATGCCGATAAACTGGTGACTGTTGGAATGAAGCACATTAAATTCTGGCAACAAGCAGGTATTCTGTTCTATTCTGTTTACCTTACGTTTTCACCAAAGCCCATTTTACAGCCCCTTTCCTGGGAGTCAGCCCCATTGACTAACATGGGGGTTTCTTCTCAGTATCCTGTTTGGGATGTAATATTGGACTTGCATCTCCTCAACTGCACAAAAATATGGTATGAAATTTCCTAGATTTTAATCCACTGACTCCCTATATCTCTGCCATGAGAACCTTCCAATCTAAAATTTGAGTCAAGTGAAGTCAATGAAAGAAGGAAAGTGTGTGTTGGCTTAGGCTGTGTTTGGGGCTGATTAACTCAAACAGAATGAATGAATATCTTCTTACAGATGTGTTGAGGCTCGGGTCTAGGAGGTGAATTCTTACCCTTAGCTCAGGGAGTTAACTCAGGGAGGAGACCAGATCGCTCCTTTGGGTGTGTTAGTTGGACATTGTCCTAAGAATCCCTTTAAGTCTACTGTAATGTTTGTCCTCCGTTGTCACAAACACTAACCGTTGCTTATGTGGCTGCAATCTGAAAAGTCAGGAGTGTTTGCATTCAGGATGAATTTTCCATGAGAAGCTTATCTTGCTTTACATTTTAACTAATTTTAGTTGACCTTTAACTTTAGCTGATATTTCACTCATTTTACCTATGTATTTCTTTATGCGATTATCAGTGCAGTCCTGAGGGGGGAGCACCAAAACCTCTCAGGAGGTGGTGTGACCCTGGTGCTAACATAAATGCCATTTGCACTGCTTTAAGAGACATTGACACCAGCTCAGAGGCGGAGTCCACATGGGCCAAAAACAGCACCCCAGAGATGGTAAAAACGCCATCCCTGGGGCGCTGTTTGCATGGCTGATGCCTCCCCAATGAAGCAGTGCCGTGCTTCCCCCACCCCCCACCACCACCAGGGCAGAAATGCTGTTTACATGCTGGCGCTGTGGGAACAACACTGGGTTGGAGGTGCTGAAAAATGCCTGGGGTTGGAGGGCACCATGGGTGTGCCTCCCGGTCGGCATCATATATACTGGTGGGAAGCTGCTGAAGGGGCTCATGAGGAATCCACCAGAGGCACATATGCTGGTAGTGGGGGGCCTCAGTAGTAGCACTACTCTGGCACAGGAGCTGCCACCAGTGGTGAGGAAGATGTTCCCGTAAGAGGGCCCACTTTTAGTTGGCTTCCTGAGACCTTTCAGCCCAAGAATGCTCCCATTTTCTGGTGCAGACTTATGCTGGAAAAAATCATTGGACAAGCCCAGTGATCTGTATAGACCACTTGCATGGGGGGAAGGGCAGCGTCAGTTTTGGCTTGCTATCCAAAGTGCAGCAAACCTATTCAGACATGATGCAGCTGTGCCATGCCCAGCTGAGACACAATTACCCATCCTCAGGATTGCACTGCTCAAATCTGATCCATGCTGGCCTTTTGGGATCTTTTCTCTGAGTCTGAGGTGTTTTCCTTTCCCTATGTCCATCTTGGAGCACTAAATGACTCTAGGGACTATTACACCTATGTATAGCAGTTATACTTTCTTAGCATGCCAGAGATCTATGCCCCCAGTAAGTGCTGTGCTGGCTTGCTGCTCATTTTATATTACATAGTTGTATAAGTGCTAAGGCCCACAAGTTAGTGTTTTTTGTCTCACCAGCAATATTTGGTTTTAGATGCTTGCTAAATGACCTTGAGCCAATCTCATACCCTCTCAGCCTAACCTACAATACAAGGTTGTTGTGAGGATAACTAGAGAGGAGGACAGCAATATAAGGTGCTTTGGGTCCCCATTGGGATGAAATGTGAGGTATAAATGAATGAATCAATAACAACACTCTTTGGAAGTTGTAAGAATAAAATGGTGCCTCCAATTTTAATTCTGAAAAAAGCATGCTTCCTCTATCATTATTTTGGAAACACTGTCTTAAACTCTCAGAATTGGTTCACTCAGTGTTTTAAACTCTTTTTAATTCAAAGGTGCTTTCTGCTCATACATGTAACATACAGATCATTAATCTAAGGCCCTGTCCCTACATGCAGAATAATGCACTTTCAATCCACTTTCAATGCACTATGAAGATGGATTTTACTGTGCGGAATAGCAAAATCCACCTGCAAACAATTGTGAAAGTGGAGTGAAAGTGCATTATTTTGCATGTGCGGAAGAAGCCTTAGTTAGTAGTCATACATATACTTAAGTGCCATTTAGTTCAATTCTTTATCCTCTGTTAAATATTAGTGACATAGCAGGTCAGCAAGACAGGCAAGATAAATTTCATGTGCTGTGGACTCTTAGCAGGAAGCAGATCTCATTAAATTCAGAGGACCTTGCTTCTGAGTAAACACACCTGGTGCTGGTAGAAATTTTAAGCATCTGTTTAAATTAGTCACTGAGGTAACTGGGGATGTGCTTATTATTGCCTGGATGGTGCCTAGAGACTTTTCTTCTAAAATGGTGCCTAGAGACTTTTCTTCTTCTTCTAGAGACTTTTCTTCTTGCACCTGTTAACAGTTATGACACTCACTTTTAAAATCCTGACACATTATAAAGCCACAAGAAAAGAGATCTTGTCTTACAGGGGGGTGTAGAAGATGATTCTTTTTCTTCTCTATTCTGTCATTGTTCCACCTTTACAGGGATAGTGTTATTTAAGACGCTGACAGCAATATTAGCAATATTTTTGCTTTCTCTGTCTTACAATGCAGGTGGTGGTTTTACTTCCAGACGCGGAATTTTTGGAAATATTGGGAAACAAGAAACTATGATGAGTGTTTCCTATGGACGAATAGAGGATCTGGTTTTCTCTGGTTCTGCTACTGGAGACATTTACATCTGGAAAGATATTTTGCTGCTTAAAACAGTAAAAGCTCATGACGGGCCTGTATTTGCAATGCATGCCTTAGATAAGGTATGGTTTATGCCATCACTTATTACTTGTTTGGGTTTGGGATTTTATAAGACTATCAATACATGTCTGTTTTCACAGCCTGCACTACTTACAACTGTGGTATCATCTTTGGAGCTTAGAGATCTCAGAGGGTAGAGGCAGTGGCGTAGCTCAAATGGGAAAGGGGACGCAACGCCCCAGGGGTGAGCTGTGGTGGGGGCGTGGCTGGGGCGTGGAGAGGGTGTTCCAGAGGGTTCTGGGGTGGGTGGCACCACATCAGGGGCACAGGGTGCGCACGTTCCTTGGGCACAGTTCCCCCTCGCTCCGCCCCTGGGCAGAGGTCCAAGGATTATTAGTTATGTTGTATCTAAGGCAATTGTTGAGTCTAATACTTGTCTCCAGTAGGTGTCTGTGAAATTTTTATTTATTTATTTATTTATTTATTTATTTATTTATTTATTTATTTATTTGTTGAATTTGTAGACCGCCCCATCCCCGAGGGGCTCTGGGCGGTGCACAACAATATTCATTACAATCAATACAATTATTAAACCAATAAAATCTATTAAAATCTATTAAAAGCAGCAGTCAATACAAGATATCAGGCGCCCCAAAAACCCAATTTAATTAAAGGCCTCCCTAAAGAAAGGGAACGGCCGGACTCCCCACCAGGAGGGTAGCGTATGGTGGTAATCAGATATATATAGAGAGGGGGCGCACATTTCAGCGACTGGACACTCCAAAGGCCCAGTGGAACAACTCAGTCTTACAGGCCCTGCGGAACTCACCAAGGTCCCGCAGGGCCCGGACAGCTGGAGGAAGAGTGTTCCACCAGGCCAGGGCCAGGGCTGTGAAGGTCCTGGCCCATGTGGAGGCCAGCCGCATCATTGAGGGGCCAGGAACCACCAGCAAATTGGCCTCTGCTGAGCTATTCTTAGGAATCTACAAAGCAGGAGAAATTGAATATTACCATGTGTTTCTAGCACTGAAAACTCAGTCATACAGTCACTGAAAATGGGCATTTCATTCACAGCTGTCTTCCTTAGAACCACTGCTGGATTGATCCTCCTTTAATTTGTCTGACGTGGGTTAGAAACCATTCTATGCGAGTAGGTCTTGAAGTTCTTCTTTTTTATTTCATGAGCCTACAGCCAGTCAGTTTTATTGGCTTACCTTAAGTTGCAGGGTTTGGGGAGACTATATTTCTATTTCTATACACTTTCACTGCTTTGTTCATAATTTTCCAAACTTCTACCATACTTTGGCCTCCTTTCCCTAAATTGAACAGATCCAATTTTCATAACATTTCTTCATACTCTGGTTTCTCTTCAGATCGTATAACATTTCTTCATAGGGTTGTTTTTTCTCTTTCCTATACTTCAGTTCTGCAGAATTGTATCTGATTGTCACAAGTTTCTCATTGTCACAATTCATGGGGTTTTTTTACCCACTCAGTTACAAGAGAGGTTATCTATTATTTACATTTTCTGTCTTTGGCACTCACTCACTCACTCACTCACTCACTCACTCACTCACTCACTCACTCACTCACTCACTCACTCACTCACTCGCTGGGGGTTTCCCCACTCAGCATGATCCCCCCTATGCCGCACGCCCAGGCATCCCCATTACCCCGCTCCAGGGATGCCGTTCGCTGAGGGGGCGCAATAGCAGCAGCGTCGGGGCAGCTGCACTGTCGCCGCCCCTCTCGTGGGGAGTGCCGGGGGACCCTGCGCTACTTGCGCGGGGCTTAAGGTAAGTGGGGAAAGGCCCACTCACTCACTCACTCACTCACTCACTCACTCACTCACTCACTCACTCACTCACTCACTCACTCACTCACTCACTCACTCACTCACTCACTCATACTTTTGACTACATTCTGAAAATTCTAGCTTGAAGGCCCTGGATTTCAGTTTCCTACCTAACAATAGAAATTTCATCTCTTTATTGCTTTCCCAAAGTCTTTAGAGCATATATGTATCCAGTGTCTCTCATATTCACTTGGCAGGACAGTTTATGTATCTTGCATGATTTGTAATCTTTGCATCAGGCAAGCAAGTTTCTGTTCAGATTATCAGACCTGTAGAACTGTGAATATTTTACACATCCGTGGACAGAGGAAGTTGACAGAACCTCTTCATTCTAGAAGGACATAAGACAGAAAAGATCCTTTTATTCATTCATTCATATTTATATTTCATTTATAGGCTGCTCTTTCCCTGATGCGCTCATAGTGGCTTACAACAATATTCACAATAAATCAACACAATAGATTTTACAATAAAATACCTCCAGTGGCACCATAGTTAGAGTGGGGAAGTAAAATGGAGGCCAAGTCTGCTGGAATGCCATTGCTACCTTCAACGATAGGCCTGGTGGAATAGCTCCATCTTACAAAAATTGGAAATTGAACAGATATATTGACAGGACAGTTTGTCCCTAACTACAGCTAGATGAGGCATTATCACTGGCCCTTTCCCCACTTACCTTAAGCCCCGCGCTACTCGAGGAGAGTAGCGCCGGGTCCCTCGGCACTCCCCACTGAGAGGGGCGGCGACAGCGCCAACGCCATGACGCTGCTACTAATGCCAGCCCCTCTCAGCCTTGAGGGCATTCCCTGAAGCTCTGCTCTTTCAAAGGGCGCCTTCTGATGACCCTGTTCTCTTTGATTCAGCTGCTTTGCTTTCTAACATAACTAAATGGCAGGAATACTAAGGCCCCTTCTGAATACGCAAAATAATGCATTTTCAAACCACTTTCACAACTGTTTGCAAGTGGATTTTGCTATTCCGCACAGCTTCAAAGAGCACTGAAAGCAGTTTGAAAGTGCATTATTCTGCATGTGCAGAATGAGCCATAGTCTCCCTTTTAATAAACACACAATAATCCTGTCCCAACTACATCTGGCAACTTTATTAGTGTGCTCCAAAGCAGATCTGACCAACAGATCTTCCTGCTCATGATTATATATTGTTTTGTTATCAAGTTATGGTCACCTCCTGCACATATTCTATTACACACTGTTGACATAGCACTTATAAATCTAACTGAATTAAGTGCATCTCTTCTCAGATTTAAATGACCCCATCATTTCAGTTCAGCACTGAAGCTGCCTTGGTTGCCCTGATGGATGACCTTGTCAGGGAGAGACAGGAATCCTGTCTCTGTTGTTTCTCCTTGACCTCTTGGCAGCCTTTGATGCTGGACCTTCTGCGGGGGATGAAAACAGGAGGCACTTTTTAATAGTGATTTTCATCCTACTTCAGTGGAAGGGGCCAGAGGGAGATTGTGAGGAATGAGAGCTCAGAGCCCTGGGAGCTCTCTTGTCGAGTTTCCCAGGGCTCAGTGCTGTCCCCTGTTCTAGTCAACAGCTATATGAAGCCTCTGGGGAATGTCATCAGGAGGTTCACTGAGAATTGACATCAATATGCCGATGACCCCCAGCTGTTCCCCACAATCCCATCTTCCTCAGGTGAGGCAATGCACTTTATGTAGAGTTACCCTTGTAGACAGTCCAAAGGTTTGAGCTGGTGCAGCATACTGCAGCTCAGCTGCTGACTAACACCCCAGGCTGTACGCATGTTACGCTGGTACAGAAAGATCGGCACTGGCTCCCAGTTTGCTTCTGAGCTAATTTAAGGTGTTGGTTATGACTTATAAAGCCCAAATGGTCTGGGACCAGACTGCAAGTGGGAGTGCCTTCTGCCATGTAGACCAGCTCGGGTGCTGAGGTAACAGGGAGACGCCCTGCTGGCGATCCCTTCCCCTTCTGAGGTGAGAAGAGTAGGGGCCACATAGAGGGCTTTCTCTGCGATAGTCCCCGCTTTATGGAATGCCCTCCCACTAGAGATCCGGCAGGCACCAACAGCATACACTTTTTGGCACCTGGACCTGGGCACCGCCATCTGCATGCTGTGCCTGGCTCTGCTGGCTTGGACATCCAGTCACAGTTTGCCCAGGCTGGGAGCTGTCTTCCCTAGGCTGGGCATGGCTCATGCAGATCAGTAGCCACCTTTCCCAGGCTGCACATCACCAATCTGCCTGGGCTTGACCCACCCAAGTGTTTGTGGGGGGAATTCTCCAGTAGCTGCAATGGCCAGCTAGCCCCTGTTGAGGTAAATGTGTTAAGTACATTTTAAAATTTGTGTTTCCACAGGGTTTTGTGACAGGTGGGAAGGATGGTGTGGTGGCACTTTGGGATGATACATTTGAGAGGTGCCTGAAGACATATGCCATCAAAAGAGCAGCACTGTCACCTGGGTCTAAAGGTATAACTTCAGAAAGCCAAAAGACCTTGGCAGGATAACTGCATTATCCAAGGTTCCTTTCCAATATCCAGGCAAATTGCAGCATCCTAAGAAATCTGCTCTTGTCTTCTTCCAGGGCTACTGCCAGTTCTGCATCGTGCTGAAAAATGAAAGTTGGCCATTCTGGCATGTGCCCTGAACTGGCTTTTACTGGCATGGAGTTTCTGGTCACCCATACAACAGACATTTCCCCTCTGACCACCACACAAAGATGTGGTTATGAGAAGACAGTGGTGTTTCAAGTGACCACATGTAAATAAATGAGGCAAACATTTGTGTATCGTGCAGATATGTTCATCAGAACAGCCAGTTTCCTGCTGAAACTTGGAGCTTTCAGACTTTCCAAATATATTTACATGATCAAGAACCACAGAACTGATCTTTTGTTGAGTAGAAACGTGTGTTTCATACGTAGAAGAAACCTGGCTATTGCCACTACATGTACACTTATGCTCTAACTACTTATGCTTAAAGAGGGTGTATGTATAAAGGGAGTGCATGAATCTTGTGCTCACTGGTAGTACTGAGCAATCCCAATTGCCTTTCTAAGATCATTTCTGATATTGGAGTTCTTCTCCAGTTTTCTATGTGACTGGAGGAGATCTAGTTTAATCATAACTGCCTTTAAGTATGGATTGAGTTTAAGTGTATGAAATAGCTGCTGTGAATCTCTGTTCAGACTTCAGCTAGAAGAGAAGAGTTTGGATTTAAATCCCCCCTTTCTCTCCTGTAGGAGACTCAAAGGGGCTGACAATCTCCTTTCCCTCCCCCCCCCCCACCCTGTGAGGTTAGTGGGACTGAGAGAGCTCGGAAGAACTGTGGCTAGCCCAAGACCACCCAGCTGCTATGTGTTGGAATGCACAGGCTAATCTAGTTCCCCAGATAAGCCTCCACAGCTCAAGTGGCAGAGTGGGGGATCAAATCTGCACTCTAATCCACTTCTCCAGATTAGAGTGCACCTGCCCTTAACAGGCAGATTAGAGTGCACCTGCCCTTTTGTATACCTACAAAATTGTCTAAATTGTCATATACCTACAAAAAAATCAGTTTTTGTTATTGAATGCTGAATGCCCTTATGTTATGCTGCAAACCCCAACTGAAATGTCTTAACATTTTACTAAAGTCAGATTTCTGAGACCACAATTATTTGCTGGATCAGAGTTTTTGTTGTTGTTGCCATCAAGTCACAGTTGTCTTATGGCAACCTTGTAGGGTTTTCAAGGCAAGAGTCTTTCAGAGGTGGTTAGCAATTGTCTTCCTCTGTGTAGTGACCCTGGACTTCCTTGGAGGTCTGCCATCCAAATACTAACCAAGGTTGACCCTGCTTAGCTTCTAGCCTGGGATAGCCAGGTCAGGACTTAAGCATTGTTTTAAGCTTCTCCTGCTTCCCTGTGCAAAGTGCATTGCCTTTGCAATAACATGCTTTCATGTGCTGCAGCTTTGCTTGCATAATGATTTGACTGTAACTTGTAGCATATGATGAAGCTTTTCTTTTGGTTGAAAATGAATAAATGGTTCCCCCTGTTCTCCATTCTTCCAGGATTGCTGTTGGAAGACAATCCATCGATCCGGGCTATCACTTTAGGACATGGGCATATACTGGTAGGGACAAAAAATGGAGAGATTCTGGAAATTGATAAAAGTGGCCCCATGACTCTTCTTGTGCAGGTACTATGACTTGTCTTATCTATCAAAATATGCTTGGGCGAGAACCAAGGCGCTCAAGCATTTCTGTGATTGCTCACTTCTACATAAGTGTTAATATGTTTTTTTCATCCTGCCTCTTTACCTATTTAGAAGAAGAGATGAGTGTCCAAATCTGTTTGCAAAATCTGCAAAGTTTTAAAAGTAAGAACTTACAACAAAATAAACCAAGACAGGTAGAGGTGGTGAGCCAACAGAAAAAGGAGTCACATTGTATCCCTCTTAAAAATGTTTTTGCCTCACTTTTTGACTTCCTAACAGGAGACACTGTCAGAGCACAGTTTCCAGCAGTACTGGCTGTGTTCTCTCCTGGATGGAAATCAGGACTCAGGCAGAATGTACTGAATGGTTTTTGAGATTATGACTCCTAAAAAGATTATTTATTCAGCACACTGGTGGAAAAGGGGGAGAATAAATAGGAATAATGGAGACTAAAGATCCTGTTGATTGTTAGTTTAAAACAGGGGTCCCCAAACTTTTTAAACAGGGGGCCAGTTCACTGTCCCTCAGACTGTTGGAGGGCCGGACTAAAAAAAAACTATGAACAAATTCCTATGCACAAATGATTGTAAAATGTTTGATTTCACCTTTCAGCCTTTCTGTCATGGTCTATTTTTAGAACAGTGACCAAAGTATGTCAAGTACAGGGTGGGCTCCAAATATTGTTGGGGAGGCTGTGGAATACCTTCCCCTGTAAAAAAAAAAAAAAAAGCAGAACTTTCCCAATGATACACTCCATCTAACCCAGGATCAGGTATCTTCCTGGGTTCTTTCCTCCCTAGCAGCCAGCGAAGCGATTACAGCCAGCCTGGCTGATGCGCCAATGAGAGTGAGTGGGAAACGAGGGAACAGAAAGCCACAGAGCAACTTAGATTGGAGTAGCCAAGAGGGAAGAAGCCCGGAGCGAAGCGTTACCACATGTAAGGTTCTCCAACTCTGGGTCAGAAAATTCATGGAGATTTGGGGGTGCCATCATGTAACTGCAATCAACAGCCGTTGGGGCCGGTTCCTCCTCTCCCTCGAGCCCCCACTGCACATGAATGGAGCCATCACAGCCATGCCTGGCGGGCCAGATAAATGCCTTCAGGGGGCCACATTTGGCCCCCGGGCCATAGTTTGGGGACCCCTGGTTTAAAAGGTCAGCTGAGAGCCAATGTGGTGTAGTGCTGAGACTGTTGAATTGGATCTGGGAGACCCAGGTTTGAATCTATATTCTACCATGGAACTTTGGGCCATTCACATACTCTGAGCCTAACCTACCTTGTACAGTTGTTATGAGGATAAACTGAAGGAGAGGAGAACAATGTAAACCATTTTGGGGCCCCATTGAATGAAAGACAAGGTATAAATGAAGGAAATGAATAATGATACAGAATATGTTCCTTAGAAATTTTAATGACTTAGAATTGAGACATGGTTGTACAATTTTTCCCTCTGAACCTCTTTCTTACTATACAAACAGGGTCATATGGAAGGAGAGGTCTGGGGTTTGGCAGCTCACCCTCTCTTGCCTATCTGTGCAACAGTGAGTGATGACAAAACTCTTAGGATCTGGGAACTTTCCTCCCAACACCGTATGCTGGCTGTAAGAAAACTCAAGAAAGGTAACCTATATTTAGCAACATAGGCTGTCATTGTAGAGATTTTAATTAAATCTTTTTTTGCGGTTACATCTTACAGCAGGCCTTCACAATTTCTGATCCAGAAATGTAGCCTACTACCTGCGTATGGTCATTATTAGGATCTCCCATGGATTCTTGGTTTGCTTGTCTCCTGAAACTGTGAGAAAAACAATGGGTCCTGAATATCTTGGCAATCTTCAGTACTGGTCTAATGGGTTGCACTGGTTTGATAGGTTAAGAGTTGTCCACGCCTGTTTTAGAAATATTGACAGGTTAAGTCTCTGGGTTTCAAATAAATCATATTAGGATATAAGGCCTTCGGTTAAAACCAGTGATTTCTCCATGGTGATTAAATCAGTCTTTGGAAAAGTGAAAATGGAACCATTTCCCCTCAGTTCTTCTGAACCACAAACCCATTACACTCCATCGAGAATTTTTTAAAACCACCAAACTGGCTAGCGAACAACCTGCCCTCGGGCAGAAACAGTTGTCTCTGGCTGAGGGCAGGTTGTTTGCTAGCCAGTCGCCCTCGGCCCTCAGCTAGAGACAACTGTTTCTTCCCCCTTCAGAATGTTTTTGTAGATCTGTGGTGGTGAACCTTTGGCACTCCAGATGTTATAGACTACAATTCCCATCAGCCCCTGCCAGCATGGCCAATTGGGAATTGTAGTCCATAACATCTGGAGTGCCAAAGGTTCGCCACCACTGTTGTAGATGATCCAGCATAGAAAGATTTCATGTCACATTATGATCTTAATTGGTTCTCATAGGCAGTATATATTCTTGGTTGCAGAAGGAATTGAACGTGTGTTTCCTTATCTCATCCCTGACATCATCATGGAGACCATGAAAACATTCAATCCCTTCTGATGTTTTAATACATTCAGAGAGGTGGCAGAATACTTGCAGAGATAACAGTAACTAGTTTAAACATTTGAATACCTTCAAAAATAGGAGCATGAGATCAATGAAATACCATCATAAAGGCGTTTGCCTCTACATTCGTCGTATTATAAATGAACCATCTGTTTCATGGCTTTAACAGAAATAAATAGTTATTTCTGGGACTACTGTGTGGGAGGATCCTCTCATCTGCACTGACTTTTCTCCTTTGGCATCAGAGCTTTAAGCAGAAATGCTTTCATATCTGTTCTAGGTGGAAGATGCTGTGCCTTCTCCCCTGATGGGAAAGCCTTGGCTGTAGGATTGAATGATGGGAGTTTTCTGGTGGTGAATGCTGATACCGTTGAAGATATGATCTCATTCCATCACAGAAAGGAAATGATTTCTGACATCAAATTTTCTCGAGGTGCGGAAGAAATAAGATTCTTAATGAAAGATCTAAAATGAAACATTAAGGAGAAAACTGATCTTTGACAATTGTTCTCTAAGGACATTTGTTTGAGTAAATGGAAACGGTTTAATGTTAGATCGGGGAGTGCATTTGTAAAGTTCTATTGCATGCCATTATTTCCTCATATGTAGATATGCTTAAACATCAGCCTCTTCCGCACATGCAGAATAGTGCACTTTATTTATTTGTTTGTTTGTTTGTTTGTTTGTTTGTTAGATTTTTATACCGCCCTATCCCCGAGGGGCTCCGGCTTTCAATCTACTTCCTCAATTGTTTGCAAGTGAATTTTGCTATTCCGCACAGCTGCAAAGTGAATCGAGAAAGTGTACTGAGAAAGTTCATGTGGTAACTCTCTAGCTCAGTAGAAGACACCCCTAATGAGTAGAAGTAGTTCAGCAATGCAGTCTGTTACAGAACAGGGACTCTCCCTTGCTGTAGGTTTTCAGGCCAAGGTTGGACATCTATCTGTTGGGAATGCTCAAGCTTTGGATTGTGTACCTTGAGCAGGGATTGGACTAGATGGCCTAAGATCCCTCCCCACAGTATCGTTTCAAGTGCTTATAATTCATTTTCAAGGAATACATAAAGGGACAAAATAGCAAATGTCATGTTATGTTTACCAGTGAATACCTTGAGTATCTGTCTCTTGCAGATTCAGGAAAATATTTGGCAGTGGCTTCCCATGATAATTTTGTTGATATTTATAATGTGCTTACCAGCAAAAGAGTTGGCATCTGCAAAGGGGCTTCCAGTTATATCACACATATTGACTGGGATTCACGAGGTAAGATGCCTTGAACACCCCCCTCACTGAAATTAGGTTAAAGGAGATCTGTAAGTTTTTGAAACATTGTTTTACAAGCATAATCTCTGTCTGATGAGTATGACAAGATAGAGAACAGAATATGTTTATTTGGGGGCAGCAATAGTTTTCTTATAAGTATAAAAAAGCTTTCATAAGTACAAAATTTCAAAAGTTATATTTACAGAGCAAGTGAACCCATGATTTTCATCATTTGAAGTGGTCCTTAATTTATCATTTTGAAGTGGTCCTTAACGCAGCTTATCATGCGTTCAAGCCACAAAGGTGTCCAGGCCCAAGATATAAGCATATTTTGTGACTTGTGCAATAATCCCCTTTCAGAACAAGTATGGGGCTTGATTAGGTAAATCCTGTTCAAGATTGTCCCAAGGGACTACACAAGTGCAGAACTGTTCTGGGAATACAAAGAGAGGCTTTTTGGTTGGGTCACAAGGGACTAGTCATCAGCACTGTGCTCACCCAACATCTGCCTCAAGGTGGCAGATTAGTTATTTCTCCCACCACCAACAACCCCCCGCCCCCTCAGTCTTGGAAAATAAAAACTGTGCTTGAACTGACACTATTGAAAGCATTTCCAGATTAGCTTTACTACTCTGTGTGTTGGATTTAACCAGTTTTTCTGCTGGTGAAAAAGGACTTTTTGACTACAAAAAAGGGCTGTGCTGAAAATCATGGAATATTCACATTTTTAAAAGCCATGCGGATTGGGGGCTGTAGTACGGAGAGGAATTAAGCAAGATTGCATGGAAAAGCTGACTGGATCCAACCCTATTTCTGTCTTCCCCTTAGAAAAACTCAAACACTGGCTTTTTTTGGCAAAAACTTTATCTTTATAAGTGCTCATAGCATTTTTGCCAAAAACTAACCATCAAGGGATTTAGTTTTTCTTTGTCATAACCAATGTGAATTTAGTACAGTCTGTTAAGCCTCATTGTAATACACTTTTCTTTATGATCAAGGGAAGCTATTGCAAGTCAATTCTGGTGCCAGAGAACAATTATTTTTTGAAGCGCCAAGAGGAAAAAGGCATATAATAAGACCCTCTGAGGTAGGAAGAAAAGGAGCAGTTTGTTAAATGGTTGCATGCGTTGTCACCAACACTTTTGACATTTATATAGTAGTATTATTTCCGTTGACAGAGTTGCCTACTATATAAGAATGGTCTGTTTGATTTCTACTCAGTCCTTGCCAAATCCTCTGAACTGTCTTGTACTAGCTAGACTGTTCCTGTTAATATAGTTGGCTGTCTTGTGTGAGGTCTGGAGGCAACACACTGGCTTTTCATATGTTAGCAACTATATTCTCAATTTTTATAGGTTTCAGAAGTGAAACAAAGGACTGGCATGAGGCAAAGAGAACAATTCCCAAAGGGTGTCTTAAATTATTTATTTATTAGATTTATAGCCCTCCTTCCTCCATCAAGATGGGCTCAAGGTAGCTTTCAGCAACCAATCAAATCAAATAAGAAAGTGGTGGCAAGGTTGGGACAATTTGTGGCAGGCGAGACAAGAAGCATGGTTGAAATATGGTGCTGCATTTGCACTTTCTTCTCCTGCACAGCATGTTAGTACTTTATTCCTTAGCCCCAATAGGGACATTTCTCATTTATTTTATTTACATTTATATTTCACCGTTCTTCCCGATCAGGCCATCAAGGTGGCTAGCAATTAAAATAGCATAAATGTACATCATAAACTGACATAAACCAGAACAAAGCATGCATGTGTAAAATAAAATACAGGAGAGATCACTGAGGAAATGCTAGAGAAAGCAAAAAGTCTTCATCCGCTGGCAGAAGACAGTGATTGACGGGGCCAGATTAATATCCCAGTGGCAGGAGTTCCATAATTTTGGTGCTACTACCAAGAAGTCCCTCTCTTGTGCTTCCGCTTCTCCCCCCCCCCTTTTGCTTTCCCACTTTTCATATTTCGTCCCCTTCAACTGACTACAATCTTAATGCCTGTCTACTAGAAAATAAATCTTTTTGATCTCAGCAAGGCCATCTGATGATCACAGCCATCTGTAAACCTTTCTTTGCTCTAACTTTCCCTCACTTTTCTGTTATCAGTGAGTTCTTTGTCCTCATACTCAATTACAGTTAATTTTGCTGTGACATGCCAATAAAAAGTATTCACTGGCCGATGACCCACCAGTGCTCTGGTGCACGGTGGGACAGGAAGCATGTCGGGGCATGTCGGGGCATGTCGGGGCAAGGAGCAGCAGTGACGTAGGAGGTTAACAGCTCGTGTATCTAATCTGGAGGAACCGGGTTTGATTCTCCGCTCTGCCGCCTGAGCTGTGGAGGCTTATCTGGGGAATTCAGATTAGCCTGTACACTCCCACAAACGCCAGCTGGGTGACCTTGGGCTAGTCACAGCTTCTC
Organism: Sphaerodactylus townsendi; assembly: GCF_021028975.2. Lineage (NCBI taxonomy): Eukaryota > Metazoa > Chordata > Lepidosauria > Squamata > Sphaerodactylidae > Sphaerodactylus > Sphaerodactylus townsendi. The sequence goes on along the minus strand of NC_059425.1, from coordinate 38,951,565 downwards.
GGAGCTCTCTCAGCCCCACCTACCTCACAGGGTGTTTGTTGTGAGGGGGGAAGGGCAAGGAGATTGTAAGCCCCTTTGAGTCTCCTACAGGAGAGAAAGGGGGGATATAAATCCAAAACTCTTCTCTTCTTCTTCTTGACGCTCTTCCTGTTTGTGGTGTGCTGAGAGAGGAGGTGCCTCGGGGCAAGATTCCTTGTCCCAACGTGTGCTTCTCACTTTCTGTGGGGAAAGTGTGAGCACTTCTGGTTTGACTTTTCACACCAGAGTGGGGCGAGGCCAGGGAACAACCAGCAATGGGTAATCGGCCACTGTATGTAGTAAATTGAATGATGCATTGCAGGGATGAAAAATGTTTGCTGGAGATATTTTTGGAACGTCGTACATATTTCTTGTGGGTGGGTCTATGCTAGAGTGATAAATTATGGAAAGTAGGCTGGGTAATTAGAAAAGACACAATATGACTATATTGGCAATTGGAAAAATGAAGAGCCAACACATTCTCCAGCTAAAAAAGTACAGAAGACAGAAGTTAACTTCCTGCACCAATATATTTTACTATGGCCCTTTCCGCACGGGCGGAATATGGCGGCCTGGGGACGGCAACAAAGCGCCGATCCCCAGGCCTGGCCATACGTCACCTAGGGGCGTAAGCTGCTTCAAGAAAGCCTACGCCTAACCCGACCGGCGCCAAGCCGGCGTTTCCAAACCACGCTTCCCCAGCGTGGTTTTTTGGAAATGCCAGCTGGAAGCCGCTGCCGTGAGAAGTGCAGCGGCTTCCAGGTGGCTTTCCCCCCACCACTCCCCTCCCTTTCCCTTACCTAGAGCTCTAGCCAAAGCCCTCCGGCGGCGTGCAGCCGGGCCTGGGGACATGTGCCCCCCTGCTTCCCCATGCACGCAGGAGCAGGCGCCAAGCAGGAAACAGGGGAGGCGTGTCCCCAGGCCCCGGCGACGCGCCGGAGGGCCGGAGAGCAGGTAAGTCGACTGGGCGACGGCGCCCAGCAGCGTCATCTTCCCGGTTCTTTCTGGGACCGTCCATGCAGACGGTCCCGGCGTCGTCGGGTCAGCGTCAGCAACGCCGACCCAAGCCCTTCCACCTCCATGCGGAAAGGGCCTATGCTCATGGAGATGAATCACCGAGCTACTTGAGTGTTGGTATGCAGTCCTGTTGGAGATTCCAAGCATTTTACTGGACTGTTCTTCTGACAACTGGAGATACCTGACAGATGTTGGAGAATTAATTCATTGGAGAATATCAACCCTGATGCATTTATGGTTTAGAATGGTTTTCTGTTCTTACCAGATTGAGAAGATCGAATGGAATACCTGGACATGTGTTCTTGGTGCCACCTGTGAAGGAATTTGGCCAATGCACAGTGATGTCACAGTTATAAATGCAGCCTCTCTTACCAAAGATGGAACACTTTTAGCTACAGGAGATGATTTTGGTTTTGTGAAGCTGTTTAAATATCCAGTGAAGGTAATGTACAATATAACACAGTGGGAAATATGTGTGTGATTAGAGACAGTGGGAAAAGTAACTAATTGAGAATCAGTCTATTTAATTTATATCTGACCTCTCTACAAAGGTGGAATGCATTCACAGAATCTCTTCCCCCCATTTTATCCTTTAACAAAAGCATGAGCTGGGTTGAGCTGGGTTACACTGCTTGGCCCAAGGTCATGCAGAGGGTTTCATGGCTGAGCACCGATTTGAATTGGTATGTCTCTGGTCATAATCCAGCCCTCTGGCAGCTACGCCACACTGATTCTCATGTCAATTGCTTGTGTTGCAGGGCCAGCATGCCAAATTCAAGAAGTATGTGGGTCACAGCGCTCATGTTACCAATGTCCGGTGGCTATATAATGATTCTGTGCTGCTGACAGTGGGTGGAGCTGATACTGCACTGATGATCTGGACGCGAGAATTTGTGAGCACCCAAGAAAGCAAGCTAGTTGACAGTGAAGAGTCAGATACTGATGCAGAAGAAGATGGAGGTAAAAGGGTTACACGACTCATATGTTTTATTTGTTGGACTTTCAGACAATACCATTAATCTATGCCGGTGCAAAAGTACATCTGCCCAGCAGGCCGAGTTCATTATGTGAATTCAGGGCCTTGATTCTCTGGAAAAATCACATTATGCAGAACCAGATGGTGGTCTGAGGTCACAGAATTCTGGACAATGTCATTACAGATGCAAATAGTTATGATTCCGAATACTCCCTCATAACCCCTTCTCCCTGGTATGTCAAATTAGAACATCAGGGAAAGGTCTGTGCCAATTTTTTCTTCATGAAGTACTAATTTACTATATATAGGGACTTTTTGTTGGTTTGTATTTATGGAGCTTTTTAAAAATTGTTCTCCATCTGTAATCTTTAATGGTATGTGTCAGCTTATTCTGTATAAAATGGAGATTGGTCCTAAGCAAGAAATATGAATAGAATGATTATCTGGTGCTGGATGACTAACCTTTCAGAAACCATTTCTTCACTGTGCGTCTTTACTTATGGGGGGGAGGGGGTTGTAACATTTCATGGTATTGGCCTTGAATGTCTTCATTTTGAAGTGATCTGGAAACAATTCATTGTGTGTTTTGTTCATATCTAATCATGAATAAGTACAATAGTTTATACACTCTAATATTGCAAACACTTAAACAAGAATAATTTTCCATTGCACAATCTTGTAAGGTTACGACAGTGATGTTGCAAGAGAAAAGGCTATTGACTATACCACAAAGATCTACGTGGTGAGCATCCGAGAGATGGAAGGTACCAAGCCACACCAGCAACTGAAGGAGGTCTCTGTGGAAGAAAGGTATGGTACTGGGAGATGTTCATTGTTATGTCTTCTGCTATGTAGAAGCCATTGTATGCAAAGAAATGTGTTTGTACATTAAAGGGGCATAGTGTCTCAGACAGTGTTATGGACAAACCATAAAACCTATGCTGGGCAATCCATGTTAATCTGTGAGCCAGTTCATTTCTCATGAGAGTTATGTGCTTGTTTCAGGCAATCACGTGCAAAAAGCTAGACTGCAATTATTGGCTTCAAAAATACGTATTTGCATATGCTTCAAAATGTCATTGCAGATTCTTGACCTGGAAATGGGTTACTAGGATTTTTGCCTTTTAATTACAGAGATATCAGTTGTCTTTTGGATACCATGGCATAGCTATCTTTTTTTTTAACATAGTGTGATGAAATAATATATTCCAAATATTACAAAGCAGTATAATTAATATTTAGGAACAATAACACTGTGTTTCGTGACAGCTTCAGAATATTAATACATATTATGGTTTTCTGTTTTAAGTGAACTCCCTTCCATGGTGGTTAGCATTTGTACCGTTATTTTAAACAGCTTCTTTTGACTTTACTACCCATTGTTAGATGTTGCTGCTATTCATTCATCAAGTCATGAGGGCGGATAGTCTCTCTATTAGTCCAGCTGCCAATACCTGATTTCGAAGCAGGGCCTACAACTTTTAATAGCTAGAGCCAGCAGAGGAGAGGATTGGAATCTTGTGTGCTGCAGCTTTGGGGGGGGGGGGGGGAAGAACATAAGAAAGAGCTTGCTGGATCAAACCAGAGTCCACCTAGTTTAGCACTCTGCTACTCGTAGTGGCCCACCAGATGCCATTGTGAAAGCAATGGCCTTTTGCTGCTGCTGCTGCTCCCGAGCACCTGGTCTGCTAAGGCCTTTGCAATCTCAGATCAAGGAGGATCAAGATTGGTAGCCATAGATCGACTTCTCCTCCATAAATCTGTCCAAGCCCCTTTTAAAGCTATCCAGGTTAGTGGCCATCACCACCTCCTGCAGCAGCATATTCCCAACACCAATCACGCGCTGCGTGAAGAAATGTTCCCTTTTATTAGTTCTAATTCTTCCCCCCAGCATTTTCAATGTATGACCCCTGGTTCTAGTATTGTGAGAAAGAGGGAAAAAATATCTCTGATGGGAGGGGGCTGAGGGAGAGAGTGGACCATGAAAATATTACCTGAAAAATGTCTTTTTGTGGAACTGTTCAAGCAACAGGTGCTACCTCCAGATCCAGTTCTTTTTCCTGTGGCCAATTAATGTGTTACTCAAACATAATGTGGGCCTGTTCCCAATTACTGCATCCTGTAATTCTCCAACAGTATGTGAATTAAGGAAAATCATGTGAGAAGGATGGATCATCTATCACATTTCTATCTCATCGTTCCTCCAAGGAACTCAAGACACTGTTCCCCCCTCCCACATTTGATCCTTACAATAACCACTGTGAGGTAGGTTATGCTGTAAGAGGATAGACAGGATCTTTTGAAGAAATATAAAAGGAGGTAGGAGAAAAAGCCAGCGGGGTGTGTGTCAAGGGTGAGCCTGCTGATACTTCCTCAGATAAGGAGGATGTCAGTCCCATCCCAGAGCTGATGACAGAGGACAGCATGCAGACAGAAATTGTAATGGGAACAGTTGCAGGCAGAAGCTGTGGCACTGTACTCTCAGACCTCCCTCTCACAAACTCAAGCTGTGTCCGAGACTCACCAATCAGCAGCCTCACCTTTGGTATGACTAGAGCCATGGTGGCGAACCTTTGGCACTCCAGATGTTATGGACTACAATTCCCATCAGCCCCTGCCCATGGCCATACTGGCAGGGGCTGATGGGAATTGTAGTCCATAACATCTGGAGTGCCAAAGGTTCACCACCACTGGACTAGAGCATCTAGAGCAGTGGAGGCCTTTAAGATGTAAAATTCAGGAGAGATGCAGAAGCCCAGTATTGCTGGCTCAGTGGAGAGCAATCCCTGACAGCAGCATTGAAGCTGATGAATTGCACTGGGTTGTGAATGTGGAAGCAACCTAATTAACTGCAACTGGCTTATCTGTTCCAGCAGGATAATTCCCAATTTAAACAACCAGTGAAAAGAGCTTTGTGTGGGTGCCTTTGTAGCCTTACTAACGTCTCTGCAAGCCTGACTCTTCTAGGCTGAACCTGACCACATTTTTTGGATTTACCTTCTTCTGCTTTAATGCTTGGAACAGTGTGCAGGGTGTCATGGAGAAGAACAGAAGGGAGTGACATTTATTGAGATTCATGAGTGTTTGTGAAAACAGCAGGGCTGGAAACTCTAAATTTGTCCGGATAGGCACGGTATGCTCAACTAGCAGTGAAACTTGGAGACTCTTTGATATCTTGGCACCTCTCTATCGGCAGAGTAGGTTGTGACAATCTGTTGGTGCCAAAATCCCAGACCCAGATTGGCCCAGACCTTTTTTTACATGCGGTACGACCGAAAAGGAGCTGTCTGTTCTGTGTGTATGTGTGTGACTGTGAGAAGAGAGTGACCAGGTGGAAAACCAGCATCCTCTCTATGTATACGCCCATTTGAATCTCCCTGGATATGTAAGTTTGAATTTAGGTAGCAATCTTTCTTTTGTTGCAAGGCTTTTATTAGTCTTCATCCTAGTCCTGTAACCTGTGTTTTTCTCCAGAGTTTTCCCAGTAGAATAAAGCTTGTATTAGTTCAGAGAAGGCAATCAGCCTGATTTCTGCCTACATGTCTTGCTGTGGCTTATACTACCAAAGCAACCCCATTTCGAGTTGTTTTGCTTAACTGCAGCAGCACAAGGGAGCCAGAGCATGCTTATGAATTTAGCCCACAGTATTTTACGAGACCACAAAATCCTCTATATGGTGTGTAATATAAGTGCTTACCAGCGTTCTCTTAATATATGCCTATAACTCTGTTCTTCTATTCACTTTGACACTTTTCTTGTTTTCTACCAGCAGAAAAACAGCATTAAAAATACCATGGCTGCTGGCCAAGGCAAAGCTATAAGCTATCACAGAAAAGCCTCTGGGGTGACAGAGGCATTCTAACAGTGAGAACAGGCTGCTTTAACAGCATGAAAACTGGCCATACGGGTATAGCTTTCCCATGTTCAAAACACCCCTCTTGATGAAGCAATTTCTCTGACAGTTGTTGCCTAATCCCATGGTCTGCTCTGCAAGGCAGAATCCTTGGTGCATGACAGTGTTCAGAGCATGGATCTCCCGCCATCAGTTTTTAAAATGTTATTTATTTACATTATTTAAAGCCTGCCTTTGTCAAGGCAGATTACACATAGCAAGTTGGTACAATCTGGGACATCCAATAACCAATGCATTAGAATAGTAGAAGTCTGGAACCACTAGAAAGGATTGAAGCATTTCATGAGTGTTGATATGACACATTCAGTTATACAGTATTTACACAATAGGATCCTACTCGCAGTAAACTATACACAACAGTATAGACTGTGGTTCCTAATCATTTATCCATTGGAGTTTGTAAAACCATTGTGTGCAGTGCAACCCACTTACCTATACAGAAGATCCCTCTTGAATAATTCAGGGTTGAATAGTTTCGAATGCCAGGAGAACCGTAGCTTCCCTGACCTCTTGGTCAGGCCATTCTACAAGTTGGGAGCCACAACAGAGAAAGCACAACAGAGCAATTGTTTATTTTGCCCATTTGCAGGTTGGTAGTTGCAGAAGCCCCTGCTGACTTGAGGAAGCGTAGAAAGACAGGAGGTCCCACTCCCATGCTCTTCTGCATCCAGTAAAAGCTCTTTGTTGTACTTACTCCACATCACCTTGTCCATATATGAATAGTAAGCTCTTTGGGGTAGGGAATCTGTCTTTTTCTACTGGTATTCCTCTATAAAACACCTAGTGTATCAGTGACAGACCAGGAAGTCATGAAAGAGCCCTCTCACATTGCATTTTTGAAGCGGATCACGGTGGGTGAAGTTGCATGAATGTAGTTGTGCCATTCAGGGCTTTCACAAATTAAATGTGGTAGAGAAAGGCTATGGTGGAAGTAGGGTGGTGTAAATGGTAATGCTAAGTACCATCCAATCCCTGACGCCGGGACCATGATGCTCCTTTGCATCTCTAAAAATATGAGTGTGTGTGTGCGGTGGCGCCACTGTTTGACTCCCACCACCAACTATAAGGGGAGAAGGGCGGACTCCCAATTTCTTCCACACCAAATATAAACAGAATTAAAAATTTACCATTTGCTTTCTAGTAACAAACATGGAAATATAATTCAATTAATTAAATAGGATTCACACTTTTTTCTATTAAGTCTATTTATTCTCCTCAGATCCACAAATTATCAATTCATTTTTTTCTGTTTTAAGCAAAAAGTCCATCAGGGGTTTCCAATAAACTTAAATAAATTCTTATCTCTAATCAAAGAAGTAAGCTTAGCTATCTCAGCCAATTCCAGTATCTTCACAAGCCAATTCCAGTATATTCTATTATGGATACAGATGAAGTTTTCCATTTTTGCCCATACAATATTTTTGCTGCCAATGTCGTATATAAAAACAGAATTCCATGTCTTTTTTCAAACTATCTGTCCATAAGACCCAAAATATAAGCCTCTGAATTCATTTGTATATAGTATTTAAAATCTTCTGAATTATTGAATATATCTGGATCAATTTTTTTAGCTTTTCTACAAGTCTACCATAAATGGTAAAACAACCATGATTTTCACATTTTCAACACACATTTGAAACATTTCAATACATTTTTGATAATTTCTCTGGTAATAAATACCAATGATAACATTTTTTAGAAATTCTCCTTGAGACTGAAACTTAATGTAAACTTTAAGATTTGTAACCTACTTATTCTTTCATTGATCCATTTGTATATTATACCCAAAGCTACTGGTCCATTTTATTATACAACCATTCACTTGTTTTTCCTTTGTTTCAAATTTCAACAGAAGCTTATATATTTTGGCAATAATATGATGCTCATTCGTATGTAGTTCTACTTCAGATTCAGTCTTAGAATCTTCAATGAGATCTTTTATCCACTTTGAATCTTTCTAATAATTGTGCATAGAAAAACCAATGATAGGTAAGTCCTTCTGCTAATAAATCTTCTCTTGATTTCATTTTGAAGTTCCCTTGAGAAGAGTCTACTATGTCACGATATGTTAACCACCTACTTTCAATTATTCTTTCTCATCTGTATAGGGCCTTTTCTTATGAGAACGATAGCAATGTTTTCTGACACAATCCAGGTTTGTATTCGTCCCAAATTTGCAGAATGGCAAGTCTAATAAAAATGATTTTTAAAATCCTTATTGACTTTAACTTTGTTATACCATAAATAGGCTCGGCTCTAGGATTTCATATCATGTTTCTTTAATTCCAGCAAACTTCTATTTCTCAACAGAAATTATTTTAACCAAACTGAGCAATAGGCAGGAAAATACAATTTCAGATTGTTCTGCATATAAACTGAAGATGCAGGGAGATAAAATCCTTGCCTGAGCCTTTTGCCAATAATAAACTATTCTGTTTCTCCATATTCTGTCCTGAGTTGCTCATCAAAACAATCAAATGTTGTGGCACACACATTTCTTTTAAAACCAACCATAATTTTTCATAACTCATAAACATGAGTACCAGTGAAAAATCCTGAAGTCCAAACACAGCACAAGCTGCTGTCTAGAACTAAGATACTGAAGCAGACACAGCCCCTTTCAGTCAACTGTAGGGCTGGATTTGTAGTTTGGAGCTGCTTCAGTTGTTTACATCTAGGACTTTGTATAAGAGAATATGCTATTAGGCGCCGTTCATGAAATCCATAAGCCTCTCCTGGACACCTGTTATTTAGCTCCTTTTTAGCAGGGGCATACCTACAGAAAATGGCACCCAGGGCATGAACGAAAATTATGCTCCCCTCAACATCAGACACCCTTTTTAAAATAATTGTGTGAAAGGAAAGCCTCCCTGTTCCCTGAAATACCTCCACACACAGACATCTCCATTCAAATGCAGCATAATTCTTCTCCCCACTCCTCGCAAAAAGAAACTAGTTCTCATAATTCTTCCTCATTACTGCTAAAAAAAAACCTGTGAAGACTAAGGTAGTATGTGTGGGAGGAGCTTTCTTTTGCACTTTTGAGATCTAATAATATGGGTAATAATGTTATGATGTTCTGGGAAAGACAGGATGTACAATTCCAGGAAGGGAAGGGAAGGGGAAAGGTAGAAAGAAAAAAGAAGGAAGGAAGGAAGGAAGGAAGGAAGGAAGGAAGGAAGGAAGGAAGGAAGGAAGGAAGGAAGGAAGGAAGGAAGGAAGGAAGGAAGGAAGGAAGGAAGGAAGGAAGGAAGGAAGGAAGGAAGGAAGGAAGATGAAAAGAAAGGTGGAGAAACATGAAAAGAAATTTAAAAAATTAAGTGAGAGAGAGATGGAAAGAAAGAACCCAGCCTGAAAGCAGCCAACAGACTACAGGGGTCGGCTGCAGTTGCAGGAATTACCATTCAGCACATAACCAGGTGATTTTATCAGAGCAAACTACCAAAATATCTGTGTCAGAGAAAATAAGCATCTTCTACAAATTCTGATAACAGTTTATGGAAGCTCTCTGGAGTGAATACACGGGTGCTGCCCTCGTAGTCTGGGATGCGCCAAAGGGATTCTTCTGGTCAATACCCTAGAAATTCAGTAAAATTCAGATTCGGATTTATTCTGCCATAAAATTATCTGTATGCCTGAATAAGACAAATAACATATTCAGATGTACCCAAATATTCGGGCATACCCAAAAAATTCAGGTCTGTCTGATTTTTTTTTTGTATTTTTTGTGTTTTTTCATACTTGTGCCTTCAGGGGATGGATTTTCAAAGCTAGCAGCACCAAAATTTCAGGGTATCATCCAGAGACTCTCCAGATGATACCAACCGAGTTTGGTGAAGTTTGGTTCAGGGGCCCATAACTTTGAGGATGCCCCATCCCCCATTGTTTCCAATGGGAGCTAACAGGAGATGGGTCTACCACTTTGAGGGTCCATAACTTGGCCCCCCTGAACCAAACTTCACCAAACTCAGGTGGTATCATCAGGACAGTCTCCAGATGAGACCATGAAGTTCTGGTGCTGCTGGCTTTAAAAATGCACCCCAACAGGTACCCCAATAAATTGCCCAAGATTTTCTGCTTTGCAGTGCCTTGGGTCCATTGTACCCAATAGGGAATTTCTGTGCAGGCTGCACATTTTTGAAGATAGAGGCACCAGTCTTTCAGGGTGGCTCCAGGAAGCCCTCCTGGTAACAGCATCCAGGCTTGGTGAACTTTGCTTCTAGGGGTTCAATTTTATGGGCCCCCAAAAGGCTAATTTTGTTTCCCTGATCCTACACATGAAGCCTTCTGGCTGAATTCTCTCAGAACTCTCTCAATCCCCCCCCCCCCCAACTGCCACCAGAAACAAAATTCACCAAGACTGGATGCTATTACCAGGAGGGCCTCCTGGAGTCACCTTGAAAGTCTGGTGCCTTTATCTTCAGAAATGTGCAGCTTGCACAGAAATTCCCCATTGGGTACAATGGAGCCACTGCAGAGCACACAAGAGATCTACCAGGTTCTTTCAAGCAGAAGTCTCTATGGTGGGAAAAAAATTAATTAACTCTTTTCCCACCACTTAGACCTTCCAGTGGAATGAAGACTTGCTGTGTTATGCCCAGATGGCTCTGTGCTGGAGATTTGGGGAGGGGCTCTGTGGGGGGCTTGTTCTGGGTAGGGGTGCCTCATTTCCTGCAGGACTTGCTGGTGTGAAAGGAACCAGCCAACTTTGCTAAAGTTTGGATGGCCGGGCACTCGTTCTGTGGGCATCCGGTTCACCTTCAACTGGATGCCCACAGCATTTGCCCCTTTTAGCCTGACTTTCTCCAGTTAAAGGTCCTCGCTTGCTAACAATGTTAGTGAAAGACAATCTTTGCAAAAGCAGCAAATAAAAACATACTAAGTTGCAAATATTTAAAAAAAACAGTACAGCAACAACAGATGTTGGAGACGGGCCTTGAAATAGAGACAGGGGATCCAATCCAGATCATCTTTTCCCCCCCACAGAAATTCCTAAAACAGCAGCTAAGGGGGCCATCATAACAGGTAGAGGTTTGGGCATCCTCTATTCCAGTAATTTGAGCAAGGTCATTACCTAAAACTTATGCATCCATTCTTAGTGTACCTTCTCCGCATACCACTGCTCACGTTTCCCACATATCTACAAGCATCTGTTATCTATATTATTTTATTATGCGTCCCTTTCTTCAAGAAACACAGGATTATATATGTGTTCTGTCCCTGCTTATATATTACTACCTGTGAAGTAAGACTGGACTGAAAGAGAACAGTAAATTCCTAGCGAAGTGGGGATTTGAACCAAAAGTCTCTATACTGACAAGCTGTCCATAATATCACTAATACCACTTCTTTACACACCAGTCAACGTTTATGTATACTATTTACGCAAAGATGTGTTTGCCAGTGCTCATAAACCATAGCATCTGCTCTCCAAGATTAGTGCCAATGCCTTCAGCGGTCCAACCAGGCTGGTTGCCAAAAGTATCTTCCATGTTGTCCTCGGAGGTTTCAAAATCCTGAGTTTCTTGCTGAATAAGAATCAAACGTCTCTGTATCCCTCTCTTTTTCTCCTTACTGTAAGCAAAGGAAGCATTCAAATGGCTCTAACACGGTGAAACTGAAAGTTTTATTTTTGCTCCATCTGATTCTCTCTCTGACTCTCTGGTGGCTTCACTCTGAGCTGGACTTGGTGGGCCACAGTATTTTTTTGGTGGGGAGGAACTCTCCATTGCTGAGTACCAGCACAATTTGATGGGGCTCTCCCAAGTCCAGAGGGGAGAATGGGTGAAAATCAGCACAGCCTTATATATATGAATACCAACAACTCTTTTTAAGTACTCTTGGCTTCTGCAGAGTAGCCCATAGGACAGGTTGCCAAAGTTGAGGGCAGAAGGTATCATACCGGCTCCTTGGCTTTTCTCAGGAGTGTGAAGAGTTGCCTTCTAGATCTAAAACAGAGTTTCTCAGAGTCTTTCAAAAACGTAAATTTAAATGCTTACATGCTCTGTATGCTTAAATGCTTAAATGCTCTATATCCTATCTCTAGATTTTTCAGAATTTCGAATTGGTATAGACATAGTTAACAAAATTCAGATAAGGAGGTAGAAACTTTGCACTCTTTCTGAATGCTGCACAGTAAACTAGAATTCCATTTTTGACAAGGGAACTTTGCTGGTTATATTTGTTTATTGGGTTGTTTATTGGATTTCTTTGTTTGACAATGTTGCATGTATCTCGGAGCATGTGTGTCTCTTCACATGGTACAGAATATACTGGGTGGGTTCAGGATCTCCCCTGTGTTCTGTGTAAGTCTTGTATATTTTCATCAGCTCCCAACCACGGTGCCCAATTTAGGTTGCAACTATAGCACACATGGAAAAGAGATTCTTCTCCACATATCATTTCATGGCCTATAATGATCAGGAAGAGGGGAGGTGATGGTATTTAGCCTGTTTAGGAAACCCAAAAGTGTACACATAGGTTTCCCTAGTGAGCTAAATAGTACACTCCCAGGACTATTGCAGGTCCAGGAAGTAGTGCAGGATGAAACCCCTTTTCCAGAAGCACCATAGTCACAATCCAAATTAGTCACCATGTGCATAGGAACATAAGAACATAAGAAAGAGCCTGTTGGATCAGACCAGAGTCCATCTAGTCCAGCACTCTGCTACTCGCAGTGGCCCAGTGGACATGGGAGCTCACATGCAGGATATGAAAGCAATGGCCTTCTGCTGCTGCTGCTCCCAAGCACCTGGTCTGCTAAGGCATTTGCAATCTCAGATCAAAGAGGATTAAGATTGGTAGCCATAGATCAACTTCTCCTCCATAAATCTGTCCAAGCCCTTTTTAAAGCTATCCAGGTTAGTGGCCATCACCACCTCCTGTGGCAGCATATTCCAAACACCAATCACACGTTGCGTGAAGAAATGTTTCCTTTTATTAGTCCTTATTCTTCCCCCCAACATTTTCAGTGTATGCCCCCTGGTTCTAGTATTGTGAGAAAGAGAGAAAAATTTATCTCTGTCAACATTTTCTACCCCATGCATAATTTTATAGACTTCAATCATATCCCCCCTCAGACGTCTCCTCTCCAAACTAAAGAGTCCCAAACGCTGCAGCCTGTCCTCATAAGGAAGGCGCGCATGTCCCTCAATCATCCTTGTTGCCCTTCTTCACTTCTTCTATCTCTTCGATATCGAAATGAGGAAAACGTACAAGTCATGTATGATTGTTACAGGACATAGGACTAGGACTCCAGACCCAACTTATGAACTTCATGATGTCTCACAGTAATACTATTTCTCCTGTTCATCCAATGTTGCAACAGATATGCTGGCTCAGGGTCTACTTCCAAATACAGACTCTCCACTGGCCTACCATAAATTGTCTTGCTGCTGTACAGTATGGGATGGAAGCCTGGCAGGCACAAAACCATGTTGGCAGTTGCAAGAGAAAGCCTAGGGGAGTCCTTGATTCTGTTTTGGTTTTGGTTTACACTGCTGGAAAGACCAGGGTGCCTGTCCAGTTTCGGAATGTGAATGCTTGGCCGCTGATAGTTAAGCTGGCAGCCTTTCACCCTTTCCAAGAGTATGTAAGATGAGAAGCAGTGATGTGAAGCAAGGAAAACAAGAGAATACATCAAATCTTCAGGGAGTCATGTACAGAAGCAGAACGAGGTTGTGGGTTGGATGTGCGTGAGCATTTCTGTAGACAGAAGACTTTTCACCCCACTGTCGCTTTCTCATCTCCCACCACCTGCTGCAGCCCCAAATGCTCCCTGGAATGGTTTTTTCAGGAACAGCATTTCAGAAGCTATTTGGGACCAGAGCAAGATGGTAGGGTGAGAAAATAGTGATATTTACAGTGTCATCCTAAGCAGTTACATCACTCTGTTGAAGTCAGTGGACTTACAAGGGTGAAACACTGTTTAGGACTGGCCTACAATTTCCTGCATATTTGTGCGGTGTCAGCTTGTAATTTGTTGTGTAAAATTTTGAATACCTTGACCAATGACTTTGTATGATGAAGGGTCAAAAAAGGAAGGAAGCTGTATGCTAGAGCATCAATAATTGTGAACAGCAAAGGAACTGGAAATTTTTATTTCATAGAAAATCCATTCTCTGACTGCTGGGAGCCCTGCCGATAGTCCTACAGTATGTGTTTATTTTTACTTTATTTATTATTATTGGATTTATTCACCACCCTTCCTCGGAGGCTCAGGAATTCAGAAATTGTTGCTTGTATTTGCAGAACTTTCTCAAACTTCTACTTTGCTTTCCCATCAATATTCTCAAAGCAGCAGACAAGATTAGATTGTTGCAAAAGATTTTAAGTACACTTACAACAACTTTTTTAAAATTTAAAAGAGACAAATCAAACTCTGATAAATTACAACAGGCCCATCATTCTTTAAATGAGAATGTAAACAAAACAAATGTCTCACAACAGAATCGGAATCCATGAGAGTCAAATTTACCTGGATGAAGTATTCCAAAAAGTAGGCATAACTACAGAAACAACTTGTCTTCAGTTTGCATGTTTTTAGTATTTTTAAAATTTGTATTAAATATCTACACATATAGAACAAAAAAACGACACAACAATATAAACAAAAGAACCATATTTACCTGGATGAAGTATTCCAAAAAGTACGCATAACTACAGAAACAACTTGTCTTCAGTTTGCATGTTTTTAGTATTTTTAAAATTTGTATTAAATATCTACACATATAGAACAAAAAAAACGACACAACAATATAAACAAAAGAACCACATAGTTACCTCATATCCAGTGTAAAATATGATACCATCAAGTTGTGGTACAGAAAACTCATATACATGCACATAACAAGAAAGTCATGTCTGTTTCCTTCTAAGATGACTTATACTTTACAGAGAAGAAAAACATATTTATCCTCTGATATAATTCAATACCTTATTCTGAATTTTCACGTAAGGCATTCAAAACTAGTAAAGAAAATTCTTTAGCAAGCTATGAGCTTGAAATTCCTCTAAATAAGTTATAAATATTTCAAATCATCTTAAAACTCATCTTTCTTTTTTGCTTCCTTGAATTATTCTAATTTTATTTGTTAAACTTTCAAGTGCCACTATGTTTCTTAATTTATCATGTCTCGTATCTAAGGAAATCCCTTTGGCATTTTTCCAACATTGGACAATAATCGCTCTCGCTTCAACTAATAAAAAAAATAAGTGTTAGGGGTGTGTTTACAATTGGTGTTTTTATTGATAAATTGAGTAAGGCTTGTTCAATTTATTGATTCCCAAGTTAGTTTAGCAATCTCTGCAAATATTGGTCTCCAAAAGTTTGCTATAACTGGACAGTCTCTCCAGCAATCTTTAAGGCATGCTGTTGTAAACCTTTTGAGATTGATTTGAAAGGGAAACGTTGGAATCTTTGCTTCCAATCCTTATCATTAAATTTAGTATTTAGTTTTATTTCCCAAATCTTTTTAGTCATCTGCATTGGAGCTTGACCTTGATTTAATAATATTTTATATATTTTAGTG
Organism: Sphaerodactylus townsendi; assembly: GCF_021028975.2. NCBI lineage: Eukaryota > Metazoa > Chordata > Lepidosauria > Squamata > Sphaerodactylidae > Sphaerodactylus > Sphaerodactylus townsendi. The sequence continues at coordinate 38,936,111 of NC_059425.1, read as the reverse complement.
ATTAAATTTCCTTCTTCCTCCTGTATATTCTGAATACAATTCTCAAATTCAGTTAATTTGGTTTCCTTCTTTTGTAGAAAACTAAAAGGTTGATGTTTTAGCAGCTACTTGGTCCATTCAGGAATCCTTCTTTCACTCCAAAGTTCACTAGTGTTTAAAAGGATGGTGTTTGCATCCGTTAACGTTATTTGATTAAGGTGGGATTCACTATACCTAAAAACATAATTTTTAGCAGAAGCAAATTTTGGATGGTGTCCTGTGGAAGTCAGTGGAGAGATCACTGGACATAATACCTTTTCCCATTTCCTCCATTCCAGTATAGGAACATAAGCTAAAGCAGAGCATGCTTTGGTTATTACTGACTGACTGCTGGCTGCCTCTGGTTGATTGCAAAAGGCACTCTTTAGAAGTGGAAATGTACAAGGCTTATAAGTTTGATGTATTAAAAAGGAAATCCCCCAAAGCCATATCTTCATATTTGCTACGACATAGTGTATAGCCATACTGAATTCATCTAGCCTTGATAGAAGTGGTAAGAAGTAGTATCCAGGACACAGCATGTTATAATTTTATAAGTGTCATGACAGACTGTATTTGTAATGCCAGTAAGTCATATTCAGCTGTTTTGTCCTTTCTTCCATGCTTGAATGTAGTTTACTGTTGAACGGCTGTTGTATTGGATTGGTCAGTAAGATTTCATTTACTCTTGTCTAAGATGCCTTGTACCTGCATTCTTCTTTGCCATAGTTTACCAAATGTTTTAGATCGTCTTCTGCTCAAGGTATTCTTCTAAATCTGAAAAATCCTATGTGTTACAAGGAACAGGAAATTGGCTGCCTAATAATGACTAGAAAGGTGGTTCTGTTTCAAAATACATCCTGCACTTATCTTAGTACTTAGTTCAGTTGAGATAATTAATTGATATTTCTCTCTCCTCTCCCCATCCTTGTTGTTTTCCTTCTCTTCCTTCTCTCTTCGACCATGTCTCCCTCCCTTGTATCTTCTTATTTTTCCTTTATTTTTTTTCTTGCTCCTCTGATTGGCTCTCCGCCCCCTTGCTTTCTTTATAATTTAGGAGTGGGGCACCGATCAGAGGAGCTGCAGGAACGGTCTCGCGGTGTGGGAGTCCTAAGACAAGTGCTCCCACACCACGGGGCATTTTGGTCAGTGTCGGGACTGTCCCAGACAATCCAGGACAATTGTAAGCCATACAATCTTATGCTTAGAACAATGCAGACCAATTGTGTCTTCTTGGATGGGAAATGATTTGTGTGTGCCTGATCTGAATTGCTTTAACTGAGTGGGCTACAATGTTGTTCTATATATGTTCCATGTTACTAATATGGGGGAAGTATTTTCAGAGGGGCTGCATTGTGCCTTTCACTAACACCTGATGCATATCTTGTTGGCAGCATTTTGACTGTTTGACTTGCATGACTAGGGAATCGATAACCCCTCTAATATCCAGTGTGGTCGTGACCTTGAAAAAGAAGCAATTCAAACACCATTCTCTTTTCTCTGTGTTTCTGCCTCTATGTCATTGCACTTGCCTGCCATTGCCGAACTTTTTTTTTTGGCAAATGTGTCATAAATCAAGTCAAAGTTAGTGCCACCTTAATGTGACGTTCACTGCATATGCAAACTCCTCCATGCCTTTGTGTCACTTTGCCTCTCATTTACTGTGCCAGGGAGCAGTGGAGTGTGGGAGAGGCAGCAGCAGTGCAGACCTGGCAGTATCCATGGCCAGAACTGTGGGCCCTCATACTGTTCTCCCACTGCCTTTCCCATTTCTGGCACCCATTGGCTATCCTTGCATTAGTCTCTCGTGGAAGACAAGCCCACTGTTTCCTTTTAAAAATTTCATCATCAGATACTCCCAGGTGCTTTGCCTCATTTATTGCCGTGTGACGCTGTGTTAAGAGGGCTATCCTGCTTTTCAAAAGTAATTCGCGCTGATACTAACATCAACCTGCTATGGCAGATCTTTCAAAATGGCTCCCACTAATTTCTTCTCTCTACAATCTGAATGCTGTGGCTTGCTACCTTGTAGAAGGCATGGTTCATTTGTGTGTGAACTCTAGAAACACAAGATGCTTTCATGGGATATGTTTATAGTGGTCTTTCTCTTTTTAAAGAATTTCTTGCCCCTCTGTGATGTCATACCAGTCCTTTACTTTGGCTGCTCACATGTTAGACATGTTTTACAGTCCAAACCAAAGGGGAGATGGAGTAGAGCCGTGGCCAGAAACGGTGCAGCCATGCTGCCTCCAAAGAGGCAATTGGCAGTGCAGGCATCAGGGGAGAAGGAGAAACTCTTTACTCCCCTGGGAAAATCCATAGTAGAAAATGACTTACACTACCTTTTGTGGTATAAGTCCTGTGGAAGGGGAGCATTCCTAGGCTGAAGGTCCTTTGAGAACACCCGCAGAATGCCCCCCTCCACTCTGGTGTGGGCATTTGTGGCAATGGTCAGTTGCCACGGGGGCCAACTTCTAGATTTGGGCTCTGTGGCAGTCAGCTGCCAAAGTAAGTCCCTTGGTGCCAGCGTCCATGCCAGTTTGCATGGCACTGGTGGCACAGACACTGGTACAACCCTTCCACCACTTCTGCGGTTTCAGCCACCTACCCGCCCCCTTTTGGATTGCGCAGTTAGTCTTTGATCTGCTAATCTCCACCACAGTTTTTAAATTCTGTGGAAACCCCCCTCCCTCAAGAGGGAGAGTTTTGTTGCAATATTTCTCTATATGAAAAAGATAATTGGGCAACATGGTATGCAATTTTAAGGTTACGGGCCTGTTAATTTCTGACCAGGAATCTCAACCTGGTATAAGCGTTTGACTATCACTTACCACTTTCTCACACTGAAAGAAGAAGAAAAAATGAACCCAGTTGAATTCAGTTTATTTGAATCCAACATGTCCTTTAACATCCAATCAGAAAGAATGAACATGTTTGATCAAGAAATCTTAAAAGAAGCAGAGTGTGTGTGTGATGAAAATGAGACTGTATTTTATCATCATTGTGCACTGCAGCTATTTTTCAAAGGTGTCTGTCCTCAGCAGAGAGCCTAGGAAGCCAGCCCTGCAGACTACATTGCCTCTGCTAAATGCATGCCAGTTTCATCCAGCCATGTTGATTAGTGGAGACAAGTGCCGACCGAAGCATTCTGAAATACGTGCAAACATAGGCAAGCTCCTACGTTTTCTGGGGAGATTCTTTTCCAATTTCCCTTTGTCACTGTGAACTCTTCTGCAGATTTCACTGAATCACTTCCTCCCTTTCTCCTTCGTAAAGCAACATCAGTTGGTCCTTTTGCTTGAGAAGCCTGAATACACACTGCATTGCTTTCAGCCTCTATGAGACTGGCATCTCAAATCCTCCCACCCACACAAGCACACACTGACACCAACCTACCTTGTATGGTGGCTTTACTTTACTCAAGGATTTTTCTTGTACAAAAAGCATCAATGCATGCAATGAACATAATGCTGAAGAGTATTTATAGAGCCTTACTGACTATGGTTTTGTTTTCCACCATTGCTCAAGGGACTGCCTGCCTGCTATTTGTATGTTCTTTCTCCCCCACTTCCCGCTATCTGTTCTTGAGTCTATATACAAAATCTGCTTGTATAGAAACAAGAAGCGAATGCATTCTGCTGATTCACCGCAGTGCCCACATGCGGCCACAGGCTGGTCATATATTATTAATCTGATTTTTTTAATGCATAAAATATTACCTGTATCACAAACTGGCCAAATATAAATCCACAGCAGCCATACAAGAAAGGCACCTTGCAGATCACTGTAGATGTCAGCATATCCAGGCAAGAAATTAAATCTAGAGCTCGTGAGTCTCCATTTTGGTCACCCAACACTTGAGGACCTACTGTACTCAACCAGCACTAACACTTGAGGACCTTCTGTAAATGCTTCAAGACAAAAACTGACTTAACACTGTAAAAGCCGTCACAATGAGTTCATCGTCTGTGCTCAGTTTTGCAATTTGTACGACAGACGTGTATACTCATGACATGAGCTCTGATTTTATCCGTCATTCCTTTTATTAAGATTAAAATATCTTCTTTTTTAAACAAAAAAAAATTCAAACTGCAAACTCACACTTGTTCATTTATATAACTGTCATTCAACTAATTTTAAACACAATTGCAAAACTGCTTCTGAAGAGTCGAGTGTTGGTGACTGCTTAAGAGCAAGTCGATCAGTGCTGTGCGCTGCTAGCTTTCATCTCACGCCAGCCTGAATCAGGCTGAAAATCTGCAGAACTGTTTTTTGAAAGCTTTCCCAGGAGAGAGAAATGCGTGTGTTCTGTCTTCACTCTCAACTGAACTCTTTTTCCTTGTTATAGACTTTTTCAGACGTTGCATACACATGTATGGCAGCCTCCCAATTGTGCATAGATGGTCACAATATTCACGGTTGCCATGTTGTCTGAACATGGGCAGTGCATATATTTTGTATGGGTATACAACTTTGGAACATGCAAATGGATAGCTGATTTTCCGGGGGTTTGGTTCATGTTTACTGAAATTGTGTACATATGCAAAATATGTGTGGTGCCCCTGTTCAGACGGCATAGTTACCATATGTTTCAGGAACAGTTGACAGGCTCCCAGTTTATGTGGATGTCATTTCTGAAAAGAACTATTTTTTGTCTTATTTATTTAGAAAATTTCCATGCCACCTTTCCAGGAAAACTGCTCTTGGCAGTTTATTCCCATATCCAACACCTACAGCTAAAACAGTTATTCGTTTTAAGTTCATCGGTACAGGGTTTCTTAGTGAACTTTACCAACAGGGCCATTATGGACAAATATCTGAGGAGACAGAATCTTCAGTATATTTATACAGATGTTTGCATCCTTCACACAATTTTTACCTTTCAGGAATCAGTGGAATCAGGATCATCTCTTTGGAGTCATTCTTTATGTGATTAGTAAAGTAGTTGATTAGTTGTATTTAATCATTAGCTTCTTGTAATCTTGAAGGAATGAAATTATTCTTTTTCTGTAATATCTGTCATGAATCTTCACTGAATCATTTGTTCAAGTGACAAGGGCAAAAAAAAGATGGCAGCCTTTATACTGGATTGGATGGGACTTGCAATCACTCATCTAAGGAAAATTATCAAATGGCAGCCATCATGTTATGGCACCTTCTCAGTCAACAAACTAGATGTTCAAGACACACGGAGCTATTGCTGCTCCATTTGTTCTTGCTCCCCTTGTAAAGTGACGTCACTGTACTGCTGTGTGTTTCCTCATCCATGTATCACATGGAACTTGTTAAAATGAGATCCCACCTAATAAACCTAATGCTATCTCTGTTGCACCTGGGCTACTGCATACCATTGGTCTGTTCCACACAGCACAAAAAAAGACCTCTGTGGAACATCTTAAAAAGAGGTGGCTGCTTCTTTTCTCTCTGCACTTCCAAAATAAGACATCTGAAAAAGAGACAGCTGCTGGTTTGGTTCCGGACAGCAAAGGGGTCAGAGAGGAAAAGAGGCTTTTACTTTCCCAACCATTTTGCTGTCTGGTCAGTTTCACCCTCTGCTTGTGCCCGACATTTTGTGTACTGGTGAAGGGATTCTCCCTGGCTCCATTTGTTGAAGGTTGCCCCAGGATGTTTGTTGTGCAGGCTCTGATCCTGGTGCCTTTTCAGCCTGAAAAGTCATTGTACTCAGCTCTTCCTACCAATTTCGGCAATATATAGTTTTTTGTTTGTTTTTTTGGGGAGGAGCAATCTTCGAAGATATGCAGAGAATATGAGAATCTTAGCCGCTCAGAGGACTCCCACTGAAAAGCACTGGGACTGCAGAGAGCAGAGATGCTTCTCAATGGCTGCTAGCCAGGTCCTCTGTGCTTCCAATGTTTTTCAGTGGGAGTCCTCCGAGCGGCTAAGATTCTCGTATGCATCTCTATGTATCTTAGCAGATAGCTCCTCCAAAATTAAAAAAAAGAAAATTTATATATTGCTGAAATCAGCAGGACCCACAGAGTACAACTATGTACTTCTTGGGCTGAAAAGGTGCCCAAGATTGGAACCAGCAGAGCATACATCCTGGGGCAACCTTCAGCAAATGGTGCCAGGGGGGATCCCTTCAGCTGCACACAAAATTTCAGGTGCAAGCTGAGGGTGAAACTGACCAGAGAATGAAACATCAGGTGGGAAAAGTAAGATGTCTCCTGAGCTCTGCATTCCAAACAACCAGGCAGGAGACATCTTGCAGGTGCCTTAAGGAAAAAAAGGTTTGCTTTGAAGTGTTGTTGTTTTTTTAAAAATGCCTTGAGCTGATATACGGTGTCCTGAGGATGTCTTGGGGGAAAAGCTGTGTGAAATTCTTCCTCATGACATCTTTTTAAGGTCCTCAGGACATCTTGTTTGTGCTGTGCAGAATGAGCAATCTATCCAGGAATTGCCTGTGGCATATGACATTAGTGTAGATTGAGTACACCTTTCCTAGCCCATTGCTGTCTATTCTGTCAGGTAGCAGCACTTCAGTATATTAAACAGTGGTTTGGCACACAATCCATTTGAACTGGAGATGCCAAGGACTGAACCTGATTCATTCTGCCTGCAGAGTGTCCATTCTTCCAGCTCAGCTGTTGACCTTCCCATTGCCTCAATTATGTCCTTTCCCTTATTAACAGGTTACCGGTATTTGCTATCTGTAAATCCTACCTTAAGGAACTTTGAGCAGCATGGTTTTTGGTTCACTTAACAGCCTGGCCTGAAAATGGAACTACATTGAAATACTTGCAGACCAATCCCTGTGCCCCTATTAACTTTAAATGAAAATTAATTTACTATTCTAAAGTAAAGGCAGATTGGAGGCAAGGGAGAGGTGTATTTAGGCAATCAAACCTGATGATGTCTCATACCAGTCAATGGCCTGGTTGAGACTTTCAAATCCTCAATAATATCCCTTGCATAATGACTGCCGGAGCTGGACCTTGTAGGGGACATGTCCCACCATCATCGTGAGAATGATCCTTTGCATCTCATGGATAAGCCATGAGCATGACGTATTCACAACGCACTGCCAACGGCAATCTTCCCCCACCTATACAACACAAGCCCAAAAACCTAAACTGGGCCGATTGAAATATGTCCCAGACTTCATTAGTGTAAATTCTGGGGCTTGCTAAACCTCTGCACATTGCAAGTAATTCAGTACAATCCCTGAGGGTAATGAGAACAACAATTGTCCTTAAAATAACAGGGATCACAATGCATATCACCATTTAAGAAGGAAACAAACTTTTCAGCTTATGCAGGCCACTCACCAATCTGCTGCTTCCAGGACCGATACCAAAACTCTGGTGGCTTAAAAATAAAGGTCCCCTAAATCCTCTTCAGCTCTGATTATAGCTTGAATTAATCTACTTTTCTGCTTGTTCTTGTTTGTAAGCTGAAGCATGGTGACATGTGAATGTAATAAGTAGCTTGGATATTTAAAACTGTTCCACAATGTCTGTGGTCAGCATTTGTTCATCCCACAGTATCTATGGGTCAAAATACACAGTGTGTAGATTAAAACATTAGTGGGCAACACATTAAAACAACTTTGAGAGTGCCTGTACTTTCTCCAATGTCTGCTCCTGCCATTTCAAGCATACTCACACTTTCTTGTTGCATTACTGGAAAGAAACCGTTAATACTTGTATTATGTTTTAACTTGCTTTCCTTTGGAGGCAGGGAATTGTCAAGTAAGTATAAGCCACATTCAAAAAGAAAAAAAATGACACAAGTTTCTTTGAGCACACAATTGATATTATAGAGCATATGAAGGGAATAAGATTATGATGAGTATCTTCTACTTGCAACTATATGGATTTTGCATCTTTAGCATTTTACTTTTCAAAATACACTGGTTGCTGTCATACCCTAATCTTCATCAGACTTACCTGGGTCTTCTTACATGAATTGTGATGTGGCATTATTTTCATATTTCTTAAGCAGATTTTTAAGTGGCAACAAACCACAAAAGGCTTATTTATATATATATTATATATATAATATTATATAATATATATATGTGTAAATATGTATATATGTATGTATATATGTATGTATGTATATATGTATATACACACATACATGTATATGTATATGTGAATATGCAGAATATTTGTACATATATGTGCTGTGTATAGAAAAATATAAAATATATATGTGTGTATATATTTTCAAACTATATCTTGTGCTTCTTATCTAATATGACCATGTCATAGTGAACAGTGTCCTCTAGGGGTGAAGGCAGATGCAACATTAATTCTTACGTAAAATTGGCTTCACTACTTGTGCTCAGTCATATCTTTCAAGTCAAGGGCTGGGTCTGCTCCTATCTTGTCATTCTCTTCATGCTCGAGGCGGACTGAAAAACTATGTTATTTTAAAGGACCATAAGTACATTTGTTTATATGTCTCACCTTCACTTAATATCTCCTCACCCACAAACAAAAATTAAAATAATTTAAAAACAGTTGTGGGGATGGGAATGGAGAGGAATGGTGTGCCAATGTAATACTTTGCTAGCCAACTGACAGCCACTGGTACTGCAACTGTTCTCTGAAACACTGAATTAATTTTTAAGAGTTCACTTTAGAACAGAAGGTTGTATGTGCATCGCAAGGCATTGCAAATGAGTTCAAGCTGTTTGTACCACACCTTAAATGTTACATCTGTCTTCACCTTTGCTTTCTTCACAAATCCTGCCTTGCTGTCCCCATAAACTTTATCAGACATTCTTAGGAGAAGAGGTGCGATAATTGGTTCATTGCCATGATACACTAAAACAGAAAGAAGAAAACGACTAATGAAAGGAAACCATTGAGTATTTTCTAAATTGCTACCTTAAAGACCCTCCAGTTTGATATCATGTGATTACTAGTCTGATTCCCTGATCCAGAGAACCAAGACTCCCATAGAGGACTATACCCCTATCAGTTTAAAAACAAAGAGGAGCAAGCCCCCTCTCCTTATCAGAAGTTATGATGCAAAAATTGCTTTGTACCTTGGACTTGAGGAAGAGCAGTGACACTGAGTCCAAATACCATCTATGTAGCTATCCCATCATGGAACTCAGAACAGTGTACGTTAGTTCTCCCTTCCTCCGCTTGATTCCTTTGAAGCAGATTATTCTGAGAGATTGTGACTAGCCAAAGGTCACCCAATGAGTTTCATGGCAGAGAGAGATTTGAATTTAGATCCTAGTCTAACACATTAACTGCTACAACACCCTGTCTCTAATCTCTTTTGCCAAAGGTTAGGCTATTGATCATTCCCAAAAACAAAACTAGTTTCTCCCTGTAGCTTAATAAATGTAATAATATAATTCTTAATTGCAACTGCTCCTCCTTGTCTCTTACAAGTCCATGGAGCATGAGACCCAGTGAAGAGTAGTGGTTAGAGGCAGAGGGGGAGAGGGAGAGGGGGGTGCACCGGGCGGGGGTGTGGAGAGGGCATTCTGGGGCATGGCAGGGGCGTTCTGGGGTGGGGGCGGGGACATGGCTGGCATTGGCTGATGGAATTGTAGTCCATGAACATCTGGAGAGCCGCAGGTTGCAGACCCTTGGTATAGGGCCATCCAGCATCAGGGTTGGGGAAAACTTTGTGCTTAAGGGTCAAAGCAAATGCAAAGTTAGGAGCTCCATGAATGGATCACTCACAAACTTCTTTTCATCCTCAATAGCTGCTATTTTCATTGGGGAATTGAATCAGGGCTACTGCCCTAAAGAAAAGGTTAACCTTTTTCCTTGTGCTTTCTGGACCTGAAGGTATCAGTGTTCGAGTCCAATAATATTTTCCTTGTAGATCCAATGTAACTCTGAGGAGGCTACAGATGGCAGGAAATGACCCAAAGGAAGGGCTTTAATCCAGTGGTGGGATTCAAATAATTTAACAACCTGTTGTTTACAAGCACCATTTTAACAACCGGTTCTGCCGAAATGGTGCAAATCTTCTAAATCCCACCACTGCTTCAATCCCCCCCCCCCCCCACCAGTACCTTGGCCCTTGCCCATGTCATTCCTCCATCCTCAACAGCTGTTTTTTAGCCTAAAAAAAAAATCCTGCATGAAAACAATTCTCCTCCTCCTCCTCTTGAGGGCAGTCTAGTCTATTAACACTTTAAAGGAGAAAACAAATGTTTTCAAAAAACATTTTTAAAAATTCAAATACCACAAATGAATGGAGAGAGAAGGATTAACTCTGCCCTGCTGTATTTCCATTTGGCCCTGAGACAAAACCGAGGCTGCATTTTAAGATATGTGATCTCTGTCTTTTGTGTTTGAACCTTGAGGGCTTCTCTTTTCCCTGGAAACAAATGGTAGCCATTCATTGTGTGGAAGCAAGTAAAGAACCTAATTAGATGTTACAAATGACAAAAGTTCACCCCGGGACTTGTAGCTGCAACCGTAGCTGCTAATTCCTGATGGTAACTTTGCAAGAGAAGGAGGAATTCCTACCTTCTTCCCTCAGCTCGTTTTGGTGGCTGAAACATCTCCGGGGGGGTTGTGGGAGCTTCCAATGATTTCAGAGTCTAAAACAGGTTCTCTTACATTTACCAGTATGTTTGCTGTGTTTTAGTAGCGACAGAGAGACGTAAGGCAGCCCTCATTAAACTGCATAGCTCTCCCCTAGGTTCTGTTTCTTGATCCTATACAGAGCTGATGAGATCTTGGCAACTGGCTTTCCTAGGCACTCTGTTTAAAAACTTTCAACACAATACCTGCCCGTATTTTTCCCCTCAGATAAAGTATTTGAAGTGGGTATCACTATATATTAATCGATCTTTAGATATAGTAATAATAACCTGGCTAGTTCAGTCAGTTGTATATTATAAATTATCTTGATCAGGCTAAATTTTAAAGTGAAAGTTTATTAAATAGCCACCCCAGCCTTTCAGGCTTGTCTGCATTATGTGTGAAGTAGGGAGAACATTAGTTCACTTTCTTTGTTTTGTGGAAAATACTTGTTATTGCAGATGTACAACAAGGGGGCTGAATGGAAGAGGCAACACAATGGCTTTTTCCACACAAGTCAATGAAAATATTTTCAAAACATGGTCCCATGAGTCCCACTCCCATCCCCATTTGTTCGCACTCACCCCCTCGAAGCGATTCCTGGATACCATTTTTGTGCTTGGTCTATTCGTTTGTTTTTTACTTCTCCAGGGATCTGATGCTTTGATGCTTCAAAGCCATGTGCTGCAATTCTTCATAGGTTTTGCACTCAAAGCTTCAAAGATATCATGCCCCCAAAATAAAATTTTAATAAACTGACGAAAATAAACAAGCGAGACTATGGAGCAAGCTCAGAAAATGCCACCAAGAAGGAAACCCAGGGACTTCAGAGAGGTGTGAGAAGCATTTTAAAGCGATTGCACAGCAAGTGAAAACATTTCCAGAAAAAGAATCGCTATCGAGGATGCATGTAAAATGTTTTCAGGCTGGAAATAAAACATTTTGGGCTAAAAAGATGGGGGAACATTTTATTTCTTGTCTCAAAATGTTTCATTTTGGTTGTGCGGAAAAGGACAGTGTTAGATTTGCAATAACGCCTCCCACCTATCCACCCCCAGCCCTTGTTATTAAAGTTACAAATAGTTTGGTGCAATATAGCAGAAGCCCTGCTCTCCTTCCCATTACAGCAGTGCATCTGTCATTCCAGGGACCACATCAGACAGTAGCAGTACTCCTAAGATGTTTTAAGTATGCAGCTATATTGCTAAGTGTGAATGCAACAAATATGTTTGCAAATCCTCAGTGGGAGCCATGGTGGGCTGCAGCTCCCAGTTGAGTTACGCTGCACGTTCATGTCATATATGAAATGGAAAACAGAAAAAAAAATTCTGTATTATTTGAGGCTGTTGGTATACTCTGGATTTTTCATTTTCTGTGCACACACTGAAAGGGTATTTTTCAGGGCTGTGTGGAGCATGCAGGAAGCACTGATGAAGCTTCCATTCTTTTTTTTCTCCTGTCCTTTAGGATCTTTAGTGCAGACTTTGTCCTGAGATGTCAGGGTATGACCGTTCTGACTTTGCAGATTGGTGCACTCTTTTGATTTCTGTTTTAGTTCTTGCTGGCATGCTTGAGTAGCATGGGTGTGTGCCACACAGGAATGGCCAGTCAGAGGCTTGTGCATGAATGACTATAGTAGCCTGGTTCTATTTTCTTGAACTGTACTAAGTTTCTCACTTGGCTTTATTTGCTGCTTCCAAGGGGATCAAGGTAACTCTTTCCGTGTTGTCCTGTTTTACCAGCCTGTGTTTGCCTGCGTGAGTTGTCATAATTTTGTTTGGTTTGGTGTTTTTCTTGCCAAGTTGGTTGTACCACAGTTTAGTTAAATGATGTTTTAGTAAATGTAACTTTTTGTGAAAAAGCTGTACTTTAAATCATACCTGCGCCTCCAAAAGCATTTACTTTTCTAACATTTTTGAAGAATTCTTCAGCATACAAATGCTTTATTGTCTGTGATTACCCAAATCTTTGTCTTGCCTCTACTTGCATTATAAAATTCATTGTGATCACAGGCCATAGAGTTTTTGCTGTTTCTAATGGCTTTAAGTGTCCCTGGAGCTTCCCCGTAGTATGTTTCGCCAACACACAGACAGGGCAACCCTTTACTTAGTCAGCCATATCCCCTTTGAGTGAGGACCACAAAAATTGTCTCTGAGCCAGGTGGAGCATCTTCACAAATCCAAAATGGCCAGGCAACTTGATGCTGTGACAAGATTTCAAAACCTCCGCTCTTAAAACTGCCATTTTTATATAGCAACTCCTCTTGGTTAACTAAGTCCGCTCTCAGTTCCTCAACTTCCTTGTAGCCTAACAGAGCTTGTACAATTCTGTTCTTTAAAGACTCCCAGGGGTCCTCCTGGGGAATCTGGTCTGCCGTCTTCTGCACCTGCCTGTGGGTGACCACTCCCAACCCCAGCTGCTCCTCCTCCTTACTCTCGTGCTGGGGTAACTGGGACAGGTTATCAGCCAGGAAATTCTTTGAGAGTGAAGCTGAACTTGGGCCCTTTCCGCACAAGCCAATTATCCTGGAGTAGGGATGGGATCAAACCCAGTTTGACCTAAACTGGGTCAATCCTGCTTGAAGCCCCCCAAGGCAGGATATCTGACAATAGTGCGATTCTTTTCAAATAGCCTGCCTTGGCACTAGGCCGAGTGAAGGGCCCCAGGTGGCAGCGGCCACTTTTGCCCACAGTTTTTAAAAACAACTTACCTTCTTTCCTGCACAGCTCGGCAGGAGAGGGTGACTGGCCCTCCTGCCCCCGAGGCGTCAGCCATGGCCGTGGGGGCCCGCCCCCTCGTCCCTCCGTGGCTGCGCAGGAAAGAAGGTAAGTTGTTTTAAAAGGATGTGGCAGCTGTGGGGTCACTTGCATGGGAGTGTGCAAACAGCCCTGGGGCTGCACCGGGATCAATTATCCCAACTGCACACACACACACCTGCATCCTCCAGCCCATGCGGAAAGGGCCTTGGAGGAAAAACTCCCCACACCTCAACTGTTTGGCACTCCGTTTTTGTGGGGTTTTGTGATCTGTCCAAACCTTAAAGGGTTGGGTGACCCCCTCCAACCAATGCCTCCATGTTCTGAGAGCTAACTTTATTGCTCTCACCTCTTTCTCCCAAACTGGCCAGTTTCTCTCAGTTTCATTGAATTTCTGGGAAAGGTAGGCATGCAGTTCCAGCTCACCCCCCTTCCTCCAGCTGCAGTAGAACTCCCCACACAGCAACGTCTAAAGTTGCACAATGAAAGGCAGGTTGGGATCTACATGTCTCAAGATTGGCACTGTAGTAAACAGAGTTTTAAAGTCCTCTAAAGCCTTCTGGCATTCAGGGCCCCGATCCAGTTTAGCAGATGACAGCTTGCCTTTAGCCTACTTCCTGTTGGGTTTCAGCAGGTCTGTGAAGGAGAAAGCTGCCTTTGAGAAGTGGGGTAGGAAAGACCTATAAAAACTAGCAAAACCAATGAAACTCAGTAATCGTTTGCGAATGCATGAAACTTCCCAGTTCAGTACATCTTTCACTTTCACTGGGTCCATCTCTACTCCCTTAGCCAACACTCTTTACCAAGAGGTCCAGCTGTTCCTTGTGGAATTTGCACTTGGACAGCTTAACACACAACTGGTTCTCCCAAAGGTAGGATAGAACCTCTGTCACCAGCAGGACAGGCTCCTCAAGTCAGGGGTGGGACAATTAAAATCTCCAGGAAAACCACCACCCTCTTGTACAAGAAATTGTGTAGGACCTCATTAATCAAATTCATTCATATGCCAGGTGCCCCACTCAACCGAAAAGACATAATTGTATATTCAAAAGCACTGAGAGGGGTGCTAAAAGTAGTCTTCCATTTGTCTCCCTGCCGGATCCAGACTGTGGAGTATGCTTTGTGCAAGTCCAGTTTGGTAAAAGTCGTCCTTTGATAGACAGACTAGCACGTTCTTTATCAATAGAAGAGGGTAGACATTGACCACAACAGTCTGTGCATAATCTAAGCATGCCATCCTTCTTTTTACAAAACAAGACTGGCTTTCATTTTCAAAGTGGCTCCCCACTTGACTAGTCCAGTCAGAGCGCACCAAGGCCTCTGTGCCTCAGTCTCTTCCCATCAGTTTCCTGGTTCCCATCATTTCATTTCTCATCGCCCACAAGTGTTCCATAGTGGCACTGGCATCTGTGCCATGGGGGTAGTCCATTCAACCCTGAGGCGTGTTCCTCCAGCCTTCAGGTCCGAGTTTGCCTGGCTGTCTGGGCAACCCTTCTCTTCCTCCATCTCTTCATTTTTGGTATCCAGTGGATCTGTTTTCACCAGACATTCTGGATGAATAAGAGTAGCCCTGTGAAAAACGAGTGTGTCTTTCACTCTCCTACAGTAAGTCAGACACGAGGATTAGCGAAATCTGCATTTATTGCAATGGTCCCACAACTGGCAATTGCCAAACTGGCTTTCAAAAAGCAGAGCAAAAACTATAAGGCTAAGCTGAACCCCCGCCCCCCCCTTCCTCTGTCTGCAGGCCAAAAGGAAACATTCCTGGACACATCTGTCCCCAAGGTCAGGCAGATGTGATAGCAGCATTCCCAAACCATAACACAGCCATTAAGCAAACTATGCCAAGCAAAGATTGTTGGGTGCCAACCTTTTCCAGGAATATGGCAAGACTGCGAGGCACATCTTGACAGCCATATAGATCTCTCATTTGGATTGGGGTGCAATAGAAGGGGAGTCAACACTTTCCCCTCAACACCATCTTTCCAGTTGAAATTATGAGTGTTTCCATTCTCACCTGGAATAGCTGTTTGCCATGTGAGAGAAAACATACAAGGCTCCTTCCGCACATGCAGAATAATGCACTTTCAAACTGCTTTCAGTGCTCTTTGAAGCTGTGTGGAATAGCAAAATCCACTTGCAAACAGTTGTGAAAGTGGTTTGAAAACGCATTATTCTGCATGTGCGGAAGGGGCCCAAGAAACCATACAGGGCGCTGTAGGGGTGGGGGGGTGATTTGAATCAGGAAAACGCTTTGAGTGGGAAAGCTTAAAAAGTCTGTCCCCATCTGCTGCTTTTGACTCTGAATGCACCCCCCCCCCCAAAAAAAAAAAAAACTGAAGACTTCTGATCACAAAGCTGCTTTTGTCTTGTTTGGTCTCCTTATTAGTAAGGACTTTTAGGTAGATCATCATTCCTGTAGCATTTAAGGTAGCTGCCACACAACAGAACTGTGTGTTTCCCAAACCTGTATCATATAGCCTTCTATTACATTAACATTTTTAGAAATGTCTTCAGTAAGTTTCCATCTGCGTGTTTGACTTTTCCAATTGGGGGTGTGTGACTGTAATTATAATTGTTTGCTCTGCCACCATTAATTGCTGGTGCACTTGGAACAAGGAATTCTGAGTCACTGACATAGTCACATAATGAAGCAATGGTAAGAGAACACAGGACAATAGCACAATCAAGAGCTGAGATGGATGGGGACAGTGCTGCTTGAGTGCCGCACTGCCCGTTTCACAGGGCTTTCCCTCAGCGTAGGAAACACAAAGAACATTTTAACAAAAAAAAAATTGCAGCGTATCTCCATCGGCAGTGCCACCAGCGTATGGGGGCTGACAGGGTCTAGAGGCAGACTAAGGAAGCCCTGGCCCCCAGAACGTTGGCGGAACACCAGTGTAGCTGGGGGTGGCATGCAAGCCAGATGGTGGCAGATTTGCCCTTCCACTGGCGTCAGTGCTTTGAGGAGGGTATGTATGCTGGTGGAAGCCTATTCTGCATCCTGAGGGGGTTCCCCCCCCCCTCAGATTGCACTGCCCAGTTAAGGGCTCAATAAATACTGTACAAAGCAGAGGCCTTGCTAGCAATGCACCACATGTGCCTGGCAACCAGTCTGCCAAAAACACAGTGTGACACTCTAAGACAACTCAGAAGCTGCTTTTGTCACCAATAATGTATGCAGTTCCTATTTAAAAAAAGAAAATTGACTCTTAATAGGCAGGATCCAGTTTTGGAGCAGAACAAAATACTATATTGCCTTCGTTTCATACTGAGCTTCTGTTTGCAAACGTAGCATTTGGGTTATTTTCATATTGAGAAACAGTGCAGAATGTAGGAGAGGTAACTAAGAATCTTACATTTTCAAATACATCGGAACCTCAGTTTTCGTTGGTAATCCGTCCGAAAAGAATCGATGAAAACTGAAACCGATGAAAACTGAGGCAAACTTTTCCATAGGAATCAATGTAAATCCAATTAATCTGTTCTAGGCACTCCAAAAAACATACCAAAAACAAATTTTTTGGTGAATAAACATAGCGTTTAATGCTGAAAACAGTAATAAACAATAACACTAGGACCAGCTTCAGAGCCAGTGGACAGAAAGCTGTCCAAAGAGGTCTGTTTCTGATGCCTCTTTAAGATTTGTCTGAAATGGGGCAAGACATTGTCATTAAACAAGTCATTGTCATTAAACAAGTCATTAAACACGGCCTGCAACAGTTTTGTCCAGGTGATTTTTCTCCACAAACCCCTGCACCTTACTCCAAATTGATGAAAACCGAGACAAATTTTTCACTGAAAAAATCAATGAAAACCGAAACCGATGAAAACCGAAGGCAATGAAAACTGAGGTTCCACTGTATACACAAGTGACTGGAAAGGTGCTTGTTCATAGCACATATGAAGCTTTCCCCCTTTCAGTGTGTCTGGGAAATCTATCCATTCACAGCTCCTTTTCAGCGAATGGTCATAGCCCAGGGCTATAACTGGACACCGCACAGCAAATGAACAGCTTAGTTTAAAAGGCAACACCTTTTCTAAGCATCTTTGGATCCTGGTCCAAGTTTCCATGGAGCGTCTGTTGATTTGCACAAGTGCAATTCTAAAATGACACTCACCGCCCAATTGCGGTTAAGTCTCCCAACCTTTCTGCTGTTTTAAATTTTGTCTTCTGTGGATAATCTTGACAAAAGCTCTCAAATCCTGGTGCTGACAGAGATGAACACATACAAACACACACACCTAGCAGGCTCTGGCTAGCTGGTTTCATTGCACCATGCTCCAGTTAGTGTGTACAAGGTGTTCTTTTTGTCCTTTCGTGCATGCTGATTTATATGTTTCATTGCACTTCTTTCAGGCCGCCAGTTAGCAGAGCTGCTCCTCAACCTGAGAAACTTCAAAAGAACAACGTCAACAGAAAAAGGAAACTGATTGAGGTCAGAATTAATCATTTCACTTTCATATGTGTTCATTCTCTTTTAACACACTGTGTGTGCATCACTGCAGTTTTACGGGAGTCCAGCAGCACCTTAAAGACGAACAAAAGCTTCAGCTTTCATGATCAAAGTTCATATCATCAAAGAAGACTCATGAATGCTGATTCTGAAATAAATATTATTAATCTTTAAGGTGCCACAGGACCCCTGTTTAATTTTACTGTAACAAACTGACATGGTTACCCCTCCAAAATTATGCACATTGATTTTATTATTACACACACACACACACACACTTGGACTTAATTGCTTTTTTTAATGATCTTGCCAATGTCATATCGAATTTGTAACAGAGTTACAAGGGCAATGGTTGCACATTCGATGTGCATATTTGTTTTGTGTGAGATTCACATGTCAACAGCAGTAGTGTTGGTTGTTGCCATCTTTTCCAAATGGTCACAAGAATTTGCAGCTGGCCTAAAGAGGTGATCTTAGATAGTCCATTCAGTGATTTGATTGCACTGGTAACCAGAGTTTGCCCTGCTCCGTTTCTGAATGTTTTCGGAATGCATGTTCTTCTAGCACAGGACATTCTCTGTTCTTTTCAACCAAACATCCCTTAGGAGCACGTACCGTGTTCTCCTGTGAGTTAAACATGCAATTGTACCTTTGTCAGCTCTCAAAATGTCTGGCTTAAAAGATGTACATTATTTTATTCTGTGACCTTTTTCCTTCTAGGAGTTGGCTTTAGATCATGTTTTTGGGTACCGTGGATTCGATTGTCGCAACAACCTTCATTACCTCAATGATGGTGCTGATATTATTTTCCATACTGCTGCAGCATGCATAGTACAAAACCTTTCCACAGGTAATTGCCCACTCACGCCATGGAAGCTTGCTGGGTGGCCTTGGGCCAGTCACACACTCTCAGCCCTGACTCTGGCTAGTATTTGGATGGATGACCTCCAAGGAATATCAGAGTCATGACACAGAGGAAGGCAGTGGTGAACCACCTTCAAAAGTATCTTGCATTGAAAACCTTGCACAATTACTACAAGTCAGCTGTGACTTGATGGCCAAAAACAATGAAGCAGACCGACCTTTGGTCCGTCTAGCCCAGTATGGTCTATGGCTATAGAAGCTGAAACAAAGAGGAGGTCTTTCCCAGCACCCTCTTCCAGAAATCCTTTAACTGTAAATGCCAGGGGTTGAACCTGGCACCTTGTGCATACAAAGAATTTTAAGTCAATGATGGGAAGCCATAGTTTCCAGCATGTTACAGCATGAGAGTCAGCATGGTGTAGTGGTCAAGAGGACACTAAGTTGGAGAACTGGGTTTGATTCCCCACTCCTTCACATGAGCAGTGGACTCTAATCTTGTGAACTGAGTTTGTTTCCCCACTCCTCCATATGAAGCCTGCTGGGTGACCTTGAGCCAGTTACAGTTCTCTCAAAACTTTTTCACCTTATCTATCTCACAAAGTATCTGTTGTGGGGAGAGGAAGGGAAGTAGTTTGTAAGCCTTATGGTAGAGAAAAGCAGAACATAAATCCAAACTCCTCTTCTTAAAATGTGGCATAACCAGGTTTAACAGAAATGCTGAATAGATGTTGAAATAATCTAAGACCATTTTCACTTCCAATTTCAGCTGTGTCATAATGGTAATGGTTGGTTCTCTTCCCACCCTTCCCCCATACCAGAGCTCTTTCTTGTAGAATGGAATTACTTGAAAATGCATGGTCATTACAAGTTCTGTTCAGATATTGTTCTAAAATCAAGCTTATTTTTTTTAATTGCACAGGAAGCCAGACTTTCTACTTGGAACATACAGATGACATCCTCTGCTTGACAGTCAATCAGCACCCAAAGTATAAAAACATTGTGGCAACAAGCCAGATTGGTAGGTTCATAGTAAAGTTAACATAAAGGGACTTAAATTGTTGCGCTCCTTCTCAGTGGAATTGGACCGTGCCATTCCCTCTAAACCATATTTGATTGCCAGCTTTATTTCTAAGCCCAAGATAAGGATCTCATCTAGCCTAGCACCAGCTAATGTGCTAGGATTATTTTATTAATAGTCAACCTTTCCTTATGTGGGACTCACTGACCAGACATTATGTGATATCAATCATGTGAACATGAAGAGCAGCAGAAACTGAGCAACTTATTATGCACCAAGTGCTAGATTTGGTCAGGAGTGATATTTCCAGTTTCAGATAGGGGGCAAAGACGTTTCATGGGGAGGGAGAGTTTCTTAGCCAAATTTAAGGTCCATTCTGGGATTTATTCGTGGCTTAAGAGCAAAAAGGTAGTTCATTTTAAGAGTGTAATTCCCCACACAATCTGTAACAACTGTTGACCAATACATAGGCTCATTTAATTGTTTATATTGTATCAATAGTCTAAGTGCTGACCTACTGATTTGGTCGTAGAGAGAGCTGTTTTTCAGACAGGGGAAAGGGAAGCCACTATCTCATATTTCTGAATGCAGAGCAGTGCTTGGATGGGTGTTGGTAGCATCTTATGGGTCAATCATTTGACCAGGCTCTGAAGCTTGAGGCAAGTGTGGTCTTCAGAGTCCAATCCTGGATAAATGGGAACCTTGGCCAGTGTTGACTGTAGTCAAGACCAATGCTGTATTTTCTCTTGGTGGATGGAACTGTCTCCCTGGAAGAGAGATGGTACTAGGAAGAGGGCCTGGCTATTCTGGAGATGGCTTTTGTTCTCCAGACTGTGGTTAAGAGGGAGACGCCATTATTCCTGCATCAGTCCATTCTGAGTATCTTGTGATCAGAACAAAATCGTAGGAGCTGGACCAATGTTTGCTATTGATAAGAGCAAAAAATCAGTATGTTAGCCATATAATTCAACAATATTCCTGCCTCTCTTTTGTTTTGTTGTTCATTTATTTAATCCATACACATGTTTAAATTTTGTTTTTTTGATTTGGTGCTTCCTTCTGATGCTGATGCTGAGCACTTCAGCATTAGAAACACAACTTATTTTAGCTATTATTTTCCCTTGGTGCTTTCTCATTTGCCATTGCCCACACCATGCAGGTGATTTGACAGAACTTCCAGGTAAGGCAGTTCTCTCCTTTGAGTCCTACTTCACAAAGTTCCATCAGAACCCTTCATGCTCCCCTGTTGTATCTTTGTCAATTGCAGATACAAGTTGAACATTGACAGATTAATTTTTTGTGTGTATGTGTGTGTGCGTATGTCAACCTCTCCATAAACGTCTCATGATTATTTTAGAATTTGTCTCATTTTGTAAACTGCGCTATTTCTCCTCAACCTGCCATGTTTGTTCCATGAGATAGTATTACTATTCTATGTCGTTCTTATGCTTGGGGAGGAATTGAGATGTTTTAATTTGTCTGTTCTCCTGTCTTATTCTTGGTAAAGTCTACCAGTCTTGGTGGACCCCAAGATCTTGGAACATTCACAGCTTTAAATAGTTCCCTTTTGATTACTCCTTTTACTAAAAAAAAAATCCAGGTACAACTCCTTCTATCTACATTTGGGACGCTATGACTAAGGAGACTCTGTCTATGCTGCGCTGCTTTCATTCCAAAGGGGTGAACTATGTCAATTTCAGTGCTACTGGCAAACTTCTGGTGTCTGTAGGAGTGGATCCTGACCATACAATCACAGTGTGGAGGTGGCAGGAAGGTGAGTTGGAAATTCTTGTTATTACTTATTGGAAGAGCCATGAATAGTAAGAAAATAAACATTCTACGCATTATGTGCACATATGAGCAACTATACATCAGTCGCCTTCTTTAACTTAAAAAAAACTATGTGGGAGGTGTCAGTGGACATCAGAAGGAACTCTGTGGCATAGAGTGGTAAGCTGCAGTACGGCAGTCAAAAGCTCTGCTGACAACCTGAGTTCAAGCCCGGCGGAAGTCAGTTGTATGTAGCCAGCTCAAGGTTGACTCAGCCTTCCATCCTTCCGAGGTTGGTTAAATGAGTACCCAGCTTGCTGGGGGTGAAGTATAGATGACTGGGAAGGCAAGGACAAACCACTGCCATAAACAAAGTCTGCCTAGTAATCATTGTGATGCTTGCACAGGGGACTACATTTTTACATTTACCTTAATTGACAGCAGAGAAGCAGTACAGGTAGACAATCTTTTCCATACCTGCCATTTCCTCACTCCATATAACACGCTTCTCCAGCAGCTTTCCTCCCCTGTGAGGTTTCAAATGTGCACTTGCCTTGTTAAAAATCAATGTGCGCTAAGGAAGCGAACAATATTTGATAGATTTCTTCCATCTCCCCATTTCTGCTGGATCTACATGTGCTACAGAATGAGTAGGCAAGAGTATTAAGGTGATTGAAGGGGATTTGAGAAAAACTCCTTGCAAAAAGAAAAGCAGTGCATCACAGGGAAAGATTTTAGCATAGCCATTTGCCTCCACATCTTTTCTGTTTGCAGGAGGTTTTATTCTAGAGCAGTGGTCAAAAAATGTGATTTCCCCTTTGCAGTGTGAAGTGGTGCAGGCTGTTCTACTACCTCATTTTTCATAGGTGTAGATCACGTCTGTCTGTATGGCTGGAGACAGGCCATAACTTTTTCCAGAGGGCTGAATATGGTATAATAAGAACTTTGTGTTGTCGAAGGCTTTCACGGCCGGAATCAACTGGCTGTTGTGGGTTTCCCGGGCTGTGTCGCTGTGAGAGCCTTTGACAATACATTGAATGTCCCTACAGGGAGGAAATGTTCAAACAGACCCAGAAACTGGAAACACTCCAGAACAAGAAAGCTCGCCTACTCTGTTCCTTAACCTTTCTTCTGCACTGCAGGGACACCAGAACCGTTGCAGCTTTCCACACAGCAAAAAGGACCTTTCCAGACCACAGCCACACAGCCTGAAAAACCCTCAACAGCCAATAAGAACTTTGTTGCTCCCACTATGCACACTTTTGTCCCAACCCATCCCATCCCGATCCCTGCACCCCACATCCAGCAGGATTTGCTGGGTTTGGTGGTTCTTTTACCATATGTCCCTAACAACAATTAACATACTTCTGAAGGCTTAAATCTGTCTTCCTGATTTCCATAGGAGCTAAAATTGCAAGCAGAGGAGGACACCTGGAAAGAATCTTTGTTGTCGAGTTCCGCCCAGACTCAGATACCCAGTTTGTATCTGTTGGAGTAAAGCACATGAAATTTTGGACTTTGGCTGGAAGCGCTTTGCTGTATAAGAAGGGAATCATTGGTTCGTTGGAGGATGCCAAAATGCAAACCATGCTTTCTGTGGCCTTTGGAGCTGTGAGTTCATATTTTTACAGAGGGAGATGGAGAAGGACAGTTCTGAGTTACTGAAATTGTTCATTTTTGTGAAAGTGGTATACAAATGATAATATGTTCTGCTAGATAGATTCTTCTAATATGTAGAATCTATCATTAAAGATAAAATTATAAAACACGTAGAAAAGCAAGACCTGCTGAGAAAGAGTCAGCATGGCTTTTGCAGAGGCAAATCCTGTCTTACAAACTTACTAGAGTTCTTTGAGGGTGTAAACAGGCATGTGGACAGGGGTGAACCGGTGGACATTGTCTACTTGGATTTCCAAAAGGCTTTTGACAAAGTTCCTCACCAGAGACTGTTGAGAAAACTCAGCAATGAAGGAATAAGAGGGGAAGTCCTCCTATGGATTAAAAACTGGTTGAGAAACAGGAAACAAAGAGTGGGTGTAAATGGGAAGTTCTCACAATGGAGAGATGTGACCGGAGTGGTGTCCCAAGGATCCGCTTTGGGATCTCAGTGCTCTTTTAACCTATTCATAAATGACCTGGAAGTAGGGTGGAGTAAGCGTGGGTGGCCAAGTTTGCAGATGATACCAAATTATGTAGGGTGGTGAGAACCACAAAGGATTGCGAAGAGCTCCAAGTTTTGACCCCGATACATTACTAGGGTGAGTGGGCTCAGAAATTGCAAATGCAGTTCAATGTAGCAAAATGTAAAAGTGATGCAATAACATAGGGGCAAAAAATCCAAACTTCACATATACATGCTAAGCAGGGGTCAGTGCTATCAGTCACAGACCAGGAAAGGGATTTAGGCATCTTAGTTGATAGTTCCATGGGAATGTCAACTCAATGCATGGCAGCTGTAAAAAAGGCAAACCTTCGATGCTGTGGGATAATTAGGAAAGGAATTGATAATAAAACTGCAAAGATTGTCATGCCCTTATATAAAGCAGTGGTGCGACTGCTACTTGGAGTACTTGTGTCCAGTTCTGAGCCCTGGTCACGCATCTCAAAAAAGGATATTGAGGAGATAGAAAAAGAGAAGTGCAGAGAAGGGCAACAAGGATGATTTGAGGGAGGATCGAGCATACCTTCCCTATGAGGAGAGAGTCTGCAGCCGCTGGGGACTCTTTAGTTTGGAGAGGAGACATATCTGAGTGGGGGATATGGATTGAAGTCTATAAAATTATGCATGGGGTAGAAAATGTTGACAGAGAGCAAATTTTCTCTCTTTCTCACAATACTAGAACCAGGGGGCATTCATTGAAAATGCTGGGGGGAAGAATTAGGACTAATGTAAAAGGAAACACTTCTTCAATGCAATGTGTGATTTGGTGTTTGGAATACAGCTTGCCACAAGGGAGGTGGTGATGGATAGCTGGATAGCTTTAAAAAGGGCTTCTGGGACAGATTGATGGAGGAGAAGTCGATTTATGGCTTACCAATCTTGATCCTCCCCTTGATCTTTGAGATTGCAAATGCGCCTTAACAGACCAGGTGATCCGGGGGAGCAAATAAATGAGAAGGCCATTGCGTTCACATCCTACATGTGAGCTCCCAAAGGCACCTGGTGGGCCACTGCGAGTAGCAGAGAGCTGGACTAGATGGACTTTGGTCTGATCCAGCTGGCTTGTTCTTATGTAAGGCCATTGCGTTCACATCCTACATGTGAGCTCCCAAAGGCACCTGGTGGGCCACTGCGAGTAGCAGAGAGCTGGACTAGATGGACTTTGGTCTGATCCAGCTGGCTTGTTCTTATGTTCTTATGTTCTTATTCTTTGCGGCCTCTGTTTATGCCGTGTTATCGCGAGCAGCAGTGTTCTATTCGAGAGTTGACATTGTTCTGTAAGTATGCATAATGGAATCAAACATCCCAGTGAGTGTCCAGCTAGAAGCAAAATTCTACATTGTGTGCAATATGGGGAGGCTGCCAAAAAGGGCATCCCTGTAATCTTTTCCTCTTGTTCCCCATACCATGTAAGATCACTTCCCCAGGGTGATACATTTACCTGCTCCCACAAGCAGCTGCCAGGGGTGCCAAGCAGTATGGGGAGAAAACATCCCAGCCAAAGTTGTGGCTCTAAACTGTTATTAGTTTCTTTAGCAATTTTGGAATAGGAAATTCTTTACTTTAAACACGTTGGATCCAGAGATACCTAATCATGATGATATCTACTTGCAGAAAAACTGTTTTATACCATGAGATAGACCATTGCCCAAGGAGCATGAAACTACAGCCAAAGCTGTTTTTCTACTTGTCTGAGGGCTTGGACAACCTACTGCTCAAGCAAGTGAGCTGCTTAAGAACCTGCAGTACAGTACTGTACAGTAGAGTTCATGCAGTACATTAAAATAATGTTCTATTTTACTGTACTGCTTGAACATTTTATGTCAGCTGTTGTGCAGACCTTTGCAGAACAGCACTGGTGGCTATTTGGCTTTTATTTGTGGTTCTTTGGATCCAACCCTGAGCATCTTATTTATCTATACAACAGTCAGGTGAAATTATCAGTAATATTCGAATGTGTTTCTATTGTGTGGTGGCCCACTTCACAGAGGAAGCCTTGTTAAATAGCAAGGTAAGGGTCAAGGGTGAGACTGGAAGGACAGAAATGGTGGTCTTAGGAATGTAAGACCTTGGACGGAGCAAAGAAGGGAGGAAAGGAGCAAGATGAGATGGGTGAGGAGGATGTAGGTAGACGCAAAGAGCTGGAAGGATTTCAAAGGTGAAGTATAGAACTGGTAAACTGGTGCTTTATACAGTTGTATTTGATCTCTGCCAACCCTACTCAAATTTGTATCAAGGTTTGGTAAAAAAGATTCGCCATAAAAAAGAAAAAGTTGTAAGATTTGTTCCTTGTTTTCCTACCAAAGTTTCCTTTTTACATACCTATAACACTAATACACATATGTAAGGCTATACCTAATGTCACTATAACCTCTTACGGATACTGTAAGACATCTCTATTATGGAATCTGATTCCTCAACCTACGGAAACAGTTTTTTGGTGAAATGCATTTTGTGGCCTTGGACCTCAGTCTGAGAAGAAGCGTGCTCTCCCATAGGATACAGAATCTGCCACCTCTAGTCCAGAAGCTTGGTTTGCTGGTGCAGAGGACCAGCTTAACTAAGTCAAGACATAGTGGTGATGTCAAGTCAATGGCAATGGCAAAGCAGACTGTTGTTTGTTTTTTCTTCTAGAACAATCTTACTTTCACTGGTGCCATCAATGGAGACGTTTATGTCTGGAAGGATCACTTTCTGATTAGGCTGGTGGCAAAAGCCCACACAGGCCCTGTCTTTACAATGTACACAACTCTTCGAGATGGCCTCATCGTTACTGGAGGGAAGGAGAGACCGTAAGGACCTATAACCCGTTTCTGTCTGCAGTTGCCTACCTATCCCTTCCTGCTTCAGAGAGAAATGCAAATAACTGATTAGGGGTGTGAAGGATTCTGATGAGCTGGATGAAGAAAACTACTGTTATACACACTCTGCCTTCTTGAGTGATTATGTTAAATGGTGGTACTGCATGTTTAATTTTCTCTAGAAGTCATAGGTCAAGCTTCAAGATGGCAAGATTAAGTAAATGGCGCAATTCTGGAGACGGCAAAACAGTCGGGCCTCTGTCCCAGGCTCATTCCCGCGACCGAGGGGGCACAGCTACCAGCAACGAAGCCGCCGCCACTGCCGCTACGTCAGCCTGAAAGCCTGAAGTCGGGCGCTTCCCCAGAGCGCCTCTCAGTGCTCTTTTGGGGAATGCTTGCCGCGGAAGCCACTACTACCCGCCGAAAGTTTAACGGCAGCGGCTTCATCGGTGCCTTCCCGGCCACTGGTATCTACGAACTCGGGCCTCCAGCCGTCGTGAGGTTTGGGGACACGCTTCCCCGCCCCGCGCTTCACTGGAACGAAGCGCTGTTTAGGGCCAGGGGCGCAGTCCCCCAGGCTCCTCGGGCGATGCGCCGGAGGCCCGGGGACATGTTGGAAGTCGGCGCCGGGCGCCCGGAGCGCTCCGTGGCAGCCGGCTGCCCGGTTAATTTCTCTGGTGGACCCGTCCCGTCGGCGGACGGTCCCAGCGTCGTCGGGTCGGCGTCGGAAACGCCAACCCAGCCGTTTCCGCCTTTGTGCAGAAACGGCCATAGAGTTCGAAGAGACCACAAGGGCCATCAAGTCTAACCCCCCTGCCATAGTCAAGAGAGAGAGAGGCAGTGGCTCATTGTCTGTGGAGTATTTGTTTACTTGTAAATAAAGAGCTGTTGGAGCCAATCAACCACATACAGATCATGCTAGTGAAAGGGATCTTTGCCCCTTTTCTCTTTTAACTGAAACCTCTGGGCCTCACAAAAAGCCACTTCTGAGGGGATGGTGAGCTCTTGGGAACAGCATGGGTGGCAGTATAGGGGTCTGTAGCAGGAAGGCTTCCAAGTCCTTCATGCTTTTTGGGAAGCACAGAAGGGCTGTAGTGCAAAGGCACAGAGGTCCCTTCCTCAACCCGGCTCCATTTTCAGTTGGTTTCTTTGAAGCACTGCATTTTGATACAGAAACATTGCTTAAGCAGGCGGTGCAACAGTTAATCTTGTAGCCTGTTCCCAAAGAGTACTTTTTGTTGTCCCCCCAGGCTGCTCCCCAGTTTTTCAAATCCATTAAAAAACTCCAAGCTCTCTGTATTTGTGGGCTCCACATACAAACTGCTAACTCTTAAAGCTGTCTCGCTGCCATTCCCCCACCTCTGTCAGGTGTCACTTTTGAAACAATGGAAAGGGTAAAGGTAAAGTTTCCCCTTCAGTCGCATCCGACCCTGGGGTACCACTGCGAGCAGTGATTTTATAGGCAAGCCGCTTTTGTGGTGTAGTTTGCCATTGCTTTCCCCGGCTATTCTTTACCCCTTAGCTATGAGCTAGTCTAGGTACTCATTTACCGACCAAGAATGGATGGATGGCTGAGTTGACCATGAACCAGCTGCCAGGATATCTGATCCACAGGGGGCTCGAACTCCTGACTGTGTGAGTGGCAGTGCAAACCAGTACGCCACGCGGCTCCACTTTTGAAACCCTGGAAAGGGACTCCAGGCCATTAAGGACAATTCAGATCCATTTGTTAAGTGACTGATCATCCGTCAGGCTCCTCAGGAGCAAACAGAGTAATCGGCCCAGGTGCCATAATCAAGACCACCAAACTCTTAACCAAGTATCACCTGTGTGGTTCTCTGAGACTGCAAGAAAGGACAGTCCTAACCAAAGCATGTAGGCAGGCACTTTACAGTTGATAAGAGATGTGATTCTTGCTTCCTTCTAAGGTAGCCTCCACCTTCTGCCCAGCCCTTTCCCTCTTGACAGTAAATTGCCATCTGAACCATGATCAAGGGAAACATTCGCATCTAGCTGTAGTTAACATTTCATATTTAACCATAATTGGAGTCCACCATTATTACATTTTCAGATCCTTATTACATGGGGCACCTTATTATTGTTCATTTTGGTTAAGGTAGATGTCAATATTTCCCACAGTTGCACACAAATGGGAAAGGAAGATGAATTTGCCCACCAAAGCACATGCCAGTGAAGTAGTCCTGAGGCTCAGGATTAAGTGCCACTTCAGAAAATAACAGAGAATGGGACTCCCTGCGTATTTTTATGCTTCAAAGGATGTGTATCTCAGTACGTGGCTCAGAAGATACGCAATAGGTTAGAGATACACAATAGGTTATCACAGTGGCGTAGCGCCAATGGGGCCAGAGGATGCAATGCCTCCGGCAGAGCCACGGCGTAGGTGTGGCCAGGCTGTGGCTGGGGCATTCCTGGGCACAGTTTCCACCTCTGGGTTATCATGTGCTGCTTACAAGTGCCCAGGCTAGTGAGCTGTCTGCTATTGGTCATGGAATGCTTTTTGAAAAGAGATTCCAGCACTCACTTTTGGAAGTATTATTTTTAAGGTTGTATAGTTGATACAATCTAGTGAATGAGGACTACCTCATGTTACAGCAACAGAATGTGCCTTAGGGACTTGTTCATTGCACGGGGTGCCATTCAGACATTACAGAAAAGGCATACTTTGTTGTACAGCCTTGAGGACTTGGGCAAGTATGTGCCAGTTTGTGTCTTCAGTGACATCCTGGCTGGCTCCTTTTCAGAACGAAAGAAGGCGGAGCTGTGAAACTGTGGGACCAGGAGATGAAGCGCTGCCGAGCATTTCAGCTGGAGACAGGGCAGCTGGTGGAGTGTGTGCGCTCCGTGTGCAGAGGGAAGGTATGTCAGATGCTTATTTGCTCCCCTCTCCTCACTGTTGATTCTGTACGTTACATGAATCAGGAGAGTCTGAAGGTCGTCCATTAGTGAATAGTGGAGCTAATGATAACTATGTTGGGTAAGAGGCTGGTAGAGTTTGTGGAGGGTTGCAGTGATTACAAGCATGTCTCTAGAATGATCTTGGGACTCATCTGTGTGAACACCCTCTCACAAATAAAGTACATGATCATTTTAGCATAGGTGAGAAATTGATAAGGCAGCGTCAGCTGTCTGACCATTCAGAATGACTACACATAATTATTCATGATCTGGCAGTCACTTGTGAATTCACCATAATATGTGTAAACCAGGATTTTTCATAGTGTCCAACCGCGTGGTGAAACAAAATTTTACCATTATCCAGTAATGGTTAAGAAACCTG
This sequence comes from Sphaerodactylus townsendi, assembly GCF_021028975.2. Taxonomy (NCBI): domain Eukaryota; kingdom Metazoa; phylum Chordata; class Lepidosauria; order Squamata; family Sphaerodactylidae; genus Sphaerodactylus; species Sphaerodactylus townsendi. The sequence goes on along the minus strand of NC_059425.1, from coordinate 38,906,439 downwards.
GGGCATGTAGCAAATGGCAAAGGATAAGAGGACACGTTCTTTCTTGGTTAACAACAAGAAGCAGAAGGTAGGAATAATGGACAGTTCTTAGCATGTGATCTCCCTAGGACAGTGATGACGAACCTTTTCGAGACCGAGTGCCCAAATTGCAACCCAAGACCCACTTATTTATCGCAAAGTGCCAACCCGGCAATTCAACCTGAATACTGAGGTTTTAGTTTAGAAAAAACAGTTGGCTCCGAGGGTGACTCGGGAGTAAGCTTGGTGGTAGTCGATGGCTTTGCTTTGAAGCAACCGTGCAACGGGTGAATCACAACCCTAGGAGGGTTTACTCAGAAGCAAGCCCCATTGCCAGCAATCAAGTTTACTCCCAGGTAAAGGATCACACTTTAGTTCTTCACATGAAAATCAGTGGGGTTTAATGGCACTTAACAGGGTTACCTACACTGCTTCCCCAAAACTAGGTCTTAGGTTTAATGCTAATTGAATCCACAGCCTAGATGTGTGTGTGGGGGGGGGGGGCTCTGTGCATGCCCACAGAGAGGGCTCTGAGTGTCACCTCTGGCACCCGTGCCATAGGTTCGCCATCACTGCCCTAGGATGTGTATTGAGACTGGTGTTATTTGATTTTTTAATAAATTATCTGGAATCAGGGGAAAACCAGTAAAGTGACACACAGCACCAGTTTATTCCTCTAAACCAAACCAGCTTGTGAAGAGCTCCAAGAGAATTTCTCCAAATCAGGTAAACAGGCAGCAACTTGGCAAATAAGTTTTACTGTAAGCAAATATAAAATGCTTCACAATGGCACAAAAAATCATAACAACAGCTGCCCTATTGAGATATGAGCTGATGGTGATGGATCAGGAAAAGAACTTGGGATCATGGTGGATACTCAGTGAAATGTTAGCTTGGTGCAACAGTGATTTTTTTTTTCAAAAAGGCAAATTCTAGGCTAGGGATTATTGGGAAAGGATTGAAGATAAAATAGCCAGTATCATGACGGATAAGCATTCAAATGGCATTTAGGGATGCCTAAAGGATGCCCTCCCCCACCCCTACACACAGCCTATTTTTGCATCCACAAACCACTGCATGGAGTATTGGTTTCACTGTGAAATTTACATGTAGTCACATAACATGATTTTTTACAAGGAGGCAATAGCAGCTTCATGGGGTAGTTTGAGGACACAAAAGCAGTGGGCGGAGCTACAGCCACTTCTCCCTGCATGAACTGGTGACAAGCAGAAAAGAGCCACTGTGCAACTGGAAGTCACAAGACTCCCAGGGTGTGTGTGATGCACAATCCTCGTGTTGTTTCACAACAAACACAAGGACTTCATGATGTAGAGATGGAGCTTTACACTCTACATAATCTGGTTTAATTGTAATTTTCTCCGTGTATTGTCGAAGGCTTTCATGGCTGGAACCAACAGACAGTTTTCTGGGCTGTGTGACTGTGGTCTGGTAGTTTTTGCTCCTAATGTTTCACCCACATCTATGACTGGCATTTTTAGAAGTATGTCACGGTGAGATGTGTTTCTCTCTGTGGCACAATTTCTTCCTTTACAAAATCCTAGTATCTGTACTTAAAGGTGGGGGGACTCAGCATCAAATTTCAGTTTCTAAGAGTCTTTGGGTAAGTTGTACAAAACCACTATAACTTTGTAGTGTAGGTCTGCCTACTTCGTATAGTGTTCTCTAATACTAATTTTGGCTTCATTTAAAACTCCAACAGGGCAAAATTTTGGTGGGTACCAAAGATGGGGAAATACTTGAAGTTGGTGAAAAAAATGGTGCTTCCAACCTGCTGATTGACAGCCACATGGAAGGAGAGATTTGGGGCTTAGCTACTCATCCCTCCAAAGACATCTTTATCTCTGCTAGTAATGATGGAACTGCGAGGATTTGGGACCTTTGCGACAAAGTAAGAGACATTTGCACGTAAAGACGTGCCTTCAAGGTTACTTGTTCATGGGATGTTTGGCTCAGCTTGATGCTACTGGGAGGCAGGATTTTTCCCACTTCTCTGTAGTATCATGATGCTTCTGTGCACCCCAACCTGCTTTGAAGCAATGTTTTGGAGAAAAAAATGCAGCAAACCCAGGGAGATACCATGTGGATGAGAAAGTCCAGATCTTCCTTGTCCCACCCACATTGGCACCATTTCCCCTGTCCCAGTCCCCTGGAGTGACCATCTCCAACCATAGATAGGCTTCTCTTTTTTAAAAAAAAAATTGACAATTGGCATATTATTGTAGAGGTGTAATGATCAGTCCACTAGTTCCTCTGAATTCCTAGCTTTCATTTTTTTAAAAACAAATCATTCTCTGGCTGCTTTTGTTGTGGAGATTTGCTTTTTCCCTTATATCTTTGCAACAAAAAGGGGCTACAGGTTTTTTTTAACCAAACACTGATTTTTCAGAGAATCTGATAGACAGATTAATGCTGTAATGATTCATCAATTGCTTTTATGAGGGGAAAAAATGAAAAAGTCTGCTGGTGTTATTTATTTATTTATTTATTATCAGATTTATATACCTCCCTCCCCCCGAAGGGCTCTGGGCGGTGTACAACACAGCATACACAGCAAAACAGATGGAGCATCGAACCAATACAAATTATAAAGCGATATAAACTCCAAAAACATAAATACTAAAAACCCAATTAAAAGCAGTGTTCAATACAATACAGTAAACAATATAAAAGCAGCGTCCTGCAAGTAACCCATTTAAAAAACCCTCCTCAACAAAGGAGAAATAAGGGGGAGAAAAGGTGGTGGGTCCCAATGATGGTGAAGGGACCCTAGATATAAACCACAGCTGGGGAGGGAAGGGAAGGGAATGGCTACCACAAGACACTGATGTAGAGAAAATGTGAGTAACCCCGCCATATGAAAGATCCATTGCCACTGCTTTATCAATGGCCACAACAGCCAACAAGCCCCTCCCTGCACAAAAGACATGCAAGACACTTAAAGAAGTACTAGCTGTGGCTGCTAGAAGTTACCAGTTTTAATGTCCAAACTACTTGATCATCTTTCCTGAATTGATCTTAAAACTGTCTGACTAGATAGGTTACAAAAACACCCCCATTTGAAAGATGAAAAACATAGGCAGGACACAAGTATGCCGAGTCAAAGTCATCTGATTTCCATAGAATTAAATTGGCTGGATCGTGCCCACAAATCTGTGTGGGAGGGCAGTTGACAGTATCACTTAAACTAACTCGGATCCCCCAGAATACTCCAGTTGTCACTACTTGCAATTATCATTGTTACAACAATTGTAAAGGTATTTCAAGCAACCTGTAATGTTGTTAATGCACTTCATGTAGCAGGAGAGCTCTATAAATTACAAGTAATACTAACAGAGAACTAAAAGTTTTTTTTTAATTTAGAGAAAGATGGCCCGTTTCTCCCAAGCAAAGCTGAATGACAATTATACAAGGAACTGAATTCACTACTGTTCTTATTCATACATTAGGTTATTGATCTAAACCCCCAAATAGGGGACATGTGCAAGTAGAAAGGGGTGAGAAACCATGTATGCAAATAGAGACTGTACAGAGAGCATGATCCAGGAGCTATGACTGCATGGGCTTAGGCCCCATCAAAAGATCACCAGTCATGCTGTTTGGGAGAGAGAGAGCAGGGCTGGATTGCTCCCCTGCATTTCCTCCTCTGTCCAAAGCTGATCATTTTTATTACTAATCAACTCACAGGAGCTACATGAATATGGGTAGCTGAATGGGAGCTATGTGTTCAGTGCAAAAGTGTATGAAGTGTGGCTCAGACCAGCTTACCTGTTCCACTGTCTTTGCTGTACAGAAACTGCTAAATAAGGTGAATCTGGGCCACGCTGCCAGATGTGCTGCCTATAGCCCTGATGGCGAGATGGTTGCTATTGGCATGAAGAACGGAGAATTCATCATTTTGCTTGTGAACAGCCTTAAAGTCTGGGGTAAAAAACGAGACCGGAAGTCTGCTATCCAGGACATCAGGTACTTTGGCCAGAGCAGAAAAACAGGGGAGAAAAGCAGGGTGTAAATAAAGTAAACAAATGAAGCCCTAAGGTGTTAATTATGACATGAATTATATTCTCATATTCATTTGATTCCTTCTTACTGAACAATTGACCCCTTGCAGTTAAATGGGAATGGGTGAACAGAAGCAACTGGAAAACGTTGTTAAAGGGATGTTTCAAATTAAAAGCCAATAAACAGCAGAAACAAACAGAAAAAACAACTAAAGCTCATGGACTGAATCCAGCAGGACAGATTGTGGGAGAGGCTGCCTTTTGTTTTCTCAAGCAGCCTGGTGTACATTTCAAAATATTCTTGGAGGACTGGAGGCCCCTGTCAAACAAAATGAACCTCAGGATGGGGGGTATTGAGTGAAATCTCCTCCTTTCCTTTTCAGCAGACAGCAAATACATTCAGGTGGGTTCACAGTTACCACTATGAAAAGAGATTATATTCTATCCTGAATTATCATGATCAGCAAAACCTTTCAATGCTCAGGGAGGATTTTGGCTGCTTGGAAAAGGAGAAAGCAGGAAGAGATCAGCTCTGCCAACAGTTGTCCCACTGGATCCAGACCTACAAAACAGAATTAATATGTCCATTCACAATCCCCATGCAGGGGCATAACAAGGGGGTAAGAGAGGGCTTGTGCCCCAGGTGCTCATTGGGTAGGAGCACAGGTAGAGCCCTCCACCCCAACCAGAATTTGGCGTTAACTAGAATCTGGTGCTTGGGAGGGGAGGGGAGGAAGGAAGAAAGAGTCTGGGGAGCACTCCCAACCAAGCAACCCCAGCTGAGAATTCCCCTTCCCAGACTGTGCTGCCCCAGTGCAGCCTCCATATCCCTTCCTCAGTGCGGGAGAACTATGGAAGCTGTGCTGGGGTGGTGCAACAGAGTTCTGGGAGGGGGCACCAAACTGAGCACCCCTCCGCTGCCCAGCATGGCCTCCACAGCCCTTCCTCAAAAAAAGCTCCCTCCTGACCCCCCCCTTTTTTACACCCCTGCCCAGGGGTCATGAATGGATTCATTGCTTCTGTTTTATAGGTCAGCAAGCATCCAGTGGGAAAACTGTGGAAGCAGTTGGCAGAGCTGATCTTTTCCTGCCTACCCCTTTTACTGTTTACTGATGCAAATAAGAACTGACCAAAGAAAATAACTCTTCTGAGGAAGTTAGATTTTAGCATTTTCTCTCATGTCTGCAATGTGAACAACAAAGCTGATTTAGCTAGGACTTTCAGCATTAGATGAGCCCTGATGACAAGTGACTCGTCAAGGATGGAAATCTTACTTCACAAATCTGTGTGGCTTTGGGGCAGACTGTGTCCATCACAGTGGAGAGGTTTGCTTTAAGGCAGGTACATTCAGCCAAAAGGACTTTCCCAAGTGGAGACATCTCTTTGCCCTTTGCCCAGCATTGCCTTAACAACCTTCTCCTTTGTTTTCTGCTGTCTAGAATCAGCCCTGATAACCGGTTTTTGGCAGTGGGGTCCCAGGAGCATACTGTCGACTTTTATGACCTCACTCAAGGCACAACCTTGAACCGAATAGGCTACTGTAAGGACATTCCAAGTTTTGTCATTCAGATGGATTTTTCAGCAGACAGCAAATACATTCAGGTGGGTTCACAGTTACCACTATGAAAAGAGATTATATTCTATCCTGAATTATCATGATCAGCAAAACCTAGGCAGAATTTAAAGATCCTAAGTTTAATTCTCACTGAGATAGTACATCCAAGCCTAGCCTGTACCCTGTGTAAGTGATGACTCACATGAATGAATGCATCTCACATAAGAAAACCTCCCTGCACATAAAAAACGTGGACAGGATTTTCCCCTCCACTGGGAAATCATTCATTCATCTTAGTAACTGCCTGCCACTTGAAGTGGCCCATTTCAGATACATACTTACTGCCGCACTGAGAACTAGGCCAAAGAGAACAATGCACGTGACAAAATTGTTCAAAAACAGAGCAAAAGGTGCATGCAATTTAAAATGTAAAGGTAGCCTCCTGTGCAAGCACCAAGTCATTACTGACCAATAGGGTAACCCCACATCACAATGTTTACTAGGCAGACTGTGTTTACCGGGTGGTTTGACGTTGCCTTTTCCAGTTGTCTACACTTGACCCCAGCAGCTGGGTACTCAGTTTACCAACCTCAGAAGGATGGAAGGCTGAGTCAACCTTGAGCCAGCTACCTGAGACCGACTTCCATCAGGATTGAACTTTGGTTGGGAGCACAGCTTTGACTACAGTACTGCAGCTTACCACTCTGTCCCATGGGGGTCCTCCACATATAGTTTAGGAGCTTAAAAAGGGAAAACTATTTCCGGGTTTCTGTTGTACCTGTCAAAACGCTAATCATATTACAGTTCGCACTGAAGAAGATTCCAGTGTATGCCTAAAATGCTAATCTCCAAGTATGACAAGTGTGTCTGTCAACATACCTCACAAAGGTAGACTTATTAAGGAGATGTGATGAGCTACCAATGGTCCCTGATGTTGGAAAACTCCAATTTTGCATACTCATAAAGTTTCAAGCAGCCCAGATCTTTGCATTCAGTGAAAGCTGCATAGGTGTGCATAAAATATTTCTGTGGATGTTCTTTTCTGTAGCTGGTGTACATCTTGCTTGTTTATGGTATGTGTCTTGGTGAAAACACAACAGCTTGGATCAAGATGATAGCTAATTCCAGACATGAGTTATGTGGTTGTGATTTGCTTCAGCAAAACTAAAGCATTCATAGAGACAAAACAGGTGCTGGACCACAGTTTTGTCTTAGAGCACCTGTGCTGGTCACTGCAGAAAGAGCACTTGTAGGTGCACACGGGGAGGCTAAAATTTCTTTATGTAATGTACAGCACTATTAGTGCATGGAGACCCATAGGCATACAATGCCACTAACAACAGTCATGATAGATTTGTGGAATATATTAGCGGGGGGGGGGGCGGGGGGGATAAAAACTTCAATACCTTCCATGCAACCTCCTCTTTCCTTCCTCAGGTGTCAACTGGTGCCTACAAATGCCAGGTTCATGAGGTGCCATTAGGAAAGCAAGTGATGGACATGGCACTCATCAGCAAAATCACCTGGGCCACCTGGACAAGGTGATGCAGCACAGATTATTACCAATGGTTCTCATCGACTCCTTTGGTGCAGGCACAAGAGAGGCCTCTCTCTGTTTGCTCCTGTCAGCCCTTCTCTCCCGGTCCTTTGCTCCTTTGCTGAAGCCACAGTTTGGCTGGGGAAAAAAACCGCTTCTGGGAATGGCGTGGGGATGGGGGCCTGAAAGCAACAACCCAAGCACACATTGCCCTGTTTACAAAATTCAGACATTAACCAAACCCAAAAGAAAGGAAAATTCTTAATGCATTGCTCCACTGTGGAAACAAAGCCAGATAACTTGGAACTCCAGTATCCAGAGGGAAATTTGTATAAGAAGTGTCAAGAACTTTCCCTAGGCCCAGGATAACTCTTGGTTGCCAGAATTCCAGCTCTGCCCCAAAGTTGGAAACAAAGCAGCCAACCAGTCCCACAAGGTAGACTTGGTTGATTAACCAGTACTGTGGTCCCGAAATGTTTGTTAAATTTGTATTGAAGCCACAAAAGCCCACAGAAATGCTAGTGATAAATTAATTTAAGTAGAGTGCAAGGATCAAGACAGAATATACTTTAAGCAGCAAGAAAACAAATAACCTGGCTAATCTCAACCAAAGACTTTGTCTAACAAACAGCACAGACAGATGGTGGCAAGGCTTTCTCTATAGTTACCCCTTCAGCTCCTCTGAGCTCCTTGGCCAGTTTTATGCAGTTCACAGCCTGACCCTCCAATCCAGGAGCTGCCTCCGGTAACTGTGGACCCTTGTTGTAAAGTTTCACAGAGCACACCATGGGTAGGTAGAACCCTACTATTATTAAGAAATCCCACGAGGGGTGAGACCCCCAGACCAATCATGTCAACTGTCCAATCTAGATAAGGTTATTGAGAGCATTATCTTCAGAATTCCCCCTCCCCCATGACTAGGCAGAATCCAGGATGCTTCCTAAGACCAAATGGGCCATCTCCCCACCCCCACTGGAATGACCAATTGATTTACATTATATGACCAGGCACAATGCCAACAGAGGGAATAAGAGGCCAGCCTGGATATCCTCACCCCTACAGGCTTATCTTGGTTGGCACTTGTGTATGGTTATGCAAGGCCATCCCTCTGTTCTGTGATGGCCTTTTGTTAACTCACAGGGAACAAGAGAAGCATATAGTCAAAACAGTTTCACAAAATCCTCCCATCCACCACCAATATAATAATGATAGCATACAATATTTATCATAGTTGCGGGGGTGGGGAGGCACAAAGAACAAGGGTTCTTTTCCAAAAGAGACTTCATGACAAGATGTTCTGGAACATTCCTAGAGCCCAGATGCTTAGGGATTTCTTCACTAGAATTAGGTAAGTTTTAATGCTGCGTGTTTTGCTAACACCAACAGAACCACATAAGAGTCCAATAAGGACTTTGTTGTTATTTTTTAAACTGATGTTGGTTTGTTCATGAGGATATGGCCCACAGCTTAAATATAAACCAAGAAGGAAGACCTGGCCAAGCCAGCCTGAGATGAGGGGTATGTGACAACACAAAGGGGTGATCAGCAAAAGAGGAACAGAACTTGGCAAGCCGCTCTCTGGCAGAGTCATGGCTTTATGTTTCAGAAGAGCTGGTATTAGTGTGACCAAAATTATTCAAGATCTTGCAGGAACTTAAAGATGCAAGAATGTTCACGACCAGCTTCCTTTAGGACTGGAAGCTAAATGTGTAAACTGACTATATCAAAAAGTACCACAGTGTTGGAGACCACAATTTCTGCTTGTGGTGTTAGATCTATGCTGGTTCATTCTCAAAGGGCAGCCATCCCATGATACTCAATAATACAGATTTGTTAATTTTTGAGCTATTACCAGAATCTGTGTTAATTTGACTAAAATAGACTTTCATGGCTACTCTCTAGAACAGTGGTTATCAACCTGTGGGTCGGGACTCGCAACCCCTTTGGGGGGTCAAACAACCCTTTCACAAGGGTCACCTAAGTCTCTCTGCATCAGTGTTCTCCATCTGTAAAATGGATAAATGTTAGAGTTGGGGGTCACCACAACATAAGGAACTGTATTAAAGGGATGCGGCATTAGGAAGGTTGAGAACTACTACTCTAGAACGTGCATGTGGAAACCTTACCAAACTAACGAGGCATGAGTTTTCATAGGCAAGCAATGCTGGTTTTCCATTCCCCCTTCAGCAAAGGTGACAGAAAGTCTCTCCTCACCCCTGAGTTCTAATAGAGGCCCAACAATGTTGACTAAGCTTACAAGGCAGCTGTGGTTAGTAGTCACACTAGTCCACTCCATTTCTCCATATCTTCTTACTGAGCTGCTGGACTTTCCGCAGTCCAAACCCTCAGTGTAACAAGGATCCCCCTTCCCTTTCCTAGCCCAGGACAACAGAACTTCTCCTATCCAGTGGGGCTTTGCAGCAAGCAGACTCTCCCGGGTCCCTGGCCAGCTGAGGACCACACTGTTTGTAGCATTTCCTTGAAGCTGGGATATGGTTCCCAGCTTCAACTGCTTTCTTCTTTTCTCATTCCTCTTTTGGAGCAGCATTCTGGGTGATGAAGTCATCGGCATTTGGCCCCGTAACGCAGATAAAGCCGACGTCAACTGTGCTTGTGTGAGTCATGCTGGCCTAAATATTGTCTCTGGAGATGACTTTGGACTAGTCAAACTCTTTGACTTCCCCTGCACTGAAAAATTTGTAAGTGAACATTGTGGCGTTGTGGTGGAGGGGAGGGTGGCTGGCTTTGGCCTACCGCATTGAGAATTCTCAGAAATTGCCAGATTTCTCTTAGCAATGTAATGTTTATTTCCATTGTGATACTCACACAAGTGACTGCCAGGGTGGGTGGTACAAAATTGAACGTCCTGCCAGAAACCTCTTGGGTTTTGCTTTTGTTTTTACCAACAGGCCAAACACAAGCGTTATTTTGGCCATTCTGCACATGTCACCAACATTCGTTTTTCTCACGATGACAAGTATGTGATCAGCACTGGAGGCGATGACTGCAGGTAATGTACATTGTGTGCAAACCTTGAGTCAGTGGGTAAGAGATGCAAGAAATCCAATCTCACATTTCCATTTTGCTCACCTGCATGGCTTTGGGCAAGTTCTGTCTTCTACTCTAACCTGCCTCAAAGAAAATGTGCTACAATCTTTGCAAAAATAGGGCTCAGATTTGCACATACTAACATTCTTCAAACTAACACAGGCCACAATGAGGAAACATGCAATTGTTTGTGATAGCGGATCCTCTGTGGTGTATCGGAACAGGGCCATGACTGCCTCTCCGTACCCCTGCCTGCTCCCTGCGCCCCTCTGCGCCCCACTTACGAGAGCCAGCAGCACAACCTTTATTCCACCCGCACAATAAGCTCTTTAATGTCTTGTCTTTCAATCAATTCATTGTATGGCATTAGCTCAAAAACAAAACAAACAAACAAGACAATCACAGTATCAAGTAAATCTCATAAAATATCCATTTTTTTTGCCGTCAATGACACTTGGCAACACCTAGTGAGGTTTTCAAGGCAAGAGACATTTAGAGGTGGTTTGCCATCTGTGTTACAGCCTTAGTATTCCTTGGAGGTGACGTATCCAAATACTAGTGAGGGTCGGGGCTGGCCCTAGATTACCCAGCAAACTTCCATGGTATGAGTGGGGATTTGAACCTAGTCTGACATCTTAACCACTATACCACTGGCTCTCAAAATATGCATTAGAATTATAAGCATTTCAAACATAACCTTGATAGATGAAAGCATCAGAAGTAGCAATAACTTATTGTTCCTATACCAATAAGGATTGATCAAGCATAAAGCTACTGAATTATTCATTGACTGAACTTGCTTCAGAGGTTTTGGGCTGTATCATTACAACCGGGGCCACTGATTTTGCCAGTTGTAGCGATACCCATTCATCTCCATCTGCAAGAAGTTTCACGTGTTTGTTCTGGTAGTCTTTACTGCATCTGTTGTGACCAGAACAGAACAATTGCAGCACAGTTAGCATAGCCTGTATCAGGACTGTACCAGACAGTGGATGTGTAGCCAAATATGCCCTTGCTGGGTCGAGCTGCTGGCTAAGGCATCTTCAGGATGAATGGAGAAATCAAACAAATCTATGAAAATGGAGTTGCAAAGCCCTGGGTTTGCCCTGCTTCCTTCTACGTCTGCCTCCATGAAACATTATGCCCTCCTAGTAAAACTTAGCCGACAGCCTTGTGATACTGCAAGGAGATAAGAGATGGGAAAAAAGCTAACAACTTGTACACACACACTGTAGTTAGACTGTAATAACTCTTTCCTAAACAAATGGTAGCTACTGCAAAGCAGTTTCAGAGGAGAAAAGGTCTATAATTTGTAATCTTTCATTGCTGAATAAGCTATTCGTGTTGGAGAGACCCAGTGGGTGGAATCAATGGCCAGATTAGAGGAGAAGCATTTGCATTTTCCTTCATTCAAGCATTTCAGTGAGAATATGCTCAGGTCCAATCCTTCTGTTGTAATCAGTTAATGGAAGGGATTTGTGGCATCTTCTGCCAGCCACCCTCAGAAACAGCATGGGAGGTAGGCCAGAGGGCTGCAGCAAGAAGAGAAAGCCAGAAGAAATCCACTCCCTCCGTGTGCTGCTCATGTAATCGTCAGGAGGAATGATTTGCTGTTCCATGGTCCCCTAACCCCCAGGAATGGCTGGGAGAAGGCACACAAACTCACTCCATTTGCAGAAATGTTGGGTTTAATCCATTGTAAATAGCTACTTAACAGAAAATAGCATTAGCCACCAATGCCCTAACATATAGTGTATATGTTAGGTTGGGCTTGTCTCTCAAGCTGTCAGTGACCAAGCTCTGGGTCCTGAACTTGCAGCTGCATCATCCAGGGCTTCTCCCAGTTTTGTCAGCGCTCAGAAATCCCGGTTTTTGGCATCCATTTCCTGACCATCTAGTTCACTGAGGGCTCCTGGATGACTCCCTCTCTGGAACAAGCTGACCTTCTCCCTAGGAATCCCTGTCCTTTCCCCACCACTTAACCACCCACATTGCCAGTAGACAGCCACCTCCCTCAAGATTTTGCTTAGCCACTTAGTGTGAGAGATAAAATTGTCAGAAAGGAGCAGCTCTGGGCAACCAGTGTGGGATTGAAAACTAAAAGATGGGCCCATGCTGCCCATCAAGATGTCAACACCACTGTTTTTAGTCACGCTGACACCTCTTTCTATCTCCTCCTCCAGTGTCTTTGTGTGGCGATGTGTTTGAACATTTATTCTTCCCAGTGCCACACGTGCTACCACCGCCATGTGAGTGCCAAACAGTGGAGATTAGCAATGCCTCCCAGGAACTCAGCATCTGGCTGTCATAAAATGGTGCCTGGATTATGGTTTTACAAAGCCTACATACAGTTATGGTGGAAGCTACAAGGAACCTCAACAAGGAAAGAAGCAAACACAATTGATCCAGTTCTTAGCCGAATAGATGGTGCCGGTCAGCTAATGCTAAACCGCTCATGAATACACGTATTTACAGTGCTTTGCCCACTGAAGAAACTCTGCTTCGGTAGCCTTTTAAAAAACAAATCACCTTCAGTTTAAGTCAAACAATTCACATTTTCACATCACGTGCTCAAGTATATTAGCATTTTCAATGCCAACCATTCCAAAACCTTATCAAGAATAGAAATATTTGTGGTAAAGAAAGATCTAGGCCATGGATGGTTTTATACTCAACAGTACCATTTTTTTTAATATTTAGAGGTTTAGAAATGATTTCATTTGCCAGTTTTCTATAAAGTGCCTTTTGAAAGCTTTTTCCAGTTCTGCAGGATATAACTCAGTCTCCTGCCAATGCCTGCTTTCTACTCATGGTGCTAGAACTTAACACAAGTGAGGTGGGCTTACCATCATCTTTTCATGATACATCATTCACTCACGTTCTGCTTGTGTCTGGATACTTTAGTAGAACCTTGGCTGGTTCCTCTACCAAAGGAATGCAGGATGAGATGGAAGACCAATAGTACAGAGTTTCCAAGCAGTTTACATGTGATAGTCTTGAAGGAACCATAGGGCAGCAGGGGAAGAAAATGAAGAACTGCACACGAGCTAGCCTCATCCATCTTTTCTTAGTCAGAACATTGTTCTTCCACATTTCATGATTAGGCCAGTAACAGCAAAGATCTTGTGCTTTGAGCTCCTCTAAGGAAAGCCAGACCTCCTTCATCTTTCCTACAGGAGGTGTTTCAAAGACATTCTTTTCAGAGTTCAGTGGGCAGACAACATGGCAGCCATGCACAGGCCCTCTAGTGAGAGATGACCAATAACTGTGGAAACTCTGCTCCTTTTCAAGAGACAGCTTGTAGGGGCAATGGCAAAGTATGCCATTTAATCACGGCAGATCCTAAGTTCAATTAATAGTTGAAGTTGGAGAGTTTGGAGTGAGTGGGAGAAAAATAAAAAAAAATTCATTGCCCCAGGCTGTGTTCAAGAGAGAATTGAAGGAAGAGCATTTCTTATACCCTGCTCATGGGGTAGGCAAGAATTATTAGCAGCTGCTCAAAAGGTGCTGCTGGAACTTCCACTGCAAGCAATATTCTGCAAAACAGACATTCCCCCCCATAAGGTAAACTGGGGAGTATGGTTGAAAGTGCCAATTACCTTGCTGCTGGAAAAACGTGACAACTCACTCCAGATTCGTGAGAAATTAAAAAAATCAATGTATAAACACAAAAGTGCTTCATTAAACTCAATGGACTATCATTTGTTGAGTCTTATTTAATCAATGGAATATATTAATGCCTTACACTATAGATACTTTAGACACACAAGTCCCTATGCAGTTTTATTCCCATCCTGTTTGTAAGGAAGGTTTCCTGTATTAGATGTAACTGTACCAAGCTGGTGATGTCAGGTGGTCACCTTGTTCGCCTATGTGTAATGTTGGCCTTTCATACTGATTGTATCTTAAAATTAAAAAAAAATCTGTGACAGAATGAATCGCTACTTGGTGATAATGTGCAAAAATATTTAAGAGCAATAGTATGCATCACAAAGATTTGTATCTGTTTATATGTTATGATTTTAGGTACATTATGGACAAGATGCTGTATTATAATGTAAATTAAAATAGTAACGCATGAGTTTATTTTTCAAATGATCAAGTAAAGATTTATGATTTGAGAAGAGCCATGTGTGAGTTTTACATTGGGTACATCAGTGTATCTCAGATCACAATTCCTGCTTTCAAACACTTCTGAGGAGAATGATGTAAAATGGAGTCAATAGTTCTTTCAATTCAGGTTAATCAGAATTTTAACATTTAGTCAGTCATCAATCTGACAGCACGTGCTTTTGGTCAAAGGTAGGGTCAGTAACCTTTCAACCTGAGTGGCTGTATCATCCCCAGTGCCTCTCATTGAGACTGACTGCCTAAACTAAAACGGGGGATGCTGGGTAAGGAAAGGAAATTGCCTACTGGGAAAAGTCTTAAAGGGGCAGGGACTAACTAAAACACCCTCCCATAGAAGACTTAACAATAAAGCAAAACCATGCTGACTGTGGGGAAACTAAATCTTAAAGGGGAAATAACCAAAGGCTCTGGGGGGCATGACATGTAATGTGTGGCCTTGGGTGGGGCTGGTTATGAGCTTCTTGCAGTGTATCAATCAGTGGCCAAATCAGCAAAAGAAGTTTTGCAACTCCTCCTCACACAAGGCATCATGTTATTGCACTTAGTCCCCCCACATATACATACACACACTCCATTTCATTGGCTGCTCTTTGCATAAGTAGGGAAATCTCAACTGTGATGATGTCCCTTCATGTTTTTTGTAGTAATATATGGAAAGAGAAGATGTGCTGCTGCTCAAGATAACATGCACTCAGAGAGCCTGAAGTCTAACATAAGACCATTAGCGAACCATTGCTTTCCTCTCATCACCTTTAGGGTAACTGGCCACATTCAATAGCACAACTTCAAATGGGCAGATACACATTTCCAAAGGTCACAACATACACCGCACTGTGATTTTCAAGATATGGAATCCCAGGATTTACTCCATACGTAGACAAAACGAAGTAGGTAATAAGGCATTGCTATATTAGCAACATTAAAGATTTTCTCTTCCTTGGGTCCATCATTAACCAAAATGGGGACTGCAACCAAGAAATCAAAAGAAGTACAGGAGGGGCAGCCCTAGAGGAGCTACAAAAGATCCTTATTTGTAAGCATGCGACACTGGTGAACAAGAACAAGATAATTCATTTGATGTATTCCTACTACTATATATGGGTGTGAAAGTTAGATGATTAAGACAGTCGATAGAAAGTTGATTCATTTGAAATGTGGTGTTGGAGGAGAGTTTTATGGATACGATGGACCACCAGAAAGCCAAAAAAGTGGGTTCTTGATCCCATTAAGCCTGAATTCTCCCTCAAAGTAAAATGACTTAATTGGGGATATCATACTTGGTCACAATGGAAGAAGATAAGAGGAAGAACCAACATGACTCCATCAAGTAAACCATAGGCCTCAGTTTGCAAGACCTGAACAAGGCTGTTAATAATAGGATCTTCTGGAGATTATTAATTCATAAGGTTGCTGTGAGTGAGAAGTGATTTGAGGGCACTTTTAATACACATACACACACAACACCAACAACGTCCACATGTGAATCTGCCTTCCCAGTGGCTTCTTGTTATTCTCACAATACTGTTTAATGCCGCTAGTTTGGAGTCAAGTAAGGAACATGAACAACACAAATTTCCTAATCCCACGAGATCTTTTAAGTCTATACGCTTTATTGATACTTGAGTTGTTTTGTTTTTACATTTCACAATGCATTCCACAGACTTAATTCAATACAGCTTAAACTGCAAGTGTACACATTTTCATTTGTCATTTCTTGCATTAGCAATGTTCGAAATTCCCAAACAACATTTGCAGCATCGGGGCACAACCTGCTGATCCATGCACAGCCGCGGAGGATTCCTAGCATAGTGGAGAACGAGCATGCTAGGTATTCCTTGCTTTACCTGCAAGGATCCTGGGATCACACCTTCACAAATTCCTTCCACAGATTCAGAGTTGGAGAGAGACTGTAAACTTGTTTACTCGAAATAGACTAAAGGAGGTTTGTGCAGCAAAGGTTATGGCAGAAGTGGTGTTGTAATGTGCAGAGAGTTTATTCCTGTTTATTTAATAGGTGCTAATGTTTTCTGAAGAATTAAGCTTTACATACCATAGAGCTAAAAAAAAAACCAGTTGAATTCTCTTGATATTTCAAGCACTGTGGAGGAGCTGAACATCCTAAGCTGCTATGAAACACTATATATATATCATTTTTTTATATTGGCAATTGATAAAACAGTAAAATTAAAAAGCACAATACAGCTACACTCAAATACCGAAAGGGCAAGACTCCTGAAGCTTGCTTCAATGGCGTATTCTTCTAGTCAGCTCATTTTAGAAAATCTGCACTCCACGATCTACACAGACCAGAGAGGGTGCAAAGCTGAAGTGTTCTCCCTGCACTTCGCCTGCATGAGGATCTCTCAGAACGCAGCAAGACTACCTCAGCCGAAGCATAAAATGTACAGCTCTCCAATCTGTTATGTTAACCAGTGCTGCACATGGGAGATGCAAAGAGGATTAGGTTTAAATCCATACATAGCAGCTTACAATACTTATGATGAACACACATGGCAGTCAAGAACAGGTTATTTTTCTTTCCTTGAAACACTGCGTTGCTAAAAAATAAAGATCTGTGAAACTGCACTGCAATGTCAAGGTTTTGCTATTCCCTGACCCTCCCCACATAAACCAAATGAATAACACCTCCCACCCCGCTTAAAAGATGAATGCCTATTTAATTAAAGGTTGCTTCAGGCTTTTCATTCGGTTTTGCGCTTCAGTCCAGGGATTTTATCTTGGATTCTGTAAAGGACAATGAGAAAAGCTATTTTAATATACAGAAAAGATGCGCAGGATAGAATTCACCACATGTTAGGACAGGAAGAGCTGGGAGGAGCAATGGCTGCCAGAGATCAATCAAGGCAATTCAAATCAGAAGGGCAAGGCAAGGAAAATGTCTGCTGGAAGGTGCTTGTAGATCCAGGCCACAGTAAAACAAAAGAGTGCACTAGTAACCATGGGACAAGTCCAAGGCATCTGTTCAGCTTTAAGGCACTGTTCCTTCCTGACCTCATATACAGCAACCAGCATAACCCAACCCCACCCGAAGCTTTGGAAGCAGCAAGAGAAACAGTCACTTGCATGTCCTCTGTTTGCATTTCCTGATGGGTGAAATGCACATGTTCAAAAGGGAGATGGTACACATTTATTGAGTACACTTTTCCTGCCCTACCTGCCAAGGAGATCAGGGGCCTCCCACCACTTTTCTCCACCTAACAACCCTGTGCGTTAAGTTAGGCTGAGAGAGAGACTGTTCTAAGGTCACCCGGCCAGCTCCATGATACACTGGAGACCTGAACCTGAGCTTCTCACATCCCAGCCCAACATTATAACCACTAGGCCAAGGCTGGAAGAAGTTGCTACCTCAACCATGATCTAAGAGACACCAAAGGAAGAGTACTTCTTGTCCAAAGTCACCTCAAACCCTCCAGAAGACACAAGTCCGTCAGATCAAAAGGCACCTGGACTTGTCAATATCACAGTAATTCAAGGCCTTCATCTTTTACAGATAAACTTGGGCTTTCAACAACTAAAAAAGTCTTAAGTGGCAAGCGCTGCTTTTATCTTGATGAATTTGACTGTCTCTGTATTTACCAACCCACCAGTTATACTTCACACTACCTTCAAATTTATACACAGAAACTGATCCATGAACCCCAAGTATCCAGTACATTCCAAACCAATTCTATGAAAAGTTTCAATCCATTTCTACCAGAACAGTCTCTTTCATCAGATACCTTCACTACACTGGTAAAAAAACGTTGTTGTTTTTCCTTGGGCCCACATCCTCTCATTAAGGTAAACAAGTGATTTTGCTACATTATAGCCTATTAGCATGCATTTCCCTTTGCTTGAAGATCTAGCATACTCACTTTGTCACAGCCTCTTTGACATTCTTGTTCACAAGTCCCAGATAATGGTCAATTTGAACCTGAAAGGAAACGAATGGTTAAAATGAAAGTTACCATTAAATGTTGGCATGTTATCAAAAGTTGTACCCCAAACCCTGCCAATTACAGCTTAACAAAAACTAGAGGAGAGAGGGCTAGCCCATCACATGCAGCAGAAAGCACAACTTTATATTTAATTAGCAGCTATTCTGGTTTGCTAGTGCATGATCGAAAGCTACCCCATGTCCCTCACCACTCTGCACCATCAATAAAATGGGTTATTTGGAGTTGCAGGAACAAGTTACCTAAGGGGAGGGGATCACCTTTATGTCTTATAGTCCCTGATCACTATCTGAACCCCCAAGAACAGTAGCTAAGTGGAACAACAGAAGAGGAAGAAGGATGGGCTTGGATTGAGTAGAGGACCCCCACAGACGGAGCGAGATATTATTTTTGCCAATTCACTATGACTGGCTGCAGTCCTCCAACTCCCCGCTAATGCTGCTTTTGGCTGTTCCTGGTTTCCCAGGAGCAGCACTGGGGTTGGGCATTCTGGGCTATAGCGAGGAGGAGACAAAGAAATCACACTCTGTAGCTCAAAACACCATCTGTGAAAACAACTTATGGATCCACGCCCAGAGCATTCTCCAACCTTTCTCACATTTTTTTTACTATAAGAACCGATTATACTCAACTATTGCCAGAACAGGAGCCGTGTGGTGTAGTGGTTAAGTGCTTGCACTGCCACTCACACAGTCAGGAGTTCGAGCTCCCTGTGGGTCAGATATCCTGGCAGCTGGCTCATGGTCAACTCAGTCATCCATCCATTCCTTGGTCGGTAAATGAGTACCTAGCACATAGCTAGGGGGTAAAGAATAGCCAGGGAAAGCAATTGCAAACTACCCCACAAAAAAGGCTTGCCTATGAAATCACTACTTGCAGTGGTACCCCAGGGTCGGACACGACTGAAGGGGTCGGACATGACTGAAGGGGAAACTTTACTTTATTGCCAGAACGCTAGCACTCATGTCATCTTACATACTCACCTGGTGCTTTTCATAAATAATTGGAATACTGAAGAGTGAAATCACAGCTAGATGGGGGGAAAAACATATCAGATTTCAGTCTACAGATATTCAGAGACACTGAAAGATCTACTACGCAGAGCGCAAAGATAAGATTTTGAGATCCCAGCAAAGTGCCTCATCCTCTACAAGGCGCCCTTCATTCCTCACCCAAATAAATCTCCTACCCAAAAACTAGATTCAGAGATATCAGAAGCTTAAATATATTCTCCCAGATGAGTTAAAGGGACAGACAGATGCATGCCTTCCTTTTCCCTGCTTTTCTGGGGTTTTATTTATTTGTTTGTTTGTTTATATGCTACCCTTCCTCATGATGACTGACAAAACCCAGTTTAAAAATCCAATTTCAGTCCTTAATAGGGCCATAAAAACATTGTAATGAAGGGGAACAAAGGCAAATGGGAAGAGAATGGGAGTAGGAAATTAAAGAGTAGCCACAGGGAGGCCAGAAACTGAATGAGGGAAGTGAAGTAAATGTGGAAGAACTACAGAAGGACCCCGTATTCCCTCCAGAATCACTGCCGTCCTTTCCAAACAAACAAAAAATCCTGAACTCTGAATGTGGGGAAGATAGAGCCAAGAGAACAGATAACACTGCCAACCTGCTCTGCTACTCTCTACTAGGGTTCGTCATGTTTGCCTGAATTTAAACACACTGTCCCTTTGTTTAAATTAAAAGCAAAAGATCATATGTCCCCAGCCTTTTCTCTTATCCTTTTTGATTTCAAACTTTCTCTAAAGCAGTGGTATAGTTTTAATACACTAATTTCTTGGACTTTTCTTCCTAGTTCCTACAATCTTTCACTGCATTTATTTATCTACTCAAAGGTTTCGACATAATGCTGGCTTTGTAAAAAGAAAACCCTGGAACTTAATGTATAATTTTTAAGATTGTAAAGGACGTGAACGGAAAAGAACTTACCCAGTATCATCAAGGTCAGCCCGTTGAACAAGGCACCAACATAGGTGAACACCCACATCAACACAGCGAACTGTAAGAACAAGAGAGCTGAGTGAGGGTGAAGACACTGGAATGGTCAAATGAAAGCTGATTTTAATGGCACATTGTTTCTGTGTGGACAATTTATCATTTCACCGTAAGCTGCCTGAAGCAGGACTCTGGAAAGGCAGAATTCAAATCCCCTAAGAAATAAATGAAGTCAGAACACGCCTTACAAGTCACCATGTGTGGCCTTGTTCCTGGTTGCTGCCACTGCTGGGGGGCCTGCAGACTCCCCATGCATTGGGATCCCTTGAACAGACAGCCATTCTAAAGTGGAATGCCCAGCATGACATCATCTTTGTCAGCATCCCAGTGACAACTACAATGTGTGCAACAAGCCTCATGACAGCTATCACTAACACAGCTTCTCTGAAGGTAGAGTGAAAAGAAAGCGACAAAACACCCTCCGTATGTCAGAGATAATTATAGCCAAGAGGGCTGGTAACAGGATCTGCAGCCCTTTGCGGAGAGGTCCCGGGTCTGAATTCAGGCCAGGTCAAGGATGACTCAAGGCTCCCAGTATTCCAGGACTGCTCTGTGTCCCTGAAGTTCAAGAAACCAATTCCACCTAAGCAGTTTCCAGGCAGCCATGACCTCTGTCCCCTCTGCGGTTGGATTTAAGTCCTGCACTTGTTTTGAAGATCACTATGAGAAATTCTTACCACCTCAACATACAAATGACAAATATTTCATTACAGAAGCCTTGCATCATCGTCTGCACCCCCATTAGCCTGAGCCTCCACTGTTTACATCCTCTTTATCCAGCACTTCAACAAGGGACTCCAAGAGCCTCAAAAGGAGACTTTTAAACCAACATATCTACAGGGCTATTCTCCCTCTCCACTACTCTTCTCAGACAACCTCAACTCTGTGTTCCAAGAGTAAGTAAATCTGTGTTCCAAGAGTGTTCCAAGGAGCAGGGGGAGCGCTCGTTGGCCGCTTGGAATGTGGCTTGCCTTTTGATCCCTGCGGCGGCGCGGCTGAGGCGGCGGGAACGGGGCGTTTGGAGGGCAGCTGCTTCTTACAGCTCATCTCTTTGTCTACCCTACTGAGTCCCAAATCGCCCTGTTGTTTGGAGGGCGCAGTTGGTGCTTCATAAACCGCGGGGGACAAACGTTTCCTGGAAGCCCTAGTGGCTTCTGCTGCTGAGCAGTGAAAATATCCCCTAGGGGGAGAGAAACGCTGGTGGCCATGTTGTTGGTAATGCCTTTTAGGCGGGAAGGCTAGAAGGGGGGGGGAGGAATACTCTAAATCCACCTAAGCCCCACTAACCCTTCTACTCACAAGTGAATACAGATCAAGGAACAGAAGCAAAAGACGAAGACAGGAGGACGGGAAAAAGACAAAACAGTCTCTAGGAAGAATTCTGGTGCAGGGAACCAAGAATTTCATGCACTCCCTGGCGAGGCAGGAAAGAATACTGCCTAAAATGGCCTCCAAGCCTCAACAGGAAGTGACGAAATTCCTTTTCCTGCCTCCCTGAGATGGGGTGGAAAGCACCCATCAAGATGCCTTTCGCCTCCAAGAGAAGAAATCATCATATGACAGTGTCCTTTCAACAGATGACCAGAAGCCCCCAAACCAGAGGGCAAGCTTCGTCTCTCTGGCACAATTAATGCCTGGGGATGAGTCATGCCCCAGAAGGGAGGTTAGTGGGTCAGACAATGACCCGTGACAGACAACTGCTTTACAGGGGCTGATTTCTTGGTGCAGTAGCGTAGTGCCAAGGGGGCCTGGGGGTGGGAGCGGGGGATGCACTAGGCGCTCGCCCCTGTGGTGGCGTGGTGAGGGCATTCCAGGGATGTGGTGGGACATTCCGGGGCTGGGCGGACAGGGCATGGCAGGGTGCACGTGTGCCCCAGTGAAGTTCCTCCTCGCTCTGCCCCTGTCTTGGTGTCACAACATGCAGCAGCCTTACACCAAGCCCAGCCTTTTGTCCACCAGGTCTGCTGGCTCTCCGGAATCTCAGCAGACAGCTTTCCCATTTCTCCTACTACAACCTTTTTAACTTAAGAAGCTACGGATTTAATTCACGACCTTCTACATGCAAAGCACATGCTCTGTGACCACTAATCAGCTTCTCCCCTCTTATCTTAGGAGTCATCAGCTCTTTGTTCTCTTTTGAATTGTTAAAGATTCTCATGTTTACCTAAAAGCAACTGAGCAAGAAGTGTTCACCTGCAAACCTGAAATGTGAACCACATGAAACTGACACAAAAGGTCACCTTGTTAACAACCAGACTGCACCCTGGATGGAACTAAGATGAACCATGCATCTCAAAATCTGTGAGCTCTGCAGACAACACCCTACTAGTCCAAAGATTATCCAACCGCTCCATAAGAGTGGTGCCAGGCTGCTGTTATTGAGCAAGAGGGAAAAGCTGACTCATCAGTTTGTGTAATCAGACTGCTGTTTCCCATTGCCAGACTGAAGGTAAAATACTCAGCGGGGAATCTGAGAGGAAGGAGAAGGGCTCTCAAAACAAAGTCACAGAGGGAGCTTGCACAATTGTTAATGAAACAGAATGGTGGTCACATGATTGCTGTGAAGGGGGCAGCAAGCAACTGCAAGAAAGCTTAGCTAGGAGGATGACAAGGAGGGGTGGTGGTGGTTTTCCGAGGTCCATAAGTACTGTCAGCTTCGGATCTTAATAATATAAAACTGAGATCTGAAAGTCCATGTGTGTCAGGCCAGTACAAGCTAAAAAGTGCCACACCTTAAGAAAATTACCATGCTTATCATTTTCAAAGCACAACATACTCATTGCTCTAGCAACAATAAGAATACACAGAACCCTGACAGTAGGCAGACAACATTAAGAGGCCTATGCTTAGAACCGCGGCTCCTAACCTGGGGGTCATCAAGCCTTGGCAAGTGGGCTCCAGACTCCTGCAGTTTTAATGATTTGTGAATGCTGTTTTTTTAGTGGATCCCTATATCAAGTGAATTTTAACTTCAGGTCACCGTACCAAAACAGTTGAGAATCCTTGACTGACCAGGTACACCTTCAGCCTATATTTAAATGCTTCTGAGGCACAAGCTTGCCTTTTCCTCAAAACAGAATGGAAACCTCCACCATATCTATTGTTTAGTAGGTTATTAAAAGCCTTATAGGTAAAAGCAAGAAAAGTAAGTCCCTGTTCTGGAGGCAGTATACATGTCATGTGTAGATGGACAGGAAACCAGCCACAGGGCTGTATGCAGACAGCAGAGCTGTTGCAGCAGTCTTCCAGTCCATCTCAGAGTTGGCCATTGCATCGTTTCAGGGGCAACCCCTGGGGGCCAAGTTCGGATGCAAGTTCATCTAAACCGTTTGAAAGGTAATGCGTGGCTTTTGTTCCGAGCTTTTGATCTGCCTCAAAACGGGTACCAAAATGGGTAATTTTGTTTAGGGAATTTAATTGATAAGAGAGGGATCCTTCACCTGGAAAGACTGTGATTATGAGGCTTCTTGTCTCCCAAAGCCACTACAAAAGCAATAATTCCCAATTGGGTTTCCACTGACTATTTAATACATTGTTAACGTGACAACTACCATATATTTTTCCTCTGCTCTCAATCATTTAAGGACCCCGAGATTTCTGTTTGGTTGCAGATATGCATTTGATCAGCTACTGTGTTGTTTTTTTACACTTACCACTGGATGGAAACATCTTCTACAACCCTATACAAGCTCCACCCAGTACCACTGTATCTTATTCAGACCTGTCTTGCATTCTACACAGAGTGCAGACATTGTGGCTTGAGATCACGGTCTACATTATTTTTTTCAAAACCACCTTGCTTTATTCTACTCAATCTACTCAAACAAAGTGTTTTGGAAAACTTAAAATATCTATTTTAGGCAGAACTTTTTTCTGTCAGAATTCAAACCTCTTTATTGGCATACAAAAATAAATTAAAATTTATTGTCGAAGGCTTTCATGGCTGGAATCACTAGAGTGTTGTAGGTTTTTCTGGGTTGTATGGCCATGTTCCAGTAATATTTTCTCCTGACGTTTCGCCTACATCTGTGGCTGGCAAGATGCCAGTCGTAGATGCAGGCGAAACGTCAGAAGAAAATACTACTGGAACACAGCCATACAACCCGGAAAACCCACAACATTCAAATTAAATTTTGTTAAATGGTAAAATTAATAAATTATAAAAGGGGATTAATTGTTGTGCAGCTCAGCCATTTTGGTCCAGTTTTTGACAAGCCTTGTTTTTTTAATATCAGTGAGAGAAATTTTGCAACAGCGCTAATAGACTCTGGTTTCTTATCTGATAAGAGTAAGAAAAGTTGCTTCTTTTTACTTTTGGGTTGTTTTAACTTGTAATAGTGGGGTAAGTAGTTTCTCTCACAGGTCGGTATAAAGCTGGTAGTCAACAGTATGTGGGAGATAGAATCTGGCATATTTCCTCTACATATGCAGAGTCGTTTGGAATATGAAACATGAAGAAATCTTCTAGGAAGAACAGATGATGAAAAGGAATTCGGTCTGGCAATCATAAAAGTGCATTTGTGGGAAAATAATTCAAGAGCAAATAAATAGGATAGATTGGTGTTGTGGTTGAACTGAACCTATAAAATTGGGGGAACAAATTTCCAGTTCATGTGGAAATAGTGTTGCTATTTCAAGGTCACGAAGTCTTTGAGTTGTTGTCCTCAACAGA
This sequence comes from Sphaerodactylus townsendi, assembly GCF_021028975.2. Taxonomy (NCBI): domain Eukaryota; kingdom Metazoa; phylum Chordata; class Lepidosauria; order Squamata; family Sphaerodactylidae; genus Sphaerodactylus; species Sphaerodactylus townsendi. The sequence goes on along the minus strand of NC_059425.1, from coordinate 38,881,493 downwards.
CTAGATTGGTCAGACTGAACTAAGGAGGGAGGGAGGGAGGTTCACGTGGAAGGAAGTCAGACTAGGCCCATTCTGCTCAGAGATTTTGCCATGCTGAACCCATTTACTAGCAAAGCCACAGGGAAGCAGTTTCCACATCACTGCAACAGCCTATGAACTGAGCTCTTTTACATAGTAAGCAGGGTTTGTAGATCACACCTGAAGTGGCTTTCATTCTTAATTGAAAACAAAATCAATTCCAACAAAACCTACTGATGAAAAGTTGACCTCTTAACACAATTAGAAAACACTACAGACAGAAAAACAGAGCTTCATAGTGCTTGACAGGCAAACAGATTTACTGAGGCAATTGCTTCTGTGGACTAGAGCCCATACCCTTGGATACAAGACTAGATCATAAGAGCTTGTGCCTCCCTAAAACAATTAACATTTTGAGTTGTTTTTTGCTGCAACCAGCAAACTTGGCTCTTCTACCTACTGAGACTATGTTTGTGACATTTTGAAAAATACAAATTTTTAGAATGAACCATCCAAAGATTGACTTCATCTGTGAAAAGTGTCTAACATTGTCAAAAGGTTTGTGGTGGATGCATTCTGAAAAAGCAGATTATAATGCACATTAAATATAAACAAATGTTAGAGAGTCTGAGACATTTCTGTAATTTAACAAGGGTTGTACAAGTGTTGCCAAAACCCTGTTACCAACTCCTTTTCCAGCAGTATGGCAACATCAGCAAGTCCTCTGGTCCTTATAGACAGGGATGCAGAGTGGTTTGCAATGCCAAGTTTGACAGAGTTCAGAATTGCTCAAAGCCAAATCATCTTATCAGCGGGTACAGCTTTCCAGGCAGCTACTGAACAATCCCCTAAATGTATGGGACTGGCATTCTCTGGTCCACTGGGACTATTCTATTTCCTTTGTCAAGGTGGAACAGAAAGCCGTATTTTAGATACAGCTAACAGGGAAATACAATCAAAATGAATCTACAGTTTAGTTTGCTTTGGAACACTCTAGACAGTTCTAGTTGCCACTTCTCAAAAAAGTTATCAGAGCCAAAAAGGAACAGAAAAGTTCAGCCAAACAATCAGTGGACTGGAAAACCTACCCTACGAGGAAAAGTTAATGTGTTTGGGTCAATCTGATCCAAGAGGACTACTCTTATGTTTTTAGTCCTCAAATAATGGTGGCAAATTTGAAACATGTACCTACTTCCAATTTGTTTTAAGGCTCATCCTCACCTCTACTTGGATTTTCCCATTGTATTTAAAGAGCACGTCTTGTGTGTCTTAATTGGTTGAATACTAGGAAAGAGCATCCAGCAGAGCAAACTTAAGACTCTGCCAGGGTCCTGATAACGAACCATCATCAAATGCATCAAGATAGGAGGTCTATGTTTCAGCACCCTCAGCTCACTCAACCGGCAGTAACTGTACCCACATGAGTCAATAAAGACAGACATCAGTTAATCATTATGCAAAAGTCCCTCTGATAACACAGCTAATCTTTCAGCTCAGCTAATTCTGTGGCTATTGAAGTTGCAAATGCTGTTTATACTATCATCAGAAAAACTTGCTTCACCGCTCAGAACCAGAGCTGATCAAGGCATAGATAGGGTGGGGCCTGTGTGCACATCACCCCACCTACCTATGGGCAGTTTAAAAAGGGGAGCCTTTTAGTTTATTGTATTGCCTTTTTAATTCTTTTTTTTAAACTATAGGTTGCAAATCAGGGAAAACATTGCTCCCCAAAATGATAGTGTTCCAAACTCTGTGCCTCTGGCACATCCAGTCCCACCGCTCCTGCCAAGTATGTGTTATTTAATGCCAAGTATATATGCAGACTTTTTTTCTTGGATTTGCCGAACACACTGAGCTCCCAAACAGGTGCATGTTAAACTTTACTGCACATGCTGGACACATGCTGATGAGCAGAAGGAGCAAAAGCAGGTGATTCTTGAACTCTTAGAAATCCAGCAGCCCCAAACATCATGTGCAGATCAAAGCATCACAATGAAATACACTGGGTGAATTGACTGCTGGTAATTGATTTAACATAACCAAACTCATTACAGTATCTACTTCCACAGATCGGATTATGGGCATAATAATTCCAGAACATTTTGGAGTGTGTGTGTGTGTGTGCGCGCGCGCAAATAAAATTCAGTGCACACATGCAAAACTAAACTGTACATGTTGACTGCCAGATTTATGTGCAATGATCAAGTAGGATTTGTTTTTAAGCTATCTAGAAAGCTCGGTTCGATGTTATGACTACATACCAGCACTCAGCAGATCCACTAGCAAGAAAGGCATACCCAACCAGCAAGACAAGAAGATACGATTTTGCTTCCTTGTTCACTGTAAGAATAACTTGTGTGTCTTTCTTACACTCTACCACTACTTTAGTTTATGATTCGTATTTTTACTGTATTGCATGTATTGATGCTCAGATTCTCAAATCCCAGGTTTCTGGACCAAGTAATGCCTTTAGAGGAACGTGATCTCTGAAGCAACAAATGAAATACACCCACTCAACTGAGAATGCTAACCAAGATCAAGAGTAACTTGCCATCCATTCTGCAATAAAGAGAAGTCCGTACTGCCCTGCCAATCAATATTTCCTCCAAAGCCAGCATGACTATTTCCTTGTGCCCCTTTTGTTTTTGTTTCTAGTTCACCAAATGTCCTTTTATGGCAACCTGGTTGTTGTGCATCACCCCCAGACACACACTGCTAACCCTCTTACTGTCAACAGTTAGAGCCCAGGAAGACTAAAAGGAAGACTCTTACCTTTAGAGAATCCACCAAGTCATCCACTAGGAAGAGACGCCTGAGCTCCTTAATTGTGTTGTTGAAGTGGCCAAGCACAACATGGCTGTATTTCTGAACAAGCTCTTCAGACACAGCAACGTCTTTATCCAAGTAAGCTCTGGAAGAGAAAACCCGTCAGACTCTCATCATTCAGAGCTTTTCAAAGTCTCTGAGTTCTCAGTCAAAACACAATGAAAATGTTTGGAGAAGTCACAGCACCCTATTCTTGAACAGACAGACAAAACTTAAGAACTGGGCTTCTTCTAAATTATTCATAGCATTCAAGAAAAAAACATTGGAAAGTTTAGTGGCAGCTCTTGCCAAGTTAATCAAGTCTGACTATTTAAAGCCAGCCAGCAAATAGTAAACAAGACTAGTTCCCACAAGTTTGAGTAAGATTAGGCAACTGAAGTCTCAAATACGACTGAAGTTTTTTTTAATATCAAAAGGCTCTCCTCTAGCAGAATGTCTGACCACTTCACCTGCTCTCTTATGCCATTTGACCAAGCACAAAAAATGAAGAAGACCTGCTATGATCAAGGATATTATATCCTTGAGTTGTGAAATACAACCCCCTTTCTGGTTTTGAGACACAAATGAAACTGTACCCTTTTCAGATTTTTTTTCTCCAAAGAGTAGATTTGGGCCTTAAAAAAAACCCCTTCCCAGTATTGGTTTAGGACCATGGTGGCGAACCTTTGGCACGCCAGATGTTATGGACTACAATTCCCATCAGCCCCTCCCAGCATGGCCAATTGGCCATGCTGGCAGAGGCTGATGGGAATTGTAGTCCATAACATCTGGAGTGCCAAAGGTTCGCCACCACTGGTTTAGGAGCTACGAAAATTGTTTGGAAGCCATGTGATCTAATCTTCAGCTCTATCACCTCAGACGGTTTTCAAATGTCCTTGGTTAACAATGACATAGGAAGAAAGCTAACACTATACTCCACTATATCTGCTCTCCATCATTTTTACAGGAAAGGCCTCCATCTATAAAACCACCATAATGGATCCTTACATCAGCACAGTTTCCACTTTGTGATGCTATTTGTGTTCGCTGGAGTTTAAATAAGATTGTGTGCTTTCCAGGTTAAGAATATGTTTTGTTTTAAAACAGGGGTCTCTACCCTAGGTACATTTTTAAATTTTGAGAAAAGGAGGTGTCACCACAAAATGGCTGCTAAAGGGGCAGCGCCAATCACAAACATTTGGGAGGTTCCAAGACAAGCATAAGAGCTACTCAGTCATGTATGCTCCCTTTTCACTTATAAGGGGGCTGTTGTGTAGATGGGCCATATCCTGCTTCCAAGTTATTCTGCTTAGACTTTCAGAAATTTGACTGTTACAAGACAGTGACAAAAAACACAAGAACTGTGAAAAAATTACTATGGGTATGATTCCAGTTATCACATCTGTTGACAAAAGAGGGCAGGCAATTTTCACCAATTCCCTCCAACTGCAGTAGACCCAGACTCTAGCTCCATACCTTCCTGGGGTCCCGACTTTCCCTGAAGCAGAATTTCAAGGAGCATTTTTGGATGCAGCAGGAAGGAGATGGTGGAGATGTCATACATCACTAACAGAAATCATTCTATCAGCAGAGATTTGGGGTAGGATCCAAATTTAATCTTCAAGGTGGCTTAACCAACCACACAGCAAACAAAAAAACACAGAGCTCCTACAACCCTTGATTTCTGTAACAAAAGCTGCTTGACAGTAGGAAAGAAAAGAAGACCTACCTAAATGGATGGCCATCATCAGACTTCTGGATTGCTTGGATAACTCCCTTGTATATCCTTAAGCTGATGGTCACCGACAGAAGGCCCAAAGCAATGTAAGCAACCACACTCACAATACTGAATACCGTTAAAGAAAGCAGCAGGAACAAGCTGGCACCAAACACCACACCAGTCTTCTTAACGTCACGCCAGTAAAGGAGGTCAACCACTGGAGAGATTTAAAGGGGAAAGAGGTCAGAGGGCATGGCAGCTTGTTTTGCTATACCACAATGCAACATGATTTGCTCCAATAAGAACAGTACATTGTTCCAGTTTTTAAAACCACAAGTGGTTGAGAGGGGTGTTTCCAGTGGTGGGATTCAGCAGGTTCGCACCACTTCGGCAGAACCAGTTGTTAAAATGGTGCTTGTAAACAACCCATTGTTAAAATGTTTGGATCCCACCACTGGGTGTTTCCCCCCACTTCACAGTTTATATCCATACACACAAATACGTGCAGACGGAATACACAAACAAACAAAAAATGAGTCACATGCTTGAGCTATCAAATTCAACAAGAATTTAATTCAAAAAGTATTGTAGCATTGATGTCAATTACAATGTGGTCTTTGCTACTCAGCACAATATAGACAGCAAGAACAGTGCCTTCACTGCTCCCACTTGAAGTTAAAGAACAGAGCCACAAAGTAATTGCACAATTAAGGTTCTTCAATATCCAAAAAACTGATCCACTTCCTTTAGTACAATCTCTTCACCATGAGTGTGGTTAGTTTGGAATGTTATTGATATAGCATGGAAGATCCAGGAGCAGAAGATCCAGGCCATTATGTATGCTTATGGAACAGGACCATGAAATAAAAAGTTGCAAAGAAACAGTACGTGTAGATATATTATCAAAAATGGGTAAATGTTTCCCTGCATACATAAAATACCAAAACAAATCAGAAATGTACAAAATATATAAATACAAATCAGAAATACATGTTCTTTAGGATTTTTTAAATTCAAGCAATGTTTTAATAGGGTTAATGACCACTGAAATCTGTTTGATAATGGATTTCTGATTTGTTTTACATGGTGATAATTTGTATCAATTATATTTGGCAAATCAGCATTTCTGATTTGTTTTGGTATTTTAGGTATACAGGGAAACATTTACCCATTTTGATCATTTATACATACTGTTTTTCTGCAATTTTTTTTATTTCTTGGCTGTGATCTTTGTTGCAGTGGTTCCCTTTTCGTTCTATACATATGGAATAATAGGCCCATGGGGAGGAAAAACAGAATGTAACAAATAGCTCTGAGAGAACCAACCATGCACACTTCCCATGGAAGGGACTAATACCTTCAGTCCTAATGAAATACATGTAGCTTTATTATGACTTAAACTTTATTCGCACCTTGTTTTTGCTTGCATATGCACACCCACCCACCCAGATTTAACTCAGATCCATCCCTCCAAAAGTTTAAATTTGGGGAATGGGTGTTTTTTTAGCCTCAATGTAAACAGCTACAAGATAGTTACCTTTCAGTTCACATAATGTTGAGCAAGATGGTACACTTATTGCTTAACAGAATTTAAACAGCTTGCAAGATGAAACTTTCCCCCCTTATTTTAAAATGCCCATAAAGTATCCACAAAAATGGACTGATGCAACAGAGTATTATTACCAGTGCTTGCCCAAAAATAATTTTGTTGTTGTGGCAAAGGTGTGAATGAACAATATTTGCCTGACAAAAAAAAATAAAGTCAGACAGTCCTAGCTTTCTTTTAAAGTGAATACTGCAGACTCCATTTGGTAAGCAAGTCACTTGGTATTTCTAAAAATAGAAGGGCTAGCATGGTGCCTTGCGTTCACAGCTCATCCAGTTACAATTTTTTCCTTCGCTTTTAAAGCAAGTGTCTCGATACGACAGCTGTACAAGTCTTCCTATGATATCTTTCAAAAAAGCTTTGCAGCTCTAACTGCACCAAACAAAACATTCGCACCTATCCTGATTCCTGTGTCCCCCTTCCGCAGAATTAGGAGAAGAACAGAACTACAGCAAATTGGATTTTGAGGGACAGAACAAGTGCAGATAAAAAAAACCCCTAGAGTTCTCAGCACACAAGTCTAAACTCCACACACACTCACCACTTCTGGCATCCATCTTGCAAGTAAGTGTTCCTGCAAGCACGGATTTTACACAGCTGACTAGCAAACCTTTTCACTTCCTGCTGGGGCACTCACAGGTCAAATGACAGACGCAACCGCCTGCTGTCTCACCAGTGCCCACAAATCAGAAAAGCCTGGACTAACACAGAATATTTTAAGCCATCATCCAATGACAGCCTCTCCACCCAATTCATTCCTCGGAATGCAGAACATGCATTTGCAGCTGTATCTTATCTATGATTAGCAAAACAAAACAAAAAATCCCAAAAGTGAAGGAGATCAACACCAGTTCAAAAACTGTTTATAATTGTATTTGGAGAGGATCTAAATTATAAGGCACTGTTCAGATTTACTTCTTGTTTAACTATCTGAATGATGTTTTATTGAAAATATTTTATTTAGAAAAAGCATTTTTGGATTAGTTGCATAATTGCTGATATGCATTAGAACAGGAATAAGAAAAAATGGACGTCCTGCATGTTTTGCTTTGTTTTTAAACCAGGCACATGTAGCTTTGGAATATGCAGCAATGTGTCTATTTGTAACTGCATACATTTGAAAGGTTCATAAAATTTTCCCCTCCTTTATGAAAACTTGACCATTACCAGAACGCAAAATTCAATAAGTCTGACAGACTATCTATATTTGTTTTTTCTATGTTTATTTTTTCTTTTTTAAAAATGGCAAGATACCACAAGTTGTAAAAATGCGAAAAATATATAGCACCCATAGGTGACCAATGAGGACTTGCCTGGAGCATCTCACTTGCCCCACAACCTCCTCTCTGCACTATAGCCTCCTATCCTTTCCCCTCTCTTTGCATCTTTCTTTTCTTCCCAACAACCCACTACCTTTATTGGCTCCCCCAGAGTTCAGCCCTTTCCTAACTCCTCCCCATCTTCCCTACCACCCACATACTTTTTTCTGTTTTCCCCCTACCTTCAACTTCCTTCTCTTTTACTTTCTTCCTTCTTGTGCTTCCATCTTTTTAGTTCCCCTCACCTACCCACCTAAACTGATAGAAAACAAGACTTGGAAAGCCCAGCAACATGGTTATGGTTGTCCAGAAACCCCTCAAGCCGGCCAATATCTCAGTAAGCATTGTTATTGCTATAAAGAGGTGTTAACCCCCCCCTTTTTTCCTTTTAGTATTTGTTTTTTAATCCCCACTGTAGAGCCAGATTCACAATTAGATGATACCTTTTCATATCCCATATCTACCCAATTAAGATTGCTGTTTACAATGTTATGGTTTCAGAAGAGCCCCACACATTGAACCATTAACTGAGGACTACCAAATTCACCAGCACAACTATACCGATACAGCATGATGTAGCATATTATAGCAACGGATTCAGACTTGGGACTAGGATCAAATATTTGCTCTGCCTTGAGGTTTACTGGGTAACCCTGAAAGAGTCACCAACTCCAAATCTAAACTTCCCCATAGGGTTGCAGCATCTCCTTATTCTAGCTAGCCACTCCTTCCATTGGAAACTGAAAAGCATTGATTTTTTCCAGACATTTCTTCTGAGGACTAGTTGACTGTGTTTGCAATCTAACCACAGTGCAAATAAAACCACAATTTTATGTTATGTCTGAACTGAGCTGCAGAGAGATTTTGCTACATTATTTTAATTGTGCAATGCACAGGATGGCAAAATGTCATTCTTCGCGCAGAAGCCCTAGATTTCGTGATCAGGCAACTTTATTTTACACCAATCACACACACAGCCTATGTTTAGAACTTGCAAACATTTAACATATAGCAGCAAGAAGATTTTTTTAATGGAAAAAAGATATTGAAGGTTAACATAATGTCAAGCTAGATGAGATCAGTCTGATCTAGTCCAGCAAGTTTGGTGAAAAGACTGAAAGGGCAGGAGGAGCGCTGTGTGCTCTATGTTAGAAACAAATCTAACCTGTAACTAGGAAGGTGTAAACTTTGAGCTAGAATCAATTGCGCAAGATGTGAATAAATTTGATTATTTTTTCATAATTTATGCAGTACGGTTCACCTTGAGAAGGACAAGGGGATAAACAGAATGCTACAGACCCAGTGAACACCTTGCTCAGGAGCCACACTTCCTTCCAGGCATTTCAGATTTTATGAGGAAGAGCTATATGTTTTCAAAGACTTTCCTCACAGCAAAATTAGCATTCCTTTGTGGTCAGACTGGGTAGCTAACGCTGGCTTCTAAACTTAATATTGAAATACCATGCTTGCAAAATCCATAAAAGACTAGATATAGAAACTGATAATGAGGAAGATCTAGGAGTAATAGTCTGTGAGAAAAGAACAGGAAACTGCATGTTGTACAGAGTAATTTGCCACCCCCAACCACAAAAGGGGCCTTGTTTGCTCCCAGGTAGCTTCCAAGACGACTTCTAATTCAGGGATCCCAAAACTTTCTGAGCTGAAGGCACCATTGGAATTCTGAAACAGAATAGTGCCTCCAACCACAAAATGGCTGCTGGAAGAGGTGGAGTCAACCATGAAATGGCCACCACGGGAGGTGGAGCCACCCACACCCCAAGAGAAAAATCCAACGATAGGAAAGAAGAGTAATTTTAAAATATACAAGGAAAGAGGAGTAAGAGACTAACACCAACACTGGGTTGGCAGTCGCCACTAAAGCAACATTTTCTGCACAAGATCCCCACCCACTTTTTGAAAACACTTGACCGGCACCATGGCACCCATGGGCACTACACTGGGGACCAGTGGGGGAAAAGCCGACAGGAGCTGAGGTGACTTCGGTTCGGAATACAGTATCTATGGGGATGCAGACAGAGAGGGAGGTTTTTCTAAATCAACCACATACAAGCGAGGAACATAGCAATGTGCATGTGACAAGGGATAGTGTCTACAAAAGACTTGAGGGTAAAGCACATAAATCCCAGGTTAAGGACAGAGACAGGGTATGGGCAGGTGTCTCTATGCTACAATAGTAAAGCGATTCCACTCCACAAAATGGGGGAGCTAGAGTACAGAGTTTTGAAGGAGGACTTTGATATAATGGGCATTACAGAGACATGGTGGAATGAGGAGAACCAGTGGGATGCTGTTATACCAGGCTACAGGCTCTATAGGAAGGATAGGACAGGGCACATTGGGGGTGGAGTTGCCCTTTACATCAAAGAGAGCATAGTATCACATAAAATAGACAATGCAAGGGGAGCTGGTTCCCCTACAGAATCACTGTGGATATCAATACCAGGTGTGAAGGACAGTTTAATATTAGGAATATATTATCGTCCCCCTGACCAAAGTGCACAAGTGGATTCTGAGATCGAAAAGGAAATTAGAGAGGCCAACAAAAACAAAAATGTAGTGGTAATGGGTGATTTTAACTATCCCCATATAAACTGGAAAAATGCATGTTCAGGTCATAGTAAGGAGAGAGCATTCCTGGATATGCTAAATGATCTGTGGCTTAGGAGCAGATGGTTGTGGAACCAACCAGGAGAGAGGTAAGTGATCCTAGATCTAATTCTATGTGGGACCCAGGACCTGGTGCAGGAGAGTCAGTGTTGTTGAACCGATAGGGAATGCAAGCGACCACAATGCTGTCAGATTCAGTATCTCAGCATGCGAACAAGTGGCAACTACTAATGGTAGTTAATCATTCGCCTTCAGAAAGGAAATTTCTCCAAAGATGAGGGGGCTAGCTGCGCAGTGAAGCTGAAAGGGAAAATCAAAGGAGAGAGTCAAAACTGTCCAGGATGCTTGGAGGTTATTTAAAAAACACAGTAATAAAAGCTCGAAAGCTGGAATGTGTTCCACAGGAGTTTAGAAAAAAGGCAGCACCCAGTCCAAAAGAAAGCCACCATGTGGTTAACAAGAGAGGGTTGAGGAAATTATCAAGAGAAAAAAAGAAAATGTCTTTTAGAAAATGGAAGTCCAGTTTGGCTGATGAAAGAATACATGAGAGGGAACACAAATGGTGGCAAAAGCAGAAGCAAGTTAGCTGTAAGGGAGGCAAAAAAAAGGATTATGAGAGCTACTTGTGGCTATGAACATCGTAAGACCAGCAACAAACAGCGTTCTTCAAAGTACATCAAAAGCAGGAAGCCAGCAAAGGGTGCTGGTAGGCCCGTTAGATGACAAAGGAACAAAGGGTGTGCTAAAAGATGGCAGGGATATGTGCAGAGAAGCTGAATGAATTCTTTGCATCTGTCTTTCACCCAAGAGGAGGGTGAGGAACATCTCCTGCACCTGAACCAAGCTTCTTAGGAGGTGAATCTGAGGGAACTAGCGAAGATAGTGGTAGACATTAAGGAAGAAAGTTCCTGGCAGCCATTGATAAACTAAATGTTACTTCAAATCCCCTGGCCCAAGATTGCATTCAATCTAAGAGTTCTTAAAGAGCTCAGCTATGAAATTGCTGATCTTCTCACTTTTAATATGCAACTTATCCCTGAAATCGAAGGCTCCATCCCTGAAGACTGGAAGATGGCCAATGTCACACCAATCTTTAAGAAAGAAGATCTAGGGGGGACCCGGGAAATTACAGGCCAGTCCAGTTTGACATCTGTTCCTGGTAAATTAAATTTAGAATCTATCATTAAAGATAACATTATAAAACATGTAGAAAAGCAAGACCTGCTGAGAAAGAGTCAGCATGGCTTTTGCAGAGGCAAATCCTGTCTTACAAACTTACTAGAGTTCTTTGAGAGGTGTAAACAGGCATGTGGACAGGGGTGAACCGATTGGACATTGTCTACTTGGATTTCCAAAGGCTTTTGACAAAGTTCCTCACCAGAGACTGTTGAGAAAACTCAGCGAAATATGAAGGAATAAGAGGGGAAGTCCTCCGCTATGGATTAAAAAACTGGTTGAGGAACAGGAAACAAAGAGTGGGTATAAATGGGAAGTTCTCACAATGGAGATAAGCCGGGAGTGGGTGTCCCCAAGGATCCGTTTTGGGACCAGTGCTCTTTAACCTATTCATAAAATGACCTGGAAGTAGAGGGTGGGTAAGCGTGGTGCGCCAAGTTCTGCAAGATGATACCAAATTATGTAGGGTGGTGAGAACCACCAAAAGGATTGCGAAGCAGCTCCAAGCCGTGACCTTGATAAATTAGGTGAGTGGGCTCCAGAAATGGCAAAATGCAGTTCAATGTAGCCAAAATGTAAAGTATTGATGCACATAGGGGCAAAAAATCCAAACTTCACATTAAGACGCCACAGAGGTCCACGGTGCTGTATCAGTCACAGACCAGGAAAGGGATTTAGGCTGTCTTAGTTGATAGTTCCATGGGAATGTCAACTCCAATGCATGGCAGCTGTAAAAAAAAGGCAAACTTCGATGCTGGGGATAATTATAAAAGAAATTGAGAATAAAACTGCAAAGATTGTCATGCCCTTATATAAAGCAGTGGTGCGACCGCACTTGGAGTGCTGTGTCCAGTTCTGGTCGCCGCATCTCAAAAAGGATATTGAGGAGATAGAAAAAGTGCAGAGAAGGGCAACAAGGATGATTGAGGGACTGGAGCACATTCCCTATGAGGAGAGGCTCGCAGCGTTTGGGGACTCTTTAGTTTGGAGAGGAGGCGTCCTGAGGGGATATGATTGAAGTCCTATAAAATTATGCATGGGGTAGAAAATGTTGACAGAGAGAAATTTTTCTCTCTTTCTCTGTCAATACTAGAACCAGGGGCATTCATTGAATATGTTGGGGGGAAGAATTAGGACTAATAAAAGGAAACACTTCTTCACGCAATGTGTGATTGGTGTTTGGAATATGCTGCCACAGGAGGTGGTGATGGATAGCTGGATAGCTTTAAAAGGGGGTTGGACAGATTGATGGAGGAGAAGTCGATTTATGGCTACCAATCTTGATCCTCCTTGATCTGAGATTGCAAATGCCTTAACAGACCAGGTGATCGGGAGCAACAGCCGCAGAAGGCCATTGCGTTCACATCCTACATGTGAGCTCCCAAAGGCACCTGGTGGGCCACTGCGAGTAGCAGAGAGCTGGACTAGATGGACTTTGGTCTGATCCAGCTGGCTTGTTCTTATGTTCTTATGTTCTTATGACCAACTGTTGTTATATCTATCTATTTTAAAGTATACATCTGTCAAAGCTAATTCAAAGATCTACAGAACACCAAATTCTCTGCAGCACAGCAGATGGTGAACAGATGGTAATATCCGGGGTTTAAAGGCCACTACCCAAAACTGAGCATGAGACGGGGCTGAGAGATTTCAGCTTCACTTTGGCACCTTCTACAGCTCTAGCTACTGTACAGAAAGTCTTTATATTTACAGTGGCAACAGTGACACAACATTGTATGATGTAACTCACTATCCACTATCAGTCACGCATCAGCACATTCTGGAGCTTAACTACAAGTGCATCTGTGCACATATGCATACTTCGCACTACAAGAAACATATACAATTACCAGTGAACTTGTGAATATCATTGTCAGTCATCACAGCTGGTCATGATTTTAAACATACAGTAATTCAGATTTGGCTACATTGGAGCTGAAAATTTTCAGGATCCTAAAAATTCCCCAATTCCCATACCAGTTAGATTTTTCTTGCACGTTTTGGGGGAATCTGAAAAAAAAACTGGCTCATTTATAGCCCATGGGAAATTTTTCAGGGAGCTCTGGGGGAGGGGGAGAGGCATCAACTCTTCAGCATAGTTGCTCGTGACTCTCCTTAGAAGAACACGCAAGTCTGGCCAGGGGGTTCAATTTTATCAGCCCCCAAAGAGCACCACCCATCTGCCATTGGAAACACTGGACTAGACGGGATTTCCTATGGGTTGTAATGGATCCAAAGGGGGAATTTAAACTTTAAAATCCTGCACCCCCACTGTGAATGTGCAGCAGAATATCATGAATCTCACACGCCTCATCCTTGCACTGAAAATGCTTGCAATGTAATTTCGCCTTCTTAGCCAGCACCTGAATTTCATGAACAACCAACAGGCCAAAGTATGAAGAACTGCAAACAGTTCACCACTCCCTCTTCCAGGTAAAGACACAACAAGCCTGACAAGGATAAAGTCCCACCTTCGCCACTGCATCCTCCTCAGTTCCCACAGGCGGGGGTCTGTAACCTGCGCTCTCCAGATGTTCATGGACTACAAATCCCATCAGCCAATTGGCCATGCTGGCAGGGGCTGATGGGAATTGTAGTCCATGAACATATGGAGAGCCAAAGGTTGCAGACCCCTGCAAGAGTGTTCTCCCAATTGCAGATGCTGGAAATAAGAGGGAACAGAAATGTACATTTCAGATGCTGGCAGACAACTGGGCTGCCAGCCAAACTAGATGGACTACTGTTCTGATCCTACATAGGGATTCCTAAAATGTGCCGGAATGCATAGCAACACAGAAACTGTAAAAGTTAATGGCTTAGCGCCGCTCAAGGAAAATGTCAGCCAACTAAATCAAAACATCTATCATACAAATCAATTCTCAACTGTCCACAAGAAGAAGACGCATGATCCAGAATCTCCTCCACATCACATTACAGCCCTCAAAAAAGACAAAAGCCCAATGGCATCCATGTTCAGCACCAATCATCAATTCAATGTTTTAAGATCAGCATCCACAAACAAGCCTCAACACCAAGTCCCACTGACAGCAGGGCTTTCTTTCCTAGAGCTCCTTTCCTTTACGCGGCTGACATAGGAATTTGATGAATAGAGATTTCCTTCCTGAAACCAACTCCTGAAGGGGCACAGTGGCAGTGAAATGGGGGTAGAGGAGCCCCTTTTTGCCTTTGGTTTTTAAGCTGAAAAAAACTGTTTTGAACCTCTCAAAATATTTTCATTTTAAATATGTAAGCACTAATTGCAGATATTTTATTATTCTGTCACTGTTTTTCTTCTTATATAGTGTCCTGAACTAGGAATCTTTCATACTCTTTCCATCCCTGGTTCTCTATAAGCGCCTCCAAAGTAGATTTATCATTGATTGATATGGAAGATATTGGTGGAAGCGAACTGAGTAAAAGGGCTTCTATAACATATGTTCACATGAAACACACCAAAGCAAAAGCAGAGTCTTTCTAGCTAAGTCTAACTGACAGCACCTTTCCAATAACACTTTTTAAAAACTGTAAGTCCTGCTGATCTAACATGGGACCGTAATGCACGCAAAGTATGTGATGAATTGTTGAGTCATGCTTAGCTGTGAGCTACTACAATTCACCAGGGCCATACTATAGCTACAGATTGCTACTCAGGGCCCTGCATGCCCAGGCCAGCCCCGTTCTCATATACAAAAGAAATCTTCACATGTACGCGACAGGTAATGCCTATGTACGCACAAAACATTTCCTGACAAATAAGAATGGGAAGCCACTGTTGCTAGAAGACTGGGGAGGTAGATGAGCAGCAGGTGGGGATGGCGCAGCCTCACCGCTTCCAAAGAGGTTTGTGGAACTGAACACAGCAGAAAACAAGGAATATTCCCAAGCACAGTGAAAATACCATATGCTGTCCAGTGGGCTGTCTTTGATGATGCAAGGACTGCCTCTCCAGGTATGTTCCCTAAAGGTTGCTACGTTCAGCACAAGAAATCTACTGGCAATCCCTGGCCCAAAAGACGTCCAGCTAGACTCAACCATAGCCGGGGCTTTTTCTGCCCTGGCCCCAACCTGATGGAACGCTCTTTCTCGTCAGACCCGGGCACTACAGGATCTGATGCAGTTCCACCTACAAGACAGAGCTGTTCTACCAGGCATATGACTGAGGCAACTACGGGTTTCCATCACCCGAGCCTCCCTCCCCTTTTTTCCACCGGTCTGCTTACCTCCTCGGATACTGTTGTGTATATTGTGTTTTACTGCCATCTGTTTTAGATTAGGTTTTTAATCTGTTTTACTGTGTTTATTAGGATATGTGTTGGAAGCCGCCCTGAACCCATGAGGGGAAAGGTGGCGAATAAATCAATAAATGAGTCCACGCCAGCAAAAGGGGGTGTTCCTGGGCTGAAAGGGCTTTGGAAGCCAACTGGAGCCCTTCCCCACCACAACCCAATACTGCACGTTATGGACTGCAATCATGGAGCTATTGTAAGTTCCCATTAACCATCAAACCTTAAACTTAAACTGGGCAGATCTCCTGAAAGATCAGGCAGAGTGCTAACACCTCATAAAACTATACATGGACTTAGGAGCACAGTATAGCTGCTCCAAAGGGATGCTTTACACAATACCTATTCAGACTTTATCATGTCTTTGCTGGCCTCACGGCAATAAAAGGCTTTATATTAACTCCGTTCTTCTCCTGACAATGCAGCTCTGATGACTGAGTCAATAGGTTCTAGGTCAACAAAGATTCTCCAGCACCAGCTGAGACTGGAAACTGCAGCAGTTGAGATTAGTTCCCCCACTTTGGGGTTGTTGGTTGTAGGGGGTTTTTTAAGATGGGAAAGAATCCTGAATAGTTACGTTTGATTCTGACTGCCAACTTGCACCTACTTCTAGTGAGTAAATCCTCTTATCCCTCACAAGGCTCTCTTGTGAGGAAGTGTAGAGAAGGACTGCGCCTTTTGTTTTTGAATTAAGGTTCACCTGGTCGCAAATTAATCCGTCTGTGGACTTTGTCCCGTCTTTCACAAGCGCTTCTAAGGGAGTGACAATGTTTTAGAAACAAGGACTTTGTTAACCCCCCTTCTCCATCCGGCCAGTGTGACTTGATGGCAAGCATGGGCCAGGCAGCAATTTCCACAAGCAAAACAAAGAAAGCGGCACAGGCCCTTGAGTTGGTTTGTGGTTATGTCCAGATGGCAGTTGTTAAGATTTAGCTCTAAACCAGATGAGTGGGAAGCAGCAAAGTACAAAAGAAAGATAGAAAGGTGAATGTATGGGATTTTACGCAACAATCCCGATCTCTCATTCAGGCTTCGCCCCTAGCACAGACCTTAACCCTGCCTCCGCCAACTCTACAATAAGCCCCGCCTGGAGTTATCTTCTCTATTGTTTTAAAACACACCTTCACACTCAGTCTTGTGCAATTTAGTTTACACTAATTGTGCAATTTAGTTTACACTAATTCTTATGGATCAAGATCAAGACTTCATTCTTCACCATGAATGACTTCATACTAGATTTTCTTTCTTCTGTGTTCCCATCCCCTTCTTTGGTGCTCATGTACAGCAGATTTGTGAACTGGAAGCATTTCAAGAGGAGGGGGGGGAGAACTACAGAGGCAAATTCCAAAATGACGTATTTACATAAGCTTCTTGTGTTTTGAAACACATGATTGTGAACTTTGTACTCCTCAACGGTCTGGCAGGGATTCCCTACCATTTCATGCCCAACCCCCTTTTAAGAAAGCCGAGATGAATACAACTTGGAACAAAACCGTTTTGTTCTGCTGGTACAATCCAAGGCTTAAATATGCCGTAAATACTTCATTTCTTACATTTTTTGCCGCAGAGATTAAGACAAAAATAAGGTGATGAAGGGACAAAGGTTGGCAATTTTGGCCAGCTATTTATTTGTCCTAACTGTTTTAGAACAGGAGTGCCAGTCACTGTTAACAGGTTAGCCATAGACCGTTTTGCAAATTAAGGATAGTCCAAGTAACACCCGTAGAGACCACAATCTAAAAATAGGCTTGGGGACTGAGAAAGGACAGAAGTGGCAGAAATAAGGGTGAGTGACCAGTACTTCTGGCCTTCGCCTAAGCTTTATACAAGGTTGTGGATGACTGTGTGGCATCCAATTGCAAAAGACCATTTGTTGGCAATAATGCTGCATTAACCATTAGCAGTCTGAGGAGAAAAGCCAAGCTGTTTTCAGAGGCAACACATCAGCGAAATGGAGGCTGGCCCTGACATTTGTGCAGGCAGAGCATGCCAAAGGCAAGCAGCTATGTGCCGTCAGATGGCAGGATTTAATCCACTAAGCCATTTGCAGTCTCAGACAACCCACCCCCCTCCTGCCGCAAATTCCCCTATATTTAAAATTAGATATTCTGAAACACTGATCCTCAAATGATTTCCACACAGACTGTTGCCGTTAACAACCTCCAGAATTCATTCCACTACAACATGCACAATGCAAGCGCCTTTTGTAGCGGATCACCCATGGCATCCTTCAAAGCTGTTAGAAAAAAAACAACAACAGTAAAACAGAAAATACCCTTATCCTTCCAACTGCTTGGCTGACTGTCCATCTCTCTTCACAGAAGGCTCTGCCCCTCCAGCTGGGATTATCAATTATGCATACCAATAGACAGGCTGCCTTTGGAGAAATAAGGCGCTGGAGAGATGAAACATCAGGCTTCCCCCAGCAGAGGTCTGCAGTCTCTCGCCTGCTGCACAAACTGCAGCAGAACTTAAGTCACCTGACTGTCTTCTGGGTGTGGAGCAGACTGACGCAGTGTAAATGCAATCTGTAACTAGGCTACCGATACCCCGGGTGCTAATTCCTCCATTCAATCTGCTTACCGTGGCAACTGTTTGCTTGTTACCGGTACCAATGCTGGGGAGGGGGTGACACTGCAAATCAGGGGGCAGACACAGCTTTCCCCTGCTACCACGCTATGGAAGGTCCTGCAAGGCAGATAATGTATTTGAGCCAGTGCAAAGAGACTGTATGTAATGCCTGCCCAGATCAACTACCTCGTGTACTTTAAAGCAGCCTAACAATTTGGAAGTTCAAACCTAACAAACCACACACTTAAGCAGGGAATTTCAATTTCAATGCACTTCAAATATATATTTTTCTCAGCGTACCAACCCTTTCAAGTGTTGTCATTACCCTGGTGTTTGAGACAGAACAGGAGAAGGAGCTGCAGATAAAGAGATGTGGCTTCTACATACCCCTTAAAGCATAAGTGTCAAACTCGCAGCCCTCCAGATGTTATGGACTACAGTTCCCATCATCCCCTGCCAGCATAATGTCCATAGCATCTGGAGGGCCACGAGTTTGACACCTGTGCCTTAAAGGATTTTCAAGATTCAGGCAATTCTCAAATCCAGCATCTCCCAATCTACTCTTACTTTTATTTATGTATCCAGCCTTCCAGAGAATCATACCCGCATCATGGAACACCCACTTCAAGCAGGGTTATGATGCCTCGCCACCAGTATTGGGATGCCTCGCCGCTTGTAAAATTATATTTTTCATTTGTCTTGGCTAATTTACAGGTGTTTTCACTGAGTACCAAGGTTAGAACGGGAAGCTGAATCAGCCATTGTTAGCTGGCTGTACAGGTTAAAGCAGAGTACAGTTAAATATGGCTGGAAGTCAAACAGCTACTTCACTTCACGCAAGGAGTTTTTGCTGGCTCAGTGGCATTTGAGTTCTTTCTTTGAAAAAGCTGGCCCACATGCCATAAGAAACAGCTTTTGAAACTCCTTTCAGCAGCCTGCCAAGTGACCCACGAAGTAGCTGGTGGAGAAAAATGTCTATTTAGGCTCCTGGATCTACATGATTGTTCAGATGTTGGACAAGGCTTGAACATTCAGAAGTTTTCCCATAATACATATGTGGAATGAAGGATCCTATGGACTCAAAAGCTAGGAGCACTTTTATTCACGATATTGTGTTCCTCATCCATACAGCCTCAGTTACGGCCCTTTCAGTCTGCGGTAGACTGCACGTACATATAGAGATGCCTCAGATTCCGGGTCAGAAGTCCAACTAAAAAATATATATTTTGAAGCTTTAACTTTACCGTAAAATGTAATCATCCATTCAGCCACTAACAGAAGAACAGAGTACGTGAGGAATGCTATGAACTCATTCAAACGTTACATTACAACTGGTGAGAGAGCACTGCAGAATCTTCCTAAGTTTATTTTTCCCTGTTGATATTACGGATGTGTTACACTACAGACTGGTATCTGATGAAAGCTTTGGCCCTTAAAGCACATACCGCAAAAGTTTTGCTGGCCTCTAAGTGCCACGAGACTCAAAGCTAGCTCTTCTACCAACAGGACTACTCTGTCAAACTATAAAAACTGCTGGCTTTATAGATGTGAAACATGTTTTTTTTTAAACATTCAAAATTTGAATAAGGGGAATAGAGTTGTAGTTAAGTCTAACAAATGCCACGTTTTCATTCTATCTTCCCCATATACATTGTTTACTGGATGTTTACTACACTGATCTTTGCTGTGTTATTTTATAGTTCTTTTGAAAACTTATGGGGTCGTCAAAAAAAAAACCCCTCTACCTTGAACCCATATGAGAAAAGATGATAAATAAAATAAACATTTCCTTGGTTAGCTGACACATAATTGTTAGCTGAGTCACATAATATAAAAGAGAGAAACTTTTCAAGATCTGCTTTTGTGCAATTTCAGTAAGTCAAAGAAGCTATCTTCCAAATTCTTAAAATCAAGTATTCTACACAGGTTGCCCAAACGGGAAAGAATACTGATTATCTGAGATAAGGTTGTAATCAAAATATGTGACATTTTAAAATATTCCTTAAAATACAGACTTTTCCACACTGTCCAAATATATAGATGGGTATTTAATAATATGTTTAAGATTTTTAGTAAGCTGAATATTTGATACTACAAAGGTTGTACTTTGCAGGCCTGAAAAAATGATGTAGGTGATTTTTCAATTTATGAACACAAGGTGGCACCAAACCCACTATTTTTTGGCACCATTCTGATTGAGAGGTCTTGGGCTAAGGGTATGCAGCCTATGCAGCTCAACACAGAACTAACTACATCCCTTTTAAGAAGAAAATGAAATATTTTGGAGGGTTAGATTGGGTGTTAGAATAACTAGTATGTGAAGGAATAGGAGGAAAAGATGCGGGGGGGGGGAGGGAGGACAAAAGGTCTTCCTAGAAATGTTTCACAAAAAGAGAAATTATAAAAGGTACACCATGGTGACTGACCCAAAAGCCAGCCACACACATATATTCGCCAGTGCACTAAAACTGTCACACAAAGTGCTTCTGTGAATCTTTATGGCTTCCTATGAGACCTCATGTGTGCTGCTTCCTAATGAAAGACTCTGAATAACTGAGTGTTACTGCTGTGGAAACTTTATGGATTATTGATCAAAATGCCAATTATCAATAGCGTTAAAATGCAAATGAGTTCTTTTCCACAGCTTTTTGTTGACATCTGCTTTGAACATTGGTGAAGGTTGGCTCTTCAATTAGAAAAAAAATTGCTGACCCCTGTATTAGACTATAGTTGCAGATATATTGGACACCTTATAAAAAGAAAGTACTATAAGCTTTCTGTGGAAGGTATGATAAATCAGAATTACAATACAGCAAAATCTAAACCATTTTTTTTTGTGCACAGAAAACGGCAGAACTAAATCAAGTGATTCACCGACCAGCAGAGAATGACTGGCAAACAGAGAGAGAGACTTGTGATTCATTTTATCTTATAAGCAATGGACAGCACTGGTACATATGAACTAGTTGGCCAGTAAAAACATTTTACTTGCAAATATGCAACAACAACAGCTAGTGAACTAGACGCTGCCCCTACAGCTGTACTATCTGAATGCTTATCTGATAGTGTCATGGCAGTAGAGTTTGTCCTCCAACACAATTTTTGACCTATTAGAAAAAGTACTTAGGAATTTGTACCCTGCTCTTCAAAAAGATCACCAAAAATACCATTCTAACTTAAACAATTAAAAAGAAAAGTCAACCAGGGCAAACAGTTTTTAGTTCCACGGAGGACATACAGGATAATGGGGGGGAAAATCCCCAAAGAATTTGCAGCACCGTTTCCAAAGACATACAGAGCAGATTTCAGAAGGGAAAGAATTCCTCAACGATAGGAGAACAACCAAGATCCTCCAGTCATTAGGAATTAGCTTGCAGTATTTACTTACCACAAAATCTAGACAAAAATAGCTAAGGTCTATATATTGATCACTGACTAGCTACCAACTAGAAAATGCAAGGAACACCTCACACCAGTTGCAGGAAAGACCGACCTTCCTAAACAAGGAATTTTAGGCCTGGGTGCGGCAGAAGAAGTTGTAGTAGTGATCCAACAGAAGGAGACACAAACAGCCCTTTCTTCTGTCTGCATTTGATGAAGCATGGATGTCCATCATTGATGGAATGACCACAACTGCCAATACTAGAAAAATTCACACCACTAAAATGCATCTTGAGCACATTAGTCGCTGCTAGCAGTGACTGGAAATGAAGACACTTTCGCCTGACTCCTTCAAAAGCCTCATGGAGATCTAGGGATCTTTTAAAGCATTTTCAGTGTCCTGACCCCACATATACTTAATGGAGATCTACTTGAAAGAATGCACATGGTAGCAGCAAAAGCCCTCAGTGTTCAGATGCAGAGTGTCTATCGCCCTACAGAGATCACTGTCTCCCTTTGACCTTCAGTCACATTGCCCATACCTCATGTACCTCCTCCAGATAGCAGAGGGCTTTCCCTCACACCCCAAGCCATGTATACAAACCCTCCCAATTCCACGAAGTTTTAGTAGAGGCTTCACAATGACCACGCAAGCACCAGAACACCACGCAAAGCAAGTATAATTTATTTTGATCACAGAGCTGAGGTTTCCACGGAACAATACAAACTAGCTTTGTAAAGCAGCCCTCCTAAGGCACATATTAATGCTTTTCTTCCTAGAACCTACTTAACACTGCTTTAAAATATTAATTAAGCAGGGTCTAAATTATACATTGGGACTGAAACAAATGTGACTGGCTGACACTTCTTGTATGGAAAAGAAGACGGCTTGTCTTCAGAGCAATTCCTACATGAAGCAGCAATTTTTCCCCCCTTTATCACTGCTTTTTCCTCAAAGGTCTGAAAACCAATTATGAAATGTAGGAAAGCTGAACGCCAAAGATGGGTAAAGCATTTGGGCTAGAAGCAGGCCTACAAGTATTAACCAGAAGTGTATTAACTTACACAATTCAAAGCGCAATTTATAATGAGAGCTGCCTCAGAGAGATGTATCCTTTTCCAAAGTTATCAACGATCAGCCATAATAACTAAGTGAAACCTTCATGTCCGGAGGAAGCACAACTAGGCTTGCCAATTCTATGTTAGGAAATTCCTAGAGATGCGGGAGGTGAAGTCTGGGAGGGACTTCAGCAGGTAAAATGCTACAGAGTCCACTCTCCAAAAAAATTCAATTTTATCCACGGGAAAGGATCCCTAGTCTGGAGGCATCCTGCTATTATGACTGATCTGTAGGCTGCACCAGGAAGTTGGCAACTCTAACTTAGGACAGCAGTTGGGGTGGGGGGAACAAACAAAGAGATGGGCTCTCGCTTTCGTAACTGGTGTGTATTAGACAGTTTAATATGTTGTTTTTAACATTCATAAGCTGTCTCAAATACTTTTTTAAATTGAGACACTGGATATGGATTAAAAAACAACTAGATGTCATATTTGCAGTCTCCCCAAAAACATCTGAATGGCCCCTGATCCCTGACAAAATGGATCTTTGCTTTATTATGTAGAAAATCTATATGCCTCCTCTATAGAGACCGGCTCACACCAACTAAAAATACAATACAGTCACAAAAACAATAATGTAAGTATTAACAACAATAAAACAAATCTTAAAAACAAGCCATTCAAAAAGTCAAGAGCATAAAAATAGCATCAACACAATATTCATCTGCATAAAAGAGATATTCATAAAACACTCAACATGTTGGGTACAGATAGACCATAAAAACAGAATACATAAAGGTCTACATTTTGGAATGTTTTCAGAAGGCCCTCACCCTATCCAGATCTTGGGAGGGAGGGAGGAAGCACACCTACAAACATACAGTTCCCATAGGTCATGACAAGCATTTTGCTAATTCTCAGCATCTCCAAAGGAGGTACAAGGCTGCGGGAATCCTTTGCTTCTTAGGACCTGAGTGCAAGACTAGTCATAGCTAACTAACATCTGTGCTAGATGAATCACAACACTGACTCAACGTGAAGCAATTCTACAAAATGTACTCTTGCCTTCCGGTGTCCCTAAAATAAGCGAAGTGTTAAAAGATGTCTATTAAAACTGCAGCCAGCTCTGTTCTACAACACAGATTATTGCAGGTCTAAAAGAACCTGTGTAATTGTGATGTAAAAGAAATGCTTCATATTTGTCTGCATTTAAGAGTCCAGATCTGTTCAAGTTTGAGTCTGTTCAAGTTACCCAGTACAGCTGGGACAATCAGATTGTTTATCGTAGGAATTTTAAGGTCAGCTTGACCAACATATATTGTTTCTTTAAGTTTATTTCCTGTCGTATGACAACAATATCTTTGTAGATTTTATTGGTGTTATTTTTACAGCTATCCAATGAAAGTCAAGAGAAAATGGAAGACTGCCAAACAGAGATAATCAGTTAGAGGTGGTTTAATTTTAAACATATTGCTCCTTTTAATTAGAGATAATATATTTGGTTTTCTCCTATAACCTCTGGATTCTGTAGTTAAATTATTGGGTTTTAACCATTTAACAATTTTGAAATTAAAACACACACCTCACTGGTATTCTCAGAGGGATGGAGAAAAACCAAGAATTCGAAAGTACTTAGCACACTAGAAGTGTTGTACAGACTAACAGCACTGCTGTACTAAATATCAAAGGATCTGCAAAGGGAGAAGTTATAGCATGGGCATCAGGGAAAAATAAAGATTTGTGTCTACTGATATTTAACATACAAGCTCTTCAGTAAAGTATAAAATGAGAGACATTATGAAAAGGCAGAAGTTTGTGACACAGTAAAATACCTTTATATAAGCCACAGAATCGAAACTTGCTTTTTTATCACAATTACACAGAAACCATATGTTAAAAAAGTCAGCACTATAAGCAGTACTCAGAGGTAACCCACATCAAGGCGGAAAAAAAAGGCTGCATCTGAGCCAGAAGTAGTTTTCCGCAAAGTCAGAGGCTTATACATAATTCACAGGAGTCTTCCAACAAAGGCCATAGTGTTCTGCAGTAGACAGTCATACAACTGGAATGTGCTGAACAATTCGATGCAGTAAAAGAACAAAATCTTGCCCAGAAGCATCACCAGGGAGAGAACTCAGGATTGCTTACACAAGCCATTTCTGCTGCAGATTGGAAGGGCTGTAGAAGACTACTAGGTTTCCAAAGGGTTAAGTTTTGCGTTCTCAACTAAATCTGGAAACTTTGCACTGTAGCTTTTCCAAAATCTCTTGGAATCAACTCTTCTTATTTATTGTCTAAGCAGACAGCTGCAAACAAGAGGCTAAAAGTACAGCAGAAGCACAGAAAGTAACCTCTCCTCTTTAATTTAGCAGGTCTTCTATAGAAGTTCCAAGCAGACCCCATCAGACCAGTTTAATGCCTGTGGTAGGGAAGCTGTTCAGATCTCTCCCTCAGCGTGCATGGTGCTTTACTAAGTAAGCAAGCAAAAACATAGACCCTCCCCCAAAGAGTTTGCAAGGGATGCTCAGGCAAGGAGGGGGCAAGAATCAATATATCAGTATATACAAATATAGTTAATATGTGGCCCAGTAAGGACTCAGGCCTGAGCCAAAGGCTTCACTGAAAAGATGGCAATTGAAGAAAGTGAAAAGGTGGTATCATGTAGGTGTTCTGGAAATGACCACCAAGTACAAGGTGCAGAAAGATAGAAGAAAAGTTTGCATGTATTCTCTCCTATAAGGAGACTCAAGGTGGCTTACAAGCTCCTTTCCCTTCTTCTCCCCACAACAGACACCTTGTGAGGTAGGTTGGGCTGAGAGAGTTCAGAGAGAACTCTTGACTAGTCCAAGGTCACCCAGCAGGAATGTAGGAGTGCAGAAACACATCTGGTTCACCAGATAAGCCTCTGCCGCTCAAGTGGAGGAGTGGGGAATCAAACCCGGTTCTCCGATTAGAATCATCTGATCAAACCCAGTTCTCCAGATTAGAATCATCCACACCATGCTGGAGTTACTTAAGAAGCCTTTGAACAGTTTAGGATGGTAGAGTCACGCAGCTAAGAGAGGAGGGCGATGAAAGGAGGGGCACTCAAGGCCATGCAGAATTGGTTTCTAAAGACAAATGGCTTACACTGGCAACTGAAGGGAACCGTAAGCCCGCAGAGGGATAGCATTTAGTTTGAGTGACAAGAGGCAAGTGATTCTGACAACAGAGTCTTGAACAGCATCCAACTGAAGGATGATATGAAAAACTATGAAAAGACCTTTGATTTCTCTATTTATTGGGTAATCTGCCTTAATTTTATGTTTAACAGATTTTCATGTTACCAAGCACAATTAGTTTGCTCTGGCCAGCCCCGCTCTGACAGCCAGCCAGAAACCATCATCTTGACAATGTGCAACCTGCCGCCAGACCATATTACTGTTTCTTGGTAATATTGCACATGAGCACACAAACCATACCAAAAGTTAACACACTATCTGTGACACAGAGCAGGGAGAAGGTGTGTGTGGGGGGGGGGGGGAGCAGATAGGTGAATCACATAAACTTTGTGGATCTAATGTGACCATACAATGGTAACAAGCCAATCCACCGGGGTGGGGGGGGAGGGTCCTGAAACAGCTTTGGGGTGTGGTGTGCCAATGCATTGCCTCCTCCACTGGTGTTAAGGGGTACCCCTGCTAGCGGAGGGGGGGAGGCATCGGCAGCTGGCCGCCCCTCAGTTCCACAGTGGTGAAGTCCAATGGTCAGGGCTACCACGGAACTGCACTGGTGTCCAATTGGACTCTGGTGCAGGGGGGCGGGACATTCCCAGGGGTGGAGCTGACATTAGTTGGCTTCCACCCTGGTTTTACAGACAGATACGCTGTGGCACAGGGCTCTGACTTATTTATTTATATTTATGCTGCCTCCCCCAAAGGACTCAGGGCGGCGCACAACACAATAAAACAGCATAAAATCCCATATATAAAACCAATAAAAACATTCCAATAATAAAACAGATGGCAACACAACAGATGGCGGCAAATCCACCCCCTTCCCCTCCGTACCCATGGAGGCCGGGTGATGGTATTTACCTTCCTTTTGGGAGGCATAAGTCCATTTAGTGCTATGGAAGGATTTTGGGGGTGGTGTGTGGGGGTACTTTTTGTCTCATTGCACCTCCAGAAAGCCCTCTTGAGGTGGCAGCAGATGCAGCAGCAGTGTCATCCCCAGCCACCCTGGGCTGTGGATTGGGCTCCCTGCTGGAAGAGCTAATGCCTCCTTAAGTCTGCTTAGATCTGACAATACTTATTCACAGTTGAGATTCCTTCCTTACACACCCACACAGACTTCCTTTTAAGCTCACAGGAACTTTTTTTAGAATACTCCTATAACAAAGGATGTTACCCTGAAAATATTCATAAAATGTCTTTTAATTCCCGCATTAGGAAAAGCACAGGCCAAAAACCAACACAGGCATAGGAAACTTCTTATGTTCTTATGTTCTAAACTAAAAGCGGCCCTGCTGGATCTTACTACAGAGACATCTAGCTCCACATTCCATTCCCACAGTGACGAGGCAGACGTTCCTGAGAAGCTCAGCAGCAGAAGAAGTGAGAGGAGAGGTCAGAGCAACTGCTTATGAAATTTCAGAATACTGTTCACGTGGACAATCTGATGGCTATAGGTGTATTTAAGAGGTGATCCATTGTCTTTTCTATTGTTCTTTCTGCCTTTATTTCATTTTCCAGTTATTATTGAGAAATGTTAAAAAAATTTTTAAAAAAGGAGCGTGGCATGATGGCAATAATATCACTCATAAATTGCTCATCCTCCAGCAACTGACATTCAGGCCATACTTCTTCTGAACAAAGAGGCTCTATTTAGCTATCATGATTAATTAACAAAGAGTGATAGACCAAACTATGAACCTGTCTAAACTCCTTTGCCATACACATAGGCTAGTAGCCATCTCTTCACCGTGTGGCAGCAAATTCCATAAGTTGATTATACATTCCAAAGCATAGATATTTGGGGAAAGGGGGATTTCCTAATCCACGTTCTCTACACCATCTATTCATCTATGTTTTTCTCCAGACTTCAATGTCTTCAAATACTTTAGCCATTTCCACATAAGGAACATAGCTCAATCCCTGGACCACCTGCTCCTTCCACACTGTTCAGACTTTGCAGTAGGCTTTGGGACACAAGACAACTAGAGTCACACAAAGTATTCCAAATGTCGCTACACAATAGCTCCATATCATATTGGACACTGCATTTTCAATCCCTTTCTCAATAATTCCTGCCATGGAACTTGACTTCTCACTACCGTTGCATATAGAACTGATACTTCCATTGAGCTATGCACCATAAACTGAAGAAATCAAACTGGACTGTAATCACATCATACAGATGAGCTGCCCCTTTAGAAAATTTAGCAAAAGGCAAAGGCATCTAAACATTGCTCTGGCCTCAAAAGCTAACTCTGCATTGGATTCCAAGGCTTCTACAAAAGCCCACTGGTGATCGTTTGGCAGCAAACAGCACCACATATTTCTGTGTTCGAGGTAAAGTTCCTTGTCAAGCAATTTATGGTAGGATGGCAGGCAGACAGGGGGGAAAAATCAAAATGGCCACTTTTTCAGCTAACGAAGGCACAGAAAGGCACAGCTCAACTCAATGAGGCAATTTTTAAGGTACAAATCACTGCATGCTGAAGGAAACTTGGTTAGTGAAATGCAAAGGAAGTGAAAGCAGATTACCTGAAGGTTTACTCAGCTGTGATGAAAATCTAGGGGGAGATTTCTCCTTTTCTTTAACGGAAACTCCTCTCTCAGCTTCCTTTCCTACTCTGACTACTTTTCTCTCTATGGGCAAAGGAGTAATGTCAGCTGGTGACAAGGACTCCATCATTCCTTCAGACACTTCTCCCTCCAGTTTCTCAAAGGGTTTTTCCAAAACATGACCTTGCTCTTCAACTCTGACATGTACATCCTTTAAAGACAGGTCCTGGGCTACCTCTTGGCAAGGAGATTGCCTCAGCGATGCTTTCATGGCACCACTGATCTCTTTACTTCCATTTTCCTTTAATGAATCTGTTTGGGTAGTTCCCTTCATTGACTTAGTAGTCTGATAAGAGAGAATAGTGAAGTCATCACTCTCTGGAGAGGATTCTGCAGATGCCATACCTTGGACTCCAAGTCTGGGTTCCTTAGAAATGAGGAAATCATCTGAAT
The DNA here is from genome assembly GCF_021028975.2 of Sphaerodactylus townsendi. Taxonomy (NCBI): domain Eukaryota; kingdom Metazoa; phylum Chordata; class Lepidosauria; order Squamata; family Sphaerodactylidae; genus Sphaerodactylus; species Sphaerodactylus townsendi. Next base: position 38,852,706 of record NC_059425.1, on the reverse strand, counting down.
AAGTATCAAGTTCTTCCATGTGTAGCTGAGGAGTGTCTTCTTTCGTAGTCAAGTCTGCTGCCTCTGCTTCCAGAGACCAGGTTGCAGGGACATTTTTGGAAGAGTCCAGTTGAGGCTGGAAGGATTCCAAGTAGGGCTTGCTAAGGGAAGATGGCAAATCCTCACGTTTCTCCACGTGACCTTCATCTGTAATGATCTTGGCAGTCGTTTCAAGTGGTTTCTCTTTCACAACTTCTCTCTTTTTCTGAGCAAGATCAAGTTCTGGCTGGCTGCTAAAGAAGTTGCTTTTTCCAGATGGTTTCTCAAGATGCTCAGAATACTCAGGCACAGGTTGTGAAACACATTCTGTCAAGGCAGAATAATCTGTAAAGGCTGGAGAAGCAGGTTCATTAGAGACTTTTGTTTCTTTAACTAAGTCACATGCGATGGATATATAAGAAGTCTCCGAGTCTTCTAGAGTTGCACCATTCTTATAGTTAGATTCCTTAGAAGGAGTTTCAACCTTGGTCATCTGTGTCAGGGTTGCTGGTACATTCATTGCCTCCTGATAGGAAGGAGGCTTCTCAGACTTCTGCATTACATTCTCGTAGTCATCAGCAATAGAAGTAGAAGTTTCTACTGGGGCTCTTTCAAGCGACACAGCAGGACCTGCCAATCCAGCAGTGCTTGCATTCAGTGGGGCCTCCATAACAATATCTGGTAAGACTGGGGAGGGAGTTGCTTCAGGTCCTCCTTCAAAGGCGGGGCAGAGCTGTACACCAACATTCAAAGGTTCTTGCAAGGTCTCAGACATTTGGACCAAATCAATCTTTGTTTCATAAGCAAGTTTGGAGCAGCCCGAATCAAGCAAATCACTTTCATATGCTTCCTGCACTAAATCCGGAGTGAGGCCTTCAGCCACAGATGCAGCATCAACGAGCAAACTCTCCACTTTATCAGACACAACTGCCTGGCCCTGGCTGCTTGCTGACTCAGTGTGGGTAGCACTGGACTCCGTGCCAAAATGGGCCTTCATTTCTGCTATCTTTTTCTCGTCTGTTTTATTTTGAGAAGCCCGTTCCCCTCCTAGAGACTTGGCTGCATTGCCCTCAACTGTCACAGATTCAAACTTGGCACAAGTAATGTAAGCTTGCGGAGATTCTTTTCTAGCTTCAGGAGTACTTGGGAAAGAAATGTCTTCATTGCTGCTATCACTCTCTTTTTCAAAGTCCTTTCGTATAGGCAGAAACTCTGCCTTATCCAAACCATATTTATTTACGCCACTGTCTAATTTGCTATCTACCTGATTCCTAGCTACATCTTTCCAACCGCTGCTTTCATGACCAGTCCACGTCGGTTCAAAAGGTTTGAAATCCACGTATTCTTCCCTCACAGAGTGGCTGTCTACAAAAGCAGCTTTTTCACCACGACTATCAATATCGTACTTCCCATCTTCAAGAGATGCATCTTTATCGTGCTTTGCAAATAATTCAACAGGTGAGTCTGGGGAAGAGTCCTGCTGGTATGCTGAGAATTTGCTAGCGTCAGACCATCCTTTACTGTCTGTTGAGTCCTTAGGCTGAAACAAAGAAAATGGTTCTGACTCTTGGTATAGGGGCACGACTCCAAAACGTTTGACTTCTGGGATATTGCCTGCTTCATCTTCATCCGCAAGGAATGGATTGCGCGCATTTTTGGTAGTTGCTTTAAATGCTTCCGTCCCAGTATGACTGTAACTGCCTTTTGCTGATAGTCCATCAGACACTGTCTCAAGGGCTGTATACTCTTTAAAAGGATTGGCTGAGAGAGGAGAAAGGGAGGGAAGAGAAGCAGTAGCATCAAGAGGCATGGCAGCAAAATCTTCGTGGCCATCTGAGCGCACGCGACCAGACTGCTCTTGCGAGTCCATACCTTTGTCTGTGGCCATAGACAGAAAGGAAAGTTAGCAAGAGTGCAAGTGGTCTGAAAGTTAAGTTTTAATGACAGGTTCCAAAAACAATAGCAAAGTTCAACCCTTAGTGCTAGAAAGATAGGAGCAAAAGCATACATTAAGTTAGTAAGAGAATGTGAATAAGAGCAGCATGTTTTGTGCAATCCAATATTATTAGAAAACAGATCAAAACAGTGCCAAGTACCCAAGTTTTCGGAACGAGCTTGAAAGCTGGATCTCAAAGCAGATATAAAGTAAATATCTTGGGGATGATCTCTCAACCATGCTTAAGAGGTCGGGGAAAGACAACAGTCTAATGCACTTCTCCTTCAGTTCCCTGGCATGGCCTTTCTGCCCAGCTTTAACCATCATTTAATGTTTCATAGGTACTACTGCTACTCATGATTAGCATAAGGTTCTTTCCTAACCAGCACCTGCAATCCACCTTCAAACCCAGGTTACAATAGGAATCCTATTTAGCACTAGCCACAAATGGCGCCAGAGCATATGCAATAAAAAAATCATGTTTAAAGCAGGAAGGGGAGTAGGATTCCATGCTGGGAAGAAAGGAAATCTATGGCCCAATCTCTTTGTCATGGTTAAGAGATGAGCTGTATCGTATCTGCACTGACAAATACCAGACAGGTAAAAACACCTAAAAGTAACTACAATTATGATAAAAAGCATAATCAGTAATAGAGCATAAAGTAAAAATTATAGCCTTTTCTATATCTGCAAAAGCTACTATATTGTAAGCAGTTTAGCTGTTAATTGTAGCTACAAGTTTTCCTATATAGAATGGTCCAAGAATTCACAAACATGATTTAAATATTAAAACGGACACTGTTCAAGGTTCAATTTTGAGCCAATACAAATATTTTAAAATTGAGGAAAATTTGCCATTCTTGGACCCTTGACATCTTTTAGTAAATACATCTAGCAATGATTAGTGGGGAAGGAATACTCCAAAGATCAAGAGCATACTCTAATGTGAAGGGGCTGGTGGGAATAACTTGCCTGCAGAAGAATGCATCAGAGGGTCAGATGCAACAGGAAGAGCAAAAGGGGTCTCATCTGAAAGAGAAATACAGTATGACCGTAGCAGAAATAAATAGGAAGAAGAAAGTTTAAAGGGGGCGGGGCAGAGGGAAAAGACCATTCATTTTACAAACAGCAATTTTACAGAGGTAAAAAACAAAGCAACCATCAAAAAATTACATGCATTTTTTGAAAAGGGTTTTTGTTGAGCTCAGCTTCCCCCAGCTCAGAAGCAACCCAAACCTGAATATAACACCCAGAAACTGGACAGAGCAGATAAAGAATCTCAAAATGTTTCATCCACTACATCCTTGCTTACTATTCTCAAATCTCCTACAATTCTACCCTCCGTTCCACAGAGCAATGATAATCCTGCTGTTGTTCACACAGCCTCTCTTATACCAGAAGAACTAAAAGCCCTATTTTTACCACCTTCTCTTATTATCTATCCCTTGAATATTTTGTTATGGAAATTCTTATTGCAGGATGAACTTACCACTCGAATTGACTTTTCAAAAATATGGAGCACCAATTCAAAAATGTCATATGAAATGCTACTTACAGGGATTGGGAAGTTAAAATCTGATTTCTATACCAACAATTGTCCAAAGCTGGATAGTTCAGGTTGGCCTGATCTTGTCACATCTTTGAAGCTAAGTATAGTCAACCCTGGTTAGTATTTGGATGGGAGAACACCAAGAAATACCAGGGCTGCTATGCACAGGTAGACAATGGCAAACTACCCAAAGTCTCTTGCCTTGAAAATCTTATTGTGTTGACATAAGTCTGCTGCAACTTGACTGCAAAAAAAAAAGTTCTTAAATACTACATAGTCATGATCAGGATGTAGTCCAGTTTCAGAATTTAACACCTAAAGGCCAACACATATTCTCAGTCCAGGCCAATATTTTTATTTCCCAATACCAATTAGCAAAGCAGTGGAAAGTTAGTAAAACTAAACAAACAGAACGAGTGATTTAAGTGTTAACCCCTAGTCAGGTCCTATATGCTTTCTATTTTATATCTTGCAAACTCCTCTGGTAAACAAGTATTGAAAGAGTATAATAGTAGGATAATCACTAGACAGCCTGAGCAAGGAAGAGAAAGTGTTATGCAAGGGACACTTGTGCCCTGCAGGAAAATTATGACAGGCTCTTTAATGAGTCACACTGTTAATGATGGGAAAGTAATCCTGAGTATGTACATGCCAGAACATGTGTAAAATTACTGAAGAGATAGGTGATAAGCATTACAAAGCTGAATGTTAATACCTAACGTGAACATATTCCTACACCTGCTGGATTCTGTGTGGTTCTTTCCTCCCACTCTTTGACTCCCAAACCTGCTTGTCTCCAAAGAGGCCAAGTGTCATCAAAAAGCATTCCATGGCTTCCATTTAGTGATGTACCACCCACATGGACATGATGAAAGGAACAAGATAACCTTAAATGCACACACGTCTGCATGGAAGCCACCGCTCATGTAAAATGTGCAAACTTCTCCAGAATGGTTCTGGGTTAGGGAGGAGTTATGGCTGTGTGGGAGAGCATCCATTCCAATTGCATGAAGACGGTCCCAGATTCAATCTTTGGCAATTCCAGTTAAAAGGATAAAGCAGTAAGGGATGAGAAAAACCTCACTTGAGACTATGGAGAGCTGGGACCAAAGTCCACAACAATGAATTTGACTGACCAATAATCTGGAAAATTATGGGGCAGCTTTATATGTTCATTTCTTACTAAATCTACCTAAAGCAGCAACATTAACGAATCTTCTATTCTAAGCGTTAAGTTGAAAGTAAAGTATGCTAATTTAGAATTTGCTTTGAAATACCCACTAGCTTGTTAATATTTTTCAACTTTTAGGGATGTGTGAAGTTAGATTATATACAACATAAAAAGTTTGTTAGATGAACAGTTTGTCTAATTTATAAATGACAAAGCAAAAAAACACAGGAGATGCTTTGAAACATGATTTACAACGTCCCTGCTTTCTAAAGCAACCAGCACAAAATGGATCCTGTCTTTGATCTATACAAGTATTAAGCTACACAAAGCGATCGGATTACAGCACTGCTCAGGTTCCCAAGTTAAACAACTGAGAATTAAGGACCACTAGCATTCTGTTTGCCTCTAATTCTTGAAGGAAGAGACATAGTTAAAAAGAATAACAATGTGCATATGTGAAGCAAAATCATACTGCCCCAAGCCTATATGAATAAAATAAATGAATGCATATCTACAGGATGTAAGATGTGACACAGGTCTTGTCATAAATACTTTACTGCTCCTTCATGCAAAATTTGGTAAAAAGCAGCAGACTCCATCGCTAAAGAGTATTTGAATTCTGTATTTTATGGTTGCAGCTACCAAGTCACAGTTGCCAGCAGAATTGCTGAATTGTCGCTTCAACTCTTCAACTCACTACTAATCTACTGCCTTATTAAGAGAGAACAAAACAGACATGTACATTAATGTGGTTTTGTTTAGCACAGTTTACTTTTGACATCCAAGTGGATGAAATTCTAATTCACTTTTACCTTAATTAAAATCCACCATCTGGTATGAGAACAGCATACTCATCTGTATATATGTAAAAAGCTAACAGTGACTTTGTTAGTCATGCCCTAACGCCGAAACGGCTGGATAGATCGCCCCCAAATTTTCACATGACATTCCTCCCTGTTGCAGGCAGGTAATCGGACCTTCAAATCGCCAAAAGTCCATACCTGAACCAGGTAAAATGTCTTTTTCCTGGCGCACCTGGCTATGAAGCTGGCTGTGTTTAACTGTCACCCTTAGAATGTTCGTGCAGCATGTCTGTGGCCTGAGGGCTTGGTATGCCCTTAGAATGTTCGTGCAGATGGCCAGAGATGAGCAGGTAAAACAGTAGGTAGGTAATACTGCTAGGTAATACGAGTGGAAGTGAAGCACATACACACTTTGCCATGTGAGACATCAGGTGGGGTCTCCCCCCCCCTCACACGCAGGTAACTTTCACTCTCTGTGCCTCACCCACTGCTACCACACAACACACATACTCTCATATACATCTGGCTCATCCTCACACACCTCACTCTGCCCTCCCTCACATCCAACCACCACTTGCCCACTTCCTCACCCATATTCGCCACAGCTCTCTTTTACTAAAAGCAAGCTGGAGTTTGCCTTTTTCTTCTAAGAAAATCCGCGGGGTGGGGGCGAACCAACACTACTGGCTCCGTTTCTTTTGCACATGGCCCTTTAAGAACCCAGGGAGCTGGCCTCGATCTGAACGCCGCACCACCCTGCCTCTGCTGCCTGATTGGGATAGCCTCCTTGCCCCAGTTCTGCCTTACCCAAGCCAGGACTGTGCGTGTCAACCAGCCTCATGGACAGCGGGATTCGCACTCTGGACAGTTCCGTTGTGGAATGGAAAGAGTTACCTTATACTAAAAAAACAAGACACCACCATATAACAATGTGAATTAAAAAGGGAAAGAGGGATTCCATTTGACCACCCCAAAAGGCTATGCTGCATGTCACTGGACCTGCATGGACATCTGTGTGGGTTGCGAACTGTGATGAGAAGGACAATTGCCACAGCAACGCGTGGCCAGGCCCCGCTAGTTATAAATAAAGTTTCACTAACTTAAGCAGTTAAAACTAATAAAAGTTTGCAGCCCCATATCAACTTTACATAGCGCATTTTGAATATCGACCAAATAATTCATTGCATTGACTTTTTACTTCTGGTTTGCTAATCCTGACTAAATAAGTTTACTGCCACAAGCCTCCCACCATGTCTACACTTCATTCCCACCTCATGTCCAACTTATATTGACAGAGGTCAGCTGATTCCAGAAAGAAGAGGTGCTGGCTTTTATTCCCCATTTTTCTTTACCATAAGGAGTCTCAAAGCAGTTTACAGTTGCCTTCTCTTCCCCCTCAACAGGTCTCTTGTGAGGAAAGTGGGACTGAGAATGTTCTGGGAGAACTGTGACTGGCCAAAGGGCACTTAGCAGGCTTAGCAGGAGCAGCAGTGGCATAGTGGTTAAGAGCAGGTGTACTCTAATCTGGAGGAACCCGGTTTGGTTCCCCTGCCCTGCCGCTTGAGCTGTGGAGGCTTATCTGGGGAATTCAGATTAGCTTGTGCACTCCAACACACGCAAGCTGGGTGACCTTGGGTTAGTCACAGTTCTTCCGAGCTCTCTCAGCCCCACCTACCTCACAGGGTGTTTGTTGCGAGGGGGGAAGGGCAAGGAGTTTGTAAGCCTTTTTGAGTTTCCTACAGGAGAGAAAGGGGGATATAAATCCAACTCTTCCTCATGTGGAATAATTGTGGAGAATTGAACCCGGTTCTCCAGATTAGAGTCCACCACTCTTAACCACTATACCATGCTCATTCTCAAAAGTCCTGAAAAGGCCTACTTTTGCTCCAACCTATCACCCACCCAGGTTCTAACACCACAGAATTTATCAGGCCACAGGATCCTCTGTTCAGAGACGCTACCACTGCAGTTAACTGGGATTGTATTCTGCCACAGAGTTATGTGTGTGGTAGAAAGTCTCTATCTGGGAGCATGTGAATAGGGGGGCTGGTAACACATGCTTCTTCTGCTAAAAACATGTTCATGCAAGATCAATGGTTTTCAGTGGGCCCTTGTGTAAACAAAGTTTTAGCAAGGGAGGAAATCTAGGACAGAGGAACTTGTTAATAGGATCCAAGCTTAGTTGCTAAAATTATCATAGAAAAGTACAAATTTTGGATCGTTAATCCCTCTTGTGCTAAAAAGTTCTTGTCAAGTAGCAATTCACTGAATTGTTACTGGATTAGCTATTTTATCAACCAGTAACCTCTACAACAAAAGAATAATTTCAAAGGTCCAACCATGATTCTGAAACCCTCTTAGGCTTCAGGAATAATAATATAAAAGTCTCCAGGTGGCTCACAATAAAATCAGAATAATAAAACATACCAATACAAAAACAAAGAATGATAATTTTAAAAATCATAACATTAAACCCACCCCACCCACCAGAGCAGCAGCTGTAGAGGGGATTTCCGGGAGGCTATCAAAGAGCGGAACCCTATGACAGGAGAGATGAAAGAGGACGTTCTGGCATATCTTAACTGGGTATTCATCAGTTTTAAATGACACTTAACCATTAGAGACACTTAACCATTCAGGGCCAAATTACACATTATACAAGTTGCCAATGAAGATTGGTAACCATATTGCAAGTCCCTGGAGAGAACTCGTGTAAAAGTGCAGCAGGAACTCAATTCGGACCACACTGCAGGGGAGGGGCCTGATGTCTTTTCCCCAGTACCGCTTTCAAAAGCCAAAACAGGCCAGGGCTTATGTTATTTGCTCTGATTCCCCAGGCTGTTTCATCTCCCAAAATGTCATGGGTGTAGGAGTTCCCTCTCCCCTTTGTACTGCAGTTCAGATCTGAATTGGGCCTTCTACATAGGAACTGTCACTGTGGACTCACGGCTGCAATATGGCTGCCACTTCCTGTTGGCATAGCATAATGTGTAATTGAGCCCTCAGGTAAGTTAGAGCTGAACTACTAACAGAGAAGAGTAGTTATTTATTTCACTTCCCAGACCAACCTTTCCCAACCAGCCAGGCTCAGGACAGGTCAAAACTCAGTTAAAATTTCAAATTTACAATTAAAAGTTACACAGTTATATATTACTAAAACCATTAAAACTTCACTTGTGCCAATATTCTCATAGTGGGACAGCAGAGGGAAACAAGAGGTACCAAGCTCAATACAGGGAAGGAATTAACAATAAATTTGCAATGCTTTTTAAAAATGGGGTGAGAAGGGGAAGCCAAATAGCTGGAAACCTTCACTGACCTCAACCATAGGCCTGGAGGAACAATTCAATCTTACAAGCTCTGCAGAACTGTAGTAAGTCCAGCAGGGACCAAGTTTCAGCGACAAAGAACATATTTCCACACAGAAGGCCCCAAATTTAATTCTTGGCATCTCATATTAAAGCATGTCAGATAGCAAGGCTGGGAAAAACTTCAGCCCAAGATCTTGAAGAACCACTGACAACCACAGCAGGCAGTACTGGGCCAGACAGACCAAGAGTCTTGACTACCAAGTACCTTCAGTTGTTCATAGGTTACAACACCAGGACTGAACAGTGCCCTTTAACGGCAGTTGAAAGTATGATTTTCTCCAAAACCCTACCTCAGCAGCTACAGAATGAAATTTCAACCAAATGAGCCATTTCCAAGCATACAGCCTGGTCCTAATTTTGTTTCATAAGAAGTACTCTCACTTATTACAACAGAATTTCCCAAGTACACATGCTTAAAAGAATACATATTAAAGTTCATGGACTCATGCAGAAATAATTAATCTCCTTTTTTTAAAGTTAAGAATCATCCAAAAGGAAAAGAGGATCTAGTCTACATACTGACCCCACTTCTTCCCCTGCATAATAAGTAAGCTTAAGAATGGAAACGTTGGCTTCTCAAAAGGCTCCATGCTGTTTAAACTATTGAATCAGTTTCATGCATTGGACCCACCTTTGTTAGACATACCTTATCAAACCAATAATGTTACCCATTTTATTTTTAATATGCATACACACAATATGTACATGCATTTAAATTTCATCTTTCCTATGATTCAAGTGGTTTTACAGTGAAAACTATTGCCAGTCATTTGAAAAGGTCAAATGTTTGTTAACTTTTAAAACATTAACATTACAGAAATATTTTATGTGCTCTTTCTTCATTCTGAAAAGTTTGACCCTTTCCCTGTTTACAGAAATAGATTGGTTATTTGTTGTATTGTAAGTGGAGACAGATGTAGCAATATAAAAGAGCAAGAGTCCAGCAGCACCTTCAAGAACAACAAAATTCCTGACAGGATATGAGCTTTCATGAGTCACAGCTCACTCCTTCAGTGGATTTCACTGTTTCAGTCAGAAGAAGAGTTTGGGTTTATACCCCACCATTCTCTTCTGTAAGGAGACTCAAGGTGGCTTACAAGCTCCTTTCCCTTCCTCTCCCCACGACAGACATCTTGTGAGGTAGGTGGAGCTGAGAGAGTTCCAAAGAACTGTGACTAGCACAAGGTCACCCAGCAGGAATGCAGGAGCGCAGAAACACATCTGGTTCACCAGATAAGAGTTAACTTTGTTTTTCTAATTTCAATATTATGGACAGCCAATTGATACTATTTAACTACTTGTTTGACCAGTGTGACAATCTAATAAAAACTCAAATGTAGTCAAAATATCACATAAAGATGCTTCAACAAAGGGACTAGTCCAGGGGTAGGGAACCTGCGGCTCTCCAGATGTTCAGGAACTACAATTCCCATCAGCCTCTGTCAGCATGGCCAATTGGCCATGCTGGTAGGGGCTGATGGGAATTGTAGTTCCTGAACATCTGGAGAGCCGCAGGTTCCCTACCCCTGGACTAGTACTATACTATATATTATTGTGTACAATAGGTACACTCTGTCACTGTATGTTCAATCCCACTTTGTAAATTCTGTGTTGCTCCACATGTTATATTATTGCTTAAGTTGTTTCAGCTTCATTTTCAGCCTTATTGCTTTATTTATTGGTCGTCCTACCCTGTTGATGGTGTTTGATTCACTCTGTGTAACCTGTCTTGTGTCTATGGAGAATGGGAGTTCACATGGCCAAGTGTACTTCTGTACACAGAAAACAAGCAAGTCAAGCAGAAGTCTGACATACAAGACTGGAACCTCTTCCCCAACATGCTAAATTTTTTGTGTACAAGGAATCAGACAGGATTGGGGAAGGGGGGTGGTCCATCAAGTCAGTTAAAGGAAAAAATTAAATTGATAGTAACTAGATGTGTTTTGCACACCCTGATAAAAAAGCAATTTCTCCTTGTGCCACCCTCTAAATTTATCATCTAGGAACAGACAAGAGCTGAGTTTTCAGCCAGGCCAAAGCATTTAGTTTTTTTAAAAGAATATTTGAACCGTTTCTCTCCCTGTATCTTTGATAATGAAGTTCTGAATTTAGGACACTATTATTTCTAGCAAATGAATGGAGATTATTGGGTAAATATACAATCACGGTGAAGACCCAGGACATTTGAAATTAATTTAACTTTTAAAGCACTTGTATGCTTCTAAAAGGCACTTTACTAATTTGATACTGTAAAAGATGTTAGTAGACTGTATATTCCTCCACTACAGAACAAAGCATGCCAGACTTTCTTCATTGCAGAATGCTCCACCTGGGTCCTAGTGCCTATCTGACCCTGTTCCCCCATCCGTTTGAAAGTAAAAATAAATTTCGGCACAAATGCTCTTGTATCAAAATACCATGTTCAATAATGGACAAAATAATGGTTTTGACAAAGGCAGTGAGTAAAAATGGATGATAATTCTCATATCCATTCAGGACTATATTCTAATGCAGAAGCATACAATTCTCGCCATCGCACCTCAACTGAATGAAGTAATATCTTTATGTGAAACAAGAGTATGCTTTCATTAACATCCTGTTAAGACTATTTAAACTTCTTTTATTTGGTGAGGGACAGGACTTCATATTGCTGATATCTATGCTCTTTGAGTGTGTGCATTTATTTTCTTCCCTATGTTTATACAGTATGTCTCAAATCCTTCAGAGTCATACATCTCCTGAAGGAAATACATACCCAAAAGAAAAAGATTAAGCATACACATGAAGAAAGCCAGTTTCCAAAAGTAATTCATAAATCCTTATAAGTGGGAAACAATCTGTTATAACCAAAAATATAAACATCACAACCCCCATTAACTTCCTTTATTAAAGACTACAGAAGTTGTGCCGGTCTGCTGCAGCAATTGTAATAAAGTACCCATTCCCATAAGAAGCAGAAACACATGGTAAATCGGTATGAATATCTATTGACTATGCATTAAGTATACATTGTGTTGACTATAATTCAATCTCCTTACAAGCAGGCCTACACAGAATTTGTGGTTTCTTCTTCATCTATTTGTCATCACACCCTCATAGTGCAATTGTTTGTGCCCATTATTTGCCCTTCTTTCTTCATGAGAGCATCTATGTTCTGTTCAACCCCAACAAAATGTGAGTCACATCATCAGTATTCTCCACCCCCACCCCCCAGACTTAGAGCACCTGGCAGAGTTGGGACCAGCTCCTCCAACCTTCTGCAGTCAGACAGCCACTATACAGCCCCACCAACATCTGAGACACCTTCAGAGCTGTGAATGGCCAGGAGAAGGGCAATCTTCTTTAATAAATGTCAATTAACTGAGCAAGGAGGAAAGCAGGGGAAAAGGTAAAGCAAGAACTTTTTCTCCCTTTTCCAAAATACTAGAACTTGACAGAACCCAATGAATCTGATGGACATTAGATTCAGGACAGAAAAAGGAAATACTTCTATACACAGCAAGTGATCAAAATATAGTATTTGCTGCCAGAGGATGTAGTATGCCCACAGGCATAGAAGCTTTAAAAGGGGATTAGGCAGATTCATGAAGGATGGGTCTATCAGTGGCAACTAGCCATGGTGACTACAGGGAACCTCTTAATGCCAGGAGGCTACATCAGAAGAAGGCCTCAGTCTCTATGGCCTGTTGTTGGACCTCCAGAGGAACTGGCTGGCCACTGTGTGAGGCTGGACTGGATGGATCACTAGTCTGATTCACCAGGGCTTGTTCTTAAGAAGAACAAATGGATGCAGAAAGAGATGGAGGATAGCTGGAAGATGGGATTGCAGAAACAGGTGAGGCTGCAGAGACGCTTGCGGGTGAGGAAACAGAAATAATGGGACAATTTGGAGACCTAGAGTGTAAAGATCATAATGAAGAGTTTCTGATTGCCATCACAAATCAATCACAGCTTCAGAGTGCCCTTCCTCAGTCATTAGAACATGCACTCATCTGTCCATTAAGTTAAAACAAAAACCAGCACTACCTCTTTGATCTGCCTTTCTGGTTAAGATAACACAGCAGTTGCAAAACAACTCCAGGTCTTCACATAACTCATATGTTCTAGATCCCTTTCAGTCTGGTTTCAGGCCAGGCTACGGGATGGAGATGGTGCCCTGGCTTTAACTGATTATCTCAACTTAAACCTAGCCAAGGGCCATGCCTCTTTGTGGCTCTTACTGAAATTATTAGTTGCCTTTGATATTTTGGACCATTCCATCTTGCTGAGGCTTTTGGAAGTAGATTAAGTGATATGTTTTGCATTGGTTTGTTATTTGCAGACAGGACTCAGGGTTATTGTTGGGAGACCAGTTGTCAGCAGCGCAGGACTTGTCCTGTGAAATTCTGCACAGCTCAATCTTATGCTCTGTGTTGTTTTATCTCTATTAAAGCCCTCAAGGGAAATCATTCATGATTCTGGATTAGGCTGTCACCACTATGCAGATGACACCCAGGTCTATATTTCTTTTATGAAAATAGCTTGGTGATGCTTTGGAAGTCTTGAGATACAGCCTGATGTAGGGAACATCCCAGGTTTCCAGAAGTTCAGAACTGGCTACTTGAAATGCCAACCATTTTTGCAACCTTAAATCAACAGCTTAAGAAATGGAATAACAGACAGGAGTTTCAGAAAAATTTCTAGTGACATTCTAGTAAACACTTGGGAACCTCGCTCAAAAGCATTTTCCTGACATTCTACTAAAGGGCTGAAAAACCATACCCTCACTTAATATTCAAAGCACAAATAAAACTACTATCAGGAAAATAAAGAAAGTTGCCTCCCTACAAGGAAAACTTTAGTACAATTCAGGGAGACAATTCTATTTTGTGGACTGTAAAACCTAAACTGTGGTTGAGTGTGTTCTATCTATCCCCTAGATAGCTATGCACTTACAAAAATCTAGGATCCAGCAAAGAATCCCAGGAATCTCCCCTTTTGTTTTTAAAGTAATGAATTTCTACTCACAACTTCAGAGACAAGGCTGACAAATATACCCATAAGAGGTTACCTTATACAGAACAAGTTACACCCCTTCTAGCTGAGTACTACTGATTCAGATTGGCAGAAGGTACCCGCTACCAGCACCTGCTACCAGAAAGCTTTTTTAAAATTGGAGACGCCAGAGACAGCATCTAAGCTCTTCCTATGCATGTCATGCATTCTGCCACTAAGCTGCGGTCCTCCCCTGGTAGCTCAATGACAGGCAGTCAGCGGGGAGTTCTATGAATAATATTTTAGCAACTTGTCCCTCCTCACATGGTCATAGCCTCAGTTCTTGTAACAACATTCTAAATACTTTGGTAGCTGAATGCAAAATGACCCTATAAATTTAAAAATGCAGACTTCCTTAACTTGCACATTTTTTTTGCCAAGTGCTGAATATGAGATTTTCTAAAACATTGTTAGGTTCAGAGGGTGGATGACTGCTTCCAAAGAAAGAGTTTAGTTACATATTAGGAGGCTATGTCAAAAGAATGAACACAAGCCCCATGCATCCAATTAAAAACATACAAGCACCAGTGTTTACCCACAGCAAGCCAATTTTTAGCAAAACTCTTCCCAATTATATAGTCTCCTTAGGTTTTTTGATTTCTGGTACAGTATCAACTGAGAGCCAGCGTGGTGTAGTGGTTAAGCGCAGGTGCACTCTAATCTGGAGATGCGTGTTTGATTCCCCACTGTGCCACTTGAGCTTTGGAGGCTTATCTGGTGAACCAGATTAGCTTGTGCACTCCAACACATGCCAGCTGGGTGACCTTGGGCTAGGCACAGATCTTCAGAGCTCTCTCAGCCCTACCTACCTCATAGGGTGTTTGTTGTGGGAGGGAAAGGAGACTGTAAACCCCTTTGAGTCTCCTTGCAGGAGAGAAAGGGGGGGGGGGAATAAATCCAAACCTTTCTTCTACTTCTAAACACAGAATAATAGCAACCTTGTGCTAAACATTCACCATCACTCTGGCTTTGGGATCCTGAGCTGGATGGAAAGGTAGCATATAAATGTTTTAAATAAACAAACTAAAAATCTTCTCCAACAGGGCAAATTATTCAGAAACACAATATCAAAACTCAACTGCTACCTATACCTAAAGCATGAAACTAATTTGATTCTATTAATTCTAAGATAAATATAGCTCTAATATAAAGCTGTTGACTGGGATACAATCATTTTAGCATCAGCTTTTGGTGCAGAAGTTCCAATCAAAAACATTTCAGGATTGTAAGCTGATTCAAACTCCCACTGGGGATGCAGCAGAAACCCTGGACTATAATGGCAATCCATGCGCAGGCAGCAATCTTTCAACTCCGTGCACCAGCCCAAATACGTGCCACGAGTACACTAGCATCAGCTATCTGACAAATAGTCAGCAAGAAGTATAAGATTAGAAGAGTTCAAATGTTGTTGCATGCATGTTTATCACAAACAGAGCCAAAGTATTTTCAGCAGAAACCACAGCCCAAATCAGTCAAGCCCCAATTGTCATGCAAGGCACGAAGGCTGCGTGTGTAAGACAACACTCTACTGAAGATCTCAAACCTTTCCAAATTATTTGTTCTGTCAAACAAGAAATTAAGCTATTTAATACTAAAACATGTCTAATTTTATTGGGCTATGTTCATTTTTCATGTGGAGGCAAATATTTGGAAAAGCAGGAGTCACTTTTAAGTAGTGCACATAAATATGAAGATTGAACATAGCACAATAAAACTGGACATATTTAAGTAATAAAAACCTTAATTTCCTGTTAAACAAAGATTTTGAAAAAGACTGTGTTCTACAAACACACTGAATGATTATATATTGGCAACAATTCTGTCAGAAATTAAGCTTTCCTACTGTGCAACCAGTTCAAAAATATCTGCAGAAGTGCACATGCCCAAACATACTTAAGTTACTGGAGAAATACGGTGTAATTTTACATACTGTGCAAATAAGGAAGTCAAATTGTAGACTGTACCACTTAAGATTAAAGGACAGGGTCAAATTTTTTACAGTTTCCCCATGTGAAACAATTTCTGGAAGCAGAACTCCAATATCAGAAAGACAAGTTTAACATAACCTATTCAGCTGTGTTTGTTAAATACATGTGAACTGCTTCTCGGTGTGTGTGGGGGGGGGGGGGAGAACACATCTACATTTATAGAGTCAAATGGTACAGTCCAGAATTTTTGCTCCTTTGCATAAATAGCTCTCCTATCCATAGTTTGAAAGAAGACTAACTCTTCTAAGTCTCTTCCAGTATACAAAAAGTATCCTTGCCTAATCACCTGGGGCAATTCTTATTTGCCATAGATTACCAGCTTAAATGAGCTATTTATTAATCCTGTTAAAATATTTGTTATAAATATTGAAACTGAGCAGTCCCTACTAGCTGGGTTATCATCTAAATAAGTAAATAATACACAGCAAAAGAATCACAAAATGGAAAGGCTAGAGGAAGGAAGTAAATCAATATGGGAAAGGGTTAAGCAAAAGGGAGGAGTCTATCACTTCCTGGCAATTATGAACAAAACAAACCAGATGTCAAGGGGAGAGAGGGCATTCCAATGACATGGAGCAACAAAAAGGAAAGGAGAGATAGTGGTGCAAATCTTGAGCTTAAAACACTGGTGGCAGACTCACTGGCAAAGGTGACATGAAAGAGCAATCGAAAAGTAGGGGAAAATGTAAAAGAAATAAGAGTTAGTTGGAGAACATAAGGTACCTTCCTATTTGACAAAGGGAGTTCAGACTCAAAAAATATGCCCCAAAATCTTTTTGGTCTCTAAGGTGCCACTGGACTCAAAACCAGCTATTCTTACTGCAGACCAGAACTGCTACCCTCTGAAACTATAGGGTAGTTGAGGAAGCCAGTGAAAGGAACAGCAGAGGAACCAGAGAAGCAAAGGTACAAGAAGGACAAATAAGGAGGGTTAGAAAGTTGTGCACAGGGTGACTTTTCAAAAATGGAGAGTGCTTACCAGCCATAGAGATGGGAAAGGCAACTTACATGAAATCAAATGGCACTAAATAGTGTTTGTCACCAGCTGCTATTTCAAGCAGCCCCATAAGTCTTCCGACTGAGTTGTCAGTCATTACCAATTAATCCTGTTTCATGTGCTCTTTTTGTGCCCTCTGTCTGAAGGTATCAAGTTTTTAACTTTTGTTTAAGATTAATCAAGTATGTTTACAATAGCAACTGATCTCAATTGATTGCATGAGGACATTTCTGTTCTACCACTTCTTTCTGTTCATTTCCTTTTGTCCCAATTCAATACAGCATATTATCACGCTTCATATTTTTGGTACACACCACTACTAAAGAACACACACAGAGAGCTACGTGTGAAAATAAGTAAGGTTTTCATAATAAGTAAGGTTTTCATAACCACAGGAACCTCCCCACAGCACACACATATGCTTTAAACTAAAGTTATCTACACAACAACAAGCTTCTCTATCTGCAATCATAATGGCTCTGTTAAAGAAAGAGGTATGAAAGTATCACTTAGAGGCTCCAGCTGTTTCATACTTGTTTTTAATCTTTAAAAACATTCATTTCAGGGAATCAGGGAACTTGGTGGGAAATTTAATTGCATTACTATTATTAATTGCATCAGGGAACTTGGTGGAAATTTAACTGCATTACTATTGTGCAGCAACTGCTTCTTGTTAAATTCATGTGATTCCCTCTTATTCTTCTGAAGATAATGCTCAGCACGTCTCCCTATGAATAAGTGAATAGAATGACGTTCCTGACACTTGTGTTTTTACAACGCAGCTAAGCTTTCATCTGTACTGATATTCTACAGATCTTGTTAGCTGCCTTGGGATTTCTGATGGTGCAGAAGTTTTAAAAAATTCTGTATAATAGTCCGTCTAGTGTTGAAGCTGGGCGGTGACGTAGAGCCGGGCCAGTTTACTAGCTCTGAACAGGGGAAGGGCGGTCCTCGCTCCACACACTGCCGCCATAGGAGGACCACAGCCATCACTCATATATCCTGACCCAGTAGGAGCACAGGGAAGGCGGGCTCTCTGTGACAATAGACTATAGAGGGGTGAGAAGCTTCAAACTGCCTTGCGGAGAATAAAAGATAAGTAGCGCTACACAGCTTAAAAGGCAAGCAGCAAACTGGGGAGTTCTACGCACACTCACACACCCTTTAATTCCCTTCTTGATAATATCAAAGAACCACCACATTTCCTAGCAGATTAATCTGCTGGAAAACAAAGGGGTGAAAAGAATTTTCTAAAGGAGGGGCAGAAAAGAAGCGGTGCATAAAAAGAGGAGCACCAGACTGTGAAAAGCACCAGATTCTCGCATTCCTCGCTAATGAAGCTGACAGTATCGAAAAGTCGAAAGGGGGAAAAAATGGCAGCCACCCCACCCACCATCTGCGAGCACAAAAATTCCTCCCAGAGCTCCCTACTGCACCACCCCGCTGGAGCAGACAGGAACTATTCCTGTAACACCCTCGGTTTTTTTCCCCACTGTTGGCATTTGAAGCCCTGCAGACAAACTGTATCAAGCGCGAGAGGTGGGGGCCCGTCTCCGCACACAAAGGCGAAACTCTGTCTTTGCAGCGCACTATTGTTCAGCGCATGGGGCGATGTAGCATGTAACATGTCCCTGCCAGTTATACGATCCTGCATCAAACTCCTCACTCCAAGCGCATGTGTACCCTCTTATTCCCTTTCCCCTTAGGGGAATATGCGCTTGGACTGCGCTTGGACTGAGGAGTTTGATGCAGAAGCTTATAACTGGCAGGGGCCTCACTTCATTCCCAACACATCACCTTCCAGACTCCCCACATCTCTATGGAGCCACGCCCACTAAAAGTGGCCTCGGTCCATCATGCCAGAGAAGTGACTCGCCCTAAATCCCCTCCCCTCATGCACAGTCGCAGCCACTCCCTTCTTCTCGGCCACGACATCCTTGAAGTCCTCGCCGTGGTTTCCTAACCCCAAGCCACGACCCACGATTAGCACATCTCAATGCCTCGCCTCTATCCCTGCGACCACGACTCCCTCGAAACTCAGCCCCAAAACCCAGCGGAACCCCAAAACTGCAGAACAATCCTTCGCCCTTCCAAGATCCCTGCTTCCACCTGTTCCTTCACACACCCTTTTCCCCATTGACGTCTGCTGGGCCAGGCCCCCCAATTCAGGGTCCCCCCTCACTCTCCCCAGCTTTCGCCCTACAACGTAACCCTAAGACTTTGACTGCCAAGCCCCTTCCCTAACAGCCCTCCTTCCCACCACAGACCCCCACCCCACACACATGCGCTTGCCCTAAAAGTCAGTCCCTCAGCCCCCACACGTCCCCCCCCCACTTAGGGCGACCCCTCCCCACTCACCAGGAGAGCCTGATGCGGTGGTCTTGCTAGTGGGGGCGGGGGGCTCTTCCCTCTTGGGGGGCGGAGGGGCGCTGCGAGGGGGGATGGCGGGGGGCTCGTCGCGGGGCGGGGGCGGCGGCGGCTGTGGGGCGCTGCGGGGTGGTTCCTTGGGCTTTTCCTCCGGCGGGGGAGACTCGGTGGCCGCAGCAAGAGGAGGCGAGGAGGAGGAGGTGAAGGGGTGGCTGGTCCAGGCCGGCTGGGGGGGCACTGGGGGCCGCTCCCCGGAGGCGCCCAGATCCAGCAGAGACGGGGCGGGGCCGGCCGCCGGGGCTGCCGGCTTTCTCTCCCGCACTTCCAGCCGCTCGTCGTCCACTTCTTCTTCTTCTTCCTCCTCCTCCTCGTCCTCCTCCTCCTCTTCGGGATCTCTCACGAACTGATACTGGAAAAGGGGCTTCTGAGGCGGCTGCCACCGATCCTGCTCCGCTGCTGTGGCCGTGGAGGAAGAGACCAGAGGCGATTGGTCTGGGTCGTCCATGGTTGCTGCTGCTGCTGCTGGAGGCTTGCTGGCAGGAACAATGAGAGCGACTGCCGAGCAAGGGAAAAAAGGCTGGGGCTGCCTAGCGCGGGCGGGGTGGGAAGCAGAAGGAAGGCAGGCAGCCAGGCAAGAGAGGAGGAGAAGGAGGAGGAGGAGGGAGGCTGCGCAGCTGCAGCCGCCGCTGGAAGAGCCGGGGTGATGCCGCGGGGAGCCGCCGCCGCCTCCTCCACGCCCTGTTGAGTCACACAAGGCGGCCGCGCAACTTGCAGTGAGGAGGGTAGAAGCCGAGCCTGGCGCTTGGACTCCGGCGGCGGAGGGACAAGCGGAGCACCCAATGAGGAAGGGAAAGAAAGGGGGGCTACCAATTAGAAAGAAGCTGGGGAGGCCAAACCCCCGCCTTCTTCGCCTCCCCCCCCTCCCCTATTATTCGGCAAGGAAGGAGTGGTTGGATGGCGGAGGGTTTTGTTGCTGGGATGTTGCCGCTTCGCGGGGTGGCGGGCGGGGAGAGGGAAAGTTTGGGCAGCGTGAAAGGAGAGGAGAGGGGGAAAGTGTTCTGCAGACACACACGCCCCTTTCCATGCTTCTAAACTTATCCTGTTTTAAATGGTTCGCTGAGTTCTGGGTTCGAATGCTGAGGGGTAAGTCCCAAAGTCTCCTCTTCATGAGCTGTCACAAAAGATTTCAAGCCTGTTTGGGAGGGAGCCCTATTAGGGATTCTGCGAGTCCTCAGCTGTGTGTAAGAACGCATTGTTGATATTAAAAGGGTTCTTGTGGTGGTGAGGACAGCGGGGATTATTAAAGGACGTATATGTATTGATTTATTTACTTCCTACCTTGTGTCATTCTCCTGGCCTTCATTTTATCCTCACAACAAACCCTGGGGCCTGAGGTAGGTAAGGCTGAGAGGGTGTGATTGGCCATGGCCACCCAGGGAGCTTCCATAGTAGAGTGGTGATTGGATGAAACCTGTTCCTTTGTACGTGTTTTAACTGGGGACTACAAAGTTATGGTTCCTGTTGGTTATCTTCCAGTACTTCTCTCTTAACAGCTGTTTGTCATTGTTCATAGAATCATAGAGTTGGAAGAGACCAAAAGGGCCATCAAGTACAACCCCCTGCAATGCAGGAACGCACAATCAAAGCACTCCCGACATATGCTGATCCAGCCTTTGTTTAAAATCCTCCAAAGAAGGAGACTCCACCACTCTCCGAGGCAGTGAATTCCACTGTCGAACAGCCCTGACGGTCAGGAAGTTCTTTCTAATGTTTAGGTGGAATCTCTTTTCCTTCACCTTGAATCCATTACTTCGTGTCTTAGTCTCTGAGGCATTAGAAAACAAGCTTGCTCCCTCTTCGACATGACATCCCTTCAAATATTTAAACATGGTTATGTCACCCCTTTTGCAGATGCATGCTCCTAAAAATAAATATTAAAATATTTAGAAGATAAAGAGAAGCAACAGCCTACTTGTATTTACTACAGAACATAACATGATTAAATAAGAGCCAAACTAGACATTCCAGTATCCAAGGTTCTAATCCACAGACACCCATGCTATTTTGGAGAAGAATTTAGCTACTTGAAAATGCTGCACAGCCCAATCCAAAGCCCATCAAGACTACATGATCTCATTCCCCCACGCTGTGTGTTTTTCAAGTGCTGAACCACCCCCCTCCCTTCCACTCACCCTATTTTGGCACTTGAAAAGGAGCAGGGCAGAAGCAAGATCACCTGTTCAGCTGCTCCCTTGCTATCATTGGTCATTCTTCTCAAACCTTCTCTAATTGATACCATCTGGATTGGTCCGAACACATTTATTTTAGCTAGCTTGTTTTGACAGACAAAGACAGATAACCTATGCACTTCCATACAGGAGATTTACTAGGAAAACACACTCATTAGACATCTCTATTTCATTCTAGTTCATTTCAAAATGAAAAAGCCAAGTTTATCTCTGCCACAGCATAAGTTTTGTTCCAGCATATCCCTTTGTTCATTGTTTAAAATAGGTACGTATTGTTTTTCTGTCGTCCACTCAAAGCAATTTACAGTTGATTTCCTCACAGCAGCATCTACAGCTCGGGAAAAGTTTGAATGTTGGTTTAAATCTTTATGGGATTGATTGACCTATAAACCTGTATTGTAAAGTAGGGTCTTGTGAGAAAACAGTCTCATAAGTGCTATTCCCTCTTGGTGAGGGAGCTCAGAAAACTCCCACAGCCGCCTCGGGTTTATGTCCAGCGAGCCTGCCTCTTTCCCTTATTCCCAGGGGTTACCAACTTCTCTTTGGGTAAGTCACCACTGCCACCAACAAATATAAAAGAGTATCTCCTACAAAACAGGTTTGTACATTTCGCACCCTGTGTCTGTGTTGCCATTTATAGGCTCCGCTTAGTTGGCATGTCCCCTGCTTCGCTGGTACTAGCTTCAGGAATGCAGAGCCCAACAACTGCCCCTCTTCTTTAGAGCCAGCGTGGTATAGTGGTTAAGAACAGGTGCACTCAAATCTGGAGAACTGGGTTTGATTCCCGCTCTGCCACTTGAGTTGTGGAGGCTTATCTGGTGAACCAGATTAGCCTGTGCACTCCAACGCATGCCGGCTGAGTGATCCTGGTCGAGTCACAGTTCTTCGGAGCTCTCTCAACCCCACCCACCTCACAGGGTGTTTGTTGAGTGGGTGGGGGGGGGAGGGAGGGAGGGAAACGAGATTGTAAGCCCCTTTGAGTCTCCTTACAGGAGAGAAAGGCAGATATCAATCCAACTCTTCTTCTTTATCTCTCTTTCAAAAATGGAATCCAGAAGACATGGTGTATTTACAAAGATCAGGCTCTGGGCATTCAAAATACCAGAAAGGTTATTAAACAACTGCAAAGAGTACCCATGGTGTGTAAAGTGTCAGGCTGAACAAGGATAGAAACAAGCAGTGAAGACATGCAGTCTTCAACACTAGTTTTCAAAACTATGCGGTTTCTAGGACTCATTCCGCACATGCAGAATAATGCACTTTTAAACTGCTTTCAGTGCTCTTTGAAGCTGTGCAGAACAGCAAAATCCACTTGCAAACAGTTGTGAAAGTGGTTTGAAAACGCATTATTTTGTGTGTGCAGAAGGGGCCTAGGATAGGGTGGTGAGTTTTGAGGCTGCAGCATTTAAAATTCTGTCAGTGCCTTTGTTCTCAGAGTTGGGACTTCTCCCATTGTCCCATGGTACCTGGGCAAGATGGACTATCTAGGTAAAGGCTTAGCCTTTTGTGGCTTGCACCCATTCAAGAATAATAACAGTATTATTTAGTTCTGATCTTCCTGACCCAAGAGGAAGAAATGCCACCTTGGATGTGGTGGGTATTCCAGGTTGTATGGTTGTGTTCACAGCCATACGACCTGGAAAACCCACAACATCCTAGTGATTCCAGCTGTGAAAGCCTTACAAATACAAAACAGATGGAAGTACAGTACCTCCCTCAACCCCTTTAGTTCGAAAAACATTTTCCAGCCTCAAAACATTTCCAGTGAATCCCCTTTAAAAATTATTCTTTCTTTTATTTAATTTTAACCATTTTTATATATGTTACCTCAGGGATCCTTCTGGCTTGAAAAGCAGAATAGAAGTGTGTGTATTTCATTTATTTTTGAGTTTTTAATACCGCTCTACCCCCAAAGGGCTCAGGGCGGTGAACAACATAATTAAACAACAAGTAATTAAAACCCATTTAAAATAAAAACAGCGGTTAACATATAAAAACAGCGTCAGCAATAAAATCTCTAATAAAACCTTCCCAAAGGGGGAAGAAGGGGTCCCAATTAAACTATTCAAACCACTTTTCCAGCACATGGAGCCACGGATTACCTCTGAACTAGATTATGAGATAGTACTGTCGCTACCTTGGATTCTGATTCCTGGGAATCAGTCTATATTATAGGCTTGGCCTAAAGTTTGTTACCTGAGGGAGAACAAAGCTCATGGTAAAAGGAATGGGAGTATTATTCAAGGACGGTGTGCTAGGAAATGATTATGGCTAGAAATCTATCAGGGCTTTGAAGAGATGATGCCCCACAACCACCAAAGTTGAAAGTAGAGGGCAGAAGTGTGTGTGAGTGAAAAAAAACAGCAGTTGAGATGCTGAAAGTGATAGAGAGAAGCAGACAATGCAGTGAGTTGACTGAAGCATCTTGGTGGTACAGGATCTCTCTTGCTGGGAACTGAATGTGGGACATATGTGTTGCCCTATAGGAGTATCTCTGCCTCCCTGTACTCTCCCTGCAGATTTGTAAATGAAGTGAATCCTACAAAAACTCTACAGTTCCCCTATGCTCTCTCCTCAAAAGGGAACCATCCCAGGTGAGTGTACCTCTGAATCTTCTCACCTCTTGGTTAAATGGGACCTGCATAAACCTCTCTGTCGCCAGAGATACTGTTGTGATACTTTCCCTAGCAGAACGTGATTTTTTAGCTGTGTCATTCATGTGACTGACGCATTCTACTATTTATAAAACTTAGTCCAGGCCATCATCGTACTGAAAATAAAGGGATGCAGTTCTTTATGTCATTACTCCATCAGAAGCCTTGGGAGAACTGCAGCTTGTCAGTGTCTGGCAAAAACACAGTGCCTTCAGATTCTCTTGGCTGCATTTGTTTCTTCCCATTGCAGAAAAGTTCATTTCCTCCAGACAAATACCACACTTGCAAATTATATCAGCAGTGCTGCTGCTGGACTTCCCTACCTCTTTTAAAAAGAGTTGTTGAAGGTGTTTATATGGAAACAGAATATTCTTTGTTTATATATTAATTATGGAACCAACTTGAATGCACTTAGAATCAGAGGTTGTGCTTTTCAGAGTAAGCTAACCCTTTGTTCCAGCATGTTTGAAATACATTCTCCAGGTGACCTTATTTACCAAAGAGACTCCCTGTCCTTATACTGAGGGTTTTTTGAAGATGACTTTTAAACATCATAAACCTATGTAATAGAATCTATCCAACTTTCATCCCTTTCTTACACAGTTCTAGAACTCATCTGATCTCTGAGTGGGAAGGCTTTATGTTGATTCCAGAGCATTTATATTTATTTCATATGCATACAATGACAAACACATGTCATAAAATGCCAGCTCATGGCTTCCCACCCATCTTATCTTAACTGACTGCCTCTCCAGATACTGAGGTGGATCCAGCAGCTTTTCCACTAAAATTATGCTTAATTCTCCTCCATGCTATAGACCCCATGCCACATGGTTTTTGTACCTGCAGTTCCCATGATTCTCAGCATGGACTTTTTAAGTGGTCAAAGAGGACATCTTCCTTTCTTCATCTGCAAAACTAGATTCAACCCAGTGAATTATACCAACTGTATCTGAATGGCAGCTATTCTGTATAGCCAGATTCACTGAGAGATTTTAGTATTTAATTTTTTAAAGAAAACGTTTACACTATATCCCAACATTTCAGAAGCAAGAGAAAATTAACGGAACATACATTTGGCAGAGAAGGGGCTTTAGAAAATATACCTGTATGTATATGTACATGCAAATACAAAAGTGAGGATCAGCAAGAGATGGGATCCATTACTTCTCTCCCTCCATGGGCAAACCACTTATTGGACAACTGGACACTCCTTTATCCCCTTAACCATGACGAAATCCTATTCCCTTCTGCTCTGATCACCTATGTTCTATTTTTATAGGGATGGGTTGGGAAAAACTTTTAAACATCTCAGTTTTTTTCTGAAAACCTGATAGGGGGTTCGTCAAGTTTGGAGAACAATTTTCCTTCTGTCAGTGTGGCACCAATCAGCAGATTAAAGTATCCACAAATGGGGTTGTGTTGACTATCAGATATATTAGTATGTGTGCATGGATGCGTGTGTGTGTGTGTGTGTTTAGTCAGGGGGGACATTCTCAGGCAATGATCCTTCGTATGGAAATAGCAAGAGAGGTTACAATTACCCAAGAGTATTCCTATTTTTGTCTGGGAAATGTTGGAGAGCATGAAATAATTCCTACTCTTGGCATACCATCGAAACTAATATGCAGCCCTGTGCACATTTACTCAGAAGTAAAGCCTGCTGGTTTTGATGGTGTGTACTTCCAGGTAGAAATAGCTAATATTGCAGCCTTACAATGCTATGGCCAGCAGCTATATATACCGGTACCCTTCTAAGTTATTTGAAGTTGCTAGTGATCTTACAGAGAATTTTTAATATTCTCATCTTAATTACAGTATCCAGGATTCTTTGGTGACATTTGGACAGACACCAGTAGAAATCAGAGAGAACAATTATATTGTTGTGATTTGTTGGTTGATAAATTATATTTTGGTGTTTCTTTGTTAGCCACTTTCTCCAGTGGAGAGGGAAGTGGGATAAAAATATTTTATAATTAAATCTAATGTAGCTCCAGCCTTATTCTGTGCATTCCCTTTTGATATAACCCTGTGCTTGCTAATCAGTGTTATGTTGGTATACTTCCTAACTATGGGAATGCTGCCATCGGAGCTGAGCACATTTGATGTCCTGTTCATTTATTTAACTGAGCTTTAAGGACATGACCAGCTCTCCCGTATAAATCAATAGGAGAGAAACAATCTTGTCCAAATTGTGCCCAATATGAAAGAAGGATTTCTAAAATGTAATCTCCTCTCTCCAGGTAATTTTGAATTCACCAGTCACTGGATAAATGGAAAATGCAAAAGAATCTGTAGGTGTCATCCATTTAAAGAGTTTATCCTCTTGATATAAAGGAGGGTTTAAAAAGCACCTGACTTGTCTTTTGTCTGCTTGACTGACTTGTTTCCATGGATACACACTATTGCCAGACTCTTCAGGGCTGAGACAAACAGAACTTTGCTTTCTAAGAATTATTGTTGCAAAATAATGATCAACGTGATCTCCATTCCAAAGAGTCCGCACACACACACCCATCTAATTAATAGGATAACTTTGAAAGAGATAGACTAACTGCCACATTCAATACATGATTACACAGAAGGCCCACTGGGCTAAATGGGAATTACTCCCAGTAAGCATGCATAGTGTTATAGCCTGCAATCCTAGGTGTACACTTGCAGGGAAATAAGACTCACTGAATGGACTTTACATGCATAGGATCATGTCACAATCGTAAACTCAATAACTTGGACTAAAGCCTGATTGAAATTAATAGGCCTGACTAACCCTGGACTGTATTGTGCTGTAATCCTAGGCGACATTTAATTGTGAGTAAGCCCCGCTGATTGCCATAAAGTTTGTGTCTGAGTAAATATGCATAGGCTCGTGATTTATAATATTTCAATATATAGGCTAAAGTCACATTGTTAATTAGAAAGCAGTCTTTTGTTTCATTATTTAAATGTCTACGTAGTGTAGAGGTTGAGTGGTGGACTCTAAACTGAAGTTTAGGCAAGTCACAATTCTCTCTGAACTCTCTTAGCCCCACCTGCTGCACAAGGTGTCTGTTGTGGGGAGAAGAAGAGAAGAAGTTTGTAAGTTGCTTTGAGATTCCTTTCGGTTGAGAAAAGTGAGGTATAAATCTTCCTCTTCTTCCTGAATAGATGTTGCTTGTATGAGATAGTAATTAGACTCTTGGAATAGGACCTGGGAGAGCCAAGTTCAAATCCCAACTCTGCCATGAGAGTTTGCTGGGAGACCTTTCTGGGTGGCTATATACTCTCAGCCTAACCTACCTTCATCAGTTATTGGGAGGACAGAATGGAAGGAGACCTGTATAAATTGTGCTCCTGAGTTGTTTAAAGTCCTTGTCCTGATAACTATATTACCTTGATCAGACTCCTGGATCATATTGTTCTTGGAATAATTTATAGGAAAGAAAGGTCAGAAAATTCATCCGAATTAATAAAATGAGCCACATGGATCTGCATCACCTAATCCTTTGACCATTTTTGGATCTATTTAATGCCAACTGGAAAAACTGATGTTGTTCCAGAGGTGTAGCTCCAGCGGGGGGTGCCGGACACACCGGGGGTGCGCCCCTGTGGGGGTGTGGCAAGGGCTTTCCAGGGTGGGGCGGGGGCATTCTGGGACGGGGGTGTTCCAGGGTGGGGCAAGGACGGAGGATGCACCAGTGCACTGGGCGCTTTCCCCCCTTGCTACACCTCTGTGTGCTTCTGTTAGCATTTCTAACAGACCTGGACAAAATTGTCCTGATCTGTTAAAGGGAATGGGTAGTTGAAAGTTTTTATGGCATGGAAGTGAATAATATCACCTGGAAAATAACATCCCATTAAGCTTCTATTAAAAGGGCAGGACAACTTACTCTAGGTTTGCTGGGAATCTTAGATCTGCCATTGCTTTATGTCTAAGAAATCAGCTGCGTGGTACAGAAATAAATATAACCGGCTAATAGCTGTAGAGAAAGAGCCAAGGCAGGTAAAATTTAGAAAGTCAGAAAATTCCTGCTTGCTTAATAAGAAGGGGCAAGATGGTGTCAGGTACTGGCATGTATAGAGGGAGGAAGTGTGTCATCTCTGCATTCCTCATCTTAAAATCATGTATCTGTCCCAACTGAACATGTAATCAGGACAGTTCCATGCTTAATTAAACAAGTCAGCTGTTTTCATATGTCCTTTGAGCCAGTTCAGGGAAGAGAGTTGTTCAAATGATATATATCCTGCATGGCATTTTCATCCATAAAATGCCTTCAGGGTCCAACCTGTTGTGTAAAATGTTCCAGTCATGCCTTTTTCCTTGTAGTAAGAACTCAGCATTGGGAATAAAAATCTCTGTTGTGGGAACATAAGTGTTATGTGTCAAAAAGTTATTTGCCTACATCTTGCCTCATGCAGGGGAGTGAATGCAGTACACCAGAATGGGAGGGACCCTTGGGGTTAAGAATTTGGTGGAGGGCAGAGAGGAAGAGCTTGAAGAAGGACTGAACTCTCATGCTAATAGCTGCCTCTCCCTGCTTTCTTCTGTATTATCTCTGAAAAACAAAATTGCCAATTTTGTAGCAAAACCCAGGAAAGCACAGCTCAGAACATGTCCAGAAAAGACAATATGCATATCCACATAATATTGTTGCCAACCTCCAAAAGGGAGATGGAAATCTCCTGGAATCACAACTGATTTCCAGACTACATACATAGCTTATTTATTTATTTGTTTATTTGTTTGTTTGTTTGTTTGTTTGTTTGTTTAAAACAATTATTCTACTTCTCTTGATGAAAATGGCAGCTTTGGAAGGTGGCATTATACCCCACTGAGGTCTCTCCCAGTGGGATACCTACAGGTGGACAGAGGAGGCTGGTGCCTCAGGTGCCATTTGCAAGTGTCACATGGGGGGCGCATTGGCTGCCCCTTCCCCCCATAAGAGCTGTTTTGCAATGCCTGCTGCCACCACCTCCTCCTCCTGCACCTCCACCCACCAGCCTCCACCTGCTGCCTGCCTGTCCACCCACTAACGAGGTAGGCAAAAGATTGCCAGCACCCTTCCGCTCTGCCCCTCCCCAGGGGTGCAATTCTGGGCACAGGGTGCAATGGGGGGGCATCATGTTTGCAGGTGTGCTATTGGGCCCTCCCTTTCCTAAAGCCCACCATTCCAAGCTCCTCCCTCAAACGTCCAGAATTTCTGAACCCAGATTTGGCAACCCCACCACATGCAAATAAATCCACTCACTTTAAGAAGCATCACTGTTGGGTAAATGGGTTGTGGAATGCAGCTGTCATTGCAGTCTGCACACAATTGGCATGCCTTTCATATGCAGATGTCCCCAAAGTGATTTTCAGTTGATCAAAATTAGTATACTGGCTGTTGAGAGGGGATTTATTAGTCTTTGTTTGATCCACTGTGAAATGTAGACTGTAGTACATATTTGTTAAGAGAGGCTGTTTTCATAAATAAGACAAACACAACATCCACAAACAAGCTGGAATAGAGAGACTTCAGGTATTCTCCATTCAGCTGAGTGAATACCAGATCCCTTCCCACAGCACAGTCCTTTCCCTCTCCTTTAAAAGGCTGGGCAATGCCTACAGTCATTGCTCTCTTGTCCATTTGTGTCATCCTGGAAAATGGCAGAGGATTTGAAGATGTCAGGTACAGGTGTGCAGTTAATAGTACAATGATATTCTTTATCCAAGTTAGTCTTGTTATGATCAGGAACCCTGAAACTGTAGCAACTGTCTCCCCCAACCCCAAGAGAGGGTGAGTCAGGGAAAACAGGAACTGGATTTCAGTGGGAAAACAGCCCATTTGGCCTACCTGCCAAAGGAGGAGATAAATGGGCATCATTAAAAACTGATGGGATGGGGAGAGATGCAGGTTCATTGGCAGAGTATCTCCAGAGGGCAGGATTCCTAACTCAGGATTGGAGGAGGTGGTATTCACCTGAGCAGACAGAAATTTTAAAAGGTGGAATGTTCCTTTGTTCTATCTAGGTTCAGTCACTTAACACAGATGCTGTGACCTCTGGGATGCATCTTCCTCTGTCAAAGGGGCAGTAGGGACACTGAGGGGCAAAGTAACTGTCCTGTATTGTAACTTAGTGAGACTCATTTCCTTAGACCTGTATCTCCTAGCTATGATAGCTGTTTTCCATGTTTAATCGTTAGTAATAAAGGTTGTTTCCTGTTAAAGAAAGCAGACTGTGACTCACATCCTACCTACATGCTGAAGACTGCTCTTATACAAATGTGGAGAGCTAAATTGGTAACTCTGCCTTTTGTGCTTGATTGGGGTACTTCCTTAGGGTACTTCCCAAGGCTCTGGTAATTTGAAAGACTGGGTTTTATATCTTGGGGTGGTGGCAACAAAGAGGAAATATGCTTTTACATGCAGGCAAACATTCAACACACATATGAGAACACCAAATTCAGGTTGGGATTGTAACAGGTCTCTGAAGATATTCCTGTGGCCTCTATTAGGATTTTCAGTGCTTTAGTCTCAGAGCCAGTTTAATGGTTTGTGGGCCCTTGGGAAGAGATTCACGTATCTGCTCAATTGGGCCAATGACGTTCTGTCAGGCTAATCCATCTCACTGGGTTGTTGTGAGGGTGAAATGGAGAAAAGGAGAACCATGTACACTACTTCTTAAAGTGGCTTCAACATAAGGGAAATGGTAAATAGTTGAGCCATTGCCAGTAATCCAAGAACAAACCATGCACAGATTTACCTCAGTGAACTTACAGATCTGTGCAAGATGCTCTTGTGCATACTAATTAGTCATACTTATTAGTCACGTGTGCTCCTTCTTTACAAAGGACTCACAACAACTCAGTGTGAACTAGCAGTAATGATAAATCATATATTTTCAGTTACACAAATGTGTTTTCTTACACTTTAAGTGGTCTCCTTCCCTATGGATTCTCCTTAGGTGAATTTCACCGTAGATTTTGCCCCTTTAATTATATGAAATGGCCAAGGACCACTCTTGCATTGCTTAATTTCTTAGAAACCCTTCTTTAACAACAAGGCACTTCCCTTCTTTAACTATTAAATAAAAACTCTTCCACTTCTTTTAAGTGGGAGAGCCATTCTCTGATTCTCTCAAACAGATTGTGATGCATTTTTGCAAAGTATGTAGCATAAAAACAAGCTGCATTTTATACACTTTAAATAAAAGTGTTATAAGCTTCAAAACTGTGAATGGTTCCATGCTATGCACTTGGCCTAGGGTTGTATGCTGAGGAAAGGGCACAGCTTATGACAAAAGATTCACAATGTTTCTTAACAATTGTAGCTATCTCCTCAATGGACTTGAAGTGTTAGGAAATGGCTATGTCCAGGTACCCATCAGTAAGAGGTAATTTTGGAAGTGTATGTACTAGACTGCCATATCTGAAGCAAGAATAGGACTTTGTAGGAATGACCAGGCATTTCCGTTGCTCATACGGTTGACTTCAGTGCCCTGCATAACTCATTGCCCCTTCCCCTAACTCAGGGGGCCCCAATGTTCTGAGCCTGTGGGCAGATTTGGAATTTTGACACAACGTGGTGGATTCAACCATGAAACATGTGCTGTAGGTAGTGGAGCTGACCACACACAGAAAGCCAAGTGCAGGAGAGAAGAGAGGTAGTTAAAAGTTCGCTGGGAAAGAGAGGTAATAAAACCAACACTGGCCCCTTCCACACATGCAGAATAATGCACTTTCAATCCACTTTCACAACTGTTTGCAAGTACACTATGCATGCAGCTTGTCCCTGTTGTCATCCATTCCTACCAAACTCCTTTCTTTGGAGCTTCAAAGCTGGCTGTAGACCAAGGAAGATCTTACGTGTATCTGATCCTTTCAGAGTTCATCTCAAAATATTCAATTTTTAATCGATTAAAAAAAACCCCCAAACCTTAAGAGCATGATCCCTGGCTACCCAAGTGTACGTGCACGTTGAGGAACTTATTGTTACAGGGCCCAAAAGAGTATTCTTTCCTCCCTCCCGACTCCCCAGTTGACCTTTAGGCATGCTCATATCACTGTGTACTAGTTATGTTTTTTAATTAGAGGCTTGTGCACATTTCTCATGTACTCATTCAGCAGTCTCTGTTCTTCCCGTGCTTCCTGCTCAAATGTTATCGTGCTCTAGACAGGAATAATTCTGGGTCTTGGGGCTACAAGGAGAAGAGGAAGGGCTGGATATGTATATATACCCGAGAGTGAGTCACAAATCCTGTGAAAGTGGATCCCAATATTTTGCAGTTCTATTGATTTGTGCCTACTCTGTGTATTTTTGTTTTGTTTTTAGCAGGTCACCATAACAAGGAAACTCAGATTTGTGGGTCACCATACCAAAAAGTTTCAGAACTGCTGAGCTGAAGCAAAAATAGTCAGTCATAACCATTTCTTTATATTCTGCCTCTCTGTGTAGGTGGGCTTCTGCCCAACAGTTCAGTAGGTAATCTACCTTCTCCCACCTTCTGTGATGGTACACTCGCTGGAAAAACTGAAAAGTACTTGGGCACATTACAAAGAAGAATAATTTGAGTACAATAAATCATAATTTTAATTACAATACATGAAACAAATTGAGGTACAATTTGGAGTAGTGGTTAGAGTATAGGACTAGAACCTGCAAATATTAGGTTTTAATATCTTGCTCAGCCATGGAAGCCTGCTAGATGACCTTGAGCCATAATTGCCAACTCTGGGTTAGGAAATACTTGGAGTTTTTGGGAGTGCAACTTGATGGGGAGGGGTTTGGGGAGGGTGGGACCTCAATGGGATAAAATGCCATAGAGTCCACCACCTGAAGCAGCCATTTTCACCTGGGGAACTAATCTCTACCTGGAAATCAGTTCTAATTGTATCAGTTCTAATTGTAATTGTATCTGTTTTATGTCTCACTGTACACCGCCCAGAGCCCTTTGGGGGTTGGGTGGTTTATCAAGCCTAATAAATAAATAAATAAATAATAATTAATAATAATAATTCCAGGAGATCTCCAGGCCCAACCTGGAGGCCGGCATCCCTACCTTGAATCACAGTCACTCAGCCTAACCTGTCCTCATAAGGGTGTTGTTGTGGGGATCAAATGAAGGCAGTGTAATGGAATTTCAGAGAGACTTCATCTCTCAGCAGCCTTGGCTCTGCAGAGGCTGGCCTTTTTTCTGGAGGAAGGAAGAGAGAGGATTGATGAGCCTAGTCAGGCTGGAGCAGGCTGACAGTGAGGAAAAAGCCAACAAGGAAAGACAGGCTGTCACTCAAGAATTAATTTGCGAGAAACATGAATAGGGATTCACAGCAAAAGCAGATTCCCATCAAGGGGGAGGTAACCCAACTGAATCTAAATAGGATTGAGCTACACAATAAAGTGTATTCTTCTACTTTCATGTCCTCTGGATTGTGGACCAACAAACAATAACATTCAGTGCCAAGAAATGAACACAAAATTTCATCAGGTGATGCAATTCTGTTATTGGGCCTTTTTTCAGCGACTCTATATTGTTCTTCAGGCTGCAAGCTTCTGTACTCCCACAAGGTCATTTTGTAAAGAGAGTCAGGTATTAAGCAGGGGAGTTTTAACCACTCCTATAAGTCACATCTTGTAGTCCCAAAGCAGTTTTCACACAACTGAGGACAACCAGATACAAAGATTTCTTTGCAAGAGTACAAGACAAAGAGGTCCCAAAAAAGGAATCTATCAACTGCTACGATCATTTTTATAGCGGTCATACCACATATCCCCTGCCCCCGCTGTTTGAAGCAAGCTGACTAGGTGCTCGATATAGGGAGGGACATTCTGTTGTGATTTCCAGTAGTGGAATTCCACTTATGTATCAGTTTTCCCTGAAACAAACCTGTATTTACTTATTTGAAAGATTTAGATCTCTCCCTTTCACTTAGAATGACTCAAGGCAGAATTCAAAATATGCTAAATTTGTATTTTTTTAAAAAAAGTTAATTCTAAGACATTTATAACAGAATATTAATATATTAATATAAATATTGACTCATCAGCCCAACAGGTAGACTTAACTGGCATCCCATAATTAATATTGTCAAAACATCCAAGCAATGCATGTTTGAACTACATGTCACTTTGCTTTCCTTCCAAAAAGTAATTAAAGACCATGCCCTTCTCTGCTCCTCGAGCATGCAATTCGGCAGGCTGGAGCTACAAAGACAACTGTACTCTATTAGGAGGCTAATACTGTACAAAGAGGTGGTGAGAGAAGCACATGACTTGGAACATGGCTTCACACAGTCATTTAGATAATATCCCCCTCAGCTTTACAGCACAAACCGAAGCAAAGCTAACCCTTTTAAAACCATGGATTTAGAAGGGTGTGTTGTCGTTTAGGATTACATTGTTGGGCACCAGATGAAAACATTACTGTCTTCCCAGACTTTGAGTTACTCCACTGTTCGTGTTTGGGTAGTAAAGTCTGCACCTTCTCTCCTGTTAAGTGTCTTTCCTTGTCTGTCTTCAGATTGCCACTCTTAGGGCAATATCCTCCTTTTTCTCAAATGTTTCACTCTTGCTCTCTCTCAGCTAGTCATGTAGTTAGGACCCTATTTCTCTCTCTCCTCTTTACTATTAAGTATGTTAGTTCCTGAATAAACCTTTAATCAGGCAGTGCACCTTAGCTGTGTTAATTACACTGCCAACAGAGGCTCTGGCAGAGCGCCTGTGGCTTGGCTCTGCTTGCCCTTATCATCATCAGCTCTCTGTGTTATCAGCCCACCAGGACATTTCCCTGTATGTTTAATGGCCAATCTATCCCATCCTTTGACACAGCTTATAAGCATAGATGTGGCTATGTGTGCATTCCCACATAACACAAATATACAATTTTATATTGGTTGAAGCATTTTGATTATCTGTTTCAATCATATTTTTTAAAATTCAAGTTTCTAGACCTTATGACTCCAGGGGAAGAATTAACAGGATGTGGGGTAATGCCTGCCGAAGTCTTACAGCCATCCTACATGTAACATGATGAAAGACACATGATGAGATCTCCTAATGTGTTTGTTTAACATCAAAAAACATTGGGGGATAGGGTTGCCGGATCCAGGTTGAGAAATTCGTGGACATTTGAGGATGCAACTTGGGGAGGATGGTTCTCAGTGGAGTCCACCCTCCAGGGGAACTGTTCTCTGTAATTTGGAGATGAGCTGTAATTCCAGGGGATCCTCAGGTCCCATCTTTATCCAGGGAGAAAGTCTAGCTACACATTATATACAAGAGTAAGTAACAGAACTTTGGTGATTATTTGTTATAGGGAAGAGCATCTTCAGGAGAGGGTAACGGGGAACTGGTTTTTTGGTGCAGTTTTTATACTGCTTTTTCTTGTTACCACAGTCTCACAGCAGTTTGTGTTGCCTCGCACACTTTTACATGAAGTGTGTATTCAGGCCCTTTACACGTGGAACTGTAAAGTATTGTCCTGAAAATAAATAAGCACATGCTGGAAAGAATGCAGATGCTCTCACTGAGATCAGATGAGCTATTTCTGATTTGTATGTGCTGCCTACCAAAACAAAAAAGTCGCTCTCCCGTCAGAGAATGCAGCCTGTAATCTAACCTTCATAGCTGGGTGCCGTTTCAAGATCAGGTTTCTGCGGTTGCTCACGGCCTCAGCCATTTAGCTTGCATTTGCACTATTTCTTTGTTGAAACCCGATCTTCATGTGACAACGCTGAATCCTCGTGAGTACTTTTCTGAAGATGATCCGGAAGTATTTCTAGCCCCATTCTCAAAGCACCCTCCTTTGTTATGGAGAGTATGACAAGGACCTGGAGTAATTATTGTTTCTTATGTTGCACAAGGAGGTACAGAATGAAATGCACTATCCTGCACCTCTTGCTTGAAGAGATGGACCAGAAACATTAGATGCTAATCAGTGGGGAGTCCAAAGTCAGCCTGGGATGCAGGTCACAGCTACCTGCCCAAAGTGAAGTGTGGCTGGGCCAGTTGCTCTGACTACAAAGTGTGTAGAGGGTAAAAGGAACAGAAAAGCAGAGAAACAGATTCAAATTCCTGGAGCCAACCAGCAAGAAACAATCTTAAGGAGCTGCAAGTACATACTGTTGCTAAAAAAAATGGGGGGGGGATTCTTGGCCTTTCAAAAACTAGCATTACCTGTTCGATGCCTGCCTGCTCCTCCCAGTTCACCTGGCATATATGGAAATAAAACAGCCATTACAGAAATATGGTACTTTTCCTTCAAAGGGAATAAGTTCTGTGAAAGGTTGCCTTGAAAATGCCAACTGCTCAGGGAAAGGTGGGCTGGGGCGCGCAGCAATAACATTCACGCAGCAGTGAAATGTACAATGGACTCAGTTATCAGGATCCTTTTGTAACAGATCACTATCTGGACATGTCCCCTGAAAAAGCTTGGAACCTATCTAGTCTGCTACATACCAAACAGCAGCTCTGCTTGTGCAGACAACTTGTAAGGTATAAGTTAACAGCTGTTAATGACAACTGGAAATTGTTAAAAACAAAAATAAAACCCTCACTGATCAAGTGGGAAATTAAATATGGGACCCAGCATTTTTTTTTCAGCTGAGTTATGGTGACCTTGTGGGGTTTGCAAAGCAGCAGCCATTCAAATGTTTTTGCCATTGCCTGCCTCTGTGACGCAACCCTGATATTCTTTGCTTTGTCCTATAACCCCCTTCCAGCCCAGTCTTTTCTGGTGATCAAAGGGGACCACTTCTTCCATTTTCTGAAGCAGAAAAGCTGGTTGGATCCAACTCTTTTAATGATACAAATCTGCGCTTGCCAGGAATCTGCAAATCCAAGTATGGTGAGAATGTCAGAGCCTTGGCATTTCAAGATGAACATTGGGGCAGATGTGCAAACTGTGGGTTCCTGATAGGCTGGAAAATTTCAGCTGCTTGCTCAAGGAGAATTGATGGCTAGTTGAAGAATGTAGCAGGTCACACCTATTTACAGAGCTGGAGATGAGAAAGTTATGCATAGTGAGAAGGGTGGGGTTAGGAAGAGAGTAGCCTGGATCCCAAGAATGCTCTGCATGATTTTGGCCAGCTAAGTGGATAAACAAGACTGCACTTTCCTCTCCTGCCTGCTGGGCATGTCTCCTGCATTGTTCACACTCCCTGGCTTCCATATATGGATATCACATTTCAATTGAGTATACACTTACAAAATTCAACATGTGTAGGCCCTCAACAGTGTGATCAATTCTGGGATTGTGTGAGATGTTGATAACTCCCTTCATGCATATGGAGATGTGTACTCTCTGTTCAAACTTGACACCCACAGTGGATTCAGGAGTGGCGCTGGCATGCCAATGAGGGGTGGTGGAAAGGTGTACGTTACGACACTGAGGCAGTGATAAGATCAAGGACTTTATCATTCCAATCTGAGATGTTTTGAACGTAGCCTGAATCTTGAAGGTGGCTGCAAAAGCAGCCTTAAGGGTTTCGCTTTGGGAACTGATGCTACTCTACAGAGACAGCGCTGTTTATTAAAGTGATGCACACTTACCCAGTTTCTGTTTGTAAAGAAATATCACCTTATTGAATGACCTGACTTAAATTCTGCTGGATGGCTGAGAATCTGTTCTGTAAACATCCATAATAATAATTCTGCCACAGTATCCCAGCAGCCTCAGCACCTTAAGTGTGAAACTCAAAGTAGGCCCCTATCGAGCCTACAGTACTTCCCTCCAAAATCTCCTTCATCAATATCCTAGGACTAGTTCTGGTCCCTAACAATAATTTTGTTTCCAAATAAAGGGTCCAGTCATTATTTATTTGGGACACGTGTACTATGCCTACCCTCTAAATAAATACAAAACATAAAAGTGGCAATATTATAAAATGAACAAGAAAGCACTTCAGAATAGCAAATCAGCAGAATAAGATAGACACAATGTTAAGACAGACACAACATTATCACTAAAGCAGCAGAGGGATTAAAGAAATTTAGCAAACTCCGTGATCAGCTCCCATTCATTTCAATGAATTTTATGCAGGAAACCTTCCTGTCATATTGTGTCCTTTAACTGCTGCCCATACAGCCCAATCCTATGCATGTAAACTCAAAAGTAAGTCCCACTGACTGCAACGGGACTTGTTGACAAGGGAGACTGTATTAGGAGCACAGTCTAAGTTTATTCTGCCATCTCACTGGAGTTTCTTCTGCTGGTGTTTATTACTTGACAGAATTTCTACCCTGCCTTTCTACTAATGCTCATGGCAGTTTCCAGTAAGGCTTAAAAGGGATAAAATTATACAGAACTTAAAAGGCCTAACCTTCCATTTTCCAAACAAACAATAACATAACAGCAGTCAATCACAAGAGAGCTGTACGCTACCAATACATTAGGACCAAACAATAAAAAACAAGCAGTCAGCAGTTAAACACTAGGGCCGTTTCCGCACGGCCCATTAATGGCGCCCTGGGGACGGGATAAACGCCGTCCCCAGGGAGCCATTTGCACAGGCGGTGCTGCTGCAATGCAGCAGCGCCGACCTGACTCCGCTCCCTCTCCCCCAGGGTGGCGTCAAGCCGCCCTGAAAAACAACCCTTTAAAGGGTTGTTTTTCCTTCAACAGCGTGTTCCCGGCAGCGCGGTGCGAACAGCACCGCCGGGAACACGCTGTTTCCCTTCCCCGTTCCACTCACCATGTCCCCGTCGTCGGCCTGTTGGCCGTCGAAGCCCCGCCCACGCTGTCCTCCGACCCCTGGAGGTCGGAGGGCAGCATGGGCGGGGCTGCAAAGGCCAGCAGGCCGACGACGGGGACACGGTGAGTGGAACGGGGAAGGGGGAAGAGGCGGCTCCATGCGGAGCCGCCTGCCGTCTGCCGGCCTCTCTGGAGGCCGCCCGCATGCTTGCATGTGAACAGCCTCCGCCTCCACGCCGGCAGAATTCTTGCCGGCGTGGAGGCCCCAGGGAGGCCATGCAGAAACTGCCTAGGAGAAATAACAGCAGCATCTTAGCAAGGGATCAGTTCAGCTGAATAAAAGAGATTTTAGGAAGAGGACAAGTATCCCAAGGCAGTGGGTTCCAAAGCCTGGGGGCC
The DNA here is from genome assembly GCF_021028975.2 of Sphaerodactylus townsendi. Taxonomy (NCBI): domain Eukaryota; kingdom Metazoa; phylum Chordata; class Lepidosauria; order Squamata; family Sphaerodactylidae; genus Sphaerodactylus; species Sphaerodactylus townsendi. Next base: position 38,813,524 of record NC_059425.1, on the reverse strand, counting down.
ACAGCTAAAAAGCCCCCCACCCCCACTCATACCTACCAGTGTACCTCAGTTATTGTGGGGCAATGAAGCAGTGACAGCTAGTCTTAGGTCACAGACAATCACATTGTCTTAGGCTGCCAACTTGTTGTATTGCAACGAATTAGCAGAGTAAATAATAGGGCAGAGATGCGAGTGAGTTGTTTTGTAGAACTCTATTGGATAACAAATGAATTTACACTAAATATAGAAACAGCAAATTCTAACTGTGCAAGCGCTCGGTCTGGGTGTCCGTGCAATCTGTGTGCCTCTCTCTCTTCTTTTGCTGAAAGAAGAAGCAGAGAGATCTTCCCAGAAGCTCATGTGATTCTAGGCATATGACTTCAGCAGTTAACTCTTGCTTGACTGAATGAAGCAGGCACCTGTAAAATCCTAAACACAACTTTATGACTGAAAATTCTTGTCAATGTGGGGGGTGTATCCTTGAGAGAATGAAGCTTGGGGATGGGAGGAACCTCAGTGGGATACAATACTACAGAGTCCACCCTCTAAAGAAACTATTTCTCCAAGGGATTTCATCCTCTGGAGAGCAGATGTAATGCTGGGAGATTATCGAAAACCTCACCAGGAGATTGGCAACTCTACTCCTATGGGAGGACTGCGTTGAGCCTAAGATATGAAGACTTTTATGCTCAATACCAGCATTTTGAATCAGGCCTAGAGACTAAGTTCTCCCCTTGAAGAGATCATGGATGTAACCTAGAAGCAGTGACCTTATTTTCAGCTCCCACACTACATTTTTGGCTGAATAAAAGATAATTGGATGTTTAAGGCGACTATTTAATTGCATGTCAACCATCCTAGCTCCTCCTGTGGCTCATAAGGCTTAGAAACAGCACAGAGGAACTGAGGTGTGACTACAGCAGTTTGTATTGTCATGCCCATATTACTGCTTTCCTATTAGTTATTCCTGGCTGTGACTCAGAGGTAGGCACTGCCTGATTTGGATCCAGTGACAACATGCCTGTAGTAGTCCGACCCTGCAGCTTACCAAAAGCAGTAAGTATTTCAGGCACTTGATGCAGCCTTTTGCCAAGGATTTCCAGTGGCTGACAGCTTTTTGAACACTAGTCAGATGATGACTGCAACATCAAGGGAATATGTTCAAACAAGCAATATCGATCCACCACAATAGTTAAGAATGGTCCTATCACCTGATGTAGCATTTATCAGTGGGATCAGCTGAATGCTCATCATCAAAGCAGTGCAAAAGTGAGCAATGCATGGTGTATAGGTGAGCCAGCATGCAATGCAAGGACCAGGTGGGGTGCTTGCTTTCCATGTGACAACTGCAGCCTATCTTTGCCTGGTGTGATTGTAACATTAGCAGCGGAGATACATTTGTCCATCACACACACACCACTGCACACACCTTTATTCCTGATGCCATGACTGGCTTCATCTATTATTTGTTGCTATAAGTCATTCTTATTGCTCTGATGGAGTTAAATGTTGGTATTCTACACTACTAATCAGTTTTTTGCTGCCATTAAAAAATAGATATTGTATTTTAATGTTGTATTCTATGGTATTGTGTTTTTAGTATTGCTTGCTGTCTTGGATATTGCTTAACAAAAGTGGGACAGAAATGGTTTAAGTAAATAAATAATATGTAGTGAAGACTTTAAATGGCTATTGATGAAAGTTAAAACAGAAAGTGCCAAAGCAGGATTACCACTTTACCATTAGGATTACCATCAAGAGGACAAAGTCATGACTGCTGGCAGATTACACAGCTTTAAGGTTGATGATGAAGAAATTGAAATTGTTTTAAGATTTTTTTTATTCCTTGGCTCAATCATCATCCAAAAGGGAAACAAGAAATCAGAAGGAGATTGAGGCTAGGAAGCCCAGCCAGGAAGGAGCTACAAAAGATCCCTAAATGTAAGGTTATGCTGGTGGTGACTAAGATAATTCATACCACAGTGTTCTCCTTTATTATGGATGGGTGTGAAAGTTGGAAAGTGAAGAAAGCTAACAGGAAGAAAGCTGATTTATTTGAAATATGGTGTTGGGGGAGAGTTTTATGGATACCATGGTGTGTGGGTGAGAGAAGGGGAAGGAAACAGGAAGTTGAATAAGAGAAAGCAGAGAGGAGTGAGTGAGTGAAGTCTAAGTTTCTAACTGGATCTGGCTGAAATTGGGGGGTGGGGGTGCATCTGTGATCTGCTGCCTCAACTGAAGCATCCCCTTGCTTCCAGTAGTCTGTGACTGTTTTAATGTTTGAAAAGAGAGCAAATCTTACCTGGATACTGTCACTATTGCTTGTTCTTTCATCCAGAAGAAATTAAACCCCGTGGCTTTGATCTTGGAACATCAGGCTCACAGGGGAGGTGGGGAGCATATAACGATACTGGAATAGGTCACTTGATTTAAACACTTGTATAGCACTGACCTTTTATAGTGGTCCAATCCCTGTTGACTCATGGCGACCCCCTGGGGTTTTCAAGGCAAAAGACTAACCCAGGGCCGTTTCCCACTTACCAATTGTTGTGGGCCAAAGGGAGTCTACCCCATGTTTGTTAGACTCCGCAGCTTTTGAGCATGGAGAAGTTGTTCCCCACATCATTTTGCTCTTCGGGAAATCTTCCCTAAAGAATGCAGGGTCAAAATTGCAGCATTCCCCAAGAGCATGTGTTCTGCAGCGATCGCAGTCATCGGAGGGCGGGTCTCTGTTTTGATTGGCTGGCACGCCATTTTGGAGGTCAGACTCTTTTTTCGTCAGCGACACGTGCACATGTCATCATAACGTCACCGGTCGCATTTTGTCCACCTCCTGTTCTGGCTTCTGATTGGCTCATTCCTAATATCTGCCGATGTTCCCCACAACCCCGTGCTTGGTGCGGGGTACTCCAAAATGTTACTCTTCCGACCAGGTCCAAAAACGATGCGCGCTAAGGGGGCGGAAGAGCGCCAGAATCAGGGAGGCCGCGTTGCCATCACTGGTGCCGTGGAGCGCTGCAGAACCCCGGGTCATTTTGCCAGATTGGCCCGCAACAATTGGTAAGTGGGGAAAGGCCCCCAGATAGTTTGCCAGTCCTTGCCTCTGTGCAGCGACCCTGGTGTTCCTTGGTAGTCTCTCATCCAAATATTGGCTAGGGCTGACCCTGGTTAACTTCCAAGACCAAGCTAACCTGGGTAACTCAGGTCCCGGCAATCAAGGGTTTTTTTTCTCTTTTTTGCCATCAAATCACAGGTGTCTTATAGTGATCCCATAGGGCTTTCAAGAGAAGTGACTTTTGGAGGTGGTTTACTATTAGCTGCTTCCACGTCATGACCCTGATATTCTTTGAAGGTCTCCCACCCAAATACTAGCCAGGGTTAGTGCTGATAGTATGTGACTGACCCAAGGTCACCCAGCAAGTTTCCATGGTCCATGAAGATTTGAACCTGGGTTTTCCCAGGTCTTAGTCCAACACCTTAACCACTATGCCACGGTGGCTCTCAATTAAGAGCATTCTATTGTGTTTATGGGACTTCTTCATGTGCTTTAGAGATAACTAGTGCCAATCCTCTTTTTCATGCACAGTTGCTCCTGAGGAGGGGATCATGTCCATGTGGTCACATCATGCAAGATTTCCACCTTAAGTGATCCTGATAGTGGAAAGCCAACTGTGTCCATTTGAGAAGTATCCCTTCACCATTACCTCTGCAAAAAAGTACGCATTATTTTGGTAGTACTGTAATCCAATAGATGTCTACAAAGTCGCAGCTGAGACACCATTAATTCTCTTCAAATAATACTATTTTTTCCCTTTTGTGAGTTCTCAAATGCCTTTAAGATTTTCTCCTGCAGTTGGACGCAGAAAAGAAAGAGGAGCAGGAGGAGGAGGAGGAGGAGGAGGTGGTGGAGGTGGAGGAAGAGGAGGAGGAGGAGGAGGATATGCTTAACTCAATTCCTGAACAAGAGGCATAATAATCCATCTTTTAGAGAGGTAATGGTATAAAACTTGTAAAAGCAACCCAGGAAAATCCAGTGGCTGGATTCAGATGAAAGGTAGTTCTATGAAGTGTGCTGAAATTAAAAGGGTGGTGTTTAAATCATTAACATCAATGTTCCCAACCTCTAATAGCCGGTGGCATTAATATGATAGCTTCACTCATCTAAGCAGGGCCCTCTGCCGGTGCCAACCTGCAACTGGGCAAAATCAACAACTGCCCATACATGTGCCTTCTCCACTGTGACCCCTGCCTTCTGGAATGGCCTGCCCGGGGATGTCAGAAAGGCTTCCACTCTCCTGGCTTTCCATTAACTATGCAAAACTATATTACTTCAAAGAGGGCTTTTCTATGCATGCAATAGGGTAGCTCTGGATAAAGTGCTTCATCAAGTGGCTTGGACATATGATTTGGAACTGTGGTCTATACTACTGTGTACAATTGGCTGTAATTTTGCATCATTTGGTGTCATATTAACCCTTATGCTTTGCCCCAGTTCTGTTTTTTTTAGATTGCTGGTTGGTTCTGCAACCCAAATCTTATTTTATTGAATGTCTTGTTCTGTCGATTGTATTGACTCAGTCTGGCAGACCATAAATGATGTAAATAAATACTAGAGGTTCCCTGAATCTTAAAAAAGCAAGAATTGTTTAGTTTTGCATTTTTTAAAGAATAAGAATAACCTGCCCTGAGAGGAATCCCCACTGTTCTACATGAATCGCAGATTGGGGTGCACCTAATAACTACTAATCTAGACCAGTAACTCACACGGACATTCAAATGGTAACTTCCTCTGAAAATGAATGATTCTGCTGCATATCTGCATCCAAAGCAATTGTTTCAACCCATCCCTCCCAATGTCTACTGAGGAAGTTATTGGAAGGAAACATTTCCACAGCAGCGACTTGCACACTAGGTTTTTCCTGACTAATACTTTCCTGTACAGTCTGTGGTGAAAGATCATGTGCACCTACTGCCTGTTCAATTAAAAAAATGAAATTAAACATCATTCTTGCACATAATTTCTAACTAAACAGAAGCACCTCCAAGAAGAACAGGGTGAGAATCCTTAGTGCTGACTCATTACTCTTAGTGCTGACTCATGCTTCCTTCATGAAACGCTGAATGATGCTACCATACTAAAACAAAGCAAATTGCCATTTTGAGATGCATCAGCAGAAGACTCCTATCCAAGAATCTGCAAGAGAACATTATTACTTTGTGCAATTTAAACACTGGATGGAACATTATGTCTAACCATGTGTGACCTAAAACTTTGGGAGACAAATTAACACAAGCCCGGAGAGACACAGTGAAATCTGAAGCCCTTTTTAACCATTCTAAGGAAGGGAAAGGAATTTGCTGGACATGGAGAGAAGGGGAGTGGATCTCAGCAAGATGGTCCACCCATGATTAGTGTGTAACTTTGGGAGCATTTGCCTAGAACTTACATGCATCCATATTATTGTGCACAGGGTCTCTCTGTGCATCCAGGGACCCAAGAAGCAAGAAAGGGCTGTACACATGTATACATGTATGTGCACAGGCTCTGCACAGATGGTTTCATGCACATGCATAGGGAGGGGGCAAAGCTGCTGCACTGAAAGATTTCCTCCCACATCCAATTAGAAGATCTGAACTATACATTTCCCAAAGGTTTTGCCTCTGTAAATGGTTTAGCAGCAAAGTTCTCTGGGATTTATCTGTTAAAGAACCTTTAATTCTGATAATTCAAAACAGCAAGGGGTAGAGTTGGGTTCTTTGAACTTTAGCCAGTAAACCAGACAGAAAACCTGTAGAAACATTTACCTTTTATTGAGAAAATAAAATATTTTCTTTATTGAACAAGACAGAAGAAAATCCAAGCAAATAAAAAAATAGCTCTACGATCACTGTGAAGATGAATGATAAAATGATCAAAGTTCCTAACATTGCTTAATATTAGAGTGATAGCTTAAAAAGGTGTCTGCTTTTTGTCTCCGTACTACACTTCTGCCTTCCCATATGCATTTATTATCTGTCCTTAGAATCTTGAGAGAGCTTCAAATTTGCCTAGTTCATATCCATTTGTCTCGAAATCACTGGTTCAAACGTTGTTTAAAACTATTGGTATCCCACTTGTCCCTGAAGTGCTCAGGACATTTAATTCAGCATCGAAATTATACCACAAGCCAATGTTTTTCTGTAATTTTGTGGATAGAATTTTTCTATTTTCTCTTCCCCTACTTCATCTGAAAATGACTTTATAGTCATTTTCAGTTATCTTTATGTGTAATTCTTTTTTATCTCTGCTACTTAAGGACGAATTCCCACTGAAAATTTAATCTAGGTACAACCAAGTTTCAAAAGAATCGGCACCTTTTCATCCAGGTTCCAACATCCTCACTGCATTATGTTTTTAGTGAAGTCATCCAGCCCTGCCCCTTGGGGGGGGGGGGAGGATGCCTACTGTCAGGGGTGCAATTGTTAAGCTAGCAGTACCAAAATTTCAGAGTATCTTTAGGAGACCCTCCTGATGTTACCACCCAGGTTTGGTGAAGTTCGGTTCATGGGGGCCAAAGTTATGGACCCTCAAATGTGTAGCCCCCATCTCCTATTAGCTCCCATTGGAGTGTTTTTTCAAGAAGGTGCATATTCAAGCAGGTCCAGGAAAATCCCATGATAGGGGGTGGGAGGAGCGCCAGAAACGGGACTGATCTGTGTTCAATGGTTCAGCTGTGAGGAGATCTCGAGGGAACCTGGGTATTTCGGGTGACTATCCCAGGATTAATTGCCAGTGAGGAAATCAGTAGGTAAGGCTTCCCATGGTTTAACCCTCAAACAATTTTGTGAAAAAATAAACACGTATTACATTTGGTGTGCCATTTCCACCCCAAGCCAAATTCCAGTATATAGTGGGGTGGAAAATGTCCTGCAAAATCAATAATGTTTGTGGCAACAGAAGTCATTGTATTTTACAATATTGAGACATTCACTGCTTGAAAACACACTTTCATATGGCAGAATTCTTCCTTTGGATATATACCGCATAATTTTGCATACTGAATAACACACCAATTTTGCTCCCTTATAAACCTGTCATTTTTTTTCTTCAGTTTGAGCAAACTAAAATAGTTATTATCACAAACTGCCATAATTTTTGTTAACAAAAAAGTCTAATTCTGATTAGTTTGTATGCATTTGTCTCAAAATCCCTAGACTAAATATTTGTTTAAAACAATGTTTGCATCTGGAGTGTTTTTCTCCCCAATTAGCATATATTTCTGTGATGACAGATTTGCAAGCTCTTTGGTTGTACCAACCTACAGGCAATCCTGACACAGCAGCAATTGCAGGCAGCTAGCATAATTTCTGCTTTTTTGAAATTTCTGCTTTTCTGAATTTGCCTTAGGACCAGTGAAATATCACCCGTTTGTTGATGTAGGACCTTCTCCAGATGTTTGTGATACCATGAATCCTAGACAGGTTAGAGGTGACTTATTATTCTGGTTGGGTCTGGGCATTTCTTCCATCCTTCCCTCCTTCTTTCCCCATATTTACAATGTACATCACCCAGATACCATCTCTGTCAATATAAATCGTTACAAAACATTAAGCTAGGAATGCCCCTCAATCACCAGGTGCAGTTCCTGACACCTGCAGATTTCTAACAGAAGTCAAACAGTACCTGACCTGCTTACCGGATTAAAGGCTAGTTCCAGGCCACAACAGGTACCACGGCAAGTGTTCTGTGGTTATATTCCAAAGTCAGCTCAAGGTCAGATCATATAAAGTAAGCTCAAGGTCAGATCATATAATCCAGAACCTCATTCCAAAGGCAGCCCAAGGTCCGATAGCAACATTCCAAAAGCTAGACAAGACAGTAGAGTTCAAAAGCCAGTCCCATATTGGCTGCAGATTTCTGCATACTTATATGGAAATCCTTATATGGGGATCCACTGGGTCTCACGTTAGGCTCCTCCCCATAAGCTGAGACAGCTCCTCTGCTCATGAGGAATAGGTGGACACAGACCTTGTGGTGACTCATTGATCACTTCTGGCATTTTCTTTGCAGAGGGGAGGCCTTGGGCTACCAGGCTCACACTCCTGTGCCTGATCTATGCCTCAGCACTAGCCCTTCACCTCCTCTGCTCCTGAGGTGCTTCAGGAAACCATGGAAGGCCATGGATAGGTCTATGTTGAGCCCCCAGGCCTGAGGGCACTGCTGGCTCAGGGGGTGCTGCCAGGGCCCTTTGGGAAGGCATCAGAAAATCCACTTCACCAGGAGGGCCTGCCAGGGTGGACTTGGGAGAGGGTTGTCCTCCTCCGTCTCTAAGGACTCATCTTCCCATGCTAAACTGGAATAGTTCATGACAATACCACTGGAAAACATTTAGCAATCAGTAATAAAAACATACCCTTGTTTGTTGTGGGTTTTCAGGCAGAGGTGGGATCCAACCAGCTCTCACCACTTCTCTAGAAGTGGTTACTAATTTTTTCTGAGTGCCAAGAAGGGGTTACTAAAGCAACCTCCCTGCCCAATAGGGACTGGAGGTGCGTGTGTGCGGCGGCACCACTGTTTGAATCCCACCACCTTCGGAACCTGTTATTAAAATTTTTGGATCCCACCACTGTTTTCAGGGCTGTGTGGCCATGGTCTGGTAGTTTTAGCTCCTAAAGAAGAGCCGTCAGTGTTTACTCTTGCAAGATTTCTGAGAGTGTTCTCTCAGCTAAATGAAGAAGTACAAATAAAAACCAACTTGTAGCTGGTCTCCTCCTAAATTGTTTACAAGCTTCCTTGACCATATGAAACTAGATAGCAGAGAAGAGTCTAGCCCAGGGGTAGGGAACCTGCGGCTCTCCAGATGTTCAGGAACTACAATTCCCATCAGCCCCTACCAGCATGGCCAATTGGCCATGCTAGGCAAAACCTAATCAGGGTATCAGGTCAGGCTCCTCGAAAGCTCCCTCAGGTCCCAGTCTCCCTTCTTCCAGAGACAATAACTTTCTACAAGAAGTTTTCTTTTCCTCATGGAGAAGCATTTCAAATCTGTTGCTCTGGGCATGCAATCTGATGTAGTATAACCCAGTAACAAAAATGAGTGGCAGGTATGAAGTGTTCACAATGGGTAGTATCCATTCTAAGGCTAGAGGAGGAAAGCTGGAGTGGTCCTGTGCAAATTATGCTGAGGGTGAAGACTGATGTGTATAGAAACAGCACCGAACCAATTGGGAAGCACAGTCACAGCATTTGAGACCAATTGAGCCTTCTCCCTTGCTCTGGTTTCAGGGAAGATCTGGTTTTCAACAAAAATTGGATTTGAACAACCATTGTGCCTATCACATAGCTAGTGCCCTCTTGTGTACAGTGCTGATTGGCAGGGTCTTGTATCAATCATAAAGACATTTTCCTCTCCAGAAATGTTGTAGTAAAAATGTTGTAGTAAACCCTCTACGCCTAGGTGAAAACTTCATACATTTAATGACACAGGCTCAGGCCCAAGAAAGCTTATGCTACGATGTATTTGTTAGTCTCTAGGATCCACAATGGGATTCAGAACTGTATAATATAGCTTGAGCTTGTAAGATCTCAGAAACTAAGCAGGGTCACTATTTGGATGGGAGGCCCCCAAGGAAGACTTTGCAGAAGCAAACAATGGCAAACCCTCTCTGCTGAATCACTTGCCTTGAAAACTCTGTGGGGTCCCCATAAATCAGCTATGTCTTGACGGTACTTTATACATACAAGGTTTAGTTATGCAGTTGGGTAAAACTAGGAACTGAGATGAGGAGGAACCAGGAGGGGTTGAGGGGGCGGGGGCGTGGTTACACATGCATTGTAATGGGTGGCTTCTGAGTTTCCTTTTGATTTCGTTACTATTACAATTGTTCTAGAATTCTACCCCCCTCCCCATACCTAAACGTTGCAGTCAGGATAAACAGTATGGGATTGTCAACCATAGGCGTAGCTACCATGGGGACATCCGGGGACAAGCGCCCCGGGCGCCACCTTGTGGTGGTGGCGAGGCTTACTGGGATAGTTAGTGGCTTTTTCTATTTTTCAGGGTTTTCCATTTTGGCCTGCAGGGGCGCAGCTTTAGGCTAGCAGCACCAAAATTTCTGAACTATTGTCCAGGTGACTCTCTGATGACACCAGCCAAGTTTGGTGCAGTTTGGTTCCAGAGTCCAAAGCTATGGACCCCAAATGGAAGTGACAGACTCCATTGTTTCAATGGGGAGCTAATAGTAAATGGGGCTACCATTTTTTGAGGGTCCACTTAACTTTGGATCCCCTGAATCAAACTTCACTAGAGAAGCCTTGGTGGTACCATAGGATAGTCTCCTGCTGATACCACCCGGGTTTGAGGCCGAAGACAGTTCAGGGGTCAGACCCAACTAAAGGTGCTCCATCCCAATGGGGAGCTAATGGTAGATGGGGCTACCCTTTTGAGGGGTCCATAACTTTATTTCCTGAACCAAGAAGCTACACTAAACATAGATTGGTTTAATCAGAAAAGTCTTCTGAAGATAGCCTAAAGTTTGGTACTGTTAGCTTAAACATTGACGAGGCACCCTCAAATTTTCCCAGGTTCTCTCTTTAAATCCCACCTCCTTTGGGTGGATTTAAAGGAGAATCTAGACTCTAATTAAAAAAAAAACATTGAAGTATTGTTGGAGGAAACTTTCAAAACCAGATTCAACTGGTAGTTTATTGAGTTTTACAGGCTGTGTAGCGTGGTCTGATGAATCTTGTTCCCTAGTTTACAGCTGGCTGAATCTGTGGCTGGCATCTTCAGGGTGTATCACAGAGAAGTCTGAACGCAGTGTGTAACAGACTTCTCTCTGTGATACACCTCTGAAATGCAATACAGATGCAGGTGAGAAACATTAGGAACAAGATACCTGACCACGCTTTAGAAAACTCCCACAATAACCAACATTGAAAATGATGCTGTTTGGGGTGGGGAATCTACCTGAAACAGCATCACTCAATAATTGTTTAAACTAGGAGCCAGAGTATCCTTAAAGGTGGATTTAAAGGAGAATCTGGGCTCTGTAGTGATGCTGTTTCAGGGTGGATTCCCCGTCTTCAAAAAATAGCATCACTTTCAATGTTGTTTAAACTAGGGAGCCCTGGGTGTGTTCAGATTTGTGTGTTGGGCCATGTTCTATAATGCGATGGTGACTTTGAGATGACCTGGTGCAAAAAATATTGTTTGGTCGTGGTGGGGGAGGAATGCTGCCCAAATGGGGGGGAGGGGCGCAAAACTCAGATTTTGCCCCGGGCTCCATTTACCCTAGCTACACCCCTGTTGTCAACCTCTGTGTGGGACCTGGAGATCTTCCAGAATTGCAACTTATCTCCAGGCTACACTGATGTCCCCCTGGAGAAAATGGCTGCTTGGGAGGGTAGATTGTATGGGGTCATGTATTTGATGTCTCATCCCTCTGCAAGCCCCACCATCCCAGGCTCCATTCACCCAAATGTTCAGAAATTTCCCAACCCAGGGTCCACAAACCCTAAAACTATATATTTTCTTTTGAATCCTGTAGAGATTTTTTGATAAGCAAACATATGATAATGCAGTGGAGAGAGAAGCAGATATAAAGGTGAATGTTGGACCGTGAGAATTTTGCTGCCCTTTCACACACTTAAATCAGCTGTGGGCTGGGAGGGCGGGGGGGGGGGGGGCAGTAGTAACCAGAAATGTGTTGATGCTTGCAGAGTGCAAGCTCTGTGTACTTCCATAGATCAGTCTGTCAGATCAGTTTAATGTGGCACTTAAATAGAAGCTGGATGGCCACCTGTCGGGAGTGCTTTGATTGTGTGTTCCTGCACAGCAGGGGGTTGGACTAGATGGCCCTTGTGGTCACTTCCAACTCTATGGTTTCAGTTTATTAGTGAGAAAAAATTTCCCTGAAATCAGTTTGCTTTGTTTCAGTTTTAGCAGCTCCTCCTTTCCTCCTTGTGATCTCAGTGCCATCTCTTCATGCCTGTGCCTTGTTCTACCCTGCAGTCCTGCTTGAAAGACAAATCTATCCTGCTGAGCAAGAGAAGGATTTAAGAAGCTTCATTTGCTGCTGCAGAAAGGGGATCCGCTGCCAGGATTCCTCTTGGCACCAGCTACAATGAGTACATAATTCCCTTCCTGGCTTAGTTACCCTGGAGTGCCAGACAGTTTCCATATTAGCTCAAGGTGCTTCCTCTTGACCCACAAAGCTGGTTTGAATCTTGAGCCGAAATTGCTGCTTGAACACTGCAACCCCCAAAAGTACTTAAAAATTGCTCCCTCCAGGAATTTAGAGTACTGCATGCTTCATCCCTCATTAAGTATGTGCCCATGGAGATTAGAAATTAATTTTTTGGTGAGTTGGATCCGAAAAGGAACCCTCTAAGCATTAAGCATGTTGAGACAGATCCAGGGGACAGACAGCCTTTATTGTGTGGCAGCTGAAGACCATCTTTTTGTCCTTTGCCCTTTTCCTCTGGTTGCCAGCATGTCATTACAGAGTACCTTTCAATGACAGATTAATTTGAACAGTGCTCCAGGGTGACCCAGCATGGCCAACTAAGTAGTGGCGCCTTCAGATTTTCTAAGTCAAATAAGTTTTCGGTATAAAGCCCTGGCTTAATTAAGATGCAACATGAAATTCAGGGTTGTCACTCCAGGTGGGGCCTTGAGATCTCCCAGAATTACAATTATCTCTCCAGACTACCGAGATCAGTTCCCCTGGAGAAAATAGCTTCTTTGATCGATGGACTGTATGGCATGATACTCCACTGAAGTCCCTCCCTTCCCCTCCCTAAACACTGGCCTATCCAAAATCCATCCCAAATTCTTGGGAATTTCTGAAATCAAAGTTGGCAACCCTAAACCAGTGATATCTTCATGCACAGGTTCCCCGCAACTCTAATGATAGTTTGCCAGTTCAGATGTTATGGTAAATTACAGCTTTCAAAAACTCTTGTTTCCCTGGACAGCTAAACAGGCAAACTAGAGTTAGCACCAAGTTTAAACTTCCTTCAAAGCAAGCCTTCAAATCATGATTTTAAAGCAAAATGCTACCCATTATCTGTCAAATCAAACCTTGGTAAAGCATGGTTAGTGAAAACCAGGAAGCAGAGATGGGAACCCACCTGACAGTGAATAGGAGCATGAATGTATGGAGATGCTACCAGTCTCTGCACCATAGTTGGCATTATGTCTGAACTGAGTCAAAGTTCAGAACTCAGTGTTTACATATTTAGAAAAAATATATGCCATCTCTCCAGAGACCTGCTCAAGGCAGCTTACTAAGTAAAACACTATAATTACATCTAATTCTGTACTGGGCTTTAGAGAATGGATCAAAAAATCCACACAGTGGGATGAAGAACAGACAGGGGAAGCCCAAGGTTTGTAGAAAAATCTGAAATCTAAAAAAGAAAAAAGGAGATTCCTTTAAGTCATCATGGATAGCAGTTATTGATGGACCTTGTAGAGAGGAAGGCATAATTTTGAGAGATTTCTTTATATTTACCAGTAAAAAGTCTGACAATTGAAGAGAATACGAAGAACCCAGCTGGATCAGACCAGTGGAACAACTAGTTCAGTATCCTGTGGCACAAAGTGGGCAATCAATTGCCAGGGAAGCCAGCAATTAAGCGGCCAAGGCCTTCCCCTGATGATGCTTCCTACTATTCGTATTCTGAAGTTGCAGGTTCTCTGTAGTACCCAGAGCAAGTAACCGTTGATGTACCTATCCTCGATTAGACAGTCCAACACTTGTTTAACACCATAAATGCTAGCGTCCAACACCATGTCCACTGGCAGTGAAGTCCACAATTTAATTAATCTTTGAGTGAAGAAGTAGTTCCCTTTGTCTGTCTTGAATAGGGCTGCCAGCCTCCAGGTATGGCCTATAAATATCCCAGAATTAGAACTAATCAGAGGCACCAGGGATCTGTTTCTGTGGAGAAAATGACTGCTTTTACAGAGTGGACTCTAAGGCATTACACTCCACTGAGGTTTCACCGATCCCCAGACCCCGCCTCCAAGTCCCCACCTTCCTTCCTTCCTTCCAAAAGTAAGTCTCTTGCCCTTTCAGTTAAATTGTTAAGAGGGAAAGTAATTTCTCTAGAATTTTCAAGATACCTCTGCATTGCTCTTTTATCTTTTGCCCCCAGCCCCTATACAAAAAATCTGGCTCAATTTCAACTGTACCTGAGTTCAGCTATTTGTGATCAGTAATTAAATTAGTTTCATGAAATAGCCAATGAGCTCTGGTTTTAAATCAGGTTGATCCTATGCTTTACCATGTCTGTCACAATCTCTTTTTCCATTTCTTTAAAACAGAAATTTTCCATCAGCACAACATAGGAACATTAATAAGAGTTTGGCGTCAAAGCAAGTTCTAGCTGTAAAACCTGTGCATAATGTGTTGTTGCACAGTGCAGCATAGCTGTCAAAATGCCACCAATCACTCTGAGGGTTGTGAAAACACCCAATAAGGATACAGTTTATTTTGCACTTGACATGGGGCTCTGGAATACCTTCTGCAGTAGAGGAAGCCCTGCAGGGTTTTCATTTTTATTTTTAGGCGCGGGTCCTGTCGAAGTGCTAATATTTCAGGAATGAGGTCAAATATTCAAGCCAGCCAGATACAAGAGTGTTCTGAGATTGTCTGTCATGCTCAGTACGGATAAAAAAAAACACCTTGCAACAAGCTGGGATTCCCACTGCTGGCCATATTTATTAAATGCATGCAGCGTGCTGTTGCAATATGGTAGAACCAGAACCTCTATTTTAAATGCTGTAAGCTTTATAAGTTATTCAGTGAAGGCTTGGAGCCAATCTGTGTGTTTCAAAGTGTACTTGCTCAAGGGGGGAAAGACTAATGCATTTGGAAGACTGATAGAAGGTTTCTAAATATAAGATAAGTAAAGTCCTGGCCAGAGTAAAGTTTTATTTTCAAGGCTGGCAGGCCAGCTAATAGATACAATTTTCTTTCTATTTGCACAGCAGTCTTTAAGGCTTGTTCTACAAGAAACTGTGGTCATGTGACTTTAGGGCAAGTCCACAAATTGCCAGTTCCTATACTATAAAATAGAAAGGAATGGACATTCTACCACTGCAGGGTTTTTCCCCCCCATGAAGTAAAAATGATACCTCACCACCATTAATTTCTGTTAAAGCCATCTATTTAGTGGTCCCATTTAGAGAAAGGGAAGAGTGGTGAATTTTTCTGGGTTTCAGACTGCCACAGCTCAAGTTTAGTATCACAGGAACATTAGTAACAAAGTGTAGATCCTTGTGTGTACTGCCAAAGCAACATTTTAAAAAAAACATTCTGCACAGCCAATCAAATTCTAATAGTCAATCAGCCTTGTTGAGCAAAAGTCCTATCTGACCCCACCCCTGCTTCCCAAAAGCACTTGGTGGACACCAAAAAAGGTGTTGATGGGTGTCATGGCGCTCATAGGCACCATGTTGGGGACCCCCACGCTAAAGTAAGTCTGATCTGCTTGTCAGTTTGCATGATGTCATTGCTGCAAGCTTGATGGTCCAAATTCATGAGGTCCAAGAATAGGTTTAATATGTCTACAATTAATATGCTTAGAAGTTTGTATGTAGTTGCCATCTGAGATGCAATGTTTAACTGATCTTATATGTTTTATTGCTTATTTATTGCTGTATTGTTTTATTTCTTGTATGTTGCTACTGATGTTTGTTGTTTATAATGTTATGTTTATTGTTGCTCATGATGCTATGTTATTGTTGTTTACAATGTTATGCTTATGATGTTATGCTTATGATGTTTTATGATGTTATGTTTATTGATGTTTGTTGTATGTTATGATTACTGGTGTTGTCATTATATTGTTGTGCACCGCCCTGAGACTTTTGGGGGAGGGCGGTATATAAATTAAATATACAAGGATCATAACCAACCTGGGCTACAAAACCAGGGCTAGTGTTTCGTTCACTGTTTTCAGTGGGGTGTTTGTTGGAATGTAAACATGTACACTCAGAGAGTGCACTCCATACATGTTTTCTCTGGATAAAACACAGGTGTAGGACTGGAGTAGCAGTCAGTGGGGCAGAACGATCCTGGATGGATGGGGAGATATGCATCCTGCTGTGCCTCCTTCCTTATGCTTGTGTATTTTCTCCTGCTGGGTTGGGCCATATGTATTTTCCATTAAATTAGCACTCGCATTGTAAAGGCATTTTCCCCAAACTGCAGTCTTTTACTCATGAGAAAATGTGAGTCAGTTTGTGTTCTCCTTTCCACTTGGTCATCCTACACCACCCTCCACCCTCCCTATAAGTCCTGCCACTAGCCAGTAGATAAGGATCTGTACTGAAAAAGGCAACATCAGAAGATAGATGCAAGAGAGATAAAGGGTGCATTCAATCAGCAAACTGGCTCAAGGCACCTCATGTAACGATCTGCCCTCATTCCCGGTAAATGCATTAGTGTCATACAACACACACTATGAACACTCTTAAAGCCATGCCACCATAAAAGGTATGCAGTAAAGGAATGGACAATGTTCACATTTCTACTCTGGACCCACCATTTTGACCATTGGTAGTGGATGAGCTAAGCACATCTAAGGGTGAGAAAATGAATGGACCATTCTTCAGCTGTGGTGACTGTGCAGAGATGTAACTAGAAGGAATTTGGGTAGTACTGCTGCAGCCTGATTTACAGCTGGAGGACCAGACCGCCTCTCTGGTACACAATGCCTTTTAGCAGATTTGGCTGATACATCATCTATGACTGTTACTTGAAAAACATGATCTGGCCACATTACATCCAGTTTAGAGCTATTACATCCAGCTTGCTTTATGTCAGGCTGCCTCTGAATATGCATTGATATTTCAACTGGTAAAAATGCAACAGCCAGGCAGTGGTCAGGGGCAGGATGTAGGGATTGTGCCAGTTCAGGACTGAAAGATCTGTGGCAGCTGCCCATCTGTTTCTGGGCACAATTAAAAGTGCTGATTCTTACATTTAAAACGTTAAATGTCTTGACATTTATGTATCTTTGGAGAAGGATACTTGAAGGAACTCTTTCTCCCCTGTTGTCCAGCCCACAAGTTAAGATCTGCTTCACAAGCTCTGCTCTCTGTACCCCTGACTTCAGGTGTGACGTGAGTGCTGACCAAATACAGGGCTTTTTCAGTAGCGGCACCTCACTTGTGTAATGCCCTTCCCTTGAGACTGGCATGGTACCTATGTAGCTTTTTTAAGTGTCAGGCAAAATACTACTGTTCCCCAGGCTTGTAATTAAAAGGTAGACTTTTTTCAGTGTCCTTTTTAGTCTAGAAACTTACTTTAAGCTGCTTCTAATCTGCTTTCTTGGCCTATGTTTTTATGCTGTGCCAGATTTTTTTAAAATTAATTTTATTTACATTATTTGTAGTCTGCCTTTCTCACTTGGACTCAAAATAGATTACACAGAGTTAGTCACTGCAGTTGACGGATGGGACATTCAATAAATAATGCAATTGGATTAGGGTTGTACAGCCAACCAGAAGTCTAAAATCAAAACTGAAGCAAAACATTAAGTAATAACGCAACACATTAAATGAGCCAAAATTCCATAGTAGGATCTTAGTTCCAGCAAACTATGCACAGTAGTATAGACTACAGTCCCCAACAATTATTCCAAGTAATGTTATGAATTGTTAGGAAGTACGCAACTCTTATTGCTGGCTGGATTTGAACTAACATATCTTGACATTTTGTTTTTATTCTTTTTATTGGAGGAGAAGGAAGGAGGAGAGAATATCAGCTCTAGTTTTGAGACTACCAGGTGTGATGACATCTGTGTCTTTAAGGCTAAGTTGATGGCCGAAGTTAAGAAACCTGGGAGAAGCAGAAGCCCGGCAGAGCTCAGCAGACAAATTGCACTGCAGGCTGTGGGCTGCCTCCTCACACGTAAACAGAAAAATGCGAGGAGATCCCACTATGCAATGAAAAGTCCCAAGGTAAGCATTCCATAATGGGTCATTGAGAAAAGAATGTGTAAAAGAAAAACTTAGATGTAGTTAGTATATGAGGCATTCAATACATTCTCATTCCAGCTGTAGAAAATCACATAGGAAAATGGAGTTCAAACTAAGATGCACAGCATTTACTTCTAGCATCTTTTTTTTTTGATGGATGTCTTCAGGACTGATCAAAGAATCATTGAGTGTTTAAATGTACATAATGTATTGTAAATATTTGGATTTATACAGTATTTAAAGGTACTAAATAATACATTGAAAAATGTATTTGTTATTTTCAATACTTTTGGTATATTTTATTAATTGTAACATATTCAGGAATATGAATTATAGCATATGTATTTATAATTATAAATGTGTATAGAATTTGCGTGAAAAGTGTACCATGTCCCATAAGCAACAGACGCCATGAACTGAAGAAATCAATATTAACCATAAAACAAACAAGAAAATATGGTGGCTGATCGGTTTACATGGACTGATTTATACTATTTATATATACACATTTACTTGCTTGTAAACTTTTTTGTGCATGCTTTGAACACTAAATACCTGAATATTTATGCAGCCAGGAAAGTGTTTAGGGGCTGCTTTGGGACTGCCTACGTACCACTATTTGCTTTTTGTTGTATGGTTCTAACCCTAGGGACAAGCCAAGAGACCAGAGTGTCTGGAAACTAAATCTCCAAGCACGGGACAGGATAAATGTTGTCTCTAGCATATATTCATAAGAATTCTAAGGTGCCACATGGAGCACAGTAGACAACAACATACATTTTGAACAGTGATAACGTATTAGAGGACAACTATGTTTTTTAATAATATATCTTTCAAGAAAAGAACAAACACCATCTTGGCTTTTAAATGAATGGAAGATGTCAGCAGATGTAGGAGAGATTTCGTCAATACACAGTGCAATGCAACCCCACCCACCCCCCATTCTAGAGTATCTTCATCTCTCTGAGATATTTATAGCACACTTTGCGGCTGGCATCGCCGTTCTGCTGGATAGCCATGGGACACTGATGAGGTCAGTTTTTGACAGCAGCTCCCAAAAATGCTCCTGGGTTGCTGACAAGGGGGGTGGGGGATGATTCAGCATTTCTATGAAACCAAGTGGTGTAATTTTAACTCTCCTCTCTCCATGCTAAAGTTGGGAAATCTGTGAAGATTTGGTGGTAGTGCCCTGGGAAGGAAGAGGTTGGGGGGCGGAAGGATTTCAGCAGGGATATGATGTCATAGAGTCAACCTTCTGAAGCTGCCATTTTCTCCAGGGGAACTGATCTCTGACATCTGGAGAGCAAATGTAAATTCAGGAGAACTCCAGGTCCCACCTGGAGATTGGTAACCCTATTCCCTACATGCCAAGTCCTCAGCCTTTGAGATACCTCATTTCTTCCTTTGCTATGACTCCAGCTTTTTCTTGACAAATTGACTGACATACACCAATTAAACATACACGGAACTAAACAATCATCCCCCAGCTCAAACCCACCTAGCACATTTCTGTGTATCCAGTAATTTACCATCCTAATTATTTTCACATATAAACCCCCAAAGAAATTAAAAGCCGAATGATAGAACACGTTCAATATTTCAAGTTTGTTTGGGAACCATCAACATGCATTTTACCATAATTCCCCTGAAAACACAGAGGTGTCTGGTTCTTTGAGTTCCAGGACTTAGTAGGGTCCCCTTCATGCAGGCCCCAGGTCTACTTATGGACAGCACACAAGCAACAGGTGTGACTAAGTTTTGGTGGAAGATGTGTCTTCATTCCATAAGGAGATGGAATCTCTCCACTATATCAAACTCCATTTGTTCTGCTCTAACTTAAAGAATAATGGCAGACAAGGGTGTATTAGTATTTTTTTTATTGTAGGGGGGCATACTGATGAAGGTTCACTTTAAAACAGAATTTGTACAGGATTTAATAGCCCAGTTTGGAAGTTATTTATGAACTTTGTTGTCTGCTACATTATGCTGTGGTGCAATAAATCAAAATCTTCCTACCTATAAGAAATTGGAGACTTCTATGGAAAGAGCCTTATACTACAAGGATTTAATTATATCCTACGACTTTAAGAGTATCTGTACATAGTTATAGTCTACACATGGTATTTCTCTATTTAGGTCACACCTGGAGATTGGCATCCTAGAAGGAGAGTAGGAAATGGGAAAATAGGAATTGGTATGGGGACTTTCAGGAATGGAAAAGCGGAAATAACAGGGAAGGGAGGAATGAGCTGCCTCCTACAAGTCCTTGATGCCTCCTACAAGTCCCACTTGTATTCTTGTAATCCAATTGACTTCAGAAGGGTGCAACTCTATTTAGGATTGTACTGTATGCCATACACCAGTTGAAATACCAGAGCTGTCTGGATACAAAAGGTTAATAAGAATGTAATATAAAAGTAAATCTCATTTCAATTCCAAACTGAAATAGCTACTCAAAGGTTACTGAACCGTGTATGCCAAAAATGTGGCAGATTGGACTCATTCAAGGAGGAGCAGGAGGAGGAGGAGGATTTATATCCCCCTTTATCTTCTGTAAGGAGACTCAAAGGGGCTTACAAACTCCTTTCCCTTCCCCCCCCCATAACAAATACCCTGTAAAGTAGGTGGGGCTGAGAGAGCTCCAAAGAACGGTGGCTATACCCAGGTCACCTAGCTGGCAGGTGTTGGAGTGCACAAGCTAATCTAGTTCACCAGATAAGCCTCCACAGCTCAAGTGTCAGAGTGGGGAATCAAACCCAGTTCTCCAGATTAGAGTACACCTGCTCTAACCACAACACCATGCTGACTCTCAAGGGAAGGGGATATATGGTGTAATAGTTCATTGATTAATACCTCAACTAAAAATGCCATCAAATTGGGTGTTTCAGGAAGGGAGAAAATCAGGAAGAAAGATTCTGTCTGTTCTCAAGGTCATTCCAGAAATATCTGTATGATGACTAGTTCCAATGAAACTTTTGTTATGAGAATAATCCGAAAGTCCTTAAATAGAAGTAAACATGATGTCAGAAAAGTCCCTGAGGAATTTCAGATGCTGGCATATATTAAGTCTGTTTAACATTCTGTAACTTTCCGTTTTGCATTAAATTGGCATAAATTGGTATATGCTTCAGCATAATCCCAATATGGAAGAATGTAAGATGTATACATTAAACAGGATATTTTGAGTCCTGTTTTAGGGTTGTCAGCTCTAGGTCAGGGAAAGTCCTAAAGGCTGTGGGTAGGGCATAGAGTGTGTAGAGATTGGAGTGGGGAGGAAGTTCAGCAAGGATGTGATACTATAGAGCAGGGATGGCCAAACTGCAGCTCAGAAGCTGTATGTGGCTCTTTGCTACATAATGTGTGACTCTTGGGTCTCCTCCTCTCTCAGCTTACTCACATAGCCTCTGCTTTCTTTTTCTTTTCTTTCTTTTCTTATTAACTACATATTTCTTTCTTGTCAAGATTGGAGGGGGACACCTTGACCAACTCAATAGCTGAGGAGCCAGTTTGTGACATATGCACCTGCGACTCTTCCAGGGACATGCTCTGGATTCTCTTGAGAGGTGCAGTGGGCCCTGGAGGTGGGTGGGGTGGAGGAGGCAGGGAAAGGAAGGAAGGGCAAGAAAACAGGATGCATTCCAGGGAGACAGTTCCTACCAAGCAGACATGGCAATGCCTCCAGGCTGTGCTGCACAGGAAACTAATGTTTGTATCTTGCCTCCCCAGTAAACACTACCAAAGGGAACAAAGGGAAGGCAGTGGGGCGAAGGAACTGGGTGGCTGATGGGTCAGGATTGGCTCTGTGATCACATCCTTGGGTGCTTCTGTCTTGGGGATAAAGGGTCAAAAGCTGAAGGTCTTGAGAGACGTTCCTGAAATTTCTGTTCTCGCATGAGGGGAGATCATGTGGATAACAATATGCTGCTGTGAATCACTGCATTCTCTAATGAAGTCTGTAAAGCAGTGGCGTAGCGCCCACAGGACGGGGGGGGTGCAACTCCCCAGGCTGAGGTGTGGTGGAGGCATGACCGCTCCATGGAGGGGGTGTGGCAGGGGCATTCTGGGGGTGTTCCGGGGTGAGGCTGGGTGGTGCCCCGGGCACGCCTCTTGCTCCACCTCTGCTGTGAAGTCAAAGCATTCTGCAATTCTTACCAATCAAGACCTGACGGAACTACTTTATACAACCTTGACAACATATCAGCTGGATTTTAAATAACTCGCAGCAAAGATGGTGACTCACAATATTTCTACTAGAAACAATAGCCAGCAATGATCTCTAATTTACATATTTTTCTCCATGTTTTGACCAGCTATTTTAGGGTTTTAGACACAAAAGAATAATTAGCAATATCTGTTTTTACCCCTTTTCCTTTTTTGGCAGTTTCATTTAATGCTAATAAAAATTACATACACGAATAATAATTATTATGTAGGTGTGCTTCTTAATATTTTCGTATTTATATAAAGATTTGTGACAAAATGTGCATGTAATGATAAAAACATGAGTGTAATTTTAAAAATGTTTTATGGCTTTCAAACATTTGACATTTAATATATTGTCGAAGGCTTTCACGGCCAGATTCAACTGGTTGTGGTGGGTTTTCCGGGCTGTGTGGCCGTGGTCTGGTAGATCTTGTTCCTAATGTTTCGCCTGCATCTGTGGCTGGCATCTTCAGAAGTGTATCACAGGGAGAAGTCTGACTTCTCCCTGTGATACACCTCTAAAGATGCCAGCCACAGATGCAGGCGAAATGTTGGGAACAAGATCAACCAGACCATGGTTACACAGCCCGGAAAACCCACCACAACTATTTGACATTTATTTTATGTTGCTCTTAGGTTAAGCAAGCTTGGCCACTCCTATACAGTTTGCTCTCTGAAGCTATATTTCCACTGAGAGATCAGACTCTGGACATCAACTGTAATTCTGGGAAATACTCCAGGTCCTGCCTTGAAGTTGGTAACCATAACTATGCAGGTGGCCATTGAATAAATAGCTCCTAACATTAAAGAACCACAACATTTAGTTGGAGAAGATCCCCTTAAGGTGGGACGTGGAATTCTCTCAGGGTTGCAAGAAAGCTCCAGAATGTTCCCTTGAAGCTGATTACTCTTCAGTTGAGAGAGTGAGTTTAGTCTGAGGAAAAAAACATGCTTAGAAAAGCACACAACTCAGTGGTGGGATTTAAATAATTTAACAACTGGTTCCGGTGGTGGGATTCAAATAATTTAACAACTGGATGTTTACAAGCACCATTTTAACAACCGGTTCTGCCGAAGTGGTGCAAACCTGCTGAATCCCACCACTGAATTGCAACTGCATGTAAAGTGACATTTGCTGTCAGCAGGCTGCATAAGGTTATTGAACAGACAAATCAGAGCATGCAGATTGGATGGAATGTCCAGAAACATTGAGGAGAAAACCTGTTACATAATAAATGTTCAACTCATCAGCATCCAGCATAAACAAGGACTCTCATGTTGCAAAACTTAAGCTGGTTTGATTGAGATTCTAATTGCGTTTCCCTAGGCAGAGGTATGTCTCTGAAACTGCTTCCCACACCTGGCAGCACCATGCATGCCTCGCCTATTATCTTTTTTAGAAACTGAGACTGAGATCACATGTGCCTTGTCAAGTGCAGGGTGGATGAATTGCAATGCAACATCGATTGGCATGGTTATCAATTGGTCCAGAAATCAGATGTCGAGAGCCAGTATGGTACAGTAATTAGAGGGTTGGACAAGTATGTGGGAGACTTGGGTGCAAATCCCCATTCATAATGTGGAAGCTCACTGGGTGATGCTGGTTAAGTTGCACTCTCTCATGAAGCCCCTTCCGCACATGCAGAATAATGCACTTTCAATCCACTTTCTCAATTGTTTGCAAGTGGATTTTGCTGTTCCGCACAGTAAAATCCAGCTGCAAAGTGCATTAAAAGTGGATTGAAAGTGCATTATTCTGCATGTGCGGAAGGGGCCTCAGGCTAACCTATCTCACAGGGTTGTTGTGAGGATAAAATGGAGGACAGCAGAAGGATGTCAGCCACTTAGGGGCTCCACTGGAATTAAATAAAAAGAAATAATACATTAAAAAACAATAAATAGAATACATACACATTTAAAACTGCCTTTCTTGTCACATGTGCACATCAACAATAGGGAAAAAGATGAAACAGTGCTGGTGTTTGCACATTTGACCTTCAAGTTGCCAAAACAAGAAATAGAATATAACTATTTTTACATTGTACACAAGCAGTTCACTGCAGAGGAAGCACTTAGGGAATGGTGGATGAAGGGATTCCCCTCTGGGTATGTTTCAGAGCAAGTTCTTCAAGGGCAGGATTGTCAGGCATGATCTGGCAACCAGTGTGAAGTCAGGAAGATTGGGAAATGGGGGCCCTCCCATTGACCTGCCCAAGGCACTGAATAATCAGTCCAAAGTCCCAGCTTCCTAACCCTTAGGAATTGAGAAAAAAATGGTATCTACATAGTGATGTGACATCATATCCTGCCCTTCCCATACACTCCCCCCCCCCACTCCCAATCTCTCACATGCCAAGACAGTGATGGGGACCACAAGTGATGGTCATTTACTCAGATGACTTTGACAGGAAATTAAGACAGTTTTGTAAAGAATATCAGTGCCTATTTGTCAAAAGAGCCTTTACATTTGGAAGCAGTATGCCTCTGAATACAAATTGCTTCAGAGAAGTGGTGGATGAAGTGATGGTCTGTAGCTTATATGGCTTTAAAGGGAAATCAGACATTTTCATGGAGAAGAGGTCTGTCAATGGTCACTAGACCTCTAAATCTAGAGGCAGTAAACCTTTGAATACCAATTGTAGGAGGCAACATCAGGCTTTCCAGTCCCCTATCATAACGCAAACATTATATGTAAACAAATTACATTACTCACCCAGCTCCATGGGTCCCCCAAGGTAACCCAGGAAACCTAGAGTTTTCGTCTCTCTAGTCATTCCCTCAGTAGTCCTCCAACGAGAAGGGCTTTCCTCACGTATGTTTGGGATATAAGGTAAAGTTCCACCTTTCCTAGCCCAAACTGATTCATGCATCCTGAGCACCTATTTCATTTTGGTTGCAAAATCCAGTGCGGTAATCCATGTGGTTGCAACATCCAGTGTGGTAATTAGAGTTTTAGGGGATGTTTGAATTCTTGTTTCTCCCATTTCTGAAAATTAGCTAGGGTGCACATGGTTCATTCAGTGTCAGGTAGACCAAAACATACTTTCACAATACTGTACTCTTGCCATTCTGAATGTCCCTGATGTAGGTTTGGGCAGCTGATTCTGTTTATGCCAAGGGAGCCTCTGTTGTTCCTATACCATTGAATCAGGAAAGTGTGAAACAGCCTTGTGTTAACAGAAGAGGAAGAAAGACTTGGCGCTGGCATGTGGAGTCACGGAGATGAAGTCATTGGCTGGCATAGCAGCGGCCAGTGTTGAAAGTCTTCAATGACCATCTGGGAGCAGCAAGTTGAATTGTAGCCCTAAAGGAGGCAGCTAGCAAGCACACTGGCATTCAAAAAAGTGAGATTTCTTCCCTGAACCCAGAGGACATTTGAGGACACTTCCTTTTAAAGATGATGATGGATATGATATTATTGTCATCAACAGCAATGACAATGACAGCATATGTGTCTGGAGGCTGATGTAAAGAAATCAAATCACTTTGTAAACACAAGGAAAACAACAATTCCCAAACCCACTGCAATCTGCATTGGGTCTACCATTTTGCTATTGTTACTGTGGCCAATAAAATTCACTATGTGGTATGGAATTCTACAACTTGGCCTCAAGGGAATCTGAGTTTTATATAACAAGTGGATAAAGTTTGTAGTCCTCTTGGCTGTGAAAAGTATTTCTGGGCCATTCCCTTACCTGCCATAGTCCGTCTTATACATTTCCTGGGCACAAAATTCCATATTGTCTGGAAATAAGCATAAATCAGTGAAACTGAATATATTATGTGAAAAGTAATTATGTAACAGGCAAGATTTTGATCAGATAATCAGATTTTCCCAATGATGTAGTAGATGATTATTATTCTCATTTCATTTGTGATAGAACCGAGGTTGAAATGGAGCTGCCCACGGTTAACATGGCCAAGATTGAGGCTGAAATTGACTTGCCCAAGAGGGAGATTGGTGGCAGGTCATTTGAATCCATGTCTGTCATGTTCAAAATTGTCCATTGCCTTCAGGGGACACTGACTGACACCTCGTCAAAGCGTATTATTCTGCAAAACAAAGTGAGAATGAAAAACATTGGTCTTTGTTCTTGAAGCCTGTGATCAATTTGCTAGCATGGGTCAGCTAAGGGAGAAGAAAGGACAATGAAGATCAGGAAAAAACGACTCTTGGAATTCGTGCCTGGTACGAATGCAAATGAAAAGGGGGGGCGGGGGAAGAGAAACCTATGCAAAGTGCAACACAATCAGTTCATTCATAACTCCTTCATTAGCAGCTTTTTAAAAAAGCTGACAAAAACAGCTTCCTCCCCCCTTTAATAATGAACAAGTGACAGGAGAAGGCTGGAAAGCCACAACAGATTTTTAATTGACGGAGCACAGAGAGCACCCTGTTTGTGAGCTGTCTTCCTCATTCAAATGAAACAGGGCTACACACGTAAGCATTAACAGCACAACTCACCTTATACTACATGACAGATCAGCTGCTGTTTGTTTTTGTTTAAATTAGTTCAGCATAAGAGCAATATTGTTCCAACAAGCCCAACAGGTCATAGACTTGAGTGGAAACGTTCCTGCAAATAGAGTTGATCAGGAATAAAGTTTGTGATGGCAATTAGTTCCTATTAAATACTGTCAGACTAGATATAGTGGAGACAGGTGTCTATGGGAATTAAACCAGTATGGAATCCGTATAACATAGCAAATGTAGGAGAAATATGCCCTGCTAAGTCCTTTGAAGGGTGTAACTCTGCTCAGAAATGCACTGTTAACGTTCACTAGAAGAGGATAGATGGAGCTGTTAAACTGTCTCTGTTCTCTCAGCCGTCCTCCCAAGCGCGCTCTCTCTCTGGTTCTTCCTTACTCCAGACTGGGTCTCTCCCAGACCAGCAGTGATCCCATCTGTAAGGAAATAGCTGGGGCAAATGGGTTGGGAGGATGAGAGGCATTCAACAGTTCCTTCTATTTGGCTACTATTACACTTGAAATCAAGATACAAGATATACCATTCATGACTTTATAAAACTGTCCTACTTGTATACTTGGACTGGATGCTAATTATGCTCCCAAACTCAGGACAAACTCCTTGTTCCTCTGTTAACAACACTGATATTTCAATGAACAAAATGATGCAGAAACAAAGAATCTCCTTCCACTCAAAGCTGTCATGGAAAAAATTGAAAATTATTAACAATTTTTTTCTTGCCTCAAACAAGCAGCAAATCATTTTTAGAATAATAGTTTATTGTAAAAAATGCTCCTTCCTATGGTCTATTTACAACTGCTTGTTAGACTATAACCTTTTCTTGTTTCTCCCATTTCTGAAAATTAGCTAGGGTGCACATGATTCATTCAAGTTGTTTACCACATATCTTGCCACCAAATGCTACTTTTGCCCCTTTGAATTCCACACATTTTTCCTCCATTTGGTTCCAGAAATGTTTTCCCTTCATTTTTCCTCCATTGTTTTCCTGAGCATTTTAACTGCATTTTTCTAGCTGCTTCTAAGCCAGCTTCTCTTGAGTGTGTGATCATGTTGAAACAGTCTTCAGTTCTCTGCCCCACTAAACATCTGTCCTTATCCACACCTAGTGAAATTGCCCCATCTCCCTTTCAGCCATTTTCTCCTCTCCCACCTCTTCCATTTTCAAAAGGATTTTAAAACAATTTTTGTCTTTGTCATATCAAACTAATGATGTAATGTTGAGGCAGAGATGCAAAGAGGCAGGGTCGATTGGATCAGCTTCGTCAATTTCATATCAAACTAGTGATGAAACATTAAGGCAAAGAATAATTTTGAAGTGGGAGGTGATTGCCTCAGCGATAGAATCCTGAGATGCTGGGGCATCTAGGAGTAATTGCTGCATGTAATCAGGGACTGTTGCAGTAATGACTGCTCGTTATTGCAGATCAAATTTTGTTAAAAATGTGATTCTTTGTGTGTGGGGCACACACGCTGCTTCTGTTCTTTCAGGTAATGGTGCTTGCTCCAGGAGTTGTTTTGGCTTCCATTTTGGGTTTGTAGTTCTCAACAGTAGAAATGGAAACTGAGACATTTTTGAATTGACTCTTCAAATTGTAACTGCTCAGTAATGCTAGGCCTCCTGAGCAAAAGAAAAAAGGGGGGAAGGGTTGTTCTTCTGCAACACAGATGACATCCTACTGCTATCAGGAATAATCTGTTTTTAGCAGTTGCATGTGGAATAATATGCAACTGAAAAGACAATAGGGAAAACCACCCAAAACCACCGGGGGGCGGGGGGCGGGGAAGTGTGTGAAATTATTTCACAGAAAACATTTTCAAGACACAAGGTCTGACTACTGGGAAAATCTGTGGTAAGCTGTACATGCACAAAAGGCCTATGCATACATGTCTAAATACTTTGACACTGTAGGCTTAAGTCTGTATATTTACAATAGTCAGTGTCATATCATGTTAGACACTCTGCTATTAGGCTTGCTGCCTGCCTACCTACCTCACAGGAGTGTTCTGAGGATGAAATGACAGAGGGGATACAAAACATGCCTTGCAGAAAGAGTGGGACAAAATGTATCAAATAAATTACCTGTCCTGGACTCAATTTTTTTTCTTTTGCATTTGCAATTACTTATTGTTTTTGAGACTTGCTTTATTTCTAAGAATAATATTGCAAGAAAAAAAATGAAACATTTCTAAATGGCCCTCAGAAAGGGTCCTGCCTGCTTCTATACCCCTCACCTGATGGAGAACTGACTTGAGGGGAAATAGCTGCGGCCTGGAGTTCTCCAGGGATTACAGTTAATCTCCAGACTTCAAAAGTCAGTTCCTCTAGAGAAATTGACATCTCCAGAGAGCATATACCATATAGACTCCATGTGAAATCCCTTCCTAAATTCTCCCCTCCACAAGTAGTGCCTCGAAATCTCCAGAAATTTCCCAGGTCTGAGTTGGCAACTCTAGAAAGGTGGCACCCCCATATTCTTTCCTTGCCAGGGGCTACATGTTCAGGCCAGGGGGTGAAGTTGGGGGCTGCTAGGATTTCTGATGCCAGCCACTCACTATTTCTTGCAAGTGTAAAGTGTTACATACGAAGAGGTGGTGGAATGGACTTCAGACAGCAGGTGGCAGATTCCAGGATCAAGTGTTCCTTTGCATACTAAATACCATGCAAATAGAAAATTAGCACAGCAGACAGACAGACTCTAATCCTGCACATTGCTTGTTGTGCTGGTTTTCTGTTTCTGTTTTTCTGTCTATAAGAAGGAGAGTATTCCAAAACTTTCTGCACAGTCTAGTGCAATCCATTTGCCACCTCATTTCTCTACATGTGTGAATCAGGGCCAAACTACACAAAGAGGCTTTTTAAGGGTCTGTGGGGACTGATTCAGCTTGGGACCATGGCATGACACAGCCTCTTAGGAAACATGATGTGTCATTTTGGCTTACATCAGCCTTAGTTACATGTAGTATTTTTAATGTAGTAGCATTTTGTGTAGTTGTGTAATTACATAGTGTTATCTCAGTATTTGTTTTCCCTTTTAGAAAGATAAAAATGGCTTCAGTTTCAGAGACTTATACAGGAATTTGACTAATTTGGAGAACTGGGTTTGATTTCCCATTCCTCCACATGAACGGGGGAACTGTAATCTGGCGAGCCAGTTTGTTTCCCCAGTTCCTCCATATGAGGCCTGCTGGGTGACCTTGGGCTAGTCACAATTCTCTCAAAACTCTCTCAGGATAGGTTTGAAATAAATTACCTTACAGTGTGCCTGTTGTGGGAGAGGGGGGAAGGGAAGGCAATTGTAAGCTGCTTTGAGACTCCTTAAAAGATAGAAAAAGATAGAAAAAAGATAGAAAAAAGCAGGGAATGAAAACCAATTCTTCTCCCTCTTCCTTAGCCCCCTGGAATGGTTTCCTCTCCCCCACCCCCCTTTTCCAAGTGCTTTATCACATGGGATAAAATATGGGTTACCTGTGGAGAAAAAGCTCAGCATGAGTTTGTGTGTAATTTTTAGTAGGGGCAACACCAGAAAGGAAATGGCTAACATGTTTTCCCCATGTGGGTCTTTTGCTTCAGATTGCAGCTGTTTTATGTTGTACACATGCCTTCCTGCCCGCAGTTGCACCAATGTTCTTCAGCATCTGTCTGTGGGGATGTAAAAATATACAAATGTCACCCAAACTTGCTTGCTGACAGAAATATTGAAGTAACATTGGGGCACCCACTGCAATTTTATTTGCTGCTTACAGCACTGAGCTGCCCAGGTTGGTACACAATGATTGCTCCAGTCACTGAGGATTTTTTTAAGGCAATGGTTTGCGTGGGTTGGGAGGGTTCAGCATTGTATTGACTAGTTGTATTGAGGATATGTTTGAAATAAATTAATGCCCTCACAGTAGAGGAGCTGAATTTCTGTTTATTCCATGGATGCATATACTGAACTGCAGCCATCCACTGCTAATTACCTCCTGCCATTACTGTGTGCCTCACAACTGAACGCATTCCCAGAACGTTAGACCTACTTGTAACTGTTTGGCACCAGGGCTGTGCCCACTGCTACTGTTTGGAGATGAGTCAGGAAGGGAATGCATGCTCCAGCTAGGGCTATGAGATGTCTCTTATTTTAAGGAACATCCCATGTGTCAATAGTCCACCTATTACTTGGAGAACAATTTGCAGTCTTCCCAATTCTGACTCAAGATGCTTTCTTCACACAAGCCCTATTGCCAGATGTTGGGGATCCAGATGGAAGCCCAGGTCTGCATATGCATAGACAGCTTGAGCCTATTATATATCTTGCTTGTGGAATAGACCACTCATATTTTTTAAAAATTTATACTCCGCCTATATCCAAGATCTCTAGGCAGTTACAACATTAAAACATCCCGGTACATAAAATCAGCTCTTTAAAACACTACAACATATAAAAGTTAAAATCCCAACTCTAACCCCCGCCCTGGACCAGCAGCATCATAGAGGAGGCATCGAGGGAGACTAACCGAATGCCTGGGTGAAGAGGAAGGTCTTCGCCAGGTGCCTAAACCCATAAAGGGTAGCTGCCCATCAAACCTCACGGGGGAGGTTATTTCAAAACCTGAGGCCAATCACAGAGAAAGTCCTCCCACATGCCCCTGCCCCCCCAATCTTGGTGGGGGTATCACAAGGCGAGCCTCCCCCTGTGACCTCAGTGCCTGAGCGGGTACTTACAGGTGCAGGTATTCCTTTAGGTAGGCCAGGTCCAAGCCATTTAGGGCTTTGCATGTTAACATCAACACCTTGAATTGGGCCCAAAAGCAAATTAGGAGTCAGTGCAGTTCCTTGAGTTCCAGCATGATCTGTGTTCAGCCAGATGTACCAGCAAGTAGCTTAGCTGCCATATGCTACACCAGCTCCAGTCTTCAAGGGTAGCCCCATATGGAGCGCATTACAATAATCCAATTGGGAGGTTACCAGAGCATGTAACACTGTCAGGACCCCTTTGTCCAAAAAATGGCCAGAGCTGGCCGACCAGATGGAGCTACTGGAAGGCTTTCCTGACCACTGCCACCACCTGAGCTTCAAAAGACAACATTAAATCCAGGAACACCCCAAGGTCTTGAACCCAGTCTCTCTGGGGCAATATGATCACATCCAAAATCAGGCACCCCTGGATCTCGTGGACTTGATAACCTGGAATACAGAGAACCTCCACCTTATCTGGATTCATTTTTAGTTTATAGTTAAACAGCATCAGGGACAGGACTGAGCCCTGGGGAACCCCACAAGGGAGCTTCCAGGACCGTGAGCACCTGTCTTCCAATGCTGTCTTTTGGAACCAACTCCGGAGCTAGGAGAAGAACCATTGTAATATAGTATCCCCCAACCCCATTCCCTGGAGTCAGTCAAGCAAGATACCATAGTCTATGGTATTGAAAGCCGCTGGAAGATCCAGGAGAACCAACAGGGTAGCATTCCTCCTGACTCTCTCCCAGTATAGGACATCCGTCAGGGTGACCAAGGCCATTTCCATGCCATGACCATGCCTGAAACCAGATTGACATGGGTCCAGAACATCAGTTTCTTCCAAATATGTTTGCAGTTGAACTGTCCCCACGGCCTCCAACATCTTGCCCCAAAAATGGGATGTTGACCACTGGGCAATAATTGTCCAGTTACATAGGGTCCAAGGAGGGCCTCATCATATGGGGGCAGACCACCCCCCTCTTTAAGAGGCGCCAGCACCACCCCCTCCCTCAAAGAGGCATTCACTATCTTCTGAACCCACTGGGCCAATCCCCACGCCTTCAGCTAGCTTTTACTAGGCAGGATGGACAAAGGTTTAGAGACAAGAAATAGGCCACATGCTTCCAAGCAACTTGTCCACATCCTCAGACCTCAAAAACTGAAATTGATCCAACAAAACAGGACCAGATGGTGCTTCAGACACCTCCACGGGATGCTGTTCAGTAGTGGAATCCAATTCTGTGCAGATCTGAGCAAATTTATCCTTAAAGCGCACAACAGAATTATCACAGCAGATACAGGGGCATTTCCGACCACTGTCCTCTGAATAGAGGACAGTAAGCCATTGATTGCTCTAAACAACTCTGCTGGACAGCTACTTGTGGATGCAAAGAAGGCAGAGAAGTATACCTCCTTCACAGCTGCCACTGCCACTTGGTAGGCCCAATAATGGGTTCTCACCAATGTCTGGTCAGATCCACAACATGATTTCTACCTCCTGAGCTCAAGCAGTCACCCCTCCTGCTTCATTCAGCTCCCCAATATCCAGTGGGGCCTGATGAACTCTGCCAGTGAGGCAAGGGCCCTCAGGAGCAATTGTGTCAATGGCCCTCTCAATGGCACCATTCCAATGTAAGACCAGGGCCTCAATAGAAAAGTCAACCATGTCCCCAGGATACTCTCCAAGAGCTCTCAGGAATTCTTTGAATTCCATTCTCCTCCAAGGGCAGACTATTTAAATGTTTCCCCACGCCTGCAGTGGGGGAGTAGCATCTGAAACCCAAATTTTACCAGACAGTGATCCATCCATGATAAGGGACATATATAAAGTCCCCCAACTCAAGGATCACCCCCAACTCGCCCCATCACAAAGACCTGATCAAGAGTATGTCCAGCTGAGAGCATTGGACCGAAACAAACTGAGATAGCCCCATGGTTGCCATGGCAGCCATATGTCCCTGAGTTGAATCATGAGAAGCATCCTTGATGTGGAAGTTGAAGTCCCCCTGAATCACTGCACTGGGAGCCTCCAACGCCACCTCTAAGATTGTCCCCTGCCATCTCAGGGAGGGAGGCTGCCGGGCAGCAGGGTGAGCAGTAAAGTCCTGTGTTTTGGTCTGAGGAACCACCAAGGAAAAAGAACCTTGTCAAAAATCAGAAATTAGGGGGGCTGGGGTGCAACCTACAGTGTCAGACCTAGTGCTGCTAGCTCTGGATTGGGTAATGCCTAGAGATTAGGGGGTGGACTCTGGGGAGGGGGGGTTGAAAGGGGGGATCTCAACTGGATTTAATGCCATAAAGGCCCTCTTCTATAGCAGTCATTTTGTCCCTACTCAGATCTCAAATAATTGGTGCAAATCAGGAGTAGCAAGCATCCTGCCATATATTGACCTGCTTCAGAACAGGGCTGGGCGTTATGAAATCAGTTGTGATAAATAAATAGTCACTTCATGTTAGTGGTCTGAGTTGGCTGGATTTAGGAGAAATTGTGGCTTGGGGTGGAACATCTTGTATAATTCCTAGATAGGAATCGAATGAGCCAGGGAGTGGTGGAACCTCTAGAGTAAGAAGGGCGCAGGACATGTGGAAAACAGAAGGGGGAAGTAAGGCTGCCTGGCTGGGAGCTTGAAATTTAATAATAGGCTCTTAACGCCGTGTTCAATGTAACTATGCTGTGTGTATGGGAACTATTAAGGGAGGGAAACTTTTGTTCTGAATGATAAATTTTAGAATGTCTTGTTTCAGGACTGTGTTTATGTAATGGGGAATTCTCTTGGGACTCTCATCTTTGAAGCCAGTAAACAGAGTGTTCAGAGGGAGACTTCCTAGGTCACTAACAAAAGACAAGAAATTGACTTCAGCATTGGCAAGCTGTGAAAAGGGGGATAGTTAATTGTTAACCTTCAAAAGACTGTGGCTCTGTTATGTTACTACCGGTAAGTCCCATGCTACTACATATGTTGGTAGATGAAAAGTAAAAAGTAAATGTTTTATTCTTGTAGATTTGCTGCAAGATTCATTCCAAGTTCTGCCTTTCAGAGAACCCTCAAGATGAGGCTACACTTGGCATATAGACGAGACCCGAGGAAACAGATGGATTGAGAACCCCATTTGGCACTGCCCAGATGGATTATGGACTGTTGCCAGCTCTCGCCAGCATGGCCAATTGGCCATGCTGGCAGGGGCTGATGGGAATTGTAATCCATAACACCTGGAGTGCCAAAGGTTCGCCACCACGGCCCTAGGTTCAATCCCCAGGTTCAGTTCCTAGTTACTGCCAGTCTGATTAGCCAATACTGACCCCAATAGACCAATGGTCTAGTTCAGTGGTTCTCAACCTTCCTAATGCCACGACCCTTTAATACAGTTCCTCATGTTGTGGTGACCCCCAACCCTAACATTTATCCATTTTACAGATGAAAAATGCTGATGCAGAGAGTCTTAGGCGACCCCTGTGAAAGGGGTCACCACAAAGGGGTTGCAACCCACAGGTTGAGAACCGCTGGTCTAAATCATTGTAACACTGCTTCATGTGACCAATTGTTGCAGGCCCATTTAGCAACTAGTAACAATATGATATCTCCATGTTAAGGAGCAGTATACCAGATTCTAGGGGCAAATGGAGTCTGGTCATCATGTTCTTGTCTTGCTTGAGAGCTTCCTGAGGGTATCAGGCTGACACCTGTTGGAAACAGAATATTGGACTCAATTGATCTCTGGTCTAATCCAAGAAGGCACTTCTTATGTTTGTATGATGATAGACATGAGCAAAATTAGAAATGGGAGCTGGTGAGATCCCTGCAGGCATATTTGTCATATGTTTGCCTAACGACGCTATAGTAACCGGTAGCCCTTCTGCACCAGAGCAGAGAGCTGACTTTCAGGTAAACAGCACATCGCAATGATAAATGGCTTTTGGTGTGGCATTTCTAGTTAGTCATGCTTTGCAAATCCTTTGGTTAAATGCACTTTTTTTTGCCCTTTGGGAACTATCTGATAAAGGGATTTTTTTAAAAATAGAGACATCTGATCTGTATCCCGATATCTTAGAATGATTGTACATTGAATGTGCATTCTTCAGGTGCGGAAAATGTGTAAGAACAGTGTACCCTGCCCCAATACACTGAGAGACCCTTGTTAAACTGCCTGAATATGCGGAAACTTTCTATGTCAGCCTACACAAACATAATGGGTGTGTGTTCTCTGATTTATGTGATGAATTGCATTATAACTCCAGTTATTCATATTTATCTCCTGTTCCCTCTGTGTTTTCTCACTTTCTTTTCTTCCTGTTAAATTTTACATGCCAGTTTCTCAGGGCAAAAGCCTGCCTCTTTTTTTGCTTCTGTCAAGTTGCAAAGCATCATGTACACTAAAAGATCACCTCCCTCTAGGTGAGCCCACTGGATCTCTGAAAGGAAGTCATCCTCCTCTGGTATCTTCCCACTTTCAAGTGAGGTTAGTGGGCCCAAGGAATAGAGCTCTTTCAGTAGTATGGGATTACTTTGCTGAAGAGAAAGGCAGATTATTTTTTGTGCATTTGCAGAGACTTTGTTAAATCAGTCTGCTATTAAATCAGTGATCTGGGCAGTAGGTACTTTTGTGACAGGTCCCTGAACTGTAAGTGCTTAATCAGGTATTGGTTTTTTTTAAAAAGGGCTGGTTTAAATGTGGTTCAGTTTTGAGTGCTGTTATATTTATGCACTGCTTGCGTATATTTCTTTGCTGTTTCATTGGATTTGTATTGATTGAAATTAACATCCCAGAATGCAGGAGAAGTGGGAATTAAATCCGCACAATAAATCAGTTTATAAGAAGTGACGATTATTATTATTATTATTATTATTATTATTATTATTATTATTATTATTATTATTATTATTATTATTATTATTATTATTATTATTATTTATTCAATTTCTATACCGCCCGATCCCCAAAGGGCTCCGGGCAGTGAACAACATAATATATAAACAATAAGCAATAAGCATAATATATAAACAATAAGCAATATAAACAATAAGCAGGAGCAAATCCGGTACAATAGAAACATAGGCTCCGTCAATAAAACATCTTAAAATACATAAAAACAGCGGCTAACAATTAGCAAATTAAACAAGAGGCGTCCAGGCTCAATTTAAAAACCCACCCCAAGAAGGGGGGGACGGCAGGCCCCTCAATATGAGGAGCTGTGTTGTACCAGTGCCAAAGCAGGAGCAGTGGGGGGGGCACCATATCAGCGGCTGGACACTCCAAAGGCCCGGTGGAACAACACAGTCTTACCTGAGGCTCCTGCGTGAATCAGACTCAACACCAAGGTCCCCCCCAGGGCCCGGACAGTTGGTGGGAGGGTGTTCCACCAGGCCGGGTCCAGCGCTGTGAAAGTCCTGGCCCGTGTGGAGGCCAGCCGCATCATTGAGGGGCCGGGGACCACCAGCAAATTGGCCTCTGCTGAACGCAGAGGCCCAGTAGGGACATATGGGGTGATGCGGTCCCGAAGGTACGAGGGTCCCAGACCGCGTAATGCCTTAAATGAAGGCATTACGATGAAGATAACTCAGGGCCTGTGCAGAGTTACCACATGGACAGGGGTGGGTGGTAGTGCTGAGATACTGTCCCTCTTGAGCACAGGTGAGTCACTTCAAACAAACAGGATTTAAAGCTCCCATTTAAACAAGCACCGATTTTTAAGATAGAAACGTCTCTCATTTAAAAAATGAGTGGAAGGTAGTGCCCTTAAAAAATCTCTCTGCAGCTCCATTTTGAAAGGTGACAGTCTTACTTAACAAAGAAGGCAGACTATGATCCAGAAGGTGTGTTTTGTCAGCCCTTCAGATCCATCAGAAATTCTCCCACATGTGCAGCTACTGGCTGTGATACGTGGCATGTTTTATCCCTCCTCTGTGCAACCAACATCCATGTTTCATAACCAGTGGTGTTCAAAAGGCTTATTGACACCTATTGACCAGTCTCCAAGATATTCTTATGTTCCTCTTGTGCACAGGTTGCATAAAATAAGGTTTGTGCTACTTGGGATCGGGGATCCATCAAAAAAAATGCAGCCCAGCAACCAAAGATTTTGGCTTTCAGTCCCAGACAGGCAACAAAACAAGAACAAGTATTGAGTTCTCAGTGGGTTGTTGTGTGTGGTTGATGGGCTGCATTTGGCTGAGTTGATTAGAATTTGCAAGGGCTTGAGGTCAACAATTTAGTCAAAGTGAACTGAGTGGGGGTGGACTGGTGGGCTTCCAGCAGTTGAAACCCATGCACATGACTTCCAGTTCATTCATAGCGAGCATTCCCAGTGCCCCTATCTAATGCTAGCCTGTACAATTTGTGACACATCATATCAAACTGCCCTGAGCCTGGAATTAGTCAGGAAAGGGCGGAGTAACAAATCTAATAAAATAAAAATAAAAAATAAACCAAGGATCAGCCAAATATCAGGGTGTACTAGCAGCTTAACAACCTCCACATTTTCAGAAATTCTGTGTAAGTAGCAAAACTGACCCTCTGGTGATCTGGTGCCAACTATGTTTTTTCCTCAGCTGGATGAATCATGTATTGTGTTAAACTAAAACAAGGAAGTAGACTAAGAGGCAAGACAGAAAGTTTCAGGGCTAATCCCTTCTTTAGATTTGTCAGGTTCTCATCAAGATGCCAAGCAAAGCCATCTTGGACCAATGGTCCATCTCAAACAGCATCTTTTTTCGCCCAGTAGCCATACAGTTATGCTAGAGGGCAAACAGCTGGGCATAGAGGGCCAAATCCTTTCCATGATGCTGCTTGTTAGCACTTGTATTCAGAGACTTGCTGCCTATTTGTAAGGAGGTTCCCTTTAATCACCATAGCAAGTATCCTTTAAGTTGTCTAATCCCCTTTTAAAGCAATCTAAGCTAGTGGCCATAACATGCGAAACTGCCTAATACTGACTCAGACAATTGTCTATAAGGCTAGTATTATCTATTTTGACTGGCACAGACTTCCCAGGGTCTTAAATTATGGTATTTTGCATCACCCATTACCTGATCCTTTTAACAGATGGTTCCTGAATTGAACTCGGGACCTCCTCCATGCAAAGATGTCCATTGATTATGGCCCTTTCTCATTTAGCTGGGCTTTAAATACTCATTTAAATAGAGATATATGACACTGTGGTTCTCTGAAATGGATGCTGATAGACTTGTTTCTCCTAAATTCTCTGCAGCTGTTTCCATTTCATGGAGAGAGCCCAAGTACTGATGCCCTAACTTTGTTCCAACCCATTGCTGACTTAGAATAAAGGAGTGTTAATAGCTCCTTTTAGAGCAAGGTAAAAGGCAAATTCTAAAAATTGCCCTAGAGAAAGACAGACTGTTGAAACATATTGGGACATGCATTGCATCTAAGCCATTACCTCCCTCCTGTACGAATGTTTCTTTTTGTGTCTTGGATGTTCTTCTCTATGATATTTCTGCAGTGTCTGATATGACTGAAATCCTATGCAAGAGTATATCTTGTCCATTTTCTTAGATGTGCAATCCCAATACTTTGATTTTCTGGTGTATAAACTGTACAGATGAGAGGCTTCCAAATGCTGGCTCTGCACAAACGCATGCCCTAGAAGAAAACCCCGCTCACATACTGCACGTAGACTCTGCCCATCAAACATAACATCTGGATACAGCAGCCTTAAAGAAACAGGAATTGTGCCATGCATGCCATAATGACCATGTGTGTGGTCTATAAAGGCACATACCATCTCAGTATCAATTGACATGATTTATACGCCATAGTTTTAGCAGATGAGGTCTATTTTAGTGAGGCAGCTGCCTTCGCCCTTATTAACTCTTTGACAGCTTTAAGCTACGAAGAATGTATATCCATATCACATTGATATTTCATCCTTCCTCCATGGAGTTTAGGGTGGTATATCAGGTGTTTCCTTCCATATTTTTTTTCTCATAATAGACCCAAGGCCATCCAAAAAGGTTTATGTCTGAGCGGAGTTCTGACCACAGGTGTTTCCCAATGGTGGCTGGTATTTCAGACACTCCACCAAGCTGGCTCTACATTTATGCAAAATAGACACCCCCTCCAGTGGTAAGATTCAGCAAGTTTGCACCACTTCGGCAGAACTGGTTGTTAAAATGGTGCTTGTAAACAACCAGTTGTTAAATTATTTGAATCCCACCACCGGAACTGGTTGTTAAATTATTTGAATGCCACAACTGACCCCCTCCTTTTCCTGCTAGACTTCTCAGGGGTTTTTAGGCTTCGATTCAAATTAGGGATGCTTGATGCAATTCAAATTAGGGATGCATGATGCAATGTTTGAACAAAAAGTAATTAGGAGTAGAGATAAATGAGGAAATTACTGATTCTATGAAGAGAATAATTCAACAGAATTTAATTGAACTGTCTCAGCTTGCTTGATGATCAGCATTCTGATTTGGTGTGTCTTTGTGTCTCCTTCTACCTACCCCTCCCACATTAAGATTCTCAGGAACAGTTCAGATCTGTTTCTTTCTGACAGCAAAAATGATAGACTCTGATTATCATTAAAAGCCATAAAAATAATTTCTTGGTTATACACAGTTATTTTCTAAAGCAAAATATCAGGCCCTTAAACTTTATTAGACTTACTGTATTTGCTGAAGCTGTCTTTTGTTTCCACAATCTGGCCTTATTTATGTCTCAGTCACTCACCTACCCTGCCTGGTTTTTATTTTTTAATTAAAAATATTTATAGCTTGTCTGATCAGCAATGCTCTCAAGGCAGCGTGAAGGCAGTTATTCCATGACAAAAAGTATATATGTGTGAAAATGATATATTCTCTCCTTGGGCAGGTGGAATAATGTGGCACTCTCACCAATTTGACACCTCTAGTCATGGAGGAAGTTATAAATGTTTTTTCGTAGCTAGAAAGGCTCAGAATCAAAGAGAAAAATCACTGCTGTTTCAATGCAACCGTTCAGTTTAAAATGACTTTGCTAAATCAACGAACTGCTTTGCCAAATGCTGAGTGCTAATTTATTTTATGAACAATATAAAAGTCTCCCTTTCTGTTCACACTCAGAGCAATTTGGGTATCAGCACATTTCAAAGGACTCTCAGAAAATATATTGTTTATTAATATGCTGAATACAATCTAATGAAAAAGACCAATTTAAAAGAAAATCAATACAGCATCAGAGGGGAAAAGTCCAGTCAGCAGATTTCTTTGAAGTAAAACAGGTGAAAAATAGTCTCCTTTTGTTTGTATAGATTTGGCAGGCGTGTAATGCAAAGTCTCCCGCAGGGTGAAACAGGCACTAACAAGAAATGGCAATACTTTACCCATGTTGCTAAAGAAAACAAAAAAACACAAACAGGCTGTTTGATTGCCAAGCTCTTTTGGGCAACATACTTTATTGGAATAGTTTTTCGGGCAGCCTGACAGTAAAACCAAAAGGAATCTAGGGTTCGTATCTATGCCCTTGTGGATGAATGAGCAATATTTTATAGGAAGATGTAAGCTCTATGGTATAAGTCTCTCTGTCCCATCTCAGAAGTAAGAACATGATAAGACTTGGAAAACAGTCTGCAATTGTATGTGGTGACCACATCTGGTGGGACTGAATTTCACAACTACACACAAGATATGAAGAAAATGCATTGTTTGCCTATCATGATGCTACTGCCAATCCATTTCCTCTTAGGGGATCTCAAGTTGTAATATTGATAGGAAAATATTTCTCTGTGTGTGTGTGTGACTTTACTTCAGAACATTTCTAATTGTACCATTTATAATATACATTTATATTGTACCAAATGCAAGCAAAAAAACAAGCTTCACAGGATGAGGCTTTCGTGATATATTTAGAGCCCCATACTTTTTACTTGGTGTTTTCTTCTGCTATAAGATTTAGGTCATTTACACACTTGTGATCTCCTTCTCATTGAGTGTCCATTCCCTTCAGGTTGGATTCTTGGTTATGCACATGTTTTTCTCCTTCAGAACTCACTGCGCTCTTTGATCAGAGAATCCCTGTGGTTTCCAAAAGCTCTCAAAGTACTGCTTTTTTCCCTCCCTTTGCAGGGAAAGCAAAGGAGAACCATATGTGTTAGGCATTCTTTAGGTTTTCTCACTTCTCCGCACCCACAACACAGCAATGCCTCCCATTCTTCAGGCCCCCATTTCAGTACAATCACTATCTGGAGCTTTTGGGGGTGGATCCTGAAGAGAGGCAGGTTTGGGGAGGGACTTCAGCAGGGTATAATGCAATACAGTTCACCTTCCAAAGTGGTCATTTTTTCCAGGTGAACTGGAATTGTTGAAGGCTTTGTATTGTTGAAGACTTTCATGACTCCAGTCAACTGGTTGTTGTGGGTTT
Organism: Sphaerodactylus townsendi; assembly: GCF_021028975.2. Taxonomy (NCBI): domain Eukaryota; kingdom Metazoa; phylum Chordata; class Lepidosauria; order Squamata; family Sphaerodactylidae; genus Sphaerodactylus; species Sphaerodactylus townsendi. The sequence goes on along the minus strand of NC_059425.1, from coordinate 38,771,805 downwards.
TTTCTAGTGTGGAGTGATTTGTGTGGTTGGGTATCTATTTTGTCATTCTCTCAGGTGGGAGGGGATAAGCCGCATTTTCAAGTGTCTGGACAGAGTTCATTTGCAGTTGCATTTGTATGTGTCTTGGTGGATTGAATGGTGTGATTCATCTCAGATTTACAGGTCCGGTTTGTTATTCAGTATTTTCTTCCCTCTGATGTTTGGCTTTTTCGTGCTCCTGAATTACAGTCTGCCCTGAAGTCTCATGATGTAGCAGAAAAGAAACATGAATAAAGAATTCCAGAGTTTCAGTAGGGTTGCCAACCTTCAAGTAGGGCCTGGAGATCTCCTGAAATTACCACCAATCTCCAGCCTATAGGAATTAAATTCCCTGGAGCAGAGGATTACCACAGCTAAGCTCTCCAGATCTTCCATGGACTACAATTCCCATGTGGCCCACCTGCATGACCAGTAGGCCATGCTAGAAAGTACCCATGGGCTTAGTTAGTCTATGAACATCTGGAGAGCCGCAGGTTGCAGACCCTTGCCCTGGAGTAAAGGGCAAGTTTGAAATTATATATTATACTCCATTGAGGCCCATATCCTCTCCAAGCTTGCTTTCCAAACTCAACTCTCCAGAAATTTCTCGAGTTGGAAACCCTAAAGGACTGAAGACCTATAAATTATGTCTGTATAATCTCCAGCACCAATAACATTCTGATACTTTTAAAAAATGCATGGCTTGCTTAGCCTTGTAAAACCCATGTTTGTTTATGACCACAGCAAATGATTCTTCCAAATAAGGCTTTTTTCTTCCGAATTTACTTTTTTCTTCTGAATTTGCTTATGAACTATGAGCCATTTGCTTATGGCATTGCTAGTTTAAACTCAAAATTAAAATCAAAATCAAAGAGGAAAGACAAATTATTGTAAACTTCAAATAGTGAAGCAGACTAGCAGGAAAAGCGTTTGGGAACTTTTAAAGTCTGACACTCCGGTCACTTGGGAAATTGCTGGAGATTTGTGGATGATATCCGGGGAGGCCAGAGTTTGGGAAAAGGAGGGAGCTCAGCAGGGACGCCAGTGTCAGCTCCTCAAAGCTTGTATTTCCTCCCGATCAGTGGTTCTCAACCTTCCTAATGCCGCGACCCTCTAATACAGTTCCTCATGTTGTGGTGACCCCCAACCCTAACATTTATCCATTTTACAGATGGAGAACACTGGTCTAGAGAGACCTTAGGAAGCCCTGTGAAAATTAAACCCATTAAAGGGATCCCGAGCCTAGGTTGGGAGCCCCAGTGCTCCAGATGAAGTTATTTCTAGTTTGGAGAGCAGCTGTAATTCTCTTCAGAAGCTGCTCTGCAAATAGTTATTCAGCCAATTTCATACCCATTTCGCAGCAGTTTTATCTAAGTCATGTTTCTTGAGCAGCAATTATAGTGAGTGATTCTAGATTTGGTACACTCCAATCTGGAGGGAAAAGAGGGTTTGATTCCATCTGCTCTGCCGCTTGGAGGCTTCGTGGAGGCTTATCTGGGGAATTCAGATTAGCCTGTGCATTCCAACACACACCAGCTGGGTGACCTTGGGCTAGTCACAGTTCTTCGGAGCTCTCAGGCCCACTTACCTCACAGGGTGTTTGTTGTGAGGGGGGAAGGGAAAGGAGATTGTAAGTCCCCTTTGAGTCTCCTTACAGGGAAAGGGAGATATAAATCCAACTCTTCTTTTTCTTGAGCTTCTTTATACCAAATATGTGTCAACTATATTTCTTTATCCATTAAATCCTTTATTTGATCAAACAAACAAAATGGAAAGCAAATCTGAGGAACTACAAATGTTTAAAGACACAGACTCCACCACTCAATGCTTCAGTTTCCTGTCAGGGAGTCTAAAGCAGCCTCACCAAGAACCTCATGGTCTAAGATCAGGCCCGGGACTACTGAGGAACTGGGACTTCCGTCCTACATCATTTTCACAGATGAGAAAAGGATGATGCATATCATTAAAGCCTCTTCACTGCCTGCCTTATGCTGTATTTGTTTACTTTCAAGACAGGCTTGTCCTTCAATGAATGCAAAGCCAAGAACGTCATGGTTCTTTTGGTTTAAACTAGAAACGCCTATGTGTGCAAAGTGCTGTCAAGTTGCAGCTGACTTAAGACAACTGCATATTATTTTTAAAGTAAGAGACCAACAGAGATGTTTTGCCATTGCCTTCCTTTGCATAGTGACTCTGGAATTCCTTGACGGTCTCCCATCCAAATGGTAACTATGGTTAGCTTCTGATTAGCTTCTGAGATCTGATGATATCAGACCAGTTTGGGCCATACAGGTCAGGGCAGAAACACTTAATTGTACTATGAACAAGGAATCCAATGGCACTTAAGCCAAGAGAAAAGATGAAGTATAAACATTTTTTAATGAATGGACTAAGTATTTATTCCAGAGTAGGCTTTTGTGAGTCAGAGCTCACTTCATTAGATGCACAAAAGCGTTAAATCCAACAAATTAGTTCAACACATTCATATAAATATCAGAAAGGTGGGAGGAGGTGTTACAAAGAGGGTGATTTAAAGCAAAGTTCACTCTCAGTGCATGAGGGCCTCTCTCAACTGTTACTATACAGATAAAATACAATTAAAATCTAGTGCAGGGGGGGAAAGATAAACAGATACATTGACATAATGGTGATGATAGATAGATAGATAGATAGATAGATAGATAGATAGATAGATAGATAGATAGATAGATAGATAGATAGATAGATAGATAGATAAGATAGATAGATAGATAGATAGATAGATAGATAGATAGATAGATGTTTTGTCCTAATGGTTGTACAGTTCAGTTTATGTTGTATTAAATCTTATCAGTTTCTTACAGAGGTTTGTTTTTTGCTGTTAAGTTGCAATGCACTTACAATGACCCTGTAGGGTTTTCGAGGCAAGAGACATTCAGAAGTGGTTTGCTATTGCCAGCCTCCGCCTAGTGACCCTCGTATTCTTTGGTTGTCTCCCATCCAAACAACAACAAGGGCTGACACGGCTTATTTTCTCAGATCTGATAAACTCAGACCAGCCTGGACCATCTAGGCCAAGGTATTCTTTGGGTAAACTGTATATCATTCAACTGGGGAGCAGCTCTATAAATAAGTACGATGACATCAAATGAGGAACAAGTGGGTTCTTGGTCAAATGAAATCTGAACTCTCCCTAGAAGCTAAACTGGGGCTTTCGTATTTGGTCACATTATGACAAGTTCCTGGAAAAGACAATAACACCAGGCAAAGTTGAAGGCAGCAGAAAACCCAGCATGAAATGGATTGACTCAATCAAGGAAGTCACTTCCCTCCATTTGTGAGACCCGAGGAAGGTGGTTAATTGTGGGACATTTTGGAGGGCATTAATTCATAGGATCACGGGAAGTTGGAAGTGACTTGACAGCACTTAACACAGACACATTAATAGTCTTGAACTTATTAATGAATTCTAATTCGGTAGTCATATTCGATTCTTCCTTTGATGTTTCTTTGTACAAGAACAGTGATTTTTAAATCAGCAAAAGCGCATGCTGGAAGATTAGCTAGCCTTGCTGGATGTCTGTAACTATCATATTGGTTTATCTTATTTCAGTGTTGCCAACTTTGATGGGTGCAGTTCTTCTGGACTGCACGTTTTTTCACATCACCTCCTGCCTGATCTTTTTAACTGTGGCTGCTAGGATTGAACTTGGGACCTTCTGGATGGGAAGCAGGTACTCTACTTCTGAACCACAGCCCTCCTGAAACACAACAGCACTTTATTCCTGCTGAACACTTCCAGCCCCTGCTGTCAAGTAGGCTGGCCTGGAAGGACATGTGCTACTCAGCTAGATTTGGCTATGACCACTGCCTGGCCCTAACAAAACCATGGCAATCAGATTAGCTTAAAATCAATGAACTTATGGAGAGTATTCTGAACCTACTTGATCAACTGTACCTTGATATTTCCTGTTCATGCTAGCATTGTGTTTTCCCCACTCTCCCACCCTCACTTTTGGAAGGTTCTGCCAGAGTGTCCAAATCTGTCAGAGGCTTTGTAGCTGAGCACCTTCTCGTTCCCAAGGTTGCAGCACCTCGTGTGTACACTGGCATTGCCAGCCAAGCAAAACGCCCACAGTTGCTTCAAACATCCACGGGCAAGTCTCAGGGGTGGGGTAGTGGGAAGGTAGGAGCTGCATTTAAAGAGTCCCAAGGCTGATTCAAGCCCTTAGGAAACAACTGCCAAGCTTTCTTTTTGGCCAAGTGACAGCAATAGTTTGATGGCTTAATAGAACTACAGATATTAAATTTAAAAATCACCAAACATCCTGTTCACAAATGAATGACCATGGCTGGGTTTTCTTACCAAAAGGCCCTCTCGCTGTGAAATTCAACACTGGTTAACTGATATTTGGCCTCATGGCATGATGACACTGGGATAGTCATTTCCTTTCTAAAATACATGTAGGTGTCTTTTGTGCTTGAACTGAGAACCAATCTAGCACAATGGGAGGAAAACAGAACAAAAAACCTTATATGCAGAAGCCCCCAGTTCAAATCCTATGTTCAAGTATAGGGGGCCTTGGTTTCCTTCTCCAATCCCTTCTGAAAAATGGGGGTAATAAGGAGGAGGAGGAGGAGGAGGAGGAGGAGGAGGAGGAGGAGGAGGAAACGACGACAACGAAGACGACGACGAAGAGGAGTTTGGATTTATACACAACTGTCTCTCCTGTAAGGAGTCTCAAAGCAGCTTACAAACTCCTTCCCTTCCTCTTCCCTCAACAGACACCTTGTGAGGTAGGTGAGGCTGAGAGAATTCTGAGGGCTTCATATGTAGAAGCAGGGAAACAAACCCAGTTCACCAGATAAGAGTCCACTACTCTTAACCGTCCAGTTCACCAGATAAGAGTCCACCACTCTTAACCGCTACACCATGCTGGCTTACTGAAACTATTTATAGTATTTATATGCTACCTTTCTTCCTTCAAGGAACAAAAGGCAACATAACATAAATTTTCTACGAAAACTCTTTAGGCACAATCCAAACAGATGCGAGAGTACCATCAGCAAGAATGCTCAACCGTTCCGTGGGAGCCACAGCACAAGAAGCTCTGACAATATTCCTTTCAGCAGAGCTGGCAGAATAGCTGAAAACTGGGGGGAAAGAAAGTGCATGGTCACAAGTGTAAAAATAAGTCAGCATTGCAAAACCTGAGTGCCAACTTACAGAACAAGCCAATAGACTTTTCTGGCCCTCATGACTACATGCAAAACAATATGCCCCATATGGGAGCAGATTGCATTAAATGCTTGGGATATAAATGGGTGATTGCGATTCAGTTTTTACAGATCATACCATCCATCTGGAAGAAGACCTTTCTTCCTGTACTATCACCTCCATTCTCAAATAACATAAAAACTAGTAACAGAAAAAGCAGGGGAAATCACAGGAAGATAGGAGGAGGATTATAGATTATAGATGGAATAGATGCCTGGATTGGATTGCCTTCTCTCCCTTCCCCCAACTCCATAAGCATGTTGACAGCAGCAGCTTTCTGCATCCTCTTTGCACAAGGAAGCTGCCCAGTTTCCAGCATATTCTGGAGTCGGAGCTAAGCTCTACTTCCTGCTTTGGTCAGGTAAAACCAAGTTCTTTAAAAAGCAAACAAATGCTCTACAGGAAAAGAGGAACGAACACAGTGCTTGCTCTGTGGCTCTTGCTAGGCAAATGACCCACACCCTTCCTGACATTTTGGAGTTGGACCATTTGAATGCTAGGAATGTTATGTCAAGATGCTAACCTCTCTCAGAGAACTACAGCTCCCATGGTTGCCTGGGGAGAGGAAATAACTTCCACGCAAGTTTAAATTTGGGCTCTGGAGAAGGGGGCAAAAACCTTTGTACCTAAGTGTACAGGTATCATTGTACAATACTACATTTTTCAAATTTAAAAAGCATGCAGTTTTTCGTCTGTGGGAAAAGAAACCATTTCAGGAAGAAAAGCAGGGGGTGGGAGATATGAAATGAAAAGTGAAGCAAACTGAAAAGTGTACTGGCACCCAACCAATTTGATGAAAAGCAAAACAAAAGAGTTTTATTTGAGACAAGGGTAACTATTTTCAAATATTAATGCATGAGTAGTGTTCTACACATACAATGGCCACATGTGCTATTTTCCATTTAAAACAGACACTCAGATTTTAAATTACGATTTGAAGAAGGGAGAAAAACCACAAATCCTTCTGTGGTTCATCCAACCCGTTGAAGCGATTCTGAGGGCAAAGTGCTCCCCCATGTGCTTGGCAGGGGAATTACAAGAAAACATGTTCCATTAACTTGGCCCCATCATCATCCGGAGGGAGTTCAACCACTCCGTCCTGCACGGTCAGGATTGAGATGAGGAGCTTGCCCAGTTTTATTTTCCTGCTTCGGTAACATATTTCGGCTATCTCTTTCCACTCCTCCACAGTACAGCGTGAATCATTTATCATCATTTGTTCCAACACATCTAAATTTGAAGGGGAAAAAAAGAAAGTGAAAGAAAACATTTGAATGCATTTCAGTTCTGGCTTGAGTTTGCTCTTAAACAGAAGCTTGCATAGATTTTGGCAAATGTTAAGAACAGGAACAATTCATCTATTTCAAGTCGCTCAACAGATAGAGAAAATATGCAAAACAGATTTTAGAATGCTGATCTGCCACCGCCTCTCAAACTCCATCACACAACGCATCCCAAAAGTATTCCTGTCACTCATCTTCTTGGACCATGCTGGTGCTGTGCAGAAAAGAAGTGGTTTCACAACTTGACCAGAAGAATTGTTGATGATTTGTGGATGCAAAACACAACTTGCTGCATTTTATGCAGGTGTGCAGACCTGGTACAATGAATATTCAACAAGCCCAAGCTAATTAACCAAAAATGTATGTCCCAATTTTGACTGCTCTTTTTGATTTCCATTCTCTTTTAAAGCTATGGTGACCAAAGGGAACCACCACGTTCAAAGTCAGTAAACCTTTGAATACCAGTGCCTGGAGGCAACATCAGCAGAAAGTCTCGGCCTCTCCCCTATTGTTTCTTCCCAGCATCTGCTACTCAGATATGTTGCCTATGGCCCTTTTCGCACACAAGGTTTGCTCTGGAATTACTGCAATGTGCATCGACATCCCAACCTTTTTGTTGCTGGTTCAGTCACTCAGGCATCGACCGCTTGCGCACTTCGACCTGATTTGTTCTGGAACCGTCCAGATCCAGGGAAACCCGGATAGTTTGCATTGCGTACCGAATCACGATGCAAACGAGAATTCTGATTGGCTGCTTGGCTGTTCCTGGGCATGTCGTTTGTGATGTTTGGCCCTGTCATCACGTTGTCACACTGTGACGTTGCCACGAGATGACGACACGCCAATCTTCCCATTGGCTGACATTACCTCGAGATGTCTCGCGTTGAGTGTGCCGAGGCGCTGTCCCTTGACACAGCGTTGGCAGAAGCACCCACTACACATTCCGTTAACGCTTCTCCCCCCCCCCCCCAATATCTGCTCCAGCTCTTCAAAGTAAGGCATGGTCTGAGGACCATTACCAGAAGTTTTGTTGGGCTGATTAACTCTTTTGAAGTCATGTTTTAAAGTTTTTGCTTTTGTCCTACACTCAAGGGCAGTTCTCTTGTGCCCCCTGAGGCGCATCTCCACCGCCACCTTCTCAAAAACATCTAAGTTTCTGTAGCTGGACTTTAGGGAGTGCTGTACTTCCTCCTTCCCCCCATACTGCAATCAGATCCCTCGTCTCGTCATTCCGCCATGACACACCCCTACCAAGAGGCATCACAGAGTTGGTGACTGAGCTGACCTGACCATCCATTTTAAGTCTCCGAGGCGAGGACGTAACGTAGCCAATGAGCTGCCGATTAAAGGTGTTTATCTCACAGTCTCCACTGACACCCGTTGCGCCAGAGATCTAATTTTTCTCGAGACCTCATGCAGTGAGACAATGCAATACCCTGACTGGCTAAAGCGTGAGGGGAGGCGGTGAGTGAGACGGAAACAGAACAGTAAAATCTGCGTGCGCAACTGGCAGCGAAGTGCTTGCTCAGATTGGCTGGGAGAAATTGCATGCATGAGGGTTCGTGATTCCGAACACCTGCTCAGTAGCGTGACGTTTCGCACATAGGGGCAGAAATGTGGAGGGAAACCGTTTTATCTGAAAAAGTTGCAGAAGCATCGAGCAACAGGAAAAATGTGAGGGGACACCTCGAATGGGCGGCAGAGTAGGGGTTGAACCGCATTCCATAGCTAGTATGTGCAAATAACAAGCAAAAACCGTGACGACCACAAATATTTAATCCAGAACAAACCGTGTGTGCGAAAAGGGCCTATGAAAGCTGATGCCAGAGTACATTTTATTAGCCTCTCAGAAGCTACAACATTCCTGCTGATAGTAACCATTGAGCAGCTTATCCTGGGACAGGTAACAAACAACACAGAGTGGGATGAGAGAGGCAAAGATAAAAAGAGATAAAAAGGGTGAACATTTAGAAACACGACACTATTTAACTTCTGAGTGAAAATATTGTGTAAAAAGCCTGGCTGTTGCTCACCTCACTTCCTTAATGAAATTTCCTCCAATACTGCATTGTGCAATACGGTTTAGTTCCCATTCTGGAGAGAAAGAGCACCGTTGCTCCAAGGGACAAGGCGGGCGGTTTCCCATTGTATTCTTGAGTAAGGCAGCGGATGAGCTTTACATTAGGACAGTTCTTCACCAGGTAGATATAATCATCTGAAACCAAGCAAGAGAAAAGAGGTCTGTACACTCAGAAAATTCCCATGGAAGTCTGCAAGCAGAAAAGGATGATACTCTGTTTCTTGTACTCCACCTCTAGCTTGATGTAGTAAGCAGACAGATTGCCCCTCTCTGTCTAACTTTAACTGACACCGCTGAAGCTATTGGTGGGAGAGTAAGAAGCTATAAGGAATGGGCTTCCTCAGTAGTGGCACCTCTCCTTTGGAATTCCTCACCAAGGAGGCTTTTTTTGGGGTGGGGGGTATTAAGACCTTTCTATTCAGATCAATTTGCAATGCATTTCACAGCAGTCCTGATTTTATCTGGGACAGCAAACTGAGGGGGTGGGGTGGGGTGGGGGGCTGTGGATCCATGAGGGAGTCTGGTGGTCCTTTGTATAGACAGAGGTAGCATCCTTCTGATGTCACCCAGGTTATAGGAAAACAGACCACGCACAATTTTTTTTAGGAATGGGAGCAGCAGCTCTCTGGCTTTTTCCACACAACCAAAATAAGACATCCTTTAAAAAAAACCCCGTCTCCTCATTTTTTGTCCAGACAGGACAAAAAGATAAAGCATCTGAGGACAGAGCGGGTTTTTTCTACTGCCCAGTAAAGCTCTCACTTTCATTTAAAACATGCATCATTTTCTATAACTTGAATCCTCTATTTCATGACGTTCTTGCGAACTACCCTGGGATCTTCCTCTGCATTGCATCCCATCCAGGCTGCTTTTCAGTAAATAAACTACACGAATCAACTCAGCTGTTTCTGCTGACTCTGGCAACAGACAGTTGCCCTGTTTTTTAAATTTTTCAATGTGGTTTCTTTGAAGACACGAACCCACGATATGAGAATCACAGCCAAAGGTTCATCATATGGAGTAATGGCTATGCCGATCAGTGCACCAAAATGGAGTGGGGAAACCTTCCTTCCCCCAATATAGCTCCCCAACCTTGCAAGCAAGGAGGAGGAGGGGGAAAGAGTTCTGACTTTATAGAAAATAAAAACATTTTCTTCAGCTGCCTTCTAAAGCATAGCTGGTAAAGAGTCTTACTGTACTGTTTTGAATTCTTTGCATCTGTCTTCACCCAAGAGGAGGTGAGGAAAATTCCTGCACCTGAACCAAGCTTCTTAGGAGGTGAATCCGAGGAACTAGCGAAGATAGTGGTAGACAAGGAAGAAGTTCTGGCAGCCATTGATAAACTAAATGCTACCAAATCCCCTGGCCCAGATTGCATTCATCCAAGAGTTCTTAAAGTGCTCAAGCATGAAATTGCTGATGTTCTCACGTTAATATGCAACTTATCCCTGAAATCAGGCTCCATCCCTGAAGACTGGAAGATGGCCAATGTCACACCAATCTTTAAGAAAGGGTCTAGGGGGGACCCGGGAAATTACAGGCCAGTCAGTTTGACATCTGTTCTACCATTGAATTAATTGAATCTATCATTAAAGATAAAATTATAAAACATGTAGAAAAGCAAGATACTGCTGAGGAAGGAGTCAGCATGGCTTTTTTTGTAGAGAGCAGATCCTACATCTTTCTAGGCTTACTGGGGAGTTCTTTCAGGGTGTAAACAGAAATGATGATAAGGGGGGAACGGTGGACTTTGTCTGGGATTTCCAAAAGGCTTTTGTCAAAGTTCCTCGCCAGAGACTATTGAGAGAACTCAACAATGTGAGAAGGGAATAGAGGGGGGAAGTCCTCCTATGGATTAAAAACTAAGTTTGAGGAACAGAAGCCGAAGTGGAGGTATAAATGGGAAGTTCTCACAATGGAAAGATGTAGGGAACAGATTGTCCCCCAAGGATCCGTATGTGGGACCAGTGCTCTTTAAACTGTGTGAAATGATCTAGAAGTAGGAGTGCAGGTGAGTGTGGTGGCCAAGTTTGCAGATGATACCAAATTATGCAGGGTGGTAGAAACCACAAAGGATTCTGAAAGAGCTCCAAGCCCGGACTATGATGATGATAAATTAGGTGAGTGGGCTGAAGTACATGGGATATGCAGTTCTAGCGTAGCAAAATGTAAAGTGGTGCACATAGGGGCAAAAAATCCAAACTTCACATGCACACTACTGGGGTCAGTGCTATCAGTCCCACAGAAATTCAGGAAAGGGATTTTGGCGTGTGATTTGATGGTTCAATGGGAATGTAAACTCAATGCATGCTTAATTCTTAATGAAAAGAGCAAACAGCTGGAGATAATTAGGAAAGGAATCGATAATAAAACTGCAAAGATTGTCATGCCCTTATATAAAGAAGTGGTGCGACCGCATTTGGAGTACTATGTTCAGTTCTGGTCACCTTCTGGTCGCCACATTTCAAAAAGCCGTAGCGAGGGGGAACTGTGCCCGGGGCACGTGTGTGCCCTTTGTCCCTGCCATACCCCCGCTGCCCCCCGGCCCGGAACACCCTGGAATGCCCCACCCCCACCACGGCCCCACACAGGCGAGCACCCGGGGCAAGGTGCCACCACGCCCCCTGGGCGCTACACTGCTGGGGATAATTAGGAAAGGAGTTGATAATAAAACTGCAAGGATTGTCATGCCCTTATATAAAGCCGTGGTGCGACCGCACTTGGAGTACTGTGTTCAGTTCTGGTCGCCACACATCTCAAAAAGGACATTGAAGAGATAGAAAAAGTGCAGAGAAGGGCAACGAGGATGATTGAGGGATTGGAGCATCTTCCTTATGAGGAGAGGCTGCAGCGTTTGGGACTCTTTAGTTTGGAGAGGAGGCGATACAAGGGGGGGATATGATTAGAGTCCTGCCAGAGCATATGCATGGGGTAGAAAATGTTGACAGAGAGAGAATTTTCTCTCTTTCTCACAATACTAGAACCAAGAGACATTCATTGAAAATACTAGGGGGAAGAATTGGAATGACAGAATAAAAGGAAACATTTCTTCACACAGCGTGTGATTGGTGTTTGGAATATGCTGCCACAGGAGGGTGGTTATGGCCACCTAACCTGGATAGCTTTAAAAAGGGCTTGGACAGATTTATGCAGGAGAAGTCAATCTATGGGTACCAATCTTGAATCCTCATTGATCTCTGAATTTACCCGTGCCTTAGCAGACCAGGTGCTCAGGAGCAGCAGCAGCAGAAGGCCATTGCTTTCACATCCTGCATGTGAGCTCCCAAAGGCACCTGGTGAGCCATTGCGAGTAGCAGAATGCTGGACTAGATGGACTCCGGTCTGATCCAGCAGGCTATTTCTTATGTTCTTATGAGGATGCAAACATCCATGGGTAATATGTGACTTATTGCACATGCTCTGAAAAGGGGCCACTTGGCATATGGTATGTGCTGGCAAGAGAGGAAGTCGGAATGGTTGAGGGAGGGTCTATGAAAAAATTAAGCAAAGTGACGGTCCTCTGATGGATAAAGTCTAAGAATCACTGATTTGGACATTATTACTGTTTTAGCTTAAAATTACACTATGCAATCAATTGTAGTGACAACTGCCTTGAGAAGGCTAACCAGGAGGAATGCAAAAATTCCAAATAAATAAACCGTTGGACTCGACCTGTGGGAAAGTGCTTGAACTGGTGGATGTAGTCCATAGCTCCAGAGAACTGGCCTTGTTTGCACAAGCACAGAGCAGCTTTCTTGTGAGCCCCGCACCGGCTGTAGACAATCTGAGCCAAAGCGAGAGCTTTGGATGTATTATGTTTATCTTCCTCTGCATAGGCATAGAGCGCATTACCTGCTTCCTCATTGAGTGACAGTCTGCAGGAAACAAAGATAACATGAAAAATTGCTGGACTTTGGGGCACTATGAAAATTTCCAATAACACTTACCATTACTGGGTTTTAGAGAAACTGTTGTCCAAAGAACTTTGAGATCCATATCAATGGTTACTCAGTTTGCAGATCAATTCTAAACTTGCCTGCAAGACAGCTTATTCATTACTATTAATTCCTACAACATACAAATACTGAGGGGTGGATTCTATGATGCCTTCACATTTCATTTAAGATCTGCAGTATCTAAAAGGCATGGCCAGCTCCTTATGTGAGCTGAAGGGTCATCTGAGAACATTCATAAGAACATAAGAAAAGCGCTGCAGGATCAAACTAAAGGCCCACCCAACCCAACATTCTCCAACTGCCACTTTCATACATTAAGCCTCCGTTAAAGGGACAGGACATTTTTCTCCAAGCCTGCTGGCAACCCTAGTCACATGTTAATTTTCTTTAGCAAGGCAAACAGCAGCTCCTAAGGGTGTGCTGCATCCCTGATCCAAAGTTGGGCCCCACACATGCCAAAAGAGCATGGAACTCCCAGACGTAGTCTGCCAGCTTGAACCAAGGACACACCAAGGAAAAGAATATCATATCAGTATGCAACATGATAGCATCCACATGAGCGTGTATGCCAGACTCTGTGTTCGTAAGACATACTCCTGTCCATCTCTGAGATTCATGGCTGTGATCCAGAGGACTCTTTTAGATTATGCTCACTGGGATTTCTCTTGTTACTGACAACCCCGTGCGCTACAGTAGAGTTTGGTGAGTGGTTTGTTGGATGCTCGGGAGGCTCCTGTTAGAAGGGGACTTATTTGTGCAGAGGTGTGTGGAGCTAATCATTCAGCCTTGTGGGTTGGGGCTGTGTTTTTCTCAGCTCTCCACTCTCAGGCAGTCTCAACCCTGAGCATACCTTGATCTATTAGCATAATAAGGTTTCTGTGGAGATGTGGCTGGTCTTGCTGCCATTTCCCTCTTTTGGCCAGAATCTAGCAGTGGCACATGGGATGAAAGGGCTCTCAAGCAGGAATTGAACTTGTGTGCCACCACTCAACTGCTGGCCAAAGGATGGCTTGCAGCCACAGATAGCCTATCTGCCGAGAAGCAATCACAACTCTTTCTAGACCACGGCTGGCCAATGAATTTCCCAATGCTGTGATTCCCAGTAGGTGAGGCTCTATGCACGATTGTCATGGCCTTTGCTGGGATGTTTTCTTCCTCCCACAAACATATCTTTCCTAAGAGCAAACAGTCAATCCTGAGTTTTCCTGCTCCTCTACAACATTATGTTTCTGGCTGCAAAAGGCGTCTATTTGGAAACAAAACCTTTGGGACCTCCCAATGCAAATGGGTGTCATTGGCCCCTGCCCCGCAGCAAGCCATTCTATGATGGTGCCCTGCCCACTCAATGTTCTAAAAAATCCCCAAAGCACCCACAGACTCAACAACATTTGGAACCCCTGCCCGAATTCTAATCAAAGCCTGCAAGTTGGGCATACTTGCTGGTCAGAGCAACATGGGGTCCACTCGCACATGAACTGAGGCACAGCCAGAATGGAAGAGAATCATGTTGTGGATGCTTCTTGCGCAGTCCACAGCTCTGAATATTACTCATGCCAGGCTCAGTTTGGCTATGGCTTGCTTGCTTGGTGCAGACAACAGACTGCCTCTGTTGTTCTCTCTATCATTTGGCCTTGCACTGCCCTTTTCATAGCACCTGGTCTGATAGAGCCAGGCTGCCTCGGCTTTTGGACAACTGCGCTTCACATGTTGAAAATGACTGTCCAGTGACATGCACTTGGCATGCTTTATTTTCTGAACAATCCTCAGAAATGGTCCCAAGGGCCCTCTTACTTTTGCTGGGTGATCCAGTACATCACCAGACCCAGCTGTTTCTCAGCTAAGGCACATTTGATGGCTTCTGTCGTCAAATTTGCAGGAAGGGGATGCTTGAGAGCCATGCTCGTGCTCACGAGAGCTTCACAATACATAAGCAGAGGGAGCATCTTCCCTTTAACACTGCCGACAGCTGAAAAGAAAAGTTGGGAAGGGGGTGGAGAGAAAAAAGCTTGAAGAAAGCACACGTTTGCCTGCAGTTGTTTGTATCTTTCCTACTTCCCAATTTGGATTCCATTGAAGGTGCCCCAATTCTGATTTCAGAGTAAATTGTTAAAATGTAGGGCAGGGGGGGAGAAGAAGTGGTTTTTATACCTGCTTTTCTCAACTGTAAAGAGACTCAAAGCAGCTTACAAACTTCTTCCCCTCCTCTCCTCACAACAGACACCTTGTGAGGCAGGCAGAACTGAGAGAGTTCTGAGAGAACTGTGACTAGCCCAAGGTCACCCAGAGTGCTTCAGGTGGAAGAGCAGGGGAAAAACCCAGTTCTCCACATTCGAGTCTGCTGCTCTTAACCACTACACCTCACTGTCTCTCAAGGATTTGCTTACCTTACCTTATTCTGTTCAAAAGAGTAAAAGAATGTGGATATCAATGGAAAGGGATGCTGGTTTCAGAGTTAAAATATATAAAATGGAGTGGAAAGATGGAAAGAGGTTGAGTGGAATAATGAGAAGTAATGAAAATACTTTTTAAAAACTGTACGGACATTTACTGACAGCCCAAACTCAGAGGAGATAAGATAGCAACAAGAGGTCCAAATGCAAAATGCAGACTAACAAAAAACATGGAATAGATAAAAGTTTCTGAAGAATTCACAAGCTTTGAGTGGCAACCCTAAGAGCAGCCCTCTGCATTCCATGTAATGTTCACCTGGAATACTGATGGCATTAGGCAGTGTGTTGCACCAGCCAATCAAAGAAGCTGAAAAGAGAAACGATCAGATGTAAGGATCACCATACCCTTGAATTTCTCCAAGGTCTCTTCATTCCGTAAAATTCCTCTTGGGCAGTTTGCTGCAAATATTGCCGCAGAGTCATACTTTCCACGGGCGAATAACTCATTGAATCTAGAGAAATTAAAGAACATGCAATGGATCAATACAGGAGCAACTGAATTCTTGGCAAGGGGACTGCATTAGGTAAGGGGACTTGCAGCCTGAGAGAGCAGCCAGATTGCAGAGGAGGGGATGCCGATACAGGAAGACGTTCTTCTTCAAGCTCCTGACTCGCAGCTATCTTCATTCGGCTGGCTGCAGTAGGAAGCAAATCATACCTTCCTGAGGTGTCTCAGTCAGCATGTGGGAACTGTGATGAAGTAGCAGAGGAATGAGAAGGTGAGCTTTGCCCCTCTGTGCAGGCCTCCCCATTTAACTTCTAGAATAGATGCATCACAGAGACCAGATCAACATCCTGTGCTGTTTAAGAGAACATTTGGGGCAAGCTGAAAACACACTGGACACAGTGTGTAACACACTTCCCTCTGTGATACACCTCTGAAGATGCCAGCCACAGATGCAGCCGAAACATTGGGAACAAGATCTACCAGACCACGGCCACACAGCCCGGAAAACCCACCACAACGAGTTGAAAACTGTTTCGGGTTAAAGCAGTGTTTTGCAGCTAAAGTTATTAATACCAGGTATATTCTAGAAGTACAATCTCGCTGGCTATATCAATTGTTATGTTTTCTTTTTAAATACTGTATACAATAAATGTTTAACTGTACCGGATTAAATGGACAACTCACTTAACAGGGTGGAGACTAGCGTAGGTGATAGATTATAAACTCAGTAAAAACTTCTGTTATCCTTATATTTAGTTAACCAAACAGAGCCAAATTCCCCCCCTTGGATACTTGATTGACAATGCCCCACTGTGTTACAATGCTTTATTGTTTTGTTTTTATGTTGTTGCCTCTCTTGGGTGCCAACTGTGTTGGGAAAAAGGCAGGTCTTGATATATTTTAAATAAATAAATGGAGTGTCTAATACAGAGGTTGCGGGGGAGGGGGGGGGGAGTCAGCATGGTATGGCCTGGTCTCATCAGATGTTGGAAGCTAAGCAGAGTCAGTACTTGGGAAGGGAGACCACCAAGGAAGACCCTGCAGAGAAAGGCACTGGCAAACCATCTCTGCTTCTCACTTTCCTTGAAGGCACCTTGCTGGGGTCATCATAAGTCAGCTGTAACGTGGTGGCACTTTACACACAGAGAGAGCGAGAGAGAAGAAAAGGGGAAATGAGGGTGCACAACCCAGAGGGCTCTCTGGCCACCTGCTCACTTTACCTTTCAACATATTCAATCATGTCTGCTGCCTCCTTGGCTTGGGTGGGATCATGTTCAAATAGGCCCGAGCTGCTGGAGGTAATTGAACCTGAAAGATCCATCAATTAGAAAACAAAATTGACATTAATGCTACCAAAACTAGGAACCATGGAAAGCTAGAAATTTAGACGGGACATCCACCAAAAAAATCTGGCAATGGCAGTTTGCTAAGAGTGCTGAGAACTCTGTTAGAACACACAGGGCAGAACTATAGCTCCCAGAGTCCTCTGGGGAAAGACAAGAACCCTAATAGTTCTTGATAATTAATTTTGCTTCTTCTTTTTTTAAAGCAGGGGTCCTGCTCTGCCAGAATACCAGCATGGTGTGGTGGTTAAGAGCAGGTGGACTCTAATCTGGAGAACTGGGTTTGATTCCCCACTCCTCCATCTGAGCGGCCTACTCTTATCTGGTGAACCAGATTTGTTTCCACATGCCTATATTCTTGCTGGGTGACCTTGGGCTAGTCAAAGTTCATTCAGA
This sequence comes from Sphaerodactylus townsendi, assembly GCF_021028975.2. NCBI lineage: Eukaryota > Metazoa > Chordata > Lepidosauria > Squamata > Sphaerodactylidae > Sphaerodactylus > Sphaerodactylus townsendi. Next base: position 38,754,574 of record NC_059425.1, on the reverse strand, counting down.
ACTCTCTCAGCCCCTCCTACCTTACAAGGAGCGGAAGGAAAAAGAGTTTGTAAGTTTGGGTGCTGTGTGGTTTCCGGGCTGTATGGCCGTGTTCTAGCAGCATTCTCTCCTGACGTTTCGCCTGCATCTGTGGCTGGCATCTTCAGAGGATCCTCTGAAGATGCCAGCCACAAATCCCAAGCCTTAACGATCAGAATACTGATCTAATCTGAAGCCTTCATGTCCGACAAGTGAAAGCCTTCAACAATAGTTTGTAAGTTTCTTTGAGACTCCTTACAGAAGAGAAAGGGGAATATAAATGCAAACTCTTCTTCTTCTCTACTCTGTATAGCTGTACTAGGCTACATGAGTGAGCACCAGAGGCAAGGCTTCTTCTACCAGAGGCAAGGCTTCTTCTACAAGCTCTGGAACTCCTTCCCCACTGACATTTGTCTGATGCTAAAAATACAGATTCTTAGGTGCCAAGTAAAGATGCTTTTATTCTTTCAAGCCTTTTTTCTTCTGAAGTTTTTGCTGCATCTTTTATCTTAATATTTTATTATTTTTCTGTTTTTGCAATTCTTACTGCAACAAGTCAGATACTTATATGCAGAGGCTGGCCATAAATATTTTAAATCAATAAATACATCAACATATAATCTACTGTGCACCAAGCAACACTGCCCCTGCCCAAGGGGGTCATGATCTCTATACACTGGAAGATAGGAATGATACCAAATTATGTAGGGTGGTGAGAACCACAAAGGGTTGCGAAGAGTTCCAAGCGGACCTTGATGAATTAGGTGAGTGGGCTAAGAAATGGCAAATGCAGTTCAATGTAGCAAAATGTTAAGAGTGATGATGCACATGGGGCAAAAAATCCAAACTTCACATACACTACAGGGGTCAGTGCTATCAGTCACAGACCAGGAAAAGGATTTGGGTGTCTTAGTTGATAGTTCCATGGGAATGTCAACTCAATGCATGGCAGCTGTGAAAAAGGCAAACTCGATGCTGGGGATAATTAGGAAAGGAGTTGATAATAAAACTGCAAGAGTTATGTACCTTATACTATAAAACGGTGAGATGCGACCCATGGAATTATATGTTCAGTTCTGAGGTAAGCCCACATCTCAAAAAGGATATTGAAGAGATAGAAAAAGTGAAGAGAAGGGCAACAAGGATGATTGAGGGATTGGAGCACCTTCCTTATGAGGAATGGCTGCAGCATTTGGGACTCTTTAGTTTGGAGAGGAGACGTCTGAGGGGGGATATGATTAATGTCTATAAAATTATGAATGGGATAGAAAATGTGGACAGAGAGAAATGTTTCTCTCTCACAATACTAGAACAAAGGGGCATACATTGAAAATGCTGGGGGGTGAGAATTAGGACTAATAAAAGGAAACATTTCTTCACACAACGCGTGATTGGTGTTTGGAATATGCTGCCACAGGAGGTGGTGATGGCCACTAACCTGGATAGCTTTAAAAAGGGCTTGGACAGATTTATGGAGAAGTCGATTTATGGCTACCAATCTTGATCCTCCTTGATCTGAGATTGCAAATGCCTTAGCAGACCGAGTTAACAGAAGACATGAGAGGCCATTGCTTTCACATCCTGCATGTGAGCTCCCAAAGTCATCTGGTGGGCAGTGGGCCACTGCGAGTAGCAGAGTGGTGGACTAGATGGACTCTGGTCTGATCCAGCAGGCTCTTTCTTATGTTCTTAATTGAGGGACTTGCAAAGAATTAATGGAAATGGATTGTGGAGTCAGTTGTCAACAGATAAGTAGCATACATGAAGTTACAGTGGTTTAACAAAAGGCTTCTTTTAAAAATATGAGCTGAGGAAGAATCTAAAAGACAGGGAATTGTTGAGGAATAATGAGGAAGATGCCCCAGGCAGAGATTACTGAGATGTACATTTTAAAAAACAATGTTAATGACAATTAATGAGATGGGATAGAACAGAGGGGTTGAATAAGGCAATAAAGGAAAGGGAGGAAACAAATTCATATGCACATTTTTTGTAGCTGCTCGTCTGTTGGGGGGGGGAATTGCTGTGGAATGGTGACATTCTAAACAAACTTTTACCATGTACAGCTGCTTGTTGATGTACTCTTATCTGAACAATCATTTGCTTCAAACTTTCAAGACTCTTGTCTGTGTACTCCCACGAATTTACTGCATTCACAAACTGCAGTTTTCGGTAATAGCTAGGGGGGAAAAAGGTCAGTTATGCACAAGGTGTTTGCTGTGCAGAGCCATAGCGAGGGGGAACTGTGCCCGGGGCACGTGTGTGCCCTTTGCCCCTGCCATGCCCCCGCTGCCCCCTGCCCCAGAACACCCTGGAATGCCCCACCCCCGCCACAGCCCTACACAGGAGAGCACCCGGGGCAGGGTGCCCCCACGTCCCCTGGAGTGGCTTCACCACTACTGCCTAGCATAATAGGCCGAATAGCACATTACATGCAAGATTTCTTATATGGTCGTATTTCCTCAAGCTCCAATTTCACTTTCCAGTCTCTCCTTGGCAAGCGAGACCACTTCTAGCATGATTTTAATTTGCATCACTGCCAGAATGGGAGAGATCTGTCAGTCAGCACAGCTCTGCTGTGGATATCTTCCCTCTGCCCATAGTCAGCCTTCCCACTCCCTCGCACTGTGATCCATGCCTTCCCCCTCCCCACCCCTTTCAAGTCACAGAAAAGAAGCTCACCCACATGGGCTTAGCCAAAACACACCAACCTCTAATTCTCATATTGGTATATTGAGATATTGATATAATAATAACTGAGAGTGTTCGAAATATAGGAAGCTCTCAGCTAGGCTGCAGGAGGCAACAAGTGTGTGTATGTGTGGGGAGGGAAGGGAAGGAGAGTGAACATCGGCTGGGACTTTCCCTTCTTGAGCATCCTGTGGTCCAGGGGTGCTTGCACTCCTCTTTTAATTTGGGAAATTATTTTTTTGGAACAGTAATACCATGTCAGGTACACCCCTGAAAGGAGCTAAGCCAGCAATCTTGAGGCTGCAATGAGGATCTATGCCTTTAAAGATTAGTTGAGTACAGGAATTTAGGGAAACAGGCCCAGGATAGTTCTTTGCAAGAAAGAAGCTCTGTGGTAGGAGTGAGAGTGCCTACTTGCATGTAATCAGAGGAAATGCAAAGGACAGTCCACTAAAGTTGGCCTACTGTTACAAAGCAGCACCTGAGGGAAACCCTGGGGTGCCACATACCCAACACCGAGGGTTAACTCCCTGCACTCCTCTGAGCTTCCTGCTGTTCCCCACCTGCAGCCTCACAAAAAACCCCAACAAACCTTTTCCTCTGAGCAGCACCAGAGGCAACACACTGGGGACAAGAACAAAGCCACAGGGATCCCTGTCCTCCCAGTGCATTGCTGGCCAAGCACTGCTCAGATGGAGGAGAACTAGCGTGGAGACAGCAGCAGGAAGGAAGTTCAGCTGAGAATCTAGACAAATATACCTCTATGTGTGAACCAGATTGAATGGTGCCTGGGTCAAATGACCCCCCTCTACCACCTAGATACACCCCTCTGACTACTAAGCCCACTGCAAAGAGAAAGGAGTTCAAAGTACAGCGTTCAGGCACTAATGGATCAGAGGCTGAGGCAGAATGTGGCTGACTCTCATCAGACTGTTCACAAGACTTGCCATGAAATCGCCTTAAAAGTGCTTATACAAATCCAAGTCCACTGATGCTTGAGAGGTGTAGTTCTGTTTAGGATTGTGGCATAGGCCTCCCTAATTTCCTTGATCCTGAACATTTTGTTCCTGGCTAACTCTTTTGCCCCCTCAGCTTCAGTCTTCAAACCTTAAGCAAACCTTCCAACTGAACTTCTCTGCCCTGATTCATCACATGATTTACAATTTATTACCTCATGATCGAATTCCCTTTATCCCTATGTGTTCTGAGTAGATTTGCAAGTACCATACAGAGATATTCATTGTACTGATTCAATGGTTTTGTGAGAAGGGTCATTTTTCAAAGAAACTATACCGAGGAATTGATCCTAGATTCCATAGGACAGTTGGTGATTAATCAAACAAATGTATTAATAAATTCATATTATTTGAATATATATGGGTGGAGCCAAACTACATTTTCTGTAAAATTACTGCCTGGAATTAGCACTTTTAAAACATCCCACAATTTGGGGTTTCAAGTACTACTACCCAATAAGCAATTTCATGAGTAATATGTATTGTTCCAACATGTCCTGAGATGGGACAGACTAGGGGACTTAATCCTTATAGGCATGGGTTCTAAACTTATGGAGGCCCCTTCCCATTTAGATCCCAAGGAGATATGCATGTTCTGGAGGTGAGACAACCAGTTGCTGAGGGGTTTCATCCATGAGTGGCTTCAGCCCAGAGGTGCTTTCCCTAAGTTAGACTTCACAGGATTCTCTAGCTAATTTGAAGTACCAAAAGATTGAGGAACATAAGAACTTCAGGCACCATTAAGTCTTGGCTTCTATTGTAAGCACAGAGCACTGGATCAGTATGGCAATTCAAGTTATTCAGTAGCAAGGGCAGGTGATATGATATCCCACCGAGCCCACCTTAAGGAAAGGCAAACATATGTTGCAAATAGAACCACTGCTCTGTGCCCCTCAACTCCCCATTCTCTGCCTCAAGCATGACCTCTACATGGTTCAGGGGCATGATGCAGCTGCTCTTCAATAACAGCAATACATGTGCTGCAGGGGAGATATTTTGTCAACATAATGCATCCCAACCTAGCTAGCTCTAGCATCAGGCTTTTCCAGATGAGCAAGGGTGCTTAGCAAAGGGCATCCATGTTGAAGGAATCTTTATAGTTGAAGCCTGTCAAGGAAGGAAGAACAAAAAAAACTTTCCACAAGACTGCCATCAGCACACCAACCTATTCAGGGGAATTCAAGCTTGAAAGGCCTACTGTAGTTAAAATAAAATCAAAGTTGTGTGGTAGCTTTAATGATCCAAAGCTTACGTAATCCTGGAATCCTGCCACTTCTTAAAGGGAAGAAATTGGCCAAGCATTACTGGTGCTGAAGAAGACACACTCACATACTCAGTCAACTCTGTGACCCAGAGTTTGCAGATTATTAGACTAGGATCTTGGAGAAGCAGAGTTTGAATCTCCACTCTCCCACAGAAGTTTCTGGAGTAGCTTACTTGGGTCTGTATCACCCCGCCCTCATATCTAACCTACCTCTGACCAAGGTTGTTGTGCTAGGGGATAAAAAAGGGCCAGAATGTTGAAAGACCCTTTGGCTCCACATTTTGAGGGAGAGAAGGGTGGGGGGGCAGAAGAGAGAAAAGCTTATTGCAGACAGCAGGTGAGAATGTAGAAAGAAAGGAAGGGAGGGAGAGAAGGGTTGGCACTGGCGGATGATTATCTTGGGAAGAGTTTGCCTTGCTGCTCCCCATATCCTCATCCCAAGCGCTTCCTCTCAAAACAACAGTTTTAAAGAGATTGGCAGTTGAAACCCACAGTTCTTAGGTTAGCAACGTGCACCACACCACAGCCAAGGGGAACTATCCCCAAGCCACGATCCTAGCCATACAAGGATGTCCTAAATCGAGGTAGTGGCAGGTTGAACCTATGACCTGCAGCGTGTCATCACCCCGGCTTTGCAGTAAGCCATTTTCGATGACACACTGCCGCATGCGGCCACATACAGAGAAGTATGTGGCCGCATGCCAAGAAGAATGTTTAATCCTCTGTTCCTGCACAGCCAGGTGCAGTAGCCGAGGATATAACATTAGCTGTAGTGTAGGGTAGACACTCTGTGCTGGAGGTCTGTAGGCCAAAACAACAGAACTCTGGCACAGGCGTCTAGTTCTGCAGAGGACTTCAGTTGAGCCTTTAGGGGGGGGATCTTTGACCTCACTTCTGGCTGGCAGAGGCAGGGCAGTGGAATGCCGCTTAGAGGACACACATCTCGGGGCCCTAGTCGCCATTTATCAGCAACCAGCCACAGCAACCATCATCCAATCTGCTGTTCTGGGGTGTCATAGTGGTTTCTAATTGACTATCATTACTAGAGATAGAGTGAGGGGAGGCTGGGAGAGGCAAGGGCCTGTGCTATGGGTGCCAGTTTCCCACCACTTGAAATAATGGCAGCTTCATCTTAATTTACATAGGAACTCCATCTTGCAGTATAGTGCAGACTCCATTTCCACCACTATTATGTTGCATCCTTATTAACCCTATTTCTGCTTATGCTACCCCTTTCCTAAAAGATATGCCATCTTGCTTGTTAGTTAGGCTAGTTAACCCTTCAGTACCTGCAGGACTAACAGGCTATCTCAATTCCTATCTTCCATCACTGCTCCCCAGGTGGAGGAGCCAAAATAAAAAACCAAAGGTTAGAGTAAAAGGGAAGTGGTAGCAGCAGTAGCTGACCCTTTCAAAGAGACATGGACTAGGATGTATGGCGTACTATAGAAAAAATGGCGAGATCGACAGACCTATATACTGAAGCGGCAGTAAGCAGAACATGGAACATAAATAGACATTTTGAAACTAATCTGTTCCAGCTCTTGAAAAGAAGTGAGGATGAAGCAGAGGAATACATTTCCAGGCAATACACACTTTTATAGGATCAATCTAATTCCATCCTTAAATTTGTAAAAGCTCTACAAAGCTTTGCTTGGGCTTGAGGTATACAAAATACCAATCCTTAAATTTGAAGGTTATGTAGTAATGAAATTCAGCAACAAAAAAGTCACTAATAGGCAGGTTGGATTAAAGGAATTCCCCCCCCTCCCCTAAACTTATCTTGGTTCATGGCACTACGCACTTAAAGTTAAATAATACTCAAAATAACAACAAAAGAAACCAACTAACAGATGAACAAAGAAGTCACTTCAGCGGGTAAGAAGTTAAATGAGTGGTTTGGTTTATTAAATACAGGTATATATGGCTACAAGTACACATTTTGTTATTTAAACTATAAATATTGTGAAATTATGGTTTTTTTTCTCAAAGTGAGCCTGCCACCCGAAGTTATGCTTGGTTTTGTTGGCCGAATTTTAACTACACAAAGAAACAAAAGGTTGCCCATCACTGTTCTAAAGTGGAATCCCTCCATAGCACAGAGGTATACTGCAAAATACAATTTGTTGGAAGACAAAGAAGCAGAATAGCTGTTGACTTCTGCTGCGTTGTGAAACTCTCCTCTGCAGGCATCTGGTTGGGTACCGTTAAGAAACAGGAAGATGGAGTGGCTGGTCCTTATCTAAACTCAGACAAAATAAATTTTCCATTTTGAATTACTTACCTGGTAAGGCCTTAGAAGGGTCAAATTTTCTACATGGAGGTGGAGCTTCAGTTGCAGGTGGTGTTCTAAATATTCTTATTTTCTGTATCAAGTTTTCAATTCTTTCAGAATTTCTCTGAGTTCTCTTTATCCTAAAAAAGAAGTTATTTATAGAATTGCTTCAGGATAATTCTGCCTCATTCATACAGACAGGTGCCTCAGGAGACTGGCTTTTGAAGTAGGGGATTTGTGAGGAGCTTTGATATATTTGATTCTTGCAGTTGTTCTTATTTTAAGACAACGAAATGGTTTTCATACCCTTTAAATGGTTTTCTCTACCTTTAAGGAGTTTCAAAGTGGCTTTCAATCGCCTTCTCTTCCTGTCCCCACAACAGACACCTTGGGAGGTAGGTGGGTCCGAGAGAATTCTGAGACAACTGTGACTAGCCCAAGGTCACCCAGCAGGGTTCATATGGAGGAGTGGGGAATCAAACACAGTTCTCCAAAATGGAGTGTGATGCTCTTAACCAGAACACTATGCTGTTTCTTAACCTTGCACTTCTTGTGCAGATTATTTAGCTTTGAATCTTTCACTGGGGATTTGGAATTAAAATGTTGAGTGAGAAAAAGCTTTAATGGACAAGTCCTTCATTCAAAGGAACAGGGTTGGTAGGGTAGTTTCTTACCTCTCTACCTACAGGAAGAGTAGTTTGTTATCTCTCTACCTAGCCCAGGATGTGATGGTAAAAAATGTAGCTTAAGTGTGGGGGGAGGGAAATAAAAATTTCCAGCAACAAAGAAAGCATCCATGTTTGTTCTTTTTTCTTTTCCTGTTAATTCATTTTATAGGGAAAGCTGCAGTTCACAATGATTCTCTTGAAGGGAGGCAGTCCAGCCAGACTCTAAGCTTTGCATACATCCACGAATCATCCTGTGCTTTTAAAACACTAATGCTCCCCTGAACGGGAGAAACCTTCATTTACAAGCATATTTTGTTGCCCTCTATTGTTTTATGCTCCTGGCACTGCAGTTTTTATGAGCTGGAGTTTTTATTGCTACTATTCTAATCATTAATGTAATTTATAAATTGTAGAAAGAAATTGGAGAGCCAGTGTGATGTAGTGCTTAAGGGTGTTGCGTCGGACAGGTTTTGGGGAGACCCAGATTCAAATCCCCACTTGTGCCACAGAAGTTCACTGGCTGACTCTGGGCCAGCCACACTCTCACAGCACACCTACCTCACCTATTTGGGGATAAAATGGATTTCTTATATGGTCAGATTTCCTCAAGCTCCACTTCTACTTCTTAGTCTCTCCCTATGTTTAGACCCACTTTGTGCATGGATTCTTAATTTGTACTACTGCCAGAATGGGAGAGATCTGTCAGTCAGCACAGCTCTGCTGTGGATATCTTCCCTCTGCCCATAGTCAGCCTTCCCACTCCCTCGCACTGTGATCCATGCCTTCCCCCTCCCCACCCCTTTCAAGTCACAGAAAAGAAGCTCACCCACATGGGCTTAGCCAAAACACACCAACCTCTAATTCTCATATTGGTATATTGAGATATTGATATAATAATAACTGAGAGTGTTCCAAAATAACAAGGCTCTCCTTCAGCAGCGGCTGCAGAAGCAGCAAGTGTGTGTATGTGTGTGGAGGGGAAGGGAAAGGAGAGTGAACATCAGCTCTAGGACTTTCCCCTTCTTGAGCATCCTGTGGTCCAGGGAATTGCTTTGCCTCTTTAATTTGGGGGGGAAATTATTTTTGGAACAGTAATACCAACGTAAGTGCACCTGAAAGGGCTAAGCCAGCAATCTTGAGAGCTGCAATGAGATCTATGCCTTTAAGGATTAGTTGATGCAAGGAATTTAGGGAAACAGGCCCAGGATAGTTCTTTGCAGAAAAGCTCTGTGGTAGGAGTGAGTGCCTACTTGCATGTAATCAGAGAAATGCAAGGACAGTCCACTAAAAGCAGTGGCCTACTGTTACAAAACAGCACCTGAGGAAAACCCTGGGTGCCACACCCAACACCCGGGTTAACTCCCTGCACTCCTCTGAGCTTCCTGCTGAACTCCCCCCCCCCCACCTGCCGCCCTCACAAAAAACCCCAACAAACCTTTTCCTCTGAGCAGCACCAGAGGCAACACACTGGGGACAAGAACAAAGCCAGGGATCCCTGTCTCCAGTGTGTTGCTGGCCAGCACTGCTCAGATGGAGGAAAAGGGGGGGGATTGAGGGGGAGGCAGCGGCGGGGCAGGGGAAGTTCGGCTGAGATCTGGGCCAAAATATGCCTCTATGTGAACCAGGTGAATGGTGCCTGGGTCAAATGACCCCTCTGCCACCTAGATACACCTCTGACTACAAGCCCACTGCAAAGAGAAGAGTTCAAAGTAAGCGTTCAATGCATAATGGATCAGAGAGGCTGGGCGAATGTGGCTGACTCATCAGACTGTTCACAAGACTTGCCATGAAATCCTTAAAGTCTTATACCATTCCAAGTCCACTGATGGCAAGGGTGTAGTTCTGTTTAGGATTGTGGCATAGGCCTCCCTAATTTCCTTGATCCTGAACATTTTGTTCTATTTCTTTTTGCCCCCTCCAAACTTCAGTCTTCAAACCTTAAGCAAACCTTCCAACTGAACTTCTCTGCCCTGATTCATCACATGATTTACAATTTATTACCTCATGATCAATTCATATCCTATGTTCTGGTAGATTTGCAAGTCTTTCCCATACAGAGATATTCATTGTCTGAATCAATGGTTTTGTGAAAAGAGATCATTTTTTCAAAACTATACCAGGAATTCTAGATTCCATAGGACAGTTGGTGATTAATCAAACAAATGTATTAATAAATTCATATTATTTGAATATATATGGGTGGGAATAGCTACCATTTCTGTAAAATCTTACTGCCTGAATTAACTTTTAAAACATCCCCTGCAATTTGGGGTTTCTAGTACTGCTACCCAATAAGCAATTTCATAGTAATGTATTGTTCAACATCATCCTGAATGGGACAGACTGGGGACTTAATCCTTATAGGCATGAGTTCTAAACTTATGGGCCCTTCCCATTGAATAAAAGAGACCATGTTCTGGGTGAGACAACCAGTTGCTGAGGGTTTCATCCATAGTGGCTTGGCCCAGGGTCTTTCCCTAGTTGGGCTTCACAGGATTCTCTAACTTGAAGTACCAAAGATTGAACACAGAACTTCAGGCACCATTAAGTCTTGGCTTCTATTGTAAGCACAGAGCACTGGATCAGTATGGCAATTCAAGTTATTCAGTAGCAAGGGCAGGTGATATGATATCCCACCGAGCCCACCTTAAGGAAAGGCAAACATATGTTGCAAATAGAACCACTATACCAATGCCTCAGCTCCCCATTCTCTGCCTCCAACGTATCTCGCCGGTTCAGGGCATGATGCAGCTGCTCTTCAATAACAGCCATGTTCTCCACGGGGAGATATTTTGTCAACATGTCATCCTTCAGCTCTAGCATCCGCTTTTCCAGATGAGCAAGGTGCTTAGCAAGGGCATCCATGTTGAAGGAATCTTTATGGTTGAGGCCTGTCAAGGAAGGAAGAACAAAACTTTCCACAAGACTGCCATCAGCACACCAACTATTCAGAGAATTCAAGCTTGAGAGCCTACTGTAGTTAAAATAAAATCAAAGTTGTGGTAGCTTTAATGATCAAAACTTAAAGTAATCCTGCGATCCTGCCACTTCTTAAAGGGAAAAGGCCAAGCGTATCACAGTGCTGAAAGACACACTCACATACTCAGTCAACTCTGTGACAGAGTTGCAGATTGTTAGACTAGGATCTTGGAGAAGCAGGTTTGAATCTCCACTCTCCCACAGAAGTTTCTGGGTAACCTTGGGTCTGTCACCCACTCTCATCTAACCTACCTCTGACAAGGTTGTTGTGAGGATAAAAAAGGGCAGAATGTTGAAAGACCCTTTGGCTCCACATTTGAGGAGAAAGGTGGGGGCAGAAAGAGAGAAAAGCATTGCAGACAGCAGGTGAGAATGTAGAAGAAAGGAAGGAGGGAAGAAGGGTTGACACCAGCAGATTATCTTGGGAAAGGTTTGCCTTGCTACTCCCCATACCTATCCTCATCCCCAGCGCTTCCTCAAAACAGTTTGCTAAAGAGATTGTAGTTGAAACCCACAGTTCTTAGGACAACAATGCACCACACCACAGCCAAAGGGGAACTATCCCCAAGCCACAGTCTAGCCATACAAGGATCATCCTAAATCAGTGATGGCGAACCTATGACACGCGTGTCAGCACTGACACACGTAGCCATTTTCGATGACACACTGCCGCATGCGGCCACATACAGAGAAGTATGGGGCCGCATGCCAAGAAGAATGTTTAATCCTCTGTTCCTGCACAGCCAGGTGCAGTAGCCGAGGATATAACATTTGCTGTAGTGTAGGGTAGACACTCTGTGCTGGAGGTCTGTAGGCCAAAACAACAGAACTCTGGCACAGAGCGTCTAGTTCTGGGACTTCCGGTTAGGCCTTTAGGGGATCTTTGACCTCACTTCTGGCTGGCAGAGCAGGGAGCAGTGGAATACCGCAGGGGACACATCTCTGGGGGCCCTGTGATCGCCATTATCAGCAACCACATAACCACAGCAACCATCATCCAATCTGCTGTTCTGGGGTGTCGTGGATTTCTAATTGACTATCATTACTGAGATAAGTGAGGGGGAGGCTGGGAGAGGCAAGGGCCTGTGCTATGGGTGCAGTTTCCCACCATGAGAAATAATGGCAGCCATCTTAATTTACATAAGGAACTCCATCTTGCAGTATAGTGCAGACTCCATTTCACCACTATTACTGTTGTGCATCCTTATTAACCCCTATTTCTGCTTATTAACCCTGCCCTTTCCTAAAAGATATGCCATCTTATGGTCAGTTAGGCTAGTTAACCCCTAATTGCCTGCAGGGCTAACAGGCTATCTATAATTCTATCTTCTGTCACTGCTCCCCCGATGGAGAACCCAAAAAATAAAAAACCAAGGTTAAGTAAAGGAAGTGGTAGTAGCAGTAGCTGACCCTTTCAAGAGACATGGACTGAGATGTATGGCATTATAGAAAAAAATGGCAGATCATTTTGCGTTCTATATACTGAAACGGTAGTAAGCAGAACATGGAACATAAATAGACATTTTGAAACTAATCATTCCCAGCTCTTGAAAAAAAGTGAGGATGAAACGAAGGAATACATTTCCAGGCAGCTACACTTTTATAAGATCCAATCTAATTCCATCCTTAAATTTGTAAAAAGCTCTACAAGCGCTTGCTTGGGCTTGAAGTGTACAAAATACCAATCTTAAATTGAAGATTTAGCCAATGAAATTCAGCAACAAAAAAGTCACTAATAGGCAGGTTAGTTAAAGAATTCCCCCTCCCCCTCGCTTATCTTAGTTCATGGCACCCCACGCAAGTTAAATAATATCAAAACCAACAAAAGAAACCAACTAACAGATGAACAAAGAAGTCACTAAGCAGGTAAGTTAAATAATTAGTTTTTGGTTTATTAAATACAGTTATATATTACAATTATACATTTTTGTTATTTAAACTATAAATATTGTGAAATTATGGTTTTTTTCTCAAAGTGACACACCACCCAAGTTATGCTTGGTTTTTTGGCGAATTTTAACACACCAAGCTCAAAAGGTTGCCCATCACTGTTCTAAATGAATCCTCCATGTTTACAGAGAGTATGCTACAAAATACAATTTGTTGGAAGACAAAAGCAGGAGGCAGCTGTTGACTTCTGCTCGTTGTGAGCTCTCCTCTGCAGGCATCTGGTTGGGTACCGTTAAGAAACAGGAAGATGGAGTGGCTGGTCCTTATCTAAACTCAGACAAAATAAATTTTCCATTTTGAATTACTTACCTGGTAAGGCCTTAGAAGGGTCAAATTTTCTACATGGAGGTGGAGCTTCAGTTGCAGGTGGTGTTCTAAATATTCTTATTTTCTGTATTAAGTTTTCAATTCTTTCAGAATTTCTCTGAGTTCTCTTTATCCTAAAAAAGAAGTTATTTATAGAATTGCTTCAGGATAATTCTGCCTCATTCATACAGACAGGTGCCTCAGGAGACTGGCTTTTGAAGTAGGGGATTTGTGAGGAGCTTTGATATATTTGATTCTTGCAGTTGTTCTTATTTTAAGACAACGAAATGGTTTTCATACCCTTTAAATGGTTTTCTCTACCTTTAAGGAGTTTCAAAGTGGCTTTCAATCGCCTTCTCTTCCTGTCCCCACAACAGACACCTTGGGAGGTAGGTGGGTCCGAGAGAATTCTGAGACAACTGTGACTAGCCCAAGGTCACCCAGCAGGGTTCATATGGAGGAGTGGGGAATCAAACACAAAGCTCCTCCAAAAACAGTGGATGCTCTTAACCAGAACACTATGCTGTTTCTTAACCTTGCACTTCTTGTGCAGATTATTTAGCTTTGAATCTTTCACTGGGGATTTGGAATTAAAATGTTGAGTGAGAAAAAGCTTTAATGGACAAGTCCTTCATTCAAAGGAACAGGGTTGGTAGGGTAGTTTCTTACCTCTCTACCTACAGGAAGAGTAGTTTGTTATCTCTCTACCTATTGGAGATGTGGTAAAATGTAACTTAAGTGTTTCAGAGGGGGGAAATAAAAATTTCAGCAACAAGAAAGCATCCTATGTTTGTTTCTTTTTCTTTCCTGTTAATTCATTTGGGAAAGCTGCAGTTCACAGTTCTCTTGAAGAGCCAGTCCAGCCAGACTCTGAAACTGCATGCATCTTTCCACAGTCATCCTGTGCTTTTAAAACACTAATGCTCCCCTGAACGGGAGAAACCTTCATTTACAAGCATATTTTGTTGCCCTCTATTGTTTTATGCTCCTGGCACTGCAGTTTTTATGAGCTGGAGTTTTTATTGCTACTATTCTAATCATTAATGTAATTTATAAATTGTAGAAAGAAATTGGAGAGCCAGTGTGGATGCTGTAGGTGTTTAAGGGTGTTAAGCGTACGACAGGGCTTCCTTGTGGGAGACCTCAGATTCAAATCCCCACTTGTGCAAAGCACAGGAGTTCCACTGGCTGCCACTCTCAAATGTCACACTCTCACAGCACACCTACCTCACAACTGTTGAGGATAAAATGGAGGAGAGTAGAATGATAAAGGCTGCATTGGGTCACCATTGTGGAGAAAGGCAGGGCATACATGAACTGAATAAATAGTTTCAGTTCACTTCAAATGCCCTTTAAAGATCACTGACAAGTGGCTTTTGCCATTTCACAGTAAAATCCAAAACAATCCCAAAACAGGGGGATAGGAATACCCCATGCAGAGGCACCAAGACCCTCCCCGCCCCCCGATCAGATGGTGATTCCCTTGACTATAGTATGGAGGTCCTGGCCCCCACATCCTGCCGAGTAGAACCTCTAAGTTTGGATGACGCTAAACCCCGATCTGTGCCTCGGCAGCAAAAGCCCTTGCCTGGTGCCCTTCCCACACAGGTTAGCCAGATCAATCTCCTGGGCGACAGCCAAATGAATGTGGATGCTAGCCATGATCATGGCCAATAACATGCTTCCACAGTGATACTAGTCACCCCAGCATTCTGGCCACCCCATCCCTTTCTTGGCAGTTCATCAACATCTGCAAAGGTTGAGGGGCCACTGGGATGAGGAGGACCCTGGCCAGTGGGAACCAGCTCTTGGCAGTCATTCCTTCTGGTGACTCTTGGCACCGGAGTGCAGTTGCTGTGGTGCCCGTAACACCTCCTGGGCGAGGGAGTGTTGTAGGCTTGCCCAAGGATCTGTCCTGATGTCGGGCTATGCCACTGCCTATATCCCCATTTTGTCCAGCTGCCCAGAGGTTCAAGTCGCCATCTTGTTCACCCTGCTGGCAGCCCTGTGAGGGGTCATGGTCTTGCCAGGGCCCCCTACTGGTGACAGGCTCCTCCCTGACCAGCCACCACCTCTCACCCCCACTGGGTGAGCTGGGGTCCTTGATGCCTGACCGCAGATTACTTCCTATCAGAAAGGAACCTTCTAGTTGGTGGGGTCATTCACAATCCTCATGGGGTTGCCTGGTGCTCCCTGGACAACCGAGGAATGGATGCCGTGTGCACTCTCAAATAGCCTGCCACCTGCCAGGACCTTCGCTATTCCCCCACTGGCCCAGCCCCTGCCAGCTCCAGCTTGCCCTAGCTCCCGGTCATCCTGTAACTGCCCTGTTCCATCTGTGTAGCCATGACTTGGTACTTCTTTCCCGCTGCTTCACTGGGGCACCCTCCCCTGAAATGAGGTGACACAGTGGTTACAGGGACAGGAATTGGGCTGAAGGGGCCAGGCCCCCCAACACAGGGAGGGGCACCTGGTTGTGGCAGTCATGTATTCCTGGTCTCAGCCTCCCCCACCCACCAATGTAATCTGACCTTGTAAGCCTTCCCCCACCCATGCTCCTGGGCCCCCTTCAATTGATTTATAAGGGCAACCACTTGCCCCTCTAGCTGTGCCCAGACTCTTGCAGCTGACTATCAGTCAACCTTGGGTGCAGCCAGACAAGGGCAAAATGGGAGCATGCCCATGGGGGTAGCATCTCACTTGTCTGTTACCTTTCTGGATGCTGGTCCCCAGCTGCTCAGCTGCAAGTCTTTCTATATGAGGTTCTTCTATAAAGTCTTTCTATAAGGCAAGCCTTTCTATAGTTAAAAACAAAAGATAAGGTCCCTTACGTCTCTTCCAGTTCTGTAATTCTCTTCTTGTAATACATGAGAGTTGTAGGTTCACATGCTAACACTTTTAATCTTCCACGAAGACAGAATGCAGTTCTCTGGCCTTTCTTTAATGCTTCTACAAAGGCATCGTATTCCTGCTTGATTGTAGTCAGGATGTTCTTATATGCCTTGACATGCTCAATTATCTGGGTTAACAATAGGGAGACTGGACATTTGCCATTGCTGATTTATAACAATTTCACAAACAAAATAAGCAAACATTCCTTTCCAAAATCTCTGCGCAGAGGATAAAACCTTGATGGGCAAGCCAAAACCTCACCTCTCCAAGGGCCCAATAGAATAACCCCATGCATATTTAGTCAGAAGTAAATCCTATTATGATAAATGCATGTTGGCCAATCATATGCATGTTTACTCAGAAGTAAAGCTTATTGTTCATTGGGACATACTTCTAAGTAATTATGCCTAGGACTGCTGCCTTCCACTAGTCCTCTGATTGCACTGAGACTTCATGCATGTTTACTCATTCATTTTCTTTTTCTAAGCAACAGAATTTCTTATTTTAAATTTTACGAATTGGTTGGAACTAGACAAAATTTTCCAGTGGCAGAATGACATTTTCCTGCTTCCCCCTCCCACTGCAGCCCACTACTTACCTCTGAGAAATACTGTTCCTGAGGAATGACTTAAGAAGCACTGTTGCTTAAAAAAAGAAAATGAATGAGTAAACATGCATGAAGTCTCAGAGCAATTAGAGGCAGCGGGAAGGTGGAAACAGTCAATTTACTCTGGATCCAACCCCAGATACAAAGAACACATTCAAATCAATGCACTTTGCCAGACTACCTACGTACTATTGATGATTTTAATTGCCAGCATAGATGGGGCTCTAAGTTGCTGGTATAACCCAAAAGATTTGCACCTACCTACCTACCTACCTACCTACCTACCTACCTACCTACCTACCTACCTACCTACCTACCTACCTACCTACCTACCTACCTACCTACCTACCTACCTACCTACCTACCTACCTACCTACCTACCTACCTACCTACCTACCTACCTACCTACCTACCTGGGAACAGGTTGTACATAGGGTTCCCAGCTCTGGATTGGGAAATAACTGGAGATTTGGGGGGGGGGGTGGAGCCTGGGGAAGGCAGGGTTTTGGAAGATAGAGTCCACCTTCCAAAGCAGCCATTTTTTTCCAGGTAAACTGATCTCTGTTGTTGCCTGGAATAGTTTGTTCGCAAAACTGGTTGCTGACCAAACAATGAACACAGTACAGGCTAGTGCCTGGGGTACAGGCTAGTGTACCCCAGGTGTGCCACAGAAAGATGTTTGCAGTAGTAACACTTTTTCCCAGTGAAATGAGTAAAGTCTCAGTATGAAAATCATTCTCAGACATTTTCTGAGTGGGAAACAGCTGCATTCAAAGGTGCTCACAGAACATGTTTGAAGTCATTTCTTCTCCTCTTCATGTCAGATGTTTAGGGACTAGGCTGTGTTTACTCAATCTAAGGCCCTTTCCGCACGGCAACGATGCGGGGGTGCATCGGCATAAACAATGCTGACACCACCACCCCCCGGGACCGTTTCCACGGACGGTTCCAGGAGGGCGGCAGGCAGCGGCACAGCCTTCGCACAGGCTGCGCCGTCCCTGAATGCCTACCTCGTCTCCTGGCTTCTGGCAGGTCGCAGAGGCCAGGGGACACCCCCCTCCCCCCGCAGGCTGGAGCGACAGCTCTGGAGCCGCAGGCCAGGGGGGCATGTCCCCTGGCCTCTGTGATGAGCCGGAAGCCAGGAGACGAGGTAGGCATTCAGGGATGGTGCGGGGGAAATGGCGCCTTCCAGCCGCTGCCGTGCACTGCTTCCGAAAAACCTCACTCAGGGAGCGAAGTTCGGAAGCAGCATTTTAGTGCCGCTCAGGGGTTGCGAGGCTGGCGCTGCTGCAATGCAGCAGCAGCAGCTGTGCAAACCCCTCCCCAAGGACATTGTTTTTAGCGTCCCTGGGGTGCTCTTTTCCGCCCGTGCGGAAAGGGGCTTATTGTAATCAGAGGCACCAACTTGTTTATTACTTCATACATTTCAGGACCAAGGCCTAGAACTGAAACATATTCTAGGGCTGAGGAAGTTTCAAAAAAAGTTCAGTCCACATTTCTTTACACTGATATTATCATAGGTACATCAGTTTCTTCAAACATATCACTAAAGTTATCTTGATTTTTAAAATGAGCCTTCCTCTTTAAATATGTTGGAAGACACCAGTTTCATCTAGAATTGGTACAACAGCATTGAAGTCAATGGTTTGACTAGTCAGAACACTGGGAGATCTGTCAATGGATCTTTCTGGTATTTAAAAAAGTCAAGTACCAGCCACATTAAACTGTTTGCTCTGTAAATAAGGGGAAGTTTAGCTTGCCTGTGCCTGCTTCCAAGGATAAGAATAGTACTGGGAAAGAGAACTATTGGTTGAAAACACATGAGAGTGGAAGGGTTAAACCTTTTTTCCTTCTCTATCCCATTCAGGACACCACAGGACTACTATATCTGTCTGTAAGAAGCCCTGGAAAAATCCAGTCATGAACTCAATAAGTATTTTGCCTACAGAAGCCATGGAGCATTTTGTCACCAAGTACCTGGCTCACCACCCATGAAAATGCTTTATACTGAATTAGCAAACAAAAAAAGAACAAAAAAGATGCAAGGTGACCGGAGATAGCTGTATGATCATGTACAGCCCCTGCATGTTTTGCTATTAATGCTTCCTGAGGGGGATATTGCTGTGGGGAGATTCAGCAAAAAGAACTCCGATCCCCATGATGAAGCTTTAACAATTAAATGAGATGAGGCTGTACATGACAATAAAGCTGTCGCCAGTCGCCTTGTATCTGTTCCCCTGCTTTGGTTTGCTGACATGTTCCTTGTAGCCCCTGTTTTTCTTCGCTTTTCTTCTAAATTAGACCATTGGCCCACAAAAGTCAGTATGGTATATTTAGAGAGAGCAGTAGCTCTCCAGGTTCTCAGCTACAATCTGCTCCTTACTGGAGATATAGGGGATTGATCCTTGGGATCTGCTGTGCGCTGATGCTCTACCACTAAGCCATATTGTGCCTCAGTTCTGACCTTACTAGGCAGACTTAATCAAGCTATCAGCCCCTCTGCCTGAAATGTGGAGATAACAACAGCAGTCAACTTTACAGGGTTAGGATTAACGATATCACTCATGTAAAACAGATCTGCACGCAAATGCTACATCATCCTAAGTTTCAGTGGGAACAAAACTAGTATCCCAGGGCCACAAGGATCACATCCATTCATCCAGAGTAGTTCATATTAGTAGCAATGGACAGTTACCATTTCAAACACATTTCTGTATATGACGTAATACTCCTCAGCAGGCCCTGCCTCGGTACAGCCTACTTTCTCAATTTCTGAAACAATGAATTTCTGGATGTTCTCAAGAAACTTCGTCTCCCTCTCAGGGATGATGGGAGGCAGTACTGAATGTTTGCTCACTTTGACGTTGGCTTTTGGCATGGTAGAGAAGCCAGCTAGGTTTCCATTGCAGGAAGAAAGTGTAGGCTCTGGTCAGTCGTCTCTGAATGGAAGAAATGCTTCAGTCATAGCCTAAAAGAAAGATGTCACTGTTAAAAGAGTTGGAAACATGAAGAGATCTGGAGGGAATTCTCCCGCTCTTTATTCTAGGAGAGTCACGTCGAATGCGCTGTAGATTAAGAGTGCTGGTTACAATAGTGGATAATGGACTATGCTATGAGCTAGAAAGAATTAAACCTCAGCAGGGCCATATAATGGCCTTCAGGAAGCCCACAGAGGAATGAGGCAGTGAAGAGGTAAAAGGTAAAGGTAGGTCTCTGTGCAAGTGTCAGGTCATTGATGATCCACTGGGTGACATCACATTACAACATTAGAAGGAAGGCTATGCTTACAATCTACACTTTACCCCTGGCAAGCTAGGCACACATTTAACAACCTTGTAAGGATGGAAAGTTGAGTCCACCTTGAGCTGGCTGCCTGAAACCGACTTCCAGCAGGATCGAACTCAGGTGGTGAGCAGACTTTGGCTGCAGTAGTGCAGCTTACCATTCTGCGCCACAGGGCACTGAAGAGACATAACTTTTATTAGCCAAATTTTTAAAGTTTGGGTAGTTGATCAGAATCGCTTTATTTTGTCTGTTCTACACCAAATTCCCCCTTCTAATCTCAGTTTGCTAATGTGAACATTTAGAATTCCTTCTTGTCTAGCAGGAGCTTTAAATGCCTCTCCCCTTCCATGGTATGCTAAGAAGAGACGAATGCCAGAAAATGTATCATAGTGTGCCCGGATCCTTTCATAGGGAATGTGAAGTGGCTTATAAAGGTGCACCTTTTCAAAACTGCTTTAATCTGCATCAGGTTGAAACATTTTAGTGGGATACTTACTTTGTCTAACCTAACTGGCAGTCATCCTTTCCCTCACTTAGGCTTGTATTCCTACTCAAGGGGAAGACCCTGGAAGGCACCAGTTACAGATTTCAGTAGCTTTCTGGTGTTGGAAGGAAGACATGTTCTGTATTTTTAGACCTGAGCTTAGGTAGGATGAATTTCTGTTTCTTGCTGGCTTCTTTGTTCTGAATACATCTAGAACAAAAGCACTTTTATAATGAACAAAAGGTTTGTTGCCTATCAGACTTTAAGACCAAGCAGCACTTGCTGGGAAGGGAACTTGTATTTTAATCTTTATAATTCATTTTTGCTGTATTTGTTTTCTGTTTTTTTACCTGGAAATGCTGCATAAATTCTGATTTCATTTTATAATAAATCACTTCTAACCTTTTCATTCCATTCTTTTTAGAAATTTCTCACTCCATCTGTCCATGCCGTGTGTTGGGCATTTTCCCTAAATAGTGGATTTCTTTGATTATGTTTTAAATTTTTTTTTAAAACCCTGTCAGGTGACAGAGTAACAGCAATGCTACAGAGGTTTTTAGAAGTTTGGGTCCTTGGCTGAGTCACATGAAAAATAAAAAAAAATCTACATGCCCCCAAAATTCTGACCGTTACATTCCCTGTTCAAATTATGGAGATAATAATACTGGCCTGCTTTACAGGATTATATTAAAGGTTACCAAATCAGAACCACTTTGAACTAAATTTTGGTAAGGGAATGTTATTAAAGCCAGAGTCCTTGCAGACATGGCATACATTTTTTCCAAATTAAATACATATTTTTCAAGGAAATATGCCCACAGCAATAAGGTAACTACTTATTTATCAACAATTAGAATTAAATGTAAGTGGGACAGCAACAGTACTACTTGGATATATGAGAGGTAAATGAGATAAATATGAGAGGTAAATGGGATACATCAGATACTGTCTGGAATCTTGGAAAACCCTTTCCAGGGAGTAAGCTCCATTGTTTAACATGGGACTTACTTCCAAGCAGATCTGTTTAGGATTGCCAGAAATACTACAGATGACAGATTAGCAGCTGGCTGCGTCAGGCCCATATGCTTCATCCATAGCTGAAACTGGGTGTTCCAGTGAGTTGGCCCTGGCAAACTATTTTCCTTCCTCAACTTCTTCACTGGCTTCAAAAGGTTATAATGTAAGGAACACTGAACAGCAGCGTCGGCACAGAAAGCACCAACCTTCTCAAATATCCTCCCAGAAAAACGAAGCCTTTAGGTAAGGCTTGGGGTTTCACACAGTGGGTTGGACTGGATTGCGAGATGCTTCTTCGCCACAGCCGCTTTCCATAGAAAAGGAAAGAATATCACCGGGTACCTTTAAAGAGTAATGGATTTCTTGGGGACTGAAGCTTTTGTGGGGATAAAATTTGACTAGCCTTTCAGGTGTTCCCAGACTCCCGTTTATTTTTGCTGCAACACACTAACACGGATAATATACTCTTGAACAGCAGGACTGTGGGACATCGCCTATTTAGCCTCAGTCGTTTACAATCAAATATAATAACCACCAGGGAGTGTTCATCGATGCTACAATATTGCATTAGTTCTGAATCTACAGCCTGCCAGAGTTTGTGAGCGACACGATTTCCTCCTACCGGTAACTCTTCCCCACATCCCCAGGGACTCTGTTGGTCGTAACCAAGAAAGTCACGCCAGTGGGGGGGGGCAGAGCCGGTGCCTTATGGGAAATGCGGTTTCTCGCTTCTTTTGTCGCTCGCCTGATTACAACTTCCGAAAAGGTTTTCGAAAAGCCTCTGACCGCGGAGGGGGGCGGGGCGTTGGACCTACCGCCTGTGAGCGCCACAGTTTTCAAGAACCACTACTCCCATCATGCCTCCCAATGACTATCAGCGCCAATGCATGCCGGGAGTTGTAGTCCCACATCCCGCAATGAGGCCCTGCCTTTTCCTTCTCCACAGCTCCGGAAACCCCGTGCGAGGGGGAGCCGCGTTCTCTTTCCGGCGTCCGCCATTCCGCGAGGAGGCCGTTGGTGAGTTCTTCCGTCGTTCTTTCACGTTTTTCCTCCCAAGGCGTCTCTACGTGTCCTCACCGGCGTCTTTTCTCCCTTCGTTGCCTCCTTAGGTGCGAGCGACGCCGACGGCCGCCGCCATGCAGATCTTTGTGAAAACTCTGACCGGGAAAACCATCACCCTCGAGGTGAGGGAACGAGGGACGTAAACGAAAGCCGGGAGTCACCGGCCGAGGTCGGGGGCCGTGAAGGAGAGGCTGAGCTGCAGGCCTGGCATTTGAATCGATTTCAGGCCCTTTACCTTTCAGGCTCTCCCCCCCGCTCCCGGCCCAGTTTTAATAATCCAGAATGGCAGTGTGCAACCAGAAGAGCATTTCCAGAGCAAACTAAATCCTGGATTGGGTGCCCTGGGAAGGTCTGCAGGCGGTGTAGTGAGACTAGAGCCTCTCGCCACCGGCTCCCCGCCCCCCCCCCCCTGCAGTGCTCCTGAACTTGAAGGTTTTGACTGGCCATCGCGGCTGTTACCTGTTGGTAGACGTATACCTCCATAGTCCCTTTCAACAGTCTTCTTTGGTACTAACCATAGCTGCTTTGTAGGGCAACTTCAGGATTTTTTTTTAAGTCTCTGATTTGAAATTATTATTGTCTGAATTTTGATAGCGTTGACACAGCACAGGAAGAATGTTAGCTAATATTATTGTATGCAGCTAGAAATCATTCTTGCCAAAAAATAGGCCAAAGGCCTTCCTTGTCTTAAAGTTTTGAGGAGTTGGGGTCGGAGGCAGAGAATCAGAGGTGGTACTATTGAGAAAGTTTTTGTTGATTGATTAACTCGTTTTATTTATAGATCATCCTTCCCCTTGTGGGCTCAGGGTGACTTCCAGGTACAAACAGTCTACCAGTATCTTAAAAGATCTAAATGGGGACTAAAACTCTTAGTAAAATAAATAGGTTGCATTGATACGTATTTGTATTATTTTTCTTTGTAAGAAGACTATATTTTTCCCCTATTCCCCTCCCACCAGCAGCCATTTCAGACCCTGGTAAAGTTTATTCCCAAGGTTGCAAGACGCACATGAACCAACAACCCCATGAGCAGGGAGGCTGCAGCAGGGAAGAGGATTAAATTGCTTTCCTCCCTTTTTTGTATGCAGACCTGTCCAGACAGAGGAGACAGAAAAGGTGCTCTCCCCCCCCCCCCCCACCTCCCTATTATAGCCTCTGAGCCATGTTTTTTAGTTCATATAGGTGTTGAGTCGCCTGGAATGGTTACTTGTGGGGATGTGCAAGAAAGATCTGCAACTTTCAGCACATTCTATGGAAAGGTCACTGGATCCCACCCATAGTTTGTCGCTTGCTTTATTGTTGGGATGTTCTCACTGTTGTCTACATAGGTTATGTTGGCTACATATCCACCATTGGCCTTTTGCCCAGTTCTCTGTGCCTTGGGATAGTCTGGACTATGTTTGTCCTTCCTGGGGTTACTGTTTTCCTTATAGCAAATGCCTCTTGGAAAGTCTCTGCTTTCTGTTTCGATCCCATTTTTACATGTGAAGTGAAACCTGCCGAATCAGGCTCACTTCTGAGTAAACATGAATAGAATCAGACTCCAATTCTGATAGTGCCTACAGATGTGCAGTATTATGCTTTTAAGCTAGAATTGTTTTCATTAATACTCAAAGATACAGAATGTACATATGCTGTTCCACAGTTGATGGAAAGGGGCTATAGGTTTGTCAAGTGTTTAATTGCTGACTTCTGTTCTGACAGGTTGAACCCTCTGATACTATAGAAAATGTCAAGGCCAAAATCCAGGACAAGGAAGGTAGGTTTCACTGCAGAACCAAGATTACGCACTCTTATATTTGTAGTATGCTTTCAGTAGAGGGTAGAGCTTTTCAGCTTTTTGCTAAACAGAAACTTAATATGCAGTCCTGACCGTGGATACTTCAGAGCAAGTTGAAAGCTATGAGACTGACATGTAACTGGAACGAAAGAGGCTGGTTGGTATTGCTTTGATGCATTATAATCAGTTTATTAATGATCTGGAGATGTTCTGGAAATTTGTTCAATACTCTCTTCAAAAGTAATTAAAAGACTGCGTAACAATTTGATGTTAAAATTCAGGGTAATTTTTCTCAGAGTATATTAACTTTTCCATTCACATATTCTGGCTTCTGAATTAATTGAAAACACTTGGGAAAGCAAATTCCTGTCTCATAGAAAGCTCACAATCATCCCAATTTGCTATTTCAAATAGAACACTGGGAACTTCCCTATCTCTCGAAAGGCAAGTAGGGTGCCTATCTAAAATATTTATGAACCTTTCATGAACACTAGTCTAAATGTTATAGCATGATTATGTGGAGGTGTTAGATGCAAATGATCAGAATTGTCAGCCGAAAGGATTTTTTTTGTTCTGACAACAGTGGTTCCCCATTATTAGGGACTCAAATTGTTGCCCTGTTCCTTTTAGAAAAGAAACAGCAAACCTGAGACTAGAGTGATACCATGTCTGGCATGTTTTGACCTTATTTTACTTCTTGTGGCAGTTAGTAAACTGATCTACTGTTTTTTTCTTTACCTAGGAATTCCTCCTGACCAACAGCGACTGATTTTTGCTGGCAAACAATTAGAAGATGGGCGCACCCTATCTGATTATAACATCCAAAAGGTGTCTGCCTTCTCTGTATTTTGATACAGTAAATTGCTGAACTAGTACATTAAAGATGCATGCTTTAATCTTATTGAGTGAGGATGTCCCCATTTACCTTCCACTAGGCAAAAGGAACAATGGTGATGGTATTCCCACACACAGGGACGTAGGAAAAGGGGGGATTCTTGGGTTCAAACCCCTCCCATTACATGTCCAGCTTGAAACGATGCATGGAATGGAACAGCCAGAAAGCCTTGAGTCACCGAACCCACCGCATTAAAAATCTATACCTACGGCACTGCTCACACATTCCTTGTTACAATGATATGGGAATTGGTTTGTGTATGAAAAGGTGGGCGTTCTTGTGTGTCTGTGCTCCCCCAGAATCTAACTTTTTAATCTTTAAGAGGGCAATACAACTTCAGTAGGCACAAACTGGAGGCTTAACACTTGCATAATTACATGAGCATATAGCAAGCCTGGAGCATGCAGAACTGATTCTGAAATTTCTAAATCCAAATAGATCCCCTCAAAACAAGTGGGGAGCTTAGCAGATGTGAGATTTTAAAAGATTATGCTTTATTACAGTTATGTTAAATAGTCATTGGAATTATCTGTTAACAGCAGCCAGCATTTGATTTGTTTCAGGTGCTGATTGTAAGTAATTATTTGTACTTTTTACACTTATCACCCTCTACAGAGAAGCAGTAATGGTGTTTTCCTCACAACCATCCTTTGAGATAGATTAGGCTGAATGATTTGTCCAAGGCCATCTACTGAGTTGGCTGTTATGGGTTTTCTGGGCTGTGTGGCCATGGTCTGGTAGTTTTTGCTCCTTAGGCTTTGCCTGCATCTATGTCTGGCATCTTCAGAGGTGTGTCACAGCAAGATGTGTTTATCTGCATGAATGTGGGCAAAATGTTAGGAGCGAAACCTACCAGACCATGGCCACACAGCCCAGAAAACCCACAACAGCTAGTTTCCAGCTGTGAATGCCTTCAACCGTACATCATCTAGTGAGCTTTTCAACTAAACAAATAACTAAGCCTCCCAACACTAGCTGTTACTCCTGAATAATCAAAATCATGTGCATCCCTTTTCTCTTAACAAAATTTGTTTCCTAAAAACAGGAGTCTACTCTTCACCTTGTGCTGAGACTTCGTGGTGGTGCAAAGAAGAGGAAGAAGAAGTCTTACACCACCCCTAAGAAGAACAAGCATAAAAGAAAGAAGGTGAAGCTTGCTGTCCTTAAATATTACAAGGTAAGAACAACTTCATTAGTTTTCTGAGGTGCAATGGTAGGAATAGGTATTTGCATATGCAGGCAAGCTATGAAACTAGAATATGTCCCAGTCTTATTCAGATGGTCTACCTGTCTCATGAGCCTGTTCATAACCACAGCAGATAATCAGAAGAGGCAAATTAATGCATCAGGGCAACTGACTCATACTGCTAGTCAGGGTAGTCATACTGGATTAAATTCAGGTGCTTATTTCTTACTTTTCTTCCCAGTGGAGACCTCTAGCAGCTTTATATATTATTCTCTCTTAGACTTTATCCTGAAACAACCCAGACAGCTAGATTAGGCCCCTGGTTTCATGGTATTATGGTTAAGCTGGGTATCCCTCACTACAATCACAAACACAATCCAATACACTACACTGCTGTAGAAAAGTGAACTAACAACTTGAGCTCTGGGGTGGTTATGACTTCAAAAGCTGGGCTTCCATATTTGAAAGTCGTAGTAGGGGTAATGCAGTGCGGTTGATCATGTTTTTCTTCCCACAGGTGGATGAAAATGGGAAAATCAGCCGCCTGCGGCGAGAGTGCCCTTCGGAGGAATGTGGGGCTGGAGTGTTTATGGCCAGTCACTTTGACAGGCACTATTGTGGCAAGTGCTGTTTGACATACTGCTTCAACAAGCCAGAAGACAAGTAAATGTGTCTCTTGTAATAAAAACCTTTAAATGTTACCGTATCTGTGATTACATGAGGGCAATTAAGTGGGTGGGAGTTGTACAATACAGAAGTGCAGAGGGGACGAAGGTGCGGGAACGGTGGGCTAGACGCAAAGGACTGTGGAAGGGACATCTTGCCTCACAATCTTGTTGCTCTTATGCTGCATAGCATATAGGAGACAGCGTTAACCCAACTGCTGTACTAAACTTAAGAACTGAAGTGCAGAGCTCTGATGTTGTAAATACTTTCTGATGCCGTATGGAAGGCTAAGTGTTGTGCATTATATTTCCTTGGATTTCAAGCAGTTGAGAAGGGTAGCAAATATGCAGCTTGTGGAGCTAGCAGATGCTTCCCTTTAAAAGCAAAAATCTGCAGTGAAGTTGAATTCTATTATTGCCCTTATCTTTGTTTATTTTATGTAACATACAGTTCCATTTCCCTGGCTGTTGGAAATGGTATGCACATGCCTCATCTTGCAGTCATAAGAACAGTGTTTCTTAAACTGGGTCTGGGAACCCTGGGGTGTGATATTGTTGGATAGGATGAGCAACCTGAAGTGTAAATGAAGTATAAATATTCTTGGTTGGTCCACATGGATAATATCAAAACAGAACCTCAGTTTTCTTAGACTTAGTTGACTTCCTTGATTGTAGATCCAGTTTTCCTGTGCAGAATTTCCTTTGGTATGTTAGAAACAGTGTGCATTATTGTCTCCATTCCGTTGTTGTACAATTAATTTTCCATTCACACCAGTTTTCTGGCTTTACCTGTCCAATCGGTTCTCAGGGACTGCACACATTCCATGACATATTCCCAGCAGATGTTGTTTTATAAATGAGGGTGTTTGGCAACCTGACACATTAGGTTTAAGTGTTGGAATTACCATTTCCACTCTAATGATAGTAAGTATGGGATGTGGAGAAAGGCTGGATAACTTTATGTATTGACTTGTTGAAGGTTTTCACAGTTGGAATCAACTGGCTGTTGTGGGTTTTCGAGGTTGTATGGCCATGATGTGTGTGAAACCACACAGCCTGGAAACACACAACAGTCAACAAGAACTAGAGTGGTGTAGTGGTTAAAAACAGGTAGACTCTATAATCTAGAGAACCAAGTCTGATTTTGCACAACTTCACATGAATGGCGGTGAGCCAGATTGGTTTCCCCAGTCCTACATTTCTGTTGGCTGACCTTGGGTCAGTCAGAGTTATCTCAAAACTCTCACAGTCTCACGTACCTCACAATGTGTCTGTTATGGAAAGAGGAAGGGAAAGGAGTTTGTAGGCCCCTTTGAGTCTCCTTACAAGAGAGAGAGGTTGGTGGATATAAATCCAACTCTTCTGTTGATTAGTGGTAAGAAGATAACATTTGAACTAACAGTTTAGCACATTCTGTGTGTTTCTAAATGTACCATCTGCACAGAACATTCAGGACTTGGTTAAGAAAGCTGCGGGCAAGACGCCTCACCTGCCACTCTGCTCACTGTGTGAAGTTAATATTCCTTTTTCTTTAGGGCACCCCTAAATAGAGGCTAGAGAGCTATGATTGTATCTTCAATCATTTTTAGAAAAGGAGCCACTTTTAAGGGGGGGATGATTTCCCTGTTGCTCTCTTGCCCTTCCATCAGTGGTCAATATGTCATTTATAGATAAAAAGAAAGCTTTTTAGTGTGATAGTATAATAGTACTCTGAAGAAGAGGCTACTGAAGGACAGAATATGGAGAAACGGAATGGTTTGTAATTGGCAAAGATAGCAAACAGGGATGTATTATCTCCCTGTCTCCTCAATCTATATACAGAACATGTCATAAGGAAAGCTGTATCACATTTAGATGAAGGTGGCCTGAATTTCGGTGGGAGGAACATTAACAATTTGAGAGGTGTCAATGATACCACATTACTGGCAGAAAAAAGCAAAAGCTTGAAATGACTACTGCTGAAAGTTAAAAGGTGAAAGGGCCAAAGTAGGAGTACAGCTGAACACTGAGAAGATAAAAGTAATGACTTTTGGAGAACGAACTCAGTGTTAAGGCTGACAATGAGGATGGTTCAAGATTTTCTATTTCTGGGGAGGGCAGCCATGAAGGAGCTAGAAAAGATGCTTAAGTGTAAGAATATGTCACTGGCGACAAGAAATAAGTGGGTACTAAGAAACTCATCAGTGAACACTACATCATATTTGGGTTACCACATTAAGGTTTTAAATGGCAGTGTGATCCTGACAGCTGAAGCATGAGGGAGGTTGATATCCTAAAATACGAAGAGACTGTATAGGCAAGAAATTCTAAATTACTCTCCTTGATCAAACCCAACTACCCTACCAGCCTCACACTGCATGTAATAAAGACTCAAAACAGTCAGATATGTCCAGCAAAATTATATTTTGGTCCAGCCTAAACTGAGTTCTTGTGGTTTTTTTTTAGTGAAGTATACATTAGGCACATGTCACATCTTGCAGCTCCTAAAACCGTTGCCTTGTCATCCGCAGCTGAAATTACTACAGTGTAGTAAGATCAGAAATTTTATTCCTAGTAACCGCTTCTGAAATGTCCAGATGGGAGCTGTAATTTCTACAATGCAGTCTGCTTCCTAAAAGGCTCACATTAAGCCATGTTTTGTTAAGAGTTTGGGCCTCAAATTCCAGTCTCTCACATCAGGTGCTGGAAACTCAAAATCCTGGGTCCCAAGAAGTTTTCTGTTCCACCTCCTCTTCACTGAAACAAACAACCTCATCGCCAACTTGCAACTCTATGTTCTTCTCCACACTAAGCCCACATTCCATGCCGGTCTTCACTACAGAGATGTCATCTTGGTGGTGTTTCAGTGATGTCAAGTGGCCTAGATACAAAGAATGTGAAAAAGTTAAAACTGCTATACAAAAGCATAAGAACCCTGCTGGGTCAGACCAGCAGCCAATCTAGTTTAGCACACAGTTGCCGTAGAGGCACTACAAAAGAGAATAGAGGCCAAAACCTTTCCCTGATGTTGGCTCCTGGCACTGGTATTTCAAGATTTACTGCCTCTGAAAGTGCAGGTTCCCGCTAGCCACCATGGCCGGTAAATGTAGTCCCCTGTGCAAGCACCGAGTCATTACTGACCCGGTGTTTACTAAGCAGACTGTGTTTACAGGGTGGTTTGCCATTGCCTTACCCAGTCATCTACACTTTACCCCCAGCACACTGGGTACTCATTTTATCCACCTTGGAAGGATGGAAGACACTAGAGAGAATAATGAACATTCCACTGTCTACCTGAAAATGACTACCATTGAGATCGAATTCAAGTCATGAGATGCGCTGCAGCTTACCACTGTGAGCCGTGAGGCTCCCCTCACCATAGCCAATAGCTTTCAGAACTTAGAAGCATATTGTGAGCTCTTTAAACTGTACAGTCCAATCCGTGTGTGTGTGTGTATGTGTGAATTTCCCTCTGGAGCCAGCACACTTCTGTGCTGGTGGAAATGCAAGGGGCAAATGCACCGCTGGAGAGGCAACCTACCTGGGTGGTAGGGTACCATGTGGCTCCCTGGCACCTGTCCCGAAAGCTGACTCTGTTTCCCAGGCCCAAAACATGCTGGTGTGGCTGGGAGGCGTGGCGAACCTTAGTTGGCCTGCAGAGCCTTGTCAGTTCCCTTGTGCCAGTGGAGAAGGAGCCCTCAGAGACCATTTTCGTAGCATATCTATTCCCCTGCTATGGGGGATTTTCTCCCTTTCAAAAAAAATTTTTAGTGCTTCCTGCACCCCAGGAAAGCTCTCTGGAGGGGGCGAGACAGCATCAGAGCAGCTAACCTCCCATCATCCTAGTCAAGATTGGGCTACTAGTCTCTTATTGAGGAGTCACCAATATGTGTGAAACATCACTCTTCCGAATGCCTTGCGTCAAAATGAAGCACTGGATGAAGTCAGGTGAAGTTTCCCAGAGGCACTGATCCATTTTTTATTTTGCAACGCAGAGCTATTTAAATTCCAGATCAGCCTGGGCTGTGACTAACTTCTCAACTGTCTAAGAAGCTAGCAACCAAATGTCAGCCTTGTGAAACAAAATCAAGCATAAAATCATAGAAAAAATCACAAAAATCACACAGCCCAGAAAAACCACCACAACCAGCATAAAATCATAGATCACAGCTAAGCAGCATACTCAATGACTCGAGAGATGAGAAGTAGGTCTTAAAATTAACTAGCAAGCAAGGAGTCCCCAACTCACCAGACCAAACAACATCTCCTTTATGAATTAATTTAAACTTCATCTTTCTGTCTAGTTGTCCCTTTTGTACCCTGCAACCAGCAACTAGAACCTTTTTCTTCCCCACCGTGACTTCAAATGTAGCTAAAACAGCAGCTTCTCCTGCAGAAAATAAATGAAAGCATTAGATTTAGAAGAAGAGGAGGAGGAGGAGGAGTTTGGATTTATATCCCCCCTTTCTCTCCTGGAGGAGACTCAAAGGGGCTTACAATCTCCTTGCCCTTCCCCCCTCACAACAAATACCCTGTGAGGTAGCAGGTGGGGCTGAGAGAGCTCTGAGAAGCTGTGACTAGCCCAAGGTCACCCAGCTGGCGTGTGTGGGAGCGTACAGGCTAATCTGAATTCCCCAGATAAGCCTCCACAGCTCAGGCAGCAGAGCAGAGAATCAAACCCGGTTTCTCCACAAGCTCTTAACCTCCTACACACAACCTTTATTGGGCATTTAAAATAGGCTCTAGAGCGTTGTCAGACATTTATGAAGTACAAATCAAGAGTACATTCACAACACAGACAGAAAGACTGTATATAGCAGTATACATTACTTAGAAAGTTCTGTCGCTTGTAAAAGTAATTTTGCTACTTTTTCCAAGAGCATGACATCTGTATTGTTTAACAGAAGCTCCACAGCAGAACTGTCAGAGTCTCTTTCAGATTTGTCTAGGGCCAGCCTGGGAGAGAAATTCCTAATGCCCACATAACTCAGACAGTCGAGTATAATGTGAGCAAGAGTCTTCACTTGGTTTTTACAGTGTGGACAAACCCGATCCTGGAAAGGGATGGATAAGTAAAGACCCTTTGTAATGGTCAATGAGAAAGTATTGGATCTGGCCCTTGTGATAATCCATCTCTGTTGGGGTTCAGTTAACAATTCAAGGTATTTGGCTATGCGCCCCGTTCAGGTATTATTCCGACAGAGAGGGGTGGCATTAGATTCATAATTACAAAATTATGTCCAATTACAGAGCAGTTCTCAAAAACCTAGTTCCAGTCAATATTACATATTCCATAGGAAGACTGTACTTAGATTTTCCAACTTTCATGTAAGCTGAGAAAATGTGTCAACTTTATCATTTTTATAGTGTGCTTAATAGGGAAGGAGCATTTGTCTCTAGAGTTCAATACTGTAAAACATTATTCAATTAACTCTGCTGCTTCCATTTTTTAGCAGGCATCAGGTACACATTTTCAGTCCTAAGATTCTCAGGAAGCCAGATCTGACATCCATTAGATCACATATTTTTTGTGATCCCCCAGAGTCATGGCGAACCGACCACTTGCACGCCATTTCTTGTCATATGAAACAATAGTAAGAGTTTTAGAAGTCTGTTTCTCCATTACAAAAAACCTATTGTCCCTTGGACACCAGAAGAGCCTGTTGGATCAAAACCTCTAATCTGGCATCCTGTTTCCCAACAGAAGCTATACTCTTTTCCACTGAAAGGCGACAGTAGAATTGGATATTAATCTGCCATTTCCTGGATCTTCTTTGTTGTAGAATGCTCCACTTGGGTCCTAGCGCTTATCTAGTTCTGTTCTCCCCCACCCCCACCCCCTGGTGCCCAGGACCCAAGCAGAGCATTCTACAACAAAGAAGGTCCAGGAGATGGTGGATTAATATCCAATTCTACTGTCATCTTTTGGTGGAAATGCATATAATTGGTTATGGCTGGAAAGCCATAAGCAGTTTGAAGGCACTAATCCTCCCCACTGTTTGACCACTTCATCCTATATTCAGAAATATACCTAATATATGCTCTTCCACAGTCCTAGGCAATGTGCAGCTCAGCTCCTCCTGCAAATCCTCAATCAGCCGGTAGATGATATTGTGGATTTTAATCTTTATGTCCTTTTTAGCAGCCAACTGCTGAATAGATTTGCTTGCATTCACATTGAACCCATACACGATACCTGACAGATCAAGAAAATAATAAATGTACGTTACTGCATTACTATTAAATAGATTACTATTAAATAGAAGCACTTCAAGTTACTGCGTTTCTTAAAGATTACTATTAAATAGAAGCACTTCATGCAGAACAGCTGTTCTACTAAATAAACACTAAGACGGACTGCAAGTGTACTTTTGCAATAAAAAGTTTTGTGGCAACCGAACAATGTCAGCACCAAGAAATGCTGAATTGAACAATGTGAATGGATTATGAAAATGTGCATCCTTCCTTATTTTACATAAATCTGCAAGTCACTGAAACAGGCAAAAAGTTAGGTAGTATCCTGATGGCTGAAAACTCTACTGGGAATTTAACTGTGATTTTGAGATCGGCATGTATACTTTCAAGTTAAACTTCATAACCACAGAGACCTAATGTTTTGTAATAAGGAAGAAAGGCTGAAGTTCTAATAATGCTGAATTCTTCTCCCAGAATTCCCAAATCCATTCAGATGCTGTACTTATACAGAGTTTACAAAGCCCCAAGGATGACCACTTTAGCTTGGAACACTAAAAATACCTTATCTTTTCATGCTGCTTTTTCAACCAGATTCCTATTTGCAGTGACATGTATTTTATACAGGGGCAGAGCAAGGGGCAACTGCGGCTGGGGCACGCACGCATCCTGTGCCCCTGCTGCGGCACTGCCGGCCATGCCCTGGCCACACCCCGGCACTAGGGTGTGGCTGGGGTTGTCGCGCCCCCCATGGGTGCTATGCCACTTATTTTAGAATTAACCACGGGTTGGACCCACCTGTAAAGTTCTGGCAATGAAAGGGAGGGGAATTTTGAAATTCTAACATTCGTAGAACCCTCTCATGCTGTTATTTGGGATCCCCCAGAATGAGCATTTTGGGAACGCTTCAGGCTGCAATGAGAGGGTGAGGTTAAAAAGTCCCAATCTGGTTATGGTGATCTCTTGTGTCAATAGAACTACCACTAGATCTAACCCAATATGCTAATGCTCCACTCCAAAATGTGCAACGTTGAAGATGCAGAATTTCATGTGTACTTTCCGACCCTATATCAGCAGCCCTAGTAGATGCCATCAGATAGACATCTGATCTTATGTGTCTTTACATACTCTGGGTTTATGTCTTTAATTTAAATTGTAAGGTGCCCTGAGCTTCATAAGGAATAAAGGTGGCTAATAAATGTGTTAAAATAAAATAAACAATAACAGTACAAAACTACATTGTGTGGGTTAGAATGCATCTCCTCCTCTGCCTCATGACACAGATGGTGTTTCACATTCCATTCTGCAACACAGAGACAAGTCAGTCAGTTTGGCATACTTACTCTACATCTCTTTATTAAAGCACTGCTTTATCCCACACTTCTCTGCTCTTTACTGAATTGTCAGTTTCGATACTATAAAATTAACCATCAAAGAGCCACACCATTTCATACAGATCACCTCAACATTTGCTACCTTCAAATGTTTCGGCAAGGGTTACGTCCTTTTCACTTATATCCCCAATCCCAAAATGGAGAACCTCTAATTCACACTCCTCATCGGCATCATAAGTATCGAGGATATTCAAAATGGCCTCCACAGAACCATCAACATCACCTGAGTGGGCAAGAATGTATTAGATGAAATCAAGAAAAAACATATTGTGGAATATTATTTATCAAAATCTGTCCACCACGAAGTTCAGTACCAGTCTCAATTCAATTAATGGGAACTTTGAAAAGTTCCTAGCGGCTTTCGCTCCTTTTCTATTTAAAAAAACCTACTCTATTCATAAGATTTTTTAAAATGTATATAACAGCTTACACAAATCAACATGGACTGCGGTCACAACACAGGGAATATGTTATGTCAGGAAATATGTTAAAGCTATGAAAGAAGCAAAACAACAAAATGAAAGGAAGAGAAAGAAAGCCACCTCCAAATGCCAGAGCATAAATTCCTTGACTGTAGCAAAGAGAAAAATTATATTTTTAGTTACACTTGTACCAACACTAGTTTTAACAATCTCTCTTAAGAAAACAAATCCTTAGATTTGGGATTCTATCCATGCTAAGAGTTTTGCTCATTAGAGTGTGAGAAAGAAAGCCCAACTCCAGCAAAATTATCTGAATCTGTTTGGTTTTTAATGAGCTTAGGTGGCCAAGCTGGCTTTTCCATGGCTACTTTGCCAGATGCAACCAAACCTGGCTTTCTTATCAATGTACTTGTGATTCTTCTACTTAGCAGCAATGGCTTCCCATTTTTCCCCATTTCTGAAAGGGGGATCTTTCTTAAACTACCAGATTTAAATGCTGTGGGAGAGTTGGGTCCAGGGTCATTACAGATAAATCAAATGCCATAACTGGACATGTTTTTTGACAATTTCCTTTACTACCACACATCATGATCTCACATTAGGAGTATTCAGCACTCCCAAGAGGGTGGTGCACTGACTTCAACATCTTCTGCAAGGAACTGTCTGCTTCTATTTGAAGCTCCTACCCTAATGGTTGCTAAAGTGTCTATTCCAGTGGTTCTCAACCTTCCTAATGCCGCAACCCTTTAATACAGTTCATGTTGTGGTGACCCCCAACCCTAACATTTATCCATTTTACAGATGGAGAACACTGATGCAGAGAGTCTTAGGCGACCCCTGTGAAAGGGTCGTTCGACCCCCACAGGTTGAGAACCACTGGTCTATTCATTGCAACAACTTTCATTTCCGCTCTAGCCATCCTGGAGGTTGCTTTATGGTGCCAGCTTGGCCCAGTTCCACTCAGGGTAGTTCCCCCTTTGCCTACAAACTGCTTTTTTTTCACACAGGAAGGCACACTGAGCCAAGCTGGCTCCCCTTGCATTGTTTTCATCCCAGGGAAAGCCTGGTTTCCAGAGGATAATAAATTTTGTGAGCTGAGGCTGGGGCTCAAAAGGTCCAGCCTTGCCTTGTGGCTGTGAGCATCAGGACAATGAAGAAGCAAACAGACCCTCACCTTTGATAATGACGGGCAGTTTGTTTTTGTCACTCTGCACTCTTTCCTTAGGCCGCAATAAGCTGAGACGCTTTTTGGCTTGATACATGGCTGTCCGTCTCTCCTTCCAGGTCATGTTGCCAAAGCTCTCTCGCTCCTTCTTGTAGGCATCTGTGTGCTCTTTTTGTTTTGCTTCTATGACCTCAAGATCCTTCTTCATTTTTTCTTGTTGTTCAGCATAGATTCTCCAATCAACAACTTCACGAGCTCTTTGCTTTGCAGAAGAACACAACATATTACCGTGCGAGATCACAGCAGGATCCATCTAGTAAGTTAGTATAAGGTCTTCAGCAGTGAGCCACACAGATATCTCTGAGAAACTCATTAGCCAGTGTCTAATGGATCTAACCATTCCCTATTGTTTTCTTCCAGCACTAGATACGCTGGGGTATACTGCATCTAAACATGAAGGTTACATCTAATTTTTTTTCACGATATTAGTCCATCCATTTCTGCACTGTTTTAGAAAAGCAGGTAACGCTCTATGCAATTTGCCATCTGCAGATCCTTTTATCATCTGCCAAAAGCTAAGGGCAAAGGCAGAAATGAGGAAGACTCCCCTCTGCTACACTAATGAAATGGGGAGAGAAGTTCTAACAAAACAGAGCAGAGCCAGCTCACAATTGGGTAAATGTCCAGTCATCATCATTTTTTGTGTGTGTACTACACCTGAAGCCAAGTAGTATTAGTTCCCACCAGAATCTCTTTGCTATAGCTGGTCCTTTTATAACCCCCCGTTTTGGTGTCTGGGATAACTGACCCATCTGGGCAGCATCTGAATCAGCTTCTGGGTTCAAATCCTAAAGCTGTGGTACCTCAGACTCGACTTCAAGGATGACCTCTCCTGCTGGGGGAACCTCCTTCCATCCTGCAATCTGCACTGGCATGCCTGGGGAGGCGGCTTCCATCGCCTTGCCGTTTTCATCAAACATCAGGCGCACTTTTGCCCAGCTTTTTCCCGCGACCAAAATACAGCCCTTTCTCAGAGTTCCTCTTTGGATAACAGCTGTGGTCACTGGACTAAAAGGTGGGGGAAGAGAAGGAAAATTACATTTGGTTCCACATTCATGCCAGTTTATGCTGTGTAAAAGCAAAATACAAATGGATTTCACAGGACATTTCTAGACAAGTGTGTTGTGGGGCACAGCGCCTGGGAGGCTCCCGAGTATGGCAGCCATTCTGCTTGGAAAGGGGTCACACAGCGCCCGGGAGGCTCTTGAGTACAGCAGCACATTGCTTGGAAAAGGGCTCCCCAACTTTCGGGGGGGGGGGGGCGCCGGAGTACGGCGATACACTGCTTGGAAAAAGGCCTCTCATGTGCAACTGACCTTTCCTTCCCAAATGTGGTTTCGGAGAAAACTGCTGACATTGCAAGACCCTCTGGCTCCAATGTGCGTATGTGCAAATACCAAATCCCCCTGTGCTCTTTGCCCTGTCCATTGTATTGTGTTTCCCCTGCCTGCCTGCCTGCCTTGTTTGTTTTTCCTCTTGTAAACTGTCAATAAAAGGGCCTGGGGGGAAACAGGACGGCAGAGTTGCTCCCTGCTTCTCTCACTGGCTGAAATGACATGCTGTCTCATGCTGTAAGACTACACAAGTGTTTCACCCTCGCACAGAGAAGGTGTTAGAGACAGAAAAGAGAGCACTGTTTTCAGTGGCTTCTGCCCAAATGGCTGTGATGAACACTGTGACTCTGTCTAATGAATACTGTGACTCTGTCTAAAGCAAATGACTCTGTATTTTGCAATCTGAAAATTTTTTCTGAGGTTTTACATTATATTGTAAAAGACTATATGATAGAAATTAGGATGTAATTAAATATATGCATTAATCAATTTCCATGGACATTTTCAAAAAAGTTTCATTGCCAGTATATAATATACAGATACAGCTATGCAAATGTTCTGGATCAAGATTTTTTTTTTAAAAAATGGGTTCAATGCAAGAAACACTAGCAAGTTCATACATCATATGAACACAAGTTGCTGCCTTATACCAAGTCAGACCATTGATCCGCCTAGCTCTGTTGTGCTTACTTTGACCGGCAGGAAACTCAGATAGAGAGATTTCCACGCCTCTCTATTTTAAACTGGACATGCCATGAATAGAATCTGAGACCTCTGGCTTGCAAGGCAGGTGTGCTTCCGCAGCTGGGGCAGTGTGTGGGGCTACCATTATCTGTGATGCAATCCAAAGCCCAAATGAAACCTCAGAGTGGCCACAATTAAGACTCGTTCCATACTCTAGATGGGATTTATGGTAGTCACTTCTCACTTATGTAGGATTGTGTCCACTGTTTATAGTTAAGTGCACAAGAATCTATTGATATCAGTTGCATCCCGTCCTTAATTTCCAGTCGCTCAGTGCTGTGCACATCTACTCCAGATTATCCCTACATTATTAAAAGCAGAGAATTATGACCACTTGAGAGCCATCCAGTTACGACGCATGTCTTTATAGTTAAATGGCAACACTTTTACCGATACAAAATAGAAGTTCTGCCACTCTCCATAGGCTTCATACGTATCTCGTCAGTTGCACATTGGATTTTCCTGAACTAACGTAGGCCTGCAACACTGGAGAAAGCCAGATAACTGAATCCAGACAAATAAACACCTTCCAGGGTTTATTTAGAATGAAGCTGTTTTACAGACAGCTTAGTAAAGCTTTCAGATAATAGGACATTTACCAAATAAAGGTTTCATTACAACAGGATCCAGCAATCTGTACATGCAAGGATAGTTGCTCTTTCTGACATTCCCTTCCCCACAACAGTCCTCTCTGACCTCAGGAAAATTTATTCTCGGAATTTATTTATTTATTGAATTTATATCCGCCCTATCCCCGCAGGGCTCAGGAGACCCATAAAGACTAACAGCAATGAGAGGTGGGAGGCTGGCACTGGGGAGGAGGAAGAAGACAAAGCTGTTTACAGAAGGGACTGTAAGGGCAATTTCATGCCCTTCCCTAACCCCCATGGGAGCCGAGTCCCAACCCACTGGCTCTTAATCCATACAGGTCTCACCACTCCAGGAATAATCTTCCCTGGGAACCAAAAGGAATGCTGCAGGGAATGGGAGACATGGAAGGATCTGCCACTGATAGAGGTGATAGGATGTTGGATCCAACCCCATATTTATTATTTCAGTTCCACCTTTCTTGCTTTAAATGGTGACCCAAAAGTTATCGTTGGTTTAAAACAAGTATATTATCAAACAAAGTTGGGAATTCCAATATACGTGACCATGCAACAGATTGGTAGTTCTGGCAGAAAAAAAAAGCTGTATTGACACCTACCCCTTTCCTTTGTCCACG
This sequence comes from Sphaerodactylus townsendi, assembly GCF_021028975.2. Classification (NCBI taxonomy): domain Eukaryota; kingdom Metazoa; phylum Chordata; class Lepidosauria; order Squamata; family Sphaerodactylidae; genus Sphaerodactylus; species Sphaerodactylus townsendi. Next base: position 38,715,019 of record NC_059425.1, on the reverse strand, counting down.
GAAGATTCTATGATGGTACCTTCTACAAGGCCCGTGAAGTCTGCCTTCAGTTCCAACACTTCAGCAAGTGTGACTGTTGCCTCTGCCAGAGCCATCAAGTTGTCACCCTGTGCCCAATCATACAGTTCACAGAAGAATCAAAAGTTACAACAGGATCAAGAAAATGGAGCCTCATCACACAGACCTTACCCATCACCTCAGGAGATGTTTAGGCCGAATACTTAACAGTTTTGCTCAGAAGGCAATTTAGGTCTGGGACAAAATTGCAGCCACCAGTAAGAGGCTGCCACCATTTGGCTAGGGATTTATGAGCTGCATCAGCATCAGTTACTTTTTCTCCACACTCAACTTTGGTCATTTGGTTTTTTGAACAGGTTGATTATTAAATTTCACAAATAAAAAATTTGCTCTCAACACCCCAAACTAGCTCTTTCCAATGAACCCAACTAAAACTTGTTTTGATCAGTGCATCAGTTGGAGGATTTGCTCCTGTACAGCAACAATCACAAACACACTTGCACTCCTCATGTCTGAGTCCATCCTACCCTTCAGATCTGCTCTTGGTGCCCCTGCCTGCAGAAGTGAGGCAGGAGGCAACCCAAGACAAGGCTCTCTAGGGGTATTGCCTGCTCTTTGGAATGGCATCTCCTTGAGGCTTGCCGATACTTACCTTACTTACCTTTCACCTGCAGGCCAAAACCTTTCTTTTTGTCCATGTTATTGTAGGGTTCCATCTTCTAATGCTGTTTTTATGGTCTGCTTCTAGCCTGAGAACTATCTTACAAACATTTTGGCAGCTGAATGTTTTTCCTCTCTTGGCTGGCCTAATTATTCATAATTTCTTGCGCTCTTAAAATGATTTTCCGTTACTTTTATCTTGTGAGTAGCCTCACATAGACCTCTGGAGAGGCAGTATATCAACACAACTAATTAAATAAGAAAATTTATGAAAAGTTACACCTTACAGTAGAACCCCATCTGGAACTAGACTGTGGAAAGATCAAACCAGGTTTTAGATCATGAGCCAAGATGAGTTTGAAAACGTCTTATATTCTCACACTTGTTGGTCCCTTTGTGCCATCTAGTTCAAGGCAGATTTTCACACTGTAGAGATTTCAGAATTTCAGCTTGCGGCGAAAACAGTCCTCATGAACACAGCACTGTTTATTTATCAGAACACTTGCATTCCACCTTTTAATGCAGTGTGCCTAATGTACCACCATGATTCTTTTTTCCTTTTCCAGCAATCAAGTATACGAAGATAGCCCTAAATCCATTACCTTCAATGCTGAGATGTTGATAGTCTGAACATCTCCTCCGTAGTCTTCACAAACCACATCATGAGCCAGCAGCTCTTTCTTCACTCTGTCAGGATCAGCTTCAGGCTTGTCACACTTGTTGATGGCAACAATAATCGGAACTGAGAGTAGAACAGCAATGAAAAAGGGGAGGGAGGAGGAATGGTGAGAGCCAAACAAAGTTAGAGAGATTTTTTTCCCCAGCAACAGAGATATTCCTTCAAATAAAAGCAATTTGATATTTATTTGCTGTTAAGTCACAGCTGACTTATTTGACCCCGTAGAGTTTTCAAGGCACGAGGCATTCAGGGATAGCCTGTCAGTGCCTCCCTCAACCTCTGGAGTTCTCCCATCCAAATATTCACCAGGGTTGAGGATGAAAGCATGTGACTGGCCCAAAGTCACTCAGCCAGTTTCCATGGTGTGAGTGGCAATTTGAGACTGGGTTTCCCAGATCTGAGTCCAATAAGTTAACCGCTACATCGCAATCATCTTCAATGGACCTTATTGATATTTATTTACTTATGGAAACATTTGCATCCTGCCTTTCCTCTTGGTTCAAGGCAGTTTACTATAAGAAATTTCTCTCTTGTTTGTGCACCTAAAAATACGGAATGTACCGATGCCCTTGAGGGGAGACAGGGGTATGCACAGTATGTCAAAGTAGAGCTTATCCTTAAAATCAGATGGGAGGTACCTTTGGCATTTTTAGCATGTTGAATAGATTCCTCAGTCTGCTTCATTACTCCATCTTCTGCTGCTACCACCAATATGACTATATCAGTGACATGAGTACCTCTTGCTCTCATGGCTGAAAATGCAGCATGGCCAGGAGTATCCAGAAAAGCTATCTTTTCCCCAGAAGGCAAATGCACTGTGAAAGTAATGGACAGATTCAGTGCTCCTCACACTACTTTCATGGAACATTCTGAATAAATTACCATTTCTGCAAAAGTAGTAATAATGTGTCACTAAAGATAAATTCTGATTTTTAAACATAAATGTCCACTTTCTAAACACTGAAATCTGCTAAGACTGCTGCAGTTGATGTCTACTGTATGCCCTCTTTCACTCAAAGATCTCTTTGAAAATTTCTTCCTTAGGCTTAGAATGTGTCTTCGTTGCGGTGAAATTTGATGCAGCATCAGCTATTAAATGCCTAGACTGAGACCGTAAAGGCAAATGAGAATTTGTTTGGGCCACACTCAGATCTCACAGTAAGCTTTGCTCCAAAATGGGCATGAACAAACCTTATTCTCACATTCATGCATTCTTGGTCCACCTTCTGCAGACTGCAAGATCAACAGCTTCCCAAACCCAGAGGCTTCCAATCAAACTTCAATTTGCCATGGCATCTGAATACAGACACATGGGCAAACTGAAGTTTACTTCTACCCCACAATCTAAACTAGGATTATAATATGATTTTCAATCCAGGTTTGTGGGGAGGAAACAAATTCAGATTTGCCTAAGTGCTCAAATTCGGATATTACAGCAAATTAGAGTTTTGTTGAAGGCTTCTCATATAAGGAAACCTTCGGTGACACTCTATGCAAGAGGAGAGCAGGAACATCATCAATAGGCTGATGACATTCGGCACTGTTTCTCCTTATCCAAGTCTCCTGGTGATGTGTTAGAGGGCCTGAATCACTGCCGGTCCACTATGGTTAAGTGGCTCAGAATGAAAAAAAAAAGAAAGAAACTGAATCCTGACTAGACAATGCTGGCTGGGGAGGCAGAGATCTGAAAGGACACTGTGCTCCACACTTTGGATAGAATTCAGTTGACCCTCACTGACTCAGTTAAAGCCTTGGGATCATACTGGGTTCAATGATACAGTAAACGCAGTTGGGAAAAAATGCTTTCTTCCAACTCAGTCTAGCCAAGAAGATGGCTCCCTACCTTAATTCAGCCAATATCCAAAAGTGTGCTACATATATTATCTGATCGTAATCTTAGCATCAATTTTGTAAAATAAGAAGTATTATCAACATTGTACCTGTATTGCGGAGTGACTTTGTGGCAGAGATCAGATTGGCACCAGGGACATCTTGATTCCTAGCTTACCACCATGGTGAGGTAACAGAAAAGCAGGAACCCTTTTACCATGCTTGTATCCAGCTCCTCTCCCTCTTACTTCATCTTGTCATCACTGAGGCTTTCAGAAGGACGGCAGGAAGCAGACAGGCATCCCTCCAACAACCCTGGATCTAACAAAGCCCAACTCACCTCCAGCTTCCAAGGACCACCAATGGAAGGCAGAAAGCAGCCAGACTCCCCTTCATTGCCCTTGGATCAAAATCAATATGTCCCCCAAGAAACATTTGCATTCCATTTTAATTTGTAACATCTGTTTAATCCTGTGGGCCACTTTAGAAACCAATCTGGGCTAAACAACAGGCTAAGGGTATAACAGTATAAATATATAGACTCAATATCTATAAGTTAAAAGCAAATGCTTTGAGTCTATAGCTATTGAGCCCATATATTTATATTGTCTTAACATTTCTTATTCTAAATTCAATTTATTCAGGGTTATTTCCCTTTTTCTTTTAAATGTATAATAAATCAAGTGTACTCCAGGTAAAGATACATTCAGCACTTATACTCTATCTCAGATAAAGGTGATAGTTTGGCCAGTTGAGGTACAGCAGTTGAGAAAATTGTATTCTTCCACATTAGAATACAGTCCCAAATGAACATGAGAACTATCATTCATTTTAACATGCTGCCTTTGTCAAAATCATTATTTTGTGCATTGCTGAACAAGGTATTTTGATGCAAGAGCATTTATAGTTCATTGAATGGCTATCATCAAACTTTCAATCAGATGGGGAGCAGGGCTAGGTAGGTACTAGTACCAGGTGGAGCATTCTACAACAAAGAAGGTCCGGCATATTGAGTTCTGTGGTGGAGGAATATACGATCTATTAACGTCTTTTTGTGAGACAGAGTATAGTAATTTTTCCCCCATCAAGCAACATTCCCCATCAAACAACAGTTGGCCAAGTAAATCTAAACAAGGGTTTTTTCCAGACAAATAAATCATACCTAGAAAAGCACCAATATGCTGGGTGATGCCTCCTGCCTCCATTGCAGCCACCTGAGTTTTTCGCAGGCTGTCAAGAAGAGTTGTTTTCCCGTGGTCAACATGGCCCAGTATGGTAACAACTGGAGGCTTTGGAGTTAATAAAGCCGGATCTGCGGGAGGCCTGAAACAAACGGTAATGCATTTGGTTTGAAAACACAGAAACTGGCCTTGACTGTCTCTTTTGAATGGGCTCCTTAATTTTGTGAAGCAACACCAATCTCTGCATGTGACTGTCATCCACAAGCCACAGCTTAGTAAAGTCCAGTCCAGATGTGTCCTTTCTACAGGAATCAAGAACGTGTGGCTAAATGGAAGACTATAACCCCTTTGAAGTAAAAAGATTTTACATCTCTCAATGCTTTGGTTAAGAAGTGACGAGAGGAAAATGTTACAGAAACAAAAAAGAGCTATATAAGCAAACAGAGCAAGAACCAAAGATATTACCTCCTCGCAGCATCTTTATTTTCTTTTACTTTTTCCTCTTTTAACTTGGCCCATTTAGGTTTCATGCCAGATTTCTTAATAATGTGCTTGATCCACATTTCGCTTAAGACCGAGTCTGGTTCTAGTGCATCTAAATTAATGTCCACGTTTAACAGAGCTTCGTATATGTGATCTGATTAGAAAGGCAAAAAAAAAAAAGGTCTCTGAAGGTGGTGAAGACACACAAGATGGAAACATCCTCTATCATGTTATGTCATGTATGTTACAAATGAGGTCTATAGGTACTATAGGATTCAGCCTTTTACTATATTGCCAGAGTCTTGCATACAGGTCACATATTTCACTGCTTTTTATTATGATGACTATCCTTTTCAAATATTGTACATTCAAATATTATACATACAAGGAAAATCTAAACTATAACCAGCTAAAGAATTACAATGAAGCATTTTTTAAAAAGCTCCCAACTGGGATCAATTTTAGCGTGAACCTCTTTTACTGAAACTTTTCTCAAATGAAAGCAGCTCAGATTTATTGGAAGCAGATGGCTGTGGAATGCTCCAGAGCATGAAAGACAGCTTACACAACATCCCCCCCCTTCACAGGCCTTTGTAGTACTGGAAAGGCAGGAAATAGTGAAACAATTAAAAGCCCCACACGAGGTGGCCCACAGCTCAGACTGCTAAGCTGCAGTATTGCAATCAAAGCTCTGCTCAAGATCTGAGTTTGATCCCGATGGAAGACAGATTCAGGTAGCCAGCTCAAGGTTGACTCATCCGTCCATCCTTCCAAGGTCAGTAAAATGAGTACCCAGCTTGCTGGGCCTAAAGTACAGACAACTGGGGAAAGCAATGGGAAACCACCCTGCAAACAGAGTCTGCCTAGTAAACATCATGATATGAGGTCATTAATGATCCAGTCCCTTTACCCTACAGAGTGATATAAGCATCCTTACAAAGCTCCAAATCAGTCGGTATCACACATCACAATCCTATGAATGTCTACTCAGTAAATCTTACTGAGGTCAATCCCAAGTAAGTGTGCACAGGAATCTGACCTGAGTAGACAGCCAGCCATGCGAATGGCCTGGAGCTATGCTGGGCTCATTTATCCTGGCTGCAACCCGGTCTAAATTTGCTGTGCGGAAAGGTTCTCAGATTCTCTATCTTTATTTTGTCTAACAGTTTATTGAAGTTCTGACTTTCTCTGTATACCCTCTGACACACTGACTAATTCTCTTAGCACAGGGTCTTTTCACTCAGAAGCCATAACACATTCTGCCATGCTCACACATTGATTTAACTCTCTCTGACTACAGTTTTGACACTCCCAGTCCTTTCATTCATATCACCTTCTCCTTTCTCTCTGACACCTTCTGCCAATCCAGCACAGCCCTCTCACATGTACACTCTAGAACCAACCAATCAGATCGCTCTCTAATCCCCCTTTCACCCCCTTTCTCTCTCCAACTAAACTCTCAGTTTGAAGTCTCTGTCTCTCTCTCTCTCACACACACACACACACACAAATCATTACACATCTCATTAGAAAATACTTCCATTTTTAAAAGAAATCTTCTTTGCCTTTTTTTTTTTATTTAAGCCTTTATTTGGCATAACAATAATCATAACACAATAAAAACCTGAGATAAAAGGTATACAAATACAAAGGTTTAGGATAAAATATAAATTATTGATTGTGCATCACCTCCAGTAAAAATTGTGCAACCAATTCACAAGTTTCATTGTCAGAATTGTCCAGAAGGAAAGGAAGTCTACCTGATTCTCCCATTTCACTACGAGTATCCTAGAAGAATATTGGAATATTTTGATCCTGATATTATGGCAGATTTAGGGCAACAGAAGCAGTTGATGTGCCAATGTTTCCAATTTGTTGTTCACCACAAGAGCATACCCTTTCGCTCATTTCCAAGTTCTTCAATCTACCTGCACCACTTGGCAATTAAAGGCGGAGGGAAAACATTGAAGCCCGAGAGCAAGTGTAGGGAGAGCTCTTCTCTGCATTGGATTAGTCAAAAGTAATACAAATAGGGAGCCATCCTGTTTTGATATAGGGGTATTGAAAGATGTAAGGGTGAACAAGTTTTTCATAGCAGCCCTAAATAGAAATTAATCCATTAAACTTTCCAACAATGTTTTTGTTTTAACAAGTTGTAGGATTCTGAACTAGATAGCAGGAAAAGCGAGGTCGAGAGATATACCAAGTGATTCAATCTTTCTTTCGATCAGAGAGAACCATGGATTAGCCCGAGTATCAGACACACGTAGGTGAATCCGCGAGTGCTCATCATCAGAGACAGACAGGCGAAGCCAAACTTTAAAAGCTCTCAACCAAGCCCCCTATAAACTAATGAATTTTTGGCCCCAGTTCTAAAACAGAGGGCATATGCGATTACACAATTTGGCTTGGGCCCATAATTTTTTACGGAAAAAATTTGGATTGGACGAGTATTCAAGAAATTAGATCAACTGCTTGGAGCCAGATAGGTACTCCATAAAAGTAGCACTAAGCTTCCTAACTTGGGAGTTAAAGATTTTTTAGTGCTGCTGGGACAAGGGGGTGGCCCTTTCCATAAAGAAGCGTGCAATGGCAGAATAACTGATAATTGGTAGCAGCTGTAGCAGCTTTTTTGTGTAGAGGTAACCAGGAGAGGTTATAAGAAAATGTAATTCCAAGATATTTGTTATTGGATTAACCTGCTCCACTGGCACTTTATTAATCGCCCAGATTATGTTTTTTGTATTGTTTTGGCTTAAAAGATCAAAATCTTGGTCTTTTGATAATTGATGACTAGTCCGTTATCTGTACGAGTTACTGCCACATCTATTCAGCAGTCGACTAAGTCCAACTTTTGCCCGAGATAGAAAGGATAGGTATCATCAGCATATAGAAGTATTGGAATATACCTTGAGCCTAATTTAGGGGCATGGTTATTAATTTCCAATAAGGCTGATGGAAGAGTCACTCAAAATAAATTGAAAAGGAGTTGAAGTGCTAACACACAGCCTTGCCTCACACCTTCTAAAAGGTAGAAATAGAGAATCAGTCATGAGACCTTCCACGTGAGCACTTAACTCTGCAGTTTGTGTTTGGTATAAAGTTGCCTGATTAGAAAAAGAAGTTTATTGTCTATTCCTTGTATAGCCAAGTTTACATTTCCAAAGAGCGTTCTCTAGAGACTGTATGTGTCAAAAGCTGCCTTCAAATCAATGAAGGCAGCATAAAGTTTGCTTCTTGGACTTTTTTGGAGTATTTATTAACCAAATGCATAAGAAGCATAGCATGTCAAGTCTAGCGATGGATTTCCCCCTCATTGGAAGCCCTATTTGCTCTGGGCCAATGATGTTCTGATGAATCGTCCAGGCCTGTAGTTTGGGTAGAAGTGTCTTAGCATATATTTTCCCAAGGACTGATGTCAAACTGATTTGGCGGAAGTTGGCTTGGGATCCGATGGGTCACCTTTTTTATAAATAGGTACAATGATTGCAGATAGCCAAGGCTTAGGAATGAGGCCTGAGTCATTGATTTGGGTGAATAGATTGGCCAAAAGGGGTGCCCACCACTCTATATGCGACTTCAGTATCTCTGGGGAAATTATATCTGGGCCAGAGGCTTTACGGGGTTTCAATTCAGTTATTAGATCCATGATTTCCTGAGTTGTAACAGGAGGCCATTTGGAGTCATCTAATGATGGAAATGGGTGATAAATGTTACTGGTCTCTTCCTTTTGGAACAGCTTCGCAAAATGATCTATCCAAACCTCTTTGCCTTTTATGGTTTCCTTGACTTGAGTTGTTAACCATGCCACAATCCCTTTAGACTTGGTGCTAACTTTTATTTATTTTTATTTATTTGTTCAATTTTAGTATACTGCCCCATCCCCAAGGGGCTCTGGGCAGCATGCAACATAGTCATCATACAGTACAATAACAAAAGGGGCAATTAAACAACAACCAATGAATACCTAACATTAACTAAAACAGTATAAGCTAATAAATTAAGCCCCATAGATTTAATTTAGCTAATTTAAAACAGTGATTAGTACATAAAAACAGCGCTCCGCAAAACCCTACCTAAAAATCCTCCTAACAAGGAGGTGGGGGCACAGTGGGTCCCAAAGATGTCAAGGGACCCTCAAACAGGAGAACAGAAGGAGGCACCATTCAGCGACTGGTCTCTCCAAAGGCCCAGTGGAACAACTCGGTCTTACAGGCCCTGTGGAATTCCCCCAGATCCCACAGGGCCAGGAAAGCTGGAGAGTGTTCCACCAGGCCAGGGCCAGAGCCGTAAAGGCCCTGGCCCGAGTGGAGGCCAGTCGCATCATTGAGGAGCCAGGGACCTCCAGCAAATTGGCCTCTGCCGAACGCAGAGGCCGAGTAGGGACATATGGAGTAATGCGGTTCCAAAGGCCGTGTAAGGCCTTAAAGGTCAACACTCACACCTTGAAGATGATCCGGAATTCAACTGGTAACCAATTTTTTTCTAATTTGAAGGAGGCATTCCCTCTAGGTCTATTAATCTGGCTGATTTAAAATAATTCCCAGCCATTCCAGAGGGAGTGGGAGCCTGACCAGACAAAAGCAGAAGACTACGCCCAGACAGTCCAGAGGCTCTGCAATCAAACTCGCGTAACTGGGTCACACAACCCTAAGACTTCAAGCAGGAAGCACTGGGAGAAAGACCAGCAGATGGTGTCCTGCAAAAATACAATTTGTTATTTGCACAAAGAACCAGGCTCACCTATGTCTTTATGCATGGCTTTTGCAAGGGCTGCCACAGTCATCTCATTCATTATCTCAACCTCCTGCTTCTCCTCTTTTGGTTTTATCTGTTGAGGTTTCTTCTTTGCAGACTTCTTTCTCTACAACAGTGAAAAGAATACTACAGTGAAAAGAGTATAACATTCTTCCCTGCCCCACTTAATCCCTGTTCAACATATTAACTAAAAATCCCTTACAAACAAGGCTGGCTTTCATTTCACACGCTAGATGTGCATGACAGGAGATCTTAGGAACAAGAATAAAGTAGTTAATTACCTCCTTGGTAGTTAAAAGCCTGGCTTGTGGACTGGTGTCTGGCTGCCAGAGACGCGGGTGCAGCTGAACCGGGCACATGGGGTAGGCAGATGATAGTACAGGCTTCCATTGTGTTCTGTGAACTTTTCCATAAGACAGAGAATGAAGCTGTTTGCAAGCTCGATGCAAATAAGCCACATTCTCCACTGTCAGCATCACCCGCCAGTTCATTTTTTCTCTGCAAATAAAGAAAAAAGTGATGTTGAACAAACCACCTATTGAAGAGTGAAAGACAATGGAAGTGATATATTAAAGCAAGCAGGTTCACTTGATGTAATGGGATCTGGCCAATTACCGACCCGTTTCGAATCTTTCGTTTCTGGGGAAGGTAATTGAGAGAGTGGTGCTGGAGCAGCTCCAAGGTTTCCTGGATGACACATCGGCTTTTGATCCCTTCCAGTCCGGCTTCCGTGCTGGGCATGGGGCCGAGAGACTGTTCTGCCAAATGCGCCGTCACAGATACGCACTCCGCATGCTGCAGCTTGACCAAGGCGGATCGGCGCTGCTGGTATTGTTAGATCTTACTGCAGCGTTTGATGTGGTCGACCATGACCTTTTGACCCACCGCCTGGCTGCCTCCGGAGTGCGGGGCACTGTCCTTCAATGGATTTGCCTGCGTTTTCTCCGGAGGTCCGGAGACGAGATCAACAAGTGAGGTCTTGCGGGGATGAGGAGCCTCCCGGAAGTGCCGGGCAATTGCGGTTGTACCCCAGGGGGCATTAATATCCCGCTGTTGTTTAACATCTACATCTGTCGACCCCTTGCTCAGCTGGTGCGGAGTTTTTGGGCTGTCACCTGTCATCAGTATCACCCGGATGACACTCAGCTCATTCTGTTGATGGAGGGGGGAACAGCCACCGCCCCTGCAGCTCTACAGCATTGTTTTGGAGGCGGCGATTAGCTGGTTGAAAGTTCGCGACAGAGTAGAGTTAAAATTGAATCCATCGAAAATGCGGAGATCCTGCTGGCTGGAGTAGGTGAGGGGGAGAGGGATGTTTCAGCCGCCAGTGTGGGAGGGGCCACATTGGCTTTGACCGACCCTCCATGCTCACGCCAACCTGGGGGGTCCCACCTGGATTACGTCTCTATCAATAAGGAACCCAGGTGGCCCTTATATAACCGAGGTTGCTTTCCCACACACCTCGATCAGGCCAGGTACCGGCTACTTCCTCTCCCAGACCCGATCTGGCCACAGTATTGATCCATTAGCGGTCATCTCCAGACTATAGACTTTTGCTTAACTTCGCTTTCTGGCGGGCCTCCCCTTCGCGTCTGATTGAGGAGGGTTAAAAACTGGTCCAAAATGCAGCTCTTGGCGATCTGCCCACGAACAGCGCCACCTGGGATCATATCCAGCCTGTGCTTTCGCCAGCTTTCATTGGCTCCCAGTAGGGATTCGAATCATCTTCAAAGGTGTTGGTGCTGACCTTCCCAAAGGCCTTCACGTGACCTGGGACATGCCGATTATCTTCGGGGACCCATAGCCCCATATGTCCCTGCCATAAGGCCTCGCCGTTCTCTGAGGAGGCCAATGCTACTGAAAGTGGTCCCTGGCCTCCGGTGAAATCTGGCTAGCCTCCACGGGCCAGAGGCTTTTGCAGCCCTGGCCCAGCCGCAAAGTGGAACACCCTTCCACCAGCCGTCCGGAACCCTAACGGGACCTTACTTACACTAGATTCTGCAGAGGCCTGTAAAAGCGGAGTTGTTCCGCTGGCGGGCTTTTGGAGGATCAGCGTTGATAGGTGGTACCCCGTTGGCGCTTTACATCTGTGCGCTCTGCCATCTGGGGTTTTGCTGACTTTCCCCGAAAGAGGGTTTGGGAATGGATCTGTTGGACGCCATTGCATGTTAGTCTTAATCTCTATACCAGTTATTTTACTGCTGCTTTTAATGGTTTTAGTTATTTTATTTGTATCGTGCATCTTTATTTTGTATCACGTGCATTGTATGTTATGCACGCCCAAGAGCCCTCACCGAGGGATGGAAATTTATAATAAATCGAAAAAATAAATAAATAAATAAATAAATAAATAAAAAATGACAGTGAGATTGCAGAGAAGCTGAATGAATTCTTTGCATCTGTCTTCACCCCAAGAGGAGGTGAGGAAAATCCCTGCACCTGAACAAGCTTCTTAGGAGGTGAATCGGAGGAACTAGCAAAGATAGGGGGAGACAAGGAAGAAGTTCTGGCAGCCATTGATAAACTAAATGCTACCAAATCCCCTGGCCCAGACTGCATTCACCCAAGAGTTCTTACAGAGCTCAAGCATGAAATTGCTGATGTTCTCACTTTAATATGCAACTTATCCCTGAAATCAGGCTCCATCCCTGAAGACTGGAAGATGGCCAATGTCACACCAATCTTTAAGAAAGGATCTAGGGGCACCCAGGAAATTACAGGCTAGTCAGTTTGACATCTGTTCCTGGTAAATTAGTAGAATCTATCATTAAAGATAAAATTATTAAACAGGTAGAAAAGCAAGACCTGCTGTGGAAGTCAGCATGGCTTTTTTGCAGAGAGCAAGTCCTGTCTCTTACAAACTTACTGAGAGTTCTTTGAAGGGGGGTGTAAACAGGCATGTGGATAGCAGAGGGAACCAGTGGACATTGTCTACTTGGATTTCCAAAAGGCTTTTGACAAAGTTCCTCACCAGAGACTATTGAAAAAACTCAGCAGTCAAGAAATAAGACGGGAAGTCCTCCTATGGACTAAAAACTGGTTGAGAAACAGGAAGCAAAGGGTGGGTGTAAATGGGAAGTTCTCACCATGGAGAGATGTAGGGAGTGGTGTCCCCCAAGGATCCGTATTGGGACCAATTACAGCTCTTTAACCTATTCATAAATGACCTGGAAGTAGGGGGGTGGGTAGGGTGGTGGCCAAGTTTGCGGATGATATCAAATTATGCAGGGTGGTGAGAATCACAAAGGATTGCGAAGAGCTCCAAGTGGACCTTGATAAATTATTTGTTTATTTTATTTATTGTTTCGATTTATAAACCGCCCCATCCCCTGGATGAGTGAGCTAAGAAATGGCAAATGCAGTTCAATGCAGCAAAATGTAAAGTGATGCACATAGGAGCAAAAAATCCAAACTTCACATACACACTACAGGGGAGTGCCAGTGCTATCAGTCACAGACCAGGAAAGGGATTTTAGCGTCTTAGTTGAGTAGTTCCATGGGAATGTCAACTCAATGCATGGCAGCTGTGAAAAAAGGCAGAGCTCTGTATGGGAGATAATTAGGAAAGGAATGCGAATGGTAATAAAGAGCTGCAAAGATTGTCATGTGCCCTTATATAAAGAAGTGAATGCGACCGCGCATTTGGGAATTACTATGTTCAGATTCTGAGTCACCTTCTGGTCACCACATTTCAAAGAAACCCGTGGCGAGGGGAACTGTGCCGGAGACGCGTGTGTGCCCTTGTCCTATACCCCGCTGCCCCGCGGCCCGGAACACCCTGGAATGCCCCACCCCCACCACGGCCCCACACAGGCGAGCACCCGGGGCAAGGTGCCACCACGCCCCCTGGGCGCTACACTGCTGCTGCTGCACAATGGGGGCGAATGTCCATTGCAGCAAGATTTCTTATATGGTCGTATTTCCTCAAGCTCCAATTTCACTTTCCAATCTCTCCTTGGCAAGCGAGACCACTTCTAACGTTATTTTAATTTGCATCGCTGCCAGAATGGGAGAGATCTGTCCCGATCAACACAGCTCTGCATGGGATATCCTGCCCACCGGTCAGCCTTCCGCTCCCTCGCGCTTGCAATCCATGCCCTCCCCCCTCCCACGCCCCTTTCCAAGTCACAGAAAAGCTCACCCACATGGGCTTAGCCAAAACACACCAACCTCTAATTCTCATATTGATATATTGAGATATTGATATAATAACTGAGAGTGCTCCGAAATAACAAGGCTCTCTGTCCTCCAGCAGCAGCAGGAGAAGCAGCAAGTGTGTGTATGTGTGTGGAGGGGAAGGGAAGGGAAGGGAAGGAAAGGGAAGGAAAGGGAAGGAAAGGGAAAGGAGAGTGAACATCAGCTCTAGGACTTTTCCCTTCTTTAGCATCCTGTGGTCCAGGGAATTGCTTTGCCTCCAGCTCCAATATCCTCAGCTGTCTGAAGAACTCATTTTCCTCCAAAACAACTCTGACCCTTGGTCCTTGCTGCTCCTCACGCCTGTAACAATCCCCTAGAACACCTGGGCTCGTAGACACCATCTCTCTCATTTCCTGCAACTCACCCCTCTACACTCACTTTTTCTCAACTTCCAGGTAGGGCTGGAGATCTTCAGAAATAATAACAAAACTCCAGACTGCAGGGATCAGTTCCCCTGGAGAAAAAAAAAATGTTTGAAGGGTGGACTCCATGGCATTATAGCTACTGAGGTTCCCCCCAACCTCACTCTCTCCAGGCTCCACCACCACATCTTCAGGAATTTCCCAAACCAGAGTTGGCAGCCCTATTATTACCTTAGTCCCCATTTCCCTACAGATACCAAGTCCAAGAATGTCACAGAGGAATGAAGACACATTCCTCCCTACTTATTTGCCACCTCCAGCAGCCTCCTCTCCTCATCTACCCTATCTCATATTTTGTTGTAAATCCCTGGAGGCAGGGATCTGGCCTCTAACCCTACCTAAAGCACCAACAACACAAGCACAGAGGATAGCACTAGCTGAAACTTTCATTTGCATGATTTGAGATACAGTCCAAGTGGTCTCACCACAGCAGTCAAAATGTTACAATAACTTAATAAGCTGAATAATTTACCAACTTTTAACCTTTACTAGTATACCAAAATCTGCAGTGTAAGCAGCCACTTCAGTTTGTCTGATGACGAGGGACAGCCGTTGTAGATACTATTAAGTACTTTATGCTTTAAAAAAATGTCCATACTATCTATCTAAAATACTTATGACATTGTGCTACCATGTCTGGCAGTACCATATATGAGAAAGTGGGGAGCTGAGTCTCAGAAGAAGCGGTTTGTCTGGTAGATTTATGGCGGCAAAGGCTCGGTTTGAAGCAGCACCGCGCTGATTCGAAACCCTGTCTCGACATCAGTCCTGAGAAGTTCCAGATTCAAATCCACCCGGGACCACGAGCTCTATGGAACCTTCATCTACCTAACACGATTGTTGTCGTGAGAAGGTAAAAGGGGACCCATTTCGTCCAAATACACCGCCACCCTTCTACGAACAAACCCCACACGCGCGTACAATGAATACATATATTAGAGCTACTACTACCGTGTCCGGTCACGGGGGCAGGAAAAAAGCATAGAAAGGCAAGCAGTCGCATCCCCTTCTCTTGCCTTTTTACAGTTCTGCCACCGCCCGACCGCTGGGTGGCGCGCGCTCGCCGCCTGTTCACGCCCTCTTTCAAATCCCACTTTCAGAGCGACTGCGCGTGCGCGCTCGTTTCCGTCCACTGTCAACCCGTCAGCCGTGGCTTCAGGTAGGTCGTTAGGCAAGGGCGCGTATTTCTTTCACGCCCGGTTTCCGGTTTCCCTTCTTCGAATTATCTCTCACTCCTCGCTTCCGGTTTTCCTTTTCCTACCTCTTCCTCTCTGCCAGAAACCCCAAAAGGCCGAAACGCCGACGCAGGCGCTGGAAGAAATGTAAAAAGAACTGCTTCTTGCCGCACGTTGAGCACCACTGCGCATGCTCGCTGGGTCCTGGACACACTCAGTAGCGGCTACTGAAGCTGTCTAGCCTTTTCTTGCCCTCACTTCGTATGCCGGAAGCACTAGGACCTAGGTTAACAGGACTGGGTCAAAGGGAAATGATCTGGTCTAGATGGCCCCAGTTAATCTGATGTTACCAGAGCTTGGCAGCCATGCAGGGTTAGCCCGGGTCAGGAAGGCGGGGATGACTACGCAGAGGCAAGCGGTGGCAAACCAGCTCTGAATGTCTCTTACCTTTGACGACCGCAAGGGGGTGGGTGGGGCAAGATTGTTGGAAAGCCGGTGCTAAAATGAACCATATTGCACTAGATAAACCGAATGTCTTACTCTTTTTCAAGGCGTCTGTTATGCACTTGCAGCAGCTTTCCTGGGCTTTTTTGTGAGCTAAAGAGTGGTAGAAATCATGTTGTATGTTGTAATAGAATTCGGTATGTTGTAATAGAACGGAATCAGTCATGATTTTTGGAAATTACGAATAAATCTGGAATACTGACAGAGATGAATGAGGAACTCTGTGACAGCTTCGAAATTAACATGATTTGTTTTAACATCAGGTTATGTGAGTCAAATCTTATTTCTGGATTAAGAATGGATCACAGTTGGGGATCAATCCTAAACAGGTCTATTCGGAAGTAAGACCCATTTCTTTCAATAGGGCTTTCTCCCAAGAAAGTTCTTAGGATTGCATCTATAGTCTCCTGCTATAGATTCTGCTTTTTCACTTGTTCTTCATGATACAAGAGTCTGTATGAAACCACATCCTACATATGAGTGGATGGGAACTTATTGCCCCAAACTGTTTATTCAGAAATAATGTTCACTGTTTTCAAAGGGCTTTGCTTCCAGATGTGAACAGAATTGCAGCCTTGTACCATCGCCTTTTAACTTGCCCCAACCTTGATAATTAGAAGGGCCTGTATTATAAAGTGAGTGTTATAAGCAGAGGTGAGATCCAGCAGGTTCTCACCAGTTCCCAGAAGTGGAGTTACTAATTATTTGTATGTTTTATGCCGAGAGGGGTTACTAATTGGGTCCACTTTTCACGTTTCCATGCTTTCGCCTCCCTGGGAAGTATGCTACTTGCCTTGAACATGAAGGTTCCATATAGCAATTGCGTTAATAATGGTAGCAGCTTCCTGAACTGGGTTAAATCCCTTTCCAGGTACTGCAATTCATTGATTCTCAGCCTTTGGTACCTTTTATCTCCACCAGTCTCTAGCAAAAGAACCTATGTGAACTTCACCATTGCTGTGTTCAGATTTGTGAGTTGGGGCAAAATGTCTTCTATGAAATGTGATGATGATTTAGAAATGACCTGGTGCAAAAAAAAATGGGGGAGGTGGTGGCAAGGGTGAGGTAAAGGTGTGAAGCTGCCCATGGGGGGGGCATCCAAACTCTACGGTTTTACTTAGTGCTCCAGTTTCGTCTAGATGCGCCTCCTTTGCCCCTTGCTGCTGAGGGGGGGTCTGGCGCGAGGGAACCTGTTACTAAAATTTTTGGATCCCACCACTGGCTTATAAGAAATCACAAGTATATATTTGCTGGTATAAAGTGCGTATAAAGTGCGTATAATGACAGGACTACCACATATTAAGGAAGATGCATAGATATACAAAGCTCCAACAGGAAATTGGGTACTTCCATGTTTTCTGCATGGTGTGTATGGAATCTGAGTTGCTTGTTCAGAAGACAAAGATATGAAATTGCTGCCAAACTCCTATGGAATTAGTGTTGACAGCAGAAGATCTGACGTTGACAGTAGTCTAACAAGATACCAATAACAGCAATAAAGGGGAAATCTCACTGTTATCTCCTTTGATTTGAAAACCTTCCTGTTACTCCTCCATCTGAAGTGAAACCTTCAATATTTTGTCTGAATTAGAAATTACTAATAGGTTTAATTGCATTAATCAGGGTTTGATTTTAATCACCACATGTATTAAATTGCTTAAACTAGGAGAACTTACCACTGGTGGTGTGAACATTCACATTACTTACCATGCATCGTTTTGAATTTACATAGAAATGTTTTGGATTATACCTCTGGTATTGTATCAGAGGCGTTCCTCCCATTGGGCAAAGTGGGCAGTTGCCCAGGGCGCCCCCTTGTGGGGGGCACCAAAAATGCAGGTGGGATTTTTTTGAATTTTCACTGTTTTTTCTGTTTTGGCCTGCAGGAGGCGCAGTTTTTAGGCTAGCAGCACCAAAATTTCAGGGATTTTTTCAGGGAGACTATCCTGTTGATATCACCCAAGTTTGAGTAAGGTTTATTTAGGGGAGTCCCAAAGTTATGGACTCCCGTAGGAATGTCCCCATCCCCATTGTTTCAATATGGAGACTGTGGGAGATGGGGGCTGCACTTTGGGGGTCGCATAACTTTGAACCCCTAGACAAACTTCTAAACATGGCTGGTATCATCAGTAGGGGCTCATGAAGATACCCTGAAATTTTGGTGCTGCTATCTTAATAATTGCACCCCTGACAGCAGGCACACCCTAAATTTCCCCAGATTCTCCTTTTAAATCCACCCCCTTCCTGCCAATGCTGGTTTTCTTTATTTCTTTCTTTTTTTTTATTCTTTCCAATGCCTAATAAAGGTTGTTGTTGGGGGGGGGGGGCATGAAACTCAGGTTTTGCCCAGGGCTCCAGTTTGCCTAGGCTCGCCACTGTATTGTGTGGCGTTTTAACCATGCAATTCACAATGTTCCCTGTGTGTGTCTATTTGCTGACTTTCATTGTATCTCAAAATTTTATGTATCTCAATAATATATTTATTTACTTCATGGGTTGCGCATCTTTATCACAGAGACTGAAGGTGGATTACAAAACATAGAAAACAATTCAATCAGACAACATAAGACACCAGTAAACCATTTAATAGGACTAGGATTACAGAATTGGAAAACAATGCATACAGAAAACTGTTTAAGGCAAGACATCCCAGAGTAGATTATAACAGCAGAAGATGGTGCTCTTATATTTTTGATTGAAATATGCCTCATGTCTTGGAAGACTGGGCAGATGCAGAATGGATCTATATATGACAGAACAGGCTGATTCTTCTGAGAAACTAGAGATAATTTTCCCCAGAGGTGAAAAATACTTTTAGAGCAGCAAAGCAAAATGTGCATTCCCTCCTTCCTGGGAAAGTAACTCCAAAGTGTTCAATTCTTGGTTTAGTTAAAATCTTTATAATATGCACATGTAAGCATCCAGTTAAAATACAAGTAGGCCTCTGGAAGCAGAGAGTCTAGCTAGCAGAACACAGAACTTTATTCTTGTATGGATTAATATCATTAATATAGCCATTTGTTGGTGGGTAAAAGGCAGAATTATGAGCAGCTGCAAGTTGGGTGACATCTCAGGGTTGGGTGACATCTAAGGGTAACAAAAGTACAATAAAAGGCAGGAATGTAATAAGGAAATGATCACTGCAGAGTTATGGTAATTTTCTTTCTTTTTGTATTTGCTGTAGGGAAACAGTACAGGTTACATTCCTCTTTTCTTTATCTTTTCGGTATTCCCCTCCACAAGGCCTTGGGCTTCAATAGCTATGATCCTACAGACACTTTCCTGGGAGTAAGCTCTATTGAATAACACGAGACTTACTTCTTAGTAGTTCTGCTTAGGATTGCTCCTACGATTTTTAATCTTAGGATAGCTTGGTAAGTAATTGTTTGGTTGTTGAAGCCTAATTACAAAATTTACCAAGTTAAGAACGTGTCAACAAAAACAAAGTATGGTAAATAAAAAACAGCAATTGATGTAGGGTAAGCTTTCTTTCTGGTTACTTTCCTGCCAGGAAACTGTAGTTTGCAGCAATCCATTCCTCTAAGGCCCTTCAAAGAGAAATCATCGCCCGCCCGCCCTCTTTCACCAGTCTAAAGAGCCTTTTGCTTGTACTCTGTCATGTGGGATTATCCCTGGGGTTTCCAGGCAGCATTAATGTGGGGTAATGGTGAAAGATTAAGGGGTTTCAAAGCCTATTAAAAGACCACTGCTTCCACCAAGAGTTTCTTCTAAGCTGTGCTGCTGTTGTCATGCCTGTGTCAGGAAGAATTTCAGTGAAAAGATCCAGCCATCTGTAATAAGCCTGCAGTTTTTACTGCAGTGGGGTGGGGGAGTAAGAACAATCTAAGTCGAACACAGCAGACATATCGCTGACACCTGACGTACATGTAGAAGCTGCCTTTGACAAATGCTGTCCTTAATGGATGTGCAGCAATGTATTTTTTTCCTCAAAGATTTACCAGGGTGCGCTGCAGTTGCAAGGAGCTTTGCTCACATTACTGTACCAATTTAAAATGTGTGTGTGTTTCTTTAAAGCAGTAGTTCTCAGCCTGGGGGTCGAACGACCCTTTCTCTGGGGTCACCTAAGACTCTCTGCATCAGTGTTCTCCATCTGTAAAATGGACAAATGTTAGGGTTGGGGGTCACCACAACATGAGGAACTGTATTAAAGGGTCGCGGCATTAGGAAGGTTGAGTACCACTGCTTTAAAGTGAGGGTAAGTTCTGGAAGGAAAGGGAATGAATGGGGAATGAGAGTGTGAGGTGACTGGTTGATACTGAAGAGTCTGTGTAGGGTTTTGTACACAGAGTATGTCTCTGCTAAACTGAGGGTGAGAAGGGGCTGAAGTAAAGTGTACATTATGATGTTGACAGTCTAGAAAGCAGATTTCTGACCAGAGTCCTTCCTAGTATTATATGAAGTACAGAACTGCCCTGCTCCAGAGTAATATTATTGACTTCCCACTTGTGCATCTTCAACCGTCGTGAAAAAACTAAAATTTTGGATTTGTTATAATTAATCTCCAGTTTATTAGTTTTACAATACTGGATGCATCGCCTAATCAAACGGAGAAGGCCCACTTTAGATCTTGAAAGTAAAACTGCATCATCCGCATATAACATTAATGGTATTGGCAATGCATTTAGAATAGGAGGATGACTATTGGTTTCTGATAACGCAGGGGCTAAATCATTCAAAAAAATATTGAACAGTGTGGGGGCTAGTATGCAGCCTTGCTTGATTCCTTTAAGTGATTGCGATGTTAGCAGGCCCTCTTATGCAGCATTTGACCTGGCAAGATGTATTAAGAGTGGAGTTGTTGGATCAGGAGGAGCAGTCTTGGGTCAATTCTCAAAACCCGGAGTTTCTGCCATAGAAGTTCTCTAGAGATGGAGTCAAAGGCTCCTTAAGGTCAATGAATGCTGCATATAGTTTGCTCTTTCCCATGGTAACATACTTGTTAGCTAGATGAAAACAAAATAAGGCCGCGGATCTAAAGTTGCTTTTCCTTTCACGGAAGCCAATTTGCTCAGCTCCAAGAATTTTATTGTGTACCAGCCAAGATTCTATTTTTGTTCCAGCAGGAATTTGGAGTAAATCTTTCCGCCACTGATAAGAGAGCAATCGGGCCAGGAAATTTGTGGGATCACTTGGATCTCCTTTTTGTATGTCGGCACAAGTATGGCAGAAAGCCAAGATTTAGGGATTTGGCCTGAGTTGTTGACATCGGTAAAAGCTGCTAGCAATTCAATACCAGTTCAATTTAGTTTGAAGATTTCTGAAATAAGTGCATCAGGGCCTGGGGCTTTCCCCTCTTTCATGTTATCAATCAAGATGGTAACTTCTGCAGGAGTAACTGGAGGCCAAATAGGGAGTTGGTCAGTGTCTGGCCAGTCAATTTCATTAGATGTCTGATCATGAAAGAGGTTTGAGAAATAATTAAACCACCTGTCTGGGGAGATAGAAGAGGTAGAAAGCTTATGCCGGCCTGTGGTGTTATTTACCAATGCCCAGAAGCACTTTGCATCCTTGGCAATGGAGGCTTGTAATAGTTTATTCCATTGCAGTATTACAAAATCTTGGTGCTTCTGTTTGGTTAAGGTTTTGAATTCATATTTAAGAGTGGCAATTTGAGACAAAATGTCCTTGGAGCCCGTATGACGATAATACCTATATAGGGCTCGGATATTGTTGTTAGCAAGTAATACAGTCTCTGTCAAACCAATCCCTTTTCCCCCGCAGATTGCTCGTATCTTGATTAGTAATGGCAGAGTCAAACAAGTTAAATACCTAGGAATCACCTTCTCTTATAATCTGTCTTGGCGCCCGCATCGCAATCTTTCCTCAACCATGGCCTACAATAGCGTTAGAGCAGTCTCCCGTTTCTTTTACAACACTGGTAATAGATATATACCTGCAGCAGTTAAGGTATTTAATGCCAAAGTCGGAGCACAGATATTATACGGGTCCCCAATTTGGATCTCTGCAGTTAATAAAACCATTAACACTCTACAATCCAAATTTCTACACAAAATAATGGGCCTACCTAACGGGGTTGCGTTTGCTGCTATTTGGCTGGAAGCGGGACAGATCACCTTTGAGACCTTGGCTTGGTTAAGAGCATTCAAATTTTGGCCTAATTTACACTATCAACAGGCCTCTTCCAGTTTCATTCACTCTTTCACCACAAGATAGCAAATCAATGTTATGGTTAAATATTATCAAAAACAAAATTGAAACCATTGGTCTATCCTTGGAATCGCTCAGTATGCTTACCCTTACTGAGGCTTATAACACCCTGAAAGTGAAACTGCTTGATGTGGAATTCCAAACACTGACCAAGGCAGCAAAAAGGACATGCTCACCACTTAATCTAGCAATACCCCCGATTCAAGGCCAAATGGCTAACTATTTAATTACTCTGGTTAACCCAACACAACGGCGAGCCTTGACGCTTGCCAGATTTAATGTTATGCCCTCCGCTTTTTTGCGTGGCAGGTTCAATAGTCTTGATAAAACTCAAAGATTATGTTCCTGCAACCAAACGCAGATTGAAACCATAGCCCATTCTCTGTTTCACTGCTCGAGAACCAAGGGAGTCAGAGATCGATATGTAAAATCCATTCCACTACTCACCATGGCCCTTGCTGACTTGGTTGCAATTCCAATTCTTCTGAATAATACCAACCCTGAGATTGTGGCAAACTTTCTCCTTGAAATAATTGAATGCAAATAATCCAGCAATGGGTCTAAGTATGTTTAGAGCATAAGTAATTAACTTCTCCCTTCCTTATCACGCCACCTTACTTTAATATTTTATTGCTATACTACAACACATTAACCTGGGAATTCAGCATGTCTCTGTAGCAGCTCTGAAATGTTTATCTGTGGTATTAATTTTAGATGTAATATGTGTTTCAATTTCTGTCTCTTGCTAATAGTAATCATAACAAACATGGCCAGTATGATGCAGACAGAATTTGCTTGTTGTTGGTGGGTGGTTCGGGCCCAGTGGAATGAGAACTGGGGGCCGTCTTTTTGTTGATGATGTGAACATGGATCGATGTGTCATGCGGGTTTGCATTGGATGTGTTTTGCTGTATTGGTTTGTTTTGTAGCTATTGTGTTTTTTTAATATGCCAATAAAGGCTTTCTGTTCTGTTCTACAGAACTGCCCAAAGAAATAGGTAGGAAACATTGGGAGACTAGAAATGTAGTCAAACCCTAATATGGTCTCAGAGATGTAAATGAGCGAGAGAGTGGATTGATGTGACATGAAAGTCATCTTACTAGAAGTTATTGCCTTAGACTGCTTCGGTCTTCGTAGATTATTTCTTATAACCTTTAAGCTAAAGAAAATATATAAATAAAATTTTAATTTGTTCAATGTAACATGGAATCCTACCCTAGTTACCTCCTCAGGACCACTTAGCCCTTTGAAACTGCTTTAAAGCTCAGCAACACTACTTTAGGATAAATTAAAAAGTGGTTTGGAATTAAATTCCTGGGGGCAGCAATATATGGATATGGGAAGAAAGCAATAAATAAACAAAATTTGGGTGCTGTGTGGTTTCCGGGCTGTATGGCTGTGTTCTAGCAGCATTCTCTCCTGACGTTTCGCCTGCATCTGTGGCTGGCATCTTCAGATGATCCTCTGAAGATCCCAGCCACAGATGCAGGCGAAACGTCAGGAGAGAATGCTGCTAGAACACGGCCATACAGCCCGGAAACCACACAGCACCCAAGTGATTCCGGCCGTGAAAGCCTTCGACAATACAATAAACAAAATTTTGCACCTATCAGAAATATTTGCAAAACAAGAAGAGAATGGTCATCACAGTTACACTTGCAAATCTATAATTGTTATGCAAGTCACGTCAGTTCTGGGTTATTATGGTTTGCTGTCAGATTCCTAGACACCAATGCTTTGGAAAATCACTTGTGCCAACCAACAATAGTTCTGTCTCTGTCATGTTAAACACTGCAGGGTTTGTGGAGCCACTGATTACCCTACCCTACTGTTACACGGTGAGTGAGTCTCCAGTTGCCATCACCCAAGTTACTCTGATGTAATCTACTAAAATTTTATTTTTTTCACAATAAATTCCATCTCTGTGGAATCCCTGCTCAATGTTTTTCTGCAATTTAAAGCATATTTTTAAAGAATCCAGTTCAATTAGGATTAAATGTGTCCTGGGATCTGAAGAATTATTACATAGTTCTGTAAGTTCAAGGAGGCTTTTTTTTTAATTAGAGGCTCCCCACTGAAAGCTGATGGGCGTTTCAAAACCAGTTGAGATGGGGTTCAGATACATGAGATACCCTGTGCGCTCCAACACACACCAGCTGGGTGACCTTGGGCTAGTCCAGGAGTCTGCAACCCGTGGCTCCGGAGCTGCATGCGGCTCTTTCGCCCTTGTATTGCAACTCTGGGCCTCATCCCCGCCTTTCCTCCTCCTCCTCTCCTTCTGGAGAGCCGAAGGCTTCAGATCCGGAGTGGAGGGGGATACCCATGAGTCTCGCTGCAGTCCCAATAAGGAGAAAAACAACAAACCAGGAGCGCTTCTACTGCTGCCTCCCCGCCAAGATCCAAATGATGACTGACAGCTCAAGTCGCACCTTCTATCCGCCTTCCTTGCCCTCCATGGCTTCCTAACGCACAAGGGCCCGCCTGCATTTTAGCCTTTCTATCAGAAACACTGATGTAATTCTCACACCCAATTCTATGGAAACAGAGACACGGCTTTCTGAGTAACAAAGTTTTTCATTCACCTTTTTGCCGCTGCCTGGAAAGGGACTTTTTAAGTTGGAACTACAAGTACCGGAATGTAGAGGAGATAGCGAGGAGAATTAGAAAATAGGGGTGGGGGGATAGAGCGAGGGGGGAGGGAAAGCGAGCCCAGTAGAGCTTATAGGAGGCTCGCACCTGCGCCAAAAAGCCCTGGTGGCACATTTTTCCCCAACAGGCGAAGGTGACGATTGAGGCAGAAGGGGGTGGGGCTTTATGCTTTTAAAGGGTTGGTCTGACATAGGCTGAGAAGACTGGTGGAGCTGGCTTGGTCAGGGCCAATTGCAAGGAACGGTGGAAGTGACAGCAGGTATGTAGTTGCCACTACTGAGCCATCTTTTATAAAAGGCGTCCCTTTTGCACCGCCTGTTTCGTGCGTCTATTGAACTGGGCCAGAAAGGGGGTGTTGGCAGAGGTGGGATCCAGCAGGTTCTCACAGGTTCCTGAGAGTAGGTTACTAATTATTTGTGTGTGCCGAGAGGGGGTTACTAACTGGTGATTTTGCCACATTATTTTTGCCCTCCTCTCAGCAGTAGTTCGCAGAACTTGAAGTAGTCTAGCAGGAGGTGCACCGGCGGGCGTGGCAGCCTGCACCTGCGTGCATTCATTTCCCACTCAAGGACCGGCGCAGTGGCTGCGTCCTTGTCACAGCCCCACCCCTGGAATGCCCGGCCATGCCCCCGTCGTGTCCCGCCCAGCCCCACTGGCGCTACGCCACAGTTTGAATCTCACCACCATGGGAACCTGTAACTAAAATTTTTGGATCCCACTACTGGGTGTTGGGTTTCATTTCACCTCCTCTCCTCCCAGTTGCCACCCCATTGCACATGTTCACGAGGCTCCACCCTTTTCCCGCACACCTTTATAAAAAAAAGAACTGCTTCATTTGAGGGCGAACAGCGGTTGCTGCTTGCATGTTTCTGGAGCAGAGGTGGCTGCTGTTGGCAAGATGGACTGTATTTCTTAACCTAGCACAGCAGTCGGCTTTTTAATTCATTTGAAAGAGACCTTCAACTCGGCGTGTTTTTTTGTTATTATTTTTTAAGAATTCAAAATGTTAAAAATATGTTCTTTACATCAATAAAATATAATTTTCTCTATAGCACTTCATGGATTTCATAAGCAACACACTATAATTGTTTATACAAAGCATAAAGGTAAAAAAACAATATATACAGTGTTATCTTCATTTTAAATGTCAAAAAGTATTTGCGGCTCCAAGTGTTTTCTTTTCCATGGAAAACGGGTCCAAATGGCTCTTCGGGTGTTAAAGGTTGCTGACTCATGGGCTCTACGGAGCTCTCTCAGCCCCACCCACCTCACAGGGTGTTTGTTGTGGGGGGGGGGGATTTTAAGTCCCTTTGAGTCTCCTTACATACCACATCTGAGGTATTAATCCAATTCTTCTTCTTCTTCATATTATAAAGTAACACATTTATTTTGAGGTTCCACTCACATTATTTTAATATGAAACAACAAATTTGAGTGTTGGGAAAAAAACTGATTATTCATGAATAGAAAAGGGGGGTATATAAACCCATAGTGCTGCAATAGTTAATGGGGGTCGATCTACAGATCTTGGCAGATATTAGGAGTTGGGCAGTGGAGGGATTCAGGATTTTAGGATGCCCCTTGTCCTCACTTGCAGTGGCTTTTGACAGGCAATGGAAGAGAGTTGTTTTATGCTGATCATTCCACCCTGGGATAATATCCCAGACCATAGTTTTCTTTTCCAAGTGCTTAAAAAGTGGTACTCTGCAACTTGGAATCAATACTAATGTTTAAGAGTTGGCTGATATACATCAGACACAAGGAGATCATTAAATAACTGCCTTGGATCTGTTTATTGTCTGCATGTCATAAATATAGTTGTACTGGCTGATTTTGGGGGCTCATTCTGCACATTTGCTCCAAAACCACTAAGGCTGCCCCTGCTTAAAAGATTATCTTACATTTTTTTCATATTTTAATAACTTTATCTAAACAGAAGTAGCTCAGTATTACATCTCACTTGAGTTGGTGGATTGCACAGATTAAATCAAATGCTTTGTCCGCCAGGAGCAGCTGTTATCATTAAGCAGTTGAAAGGAAATTCAATGCATGTCATACTCTAGGTCACCTAATGCAAAATCTGTGAATGCACAATTAAGACCATGCAGTTTAATGCCCATTTCCTCTTAAAATGTAATGCTAATGTATTCAACTTGCATTGATTTCTTTGCATTAGAACAGTTTGTTCTTTAATTGCTTAGTGAACCCTTCCCAACATTACACTCAGACTTGAAGAGCGCACATTCGTTTCAGTGAGACTTGTGCTGAAAAATTGGCCACTGAATTGCACCCTTGTTTTAGGCTTGAATAAAAGGGAACATCAATTTAGCTCTAATCAATTTATGTAAAGGATGGGAATTAATTACTATTATATCCATCACAAAGACTTCTTAAAAGGGAAAATTACTGCCTTGAACCAGCCCGTGGGGCCTATATTGTATGCTATAAAATAAATTACATATGTTTACAATGGTGCTTTCTGAATTTTCTAGTAAGCCAAGCAACGATCTTAAACTTGTTAATAAGGCATTAAAAGAGCCTGGTTTTTTTTCTTAGAGGACACAGGATTGCGCTTCTTCCACACAGTTGCCAACATTTTACAACCTCTTGCTTCTCTGTTGTAAAGACTAATCTGGAGACATTTAAAACAAGCCTGTAAACAGTCACTTGATACCTCTGGGAAGGATTTTCTCCTGGCAAACGTCGACAGAGTGAAGGAGAAAACAAAAGTGAGGGAATGTGTTAGTTAACGATAGTCTCTTAGTTAATGATAGTCTCTTAAAAGACCAGCGGGCTTAACACTGTTAACTTCAGATATGGTATGAAAGAACTGAACATTTCCTAGAATGTCCATGAGTCGGTATAAGACAAGGGTCCCTAACATAGTGCCTGTGGGCACAATGGCACCTGCTGCATCTTTTCTGGTTCTTGCCTCAATGTCTTC
Organism: Sphaerodactylus townsendi; assembly: GCF_021028975.2. NCBI lineage: Eukaryota > Metazoa > Chordata > Lepidosauria > Squamata > Sphaerodactylidae > Sphaerodactylus > Sphaerodactylus townsendi. The sequence goes on along the minus strand of NC_059425.1, from coordinate 38,687,329 downwards.
AGAAAAGTGGATGGGACAAGGTGAGTCTTTTGCCCAGAAGGTTTCTGACTGGTCACTGGAGATTTGGTTGGCAGCATAGATTTTTTTTAATTTTGCTTTGGCAGCAGCAGCTACCACAGCACAAGGATCTTCGTTATGCCTCTTGCGGCAGCTTTTTTGTGGTATCAATCTTGTATCTGTGCCCACCATGTCATGTGAGAATTCCAAATGACTACCATAGGCATGTCTGGGATGGTAACTTTTTTTTTTGCAAGACAAATGATTAAAATGCCTCTTTGTATTCCATGCAAAACTTCACCTGCTAGTTTGCTTTAGCTATTGTCAGTTAACAGCCACATCCCTTCTCCAGTGGTGGAATCTGTGCCTACTCTGGCTTTATTTATTTGAAAGCAGCAAATGCAGGGGCATAATGCCCATTGGGCAAGGTGGGCAGCTGCCCAGGGCACCACCTTGTGGGGGGCATCAAAATGCAGGGTTCATTTTTGGGTATTTTTAGTGGTTTTCCATTTTTGGCCTGCAGGGGAGCAGTTTTTAGGCTAGCAGCACCGACATATCAGCACCAAAATTTCAGCATATCATCAGGAGACTGTCCTTATGCTACCCCCCAAGTTTGGTGAGGTTTGGTTCAAGGAGTCCAAAGTTATGGACTCCCAAAGGGGGCGCCCCATCCCCCATTGTTTCCAATGGGAGCTAATAGGAGATGGGGGCTACAGTTTTGAGGGTCCATAACTTTGGCCCCCCTGAACCAAACTGCACCAAACCTGGGGGGTAACATCAGGGCAGTCTCCTGATGAGACCCTGAAAGTTTTGAGAGTGTGCCTTCAGAAATGTGCCCCCCCGAGCCTGCAACCCCCATTGACAGCAATACAGAAAACTTAATGCAGAACAAAGATTCTTGGGCAAATTTCTGGAATGTTCCTGCAGGGGGCGCATTTTTGGATGTATCGGCACCAAAATTTCAGGGCATCATCTGGAAACTGTCCTTATGGGATCCCCCAAGTTTGGTGCAGTTTGGTTTAGGGGGTCCAAAGTTATGGACCCCATCCCCCATTCTTTGTAAAGGAGTGCTAAGTTATGGACCCTCAGAACTGTAGCCCCCATCTCCTATTAGCTCCCATTGGAAACAATGGGAGATGGGGCGCCCCCTTTGGGAGTCCATAACTTTGGACTCCTTGAACCAAACCTCACCAAACATGAGGGGTAACATAAGGACAGTCTCCTGATGATATGCTGAAATTTTGGTGCTGATATGTCTAAAAATGCACCCCCTGCATGCATCAATGTCCTAATGAAAAAAAAATTGGTCATGGTGGAGTGGCCGCTCATGGGGGGTGGGGGGCATCCAACTCAGGTTTTGCCCAAGGCTACAGTTTGCCTCGTTACGCCCCTGAGCAAATGAAACTATTGAGCCAGTGTTGCATAGTGGTTAGCAAGTCAGACTTGGACCTGGGACTACCAGCTGTGAATCTTCACTCTGACACAGAAACTCACTGGGTGATTTTGGGTCCATCACAACCTCTTAGCATAATCTACCTCACAAGGTCGTTGTTCTGAGGACATAGAGGCAGGGAGAACGACATGATTGTCGCCATCACAGATACACTCCGTATGCAGCTTGACTGAGGCGGATCGGCGCTGCTGGTTTTGTTAGATCTTACCGCAGCATTTGATATGGTCGATCACGACCTTTTGACCCACCACCTGGCCGTGTCCGGGGTACGGGGCACTGTCCTTCAGTGGATTGCCTCGTTTCTCCGGAGCCAGCAAGTGTGGTGTGGGGATGAAGCCTCTCGGAAGTGCCCGCTTTATTGCGGAGTACCCCAGGGGGCACTACTATCCCCGCTATTATTTAACATCTATATGCGACCACTTGCTCAGCTGGTACGGAGTTTTGGGCTGATCTGTCATCAATATGCCGATGACACTCATCTCATTCTGTTGATGGAGGGGGGAAGCAGTAGCAATTCTACGGCTCTACAGCATTGGTTTGGAGGCGTAGCTGGTTGGCTGCAGCAGAGCAGGCTGGAAACTGAATCCATCGAAGACGGAGATCCTATGGCTAGGCCGTGCAGAGAGTAGGCTCGGGATTTCCAAATCACCGGTGTGGGAGGGGGCCTCATTGGCCGGCCTCCTCCGGCCAAGAGTCTGGGGGGTCCACCTGATTCTCGCCTCTTTCAGTGGAGACCCAGGTGGCCCCATACAACCCGGACTGCGCTTTTCCATCTTCGCTACAGGCCTCGGGCGGTTGGCCCCTTCCTCTCCTCTAAACGTGGACCTAGCCACCGAGGGATCCATGCAACGGTCAAATCTCCAGGCTAGACTATTGTAACTCGCTTCACGCCGGCCTTCCCCATGCGCTTTGCATTCGAAAACGAAAGCTGGCCCAATGCAGCTGCAGCTACTTCGCTCACAGGAGGCTCCTTCTAGAGAGCATATCCAGCCTGTGTTGGCGCCAGCTGCATTGGCTCCTGCTTGAATTCTAATCATCTTCAAGTTGTGGATTCTGACCTTTAAGGCATTACGCTGGTCTGGGACCCTCAGACTTTCGGGACCGTGATCACTCCCCATATGTCCCTACTCGGCCTCTGCGTTCAGCAGAGACCAATTTGCTGGTGGTCCCCGGCCCCTCAATGATGTGGCTGGCCTCCACACGGGCCAGGACTTTCACAGCGCTGGCCCCGGACTGGTGGAACACCCTCCCACCAACTGTCCGGGCCCTGCGGGACCTTGGTGAGTTCCGCAGGGCCTGTAAGACTGTGTTGTTCCACCGGGCCTTTGGAGTGTCCAGCCGCTGATATGATGCCTCCCCACTGCTCCTGCTTTGGCACTGGTACAACACAGCTCCTCATATTGAGGGCCCTGCTGTCCCCCCCTTCTTGGGGTGGGTTTTTAAATTGAGCCTGGACGCCTCTTGTTTAATTTGCTAATTGTTAGCCGCTGTTTTTATGTATTTTAAGATGTTTTACTGACGGAGCCTATGTTTGTATTGTACCGGATTTGCTCCTGCTTATTGTTTATATATTATGTTGTTCACCGCCCGGAGCCCTTTGGGGATCGGGCGGTATAGAAATTGAATAAATAATAATAATGATGATAAGCTGCTTTGGGTTCTGATTAGGGAGGAAAGCAGGATATAAAAGTAAATAAAAACATTGCTCCTAGATTAAGAAACCTGGCATATTGCAGGTCTCAGATTGAATATAGAAGTCCTTTAACTTTTTTTTCTTAGCTTCAGCCACCCATCTGCATTATGGAATTGTGAAGTAGTGGGTTAGACAGGCAGGCCAGGATCACGGAGACTTGCCCACTCTGCTTAGGTGGTTTGCTACGTGACCCTGGTCTAGTCCCTCTTAGCCTATCCTGCCTTTATAAGGTCGCTGTGAGGCTAAGAACTGGTAGATCACATATGCTTTCCAGAGCTGCTGGAAGGTGAAATATAAATGCAACTGAAGAATACTGCTCTAGTTTACAGGCCTTTTGTAAAGATTATTGAGATAATGCGTGCAAAGCCCTTTACAGTACAATATACATTCTAACTATAGGGAAAGGCTTGGTGGTTTAGTAGGAGCTTTGCAGGCAGAAGGTCCCAGGTTCAATCCCTGGTATTTTCAGAGAGATCTCTGGTACCAGGAAGGGAGGGGAGGCTTACAAGCCTCTTAAACTTGACAGCACTTAGGCCGCCTCAGAGTCTCAGTCAGACAGTTATTCTCTCACCTGCCTGTTCTGCTTATTAAATAAAACAATTCAGAGCTGCATTTCTCTGTATGTTTATAGGGGAGGAAGTTCTATTGAAATGAATGGTATTTCCTTCCAAACAATTAGGCTCGGCCTGTAAGAATAATGGCACTATGTGATTTTCCTCATACAGTGCTTAAAACTGAAAGAGGTATCCCTGTTCTTTTTTTGGCAGTTTGATCACTTTACCAGCAGGACCCGCCCCTGCAGGAGTCCTGGGTTAATCAAGAAGCCCCAGCTCAGAAGGCCTGCACAAAGCAGAGGAGAATACTGTCACCAGCCATGACTGAGCAGCAACAGCCAGCACTTCGAGAGGCGCTAGACCAACATCTCTGTGGCTTGGGCATTGAAGCGCTCTGCGTGGAGCATCCAGAAGTGAGTGAGTGGAGCGTTGCTGCTACCGCGGCAGCAAAGAGATGAAGGGAACTGCAAAAAGTTCAGATCGCCCATCCTTCAGGCATTTCCTGTTGCCAACAGCTGTGGACACTGTTTCTGAGTGGAAGCTGCTGCTGCAAAAAGTTGCCTTCTAACAGGAAGCCCTTCTCTTTTCTCTCAACTGGTTTTGATTGCTCAGAAATGGGGAGAAGCTACTTTTGGACCAATTTTCATGGCTTGCTTGAAGCAATTTGCCTCCTTCCCAACCCTTGTTAGGTTTTGCAGTTTTTAACAGGTACAGGTAGGAACTCAGTAGGGAAACTCCCCCACAGTAAGAGGAAAAGTAAGATTGGTTTCTGTTTGCCTTGTACCCCCTAGGTAGCTTTTGTTAATTATCTATTATGATGGCGGTGGTTACATAGTAACTGGTAATCTTAAACCTTAAAACCGTAAAATTCAAAGCATGTCCAGGGCAAACCCAGGGAGGGATTAGATTTGCCTGTGGGTGTATGGAATCATCAAAATAACTGAAAGTGCTCTATGAACGTAAGGAATTAAATTGTCTCATTCATCCATCACGGACTCCTCTGAGGCCCCTTCTGCTCATGCAGAATAATGCACTTTCAATCCACTTTCACAATTGTTTGCAAGTGGATTTTGCTATTCCACATAGTAAAATCCAGCTGCAAAGTGCATTGTTCTGTATGTGCGGAAGGGGCCTTAGTGGCAGCAACTCTCCTGGAGCCCTTTGTACACCCAAGAAAAGCATTACACTTTTTTGTCTCCTTTCTTTGCAGAGGTTACACTGGATGATCTTTACATGTTTTCTAAACCTCTGATTCTGTCAGAGCACCTTTACTAGTATTTCAGTGGGGAGAAGTAATTAGACTTGAAGTTAGGTATTTCCAGTGCCCATCTGAGCTGGAAGCCACCCAGTGGCAGGAAATTGTAACAAGGATGGAAAGTAAATCCCATTATTCAGCAGAATAAGGAATTGACACTGGTACGTTCTGTCTGAAGTTTTAATTCCACCGTCTTTTCTTAAATAGCAGTCAAATGCAGTGGGCTAAGTAGATTTGAAGCGACTATCAAAACATACAGGTAGCAGTTAATATGTGAAGCCCTTTACCACAGGTAATAAAGTAGAAAATTCTTAGGAAACAATAGCAAACGATAATGGTAGCATGTTAAGCATGTTAGTGGTAGCATATTAAGTAGCATCACAATATTTAAGATGTCATAATTTTTAAAATATCTAAGACTAGCAATAAAGTCTCTTGTGTGAAAAAATATTTTATTTTATTAAATGTATAGACCGCCTTTCCCCAAAGGGCTCAGGGCGGTGACCAACCACAGTAAAAACATAACATTAAAACACAGTAAAAAACAACACAATACCCCAGTATTAAATCAGGAACCATATAAATATTAGATGGCATCGGACTCCGCCTCCCTCCCCAACAGGTTGTAGAAAACTAATATTTCCAAGGCAAGAGATGTGGTGGGGCATATCTCAAACACTGAAATTGAGGCCCCCCAAAACATCCCAACTTTTCCAAGGAGGGGCAGCAGGGTGCCTGCAAAAATGGGGAGTGTTCTCCTCATTTCCATAGTGTTCACCCCCCCTCCCCATTTGCAAACCTGGATTCTGGCTTTGCAAAGGCAGGGGTGAGAGCCAGGAGTGTGCCTGTGAAGATTGGAAAGGTTTTTCCCGTCTCCATAGACAACTCCCCCACCAATTTACAAAGCTGGATCTCGGCTTTGCAAAGGAGGTGGAGCCAAAATTATGCTTGTAAAGATGGGGAGCGTGCTGTGTGAAAAAATACAATGGGCTCTAGCAAGTGGGAACCTGCAAGTAGGAACTCAAGAGGACATTACTCCCACCTTTCCTCTTCTGTTCTCTCCCTTCTTCTCACTCTCCATCCTGGCACCCCCTCTTAATTTTCACTATTTTCCCCCCACTACCCCAACTCTCTGGTCCCCTATCCCAGATCTCTCTTTTCTGTCCCACTAACCTAGCTCTGTTTTTAACATTCTGCCATGCTATTCCAGTTCTCTCTTTCTCTGCTCAGTTCTCTCTTTCTCTGCCCTCCTACCCCCGCTCTCTGTCTGCCCACTTATTCAACCTCTTTCTCTCTTCCTACCCAAGACTCTATTCTCTTATGTTTCTGTCACCCTACTCCAGCGTTCTTTCTGGCCATTTTCCTTGCTCCCACAGTGGGCATTCCTACCGGAGGGGGGTGGAACTAAGGCTTTTTTTAAAAAAAAAATTCCCAATGTATGCTTTTCTGTTGTTATATTGCTATGTCCATTACCAGTGACAAAAAGGATTAAAAAAACTCCTTGGTGGCTCAGAAGGAATTACCACTGTGGCAACTAAGAAAATGTGAGGAAATTTACTATTGAAGCCCTGTTGCTGCTACACTACAAGGACAGCTGCAGCAACCGTGGGGTTTCCAAAAGAAAGTGCTGCTGTATGGAAAGCTTTAATTATTTAAAAAGCCTCAACTGGGAAAGTATGTAAGGGAGAGTCATATTGCTTCAATTGTTTTCTAGGTATTCACAGTTGAAGAGATGATGCCCCACGTGCAGCATTTGAAAGGAGCAGTGAGCAAAAACCTTTTCCTTAAAGACAAGAAGAAAAAGCAGTTATGGTTGGTGACAGTTCTGCACGACAGGGAAATCAGTTTAAACAACCTGGCAAAGAAACTGGGTGTTGGCAGCGGAAACTTGCGCTTTGCTGATGAAGCAACCATGTTGGATAAACTGAAAGTTGGCCAGGGTTGTGTAACACCTTTAGCTCTCTTCTGTGATAAGGGAGATGTAAAGTTTGTGTTGGATGCCGCCTTTCTGGAAGGAGGTCATGAGAGGCTGTATTTTCATCCAATGACAAATGCAGCAACCATGGGACTATATCCAGATGACTTCTTAAAATTTCTTAAGTCTACAGGCCATGAGCCTATACTTGTGCATTTTGATGATGTAACATTATGATACCACTTTAATATATGGGAAGGTTGGTAGTCAGATCACAGCTGACTTATGGTGACCTCATAGAGTTTTCAAGGCTCTTGGAAATGGTTTGCTGTTGCCTGTCTCCGTGTCATGATCTTGGAATTCCTTGGAGGTCTCCCATTCAAATACTACCCTGTGTATGCATAACTGGCCCAAGCTTCCATGGCAATGTGTGGAGATTTGAACCTGGGTTTCCCAGGTCCTAGTCCAATGCATTAACAACTACATCATGGGGACTCTCACTTTTAGATATAGAAAATGATTATTTAGCCAATAAATGTAAGACATATATTTCTGTACTAATCAAAAGTATTGTAGGATTTTTTAAAGTTGCCTAATACTGATTTCAGAGCACACTTGAGAATATTGAGATGTTCTCAGCCTTGGTGGTCTGCAAGAGACGTGCATAATACAGTGATAGAGATTATAATTTGCATGTAGATCTCAAATTCAGTCCCTATAATTTCTACCTGTGAGGAATCACTAATTGTAGAACAAAGAAAGATATTTGAAAACCACAGCCAGTCAGATAAATGGACCAGAGGTCTGGCTTTTGCACATCTTTTCTGAAGACAGTGGTAGCTTCCTATGGCAATTTACCAGATCACATGAAAGCAGTAGGAAAAAATAAACCTCCAATTTTACAGGATTTGTACAGCAAACGTATGAGGAAATAGTTATTATTCAAGAGTCATCCAGGTATTCTGGTGCTTGCCCCATGTTAAATAAAAGCGATTACAGTGGCAGAACAGTAGTGAGGGGATTGGAAGAAAGTTTAGATCATTTTTTAAAAAATCACAAACATTTTTATAAGTAACACATAAATGTCCATATTTATAGTTCAATTTCTCATGTGTGAGCAGAACTGCAGATATTTAAATCTGCAGATCATATTCATACGCAGAGAAAGGAAATTTTTCTATATACTTGGGAAACACTTCATATTTGCAGAAAAAATCATCGTTAAAAAACACACAGGGGGCCAAAAAGAAGAGTTTAGATTTATACCCTCTTTCTCTCCCGTAAGGAGACTCAAAGGGGCTTACCAACTTCTTTCCCTTCCTCTCCACACACCTTGTGAGGTAGGTGGGGCTGGGAGAACTCCGAAGAATTGTGGTTAGCCCAAGGTCACCCAGCTGGAATGTAGGAGAAGATAACAATAATGTTATCTAGGCATGCAGTTTACTTACCTGCACAGCAGTGCAGCAGCTGGTGGGGACCCTGCTGCTGACACATCAGCTCCTGCAGGCCCTGCTGATGACACAGTGGTTCCTGGGGGCCCTACTGATGACATTGTAGCTGAAAAGGATGGGGGGGAGAAAGAGCGATGGGGGAATATTGACAGAAGGAGGGTGGAGATTAATGGAGAGAAGGTCAGATTGTCAGGGAAGGGATAGAAATAGAGGCATAAGATGTCAGAGAAGGGATGGGGAGAAAGGCGGTAGAAGGTTGTTTGAGAAGGGGGGAGAGGGAAGGAAGTAGGGGGATAAGACACACCATCACCACAAGTTTCTTGCAGGTCCCAACTTGACTCATGGTTTGTGACTACCCAGAGAGAGGCACAAGAGTAATTAATGTGTCAGGACAATAGTCTAGCATCCTATTTCAAATAGTGGCTAACTAGATGCCCTGAGATGTGGGATATGAAGGCCAAAACCATCTTGCTGTGGCTTTTCAGCCCTGGAATTCTCAAAGGTTCCGTTTTGCCAGTATGGCTAATAGTAATGGATGGACCTTTCCTCCACAAATTTGTATAATCCCTTTTCAAAGCCCACAAAAATAATGGCCACCATCGCATCTTGTGGCAATGAATTTCATAAGTTTGTTAGACATTGAATGAACAAGTACTTGCTTTTTGTCTGTTCTGAAAATACTGCTGTCAAGAGAGCAACCATTTTCTTTGCTATGCTTAGAGAGAATCCATTTTGGACACTGGAATCTTTGATTAAAAACTCCTTTTCTCTCTCTTGCAAGTTTGCAGGTTTGGAGTGCAGGTAGTGTTAACTGGAGATCAGTGTACTTCTCTCCAAGGTCATCAGACCAATTAGCTGACCTGAGATTTTCCTCATTATTTTCATGTGGTTATAACTGGCTCTTCAGAGAGATAGCTGAACAGATTTCTGGGGGGGCGGGGGGGGGGAGGGGATGTCCTCTTATTTGAGAAAGTTCTTAGTTCTGTGTAGCCTGATTGGATAATTGGTGATCAACTGATGTGGGCAACCAGAAGCATACCGTATATACTCGTGTATAAGTCGACCCGCATACAAGTCGAGGCACCTAATTTTACCACAAAAAACTGGGAAAACTTATTGACTCGCGTATAAGTCGAGGGTGGGAAATGCAGCATCAACTGAGGCATCAGTAGGTTAAATGTTTTTGAATATTTATTTCAAAGAAAAACAGTAAACTGGCTCTGTAAGTGGAAAAGAGGGTCAACAAGAACAATATGGTATCAACAATAACTTTAAAAGTACAAAAACCTTAGCTCAACCAGCAACCAAGCTAAAACACCGGAGTCAACATCCTTCAAAACTGGCTTCCCCATCATCATCTGTATGTCCAAATGTAACCCAATGTAGTCTTTAAGAGGGATATTATCACAAACGAAAAAATCTACTATTAGCTTCCTACATTGTAAACAATGGGGATGGGGCATCCCCTTTGGGGTCATCAATAACTTTGGGATCCCCTGACCCAAACTTCACCAAACCTGGCTGGTATCATAAAGAGACTCTCCTGATGGGACCAGCCAGGTTTAGTGAAGTTTGGTTCAGAGGGTCCAAAGTTATGGACCCTCAAAAGGTTAGCCCCATCTACTAATAGCTCCCATTGAAAACAATGGGGAATGGGGCATTCTCCTTTGGGGGGTCCATAACTTTGGACCCCCTGAACCAAACTTTACCAAACTTGGCTGGTATCATCAGGAGAGTCTTCTGAGGGTACCCTGAAATTTTGGTGCCTCTAGCATAAAAACTGCGCCCCCTACTGGCCGGAAAAGTAAAAACACACAAAAAAATTAATGACCCGTGTATAAGTCGAGGGGAGCTTTTTCAGCATTAAAAATGTGCTGAAAAATTCGACTTATACATGAGTATATACGGTAAATTAGTTCATTTGTGTTACCAATTATCTTTCCTTTGTCTTTGCCTCTGCTTTGCTTAAAGAACTTTGTATATGGACTGAGGACTTCTATTGTATTTTCTTTGCAAGTATTCTTTCTAGTAAGTAAGTAAGCTCTAGTTTTGTTGTTTTTATTATGTACCTGAAATGCACTTTTATGATTCTATGTTCACTATATGTTTTTTAAACCTTCATTTAAACTTTTCTTTTAATACAAATATTTAAAAAATCAGCTTTGTTCAGGGCCCATGGCTTAGCACTGCTACCACCCAAAGGCCAGGCCTGGTTCTTTGACAACTGTCCATCAATTTCATACTAGCTCTAGTTACGGGAGATGAAAAAATTCTCCATCCACTTCCTTCACCCAATGTATAATTTCATAAACCTCCATCACATTCCCCTTTCCTAAGAGTCTCTCTCAACTCCTTAGCTTTCTCTTGTAGGAAAATGCTCCATTCCCTTGATCATTTTGGTTGTCCTTCTCTGGGAAGTGCATAATTAGGAGCTAAAAGTAAGAGCTTTCATCCGCTATTGTCCCCCAGTGATACACTGGTTTTTAAGCTGGAGGTTCTATTTAGTCATATGGTGAACTTGTCCTCCATAAGTATGTCTAACTGCCATTTAAATCCAAAACATTAGATCATCATCTTTCAAACATGGGACTATTATTTATTTATTTAAGCTTCATCACTTCTCCCCAGTTTTATACACTGAATTGGTTCTTAAATTCTTGAAATACCAGATAAAAACTAACGAATAAAAAGTTGAAAAGTTATTTGGCTTGGAATTTTAATAACATAATTAAGAGTGTACAATGGCAAACATTACAAAACTCCTTAACAGGTATAAGAAAGGAAAACTACAGCTTTAAATAAGAGCCTCTGTAAAACAGTGTTTAAACAGTTTGTGTTGCCCCCTGGCCCTCCCCCTTTAAGGCAGTTCCGTTCTTAACAAATGTTTGAGCTACACGCACAACAGGGTTTACATACATTGGCCCCACTGTTGGAGCTACACTCTCTCCCAAGCACAAAAACATTTTAACAAACGCAATCTGGAAAAGGCGATAGTAGCCTTAGCAGCATAGGAGAAACTAAACATTTTGTTGTGTTACAAACTGATTTCCAGCTTCCTCTTTAGCTGCTGAATACTGTCATGTGCAGTGAAAAAGCCCTTGTATTCTTTTTAAAAGGTGCTGGGATTTCAGTGGATGGCAAAATGACACATTTTTCAAACACCGTCACAGTTTTTGAAAGTTTTTTTAAAAAATAGTTTTTATTTTATAAACTTGTTGACTAATGAAAATTGGGATGAAAGAGATTACATAAATTTAATTTTTCCTTGCTGATTCAGAAAGGTCTAAACTGGTCAGGGATGCCAGTTATAGTCCTCAACTGGCTCTGGAAGGGGAAATGAAAAACACGCAGGGATTTAGATCCTGCACAAAATCCAGACTGTGCTTTCTATTAAACTGAGCAGCATCTGGATTTATATGGAAAAAATTACTTGGTTTGTTGAGAAGGAGCTATTGAAAGAAATTACAGCCCATAATCTTCTTCTTCCTTGAAAGACTACTTATTTAGCTTTTAGTTGCATTTCTTTTGAAGGTTGCATCTCTCTTGAAAAACTCTGCACTAGGCTAAAGTGACCTTCGTATAGTGCTTAACCCAGCCTGCTGTCAAAATAGGGATCTAACACAATGCACAATCAACTTTTTCTGTGAAATTTCCATGTAAATAAATTGTCCTTGAACTATTCTCATTGGTATCAGACGGGCCTTCTCAAGAATTTCCTACTAGATTAGGTGATACAGTGCCCTGTAAAAAAGGTAACATGCCTATTAAATGAAATCTAAGCCAAACACACAGGTATATAAAACAAGTGCAAAGCTTACAAAGGTGCAAATTTTAAGAAAACGGGTATGGTCAGAGGGCTGGTGGAAATTCATGACTTCCCCACAACTATGACAAAGCAACAGAACTACAACCATGCAGAATTGACCAGTTTGGGATGCCTAGCTTTTGACAGGAAGCCATTGATCACTCCCACCTATTCACATGTTTACAAATATTTGTATTGATGTAAGAGGAGATGGTAGATGGCCGTGAGCATCCACCACATGATTCAGTATTGTGTGGAAAAAGCCATAGCCAACTAAGTCTGCAATTCTTATTTGTAATGGCAGAATAATTTCTGACTGATCGTACCATCAGGCTTACCTAGCTGCTAGTGCTGCTTAAGATAGCAGAATTTGAATATATTTGTTCCAATAGAAACTCTTTTTATTGGCAATATAGGATCATACGATGGGCTTGGTGCTCAATTTCCAGGGAAAAAAATCCTGCAAAAGAAGAATGCTCAGAAACTTACAGAGCCAGGCTCTGGGAAAGTTCCATTACATTCATCTCTCTTTAAGTTGCATTCTAATTAAATATACATGTTCAGTCTCTTCTTTTTTACATATACTTATGACATCACATTCTGTCTGTTCTACCATGATCATGTTACCCATCTCTGGATGACCTGGCAATAGCCCACTTATGTCAGTCAGAGACCATTCACATGAATATTCTGATGTTAACAGGAGGTGCTGTCTATATTTTTATGTGTTTATACATACACACCTTGCCTCACACACATTCAGAAAGTGATCTAATCTAGCTCTTGGCAAGCAATGAGACTGCACTCTTTTTCTAGCAAGCAACATAACAGCAACGTTCCTATGATCTTCATGGGTCTAACACCAACTCATTCTGCAATAATCTCAAGGAGAGAAACCATTCACTGCAAGCCTCATATGCTGAACTTTTATTTTGGCAAACTAACTGCATTAAGCACACACCTGATTGTCTGAAGGCTCATGGGCTGAGAGGTTATCAAATTATGGCTGTGGTTCTAATCCAACTGCACAAAGGGCAGGAAGGACAGGTGCAAATCAAATTGAGGCCTCTAGGTGACAGCTGAACAGACCCTTCGCATCAATGTTCCCGACCTTTTTAAGCCTGCAGGCATCTTTGAAATTGTGACGCCAGGTGGTGGGAACATGTACAAAATGGGTACCATGAGAGTTGGCACCATACACAAAGGAAGCCCAAGTGCAGTAGACAAGAGGGGTAACTTTAAAAATGCACTGGGAAAGAGGCGTGAGAAAAAAAATAAAACCAATACCGCTGCCACCAGAATAATGTTATTTTAGTTTGCACAGCCAGTCAGATCTCCGAAGGCCTGTTGAATCCTACTTGGTCACACACACTTTCTAAAATTACTTGGGTCACAAGAAGGGTGTTGGTTCTTGTGAACCATGTGGGGATCCCAGGTCTACACGGTCTGGCTGTGCGTAGCCTTGCATATGAGGGTGAGCAATGGCTTGGACCACTGACCCTTTATATGGCTTGTTAGACAGGAATGCACCTTGTGCAGCCATAAGGGTGGCAGAGTGAATCTAGGATCTATTCTAACTTATCAGAAATAATAAAATTGATGCAATACTGTAACAAATGTTTTGCATGCTTTGTGAAATGTAGTAAAACAAGAGTTATGTTAACGTAGGCAGTGGCCACTATTCCTTAAGCCTTTACATGTACAATAACCCTAGTTCTGTGAGAAATTTAACTGAGGTAAAGGTGAAAGGAAACAGAGTTAAAGATTCTCATGTGCATAAATATTAGCAGGGCTGAACCCTAAGAGGTTAAAAGGTTACATTTGATACATGTTGTGGAAATATTAACATATTTACTGGTTTGTAAGAAAATAAAACTTTGAAATTTAATATAAACCAAGACACAGTGATAACTGCATGAATTTTCCCAAGATTAACCAAATTCTATTTTCTTGTGCTCTTTGCAGGAGTTTTGTAAGACAACAAATGTACATTTTAAAAGTACCAACAACATCAAACTTAATTCCAATAACATTGTGAAAAACGAAACAGACCAACTGATTAGTAAGAATCTAATAAAAGAAACAGCTTACACAACATGGATCATTACCTTCTTTCCATAAAGCTACTCCTAAGACATAACCAGCTCATAGAAATATCACAAAGCAAAACCAAGTAAAAATACAAAAAAAATTTAATGTAAGACAGATTTATCCTAGAAATGCTGTTTAGTGGGGTGGGGAAATGTAGCGGGGAGGGGGAAGTTCCAGAAATATTTAGCTGGTCAATATACTGCAAGAAAAATTGGAATATGGTAATATAACTTGTGTGTAAGAAACATGAAAAGAATGTGAGTTAAGATGTGCAGTTATATTTTTAGGTATGTAAACAATTTCTTTTTGCCATATGCACCAAAATAATCAGCTTAATATTATTTTATAGCTGTCATGCGAATTATGCAATCAAATTGTGAAGTGCCAATAACCTTGTGGGGCTTAAAAAAACCTATTTACAACAATTTCGCAATATACAGCCTTTCCCCCTTCAGATTTACAGAACTAAATATTGCTAATTATTGGCTGAAGCAGTAAGCAATTGGTGACTGAGTTCACAAAGTAATGAAGAAAGATGTAACTGAATTCCTGGAATAATTCTTGAGACCACACAACCCTTGGTCCTTGGAGAGATGAAAATTGTCCTTTTTCCAGTAGATCTTAACAGTGCAATAAATGTGCAATAAATTCCTTTAAAAATTCAGCAGGAGATGCTAGTACAGTTAGTTCCTTGATTCAAGGAAAGAAGATTTGAATTTCTTGACTGCTCTACTCACGTAGGACTGTAAAAACTTTCCTCAACATTTTTAAACGGGATTTCTACAGCTGGATGCCTTGTACTTCAGAAATAAAGGCTGAAGGATATTGAAGGACACTTTTCTCTCTGTGTTCAATTGAAAAGTAGAAAGAGAAGAAAGAAAATGTAAGAAAAGCTGTAAGATAAAGAAGAGACAAAAACAGAGTAAAGCTACTACAAGGACTAATAGAACATATTAGAAATAGTTTGAGCAATAATAGAATGGGCACAGAAAGAGCAGATGATACATAATGGCATCAAGTAGTTAATGAAATAACAGCCCCATCCAGTAGCGGAAGGCAGGCAGGCAGGCAAGGAACTGCTGCCGCCCCGCCACCTCCAGGGGGCTTTCAGGCAGTGTATGGAGACCAAAAAAAGCAATAAAATCTCCATGCTGCTTGAAAGCCCTCCATGGGGCTGAAGGGAATTATGTGGTGTGCCGATTGCAGCACCCACAATGCAAAAGCCTGGGTGGGAGCTGATTATAGGATGCCAATGTAGCTCAGAATGCCAGCCTCTCTTCCAGGTTGGAGCAGCTGAGGTTCATGGAGTGCGCCCACCTCCCAGTTTGCTGATCCTGCTGGCACATTTGCCAAATGTGCCAGCAGGGTGGGCAAATGTGCCGGCATGAGCTCATTTCAGCTCCACTGACCCACCCTCCCCTCCCCCCCCCCAATGCTTTGAATTGGGCTGTTAACAATTTATCTGACTATACTTTCATAGGCATCCCACAACGGGCTATGTATATACTGCAATTCTGTGGTAATGTGGAAAAGTGTAGAATGTGACAGAATTTAGTTTCGTAAGAGCTATTTTTTTCTACAAAGAAATTTTCCAACCCTTATGACTGCAAAGAACTGCCTCAAAATGCATTTCTCAAAAGTCAGAAGGATGGTTGACTAATGTTTCCAGGATGATTGTTCCTTGCCTCTCATCATATCTAGAAGGATAAATTATGCAAAAATATGTAAAATAAGTAAAAATAAAGTATTAAACAAAATAAAAAAGTACCATGTAAAATTTGCTCTGTTTGTTATGTTTACAAAATTCAGTTTTTCTTGGAACAGAATATAAGATTGCCAAGCAGAAAAGAATATTTTAGTATATACAATGCCCTGATCATGCATTATTTTTTTAATTTCAAGCAGAATAGATACAATTGAAATTTCTCCTGAAGAAATTTAAATAAAACCCTGAGAAAATAGTCCACTCTATACAATATAGTTTTAGGGGTATCCAAAGCAGAAGGGTTCTTCCAGCCACTGGGATAAACATGATGTCTATGAATGGTTACGCTAGCACAGAATTATACAGGAGACACAGAAAGTTCACATGGATCAATCAAAGTTCATACAACTTGCCGAATTATCTACATTGAGGCATCTTTGGAGGTGAGTTTGGGAAAATAAAGGTGGGTGTAAAAGATACAAACAATCTCATTTGGGTAGATAAAATGAAATGTCACCTGCTGGTTTGGCTTTAGTAGTTAGAAAGACAGAGAGCCACATAACACAAGCAGTACTGTCAGCTGTTAGGGCAATGTGCACTTGTTCTTAAATAGTTAGTTTTTTTCCCCTTCTGTAAATGAAAACAATCTCATTTACATGCTGGGCAGAAAACTCACCACTTGGCCCACGTCTCATGTAGTGGGGGTAATAGAATTAGGAGCTTTGTTGCTCCCTAGACCTGTTTTTTGAATTTCTGCTTTCTGGTTTAGCTTCCACATCTGCAGAAGAAAAGTATGTTATGTTATTTGTTTGGCAGGAAAAAAAGATGTCCTCACAGAATAATACATAATGCACCACTGGTAGAAGGTGTACAAAAATAATGGATTGGGAATAAGAATGGAAGATAGGAATGAAATTCAGTTGCTCTATATAATCATTCTGTTAATATACCAGTATGTCACTTATATTTATTTATTTTGCATCACACATCCCCCTCCCTTTCAGAGTAACCCTTAAATAAAAAATGTAATTTGTTCAAAAGTGAAAGCACAAGGAAATAT
This sequence comes from Sphaerodactylus townsendi, assembly GCF_021028975.2. Taxonomy (NCBI): domain Eukaryota; kingdom Metazoa; phylum Chordata; class Lepidosauria; order Squamata; family Sphaerodactylidae; genus Sphaerodactylus; species Sphaerodactylus townsendi. The sequence goes on along the minus strand of NC_059425.1, from coordinate 38,670,350 downwards.
ATGTACTAGCCTAATAATATCAGTCAAGATTGTGCAATTGATTTATTCACCTTAGCAACCAAATCTGTAAAGCAGAAAACTATCCTTGCATGCAACAAAATAAAACATGCAAAATCAAATAACAATTTGCTTAGGAAAGTAATGCTTCAAGCAAGTCTTCCCCTCGAAGCAAAACAGTTATTCCAATTCACAGTACAACAATTAACTCAGTGCACCATACACCTCTTGGGATGGTGGTACCATATTTTACTCTCTGACTTCATGCAACCAAACTAAATTATTAACTGAATGGATCCATATGAAGATTCAATGATGTTATAACTTTGTAGCTTAAACCAGCACTACAACATTAGTATCAAGCCTTTTGAAAATTCCAAAGTGGTGCGGTAAATGCAGGATTATTTGTGAGATGGATACATGATGAGGCGATCACAAAAAAAACTTCAGGGTACAAAAAAGGTGCTATAGAGACATCTTTGTATGTCACTCAGTTACATGAATTTGCTCTTAAACAAATCATGTTTAAGGCCCATGTTGGCTATTAAAACTGCTGACATATGGAGTAAGAACCTGGCACACTCAGCAAAAAAGCATTATCAGTAACAATTGGAAAAATAATACAGATGTCAAACAGAAGATCCATATTGCTATTTGATGTTGTTTAACTGGTGCTGATTAGCATTAATCTTCAACAAAAATAGATGTCACAATGGTTTTTTACACAAGACACAATGGTAGGTATGCATTATAATAATTTATGGGAAAGTTTTGAAGGTGTTTCCCCCTACAACCATGCATGTTTATTGTAAAATGCATAATACTATAGCAGTGATACCCAGTGGCTCAGAACCCACATGCAGCACTTTGACATGCTATCTGTGGCTCTTCTGAGCATGGTTTCGCAAAGTGGCTCCTGCCTCAAGTCCCAAGAAAGTGGGTTCTGTATCTATTGCTCAGTATTTGGCAGCCACAATATAATCAACTTTCATCCAGTAGCACTTGGATTACGGATTCCAACCTTTCACATATTTCTAGAAATTACCTGGGCTAATTCCACTAAATGGCGGGAGGTAACAAAAAAATGCCGCAATGTGAAAAGGTAATGTTTTGCTGGTTATTTATAACGTCACAAGCACTGTCCAATAGGAACTTACTGACAATCATATAGCTACATTCCCTACAATAAGTTTAACAGCAAGGAAGGTGATTTCTGGAAAGTATATATATTTTAAAAATGGGAAAGTGTACACACAGTTTGTCTTATTGTTAGATAATGGTTTAATTTTCCAGGATCATTGTCACATATACTGGAGTATCCATATATATAATGACAAGCAAATATGACTTAGATATTCTAGATGCCCTTTGTCTCAAGAAGAGCCACACTGGAAATCTGCATATTTCTCCTTAATTAACTCAGCAAAGCTACTGAATTGAATTCTCTGACTCTTTTCCTCAGTATAAAATTTCAATTCACAAATGCCACAATACTACAGCTTGGGTGTATCCAGTCTGCTTTTTCGGTTAATCTCACCCAGTTCTCCTTATTAAAGCCCCTATGTCACATGCCTTTTGTCCATGCAATGGTCCCATGATCCCCAACACAGCCTTCTGGGTGGTTGGATTAAAACTCCCTTTTATTCATTTTGTTTCCATACAGAGGTGTACAGCCTATAAGGTCATGTCCCCGGGCGCACACCTTTTGGTCACGTGGGGGGGGCGCTGGATTCCCCCCCACATGACCAAAAGGCCCAGCCACATTCCACTGAGCCCTGCCCCCTGGCCTCTGTGCAGGCCGGCTTTTGGCATCCCCAGCGGCCTGCATGAAGGCTGGGGGCGGGACTCGGCTTGCACGGAGGCCGGAGGTGGGGCTCAGGGCCCCCAAGCCATACCCCCGAGTCCGGGAGGGTGCGGGGGCAGCCAGAGAAGGGGTTGTCTCCAGGCGCCATTTCCCCCCAATACACCTCTATTTCCATAAACTGGGATGATAACTGTGTGTTTATGTTTAGTATCCTGGTTTGTGGAGAGGAATCAAAAATCCTATATGCCCAAGAGTCTGCACTTGGATTTCACAGCAAATGGGAGTTTAACTGAAAGCTTTTCATACAATTAGCTTTCAATCGAACACAGAAAGAAGGAGCATGCAAGCATGGCAGACAAGCCATGTTTGTGTCTGACACAAATAGAGGTTTACAGTGACACCTGAATGTAGCCAAGAATGGAAGATTCCTCACTTAGTGGAAGCTAATCTTAGAATCTGTTCCATAACAAGGAAACGAAAAGCTACATATAAAGATTTATAGTACCTTTATCAGTTGTTTAGGAAGCAGTAAAAAAGTTCTTGCCTTGTTAAAGTTGTGAAGAGTGTTTTCTCTGATTAATCTCTTCTCCTCAAAGCCTGTCTTAAATTTTCATATACAGCCCAATATTTTAAAAAATCCAATTCAACATAGGCCTAATTAAACAACATGCCCTTACTGAAGTAAATGGTATTCAAGTGGCTTGTGTAAAATACTTGACTTTAACTCAGAGTCAATTCTTCAGTCTCCTTATCCTTTAAACAGAAGGCAGGGAAATAATTTTTTAAAATTTAAATTGGTCTTCATTTATCAAACATGGATTGTCAAGAAGTTGCCAAAAGGGCAAAACTCAAGTTCTTTCTGTAACATTTTTCCCTAAATACCATTAAAGGTCTCTGTTTCTGTTAACATTTTTAAATTTTCCTCATGCAGGCTTTTATTATGTTTCAAACTTGAAACACCAGTAGCAGTTTCTAAAAATAAAAAAGTGTAAGTTGTGTGTACAAGAGGAATTTGGGTTTCTTAAATCACAGCCTCTTTTACCTTGATGACGTTTTTGAAAATGAGACTTTCAAAAACAGCTTGTGATGTGGCATGGGATGCTGCTCAAAAGCATGGCTAAAGTAGCTTTTGCTGACACTAGCCAATATTTTATGCTATGTTGAAATTTATGTTGAAATGTTGTAACTATGTTGAAATTTAACAGATAAATTACTCATTCATGAGATTCCAAAAACAGATGGTCACCTTTTTAAAGGCTTTTCAGTAGTGTTGGTATTTAGCTCAAATGCACTGTTTCATACTCTTCAGGATCTCAACTAGTTTCACACATCAGTGGGTTCTGAACATGTTTCTTGAACAGCAGCGCCACCACGCTGCATGCAGTACTATTTTAATGTATATGGGACTCTGAAAAGCAAACTGACCTGGCATTTTTGTTTCATTTTCTAGTTAGCTACTGCATCTCTAAATAGAAAAAGAATACCACTGTTCCATTTTACTTTTTTATTTTAACATGCTGTTAATATTCAGGGAAACCCCTAGAATAAAAATTCATATAAAACTCTGGAGACAAGACAATACATGACCACATCAGTACAGCAAGCACGGTAAGGAAAAGCATGTGAAGGGGGAAAAGAAGCTAGTCAATATTTCCAATGCAGCTTCTATATTGAATTATATATCTTTAAACAAAAAATAAATCACTTTGTTGATTTTCCAACATTACGTTTTATTAGTATGAACATACTAATAAATACTAATACTATTTATTAGTATTCATATTTAGTGTGCAAATTATAAGCACATAATTATTTAGAATAAGACTGCTTTCATGAGTGGAATTTACACATGGCATTAAGTTAAAAGCCAGTGATGCAGAGCACTTTTTGCATTTTTCAATGTACAGATGTACAGGCGGAAAAAAAGGTCATTTTAATTCAAAGGCCCAATTGAACAAAAGTTAGTCATGACTAAGACTATTAGCTTAACTGCACTTACTAAAAAGAAAATTTCAATGAACAAAAGGAAGATTACTTTTGAGTAAATATGCAGAAAATTGGGCTGCAAATTGTACATAAATTGCAGAGCCAAGCATATTTACTTAGAAGTAGACTCCATCTTACACAGGGAGGCTTACTCTAGGTAAGTGCACAGGCTTGCAGCTTTAATCACAAGTAATGGTTTCTGGATTGGGGCCAAAATGAATAATTCATATGATACTGGTGCATCCAAAAGGAAAAGAAACTGAACAAATTACCGTTGCTGAAAGTTACCTGGTGTTTTGTGCCGTTTCTGGCACAGCAGCATGCAACTGGTTTAGCATGCATCCAGCAATGCACAAAAAAATTATTTGTAACAAATAGAAAATAAAAATACAGACCGTTAGCTTGTATTAACATTTTAAAAGGCATGCAGAAAATAGACAATGCAGTTAATGTTTCATGCAAGCTTTGGCATGGTAACAATTTTACATTCTGCCACATGCTAAGGAAAAAAAGATTGAAATAATTTACCCAATCCGTTTATTATTATTGTTGTACTGTTGTCTGTGCCAATAAAGGCTTGCTAATAAGTAGAAATAATTTACCCCAATTCAGAGGGAAAAAACAAGTACCCATAGGTACTGCCCCAGCTAGTGAATGATTTAAACATTTATTCTGAACATCCACATCATATGGGAGAATATATTTAATCTTTATTTAGTCACACACAGCCATATTCATACCAAATAGTTTGGGTATCGTCAGAAACTGGTAATGGGGATTTACTCTCATTAATGTTTACATGTGCAACAACAGTATATTCACTCCTGTTCTGAGTCACTTCTAAATTTCTGTCATCAGATCTCTGATTCTCAGAAGGTAGCTTATGATCCTTCTGTGCAGCTTTCACTGATGATCCAGAAGTTGTGCTGGTTGCTTTTGATACAGGCCTTTGAGGCAATCCACTTACACTACTGACTAATTCAGTATTAAGTGTCAAAAATGGCATGGATAAACAGGCGAGAGAGAATTTCCCTACACTGCTTATTGATGGGCCTACCTTTTCACTGTACATGTCACTATAAGAAAGTGTTTTAGCATTAAAATTTGTCTCACTAGTCTTTACATTCTGCTCTTCTGATTTATGAGCAGAATAACCTAACATAGCTATACTGCCTAAATCATTTTCTGACAGGGTAACTGCAGTAAAAGGTTTATAATGAAAAACACAAGAGGACTGTTCTGGAGGACCGTACTCACTAGAAGCTGATGGGACGCTTCTGTCAACTGTAGGTGGAGATGGATCAATGGATACTGGCTGTCTAGGGTCTTTAGATAAAAAGTCATGGATGCTTGTTCTCCGAGTAGTTCCTTCAGCTGTAGAAATCACACTGCTTGCACGAGGTAAAGTAGCATAAGGATTACAATCTTTTGATTGTCGTGATTGGCTCATTTGTATATTTTCCTTAACAGACTTGGTCTTGCCTCTAGTCCCTGTTGTAAGTGTTTTTGAAGAGTTCAAGAAGTTGGGCTCTTCCACTCTATATGTACTGGACCTTGCAAGGTGATCTTGGCTAGCTAATTTTCCATCAGAGAATTCATATGTGTTTTTTACACTCTGTGATCTGGCGATACCACTGCTGACTGTTGAGTGTTTTCTTGGTTTATCTCTTCCAGCTAATTCAGCATTTTCAGAGAAAATTTTCATTACTTCATCCAGAAGATTCTCTTGGCTTGAGGATTTGATCTGTAATACATATTCCAAAAATCTTAATTCTGTGCTTAGTTTTATTTTTCAAAATGCAAACAAGAATTCTGATAGCTTCTGTAGCATAAACATATAAAACTATCTATGCAGTTCCATCTTGTGAAAATTGTTGATATTTTTGCTGCTACCGAATTAGTATGTATATGATATGTTTTAAATATACTAAGTTTACACATCCATGGGAAAATCACAACTATGTTTTTCCATTTAAATATACTATTGTATAGACTCGGGTATCTATATATATAAATATAGATTTCCACTTCGATTGTTCAACTTTTTTGAATAGCTTCATGTATTTACATTAATTCCAAGGACAGTTTCTTTCCTTTTTCAGCATCACTTCAGAGATTCCCTGAGACTAAAGGAGTTACCTTCTTTTCTTCTGATTATAGCACTGTCTAAAGATTATTATGCACAACCTACAAAGTGAACAGGAATTGTGATTACCTGTCCAATCACTCTTCGCATTATGAAAAGGGTAGCTCAATTCTATGTAGTTCTGTTAAACGTGAACTTCTGGTAATTTTAGTACAAGAAAAGCAGCAACCATGACCTGCATTTAGTTTAGTGTACAGGGAGATGTTTGTGGGCTACTTGGAAGCACCTGGTTGTCCATTCTGTGAACAGACTGCTGGATTCGATGGATTTTGGTCTGATCCAGAATAGATTTTCTTATGTTAGGTAATGAGATAACTGAGATTGTAGTTAGTCCAGAAAGAATTGGGTTCTCAGAGGAAACAGTGTATTGGACAGTGAACGCAGAAGGATCTTATGAAGACAGTTTTATTGTATTGTTTGTTTGACCTGAAATCACCCTGAGCCAATTCTCGGAGGGGCGATTAAGAAATTCAAACAAACAAATAAAAAAAATGAAGACCTGGGGCTTTCCCAGATCAGAACAGCCTGATTGTACCAACATTTTCCCCTCCTTTATTTCTGGCCACACTTAAGGGGGAGGAAAGGAAGGAAGAGATTAAAAAAATAATGGTTTCCCATATTCATTTCTAAGGTTACTCAAAAGAGAAAATAATACACTGCGGTACTGCCCTTCCACACTGGGATTCTCAGGGAAGCTACTAAAGTGACCATCCAAGATTTATCTAATGAGAAGAGACTATCCCAACCCTTCACCAGAATATCAGTTTCCAAAAATTAGCAATTCAAAATAAATCACTTAAAAGTTGCTTCTGAATTTTTGTTTTAAAATCTAAGTTATCAGGCTTCCTTCTAGCACCATCCTGTCTTGTGCAATGTAAAAGTCATATTCAATCTGTCCAGCTTTATGTTTTGCTTCTTAACCTTAGCTAACTTTTCAGCTCACCTCAGTTGAAATAACCTTATTACTTTCTTCTAAAAACTGCTGCAGGGAAACCACTTCACTGCCAGGAGAGTCGGTCTTAATTTTCCACGTTCCTTGTCTGTCCAGGGTTTCTGACAGTCTATGATGGAGTATCGGACTAGACTTGGTGTGGCTTTTCAGATACTGGACAGGACTGCTGCTGCTGCTGGACCATGCTTCGTGATCATGAAGAAGGCTAAATTCTCCACTGCTGTGGCTTTGTGGCCTGCTTTGATTATTAACTGCACCTGCTTTTTGGAGCAAACAGCATTGACAGCTTTATTACATTAAACAAATAAATTTAAAAACTTTAAAAAGTACATCCCGAATGATACACAAGGCTCCTTGATATTATTTGGCTGCTTTTCTTCAACGAAGTGAAGAGACAGTTATTACAAGATATTCACAGACCCACTGCAATGCCACATGAGATACCGTTTCATTCACTTTACTTACCTGTTACGGCTCTTCAGAGTGACACTTCATTTTTTAAATATAAAAATAATATTCTTCATTTTTAACCTCTCTCAAAAATACTGGTTTCCAGGACACTAAATATACTGGGTGTCTTTATGGTTCACTTCATGTTTAGCATAACTATGTAAAGAATGTTGACTTGCTCTTATTTATTATTTTTATGGTAGATTTCACAGCTGCCAGACCTTTAGCTGATTGTTGGCCTTTCATTACAGTTTGAGCCTCACCCAGAGGCCTAGGAAGTTGTAATGTATTGGCGTAGTATTTGTGTGGATCCCAGCAGGGCTGCCTTGTCGAGGCCAGTCACACCAAAAAGGGACCAGATATTGCCAGTAGATTAGCCTCCGCTGATCGGAGGGCACATGTGGGGCAATAGGGGGAAAGCTGGTCCCTAAAATAAGAGGGTCCCAGCCCACTAATGGCCTTAAAGGTTAAAACCAACACCTTGAACCTGATTCGGAACTCTACTGGCAGCCAATGTAACTCACGGAGCACTGGGGTGATATGCTCCCACGGTGAAACGTGCCACCACATGCTGAACCAGTTTTAAATGCCAAATCAGGGACAAGGGAAGGCCAGAGTAGAGAGAGTTACAATAGTCCAGCCTAGAGGTGGCCATTGCATGGATCACTGTGGCCAGGTCATTACAGGAGAGATATGGAGCCAGCTGCCGAGCCTGGCAAAGGTGGAAAAATGTCACCCTCACTATATGGGCCACCTGGGCCTTCGTTGACGGCTCCAGATGGACCCCCCGGCTCCTGACTGAGATGGCCACTTTGATAGTCACCCTGTCCAGTGTTGCAGCTGGAACTCCACCAGCCCCCCCCTCCCCCCCGACCTATCCACAAGACCTCTGTCTTCACTGGGTTTAGTCTCAATCTACTCTGCCTCAACCAACCAGCTACTGCTTCCAAACAGTGCTGGAGAGCCGCAGGGGCGGTGGCTGGCCGGCCCTCCGTCAACAGAATGAGCTGACTGTCATCTGCGTACTGATAACAACTCAGCCCAAAGCTCTGCACCAGTTGAGCAAGGGGACATTAAGTTTAGTAACAGCGGGGACAAGAGAGATCACTGTGGCACCCCACGCATGATAGGGCTCCTCTAGGAGGTCCTGCCCCCACAATTCACCTGCTGTCTCCGACAACGGAGAAACAAGGCCAACCAGCATAAAGCTGTGCCCCGATCACTGTGCCAGCAAAGTGGTGGGTCAAAACATCATGATCGACTATGTCAAATGCTACAGTAAGATTTAATAATACTAGCAGCGCTGACCCATCTTGGTCAAGCTGTAAGTGGAGCTTGTCTGTGACAGTGACCAGCACAGTCTCTGCCCCATGCTCAGCACAGAAGCCAGACTGGAAGGGATCCAGTGCCGATATATCATTCAGGAAAGTCTGTAACTGCTCCAACACCACTCTCTCAATTACCTTGCCCAGAAATGAAAGATTGTGTTGGGTGAGAGCATGTGGATGCAATAGAGGAGGAGAAGTAATCTTTCTTGGCCTCCTTTATCGCCAACTTATATGCTTTTATAATCATGCCTTGCCATGATTTTTCCTCCACAGTCTCTCAAGTCATCTGAGCTCATTTCCTCGAACTCAACTCCTCTGTATACCAGGGAGCACATCAAGGATGAGAGCGCAGAGGACGGCGGAGAGCAATTAACTTGATGGCATTCAACAGCCTGGAGTATCAGTCATTTACTTGCTCATTGAGGATGCCAGTGGGTCCCTCAGAGCATTCTGGAAACAAAGTGGATCCATAAGTCTCTGCAAGTGAGCTAAAATCTGCTCTTAGACTAGACTGGAGTAGGATGGCAACTCCACCCGAACCTTCAGGGCGAAATGGTCAAACCATGGCACTCTACTAATAGAGGATACGACCACATCAATTCCCACCCCAAAAATCAAATCCAGGGTGTGACTCGCCCGATGTGTGGGATCAATGTTGACAAGAGACAGGTCTAGTGTCACCACGGATGACACTAGATCCACAGCCGCACGACACGAGGCCGTATCCACATGGACGTTGAAGTCCCCCAGGACAATAAGCTTGGGGAATCGCAGCGCCCACCCCAAACTGGCAGCATAAATCATTCAATCTAGAACTTTGCATATATTGTTAGTCTCTTCAGTTTTCTTGCATGTCCTCCCACTCCTCATGCAATAGTTCTCATTTTCATTTTTCTTCTATGTACCACTGTTCTCTTTCTACTTTATCACCCTTGTGTCCTTTGCACCACATTCTCTCTTTCCCATCCATCCCATTTTCACTTCACAGACTCTACCCATTCTGTATTTTCTTTCCATCACTCTGTCCAAGTAAAAAAAGTTTATTGCCTCCTATAAAACAACGCTCTTGCATCGACTGGCTATTGTAGGTTTTCCGGGCTGTGTGGCCAAGGCTATGCCTCTGAAGATGCCAGCCATAGTTGCAGGCAAAGAGTAAGGAGCAAAAACTACCAGACTATGACCACACAGCCTGGAAAACCACAACAGCCAGTACATGTCAGCCGTGAAGGCCTTCGACAATATTCCTGCTTCAGCTTTCTTTTCTTCTTCTTCCTGTTTGCCACAGTCTTTGCAGCAGACAGGGGAATTGATGGAAATTGCCAGTTCAGTCTGGATCCAACCAAATTTATAGAAGCATATTTTAAATACAGGAATAAACTATCCCTGATAAACATATTAACAGAAAGATCTGCATGCAGCATCAAAGTGCAGCCTTCTAATACTGCTACAACATCACAGCTAGTGATGTTGTATCAGCATAATGGTCTATGCAGACAAACCAGAGTGGTGCATGCAAATATATAAAGGTTTGTAATATTCATTATTTATTTTCTTTCATAATATGAATTGAAACTCAGAGGCCACTCCACATCAAAACCTCATTTAAAAGGAATTAAATGTGTAAAAATGATCAAAGGAAACGAAATCCCACATGCCATGAGTTGTTTGTTTCTCTCCCTCTCAAAACACATGATGAAGCACAAGTGTCAACTTGCCTAGAAGCATACCTTTGATTTCATGGAGTGAGGCATTATTATTGCTATTGCTAGTGGATGTTCTGCCACTATCAAGGCTGGCTGGTCTGGAAGCTAAATGAAAAAAAATCAGTAGACAGCATAAAGCACATAGCCATAGCAGATGGTACTATGCCTAGTACATTCTGATCATAAAATGCTCTGAGTCAGAAAATCATGCACTACTGGTCTTGCATAAGCTCAGGATATACACTGTTAAAAGTGTGGTTCCCTTCAGGCAGGAAAAAAGGTCATTTCCAGGCAGTCTACGAAAACACTCTTGAACAGATCACTTTAGGAGCAGTAAAGAAGGGGGGGGCAGGGGAAGCATATTTATAATCAGAATTGGTTTACTGCTGAAAAAAGAAATCGGATTTCAAAAGAAACAGCTTTCAAAAGAAACAGAAAAGTAGTTGTGATTAAGGCACTTACAACAGATCTGACATGGAACTAGGCACGTTGCAGAAATGCCACCAACCAGAGGAGCAAGAGCACCTGTACAGATAATGTCCTGTACTCCTAACCGATACAGGCAGCATTAAGATGTCTTAAAATGTTAAGCTGTCTTAAAAATGCACTACTCAGATCAAATTGGTTTGTACTTATAAAAACAATCTATTTTTAATAAAGATTCTATTGTAACTTTAAATATTTGTATAACCACATTACATTTTGATGGAAAAATGTATTGGATGCATTTTGATATGCGTTTCTCAAATAAAAAGCTAATTCACAATTAAACTCTATGACATTCTAGATTACACTGTTCAGGTGCACAAAAGAAAGGAATTAGAATGAAAGAAATGGGAAAGGTTCCATACAATTAGATGAGATGCAAGAGCATGCAAACTTGCAATGCTGGTTATTTTCTATTTCTGGACAAACTTAAGTAGCATTCCTGTCACAGGTCTTCTGTTCTGCACTCTGTTGAAGTGCAAATCTTACCATGAATTCTTGATCCAGTACTAGAATCATCACTAATTCCTTGTGGACTTACATCTTCAAAAGATGTAGCATCTGGGTGGGAAACAAAACACATCTGCATTGCAAAAACGTATTTCAAATTGATTATCTATCAAATGATAAGATATATTTTATATTGGAATTACATTTAGTTCTTTAACTAATCTCACAATGTGTCGTGCCCGCCCCCCCTTTCCAAAAAAGAATTTTACTAGAATGGAAATGCCTTTCTATCCAATTAATTCACAGTTCCACAATTCAGTTAATCCAGGGTGTCTATTTTGATGGAAAAGAATGTGACATGAGAACACGAACAGATTCCAACAATGCTACTGTTACCAACACAACCACAGCACACTTTGAAAAGGTTCTACCTATACCTTTATTATTAAGCAACTGCTTGGATCTCAAGCCTGCAGCAGAGTTGGCAGTTGCAAAGTTGATGGATGTAGTAGAGAAGGCCATAGATCCCAATTCTTTTCTCCTTTTACCCGTAGATATATCATCAGGACCCTCCAGGTGCTCAGAACTACCTGGCCATTGTCCTCCTGCTAGGACCATGGACTGCACCAGGTCATTCATGGCTGGGATGCAAATGAAAGCAAATGAATCAGCATGGCTCAATGTTTTTTATCTTTTTATTTTGACTGTAAATGCCTCACATTTATCTAAGCATCAAAGCATACCGAAAGCTACAGTCACAAATTAATACAAGTTATAGCATGCAATTGGCTGAATGAATGAAAAGTGTTAAAAAGCCAAAGCTGTCTCGTAATCACTTTTTATTAGCTACAACCGCCATGCTTGTGCTGGAGTGCTGTACAGCAGATAAATATATATGTTAGAAGCTCTGATATGTTTTGCAATGACAAAATGAAATGAACAGGGTAAGATGAGCAGAAAGGCTATACAAAAATCAGTGTCAGCAATGATTAAAAATCATTGTTCAGTGCAGGCTTCTGCAGGGATAGTCTATGTTGCATAACACCACAGAGAGGATCTGAAATAAATGCATCCCGAGACAGCTATTTTTACTATGCTACAAACACTGCAGCCCTTCCCCCAACTTTGAAAAGGACACTTCATTGAAGAAGAGATGACAAAAATATATGTTTTTCTCTCCTCCGGACTTGGAATGATTAAGAGGCTAGTATTTATTTTTACATCGAAGACTTTATAAATGTATTGTTTTAAAGCTTTATAGAACTGGTTACTCAAAGTGGAGTTCAACATTTCAAAACTGAGTGCACTGCATTTTTGTATACATGTGTGTAATATGTATGTTCAAATATATATAAATTCTACACATTGAACATAAATATGTGCATTCACTGCATATGTGTAAATAGTGTTCAGGTGTTCAGAAACATTGCTTCAGCTCCTTGTATTACAGCAGGACTTGCACTTTGCAAAACGGGGAAAAAAGCAGTGCAGTCCAGGGTATAGTTAGTGAAATTAGTAATGGAAGCCAGTGTAGCCATTGAAAAAGAAGCTGAACTGTCATAAAATCTTACACATGGAGCGACGGTAGAAGGCCTTCATTTTGTCTTTTTCCTTCGGTCTGTTCCTCAAAAAGGGCAGTCTTTTCAGTGCAACCACTTTTATGTCATAGCATAAGGAAAAACGGAAACGGGAAGATGAAAGAAAAAGGGGAGAAGAACAGATGGAAGTTAAATGCTGAAACTAAGGACAGAAATGAATGCTTGAGCTTCCGCTAGGGGTACTTAACCAAAAGCTATTAACCTTATGCTGTCGAATGACAATGGGATATGAAGCCTTCACAATGAAATTTTAATATAACCCAAGAAACACTGGAAATTATGTGTGACAAAAACACGAAGCTTTCACAGTTAAAAACTGGTAACTGCCTGGAAAACAAACAAAAAGGAAAAATACCAAAAACAGATTTTGTAAATGTGGAATCAAAAACAGCAAAACCAGGTTTTATGAGGTGGGGGGGGGGGAAACCCTGTTGGGGTACGGTAAGTATATTTCATTAAGCAGTAACAGTGTATTGCTACCAATCCAGTTCTGTATTTTTCACACTGAAACTAGTTTTACAGTGTTAACTTATTTCATCCAATCACAATAAGGAGCTAAGGCTTGCCCCTTTGCACTGCGAGGGGGTGCGTGTGTGTGGACAACAACGACTTATCAAACAGAAAAATGACTGAGCTAAGAGAAGAGTAATTGTGTCAGTGTGAGACGTTTTGTAGAAAGCATTAAACCAAACATGCAGTTTCTGCAAAGATAAAGTTCTATTTTAATAGGAAAAGAGTCCACAAGCTTCTCTTGTACTAAAGTTAGAGTCCCAAGCAACAGGATCTTATTACTGGTAACAGGCATTTTACAGCTCAGTGTGCCATTATTATCAATCTGAGCACAAACAATGCAAATCAAGGGTATACGTGAAGGCTTCTTTACAGAAAAAGAAAAGTTAGTAGATAATTTTGTGTACATGTCTTATTTACATAATTTTATTTACATAATTTTATTTACATATGTTCTGAAGAAAAAGCATTGAGAGAACGTATTGTCTATAAACTTTCTAGATGTTTCACATGAGCTCTGTGCTTATGAAAGGGAAAGAGAATACTATATGCTAGATGCTATACTATAATACTATAGAATACTATAATATAGAATACTATAGAATACTATAATACTAGATGAATAGGGAGAAGGGACTTGATGCCTGCATCACTTTGCTGTCCTAAAAACAGAGGGGCTGTAAAGCTCCACAAGTATTCTCCAAGGCAGCACTATTCTAGAGCTGTTTCAGATCAGGAAAACTGTGAGTAGGGCAGGGGAGAGAATAAGCTCTTCGTGGTCCTGAACTAAATGAAATCTTTTATCCTGGGGGATTCAGTTCCCAGTGGATAACTCACAAGAACACATCTGACTGAAAGGTAAACTACATGTTAACTTTTTCCCCCCACATTTTCATGTTTCCCATAGGCACACAGTAATTGTAGAGAAACGCTTCTTTAAAAGGAGAGGGGGGAATGGAGAAGTGAAGGAGGATCCTAACCCCCCCCCCAATCGTTTTTCTCGTAAGAAAATTGCACTGGGGACTATTTTGCTGCTCCACGCAGAGCAACAAAATCAGTGAAAGTAACACGCCCTGCATGCTCTTTTCACAAAATAAAACTGCTGGGGTGGGGGGTGAGGAAATCAGGAGTCCTTTTTCCCTGCAACTTCTGTGTGGTTATGGGGATCGTAAAACCCATGAAAAAGGTATCACGTCAGAGGCGTAGGTATAAGGGGCAGGGACTGGGCCACGCACCAAGCACATGCCCGGGGAGGGGGGCCGAAAAGAGCCCTCTGACCCTTCACCCCACGCCCAAGCCAGCCTGAACCTTTTTCCAGTCCATAGAAAAAAGTAAGTGGGAAGGGGGTTAGGGTTAGAAAAAGGTAAGTGGGAGAGGGGTTAGGGTTTTGTGCCCCCCCCCACATGACCAGACATGGGTGACTCCATGTCTCTCTGGCAGGTACACCACTGGTTCTGTCATTTATTTTTGCTTAAAATATATTTGGTTTAACAGAAAGAAAACAACAACAACAGGGCCTAACACGGTCTTCAGTTGGCTTTTGGTTCTCCACAAAAACCACCAGAACCAAACTACACAATACAGGGGAGTAGGGGGAGAAGATGGAGCTCAGGGCAAAATGGTGCCATGGTGCCATGGTGCCTGGGTGCCTCCCCCCCCCCCCCAAAGCAGCCAAAGTCTTCCACAGGCCTGCCGGCCCCACAAGAGAAAGAGGCTGAAGTGGGCGGTCGGCTTCTCCCTGCGCTCCCTCTGACGTGGGGAGCTATGCTGCTAGCAGGCAGGGACGTGGCCGGGTCTGACGCCGCAGGGCAATGCAGAACCAGGCACCCAGTGGCGACAGGTAACACACTTGTTGCACCCAGGCAGAAGCAAGCTCACAGCAAGGCTTATATAGAGAACCTTGTTCAGGGGGCTGGGATTCTGTGAGAAGTTACTCCTCATCAGATGCAGAGACTTCTAATCTCCCATACCTTGCTGCCAAACGAGAACGCCTTCTTTGCTTCTGCAGTAGCAGCCTCTGCTTCTGCCTCCTATGCACAGCGGGCTCATCACTGGGTTCCCTAGGAGGATCTGCAGGCTCCTCCACCTATATGTCATCAGGCAGGGAAGGATTGGGCATTGGCTCTGCTGCCTAGTCTTCCCTAGGAGCAGCCAACTCTGCCTGCACTGTGTCCTCAGGTTCTGCCTCAGAGTCCTCTGTGTCCTGGTAAGTACCCAGGGGTCCGCTCATGACAGGAGCCATGTGACAGCTGCCTCCCATCGGTGGGAGGGAATAAAAGGCCGGCCCCTTTCAGAGGGCGTGCCAGACAGACCCGCCGAGCGCGCTCCACCTCCCGCCGCCCCGGCCCCATCCATGACTCAGGCCAGGCACACCTGCTGAGGGCCCAGGAGGAGCCAGGCTGGCTGCAGGAGCGCTGTGGCTGCCGGCCGGCTGTCAGGTGGGCACCCGTCCCGTCAGCTCTTGGGCCGGCCTCTGCTGCCTGGCCATGACTGTGGGCATGGCTCCCACCTCTATTGGAGACTGGGGGCATGGGGGCAGGGTGTGTGTGCCGGGGGGGATGTGTGCACAAAAACAAGGCCTTGCCCCTGGGCACCACTTTATGCCAGTACACTTCTGGACAGAACTCTATCTACTTCAGCAAAGGCATATTCCAAAAACATGCCCATCGATTTCCCAGATATTGCAAATGTAAGGGCAGGAAAGGGCATTTGGCAAAGGAGATTGATCAAGCAAAATGTGTGTTGTCTGACTCATTGCTTGCCTGCTGAGAGTTTCATCAAAAGCTCATCCAGGCAGTTCTGTACTTCTATCAGATTACTTATTTCTCTCATAATATGTAGCTTTACCTTAAGAGGACCATTCTGGGGTGGGGGTCCAACAACAATTGGGATCGTTAATAAGTGTACTTATTATTCTAGCCTGAATATTTAACTTTTGTCAATTCTAAATATATCCAAGACAAAAAATTTTTTTTACATTATCTGTTCATTTGGTTTTAGTCTGAGGAAGAATGGAATAGAAGATCAAACTTTTAAAAGATTTTTAAGAACTTATCCAGCCTGTAGCATTTAATTGTTTTTCCTTATAATTATCATTTTTAACTTCAGCTTTTCCTCCATGAAGCTGGGGACAACATACTTAATTCTTCCCAATGCCATATCATAAAAATATTTCATGCTAAAATTAAAGAAGGCATAGAAAATTTGCATAAGCCATGGGACAATCTCAATTATTCCAACATATTTGCTGTTGCCTTTCAATTGATGACATATTCATATAGGCTAAAAAGTTACATAGCAAGAGAGTGGAAAAATAATTGTTTGCAGATTTCTAAAAAGAGTTCACTGGATTTGATATGATCACCTTTTAACTGCCGTATAAACTCGTGTATAAGCCGACCCGTGTATAAGCTGAGGCACCTAATTTTACTGCCCAAACCTGGGAAAACTTATTGACTCAGGTATAAGCGGAGGGTGGGAAGCCGGGAGGCAGAGGGAACTCCTTATTTGGGCAGTGACATCAGGGGGAATCACTGCCGAAATAAGGAGCTGTCTGCCTGGCTTCAGCCAGTTGGAGAAAGTTTTGACAAAGCTATCTAGCTGAGTAGAGGGAGCTCACTTATTTGGGCAGTGACATCAGGGGGAGTCACTGCCCAAATAAGGAGCCTCCGCTCTGCCTGCTGGCTGGCTGTAGCTGGAGCTTTGTCAAGGCCAGCCAGCAGGCAAGAGCGAGCTCCTTATTTGGGCATGAGTCACTGCCAAATAAAATCCAGCCTCCCAGGCAACGATGACATCAGGAGTCACTGCCCAAATAAAGAGCTCCCTATGCCTGCCAGCTTAAATGGGCTGAGCTTTGTCAAACTTAGTAGAGCAGGCAGAGGGAGTTCCTTATTTGGGCAGTGACTCCCCCTGATGTCACTGCCCAAATAAGGAGCTCCCTCTGAAGGGTTTGAGGAAGCCCAGCCAGCCAGGGTGCCTCAGGGTTCCCCCTTAACCCTCAACAAGCAGCTTCCCAGGGGCAGGGAGGTTGTCCCGCCCCCACCTCCTTGTGATTTATAGAAAATGGTGACTCACGTATAAGCCGAGGGGGCTTTTCTCAGCCTTTAAATAGGGCTGAAAAACTCGGCTTATATGCGAGTATATACGGTATTATGTTATATGCTTATCTTTTGTTGTGTGCAATGAAAAATCTTGTTTAATCATGCTTTAAAGTATTTCTGCTGCTGTCTCTGGGCTTATTATTTTGTGTTCTGCTTTTCAAAATAAAATATAATTAGACGTGCTTAGCTACACAACTCAAAAAACATACAGATGTTCTAAATGCTCCCTTAACTTTCTTAACTATCCACTGTGGTTTTATTTTGGTGGTGTGGTTGGCAGGGGAGGCAAGGAAACAAGAAAGTCGTTCTCACATACTGCGTTGCTGCTGCTGAAAAAAATAAATGATGATGCACAGAAGCTGTTGTTAGCCATGGGGAAGAAAAAGACAGGTTCCCTTTCAACAGCAAACCACAACTGTGGGTTTGTTAAATCCTTCCTCCCAAATTTGACCAAGGTCCCACCCTTCCAACAGTTCTTTTTTTTTTCAAGCTTGGCAAATCTCCCAGAAACTCATCTAGTTGAATTCTTATAAAGGAAAAGGGCTTAACAAAGTGAGGCCATAATATTGCAACAGGCCCGCCAGCTCTGGTAGATATCCAGCCAAGACAAGAGATTAGAATTACATTTTAACAAAACATTCAACTCTGCGAAGTTATTCTTGCTTATGGCAATTCTAGGATGGATGTTTGATACTGAAGAAACTGTCCATTTCAGCTAAGAGAGGAAATATATTTCAGCTAAGAGAGGAAAAACATTCGACAATACATTAAGAGAGGAAAGTCAGAAAATGTTGACTTTCAGCTTGCTGGCTGGAAAATGTTTTTATTTATTTCCTGAAACAAACTGAAAATGAACACTATCTACAACATACTACCTGGCTAAACTGATAACCACAGTAATTTGATTTAATGAGTCTTCTTTGGCTTAAGAACCTAATTTGTTTTCTGAATCAGGATAGCTGATGGATATGTGTGTTCTGTAAGGATTGCACATTTACCAAGTAATGCCCAATACAGCATCTAGCTACTGGGGACAGAATCTGGCAGAAGTTCACATTCTTTACTTGCATCGTTAGCATACTGCTATTTGGTTAAGGTAGACTACTCAAAGCTCACCCCTGTTCTAAACCAATATCATGTACATTTAAAAATGTTTTTGCAACTTTATCCCACTTCAATCAATGCCCATCCAGAAAGCAATTCATGTCCTGCTTTAAATATTATCTCACTCCTTCCATGAGAAGACAATCCTGTATCTGTCTAGCCTGAATACTGATCCACGGTGCTTTGCAACTATATGCAAAACCATCCCCAAACCCTACCCACTATTACTTCAATATTTCCCATTCTATGGTCCAATAAAACTGTGATCAGAGAAACGCTGCATCAATATTACAAGGCTTTGTTATTTTTTTATTTTTTAAACCAGTACCACACTAGTGCCTCTACATGCTCGAAGAAGAAGAAGAAGAAGAAGAAGAAGAAGAAGAAGAGTTGGATTTATATCCCCCCTCTATGTGTTCTTTAAAGAAGAAGAAGAGGAAGAGTTGGATTTCTATCTCTCCTTTCTCTCCTATAGGAGACTCAAAGGGGCTTACAAACTCCTTTCCCTTCCCCCCCCCCCACAACAAATACCCTGTGAGGTAGGTGGGGCTGAGGGAGCTCAGAAGAACTGTGACTAGCCCAAAAGGAAAGGAAAAACAACAACTCATATATCCCTCCTCAGAGCAGAAGGAATGACAAATGCAGCGAAAGGAGTAAATGAGTGGAACTGGCACAATGGTCCTCAATATAAAGACTGAGAGCACTGCCTTAAACTACATAAGGTTAAATCATTTACAATCATTCCTAAGCATTATATATCTATGAAATATGAGACTAACCGCGCATTTTAGACAGAATGTGTAAGTTCACAGATGACACAAACATGGCAAGAAGGCTGACTTGACCCCAGCACTTCAGTTTTCTTAAGAGGAAACAATGATTTCCACTGATTTTCCCTCTCACTGCAGACTGAGAGTCCGAAGAAGAGGGCAGGAAGAGGGAATCAAGAGATCATCACCCACTGTTAAGCAAGTTAAGGACTTTTAAGTTTTCTTGACAGTTGAAACATAGATCTGTCTTCCTCCAAGCCATCAATGTATTCAAGAGCTCAATGCGAGCACATTTATAACAGCAGCTCCATTTTCAATCAGGCATATAAATTGCATAAAATCAACTGTCAAAAGGCAGAAAATATTTCCAAATGACCCAAGGTACAAGTACGTTTTGTCATAGTTTTTTAGTAGTTTACTGTGAAGAAACATAACTCTCCAGAAGGGTTATTCTGAGCAAGAACCAACTCAACTAGAAAGTGAATCTGTTCAGATACCCCAAATCATAGTACAACACTGTGCGATTGAGCCACATACTATCTCCTCCCCTCATGTGCTATGATTTCTTCCCTCCCTGTTTGTTGGTTTACCATGAAACCAGGAAGCTGCCCTATGCTGAATCAGGCTCTGACTCCAGCAAGGCCAGTATTGTCTCAGCCTGGCTACAGCTCTCCAGGGTTAGTAACAGAAGTAGGATCTTCTGCCTGGCAAGCAGTTGCTCCACCATTGAGCCACACCATTGAGCCCCTCTCCGTGGCTCAATGGTTTTCAGTTGTAAGTACATCCATAGTTTGCCCTGTTTTAATATATCAGCAAATCATGGATAGACAGCAAAGAGTGACACAAGGAAAACAGGACACTTGAGAGGAAGGACGGCGTGTGTAAGCCTGAGGTTTGTTCACACAGCTCCAAACAATGGCCTGGATCCAGACACACATTTGCCGGAGGAGTGCAACTTTCCTTCCTCTCCCCGTCTTGTGGCAGCCCAAAATGACATCAAAAATTCTGTTCTTAAACCCTTTCCTGCAGGAATAGGATTTTGGGCTGCTGCATGAAGGAGGGAAAGTCATCCTCTGCAGGTAGAAATCCCCGTGCCCACATAAACACTAATCTGGATCCCAGCATACGGCTTGATTTTATGTCTGACTGAGGCAACACTCCTAAGCAGGTCTACTCAAAAGCAAGTCCCATGGGCAGCCAGCGTGGTATAGTGGTTAAGAGCAGTGTACTATAATCTGGAGAAGCAGGTTTGATTCCCCACTCCTCCACAAGAGAGCAGACGCCTATCTGGTGAACCAGATTTTTTTCCCAACCTTTTATTCTGTTCAGCATAAAGAACCAAGAAGATGTAGGAATTAATTCACATCTTTCTGCATCTTCTTTTTGTTGAATGATTCACTGGGTCCTAGTGCCTGCCACCCTCTCCGTCTGATTTTCTTTTAGTGTTGGAGAATCGTATTTAAGCACTGCTTTCATCAGAAACATTGTGCCCTGCAGTATCAAACACAGAACTTTGATAAAATAGAATTTATATTGCCCCAGACAGCTATTAACAAGACTCTCCTTTTTGTAAATTTGTGCCTGCCATTTCTCTTTCCCATTCCTGCTGAGGAAAAGAAAATGGCAAGTGCAACTTTACAAAAAGGCGAGTTTTGCTAATAGACATTCAGGATAATATAAATGCTATTTTACAAAGTTCTGTGTTTGATACTGTAGGGCATAATGTTTTTGACAAAAGCAGATCTTAAATATGATTCTCTGACACTAAAAGGGAATCAGCACTATTTTGAATTGCGGTCATGCATGCTGCAACTTCCGCCAAAGCACGCACGACCACACTTAGATCTTTATCCTGAAAGGAGTATATCTTCCCGCTGGGTGAGCCTGGACTAGTCACAGTTCTCTCAGAACTCTCTCAGCCCCACCTACTCCACAAGGCGTCTGTTGTGGGGAGTGGAAGGGAAAGGAGTTTGTAAGCAGCCTTGAATCTCCTTACAGGAAAGGTATAAATCCAAACTCTTCTTATTGTTCCTAAGAAAGTGTCCTTCTCTCTATCTCTAGTTAAACAGAAAATTAAAAAACCCCAACATCTCTATGTTTCCCCCCCATCAACACTCCCTTATATGGCTGCATCCACTGTTTGGAAGTGGCTAGGCAGACTTGCAACTATGTGTGAAGAATCTGAAAATAGATACTATTTGAAATCACGAAGCACAAAAGTATCTTTTGGGCTGAAAAAGTGGCATGAAAAGTAACTGGAAGACAGCAACTACAATCAGAACCTGATAACAGAGCATTACTGATGAAAGTATCACTCCCAAATTAGTATAACTATTAGTTATTTGCTTGTGTAGCAATCAGCTATTGCTTTTGAGAATCTAAAACACTTGAGTTTTTACTGTTTTAGAAGTCATGCAGCACACACTGAAACTTCTAAATAGAAAATTTATATTATTAAGAACATAAGAACAGTCTACAGTGGTACCTTGAAAATCGACGCCTTCGATAATTGTCGATTTCAGTAATCAACGATTGCCAGGCGCCGATTTCCGCACTTGAAAATCGTCGGTTGCCTCGATTTTCGGCGGCCGCTGAGGGTACACAAACATTGTTGCATGTATGCAAATGGCACTGCATGTGAGCAAACGGCGTCCCTCAAAATACACCATTTTCGGAAATCACCGATAATCTCCGGACGGATTATCGGCAATTTTCGAGGTACCACCGTACTGGATCAGACCAATCAGCCATCAATTCCAGCATCCTCACATAGCGGCCAACCAGTTGCCCTGGGTGATATACAATTATTAGATCACCATTCATAACTAATAAATTACTAATGCATCTTTTGGTATGACAGAGTTTGGCAGAAACCATTAAATGACAGTTGAAGGAGAAAGGACAGCACAAGCTTAACAACAGTTTTCAGGAAGTGGTAGTGGAAGATGACCACAGCTCAGTCAGCTTTGTGTAAGAAGGCAGTTGCTTACAGGTTGGCAGCCCCAATAGCATCAGCACATGTCACACAGTTGCTGAACAGTAGCTGATGAAGCTATTCCCTGCCTTTACCGCCATCTCCACCAATTGCTTACTATATCTTGTCTCACAGAAAAACAGAACCTCAATGATGAATTAATCTGCAGCCACTTCCTGGACCTTCTGTGCATTGAAAGGAGGTAGTAGCTATCTTTGGGCACCAGGAAAAAAATGATGAAATTGGAAGGTTTAAGTTTTGAAAAACCAATGGGTGGAAAAGAATCCCCAGATGAGCCCAAGGAGAATGCAGTTAAAACTGCTGTGGTAGCCCAAGGAATTCCAGAGATACAGACATTCTTACTTGAGGCAGCCATTTTGGAAAAATTGGGAGGGGGTGTCCGAATTTCACAAAAAACGATTAGTGGGGGAGAATCCCCAGAGGCCAATTAGCAGAATGCAGGTAAAACTGTTGTGATTGCCCAAGGGATTCCAGAGATACAGGTGGTTTTACCCATTGCAGCCATTTTAAATCAGGACTTTTTTTCCACAGCAGAAGCACACTGCTTTCACTTTCTCCAAACAATGCAGAACCACATTTTTATCTTTTAGTGGGACAGATTACAGTAAGAACGTGCTTTCCCTTTCCTCTGACTGCTTCACAGAAGTGGCTGGGAGCTCTTGCAGAACCATCTAACTGCTTGTTTTTGGCAACACCACAAAATAAACATCCAATGGAATATTTAAGAGTATTTCAAAACTGTACAAATATTAGTAGGATTTTCCTGTTTTGCATAGAGATCTCTATTTAAAAAAGCATAATTTTGGTTTAATTGTTTTTTTTAAAGATGCAGGTAAAAGAGAAACCAAATCTAGCACCTTGTAAAGCAACACCCTCAGTATAACACTAACTTAATAATAATGCACTGTCTTAAGACAAAAGTATAAACTTTTACTTCAATTTGATACAGAAACGGAACAAGTGAAAACATATATGGTTAGATAGATGCAAAATTTCGAAGAAGAAATATCTTTTCAACAATGGGAAGCCCCATGGATGAAAGGCATCAAATTTACAGTACACTAAACATTAAAAGAAAATCGGTATAAGATGTTTTATTGGTTGTATATCACTGCAAAGGACATTGAAAAGATGGACAAAAATTATATTGGGAAATGCTGTAAATGTAAAGAAGTGTACGGTTCTTTTCATGATATGTGGAGGTTGTGTGGAAAAAACTTTTAAATGTTAGAAAACTATTCATGCAGAAATACAGAAAATTTTGAAAATCATGTTATTAGGCATAGTATCAAAAATATCCCAAACGTCACAGAATAATTGTTTCAATATTTGATAACAGTGGCTAGTACTTGCCACAAAATAGAAGGCTGAAGAATGCCCTAGCCAAGAAGACTGGGAAAACAAATTAACAGAATATGTGAAAATGGAAAAGTTAACCAATTTTGTGAATAAGAGACAAATGGAAAATGTTCTATTCATAATATTTCCAAAAATAAGAATAACAATGAAAAGCAACATATGGGTGAAACGATGGATTTATCTTATTAATAACTTTTAGAATACAGAAAATATTGTATTTAAAATGGATCAAAGGGGGAAAGATGAATGGATAACAGATAATTGTATTTTATGCTGGTTATCATTTGACAATACGAATAATATCAAGTGAGAAAAGATTTATTTTGGCATATAAGAGGCTACTTTTAAAATAGTTAATATGGATAATTAGTTGTTTCACACAATAATGAACAAGACTATGAACATAGAAACAGACCTTAAAAATGTACCTATACAGATTTCGCTGATTCCAAGAATTTATAAAATTGTTCATTTAGTCTTCATTCATGACCAGTCATCTCATGATAAATGTAATTACAATAAATTACTGAGGAGCAGCCATGTTATTGAAGCCAAAAGAATAATCTTGTGGCATCTTCAAGACTAATGAATTAAATTTTTGAGAGTTGGCGCCTGCATCATCAGAGACATTAAATGTCTGTGTTAAATTGACTGAAAGATTTATACCCAACATTACAAATAACAGAAAGGTGATGAAAGTTTAGAAGGCACAGTTACCCAGGACAATTTGTATGACATTACACTGCAGAACACAGATTAAAACAAGCTTCTGTCAAAGGAGTACACCATTCCACTCAAACTGAGTATCAACCAAGATGAACTGATAAAACAGAATGAATACAAAAAAGGTTATACAGAAGTCTGTTAAGGACAATTACTTTTCATAGTGAGCTAGCCATCCCAAGTCCCTACTGTGTCGGGGTCTGACAACATTAAATCTGCATAACAAATCGCAGCTAGAGTTGCAGCTAGAGTCTCTTTTTAAAACTTTTCTGCAGAGGTATAAACATTTAATGAACGTCCAAGGAAACTGAAATGCCTCCCCACAGGTTTCTAAACATTTCCATTTTTAACGTCTGACATGTCATTTATTCTCTTGCACACAGACTGTCTAATTTGACCAATGCAAATGGCAGAGGGCCTTGTTTGCATGTGATATCATTATATCACACCTTGTAACTGGACCTTTTGAATTATTTCTACTTAGGCTCTCAAAGCAGTTGTTTGAAGTAATTTCCCTTCTGCTTTCATACTCTGTATTTTTGGTTGCCCACTTCTGTCAAATGAACACTTCATGAATCTGATGAATTGAATTCTGACTCACTCACAGTTCAATCTAGAGCTGTAAGACAGGCAGGGATAGTGCCACTTCGGCGCCACTCTGCCCACTCCAAAGGGCTTTCCCGTGGTGTGGGAAGTCTGAAAAAGTTTTTTTAAAAAACACCCTCCCCTTTGAATCTTCCATAGGCGAGAACAGAGATATGCCACAAAAATTGTGGGGAATCTCTGCTGGGGATTCTACTGGTGCACTGAAGCCGAGCGGGCTCTGGAGGCAAGAGCCGTTCACACAGGAGGTGCTGCTGCAAGGTTTTTGCAAAGCGGCGCCTTCGGGCCAGCGCTGTGCGAACAGCACTGGCGTGAGGGCGCCACTTTCGGCCCCTCCGGTGTGTGCAAGGCACTTACCTCAGGGTGGCTGCAAAGACACGCCCAAGCTGCCCTCTGACCCACGGGGGTCGGAGGACAGCGTGGGCATGTCTGTGCAGCCGCCTGGAGCTGAACGAGACGGCAAGGTAAGTGCCTTGCACACACCCTGGGCGGCTCCGTGTGGAGCCGCCCCTGCGGGCAGCGTCGGCATCAGGGCTGCCCGCGCGTGACTGTGCGAGCAGTCCCAACGCCCCACCGGCTTAATTTAAGCCAGTGGGACGCCCCTGCTGCTGGCTGTGCGGAAACAGCCTAAATGAAGTTGGCCTTGCCCTCAGAAACCCATTCCTCCACACCGACATAGCTAGGAATGGTGTGGGAGCGTTAGCCCAGATATGGGCATTGCGGCTGGGCATCCCAGGACCCTTCAGCAGTTGGTCTCTGGCAGATTTGCCCCTACGCTGGCGTAAGTGCCCTGGGGAGGGCAAATCTGCCAGCGTAAGCCTGTACCTCTTCCAGAGAGGGATTCCCCCCCCTTTGGATTGGGCTGCCCAGCTCATGCCATAATTTGTTAGTCTTCAAGGTGCCACACACCCATTATTTTGGATGCAATTATGTTGTTAAAGCTGAACTATGTAAATTGATTACATTAGTTCAAACAGGCTGAGCTCTGACACGAATTCAGCACTCCATCAATTAAGTCAACTTTATGAAATATGTCCAAGTTTGCTAGCCTGAATTCCTTTCTGTCCACAATGTTTTCACCTAATGTTTTCATTGAGATATTAGTAAAAACATTTGTCAAATTACAGCAAAATATTTTATTTCACACCATATGGGGTAGGAAAATACTGGTTTTCACACATCCTGTTGTAGTAGAGTTTGGTGCAATACAGTGAAGGCACAAACCATGCTGAAGTAGTATGTAGAAGAGATATCGCAGTGCCTGATGGTTTGCATCAAATAATATATGAAATGCTCACAGAGGGTAGATTTCCATACTGTGATAACTCCTGGACACCCTTCTACCCTGGCCCATGTGCCACCATAGCGCTCTGGGAAACAGAGAGATGACTCAGCGTTGTGCCTCTCCCATGCAAGGCTGGAGACAGTGTCCCACTGTGCCAACGGCATCAAAGGACCAGGCTGCCTATGAACATGCAGAAAACCCAGGATCAATTCAGAAGCAATGAAAGGATGTTAGTAAGGGAGCACGTCATAAGGATATCTACACACATGAAGGGAGAAATGTTATGAGCGGATGAGAAGAAACAGCAGGAAAAGGAGCAATGTTTACAGGTAAAGGACAGGTGTTGATTTAATCTGCTAGCTTTACCTCTCAAAATTGCTCATTTTAAATAGTGCAACCCTTACAGATACTAAGAATATTCATCTGCTGTAGGACTTGATTCCCCACTCTGCAAGAAAGTGATCAAGTTATTTCTAAACCAAATTTTCCTCTAAATGCTTTGAAAGTTTTCCCCCAGAGAGGGTTACCACCATATTATACCTGATACAGATCTTAACTAAAATTAAGCAATTTACTCACTGCTGCTTTTTTTGGCCCCCACAGTCTGACCATCCTCAAGTGAGTTTGAGCCCACCGAAGAGCTATCTTGACTGTCCTGATGGGGCAGCTGAAGAAATCCTTCACTTGACTCGGAGCGGGTGGGTGTCAGAGTAAGAGACTTGAGTCGTTCTCGGTTAACATCCTTCTTAGATTTTATCAACTTCCTCATTTTCAGAGTAATCCAATTACCCCTCCTTTCAAATACATAAACAGAAATACTAATTTTAGAATCACATTTAGACTCTCACTGACCCTCTGCCATTGGTATTAAAAATTATTTATCTAACACGCACAGATATGTTTCTGACAGACTTGTAGAACTGAATCACCTTCAAGAAGAAAGGTATTTTTTTTCAAATTTGTGATGACATGTTACCTTCTTGGTGGTGACGGTTCATAAAACTTATACTGATCCATAATCTTTTCTTCCAGTTTCTCTTTTTGTCTTCTTAATTCATTTAGCTTGTCTCTGTGAAGAAATGTAGATATACATTTCAAGCGTTGTTTATATTTACACAACCTTTCTTTTTCTGTGAATTTCACGTTCAAGCATTTTAGGGCCTTTTTAGACTTAAAAAAATTCTATCACTCTAATGCCAATATTTGATTTTTAGAAAATCTGATGCATTGTGCAGAATGTGGATAAGTAAGATTAAAATCAGCACTTTAAACCAAGCCTGGAAACACACTGGAAGCTAGTGCACTTGGTTTAATATATTTCATTAAGGCTTAGGTATCATTTTAGCTGCTGCTTTCTGAACCAGTTGAAGCTTCTAGATAGCCTTCAAAGGAAGCCCTGCAAAGAAAACATTTCAGCAAGTCCAACCTTGAATCTTTTGAGAGATTTTTTTTTTTATTTTTAAGAAGGTCATTAGAGACTAAATACTCCCTGTGGAACCACTCTAGTCTAACAGCATATATGTATATTTTAAAATGAAAAATGAACATGAACTCCCTTCTCTCAGGAATGCCCTACCGTTTAAGGCCGAATCGCCACCAGGAAATTCAAACCAAGATCAAACCAAGCTTGAAAATAAACTGCACCTTTTCATCGAGGTTTCAACCTCCCCACCATAGCAAGTTTCCAGTGGGGACATCTAGGCCTATCTCAGATTCAAAAAATGTAACAATCCCCACTACCACGTGATCGGCTTGGCGGGTCTCTCCTGATTGGCTGTTGAGGCAGGACCTTTTTTCTCCTGGAAAAATGTGGTCACGTTATGATGTCATCATGTCAGCACGTCTCCCCCGCCCAAGTTTCTGGTTGGTTATCGTTCTCTCGTGCTCTCAAGAGAACAGCACCGCGCGCACTGACTGGTTGTGAGGCATTTGTGTCACGCTCCACAGTGGGAAATTTGAACCAGGATTAGATCCCCAATCCTCCCCTCAAAACTGAATCGAAGACGTGTTTTTTGAAAAAGTAGTACTTTCAAGCAGGTTCGGCAAGGACACGGGATAAGGGGGAGAATGAGCACCAGAACCGGGATGAATCCGTGTTCGTCGATCAGGCAGTGGGGAGTTCTTCCTGAATGCAAGATATTTCACATGAATATCACACAATTAATTGACTGTGGGGAATTGGTCTAAGAAATCTTAATCTTTCATTCAATTTTTTGTTTTGTGAAGGCTGTGTACTCCCTTTCTCAAGCAATGATAGATCCATCTCTTTCTTCTTTGTGTTAAAAATTGAGTCATTAGTAAAAAAAACTATTGTTAATAAGAATGTCCCTCGCAGGAAGACCAGCCTGCAATCAAGTCAGTTTGCTGGATTATTATGCCATTGGTAATTTGTAATGCTCCTTAAAAATATATTGCAAATGATATTATTAAACAGTCATGGTATAGTCTCACATATATCTATATCTAAAGAGAAGGAGTTTCGGAGTATCCTAACCTTTCTAAAAACTACAAATGTTTTTTAAAACATTAATCACTGATTTCCATTTGATGATCCAATTGCAATTATGTCATATACAAATGGATCACCTTTTTAAGATACTCACATATACTGTCTCTGTTCAACATGGAAGAGATCTTTACTTTCCATATTCTGCTCCAATAGTGTTCTATTTTGCAGCATTAATGTTTGGATTTGATCCAACAAATGCCTGTTTTCTTCCTCCAAGTTTCCTTTTAATTGGCTAAGCAACTGTTAAAAATACAAAATGCTGTATTTTAGTAAAAGCAATACCTGCACTACTTGTATTCTATGCAATATAGAAAGATTTGGAAGACAAATATTACAATAAAGGGTTACATTTGGACAATTTACTTGCTGTCCATGGTCTTTATTCTAAGCTAAGTGGGAGCCTTGCAGTTCCAGTTCAGGTCTTGAAGAAGGAATCACTGGGGCCAGGGTCAGGAACAACCACCAGGTGTCTCACTTACTACATGGCTTTCATGACGTACCCAGTCCTCATTCCTCAGTAATGTTCAACAACAGCCACATCACAAAAGTCAGTGTGATATAGTGGGTAGAGCTTCAGATTCTGATCTGGGAGACCCAGTAGCCCTGTTTGCGTGTTCTAGTGAACAGAGTTACATCCTGTCTATAAATGTGAACTTTACAAATGAAACCAGGTGGGGACCAGATGGATAAATGTGGGGTTTCTATCCCACATTCAGCTGTATATGCATTGACTGTAACATGAGATTACTCAACGTACATGCAAAGAAAAAACTATACATATGTTCACTATCACTTGTGAACAGGGCTTGTTTCAAATCCGCATGCTGTCACAGAAGCTCACTGGATAACCTTGGGTTGGTCACACACTCTCAGTCTAAGCTACCTCACAGGGTTGGTATGAGGGCAAAATGGAGGGCAGCGGAACTGTGTGAGCTGCTTTGGATCCCCATTGGGGAGAAAGGCAGGGAGTACACTAAGTAAATAAATAACAAATGTAGCTGGGGGAGCAGATAAAAGGCAGGCTGGTCGGTGGATGGGAGGGACAGAAGGATGCATGGAATGATGAGGGTACACTGGCTTCAAGAAGACACAAAGAGGAGATATTGTGGATGGAGGATACAGAAAAAAGTGAGGTGACCTCTACAAGACCTTGAAGATTCCCTAATATGCAACAGGGTCTGGACCATCAGCATTTTAAAACTTGGTCAGAGTTTCCCCAGGGAGAGGTTGCCAGGGAGGGAAAGAGGCTAAAGACAGTGGGCAGATAAAAGTAGGGCAGGTTTTAGGTGGAAAGGAAAGAAGAAAGCAAAACAAGCAAGAAGCTATGGGGACTTTCATGGAAGGAAAAGAAGAAATAGTGGGGGAGGGATTACTCTCTGCTAGTCCTTGAGGATCCTCCACTTGTCCTATCTAATTACTGAGTAAGAACTGAACTTGCTCCTGACTCCCAAAGGTCTGACAATGCAGTAAGATACTAACTTGAAATAAAGTTCAATAAACATGGATTTAAATAAGATGGTAGTTCTATAGAAATATTTCAGAGCACTTCCTCGGGGCACACCTGACTAAGCAGAATTACATACTAAACATGTTCCTTACTTCTACAAAGCCATCTTCAAAATCAGTAAAATTTGCTGTTCTAGCAGTTTCAGCATGTCACACAGATATAGACTAAGTCTAAGAAAGCTGCTATATGCATTTTATGGGAACTCACAGTGCTGTAATGAAGATTTTTTTAAAATAATCCAAACATATTACCTCACACTGATTATTCAATTTTGTATGCTTAATGTCCAGTTGTTGGTACTGTTCTTTGAGCTTGGAAAAGTCAGCTTCTAATCTTGTTTGTTCCAGTTTAGAACTGTTCAGAAGTGTTTTCAAATTCTTATGATCCACTTGGAGACCTTCATTCTCTCTCAAAAGTTGGGTATATGTATGATTTAACCTGTAATTCAAATGATTACAAAGAGAAATTAAAGAGTTTAAATACGTTTATATAGAATTCTAATTGGTCAAATTCATAAATGTTAGTGAAATAAAACTGTGCATGTTGACACATTCATGTTAAATTAATGGCAGCAAAAGAAACAGGAAATATTATACATTTTACATTACATCACATTTTACATTATACATTACATTACATTTACATTATACATTCTACTTCAAATTTTTACGTTCAAGTTTTTTTAATTAATGTGGATTTATTTCTTAACAGTGTTAGTTTTCTTATAGCTGTATCATCCCAAATTCTTAACAGCCAGTCCATTTCAATGGAAATTATTTTTCATTCCCAATAAACAGCCACCATTTTAAGTGCAGTCCTAAAGTTTAAATTCCATGTCTGATATTTCTACAAATCCTCCAGATTGGATTATTGTAACTCACTATATGCTGGCGTTCCTTTGTCCATGAGCCAGAAATTAAAGCCTGTGCAACATGCGGCAGCCAGACCCCTCTCAGGAGCATGAAGTGGAGACAGGATCACCCCAGTCCTATACCAGCTCCATTGGCTGCCAATCGAGTTCCGGATAGTGTTCAAAGTGTTAGTGTTGATTTTTAAGGCTGTGAGCAACCTTGGACCTGCATACCTACAGGACCACCTCTCCTCGTATTGCCCCACTGGCAATATTGCCCCACCTGGTGGAATAAGCTCCCTGAGGGACCTGAAGGAATTCCGCAGGGCCTGTAAGACAGAGCTTTTCTACCAGGAATTCCCATCTAGCCAGCCAGCCTGACCATCATCATCACCGGCCTCCCATGGGTGTGGTTGGGGTGGGTGGGTTTTTAAGCGCCATCTATCAGTTATTTTAATTGTTCTAATGTCTGTTGGTTACAGCTGTTTTAATTAGTAATTTTATTGTTGTTCGCCGCCCTGAGCCCAGGCAGGAAGGGTGGGGTATAAATGTGACCATAAAATAAAAACAGAAAAATATAAATAAGATTTAACTTTAAATAAGATTTTAATAGGGTGTTAGTTCTAAATGGGGCAGTTCCTGTCCAAATAATAATCAACTTTGTTTACTACAAATTTGTGCTTTTTTATTTTCAACTTTTTTTTTCTTCTACCTCTCAAATGACAAAAAAAAACCCCTAAGGTACATGTGCTAAAGTAACACAGGATAGCAGTTTGCAGGTCACTCTCCCTAGTACTGTTTTATTAGAAGTTTTGCTTGCAGAAAATTAAGGCATCTCTACTGATAAGTTTTATTGAAATGCCAAAGAACAATTTGATATGCTAAATAAATTATAAATAGCATATATCATAGTTTTAACAACATAAAATGCATTAATTTTCCTATGGTTTCAAAATGTCTGGAAATTATACACCTCTAATCTTGTGATGATATATTATTATGTGGAAAATGTGTTCTGTTGATACAGCTGGGTGATGCCACACTGTTTTGGCTATATGTTTCCACATTACCATAATTACCTTTTTGGTCTTCTCCCCAAAACCAGTTTTCTGACCTCACTGAGTTAACATGTATTACACCTAGCTGAATGCCACCCTTTTTTACATTATTCTCCTTCACAGAGAAATGTTTTTGTATACCTGTGATCACAGAGGCCGACTATTAAAAAAACATGATTATTTGCCTCATACATTATGATGTTTCAGTTGACAAAGGATGGTTCTCATGAGCAAGGGATGTCATACCTAACTTCCACTAATTTTCATGGACCCAAGAGACAGCCAGCGTGGTGTAGTGGTTAAGAGCAGGTGGATTCTAAACTGGAGAACCAGGTTTGATTTCCCACTCTGCCACCTGAGTGGCAGAGGCTTACTTTGTGAACCAGATATGTTTCCACACTTTTACATTTCTGCTGGGTGACCTTGAGCTAGTCACTGTTCTTTGGAACTCTCTCAGCCCCACCTACCTCACAAGGTGTCTGTTGTGGGGAGAGGAAGGGAAAGGAGCTTGTAAGCCATCTTGAGTCTTACAAGCCATCTTGAGTCTTACAGGAGAGAAAGGTGGGGTATAAATCTTTTTCTTCTTCATAACCCATTGGCACCAGTAGCCACTACATGATGATAGCAACCTTTGTTAATTACCACCACTTATGGTACTAGTAGCTTGCCATCAGTTTGAGCAGAAGCTATCAAATGTTGGAGCATCATAAAAAGGTCTCTCACGCTTAACAATGCAAAATGTGGTCAGAATACATAATAATTCATATAAATACAGATAATTATTCCTGCTGCATTACCTGCCATTTTCCTCACAAAGCTTTTTGTATTCTGCAGCTACAGTTTCATGCATTTTGTTCTGCTGTACCATCTTCTCTTGTTCTGCTTTGAGAACTTTCTCAAATTCTTCTAATTGCACTTTTTGTTTCAGCAGCTGATTATATCTATAAAGTGGATTACATAACATAATTCTATTTTCAGGCATTAAATAACAAAAACGTTTTTAAATGCTGTATTCTGTATTTTAAGGATTTTTATGTTAAAAGATTTTTATTTTCACAACTCAATGTAAAATTCTATTGGAAATAAACAGAACCTCAGAATGGGAACAGATAAAGCATAATTACCTGTCTTCTAAGTCCTTATGTTCCATTTCAAGATTTTTGTGCATTGACTTAAGGTTTCCATGCTTGGAAATTAATAATTCATATTCTGCAGCCTGCCGTTCATGAAGCTGTTCCAGTTTTTCATGATCTCTGACTAGTGAATCATACAGTGATTTCAGTTCCTCCCGTTCTTTGATTATAGATTCATTTTCATTTTCTAAGGCAGACTGTTGGATCAGCAGCTGTGCATTTTGATTCATAAGAGATGTACTTTGTGAATTAATAGCTGAATTTTCTACCTACAAGACAATGGCATTGGACCATGAGAAAAGTTTTTAAAACAAACTAGATCAAAATAAATATCTACAGGATGAGAGAAACAGTTCATCTAGGCTAATACAATTAACAGCTTACAGATCAGCTTCCCACTGTCACACAGGGCATGGTCTCTTTGCTCAGACTTCTGCTGTAATGAGATTTTTAATGGAAATTCTGAAGATCAAACAAGGGCCTTAGATGTACAGAGTAGGTAATGTAACTACACGTTGCAATCCTTTCCCAACCAAAAAATAAAAAATGGGGGACATACATAAAATATTTCTCCCCTACGGAAGTCTACATTCTGCTTCCTAAATGTTCTCCTTTACCTCTCTAAAACTAACAGTGGTAAAAATGTGAGAGGAGCAATTATGAAAAATATGTAAGGTCCTTAAAAGTAGTACAGTACAGTAGGAAACATGATAGCTTTAATCCCTAAACCAAGGTGTATATAAGGTGGGAACTTGGAGCTGGCCTGAAGAGGTAACCCAGGACTGTTGAACTTGGTGAGATGAAAGCCCCCATTCGCCACTCCTTAAATCAAACCTATACAAGAGACAGCAACAAAGACTGAAGGACAGGTGATTTTTATGGGACAGCAAACACACAGAGAGAACCAAAAGGGAGCAAGGGACAACCAAGTGGCCCATGAGCAGCATTATGCTTACCCCACAAACAAAATACATCAAAATTAATGTGGCCAACAGCCAAGTTTCTACTTGTAAGACAAATGTTATTAATAAAATATGTTTGTGAAAACAAACCTGAAGCTTGGCATTCTGAGTTTGTAAAGTTGTATTTTGTTCTTGTAAGGAAACTGTTTGTCTCTGAAGAGCCAAAATCTGAGCCTGCAGATTATTGTTCTGTGTCTCAAGTTGCTTTAGTTGTGTTTTCAGAGCTTGCTTCTCTGCCTGCAGTGTTGCATTCTTTCAAAAACAAATGAACAATGAAAAAAATTAAATATATTATATTCAGGCCTGGACTTCATAAAGAAACAGTCTACAAATAATGCAAGTCTTGCAGAAAAAGAAATCATACATTGTAAGAAAGCCTAAATGTAACTGGTCTTGATAGTATCTGGATTGTCCAAAAATGTGAGTAAGGCACTAGAGAAAGAATCACTACAAATCCTGAGACTCATACAAGTTGTCTCCATTAGTTTTTAGACATGTGTCCTTTTATGGAATACTGCACTGTGTTCGAAGAATGAGGTTCCAAAATTTTAAAATAGTATGTTTTCTGTATATAAATCTCAGCAGTACAAACTAAGTAAAAGCAGGATATTTGCTATGCACAAGTTGACAGTCGAGCAAATCCTATTGATATCCGTCCTTTCTCCCCTAAGGAGTCCCAAAACGGCTTACATAATTCTCTCCTCCATACACTGTGAGGTAAGCTATGATGAGAATTTGTGACTAGCCCAGCGTCACCCAGCAAGCTTCCATGGCAGAGGAGATTCTAACCTGGGTCTCTCAAATCTTAGCCCAACAATCTTAACCACTATACTACACTGGCTCTCATATTAAATACGCATGATGAAATTCTGTGTCTGGAAATAGTAATTTATGAACTGGCACCAAATGAGCTAGAGTTTCCATAAGCACATATAAAAATTAGTCACGTATTGCTCAGAATGCAAAATTAGCACCAGCTTCCCAGCATACCTGATATAAAAAATCATTCTGCTTTAAATATTTTGTCATTCATCACTGGAGAACAACATTTTTAAGAGCTGTACATGTACTCCACTGTGTAACAGGTATACAAATGTTGAAGAAGAAAGCATGCCTTACCTCTGAGTACTAACAGCTACTAGCAGCTTATCTTACAAAAATAGTAATCATACACTTTCCTGAGAATAAACAGCTTTGAAGTAATTGAGATTTATTTAAAAGACAATGTTATTTTCAGAAATATAATATTCTATAAAACCATCTGTTACTAGGGCATTATTTTCCCATATCTGATTCAGCTAGCATATTAGGTTAAAACATTTATAGTCCCACCTTTCTCTCAGATAACCAGAACAGAAGGCAGGTAACAACATCAGCACTACATAAAATCATTCTAACAACAGAATTAAAGTAGGCACCCCAAAGCAATCATCTTGAAGAATCTAGAATTCTTCTAAACAGTTCTGTTTTACAAGCCATCCAAAACTGCAAAACAAAAGTAGATCTTCTGACTTCCTCTAGGAGGCTATTCCGCAATATTGGGGTGGCCACAGAAAAAACTCACGAACAGCCAGATGAACAATGCAGTCTCAATGGGGTCAAGGTAGCATCAGCAAAGTGCCTTCCTGTCCAAATTTGCAAAAGTGATGTTCACACATAGCAGATGTATACGGACAGTTGGACAAATCTGAATCAAAAACAACCAAGAATAATTATAGTCACTACTTACATTTCTCTCAATTTCAATTAATCTATCTTTAATCTTCAAAAGTTCTCTAGTAGTTTCCTGACTTTCTCTCTCCCACTTATTAACCGACTGAGATTCTTCTCCAGTTCTTGGGGAACAGTTCTGTACCATTTTCTCCTCCTCTTGTCTCTGTTTGAGTGCTTCATAGTTCTTTTTAACCTAAAAAATCAATTAATTGAATTTTAGGTATGTAAAATAATATCCTAAAATATACAGGCTGACAGAACAGAATACATTTTTTCTCTTTATTCTGTTGACAGTTCCCACATCTGCACATTGCATACGATAAGATTCAAAATGGGATGTGTGTGACATTGTCTGATCCCAAGACAGGGTGCATCACTACAGAAGGGCTGAGAGTGGGACAATACCAAGACCAAGGCAGAGTAATAACACAAAAACATCATTAAGCTATTGCTACAGTGAAATCATGCCAACATTGTAAGCAGACAAGCTGCAGCAAATGTTTTGGCCTGGTGTGCCAATGTAGGACCTGACAAAAGAATTTCAGTTAAACCATTAGTACTATACCACAATCAAAACACATATTAATTAAAAGAATGATCTCACTTGAGGTCATGCTGAAATCTGAAGGTAGGTGCTGAACCCTTCCTTGATTTTCATGCACACTTTTAAAACCATCTCATCCCATTTGGTTTTGTCCAGATGAGAGTTATTTCCAGTCTGAACAGGAAGAAATTAGATGCGGGGAGGTGGTTCCATAAACAAAAATGTGCGTAATAGAAGGATATGGCATCTCATTCCTTCCTATCCCTAATGAACATTAAATCACCACGTACATTTTGAAAGGATTCAGTGGGAAGATAAAGTAGGCTCTAATAAATTGATTTGCTGCCATCCCATCTATTCTGGCCCCTATTGGTATGAAATTAAAAAATGGCTCCTCCCATAATGACTGTATTTTATTGCTGGCTACCATGTAAAAGTAGGCTGTTTACTGAAATGTTGTTGCTACATGCAAAAATGTTGGTACTACATGCAAAAATAGTTTGCCCACTTAAAGTCTACTGAAATGTTGGTACTACATGCAAAAATAGTTTGCCCACTTAAAGTCTATTATTCTGCCCCCCTCCCCCCATCCATATTTTATGTGCCTAAAACAATAAAATACCACAAGAATCAGTGAAAGATAGGGTTGCAGTTACCTGTAATTGATGTTTAACCAGGTCTTCTGTGTAGGCATATATTGGGATTTTTCATATGCAAGCCAGCCTTCAGTGATGTTCTATAGCTTCAACAACAGAAGGTGCTAATGCTGTGGTTGGCTTCATGCATGTTCCCTCTCAAATGGCCACCTGACCAATGGCCAACACACTCTCCTCTCAGTTTCACCCGTCCAGATCTGAATGGAAATCTGAGCTGACCGGGCAGACTTCTCTGAAGACGATTTCTCCAATGGAACCACCTATTACTCCACAGGCCAACCCAACAGCGACTTCTCATGTATGGCCCGCCTTAAACTTGGATGCCCAATCTGAATTGTTGTGAATTGTTGGCAGATCATACAAACTTCAACAACGTGTCCTTCTCCCAGACACAATAAACACAAGGCATGAGTATCCATGTGCATCATGTTCATGCCACACTCCTCGCCTTTTTAAAAAAGCCCTTGCTGAGCCATGCCTATCAGCTCACAACCACCGCTAAATGGAGTGGAGAAACTCAACAGGCCAAAACACACAGAGCAAAGCTCTGAAGAACCTTCTCCAATGCAGCAAAAAAGGAACTGCGAGGAGCAAACTGTGGCTGTTGGTCAGGTGTTGGTTTGAGAGGGAGCGTGCACAAAGCCAACAGCAATGCTAGCGCCCTCTAGTGTTGAAGCTCTAGAATGTCACCAAAGGCTAGCCTGTATCTGAGAAGTCCCAATGTGAAGATGCACAGAAGACCAATGATGAGGTATGTGTTCCAACCACTATTGTCAGCTGTTCAAAATGCTTTTTTTTGTACTTAGGTTGCAGCCAATTTATATTGATTCTATAAGGTTTTCAATGCAAGAGACATTCAGAGGTGGTTTGCCATACATAGCCTTTCTGTGTATAACAACCCTGAAATTCCTTGGTGGTTTCCTATTGATCTACCAGGACTGACCTCACTTAGCTTCCAAGACCTGACGGGGACTATCCAGGTCACAGTATTACTAAACATGAAAGCAATACCACTTTAAATACTGCTACCAAGAAAAAAACAAAAATTAACAAGGGGGAAAAAGCAAGATTTGCTACACCAAAAACACAAAATGTTTTTGTTAAAGAAATACATTATTGTTTTTAAAACAAGCCTTCATAAAGTAATGTAAAATAAATCAATTATATAATTATTTTCATTCTAAAAACTCAGGAGTTTTGCTTGACAAGATCAACAGTGCTCAGAAATGTATAACATTTTTTCTTCAATACCAAGAGGTATACTAAATATACATTTTTGTATTTTACATCTTGAAGAAATTCTTAGAATACATGTTTTAGTTAAAGACACTTTAGTCCACTTACATACATTTGAAAATCATATTCAGGATTTTATGTCTCAAAACATAAGGCTGTTTTCCTTACTGTTTTAAGTTCCTGGCGCAGCTGTTGGTTTAAATTTGTTGATTCTTCTAGTCGAGCTTCCAAAGCAGCAATTTTTTCTTCTTTTATTTCAAGCGATTTCTTCAATGTGGATTCCAACCTTGACTCTAACAGTTTGTATTTACTATTTAATGAAACCATAAAAATAGTAATAGTAATTACCAAGGACAGCAGCAAAAATTTATCTTAAATAATTTAGATAAACTTAGAGATGAAGTCCCTGCAAAGTGCTAGTACAGTCTTTCCCTTTCTCACAGAAGCTCCTTGTGACCTCTCACCAACCTAAAGTTGGAGGTCAAAGGAGATTCGTGGAGAAAATACCATGAGGCACCAAAAGCTTACCAAAGCATTCATACAAGAGTGGAAGGGCTAGTTCACCTAATTCACACTCACTGCAGTGGGCCACATTTTGTCCACTGGGTTCTTGATCCCTAGTGTTGGCTTTTTGAGGGTCACAGGGAGGCTGCTGTGGAAGAGGAGAGTCCACAAACACTCTCTGATCAAACCCTTGGTCTCACCTTAGCACATTTGAAATGTGTTACATTGACTATAAGGCAACATGCAAGTTGCTGGTTTTTGCATAGTGCATGCAAGCAGTGGAATACAGCCCATACCACATTCCAGTATCTCTGTTTCTAAGGTTTGTATATGTGTTATGTGAAATCCTGTACCTCATTAAATGAGCCTAGACTGAAGCTTATCTGCGCTAATCCTTCTTGAGTATTGACATCAATATTTTTCCCTTTGCACTACAGTACATGTTCACCAACCAACGCTGTTAATATAGGATCCATTCACATTTAACTACAGCTAAGGAAAAATGTGCACAAATCCAGCTTGTTGCCAGGTAGGCATCTTGCTGCTTCTTCCTTCCTGCACAAAGAACTGCGGTTAAAACTAATTTTGGATACTCATAAGGTAAATTCATGTTAGTCTCCCATTTCAAACTGGGATTCTAGAGTTTAAATCCATGCCTAGAATCCTTATTAGAGACAAAAATTAATGCTGATTAACCTGCAAACCTAAATTCATACATCACAGGTAACTAGAATTTGTTTTTAAACTGCATTTCTCCATGTGAGTTTGGAAAAAGATGCAAAGGGTAGTTTCGGCCATGAATATGAGCCTGTTACCAGACAGACCTGTGGTGGGACAAGGAGGCCTGGTTCTCAAGACAGTGCCCTACTGATCCCCTCTGAAGGTGCCATAGACAGTGCAGGCTAAGATGGCTGCCATATCCTAAGTCTGGACTTTGGTTCAAATAGAAGGGCTCTGCCTGGACAGCTACACCTTTCCTGTA
Source organism: Sphaerodactylus townsendi (assembly GCF_021028975.2). Taxonomy (NCBI): domain Eukaryota; kingdom Metazoa; phylum Chordata; class Lepidosauria; order Squamata; family Sphaerodactylidae; genus Sphaerodactylus; species Sphaerodactylus townsendi. Next base: position 38,630,347 of record NC_059425.1, on the reverse strand, counting down.
ACTTCAGTCATGGATATTTGGATAACAATGGCCACAGCCCTGGAAAGGCACACCTGTACACTAGCCCATAAAAATTTGCTAACACAAGCCAGTCTAAGGCAATCAGCTTTCCTGAGTTTCTTTCTTCCAGCCCTTCCTGCCTTACTGCAGGACCATCCAACCTTACTCTGAATTGAAATACCCCAAATTATAATTCCATCAAATCTATTTAATCAAAAACTGGACGTTCACTGGCTTTGAGTCATCAAGCCAATGTCTACTGTATTCTCTCTTGAGAACAGAAACTCATATTTGTGTAGGAAGATTGGCTTTCTTTAACATAACCAGAAGGTCTGTTCTTCTCATACTGAGCCTGGCCAACAGCAGCCCCTTGCCAGTGTTTTCTGAACTGCCTTTGGTTCAGTTGCTGTGTGCCAGACATCCCCTCTTCTTCTCTCCATCCAAAATACTTGCGTATAAGCCGAGTTTTTCAGCCCTGTTTTAAGGTTGAAAAATGCCCCCTCGGCTTATACACGAGTCACTGCTTACCACCCGGCTCTTCAGGCCTCTGCCAAGGCTGGGGGCGTGGCTGGGACGACCTCCCTGCAGCTGCACAAGCCGCTTGTTGCTGCCCTCCTCGGAGGGTGAAGGGGAACCCTGGCTGGCTGGGCTTCCTCATACCCCAGGAGGCAGAGGGAGATCCTTATTTGGGCAGTGACTCCCCTTGATGTCATTGCCCAAATAAGGAGCTCCCTTCACCTCCTGGTTGCCTGGGCTTCCTCAAACCCAGCGGGGAGGTGGGGGGAGCTCCTTATTTGGGCAATGACATCAGGGGGAGTCACTGCCCAAATAAGGAGCTCCCTCTGCTTCCCACCTTCGGCTTATATGTGAGTCAATACTTTTTCCCAGGTTTTGGTAGTAAAATTAGGCGCCTTGGCTTATACACGAGTCGGCTTATACACGAGTTTATACGGTAGGCGTTGCACTCCAGCCCCTCGAACCTTCATTTTCTAGACAAAGTAAATATTATCCTTACTGCAACAACTTTTAGCATTCCCATATATCCTTCACCTCAATATAAATCTCAGGCTTCTTCAAATTCTTTGTGCATCTGTTTTGCCAAACCTACGTGGGTATTTTTTATTATTTTTATTTTTTCAACAAAATTGTTAGAACTTCTAAATCCTGGTCTCCTGCAGTTTTCTAAGAAGAAAAGCTCCCGTAAACTCTGGTGGAAGTTCTTGCTGCCCCAGCATTTCACATAGCCGGGTTTGTCCTTGCTAATTTCTCCAAAAGGGAACACACCCCAGACCAATTCAGGTAAAAAGTCTGACAACACACTGAGTTTGTACACATTTTCCCTTAATAGTGGTTAAATTTAACATCAGAATGCAACTGCCTACTTATTTCTTTAGAAAGATAACACTGAATCTTCTTGGGGGCTAGTTATTTCATAATCAAAGAAAAACAAAACCTATATTTTCTATCCAATTCTGATTCCAAGTCATTTTCAGCAAGCACTTCAAAGCGGTTTACTGTTTTGGAAAAAGTCTATTATCTTGGGTTGTTTGGCGTTAGGCAGGGAATTTTCCTCTGACTCTCTTCGCCGTTCACCACAATCCATATTGTATCCAGCCATACAAGGACACTTTCTACAGCTGTTCTCAGTCTGTGGTTAAATGAATTACGTAGGTTAGCAATTTTTTATTTGGTAAATACAATAAAAAGATAAAATTTATCAAGCCTTATTGGAGCTTCAACGCAGTGCAACTTTCCTTATTAACACCAAAACCAAAACTCCCATATGTTTTCTATCTAATTTATGTGATGTTTCACCAACTTCAAAGTATCCCACATTTGTCAATAAAGTGGGAGAAACTGCTATGTAGTCAATAGTACCAGCACAACCAGAGGATAGAAAGGTAAAAGTGTCCCAGATTTATCAAATCTAGTGCCATGCAAAACATAAAGATTAAACAGACAACATTTCAAGAAATTTTAAGCCTGTCAATAGATCTTGTGAAGATCGTTCTAAAAGACAAGCAAGCTTTGCAATTTGAGCATTGGTGCCCATCTGTGAAGCTAGGCAACCTGGATCAATCCTGGCATTGACGTTATCACCTAAAGCTATTCGAGAATTAGGATATTGAAAAGTTAACATTTCTAACATGTGAAACAGCTGATCCCAAAGAGGGAATATAAAACATTTATACACAGAAGAATACCAATATACGGACCCTTAATTAATAATACTTGTCTATAATTTGGAAAGCTACTTTCTAGTATCTGGACTTCAGCTTTCAAGTCAACTGTAATAAACACAGCCAGACCACTGCTACCCTGGCCCTTGGAGTGTATCTTAATTACTGATACATTGAAAGTCCAGTAACCCTGAATATTTAACAAGGCAAGCTTCTGCACCGAAGTTCTGCAATTCTACAGAACTATGAAGCACTTAATTCTGCAAAGTAGCTCAAGTTCTGATTTCTGAGGCCTTGAGATCATGTCATATTGCCTTTCTGATATCTAACACTGACATCCTAGAGCACTGTGATAAGATGGTCAACTTACTCAAAACTTTGTTTATTAATAACAAACTCCTAACATCTTTACCTCACTCTAATAATGTTTGGTTTGACCAACAATGTAAACAGGAAAAATAATAATTAAATATATGAGGTTTACCCAGCTTAGTAAAGAGGAACCCAGGATGTTACAGCTAAATATTCTGAAATCTCAGTAAAAAACTTACTCAAAAGAAAAAAATCTTAGTACTTTTATTTCTTAGTACTTGTATTGTGAAGGCATGTGGTAATATATAATAAACTATTCTAGTCTATATGAGATTTTCATGTGTACAAATATTTTATATTTATATACATAATTGCAGCAAATATTATATATAATTCACCCTAACGTTTCACTCACGTCTGTGGCTGGCATCCTCAGAGGCATTGTCATGATAGTTAAAGTGTCCATATCCTATCCAGCATGAGTCAGCATGAGACTGGGCTGACAAACCGGTTCTAACCTGTTCCAAGTGACCTTTACCATGATTGGTTGAGCAATGTATAAAAGCACTTGTATTATACTGGATCAGTGTTCCTTTGGGAAACGGGTGTTTGGCGAAGCACTTTGATTGTCTGCTGAATATTCTACGTTGTATATAGCTACTTGTACATAGAGCAACTGAATGATAAATGCCTTCTTATGAATGACAAAGCTGTGTGGAGTTTACTTCATGAAGGTAGCAGTGTGCTGTACAAGACCACTAGTTCTACTCTGAGTAGCACTGCTCGAATTCTGCTATCAGGCATGACACTGTAAGATGTCTCTCTCTCTATGGCACAGTATGGAGTGTTTGTGTGGTGGGGTATATGTTTTGTCTAACTCACAGACGGGAGGGGGGTATAAGGTGCATTTCCATCTCTCCAGGCTCAATTGCTTCTGGGAAGCCACTGAAATCCACAAAAACTGGGACAGTTTCAAGAAAAAGGAAGAGAGTCTGAAAATCAACAAAACCTGACTACCTGTACTAAAAAATACCAAAGCCAAAATCCAGAGACATTCAAAAGCAACTGCAAATGAACTCCACCCAGACACATGCTAATGCAACTGTAGATGTAATTGCAAATTCAACTGATCTCCACACAGACATGTAGAAATACACCTCATACCCCCCCTTCCACCTGTAAGACAAACAAAACATTTACCCCACCCCATAATCACTTCACATTGTGCCACGTGCAGAAATACATCTTACTGTGACATAGCTCCAAAGATACCAGCCACAGATGCAGATGAAATGTTAGGAACAAAAACTACCAGACCACAGCTACACAGCCAGGAAAACCCACAACAATCAGTTCATTCCAGCTGTGAAAATCTTTGATAATACAAGGCAGGATGTCTATTACCTGAAGCCATAGCTAAAACTCAACTATGACAAATAAACCAACTTTAGACCATGATTTCAAATCATAGCATGGTTTGAGAAATTATAACTGATCATAGTTAATGGAATGACCCAAATTTGGATAATCATGTTGACAGCAGTTTATTTAAACCATGGCTTTGTGTGATGTCTGAAATGAGCCAAAGAATGACAATAAGGGAAAAAATGAACTGGATAATCTATGGTGGACTGTGTGCATGCTAACAAAGTTATTTAATGAAGTCATGCTCATTACTATCATACACAAACAGCCAGAATGGAAACTGAGTGGATTGCCATTCTTCATTTTGGCCACATTCCCAAACAAATACAGAGATAAATAATGAGCATAATTACAATTCTCTGTTAGGAAGGACATGGAGAGCAGCCTCCTGAATTTGTGTCTGTCAGTTAAAAAACAAGCAGCAAAGAAAACAACCAGGAATGAATTGCCACGCAGGTACATTCCTATTTCATGTATTTACTCTGTGATTCTAGCAATTTTTCAAAACTGATACTTCCCTTGATTTAGCAAAATTGATCTGATATTTTCTCTCACCTCTCATCCAACCTTACAGTGTCCAAGACTTAGTATACAATCTCTCATTATTGGAAGTATTCCTGGAAAATCAGATTCTAGAGCTGAGCAATACTAATACCACTCCAGAAGACAAGCACTTGTTCTCAGCACAGCTTACTTGGAAGAAAAAAAAATTATGTATGTATGTATATGTGTGGTATGTATGTATATGTGTATGTGTATGCGTATGCGCGTGCGCGTGTGTGTGTGTAATTTTCACACAGGCCTCATCAGCATCTGAGTTTTTTATGATTTTGTGCATTGTCACTGAATATCTGATTGTGGAAAAATCTGCACTTTTAAAAATAATAACAGTAGAGTCGAATAACAATAGAACCAAGGAAGTGCGACATGAGACTGGATCATTTTATGGAAATGTTGCACCATGCTCTTCTCTGTAGTTTTGACAGTGATTTGAAGGTACAGAACAGAAGAGCATGGCAGAAAGTCATCATGCAAAATGGATATGCACCTATGGATACAGACCTGTGGAAAGTTATAAGTGCAGATATGGACAGGGACAGTAAAATAAGGAAAGGGTCAAAAAGTTATCATGGTACCACCCATTTATGTCACTACCAATTCTGAGAATCAAGCCATTTCTCTCAGAAGCTGACTAGCCCTCCTTTTTACCCCAGCCATCCTGATCTGATTATCATATTAACAAAATGTTAAAAGGAAAAAAACGCAGATGGTTTGTTTCCATGGAAATAACATTCTGGTAATAACCTTTGTAACTAAAATATTTTACTGATTATGCAGAGGAGCACCAACTAGAAGAAATGAAATTACTTGTATTATTTTATCTAGCAATTTGAGGTCTAGATACCAGTTCGAAGAAGAGACATCTTGCGACTAACAAGGAAGAACAATGAACAAACTGAATATCTTCTGCCATTAAAACATCATACTTGACTCTCGAACAGACAATAAGTCAAGCACAGGAGGTAACAAGTGCAACTAAAGTTTGCTACCTTTAACAATGTTTCGTGTCAAACAGAACAGGAATATTTTCTGGCTTTAAAATGAACTGTTCAATCCCAGACATAAAAACTGACATAATTCAACTACTAAATATATTTCAATTTAGATGTTATATGTTGAGGATGGCTTACATTTTAAAAATACAATGCCATCTGCACAAAACCCTCTGTCTTCTAACCTTTTCACCCATTTCTATAAACTTTAAGTCAACATGGAAATAATGTGGGGCAAAAAGTCATTTTTACAAACAAGTCCTGCTTAAACATTACAATTCCTACGCAGTATGATTACTTGTTGAAAGTAACTTAAATGCAAAATCCTTCCTTCCATATACTGTTCTACCCATGGGATCCTGCCATCTTAATAGAAGTTTCCTCTCTCATTTAGTGTGACCTCAATTTTTCCCATTTTATCTCCTCCAAATACAGCTTCTCAATCCCCACCACTTGCCCACCCTAACTGCCACTGAATTCCAATTCCCTATGCTTCAATCTACAACAGCACTGACTCCTTCACTCCTTTATACTGGTTGTACTTCCCAAACAAGCATTCTCATGTCCTTCGGCGATGAATAAAACTGGGTATTAACTTAATATTGTGGATAAGTTAAATGAAACAAGACACTTCGGGGGGAGGGGGGAAGTACTGATACTCTCTTTGAGAAACTCACATTGCCGTAACAATATACTAAAACTACGTCTGGATACATAAAATCCAAGCTGGTTACCCTAAGGCAGAAGAGTCTGAATTTTCCACCATCAATACATTAATTATCGCTTAATAACAGACTACAGGGCCAGTCATTATTCTCAATTGAGCAGTAGGGTGACAGGAAGGCTGATGATGAAAAACACCCAGTTTTTCTTAACATGTATTTTGATTCTATGAAAAACAGGAAGACAGACAACACCAAGTAAGGGAAACAGATGTTTGTACACCACTGGCCTTATAATGGCAGGTGCAGTAAACTGATGAGAACCAAGAATGCCAGTGTGGTGTGAAGCGGCAGACTCTGATCTGGAGAACCAGGCAAAATTTCCCCTCCTCCGTATGAGCAGTGGACTCTTGCTGAACCTGGTTTGTTCCTCCACAAAAGCCCCCAAATGCAAACTGAACCAACAAACCTGACAGAACAGTCATCAGACCAGAAAATCCTAGCACAATCCAGGACCAATGTGGTAAGTCCAACAGAATTAACAGCGCTCCATCACTAGTGCTCCTGTTCCCTCCCATCCCACTGAAGCAAATACACCACACATGAGCTTCACTTGGATACTTTTCTGGGATCTGTTTGTGTTTCTTTTAAATTGAGCTACTCGTTTACTTTCCTAACATCTCTTATTCTAATATATTTGTGAATGTTTTTTTCTTTATGGGAGTGACAAAACTTTGGCACTCTATTTTATGCAAAAAGTGGCCCATGAACACCTGACTCCATTATCTGGAAGAGATGCCGCTCACACCTTATTGTCTGGGAAACGTGTAAAATTGGGGAGAGGGAAAAGGCCTCAAAATACCAGCTCTGAATATTTTTGCGTATTCCCAAATATTTCTGGAACCAATATCCAGTATTCCCAAGAATACTATCATGTGGAAACCTGAAAAATACCAAGGAAATATTTTTTGATATATTTTCTGACTGGAAATATTCGAATGTGCATCCCTGAAGAGAGATCCTTATCTAAATCAATCATACGGAGATACAGAGCACAGTGTGTTACTAAATTTTCAGGGGCAAAACAGAAATTTCTCTTTAAATATAGATGTGGGAATCATAAAAGCATTTTCAGTTAAGGAACATATTTTTCATCAACTGCACATTCAACAAATCCTATGAAAATCAGCTGCTTTACAAATGCCATGAGGAAATGATCACAACCTAACAGTCTCACCTGTCATCACTACTCTGCTCATCATGCAAAAGGCGCTCCTTATTCAAACCAATCTTTTCAAGTTCGTGTGTAAGCTTCTCTAAATCATTATTCATCTGCTGCGTCTTCAGCTTTTCATTCACCAAATCCTTTCCCAAGTAAATAAATAAATAAACTTTAAAAGGCAATGAAAATATGAAATTAAAAAGGCAACATCAGTTTGTAGGGACTATGGATGGAAGCAGCCAATAGTTTTAAAGAGAGTTGAAAGAAGTTTGAGAGAAGCTTGGTTTCTTACAGTGCACATGTGCATAATTTGTGTTTTAGTCACATCCCATCAGGTACTGAAGGCTTTAAAACACATCAATCTGCAAAACCAGTTTACAGAATCAAAAACAAGATTGCATGTATGCAACACAAGCAGTGATTGTTCTTTCAAACCATCTTCAACTCCTTATCTTCAGACTACACACTAACATTTGGTTAGACAAGCAGTTAGATCCTAAAAACAAATGTGAATTGGTTCTGCCTATTTACTTCCTTTATTTTTGCAGGACATCTTATATTTATGGAGATTACAGTAAGTTAATAAATCCTGCATAGCTTTTCTGTAATGGTTGTGATAAAGTAATGACATTACAGACTATTAAAATGGAAGCGAGAGAGAAGACGGAACTCGTGTAAGTTTCTTGCACTGTAACATTTAAGCCCATGAAATTCACAAGCCATTAGAGCTCAGAAACAGTATTAGTTAGCATTAGATACCTATTATAAACGTGATTAACTTAAATATACCAATAAACTAAATTACTGAATGAAGCTGACAGCTGTTTTATGTGCACTTTGAAACTTCAGCGTCCTTCATACTAATACCATACCTCTCGCAATGTGACAAGCGTTTTCTTGTCAATGGTGGCTCGCTTTACAAGTTCTTTATTCTCTTTTTCAGCTTCTTTTAGTCGAATAGAAGCTTCTTTACATAGACCAATTTCCTTAATGAGAGACTTGTTCTCTTTTTCCAAGTTACAGATTTTTGCGTTGTTTTCTTCTAAAGTGCTGTCTTTAATATCTGCTTGTTGCCGCAGTCTCTTGTTCTCTTTCTCCAGTTGCTTTTTATCTTTCTCCAATTGAGAGGTTTCTTGCTCCAAAAGTTTGTTTTCTTTCTCCAACTGTTCCAAGCGTTTACTAGAAATTTTGAGTTCTTCTAAATTTTTTTGCAAGGTTTGATTTTCTGTCTCTAGATCTTGTAGTTCGCTTTCTAAATGCTGAATCTTTTTGTTGCTGTTTTCTAGGGCTTTCTGCAGCCTTTGGTTTTCCGTATCCAGACCTTGGTAACTGACTTCTAAACGTTCAGTCTTCTTAAAAGATGTTTTCATAAGCTCCAAGCTCTTCTGAAGCTGCTCTTTCTCACTTTCCAATTCTTTGTTTTCTAATTGTAACTGAGCCATTTTGATGTTTATGCTCTTCAAAGATTCAACTGTTCTTCTGAGTTCTAAATTTTCTTCATCAAGTTGTGTATTCTCTTTCTCTAAAGATTCTAGCTGAAAGCTGAGGTTTTTCCGGCTATCTAAGGTCTTTTTCAGCTTTCTGTTTTCCATATCCAGATTGGAGTTTTCTTGCTCTAAAGTATCTATTTTTTCACAAGTGATCTTTAAGTTAGTAACCTTTTTCTGTAGCAGCTCGTTTTCTTTTTCAAGATGTTGTACTTCTTTTTCCAGCTCATCTGCCCTCTCTCCCTTCTCTTTATAGTGTTCCAATTCTTTTTTAATTTGCTTCTTTTCAAATTCTAACTTATTTAATTTACTGCTTGTTTCTTTGATAGATTCATGAAGAATTTTATTCTCCTTTTCAATATCTTTGACTCTTGCTTCAGCACTGATTTGAGAGCGCTGTCTGAGGGAAGCCACTGTTTGATTCAAATGCTCATTCTCCTGTTCCAATGTTTTAATCTAATAATTGAAATAAGAAAATGAAAGTCCAAATCTGTCAGGTTAAAATATTATATATTAAGATATAACAATAAAAGATATAACAACAAAAACAATGTTATAATCAAAGCCCTTTCAAACTGAGAAAAGGTTGATGTTGGAAAGCTAAACAGTTAAGAGTTGGGAATTAGATTCCTCGAATCCAAGATTAGGAGTATCTGCATTTTTTTAGAAGCAGAAGAATGCATTGAGCAGCCCAGGTTGTAGGAAAAATTAGTTGTTACATAGGCAGATAGGGAGGAAAGAAAGGCAAATCTGATGAAATTTCTTGACAGAAGTTTCCATCTGCAGAGCAGATAATGTTTTTTATCCTCCAACCAGAATCATTCCCTTCTCTCCAGATAGATATCAGATAGGCTTTGCCTAGAAAAAGGCTGAAATAACAATTGCGTGCAGCTTTCCTGTCCTGCTAATAATTTTGTAAAGAGTTCAATCACAATGTATTCTTCTGAAACATGAGAATTTTTTAACAAGGAGAAAGCATATATTCATGCAAAGATGTATTCATGTAAAAACTAAAACAAGAAAAATGGACCATGATTACCATGTTCTAAGATTATATATTCCCAACACAAACGTAGCTGCTCTTTAAAAATGCAAACCTAAACCATTTAATCTATGTCAGGGTGGACAGGTTAAAAATGATGACACTTGCCTGTCTCTCTGAGTTTTCTCGCAGAGTTTCAATTGTCTTTTCAAGCTGTGCTTTCTCTTTCATCAGATCTTTGCTTAGATTTTGACTATTCTGAAGACTTTGCTTCTCTTCGCTAAATTCATTCTCAAGTCCTTGCAGCTAAAGGGAAACAAACAATTGAAATTGGATCTTACATATAACTGCATATCATTAATCTTCTAAAGGCAAAGATTTTTGTTTCTTATGCTTTATTATGTACAAAATCATACTCTGACCTTACATTTACTGTAAATAACTTATGATTTCTATAGACCAGAACATATAGGAGATGAACCACTATAGATTTTTTATATTTCCAAATAACGGATATTAATTTTGCAAAGGATATGAAATAATGCTTTTAACATGTTCCAGCATGTGTGTCCCCTCCATCAGCGTAAGGGGCACCCTCGCTGGTGGAGAGGGAAAAGGTACCAGTGGCTGGCTGCTCCTCGGCTCCGTGGTGGTGAAACCAGAGAGTGGCTGCCCCCACAACCTCTCAATGAATAATGTATCATTCTTGTTTTTCTAACCAAGTTAATGCTTTAAAAATAGCTGACAAATATTTGAAAATAATTGACCTAATCTTTTTCAATAAGTCAAACAGCTAACTTCATGAACTTCAAACAGAGCAAAACCTGTATTTGCTTCTATGTTACATTATTAAAAGCATGTATGTACTCTTTCCCCTCAGAAAGGGAGTTTCAAAGGTCAATGGGAAACAGATGTACCTAAAGGAAAGAAGACCCGATGAAGCTGATAAATTTGTCACAGCTTTTAAATCGATATTATTTGAGAAAATGTAATAAAAAGATGAACAGCAATGTTTGCTTTATCCTTGAAACTTATTTGCAATATCAACAGTAAATACATTGTTTTGCAAAAAAATTCGCATAAAATATTAAATACAAAAAGACTTTGGATGGGACAAAGAAACACAATGAATTTGACAATTTTAAGATATTTGCCTTAATTTGTTTAATAAATAATGTGACTATGTATGGTTATACCGGTAATAGCACCCTGGAATTTAACATTTCCATTTTTGTAAACGAATATTTACACTGAGTACCTTTTTACTAAGTCTCAGGTTTTCCTTTTCCATTTTCAGAAGTTTTGAATTACTGCCTTCTGCAGATCCCATTGTACTTTGTAGCTTTTCCACAGTCTTTATCAAACTTTGGTTTTCCATTTCCAGTTTCAGTAACCTACTCGATGCCAGTTCATTCACTTCATGCCCCAGTGATTTTCGTGGCACTACATAATTAAAAAAAGTTTCCTATCCATGATTTGCACAATATTTATTCATAATTAGCACATGTCATGAGTCATGTCCAACACATGACTGTTATTCCCTACTTCATTATATCCTATCTCAAACTATTCCAAAATACTTTGTACCACCTGAGCTGACAAAGTAATACAAAATCTATTATCAAAGATTTTCATGTCTACAATCAACTGGGTGTTTGGGGTTTTCTGGGCTGTGTGGTTGTAGTCTGAAAGGCTGTGGTCTGCAAGTCTCCGAAGGTGCAAGCCAAGGACGTAGGTAAGGGGGGGTTTTCTCGGGTTCAAACCCCCCACTGCATGTCCGAAGCTCGGCCCCGCCCCCGTTTGTGGGTTTTTTGTATTTTAAAGTGTGTTTTTTTTCGGTTTTTGACCTGCAAGGAGAGCATTTTTAGGCTAGTGACACCAAAATTTCAGGATATTGTCAGGTGACACTCCTGATGGTACCAGCCAAATTTGGTGAAGTTTGGTTCAGGGGGTCCAAAGTCATGGACCCCCAAAGGGAATGCCCGCATCCCCCATTGTTTCCAATGGGAGCTAATAGTAGATGGGGCTACCCTTTTCAGGGTCCATATCTTTGGACCCCCTGAACCAAACTTCATTAAACCTAGATGGTATCATCAGGATAGTCTCCTGCTGACACCACCCAGGTTTGGTGAAGGTTGGCTCGAGGGTCCAAAGTTATGGACTCCCAAAAGGGGTGCCCCATACCCCATCGTTTCCAATGGGAGCTAATAGAAGATGGGGGTTACACTTTTGAAGGTCCATAACTTTGGACTCCCTGAATCAAACTTCACCAAACCTGGGTGGTATCATCAGAAGAGTCTCCTAAAGATACCCTGAAAGTTTGGTATTGCTAGCTTAACAATTGACCCCTGACAGCAGGCACCCCCCCAAATTTCCCCAGATTCTCCTTTTGAATCCAACCCCTTCGGCATAGATTTAAAAGGAGAATCTGAGGTCCCCAGATTAAACATTGAAAGTGTTGCTGTTTCAGGGTGGGGGATAATCCACCCCAAAACAGCATCACTTTCAAATGTTGTTTTAACTGGGGACCCTAGATTCTCCCTTTAAGATGGATTTAAAAGGAAGATCTGGGCTCCCTAATTTAAACACCATTGAAAGTGATGCTGTTTGGGGGTGGATTTCAGCATCACAGCAGCCGCCCATGGGGGGTGCAAACATCAGGTTTTGCACCGGGCTCCATTTTCCCCAGCTACCCCTTTGCCTGGAGGGGAGGCAGAAGGGACTGTTGGCTACCAGCTGGGAGCCCAGTCAGTGGGGGCAGAGTGGGGTGGCGTAGGGCGGGGCAGGGCAGGGCAGGGGGCGGGAGAGCTGCTTTTATATGCACTGAGTCCAGGGACATGGCTTAGGGAGGTGCGGCCACACCCCCAGGGGCGGGTGGGGTGTGGCTTTGCCCCTGAACCCCCCCATAAAAAATCTATACCTACGTCACTGCAAATAGATTTGGCAAAATGTTAGGAGCAAAAACTACCAGACTATGACCAGAAGACCCACAACAACCAAACACAAAAGCTTCTTAAAAGTGGAACTATTTAGATCTTTTGGATTCTGTTAGATCTTCTTGGGTGAAACTTCTTGACAAAAAATTGATGGCCCTTGGTATAACATTCAATTTAATGAAAAATCATGGAAACCGAATGTTTAGGCTCTGGTTAAGTATGGTATTATTAACCTTGACTATCAAAGTACCAGATTCAGAGAAGACTGTGTTTGCTCCTTAACATTTTGGTATCTCCCCTCCAAAAAATCTTTCATCGTATGCATACTATTTGACAATTTCTTGATATGCCAGCATAGTAGTGGTTAAGAGCCAGATTTGATTCCTCACTCCTCCATGTGAGCAGCAGACTCTTATCTGGTGAACCAAATTTGCTTCCCCATTCCTATATTCCTGCTTCTTACTGTTCACTCCGAACTCTCTCAGGGTGATGTGCCCTTTCCCCCTGCCACAGGGGAGGGCAACGGAGGCAGCGTCCGGCTGCAGCATTTCCCACCCCTGACTTATACGGGAGTCATAAGTTTTCCCAGTTTTTTTGTGGTAAAATTAGGTGCCTTGACATATTCGGGTCGACTTATACATGAGTATATATGGTATCTGCACAGATTTTCTTGAGTTACAAATATCAGTGATCTTAATAAACTACAAGCCATGTTCATCCATAGGTTTGGTGCTTAAGACATAGTGGCATGTGTATGCAGAAACATAAACAGACATAGCACAGTTCCACTTTAGAAAGATCCTGTGTGCTTTTCTTCCTATAACTTACAGTGACCAAAAAGTGTTTGCACAAAGTCTTGCACAAGCGGAAAGCCCATTTGGAACATGCTAGCTTTAACTTTGCACAAGGGGCTAGCATTAGGAGTTCCTTCACAGTTCTTTGAGTACAGTAGATCATAGTACATGTCTAAATCTTCCAGTGGAGAGAAGGCGAAATGTGGAATTAATAGATAATACATTGTGTTATACTGTTTCTAAGGCGTGTCTGAGGCCTAGCTGCTTACAACAGCAGCCCCTGAGCAAATGTCAGTGATGTACTATTTGGAATTTCAGACTAGGATTTAGGAGACCGAGGTTCAAATCCCCACTGGCTATGGTGCTCAATGGCTGATCTTCAGCCAATCGTACACTCTCAGCCTAACCTACCATACAGAGCTCTTGTGAGGATGAAATGCAGGAGAGGAGAATTATGTAAGCTATTTTGAGTCTCCATTGAGAAAGGCAGGCTATAAAGGCAGGTGGACAAAGGCAGGATGAAATAAAATGAATATAAATGAAATAAATAAATGAATATAATGAATATAAATGAAAATGAATATAAATGAAATAAATAAATAATACAGTTTAATATGGGGGAATGTTGGGGATAAAAAAGGTTGATTGGTTTGTGGGTGGGAAAGGGAAGGATGCAGAAAAAGGTAAGGATATGAACACTGCCAGGAGAAAGAAAAGAGGGAATAAGTGTGGGGAGAGGTACACAGGAAAAAGTGAATCTTTCTAATTTGTTGCTCAGTACAAACATATAGGAATTGTATTCTGTCACTGTTCATTAAAATATTGTTAACCATGATGATAATGAATCATAATACCATATATTTTCTTATATGAAACATGGGGCGCCTCGAAAATACATCGTTACGTCTAGTTCAGAAGTTTGTAAATTGCTTCATATGTAACAGTCTAAACAGTCAGGGTAACACAGCCATATCAGAAATAAGTCTTGGCTGAAAATTATACTAATAAAAAATGTCCCTGCAAAGCAAAGTAGTAGCAATACCTATGAACAAGCTAGGCTGAATCTTTGAGTAGAACTATTTATAAACACCTGAAACAGTTCTTAAAATGTTTGAGTTCCATAGTTTCACCATTTTTCATAACAGCAGGAAAAATCAATCTTTATCTACCTTCAGATAGTTCAGTGGATCTGTTTATTTGTTCAAGTTCCCATCCAAGATGCAGTGACTCATCCATACTTTGCTTCTGAGCCATTTCTAGAGTCATGTTTTCTTCCATAAGTTCCTCAATTTTCTTCCGATCCATGTCACGTTCCTTAAATATTGTTTACATGAAGCTCTTTTAAAAATCTCTCTCAATGTGCAAAAAGTATTTTTAGAGATTTATTTAGCAGAAGACAGATTAGGCTACACAAAGAAGCTTCAACTTTTCTATGTATTTCTGCTGTATTTAATCTGATCAAAAATAGAGTTACATAAATGTGACTTCGAAATGAAATTAATTGAACCCAAAACTTATGCAGTACCAACAATTATGTATTGTTTGCTTTGAATGTCAAAATTAATAATAGTTCACATTTTTAAATCAATTCCTCTGAGATCTTACTTTATATGCCTGGTAGTGAAAAGTGCCATGAAAATGCCAGTGACTTATGTTGAACCCAAAGGGTTTTCAAGGCAAGAGATATTCTGCTTCTGCATAGCAACCCTGAACTTCCTTGGTGGTCTCCAATCCTTGTTTAGCTCCAAAGATCAGAAAAGAGAGACTGAGCTAGCCTGGGCTATCCAGGTCAGGGTTCTTATATGCTTATGTAATGGACCTAAGGAACAGGCACAGGAAGAAAAGCCTGAATGTAAAGTATTAATCCTTCATTGAGCCTGAGTGCGTAAGTAACAGGCTGGGAATGGGTGAAGTTTTAGGAGGAGTTAGAGCTTCAGACAAGATTCAGACAAGCTCTGAAATCCAGAGAGAAGAACCATATTTAGTCGCTGTAAAAGACCTGTAGGATTGGCAGGAACAGAGTACTGGGGGGACACCCTACATTAGCCAGAAAGAGAATTTACTTCTAGGGAGAGAAAAATTCCTAGCCCAAGTTCTTAAAACAGAGCTAATTTGTCTTCTAGATGGAGTGGGTAGAACTGAGGGAACTGACGTAGAAAGAGTTTATGTCAGTGAGGGACCATTCTCCACTGTTTGGGAGAAGAATTCCCATTCCTAGTTCTTTAGTTCTTTAGACAGAATTACTTCAAGCTCTATGAAACATTCCTTAAGTTTAATAAATCTGAAAAGAAAGCCAGTTGGGAAAATACTCCTTTCCATATTGTTTACAGGCACCAGAACAAACACATAAACCTCTGGGTGCTAGTTTGGATATAATCTCTGAAACATCTTGAAAGCCTATCATATTTGAAAAAACATTAAAAACTCGAGACAAACTGACATCCTTTCACGAGGCCAATTACCACCTGTGCTGAATTTTTGTTAACGACTTCACACTTGTATATAGAAACTGTTTCTTTCCTTATTGACAGTATTCCATACTATCCCTTTTCCCTGAAATGTTTAATAAAATTCCAGTATTTTATTTGTTGAACTTTTTTGTTTTTTAAAAAAGATGCTTGCATGGTTATCTGAGGCAAAACAGAGAGAGAATGAAGGGAGGGGAGTTCATCTCAGTTCCCTAAACTGATTCAGTTAAATATTTATTTTAAAAAGGAACAGGTTCGAAAAATTGAAGAGAACCTCCAAAAAGGTTAATTCTGTGTGTGTGTGTGTGTGCGTGCGTGCGTGCGTGCGTGCGTGCGTGCGTGCAAGGGGGTGTACATATACACAAACAGAAAAGCTGATCAGCAACAACGAAAAGAAAGAAGAACTTTATTAGGGAACATTCACTGCTATTAGGTATTGAGATGTGGCAGATTTCTCCCCTTGTGATTCCCCGCCTTTACAGCTTACCATCTCCATATCATGCAGTTTAGCTTTTAACTGTAGATTCTCCTTCTCCAATTCATGTAATTTATCTGAACGAGCCCGGGTCCCCTCCAGTTGATCTTCCAACATTGTTTTTGTTTCCAGCAATACTTGATTATCTTCTTTGAGTTCCTACAAAAATCAAAGGAGAAATATGCACCTTTGGCTCACACAAAAAACACACTGAACAAAATGTTTTTTTAATATTATATTTCATTAAAATCTTATAAAAGTGTCTTACAATATGCATTAAACTACATGAAATATTAGTAACATAGGATTGGATTCAAAGGCAGCCTTTGCACTAGGCATTTCACAGATTTCCCTATGTAGCTGAAATATCCTTCCCCTGTTTAGCATCTTAGGCAGCGATTCTCAATCTGGGAGTTGCGACCCCTCAGGGGGTCGAACGACCCTTTCACAGGGGTTGCCAAGGCTCCTATTGTCAAGGCAGGTGGAAGGAGTGAGGTGGCGGAAGAAAAGCCTGTTGCTGGCTGCCAGAGAGTCGGGCCAAGTTGGTATCGAGCTGCAGATCGGGGCCAGCAGCTCAGCTCGCCTCTGCCAGAGCCCTGGAGGGGAGAACACAAGGTTTTAGCATCCAGGCAAGGGGAGAGGAGGGAGCGGTGAGGATGCACCTCCCTCGGGCAAAGTACCTCTGAACGGGCATGAAGGGGTCAAGCCTCTCCTGTGCCTTTCTCCCCCCACCCCGTTCCTTCTCTCTCCTCTCCTTCTTTTGCGTATACTTTCCCTCCCCTTTCCTGCCCCAGCGCCTTCTTGAGAATGGCCCCGGCTCACCCCTTCTAATCGCCCCCGCTCTGTTTTTCCTCTCCCACTTTCTCCTTGCCCCCACCCTGTTCTTTGTCACTACCCTGCCCATCTCAGTTTCTGGACTTTTAACTTTCTTTCCCCTCCTCCATCCCAGTCTGAAATGGCTCTCTCTGATTTTTCCTAGTGCTTCTCTTGTCTGCTCCTTGATCTCCCTTTCCTTCTTTGTCGCCGTCCCTTCTCTCTCATTATAATTAACTTCAGCCTGTTCTTTCTCCCCTGTGTTATTTTCTTGGTGCAAGCCTTCAGTGTATTTACTCAGATGTAAGCCTCGCTGAGTTCAATGAGGCTTACTCCCAAGTTAGGATTGTTGCTGTTGCCTGTCTGCCTGAACAGGAGCAATTGCTATGTTCAGACATGTGGCAATGGGTTTGAGGTGTGGTGTGGTGGTGATTTTGGGGTGAAAGGGCAAAAAGAAGGCGGATCCATGAGGATCCATGTTTTTGAAGCAGGTTTTGGGGCAACTGCGGTGCCACGGAGCATGGGAGAAGTGATTGCTGTGTTCAGACACGTTGCAAAGGGGTTGAGGTGTGGTGTGGTGGTGATTTTGGGGTGACCAAGCGAAAACACCAGGTGGGCCCATCAGGATCCATGTTTTTGAATCAGGTTTTTGGGCCACTGCAGCGCCACGGAGCATGGGAGAAGTGATTGCTGTGTTCAGACACGTGGCAAAGGGTTTGAAGTGTGGTGCGGTGATTTTGGGGAGATCAAGCAAAAAACCCAGGCGGATCCATGTTTTTGAAGCAGGTTTTGGGGCCACTGCAGTGCCACGGAGCGTGGGAGAAGCGATTGCTTGTTCAGACACATGGCAAAGGGGTTGATTTTGGGGTGACCTAGCGCAAAAAACAGGTGAATCCATCAGGATCCATTTTTTTTCAAGCATGTTTTTGGGCCACTGCGACACAGTTCCCCCTTCCCGCCAAGCAACCCAATCCCCAGAGGCAGAGCAACCCCGGATCTGGAGGGCAGAACAACCCCGGATCCAGAGGGCAGAGCAACCCCAGCGGGTGGGCAGGGCTACCTCCCCCATTTTTCCCTCCAATTCAAACGGCCAGGAAAACAGAGCCTTTAGAGCAGGCTCATGGAGGGACGCTTCCCCAGATGAACTCATGAACAGTTTAGAGAGCCCATGGGGGTCACCACAACATAAGGAACTATATTAAAGGGTCACAGCTTTAGGAAGGTTGAGAACCACTGATCTAAGGAAACCCTGACCTTTAGAAGCAGCTTTCTTGCCATCCCAAGAGGCTGCAGAAGACAAGAGGAAGCAGGAGATTTTCATATGACCAGAGCTATACTCAAAGTTCTTTGTATCCAATCCATAATTTTTAATATTGAACTAAAACTCATTTAACTTTCAAAATTCCTTTTGGAACCCACCAAGACAGAGTCCAAAATCAAAAGCCAAAATCCTAAATTGTAAATATCAATATGGAACCCCAGTGCAGGAAGGAAGTCTTATGATTTTGCCCTAACGAGAGGATTATGAGCGCTTGCTGCAGTTGCAACACTATGCCCTACAGACAGTGCTGATATACTGGTGCATATTTTAGACACTCATTCCAACCCCTTCAGATGCTGTTAGCAGCAAAGTCCTAGTTGTGAGTCTCCAGAACTCAGCATCTTTTCGTTAGCATTTCTGGCCATTCTGAAAGCCAACAGAAAATTTCTTGGATCCCTGAAACTATGTCCCTTTTGAAGAATACAAGAGGTAAGAATCAATTAACTAAAGTAATAATTTCCTGATTATAAAGACCCTGCAGAGGAGTGCAGATAGAGCAAACAGACATACATTTCAGCATCACAGTTGATTTTAATCATATCTTTCATTTATACATTTTCATTTATAAAAAGATTCAAGATACATCTAAAGAAAAAAAAACATAGAGAGTTTCAAATCCACAAGAAGGTATTTCCATATCTAGGGGCTCACCTGCACATCATTTGTAAAAAACCAATAGCAATTTTGAATGTAGAGGATTTAGAGTAGGGGCATAGGAATGGAAGGGGTGTTTAACTATTGCTCCCGTGCATGCTTTTCCTGATGAAAACATTACATGCATACAGCTTCTCTTTGCCTCCAAGAGAAAAACATACAGGAATCCATAAGGGTATGTGTTTTCCCATGAAGAACAGACTGCAACTGAAGAAGTGCAAGTGTGATCTGCATCAGAAAAACAGTCCTGTATTTCATTTTCCATATCTGTCTATTAGACCTGTCAGGAGATGAAAATCAGCAAGATTATATACCTCTGTCCCAATGCTGACAAACTTGAACTCTTCTAAAAGAGGAATGTTCTATGAAAAACTGACAAATCTTCTAATAAAATGTTTCAATTTCAAGTTACCTCCACTCTAGCTCTGTAGAATTCAATGTCATGTAGCCTCTCTTTATATCTGCTGACTTCACTTTCAAGCTTGTCGACACGGATTGCCTTCTCCCTGAGAGCATCTAGTTCATCACGGTACACTCTAGCAGAGCGTGCATCCGAAAGCAAATTCATATTCTGGCGAATGAAAATAAAACTATATTTTAATCACTCAGATCTGGTAGAAAATAAAACTAGAGTAATATCAATTGACAGAAGGGTTAGTATTCATGACACTTTGAACAATTGAAGCGTGCAGAAAGGCATTAGGCAATATGAATTACTGATGGTATTTTAAAAATTAACCATATGTGGATACATGCAAAGGAATAGCTGGGGCAGAGTGCACCCAATGCTCACTCTGTGTTTTCTGCTCCACCCCCCTCAAGGTGCCCTGCCCCCCCCCCATCCACGCACACTTTCCTTAGTTCAGCCTGGAAAAGCGGCCTGTTCCCTTCAGGCTGAAAATGGCCTGGTGGAAACTATACTTCCCATGAGACCCTGGGGCTCACAAGTGTAGTCCTGGGAAGTGTAGTTCCCACCAGGCCGTTTTCAGCCTGAAGGGAACAGGCCGCTTCTCCAGCCTGCACTGTTTCAATAAAGTAAGTGTGGGGGCAGGGGGGCGCCATGGGGGGCAGGGCAGTGGGGTGCTGCGGAGGGGCCCCCTGGCATGCACCTGGTGCAACACACACACCCCGGCCCCCTGGTAGCTCCGCCTCTGGATACATGAAAGAACTCTAAATGCCCCTAGTGTGGCCCCAGAACACAAATCTGATTACTGAGAAAGTGCACCTTTGATATATGTATCAGTGATTAAAGTGGTAAAAATAAACAACACTATTGCTTAAGAAACAATTTAATGTTTCCAAACCTCTTGCTGTAGTCTCTTCAACTCAACTTCCATCTGCTCCAGTTCTTGTTTACAATCCAGCAACTGTTCTGTCTTTTCCTCACTTAAAAAAAAGAAGTCAGTTAAAATACAAAACTAAAGCCTTAATTTAAATGTACTTCCTGAGAGTGTATTGAATTAATATTCTCTTTGTGATTCACTCAAGACTACAGATGTAAAGTTCCTGGAAATTTTTAAGCCATGGGAATAAAACCAAAAGGTTGGGGGGAGGGGGGGCAGAATGTTTAGAAAACTGAAATATATGCAATACTTTTTATCAACCTACATCTATTTCATTGTTTTAAGAACGTGAACTGTATAATTTATAACTTCTTAGCATTTATAATTGTATTACTTGGCATATTATTATTTGGGTTCAAAAAAAAAGACCAAGAGTATTTGTGCCAATTTTGCTCCACAATGGATTTTTAAAAATATCGCCATCTGAATTAATGGAGCAATAATATGTATATATTTTTGAAGAAAAGCCAATAAGACAAAACATTATCTAATATATCCACTCTCCCAAATATCAAAGTCAGAACTGAAGAAGATGTTCCCCCTCTAGTCACATGACACACAGGCAGGAAAAAAACTGAACACAAAGGGAAGCTCCTTTCTCTAGAATTTTCTGTTGTTGGCCTGAGTAGGAAATAGTTCCCATTTGTGGAATACAGAGACCACTAAGATGAATTCTAATAGACTGACTAGCCATGCATCTTAATTACAAAGGACTTTAATCAAAGTATGGCCACTTGTGTGTAATCATTTGTTCTTTCAATTGCACAAATATATTTTAAATTCAACATAAATTATGTATAGCGGTAAATTTTAATACCTTAATTAAAATATATCGAACATTTTATGGCTAACAAAGATTAGTTTACAAGTAAGTTTCTTACACATGGTAAAAATACTAAACGTTCTCAGTGATAAGTATACTTAAAATTGTGTGCTTCAGCTGAATTGCAAAAGGAATTGTCTTTAATTACACAGAAAGTACCAGCGTTCACTATTTAGGCTATTAACTGTCAGTCAAATTAATAACAGCAATTTGCATTAATTTTCCATGTGCAGCTGTTTACAGAATACCTTGGATAGGCTCATTTCAACAGACATGTAATAATCCAGGCATTGGAAAATAAGATCTGTTTCTTTTATTGTATTACAATACTCATGATGACTAAAATGTATGACTTTGTGTGCAGTGTTGGGGCGGAGAGGGAACTGACTAAAGATAACAATTAACTCTGCCAATTTCAAGATGATCTAGTCAAAACTCTACTACAAAAGTACATCGTTAGTATTGTTACAGATACAGGTTACTGTAAAAGCTCCCCCATCTGCCCATATATTAAAGACCGCTGAGGCCTCTAACACTATTACTGTCCAAAGCAAGATCACTGATGAAAAACAAACCAGTGGGCCAAGATGAAGTCACTATATGTAAGCAGCAGGAGCAATTTCTGCTGATTCCCTCTCCTTATGTACATCCCACTTAATTCCTCATCTAAGGAGCAACTGACTTCTGGGGGACAGCAGAAAATTAGAAAGCTCTTTTCTATCATGATTGCTGAACTCATATAGAATAGTTTCAAAGTCAAAGTCTTCCAACCGATATGTTTAAAGAGTTCTGCCAAACGCAAGCCTTTGCTGAGCAATAGATATTGACGTAACAAATTTCTGTAACATGTCTGCATATATTTCAAATGGCATAGTGCATTGTTTTTAACACAATAGGCATAAAGAAAAAAAGAACAAAAAGCCAGTAAAATCACATCATCATTAAGGTACAGTACCTAGGGAAAATGGAGCCTGGTTCAAAATCTGAGTCCCCCTCCCCCATGTTCATTTGTGTTTTTTTGTATTTTTAGTGTTTTTTCAGTTTTTGGGCTGCAGGGGGCGCAGTTTTTAGGCTAGCAGCACCAAAATTTCAGGGTATCTTTAGGAGACTCTCCTGATGATACCACCCAGGTTTGGTAAAGTTTGGTTCAGGGGTCCAAAGTTATGGACCCTCAAAGGTGTAGCCCCCATCTCCTATTAGTTCCCATTGGAAACAATGGGGGATGGGAGCACCCCCTTTGGGAGTCCATAACTTTGGACCCCCTGAACCAAACCTCACCAAACCTGGGTGGTATCATCAGGAGAATCTTCTAAAGATACCTTGAAATGTTGGTGCTGCTAGCCTAAAAACTGAGCCCCCTGCAGGCCCCAAACTGAAAAGATACTAAAAAATACAAAAAACACAAACCTGGATTTTTGCACACGCCCAGTGCAACATGCACCCCCTGGCCCCCTTGTAGCTTCGCCTCTGGTACAGTATACTATTAATGAACTGTTTAATAATAATCAGGTGCACAATTTCTATTATAGTATTTCCTGAGCTACGATGCACAGCCAAGATTCATCAATCACATTCAGTATTTATATACACACTTGTATATTATATCCCTAACGTTTCATAATCAAGCAGAATTGTGTCTCCTGCTTCTTCTAGAATGTCCTCTGTTCAGAAGCATAATCCTGTAGCTCCTCCATCCTGTAATGGCCCTATTTTCTGGAATATCCATGCACCCTATTGCTTCCCTTTGTACACTTACAGCTCTTGTCTAAGTCTTCTGATCTTTGCTTTGGCATCTGCTAGCTCTACTGATAAATGCTGTCTGCTTTCAGTACGTTTCATGCCTGGAGATCCACAAGGCGATTGTGCCACTGAAGCATGAGGTAGAAAATGGAGAGAGTCTCGTTCTTCAGAGAGCTCTATAATAGTCTAAGGAAAAATAGAATTTTTTTCAGATAAGAGCATGCGAGTAGATCAGTCTTAGTTTTTGTATTAAGAAACTATAATATATCATGGACACATGAAACAAACTAATATGAATTCAAGCACTAAAGAAGCATTCTAGCCTCTGGGTATAATTCAGCTGTAAGAGCTACTAGTCATCTGTGCTACAGAAATTTCTGGGATAACACAATCTTGACTGCTTATGGGCTCACATTTCATGAATTTACTGGTGTGTACAGATTTTAACCCACTTATCTCAAGTCCAACACTCACCTTACACACACACAATTATATTAATGGTAAAGAAAACTCACAATCATATTTTTGTGTTTTAGTAACTTATTGTTTGTTTTATCTGATGAATATTCTGTGTTTCAACAAAGAGTTTTTAAAATACAAAGCATCATGAAAATGGTTGGAAGTGTAATAAAATTCACTATTTTAATGTACCTGTTATTCCACCAAATGTACAAATCAGCAAAGTCAAAATTCCCAGTTGCATTGTTTGTACATTAGTCCCATCTCAGCCTTTTTGTCACTGAAACTAGCACTTTATCTCTTTTAATGGTCCAACATTCTTAAATAATAGACCAGAAAGACTGGTAAAAGATATATACCTCAGAATGCTCATCTCGTTCATCTATAAGTTTTTTTAAATGCAATGCCATATTTTTTAGGAGGGGTTCAATATACTCTTGTGAGAGAGCACCATCTTCCATCCACTGCAGATCAAAAACATTTTCCTGGTTGTGTGTCACCTGCAGAGAATAGAATCAAAGTGAAGTGAAAAACTGCCTATTTTAACAGTAGGATTACAAAATATGTACTTATCTATTGTAACCTGCACACAGCTAGGAAGGTATACTTTTACTTGCCTCCTGGGTGACAGCTGACTTTGGAACAATCAGGAGGAGAGGAAATCCCAGTGAGTAGACTACCCTGCAATTACTAAGAGGAAATGAATTGGCAAACTGAAGTTTTCCGGTTTCACGTTTGTTGATTATACTTTTACGGCTATGTCTAGTTACATAACAAGGGAAACTTGTGAAAAACATAGTAGTACAGAAGTCTAATTCACTTCAGTTTTCAAATGTAATATGTACAAGGCCAATTCTATGCATGCTTACTCAGAAGATAAGCACTGGGACTTACTCTGTACGTAGGGACACTAAAGGCATGTATGCACAATGAGTTTACTACAAGCCAGAAAGAACATACTTCATCTATACTACACCAAGTACATCTGGGAAACAAGGATAGCATTACCATAATTAATTTTCACTTTTCATGTTTATAACATTGAAAAGAAGAAAACATTTCTGGAAAATATTTAATAGGAAATAGCAGCACGTTGAGATATTGATATGTTACAAATGCTCTGAAAGGGTTCTGGTAGTATGTTTTGGACTACTGGCCTTTCCCTCTGCTTTCTTAATAGTTTAGTCAAGTCAAGTATTTATTGTTTGAGCCATTGGCGATTTACAATTACAATCAGGAGATTGTTGAATTAAAATACAAAATATACTGTAACAATAATAAAACTACAGCATCAGATACAATTTCCAGCCAAAAACAAAACAGAATAAAAAGATTTTGCATTTTCCCCACATCAAAAGTGGTTTCATTTATTTCTGACTCCAATTACTTAATGAATTCGAGGGGACCACAAGGAAAACATGTTGGCTTGACCACATCTTATTTAATAAGATAACAGTCATCTTGAATGATGTACTTAAATGTGAGATTACTTTAGGTTGCTTGCTATACCATGAACCCCCAAAGGATCTCAAGAGATCTGTGTATTAATCTGCCGCTTTCTCTTGGACCGTGGAATACACTGTTGTGCTCCTAGTGCCTAACCAGTTTTCTCCCCTCCCCACCGTTCCAATTGTCTAAAAGCATTAAAGAGTTTTCTTTACGCAATGCCACCATCAAAAGCATTACTCTGCGCACTATAAAACAGGGAACTTTGATAAGAGAGCATTTATAGTGCCTTGAATGACTACCAGCAAGACACACCTTTTGCTATAGCAGCACCTGCCATTTTCTTCCCCATTCAGGAGCCTCTGTGCTGCCACAGCCATTTTAAGAAAGTTTCCAGCAGTTTTCTCTGCTTGCAGCTTATCCAATGGGCATTTCCATGTAAATTTAGATGAATAAAGTTAGCTTTTCCTGGCGATATAGCGGACGTGTGGTTTGTTCTACCCACAATTTAAAGTAATAGATAGACCTGGCCTCTGAGAAGATTTACACATTGCTTCTGAATGGGAAGTAGACCAGTCCTCTGAGAAGCTGCTGTACTAATATATGGTCTGTGAATCTAGTTTAAAACAGGAAAAAAGAACAAACCACATGTGTGCAGGATCAACAGGACAGACAAACTTTATTTATCTAAGGTTTACATGGACATACCAACTGGACGAGCTGCAAACAGAGAAAAATGCTGGAAATATTCTTAAAATGGCTCTGGCAACACAAAGGCTTCTGAATGGGGAAGAAAATGATGGGCAGTACTATAGAAAAAGGCATGTCTTGCTGATAGTTGTTCAAGGCACCATAAATGCCCTCTTATCAAAGTTCAATGTTTCATAATGCACAGAATAATGGTTTTGACAATGGAGGCAGTTAAAAAAGACTATTTAATGCTTTTAGAGAATCAGGACTATTTTGAACTGCAGAAACACACTACTTTCACTTCTGCTGAACAACTACCGACCGCATTTAGGATCTTTTTTGTTTGGAATCACTCAAGCAACGGGATAACCAAATTGATGAGGGCTCTAAATTCACGACATACTACACAGGTATATAATGCTTTGTAAATGGCTTTGAAAATACCATTCATAATCTTCAGAACCAAGGCAAATCAAAACACATGGCTGCCTCCAAAATTATTTTAAGTAAGATTTACCTCTTGTATGTGGGCTGCAACAGCTGCTCTTATATCAAAGTCTAAACTCTGGATTCTTTCAATGAATTCTTCTTTCTTCTGACACTAAAACATATACATAAACTAAAAGTCACTCTATAATTGGTATAACCAAATATTGTAAATATACTTAAAACCTTTATTTCAAACATATATGGCTGTTTACAGAAATAATTAATTTAGTACCATGAAACAGCAGTCTAGATAGTTGATTATTGAAAAATGTATCATTTCATGAAATTCTCTCCCTCAAAAGATTTTACATAGATTTCCCATTCCTGCACAATTTCTATTTGTGTTGTGAAAATGTAGTTCCAGATTCATTCCTTTAACTTCTTCCTATTCTTCTCTTCAAAGTGACCTGTCTCAAGAGCTATTGAGGCTCTGTATTTAGAGGCTTTATGCCTTCTGAATGCCATTTGTCAGACAAAAAGTTGCCCACTAAGATCCTAACTAACATACGTAAGCAAAAGAATTTCACAACAGGGAGGTCAGTCAGTATTTACATTAACAGGTCAGGGCAATTCCTTACAACTGTTATGTACCCCATTTTTATTAGCTGAATTTTAAGTGTAGTTCACCTGCTCTAACTGCATTTTGTTCTACAGACTGAAACATTCCTTTTCTTTTTACTAATTTCAGGCTTCATGTTTGCTGACCTGAGACCTTGAAACTTCTGTTGAGTGATAAATACAACTTGCCAGTCCCATTCTCTGACATGGTACATGCTTGAACAGTCTAAGTATACATTACAAAGTACTTAGGTCAGAATGATGACAGCCACCACGGTGTAGTGGTTAACAGCAGCAGACTCTAACCTGGAAAACTAGGTTTGATTTGTCCCCCCACCTGAAGCCTGCTGGGTGAGTTTGAGACAGTCATGGTGCTCTCAGAACTCTCAGCCTCACCCACCTCACAAGAAGCCTGTTGTGGGGATAAAAAGGGATTGTAGACTGCAAAAGGGTCCTCTTGTTATAGGTCATATCTAAGTCAGCCCTGAGGACTTTCAATCAGACTTGAGCTTAAGTTCCCTGAAGCAAATTATTTTTCAAGACACATGGAGACCTGCTTCAGATTGGGACTATGGCATATGGACAGAAATGGCTTTAGTCTTCCCCTTCTGATGCCATTTCCATGATTTTAAATGACACAGGAGGTGATATGCGGCCTGTTGGGGAAATCTGTGCATACCACGTGAGTACACAAGAAATCCAAAACAGGGCAATTAGAGACCCAAAGTCCATTTCAAGTCAAGAAAATGGAATGGGGGGAGGAGGCATAAGCCCCCTCACCCAACATGCCATGACCCCAATCCAAATAGAGCACCCTTGATTCTGGGAACTGAGTTACCAGTGGGGAATTTGCAACTCACATCTGACTTAAAGTCCTCTTGGTAGACCCAGACAGAACTCAAGGACTTTAAAATGTGCAGCTAGACCCCGAGTGCAGAAGTTCTCTGGAGGAATTTCTCCTTCTTGAAGTGTGAAGTGGCCTACAACATTCTTCTAAATTCCAGCCACAAAAGTTTGAATAAAGTTTGGTTGCCACAAGATTTCTACCTATTTCAGCCATTCAGAAGGTTTCTGATGCCAAGTTACCTTTAATGGCATTTAGGTTTTACTCTTTTTAGCAAATACCTCATCCAATTGGCTAATTGGCTATGGAGTGTTCACATTTTGAAGAAACTGAGCTTTGTAGCTTTTCAGTCATTTTTCCCTGCACCCTTAGGAAATCTTCACGTGTGTTCTGCCAATATGGTTTGACTTCACTTCTTCACTGATGGGTGTCAGATCAGCATTTCAGACAAGGGCACTAAAACTTACACAAAGTTGTAGATTCTTTGTTCAAGCCATTCCAAGATGGCTTTGGCTATGTGCGTTCTTAAGCACATAGCCAAAGCCATCTTGGAATGGCTTGAACAAAGAATCTACAACTTTGTGTAAGTTTTAGTGCCCTGTCTGAAATGCTGATCTGACACCCATCAGTGTAGGAGTGCTTCATTTTATACTTTCTGCCATTTTCAGACGTTTCTTGAAAACAACATTCAATTTTCCATTTTAAAAGTAGTTCTTAAGCATTGTTAACATACTGTAACTACCCAAATTCCCCTACCATATCATGCTCCAATATTATCTAATTTGTTCCTCAAATAATATTGGAAATCTTTAACTCTTTAAATAAGATAATAGATATCTTCAGGAGCATAGTAATCATTTGAACCTCCGCTATGATTTGTATAGCTTTGGAACCTTTAGATATCCTAAGCCTTGCTACCACTTGTTTCCCCGTTTGTCCAATGTAAAGATGGTCTTTATTTTGTAATGAAGAATTTTTTGAATCACTGAAAAAGCCTGGTCTTGTATAAGGAGAAGCTCTTAGTGCTGGAAGAATACATTTGGCAGCAGAAAACTAACCCAAAACTGAATAAAGAGCACTGCAAGCAGAAGCAAGGTTTAGGATCCTGAGTGAGATGGTCTGGGTTTGAAGGAGCTGAGTCTAGAAAGAATGTCTCCTAGGCCAATCCTATAAAGTAATTGGAAACAGGCAACTAACCCTAAGAAGGAGTCTATCCAACTGAGCAACATGAATAGCTGTGTAAGTCAAGTCTTACCTGAACTGCACAGCCAAGCAGGAGTAGAAGTAGCTTTTTTACTTCTTCAGTACCTTGTTCTGAAAATATTTTAAAAGAACTCTGTACATTTTTGATAAGCTGGAAACATTCCTATTCTTTACATATTTCCCCCACCTTCTATATCTTTCCCACTGGCGTTAGATTAACCTTGGTTTAAGAGGCATATGAATACTGTCCTGTGGTTTAGTTCTTTCCTAGGGCCATATAGATGACATTTCTCTGAAGTGTTAAGAAACCAGTATATGATTCTACGCTGAACTGCCAACAAGCAGAATACCATAGCTGGAATTCAAACTTCTAGAAATTAATGCAATGTATCTGCTAAAAAGCAGGCCCTTGATACATCAAACTCTAATGGCTATCACTATCTTCAAACAAAGTTTCATACTTGGGGTTTAAAAATGACATCATCTTGTTCTTTTTATATGTTGGAAGCCACTTTGAACCAATGAGGGGAACAGCAGCATACGAATTAATTAATTAAATAAGTAACTAGTTTCTTGCTGAAAACAAAAAACCCAACAAAATTCACAGGGAAGCATAGAAGCAGCAAGATTGGGGAATACATCCAACTCTTTCCAGGACTTTCCCAATTAACATGGATCTATAAACATGAGGACCAGATTATCAGCGATCATATATTTATTTCTGGAAAACCTAGCATAAAGGAAGAGCATTTTGTAATGGCTGGCTCAGCTTTCTTTTAGGGCGAGTTTGGTACTTGTATTCCATAGCTCTTGGTACCCCATTAAAACACGCAGATGCGATGCCACTGAGGATATTAAGCACCGGCTCCCTGCATCATGGAGTTGGGGCATTCCTGATCTCCTGCCTTCCTTCAAATGGTGCACTTTGGGGAGAAGCAGATCATCAAGTCTTCTTTCTGCATCACCAGAGTACTAGATTTCTTAGCCATAAGCCAGTTTAACATGAACTTCCTGTTGGATTTCTGCTCAAGTTGTTTGCCCACTTCTAGAGCTGAACATTAACTACTTGCTCACATGGATACATTGCCCTGCATCTGTTGAAGACACATTCAAAGGGCATGAGAGTAAACAGGGAGCTTTGTGTAAATGAGACAATACAGAAAATTAGCACATGGCTCACAAAAAGAAAAAGGAAGGACAGTGGCAACCTAAACTGACTATTGGCAACTATTGATGTTACGTAACTATGCAGCGTTTTGGTGCACTCAACAGAAAGCCTTTCTCTGTTATCAAAAACTGACCATCAATGTGTTCCTTAATTCAATGAAAAGCTTCCTGAAAAATTAAGTAATTTAATAGAACATTCGTCCTTCAGCATGCTTCCCTTATTTTACAAGATTCATTTTGTTCACATCCACAAAAGCAATCAATGTACAAGTGATTAAGAATGTCCAGTAGATGAGATTAAAATTCCATTATATGTAACCAAACTAGGAAAGCAGATTAATGATGCTAGAGAATTTCTTCTGCCCACTGTTGTTATCTAGACTTTTTCTAAATGATTAGTTATTGTACAACTTCATTTGCCTCAGCCCCACCCTCAGCCCCCACTCAGGATCATTTAGAAGTCATGGTATTATTACAGCTGTATTAAATCAAGAAAGAAACTTACCTGAAAAGGGGTTTTTGCCAATTATTAAGACATTTGGCAAAGGCATCATAATCAACTGCTGTAAAGTCTCCTGTGAAAGAAAAACTAAACATTTACAAAAGTCATGGGAACGGTGAGTTCACTTTCAATGAATTACTATAATATAAAAAATGTTGCACTTGCCTGTAACTGTTGTTCATCATGTGTCTTCTGTGCAGGCACACATGGGGACAGTGCAGGCTGGCTGTAGAGATGTGACAGAAAGGCTTTCAGAGTTTTTGAGCGCTTGGTGCGCTCTCCCTTCTGAAGCCTAGAACGGGCTGGTTTCCTGTGCAAATGGTCAAGTGAAAGGCAGCAGGGAGAGTGTTTCTCCCTCAGTTCTCCCTGCTGCTGTGGAAGAGCAGAACTATAAGAGACAGTATCCCAGAGGGTGGAAAGCGGGAGGGATGCATGTCTGCACAGAAGACACATGATGGACAACAATTACAGATAAGTGCAATATTTTTCAACGCCGTGTCTTCAGTGCAGTCCCGCATGGGAGAATAACAAGCTCGCTTACTACTGAGACAGGTGTCGACTTGTCATCAAAATAACAACTGCAACACTGTTTTTCCAACAGCTGTATTTCTCCTGGAATCCACATCAATTAAGTAGTTGTGGAGAAATGTATACGGAACAGACCAGGTCCACCTCCTTACCAGAGTCCAGCACAGCCCCAACTAGCTCAATTTTCTGAGTGGATTGTAGGTAGGATTTTTTTGGTATTAATTAACAAACTGAGGTTGGATAATGTTTGTGTGGCTAGCACTAAATCACACTCCAAGGAATTACAGAAAGGAGCTACAAAAAACAGTCATCTAGGCACCGATACAGAGCACAACTCCTAGAAGTTAAAAAGGCTACCACAGTGGACATGCTCTTCATGAAAGTACATGGAGCCTTATAAAACCAAAAGGCAACATGTAGTTTTGATAGACAAAACCACTGCACTGAAATCTCAAAAAATTCCAACAGGATTCATGGATTACTATATGAAAATAAACACCCTTAAGATAAAGGAATGCAAGTCAAGGGTTACCTGACAAGAGAGGAAGGACATCAAATATGGAAAGCATTCTGAATTTACGAATCTGTAGTAACTTGTTAGATTGTCTGAGGGTCTAGTCTCAGAATCATGCTCTCCAGATAGTCAGGAACTAATTCCCATCAGTTTTTCTGTCAGCATGGCCAATTGGCCATGCTGGTAGGGGCTGATGGGAATTGTAGTTCCTGAACATCTGGAGAGCCGCAGGTTCCCTACCCCTGGTCTAGTCTCTTCCTTCCACCTTTCTTATCAACAAGGAAATACCTGTAATAGAATCCTTTCTCAGGAAAAGGGGGAGTGAAGTGACTGAACTTTTCTGGAGAAGCATGGTTATCTCAGCTGCTAAGAAAGATGATGTACTGGCTGAGGAAGATGGTGCAGGATGATAAGGAAAGATAGTTTTGAAATGTAACCGATAACCAGACTTTATTATGGACAGGAGCCAGTGATCCTGAGTATTAGTGGACCAAACATCATAAGACAGTGACAAAAGTCAAGGAATAGACACTATAAGGCCTGTAATTTCCCCTTAAATGGTGGTTCTCTAGGGGAATGAACATCACATCTTGCTTTCTGCTTCTGGTGGGAATGTTTCCCCTGTTGACTAGGAACAGGTAGGGATCTATATAATGGGAAGTTTGGTACTCCTATGATTTACCATATGAAAATTGACTGCAATTACATGGAGAATATCTTTGTTTAAAGGTTGACATGATCTAGAAAGCAATGTGCAATGACTTGGCATTGAGACCATTTTTCCTCATCTTATTCAGGGTTATGCCTGTCTCCTCACTAAAGAGGGTCTTGCCTTCAAAGGGAAGATCTTCGACTCTAGCCCTAGTATCACAGGGTCAAGAAGAGCCATACAGCCAAGAATGTTTATTCAGCATGACTGAAGAAGCTATAGCCTAGCTAGCATTATTGGAAAGATGTTGAGCAGCATTTAGCTGTTGTTTGACCAAACTGAACCAATGAGCTGTGACATGCATTTCCAAAGGCATATCTCGTAGAGACCTATGACCGCAGCAAAGTTAGATACTCTGACACCTAACGCACATGATCAGTATACCATGCGACCCAGAGTGTCCAGTTTTCTCCCTTTTTGATCTATGGGTAAGGAATGATAACCTGATCTATAACAGGAATGGAGGATATCTGCAACAAAAGAATTAGGTATCTATTGGGTGCTGAAACATAAATTCATTACCCTGTTGTACAATTTTGCAACAATTCTCCACTTCTTTGTGGAGACTCAACTTGACACGGGCTTAGCCTATACATCATCGACAATTTCACAATGCTCTAATTAAAGGGAATAACATCAACTCTGTGTCAGCACCATAGAGGACACTCATAATCAGATCAGAAGTCCTCGGAGCTGATTGAACCGATGCAATGTCCAAAATTTTAGCCATTTGAATTAGCTGCTCAGAGTACAGCTTCAGGTTCTCCATTGGTGAAACCAGAGATGGATCTCCAACATCAAGATCAGGTGAAGATACAAAAGTATCAGACTCAGAGTTATTCCTGTCAACAAGATCCTGACAGGTATATGGGAATGGGATGGAAACACCATGCAGCGACATCAATAGTTGAAAGACAGACCTCAGACGAAAGGATGACATATGATATGGAGGTGACATGGATGACATATGACCCAATGAGCACACGGAGGAGGACAGAACCCTGGACACGGAAAAGATGACTAACAAGTTTGATGGAAGCCGTGCATCTGAGTAGATGAATGTGCTCTTGACTTTGAGCACCCAGACTACACTCCAACTACAACCACAACTTAGATGGGGACTTTGACTCTCAATGTCAAGGGGATAAATGATAGGAAATTGGAGTGCCGGTAGGACAAAGGGGATGAACATCAAGAGAGGCTGACAATTGAAGTGCTGGCAACAAGCCTCAATATCAAGGAGATGATGGTGATCAACACTGAGGAGCATCCTCTAGCAAACTGGGGAACACAACTGTGTACTGGTAAGAGATGGGCCCAGAGGTCAAGACAGAAGTTGCTTGGCCTGAAAGGTACTCTTCACCTTCTTTTTGGTCTTTTTACATGGGGATGTGAAATAGCCCATAGATGCAGTAAAGCTGCATCAAAAGCTGGCCCAGATGGCATTAATGGAGTACAGGTCCACTTCGATTACTTAGTAGAGGGAGTATCCATAAAAGTGAGGGAGTTCTCCTAAAGAACAGCCTTCAGCTTCAAAGCCCATTTCTGTCTGACCTTGAGCAAAGAAACTATAAGATGGACAAGAAACAAAGAGAAGAGACAGACATTGTGCTCATCCTTCGGATACATTTTAGTGCTTCATTTCACACAATTTTTAAACAAAGGAATTGTCCAAACAGAAGTAGAAGTTGTGAGGTAAGCTGAAGTACTCAACGAAGCAGGTCCTCTCCATTGTGGTGAACAAAGAACTGGGGGAGGAGCGCTCTCCTCACCTCCTTCCACATGACCATTTAGGTAGGAAATAAGCCCACTCTTGGCTCTGGTGAGGAGACAGGAAATCACTCCAAGCACTTAAAAGTTCTAGTTTTTCTGGTCACATCTCTGAACTGGCTTGCACTTTTACAGTGGCCATGTAGGACTATACTGAAGACACAACAATGAACCGAACAGTTCTAAATACTCACTTAAACTTACATTGTATTTATAAAACATCTGAACCAATGGTATTAAGCTGACTGTATCAGTATTATACAAATGCTCTTAGCTGAACACCTCACACAACATACATAATAAAGGATAATGGTAAACCCATATATTTAATGTACCATCTAAAACAAAAAGGTTGGGACGAATTTACAAATTTGTGGAGAAAAAGAGTGAAAGACTGATTTTCAAGTGAGTGGAAGGATATTGTGTGCACATACACAGAGACCCCGTCTTTATATCAACAGTGAGCATGGTGTAGTAGAGTTTCAGACTAGTTTCTAAGAGACACAGATTCAGTTCCCACTTTGCGGGGTGACCTGGAGCCAGACACAAGTTCTTAGCCTCAACTATCTCACAGAGTTCTTGTGACGATAGTGGAGAAGAGTAAGTTTTTACACACTGCTTTTCTTGACCTTAAGGAGTCTCAAAGCAGCTTACAAGCACATTCCCTTCCTCTCTCCACAACAGACACCTTGTGATGTAGGTAGGGGTGAGAGAGTTCTGTAAAAACTGTAACTATACCATGCACCATGTTGAAGAAGAGGAAAATAATGCAAGCCACTTTGGATGCCCATTGGAGAAAAGGGTGGGGTATAAATGAAGTAAATAAATGCTTTACAAAATATTCAGTAGCTTTCTTTTTATGACAATACCATGGAATAAAACTCAGTTTACTAAGCAGAGGCAGCAAATCACACAGATGTTGCTTCAGCAACAGGGCTGATTCTGAAACAGAACAATGTAATTTCATGTGGGGTGCCATTTGTGCAAAAGGAGTTTCCTCAAGACATTCAGACTGTTTCAACCATCACAGGGAACAAATACAGTGAAAATAAATGTTTCTCTGGCATTCTGAAAAACAGCCCCATAACATAAGGAGCCACTTCAGATCAATAATTTCCCATATGCATACATATACATCTGTTTTGGCAGCAATCTCATAGATAATATATTACTGCATGTGGCACAGTGTTTCCTCATCTTATACCCTTCATTGAATCATGAAATTTTCACTTTTTTGTTCCCACTATCTTTTGTACAACCTCTTGTTGCTTTGTATGTTACAGAATCGCGACTGTAATGCACTAATAGATTATGTTCTTGTTTAAAAAGGGTGAAAGGAAGAGCCATTACTGCAAATTGACAGTACTGAAAGCATCCAGTCTTAGTGGAATTTACCCACAGTTGAGTTGGCAACAGAGTATGGCAAGTCAATTGCATGACAATAAGGAAAGAAATGTATATTCAAGACCCTGATATTCTTGAATTTGCAGTACACCCCAAAACTATAAGCAATAAAGTTGATTTTGTCAGGAAACATTCTTTCTATATTGTGTACTGAAGTGGGAGGCTGTGTATACCCACTAACTCTACCTCAATGCTGTGAAATATCTTGGCCCATAAAATGAGCAATCCAACCTTATAGTACTATGCATTAGGACAATGAAAAATGCACATTAATTCAGTTTCAGTGTGCGCGCAGGATACAATAAAAAAGCATTCACTGATTGAATGTAAAGCCAATTAATTTTGAAAAGGAACAAAAGCTATGCATTTAATTTACTACAAAAATAATTTTTTACATTAATGAAATGTATGAAGATTTAGAAATACAGGCAATGACAAGCAGACAATAATAGGCCACAACACTACACAGAAATCTAGAGATACAGTCCAAAAGTTGACTATACCAACTGATTGGTATGTATTAGCTGTTGACCCAAAACATCCCTTTTTAGGAAACAGAACTGCACTACTATAAATATTCTGTAAATGGTCTGACAGAAGTTACTCTATTCAACCATAATGGATGTAATCAGTGAAAATCCCCAGTCTAGACAGCACCTAATTCTTTAAAGTTGATCTGTATTCTCTCGTAAACATCTGGAAATCTATCACAGCAGATGTACACATATAAATCTGATAATAAAATCCCGAGTTTTTCTATACAACAGTGATTTTGCAATATATTGAATATAAAAGCCCAATTTTATTAATGTTCTTTGTGATCTGAAATAAAATATAGGTTGCCCCCTTTTCTTCCAGCTGTTCTCTGTATACATTTTGATAGTTAAATAGAAATGAAAGTCCACTGCCACTTAAAACATAATCAACATTTTGCGGATATAAAACCAAACACAATTACAAATAAAAGATTCTGAAACAATTAACTGAATTTAATCTAATAACGTTTCTGTAAGGAGCTTTTTCTGCTTTTTATAGAGCAACATCGAAATTGTGATGCTTCAAAAGGCAGAACTCAATTTGAAAATTAAACACTTTAGACAAAGGATGTTTGGCAGAAACAATACTTCTGCTCTGTCATACAAATAAATAAACATACCATATTAACATTTCAAATGGATTTTTTAAGCTCACCTTAAAAACACCAAAATATAAAGATGCAACAAAATATAAATGCTCCCTCTGAGAAGAATCAAACTCCTGACATTCTCATCAAACCATGCTTGCCACAGAAAACAGTGCAGCTGTTTCCCATGTAATGATTTTAAAATTAGAATGTGCAAAAGAGACACCATCACCCCTCCCTGAAGTGTGATACACACAAAGTTAAATGTGTCATCCAAGACAAATCAAGAATAAACCGTGTTTTGGAGCCACTGATTTAATACTGAATAGCCTCAAATAAGGAATGAGGAGCAGAGCACAATGTAGTGACATTGGGGTATAAGAGAATGCTGAAATAAGCAAAACATAATTTGTCTATATAGTGTAAAGTAGGGAAGATTATAACATTGAATTGTGAAGACTGAGCAACTAAAGAATGAGAATAATGCTGCTGCTCATTCCAGCATTTCCATCAACTCTAGTGATACTAGATTGTGCAATGCTCCTTGGTCTTTACTGTGCTGGCACTGGTCTCAGTCTGCTAGACCTCAATGTGGAGTTCATTTCTCTTCATTCTTAATCCCATACTATCCCATTCCTCTTTTCTCTCCCCATGAACAGAGATGCAGCAGCCTGACAACCTGAACCAGATACTTGAAAAATCAGCCTCACCTCCCGTCTCAGCCCTCATGGAGGCAGGGGCAAAAACCTGAAAATCTCATTTGCTAGAGATAAATAAATAAGCTATGCAAGCTCTTTTTTTCCCTTGAAAAGCATGAGTCAAGGCAGAAGGGGTTTTGTGGGTGCAGAGACCAAATGACTCCATTTTCAATTTTTTTTGTTAAACTTTAAGTATACAAATGCTTCACAGATACAGAAGTAAAAAGAAGACACAACTGGACAGCATAATATTACAGCATCTGATAATGGGAAAAGCAAACAGGATTAAACTCTTTTCTCCATAATTAAACATCTCTATAATGCTGAACAGATGGGTGAACCTTTCTTACAGGTGCTAGGGTACTTTGTATTTATTAAAATACAAAACTAGGCTTTTTTCTAGGTATGCTAACTAAAAAGAAAGGAGTCATCTTAAATTTGTATACAAGTTTGACTAAGAACAACACCTATTTTGTTTGTAATGTGTGCGCAGGGGGGTGTACCTCACATTCAGGGTAGTCTTTCTTTCACATAGTACAGTTGCGTATTTTAGAGATTCTGAGATGTGGTGTCATTTCATAACAGGGAGAGATAAAAATGCAATAGACAGGCAAGAAAAAATATTATGCACTACCCTGAGATCATTAGATGAAAGGCAAAGTACACACATGAAAAACCGCATAAGGAAAAAATAAGGAACAGGCTACAGTGTAGACATACCCAAAGATGCTCAGAGGACCAAACACTGCCATAGCATTTTGAGCAGAAAGAGAGGTAAAGAAATGTAGAAGAAGAAGAGTTTGGATTTATATCCCTCCTTTCTCTCCTGTAGGAGACTCAAAGGGGCTTACAATCTCCTTGCCCTTCCCCCCTCACAACAAACACCCTGTGAGGTGGGTAGGGCTGAGAGAGTTCAGAAGAACTGTGACTAGCCCAAGGTCACCCAGCTGGCATGTGTGGGAGTGTACAGGCTAATCTGAATTCCCCAGATAAGCCTCCACAGCTCAAGTGGCAGAGCTGGGAATCAAACCCGGTTCCTCCAGATTAGATACACGAGCTCTTAACCTCCTACGCCACTGCTGCTCCATGAAATTTCAGAATCTGCTAATGCTTAGAATGCACCAGAAGGGAAACGCTAATATATATCAAGTCACATCTGACTTATAGCAAACCCTAATGAGGTTTGTAAGGCAAGAGACATTCAGAGGTGGTTTACCACTACCCCTGCGTCACAACCCTGGTATTCCTTGGAGACTGACCCTGCTTAGCTTCTGAGATTTGACAAGAGCAGACTACCCTGTTTCCCCGAATATGAGACATCCCCTAAAAATAAGACATAGTAGAGGTTTTGCTGAAGTGCGAAATATAAGGCATCCCCTGAAAGTAAGACATAGCAACGTTTTTGTTTGGAAGCATGCCCGACAAACAGAACACAGAAAAATAAGACATCCCCTGAAAATAAGACATAGCGCATCTTTGGGAGCAAAAATTAATATAAGACACTGTCTTATATTCAGGGAAACATGGTAGCTCAGGATATCCAGGTCAGGACTCAGTGAGGGCATGCTGACATTAAAATACACATCTAAAAACTGCTGCTCTCATCTGCCACATCAAAAGACAAAAAGGCAAAAGAAGATAAGAGATGACAGTACAAATATAATGCTGAAAATTAATAAGCAATCTCAATTAAACAATCAGGAGTGGGGCCCAGAATCATATGATACCTCCCTTATTCCACCAGCATCAAATGTAGGTCAAGTGCAAACCGTGATTAGCACAAACTGAGGATAACATCAGTTGCAATGAAAATTAGGCCAGGGAAGAGAAATCTACACAAAAGGGTGATTGGGAGTAGAAATGCTCCATCGCCAGTGTGTCCAAAATTTTGCTCAAATCTCTAATCAATCATTAATCATTCCAACCAGTTTTTTTCTTACAGCCCTTCGGGGGCAGGGTGGTATACAAAACCCAATAATAAATACATAAATAAAATAACAATTATGTCTAACTGCTATCTATTTAAATGGCCAAACAGACACTTAATGTAGATCAACAATACTCCACAACAGGAATACATAATAACAAAGTTCAGCTGCATGTTTTTAAAATATTTTCAGCCCCCTCCAGATGGATAACTGAAAGGCAAATCATACACTACATTATGCGTGGTTTAAAAGGACTTGAACAAAATGGACTTTGTTCCTTGATGGCCTCAAGCCTGGTCTATTCTCATATTCTCATAAGGCAGAGATTGAATAATATCTGTATAAAATACTAGATCTATGTTAATTTAGTGTAATGTTCAACTCAAACACTTAACCAAACTGGAGTTTATTTACTGCTCATAAACTGAGAGTCTGACAGCCCAATCCCCAGCCTGAGGTGGCTGGGGACAGAACTGCTGCAAGTGGCACCCTACTGCCTCCAGAGGGCTTCCCGGCCCAAAAAGCCCTGGTGATAAAAAGCCCCCCATAGAGCTTGCTGGACTTATGCATCCAAGGTCCGGGCCACAGCACAACTGCCCACAAAACCCAGGGAACACCCAGTTCCAGCCCCCCCCCCCCGCATCAGCTGGATGCCAGCACATCTCTACAGCTCTGGGTTTTGTCACCTAGGAGCTGAGGGGTGGCCAGCTGCTGGTGCCTTTGCCCTCTCTGCCGGCACGAGTGCCCCCTGTGCCAGTGGAAGGGGCATATTCGTTGACACAGTCCCACACCGCCTACACAATGCAATTCGCCCTGCCAATAGGACAGATTCATAAAGCAGGATTATACTAGGTAAGTGTACAAGCATGAGATTAAGCAAAACATAAGATGAATAAATTCCAGTCTGCCTGTGACATCTGAATACAGCCTATATTTCAACAATTTCTCAATTTAGCCATTACAGACAAACTGTCTTGGCTGCAAATAATTTTTAATGTAAAAAAATGGGCATGGGCAATCACTTACCTGATAGTACGATTTAACCTGCCTCACCAAAACAGACAAATTTTGAATTCTCAGGGATGCATCATTGTTGACTTTCTTATTTACTCTCTGACTGGTAGCTTTGGGGTTGCTGAAATAAAAAAAAGTAAATGAAACAAAAAAGTGGGTTTAGCAGAAGAAAACTGTGCCTTGCTCACTGACAAAGTCCAGGTCTCTACACTTCAAAGATGAACAATAGCCCCAGGTTTGCCATGTAACAAGATATTATGAAAATGTTTATGTGTTATCCATCATACAATTAGAGAACCACCATTTTAAATACGAGTTAAATGTTAAGCTCTGGATTTATGCTGCTCTTAATGTTTTAAGCCAGAAATAAGTTAAAATATATCAAAGGTGAAAAAATATTTTCTATGGAAAACACAGAATAAAACCTCAATAAGCAAGGCGCATGGAGAGAAACTGGGGTCATATTAAAGGTGCTCTGTTACCACAGGCTAGAAACTGTTTTACAATCTTGACTTAGCTGATTCAAAACTGTATATTTACAAACACAGACACAAACATGTACAAGTTCATGTTATTTGTACAATTCACCATGCCTTAATTCAATCTAAGAAATTCTACCCAATAATCGAAGAGCTATTAGCATATAACATTAACTAGGGATGTATTTTCTGATTCAGAATGGGATGTACTTGGAAGATGCAGAGATGAGACAGGTTGCTTAATTCTCTAATTATTTTTATGTTATTCATGGTCTGCTTTTCTCACTGGGACTCAAGTCAGATAAATAAGTACAATCAAAGGGATGGGACATCTAATAAACAATGCAATAAAATTTGGATTGTAAAAAATTGGACCAACCAGAAATCTGAACCAGAGCTGAAGAAAACATAAATATTAACATAACATGTTAAATAATGCTAAAAACTACATGCAGAAACCAACAGTGAGAACTCTGCACAGTAGAACTGTCCACAGTCCCAAACTCTTTACCTAAGGATCTTTCAGAACCAATTGTTACAGTACAGCCCTGTTATCTTTGTAAAATAACCCTACTGAATAATTCAGTTCTGGAAAACTTTTTTAAAGCCTTCTTCATCTCATCATGCAGGCTGCTCCAACAGAGAATGCATGAATACAGCCATTCTTTTTGTCCATTTGCAGGCTGGTACCTGCAGGAGCCCTTCATTGATTAGCAGTGCAATGTACAGAGATGAAAATAATGAAATTATTAAGAATAGCTATTTTATAACAACAAAAACAAATACCCACTTTTCCTTTTTAAGTGAACGAGTTAAGGACTCCCAACTCAATTAGGGAAGAGAATACATCCTTTCCTATGCTCTGAATCAAATAT
This sequence comes from Sphaerodactylus townsendi, assembly GCF_021028975.2. Lineage (NCBI taxonomy): Eukaryota > Metazoa > Chordata > Lepidosauria > Squamata > Sphaerodactylidae > Sphaerodactylus > Sphaerodactylus townsendi. The sequence goes on along the minus strand of NC_059425.1, from coordinate 38,588,757 downwards.
ATGAAAATCTGAATTCAGATTTGTGGAAAATTCAGATATTCAGTTAAGGTCAAATTGTGCTTATCTAAGCTAAGAAAATAAAAAATATATTTTTAAAAAATTGAGCTTATCTAACACACATAAGAGATCAGCTTCTTGTCTTTGTTTCAGCCAGTTCAGTTCCACAAGGGCAGACCTCCAACATTTATCTTCATTTTTTAATCATCTTCACCCCTACATCTTTATAGAATAATTTTTGTATTCATGGGAGCAAACAAATGACAGAATAAAAATGCTCACGTCAGGTCTTGTGCTAGCTCCATAGTTTTTTACTTTAAACAAATAACCCCCTTGACATGTATTAGATTCTGTTTAATTCCAGAAATAGTTTATGATGCAGAATTGAGAATGTCTGAGAAAAATATCTAATGCCTCCTTAAACTCATACAATTAGCTTCACAATTTTTTGTTTGAAACTTGTGAAAGACTTCTTTTCATAGAATTCTAGTAATCACTAGATAGTATTACTAACTTCCTCATGCATGCTAGGGAAGTAGCGTGCAAAAATATAAGACTCTTTATAAAAATAGAGAGGGAATGTAATTTGCAAACTGAAAAAAACCTCCTGAAGCCACAACATGAGCAACATATGAAACAACAACAATTATAAAAAAGTGAGGGGTGTCATCTTCCCCCTAATGCAGGGGAAATCCCATCCCCCGCTCACAGAAGGGAATAATCCCCGAGCTGGGCCTGGCTGTCTGCAGCAGGGATGGCCACTAAAGAGAGCCAGGTCTGGCTGTCCCCAGAGCAACTCTTTGCAGTGGCAGCAGTTACCACCATTTTGAAAGAGTGTGGTCCATACACGAGAAGATAACATTCTTTCAAAAATCAAGGGCATATAACTCCCCGTTTTGTTTTAATTTCAGATTTTTCTAAAGACCCAGGGGGTCCCATGAGTCTGCAGAAAAATCTGCATGGGGGTCTGTTTGTTCCCCGACTCCGAATTTAAGCATCCACAGGCAAGGGGCAAACTTCAGAATTAGATATATAGACGCTTAATATATAAACAACAGTGGTATAAATACACAGTAATAAAGCATTTAATACAGGGGTCGGCAACCTTTAGCATCCAAAGAGCCATTTGGACCCGTTTTCCACAGCCCTGAAGATCTACCGAGCTAGAGAGCTGAGCCGCCTCCGGTTCAGCCCCTCTACTCACCTTTCCTGGGAGACGGAGGCACCGGGCAGGGAAACCCCCTCTGCATGTCGGAACAGGCAGCCACCTGCTCTGTGAGGCACAGGGGGGATGGGGTCCATGGCCTGCCCAGTGCCGCCACCTCTCGCGCTGCGGGAGGCAGCGGCGCCGGGTAGGGAAACCCTCTCTGCTCACCTGCTCCGTGGGGCAGAGGGGGGATGGTAGGGGTCGGAGGGCAGCATGGGCGCGTCCCTCCAGCCCTCCAGAACAGCACTGGAGAGGTCAGTGGAGGGGATGTGAAAAGAGGCGCCTTCACTCACGGAGCCACTTCCGGTTCAGGCCCTCCACTCACCTTTCCTTCCAGCGCTGCTCTGGAGGACTGGAGGGACACGCCCATGCTACCTTCCAACCTCCAGGCCATGCGGAGCCACAGTATAAGGTTCAAAGATGACAAAGGTTCAAAGGACTTCCTGCTGCCTTGTGGTCTCCAAGCGCCCTTGACCCCGCCTGTGTCGTCATCAACATGGGCAGGGTCAAGGGCACCCGGCTCCACCCCCCTGCCCCCCTCTGTTCCCCCTGCCAGCTGGGCTCCCAGCCGGCAGCCCCTTCTGCTCTGCCCTCTGGGCAGGCCAGAAGAGACTGCGGTTCCTGCCCTGGGAAACCTGCTTTTATAAGCATTGAAGCCGGGGGTGGGGCTTGGGGAGATGTGGCCTAACCCTAACCCCAGGGGCAGGGCAGGGCCACACCCCTCACCCCTGCTCTCCAGCCTCAGTGCTTATAAAAGCAGGTCTCCAAGGCTGGGATCACAGTCTCTTCTGGCTTGCCCAGAGGGCAGAGCAGAAGGGACTGTCAGCTGGGAGGGGAGGAGCCCTGCCTCACACCCAGGGGTGGGGCAGCAGCAAGGGGGCGGATCCTTGGAGACAATTTGTCTCTAGGCACCATTTACCTCCGGTACGCCTCTGCAAAATAGCCAGTATCAAAGTGGCTTTGTACAATTCTGGTTGCCATATCTGGAAAAGGATACTGCAGACCTTCAAAAGGAAGCAGAAAAGGGCAATCAAACAAAGAGGTGTAATTGTTTCCGTATAAGGAAAAGCTAACCAAAATGGTTTTTCAGTTCAGAAACAAGGTGACGAGGAAGGAGGGGGGTACATAGACTTGTAACTTGAGGACAACTAGTGAAAATGATGGGCAGTAAACTCAGGACACACAACAAAAAGGAGAAGAAACAGGATAACGAGAATGCTTGTCCTATGCTTTTTTCCTATGCTTCTCCTGTACTGTACCTGTACTGAATAAGGATTTAGTGCCCTGCCTTCCTCGCCGTACTGCTAAATTCACATAAATGGTTGACTCGCTCAGCTGCTTCTCTTTATGCTTGGCTGCTTTTCTTTATGGTTAGTCAATAAGTGTCTCACATATCTTGCTTTAGTAAGTAGACCCCATCTGGTTGATTGGCTAAAGCAAAAGAGAAAAGGAATAGGAAGAGTTATATATTTGGAACCAGTTGTGAACGAGCCAGCTCTGTGAGCAGAGAGTACTGAGGCTTTCAGGTGGAGCCATTCAAGGGGAACTTCCTTTAGAGTTCAAAAGAAGGTTCAGTGAGAGCTGAAAGAACTATGTGCAGTCTTCATGAGATAAATCTGTAGACTACAGAAGGGTCAATATGCACTATCCCTTTGAGGAAGCAGATAATACAAGGATGTCTGTGTAAGGGGATACTGGTTGTCTGAGAAATTATTGTGGCAACAATTTTTTTTAATTAATGCTTTCTTGTAGGAAGGCCAGTAAGTGACCAAGGCCAGGGTTGAGAAGCTTGCAAAGGTTTCCCAGGTAGGCTTGGAGGCCTTTCTTGTGGAGGCCTTTCTAGAGACCATGATGGCCTCTACAACCTCTGAGAAGTAGACTGCATTCAGAAGCCCACTCTTTTCATGATCCATATGGTCAAATGGAGCTCCTCTGGGTCCAGGTGCCAAAACAACCATTGGCTTACCCATGAAGGGTTATTCCCTAATCAGAAAACTTTAGAGAGGGTTTATACAGAAGGAAACGGAGTAAACATACTGGGTAGAGAATAGGTGGTGTGAACTTTTGGAACATTCCATCACACCAAGGCAAGAAACAAACAATTATAACTTCAAACCAAGAAGCTTAACATACTTACAAATGCTGTCTTGCCTTATGAAAGGAAATAATGACTGACCGGGGGGGGGGGCGCAGATGTCCTCTGTCGCTCAATGGAGAATAACCCTTAACAGATAAGCCAATAGTCATTCTCCACTGAGTGAGAGGACATCTGGGTGATGTTTCACAGCGGTGTCCCCTTCTAAAGGGTGGGGTCGTTGTCCTCTCCAGTAACGTGTTTTCTAGGACTCTGTGGCTGTAATCAACATCGGCTGCACTGAAGACATTTAACCTGTAATGTTTAACGAAGATGGAAAGAGAAGACCACATCGTGGCCCTGCAGATCACTCCCACCGGCGCACTGTTGTTAAAAGCCACGTTAGTGGACATGTTGCGAACAGAGTATGCAGTCACTCTCATCGGAACATTGAGGCCTTGGACCCGATATGCTTTGGCTATACACTCTTTGAGGCATTTGCTGATGGTTTGGGGGGAAAGCTTGGACCCTCTATTGTGATTGGTGACTGAAATGAAGAGGGACTCAGATCTGCTAAACTCATAGGTTCTGATGAGAAAGGCTTTAAGGGTTCTCCTAACATCTAACCTATGCCAATAAACCTCCTTAGGATGTTTTGGATTTGGACAAAAAGTGGGGAGATAGATCTCCTGTTGTCTGTGGAATTTGGAGTTCACCTTGGGCATGAATGTCATAAGAACATAAGAACAAGCCAGCTGGATCAGACCAGAGTCCATCTAGTCCAGCTTTCTGCTACTCGCAGTGGCCTTTGGGAGCTCACATGTAGGATGTGAACGCAATGGCCTTCTGCGGCTGTTGCTCCCGATCACCTGGTCTGTTAAGGCATTTGCAATCTCAGATCAAGAGGATCAAGATTGGTAGCCATAAATCGACTTCTCCTCCATAAATCTGTCCAAGCCCCTTTTGAAGCTATCCAGGTGAGTGGCCATCACCACCTCCTGTGGCAGCATATTCCAAACACCAATCACACGTTGCGTGAAGAAGTGTTTCCTTTTATTAGTTCTAATTCTTCCCCCCAGCATTTTCAATGTATGCCCCCTGGTTCTAGTATTGCATATAGAGAGAAAAATTTCTGTCAACATTTTCTACCCCATGTATAATTTTATAGACTTCAATCATATCCCCCCTCAGACGTCTCCTCTCCAAGCTAAAGAGTCCCAAACGCTGCAGCCTCTCCTCATAAGGAAGGTGCTCCAGTCCCTCAATCATCCTCGTTGTCCTTCTCTGCACTTTTTCTATCTCCTCTCAATATCCCTTTTGAGATGTACGACCAGAACCGGACACAGCAATTCAAGTGCGGTCACACCAACGGCTTTGAGTATATGGGCATGACACAATCTTTGCAGTTTTATTCCTAATCCCTTTCCTAATTTCTATCCCCAACATAGAGTTTGCCTTTTTCACAGCTGCCATGCATTGAGTTGGACATTCCTATGGAACCATCAACCAAGACGCCCAAACCCCTTTCCCTGGTCTGTGACTGATAGCACTGACCCCTGTAGCGTGTATGTGAAGTTTGGATTTTTTTGCCCCTTTATGTGCATCATCACTCTCTTACATTTTGCTACATTGAACTGCATTTGGCAATTCTGATTCCACCCACCTTAATTCTCTATCAAGGTCCGCTTGGAGCTCAGCAATCCCCTTTTATGCGGTTCTCACCTACTAATTATATAATTTGGTATCATCTTGCAAATCCTTTGGCCACCACGCTTTACCTTGCACTTCACTACTTCCAGGTCATTTATGAATAGGTTAAAGAGCACTGGTCCCAAAACGGATCCTTGGGGGACACCACTCCTTACATCTCTCCATTGTGAGAATTTCCCATTTACACCCACTCTTTGCTTCCTGTTTCTCAACCAGTTTTTAATCCATAGGAGGACTTCCCCTCTTATTCCTTCATTGCTGAGTTTTCTCAATAGTCTCTGATGTCAGGTCTGTATGGAGGACCACCTAATCCTTATGTAATATGCATAAGGAGGGTTTGGCTGAGAGTGCTGCTAACTCGGAGACCCTTCTTGCCAAGGTTACAGCCACCAGGAAGACTGTCCTCATTTTTAGGTGTTTCAGTGAAATATCCTTGAGTGGTTCAAAAGGTGGTCTGGTAAGTGTGTGAAGTACAGTATGTAGCTTCCACGTCGGAAAATGATATTTGACTGTTTTGTCCTTAAGATCCGCCCCACAAAAAAATCTCTTGACATGAGGATGGGAACTCAGGTTATGTCCCTCCAGAGAATGCACCACTGAGGCAATGGCACTTACTTGCTGACACAAGGTGGACAATCTCAAGGCTGAACTGAATCCATTCTATAAATAATTGAGGAGTTCACTAATGGTGTTTTCTCCAACACCATTACACAAACGTCTTCCAAGCTGTGTCATAAATTATTCTGGTAGATGACCTTGGGAGGCTAGAATGGTGTCTGTCACTCCACTGCTATAACCTCTGGCAATCAACGATCTCCGTTCAATTTCCAGGCAATTAAGTTCAAGTGCCCTGGATAGGGGTGAAGAATCGGATCTTGGAGCAGTAGATCTCTGCATTGTGGAAGATGAACCGGTTTGTGTGTCGAGAGTCTGAGTATATTGGCAAACTACAGTCGTCTGGGCCACCATGGTGCCACCAGAAGTACCTCTGCCTGCTCTTCCCTGATCATGCGAAAAACCTGGGGATCAGAGGAAAGTCATACACAGTCCTGGTGGCCAAGGTGTCAACAAGGTGTCTGTTGCCTCTGCTAGGGAATGTCAGAACCTCGAGAAAAATATGGTCACTTGCTTGTTCTGGTGGGAGGCAAACAGGTCCAGAACCGGGCTTCTTCCGTAATCCCGAAGAAGACCTCCTTGTTGAGGAACCATTCTCCTGGGTGAACTGACTGACGGCTCAGCCAATCCGCTTGGACATTGAGCACTCCCCGGATGTGCTCTGCGTGGATCGATAGGAGGTGTTTTTTCGCCCATTGGAGGATGGGAACAGCTTCCTTCTGCAGGGAAGGGGACCTGGATCCCCCCTGCTGATTTAAGTAGACTTTGGCTGCTACATATCTTCATAATGTCTCTTAATTTTTCTTGCCATAACATATTTTTTGTTATCGTCTCAAAAATTTCTAGCTGTATTTGTTCCCATACATATTCTAACCATTTTGAGATTGTTCATTTCTTTTTGTCTTTCCATCCCAATGAAATCAGCTCTAATCATAATTTTGTAGATTGATGCATAACTTCTATTCACCTTTTTTTCTTCAATTATACCTGCCGTTAATAAATCATTATTTAAATCAATTTTAGCTTTTACTAATTTTTCTATAGACCTCAAAAAAATTTTCCCAAAACTTTTTTACCTCCTTACATTCTATCCACATGTGGGTGTAGTATGCTCCCAGTTCACCACAATGCCAGCATCTTGGGCATAGTCCCTTAATCATATAGGTTAGCTGTATTGGGGTTCTATACCATTTAAGTATTACCTTTCTCTCCAGTTCTACATATTTTTCTATCTTTATCTTACTCATGCTGTCTATAATTCTTTCTATTTTTTCATTATCAAAGAGTTCTTCTTTCTCCCATTTTTGTTTCAACATTCTCATCATAAATCCCTTATCTTCCATCATATATTTATAAACTGATCCCAATATCTTTCCTTTGGATTTTTCATGGCTTTTCAACCTTTGTGCCATTATACATTCACCTTTTATTCTAAAATTCTTTAATTTTTCCCAAATCCTTCTTAATACCAACCAATTCTTCTTCCCTCCAATTTCTATAACGTTTTGTAATGGAATAACTTCCCCTTCCTTAACTAAATCAGCCACTTTCTGTATTCCTTTTTCCTTTAAATTTTTTATAGCTTTGTGTCCCTCTTTTCCGACCATGCTTGCCACTGGTGCACTGTCCAGGATGCCAGGTATCCATTTACTCCTCCATTTCTCCCATATTTCCATATTAACCTTTTTTGGACCTATTACTTTTTGTTTTACTTTTTTATAGTCATTTGTATAAATTCCATATCTACCTATTCCTTCATTAACTTCATTTTCAAACTTTATCCATTTCTCTATGTTATCATCTTTTATATCCATTAAACTTTTAATCTGGAATGCCTCAAAATATTCCTGCATTTTCGGTATTCCCCACCACAAAAGTTTATTTGTCATATATACTACTTTATTACTCTTGCATTTTTTTTTAAATCAAACACCCATGCTTTCAATTTCCTATCCCATTCCTCAAATTGTTTTTTACTAATCTCAATAGATAATGTTCTAAATAGATAAAACATTTTAGGCTATTATACACATCTCTCAATGCTTTAATTTTCCCTCAAGCTATGGATAGGGTCTTCTTTTGTCTCCCTAATCTTTAATTTGTTTCTTGTATTTTTCTTTCCATCTTTTCACCTCCCATAATTATAGTTAAACATCTTATCTATTCTATGAGTTATCGTGATGCCTAAATATTTAATAATCTTCTTCAATAACTTTTTATCAAACTGTTTTGTTCAATATTTACTCCCAATATTTCCGTTTTGTCCATATTAACAATTAACCCCAAATATTTTTTAAAATGTTCTAAAAATTATTTCTTCTAACTCTCTCATTGTATCTTCTTGCAAGTTGTTCTCACTTCAATACAACATCTGCAAAACAAATTTATTCCTTTATTCTCTCTTCTTGGTTTTACTTTATATCCTTTTTTTTTATTCCTTCCATTGTTTCTAATTCTGCCTTCAGTCAAGTGAAACTCAATCTGTTATTTTTCAAACAGGGATCGAGACAATGGACAAACCCATGCTTAACACCCTCTTTCAATGTTTTACTCACGCCTGACAAGCCTTCTCATTTACCTTTCTTATCTGTGCCTTCCTACCTTAATTCTTATATATATTATTATTTAATATTCCTATATAACCTTCTTCTCTACCTTCAAATCCAAAATTATGTATAGGTTATTGTAAAAGGTGTTGCACTCATGTCCTACTTCAGGCTGTAACAAATGCTTTATATACATCCAGTTTTATCATTGCATATTTTTTTAGTCTTTCCATGTTCTATTACATTCAAAACATTTCTTATTGGATGACTAATATCTCTCCCTTTTACAAACCCATATTGGTTTTGTGCAATTATCTTTGGAAGTATATTTCTCATTCTATTCGACAATATTTTTGCGAATATTTTATAATCTTGATTTAGTAAACTTATTGGTCTATATGATTCTACATAATTTACATTCCGACCCAGCTTTAAAATTGTTATTATCTCCATCTCCCTCTATGACTCTGGAACTCTCTGACCCTGTAGAATTTTATTAAATAATATTTAAAGCCCTGGAACTAAAATCTTTGTCATTTCCTTATAATATTCGGCTGTAAACCCATCCATCTCCGGAGATTTATTAATCTTCAGCTCTTTAACAACTCTTGTTATTTCCTGCTGTGTTATTGGTTCTTCTATATAATCCCTTTCTTCTGAGGAAATAGTTTTATTCGTTTTCTCATCATAATTTGCATTTTGTTTATAACTAAATAGTTGTTGATAAAACTAAATTTTTTTCCTTATTAATTTATTATCTGTTATATTCTGGTTTTTCTCATTTTTTAACATTCTCACTCTTTGTTTCTCTTTCCTTTTCTTCAAATAATTGGCTAGCCATTTAGTTGAGTGTATATTAGCCCTTTGGATTTTTAACCCAGAAGTGCTTACCTTGAGACAAGTTGGCTGGCTTGGACCATCACAGAAGACTGGAACAAACTACTCACAGAACCGTGACGCTTCAACAAACCTTGTGGGAGATCTGGAACTGGTATGGGCGGAGGAATTTCTGATGGGTCCTGGAATGAAACCGACCCCACTGGAGCGCCTCTGAATAGGCCACCATGAGTCCCATAAGACTGGCTAAAGGGCTGTAGTCCTCTCCACCAAAATTTGCAGGCAGAAAGGTTAGAAAGCTGAGAAGAAAACTGAAGAATAGAAAAAGGCAAGATAGTGTCTAACAACATCTGCTCATCCCTGAGGTAGGAATAGAACTGGAGAACAAAGGGGGTGGAGACCAATTGGATTGGTGGATGAAGAAATATCCAGATGTCCTCTCACTCAATGGAGAATGAGGCCTGCTGCAAACAACCAGGCTCCCTAGAATCTTCCTAGGGGGTTAACTGAAGAGAAATACTAAGGATGGTTATATTTCTTTTAAACAGTCATTGCTATGGGGTGCTGGAAGCTGTGGCCAAATTTTTTAATGGTGTAATCTTAAGTCGTTCTAACTTGCATTAATTGGAATGCTGTGATGTTATGTTTTTATTTACTTATATGCCATTAAAGGTATTTGATTTGACTTGGTACTAAAGATGGAAACCATGGCCTACGGGGCCAACTGGAGCCATGTAGGTCAACTCTACCTCCTCATGACATACCTTCTAGAGAGTTTTTGAAATCACCAGAAAAAGGGAAGGCCATGGGAAGGTTAGCACATATGCTTAGACTGACCAAGGGTGATTGTATCTAAAAAGACTCTTGACACTTGATGACTGTATGCCAAGGCAAATAAATACACCTTCAGAGACCCAATCAACAATTTGTAAAAATATCTCTTGTTTCAGGGACCATTCTTTTTTGCAGGTCTGTCTGCTCAGCCAGTCCTCCTGGTAGTTCTGGGAACACTGGATGTGTTCTGCTAAGATGGACTGTAGAGGAGTCTCTGACCAGAAAGGATGAACTGGGCCTCTGTATGTAGAATGGATGACCTGGAACCTCTGTATATTTATGCGGGTTATGGTTGAAATGTTGTCCATACTCATAAGCACATGCCACCCCTTATTGTCTGACTGGAAGTAGGCGAGTGCTTACCTGATGCTTCAAATGCACTGATGTTGGCATCCTCTGTTGACCTTCTCTAGTCACTATAATCAGAGCATCCATTTGAGGGACCATGTCACAAGAGGCCAAAGAATAAAGCTGTTTAGTCTTTTGCTGGGAAGAACCCTTCACACACAGGCTTGGCCAACTTTCCTTTCATCACCTTTTCAAAGAAAGTGTGGAAAAGAACTAACCTTTCTGAGGCAATGGCCCTGAGAAAAATTCCTTGTTTCCCTGGGTCCTGGATTAACTCCCTTACAGATTAATTCCCTGGGGTCAAGAGTTTCTCTAAGGGCTAGATCAGGATGGCTTTGGGTGATAGGAACTGGTAGTTGTCTGTTGAACAGGTTGATGGGTTGCTCAGTGGATATGGACTCCTCCTCTGGGGAAAACTTTCCCTCTTCCCCTTCAGTATCTGACTTGATGAGAGCTTTTCATTCCTGGTGGGCTGCTTTGGATCCTGACAGGGGTGGTGGTGAAGAAGGGGGAACTGGCAGTAAGGGTCCTGACAGGATGAGTTTTAAGAACCACTTCAGGTATACAGAGTTCATGATTGGGAATGAATATTGGGTCTATAAGACCTTAGAAACCAATCCTGTAAGCACCTTGTATTTAGTCTGGCATGTGGGACCAGACAAGTGGTGGAGGCCACGGAACCCAGAAGCTTCTGCATATTGATAGCTTTTTGAAATCTGTATCTAGAGAAAACACTGGACTAGGGACTGAATGGCCTTAAAACTGTGGGAGATATGCTCTGCCCAAAACACAGTCAAAGGGGATCTTAGTGGGAGACTTTTGTGGGCAAAGCCTTGAGTTCTGTTCCAGTACCTGTTTAGGACTACTGAACATGGATGGTAAGGGAATTGCTGCAGTCACCTATAATAACTGTGGTATGTTTGCTTTTTGCTGGAGGTTGTGGACAGTGCCAATAAACTCAATTTTTTGAGTAGGTTGTAGGTGGAACTTTTCGGTATTAACTAGCAACCCCAGACTGGTAAAAGTTGGAGTGGCTAGAGCCAAATCAAACTTTAAGGAATGACAGGAAGGAGCTAAAAACAACCAATCATCTCAGTTCAGATACACTGCACAACCTTTGGATGTTAAAAGGGATGTTAAAAGTTAAAACTTTAACCACAGCAGACATGCACTTTGTGAAAGTGCTAGGAGCCCTAACTAACCAAAAGGCATACACTGTATTAATAGATAGAACCACTACATTGGAATCTCAAATATTTTTGACAAGACTCATGGATATTTATGTGAAAATAGGCACCCTTAAGGTCAAGGACTGTGAACCAAAGGTTGCTTAACAAAAGGAAAAGGACATCCAACACAGAAAGCATTCTGAATTTTGGAATCTAGGTACTTAAAACATCTGAGGTCCAGAATAAGCCTCTTTCCTCCAACTTTCTTATCAACAAGGAAATACCAAGAATGAAAATCTTTCTACTGAAAAGGGGGAGTGAGACAACTAATGGACACCTTTTGTAGCAGGGTAGTTCTTTCGGCTGCTAGAAGGAGTGACACATCCCTTGAGAAACATGGTAGATGAAAACAAAGAGGGATAGTTCTGAAACAGAATCAATAACCATGCTTTATTATGGAGAAAACCCAAAGGTTTGGGGCAAGAGGACCAAACATACCACTGCGATAAGTGATTCAGGAAAGGGCACTGTAAGACCATTAATTATGCAGCCTGTTCCTCTTTAATTAGGGGTTCTTTAGGGGAATGAGCAGCATGCCTTACTTTCTGCTGTTGGTGAGAATGTTTCCTTTACGGACTAGAAAACGTCTGAGATCTGTAAAAGGAAGCTTGTATGGTTTCCCATAGGAGAACTGACCATAGCAGAGAGAAAAATATGCCAGTAGATGAAGTCTTTTTTTGTTCTGTTCGGCATATCCTCCAGTAATGGTTATTGGCTACCTGTCTGGTTCTAGTGTTGCATAAGACACCAATAAAGAAAGACAAACAAATCTCCATCGCGAGTTCCATTGTTTTGATGCCATGACTGAGACTGCGGGTCACTGTCACCTATCTAGGTCTGACAGTCACTGCCATTCATCTAGGTCTAATAGTGTGGACAACTAAAGCATGTCACCAGCAGGAGGGTTTTTCACAGGTCCCCACTTGTAGTACACATGATCACGCAACAACTTCAGACCTTCAATTTTAATTTGCTTTAAAAACAGCAAAACCCAAGATAGCCTGATCTCATAAGCTAAGCAGGATCTATCCTGGCACATATTTGGATGGGATACCTCCAGGGTATACCAGGGTTGTGACGTGGCAGTAGGCAATGCCAAACTAGCTCTAAACGTCTCTTGCCTTAAAAACTCCACCAGGGATCAACATAAGTCAGAGGTGACTTGATGGCAAAAAAGTAGCTTCATATACAAAATACTGATTAAATTACCGGACAATAAATCCATTTTAGATAAAGCTATGGTAGGAAAGTGACAGAAAGGTCAACCTGAAAGCAAGGGGTAAGAAAGGAAATCATTATCACACAAGAGGAAAACTCACTGATGGGATGGAAGTCTGTGTTAGCAAAAGAACCTAAAGGTTAACTGAGGCTCTGGAGCAGGTAGAAGCTAACAAACAGCCAGGCAATCAGGCAAACCAATGCTGGCAAGGAGTCTCAGGTGAAGGTGGGAAGAGGAACCCCCCTCTGGGAAGATCAGGTAAGGCTATAACAGGGCAATCCTCAACCCTTGGGTGGATCTGACAGAAAAACAGGCATGCCACGAGGCAAAGGGGAAAGTCAGGGAGAGGAAGTCAGTCAGACTGTTACGTTTGAACTGAGAAAGTTTCTTTGTAACTGAGGTGGTCTCTAAAGACTGCTACTGCTGCACATGGTGGCCTCTGTCTGGTTGTCAGCCAAGAACAAATGTGAGAACTCGGGCAAACAAGAACTTGGGCAAAAAAGCTTCCAGGCTTTTACATCCCCTCACATCTCATAAAAGCTCTTAGGAATGGGTTCACCAATTGCAAATTGTGAACCAGATCCATCGGCTGGAAGGTATTTTTGGAGAACAGCTATTGCTCACTGGTAGATCACTGTGTTGTTCACTGAAGAGTTCAGGCTCAATCCTTGGGAACTCTAATTATAAGCAGCAAGAGCAATGGGAAAGATCTCCAATCAATACATTGTAGAACTGAGGCCAATCAGAACAAGGCAGCACTGGCTTACATGGACCAGTAGATCTGATAAATACTCACGCATCTCAAAACACTGTATATAATTACAGTCCTAATTCCAATTTTTCATGTAGTTCAATTGTGTCTAATTTATTAATTTTATGCATTGAATGTCTAAAAATAGCCTCCTATTAACAAGCATAATCACTGCTTTTGAAACATTTTGATTGTAAAATAAGCCCACTTCTCTACAATACATGCAATTGTTAAAAAAGAAAACTGCGTGAAAACAAACAAGCTGCTAGGAGCAACTTCACTAGTTACACTATACATATATTCTAAGGCAATGAATTCTCTATGTCTGAATAGCTCCTTTTGTAAGGTAGAAAATTAAAATGCTTCACTGGCAAATAGCCTAGTAAAATGGGGCAAATCTGTCTAGAAGTCAATAGGCAGCCCAGCAGTAAAACATAGCCTTAAGCAATTTTACATTTAAGAGCAACCTACATATGACAAGTTCCATTAATTTCAAATGGGGAGAGAACAGACAAGAGCACCCATGATGATAATACATTAGTTTAAAGAACATGGGAAATGGATGGAGTTGTGTTATTTCTTTAAAGTTAAAGCTAGAAGTGCTACAAAATACAAATTCAGCAATCACATAATCAGGAATTAAGTATCTTTTTCATTCAACAAAATCTATCACAAATAAATATGAAGCCATTAAACTATCAGATTTCTAGATCTAAACAGACTACAAGCCAGTTGTGCATTCTCCTTACCATCTGTTCACTGAAAGTGCTTAATGACTAGAACAAGTCCTTTTTGCACTGAATTTTATGTTTTCGAATATAGTTTAAATACTGATAACAAATACAGACTATCTAACCAAATAAGCAGTTTGCTTTACCGTATATACTCATGTATAAGTCGAGTTTTTCAGCACATTTTTTGTGCTGAAAAAGCCCCGCTCGACTTATACAAGAGTCAGGTGTATTTTAAAAAATATTTTAGGGTTTGTCAGCTGCCAGGGGGAGCGGTTTTTAGGCTAGCGGCACCAAAATTTCAGGGTATCATCAGGTGATACTCCTGATGATTGCAGCCAAGTTTGGCAAAGTTTGGTTCAGGGGGTCCAAAGTTATGGATCCCCAAAAGGGGTGCCCCCATCCCCATTGTTTCCAATGGGAGCTAATAATAGATGGGGCTACATTTTGAGGGTCCATAACTTTGGACCCCTTGAACCAAACTTCACTAAACCTGGGTGGTATCATCTGGATAATTTCTTGCTGATACCAGCCAGGTTTGGTGACGTTTGGTTCAGGGGGTCCAAGTTATGGATCCCCAAAGTGGGTGCTCTCATCCCCCATTGTTTCCAATGGGAGCTAATAGTAGATGGGGCTACATTTTGAGGGTCTATAACTTTGGACCCCTTGAACCAAACTTCACCAAACCTGGCTGGTATCATCAGGAGGGTCTCCTAAAGATACTCTGAAATGTTGGTACTGCTAACATAAACATTCCTCCCCTGACAGGTTGTCTGAATTTTCCTTCTAAAATGACACCTGCTATGTGCAATTTTAAAATATGTACACTAAAAATAATCGGCTATTGGTTCACTCACCGTGAAGAGCTTTTCTCCGGTTAGGCGTAGGAAGTCTGCGATGGGTGTTCCTGTTCTCTGCTACCAGGAGGCAGGATCTTCTTAAAACGAATTGCTTCCCTTTGACCCCTCGTCAGGGTTAAGATCCCCAGTTGCGAACTGACCACGTAGTCTAAACAAACAACACTCAAGAGAAAACAGTCTTAAAACTAAAACTAACCCCCTAACATGAGGGAATATAACTAGGAATTGAGTAGGATAACATTCAAGATCTGGACGGAAAACTGCTCCAAGGGAGGGCCGAGACTTCCTACGCCTAACCGGAGAAAGGCTCTTCACGGTGAGTGAACCAATAGCCGATTCTCCGGTAGACGTAGGAAGTCTGCGATGGGACCTACAACGCCGTGTCCCTGCTCCCTGGGTGGGAATTTCAGTTTTCCTTGACCAGGTCCAGAATCCTGGAGCCGAAGGCAGTCTGTACTGCGGACCAGGAATCTAACCTATAGTGTTTGACGAAGGTAGATGAAGAGGACCATATGGCCGCTCTGCAAATATCCTCGACTGGGATTTGCTGTCTAATAGCTGCGTTGGTAGCAGCACATCGGACAGAGTGAGCTGTAATGCCGGTTGGCACCGATAGGTTGGTGGAGGCGTAAGCCTCTGAAATGCAGGTGCGAATGGCGTTACTTATAGCAGCGCCCGACATTTGGTCACCCATCCTAGGATGGGACACATTGATGAACAGGCTGTTAGATTTCCTGATATCCTCCGTACGTAGCAGGAACATTTTAAGGGACCTGCGTACGTCTAATTTGTGCCACAATTTTTCTCTATCATTGGTGGGCTTGGGGTAGAAGACCGGAAGCACTACTTCTTGTCTTAAATGGAAATTAGAGGCGGCTTTGGGCCGGAAGGAAGGGTCTGATCTTAGGATGACCCTATCCGGATGTATTGTGCAGCAGGCCGGAGAGATGCTGAGTGATCTGAGTTCTGAAACTCTCCTGGCTGATGTTAATGCCACGAGGAACAAGAGTTTCATTCTCAGCCAACGGAGATGAATGGCCCGGATAGGCTCGAAAGGAGATCTAGTGAGAGCCAATAGTACTGTGTGTAAGTTCCAGGAGGGGAACCTGTGGGTCTTAGGGGTCTGTGTTTGGGAGACTCCTTTCAGGAACCGCAGGATGTCTGGATGTACTGACACACGGTGACCCTGGATTTTGGGCCAAACCGTTGAGAGGGCTGCAAGTTGCCTGCGGAGGGTTGATGCTCTAAGGCCTTCTGTTACCCCTCCCTGGAGGAAGTCTAGGATGTGAACCAACCCCGGCTTCTGGGGATTAACCTGTCTTTGGGAGGCCCATTTGACAAACACCTTCCACGTGTAATCGTAGATTCTGGTGGTGGATCTACGTCTAGAGTCGAGGATGGTTTGTATAACCTGAGCTGAGTAACCTTTTTCCTCTAACCCTGCCCTCTCAATAGCCATGCGGTTAGATGTAACCTGTCTGGATCCGGATGCCATACTGGGCCCTGAATCAGGAGGTCTGGTCTGGAAGGTAAGGGGATCGGCTCCCCCACTGCTAGTTCTAGTATGGTGGAGAACCAGGGTCTGCGTGGCCAGTATGGGGCTATTAGGATCACTGTTGCCTGTTCCTGGAACAGACGTCTCAGTAGCTTTGGAATGAGTGGAATGGGTGGAAATGCATAGAGCGTCTCCTGGGGCCAGGGGGCCGTCAGTGCGTTGGTTGCTAAGGCTGTCTTGCAGAAGTAGTGAGACATGAACTGGCGCAGTTGAGCGTTGTTCTGAGTAGCAAAAAGGTCTGTCTTTGGACTGGGAAAGTGACTCATTAGTTGCTGGAAGACCTCCGGGAGAAGAGTCCACTCTGCATTGTCCAGGGTCTGTCGGCTGAGCCAGTCCGCTGTGATATTCAATTGACCCTTGATGTGTTCTGCCTGTATGGACAACAGATTGGCCTCGGCCCAGTTCATGATCTTGTCCGCCTCCTTCTGTAGGAGTCGCGATCTGGAGCCTCCCTGGTGATTTATGTAGGCCTTTGCGGCTATATTGTCCGTTTTGATTAGTACGTGTTGGTGAACTATCTGATCCTTGAAATGAAGGAGGGCTAGGAGGATTGTACATGTCTCTAAAAGGTTGATGTGAAGGGTTTTCTGAGATTGTGACCAGTGCCCTTGGACCATCTGAGTTCCCAGGGTAGCCCCCCAGCCGGACAGACTGGCATCTGTGAAGATCTGGGTCCGTTCTCGGACCAGATAGATCTTCCCCTGGGTGAGATTGTTTTGGTCCACCATCTGAGGTTGGACTTCACTGAGAGGGGAACAGTTATTTGTTGATCCCGTTTGTGGGTGATGTCCCATTGGTACTGGCGTAGGAAGGTCTGCAGGGGTCTTGCGTGCATTCTTGCCCACTGAACTGCATCGATGGCCGCTATCATCTGGCCTAGGATGCTCGCCAGGTGCATTAGGGACGATTGCTTTCTGGAGATGAGGAAGGAAACTTCCTTCTGAATTTTCTGGACTTTGGATTTTGGAAGGAAGAGCGAATTTAATCTTGTGTCTACAATTACACCTAAATGCTCCATTCTGCGTGTGGGTCTGAGTGAGCTTTTGGCCTTGTTTATAAGGAATCCGAATTGTTGAAGAGTTTGAATTACTAGTTTGACGTCTGCTAGTGCACTGGTTTTGGTTTTGGACCGAATTAAGATGTCGTCCAAGTAAGGGTGGACGTGGATCCCTTGTTGCCGTAAGTGAATTATGGGGGGTAACAGTATTTTGGAGAAAACTCGGGGCGCAGATGCAAGCCCGAACGGCAAAGCCTTGAACTGAAAATGTTCCTGTTCCACCGCGAAGCGGAGGAACTTTCTGTGTCTTGGATGGATGGGGACGTGGAGGTATGCCTCCGTGAGGTCGAGGGAGGTCAGGAATTCTCCTTCCCTGATGGATGCTGTGATAGTGTGCAGCGTTTCCATCTTGAATTTTGCGATCCTTATGTGTTGATTTACGTATTGCAGATTGAGGATCGCCCTCCAGTCCCCTGATTTTTTCGGGACCGTAAAAAAGTGTGAGTACACTCCGGTGTGTTTGTGTTGTGCAGGTACATGTTCGATGGCTTGTATGGAGAGTAGGTGTTGAATTGCGTTCAGGGTTCTGTGTCTCTTTTGTGGGATTTGGCTTAGTGGGGATGGGAAGAATCGGTGTTTTGGGAAGTGTAAGAACTCTATGGTGTAACCCGATTGAACTACTTCCTGTAGAGGCAGGAAGTCAACTGGGGATCTTAACCCTGGCGAGGGGTCAAAGGGAAGCAATTCGTTTTAAGAAGATCCTGCCTCCTGGTAGCAGAGAACAGGAACACCCATCGCAGACTTCCTACGTCTACCGGAGAATGAACTATTCTTTTAAAAAAGCAGGGTAGTTTTGAGTCACAGTGAACAGGCATGTTCATTCCAGTTTTTATTGTAAGATCCACTGTTTAAAAACCTTCCTTACAAAAAAAAGGCTAAGGCTTTTGTACTTTTAAAGTTATTGTTGATACCAAATTGTTCTTGTTGACCCTCTTTTCCACTTACAGAGCTAGTTTACTGTTTTTCTTTGAAATAAATATTCAAAAACATTTAACCTACTGATGCCTCAATTAATGTAATTTTATTGGTATCTATTTTTATTTTTGAAATTTACCAATAGCTGCTCATTTCCCACCCTCGACTTATGCACAAATAAATACGTTTTCCCAGTTTTTTGTGGTAAAATTAGGTGCCTTAACTTATATGCGGGTCGACTTATACACAAGTATATACGGGTAATTTAAAAATTATTTCAGGACCATCATATAAACTACATTTACAGACCCATCCTAAATTCTTGACTGGTCTTAGGACAGCAACTAGACCCTACACCAGCATATATTGGAGATAAACTAATAGGAAGCCCTACTGGCACTATGCCAGAATAATTCTTATGCTGGCACATAACTGGGCAGTATCATGAGCATTACCCCTCTAACCTTGGGCACGTCCCTGATGCCTCTGTCACCAAAATCCCTGGCATATCTCCAGAATTTTCCACAGAGGCCCATGCCAAACATGTCCCCAGCACCATCTTTCACTCCCCCCACCCCCACCCCCACCCCCCACACATACTAGTGTTACTTACAACTAATGATGTCATGCATGGGGATTTCCCCCTGCATGGGCAGCAGGGAAACACCTCTCATTTTCCCCTTTCTCCAGAGAAGATATATGCCTCATTTTCACCAGTTTAGGATGGCTTTAAACTGAGCATCTAACTGACCACTCCCCTACAACCACCAGAGTGAGAAAATGGTGCTAAGTTCTGCTTTCAATATGGTACGCAGTGCTGCAAGAACCATATAAACTGTGATACTAAATAACTGCACAGCACCCAGCTTAACTACATTAAAGACACTGAAACCCAATTTGGCAAAACCATCAGTGCCCTCATACCAAAATACAGAGGCATGGTATAATTCATGCCCAACTCACAGGGTGACTGCATCCTCTTGAAGTCAAGAAAACAATGCAAGTACTGTATTCAGTATTCAGGAATGGCTTTCTTCTTGTATGTGTTATTTATGGTCTATTAATACTCACTTAGAAGAGTATGTTGGGGGGGGGGGGGATCCTAACTATTCACTACATAGCCAGCCCTTCAAGTGAATGCCTACCTGGAAGCAAGGGGGACACATTTGGCAGTTAATTAACCTGTTGTGAGTTACTAGCAGTAGAGATGGATCCAGCAATCCACAAATACAAAGATAATCAAGTTGCAGTGGAGAGGAGCAAGGGGTGAAGTTGCTCTTCTCCTTCTTCTATTAGCACAGCTGCACTAACAGGAGTAGTAAATTTTGCCCCTTCCTATTGCAGCCTCCCAAAATACATAGCTGTTAGTCCACACTGGTCCCATGACACCTGGAGTACGCTTTTCCAACGTTGGAAAGAACTACTAAGAGAAGGAGACCATGGAACAGATCTGAGACCACCATTGCCTTCTGTTGACAAATCACTGAATTCAACCTCTCAAGCGACACACAAAGAATGCGTTTGTTGGGCCTTGTGAAAGGCTGTAAAAACTGATGTTCTGAAGACCTTCACAAATTAGGCGCTCTTCTCCTGCTTCATGAGCATTTCCACCTGTTCTAAATATGATAAATGTTTGTAATAGTGAACCATGTAACAGAAAGTTGCTGATGTATTTTAAAAATGAGACATGGTACTAAGCTATAGCACTTCCTCTGCTAATATTATGAAAGTATAAACAGGGGACCTGCAAGGAATTTCGGGGGGGGGGGGGGGAGCGGAAGCAGAAAAGAAAAGAAATAGAAGAGTTTGGATTTATACCCAGTTTTTCTCAACCATAAGGAGTCTCAAAGCGGCTTGGAAACTCCTTCCCTTCTTCTCCCCACAATGGTCACTTTCTTCTCCCCACAATGGTCACCTTGTGAGGTAGGGCTGAGAGTTCTGAGAGAACTGTGACTAGCCCAAGGTTACCCAGCAGGCTTCATGCACAGCAGTGGGGGAAAAATCTGATTCATCAAATTAGAGCCCACTGCTCATGTGGAGGAGTAGGGAATCAAAACTGGTACTCCAGATTAGAGTTCAGAGCTCTTAACCACTACTCCACGCTGGCATCATCCTTCAGTATCTGTTAGCACTGAGGGAGATTTGTGAACAGATACAGAGCTTTGGCACATGTTCACACTGATGTATTAAGGACGTGTGCCAAGTCTCTCATTCACAGTTACGCTTGAACAGATGACATTATCTTCCCTTAAGCAACTGTTCATGGTATACGCTGGCTCACTATGAAACTCAGCTAGCAAAAGTCTCCCTCTATATAACACATGCAAGAAGAAATCCATTCCTGAATACACTTCCACAATCAAATGCAACAAAACTAAAAGCTATTAAATGTTTTTAAAGTTATAGTTCTTGTGCAGAATGGGCATTTTAACATAAACAGAATGGGCATTTTAACATTTAACATAAAACAGCAAGGTAAATAATTCTGTTCAACTTGTGAATGCTTCCTTTCATTGCATGAAGTCAAGGGTTCTATTGAGGCACATCTGCCAGGTGCTTCCTGTGTTCCTGGTCCAGAATCTCAGTATTAAACTAGACATACAGGAAGTGTCATTGACTCTGCTTACACATGTGCTGCCCATGACTCTCATAAAAGCAATGCAGATGAATGGGAGATCACAGAATGTCAAGAATACATAATTCCTATTCAGTTTATATTGGAGACTGGACATACAAAAGGAGCACATCATATCTACATATAACTTGAATCCATTCATAGTCCTACACAAACAACAAGGTGGCCCAGCACTTACTATCTGTATGTATCTTATTCCTAATATTAACTTGGTAACTAAAATTATTACAACTATATATGACAGCCATCTACTCAAGATAAGAAATTTGCTCAGTAAAAATACAAAAAAACAGAAAATGAACTTATAGAAACTAGTCCAACATGGGGGAAAATATAGGTGAAAAATCCAAAGACTTAAAGTACTAGATGCCAAAGTTACCTTATGTGCAAGCAAAAGAAATAAACATGATCTTAGAGATATCAGTTCCAAAAATGGCAAAAAAGAGTGAGAGGCACTTGTTTGAATCCCAAGGCAGAAATTTAACTCCAAGAAGCATTTAACATTAATTGAAACAGCTGTCTCCTCAGAGCAGCCTCAGATACAAGAACAGCTTTGCTATTGTTTCCTTTCAGTTTGACTACTACATGTGCACATTCTATAATATACAGACTTGTATTATTCAGTATGCTAAAACAAAATAAACATGTGTTCTGTCAGCCATCCCAGCAGCAAACCACTGCCAAGTGGACACAATGGCTCACTAACAACATTTTCAGACAACATAAATAGCTTCAAGCTGTATTTGTATATTTTTAAAAATATGCTGGGGGGGGGCTTTTCAAAAAATATTTTATTTAAAATATTTATATACCACCTCACAGCAACAAGCACAGTTGCATGAAATAATTGTCTGTGTATAAAGACCTTAATATTTACTGCATTTTTAAAGACTGCTTCCTAAATCCTCATGAAAAAAAATATAAATTTGAAATGTGAAGTTAAAAAGTAACTAATACAAGTAACTTACCTTTTGCCCAGAAACCATAAGTACAAATATGATTTACAATGCAGTCCAGAGCCAAGGCAGACAGGGACAGTGCCACTTGGGCGCTGCTCTGCCCCCTCCACAGGGCTTTCCCGTGGTAAAGGAAGCATGAAAAGGTGTCTTTAAAAAAGAAACCTCCAACTCCCCCAGAAGGGAGAACAGAGATATGCTGCAAAAATTGCCACGTATTGCCATGGGCAGCTCCGCCAGTGTACGAGATGGGTCTGGAGGCTAAGATTGCCCCCCCCCCCCGAACACTGACATAACTGGGGGTGGCATGCAGGTGCCAGTGCGAGGCCAGGTGTTGTAGGGTACTGTAGTGGCTGGGCATGGTGGATTTGTCCCTCTGCTGGCATAAGTGCCCTGGAGAGAGAATTTTTGCTGGCTTCAGAGGGGGACTGTCCCCCTCCCGCACAGTGCGCTGCCCACCACTTTTTGGTGGTAAACATTTTCCTCTAGAAACATGAGGACTAAACCAGATGCAACAGCAACAGTTCCATGTGTTTTCAGTATGGAACTTTACCAATTGTGCAGGGGGGGTGGGGGGTGGAATGGTTTTAGCAGCAAAGGAACAGCACCGGTTGAGTCACATACCCTCCCTCCCACATGCACTGTGCCCTCCTGCAGCTTTACTCTTGGGAAATTTTCTCATAAGCCAAGAATATATACCAAAAGTTACACTGACTGGGTAAAAAGTATTTAGGGAGAGAAGAGCAGTGGAAAAATAGTAGAATGGGAGGAGCGAAGAGTCAACACCCATCCCATATTACTCTTTTTGTTAAAGCCGGATCCCTCATCCACACTTTCTTCACAACTGGGGCTAATTAAATACATTGGAACTGTCATATCTAGTTTGGTCTAGTCTACCAAGGGCCTTCTCAGCAGTGGAACCAACACTCTGGAACTATCTCACCAGAAAGATTAGTCTGTCCGATTCTGTTGCCATCTTCCACCAGCAAGGAAGATATTTTGTTTTGCTTGGCAATCCCTCAGGTATTCCTCTTTCCTGCTCAATGTTTTTGTTGCTTTTATCTTTTAGTACTTATTTTAAGCTTTGCTTTTAAATGGTTTTTACGATGTATTTATATACTTCTTGTAATGGCTTCCAAGATGACATTTTAATTTGTATGCTTTAATTTATTAGCTGCCTACAAGGACAAAAAGATGGGGTAAAAATCTTGTTATAAATTAATATGATCCTGGTAGCCTTCAAGCATAGAATCTAGTGGTCCATTAGCAAGAGGAACACAGTGCTGATACTCATGGAATTTCTCCACTTTTGGCACTCCCAAGCAGTCTTTTCCACAATCAAAGCTGTGGGAAGAGAAAAGAGGATGAAGTTGCCCTTTCTGGTGTCCCATCAGCTCAATTCTGCTGACTGAAAAGGAAGGTGAGAGTGCTTTTTCTGTCTAAATATTTGGCAGATAGCCCAAAAGCCAGAGCACCTTCCTACAGGATGAAACTTCTATCTACACAACATTTAAGCCCTTTCCCTATATGCTACTGTTCAACCTAAAGAACAGCTGTTCTCTCTATATAGCAAAACTTAACCTCCCAGTTCTCAAGCTTTCTTTGCCATTGGCCAACATACATTTACACATCTCCCCTGGCTGCAAAATGCTGACAATTTGCCAATTTCACTCTCCTGGGCAACCACACAAATGCAGTGGTTGATGTGGAAGAATGCAGTCTCTCTTTGCCTTCCTCTTCCTAGCCTTGGATTTTTATGTAGTGTAATGGGTGTGTCACACAGCAGACATGAAACAACCTAGTAAGCCTTTGGCCTTTTTTCATAGTTTTAAATTATTCTTTTTTTTAATTGCATCCTGAGTTTCATCTCTGTAATCTTTAAGAATGCTGACCACTCTAGGTAACCTGTTTCCCTGAAAATAAGACATCCCCTGAAAATAAGACGTAGTAGAGGTTTTGCTGAAGTGCTAAAGATAAAGCATCCCCCGAAAGTAAGACGTAGCAAAGTTTTTGTTTGGAAGCATGCCCGTCAAACAGAACACCAGAGCATCCCCTGAAACAGTACACCAGAGCATCCCCTGAAAATAAGACATAGTGCATCTTGGGGAGCAAAAATTAATATAAGACACTGTCTTATTTTCGGGGAAACACGGTATCTACACAGCTACCACAAAGTATCCTTCCTTTTCAAACCAACAGAGAATGAATCCATTCTAACAGTATACCTATGCCAAACAAGTCAGAAGGGCTATATTAAAAATATTGTAATTTCAGTCCAGTATAAAAGGAGTTAATAATCACAACCAAAGAACAGCTGAAACCTATTAGTTTTCTGTAGTATACAATAAAAGCAAACCAGCAACACCAAACAGATGTTGGCTACTCTGATTTGAAATCAAAGGCTATGGTCTGTATTATAATTAGCAAGATGGCATTTGCACTAAGGGGGGAAAGAAAGATATCTGGGTGACTAAGTACAATAGTGACCCTCCTATGTTAGTAAGGTTTAGATTTAGTGATGAAGTTATTGCCCCTTCACACTCAAGCCTTGGTAGGCTATTTAATGATATGCATTTGCAGAAGGTTAGTGAGAGGTCCGCTGGTTAATGTTTATACTGATAGCAAAAAAAGGCTTTGCCTCAAGCTTCCAGTTCTCTTTGATTTACTGCACAATTCAAATATTGTTTTAAATAAGTGTGAAATTATTTCCTGTGTGTGTGTCAAGTAGCATCAAGTCACTTCTGCCTTTTGGTGATTTTATCAATTAATGATATCTAAAACATACTATTGTTAACAGCTTTGCTCAGGTCTTGCAAACTGAGGGCTGTGACTTCCTTGATTAAGTCAATCCATCTCATGATTAAGTCTTCCTCTTCTGCTGCCTTCAACTTTTCCTATTGTCTTTTCCAGTGCATCTTGTCTTTTCTTAATGTGACCAAAGTATGACAACCTCAGTTTAGTTGTTTTAGTTTCTAGGGAGAGTTCAGATTTCATTTGATCTAGAACCTACTTATTTGTCTTTTTGACAATCTACGGAATCCAGTCTCTTCAAACACTACATCTTACATACCGTGTAGGTCCATATTACCAAAGGCATCTTATATTTAACTATAACTTCACCTGCACTTGTCTAGGAACTAGACATTAAAACTAGGAAGCAAGGCCTATCTATAACAACCTAAGTATTACCACTAAATTGGTTACTCACAATGTCCAGGTGTGCATTTAATACTTCATCCATGGGTGACTGGATAGAACAAACAGGATCCTTTATCCATGGGTGGCTGGGTAGGACAGATAGGACTAGAGCAGGGGTAGGGAACCTGCGGCTCTCCAGATGTTCAGGAACTACAATTCCCATCAGCCCCTGTCAGCATGGCCAATTGGCCATGCTAGCGAACCTGCGGCTCTCAGATGTTCAGGAACTACAATTCCCATCGAGCCTATCATGAGCTGCAGGCCATGCTGGCAGAAAACTGAACTGAGAAGGCAATTCCCTGAGCTGAGAAGCACTGGTATTCTGAACCTAGAAGAGATTTGTGCTGTTTTGTAAAGTATTGCAAACTATTAAGTGAGGATTACAAACTATTATCAGGAAACCAACAGCACAGTACACAGAAATCCATCTTTCAAATCCTTATAAAGCGACTTGGAGGCCTGTTCTATTGGACTGGCTTTGATCACTAAGCCTGGAAAGCTTCTGCTGAATTCCAGAGAAAGATAATACTATTTACTACTGGAAGTCTATTCAAGTCTATAGTGAAGTAAGAATCTGCATAGGACTCATAATTCCATGATACAGATTCCCACAAAACTAGCTTCCATTCATGATCTGATCTACATATGTTAATCACAAATAGCAAATGTTGATATGAACTTATTTGAAGAAGCTGTCTTCACACACTGAAGGGCTGCACATATCACTGGATCTTTTAAACTGGAAGAAGGAATTGAACCTTGACCTTTCTGCATACCAAGCAGATGCCCCAACACTAAGCCATCCCCCCACTGCTCTTTCAGAAATATTTTTACTGTCTTTACAATACCTATGTGAAATACAGGTTCGTATCAGTCTGCAGTTCTATGGATGATATTCTGAAACTTCTTTGGAAATAACGATGTATTATTTACTATTTTAATGTTATTTATGCTGTTATATACAGCTTTGAGACCTTTGCATGAGAAGTCTCATTTTACCACGCATCTTTTGACTGGCTGATGTAGAAACAACTTCTGCCCAAATCTGAGTGGAAGCATTTTGACAACAAAACTCCTATGAAAATCAAACAAAACCCTTTTAGATGAGAGAATAAAACAATATTTTCAGTCAACTACAATCGCTTTGCAAATAATTACTAATGGGCAACTAATTCATCTCCATGACTTCTAGGGCTGTTTTTCTTGCTATTTCAGCACATTCATCTCCTCCCTAAATCAGCACCCATAAAAAGTTTTCTAAGCAATTCTGTATCAACAGACCCAGCCAGTCCATTAATCAAAGAGCACCAAAATTCTACCTTTACCCAAGAATTCTGAAAGGCAACTAAATCTGCAAGTATTCCAAGGCTCATCCTAACGGCTCATCATTCCTGTAACCACGAGAGAACGGACCACAAAGCAAATAAAGCATAGCAGCTGAAGTATAAAGTAGTAATAAAAAAATAAACAAAGAACAACTGAAGACCTGGCTGGTATCTTTACTGAATCGACACTGAAAGAAATACATTTGCAGAATTTCATTAATGGGTCCTGCCTATTTTCCATAGTTTTTAAACAGCAACATTCTCTGAAGCTAGTTCCAATAGGGTGGATCCAGTCACCCTCCAAGGAGCCCTCCTCCAACTTTAGGTACTCTTCCTCCAATGGAAAAGCCTCATAAGTTGGAGGAAGGTTTTCTTAGGCTGGAGGAAGGCTTCCAACTTTGCAAAGTTGAACAGCAGGCATGGGATAGGATCCACCCCCATGTCAGTTACAAATATGCCCATTGCAGAATACTAACAAATTCTATATAGAACCATCAAATGCACTTAAGTCAGAAGTGTTAATTTCAAATTTTTCCTGCTAGAAAAATGTTATTGGTATTCATTCAACAAATGTATTTCCATACATTTATGATAATTTCCACATTGGGTCACAACAGCTTGCAAGCAGTGATTCTTGGGTGACACTACAACACAACAGAGTACACAAAACAATAACATCAAAACTTTCATATCAGAAAGTCTTGCCAACAAATTTAAAGTAATCCAATACTAGACACACACATTCTTTCAAAAAGTAAGAGTAGCCCGCTTGTTGTGGCAATGTTTATCCTAATGGAGCCAGCACTCTGCTTCAAACAGCACCTACATGATATAGTAAAATTTTCTTTCCACAGTTTACTGCTTGTCTAGATCTTTTCCAGTGGCACGTGTGACTTTTCATACAGTATCACAAAGAGTCCAACATGCTAACCCATGATTTCTTAATCCATTTCTTTTAGCTTTATTACAGATCACTATTAAATTATGCCGTTTGAAACAAAATCAATACTATGATTGGTCAGTAGGAAGGTCTAAAAAAAATATCTCTTTGTTTTGAGATATTAAAAATTTATTACAGATCAAAATAGTACAACTTAGACTATAGTCAGTGACTTTTCTTGGAAATGGTTGCAGATAGAACCAGACTACAATTCCACTTTGATGTAAGCCAATCCCATTGATCAACAATAGGTAGCTCATTGTACATAAAGACTGTCAGTCTGTTTCTTCAAAAGACCATTTAACTGCATACTGAATTTAACATCAAATATAAAGTGGCGCTCCTAAGTTAAGTAGGAACTAAAAATTGATCAATCATACTGTTATGGACAGTGTAGATTAAGCACTTAGCTTTTTACCCAACAATGGAGGTCTGTTTCTTCTTGTATTTCACAACTCTTCAGTTCTCTCAGAAATAGAAAAACAGCAGCCAATTTCAATGATATAGTACTTTATCATAAAAGTGAAGGAACACATTAAGCTTTGTTCCTATGGAATTTGAAAATATTATTACAATTGTTAATGCATTCTTAGACCAATCACTAATTAACAGCATCCTCTAAGAAACTGAAGTACAGAGTAAAACAGCTTACATTTGCAGCATGACTTCATTCAGGAAAACTCCGTCCACAAGCGCAACATATTCCTCCAAGTTGGTTCCATTTCCTCCAGCTAACGGTCCAAATGTCTTAACCTACAACACAATCATCATGATACTGACTTAATTTCAGTTATTACAGCATGAAATGTTATCCTTTTAAAGAATCTGCTAGGAGTGAGGAATAAACGCTTACCCAGGTAACAAGAGGGCTGGTCATGAAGAGCTCCAACAGAGGCGTGAATATTTCGTTTTCCATGCTTTATAATTAAGAGGGTTTTTATTAAACCAGGACTAAAAAAACGGAGAGATTCGGTGCCTTTCGTTGCAGTAATTCCGTGAAATGCTCCACGATTTCAAGAAAAAATATATATCCAAGGCAGTTCCCCCAATACAATTTAAAAAGTAGTCAGGCTATCGGTCAAAAGAGCTTTCTCTTCCTCGTCCAGAAAGGGAACAATCAAGAGGCAGTCCACGTTCATTTCTGGTTGTTTTTCTTTATTTCCACCAAATGACTCCTTCTTCCTCCTCTCTCCGTGCCGAAGAGGAAGCAAGAAGAGAAAGAAAGGAAGGACCTTACTAAGATCCTACATCAGCCGCGCAAGCAAGCATGCATTCCCCCCCACTCCGCCTCGGGCTGCAGCACCAGCGAGCCAGCAGCCGGCGTGCTCCAGGGGGAGACACGCCAGTGAAACTCCTCTCAGCTAATTACCCCTGACCCACCAAGAGCGTGCCAGCCGCGGGGAGGGCAGCAGCGACCTCCTCCCTCATCAGCCCCCAACAAGTCTCTCTTCCTTGCAGGAACAACCATTCACCCAAGGCCAGCTCAGAGAGAAAAACCACTCCTCTTTCCACCGAACTAGCACTGATCTTCCTTTTCTGCAGACAAGAGGCGCCCGGGCAACCTCGCCCACTTTCCCAGGAAACAGGGGCGCGCTCTCTCTCTGCCACCACCACCAGATATCTGGAGGTGCCTCCCCGACTTGCCTTTTCAAAAATGGTAGGTCAACTACTGCTAGCAGGACCCCACCCGTTGCCTATTCCTTCATCCCCCCCCCCCAAAAAAAACAGCTGCTTCAGCCTCTCCCTTCCTTAGTTTTGCCTAGGGAACTCACCGCCACTTCAGCCCCTCACCCAGTCAAGCCTTTTCTCCCCACATTCCCCTCTTTCTGCTTCCTCGCCCCACCCCCCAGCAGCCACACCTCCCCTCTTGTCTTTACCCCCTCCTTTCAAGGAACTAATTCTCCCCTCGCGGGGGAGCTATGGGGCGAGTTCTCCCCACAAGCTCCTCTTCCTCTTTCTCGCCCTCTCTCCTAAACTAACGGCTACGAGGCTTCAAGGGAGCCGCATCGCGCGCGCGTCCCCCGCCGTCGCCGCCTTTCCGTTCTCTATAAGGGGGAAGCTGGAATATCCCTCCGCAGCGCGGCACGGGGAAAGAGAGGGAGATCCTTTGGCAATCACGCGGCTTCGGTTTTTATCCGTCCGCCGCTGGACTGGTTCAGAGGAATTAAGGGGAAGCGATGGAGGGGTGAACCGCTGCATGGCGCGCTCCCGAACGCGAGCCAGCTGCAGTAACAGGAGACGGGAGCGCGCCACACAGACAGCAAGGAGGGCGCGCGCTCTCTGAGGAGAAAGCTTAAGAGATGTCAGATGCTCTCCACCTTTTTTTTGGGTGGGGGGGTGGGGTGGTTAGAGCTATGTCATCTGGCCAGCCATTGCCTGGGCTACATGTGGCTGTGTATGATTAATTCCCTGTGGATTCTCCTGACGGAAGGAGGTTAATGTTATTACCCTCCCGCACCGTTGCATGCTAGCACAGAATTAGATGTGTGAGAACTATTCTCAGTGACATGCTGAAACTGAGGCGAAAAGGGTATATTGAACATAAATGGCAGACGGTGGATGGCTGGAAAGAGGGTATTATATTCTGGGCAAAACTATGGTGGAGATGCAGCCCCCCAAAAGAACACAGATTTCTTGTAAAACAGGAAAGATGGTCAAGATTAGTGAGGAAAGGGGAAGAGAAAGACAGTACATCCATTTATTTCTTAATACAATGGCTAGGAAAAGCCAGAAGAGTGTGTGTATTTTTCACTGTGTGTAGGTGTGTATTGGGAATATGGGCTTTATTTGAGCACAGGTTCAAAGAATGGACATTGAAAACCAGGTGTATGTTTGCCTATTCTTTGAACTCAGTCACAGTGTTCCAACATCAGGAAGCATAAATCAAGGTAGGGATACTGGCTGTTGTGGGTTTTCTGAGCTGTGTGACCATGGTCTGGTAGGTTTTGCTCCAAACATTGCACCCACTACCAGATCACGGCCACACAGCCCAGAAAACTCCAAACAGCATGTTGATTCCAGCCGTGAAAGCCTGAAAAGGTAAGACTATGAAGAGCAAGGCCAGCTCAAAGTTGCATGGTGAGATCACCTTCAATGCCTTTTAGGTTGCCAACTCTGGCTTAGGAATTCCTGGATATTTGGGTGCAGTACTGGAGAAGGACTTCCAAAGCTGCAATTTTCTCCAGGGAACCTGACCCAGTGGCGTAGCGCCAAGGGGACGAGGATGGTGGGGGTGGTGCGTGATGCAGGGACATCGTGGGGCGCAGGGCACATGCATTCCGCAGGTGCAGTTCCCCCTTGCTATGGCTCTGATCTGTCCTCTGTAGCCGAGA
Source organism: Sphaerodactylus townsendi (assembly GCF_021028975.2). NCBI lineage: Eukaryota > Metazoa > Chordata > Lepidosauria > Squamata > Sphaerodactylidae > Sphaerodactylus > Sphaerodactylus townsendi. The sequence goes on along the minus strand of NC_059425.1, from coordinate 38,557,886 downwards.
GATCAGTTGTAATTCTGGGGGAACGCCAGACTCAAGAAGGAGGTTGATAACTCTAATGTCCCCTGCACCAAGTTCACTGCCCCCTCTGTTTGCAAGAAGAAAAAGAGTTGGGTTTTATACCATGCCTTTTCTCTACCTTTATGGAGTCTCAGATCAGCTTACTTGCCTTCTGTTTCACGCACGCACACACACACAAAAATAGCAGGCACCTTGTGAAGTAGGTGAGACTGAGAAAGTTCAGCGAGCCCAAGGTCACCTAGCAGGCTTCATTTGTGGGTGCAGGGAATCAAGTGCGGTTCTCCAGATTAGAGTCTACTGCTCTTAACCACTATGCACACTAACATGCCCTTCCTTCTAGAGGAGTATGATCTACATGTGGTACTTTAACAGTGGAGTCCTAAACAGGATTATACGCTTTCAAGTCAATGACGTTAGAAAGGTTGTAAGTCTGTCTGAGATTCCACCACAATCCTCCTTGGCTGCTGGATGCTTACATATAAATGAATACACAAGTAAATGATTAGTAGTCCAAGGGGTCATTGCCACTCCCTTGCTTGTGAGCAAGCACCAGTGGCAGATCAAAGGAGCAAGGAGAGAGGTCTGGCAGCAATGTTTGGCCCCTTCAGCACATGCAGAATAATGCACTTTCAATCTGCTTTCACAATTGTTTTCAAGTGGATTTTGCTATTCCGCACAGCTTCAAAGTGCATTGAAAGTGGATTGAAAGTGCATTGTTCTGCATGTGCAGAAGGGGCCTTTGCTACCTGCTGTTGCATGGTGGCAGACCTTGGGATCAGCAGGTAGTCATGGCTCAGCATCAAAGCATCTGCTTGGTGTGCAGAAGGTGCCAGATTCAATCCCTAACATCTCCAATTAAAAGGATCAGGTAGCATTTGATGTGAAAGACATCTGCATAATACCTTGGACAGCTGCTGTCATTCAGAGTAGGCAATACTGACCTTGATTAGCCACATGTCAGACTCAGTATAAGGAAGCTTCATGTGTTCAACACATGCAATTATAAAATATATATGTTTGATGACAGCCCAACTAAGTGTGTTCACACAATCGTTTCCTACGAGCAAGTAATTCTGAACAATCTGTTACCGCTAACAGGAATTTCCACAATTGTGCCAGTCATGGTGAAGATAATTCAGTTTGATAAAATCAGAACAAAATAAGAGCTTATATCCAGTTAGGCTTATATCCAGTTGCTGGTGTTTGTCCAAGGCATTAGGGGGTAGAGATTCCTAGTGGCTTCTAGACATCTGTTTGGTGGAAAAGTCTAGAGGGGTCTTTCCCTTGTTTCTGCAATCCTTGGACAGATGGCAGCTATATCAGACTTTTTTCTGGTGTGGAGGGAAGAACCACTTTACTGCCATATGCTCCAAAATAAACATATCCCAATATTTCAGATGTATACAAATGAATGCTGATAATCATATTTAGGGAACTATCAACACTTGCAGATACAGGTCTGAGTTTTCTGACATGCACAGGATTCATTTGGGACTATAATTCATATGTGAAATGTCAACAATCAACATTTTTTTTTAAATATGGCACTGTGGGCAATTATACACTCTTCACAGAATGTAAAATTTTCATTCAACCTGCAGAGAGGTAGTAGGCTGGCTGCAGAAAAGTAAATGAGACTGAATTAATTGCTTTGTCTACATGGTTAAAATTATTGAACTCTTGTGTATAAATGCTTGAACCAAGGAGATTTTATGTAGATAGTCACAAGCAGAGGTGGAATTCAACCAGTTCTCACCACTTCTCTAGAAGTGGTTACTAATTTTTTCTGAGTGCTGAGAAGGGGTTACTAAAGCAACCTCCCTGCCCAATAGGGACTGGAGGTGTGTGTGTGCGGCGGCGCCACTGTTTGAATCCCACCACCATTGGAACCTGTTATTAAATTTTTTGGATCCCAACACTGGTCACAAGTACTTGTATGCAATAGTGATGAAGCAGTTTACAAAAATCTCACATGAGATGAGAGAGCTAGCTTCTTTTCACATTGATGACCCAGATCAGCCCCCCTCCCGATGTGTTTGCCCCCATCTGCTAGAGTAAGGAGTACCCTGCTGGCAGATAGGGTAAGGAAGCCGGTGTCTGGGTGCCCCACAGCTCCAACGCAGTAAAACCTGTGAAGGGGGGGGGGCAGGTTCCACTATAGTTGGTTTCCACCTGGGCTTCCAAACCATGGATGCCGCAGCCAGCACCTTGGACTTATGCCACCTGAAAGGGTTACATAACTCCCTTTAGCTGTATAGAGGGCTTTCAGGTGGCCAGGGATTTTTTTTGTTTTTGCTGACTCCAGGGACAGAGTGAGGGGGAACTGCACCTGGTGCGCGCCCCACGCCCCTCCAAGCCCCCATCCGCTCTGACCACGCCCATGGAACGCCCCGGGAATGGGGTGCGTCACGCACACACACACACCCCGGCGCTATGCCACTGGCTGACTCCTTATACTGCCTGAATGCCCTCTGGAAATGACTTGGCAGCATGGTGTGGTAGCGCAGCGCAGCAGAAACCATCCCTGGCCACTGGTGACTTGTGGATTGGGAATGTCATCAGAAGCTCTTTCCCCTCCTTTACAGCAGTATGTAGCATTCCTCAGGTTCCCTGTAGCTTTAAAAGTGTGCAGTGGATTGCAAAGGCTAGAAAGTAACGGCTGAAAAAATTCCAAGTTTACACTTTTAACCCAAATATAAAGATGGTATCTATGTTCCTAATTCTTCAAATCAAGAACAATCCGCTTCACCAACCTGTTCTTCTCCACATGAAAAGAAAATCGCTTTGTATGAAAGGAAAAAAAATAAATTACAGATTGAAGGCAAACCCACATTTAAAATCAGATTTCAAATAAAAGAGAATTAATGGTGCTGGATATATTTATTTTTTGCAAAAGCTAAAGCTTGATCTTTCCTATTGCAATCAAATATAGATCTAGTAAGAAGAGAAAGATAATCTTTCTCTTCCTTACTAACAAATTAGGTATTGTTGGAAGAGTGTTACTCTGAGGTTACCAGATAAAATGAAAATGAAAGGGAAGGCAAGAAGGAAGGAGAGAAGGTTGTAAAATCTTGGACTACAGTATAGGTCTGGCAATACATGAGTGAAATAACTGCCAATAAACTTCTAGCCCTTGAAGGCAACTACAAAAGCATTTTTGTAAAAGCCTGAATGACTGTCCTTGAAGCGATCTTTGTCTGGCAATGCTATACAGTACACAATTGTACATGCAAACGCTACAGAACTTCTCCAGCTCATCAGCTTGTAAGTTTTCATCAGGCAATAATGACATAGGTCATTTCCTGGTTTTTAAAGACCCATTAAGAGATGCTGCTGGTAGAAACATCAAGTCATGGGCTAGCAAAAAGGAACTGGTTTCTTGGAAACAGTTCATGCTGAAATCTGTTTTTTAGATCTGGTTTTAGACATGACTTTTTCCAGTTTTCTATAAAATGAAGACTATGTGGGATACCTTCAGTGAACAGTACTGATCAATTGTAAATTAATCATTTTATTCAACAGATTACTAGTTGGCTGGAAAACCTCCAGATCAAAAGAAGGTAAAATTCTCTGTCCAGCTATCTACCTCCAAAGAACTATTGACCTCTAGTATGACCAAGAAACTGGATCAGGACAAACTAAACAGGCTGCAGTCTGGGGCACAGTTGAAAAAGTGCTACATCTGCCTCATCCCATATACTGATGAAAATGTCTTTTAGCTTCTCTCCTACAAATGAAGGATTGCTATTGCCTCCAAGCCCTGACATAAACAGGTCAGGCTATCCTGATCTCATGAGATCCCAGCGGCTAAGCAAGGCAAACTCTGGCAAGAATTTGGATGGGAGACCTTCAAAGAATACCAAGGTCATGATGGAAAACCACTTCTGAATGTCTCTTGCCTTAAAAACCTCACCAGGGTCATCATAAGTCAGATGTTACTTAATGGCCAAAAAAATGAACTCCAATTAAGATAAGGTAAAGTACAGCATTTAAGAACACAGCTGCACTGAGTGCAAACTCTGCCCATAACTCCTCTCTGGCTTTTACTGAAAAGGATCCCGGGGCAGTGTGACTATGGCCAAATCCCCACTGGGAAATTCAATCTAGATCAATCCAAGTTTGAAAATAAACTGCACCTTTTCATTGAGGTTTCAACCGCCCCACCACAGCAAGTTTCCAGCGAAGATTCAAGAAATGTAACAATCCCCACTACCACGCGGTCGGCTTGGCAGGTCTCTTCTGATTGGCTGTTGTGCCATGTTGGGGCAGGAACGTTTTTTGTTCTCCCACAAAAATATGCTGACGTTATGACGTCAGCACATCTCCCCCGCCCAAGTTTCTGGTTGGTTATCGTTCGCTCATGCTCTCGCGAGACCAGCACCACATGTACTGATTGGTTGTAAGGCATTTGCGTCATGCTCCATGGTGGGAAATTTGAACCAAGCCCCACCCCTGTCCCTTGTGCTTTTAAAAGGCTCTGGGGAGGATAGAAGCTGGGCTGCAGGGAGGCCAGGGGCAGGGTGGGGCGCAGTGAGCAGGTGGGCGTATGCCGTTTTGTCACGTGGGGGAGGCATCCAGCCAAAAGGTGTGCGCCTGGGGACATGAGTGTTCCCATGTCCCTAGACTGGTACGCCCCAACCCAAACTCTTCTTCTTCTGGGGGAGAGGCAATTCAGTGGGCAGATTTAGTGTTTTCAGATGGGTTTTACGGAGTGCACTAGTAGGGGAGGACTCAAGCCCTGGCTGAGGCCCAGTATTATGACCCAGCCCAGTATTATGACCCAGCCCAGCATGGCCAGATGAGAACTGTGGGAGAGTGCACAGATTTGATCCCAGAGTTCCAGGCAATGCCTGTGTAACCCAACTTAAATTCCAAGGGGGATATTATTCTCAGTTGAAAACTAAAAGAGTTCATTTTTTTTTAAACAGTGTGAGCCTTCCTTGTAACACTCAACACTTACAAAAATTACAGTAAACAATTCTCCAACTTGTTCTTTCTTTTCTCTTATTTCTATCATAAGAGATTACATACAGAACAGCAATCAAATACTGAAAACAATAATTAACATACAATAGTTCATATAATAGCATGAACTGCGGGCTTGGTGTGGCTGGATTGAACTTTATACTGCTGGCTGATCCTCTGTAGTTCCACCTCCAAAGTCACATCGACTTTAGAGTCAGAGGCAGCAGTATAAAGCTGGATCCTGCCAGGTTGAGTCTGCAGTTCAATGCTGGACCCAAACAGGCTGCAAGCGAGGGGGGCAGGTGGTGGGGGAGAGTGGTTTTCAGTGCTTGCTATAGGTACACCCCTGAGAACAATGGGCGATGTTGGAATGCCCATTGAATGTACAGAGAACCAGGAATGCTAATTGGCTTGCATGGGTTCCACTGCCATATATTACTGCGCACAAAAATTACAATGAGTTCAGAATGAATGTCGAATGATGGTCTCTTGGCATAAACAGACTGTTCTGGATGTGTCATAACAGTGATTAGAATGGAAGGATGGTCATCCCAGTCCCAGAACACTTCTGTCTCATGAAGGAGGCTATAGGGCCGTGGTGGCAAACCTTTGGCACTCCAGATGTTATGGACTACAATTCCCATCAGTCCATAACATCTGGAGTGCCAAAGGTTCACCACCAATGCTATAGGGAGTTCTGTTGGATGCCCTCGCATTTGATCCCACCCCAGTGGCCTGCTCTTCTGCTGGTAGGGGTGGCCAGGGGAGCCCTCAGCTGTGTGGCTAGGCTGCTGGAGGTATAGCTACCAGTAAGCAGAGGTCAGTTGCAATTGTACAAACTGTCTTTGACATCTCCCTGTTCCCTTTCTGAGGTGATGGTGTAACCTCCTTCTGTGGGTTCTGTGGGGCAGAACCTGGAATGAGTTGCAAAGAACCAAATTTAAACAACAAAATGGTTTACTTTTCTTTACAATTAACACTTTTAAAACATCAACATTTAACGTTACAATTCAAGGTCCTGTTCAGGTTGCATTTCAAGTCCTTCTATTTACAGTCTACTGATATTGCCAAGTCCAAATCTTCTTTGCAAGTTGGCTGGCTCCTGAAGACTCCAAGGGCTTGATGAACAGGTTGCAACATGATGAAGGTCTCCAGGAGAACTCTCACCCATTACAACCACAAAAGAAAACCCTGAAACAATAAACTCCAACATTTACAACACAGCAAAACAACAACTACCTTCCCAGTAGTTCCCAACAATATTGAAATTACCTTAACAAGGTGTTAAGGGCTTATAGAAATCAAGGTCCGAGTCTGGTACCCTTGTTCTTCTGCAAAAGAGCTCTTTCAGCCTCTCTGCTGCTCCGAGTCTCCACCCCTTACTGGGTCAACCCATTCTGGGCATGGGGGTTACAATGGCACCTTTTGCACTAGGAGGTCTCCATGGAAGAGTTATTGCTGGGGACCTTGCCATCCCGATCAGCTATCCGGAGACTTGTGACAGGAGTCAGGACTCAGTCCCATTAAACATCTGTTTGGGAGGGTACAGTGCAGTGTCTTGACATGGTTGCAGCCTTGAAAACCCAGTTCACATTATTTTTTCCTACTGGCCATCACTAACCAAACCTTTCAGGGAGCAAACTAACAGCCCCACAGTTATACCAGTGGCCAGCAACTGAAGCACTGGTGGTCCTCAAGTTTGCAATGCCATATGAATTATACCTGATTTAAACAAGGGAGTTGGTTGGCGCCCACAGTTCAACTAAATGGTATTGAGTAAAATTGTTCCTTAATATTATATTCATGTAGTCATAATATTGTATGCATCCATTCATAATATTAATTCAAAAAACACATAGGGGGATATTTTGTTGTCTCTAGTCCTGTGCCCTAAAGTCAAAAATCAAAGGCTGGGGTCCAAACGAATAGTGCCATTAACCCAAAGGGGCTCTAAACTTGTATTTAAGCAGCCCTTACCACCACCACATGACAAACAGCTTTTGAAATGGAAGATTCATAAAATGGTTAGTGACATGAGATTTAAATCAGCTGCTGGAGAAAAAAAAACTTTAAAACTCATTGGGCTAGGAAAATTGCAACCACCCCCCGAATAATCTAATCTTCCTTTTCTATAACTTCACAAAACTAATTGCTTAACATACAAGTGAAGAATTCAGCAAGAAACAGATCCAGTCAGATACTGATCCATGGACCAGAACCTGCTTTGATCCATCCAGTTAACAACGCTAAAATGCCACAATATTTTTTCATTCATTCCAGTCCAGAATCACTGGGCACACTCAACAAAACTATAGCAGAGATGGCCAATGACTTCTGCTGGATAAAAACCAAAACACATAATAGAGTTCTGATTCTTCACCAACACAGTTGTTGGAACAGAAGATAAGAAAATCAGAAAGCTAGGAAAGTTGCAACTGCCCCCCAAATAATCTAATCTTCAGCTTATTCTATTTTTAATAATTTGAGGTTGGCTTGTAGATACAAATTTCGACCAACACAGTTTATTTTCAATTTTTAAAAAACTAAAATTACTGAAACCAAACAGCCTGACTGTATAAGACAATGTGTCAAAGCAACCAATAAAATGGCTGCCCAGGTCCTAATGTCAGTGATATGCCATTTCCACACAGATTCCTTGCCCCAGGGAGGCAAAGGTTTTTCATGTTTACCCAAAGCATCATGGTGTATTTGTGTACTTCCAGGGCTTCACTGGCTTCCTATTGATTTTACCCAGATATATTTTCCCCAAAGGTTTGGGAATGATTGCAACAAAGCCTGGGTGGCTGCTGTGCGAGTCAGAAATTTTGGCTTTTTCCAATCCTGACCACCACCACCACCACCACCACCCAGCCATTTCCCCCCACTGCTTGTTTTTGTTTGTTTTTGCATTAATTGGGGACTGAATATCATTTTATCAATATGATTTTATAACCATATGTGTGGCAGGTTCTCTGAATTTACAGCTTACCTTTTAAAATATTAAAACTGAGAATTCGAAGAACTTGTTACATATACTATCATAATGTATATTAGAAGGGGGGGTAGACTGAAAAAGCCCTGATAGTGGGGGGGCATGGCAACTGCCAGAAGTTTGGGAGAGGAGAATTGTGGGGAAACCTGCTGTGTGTGAACCCGGTTGCTGCTGCGTGCATTGGCAGCGGCAGCAGAAATGGGGAGACTACACATACTTGACCCTGTTTGTAATGCACCATAATGAGATTTGAGAACATGTCTTTTGCACATATGCAGGAAAGTGATAATAACCATTCTGTTGTTGTCATAGCAGCAGAAGTATTTTTTTCTCCTTTGCAAAAGAGCCTCCCTAAGCTGGTGGAGGCAGTATAGTGACTAGGATCAAGGAGATCTACGGTTGAATTCCTGCTCTATCTTGGAATGTTGCTGTCTGACCTTGGGCCAGTCACACATTCTTATCCTAACCTATCTCACAGCATTGTTGTGAGGATAAAATAAAGCAATGCGCAGTATAAGCTGCTTTGAATCCCCACTTGGAAGATAGACAGGGTGTAACGTTTGGCAAAAACTATGTTTACTCTTGCTTTGACTGGTATTGCTACAAGTCTGCATACTTGTCGATAATGTCAAATAATTCTAAAAGTTTAGTGAGCTGGCAAGGCTTTTCAGATTGCTGATTTTTCTTCAGCAAGGCTTGTGCTTCTGTATGTCTAAATACTGAATGGGGCAATTCATGCAGATAGGAATAAGATTCTGGGCACCATGTACTTGGGTTTTATCTTTTGACAAAGTGCATCAGGAAAATCTTCAAAGAAAATAAACTGACATGAAAGGATAAGTTATCTTCTGGAATTATAACTGACTAAAGGATAAGGAGGACTAAGGGAATAACTTTGTGGAAGAGTGAATGATGTAAAGGTGGGTTCCCATGGGAGTCTGTCTGCCAGGCCCAGGAGGGATAAGAAAAATAGTAGGAGGGGACAGTTAAGAGCAATTGGAGTGATCTGTTGCCGGCCTCTCCCCTCCTCAAGCCTGCAAATGGTTGTCCTCCTGTGTTTTTCTGAAGCAATAAGCAAGCTTTATGAGTTCAATTCTGTTACACCCAAGGAAAATAAATAGTTTTTTAAATGTCTGATTTGCTTTAAAGTCTGCATATACAGAATTGCATTAAGAAAGTGGTCATGGATCTGATTTCTCCTCTCCTCTCCTTCCCTTCAACACATGTACAAAAGTACTTGTTACATTTATTTTCTGCCTTTCATCACAGAACTCAGGACCTCATACGCAGGGGGTCCCTAGAGGTCTCTATCCAGACACTGACTAGACTCAGACTGACTAAGCTCTGCAGAGTTGTGTCTATGTACCTTCACATCATACTTCTTTCCACTTTTTTTGGTAATATAATGGACAAATGGTCCTCTACCGCCCACTCCCCCCATAATTAAAATATTCTGCTTTTAGGCTATTCCCCCTATACATTGTTTCTTTTTGTTCAAGGTTCTTCAAGTGAAACAGTAGGTGAAAACATAATTGTATACAAGAAAATATCAGACATACAAATTTTGCTTTGAAATTATGCAGGTAGGCCTTGCTTTTGAGTTTGCCTGCCATGATCGACACTTTAAAGTTAGCCTTGGCAGACAGAAAACCCCATGAGGTCACTGTGGAAAAAAAGACGGCTGTCTCACCAGAAGCACACAGAAAGAAACTGTTTTTTCCTCTCTCTGTTGTTTAAACAGTAAAATTCTCAGTGTCCACCATGCACTCAAAGGGATCATAAAATTTCTGGAGGGGTATTCTGTGAGACAAAATATAAAATACATCCAGAGTGAAGAAATGTTCAGATAATTTTTCTTCCAGTCTTCTTGAACTGGTAGAGTTCTTAAAAGACCAAAAGCACTGGGCCAGGCTGCATGCATATACTCTAGACAAAACACACTCTCTCTGCAGATCCAGAAGCAAAGGAAACTAGAAAACAAACCATTTCTCTTTTCTGCACCAAGAAGGCACGAGAAAAGAGGTTGTGTTGATTTTTATTTTATTTTATTAGATTTGGTATCTTGCCCTTTCCCAGCACAAGGCCAGAAGTAAGAAGAGAGGGGAAAGCAAGTAGGTGAAAGTGCTCTGACTGGATCACTCTAATAGGATGAAGAAGTAGGCAACAGCTGTGTGTTCATTCTGACCGTTGTATTTTGTGTACCCATCTACAAGGCTGTGGTATAATCTACACTCATCTCAGGACTTATCAAGAGGTGTTCTTCCATAATGCTCCATCACCACCACCATCATAATTTCATAAATTATAAAACACCACTTGCCCCAGGTCTTTTGTGGTAGATCAAGGAGTTACCTGGGCTTTCACACTGGGGAAGGCACTTTGTGACAATACTGACAAGGAAGTGAACAGGTCATCCCTGTCACTGCATTCATTATTGCAACTGATCTGCAGCATAGACAAGAGCATGGCTAACAGAGTAGGACAAAGACTGGAAGTTATTCCATTGGCAGATGTTCTTAAGGAAATTCCACTTCTGTTTAAACCAGTTGTTCTGAACCTTCCTAATGCCTCGACCCTTTAATACAGTTCCTCATGTTGTGGTGATCCCCATTTTACAGATGGAGAACACTGATGCAGAGAGTCTTAGGCAACCCCTGTGAAAGGGTTGTTTGACCCCCAAAGGGATCCCAACCCCTAGGTTGAGAACCACTGGTTTAAACAGACATCTGTAACTACAGTAATTACAGAATGCCATGACTACTTCGTTGACAAGAGCTAGTAAAAGACTCAGAATTGCTCTAATGATAATATAGCTGCATTGGTTCATTTAGAGTAAAAGGAGATTAGACAGAATTATGGAATGAGATGTCTATTAATGGCCACTAGCCAAAATGATGGGAGGGAATGTGCATACCCAGAGGCAATACCAGGGGAAAGCCCTGGCTTCTACAACCTGCTTGCTGACTGTAGAGGGTAAAGGATTGGGCACTGTAGTGTAAATGCACCAATGGTCAGTTCCAGTGGCAGCAGGGTACTTCTTTTGTTCTCAGGACTGTTCTTGTCTTTAAATGTGACCAGGCATACCTTCTGTCGTGATTATCTGCAGAGGTCTTGTTTCCATAGTCTTCCCTTCAATGTGATCAGATCTGAAAGAGTGCAAAGCAGGGCTATCTGTACTGGGTCACCCATCCTACAGCACTCTTAACCTCTGGAGATTATTGTGCTCCCTCTGTACACTGTTTCCATCATTGGGGTGAAAATGTTTTTTGCTTGCCAATGATGTTTAGCAGTTATGGTACTGGACTAGGATCTGGAAGACCCAGATTCTGATCTCCACTCTGCCATGGTAGAGCACAGCCTAAACCACCTCATAGGGGTCGATTCCTCACAGCATAATTATACCAGGTTACACTTGGTATTTAAAAATCCAGGTCTATTTTATCCTGGTTTCTCCCTTCGCATGGGTGCCCATTTCTGTGAAGGAATCGAGTTAAACCAGAAGGAAATACCCCAATTTCTTTAACATGAGCCAGTCTTTTTTTGTTTTTACAACGCAAATGCATCACGCGTGCTCGAAAATCCCCGGTATGCTGCATTCTGATTGGCTCTTCCCATGCCCCAAAAGCAATGCTTCTGATTGGCGGATCTACAACAACTGCAGGAAAACCAAGCAGGACACCTTTTCTCTAGCTTTGGAAAGGAGCTAGTGCAGCGAGCAACACAGCAAGCACTTTGTGCTATACAAAGTACAAATTTTTGACCAATACTGGGCAGAGCACTATGTCCCATCCACATTTAAATGTGTGCAAGAAACCACAGCACAAGACATTCCTCCCCCCACCAATATACCAAATAATATTTGACTTGTCTTTGGGGCTGTCACAGGGTGAGAGCATCATGCCAGGCAGGTGCTTCCCCACCCCTCCCCCTAGGACCTCATTGGGAATGTGAGCCTGGAGCTGCAGGGCTGGGCTCTCTGGGCTGTGGCTCAGCTAGCGAGTGGTGCTTGGCGAGGGAACAGGCTGGCTCCTGGAAGAGCTGTCAAATGGAAGAAAACTTGCTTGGGGAACGTTTCAGAAAGGGCGGGCTGCAACTCAGCAGAAATGAAACTGACATGATGTAAGGCAGGGAAATCAGGTGGCAGGGTGGGAAAAATAAATCGGTTTTGTTCCCAGGATGTTTTCATGGAAGTGATTCAATGCGAGATTTTGGGGAAAGATTGACATTTTAGCAGTTTTTGAAAAACCCGGGAAGAGGGAAATATCGTGGGACAAACTCGTTTTAGAATCAGGAACTGTGCAAACTTCTTGGCCAAACCGGAATATTTCTCTTGCTCAACTGGGATATTTGGACTGTGCGGAATCGACCAGGGTTGCTGAGAGGAAAGGAGGAGGATTTACTCCATCACAAGTTCCTCGGAGGATGGGCAGGATAAAAACGTACAGCTAACTAATTGTGGTGTCTATTCAGCTTGTCGGTTTCAATTGTTTTTCATTGCTATAGATTGTGCCCTTTTCTGCCCAAGCGATTTAAAACATTTCCTGCCATAATCTGCAAGTTCCCCCACCCCGGACCCTACCGCCAGGTTTGGTTCCAGAAATGTTTCCTCTTTACTTTTCCTTCGTTGTTTTCATGAACACTTCTCTCATTATGATTTTCCCAAACTGTTTCTGAGCCAGCTTCCCTTGAGCATGTGATCATATTGATTTGTTGTTTCTTTGTCTGCCCCACCAAATACCCAGCTTCTATCCATGTCCTCATGGAGTTACCAAACTTCCCCCTCAGCCATTTCCTCTTTTCTTTGGTTGGTTATTTCTCCCTGTCCCCTCCCTCCAGCCATTTCCCCCCTTTCATTTAAAAATCTTTTTGGTGTAAGGTTGACAATAGAGCACTAGTGCAAATGAATGAGTGAAAGCTACACTAACCTTTCTGTTGCCGCAGAAAAAGACTAGGGATTGCTGAAGAGATGCTGGTCTTTCCCATGCGTGCTGGAATCCATCTCATTGCAGATGGACTTTAACCACACATGGAGAAAAAATGCTGAAATCATGATAGAAATGTGAATGGAAACCCAGCCAAATATGTTGCAAATTCACATAAAATTCCACAGGCTGCACACTCTAGGGCTATACCATGTTGTGCCCTCCAGCATTTCACCATTTTCACCCATTCCAACCATTTTTCCCTCCCTGCACATTTTCCTTGACCAAACAAAATAAATATATTTGGGCTGCTTTTTTTCTCGGGTGTGCAATAGTTTGATAGTCTGATGCTGCATATGTGCAAATGAAAGTGGATTAATAGATTGGGCCTTTGGATTTTGCGGTAACATAAGAACATAATAAAGTGTGGCAAGGGAAGTGGGGGGAGCGCATGCAGAGAAGTGTAGTGGTGGATTGCGCCTTGCTTTGTGGCATCCATTTTGAGTGCAAAGTTTTCCAAATGCAAAGAGGTGGAAGGGACATGTTTTTGAGGGCAGGACCTTTGAACAAAAGAGTTTGCAACTTCTGAATGTTCTCCCAATGCAGAGATTTTCAAACGTGCAATAAAGCCACTCAGCTGGAAGTCCAGATCAAAGAATCTCAAGAAACATGGGAGGCAGGTTTTCAAAAAGAGAATCACAACCACAGTGACCACTCAGTGGACTGAACAGGGGCTACATATGCATATTAGCAATTTAGCAATATATCACATAATCTCTAAAGCACATGCACAAAAAAATTCCCTAAGATAGGGTAAAGGGGTCCAGCATTATCATCCACAATCACATCAATGATGCGGTGGCCCCCACCTCGTCCAGTGCAGACAAGATGAAACTGATTAAAGTAAACAGGAAACAATGTTTTGAAGGGAAGCTTAGGGACAAAAACCATGGGAAACAATTGGATCGACAACGCCTAAAATATGGGGCAATGTGGAAAAGACCAGAGTTTTCAGTTGGGATTTTACTTTATGTTGCAAGCAGAGATCCCTTTTTATAAGAATATTTTCACCATCCCTACATGGTTCCATAGTGTGGATTTTTTGATCTGCATGGTGGTGTCAAGTTCAAAATAAGATATAGTACTGTTTATTCAGAAATATGTCTCACTAGTTTCAGTGGAGCTTATTCCCAGATTAGCATGTATAGGACTGTTGACCTAAATCTTTCCAAAAGCTTCATATTATCCTTGTCACTTGAATTCATGATCATCTAGCCTTCATTTGGCATCCTGGATCCTATTTGAAATAAGTATCAAGTGCACCATCAGTGGACTCAACAATTTGCAAAAATGCAGAAAGCCTTAAGGTTATGCATTCAGAAAGACGATTAAGATTTTAATGACTCGGGTAGTGTGGGAATAGATATTGTTAAGGATGATTCAAGCTTGTACATTTTCATTTGAAAACTTAAAGACAAAATGTACAAGACCCTACAGTTGTTCCTGGAATCAGAATATTGGTATGTGTGGGGATGCTAATAAATGTTGGCAGGTTTTTACAATGAATATTAATATTGTTTTATTATTTACTTCACTATTTACTTTGTTTATATCTCATCTTTCACCCCAACAGGGACTCAAAGCAGCTTACATCCTTCTCCTCTCCATTTTATCCTCAGAACAACCTTGTAAAACAGGCTGAGAGCGTGTGATTGGCCCAAATGTTACACAGCTCCTTGTACTGTCCAAGTGTATTCCAGATTCCAAACTTCATGTTTTGAACAAATATTTAATGCCTCACACATCTCCACTTAAAAATTAAGTGTGTGTGTGTTTGTGTGTGTACGCATTTGTTACATGCTAGAACTTTTGCCAGGCTTAGAATCAAGTTATATTATGCCTGGCAGAAGGTAGTCTGCTGTGGTTGATATTCATATTCTTCCCTGTCCTGAACACAAAGGGCAACAACAGATGTTTACCTATTAAAATGAATACAAGCAGGGAATCAATGAGGACTTGTGAGGCGGAGGAGCATTTTTTGCTCCTTTCCTCTGCCAGCCTCTTGCCTAGGGTTGCCTGAAGATTTGAGGGTGGAGCCTGAGAAGGGCAGGACTTGGAGAGGAGTGGGGACTATAAGACCATGGTGTCTACCTTCCAAAGTGGCCAGGTGAACTCATCTCTGTCAGCTGGAGATCCTTTGCAATCCCAGGAGGTCTTCAGCCACCACATGCAGGTTGGCAACCCTACTCTTGTCTGCATTTTGTGGCACCAACAGCTGGGTAATCATAAGTGGTTGGGTGCTCAAAGTGCATCTTTAAAAATTTTAGCCATCTTGGAGGGTAATGTTTATCTGATGATGAGACATGGCTTGGGGCCTAAGGTATGCGAGCCACCACTAATCACATGGCTGGCAGGGTTTCTGGTCTCTCCTGGCACTCTCCTCTACTTCCTCTCCACTTTTCCTCCCTTCACATTTGCCCCCATCTCGGGCCATCCCTCAGTCCTCTTGCCTAACTGGCTGCACACCCCACCTGCTCTTTCTCATCCTCTCATCAGCCTTCCCTTATTTCCCCCCCCCCTCTTATGTTCTGTATACTTCTGGTTGGGCACATGTTTTGATTGCTATACCTAACTCAAATGCTGCCGCATTGTGTGGGTGTTGCTGTTCTGAGCTTGGCGTTTTTAAAACTCTTCATTGCCGGGGGCAGGAGTTGAGATTTTGTGACTTGGCCCTTCTTTTGGGTGGAACTCCCAGCCAGGAGAGGGCAAACATTGCCTCCTGGGCTGGGTAGCCCCAGCACCCAAGAGCAGTACAATGGCTGGCTTAGAGGATAGACCCATAGGCCAGGTGTGGCTGGCTGACAGCATCTGCAGCCCCAAGGGAGCAGGCACATCCCTGGGCTTACAAGGAAGAAGCTGAAAGAAGAGGTGAGGGAAAGATGAGTTTCATTCCAGTAGAGAAAAATGGGGTATAAAAACCCCATTTTAAAGCCTGACCTAGCAGCTCGACCCTAGGTCAGGCTTTAGAATGGGGTTTTTATACCCCATTTTTCTCTACTGGAACTCAAAGAAGTTTACAATCACCTTCCCTTCCCCCTCCCTCACAATAGGCACGTTGAGAGGTAGGTCGGGCTGAGAGAACTGCAATTAGCCCAAGTTCATCTAGCAGACTTCATGTCGAGAAGTGAAGGAACAAACCTGTTAATCAGATTAGAGTCTGTTGCTCTTAACCCCTATGCCATGCTGGCTCTCTTTAAATGAGGTGGTGCACAGGAAAGGGGGGGAGCAGGCTGAAGAAGAACAAATAGTGCAGTGCGTGAAGGAGGCATGGAAGTGAATTTGAATTTTTCTCATGGAATGTTGAGGCTACTTTGCATTGGTGAGAAGCAATAAAGAAGTAGCTGTTGGAGAACCTGCATCTGAAATATCTTTGTGCCAGCTACAGAATTATGTCCTCTACCAAGTTTGCTGTGAGCTCCCATGCTGCAAACCCCTAGAATCCCACCAGCTGTCCCACCAGGGGCCACAGATTTTCCTTTTGCAAACCTGGTTTCCCTGGGTTTGTACTAGTGTTGACGGGTTCCCCCTGGCCACCAGTAGGTGGGGAGGGTAGTTTTGTCAGATCCAGGTTGGGAAGCTCCTGGACATTTGGGGATGGAGCTTGGGGTAGACAGGAACCTCCGCGGAGTGCAATGCCATACAATCCATCCTCCAAAGCACCCATTTTCTCCAGGGCAACTGGTCTCTGTCATTTGTTGGTATCTCATCTGGAGATGAGATTTAATTCTGGGGGATCCACCTGGAGGATGGCATCCCTAGTTTGTACTCATGTGTGGCCTTATTGTATTGAGGGGGGGGGGGTATTATCAGCACTCTGAAGCCATGTTTGCAATTAGATATATGATACAAAACTGCTTTGTACCATGTCAGAAAACCAAGTTACTGTTCTATCTAACTCACTATTGCCTACTTTTGAAGCAATACTCTAGGGCAGGGGTTCCAACTTGGTGCTTCAGATGTTCATGGACTACAATTCCCATCAGCCCTTGCTGACATGGCCAATTGGGAGCTGGTGGGAATTGTAGTCCATGAACATCTGAAGCGCCAGAGTTGGACACCCCTGCTCTAGGGGACTCACGTAGATAATAGTTTTTCTGCTACCTGAGACTATCAGGAATTGAGCCAATATGTGAAATGTTATTCTTTTGTTAAGCTGCAGCCTCTTACCAGGGCAAGCTTCTAAACAGTTAAATTGGGAGGGAACTATTGAACTGCTTCTCCCAGCCCTTGTTGGTTTGGGGAAATAGAATGCAGCTCTTACACAGTCACTGTTGCTTAAGAAAGGAAATGAATCACTTCAGCACATAGCTTTGTATGCATAAATCAGACTGGTATTTTGATTCATTGTTCATATTTAAATGAACAGCTGCTTATTTGCCGGAGAAACGAATGAAGATTGTGCTAAGTGAGAAACAAACTATAGATTGTGCTAAGTGAGAAACGGCTATACAGTGGGGCTGTAGTGTGGTCTCCTCGCATTTTTCTGTTTACATGCGAGGAGACATTATCTGCCTGCCCCAAAGCTGCTTGCATTATCCCTGAAATCTGCCTCCATCCCTGAAGACTGGAAGATGGCCAATGTCACACCAATCTTTAAGAAAGGATCTAGGAGGGACCCAGGAAATTACAGGCCAGTCAGTTTGACATCTGTTCCTGGTAAATTAGTAGAATCTATCATTAAAGATAAAATTATTAAACATGTAGAAAAGCAAGACCTGCTGAGGAAGCGTCAGCATGGCTTTTGCAGAGACAAGTCCTGCCTTACAAACTTATTAGAGTTCTTTGAGGGTGTAAACAGGCATGTGGATAAGGGGGAATCAGTGGACATTGTCTACTTGGATTTCCAAAAGGCTCTTGACAAAATTCCTCACCAGAGACTGTTGAGAAAACTCAGCAATGAAGGAATAAGAGGGGAAGTCCTCCTATGGATTAAAAACTGGTTGAGGAACAGGAAACAAAGGGTGGGTATAAATGGGAAGTTCTCACAATGGAGAGATGTAGGGAGTGGTATCCCCCAAGGATCCGTTTTGTGACCAGTGCTCTTTAACCTATTTATAAATGACCTGGAAGTAGGGGTGGGTAGCGTGGTGGCCAAGTTTGCAGATGATACCAAATTATGTAGGGTGGTGAGAACCACAAAGGATTGTGAAGAGCTCCAAGGGGGCCTTGGTAAATTAGGTGAGTGGGCTAAGAAATGGCAAATGCAGTTCAATGTAACAAAATGTAAAGTGATGCACATAGGGGCAAAAAATCCAAACTTCACATACACGCTACAGGGGTCAGTGCTATCAGTCACAGACCAGGAAAGGGATTTAGGCGTCTTAGTTGATAGTTCCATGGGAATGTCAACTCAATGCATGGCAGCTGTGAAAAGGCAAACTCTATGCTGGAGCATAATTAGGAAAGGAGTTGATAATAAAACTGCAAAGGATTGTCATGCCCTTATATAAATAGCCGTGAAGATGCTGTGACTGCACTTGGAGTACTTTGTGTTCAGGTTCTGGTAAGCCACATCTCAAAAAGGATACCTCAAAGAGAGATAGAAAAAAGGGTGCAGAGAAGGGCAATGAGGATGATTGAAGGGATTGGGAGCCCTTGCTCCTTACATGAGGAGAGGCTGCAGCGGCAGGACTCTTTAGTTTGGAGAGGAGGCGTCTGAGGGGGGATATGATTGAAGTCCATAAAATTATGCATTGGGTAGAAAATGTTGACAGAGAGAAATTTCTCTCTCTTTCTCACAATACTAGAACCAGGGGGCAGACATTGAAAATGCTCGGGGGAAGAATTAGGACGAATAAAAGGAAACACTTCTTCCACATAGCGATGTGATTGGTTGTTTAAGGAATATGCACTGCCACAGGAGGTGGTGATGGCAGCTAACCCTGGATAGCTTTAAAAAGAGCTTGGACAGATTTATACAGGAGAAGTCGATCTATGGCTACCAATCTTGATCCTCCTTGATCTCAGATTGCAAATGCCTTAGCAGACGAAGTGCTCAGGAGCAGCAGCAGCAGCAGCAGAAGGCCATTGCTTTCACATCCTGCATGTGAGCTCCCAAAGGGACCTGGTGGGCCACTGCGAGTAGCAGAGTGCTGGACTAGATGGACTCTGGTCTGATCCAGCAGGCTAGTTCGTATGTTCTTATGTTCTTATGCTGAAGTGAAGCTGAAAGACCTTTGCTTTTCCTGGTTCTCTTAATTCTGCCTATCAACTCCTTCTTGAAGGCACATATCTCATCACAACCATAGTTTCAAGATAATATTGTATATGTTAATATTGTTGATATGCTATGTTTAGTGATGTTTGATGATTGATAAGCTGGGACTATGGTTTTGGGGTACTTGTTGTTCATATTTATTTATTGTTCATATTTGATTTTGTTATTCTGTTTTGTTGGCTGTTAGCCGCTCTGAGCCCTATGGGGGAGAGCGGGGTACAAGTCCAATAAATGAATGAATGAATTAATGAATGAATTAATGAATTCTCTAAATTGCAGTTATATCAATATACCTGTGATTGCAGTTACATCAATATTCTAGTCTGTCCCAAAATGATTCCCCCACAAATGAAAGAGGCAAAGCAATTCCCTGGACCACACACTGATGAAGGGGACCATATGCTAGTTTCCCCTCCCTTCTCCTCTCTCTCTCCCTCCTCCTTCTGCTGCTGCTGCAGGAGAGGACAGACTCTTGTTTTAAAATAGAAACTTTTTTGAAATAAAGTTTTAAGACTCTCTCCTGATCATTGGGAGGTTGTAAGTAGAGTGGTGGAGGTGTGGTGGAGGTGTACTGTTCCTTCCAAAAGCCAACTCCCTGTTATTATTATATTGAGATATTGAAATCTCAATTTTAGCATTTAGAGAAGCAAGAAGGAGCTGACAACATGGAAGAGGGGGCAAGGGGGAAAGAGTGCGTGTCAAATAAGAGAATGAGAAGGGTGGAGCTAAATAGGCTTGCTGTGGGTGGAGGGAACATGCCCAGGTTAGGCCCGCTCTGGCCCCTAAGCAAATTAAAAGTTCTGCTAGAAGCAGTGTCACTTGCTGTGGAGAAAATGGAAAGTGAAAGCGAGGCTCAAGGAAATATGTCTGTACAAGAAATCTTGCTGCAACGGACATTTGCCCCCATTATGCAGCATACACCTTGTGCATAATCGGCCAATAGGCACTGACAGGACAGTTGTACTTGTCTAGGATCACTGATTTTAATGAACTTAGAAATGTGCAACTCTGCAGGATGTTACAGTTGAGCCTTAAATTACATAAGCAGTGTTGCTGTCCATTCTTACATAGCAAGGTTCAAGTTCAGTAGCATCTTAAAGACCTGACCTAAATGGCCCAAGCTTGCAGGGTTGGCCCTGGTTAGCACTTGGATGGGAGACCATTATTACTATTTGCATTGTGTGAAATAAATTACTGACAGTACATGAACAATATTTATTCTCATTCTGAAAATTAAATTTTGTATCCCTGTATGTCTAAGTAGTATTTTAGTGGTAATATAGCCAATATCAACTGCTTGGTTTTGAAGTTTTAATTTAATTTTGAAAAATACTTGGATGGGAGATCACCAGGGAATTCCAGGATCACTATGCAGAGGAAGGCAATGACAAACCACCTGTATTAGTCTCTTGCCTTGAAAAACCTACTGGGTTACCACAAGCCAGCTTCGACTTGATAGCATTTTATACATACATAGCACCTTAACAACTAACAAGATTTTTCAGGGTGTATACTTTGCTTCCTTCATCAGATACAAGTTGGAAAGGAGATCCGTGAGCCCCTATTTTCCCGTTAGAAGATGGGAAGGAAGTTGTAAAGAAGGGAGTAAGGGTGCAAAAGTATAATCAGGTGTAAGAATCCTATTTTCATTCATAAATTCAGAACAATTGACCTCTCTGCCCCACCCCCAGCTGAAGAAGGAGTTGGGATTCTTATCTCATTACAGATATTCATTTTCTTGGTGTAAGCATTTCCTCTTATGTTCCAGTTAAGATGATTATCCTTTGCTTTGTATCCTCAAGGGATCAGAGATTGCCATTCCCACTTGTATCTGCTGAAGGGAGCTCTGACTCTCAAAAGTTTATACACTGGCAAATTTTCTTCGTCTTTGTCATGCTATTGGACTCAAATCTTGCTTTTCTAATGCAGACCAAAACGGCTTCTCACCTGAAACTTGTTATATAGCTTGAACCCCAAGTTTTAGGATCAACACATATGTGACAAAACTCAAAGTTCTCTGTTAATCTTTAAATCAAATTACATGCATGTGACCCCAATTCAGATGTGGGAGGAAAGAGAAGGTTTAACCCTTCAACCCCTGCATAGTTTTGCTATTCAAATCTGCCCCCTTCTTCCAGCACTTTAAAGGGAAAAAGATAGGGTTCTGTAAAAAAATCTGTCTTTTCCCCTTAAAGTGCTAGAAACAGGGCAGGGGACCTTGCTTCAATTAACAAAGTTCTGTGGGGACTTCTTCCTCCCCTGTTCAGCCTTGATGCAAAGTGGATCCACATGTGCTTGTAACAGACTTTGAAAGGCAAATGGAGATCTGTGATCTTTGTTATGTCTGTTTCAATTCTCATTCACTAACTGCAGTGCAGATGGTAGACAGCTGCAGCATTTTCGTGGCAATGGAATTAATTGAAGGACTTATCCCCCACATACTGCTCCTCTTCATGTTCAACCTCTGTAAAATACCAGTTATGCATGTTTGCATCAGAAACCTTCTATGAATTATTCTGATCAGCTGGGGCCTTTGATGTTGCAAAGCCATTTTCCACCCCCAGCCCACTATTTTAAAACATCTTAAATTATTTCAGTATTGTTTACATTGCAACAAATGATCACTGAAATTGGTAAATGTGTTGGTGCATAAATTCAGACTCTGGGACCCTTAGCCTCTGAACTGCTAATTTAGAAAGCGTTAGCGTGCTCAGCAAAGCCCCTCCAATCTCTGCATGTGCCAGGAACAAAACTGCTCAGAGCCTTTTATCTATTCAAACCAATATATTCCATTTGTTGTAGGAACTCCATTTCTGGATAGGATAGAGTAAATGTAATTTCATAATCTAGTATAACTAAGATGGAGGGAGATCCGGGACATGTCCTGTCCTCATGTCATGGTGCAAGATGGAGATGTGTATGTGAGACTGGAGGTGTGAGAAGAGACAGGAAGGAAGGAAGTTTCCCTGAGACTATCAGCCTGCAAATCAAAGGGATAGTGTCAGAGCAGTAGAGAAGGGATGTCCAGTGCCTTGATAGACCCCACTATCTCTCAGACACTCCCGTCAAATATCCCTCTGGAGTGTGAGGCTAAGAGTCAGCACAAAGTCCTTCACTTCCAACAAACGTACATGTTCAAATGGAATATGTAAATGTACATATATAAATTAAAAGGGGGGAAAGCACTGTGATGGGTGACAACTGAACAAGCATTCAGTTATGTGATATGTATGCCTGACGATAATGTTGCAAACTCAAGTGAAAGCTGGGTTCGTAAAAAGGCAGCAAGGCTCACAGTGAGTCTTCTTGGTATATTTAATCTGTCTTCCTTCAGCATTTAAGTACATGTGCTCAGTTTATTTCTTTACATTTTCTACTGCACTCTCATCCCCCCACAATCAGACTGTAGGCTGTAAGCTCCTTGGAGGCAGGATCCATCTTTTGTTCCTTATGACATTAAGGCCCACTAGAAATGACAACCAGAAGATGTTTAAATGTTCAAGTACTTATAAAAATAACACAAAGCTTCTCTTCAGCGTTGAAGGGGAAATGAGGAAGTGTATTGGAACGTCAGCAAAGAAATTTCAGTCAAATTCTAAAAATACTTCTGAAGGCGTAACAGCTGTTTGCCAAAGTGGTAGCTGCCTAGAGAAATTGTCCAGCATTCTTCAATCAGCGTTTTTAAGAAGCTGGATTTACAGGGTGATTTAAGTCCAACTTCCCTTGTCTCGGCTCTAACAGTTAGCAGTTATCTATTCACCACTGACAAGTAACAATTCCATCTTGGAAGACAAGCTGGAAGACAAACTGTTTTTGGTGGGCTGCTAGATATTTTGTACCACTCTGAAAGAACAGCTAACATTTTAGTCAGGGTTGTAACATGTAAGTGATCAGTCACTTCTATTAATCTTTTAAATACTTTTTTATAAGACAAGAATGCGCCCCCAATTAATTGGTCAACAGATTTCTTAAAGTGTTGATTACTTTCGCGTGTGAACTTATAAAAATGTGAGTGGCAGACACTGTTTTAGTTGAAACATTTCCCTTTTTCATACACAGCCTCTTCCAATATCGTGCCTGCTCTGACATGGGAAGCCCTGATCTGGATGATCCCAGGCTTGCCTGAGCTCATCCAACCTCAGAAGAAGCAGGATCAGTCCTGGCTAATACTTGGATGGGAGACCACCAAGGAATACTACGGTCACCTGCAAACCACCTTTGTTAGTCTCTTGCCTTAAAACTCCTACTGGATTGCCATGAGTCAGTTGTGACTTGATGGCACTTTACGTATATGTTTGACATGAGAGGATAAACATGGGAGAGACCTAGTAGCTTGGGCATGTGTAAAATTTGGAGTGGAGTCACAAATAGTAGTGAAAACACTCCCATCCCTTTCTTCTTATAACTTCTATAATTCCAGTCACCCCCGAATAAAAAGGATTCTCTAAATAAAAAGCATAACTATGTAACATGTTCATTTGAATCTTCTTCCCAAGTAAGTTTGTATAGGTTTGTTAATTCTAATGTCTGATTAATTTAGAGCAGTGGTGGTGAACCTATGGCACTGGTACCAGAGGTGGCACTCAGAGCCTTCTCTGTGGGCACGTGCAAACAGAGTGTCCCCCATACACATCTAGGCTGGCCTGGGGATCAATTATTAGCATTAAACCTAAGACCTAGTTTTGGGGAAGCAGTGTAGGTAACCCTGTTAAGCACTGTTAAAACCCACTGATTTTCATGCGAAGAACTAAAGCACGATCCTTTACCTTGGAGTAAGCTTGGTTGCTGGCAATGGGACTTCCTTCTGAGTAAACCCTCCTAGGGTCATGACTCATCCATTGATAGAGTTGCACGGTTGCTTCAAAGCAAAGTCACCGACTACCACAAAGCTTACTCCTGGGTAATGCACGCCTCGGAGCCAACCATTTTTTCTAAACTAAAACTTCAGTATTCAGGTTAAATTGCTGTGTTGGCACTTTGCAATAAATAAGTGGGTTTTGGGTTGCAATTTGGGCACTCGGTCTCGAAAAGGTTCACTATCACTGATTTCGAGGGAGAGCTGAGCATGCAACAGTCTCATGGACTTTTTCTTTTAAATGTTTAATTTTGGCAGGATTGTGTATTTTTTTTCTCACCCAACATTGAAGAGGTTGCTATTTACTAACTGGTGACCAGAACAGCTTTAGCATCTCCTATGTTATGGCTATATTTGGTGTCAGACTGTGAGGAGAATTTTAAAAGGCATGCTGAAAATGAATGAATCACCTTATTATTAAAAATGCTGAAGCATTCCTTCTGCAGTTTCAAAACCTTTTTGATAACTGTTTTTGAAGCTGCAAGGATTGCAAAGAACTTACAAACATATATTGCAACAGTTCACATCAAAAGAAGAATTCAGTCCCTTTTTATTCCTTTAAAATCAGCATTGTGGTTTCAGAATTGTAGTTTGTAATGCCACAGTCCACTGAAATAACACAGGCTAGCTTCCAACTTTCCATCACACTGTCCCAATGTTTTGTCACATCCTAGCGAAACAGAACCCAGGGCACAGCTGTGCAGATAGACGGGCTCTTGGTTCTCAATTGCTTTCTTCGAGTTCTATGGGAGAAACATCAATGAACTACAATCTGACACAGCTGAAATGGAACAACACCAGCTTCTGATTCCAAGCACTGGGAACACTAAGAGTGTGAGCATTTTTGGCCACCACCCACTCATGTCCCTGATTGCACCCCTTTAATTTTTCCCCTATAGGTGAATGATTGCCAGATAATAGTGACAGTGCACAGCAACCCATTGTCTGTCCTATTGCAAATGTCCCTGTAGTATACAGACCCTTTTCCCACATGCACTACACCTATCATAATGATGAGAAAGCAGCTATATAAATAGGCAACCTCTGAGCTCTCAAAGCCAAAAAGGCAAAGCTGGCTTTTGTACAAAGCACTCCCTTTTAAGGGCAATCATTACTTAACAACCAATAGCAATGGATAAAAACAATGATATGCAGAATGTACAATCTTTCAGAACAATAATAAGAATTACAGAAAAATAAAATGAAAAGAATCATTAGGAGAAAATGTAAGCTTTGCTTTTAATGTGCCTAAAGATGGAACTTAATGTTACATGACAAACTTGTTAGCTCTGTAATGTGTGTGTGTGGGGGGGGCATGTGTTGGGGAAAATCAGTAGAAATACTTAGCCCTTCTAAAATCCCTTTTTTGCCATTTTTTGCCATTTCTTTGCAGCTCCAAAATAAGTTTGGTGGGGGAAAGGAGATTAGGCAATGATTTTAGGGACAAACAGGGAAAGGGTTAAAAAAACCCCTTTTGCGCACTGATTATTTTCCTTGCAAATGTCCTTGTGTCCCTGTATTACCATTTATCTAGAAACTACGAATATAGGAACTATGTTTTTAAATTATCCTTCACTATTTCTTCTGTAACCTGTTTGCTTACTCAATGATATTGAAATTAAATTGTGTTGGATACTTGGTTATTTTGAAACTGTTTAGCAAGTCATAGTTAAAACATTATTGGTTAATTAGCTGTTCAGTTTTATTATTACAAGAGCTATTGCAACGTTCTCGCTAGAATATTAGATTTATACCACAGGGACATGCATTTAATTCCCTTCTCGACCACTGAGCTCATTGTACTGTAATTGTCTCCTAACCTTACCTATTTCACAGTATTGCTGTAAGAAAAAAAAGAATTAACCTGATTTCTGTGCTTTACAAGAAAGGCAAGACAGAAACGTGAGAAATAACTCTTGACTACTGGCAGAATTGGGGTCTTTGGCACTGCACAAGTGGTTCTGGTGGTATCTTTCAGAAGATGGTGCTGAGGAATAACTGCTCAACTCTCTGGAGTTATTTTTTCCTACATGCTGCTTACTGGGAGAGGTCATTCAGAGATTTGGAGTACAGTCCACCAATGCTCTGGGGTCATGGGATGGTGGCTGGCTATGCTGCTGCCTGGGACTCGGATGGGCTGGCTGCTGGCAGCCCTCTGACATCTTTGCCAGAAGCCTGGGGGCAGCCACAGCCACCAGATGCATGGGAAGACAATGCTGGCCATGTGACCCCTGCCCGCCTCCCTTGCCCATCTGAAGAAGGGAAAGCCTCTGATCTCCTGCCACTGCTCAAACCACAGTGAGCAGCGGGCAGGTGACATTTGGCACCCCAGCCGGGGCAGAAAGAGGTGAGTTGCAGGGCTAGGACAAGGAATAGGCTGACAAGGTGTGCATGTTGGAACTTGGAGGGATGAATGGCGGCCTGGTGAAAGGAGGGGGATGCGGATAGGTCAAAAAGGAGGCGGCTCCAGAAGCTCCAAGCCCCATGACGCAGAACAGGTCTCTGCGTTGGGGCAAGGAAGGGGGCCAGGACAAGGGAAGGTGAAGGAGTGGGTGGGCTCCTGCAAAGAGAGGCAGAGAAAGCAGCCAATAAAGTCAAGGAGGGGTCGGCTCAGTCCCAACCCTGAGGCCCTAGTTGGTGGAGGGGGCATGAGGAGCAGGCTAACCCTGTGTAACATCAACAAGGGCCAGGGCTGAGGATGAAGTCAGATCCCCTGTTTTCCAACGGTGGAAAATTGTGTGGATTGGGGGGGGGGTAGGTGGTTTGTGAGTCCTCCACCCTCCCTTCTGAGTGTGCAACAACTCAAGGCACTGGCGAACTCAGCTGGGGAGGCAATACAGGAGGGCGCTGGCAAGCTCAGCTGGGGAGGCAATACAGGAGGGCGCTGGCAAGCTCAGCTGGGGAGCCAACGAACACCTAATTCTATTTCTCCTTATCATCAGGCTAAGGGCATAACCACAGATTAAGCTTTCCTCATGTCTTCCCAAGTCTGTACAATCAGGCACACATTGCAGCTTCCATGTAGGAAATTGGCTGTTGAGGGTTTTCTGGGTTGGGTGGTGGTAGTCTGGTAGTATTAGCTCCTAACATTTCACCAGCATCTATAGCTGGCATCTTCAGAGGAATGTCATGATAAGATGTGTTTCTCTTCATGGGGAGAGAAATACATCTTACTGTGACTTGCTTCTGAAGATGCCAGCCCAAGATGTGGGCGAAATGTTAGGAACTAAAACTACCAGACCACAGCCCCCAAAAATCCACAACAGCCAGTTAACTCTGGCCATGGAAACCTTCAACAGTCCATGCAGGAAACTTAATCTCCAGGCACACATGGGCCTAGGGCCTATTAGCCATGCTGGCAGGGGCTGATGGGAATTGTAGTCCATAACATCTGGAGTGCCAAAGGTTTGCCACCACTGGCCTAGGGATTCCAACCTTCAGGTGGTGAAAGAACTACGGTATAACTGATCTCCAAACTACAGAGATCAGTTTCCCTGTAGAAATTCCCTGTAGATTTGGATGGTGGACTCTATGGCATTAGATTCCTTCTGAGTTCCCTACCCAAGCTCCACCCACCCCCAAATCTCCAGACATTTCCTTATCTGGAGTTTACAACCCTAAATGGATGCTATTTGGACTGGGTCCATCACATGTGAGGAGATATGACAAAGCTTCACCCTGCGCTGTTTTCAGTATCTTAAATAGTCCCAGGGAGCCACTATACACCACTGGGGAACTGCATATACATCTTGTGACAGATGGGCAAGGTCTTGTCCCTTTCTGCCAGTATCAATCCGCTGTATGTCTGTTTGGTATATAGGCAGAGCATATAACGGCCAATCAGTGGCGTAGCGACCATGGGATGGGGGGTGGGGCGCAACACCCTGGGTGGAGCCATTGTGGAGACATGGCCAGGCTGTAAAGGGGGAATGGTGGTGTGCACTGCTGCGGCAGGGGCGCAGTTTCCCCTCGTTCCACCTCTGCAGCCAATCAGGGTCCATGGATGGCTGAAGAAGACAAATGGAGGGGGAAAGTAAGAGAGAATTGGCTGTTATGCTACCAGCTCAGCTCAGACAGGGTTGGAGGCCTTGCATAATGAGACAGATGGGATCCTGTCTCAGAGTCTGTCTTATATGTAAGCAGCCTGAACAGTGGATGCTTGGAGACAATATGTTGAACATCCTTTCTCAAGAGACTACATCAATCTCAGAGTCTGTTTTTTTTTTTGTAGGCTACCATACTGAATACTTCAGGAAGAGACTATAACTCAGGACCCAGTTTCTCAAGGACAACGGTTAGAGATTTGAGGTTTCTGGGAGGAATTCACATTTACACTGTGAGTAACCTAAAGTTGAGGGAAGGCCAGTATGTGCTTTGAAAGTAAAAAGCTTGACTGACAACTGACAATTGAAATGTTATAAATAACAGGTAGTTTTATACCACCTGTAAATAGTTTGAAGTCTTTTTCCTGAACATCTTTATTTCTCCTATCCTGGCAGTAAATAAAAGTTTTAAAAAAATCCTTTTCCCGCCATGATTTATATGAAATAATGGCATTTAGAAGACCTCTTTGGCTCAGTTTGTTAGTAAAACTTTGGGTACAGACCATTCTGGTTGAACTACACAGATTGCTACTTCATCTCAAATGGTGTTTAAAACTTTATCACATGTTATCCTGGCATTTTTTTCAAGGAGCGCAGAAAAATATATATGGTTCTCTCACTTCCATTTTATCTTTACAACAACCCCTGTGAGGTAGGTTAGTCTAAGAGAGTGAGCCTGGCCCAAAGTTACTCACTGAGGTTCATGGCAGAGTGGAATTTGAACCCAGATTCCTGAGATCCTAGGCCAGCATGATAACCACTACATCACACTGGCTTTTATAATACCAGTTACTTGACAGTTTTACTGGTCAAACTAGGAAATACTGAGAGGATGGCAGTTCTTCCAAACAAACATATTTCACATTACAAAAACACAAGAGCAAACAAGGGCAGAAATGGAGTTCCAAAAACACTGTAGAATTCTAGAAAAACATTTGCTCCACTTTCAGCTCTGAGCTTAGAGTTTCAGAAAAACGCTATGGGAGCTCCAGATAAAACATGTAATCCATTCTAATCACTGTGCAAATGTTAGCATTCATCTATTTTTATTCAACCTCTTGTTCGCCTGTATTAAGAGCCATTTTAAATTTAGAAAAGTCAGGTTTTAATTCCTTTATAGCAAGGATGATTGCCTTGTAGAACTTGACATTTCTTCATTTTATATTCTTGTATTTTCTTTGCATCTGGGTTCTGAAGGGTCAAATATATTAACTACAACTGAGAGTTAAATGTGCTTCGTTAATAAATCTGCTTTGACACGAACGCCTCTACCATTTCAGTTGTACAATTTCTGTGTGGATTCTATCCCACAAGATGAATTTTCTTTTCCATCTTGTCCTTCTGTGGCTTTTTATTTTTGCTGCAAAGCACCACAATTTCTTTTAAAGGGATCCTGCTGAAGTTAAAATTTTTGCAAGACATTTATAAAACTTTTTAAAGTATTAATCAAGATCACAAGGGATTGCAATGGAATAATTTAATTTTCTTCTACTGTTGTGGATTTATTTTTAGACTCCTCTGTTCTAGGCCATTTCACACGCTACTGGCTTTTCTGTTCAACACTATAAAACTTAAAAAGGGTTCTGTAAAAGAGGACAAATTAGTTCATTTCTTTGTCCAAGCATGATTAGACTGGCTGTCTCCTGCATGTAGCTTAATTCCAAACTACAACTTGCAACTTCTAAATGGTTCTGCAGTAAAGGGGATTGATTTTTTTAACTTCTGGTTGAGTACAGTAGATTTACATTTCAAAGTTGTATTGAATGGATTCCTTGTCAAAAATTACTGGCACGTGATTATCTTATGAGGGGTAAAAGAATGTATGCGCATAGCATCCTGTCTCAGGCTCATACTACATTACCTTATATGCTACTGTTTTGTATTGCATGTATAAACTTCTTTCCCTCACTGTAGTATCTAATTAGTGAAATCTGTGACATGCTACCACTATGGGGTCATTTCATATTCCATATTATTGGCCACTGCTAGGGATGGGATAATTTTTAGGATTGCTAACTCCAGTTGGAAAATTCCTGGAGATTTGGGGGTGCATCCTGGGGAAGGCAGGGTTTGGGAAGGGACCTCAGCAGTCTATCCTCCAAAAAGGCCAAGTAGTTAAAATGCACTGAAGCAAATCTGAGCAAAAGCAAAGTTTCGAATGATGTTGTAATGTCAGTAAAGGTTCAGCCAGTTTAACATTCTGAGAGTTATTTATTTTATTGTTACATTTTAATCCTGCTGTTTATTCATGAAGCTCAGAGCAGCATACATGATTCTCTCTTCATGTATTTTATCCTCTGCCTCGTGAGGCAGGTTAGGCTGAAAAAGAATAACTGGCCCAAGGTTATGCTGTGAGTTTCATAGAGAGCAGATATTTGAATCTGGGACAGTTTATGCACTTGTAGTCTCCTTCACAATGAGCATACATTCCCTTTGGGTTTGATTCTCAATTACACACATGTTTCCCCTCTTCAGTCATCCCACTTTCAGATCAGAGAATCCCCATTGTTTCTGAAGGCTCTGAAAGTTCAACTTGTCCTCTCCCTTTGAGGAAAGGTGAAGGAGATCAGCATGTGTTTACCTTTCTTCGAGTTTTCTCACTCTTCCCTATCATCTACTGCCCACACCACTTCTCTTCAGGCCACCATTTCAGAAGGATCAGAAGGGCTTTCTTCCTTTAAAAAAAAATTCACACTGAACATCTATCAATGGAATGATAGTCCCAGTGAAACTGGCGAGAGATTGCCATTGAGTTGTATTTTGAATAAGGAAATATAACAGTCTCATAAGTTTTTCATGATTTAGAATGCTAAGCCTTGTAGCTAAAATAACATATACATCAGTCTGCATCTTAAAAAAAAATCTAGAAAAAAGTTTAGAAGCAGATCCTCATATAAAATTTATACTATTCAGTTTAAAATGAAAACAAAAATACTATTTTGCAGACAGCAGTATTACTGAAAGCAGAATCTTAAAGTGCTGTCATGCATTAATTTGAAAAAGGAATTAAAATAACCCTCTGGCCAATCTTCTTCCTGGTGGTCTGGCGGATAGGATTCAACATTTCCAATGCCACCCTCCAGGTTCAATTGTAGCCAAACTACTCCATAGTCAGAGTGTAACACAGTAGAAGCTTCTATACTTATGGGAGCATCTGCTACGAATCTTCTTCAGGTCAGATGAAGTGTAATGCTGCAAAAACAACGCTGCATTCTGGCTGACAAAGGAAGGTTCTTTTACAGCTGCTTCCACTTCATTTATTCTATGGTTTTTCTGGGATATTTCAGCTAACTCACAGATAATTTGTTTTGCCCGTTCCTGCCTGACCTAACTGCTCAGGTGGAAATCTCATTTATTAAATGTGAATTGGTTTAAAAATTCTCAAAACCTATATATTGTTGCACTATTGAAACTTCTTGGTACATTTATTTATTGAAATACTTCTGTCTCACTTTTCTCCCCACCACAGATGCAAAGAAGCTTACAAAGAAACAAACAACTAACAACGAGAGAGAGAGAACACAAAACAACTCCTCACTGGTCCAGGATTCACTGAGCTGGCTCATTCAGGGCTAGAGGCCAGCCAATGATGACTGTAAGGGCCAAAGGCCAATAGCCCTTTGCCTGTTGCCTCTTGGTTTGTGCCTAGAAGCTCACAGCTTATGTTTACAGCCAGACTTACATGCTTGTAGATAAGTGAAGGAAGAATAAGATAGTACATTTATTTTATTTTCTATTGAGTATTTATTATTAAAAAGATTAATTACATCAGACAAACAATGTACTCACATTTACAATTCAGTTGTATATTATCTTGGAATTTGCTATTTTAATGTACAATAACATCCATTTGAAACCATTCTGACCATGACCATTTTTTTTGCTTTCTTATAATATATTAACAGTTATCAGCACCACATATTAGTCATTTGCACAAGTCCATTAATAATGGTCTTGTTATAAATTTATAGTAAGAGACAGCAAGCATATTTGCTGCTGCTAGCAAACATTATCAAGATAATATGTAATAATTATTTTTATTTTATTAATTTATTAATAATATTATTATTTCCCAAGGAAAATATTTTAATGAAAGTTATGTCATTTCTTAAATGTTCCCTTTAATTGCAGTATTGGTTTCCAAAGTACTTCAATGAATTTATGTTTCCAGAATACAATAAAATGTCCATTATGAGAGTGCTCTTTTGTTATGTTGTTCACCGCTCAGAGCCCTTTGAGAGTGAGCGGTATAAAAGTTTTAATCATCATCATCATCATCATCATCATCATCATCATCATCATCATCATCATCATCATCATCATCATCATCATCATCATCATCATCCCAAAAACACTAGGGCAGCACTTGAAAAATCTTCAAATTGACAAAATTAACATCTGTCAAATTGAGAAGGCAGCCCTGCTGGAATCCGCACGAATACTACGCAGATACATTACAACTTCCTAGGCCTCTGGTTGAGGCTCGAATTGTAATGAAGGCCAACAACCAGCTAAAGATCTGGCAGCTGTGAAATCAAACAATAATAATAATAATCCCCTCCACGGGTGCAGCCTTGTCGTGGCGGAGGGGCTTGTGTGCTTCCATGAAGCTGTGGGCTTAGCTGGCGGTAGTGTATGCTACCAGAAGGGTCACCCATGCCAGAAAGGCCACATCGGAGAAGCCAGACCGAGTGCACCCACCAACCTATTATGATGGTGAAACTAAAGAAACAGAACCCTATACCGGCTCGGTTGTCGCCCTGGTTAACAAGGACCGCAGTGGGTGTTGGTGTCCCTGGACATCCGTCGACAAATGGGCTACAGGTACCAGGAACTATGAATGAAGAACAGGGGCTTAGTCCTGCAGGGTACCCCACAAATATTCAACCAAAGAAACATCAGAAATATACTGTGCCTGAAAATCGCGCCAAAATGACTTGCTATTACAACTCTGAACCATCAAAAAGAGGCTATTTAAAACAAATGTTTAATTTCTGGAAGGAAAAATATCCAGAATCCACAATATCAGAACAAACATTGGCTGATCAAAGACAATTCATTATTCGGAATAAAGTGTTCACTGATATGGAATTGGAAGAAATAAAAAATATTTGTGCATGTGAACACACAGAGAATACTGACAGTGTAACAACAGGAATCTCTGCAAACATAACTCAATTGACTGATGAAACAACTGAATTGGACACTGCTAAGGAATATCTAGTAAGCAGATGAAATGGCCTAGAGCAGGGGTAGGGAATTTAAGCTCTCCAGATGTTCGAAGGAACTATAATTTATCAGTTTCTACCAGCATGGCCAATTGGCCATGCTGACAGAGGCTGATGGGAATTATAGTTCCTGAACATCTGGAGAGCCGCAGGTTCCCTACCCCTGTTCTAGAGCAAGAAAAGGAACAGGTCAGCTCTGATAATAACATCAAACTGACACTGAGACAAGAACTGAAAAGAAAAATCACAAATCATGCACAATCTGCATTTGAAAGACAACAACTGCCAGCATTAAATCGTCCATGTACAATAGGTACATTATTATTTTTACAAAAATAAAAAACAGTTAAGGAATTCAAATGCCCAACGGCCAAATGATCAAAAACAACATGGACAAAGCCTACAAATACCTGGGCATCCTGGAACTAGAGAACATCAAACATGGTTAAGTTAAAATTGCGGTCAGTAAAGAATATACACAAAGAGTTAGAAAAATATTGAAGACAAAATTAAATGGTGGCAACACTATCAAAGCCATAAACACCTGGGCTATACCTGTAATTTGTTACACTGCTGGCGTCATTGACTGGACTCAAGCTGATTTAGACATTTTGGACAGAAAAACCAGAAAATTGATGATGATCCACTACGCTTTACACATCCTTGTAGTGACACTGATCGACTATATCTGCCCCGCAAAATTGGCGGCAGAGGATTACTGCAAGTAAAACAAACTGTAGAAGAAGAAAAGCATGCTTTGGCAGATTACATCAAGGGCACTCAACAGCCAGCCCTGAAAGAAGTCAAAAAATCTGAACTTATTGAAGGTATCAGCTACAAAAAAAGAATATTGAAGTAGAACTTTAAAAAAAAGAACAGAAAACTGGCATAATAAAGCATTACATGGTCAATATGTAGCTAAAATCAGTGGAAAAGTGGATGTTGCCAAACATGGCAATGGTTAACATCTGGAACACTCAAAAAAACAGAAGGATTAATTCTCGCCAGTTCAAGAACGCCGATTTATAATCAAAATGCACACAAAAAAACAAAAATCGAGCATAAAATATCTAACAATGCCAAATGCAGATGTAGTGAATCGATGAAACTGTGATCCCATACTCAGCTCACATGCAAGAAGATCGCGGCAGACTGGATTATAAATTGAGGCATTAACGAAGCTACTAAAATGATTCATTGGAATTTACGTAGGTGACTATGGCTTTTCCCACACCCAAGAACTTGCGGGAACATAACAATCAAAAGTGATCGAAAATAGCAAGCCGCAATATTATGGGATTTTAGAATTCAAACAGATAAAGTACTGGCGATAACACACCAGTAGACATTACCTTCTACATTGTCGAGAACAATAGAGTGTGGATTATTGATTTTACAATACCCAATGACATCCTCGGGTCAAGAAAAAACAATCCAGAAAAAATTACAAACATCAAAGATTTAAAAAAATTGAACAGCAGTGTCTATGGCACAAAACCAGCAGCAGCTTATCCCACTGCGCTGGGTCCCAAAATCTCTAGGACAGTACTTCCTGCAACAACTTCTTAACATCATCAGTAAAATCACTGGTCTGCCAAATGCAGAAAAGCCGCTCTAATTCGGCCTGCAAACATTTTTTTTTTATACCGATATAATATCATCGCCTTCCTAGTCTCCAGGGTGGAACTCGGCTAAGCGATAGAAGGCCAACACCAACCAGTGATCTGGCCATTGTGATACAATGTGTTTGTTGTTTTTGTCAATAATAATAATAATAATAATAATAATAATAATAATAATAATAATAATAATAATGCAGACTCTGCAAAGGAAGCAGATCTAAACAATAGGATCGCCATACTTAGCTGCTGCAAGAAGATCAAGCAAGAGACGGATCTACACAAGCAGAGGTTAATACTGTTGCTCAGATGATTCACGGAACTTGTGCCAACCAACCGATCTGCCTGTGACAAAGAACTGGTGGAATCACAAACCCGAAAAGGTCACTTGCAAAATGAACACGAAAACTAATACTCTGGGACTTCAATTCAGACTGACAAAGTTTTGGAACACAATACTCCTGATCTCACGACAGGTGGAAAAAAAAGAAAGTGCGGATAGCTGACGTTGCAATTCCTGCGACAGCAGGATTGATGAGAAGCAACTGGAAAAAACTCTACACGGCCACGAGGATTTAAGGATTGAACTACTACAAAGACTCTGGCACAAACTAAAGTAAAGGTATCCCAGTGTAGATAGGCACACTCGGGTGCAGTGCCTCCAAAGATCTTGAACGCATCTTAAAAACACCGCTTTCGACAAAATCACCATATGTCGCAAAGGCTGCAAAAGGCCAATTCCTAATTGGCCTGCATGCATTTCATTCAAGCCGATACATCACACAGTCCTAGATGCTTGGGAAGTGTCCAACGCATATGACAATACAAAAACTACATATTGATCTTGTTTGCTTGTGTATAACTGTTTTGTAATAATAATAATAATAATAATAATAATAATAATAATAATAATAATAATAATAATAATAATAATAATAATAATAATAATAATAATAAGCAATTTTAACAAGCTAAAACAAGGATAATACTTAAGGTTTTATCAGAACTGTGTATCTTGTGGAGCTCAATGCAGAAGATGGAAGGTATCACTGTTGCTGCTTTTTTAGCAATACTTGTACTGGTCTGAACCAGCTTAGTTTAATCTTTGAGTGTCATCCACAATTGTCTTACTTCAAGTGTTTGATCCTAAGGGCTATTTGTACAAATAGAAAGAACTTCTGCTCATGCAGTTTCCTCCTTCATTTGTAGCTTGCTGCTTTAAATCCAAAGCCATTTTAAGGGTCTCATTATCAAGAGCATCAGGGCAGTCTGGGAATGTGGACAGGAGGCAATAGCAGGGACAGGATACAGGAAACCCCTATTACATGAGAAGGAAACTAATTATATTATGCTGACTTCAATTCTCTTTTGTGCTTTAATCTTAGAAGAAGAAGAGTTTGGATTTATATTCCCCCTTTCTCTCCTGTAGGAGACACAAAGGGACTTACAATCTCCTTTGCCTTCCCCACTCACAGCAAACACATTGTGAGGTAGGTGGGGCTGAAAGAGCTCCAAAGAACTGTGACTAGCCCAAGGTCACCCAGCTGGCGTATGTGGGAGTGCACAGGCTAATCTGAATTCCCCAGATAAGCCTCCACAGCTCAAGCAGCAAAGCAGGG
The DNA here is from genome assembly GCF_021028975.2 of Sphaerodactylus townsendi. Classification (NCBI taxonomy): domain Eukaryota; kingdom Metazoa; phylum Chordata; class Lepidosauria; order Squamata; family Sphaerodactylidae; genus Sphaerodactylus; species Sphaerodactylus townsendi. The sequence goes on along the minus strand of NC_059425.1, from coordinate 38,521,288 downwards.
AACCAAACCCAGTTCCTCCAGATTAGAATGCACCTGCTCTTAACCACTACGCCACTGTTGCAAACATTTTCTCACTAAACTTTGAGGTTAATAAGTGTTATTAAGCTATTTCAATACTATTTTTTATCCTCAAAGGAAAATATAGTTCCTGACCCAAAGGGCAGGCCCTGGTGGTGGGCAACCCAGATGGGCAGTTCAGGTGGGTGCTGGGGGAGCAGGCCGCCTCCTGTCCTCCAGGGGCTGGTCTGGTGCTGCAGCGCCCGCCATGGCCACCTGCCGCTGAGCCCTGCCCTCCCCAGGCTCCCTGGGGAGGACAGGAGCTGGCCTGCAGGGAGGCTGAGGGAAGGTAGTGGGTGGTTTGGGTGGGCGGGGCAGGTGAGTGCCACCGTGGTGCCAACCTGAAAATTTGGTTCCTGGGACACCAGCTGCCAGGACCTGTTCTCCCCAGCCTTCCTGGGGAGGGCAGGAGCCAGCCTGCAGGGAGGATGGGGGAAGGGTGGTTTGGGCGGGCGGTTCAGGTAGGTGGTGCTGCTGCAGTGGCCACCTGGGAGGGCAGGAGCCAGCCTGCAGGGAGGCTGGGGGGTGGGGCTCGGCGGCAGGCAGCTCGGGCAGGCGGCTTGGAGGATGGCCTGCTACCACAATGCCCACCTGGGCTGCTTGCTGCCAGGCCCAGCCATCCCCTGGGCCCTGCCCTCCCCAGCGTCCCTGGAGAGGGCTGGAGTCGGCCTGCAGGGAGGCCAGGGGAAGGGCTCAGCAGTGGGTGACTCAAACAGGTGGCACAGGTGGCACACCGCAGGCCGGCTCCTGCCTTTGTTACCGCCAGGAAAATAAACAAAATATTTTCCTGAAGTCAGGTTGCCTGGCTACACTGGCTTCATGCCCGGACGCAGAGACTTGTGTGGTTCAGAAGCTTCCATAAGGTTCACAGAGAACGCATATGTATGTTTGTGCCAATGCTATACGGTTTTCCTCTTGTTTATGTCATTCTAGGATATAGTAAAAGCCCCTTTAGAAGCTGAATGTATGATATGCCTGCTATTTAGGATTGTAGTTTAATAAGGTTCTTCAGTTAGTTGAAGGTTTTGTTATCGTTAGATTTAAGAAAGCCATGCCAATAAGTATCTGTAAAGTCTTACTCATAAGTATAGGTACACGTGTTTATCCTTTAAGGTTTCCCTAACGTTTGAGTTTAGAAATGTTATTTTTGAAATTTGTGTCTGATGGCCAAAGCAGTGGCCAGAAAGGTTGATATTAAGGCGACAAGCGAAGCTAGCCCTTGAATTCAGTTTCTGGGACCAACACCCAGGAATCCCATCTTCACCAACAAAGCGGGCCTTTTGACTAACTAAAGGATGCGGACTCAGGGTGTGAACTCGCTAAGCTGGAATAGTGTCAAATCCCTGTTTGTGTTATTGGGATCTGTTTAGAAGTTTTACTCTCAGGACCCAGAAGCTCATTAGACTGTTCACATCCTTACTTTCAGGATCCAAGAATTCATTGGATCATTTAAACTTGTCTCTGTCTAACACTCCCAAGGAACCACCTCAGGCAAGAAGGTGCAAGCTTTTCTTCTGGGATTTGATCTCATCAGCATGTGCAAAGGGATTGTTTTCTCCCTTTGGTGTTCTAGGATATGTTCTCTGTATTAGATGGAAGGGTATTCGCCCCCTTCCTCTGGTTTTTGCACTGATGGGGTGGACTGCCCTACACCCCCTTTCTGGGTTACTGGGGAAATGTATAAAAGGGGCTGATGCACAGCCATGTGGGGGTCCTCTTTGCTGAGCTGTGCCAGGAAATCACTTGCCAATAAAGAACCTCCCTGCTTGAAGAACATCGGCTTCCTGCGTCTCATTAAGTTGCTGAGCTGAAATCACTTATTGTTACCTGGCAAATCGCGGTAACACCTTCTCTGGCCTCCTAGGGAGGCGGCCGCGGGACCCAGCCTGCAGCCCCAGCGAACAGCTCAGCTGGCGAGTGGCACCCTGGCACAGGGGGAGCCGCCAGGCACTGGCTGGGTCACCGCACTGCAGGAAAGGCTGGGCATGGGGACCCTGCCAGCTGCTGGCGCCCCATCATACGACAAAATAGCGTGCACCCGGGGACATGGGATACCCAGTATGAAGGTGGTTAACAGTGGTATATTGCTCAGCATTAAGCAGTTTTTAGCAAACATCTATTAAGTAGCATCTACCATCTCATACTGGGTGGTTCTTATCCAAAGGCAAAAAGTTTGCCTTGTAAATTGAGATAGAAACTGAGGTGCTTTCACATCTTGTACCATGCTAAGCCCTTTCCACTGCACTGCGGTTGAAAACTAGGCCATTTTATGTGATTCACCTGCATTGCTATTTCTACTTTGTAGAGAAAAGAATATCCTGTCACATGTAATGAATGCAACCAATTGTGCTATCTCAATAAGCAAAATGTGACATTTTATCGCAAATTGTAGGCCAACATTGGAAAACTGAAAGAGATCTAAATACCGAACTCTGGGAAGACAACATTATGAAATATGCTGCCATGGCCAAATTAACAAATTTTGTAAATTTTGCAAATAGACAATCAAAACAAGAGTTTGATGAGAAATGGGAACTGTATTTTTATTTGAGGCTGAATCAATTATGTAAGATTAATAAGTAATATTATTAAATTGCCTTAATTCCGGATTAAGATGCATACAGTAACTCGATTATTGATGCTCAGATGTTGCGCATTTTGGAACTAAATGATAGGAAGGTAGCTGCATGAACTTTCTCAAACTATAGAACAGCTCCTCTTGATAGTAATGTAATAATGTTATGATTCATTATGTTAAAATATAAGTTTATGAGCAGCTGTATTTCTTTTTTTCTCCCTGTTTTACTTGTTCTTTATTTCTTTTTCCTGCTTGTAAATTATATTTCAGAAAATTAATAAAATATTATTTTAAAAAAGCAAATTATAGGCCAACACATTTTCATATGTAGAATAATATTTCTCTAGGAAAATCAAAATATGTGACGAACCTAGAAGAACTAACTTCAGTGCTTAATTTGAAGCAAGGCTTTGACGTGTTGGTATTTTTTCTTCACTTCATATGCATGTTGACTGATAAAGAATCAAGAAAAACATGGCCTGAGGCTTACCTCTGTGAGTTTCTTAAGGGGGATTACAAGGAATAGTGGAGAAGAAGAGGGTGGTCAAAGGCTGGACTGTAGGCCTTATATGCAGAGGCGATATATTCAGAATGCCCTTGCTTGAGATTCATAGGATGTGATGTTTATTGGTTTCTCAAAAATATCTGGTGGACCATTGTTGAAAATGGAATGCTGGACTAAATGGATTTCAAGGTCACAGTTTCCTTAGGATGCCAGAAAATTCTGGGTTGACTTGGAATGTGTCACTGTACCAAGTAAATTTGCACTTGTGGGTCAACATATTGAAAAGGTTTGGAACCTCTGTTCTAAATCATTGGCTGAGAGTTGATATGGTGACAATAATCCATGTGACTGAAAACTGAGTCTCACCATGATCCCTGGTCTTGTTACTATAGTTTCACTGAATATTTTTTGAACATTTTTGGAGTTAAATAAAACCAGAAAATCTTTTTTGATATTCACACTGTGTGTCTTGCCTCAACCAGAAGTGTATGATGTTTGGCCTTCTCTCTTATTTGGTTAAACAATGTTCTCCTCTCCTCCAGAGCTTCTTATATATACATTTTAAATGTTGCTTTGTAACACTGTGAGTGCAGTTGCTCACCTTCTACTTCTGACTATACTATGAATAAACCAGTTCTTTGCTTCCGCATTTGGTAACTTGAATAAACATGATGTCTGAAAGCATCCTTTATTGAGAGTCTCTAAGGTCTCTGGATTCTTCCTCAACTAAATGAAGTTCAGGTGGGTTTTAACTCCTGTCTCCCTGAACAGCTGCATTTTAACGTAATCAGCTTTCTCTTTCTGCCAGAAATACTGCTCTCTAGAGATCAGTTAGGGAGAGGAGTATGTGAGTTATACTGCTCCTAGAGACCAACGTATTCACCAGTAATAAAATGAGATAATAAAGAAGAAAAGATCTTCTAGCACAGCAGCCACAAAAGAACGAATGGAGTATCCCTTATTTATTTTTTCTTATTAATGTTACTTATAGTCCAATATTACCTGGCTCAACCTCAGGACAATTCTAAAGAAAAAAGTGCTACGCTTGGTCCATGATTTCATTTTTCAGCTCTGCAGCAATAAGATGTACTAGAATACAAAGGCTGAAAGTATGCTTGTAAATAAGAATGAAAGACTGTTGTGCCACTATTCTTCACAAAGATTAACCACATGAATATCAAGGACATTTACAGTGCAATTCTAAACTGAATTACACTCTCAAGAAGGGTTATTCGCTAATTAGAACTGCTTTGTTAAAATGTGTTTGGGCTGGATCATGCCCAGTATACTTTCATAATAATGTTTAGTGTATTTATTATTCTCCTTTAATAGTGGTAACAAAAAGATAACCCCTCCCCCCCACACATACATACTCCCCCTGCCCTATAGTGTTAAAGCCACTAACAATAATGTACAAGAGCCCTGTAAGGAGAAGGAACTGAAAAATCCAATAGCAGCACCTCCGATGACTCTCTCCCTCAAACTGAGGGGAAAGGCCACAGCGCCCGCCGTTTAGTGCAGCTATGGGTCAGCAACCTTTTCCCTCAGCAGTTGCCACATCTACCGCGCGAACCTCGCGCGCCCCACAGCGGTGGCTAATAACATTTCTCTGGTCCAACCGCAGCGTTTTCACCCTCGACCGGAGCGCGCGACCGCGCACGTGCCTTTCCTCGCAAAGAAAAGGAGGGCGGGAAGAAGCGCGTGACTGGATTATACGGTCAGAACAGCAGCGGCGGCGGCGGAGGTTCGGCGCGTGCGACTCTGCTTGCGCGCGCGCCCGCTTGGACGCCTTCGGCGCTGTGCGCGCGCGACGTTGCGGAGCGTGTATTCTCCTCTTCCCATTCTCATTGTGACGACGGTTGCTATAGTGACGAGAGGTGGGATCCCCCCACCCCAACCGTCGCCGGATTTCTGTGCCTCGCGCCCCCTCGCCCCTCCCTCTGGCGCTACGAACGACACTTTTTTTTGTGAGGGAGAGAAGGAAGGGGAGGAGAGATGAGATGGCGGCCGAGGGGGAGGCGGAGGCAGAAGTGGAGTGGGTGGTAGACAGCATCGCCGGCTTCCTCCGCAGCCCCGCCTGGTCCATCCCCATCGTGGAGTTCGTCGAACAAAAGTGTGAGGGTGAGAGAAGGGGCCGGCCGGGACAGCGGAGGGGAAGGGCTGGGCGAGAGAAGTACCCTGGATTTCGCGGCTGAAATCCTCAACATGTATTTTTCCTTAACAATTGACTTTGTCAAATCGTTTCCTTTTTGCAATGCGTTGCTTTTGCATGGAAAGAAATCTAGGTTTAGGAATGGGAGAAGGTGCATAAATAAAATTATTATTATTAGGCATTGTTGAGCCAATGTTTAGTACCTTAAATTCGACTTATTTTAGTATAGACAAATATCTCAAGAGTGTTTTTTTTAGCAGGCTGGAAGTTTGGTTTGCAGAATTTAATGGGCTTTACTTCCAAGCACGTATACATAAGATTGCAGTGATGAATGAACGGATAAATATCACCTCCTGCTGATATTAATGAACCTTCGAACTGATTAAATTGGACTTGATTGTGATGATGAGGATGATGAGGAAAGAGGTTCAAAGGTTTTTGTTCTTGTAGCATGTATTGAATATTGAACAAAACATTTCTCCAAAATATAGCATTATCTCTATGACATGGCATTTTAAACAAATAACTTGTGATTCTGCTCTCTCCAACCTGTAATTTATGTATCATGTATATATTCAGCAGATGTACTGAAATAATGGTGCACATTGATTATCTTTAAGATTCAGATAAAACATGAGTATGCTGATCCTTTACTAGCTGAAAACGTGTCAGACGTGCAGCCCTGTTGGGAATGGAGAAAGGAAGCGTCCCATTTCCCTACTGTTCTCTTTTTAATACACAAGATTGCAACTGTTGCTTAGCTGGTTGGCACTATGCATCTGTTTCTTCTTTAGAAGTACTAAAATATTCTATAGCTGGAAAAGGTACTGCTGTGTGATGTATAGCTGAGTCAGTGTTATTGTTGGGTAGTGGTCTTGACACCTGACAAGTGAGCTTTTCTCAATGCTAACGATTTTTAACAGTGTTTAACAGTTCCCTTTTAATCTTTAAATTCTGAATTTCCCCTCATTAAGCCATTGAGAAGCAGAAATGCTAAGTTAGCCATTTAAAAACAATTCCCACCCTTTCCATTTAATGGTTTTTAAAATATTTTTTGAGGTAGGTCATAGGTTCTTAGTGTCCAGAACTATAATGTAAGACAGGGCCATAGCTCAGTGGTAGAGCATGTGGTTGGCATGTAGAAGGTCCCAGAAGACCTTCTATCTTCAGTTTAAAGGATTTTGGAAAAACCACTTATTCATTCACTGAAGAGATGTTGCCAGTTGGAGTAGACAAGTGCTTTCTTATCTGGCCCACTGGCCAGAGTAGAAGACATCGTATTAGAGTTTTTCAGTTCCATCACTGCTTGGATGCAGTTGGTTTAGCTTCACAGCATAAAGAGTTCCTGTAGTCCATGGGTGTGTGAATTTTGCCAGGGTTATTTGAGCCCTGAATAAAATGTGCTGGGTATGTGACAAATAAACAATTATGTGCTTTGTTCACAATGGTGAAACTACAGAATGTAATGAAGCTGCTAGAAAATTAGTTAAGTAACATCAGAGTTAGGGTGTTTCTTGCTCAATATGAGCTGTCATTTCTGCAGAACTCTTTCCTTTAACAAAGCATTTTGTGGTATAATGGCTTTTGTAAACATCGCTTTTGCACCAGAGGCAATTAATATCTGTGGCACTAGTTTATTTGACTGGATTCTAGTTACCTTTTTATTGTCTCCATTATAGTTAGATCATTCTTGAAAGGTAAGGGATGGGGAAGCAGAGAGAAACGTTTTATCAGCTTGTGTACAAAAGACACAGGGAAAACCACTTGTGGAATAGGTAGATAATTTGGGTTTAGAGAAGATGATTTGGAATTTAGATTCTTTTGGAAAAAAAGTCTCTGGATGAAGGCATTAGGTTGGTGTGTGTGTGTGTTCAAACTTTAGAGTATGATATTGTGAGTTTAAATATACCCCAATGTAGCTAATGAGAAATGTGCAAATAAGCAGGCTTGCAGGATGAGGAACCACATGAATATACTGACTGTGGATTAAATCACATACCAGAGTATAGCTATCTTCCCTCTACATTTAATTACTTTCAGTGAGATATTCAGTCTCCTTCCTTCCACATTCTTGCAGTTTTTAAAATTTGAGTTGCTACTGGTAGTTCTAGAAAGAGCTTCTGTAATTTAAAAATCTGTAGAGTTATTTTACGTATGCGTACATCTGTGTCAGGGATCAGCAGCTACTTTATAGCATAGGTTATGTTGAGAATAAGAAGAAGCTAGAAGTCATCCTGAGCCAAGAGAAAGGTGGGGTACAAATATTGAAATAAACCATTTTGTCAGAATACTGCATCAAAGCACGCATTACAGAATTGAATCGAATTGAGAACATTGCCTTGAGTAGTATAGCAGCCAAAGTCTTGGCGTTGAAGTGGTTTTTAAAATAGTTAACAATTCTATTTCCTGTTGTTGGCAGATTCTTCTGAGGAAATAGGGAACTCTTTGATTTCATGACTTTTAAAAAAATTGCTGCAGTATGATATTGGCCTAGAACCATTGCTCTTCAGTAAAATTTGGGTGTATAGATAAAACTAACTCAGCTTGTGAGAGTATTTGCAGTACCTGCATATGCAGATAATTTTCTTTGACATTAGTGAAAGATCCATAAACAGTCATGGGAAAAAAATGTGGATCATGAACCTTCTGGGGTCATGAAAATGTGAGCTGAGAATTTCACTGGCAGGGGGAGGTGGGATTGACCTGAGGGGTAAGTGAAACAGTAAGTAGTATTGGGCAGAAAGGGACAATAAATAGTTAGAATATATATCCTGCTTTCAGTGATCAAAATTCTTCACACAAATTTTCTCGTAAGGCTAACCCCTGTAATTTAGGCCAGTATTGTAATCCCCATACAGCAGATGACAAGCTGAGAGGAAGTAGCTTATTTAAGGCTCCCTGATATATTCACGGCAAAGGCAAAGTTTGAACCAGGGACCTCCTGGGTCAAAGTTCATTCACTTAGCCACTGCTGTAACCAAAGGAACTATATCCAATTAAGTTTCTATGTTGAGATGCTGTTGAAGATGTGATAAATTTGTAAGGGAAGCTGAATTATTTGCAGCCTAGGAAATGCCTGTCCTGTAGTCCATGCAATTCTGTAGATGGTTAGGTTTTTCCATTTAGATAAATTTCATTATATAGGAGTATGATTTCAACATCTTTGTAGATGCAGAATATTTTAGAAATGGCAGAGCAATCCTAAGAACGCTTTCCTGAGAATGAGCTGCTTTGGATATATTTGTTTAGGGTTGCTCTTTCAGGATTTTTGAGTTGTCTACATATTAAACCAAGCTTGTTTTACAGTTTTTGATGATGAAGAAGAAAGCAAGCTGTCTTACACTGAGATTCATCAGGAGTATAAAGCTTTGGTGAGTAATATTCACTTTCACCAAACATTTTATAGAAAAATATGACTAGTGGAAGAATTTTTGTCCTGTTTCGTATGCCAATAAAGGCTTGTTGTTGTTGACTAGTGGAAGAAAGGAGAATGATGTAAGAAAATGGCTGGCTCAGGTGTTTGAGAAGAACAAAAGAAAATTTTCTTGAGCAACAGTGTGCTTGACTTATTGCTGTTGTGCTATGGCAAAGATTCCACATTCTGTCACTTTGTGCTGAGTGTTGAGAATCCGTGCTAGATGTTAAAGCATTTGCATGACTGTCGTCAGAAGCAGCAACCCGCACATTCTTGTGCTTTTTTTACCTCAGTAATGTCAAGCATTAGAAAAATGTTGCTGTTATGTCACTGCATTCCAGGTTTCCATCCCCTGCAAGCAATAATGGAGCACGTTCAGTGACACGCAGAGCAGTCATACGTTTTGTATCATTGGACATTACTGGGGCAGGGGGAGAAAAAGATTTGAGCTTATTTTCAGCAACCACCTGACCCTTATAACGTCTTATTTGGACATGTTGAAGATAGTGTTTGTTTGGTTATTCACATGCTATATTATTTATCATTGTAGGTTGAAAAGTTGTTAGACACTTACCTTAAGGAAGTTGGAATTAATGAAGAGAAATTTCAAGAAGCTTGTATGTCTCCTCTTGCCAAAACTCGGACCTCACAGGTAAGTCTTTTAACATGTTAATTTCTTTCCTAGAAATATGTTTATTTACACTGTTATACCTTGCCTTTGTCCCCAATTGGGACTCAAAGCAGCTTACATCATTCTCCTTTCTTCCATTTTGACATTACAACATCAGTGTGAGGTAGGTTGTGCTGTTACTGGCCCAAGGTCATCAAATAGCCTTCGGAAAAGAATGGGAATTCAGACCTGGGACTTCCAGATCTTTCTCTGACACATTAACAACTACACTATATTGATTTTATACCTGAACTTCAGTTCATAGGATTTTCCTCAAAATATATTATCTGTAAACACAAAAAATGATCTATTTCTGTTTAAATTTGTGTGCACATAATGACTCCAGTCCATTGACTATTAGGAATAGATAATGGATCCTGAATCTTTAAGCATCAAATCTGAATTCTTTAATTGAAGGCTCCAGTGGAATTCCTGCACAATTACATGGTTTTGTTTATTGATAACAAAGTGAATTGTGATTAAACAGTTATCCTGTTCTGAATGAAGTCATAGAGCAGACTTGCAGCTTGGGGGTAGGTAATATTGGACCCATGTCTATTGATGAAGGTTTAGGTCTCCCCTAGTGTACATGGCATCTTTTAACAACTTAAGTTGGCTGCACCAGCTGTGGCTTCCCCTTGAGAAGCTCGAACATCCATGTTAGGATGCGTTTTCAATAATCAAGAAGCTTGGCAACTTCAGTTGGCACAGAATGTGCAACAAGATCATTGAGTGTCATACTACAGATGGCATAGATTGCCAGTGTAAAATGAATACACTGACTGCCAGGTTGTTTCTGGACACAACATGCTAGTTCTTACCTTGCTGGTTCGTATCTTTTGTTGAAGCTCTAAGCCTGGGACTGGGGTTCTCTTCATATAAATCCATTTGTGAGTGATGATTGATACCTGAAATGCTGTTTAGTGTTTCCCCACCTTCTGAAGTAGGAGGGTGGCAACCAGAGATAAGGGTGTGAATTCAGTCTTAAGATAGAGAAAGTGTTTCCAAGCTAAGGGGCCTTCCTCCAACTTAAATGACTGTTCAACTGGAAGAGTACTCTTTAGGCTGGGTGAAGGCTTCAGACTTTGCCTAATGGAGTGGTAGGATCCATGCCAGGGCTTCTCTGTGGTTGCACCTCTACTATGGAATATCCTCTAATCAGGTATTTGTGTTGCAGTGTTACAGATATTTTAATAAATACTGCCTTTCCTCTTGGCTCAAAGCAGTTGAAATTTAATTTTCTGGACACCTAATAATATTGTCATTTTTAGTGTAGCAGCAAGGATATGGGAATGTTTTGAGGCCCAAATCGGAAGGTCAGCAAATAAAATATTGCAGCATATGCAAATTAAAAACTTCATTAATGAAACTGCCAGAAACCAATATCTGAGAAGCTACTCATGATAATGGAGAAGTGATTATATAACCCACCTTAACAAAAAGAAGTAATAGCCTAAAAATATCTCTAAGAAAATAAAAATCCTAGATACAACTTTCAAAGAAGTTGAGAAATAATCTTAAAATTGAGTTGACGCTAAAGATTTGGATAAGTATTTTTTAAAGTATCTTGGTTATCAAAGAATGAAGAAACTAAAGGAATATTACTTACTGAACAGGTTATCAAGAATGTTTTCATACGCATTATCTGTGTGTCAGATGTGGGAAAAAAATTGGTTCCTATTTCTCATACAGCGGTATTGCAGTATTATAAAGGACTTTTTGAGATATTACAAGAAAAATATTTTATTTTACACCATTATTGTGTCTCTTGGGCTATAATACAGAACAGTTACTTGTGAATTTAATAGTACATCTTTGGGTTGTGACTGGAATGCTAACAGTCATTAATTGAAAGCAGTAGACTTTACCAGGCTTGGAAATTTGGTAGCAGGACATATGGTTCATAATAATTATGGACAAAATTTCAGAGTTGAAACAGAATTATAAGAGTTATGCACAGAATGTTTTTGCTTAGTGATGGATCATGTTTGTTGATTTTGGAATAGGGTTCCTATGGAATCTGTAAAAAGGTAGTATTGAATTTATTAATATTTAATATGGAAAACTAGGGCAATTGCTGTGATTATATTAATAGAAAAGACTACAAGAAAGTTGGAAACAAGAAATTTTCTATAGGTACAGTTGAATGAATTTTGGAGGTTTGGTGATTATTAACTAATTTATGTAAATGTATGTAATTTTTTAAAAATCCCATCCAATCAAAAGAATGCTGTGAACTTAGGACGCTTTGCCAGTGTGATTCATTACATCACTACTGTTCTGTTAGCAATAGTCCCTCCACACAGCACAGTATGTGAATGCAAACAAAGGATTTCTGTGGATAGAAAGGTAGTGGTCATGGAGAACAGTTTGGAGTGTTCTCCAGTGGATCAGGTTATACTGTACTGTACTGGCATTTGCTTAAACACAGAATCTGCTCAGGAACTTCCATAGAAAAACTGAACCAAAACAGGACACCCCCCCCCCCAACACATACACAATTTGTAGTCTTTTGTGCAAGCTGTGAAAAAAGGGCCCTCTCTGTAGGTCAGGGATTTTCATGGTGCGGGGTGACACCTTTTCTGGCACTCACGAAGAGTTTTTTAGAAAGTGGAAGGGGCCATATTCTAAGCAGATTTTTAAAAAATGTTGCTTTGGGACAGGCCGACAGCCGCTGTGGTGGCACATGAAAGGGCAGAGCCCCATCAATAAATTTGTCTTGTCCCTCCAATCAACACTAGGGGTTGATGTGAAATTTGTCACAAGTCTTTCAAGTGTAAATTCTCTAAGTAATGGGAAAAGGAAGGAGTTGAGGCAAAAAACTGTGAATCCTGTCATAAACCTTTCCAAGTGTGAATTCTCTGTGCAGTTGGCTAAAACAGAATTAATAGTTAGGAAGGCTGAAGAGTTCTGATTTTAAAAGCCTGCAAGCAGTGGAGTAAAATTTTGGAGGAGGAGGAGGGGGAGGGAGGGAGAGAGGGAGAGATTAAGTAATGAGGGCGTAAAAATCATGTTGTACCAACAAAGCAAAGAAAAAGAGAGAACAGGCCAGTGTTCTACAATAGTCCTGAAGAACACTTATTGATGGGGAAATTATTTTTGACAGAACAGGAGTCAAATAACTATAACCCAACAGTAGCTGAATTTCAAGCATAGAACTGCAGCAGAGACCAAGAGTTTTAAGATAAGTAAATTAATTTGTTCTCCAGACAGAAAAACACAGTTGTTTACCCCAAAACAAAATAAGAATGCTGAACAGAGTAGCAAAGCTTTCTGTTCCCTTTGCAGAATTTTTTTAAAGAAAAGAAGGTTGCAATGGCAATTTGTCAATAAATGGAAGAAATGCTTCTGAACTACTTTAATTCTGCAAACTATGTAAAACAATTGTTTGGGAGAGCATTTTTATAAAGCTAATTGAGAACAGGACTTCAGTCTATATTACAGTGTGTGCTATCCCATCATGATCTTACAGTATTTTCTGCATTGCTTGACATGACATGTCTGATTCTTTTTTGCACTTCTTGAATTTTTATAATCCTAGACTTGTTGTGTTGCTTTAGAGATTTGTCTTGCTGTTTGATTACATTGCTTTCTATGATGTAATCCACCTTGTGTCTCAAATAGAAAATGGATCTATAAATATAGTAAATAGTGATGGATGGCCCCCTGATGTCCTCCTCCCTTCATAAAAAATGTCTGGCAATGTGCCTGCTTTGGGATCTTCTGCTACTACCTTGTGATAGCATTTCAAAGGGCCCCTGCAGGCTTAGAAAAGTTGGCAACCTCTGGTTTAGGTGAGTTTTGGGGAGACCTTTGAACTAAGGACAAAATGTCTGCATTTTATCAGAATCAGGTTTCAAGAGCTGGAGTCTCAGATGAGGAGCCATTTGTACTGCCTAAGATAAGAGGACAACTGTGCAGGCGGTAGAATCGTAATTTAGTTGTTTGGATGACTTTGCTGAATATTGTAAAACCCTTTTCCCCCTACACAGGCCATTTTACAGCCAGTATTGGCAGCAGAAGACTTCAAATTGTTTAAAGAAATGATGGTTCAGAAAAATATTGAAATGCAGTTGCAGGCAATAAGAATAATTCAGGAAAGAAATGGTAAGAAATAAGCAGTAAAAGCTCTTAAATCTTTGTTTACTTTGACCAGACCTGACTCCAGCTTTTTTATGACATCACTGGATTTAATGAGCTATGAGTGTAATATCAAGAAGAAAAATACTGGCAAGGGACCAAGTGAAGCAACAATGAGACATGGAAAGAGAGGGCTGGGACAGACAGCTTCTAGGTTCGTCCTTCAGGCATCCCAATTGTTCCTTCCATGCAGGAGGAGTAGGCAGATACTAAGTGACATCAACCAGTGAAAGGCTGTAGAATTTCTTTGCAGGGGTGGGGGAAGGAAAGTTAAGTGGAGAGAAAGTATCTCATCACCTTAAGGACGGCCAGGGGGAGCATAAAAGAAACAGGGGAAATTACCAGAACAGCTAGGCTTCACCCAGAGAAGAAAAAGAACTCTAGTGTAGGTACATTGGTCAGAGTAGTCAATAAAGAAGCATGAATAGAACAGCTGTCTTGTGGTTTTTTTGTGTGTAAAGTGCTGTCAAGTCACAGCTGATTTATGGTGACCCTGTGGGGTTTTCAAGGCAAAAGATGTTCATCAGTGGTTTGTTATTGCCTGCCTCTGTGTGGGCTGAGAGAGTTTGAGAGATCTGCCACTGGCCCAAGGTCAGTCAGGCCTTATGTGGAAGAGTGGGGAATCAAAACTGGCTCTCCAGATTAGAGTCCAGTGCTGCTAACCACTACACCATGCTGTGTTACCTTGGGGAAATAGTGGGTTAGTGACTTGTGAAGGGACTGAAGAAAATCTTGCAAGATACAAGCTAACCCTGTTTCAATTGGCTGAGGTTCCTGGGTTTAAAAAAAATATTTTCCCCCTCTTTCTGAAAGAGACCCACTATCTGTGGGTGTGCAAAACTGAAACTGTTTTAAAGCAGAGTTCTGCTGTCCCTTGCAGTGATAACCAGTAATTGGTTACATTTATTGTCTTAGGCTCGATGCTTAGTGGTCGGTGGCTTTCAAAAGAAGAGACAAATTTTTGTGTGTGTGCATATGTTGTGAAAGGAAGGCGTTGGTGTAAATCATGCCAGAAAAGAGGGAAGTATTAGAAATTACCTCAGATTCCTGTTCTTTGTCCCAAGGCTGCTTCTGTGATGGCAGCATGTAATCCAGTATAATTATTTGTTAACCAGCAGTGAAGCCTATTTTGAATTAAAATAAAATGGGCTCTGGATAGGAGGTGGGAGGAGGGCAGGTGGGGACTGATTGGGCTGGTGGGAGGCCCACTGCTTTTCCTGTCTGCCTGCCCTCTCCTGCCCAACCCTGCAGCTTCTCTGGCCCCACCCCTCACCAACTTACCTTTTGCTTCTGCCACTGAGTACGTCTTTTCCATGGTCTTGGGGTGGGGGAATGGGGAGGGTGTTGCCTGGCCCAGTGAGGAGGGCGGCTTCCTGCCGTGGCCTTGCCAAGCAATGCTTGGGTTTTGGGGTGAGGGGAGAGCAGACAGGTCGACTTTTTGTTTGGGGTGGGTGGAGGGCAGGGGCGAAAGGGGGATGCCCTTCAGGGCCTGGCTTGGTCCTGGGGTGGGGGGAGAGACGGGAGAGGGAATAGGAGGCTTCTTCCGGGCCCTACATGGCATTCACTGCCAATTCCCCACAGGGCATGATTTGGTCATTGGGGGGTGGGGCTTCTCCTGGACCCTGTGCAGCATCAACAGCTTACAGCTGATGCCCCACATGCACCAACTTGGTCTTTGGGAGGAGACAGTGGAAGGGGAATAGGGGGGCTCAGGAGGGAGGGGGGCTCCCCACCACCCTCCTTATCAGACCCAGCTTGCTCCTGGGTCAGTGGAAGGTGGGCAGTGGACTGCTTGGAATGCAAGTTGAGAACTGACCCATTGGTGGGAATGTATCATTGCCACATGTTCCATTTCTTAGCTAATTATGTCTTAGGATATTGCTTTACTAACCATTCACAACCCATACTATAACTAAAATTATCTGGGCCACTGCTACTGGAAAGTGTGACAGTGTAAGTGTGGAGCTGAAAAAGCACCTGGCTATCACAGAAGAAAAACACAGAAGTGTAAGAGGGCAGAAACAAAAGTTATTCCCTGTGTTCGTTCATTGGGATTTCTGGTCGCTGATGTACCTCTTATATTAACATGAATTTGGCTAGGGCCTGTATCAAGCATTGGAGATGCAATTGCTTCCAAGAATGTTTTTCAGGATTCACTAGAATATTGGCCCAGGTTTGAAATGGAGAATAGCTCCTACTTCACCTTAGCAACTGTATGTCATATGTTCCTTAACAGGTGTGCTCCCTGACTGTTTGACAGATGGGTCTGATGCATACACTGAAATTGAAGAAGAAGAAATGAAAATTCTGAGGGAGGTTCTTAGGTAAGAAGACAGTTCCTGCCTGTAGATTTTGCTTTAGATTCCTCCCATGACTTTAATACTGACGTGATGACAAGGACTTGGTGGAGCCCATAGCTAACATTATTTTATTTTTAATGTATTTATAATTTGATTTATAGGCTGCCTTTCCCCTGGCAGGTTCAGGCGGCTTACAGCAAAAATTCACAATAAAATCAATAGTCATTCTTGCAATAAATATACATCCAGTGGTATTGTAACCAGTTCTTACTAAGGTGAATGAATTATATACAAAGGCAACCAAAAGGAAAGGTGAGGGAAAGGGAAGGGGAAGGGGAAGAAGAAAGGAAAGGGGAATAAAGAAAGGCCATTCTATTGGAATGCCATCACTGCCCTCAATCATAGGCCTAACGGAATAGCTCTATCTTATGGGCCCTGTGGAATTATGACAGGCCCTACAAAGCCCAGGTCTGATTTGGCAAAGCATTCAGTTTGACTTTAGCCCTTGTCAAGGACAACCAGATATCTTTTGGGCCAGGAATCACCAGTAAGTTGTTCTCACCAGTAAGTGCTCTCTTGGGGATGTATTTGGACAGGTAGTCCCAGGGTCCCAGACCACTCAGTATTCCTACAGCCATTCAATTTAAACTCTGAATCTGATCGCCAGATTAATATTATACTGAGAAAGCCAATGTGGCTGGCAATACACCGGGCGAGTTGTGCTGATTCCACGAGGTCTGTATAAGTGCCCATGCAGCTGCATTTTGAGCTAGTTGGAGTTTCTGGGTCTTGGGGATTTCCCAGACTCCTATTCACTATTGACATATTATGTTACAGGCATTGAATGGCTCAAATTTGGAATTCAATTCAGTATCTCATTTGAAATGGTCATTCGGGGCCTGTCTTTTCACAAACCTGTTGGTTTAACTCTCTCTCTGTGAGAGAGAAGATTGAGCAATTTTCTGGGAGCATGAGATAGCCCTCAGATCAGGTTAAGGTGGAAGCTTGTCTGCTTCACAGAAAGCTGGGAGCAGATTAAATTTCAGAGAATTATACTTCACAGAATTCTACTTATAATTAACATTCTGTTTTATCCAAAGTGGAACCCCAATATGCTGTGTTACCTTTTCATTTAGGAATTTGCAATTGGGAGTTCTCTGTGGAGTATGGCTGTTGAGAATTATTGTATTTTGAATTAGCGTTGCAATATGAATATTGCGTTTTGTTTTCTTTTTGATTTTCCAGGAAATCAAAGGAAGAATATGATCTAGAGCAAGAAAGGAAAAGATCTAAAGAAGTATGTTGAGATTCAGTTGAACGCATTTTTTTTTAAAATTATTTACACTTTGTACCTCCCCTTTCTCCCCCATGGGAACCTAAAGTGGCTTACATGATTCTCCTCTCTTCTGTTTTATCCTGACAACAACTTTGGCCCCTTCCACACATACAGAATAATCCACTTTCAATGCACTTTGCGGCTGTGCGGAATAGCAAAATCCACTTGCGAACAATTGTGAAAGTGGATTGAAAGTGCATTATTTTGCATGTGCGGAAGGCGCCTTTGTGTGGCAGTTTAGGCTGAGAGTATGTGACTGGCTCAAGGTCACCCGGTGTTTATCAGGCCTTACTGACTTAATAAAAGGCCTCAACTAGAATGTGACTGTAGTTGTTGAAGCAGCATCTGAAGGAGTAATCCAGCTCTATCTTATGTTTAATATGTATTCTGTAAGCCAATTTTAGTGATTATATACCATTAGTGGGTTATAACAGTGTTTGTTTTCTGCTGATGGGAGAAAATACTGTGGTGAGAGACAGAATTTTTACTGGTTCCCCCACCTGCTACAGACCTCCACAGCATGCCCAGCACTGTTCCATTGGGGACAGCGTTAAGCATTATGATGGGCTGCAGTGGGAAGAGGAAGAAGAAAGTTTCAGTTCTGTGAATGGATCCGTGTATGGTTAGTTCGATGCAAACCTGTATATATACATTTATGCAGATACGTGAATTATGCCCTCTGTGTGAACTGAATTGTATGCTCCAGCTTTTTTGAGCATGGGTGAGCAAAACAAAAACCCTTTTCATCTTGATGTCAGTCTATATTACCTACATTTAGTTGATTTGTATGACAGATACTTTATTTTTTATTCTTATGTTTGTCTCCTTCCCATTAAATATTAAGTCACATAATAAAGTGAGATCATCTGATGGTGCACATAAATCTCCAGGATATCTTAGTGGAAGTGCAAGAGCTAAAGAGACTGTTCAGCATGCTCCCAGACTGCTATCTGGTATGATTATTTTTAAGTATCTAACATGTATGTATTTTTAAAAACCACAGCATGTTGTTGTTGTTTGTTGTGGGACAAGAAACCCTTCTGATATTTCCATGGATAGAAAACACAAAACATGCTTCTATGAAAATCTGAACAAATGGAGGAAGAGAGGTTCCCTTAGGCTATCTCCTAACAGGTTATAAAAATTGAACATTCTGAGCATGAACAAAACCCACCTGCCCACTCATCCAAAGAGAAATTTAATGGGATGTGTCTTTATTCCACTTTAATCTGTGTCCTTGGTTATAGTTGTTTTGGATGCTGTAGGGGAAGTTGGAAACAAGAAGAGTTGGATTTATAGAAGACTCGAAGGGCTTACAAACTCCTTTCCCTTCCCCCCTCACAACAAACACCGTGTGAGGTAGGTGGGGCTGAGACAGCTCAGAAGAACTGCGACTAGTCCAAGGTAACCCAGCTGGCATGTGCTGGAGTGTACAGGCTAATCTGAATTTCCCAGATAAGCCTCTACAGCTCAAGTGGCAGAGCAAGGAATCAAACCCGGTTCCTCCAGATTAGAGTACACCTGCTCTTAACCACTATGCCACTGCTGCTCCTGAAGAAAAAACTCAGGGTCAGGTAGAAGTGGTGGAAATCTTTCTGACCCAGATGCCCCCAATTCAAGTATTAGAAATCAGTAATTACACAGTATCCTTTATGACTTTATCCAACTCTTATTATGCACCTGTTTACCATCCTATGAAAATTGTTCCAGAACATTCAATAGTTGAAGACTTTCTTATAATCTAAGTCTCCAAAGCTGTTGTGATCTAGGCCATTTGGTTTGAATCTTAAAAAGGTTGAGCTTAAGTCCCACCTCTGCTTTGAACTTGGGGTATGTCATATGGGAAAATTTAAGAGCTTGACATTCATAACAGTAAAATGGCAGGAAAAAGGCAGGAAAAAACCCAATGGCCTCTTTCATAGTATTGTTGAGAGGGCCATGAAAGTAAATCACTTTGCAAATAGCAAAGGGGATTAGGAAAAGTGGGAAATGCTATTTTAATTATTTTTAATTAAAATATATCAGCCATAAATATTCTAAATCTTTGTGTTGGATTCATTACTTGTTTTCTGCTGGTACTTACAGCTTGAGGTGTGTGTGATTTATTTATTTATGTAGGCTGATAGTACATTCCTGTTGCAGACTTCCATAGTGTGTCTAGAGCTGTTCCTGGGATACTTTTGAACTCTAGTGGCTGCTGTGGGAAAAGGAAGGCAGGAAAGAAGAGTAATAGTAGTTTGGATTTTTAGCCCCTCTTTCTCTCCTTGAGTAAGGAGACTCAAAGGGGCTTACAATTACCTTTCCCTTCCTCTCCCCGCAACAGACAACTTGTGAAGATGGGGCTGAGAGAGTTCTGAAGATCTGTGACTGGCCCAAGGTTACCCCTCAGGAATGTGTAGGAGTGGGGAAAAAATCTGGTTTACCTGATAAGACTCCGCTGCTCATGTGGAGGAGTGAGGAATCAAACTTGAATTTCCAGATTAGAGTCCACTGTTCTTAACCCCTGCACCATGCTGGCTCTCCAGTTCAGTTGTGTGAATCAAGTTGAACTATCAGTCTTTTAATCTGTTCTAGTAAGATATAGTACCGTTTCTCTTAATGAAAATTCAGGTCCTGAGGCAAAAAACAAAGAAATTTCTACCCGAGAACTTCCCTCTTCCAAACTGAAGGAAGAGAGTCAGAAAAAAGCAACTGGGATTTGTTCTGAATGTGTCACAAAGCAAGCAGGGACTGAAGGACGAGTAAGTTGAATAGTCTTTTTAAAAATATAAACCATATGTAATTAACAGTGAAACATTATGCAGAGTTACTCTAATCTAAACCCAATGTTGGCTTAGATTTCAAGAACTGCGTAGAATCACACTGATAAGATACTTGAACTAATGTCTAAAGCTAGAGTATAATCTTGGATTTCTTTTTGTATTTTATTTCTTATAATTGTATACAGATCCCTAGTAGAACCTAGTGGTAATTTTCCAGTTTCATCCCCCATGCGATACTGAGAGTTCCTTGTCACCCAGAAGCAGCCTTTCAGGGAGCTCAGTCGGCCAGCAAAGGGAGGCAGGAAAGTCCCATTCCACTGATGCAAGTGTCTTCCATTAGCACACAATTTCTGCAGGGTCTAACTAACCTATTTGTTTTCATAGGAATGTTAATGTGTGTCACAAGTGGTAGTCATTGTGCACAAAATGAAAATAGGAGATAGGCTTTGCACTCAGTCTGTAGCAGAGATTAAGAACATAAGAAAGAGCCTGCTGGATCAGACCAGAGTCCATCTAGTCCAGCACTCTGCTACTCGCAGTGGGGAGCTCACATGCAGGATATGAAAGCAATGGCCTTCTGCTGTTGCTGCTCCTGAAATTCAAAGGAACATAGATGTGCACTATTAGTTACATGGCAGGGAGAGACACAAGTTTCTGTCAGATCTAATGTACCAGTTGAAGTAACCCAACAGAGGTCAGGAGGTAAAGAGGTTGGAGAAAGAAGTAGTAAGGAAGAAAAAGCCTAGTTGGGAAATGGAAGATGTAATCTGGGGCTGATATAGGACCAGGGCTCCAGAGGTGCAAAAAGAGGGGACATGAAAAGGGAGAGCAAGTCGTGGGAGTAAGAATAAAAAGGCTTGAATGTCATTTGATTATGCTATGAACAAGAAGGAGGAGCCAGCGTAGAAGGAGCAAAGAGTAATGTGATCAACAGTAATTAAGAGTTTTGATTAATTGAAGATGAGAGGAAAGATTTTAATAGAAAGGCTAAAAAGTGTGTTGCAAAATTTTATTTTTCAAAAGGAGGTGTAGAAAATATATTAGATACTAGCAAGATCAGGTTTACTGGGTAGTCGTGAGTCTAAATGTTCGGAAGATATTACTACATCTTAGAGATAAATACATGCTGCGAGTATTTATAACTGACATTTTTTCAGTATATTTTTGAAAAGTAGCTTTTATCTACTAAAGCTTAGGATAAACAAATCAAAAGACGGAAATGGAATTCTGTTAATTTTTCTTCCAAGAATGTAGAAATAATAGTTTTTTATAATCTTTATTTTTATCATTTAAACAAATTATTACACATCAAATCATTGATTCATATATGCAAAACAAAAAGTAGAAAGCAATACAAATCACTTATCTTCCAACTTCATAAAAAAATAACTTCCTGCTATACCATAAAATTTACGCTTTCCATTCCTTTACATCTGCTTTACAAATTCATATTAATACTTAATTCCCTCTAATATTCCTCTTAAATGCTATTTACCAATCCTACAAGTGCCACTCTTAATAAGCAAAGCCCAGTTCCTTCTTCTTTTAGTGTTGAAGGCTCATTGGCAGGTATTGAAATTCTTTTCTGCTTTTAACATAATTTACAAGCAGATCTCAATCTTCTAAGAACTGTTCCCAATTTTTGTATTTTGTTAACATAGACAATTTATCTGTTACTGTGCATTCAGCCAGTTTATTTATCCAGTCTTCCATTGAAGGAATTTGCATAGATTTCCAATTCTTGGCTAGTCTGAAATCATATACAATACTTGTTCTTTTTTCCAATAACTGGGTCTAACATATTTAACAAAAACATCTCTGGTCTCAATTTAAAATTATATCCTTATATATATTTCATCAACTTATAAATCTTGTATCAAAATTGTTTAACCTTCTTACATACTTACCACATGTGAATAAAGGACCTTTTTTCTTGTTTACATCTCCAGCAAACATAAAATACCTTTGAGACTTACTGGATAAAGATACTAGCAATAGAACACCTTGCAGAAATTAGCTTTTAGGTTTGTACAACATATAAATTTCAGGTTTTTTTCTCCAAATCTTATCCCGTTCTTCTAATTTGATAACTCTACCTAAATCTTGTGCCCATGTTATCATATTTTCCTTGACTCTTTCTGTTTCTGTCTCTATTGTCAATAACAATTTATGCGTTTTTCTTACTAAGAATTTTTCTTCTTTACAAAGAGCCACCCATAATTCTGAGTCTTGCAATTCAAATCCAATCTGCTCATCTTGTTTATATTTTTCTTTCAATTGATGGCTAATAAAAGATAATTTGGGTATGGCAACTAAAGAAGTGCTGCTATGTATCACCCATCAGTATATTAACATACTGTAGGCCTTTGCAAGTATTATTTATTTATGTAGAATATTTTAATATTCATAGTAGCCATGCAGTGTTCCTCAGCCTGAAGTAGTTGTGAATGAGAAAGAAGTTACAGCACTTGGAGGTCAGGAGCGCTGGCTCATAGCCCATACTTGCAAAGGATGTTGGCGTTGTATACTACTCTACATTAATAGTTGCTGTGATATTATTACATTTTAAAGCAGATATTTTGGGTGTATGCTTTAAAGAAAATATGAGCAATTAGTGCAGTTAACATTCATCATAATAATGGACAGAACCAATTAGGTGAAATTGACATTCAGTAAAAAATATGTATTATGTGTTAAGTTCTATCCAGTTGCTTCTGAGTCATGGTGACCCTATGCATCAGTGTCCTCCAAAATGTACTATTGTTAACAGCCTTGCTCAGGTCTTGTAAACTGAGTATCGTGGCTTCCTTTACCCACTGTATTTTTCAACTCATCTTTAGGAACACAACATCTTCTGGTGAGGCACTGACTAAAAATAGAATAGTTTGGGTGTGTGTGTGATGGGGCTATCTATTCTTTGGAAATTTTGAACAAGGAGCCAGGAATGGTTGTGACTCTAATTTGACTGTATATGCAGTGACAGATGTGGGTTTGCTGTTGCACCAATTGGGAATAGTCCTTAATCAGATTATATTGGAAATGTTGTTGGTGGAGTGACATTTTTTACTAGTGGGAGTTTTATTTATTTATTTATTTATTATTTCATTTTTATACCGCCCTCCCCCGGAGGGCTCAGGGCGGTGTACAACATTAACAAACAGATAAAGCAAGAAGTTTAAAATTTTTTAAAATGCAGCATACAATTTTCAAATCCAAGTAAGTTTAAATATTTAAAATAGATGGCATCCAGCTATTTAAAACTCCTCTTAAAAAGGGGGGGGGACAGTGGGTCTCAGAATATTTCTTAAGCTGTTTCAGGCACCCATATCAGCGGCTGGTCTCACCAAAGGCCCGATGGAATAGCTCGGTCTTACAGGCCCTGTGGAACTCGTTGAGATCCCGCAGGGCCCGGACAGCTGGAGGAAGAGCATTCCACCAGGCAGGGGCCAGGGCCATAAAAGCCCTGGCCCTAGTAGAGGCCAGCCGCATCATAGAGGGGGCGGGGGTTACCAGCAAGTTGGCCTCTGCTGACCGCAGGGACCGACGTGGGACATATGGGGCCAGACGGTCTCGTAGGTACGAGGGTCCCAGGCCGCGCAAGGCCTTAAAGGTTAAAACCAATACCTTGAAGACGATCCGGAACTCAACTGGGAGCCAGTGCAGGCGACGTAACACGGGCATGATGTGATCTCTAAAGGCACCGCCTGTGAGCAAACGTGCCGCCGCATGTTGGACCAGTTTTAATTTCCGGATCAACCGCAAGGGAAGGCCCGCGTAGAGCGAGTTGCAATAGTCTAGCCTGGAGGTGACCGTTGCATGGACCACTGTGGCCAGATCCGCCTGGGAGAGGAAGGGGGCCAGTCGCCGGGCCTGGCGAAGATGGAAAAACGCAACCCGGGTTACATGGGCCACCTGGGTCTCCATTGAAAGAGACGAATCCAGGTGGACCCCCAGGCTGCGAACTGAAGGGGTCGGTGCCAATGAGACCCCCTCCCACACCGGCGGCTGAAAATCCCCCACCTCCCCCCCACGGCCTAGCCAAAGGATCTCTGTCTTCATTGGATTCAGCTTTAACCTGCTCTGTTTCAACCAACCAGCAACTGCCTCCAAACAATGCTGTAGAGCTGCAGGGGCGGTGACGGCTCCCCCCTCCATCGACAGAATGAGCTGGGTGTCATCGGCATACTGATGACATACCAGCCCAAAGCTCCGTACCAGCTGAGCAAGGGGTCGCATATAGATGTTAAATAACAGTGGGGACAGCAGCGCTCCCTGAGGTACACCGCAATGAAGCGGGCACCCTCGGGAGGCTTTGTCCCCACACCACACTTGCTGACTCCGGTCCCGGAGAAGCGAGGTAATCCATTGAAGGACAGTGCCCCGCACCCCGGAAGCGGCCAGGCGGTGGGTCAAAAGATCGTGATCGACCACATCAAACGCTGCGGTAAGATCCAATAATACCAGCAGCGCCGATCCGCCTCGGTCAAGCTGCATACGGAGCGTGTCTGTGACAGCGACGAGAACAGTCTCCGTCCCATGCCCAGCACGGAAGCCGGACTGGAAGGGATCGAAGGCCGATGTGTCCTCCAGAAAACCCTGAAGCTGCTCCAACACCACTCTCTCAATTACCTTCCCCAGAAACGAAAGATTCGAGACAGGGCGGTAATTGGCCGGATCACTAGGATCTAATGACGGTCTTTTTAAGAGTGGGCGGACCACTGCCTCCTTCAACCCACCAGGAAAGACTCCTTGCTCAAGGGAGCTATTGATGATATTCAACAGGTGGGGTCGTAGCTCCTCTCGGCATGTTTTAATAAGCCAAGAGGGGCACGGATCCAGAGGACAGGTAGTAGGTCTAACAGCAGCCAGGGCTCTGTCAACAGCGGCTTCCGAGAGCAGGGAAAACTGGGCCAGGCAAGGGCCTGAAGACGGCAAGGGAGCCTCCAGTTCGCAAATTGTCTCTAAGGTGGCAGGAAGGTCCTGGCAGAGCGCGCGACTTTATCTGCGAAATAGCTCATAAATGCCTCACAGCTAATAGCCAATTGATCATTTTTTTAACTCTCCAATAAAGAGGTAAGCGACCGAATAGTACGGAACAGTTGTGCTGGGCAAGAGCTAGCAGATGCGAGAGAGGAGGAGAAGAATGCTCTCTTCGCCTCCTTCATCGCCATCTCATAGGCCTTCATAAACGTCCTATAAGATGTTCGCGCAGCCTCGTCACGAGACTTCCGCCACACTCGCTCTAGCCGTCTAAGCTCCCGTTTCAGACAGCGTAGCTCCTCGTTATACCAAGGAGCCAGCCGAGATCGGGGTCGTAGAGGGCTCTGGGGAGCAACAACCTCGATGGCATTAAAGAGGCGGGTATTCCAGTCCGCCACTAGTCCATCAAGGGTGCCGGTGGGTTCAGGATCCCGTAGAGCATTCAGGAATCCAACAGGATCCATAAGTCTCCGCGGGCGAGCAAAAATCCGCTCGTCGCCTAGTCGGGGTTGTTGCGGCATGTTCAACCGAACCTTCAGGGCATAGTGATCAGACCATGGCACTCTATCACAAGAGGATAAGACCACATTTACACCTGACCCAAAGATCAAATCCAGAGTGTGACCGGCCTCATGAGTGGGGCCAGAATTTACCAAAGAGAGGCCCAGCGTCGCCATGGATGACACCAGGTCCGCGGCTACGGTACATGAGGCGGCGTCGACATGGACGTTGAAGTCCCCCAGAACAATAAGTCTGGGGAACCGCAGCGCCCAGTCTGCCACCACCTCCAGCAGCCGCGGCAGGCCGTCCCCTGGAGCGCTAGGCGACCGGTACACCAGAAGGACAGCCAACCTCTCCGATGCCAACCACTCCAGGCCGACACACTCCATGCCAGTGATCTCCGGGACAGGGATAGCCCTAAAAGGGATGGAATCACGGATGAACATCGCCACGCCTCCCCCCCGGCCCTGTGTTCGTGAACGGTGGAGACACGCGAAACCTGGTGGTGCGACCTCGCCCAAGGCAACGGTCTCGCCTTCTCGCACCCAGGTTTCGGTGACACATGCCAGGTCCATCTGCTGTACTCCGAGAAAATCTCGGAGGACTGCGGTCTTGTTATTTATGGACCTGGCATTCATCAACACCAAGGATGAAGCAGGGTGTCTCTGAACCCAACCACCATCGTCCCTCGGGATAGGACGGAGGTCAGAAGGTGAGCGAGCATAACCATATCTCACCCACCTTCTCTCATATGGCCGCCGCCTACCGTCATACATGCCCCGTCCCATCAGTACTGATATCCCCAGCCCCAAAGGGGGTGCCCCCATTTCCCACTGTCCCCTCTAACTCGACCCCGGCGAAAACTCTCCACTTTGGGTGGACTCGGTTCGCCACTGGCTAACCTAAATAAGTCTTACTAACTAATACATGACAATAAACAGTTAACTATACAATAAATTCACAAGCCACCCACTAAAATCTAAGCTATCACTATCACTACATACCCTACCACTAAGTTTGTGTTGTGCAATCAATCAGTTAATTAATTAATCACAACAGGAGGGAAGGAGTAGTAGGCTCCACAGTGGGGCACAGCACAACTTCCCGGCGTGTTCAGCCGCACTTTCGCTATGCAGATCTTCCAAAGCGATGAGAGACCAAGTTCCCATAAGAGGTGAAGGTGATTCCTGTTGAAATTCAGTGGGGTTCTAGGGTTCAGTACCCAAGGCTCTCTGCATTGCAATGTTGTGTGCAGTTCTTTAAGCTTCTCCCACCACCTTGGAACCTCAGACGGTTTGGTGCTTGTCTTTCTTGTTAAATGTTCTCATACATCCAATAGTTCCAGCTAGATCCAGCTGGCCTAATCGGCTTCGCCCTGGCCTCCACTGCCGCGGGCTCAATTTCCAAAGAATCACTTACTGCCTCAATCACTGCCCCCTCCGTTAGAGCTGTTGCTAGGCATAATGCATCCGGCCTCTCCCGGCCATGGGACTCCCGATTCATTTCTTCGCACCACCCTTGTTCACCCAAACCCACCTGAGTCTGCGCCCAAACTGCGCCCCAAGGGGTTTCTGCCACCAACCCCTTAATCGGTACCTTGATTGCAAAAAGGTTGGGCGCTACCATCAAAGGTGGGGGGGACCAGCGGAGCGGAAGAAACGACGTCAGCTGTAGGAGAAGTGGAAACAGCCGCAGCCGGAGAATGGAAGGCACAAAAATCACTGGAAAAGGTCCTGTAGAGGTCTCTGCCACCGACCTCCTCAGTTGTGCCTTAACGTTGTTAATAACAAGGAGTCCGAATGACAAAAATAGAAGGAGCCGCCAGAATCGCCAAATTCGCGGGGCCAGCAGGAGCGGCAGGGCCGGTCGGAACGGCGAAAGGCAAGGGGCGGGAGGCGCAACGAAAGGTAGAAGTTGCATGCCGCTGTGCCACCGTTTTAAGTTTTAAGTTCATGAAAGTTCATAAAAGTAGTGCTGTACGCCACTGCAGGTAGCTAAAACCGCTTTCCGGGCAAAGTACAATAAAAGGGGTTTTAAGACCTTATTGTTGCGGAGCTCCGCTGCCGAGCTCCGTTGCGGTCGCCATCTTGGATGTAATACTCGGTACCGGTATTAAACCACTTTGCTATTCTGATTCAGGAGGAGAACTTTGGTGGAGAGACTTCTTTGGTGTCCGAGAAACTAAAGATTAAAGTTCCTGTAGATTAAATAAGCTTGGAGAAATGTGAAGTGATGAGTGGATATAAATGCATCAGATTGTTTGGCCCTGGGTGTTTGTAACTCCTAAAACTACAGTGATTGATCCTGTTAGGGAAAAGGTGACTATGGCGGATGTACAGAGGATGGCTTGGTGTTCAGCTCTGTGTTGCTTCTGCACAAAAAAAGTCTGGTTTCTGATCAGAGTGTCTTAGACTGCATTATTTCTCTCCTGTTTTGCTATTTTGTTCTTGGGAATGTTCAGCAAAAAGAGTTAAACTAACAATTTTTAACCCCCCACCCCCACTCCAATATTTAATAACTCTTTAGTAATCTAAATGATAGAAAATGCACTTGAGACAATATGGTAAATGCACCTTTCATATTCTTTCAGAATTTCTCAGAACTTGGAGCACATGAACTGAAGGAACGAGAAGAATACCTAAAGCAGAAGCGAGATGCACTGATGGCTTTGAAGAAAGATTCAAAAACTAACTTGGTACCACAAAATACAGATCAGAAAGAAGAGTTAATACCTTCAAAAGAGGTGAAAAATGAGTATGCCATTTTGTTAACATTAATGGGTCCTGTTTTTAAAAATTGTTTACATTATGGGGTACTAAACTCTGGTGTGAGGTGATATTTTGAACTGTACTGTTTGGCAGGACAGGAAAATTTGATGTTCAAGGAAGGGATGAAATCCAGTCCCCTGTTCTGCATCCCAGTTTATCAGCATTCAAGTTACTTAACTGCGCTTATGTGCTGACATTCCACATTCAGATAGGGATTGTTTGGAGGAGACTACTGCCTGCTGTGTTGTTCCTAACTGATTGAAGTGAGGAGACTGCTGCTCCAGAAAATTTACAGGGAATGGCGATTTAGAGTCTTTAGTGCGACTTTAGTGTCAGATTTCTGTTGCATCTTTCCAATAAAACAGATTCAAACAAGTGGTAGAATATGCAAATCTAACAGGATGGTACTCATACTAGTGGTTATTTGTACCTGGAAAAAAAAACCCAGATCAGACAAGTACAGACGATCTTGTGTTAGGAGTGGAAGTAATTTTGAGGTGCACACACATGCACCTAAATGGCAAACCCTGACTACCTCTGTATGATGTATCAATACTCCACCAAACTTAACAGTTCACTGACATGTCCACCTTAAACTGAAGCTGTTGGTGGTAGTACTACTCTAGCATTAATTTCTATGAACAAAGTTTCACATTGGCAAACTTTGACTGAGGCAACCTTAAGTATTGCACATTAAATGCTTTTGTTTTTGTTCTAGGGCCTGTCTGAAGAAGAACAGCAGAGGGCATTAAAGAAGAAAAGAGTCCTTGCAGCAAAGCTAAAAGAAGAAGTTATTAACAAGCGATAACCTAGAGAAGTTGCTTCTCAGAAGACTTGAGAATAAGAATTACCTTTAGAACATATTTAACCATGAACTGAATTGTTTGTTTTCAAACACTGTATACATTAATTTGATTTTATATATTTCAAAAGAAGTAATTTTCTTCATTAAGTTTTTAATTAGATTAAACATTATTAAGCGTCCTGTTCAGATTCCTAAGATTTCAAATATATATTGCTGGAAGTTGACATTATGCTATATGTTCAGTTGAATGTGAGTTTTTTTAAAGTAAGAACTTGACATAACTTGTAACAGCTTAGCATTAAAATGGTTAAACTCAAATTTCAATTTTGGAAGCTCTTCTGTAAACCCGGTAGAGAAAATGTGCTGACATGTTAGGCAAGCTGCGTAGCCAATTATGTCTGAGGAATTTCATGCATTTCAGTTGCACCAAGTATATGGTATGAACCTGTGCACTAATAAGCACCTCTTCTGTTTTCATTGTGTGTCTGGTACACACTGCCATGGTCTGTAACCGGCCCTGTGTACCCACGCCATTTACACTTCACAGAAAAGTTTGAAAAGTAGCAGAGAAGTTTAGCATCCTTTCACTTTATGCAGTAGAAGTAGGCATATGCTGATATGTACAAGCTTGTACTGTGGATGATAATTATTTTCATTTATAGTCTGCCTTTCTTACTGAGACTCAAGGCAAATTTCAAGTATGAAAAAACAAGCTTTTAGTCACTCAGTAAGTAGATTACACGACACATACACATTTGTATCTAACAGCAAAGATTCCTGGTAAGACAAAATGATATTGGGCTGGGGTTGTAGAATGGGAAAAACAAAAAAAACATCACATGGGTACGTATTTGTTTAAGGCACCAAGACAATCAGTATAGGAAAGAGTTTATGCCTAATAAGTCACCTGAGCTGATCTATTAACTGCAGCTTTGCGCCCTCTAAAGGAATGCCCTCATGAACAGTTGTTTTGTAAATGTTGTGAAGCAATACAAGTGTGGGAACCTCCTAATAGCCTCAGGCAGACTATTCCCCAGTGTAGGAGCTTCTATATAGGATGAACATGAACAGGCCTTGGTCTGTGTTCTATGCTTGCAGGGTGGGACCTGCAGGTTTTGCTCAGGTGATAGAGCCTTCACATCAGACAGAGGAGAGGTAATTCTGCTGCTATGCGGGCCTGATGCTTTTTGGGATTTATAGGTGATACTTGGTAGCTGATAATTAGTGGACTGCCTGTAAAAAGGAAGCAATATGCAGATCCCGCTCAGTGCCTAACAGTAGCTGGGCTGTGGTGTTCTGTACCAATGGAAATGTCCATGTTGACTTCAGGTTCGGACTCCTGTAAACTGCATTGAAGTAGTCTAGGCTCATGGTAACCATAATATCGATCCTTGTAATCAGATCTGCAGAGTCGGGGGGGGGGGGGCATTTTCTGAGCTAAGTGGAGTTGGTAGACTGCATGTTCAGTAGCTGTCTGCTTGCTTCTCCAGCAATAAAGCTGGATCAAATACTCCAAAGCTTGTAACAGTCAGCAACAAATAACTACTTCACACTATAAGTCATTAAAATGTACAACTCGCTGCCAGAGTGCGTAATGCTGGCCACTGGTATAACCACTTTCAAAGGGGATTAGTCAGATTCCTGGAGGATCAGTCTACCAGTGGTTACAAGCCAGTGATTAGGAGAACCTCCATGTTCAGAGGCAGTAAACATCTGGATACCAGTAATATTAGGCAAGATCAGAGGAAGATCTTGGTCTCTCTGCCCTATTGCTGGACCTCCAGAGGAAATGAGTGTCCAATGTATGAGACAGGATGGTCTGATCCTTTTTTGAGAAATTTCAATGGCCTCATTCTGCAGTGTTTGCTCCACACTCTGGAGTCATTTAGAATTAGGCAGTTTTGGGGAGTGATTTCATGGATCCTGAAAAAGTTATTTGATGGTAACAATGATTACTGTCACAAAAGAAGCCCTGGAATTAGAACTGCTTCATACATCTGTATATTTAAAGCTGGAAGCTTCTGTAATGTGTAGTTTGAGTGTACCATTGTTAGTCTGCAGTGGAACAGCCAGATTTGAGTTCAGTAGCATCTTACAGACTAGCAAAATTATTGGGATAAGAACTTTTTAAAGAATAGACGTCTCTGATGACAACAGCTTTGACTCTTGAAAGCTCATACACTGAAAATCTTATTGGTGTCTAAGGTGCTACTGGACTCAAACCTAGCTTTTAGAAGTGTGGATCACTAGCAACATTTATATTTTCATGTAGTTTCAATAAGTCTGCAAGTATTAAGCAGTAAGTTATGCATGGGGTAGACAATGTCAACAGAGAGACATTTTTCTCTTTCTCACAATACTAGAACCAGGGGGCATACATAGAAAATGCTGGGGGGAAGAATTAGGACTAATAAAAGGAGACATTTCTTCATACAACGCGTGATTGGTGTTTGGAATATGCTGCCACAGGAGGTGGTTGATGGTCACTAACCTGGATAGCTTTAAAAGGGGCTTGGACAGATTTATGGAGAAGTCGATTTATGGCTACCAATCTTGATCCTCTTTGATCTGAGATTGCAAATGCCTTAACAGTCCAGGTGCTCAGGAGCAACAGCCACAGAAGGCCATTGCTTTCAGCTCCTGCATGTGAGCTCCCAAAGGTATCTGGTAGGCCACTGCGAGTAGCAGAGTGCTGGACTAGATGGACTCTGGTCTGATCCAGCAGGCTCTTATGTTCTTACGTTTACCATGATCAAAACAGCTTTTATGTTTTGAAGCTCAGGCGGTAACAGCAAAGATGCGAATGTGGCTTATAATTCAAAACTGCAAAAACATCACTCCTGTCCCACTGTTTATGAGAAACCAAAAGGCTTTCTTTAAATTTTCAACACAATAAGGAAATAGTCAATCCACATTTCATGTAACTTTTTATTAAAATAGTATTTAACTGAGACATGTTGGCAGGTGTATTCTTCTTAAAAAACCAGTTGAGGGGCCCCAGGCATTTGAAATGTGGGCTGCCCTGGGCAAAACAACCAGAATATAAACTGGACAGTGAGGAGGGGTAAAGAGAATGTGCATCTGAGGCGGACAGTATTACTTGAAAGGGAAGAGTTTTGTCATTCATATCATTCAAGACTTCCTAAGTGTTCAGACACTGGTTGACATATCACCTATTGTTTATGTCACTTAATTTTTTTTAAACTCAGATTTTTGTGATAGAAGTGACTCATGAGCTAATCTGCTTTTGGTTTTAAAGCTCTTAACAGTCTTTGCAACAAAATGGAAGAATAAGAATCCAAATGTTTGGAGATTCTGTTTCAGTGACTCATTAAAAAGGTTTAGGAACAGACAAGGATAATTTCACTCTTAGGGGAAATGGTACATGTTGTGCCCCCTGGGCTTCCTCAATGGTAACTTCAGAGGAAATATCGCCTGTGATAAGTGGAGAGAGATCAAAGTCTATGCAATAACACTGTTGAACCAGCTACATTGTTTTCCTGGTTACTTCCCCATCAAGTAAATCTCAGTTGAACGAATGAGGAAGCCCCATTTGTGGTTGCCTGGAGCCCCCAGAGGGGAAAAAAGATATGTCCTTCAGGCCATATTAACTGTCAGTCATCACAATTCACTGAATCAACTCTAGGAGCATCCTTTGCTTGGTTAGATTTGGTTCAGTGGCATAGAATGATTAAATTGTACAAATAACTATCTCATTAGAATCCTCTAAAATGGCCACATCTCAAAATCTGAATTAACTTACCATTTACAACAAACCAAACAAAACCAATAATTATGGAATTACAGGGTCACATTTTAATTCCTGAATTTTACAGTTCAGCATTAATATCACCACATGTATACAAATGGTGTAAAACAAGTACAGTGTTTTTTTCCAATACAAAATAAACTTCTGTTTTATGGAAAAACTATACTTCATATCTACACAGACAGCCCATCTTTTGCAAACAATAGCTAAAATTAAAATTAACTACAAAAATCTCCAAAACAGGGAAACTGTCAGTAACTGTTCCAGGAGAAATGGACCCATCGACACATTACAAGAGTGACTGATAATGGTGGATTATCCGCTGGTTTCATAGTTTGTATCACTCTTGAAACAATTTGTAGTTTGGGGAATTTACTCTCTCTTCTGCATGATCTCAGATCATATATGGCCAAACTAACATTAAAATATTTACAGTCCACTTGTTCTGAAAATAAAAATGCTTGCCCCCATCAATTTTACCTAATGTACTTTTGAAATTTGCCTAAATACATGGAATGTGTTGAGCAGCTGCCTCTGTACCATACCTCAGTGCTGCACATTGACTTTGCCTCCAAAATCGCTGTTGGTCAAGTGCCACTAAATTCAGCAGTGTTCGGAACCTCCTGACACCATGTCACAGCATTCTGTCTCACTCTGAGCACATGAGAAATGCAGATGGCCCAAGGAGCCGGGCCAAGCTAGCAGGGGGTGATTCAATTCAGCTGGGTTTCCATCAGACACTATCACTAGTTGCAATCTGGTGCCATGTCAAGTACAAGCATTTATTGATCATTTCAAGAGTTTCCTTTCTTCTTTTCTGAAAACAGATAATCCTTGGTATTGTTTTTTTCCAGAAAGCTTCTTAACTTCTAACCAGCCACCACTCTGAACCCAGTTTCTTTTCTCCTCCCAAAATATGGAGTTTTAGAGTGTGTGTGTGTGTGTGGGGGGGGGGGGGAGGATCACTGTGCCACTCAACATGCACTACATAAGCAGGGAGTTACCCTTCCTAATTTGGCTGACTGTGCAAATAGTGGTCCCCAATGTCTGAATTCATTTTCATGGAAAGAGAATAATTTTAAAGAGGCAATTGCTAAAAAAACCACAATGGACAGCACCATTACGAAGTTATGTTACTAGATCTGCAACTGAAGCCGTACAATTTTCTTCTAGCTTGGGTACGAACTGGGGGACCCCTGCGATATCAACAAATTACTTTTCCCATCCCCATCCCCTCCTAGAACCCAAGGCGTTCTTTTTTCTTTTCTTTTTTTGCTGCAAGCTGTCATCCAGATGCTGATTTCTAACCCACCATTTCAGTTTAATTTCAACTGCCTAAATGGCAGACTCATTTTCTGGAAAGAGATTAGGATCTTTGGAAGTCTGGTATTCTCAGAACTAAACCCTTCTAGTAGAGTTTCTTTTGCTACTCCTTGTATTTTCTTGTATTTTCCAGGGAGAAAGCTTTCCGAGTCAGACTATTCAGCTCAAACAGTCACAGCGTTTAAGAATCCACAATTAAGAGACTGTTTCAATATTTAAGAGCCAAGACGAGGTCTTTTTCTTGGAGATGTTTCCTCTTCTTCATCTTCCTCCTCATCATCTGGATAATCCACAAGACCAACTAAACTTCCCTGCCAAACGTAAGAAAAAGTTCACATTTGAAAAGAATTTCCATGCACAACTGCTGTGAAGATACCTTGCTAATCCTGAAAATAATGGGCAAAATTCAGAACCTCACAACACAGTGCTATGCTTAGTATATGCAGTTGTGCTGTGCAGGAGGAGTAGCAATGCATATTTAACGCATCAAGAACTGAAATTCTGCAACAGATTTCAAAGCGTTGAAGGTTCTATTTCTTTACCTGATAAACAAATATTGGGCAAATAACAGTATCCTTTTTCAGAGCCCCTGGTTTTCAGAGCTGCTGCTGCGGCCCGTCTTCTCATGGGTGGTTCAGTTAGAGACCATATTACCCCCGTGCTGTGCCGCTTGCATTGGCTCCCAGTGGAGTTCTGGATTGTCTTCAAGGTGTTGGTATTGACCTTTAAGGCCCTTTACGACCTGGGGCCCTCATACCTGCGGGACCGCCTTACCCCATATGTCCCGAGTCAACCTCTCCGTTTGGCAGAGGCGAATTTACTGGTGGTCCTTTGTCCCTCCATGATGCGGCTGGCCTCTACCCGGGCCAGGGCTTTTACGACCCTGGCCCCTGCCTGGTGGAACGCTCTTCCTCCATCTGTTAGGGCCCTGCGGGACCTCGGGGAGTTCCGCAGGGCCTGTAAAACTGAGCTGTTCCACCTGGCCTTTGGTGAGGCTGGCCACTGAGTCCACCCTTCTTTGTTGCTCCTTACAGCTTTGTCATCTGCTGATTGAATATCGGCCTGTCCCCTCCTGGGGGGTTAATGCCGGACATCATCTACTTATTTTAATTGTGGAAGATCACTGCTGCTAGTGTTTTAATGTTTAATTTATTTATTGTTTTAATTGAAACTATTTGCTGTATTCAAATGTTGATTGTTTTGTAAACCGCCCTGAGCCCTTCGGGGGTAGGGCGGTCTATTAAATTTAATTAATAATAATAATAATGATGATGATGATGATGATGATGATGATGATGATAATAATAATAATAATAATAATAATGAAAATGTTACTTTATCCATGCCAATGATATGTTCTTATTTTACAGAAATAGATGACTAGTGGAATCTAGGACTATTGGTAACTACTGCCCATAACATCTATGGGGAACTTCCATCACCCAAGGCAGCATATTTCTGATCATCAGATGTTTGGGACAAGCGATGGGGGAAGGCAGCTCTTAAGGGTAGGGAAAACAAGGTCAAGAGATCTCTATCTGAGCCCTTCGGGGGAGGGCGGTTTATAAATAATAATAATAATAATAATAATAATAATAATAATAATAATAATAATAATAATAATAATAATAATAATAATAATAATATCAAATGCGTGCACACATCCCACCTGCCATAATTTCTGCAGACTTACAAGTGAAATGGATCACGCCTAAACAGATTCAGAAAGTGTTATGAAACCATGAAGTCAGTAAAACTTTCACTCATAGGTCAAGACCTGCTGTGCTCAAAGTGCATCTGAATAAAAAACCACATTCATTAACCACAACGATTCGCCCTGAAAACATGACTGACTGGCTACTTTACCAGTATACAGGCACCTGTAAAACATGGTAGTCAAGACAGGCCAATTAGAAGAGCTGCTAAATCACAGATTATGAAACATTCTCAGCATTTCTATGACCTTTATGAAACAATCTAAACCACAACACTGAGTCCAGTGTATTTTCTTTACACTGGGCCCAGAACGTTTAGGGGTTTAAAGATTAATACCAACACCTTAAATCTGATTCAGTACTCCACCTGGAGCCAGTGCAGCTGATGAGCACTAGCTGGATATGGGCTCTCCATAGTGTTCCTGCAAGGACCTAAGCAGTTGCATTTTTAACTGACTGGGAGTTTCCAGATCAGCCTCAAGGATAGCTCTGTATAGAGTGAATGACAGAAGTCTAGTCTGGAGATGAATGTTGCAGGGATCACCATGGCAAGTAGGGTACCTAGCCTGGCACAGATGGAAAACGCCAGTCTGGCTGAGCGTTTTACCCTGCAAGACCTTATTAGAAATTCAAACAACTGACAAAATACAGCACTGAAATCAAAAGACACACCACCTTGGGCCACACAAGCCATCTCAGGACAATGGCCACCCCATAAGGTAAGTTTTGCTTTATGTTTTATATTGTCGAAAGGTTGAACTTTGGCCAACTTCAAATATGAACTCCACGAAATAATTACTGAGAGAATCCCACCCCACATCATCCCCCCCCCCCCCATCACCTCATCTGAAGATCTGGAAGTTTCCTCACCATGTCATCAACATGGTTCTTATCTGCAAATCCACCCATGTTTCAGTCAGCTCACCTTTGTGGCCGTGACCGCTGCAGTCAAGTTGGCATTCTTTGAAGAGGAGCCATTTGAGCTTGCTGGCGATGTCTGAGCTGCTACAGATTTACTGTTTGTAGTATTGGCTCCATTAGTTGCACTGGCAGAATGGGCAAAGGTAAATTTGAAACCGCCTGCAGATGTCCTTTTGGGGAGATTCTCTTTGTCTTCACTCTCTTTTGCTAATGGAAAAACAATTTTGATGTTCAGTATAGTCATTGAGAATCTACAATCCCCTGGACACATGCAACATAGCAAACAGCTAGCAGTTTGCCCTGGGTTTTTTTTTTTTTTTTTTGGGGGGGGGGGGGGATACACTGTCACTTTGCCATAACATCAGAAGTCTGTTGCATTTCAGACATGAGAACTCCACAAAACATACTCTTTCCATGTTGGGCATACCTCACTTCAGATGGAACCACTGCAGTGTGCCCCCCTCCCCGGCATGTTCCCCCAGGAGAAGTGCCATCTGTATGAGCTGGCAGCTCCACATGAAGGGAACTGGACTACTGCAATTTGTGCAGATTGAACTGTCTTGCAAAACTGCGAAGAGGATTACACAAATCTTGCTATACAACTCTGTTCAGTGTTTCATTTGGGAAACTATTTTGGTCAAGGAATAGACAAGATCCAACCTGGCACCAAGCAGGGAATGGGGATGAAGACCATAGAAAAGGACCGAGAAATAACCCTCACTCCCACCATGTTTTCCCGTTTCCTGCTGCAACCCAGATGAAAAGAAACTAGTTTATTGAGATTTTAACACATTTTTAAATTCTCCAGTGACCACAGCCATGTTGAATCTCAAATTCTGTGAATATGTGGAAGAGTTTATGCAGGACTCTTAGTAAAATACCTTTCTTTGTTTCCATAAACTTCTCATAGCTATCAGGGAAATCATCCTCAGACTTTGATTTCTCTACTGGGGGTATGACAGTTTCACTCTCCTCCTCTTCGTCTTCATTGAACCACATTTCTTCGTCCTCCTCCAAGGCTCTTGCATCTCTGCGGAACCTGTTGCTCCGCAGTATAGATGGGACACTGCAAGACATACCATTTTAGGATGAGGCTCGATCAAAACAATACTTCAAGAAAAGTGTCAGAGACTCGGCCCTTTCAGATTCACACCCCTCTTTTCAAGATACGTACACACCTGTTCAATTTCTGACTCTGCCGATCTTTCTCTTGCTCATATTTTGTCTTCAGTCCTTTGAACGTCTGAACATATTCAATGGATTCAAGTGCCTTATAAAAGTTTTCAACTATATGTGCAGTAAGGGACTTGATATCTTCCTGCATCAATACAAAAGAAAGTTTATTGCAACCAAGGTGAGAGGCATCATTATGAGCTCCTTGCTACGGTTCAGTTAACTGCCACCCTTTCAATTTGCAGTAAAAGGGATAAATTAGGCTCAGAGACTCTTCCCTCTGCAATATGTTCTGTGTCTGCCCAGGCAAGGGATTCCAAGCAATTCAGGCGCACAAGTTTTGAGTTACCCAAAGGCATACTTAGGTATGCAGGGATCTTTACAGAACAGGGATAATAACACTGGTGTTGTTTACACAAGAACATCCTTGACAGAGTCATATGCCTTGCCTTCCATTCCACGCTTTTAATGTGGAAACAAACTGAATGCATTAATAAGCTGCAAGGCTGCTGTCTAAGGACAGTTGGGCTATTGGTTGGTGAATGCCAGAATCTTCATGTGACTCTCCATAGGTGTTCTTCAGGGTTTATGGAGCTTGCAGAATTTGTTGTGTGCACTATGAACAATTTTTTATCTCACCCTTATCTCAAGCCTCAGGGGACCATACAAAGTTTTCCCCTCACAATCTCAGACAGATGAAGCTGGAAGTGCATGACAGGCCATGGTCGCCCACTGGGATTCATGGCTGAGTGGGGATTAAGGCACAACATTTCCGTGGTCCTTGTTCTAACTACTGCACCACACTGGTTCTCCAATGGAGACATTCATCTGGGGTAGGGAAAAAGGATTTCCTTGTGGCTTTGTATTAGGCTGAAACCTTTTCCATTTCATATTATTGGTATTGATATTAATACAACTGGAAGCATATTAATTTATTAACTCTCATTTCTCAACTGTAACTAAATGCCTCCTGCATTAAGCAGAGGGTTGTACTAGATGTCCTGTATGGCCCCTTCCAACTCTGATTCTGAGATTCTCTCCTTATTGAGCTGCTTTTCAAGGGGCTAACGGCATGGATATGCTCCTACAATATGCAAGAAATGTGTGCACAAACAGTTGTTAAGAGCACAACATAGTGAACAGCAGAAGTATTTTTAGTGCAGAACTAGCTTATTGTCATGACCTTCTAATGCCTTAGCCTGGGGCCTACCATATTTCTTTCTACTGAACGCTTACAGCTCAAGCAGCCCTAGGAATGTTTCATCTCCCTTTGAACCAGTCTGCACTTATCTAATTATGCACTGCAGTGGAGGGGTGGTTGGTTGAGTGTCTTCATCCCAGTTCTCATCGTTTGAGGAATGTATGTTCGTGAGAGTATGTGAGTGCGTGACAGTACTTTTCCACCACAGAGAAGGTAAGGGAGGGTTGTGGGGCTGACGTATGTGCGCTGCGGTATATAATGCTTTGTCTGTTCTGATGTCCTGAGTTCTGACAATTTAAGTCAACAGCTTGTCTACGCTTGCTGTCAATAAATAAGAGTTCTGCTTTCAAGTACTGATTCCTTTACTGAATAAGTCTGAGGTTGTGACACTGATATTGTTAGAAGCTGATAACATAACCTGAAAAAAACCAGTCTTCAACCAGTCTAGCACTGCTTATCAGAATGAATATTTCTGAAAGTCAGCTGTGATACTGAAAGTGTGGGCACTTGTGGAGGAGAGGGAGAGGATCTATTCACAGAGAATACCAAAAGTGAAGTGGACCCTGGCTACAGCCATATGGACTGCATGGCATCCACACTATTTGGCTGTTGGAGAGAAGGCTTTCTGGAGGCCTCCAGCAGTAACAGCACTGGGATGGAAATGAGCTTATACCATTCTCATTTGAGAGGCTTGTAATCAGTAACCATTTAAAACTTTTATCAATAAACCTTTATCAATGAAAGCTCAAAGTTAAGCAACGATAAGAACAATGTTTTACACACAATGGGCTTACAGCAATCTTGTATCTAGAAGCTTGAAGTCAATAACAACTGGCAACTTTGGGGAAGGGGCGGGATATAAATCCAGCAAATAAAAAAAAACACTTGTTATCAATAGAAGCTCAAAGATAAACAACATAAGCTTACGAGCTATCTGGTGCAGCCTTATTTCATGTAGAAAGCACTTCCTCAGAACTTCTTTAGTGCTCTTAGGTTTCAATAACATCTATAACCTGAATGTTGCCCAAGAGGCTCTCCCTGTGGTCCAATTTTTTAAATTTTATTATTTTAAATTAAATTCATTCCCCAACTGCAGTCGGGCTCAGGGCGGATAATCTGCCACAGGCCCTAGCTAACATCTTAGCCAGACAACAAGATTCTGGATTCAAGATTGAGTTCATTTTGTGTAAAACATTTCTCTCGACATAACTTTGAGCTTCTGTTGATTAAAAAGTTGTAAGTCATTACTGACCACGAGCCTCTCAGATGAGATTTGTACAAAATGTTGCTTCTGTGACCTCACCCCATTTGGGTGGTTTACAACTTTGATTATTGGTGTAAGTGTTTAATTAAATGTATATGTAAGTATTTTAGCCAGCATTGTTACAATTGGTTTCTTCTTATTGTAGTATAACTCTGAATAAAATCTCGTATAACTGTAATTCTCAATAAATTTGTCAGGTTCTCTGAGAGGCAGCAACATTTTGTAAATAATACAATGTTCAAACTGCTTCCTCAAAATTTTTCAATCTGGCTCTAGCTTTTTATGCACTTAAAAATCTTATGATCATTATTTAATTGATCATTATACTTAAACTGACACGTGCCTAAAAAGAGTTGTGAAGAGACAAAAATGGGGAAATCTAACTTACCACTCTGATGAATTCAAATAGTTCAATGACGGCTGAATTCAGCAGATTGTACCTAGTTCCATTATCTAAAAGAGCATTTATGACTGGCTCAAACAGATTTCCTTTTGTGATATAACGGTTATAAAATTCATCCTTCAGGCCAATTATCCTCCTCATGAAACGAAGTGCACCTACAATATTAAGAAGCATTTTTCATGTCCTTTGAAGTTCTCAAAGGCAAAGGCACATTTCACATCCTGAATACTTATAATCTACACACTTTCATTTCACAATGCACACAGATGGAGAGGTTCATTTCTATCAGTTTAATGCACAGTGGTAAAAGGCTGACATGTATATGTGAAACTTGTACCAGCAAAAGCGATGTGGAACACAAAATTCCAGGTACTTGCCCTGGAGGAGCAACACTGAAGTGATCAGGAACTGACAAGAAAGCATACCTGCTCGTGTGCCAAAATGCAAATTCAGTAGAGAGCTCCAACTACTTTTCCTTTTCCAACTTACTAATGAATTGCTGTGTTGGGCTTGGAGATAGGACTTACTGATCTCTTATGACATTTGAGTGGCCACTGGGCAAGTCAGGTGCTAGTCCACCTCCCTTCCTAGTTTTAGGTGCCAGGTCAAAATATGCCCGCTTGCTGAAGGTCTTTTACTCATAATTTTTTTTCAACAGAGTTCTGATGTGTTCTTTTAAAAGCGTGTGTGTCTGTTTTCTGATTTAACCCATCATTTGTTAGGCTATACTAATTTTTTCCTTAAAAAAAAAAGAACGTATTGTGAGCTGAACCTTTTACTAATTCAAGGCACAAATCAGAATGTGCTTTTTCTCTCATGGAGTACAGTTTCAGTCCAAGTTTAGATCAAGAATCATCAGTACTTGAATATGGTGAAAAGAGCTGTACATGGCACCATGTACACCCCTGCACAAAAACACAGACCAAGATGAATTCACGTTTTTTGAGAGCCGTGCTCATTTCTGCATGCTATTCAAAAATGCTATTCAGCATCTCTTTGGGCTTCAGGTTTGACCAGGCATAATGCACACGTTTTTGAAGGAAGGAAAAAATATTTTTTAAAATGATAAATAAAAGCAGAGAGGACAAATTCTGCACAGATACTGTATTTTGTATTTCTTCTGGGCAGTCACAAAAACTTGAGCATACAATTATTTGTTCACTATGGATAGGGGAATACCTCTAGATGGCCAGTACACACAGAAAAATACCACAAACTCTTGGCTACTCACACAGCGCCAAAAAGGTGTGTTTTGAGTTCATCAAGACCAAAACTCTTCTCAGCAAATCCTTGTTCATAATATAGTTCTTGATGTGATAGGTGTGGTGTTCCACACAAAAAGTGAGTAACTCCAAAATTAAGGCAAGCAGCTGTGCAGTTTGATAGTTGTCTGCAATACAAAACAGATCAAATCAGATACGACGAAACCTGGGGAGAAGTTTCCGCAGTCATCAGACTAGTTACACAGAAGATGAGGCTGCAGGTTTTCCCTTTTGTCAGGTGGATGAGATAGAGCTCTTTGCCTTGAAGAACTCTCACGTGTAAACTGAGATCTCAGGTCCGATGTCACAATTTGTGAAGAGAATGTACTTATACTGGCTGGAGCCTACTGCAACTGAGGCCCGTTCTACACAGGCCTCGCAAGCGGGGGTGCACCCCCCAGGGCCATTCGCACTGTACCCTGCGAACGGCCCACGTGCCCCAGCAGCCCATGGGGCCACATTCGCACGGGCCAGCTGGCGCAGATCCCCTCTCACCTTGTCTTCCGGCTACCGTCGCTCTAGAGACCAGGGGACATGTCCCTGTGGCCATGGCACCGCCTCCAGGGCCAGAGGCCAGGAGGCGTGTTCCCTGGCCTCTCCAGGGACGCACCAGCGACTGGGAGACAAGGTGAGAGGGGATCTGCACCAGCGCAGGGAAAACACCAGTGTTTCCCAAAAAACATCATTGTGGGGGGAATGCACCACTGCTGCTATTGCACTCCAGCAGCAGTGCGAAATCCTCCCCCACAGCGGCATTTTACCAGCCCCACGCCGGTCTTCAGGGCCCGTGAGGAACAGGCCTGAGTCTACACAAACTGGAGTTTCTCCAATGTTTTTAAAACAGTTCAGCTGACTCTTCAGTGCATCAAAATGTGGCAAATACACATGCAAGCTGTCACTTAATGTTTCAGAGTGCTCAAGACTATGCTGAAAGTTACCAACTCCTACAAAATCTCCATGTGCTAAACTTAACTGGTTCATAAGATCTTCAGTTCCCTGAGTTGGCTATGTAATATAATAATTTGGTTATTATAAAGTCTTCCAGTTTGATCCTGTAAACTAGCCCTTTGCTGTTAGAAGGAGGTGCCTTATGTCCTGAGTTGATCATCTCCCCAACCTTCCCCACCTCTGGCAGCACTCCACTGCTCCAACCAAGTTGTGGTCCTCTACATCATGTGAAACATGAATGACACTTAGCTTCTCCCCAAAGCCCCCACCACAAAGTAAGCAGTTGCGATTGCTCCTCCCACGGGTCTCATCACTTCTGCAAAGGAGGGGCACCAGAATAGCTCTAAGTGGCACAACATATGCTTTGCATGCAGAAAATCCCAGGTTCAATCCCCTTCAGCTAAAATGGTCAGATCATAAGTGATGTGAAAGGAGCGAGCACTTGAGACCCTGGGAAACCACTGCCTACCTGAGTATCAAGTATTGATTCTGATGGGCTACTGGGATGATTCAGTATAAAGCAGCTTTATGTCTTCATGTGTTTAAGACAATTCTGCATTAGATGCTCCAAGGTATAGGTTGCACTAATGCAGCAAAAATACTTCAACAAGGATGACTATCTTTCACAACAACAGCTTGAGGGCGTACTCTAGCACAAACTTTGTAAAGCTTTCATAGTCCTCCACCAGTCAACCCCTGGAAACACTGTTCTATAGGGAAGGCCCAGGAATCTCCAACCCAGTTCCCATAATTCTGTATGGCAAGGTGTGACAATTAAAATGATCAACGGTAAATATAATTTTGCAGTATAGATGGACCCCATGTATCACTGGGCTTGGTTTAGACAGTTCTTCACTAGCACTAATGCTCTTATGCCAGATATGTTAGTACGTATCTGAACAATAAAAGGCAGACTATTTTTTTAATGAAATAATATCCAAAATTTTATTTACTCAATCTAATATGAATGATGGGCTTTTCCTGCATTATTCAGTTGAACGCATTCTAAGTAACTGTGTAGCTCCATCAAATACTACCAGAGCAATTTTTCTGAGCGAGTATATGTGCTTGTGTGACTCAGCAAAACATAGACACAATCAATCTAATTTTCCAGAAAGGCTCTTCTTACATCAAAATGCAGCATTTCAATTTTTAAAAACTGCACTTACCTGGGCAAATCGTGTTATTCTTGTTGCTTCCAACAATTGTATCTTACAAAGAAAAAAAAAGATTTAATCACCATAAGTTGCCCACTAAATTATTGTAGCAAAATACTGGACAATGAACATATATTTTATTTCAAGGCTAACCAAATTATGACCCACTGCATTAGAACTCATTCACTATTTTGGGGGCCACAGAATCAGCTGCCCAATTCTGCTTGCAATCCCACTCCAACTATACACAGTCAGTACAAGCAGATGAAAACAAGTTATATGACAGATACACATGTTGACTCCATGGTCAAGGACATGCTTGTAAAATGATGCATTGCCCAAAAGCAGCTGGGTGAATCAGCTCCTTTCTATTCTCTTGCAGTTCCAATAATTCTCAAA
Organism: Sphaerodactylus townsendi; assembly: GCF_021028975.2. Lineage (NCBI taxonomy): Eukaryota > Metazoa > Chordata > Lepidosauria > Squamata > Sphaerodactylidae > Sphaerodactylus > Sphaerodactylus townsendi. Next base: position 38,476,784 of record NC_059425.1, on the reverse strand, counting down.
TCTCAGGAGTTGACATTTCAAGACATATTTCAGACCTCTATGTGCACTATTAACTGCAAACACAAAAATAAACTTTGTGACACCTTAAAAAGCCCAAAATACACTTAAAACGGATCCAAGAGATTGGTTGCAGAGCCAGACGTTAACAAGCCACTTTCTCTGCTGCTCTCAACATCTAATGCTAAATGAAATAAAGAGACTTGGCCAGGAAGAGCAGAGTGACCTGCTGGTGTTCATTTTGGAGGGCTTTTCTCAAAGCCACAGCTTTTAAAACAGTGTTATTTTAACAGGGGTTATCTCTTTTTTCTCCTTGTAAGGCTGCTGAATCTGGAAGGTGGGGCTTAACAGGGGTTAACAGAGTTCATCTCTTGTTCCTCTTTGTCCTAAGAGGTGGGGCTTTTGTCCTGAGAGGTGGGGCTTTAATTCAGTCTCTGGAACCAGCAGAGAGGAGTAGCAGCAGAAGAGACTTGGCCAGGAAGAGCAGAGTGACCTGCTGGTGTTCATTTTGGAGGGCTTTTCTCAAAGCCACAGCTTTTAAAACAGTGTATTTTAACAGGGGTTATCTCTTTTTCTCCTTGTAAGGCTCCTGTGAGCTAAGGCTGCTGAATCTGGAAGGTGGGGCTTAACAGGGGTTAACAGAGTTCATCTCTTGTTCCTCTTTGTCCTGGGCTCCTGAGAGGTGGGGCTTTAGTTCAGTCTCTGGAACCAGAGTGGTGGGGCTTTAGTTCAGTCTCTGGAACCAGCAGAGAGGAGTTGCAGCAGTGGAGGAGAAGACTTGGCCAGGAAGAGCAGAAGAGCGTGCGCAATTTTAATTTAATTTTTTTGTTTTTTAAATTAATAAGGACATATTTGACAGATAGTACGTGCAGATAGCTCCAGGGGGGCACTGACTAAAAGCTTAATATTTAAATATCTAAACAAATCAGATATGAAGGCAGAAAGCCAGCAGGGGGATGGGGGCTTTCCAGTGTTTTGCACTGAGTGTCACATGTATGACTATCTGCCACTAGGACAGAAGTCGTGGGTGTGCCCTCACTGCAATGAGCTCCTGGCACTCAAGGAACGTGTGCGTTCCCTTGAAGCCAAGGTGGCAGACCTGGAGAAGCTGAAAGAGGCAGAGAGGGTGTCAGACGAGGCTTTCAGGGACCTAACAGCTGGGTCCCACTCCCAAGGTGACATCTCTTCAGATGTCATGGAGAATGAAGGTCTTGGGGACGGAGGGTGCCAGTCTGAGGTGGGGGAAGATGCTCCCTTAGATGGGATCCCTTCCTTAACTGGTGATCAGCTATCCTCTCGCACTGAGGATACCCCTCGGGGAGGTGGGAGGCTCCTTGTAGTGGGTGATTCGATCATTAGAAATGTAGAGAGTTGGGTTTGTGAGAGGCGTGATGACCGCATGGTGACTTGCCTGCCTGGTGCGAAGGTTGCGGATGTCACGCTTCGTCTAGATAGGCTTTTAGACAGTGCTGGGGTGGAGTCAGCAGTTGTGGTCCACATTGGCACCAACGACATTGGGAAATGTAGCCGGGAGGTTCTGGAAGCTAAATTTAGGCTGCTAGGAAACAGGTTGAAGTCCAGGACCTCCAAGGTGGCATTCTCAGAAATGCTACCGTTCCACGGCAGCAAGAGGGCTTAGCTAGGCAAGCGGAGATACAGGGTCTCAATGCGTGGATGAGAAGGTGGTGTAAGGCAGAGGGTTTCAGATTTGTCAGGAACTGGGGAACCTTTTGGGACAAGGTAGGCCTGTACAAACGGGACGGGCTTCATCTTAACCAAAGAGGAACCAGGCTGCTGGCGCTCAACATTAAAAAGGTGGCAGAACAGCTTTTAAACTGATCACTGGGGGAAAGCCGACAGGAGCTGAGGTGACTTCGGTTCGGAATACAGTATCTATGGGGATGCAGACAGAGGTTTTTCTAAATCAACCACATACAAGCGAGGAACATAGCAATGTGCATGTGACAAGGGATAGTGTCTACAAAAGACTTGAGGGTTAAGCACATAAATCCCAGGTTAAGGACAGAGACAGGGTATACAGGTGTCTCTATGCTAATAGTAGAAGCATTCGACCTAAAATGGGGGAGCTAGAGTACAGAGTTTTGAAGGAGGACTTTGATATAGTGGGCATTACAGAGACATGGTGGAATGAGGAGAACCAGTGGGATGCTGTTCTACCAGGCTACAGGCTCTATAGGAAGGATAGGACAGGGCGCATTGGGGGTGGAGTTGCCCTTTACATCAAAGAGAGCATAGTATCACATAAAATAGACAATGCAAGGGGAGCTGGTTCCCCTACAGAATCACTGTGGATATCAATACCAGGTGTGAAGGACAGTTTAATATTAGGAATATATTATCGTCCCCCTGACCAAAGTGCACAAGAGGATTCGAGATGGAAAAAGAAATTAGAGAGGCCAACAAAAACAAACATGTAGTGGTAATGGGTGATTTTAACTATCCCCATATAAAGCTGGAAAATGCATGTTCAGGTCATAGTAAGGAGAGAACATTCCTGGATATGCTAAATGACTGTGGCTTAGAGCAGATGGTTGTAGAACCAACCAGGGAGATGGTGATCCTAGATCTAATTCTATGTGGGACCCAGGACCTGGTGCAGGAAGTCAGTGTTGTTGAGCCGATAGGGAACAGCGACCACAATGCTGTCAGATTCAGTATCTCAGCATGTGAACAAGTGGCAACTACTAATGTAGTTACATTCGCCTTCAGAAAGGGAAATTTCTCAAAGATGAGGGGGATAGTGCGCAGGAAGCTGAAAGGGAAAATAAAGAGAGTCAAAACTGTCCAGGATGCTTGGAGGTTATTTAAAAACACAGTAATAAAAGCTCAGCTGGAATGTGTTCCACAGGTTAGAAAAGGCAGCACCCAGTCCAAAAGAAAGCCACCATGGTTAACAAGAGAGGTTGAGGAAATTATCAGAAAAAAGAAAATGTCTTTTAGAAAATGGAAGTCCAGTTTGGCTGATGAAGAATATGAGAGGGAACACAAATGGTGGCAAAAGAGAAGCAAGTTAGCTGTAAGGGAGGCAAAAAAGGATTATGAGGAACACATGGCTATGAACATCAAGACCAGCAACAAACAGTTCTTCAAGTACATCAAAAGCAGGAAGCCAGCAAGGGAAGCGGTAGGCCCGTTAGATGACAAAGGAACAAAGGGTGTGCTAAAAGATGGAAGGGAGATTGCAGAGAAGCTGAATGAATTCTTTGCATCTGTCTTCACCCAAGAGGAGGTGAGGAACATTCCTGCACCTGAACCAAGCTTCTTAGGAGGCGAATCCGAGGAACTAGCGAAGATAGTGGTAGACAAGGAAGAAGTTCTGGCAGCCATTGATACACTAAATGTTACCAAATCCCCTGGCCCAGATTGCATTCACCCAAGAGTTCTTAAAGAGCTCAAGCATGAAATTGCTGATCTTCTCACTTTAATATGCAACTTATCCCTGAAATCAGGCTCCATCCCTGAAGACTGGAAGATGGCCAATGTCACACCAATCTTTAAGAAAGGATCTAGGGGGGACCCGGGAAATTACAGGCCAGTCAGTTTGACATCTGTTCCTGGTAAATTAGTAGAATCTATCATTAAAGATAAAATTATAAAACATGTAGAAAAGCAAGACCTGCTGAGAAAGAGTCAGCATGGCTTTTGCAGAGGCAAATCCTGTCTTACAAACTTACTAGAGTTCTTTGAGGGTGTAAACAGGCATGTGGACAGGGGTGAACTGGTGGACATTGTCTACTTGGATTTCCAAAAGGCTTTTGACAAAGTTCCTCACCAGAGACTGTTGAGAAAACTCAGCAATGAAGGAATAAGAGGGGAAGTCCTCCTATGGATTAAAAACTGGTTGAGAAACAGGAAACAAAGAGTGGGTGTAAATGGGAAGTTCTCACAATGGAGAGATGTCGGGAGTGGTGTCCCCCAAGGATCTGTTTTGGGACCAGTGCTCTTTAACCTATTCATAAATGACCTGGAAGTAGGGGTGGGTAGCGTGGTGGCCAAGTTTGCAGATGATACCAAATTATATGTAAAGTGATGCACATATATGTTTATATGTAAAGTGATGCACTTTATATGTAAAGTGATGCACATAGGGGCAAAAAATCCAAACTTCACATACACGCTACAGGGGTCAGTGCTATCAGTCACAGACCAGGAAAGGGATTTAGGCGTCTTAGTTGATAGTTCCATGGGAATGTCAACTCAATGCATGGCAGCTGTGAAAAAGGCAAACTCTATGCTGGGGATCATTAGAAAAGGAATTGATAATAAAACTGCAAAGATTGTCATGCCCTTATATAAAGCAGTGGTGCGACCGCACTTGGAGTACTGTGTCCCGTTCCGGTCGCCGCATCTCAAAAAGGATATTGAGGAGATAGAAAAAGTGCAGAGAAGGGCAACAAGGATGATTGAGGGACTGGAGCACATTCCCTATGAGGAGAGGCTGCAGCGTTTGGGACTCTTTAGTTTGGAGAGGAGGAGGCTGAGGGGGGATATGATTGAAGTCTACAAAATTATGCATGGGGTAGAAAATGTTGACAGAGAGACATTTTTCTCTCTTTCTCACAATACTAGAACCAGGGGACATTCATTGAAAATGCTGGGGGGGAAGAATTAGGACTAATAAAAGGAAACAATTCTTCACGCAACGTGTGATTGGTGTTTGGAATATGCTGCCACAGGAGGTGGTGATGGCCACTAACCTGGATAGCTTTAAAAGGGGCTTGGACAGATTTATGGAGGAGAAGTTGATTTATGGCTACCAATCTTGATCCTCCTTGATCTGAGATTGCAAATGCCTTAACAGACCAGGTGATCGGGAGCAACAGCCGCAGAAGGCCATTGCGTTCACATCCTACATGTGAGCTCCCAAAGGCACCTGGTGGGCCACTGCGAGTAGCAGAGAGCTGGACTAGATGGACTTTGGTCTGATCCAGCTGGCTTGTTCTTATGTTCTTAAATCCTCCCATGTATTATACTCTCCACCTCTTAATTTCTCATGGTTAATACAACATTGAAGGATACTATCCACTAGAAAACCTGTTGTTGTTTTTTTAAAGAACACTGTTCTATTGAGTGGCATCACAGGATTTCTAAGACCCAATTTCTATTCCTGAGTACATTCCACAAAGGTACAGGTCACAATAACATTAGCACCTCATTCAACCCGATTTTTATTAGTCATATGGGTCAAACTAGGAGCTGCATGATGCAGAGTGCTAAGCTGCAGTACTGCAGTCAAAGCTCGGCTCCCAACTACAGTTCAGTCTTAACAGAAGTCAGTTTCAGGCAGCCAGCTCAAAGTTCACTCAGCTTTCCATTCTTTCAAGGTCAGTACAGTGAGTACCCAACTTGCTGAGGGTAAAGTGTAGATGACTGGGGAAGGCAAACCACCCCATGAACATAGTTTGCCTAGTAAACATCGTGATATGATGTCATCCCATGGGTCAGTAATGACCCAGTGCTTGCACAGGATTAAACTGTTTGTCGACTGGTCTCCTGGTCATAATAAATGTTGATTTATAGTAAAAGTATGGAGCACTGATGTCATCTGGATAAGAAACTTTAGCTACAGGCTTGAATTCTATACTGTTTTACTATATGGCCCCCTGCATGACGCCATCTGAAGACCCCTGACCTGAACTGCTCAGGCTAACCTGATCTCAGAATCTGGAACCTACATAACGTCAGCCATGGTAAGTATTTGGATAGGAGACCCCCAAGAAATTCCAAGGTTCCAGTGCAGAGGTAGCGTCTCTGAGTGTCTGTTGCCCATAAGTTCCCACTGGGTTGTCATAAGTTGGTGGAAACTTGACAGCACAATCCACTGCCACTGATGCCACGTAAATTCTTATACCAGCTGTTTACAAGAAATCTGTTGCTAAGACGCACTCTGCATAACAACTTTATACTGTACATGTGTTTTGATCAAAGATCTTTGATCAAATATCTAAACATGAGAGCATCCCCAATCCTGGGTCTGCATATGACATTAACTGAGACAACACAATAAAAATATATTACTCTAGCAAATGAACCTCACCACCACCTATGCTAATGCACCGTAGGCAGAGAAGGACATGACAATAAACCTTACTTAGAGGTTACCTTTACCTTTATCACTCTTATCCTCAGATGTATTTGCCAGAAGTGGAGCTGTCAGAACATGCATACAATGGTTGTAGAAGAAATTGAGAAATTCACTTTTCTCAGTTTTCTGAAACAAGAGACACTAAATATTATAACAGTCATGTAGTCATGTAAGAGTCTCTACTAGCAGGGACATAAGACACATTACTTTCAATGCCTGTAAAATATCCACTTAGCGATGAAAGGAACCATTCCTGCTGAAACAGCTACTGAGTTAAACATACCTAAATTTTGCATATACATGTGCTGTATGTGTACGGCTGGGTTTATTTACATTACTTCCTGCCCTATCAGAAAAGGAAATTACAACATATTATTAATTTGTTGTTGTGGCCACTTGAAGTTCTTAGGCTGAAACATGGCAAACCCCAAATGCTATTCACGACACCACACTGGAATGCAAAGTTTTAACAGGCTGTATCAGATGAACAGTAAACTCTGTCTCATCAATGGAATGGGACTTTTCCCGCTGCCCCAGAACAGTGGGAAGGGGAGGGTAGAAACATGCCCACAACTAGAATGGTGCCCATCATAACACTAAATTGACCTCTTGGTGGTCTAAACATATGTAAATTACAGCTTGAAGGAAACGTCTGGATATATCATGAATTTGCTGAAGTGCCATGTAGTTGAAAAATCACACTTTAACAAAATACACCAACAGCATGCTGTGGGAAAACTTTCAAGTGAATCCACCATTCCCACTTCAAGGATGTGTGATGGATTTACAAATAAAATCATGCTTCAAAAAGTCTTTGCCTGAAATGCAACAGCACTGGGAATTTTGCAAAACAGTTAAAGAGTGCCAAAAGACGGAGATTTTATTTAACGTGTTTTTTAGACAGTAAAATTTCTTTACCCCTTTCCATTTTCTTACATTAGCTGTGGCCAACATGTTCTCAGGATCAATTAGTGTACGCAAGAGCCCCATTAACTGAACAGCGCCACCAAGCTCGGGATCAGTGTCACAGATCATTTGCTCAATGACTACATTTATGAGGAGGATGTCCTGAAACAAAACCAAGACAAATTAGACCGGTGATCCTTTAACTGTCAATTCTCTGCCGTCCACCAACTATGCAATCTTCGAATACTCCTCCTCTGGAAGCTACAGGTTAAACGTTAGCACCAAAAATAGAAGCGGCTACTTTATGTACACATGCACGCAACACACAGATTTCAGAAAACACATCTGATGAAACCCCTGCACTTGACAACCAGTCAAAACCTTAGAGTTACTACTTGTTGAGCAACACTTTTTAAGGGTCTGGAGGAGAAATCTAGGATTTTATACCCAGGGTACAGTGAGCAGTATAAAAAAGCTCCTCCACCAGCTGTCAGAAGATGAAGAGATGATTCCAGATGGTGGTCATGACTGCCTCACAGTGCCCTCTCTCCTCTCCTGTGGAGCCCATAATGCCTCTTGGTTCCATGTGGCGCTGGAGGCAATTAAAGGACTGGGCAGAGGGAGAGGAAGTGAAGGAAAATGTGAATGTGACTAAATGCAGGTGAGAGCCCATTATTGTGACTATCTTGGGGTAGAGATGACAGCAAAGCAAACTCATTTGTCCCACACCACTGTGCCAGTGCAATACCATCTGGTACAGCTTTTCTATACTGTGAGGGAGCTTCTATCTCACACACCTGAGGATGGTGATCAGGAAAATGTATAGGCTCATTTTAACTCTTTTGCAATGCAGTTTGCATATAAAACAGCTCACAACTTAGATGCCATGATAATATCAGCTCTATATCAACAGGCTGTTGGAGTGCAGTTTGGTCGTACCAGTACGGACAACCTTCAGCTGGTGAGGCCTGTTGAAGTGAACAAGCTGCTTAGAAGCATGCAGCCCACCACATCTAGGCATCCCTGGACCAAAATGGCCTACATAATTACTGCTCAGTAGCCAACATGCCACTCTTGGGCTTCATGAGCTGGTGGCCACTCAGCTTTAAGGTGGCCTTGAAAGGCCAGACCATCTAGATCCATTACAATCTGGATAGAGGCCTGGGTTCAGGAAGAGAACAGCCTTGTTTGCCCTGACTGATCACCTTATTGGGAGAGTGAATCTCTGCTGATTGCCTAGAACCCCTTAGTTGCTTTGGATACCATCAAATATGGTACCCTTCAGGAGAAACTCAATGCTTTGGGAGTGAAAGGGACATGCTTCTGGTCTTATGTAGCTGGTCAACTTCACAATGTGGTACTCAGTCCTGTGCCATTTATGTGATAGGATCCTGCAGGACATGTTACTTGACATTTACATGGAACTGCTTGAGTATGAGATCACGTCTACGGTGGTCTCCCATCCAAGTACTAACCAGGATCAACCCTGCTTAGCTTCCGAGATCTGATGATATTGAGTTACCTTGGGCAATCCAGGTCAGGAACAACAGATATAAAACAATAAAAACCAATTAAAAATACTCCAATTTTGCCATGAGCAGGTTATTTTCCTTTTGCCAGACTGCCCCCCTCAATGCTCTGGAATAGCTGTTTTGCAGCCTCACCAGAAAGCAGAGGTAGAATGACTTCTTGATTCTCTTCTCACACTCTGCTCTGGGTCCCCACTTGCACTAGTGAAGTGGTTGGAGACTTATAGACAGAGCTTTCCCAGTGGTAGCACCTCACTTTCTGAACACCTTACTTTCTTGAAGGTCACCTAGTGCCTACTTCACTGACATTTAGGCACCAGGCCAAATTCAGTGACAATTTTTATTACTGTTGCCACCTTTTAAAGACATGCCACAGAAAACCAGCATAGAAGTTCTAAAAGGAAACAAACCAAAATTCCATCTTCATATAGGTATGAAATCTGGACATTAACAACAGTATGATCACTGCTGTAAAATCATTGTCATGACACTCCAAATTACTGATCAGAATACATGCGCAGACATGTTACCTCCACCTCATTAGACATACACTCTTATAGGGAGAAATACTGGCTACTAAAGAAAATGAGTATTTTGCCTTTTTCAGATAAAAATATATCACATAAGCATATTGTTTTTTTCTTACGTCGTCGCTCTGCTGGGCTTCTTGCATCACAAATTCTCGGACCATGGATGGACTGAATTCTACCAGATATGAAAATATATCTGTAGCAGCAGCTCTAACCTGCAAATCATCCATGCCCTGAAATGAAAATAAAATCAATTTGGAGCAAATGTGACATTTTGGATGCAGCCACTATCATGCAATATTCAAATATGCCAAAGTCAATGAGGCAGGATCCGGAGAACCAAGAGCAGAACCCAAACAGATAGAATGGAGATGCCTCTTCAACCTTGTCTTTCCTGCTGCAGCCTATTGCAGCCCATATAAAAGCTGCTGTTCCAGACTTCAGAGGACCCTGTGAAAATGCAGTGGGATGTGGCATGGCTGGCTAGGCTGCTGTTGGAGGGGAGAAACAGAAACTCCTCCCCATCAGTATGCTTGGAAATGTTTTAAGTCCACAACAATGAAGGCTAAAATGAAATGTAGACCACAGATTAGGAACGGCAGGTCCAGATTTAAGAGGATGCAAGTAAAGGAAGCTATAAAAGGAAAGATGGCTTCCTTTAAAAGTCTCGCCCAAACATGGTGGACAAGAAAGGATCACAGGCTCTGGTACAAGCTGATGACAAACAAGAAAAATGAGAACAAGGAGCATATTGCTAAAAATATTAAGACAAACAACGAAAATTTCTTCATTTACATCAGAAGCAGGAAGCTGGTCCAGGAAGGTCACAGGGCCCGTGAACAACAGAGGCACGAAAAGACTGCTTAAGGAAGAAAAGGAGATTGCACAGAAGCTAATTTAATGATATAAGCAGCTATTGTTGTGGAAAACATGAGGCCGTTACCTACGTTCAGCTGCTGCTTTTGGGAAAGCTGATGGAAGAACTGAGCCAAGCACAAGTGATGAAAGATCAAGTTGGGTCCAGATGGCACACACCCAGGGATTCTTAAGCAACTCAAATACAGAAAACAATTCCTTTCTCAACAAAAATGGTGCTAAAATTGGACTTTCTTCCAGAGGGTTGTTAGGTAACAAATGCAACACTGGTTTTTAAACAGGGATACAGAAGTGATACACATAGTTATAGAATGATTAACCTAATGTTTGTTCAAGGTAAATTGATGGAAACTGTTATTAAAGACAGAATTATCCTAAACGCTGAGAAACATATTCTGCTGAAGGGAAAGATTTAGAATGGCTTCTGGTGTTTTATTGTAGTTTGGGGTTGGTTTTTTTTAGGGTTAATGAATATATGAACGTGGCTTATTTGAAAAATACCATGTAACTTTTCTTCTAAAAAAAACTTTTGACAGAGTCCTTTTATGAAAGACTCCTGATCAAACTTCAAAGAAATAGAGAGCGAGTCCCCCCGTGGATTAGGAACTAGTTACACAATAGGAAGAGGAGAGGTAGGGTCAATGGACAGCTGTCAAGATGGAAGGAAGCACTGGGGTTCTACACGGAACTGTGCTGTTTAAGTTGTTGACCTGGAACTGGATGTGAGCAGAAAAGTAGCCAAGTTATTCAGAACACTGAAAAGCAAAAGATTGTGAAGACCTCTGTGACAATCCTATTTTTCCTACTGAGAGGACACAGAGCCTCTTCAGATTTTACGGATGTAGGTTTTTGAACTATAAACTGTCCCCTCAGTTACCAGGTGTTCTGTGGTGCACAAGGAGATTGAGATCACCAAGGCTGGATTAATATATAAACAACCAAGAATATTTACTTATTTACCGATTGGCTCTGAAGGAATAAACCATCAGCACAGGTAGACAAAGTAGAAACCTGGCTGAGGCACACAAAATTAAACTGGTTATGACTTCAGAGAGTACTGCAGAGTTTTCTACAGTGCTTTCAGGCACCAACAGACTTCCACTGACTAGCCACCAGGCTGGATCTTCTTTCACACACAGGATTCCACCCACACCAGCCTGCCCTTTCCCCAGAGTCAAATTAAATTGTTCAAGGTCTGCTCATCACCAAACACTCGAGCACTCTGTTCTCTCCCAGGGACAGAGCTAGACCAACCAGGCAGAGCTACCCTTCACTCTGTCTTTTCTTTTTCCTGAGCCAGACCTGAGCTGACCCTGATCTCTCCCTGAAACAGAACTCAACTCTTTCTTTCTCTTGTGTTCCCTCCAACATCTGATCCCTTCTCAAAGGTGACTGGATGCTGCAGCAGCACTCCTATGGGCTCATCTGAGTGGCTGATTTTCCTTTCAGAGGTAGGAAAGTCTCGTGTCCATCGGGAGGCTGTTGAAAAACAAAACACTGCAAAGAGCTCCAAAAGAATCTCTCCAAGATGGGTATGTGAATGACAATGTGACAAATGAAGATCAATGTGAATGCAAGGAGATGCAAACTAGTGTGAGTTTTAAAATTTTAATTATACAATGCTAGGGTTCAAACTGGTGGCCATCACTGACCAGGAAGCTTCTTGGGGTCTTGGTAGTAAGCCCGATGAAAACACTGATTCAGTGGGTTACAGAAGGAAAAAAGGAAAATTCACCTCTGGTTGCTGTATCTCAAAAGGATACTGAAGTGCAGAAAGGGGCAAAAAAATAATCAAGGGGTTGGACTACCCTCCCTACAAGATAAAGGTATAGAGGTTGGTGCTTTCAATTTAGTGAAAAGATAAATAGGTGCAGACTATCAAGTCTACAGAATTATGTATATAGTGGAGAAAGTGGATGGAGAACTTCACCCCCTGCAACTCAATGGCACCCAATGAAGCTGATGGGCAGCTTATTTAGGACAGGTAACAGGAAGTACAACTTTGCTCAAAGAGAACTTAATGGGTGGGATTCACTGCCATGGTATGTGATGATGGTTACTCGCTGTTACTAGCTTTAAGAGGGGCTCAGACAGATTCATGGTTACTCGCTGTTACTAGCTTTAAGAGGGGCTCAGACAGATTCATGGGGGTTAAGACCAATTGATGGCTTTAGATGCAACGACTAAACAGAATCTCCATGTTCACAGGCAGTAATCTTCTGAATACCAGTATTTGGGGGGGGGAACAGCTGGAGAAGGATGCAACTCTATGCCCTGCTTATTGACCTTCTGGTGGCATCTGGCTGGCCACTTTTGATACAGGATATCAGACTAGATGGCCTAGTGGTCAAATTTAATTAGAAAGCTAACTGGAAGCAAACTAGGCAAACCCTGTAGATGACAAATCAAACCGAATAGCTGAAGACTGGACCCTACAAACAGCAGAGACTACTCTTCCTTATTCTCCCTTCTCAGTGCTGTCTTTGCCCCTGTGCTCAGGGGAGTTTGGTCTACAATGCTCTACCAAGCTCGAAACATTTCAGGAGCTCCTGAGCGAAGGTGGGAAAATGTCTGCCAATTTACTGAAGTTTGTGATTCACAGAGGCAAACCCTTTACATTCCTCTCATTTGATGCAGGAGACAGGAAATAATACTTCCTGTTTCCACTGGAAAAAAAAGGATTTCTTTAAACTTCCTACCAGGCCTCTTGCTTCGCATGCCAGGTATGCCTTCGACAATAAGTTTTTGAATCATAATCCAAATAGCTAATGTGCACATCTATGCAGAGTTCCATACCCCAGTTCACCATGGCATCCACATGATACAGTATCAACAGTTTAGCACCAAGTTTTGCCCCTCCGAACCTTACACATAAAAATTGGTTACAATACAGGCAGAGGTTTGCTTTTCATTCTCAGATCATCATACTTCCAGATACATAGCTGTCTAAATAAGCTCAGAAATATGCAGCTATCTAGTAGTGATTTATTTTAAAAGCATCAGAAAATATTGTGAGTGGCAATATTTCCACTTCCAAGTTTGGAAACTCACTGAAGCCAACGTTTTCGATGAACTTCCCCAATTATCAGAGATTTAGAGAAGGTTCTTTAAAGTCCCAAATACCTCATAAAACATTACAACAAAACAAAAAGACTACTGCAATTCCTCAAGTATAGTTTAGGGTATGACTTACCATTACAATTTCAAGAGCAGGAAGAATTCCTAACTTAGCTAAAGTTTTGAAAAAAGTATCTCTGTTCTGAGGTTGCAGTGTCTGAGAAAATGCACAAAATTCCTTGAAAAAATTAACCTGTAAGGTATAAAAAAAACTACAATAAGAACCAGGACACAACTAGTAACATTAATCTCTCTCTCTCTCTCTCTCTCTCTCTCTCTCTCTCTCTCTCTCTCTCTCTCTATCTATATATATATATATTATATATATTATATATATTATATATATATATATATAGATTTACAAAATGCATATCTGGTCTTTCTACCCAACTTGACTCAGAACCAATTTTTCAGGTGACAAAGGAGGTACCACTGAAAAAGGTATCTTCATTTTCTCTTATTTTTTGCCTTCAAGTACCTCTAAATGCAGAGGCAAGATAAGGTTAGGACTAACATGAGGAACTTTTGAAATACTGCATCCTGAACAGTTAACAACATTTATATTCTTAATGTAGCTACTTCCCGTGAAATGTAACAAATATGTTGTAATTTAATTGTTCTAATATTCTGTGATATAAGATTTTGATTGACTAAAAACTACAGAGCTACCTGAGAATAGAAAAAGAAACACTGAAAGATAAGAAAACTTAGGAGAAGTAAAGCCTAATGGATACAAAAACAATGAGAAAATACTTAAGTAGCTGCTAGCCGTCTATTATTTCATTTCACTACAATTTATATCCTGCCCTTCTACCCTCACAAGGGTCACTAAGGAAGCTAAACAATTAAAATATACATAAAGTCATATTGTAATAACAATTAAAACCCAGCCAAAAAGAACACATCATTAAAACAATCAAACAAGAACTAAAATACATACCAAGAAAAAAAAATTTGGGCAGAAGGGAGGGAATGCCATATTTTTTAGAAAGTTTTCACTCACAGAAGACAGCAACGGAAGGGGACAGATGATGTAAATTAGTGCCTGGATTGTGTTTGTTATTCTGCTTCCACAATGCCCTCACACTTCCAGACTTCAGTCTCATGTAAAAAGTAACAACTAAAATCTCTGGCTGTCTAAACATTCCAGGCTCCAAAGCCATGTGGTAGAGCCAATGTACAGATGATGACCATGAGTCATCTCATACATTATGTAGCAGTAAGTCTGAGCTTGTCGTGAAGTGTGTTCAAGAAACTGTAGCAAATATAACATTCTGACCAAGTGCACATGTATCATATGTTCAATTCTAAATATATGACCCATCCTGTACATTGTAAGCATACACCTAAGAAAACTGGATCTAACAGCTCCCCTCCTTAGAATAAAGATTCTTCCACTGCAGAAAGTTTTCTTCCAGTAGAAGCCTCCTCACTTAGTAGGAGGAAGCCAATGGATCCAACTCTTAAAGAACTAAGTATCTTATTTTTATCCTACGCTCTCTTGATGTTCACTAGTTTATCAACTGCTGTACAGGTCAAGCTAATGTTCTATACATATTATGCCAAAGAAAACCATGCTTAAATTTGGGATAGGCTGGTTTAATTGAACTGAAAAATCCAGCCTGCTTCACAGGTAGACCCTTTGAAATTGCTATCCTAGCCTGAATTCGTTAAAAATGTACAAAAACCTGGAGGGACGCAGCACTGATTTCTTGACTGAATCACCCAAACCAGACTTACCAGTTCACGCCTCTTGTCATCGTCAGTAGCATCATCAGTTAGCTGTGCAAAAACTTCAGACAAGAACTTTTCATCTTCCTGCAGGATACAATAATTGTTACAGATTGTGTCATAACTAAGGTACCTATTCTTATAGTACAAAAGCAGGTTTCTCTGGGCTATGTTGTATACTTGGCCCATATTTCCTGTTCTTTCTGAAATGCAATGCCTATGAATGTCTCTTTCTCTGAGAACCAAAAGTCCCACTTTTAGCTCATTCCACTTTCAGGAAACAGGAAGAAAGAAGAACAGAGGAAATTGTTAAAGTTGTCATGTGAAGCCAGAGGGGTCCTCAACTCAGCCCACAAGCAATCACTAGTCAATCTCTGCAGTAGTGCTGATACTCTATGTGTACCAAGATGCCTCTGGTTAGGCATGTTTGCATGGGCAAGTGACATGATCCAAAATTCCAGAAAAGTAGATGTGAAGACACAAGTCATGCTAAACAGCACGCAGAAGAGCTTAACAGTCCCTGGTCCCACTCTATAAGTAGCAATTATCTGATTAATCTTTGGGTAGTCTCTACAAAGACAACAGATACTATGTATACCCTCCCCTTCACACACAACCTTGCAATGAAAAACTAACAGATCAATTTGTATCACTTTGCTTATATCAATTACTTTTCCTGATCTTTCACATACACCCTCAGAAATATCAGAAATTCACATGCCAAAACTCCCATTCTGTTATTCATTTTTGCTGCACATGTACCCTTGCAAATTTTTCTTGCATTTATGTTTTCTTGACAAAATGTTTTAAGAAAACTGGTTATTGCAATTAATATCTTAGACAGACCTCCCCCCCCCCATTAAGAATTACAGCGCTAATGCATACTAAAAATGCGATGGTTCCTTTCAGCCTTATCTCCTCTTTTATAAGCTTGGACCACTGATACATCTGCCCCTTCAGATCAACAGCTGAATAAAATTACAAGTACAGAATAGAAGTAAATAAAAGTGACCCCAAAGCAAAATGCACACAGGGTAGACAGTTCTAGGCAAATGAGCAAGCCAGCACTTCACCAGCACATACAAATACTGTTACATCTGCTCTATCGAGCGTCTTACGGATCCATCTGAAAGAGAGTTAACATGATTTTCAACCTGCACTTTGAACAGCTTTAGCAATGAAATAGAATACTTTTGTCACTTGTGAATGCAGCTGAAAAATCTATACCCCCCTCCCCCGCCAAGGAAATACTTTTTTTGAGGGTAAGGAATTTAATAACTCCATGTTTAAAAAGCAAAACAAACAAACAAACAACTCTTCACTGCAGTAGTGAAAGATGAATTCTCAATGGGCATAATTTGATTTTACAAAATTGCCAAACAATGTAATCTTAAATCTCTTGCCAGCTCTCTGACATCAAATGCCAACCCGGCTAAGAGCCCAACTATGAAGAGATCGTACAAAACAGTCAAGTACTGGGAACAGGAAAAATGTCAGTTCCCTTCCAAGCATGTTTCAGTCACAGCACAAGAAAGCCATATTCTCTCTCTGTCACTCAACGTCTAAGAGTTGTCTGAGAAGACCAGGTTTGCCCCTCTAATTCTTTCAATACCTCATTCCGCCCAATCTGAGGGTTGAACCAACTTTAACCCACCATTTCAGGGAGCGTAGGCTACTGTTTACCAATGTCCAACTAACTGAAAACGCAGAACAGAACAGCTTTGCTAAGCCAACGTGCAGATGAGGAATACTTCAGAGCCAGATGACACATCAATTGGTCATAGATCCATTTCCTGCATCCCATCTTTTTCCCAAAATGGCCCACAATCTCATGCCTGCCTACGCTGACATTTGAGTCTGCATGCTATTTTCAGCATTAGTACAAGGTTCAGAAAAGCATCACTGTGCAAAACTGCCACAACACACACACACCAGTGTCTTCCTCCACTGTATCCTCCACATAATGTCATCCGAGAGTTCCTGACTGTGTCATACTGCCGCCACACTCATGACGCATACTGGGGCATATCCTACAATGAAGTCATCGCATAGCCATATGGCAGCCATTCACTCAGCTCAACAACAGAGTTGTGGCTCTCCCCCACTATTAAATTACACTGATATTTTCAAAGAGGCAATTTTCTTTTCATTTGCTGATGAGTTACAATTACGAATTAGCCACATATAGGAGAGAACATATTGGCTTGAGTGTGAAATGATTTAAAACTGATATGGTTTTTATTCATTTTTCGACTATTGTTAAGGTAAGATAACAAATATATGTTATTTTCCTCACTCCTCCACAGGACCACCCAGTGTGCTGTTTCTATACTCTTTTCAAGATAAAGCTGACAGGAGATGTGTGCGTTAATCCACCCCAACTTTCTGGGTTGCACTGCTCTGTGGGGTCCTAGTGCCTGCCTCTCCCTCCTTTCGATTTTCTGGGAGCATTTTAAAACCTTATTTAAGTGCTGCTTCTGTTGAAAATATTATTATCTGTACCGGGAAACACAGTACTTTGATAAAACAGAATTTACATTGCTCTGGATACCGGTTATCAAGACTTCCCTTTTTGTAAAGTTGTGCCTGCCATTTTCTTTCTCATGTTGGGTGCAACTTTAGCAAGCATCCCAAGCAATATAAATGCTATTTTATCAAATGGCTATGTTTTCCAGAACAGACCATAATAGTTTCAACAGAAGAGGTGCTTCTTATAATGCAGGCTGCTCTGACTTCTGCTGGAGAACATGCAACAGCACTGTCACCTTTAGGCTGAAAAGGGTATACCTTGCTTAAGCAATAACCACTCAAGTCTCAAATTAATACTTCCCCTTTTAATGAAAAAGAGTGTTCATCTTTACACGATGCTTAATTTTAAAGTAAAAAAAAATTAGGAAAAGGTGAAGTAAAAATTTATTAGGACTCCCTCCCTCCCTCGGGCATATAGATCCCCAAGAGTCCCTGAGCCAAGCCAATGAAGATCTGAACAATACACTGCCACAATTTAAGGAGGTCAAAAGTATAATAAAATGATCAAAAGGAATATAGTTAATTTGTATCTTACATTTCAGCAGTTCGTGAGCAATGAAGATTTACCTATTATGGAAGAAAAGGCAATAGCACTAGTCCCAGTCAAATGCTGACCTGTGATTTCTCACTGGGTTGTAATTGTTTCTACATATAATTTCTGTAGAACATTTTTGTAAAAACCTTGAAAAAAATCATTATTCACATTGCAAAAAAGGTTATTTTTGCAAGATTGATTACAACAAGCATGGAATATGATTGCAAGATATATTTACGACAACAGCTCTAGAGCTCTGCATTTTCTTCCAGAATGAGAGTGTGAACCTTCCAAAGCAGCGAGGATACCCTCTAAATTGACAAGCCAGTAAAGGCCAAGATCTAAAGTACCCAGAACAAGTTCCACGTGCAAAAATAGCCTTGCAACAGCTTTGTCTCACACAACAGTGCCGCCTGAAACCAAAATGAATCTCAAAGTTCTTGAAATATGGAATTTTGAAAGGGAAAAAGATTTGCTATCCAAAGAAAGTAAAAAAAAAATCCAGTAGCATAAACGAGACTTCAGGCTTACTTCTAAAGCAGATCTCTGGAGCAAGATCTTACTCCTATGTATGCTGCTCCTTTTTACTTACAACTACTCAACTGCCAGCTGAGGAACAGACATTTGCTCAATACTGATTCATCTGAACTTTTTCTATTTAGATCCCTGCAGGCAACAAGAAACCTCAAAAATGTACCCATTTCATGTTGTCCCAGAAGCAGCCACAAAAATCAAAATAAAAATGGAAACAGTTTCCAAAACACTTGTATTGGCAACTGGTGTTTTAAACATATCTTCTCCATGTGTTTTGCTCCCGGAAGACATTGGAGTTGGGGGAGAAGAATAGTGAAGGCTTTAAAGGCCTAACTCTGACTTTCTAAGGTTCATTAATTATGTTCCAATTGTTTAGTTCACTTAATTTTAAAGAACCAGGCTGAGATGTCATACAATACTGCACTTTAAATATTACACTTTAAAATGCCAGCAAGACTACTGTCTGCTAAAAATTCTACCCAATACCATTTTAACCCTTACTATTAAAATGTTAGCCCATATATAGGAGCATTGCAGGGCATTCCTAAGAACACTTTCCTGGGAGTAAGCTCCACTGAGTAGATGTGCTTAGGAGGGCCCTATTTCTGTGCTTCCAGGAGGTGCCTGAGCAGGGGAAAGAGTTCTATAATTAAAGGAAAGCCATCAGAGGAATATGTATTCTTATGCTTACAGGACTAAGTTTAGAATATTTTAGAAATTTAATAAAGCATATTTAACATATCTAGTAAGCAACCATGAAGCACTGCAGGTTATACTTTGATAACCTTTTTTGTGAGATGATAAACCAACACATTCTGAATTACCTGTACCTTAACAGACAAAACCTGAGAAATTCCATTCAGTTGTGACTTCACTTTAATGGACAAAGTAAGGTTTGAATGGTCTAAATGGAAAGATATTTTAGCAGCCGTTTCACCAGTGCAGCGGACTTGGAGGCACAGTTGGCCTTTGCTACCACCCAAGGATACAGCAGCAACATCCAGGAGACAAAGAGAAGTTTAGCTTTATCAGTGATGGGTGTTCCAATCCCCACAAGTCACAATGGTTGACAATGGTTACTACTTCAATATTTGTTTTCAATCAATTTGCTCCCATAATAGCAAGACACAGGAAAGGCATAACAGAAGAACCTGAGAAGCAAGAAGAGGCAAAATGGAATGATATAATTGGGGGGTCATCAGCAGACTGATGATACTCTACTTCAAGTCTTATACAACTGGATGCCAAAGAGGAGAACAATGACAAGCAATCATCCACCGCTGCCAGAAGGAACCTTCTTGCCAAGCATGAACTTAAAATACTCCAGGAAAGTGTAGCACAAATTAAGGATCTGCTAGGTCAAAGAGTCACTTCATCAGTGGTGTCAAAACAGCAGAGCTCAAAGGAGCCAACAGAGCATAAGATCTTCTGTGGCTCTCAAGGCTTTGGTTGCTGACAACTTATCCTGGCTAGGTTCCTCCAGTCAGGATAGGAATGGGTCCAGCTGACAACTTGTCATTTGCAACTCCTTGTTCCATGAAGCTGAATCAGACCAGGAATATCTCCAGGTCAGTACTGTCTACATATCCAAGGTCTCAGGCAGAGGTCTTTCATATCAAATCTCTTTAAGCAGAGGTGCCAAAGACTGGATGCCGGATCCTTCCACATGCAAAGCAGATGCTCAAAGAACTAGGGGATATCTGCACTCCACTGTTTGAAGTTGGGGGTCAATACTGATCCAAGCAATCACTACTAAGATGGAGTCAACTAGAATTGAGTTTATCAACAAACAACTTTATCTGGAAGAGTGTTTCTACTTCAGAGGTCTTTTCTGACCAAGCATAAGTAAAAAATAATGACTAGAAAATTCACCCCCATTACCTGAGGACCACAAGCTGCAATTTATCAGGCTCTTCATTCTGCAGGGCAACTTCACTGGACAAAACACTGCTTGTTGCTGCCACAGCCATAAGCTTCGAAAGCTACATCACAGTAACTTGCCTTCAGAACAACTGAAATACCAAATCTGCTCTAGCAGCTTTAGCCACCTTGGCCTATGCATTACTAAAGCTGTACTGCCACATAGTGGTTAGAGAGCTGCCATAAAAAGTGACAAGGTTTAGAGCTCAAAGATTCTGGAGCCCACTCAAATCCAGACTCCTACAGCCAGACTATATACTCTTCAAGCCAAGAATAGAGTCAGCATGGTGTAGTGGTTACTGTCAGACTAGTATCTGGAGATTCAGGTTCAAGGCCCCACTGCCCTGGCAGCTCACTGTCTGACCTTGAACCAGTTGCACTCTCACAGCCTAACATACTTTAACGGTTGATAAATGAGAATAAATGAGGGGACCAACAAGGAAAGCTTCTGTGGGTCCCCAATGGGAGAAGGCTGGGGTGAAAAAGAATTAAGAATATAAGAGCAAGCCTGCTGGACCAGACCACAGTCCATCTAGTCCAGCACTCTGCTACTTGCAGATCCCAAAGGCCCAACAGGTGCCTTTGGGATCTCACATGCAGGATGTGAAAGCAATGGCCTTCTGCTGCTGCTGCTCCTGAGCACCTGGTCTGCTAAGGCATTTGCAACCTCAGATCAAGAAGGATCAAGATTGGTAGCCATAGATTGACTTCTCCTCCATAAATGTCCAAGCCCCTTTTAAAGCTATCCGGGTTAGTGGCCATCACCACCTCCTGTGGCAGCATATTCCAAATACCAATCACGCGTTACGCAAATAAATGTTTCCTTTTATTAGTCCTAATTCTTCCCCCCAGCATTTTCAATGTTTGCCCCTGGTTTTAGTATTGAAATTTCTCTCTGTCAACATTTTCTACCCCATGCATAATTTTATAGATTTCAATCATATATTGATTGAATTGAAGCATTTCTCCACACACTGCCATTTAGTACAATTGTCTCAGAAGCTGACACAGCAGAAACCAAGATCAAACTTCCTTACTGGTTCCCCCAGCCTTTGCCCAAGCAGGTGGCAGATATATAGAAATGCTCTGCCTGCCCATCCCCCATCCACACACACAGAATCCTCTTTCTGGCTCCACGTTCTAGACTGCACACACAGAATTTCCCTACACATGAGAGTTTAGGGATTACATATTTGGAGTGAATTTGTATTAAGTAATAAGTTTACCTGAAAGGGGATAGGATTATTATATTTACCCACTTTGCATGAGTTCAAGAATCATTTCAATACAACATAAAATGCTATTGTTGAAAGCTTTCACAGCCGGATTAAACTGGTTCTGCTGGGTTTTCCGGGCTGTGTGGCCGTGGTCTGGGAAAACCTACCAGAATCAATAAAATGTTATGTTTAAAGACGCTTCTAATAATGAAAAAAACTATTCTACTCGGGAATTTTTTTAGTTTTTACTCTGTACTTTTTAAGCTTTTGTATTTGTATTGACTGCAACAAATTTTTTTTTAAATCTTCAATAGACATTATAGCATATATCAGAAGTGATTTAGCTATAAGATCACTGCATTATTCTACAGAGAATTTTAAATGTTACAAAAGACGGAAACTGAACAGTCATGCACATCTCATACAGTCTTATATAAAATATCCAAACACATTCACAGATTGCTGTTTCTACGTACAAGAAAACTGACATTTGTCACCATTTCTACCACCTTTTGCTTTCTTCAGGGCACACAACACAGCTGCTTGTGAACAGATAAAACTGGCAACCATCTGCCATGAGTAAGGCTGCTGCTGAACGCCACCCACTTCTAAGTCACATGAAGAGAGAAAGGGAAGGATGCAACATGTCTAGTTCAAGAGGTATGCACTATCCAAAATAGTACAACAAAGAATAAAACTAGCCAACATTGAGCATAAGGAAGAAGCATCAAAATGAAAAGGGTTAGTACCGAATTCAAGTAAACAACATGGGGGAAAACGCATACAATGGTTAACCTCTCAATCATTCATGGAAGCCTCAAGGTGTAAATCCTCCCAATTTTCACTTACCTGCAGCATACTGACAATCTCAACTTTATTAAAGAAAATGAAAGAAGTGAGAGTAGAAAGAAAATTCTCTTCAAACACAGATGGCGTTGGCAAGATTATGTCCTGAATGTATTGTACCCTGTAAGTCTGATGAATCTTTTGCCTTAGCTCAGAGTCTGTGATAGGTATGACCTCTTTAAACTTTGCTGTTTTGGTCAAGAATTCCCTGTGCCTTTTTGGCTGAGCTAACGCAGGGTCATATTCAAGGCATCCCACAACATCCATAATGCACTCATCTGAAAACATCACCTCAAAAAGAGTTGCTTTATTGAGGAACAAAATTCCTCGAATAATTTCGTACAAATGATGTAAGCCTTCAGTGTTTTCTAGGTTCTCGCAAAGCTGGAAAAGCTGCAGTAATTTTTTAATGTAGCCTTCATTTTCCAAAGCCAAGGCTAATTTTTCTCTACGGATGGGTGATGAGAGAACTGAGGTAACTAGATCAGCGATCTCTTCAAGTTTGTTGAGCTCACAAGTAGGCAGATCAATCAGATGACTAGTTTCAGGCATTTCCTCAAAGCGTTCTTCTTCAGATTCATCAATGAGGTCCTGTGTGACTTCCACCGAAGGATCTTTACCTTGAACCTAAAAATGGAAAGATGAACAATTGCTGACTCATTCTGAAATGTATACTGGTGATTGAGGCCGGTATATATAAAGGAGAACTATAAAACCAATGGTCTGAGCAGCATGCATACACATACATTTTGATCATGTGAATAGGCTTCTGGCATTCTGCAACCTGACATGAATCAAAATTCAGGTGCTTTAAGATCAAATTCTACTTTCACAGCAAATATGGTTACTGAGAAAAAAAGCAGAGGAACTTCCCCATTGTTCATCAGAGCTGAGGACAGCAGTGGCATAGTGGTTAAGAGCAGGTGTACTCTAATCTGGAGGAACCGGATTTGATTCCCTGCTCTGCCGCTTGAGCTGTGGAGGTTTATCTGGGGAATTCAGATTAGCCTGTGCATTCCAACACCAGCTGGGTGACCTTGAGCTAAGTCACAGTTCTTCTGAGCTCTCTCAGCCCCACCTACCTCACAGGGTGTTTGTTGTGAGGGGGGAAGGGAAAGGAGATTGTAAGCCCCTTTGAGTCTACTACAGGAGAGAAAGGGGGGATATAAATCCAACTCTTCTTTTTCTTCTTCTTCAACATGAAACAACCTCCCTGAACATGTCTCACTGGCCCTTGGGGACAACAGTCCTATCCAAATGCCAACCAATGAATTATCTATATCACAAGACAGCCATGTATAGACTGGGCACATCTCCTTCCAGACCCAAAAGTGCTCTGCTGGACTGCAAAACAATATAAATATTGGTTTATTGGGACTACAGGAAACTGAAGCCACATTACAAATATGTTGATATAGGTGTATACAAAACATTTTTGTGTACGTATAGAACTGTACTTTAAGTTTGTGTTAATTGAATATCACATATATGAGACCCGGGACCTCTCACAGTTCCACAGAGCCTGCAAGACGGAGCTGTTTCACCAGGCCTATGGTTGAGGGCAGCAATAACACCCATCATAGCTGGCTTCCTTTTCCCCTCCTCCTTTTCTCTTTTAGTTCATACCCCTTACTCAAACTGATATTAAGGTTGCCTTGGTATGATATACTGTGATTCTATCTATAATTTTATTGTTATAAGCTGCCCTGAGCCTGTATGGGGAAGAGCAGTCTAAAAATCAAATTATAAATATATTAAATATAGATATATGCCAGGTAATATACATGCAATAGTTGCAATGTACATCAAGACCACAAAGAAACAGCAAATTACTCACTGAACAAGTCATGAAACGGAAGAATAACTCAGTGCTACAAAGTCCAGAAATTATGCACATTGTGCTGCTTATAAGCTGCTAAAAATAAATGAACCAGCAAAGTCTCAATCAAATTGACATAGCATAAAAATTTAAACCATACCTGACAAATTTTCTCCCAGATCTCATCACAGCCAGCTTTTTCTTGAAAACTTAGGGCAAGGTCATAATTCTCTGCTTCGGACCAAACAATCAATGTGTCCTATTTCAAAACAAAAGATTTTACTCATTATTTGATTTAAAGCACACCACAGCAGCAACCAATTAGGGTTGTGTCCAACAAAGGAGTTTCTATTGTAATTTGTATGATTTCAACATGACCAAAGAAGGTGCGTCTACAAAGCTGTCAGCTGCCAAGGAATAGTTCTCAACATGCCCTTTCATTCATGATTATCCATATAAACTATTAATTAGCAACATTAATTCTCAAGTGTTGGAGAATTCGCTAATGTCTTTTCACGGGAACACTAAATGAACAATTCAGTCTTGAAAGCATATTTTATACCTTTTCCACACCTTTTACATTCATAATATACAATGTTAAAATGCAATATGAGCTTTTAAGATTAAGAGATCCAATTGAACGCTGTTAATTACCATATATACTCGCATATAAGTCAAATTTTTCAGCACATTTTTTGTGCTGAAAAAGCCCCCCTCGACTTATACGCGAGGGAGGTATATTTTAAAAAATATTTTAGGGTTTTTATTTTGTCGGCCGCTAGGGGGTGCAGTTTTTAGGATAGCTGCACCAAAATTTCATGGATTTTTCAAGAGACTCTCCTGATGATACCACCCAGGTTTGGTAAAGTTTGGTTCAGGGAGTCCAAAGTTATGGACCCCCAAAGGGGGTGCCCCCATCCCCCAATGTTTCCAATGGAAGCTATTAGTAGATGGGGCTACATTTTGAGGGTCCATAACTTTGGACCCCTTGAACCAAACTTCACCAAACCTGGGTGATATCAGCAGGATAATCTCTTGCTGATACCAGCCAGGTTTGGTGGTTTGGTTTAGGGGGTCCAAAGTTATGGATCCCCAAAGTGGGTGCTCCCATTCCCCATTGTTTCCAATGAAGCTAATAGTAGTTGGAGCTACCCTTTTGAGGGTCCATAACTTTGGACCTCCTGAACCAAACTTCACCAAACCTGGCTGGTATCATCAGGAGGGTCTCTTAAAGACACTCTGAAATGTTGGTACTGCTAACATAAACATTCCTCCCTTGACCAAAAATCCAGTTTTGAAGGATTTTAACTCTTGTGTTTTAGCTTGGTTGCTGATTGAGCTAAGGCTTTTGTACTTTTAGAGTTATTGTTGAGACCACATTGTTTCTGTTGACCCTCTTTTCAACTTGCAGAGCTAGTTTACTGTTTTTCTTTGAAATAAATATTCAAAAACATTTAACCCACTGATGCCTCAATTAATGTAATTTTAATGGTATCTATTTTTATTTTTGAAATTTACCAGTAGCTGCTGATTTTCCCGCCCTCGACTTATACGCGTGTCAATAAGTTTTCCCAGTTTTTTGTGGCAAAATTAGGTGCCTCGACTTATATGTGGGTCGACTTATACACGAGTATATATGGTAAAACATCTTCAGAATCAGTCAATGAGAAGATCAGAAATGACTTTATTTTTAAGGGGTTTTTTTGCAAAACTTTCATTATATTCTTATTTTGTCCTTTCTCCAAAAAGCTCATAGGAGTTCACTTGGCCTTCCATACTTCCATTTTATCCTTACAGTGATCCTTTTTGATAGGAACTCACATTGCCACCTATCTGGAGAAAAAAAAAAGTCCAGTCCCTTTAATAGGAACATAATGGGATGTCACCTACTAAGTGATATTTTTTTACATCCATGTCATGAAAGGCTTTGAGCTGCCCATTTCTATACACTAAACCTGTACTAAAGGGATTGGACATTTTTCACCAAGACTTCTGGCAACCTTAACAGGAACTTGCCCAAGGTCATCCAGTGAGTTTGTGGCTAAGTAGCAATTTGAACTCAAGTCTCTACAACAACTGAACAAGTAGCAGAAGAGGCGTTTGGATTAATACCCCCCTCTCCTGTATTTCCTGCAAGGAGACTCAAAGGGTCCTAAAACTCATTTCCCCTCCTCACTCCACAACAGACAACTTGTGAGGTAAGTGGGGTTGAGAGAGTTCTGAAGAACTGTGACTAGTCCAAGGTCACCCAGCAGGAATGTAGGAGTGAGGAAACAAGTCTGATTCACCAGATAAGAGTCTGCCACTCGTGTGGAGGAGTGGGGAATTACTACAAAATCCTCTTCGATTGTGTTTATACATAAAAGATTACAAGCAAGGACGTTTAATTCCAGCAAAAGCATGTGCAAGAGCAAAATGCTTGCCCATCCAATTATTCTTCCAGCTTCACAGAGGAGGTCATCAATGTACCCACTTTACATAAACACAATTGGAATCAGCAATTCCCTAACCCAGAGGCAGTTACTTGCCATGTTTGTTAGCACCAAAAGGTACCTGAGAGCCCTACATAAGCTGTTTTACACTGTAATCCTAAGCACAGTTACACCCTTCTAAGGCAACTGACTTCAATGAATCCAAAAAAGGCAGAATTCTGCTTAGGATTGCACTATTAGGCTTGTTGGAGGAAACAGGGAATATAAATTTAATAAAGAAGTACAGCCATCAAAAACCAAGGTCTTGCCTCGACTTCCTTAGATTAATGCCTGGTCACACTAAAGTGTGATGGAGGGCTGGGAATGCATCAGCTGAGATTGGTAGGTAGTTAACTCAGAATAGTACTGCTTTTTCTTTCATCTTCAGGAATGCTTCTACTTATTCAAAGGTAAAGAGCAAACACTGTGATATGTAGTTCTAATTGCATCGTGTAAAATGGTATCTAATAGGCAGTTGTCTGAATTCTAATGACAAAATTAGACACAGTGAAAAAGGGGAGCATCAGCTCTTACTACAGTAAAAATAACCTGAAAGTTTATTACACAGAACTAATTATTCTTGTACACAGTCCCAAGATGTCCAAGTTGAAATAGATAAGCTAATACCAAAACAGGTAACAAGTGAATTAAAGCTAAGTAATTTGGGTTCATTTTCAAACAGTGCTACATTTTACTTTAGATTTTGTTTTGTCAGCCCCGCTCCAGTAATCAGTTCCTTACAAGACAGATTCCACAGTAAGTAAGGGTGCTAATGAAATCAACTGAATTTCCCAAAAGCATAAAAAACATGTTCACCTCCTATGGCTCCAGCCGCAAAACTGAAGCTCACGGCCGTTCTTAAATTATTGTCTGAAGAAAATGCCTTGAATAATAAACTCAAACAAATATGGCTTACAAATAATTTTCCGCTACACGTTTCCCCCCCCCGATTTTCCAGTATGTCACATTCTAACACATATTACCAAACTTCTACCATCTTCCTGATTATAAGAACAGCCCTTAATTTCCAGAGACATGAATGGTGATCAGCTTGTGGAAGGACTGTCCAATCAGTCCTTCAGCAAGTTAGGCCATATACCCATAAATGCTTAGTATTATTTGTTTCATTTTAAGCAGAACTTTCTGAGATCACTGACTAATAGGCTTAGAGAGACCAAAGTGAAAACATTATTTGGCACCTTAATTAAAAAACATCACATAAGTTTATCCCTGAACTCTCCATTCTTAAGAATGTTGTTAGAGTAAAGCCATTGTTATGGTGCCTCTTCCCATTAGAAAGTGGACTACTATACTTATTCTAAGAATCCACTCTATCACAGTAGCTTCCACCAAGAGACAGAGCAAGAAATTATACAAACAGAAAGATCTCTGAGATAACCTCTATACTTTACTCAACTTAACTCTCCATAAAAGGGGAAAGTATTCATGGCAGACAAACATCAAGTACAACACAGCACTGTAAAGTTCATTAATAAATCCACAACCCTTAGATCTTTCCATAGTCTCCTCTTCCTACCATGATTGTTTCTGAAGACTACATTTCAGTTTGCATAGTAGCTGTTTATGCAAATGTGACCATAAATCTGCCTTTGCAAATAACTTTGATGCAATATCATCACAAGTATAACATTTATCCTGTTCAAACATCCAGGTAAGATGCTATAGAAACAAATACATATAAATTACCGCAGTGAAAAAGCAACTGTGTACTAGATACAGATATTCAGATCTGCACAACTTCTAATACACCATGGAAGTCAAATATTATGGCCTACAAGAGGCGTAGCCTCCTGCTCCCCTCCCTGCTAATTCTGCAATCCCAGGTAGACAGAACAACAGGAGGAGTATTCAGTTGAAGGAACTTAAGTGGCAGAGTCCTGCATTAAGTAAGAACCCAGAAACATTGCAATTTACAAGACAGAACAGCAGCGTTAAATTGCCAGTAAAAAGCAGAATGTATACAAATACTTTTGAAATTAGAAAAAGGTGGTACATATCTATGAATGAATGTACGTCAGAGTATCAACTCTTGAAAAGTACAAGCATATGAAACCTGTTACTCATACTAATTTCTTAGCTTAGTGGTATGCAAAATGTGGATCTCAGCCCAATTAAATCCACTATGATGAAGAACTCCATATCAGATCCAGAGTTTCAGATGCCAGTATATTAACAGCAAAAATAAAATAAATACGTTTTTTCTAAACCACACACCTATACCCCTCCTTTATATCACAATCAAATGGATTAATAAGAACTTTAAAAGGGGTCACTCACTACATGAAAAATCTTTAGAGGCTTAAAAATACAACATGACTACTTAATTTACTCTATCACTGTAGAAAATATCAAGTTTCTGATTATTTGTTCAACACTAACAAAACAGAAACATATCAAAATTAGTACATGCCTGCTGCTTTTGGTACGCAGTGTTCGGATTTATCTTTGATTCCAACAGAAGTGAACCTGAAAAATTAACAAGAAATTCAGATTAGGAACCTCTGGGAGGCTGAAATATTTCAATTACCTTTAGATCGCATCCAAAGTAATACCTGTTTTTGACAACCCCATTAAGTTATAAAAGAAGTTGCACAAACAATCAATGATTAAAGTGAGAGACATATCAAAACAAAATGTAAAAGTATCCCCACTTTTTCTGAAACCCTATTCTAAAACATTACATTTGGGAGATTCCAAAAGTACCAGATTACAATCTCTGGTAAATAGTCACATAAATTAATTAGCCATCCAAGAGCTTTATATTTTTATCTTCTTGTAGAAGCTAACAAACCCTTGGGCTACAGTACTTTCAGAACACTGAACTCTGAAAACCTAAACTCTGTATTATGTGTGTGTCTAAGCAACCAATGTAATGAGGCAACAGTTCTCCAGTAATCTTTCCAGCCCTGACAAGGTTTATTTAGCACATTAACACCTGTTCGTCAGCAGTGTTGCCAACACATTTTCTTCTAAAAACAGCTTTCCTGATTTGTAGAAGTAATGACATGAGACAGTAAGATTTAAACCCCTGCTACAAAAATACTGCAACAAAAAACCTTTTCAATTAATTCTCCACTCAAGAGAGAATAGCCCTTCTCACCAATAAAAGTATTTTCCTATTTTCTTTCAGCATCAAGAGAGAGCAAGTATTCAAAACCTGAGGAAAATTTTAAAAGTGTTTCATATACTACACAAAACAGTGAGATTTTCTTACTCCTATATCACCCAGCACAAGAGAGTAATCTGGGGAAAAAAGAGACATGGAGAGGTTTCATTGCTCACTGTAGGCAATAATTTCTCAAATGAAAAATGTACAGTGAAATCCTAAATAAAGTTACATGCTTGTAAATCTGTTAAAGTCTGTGTACTTAGAAGACTGAAACTTTGTTTAGGACTGCACTGCTAATTTAATCTAGTGCCTCATGACTCTCTTACAGATGGAGCGCAAAGACATGAGAGACTAGGGCAGATTGTGAAGGATGACTTCAGGAGACTCCATAGCAAATTTCGGTTTGGAAAATGACCATGAATTACAACCTGGTGCTCAATAAATCTATAGATTTATAAATACCAAAACCCAAAATATAACCTTGCTCAATGTTAACTGATGTGAGATTCCTGCGTGTATAATGCAGGGGAGAGGAAAAGCGGCATGAAATTACTTTGTAAGTGGGTGCTGAAAAGTATACTAAGTGGAAGTGGGTCTCACATCAAAAATAATTGGTTTATCCAAGGAAGCAACAAGTTCCTTTAGAGATCTGTTCCTTTAGAGAGATGAACTGACAGAGTAATATATAAAATACGGGTTGTGTTTGCATTGTTTGTCTCCTTTGCACAAACTTAAAAAAAACTTTCTAGAAGTGGAGGAATCAGCAGGGAAATTCTCAAGCTGCATTCATGTCTGGACAGGGTACAATTGGAAATGCTGGAAGAAAACTTCCTGAGGAAGAGAAAAGCACAGCATTACAGTGTTATAACAGGCTTCTAAACAGCTACTCCTGGATCACTTTGGGTAAGTAAATAACATTTTCAGGTGACTAGATCAGGAAGCTGTTTGAAATTTGGTTCTTCCACCAACTAATACAAATACTACGTGCGGTCAGGTGGGCTAGTAACTTTTACAAATACATTTGCAAGGAGAAAAGTCATCGGCATATCTCACAAAGCCATTTCAGCTGGGTATCAAAGAAACATGCAGCGTATGGGGCTTCCTTGGAGAAGCTGTCTGTGAACTTCGGGGGGGAAAGGGGACCACCAATAACTGGGGATCCACACCTTTTCTTAGGGTGGGAAGAAGGCACAGCCATGAAAGAGGTCATAAACGCATCCTTACACCGCCTGTCTCCTGACCCAAAAGTTCACAAGAGAGACTGAGAGTGGGGGCCCGATTTCACCGAGGAAGCCCCCTGGCTCGTAGACCATATTCCCCCTCCCTTGCCGGTCCCTATTGTCCCAGCCAGCCAGCCAACAGCTGCTAGGCCTGCTTAGCCCCATTTCCCCTCCTCACCATCCGACTCGGCCCGGACGAGCAACGACATCCCCTTGAGCCGCTCCACGTAAGTGGAGGAGACGTGACCGGTGCCCCTGTCGTCCCATTGCCGCTCTTCGTTGAGCGTGTAGACCTTCACCCGCCGCCGGGTGTCCGACATGGTGGGGGCCCGGCCGGGGGGAAAGGGCACGGGGAGTGTCTCAGGAGGCCTTCAACACGCCGCTTCTTTTCATGGCGCCCAGGCCCGCCGCCGCCTTCTTGCCTCTTCGACTGTACCAGCAGCGACAGCGACTACCACCGCGGCGCGTCCGCCATCTTGTAATCCGACTCCTGCCTTTCTCTTCCTCTCGGAGTAGGGGAGGGAGGAGGCAGAAGGCCTGCACGGGCTCCACCAGCAGGGGCTACGGTGGCCGAGACGGAGAACAACGAGCCAGCGAGAACGCGAAGCTGCTACGAAGGGCGGAGAAGAGCTTGCGCAGGCGTCCTGTATCCCTTCGCATCCGAGGGCGGGAGGAAAGGGTTGCTTGTCTCTCTTGTATTATATGCATATATAAATAGCTATTTTAGTAGTGCTTCTGCTTAGGTGCGGCCAGTATTTTCAGGGAGCACTTTAGAAACTGGTTTATGGCATTAAAACTTGTGAGGTTTACAATCCATTCGTTGAACGAAGTGTGTTCTGTATTGTTCCTTTTTCTCTCGTATACGCAGAAATAGGTTGGGAGGGAAATGCTATTGCAGAATGAGGCGAGAAGGCTCAACAATGTAACTGTTAGGTGTGTCGTATTACCGTGCAGAGGTCAAAGGAAAACAAGAGCGTCAGAAACAGTTTAAATGGGCGTGATTCACCTCCAGCTGGGAAGGAATTGACAGCAGAGTACTGGATGCAAGCAGCTAAAGGAGAACTATTTCTGTAATGAGCTACCCATTTCCAGTTACCAGTAAACCCAAGGTTTAGCAATACCTCTTACTACGTTGGAGTTCCCAGTTCGGTTGGAAATACCTTGAGATGAGTATGAGTAGGGTAAGGTTTGGAGAGGGGACAAATCATAGCAACAATGGAACTGGGAACTGACTGATTTTGTCTACTTTAGAGCACTTCTCATCACAATTATCAGTGCTCCTGAGCAGCAGTCCAACAAAAAACGATAACTTGCTTAAACAACTCCAACTGTCTGTGTTGACTGAACCCTGCAGTGTCAGCCAATCAGCTACAGGTATTCCTTCGCACAATGGGTGCTTTCTCCATAAGTACATGTTGCTGCTCTTTACCAAACACTTCTGGTGGCATCTGCCTTAACTGTTATTTTGGAATTCCAGGCACTGGCCTAGGTTGTCTCTATGGCTGGGCAGACCCTGACTACAAAACACAACATACCTTAAAAACAACATCCTATAAATTGCTATTACAAAGGTCACTAGGTCAACAGTCTCCATAGCACCTTGAAGATCAACAAATTTATTACACCACAAGCTTTTGTGAACCAGAGCCCATTTTCTTACACATTCTCAACTGCCTGAAGTGTTGGCAGAGAGATTTATAATACAGGTGAAAGGGGGGAGTTATTTCAAGATCAGAAGGCTCAGTTTCTCAGGATAGATTTGTTATGGAGGGAAGGCAGTGTTAGAACAGCTCAATCTTGTCAGATCTTGAAAGCTAAGCAGGGTCAGTACTTGAATGGGAGGCCTCCATGGAAGGCTGCAGAGAAAGGTGCTGTCAAACCACCTCTGCTTTTCATTTGCCTTGAAGATCTCTTGCTGGGGTTGCCATAAGTCAGCTTTGACTTTGGTGGCACTTTACACACACAAGGTTTGTTAATATTGTATTGCAAGACACAAGATCTAGTAATGTACAAAAAAGTGAGCAATCCTAACAGAGTGTGGATCACTCCCAACTGCTGATGAATTATTAAAATAGAATGAGTTGGTAAGGAGGGACAGTTTACTTTCTGTAATAGGAAGGGTTGACAACAGGTCTGGAGAAACAGAGCCAGCATGGTATAGTGGTTAAGAGCAGGTGGATTCTAATCTGGAGAACCCTAATGGATTCCAGATGGATTCCAACTGAACAACTTTTACCTGGTGTTTCCCACTGAAACTCTTTATGTGAAAGAAACCTAGGACCCTGGAGAGTTGCTGCCAGTCTGAATAGGCATTATTGAGGGAGAGTGACCAACAGTCTGATTCAGCATAAGGCAGTTTTGTGTGTCACATACTCTATTCAGACTCACTCCAACTCCAACTCAGTTGCTTAGCCTTTGAACTGGTTCTGTTTTCATCTGTGCAGTGTAATATAACATCTATGATGGGCAATAACTCCCCTAACCCTTTCAGCCATTTGTAGCTTTAGATATCTCTTTAAGTAAAGTGTGCCATCAGGCCACAGCCAAATAAATAAAAATAAATACATTCATGGCGAACACATGACGTTCTACCATGGAGTTTTTAAGGCAGGAGATGAGCAGCTGTGGTTTGACATTGCTTTTCTCTGTGTAGCAACCCTTGTCTTTCTTGGTGATATCTCACCCAAGTACCAGCATGATCAACCTTTCTTAGCTTCCAAGCTCTGATGATTCCAGGCTAGTCTGGGCTATTATGACTGCCACAGATTCCATTTTACCAGTTAGCTATAATAGTTCATACAACTATTAAATGATTTTTAGTTCATAAAACACACAGTGTAAGAAATCCAGTGGCTTTTAAGATGCCACAAATAATTTATTTTGGCTACAGCAGATTAACACCCCTCTGAAATCTGTATGCTAGAGATTCAAATACCACTAATCTAATCTCAAATTTCTACTGGATTTCAGAATCATAGAATATATGCTAATTGATGCCCTGGGACCCACTTTCACAGGGGACCCCCCATTTTGATCTCTGCACACATGCACATCTTAGTATGAGCCTAGCAATGAAAAATGGAGTCTGGACCAAACTGATATAATGACAGTGAGTCAGGCTGAGGACATGCACAGAATGTACAGATGGCTCTATTAATCAAGTGAAACTAATCTCTTGTGGGGGTCCCCTCCCAGATAACGTGGATTTCATGATTTACCCAAATCATCAAGACAGTGGGCAATGGGCCTGCCCCAGTCATTTCCTCATCTTAAGGACAGGAAGATCTCTCCCCTATTCTCATGTACTCAGGCATCAAGGAATAGTTCTTGATACTCTTACTTTTAATGGAAAAGAAGAAAGCTCTGCTCCCCAATGTACCCCTCCCCACAAACCCTCTTCAAATTAGCTCCAGAAAGGTGGGCTTTTCATCACTATCACATTCCAATGCCATTTCCTTCCACAATTTTAGCAAAAACGTATAAAAACTTATCCCTCACCCCATCCAATACGTAGTTGGTTTTTGGATCTAAGCCTGTTCTCTCAATTGTATGGTTGGCTTCTCTGCTTATCCACTCCACTCCACTCTGCTGTGCTTCTCCAGTCTGGTCAATTTCCCTCTGTGGAGATGCCCCATCATCTTCTGGAAGAAGGCTTGTTATGTCTTTGATTCTCCCTTTATTTCCACCCGTAATAGCAGGCATTTTGCTTGGGAAAGTGTTTACACCGTGAACCTGACATATACATTTGTTTCCTTTCTGTAGTCCTTCAATTTTTATTTACTTGATTTAACTTGGGTTTTTTTCTGTTAACTCAATAAATGTATTTTCCAGTTTATTTATTTATCATTTCTTTAGAGTGTTGCCCTATATTTCGATCTCAGTAATAAATACCCTATAATATACACATTCTCTGCTTGTTAGAAGGCACTTTTGTTAGCTACAGGGATTTAATGTGTATTCGTGATTTGGCTAACAACTTTGATTGTAAACAAACATATATGGGTAGTATCTCCTCTTGAACTACGTATAAAACATCAGTGACAGCACATAATAAAACACCTAACTGAACTCTCAAATTCAACTCAGAAGTTTAGCATCTTTGTCCTTCCTGCAGAGGTTTAGCAAGGGTAGTCTATGTTGAAACTAGCCAACCTGATGACTCTTAGACCACTCCACACCCTAACAGCTCAAACCAGACCCTGGGGCAGCCGGGGGCAGTGCTGCTGCTGTGCTGCCACACCACCTCCTCCAGGCAGTGCAGAGAGGCAGTGAAAAGCTGAAAAACCCCAGCCACCTGAAAGCCCTCCAGAGGACTTCATGGAGTCTGTTGACTATCCTGCCAATGTCCCCGGGGCTAAAGCCCAGTGGAAGCCAATTAGCATTGGTGTCACCTTTGGAAGTTTCCTCAGCTGCATCACCCTCCGTGCCAGGCTGGCACAGCTGTAGAAGTGGTGGCTGCAAGTGTGTCGGGC
This sequence comes from Sphaerodactylus townsendi, assembly GCF_021028975.2. Taxonomy (NCBI): domain Eukaryota; kingdom Metazoa; phylum Chordata; class Lepidosauria; order Squamata; family Sphaerodactylidae; genus Sphaerodactylus; species Sphaerodactylus townsendi. The sequence goes on along the minus strand of NC_059425.1, from coordinate 38,441,299 downwards.
ATCGTAGAGACTGTGCGCCTCCCTGCTTGCCCTCCTGGCCAGTGTAACTACCACTTATACCAGCTGGGATGGTAAACGTGTCGGTGCAAGTCTATCTCCTGAAGCCATTCTGTCTCCCTATCTGGATTGGGCTGCCCGACATGTTAATGCCTATTTTCCTAAATAAGCAAATGAAAATGTGAAACACTACTAAAAGTTTAACCCTTAGCTTTTAAAAAGCCAAGTCTAAGCAGAGAGTTTTTATAGAACTTAAGAAAGGGCTGGATTTGGCCCAGAGAGGAGATAATTTCATAGTTGTGGAACAGCTGCTGAGAAAACTAGCATCTCTGCACTTGAACATAACACACAGATGAGTAATTAATAGAATTCTCATGTGATCTACAGGCCTTTCCAGATGCTGATGAGAATTCCTTAGCACTGTGCTTTCACACTAGTTTGACTGAACACCAATAGTGCAACACCACAACCATACATAATGGCCAGAGGAAGTTATCTAGCTCTTCTAGAGGTTTAGTACAAGAGAACCACTGCACTAAAAATAAAAAGCAGCAAACAGTGAAGTGTGCAGGGGAAGAGGCTACAGTCTTCAAATTAATGAGCTTATAAAAACAGAAGGTTCTCAGAATCATTGGGAGAGAAAGGATAAGTACTCTGGAATGGTACCTCAAGACAGGGAAAAACAGGCATTCACAAAACCACAGATCTAGTTGCAATATTTGAGGTGGGGAAAAGGCTAGTTTCCCCAGAAAGAAAACGTCAAGTGCTGGGAAAATACAGAAGTACTACCTTGGGGAAAGAGTTCCGTATCCTGTCCAATTGGGGGAAAAAAAGCCATTGCGTCAAGGTCCTAAGAAACCATGAAGTACAGAAAGCTGCACGACCAAAAGGCTTTGTAAGTTAAACCCAGCGGGTTGAACTGTATCCAGAAAATAGAAGCCTTGTATAGCAACACTGATATGGTCAACCCCATGTCCCCAAGAATAATTATTAGGAATAATTCATAACCATTTTCAAATTGGTCTCTTTTCCCATATCTTTGAATGACAGGAAGGGTTGTCTCAGCCGATGAGCAACAGGGCCAGCTGCATACATACTCACACCCCCTGACAGAGAAGGGAAAGAAGAAAAAGAGCAGGCTTCAGCCACTACTCACATCCTTCCCACCCAGGGCTCAGTATGCCAACTCACAGCAACAACCACTTGCACCCATCCCAGCCTGGGCTTCGGCAGAAGTAGCCACTTGTCCCTGTTCTGACTGGTGCTGTTTACAAAATGAAGGGTGTACAGTACAAAAGTCACAACGCAACCTATACAAAACTAAACTGTACATAAGACTATTATAATCAATACAACAAGCCGTACCTGTTGAATAAATACTGGCAGAATGGACACACATTACTGGGTAAATTATCTACAAAACCATACATATAAATCTGAGGTGATACAAAAAGCACAGAAAAGCATAAGCACAACTTTCAGCAACACAGTTCATGAAATTTGAACAACTGTAAACATTTCAAGGCATTCCAGTCCATTCCATAGTCAGTCAGTAGGGGATGTCTGGTGAGCAGCTGTATTGTTCTGTAGCCAGCGGCTGTTGTTAATGTAAAATCCGGCTTTTCCTCAGATGTTTCATGTACACCACTGCACTTTATCAGAAACATGATTTTTTCAAAAAACAAAAACAAAACCCAACCCTTTCACTTAGCTCCTTACACAGCTATGTAGGTGACTGACTGTATGGTTTTGTAAATAATTTACACAGTAAAGTATGTGCATGCCACAGGTATTTATTCAAAGGTACTGCTTCTGTATTGCCTATACATACAGTTTAGTTCTTTACAGGTTGTTTTCAGACTGGTGGTGTGCCAGTTTCTAACATTGGCTCCCACCTGCCTCACATGGGGTAATGGTCATCCATTGCTCAGCTTTCGTAATGGGGGTGGGGGGATTGATGGGATGGCAGCGATTTTGAGGCCCCATTTGCCTAGGCTCCCAGAATGCTCCTAATGACAGTGTTTCAGAAGATTCAGTAGCAAGAATTTGTTTTCAGTCTAAAGCTGTTTTTTAAAATGGGGTCTTAACCTGTCACCACAACATATGTTCAGAAATCATATTGTATCTGTGGGTTGGATCCAAAAACTTTTGTGTGAAAGAGAAAGGTTCCTTTGACCCACCAAAATAAACTTTTCTAGGAATTGTAAGACTTGCATTAACAAAAGCCATGTGGAATGGAGTTGTAGTGATGATGGGAACCAAGTAAGGCTGAATGGAAAAGATGACTAGATCCAAACTTGTATATGTATTCTTGAAATACGTTTTAATGGAAAATGAAACAAGTGTAGTTAATATTTTAATAGCTCAAGTAGCAAAAATATACAGCTGTACATGATAAATGCGGTTTTCTTTTTACAGATTTTTTATATTCCAGGATACTATGATGAAGGTTTGTAATTTAAACTGAGATATATTTCTTTAATAGATATTATTGGCTTGATCTCAGAAAAATTCCACATGCCTTTTCTTGATAGAATGTGTCTGATTCTGGATTCAACAGCACTTGACAAGAAGTTTTGGCAACCAAATTCTACTTATTGAGCCGTTTTGCTTTTTATTCCTTTAGGCTATAACTTCTACCAAGTAGTACAGTTCTGAGTAGAAGTTACATAATATCTTGAAACCAGAATTATGAATTGCAGCAGGAAATTCCACACACCCTGTAATGTTCTAAACAATTTCATTTTTGTTTTAAGGTGGTGTATGACCTTCTCCACAGTAAGACATATTATTTAAATGCTATGACAAGATGTTTGTACGTTAAATGATCAGAGTGCACATCTTTATTAAAAGGACAGAGGACCATCCCACAAATAATCCTAAGAGACTTACAGAATGCTTGTGAAAATTTTAATGTTTGTCAGCTTGCATTTTATGGTCCTGTTAGGCCACGCTATTTACTGTTTCCTTGACAACAGATGATTGCTGAGAAAAGGCAAGGCTGTGCTCACTTACACTCCACTGCTCACACCTGTCTTCTTTCCCCCCTTGATGCAGTCCGCCAACATGACAGGTGGTCAGCCCAAGCAGCAGCTGAATGGAGACAGCGTGGTTCTTCCATCCCTCAAGTCACATTGAATGCTCCAGCATGCATGAGCTCAGAGGACCTGGAAGCTAAGTGACGAATAGCATCATCTTGACCAAAGTTGTATCATAAGTCCAGTGACTTCAATAGAAGGGTGTAAAACTCTGCTTAAGATAGCACTGCAAGAGACAAAGACTCTGTGCTGTCATTATCTCTGAAAAGTGGTAGCTCTAGAATATTCCCTTTTCATAAATAAAACGTCCTTATTCTGCCATTCCTTCATGTCACTATGTCGCTTCGGCAGTCCAGAGACTTATCTGATGGTTCCACTTCTGCTGAGAAATGTATATCCACTAGAAGTTATTTCCAAATCTTGTAGCACAGTTTTATAGCTGTTAGTTTTTCCCAATAGTTTCAAACGGGAATGATGTACATACAGCTCTGCTAAAAGTTAATGAAACAAAGCTTATTGGAGAGAGAAACAGTTTTGAAGGTCATATCCTGTTCTCCAGTTTATAAAAATATGATCATATAAGATTTTTAAAAAAAATCTCACAAGCAGATGGATACTGAAAAAAAAGTGATGTGTGTGATTGTGCTTCTTTTGACCCGCCTTTGTGAAGGTAAAGTCATGGTTCTTCTGTTACCATCTGAAGGGATCAGTTCAATTTGCCTGGAGCTAGATCACAGAATCAAGTTTTATATGATTCTCATCAGGATTATTATGAATGTATGCTGTTTTTTGAAGGGGAAGAAGAAAACAACCACCACCAACAACTCTATGGAATGGGGAGGGGGGTGAGTTAGATACTGAAAAAAATAAACTTGCAATGAACAATATTTATACAAAATTTAAAATGTCTGCACAAAATACAAACCTGCATGATAGCAGCCTGACATTTCAAAAGAGCTATTCAATCTCTACATGATAGCATCCTGACATTTCAAAAGAGCTATTCAAAGAATCACAGTATTGATAAGTCCAGAAGAGTTCCTGGGGTTTCAGATTTTGCTATGATGCTGAGCTAGTAGACTCTGGAATAGCACTTCCCATTACGATACTGTTTTTGTCACTGAGAGTTTTAACAACAGATGTAGCCGGAGACTGAAGCACTTTCCGTGAAAGCCTCATTCTGCCATCAGTTGGGTCACGTCCAAAGTATTTTACCTGTCCACAAGAAATAAGGTTGTTATCAGCATATGGCAAGATGATACGAAAGATTCAATATAAAAATTAAAAGATAAATCTGCCTTGAAATTAAGGTGGGGAAGAATTAAAGATTAACTAAACAGAATAAGTGTAACAGATGCTTAGCTAATGTTAGAAACAGGATCCCAAGGGACTAATCAAAAGTCCTGAAATGTGAAAGTTCCTCCTTTGTTTCTTCTACAGTTGCAGCTGGCGAGGATTCTCCATTTCCCTATCACCACCTATGTAAATGCAGAGGCATTTGCACGGGCACTAGCATGTCCACCTGAGAAACATGTGCACTTTTTCTGACCAATGGCCATTTCCCCTGCATCTCACCCTACCCACAAAAATACTTTTTTCCTGGCCTTTCCTAAAATCAGTGATTGCTACTGCACAGTACATCCAAAGTGGTGTCGAGGTTATGCTGTTGGACTAGGATCTGGGAACCCCAGTTTTGACTCCCCACTATGCCATGGACGTTTGCTGGGTGACCTTGGGCCAGTCACACACTCTCAGCCTGGTAAGTATTTGGATGGGAGACCTCCAAGGAATACTAGGACTGTGACACAGAGGCAGGTCATCATAAATCAGTTGTGACATGATAGCAATAAATAAATAAATTTGGGCAGTAGCACAACAATGTTACAGCAATCTATTGTTTCTCTCTCTGCATTCCCAGCTTTCACTTATAAAAAAAGTCTAGTCCTTTGGACTTGTTAGGTCTCGGAACCTTAAGCCCATAAACAGTGCGTATCAGACTTCCCTCTGTGATACACCTCTGAAGATGCCAGCCACAGATGCAGGTGAAACGTTAGGAACAAGATCCACCAGACCACGGCCACACAGCCTGGAAAACCCACCAGAACCAGTTGAATCCAGCCGTGAAAGCCTTCGACAATAGACTGACGTGTTGATCAGTAGCGTTTATTGAAGAGGTATCAAAGCATCATACTTGGCAAAGCCAGTTCTGACAAAACTGGCATTCGCAGTCCCCTCTACCCCCAATGAAAGCTCCCCTCCTGTTTTCCCAAGAGGTTGTGAAAAACAGTGTTTGGAGCTAAGGCGCCCCAAGGTTGATGGCAGATAGCAAGAGAGAGTCACCTGGCTTCCTGCTCTACGAGCTATTGGATGTAATACAGTTCTCATGGGACAGAGGTACCGGGGAAGCCTATTCTACAAAGTGTGTGAAGCCATAAAGTAACGATCAAGGAAAGAATGCACAGATGGCAATGGATACATACAGCAGGCTGGCTACATATATCTTTCTAGCAGCATTGGTTAGTTACTTTAAGCAGTTACATTGTTGTGGGTATGCATCTCAATCATCTAGATAACATCCCCCAGACAGGACTGCAGCCTGAAAAACAATCCTAGTGGCATAACTGAAATGGTTGGGGGAGAGGGGTGACAGAGGCAAGGAAAATGATGCTAATGTGGGTGGAACCCTTTAATCCAGATGGCTTGCTAATATACTTGATCTTTGTTCTTTCCAGAAAGACCATATCAAACAAAGTTTGAGAAAGAACATACCGAGGAAAGGGAAATCCTGGAAAGTGGACAATTGAAGGAGGAGAATGCTTCCCCCCCACCCCAAATCTTGCTGCACTTTGGAAGACAAAGCAGAGGAAAACCTGCATGGCGATTGCTGCCTAAGAAACCCAATTCTGCATATGTAACGGGTTCTTTGTTGTTTTCTATTAGCAAGGTAATGACTCTGGTGAAAGCATTGCTCTGTGAATGTGTATTTACATGAAAAGCCCTAATGTAATCAATATAGTTATGTAGAGTAGAATCCAACTATTTGTGAGTTCTGTTCTGTTTGCATAGCTCTCCCCCCTTGCTATGGCTCACTGTGACTCCTGAACGCCTGCCCTAAGTTTAAGGGACCCCCTAAGTAACATGCTAGAAACAGTGTAGGGGAGTACACTATGGGGGGAGGGTGTAATGAGAGTTACTCTCCCAGTCCCAATGGAAGGACTTTGCAATGGTGGAAAACAGTGGTGGGATCTAACCCACAACCACCCCCATGAATTGTTAAAAAGATAAAAAGAAAAACTACCTGGATTTCTTGGCCAACCTCTAATCCAAGAGCACTAGGGTGCTTGATCTACGAAAGAATGTTCCCATCAGTAATTCTGTTTGTACAGTTTAGGACTATTTTCAGATGGATTGACAAACATGCACAAGCATATGCTAAAAACACAATCCTGGTTAAGTATGAACTCATGCCAGAACTTTCTGGTCTTCTGGGTAACATGCAATGGCAAAATCCACTTAGTCTACTATGAAAAGATCTGTCATATGTAAGCTTATGTACGAATATTGGACTAGGATCTGGGAGACCCAAGCCTGAATTCCCATGCTGCCATAGAAGCTTACTGGGTAACCTTGGGCCAGCCCTACATTCTAATCCTAATCTACCTTGTTGTGAAGATAAAGTGGAGGGGAATTATGTAAGCCACTTAGGGTCCCCCCTTGGGGAATACACTGGGGTATAACTAAAGTAAATAACTAAATAGTTTATAGCATTCTAAGGATTCTGGCCATTATCTTCAATCCCATGTAATTCAACTTTTACAGACAAGCTTAGATAAAGGACTCAACTATGATGAACTACATAACATTTACCACTGATACATCAATGGCTATGACAAACACAAACAACCTAGATGACATAAAGGGACCCTAGTCTATTCCCATAGAAACCGTCCTCTCCCACCCCTGTTTAAGATGCTAATTCAGGTGCAGCAAGACAAGAATTCACTAGGAACAGACTAGTTTCAGTGGTTGCTCCAGAACTACAGAACACTGTCTCCTATCATGTCACCCTTGCACATTTCATTCCAGGTAGGCAAAGACCACCCCCTTTTGTCTAGTATTCAAAAGGTTGGCTAATTTCTGTTGCCTGATTTTTCTCTGCAGCAAGGTTCTTGAATTCTGCTGCTTTATAGGGTTTTTCACAGCATTTACTAATAATTTTGTTTTGACGCCTACCATGAGGTGTCAGAATTCCAAATGTGCCCACAGGGTCAAAAAGTTTGAGTACCCCAGACTAGTGAATAGTCTGTGAACATGAGATAGTGTAATATTATTGTGGTTAAGCAGGGGCATATGTCATCATGGGAAACCACTAGAAGCCCCATGTGACAGTAGGACTACCTTCGTGGGTGATGCTTTCTCAAACAGACTGAACATCAAGCAAAACCGATCTAACCAGCATTTTCAACAAAGAGAGGTTTTTTGACATTCTGCACAAGTTCCACAATTTAACACCATTTCCCCAGTCATAACAACTGAAAAACACAACAGGATTATTTTGCTGCTGTTTGGTTGGAATGAGATATGTATACCTTTCTTTGATCCAGCTGAGAGTTGTGAAGGAGAACTGGAGTCATGTTTGGGTACAATTTAACCATTACTCCAATATCTCTGCACCAAAAATAAAATAAAATAAGAAGCTTGTGTTATTTCATCACGTTCTGATCAGGGCCTACAGCTTAGTTATCAAGCATATGTTCTGCATGATGAAGATCCCAAATTCAATTCCCAGCATCTATTGTCATAAAATCTCAAATGGCAAGTGGTGGGGCAGAACTTTCCCTTCCTGAAACTACACAGAGTCACTGCCATCAGAATAGATGGGCCAGTTTGAAAGGCACAAAAATATTGGTAAACATGATCACTAAATTAGTTTTACTCACCTCAGTTCAGTGATTGTGGCTGTATAAATGGCTCCAAATTCCAACTGATATTCCTGCTACAGGAAAACAAAAAACAATGGAGACAGATTCAGAGCACAGATGCTATATAGGTCAAGATCTAAAGAGCAACGATGCTGGGTTCTGCACATCCAAGGAATTTTGGACTTCTGCTTTTGAAACTGAAAGGCCTTTTCAAAGCCCTCTGTAACTTTCCATAAATTCTACTTTTTCCCCTACCCAAAGGATTTAAGGCAAAGTAGTTGGTTGGAATGCGAGAGATGGATCCCTCCCCCAGACAAGTGCACAAGATTATTATGCCTAATGTATGAACCCTCCACCATTAGAATGCAGCCTTACATCATCCTTGCAGATTTCAGTAATAAATTCTCGTGCTTCGTGCATAGCAGCTGGAGTCGGGGCAAACACAGAAAATGTCTCTTCATCTAGTTGGCTAACTGTCACTCCTTCAAAATAAAGTAAATGTAGGATTTAAGATTAATGGAACAAGTTTGCTTTCTTTGTACAGTAACAGTACAGTAATTTTGTACACTAATTTTAAAAAAGATATTTATACTAATGCAGATCAATGTAGTGATTAAATCCTTGCAAAGCAAGAAGACTCACCAGTTTCAGCTTGAATTTTCTTTAAATTGTAACCTCCTGGGCCAACAAATCTTGCCCTTTTTGACAGTGGCACTTCAACAGTTTCTGAAATCCAGAGTGTCCATATCTTAAGCACATTCCAGTAATACGATCAAGTTTTTGCCAGATTTTTAATTCTTTTCTGGCATGTTATGAATGCAAGTTAAAACACTCTCCCAAATTAGTTTCACGAAAGCTATCAGTATACAAACACACTGACTAGCCCATCTGTCAGAATTAGATATATGTGGCAAAACACCCTGGCAGTTTGAAAGACAAAAAATACCAATACTGCCTGCCATTTATCAGCTGCTCTTATGATCTTTTAACCGTATCAGATAAAAGACGGGCACAGTGAGTGTACTGCAATCATGAAAAAAATGTTCTTCTAATGCCAGCACAATGTAGTAGTTACAGTGTTAAGACTAGGATCTGGAAGACTCATGCTCAAATGGGAACTTGTTGGTTGACCTTGAGCCAGGCACACCTTCTCAGCCTAACCCACATCACAGGTTGGAGGGGAAAAATGTAAGTAGCGTTGGATCTCCACTAAATAGAAAAGTAGGGTATAAAGCAAATAAAAGGCATCAAGTTTACTACTTTACTTTACAAATCTTCAATTTGTGTGCACGCGCACCATCAAGACACAGCTAACTTATAGCAACCCATACGGCTTTTCAAGCCAAGATACTTTCAGAGTTGGTCTGCCATTGCCTGCCTGTTTGGGCTGAGAGAGTTCTGAGAAGACTGTGACTAGCCCAAGGCCAACAAGCAGGCTTCATGTGGAGGTCTGGGGAATGGAACCCAGTTCTCCAGATTAGAATCCATTGCTCTCTAATTGTCTCTAATTTTTACCACATCTTTTTGCTCTTTCAGCTCTTTACCTTCTGTTTTCTCCTTTTCTGTCTCCACTTTTTAGTTCTATTTTTCTGTCAGTATATTCTTTTTCTCCCTGTTTTTTCCTCCAAGGATTTAAGACATTTTGGGGAGAACTGAAGAAAAAACAAAACCCCTCCTATTGTCTCTTTTGGAATGAGTGCAGTGCTTCTAAAAATGTTTCACAAATGTGCACAATGAAGATTTTTATGAAAAAAGCTAAAGAATTACCAAACACCACCTGTGTTTGCACTGGCATATATAACATTTTATATATTTTTCAATGTGACTAATTGTGTCTACCATTTATATTGGAATGTCTACAGTGACACAATACTGAACAGGTCAAAGTTACAATTTTAACTCAATATCCAGATATGCTGCTAGTCCTACTTTTAATTGGAGACTTCGTGTGTAGACACCATACTTGTTTACTCCAAAATTTGTCTTCTCTATTTTCTATTTTTATTTTACCTATTTTTCATATTGCAAAGATATATATGCTCAGGTACTACAAGATGCAGCGGTTTACAAGTTTCTGCACATTTTATTCTCTGTGCTCCATTCTCTTTCCCATTGAAGAAAAAAAATTAGTCCCCATTCCTGATTATGTTCAATAAATGCGCACTTGGTCTAACTCACTTTCACCTCAGATCATGAAGTGATTCACAAACTTCCTATTTTTTGCTGTCAAGTCATAACTGACTTTTGGCGACCCTGAAGGATTTTCAAAGCAAGAAACATTCAGAGGTGGTTTGCCACTGCCTGCCTCTGCCTCACACTTCTGGTATTCCTTGGACGTCTCCCATACGAATTCTTCCAGTGTTTAGGCCAGGGGTAGGGAACCTTTAACACTCAAAGAGCCATATGGACCCGTTTTCCACGGGAAAAGAAAACACCTGAAGCGGCAAATAATTTTTGACATTTAAAACAAAGATAACACTATATATATAGGGTTTTTTTTTTTACCTTTTACTCCGCTCATTCTGAGAAGCGCATGGATGCGCCCGCCCTGCTGCTTGCAGGGCAGGCAAGGATGAAGCCGGCGGCTCGGCCTCGCCGGCCACCAGGGAAGCGCCCGCCCCGCTCCAACGGGGTGGGTGAGAGGGGAAGCCCACTGCGTGGCCCAGCCGACAGTGGGCAGTTGGTGCGCCCGCCCTGCTGCCTGCAGGGCGGGCAAGGATGGGGCTGGCGGCTCGGCTCGTGGAGCCACAGTGCAAGGGCAGAAGAGCCGCATGCAGCTCTTGAGCCGCAGGTTCCCTACCCCTGGTTTAGGCTGAGTGTGTATGACTGGCCCAAGGTTGCCCAGCAAGCTTCCATGGCGTGAGTTTCCCAGATCCTGTTTCGATACTTTAGCCACTACACCATGCTGGCTCTCTACTAGCTGATAATCAATTACCTAAAGAACCTTATTAACCCATTCTGACATCAGCACTTTTAAAAAGACATACCCAAGGGTTTATCTAACCCATTTATATTTACGACATTTATATTATATTATGCAACTAGAGGACTTGGCAAATCATCTTTCACACTTCTCTTCCCTGAAAAATGTACAAGCACCACTTGTGTACTCTATGTGCAAAACTGAGACTAACAGGAAAGAACATGAGGAAATTTTCATAAGTCTGAATGTCATGAGCACACAGGTCTACATTACTAGCTACAGACTGCAACTGGTGCCCTCGTCACCAGCTCCTGTTCTCCACAAGCAGGTTTTGCAAGCCTAAAAAAAACCTGGACTTGCAATTTTTCCACACATAGTAGGTTACACATGATGTTTATTACCTACAAGTGGTCCATTCTCTTTTCTGCTTGCTCTAGGTTTCGCAATGGTTTTGTTCATAATCTGCAAGATTTCTCTCTTTGCCACTGTGGGGAAAAATATTTTCAGTTTAAATATAGCACATACATGCTAACATTAAAAACAAACAAACCACAAATCTGTCATTTATAGGAAAAGCTGCTTCACTGTTGTAATGATTTTAACATGCCTCTTCTGGCAATGCATTTGTACTACTGTACCACAGTGAGGATTTCAGGAACTTTTTTGGTAGCCATATTGTTTAAACAAAAAGCAGACAGGTTTCCAGTCTAACGTTGCACAAGGATATTAAGAACACAGAAAGACATATTTTGGATCCAACCAAATTTTTTTACATATGCTATTTCCAGTATGTTAAACCTCTCCTACTACAAAGAAGGCATATTTTAAAGAGCTATAGTGAACTTTTCTTCCATTTTCTATTCTGTCTGGTTTTAACAGTAATATTACTGTGCATCTATGTATGACTGGTGTGTGTTTGTGTGTGTGTGTGTGGGGGGGAGATACGTAGAAGGTTGATTCTTTATATTCAAATGTATTACCCAGCAAGGCTTCCCCCTTCACCTAAATAATGGGTTCTGCTCACACAAATTCTCTGATGTATTACAATGAATTCATTTCTTCAGATCCTGTGTTTTCTGCAGTTCATGCAAATGAAGCAAAATGCTCCCCCCACCCCCACCCCAAGAGCACTGAGAGAGAACTATCATTCTATTGTAGAAACAAAAAGCAGGCTGCGCGGCACACTTCACTGACCATAAAGAATGGTTTGCCTGAAAGAAGAAACATGGCTAAGATTGAGATGGGAGATCATCAAAGCAGATCATCGAAGCCTGAATTAACAATACGGTGTTCACATTGTGCAGAACTAGGTCTGCATGTTTTAGTCAGCAGAACATCACAATAAAGCTTTAGCCATGAACTGATGTTTGGATGTAAACCACAAGCCTATCTCCAATACATTTACTAACGTGTTTTCCTACACTGAAAATGAATATTTCCTAGTTGCATAGTGGAACTTCACCTATCTGAAGAATGGGTAGAGGGGAAAAGATCTAGTAAGCTTAGCAGGGTATGGTGTTTCATGAAGTTTGGAGGTGCGGGTTTATTTTGTAAGATCTGGCTCTTTTGATATTAATGTAGTGTATTACAGAAAATTCCTAAGAGCTTCTCAAATTTATTTATAAGGTTCTTCCTGCATGGCATGCCAGCCAAACATTAGAAACAGCTCAACATAGACAGAAACAAGGAGGTGGATCAGTATATGGCTTTATTAACTGGATTCTTGAAGGATGTGATCACCCCTTAATGAAATAAAAATCAAAACAGCATAGGAATAAGGCAATGATTTAATGACTTGGATTGTTCACTCACCAGTAGCTTGCTGAATGGCTTCCATTACAATTTTTAGGGGTATTCCTGGTAGTTTGATGTCAGCCTAATAATACACAATTAAAAAATTTGCATACCAGTAGAATAATTTAGACGAGGATAATTTGAAAATTGCAATTAGAGAATACCTGCAAAGCTGTTATTCCTTTATTTGTCCCAGCCAATTTAAAATCCATATCACCATGATAATCCTCTATTCCCTGTCACAAAAATATATATATTACAATTGTTTTCCAAAAGCTGCAGAGATTATGTCTACGTATGTAAAACAGTTTACATTCAAGGCATATTAAACGAACATACATACTACGATTAACAGATTTCCTTATAGTAAACCCACACTTTCCACAAGAATACACAGAGGTCTTTCCTCCCTCCTGTTGCAATAATTCCATCATATAGTTTCCACTATCCCTAGAGAAAGACATGACATTTAACTTCAGCTGGATTGTCAGGGAAACTCAATAGGCAAGAACAACAACTGAAGCCAAACTTAAGGTTCCAGAAAGCTGTGTCAAATATCAGAAGCTTTCCTACAGAATCAGAGCTCCCAGGATGCCAGGGAAAGAGTTACAATGTAGTGTGAAAGAAATTTGTATGTCTATCGTAACATCAAAGTTAATTTGAGTACAATGCAGAATGTGCATTCAAACACGTAGTGGTGAATTCTAATATGAAGAATGTGCACGCAAACTGACAGCATGAACAGGGGATTTCCCAGTTAAGATGCAAAAGGATGGATGATATAGCTGTGTGAGTCGAAGGGAGCTGCAGTGGCAGGTCTTCCCCAGTCTTCCCACAGCAGTTCCCGTTGGAAAATACACGCTTTAGTTGACCAGTGTCCCCTGTACACTGGATTTTGCTGAACATAGTTTAAAGACTGAGTTGGATCCTATGGCAACAAGAGCAAACAGCACTTGGGTGTGTCAAATCTTCTCCCACTTTCTACATCAGCCCTCTGTGATCCCTGAAAGTGTATTGTATTGTCAGAGGTTATGGACCCCCTTTGGCATGAAGACTGAGATAAAGAAATCAGTCCTGTTTTAGTCCTGTACCAGACTCACAGAAGGAAAGCACAGTAAATATTATGTTGGTACCAAACAAAGGTGGAGGAAATTTCTAGCAATGTCCTTTCTCACTGCAGGCCCTCATGCACACTAGGGAGTTTTTTAGCCCATGGGGGGCCTATGACCCCAGCAGTGCCTTTTCTGAGGTTACAAAGGGCTGCTGTGGGAAGGGAAAGCCAGAGAAAGATCCAGACTACCAGTGCATTTCACTCTGGCAACCACAGGAGTAACCTCGTCTCTAAGTGGTACTTGCCAATGCCAGCATTTTGGGTGCACTGTTCAGTCCAAGTATGTACTCTCCAGCTGGGGACTATGCAAACTGAATCAAAAGAGAGAAGAGAAAAATGATGGTGCACTGGGAAATAATTTATTATGTTTAACTGAGAGAACTCCATTGTTTTACATGCTGTTCTGTCAGACAATCTGTAAAGCTACATGTTCCTGAAACATAACCAAAATCCTTTCCCCACGATACTGTTTTTCATCTTTGCTTTGACTCTGCATTAGTTCCCCCTTTGCACTTGTTTGTGTGCACTGACAAGGCAATGGAGGAAGATGTTATGTTGGAAACTATGCAAATTAAATAGTAATTATGAAATCTCTCAGCAATGCAAATAGACATTTACTTGTGATTATCCAAACCAACCTGTCAATGTGAAAATCCCTGGTTCAGATTGTTCACAATAAAACACACATGCACAATAGCAGTAGTGCAGATTTGCTTATCTTATGCAGGTCAAAATTCAGGTTCTTTAGTACTGAGTTTTGGACACGCTGAGGAAGAACCTTGATTCCCAAAGAGCAAAGTTTTTTTTTTACAAAAATGGCAACAAATAGTACTGAGAAACAGACAACTAGGAACTCTTACCAGAAGGTCTGTTAGCAAGCGATAATCTTCAATGTCTCCATTTTTTTCAGGATTAGTCCTTGTAACCAAACCTACAGCAACACCAGCTACAGCAGAGGATATTGGGACTCCTAACAGCAAGCAAGAAACAGCCATTTTTGCAAGGATGGACCAGGATGAAAAATGGCTGTGGAAAAGAAACCCACCTCCCACAAAGGAGGAAAGGCAGGGAAAAGACCCAGCCATCCTGCCTAGCCAGTCTGCACCATCAGGGAAAAACTACAAGAGATGGGAGGAAGGGGGAACAGAGAGCCAGGGAGTTTCAGTCAGAAAACCCACAAGGTTTTCTCAGCTATCTGCAGCTGTACAACACTGCACAGGGTAGGGGGAAAGTAGGGAAGGGGAAGGAACATTGATCCCTGGTCCTGTTGCATGGGTGGGGAGGGGAAGCCAAAAAGAAGGGTTTAATTTTTTTCTTTCTGCATCCATTTCTAATCTTTGGGAAAAAACTGGATTCGTTTGAGAGATGGAGAGAGGCTCCTCCATCTGCTACCAGCCAGGACTGGCCATTTATACAGGTGAGCTGTGCCACTGGAGGAGCAAGGAAACTGAGCTCCGATAGAACCTACTCACAGGCAGCAAAGAGAAGACAGTGACCACTTCCCAGCATGTGTGGGAAAGGGGTGGTGACTACTCGCTGCCCCCCTGTGGCCACAGCAGCAACAACAGCTGTTACTTCGTGCTAAGGGAGCCTCTTTGATTGAGGTTTCCTGGCTGGCCAGATACCTGCTGCCTTAATTCTGCCCACTATCCACTTCTTCTGCAATGGGCGCTCAGATGAGCAGGTGGCTAACAATAAAGCTGCAGAAAGAGAGACCGACCATAGCCCACTCAAAGCTCAGCCAGGCACTTCCATGCCTTGCCCCTGGGCTGGCCTGGCCCAGGGACGCCCCCCCTTCTGCCACCAGAACTTTCCCTGGTGGCCATAATGTTCAATCCACGCCTGATTTTTATGACCCTACTTCAACAGAATCATACTGCAGTGGTATTAAAACAGTTGCTATCAGTATGTCTCCAAACATAAGAAACCAAATTCATGTGCTGTCTTTGTTCTAAAAAAAAACTTTAAATGATCTCCATTCTGAGTCTTCTCCCATTTGAATCTCCTCCTATTTTAAGATCAGCTAAAGAGGCCTTGCTTCAGATACCAAACCAACTGTAGAGGCTTCATGACCTTTACATGAAGCAAGATCTTCTCAATGGCTGCCCTGAAGCTCTAGAATTCCCTTTCTTGACTCACTCAACTGACTCCATCAGTTATAGATAAGTTAATTTTCTTCTATTCCAGTTGATTTTTAATAACAATTATTTTGACTTGCTGGTCCTTACTTGCCCTGTTTTGTTGCTGCCATGGTTAAATTTGATTACTTTCCTTTAGGCTTTTTTGGGGGGGGAGGGGACGACATTTGTTTATTTATTGCATTTTTAGACCGCTTGTTGCCCTGGGACTCAGATTATATGATCCTTAGTATTTTAAAAATCAAAATGTTAAATTCTGCGAATAAAATAAAATCAATTTCTAAAATGACAAATTCTCTACCATATGAATGAACTGAAAACATGATTTTTGCTCTGTAAATTTGGTGGACTGCATACCTGCATCCATCAGGGCTAAACTCCCACTACATGCAGAGGCCATTGATGATGATCCTGCAATAGAAACGTAATAAATCCACTTTAAGCAACCTTTATGCCCACGGCTGATTTTCCAACAGGAACAGTAAATTAAAAGTGAGAAAAAAATTGCAAATACCATTAGATTCCAATACTTCTGCAGTAACCCTTATTGTGAAAGGAAATTCTTGGGGAATCACTGGTTTCAAAGCCTTCTCCGCAAGTGCGCCTATTATGGGAAAATATACGGTGAATACAAAAAGCACTTCTGTGTTTCTGTGCACATTAAAAGTTCTTGTACTCACCATGACCAAGCTCTCTTCTGTTTACACCAGTAAATTTGCCAGTCTCGTTAGTTGCATATGGAGGAAACTATAAGAAGGCAAAGTTTCCATGAACAGACGTGTGGGGATGGGAAGAAAAAAGAAGAAAAAAATCAGCATCTTGAGTTCTTGGGACTGGAAGCATTCAAAGGCAAAAGACCAAGAAACTCATCCAAGAGGATAAAAATAGGTAGATGGTAGAACACAATTAGTCATTTCTGCTGTTATGTTAATGTTACCCATAGTAATTTAAAGTGTCGTCATCATCAACTGAAAATAGCTGGTTCAAAACATCCAGACATGTTTCTGAATGATTCACCTATAACATCGTCAAAAGCCTGACCTTTAAGAACACCCCCTCTCCCAACCCTATACAGATTCAGGCACAGTAAGACTCACTGCAATCTTATTTAATTTTGTGCACCCCACTTTTCTCCCTAGAGGAGCTTACATTGTTCTCTTCTCCTCCAGTTTATCCTCACAACAGTCCTGTGAGGTAGGCTAGGTTGAGAAAATGTGACTGTTCCAAGGTCACCCAGTAAGCAAGCTTCCATGGGCTGAGCTGGAACTTGAACCAGGGTCTCCCGGATCCAACACCAACCACACCAGCTTGCTACAGACTTGGGGCTCAGCTCTGCATAAGATTAGGCTGAATATTTATATCATAATTCTACGTTAAAAAAGGAACAGGCACTGACCCACCGAAACATCTTAACTTTAAATAAAGTTTATGCAAAATGTCCTGATACTGTGTACCAAGGGAATTTACATTCATGTGTAATTAAGGTTTAGAAATGTTCAGGATTTTTCATTCATCTTGCAAAGATATGAAAGGTGTTTCTGTCTAGAAATCAAATCTGAGAACTCCCAAGAAGTTTTCAAATATGTCATTTTGACACATGGTGGTAAGTACAATAACAAAATTATTGCCACAGAAGGCAGAGTCAGCCACAAAATGGCCACCATCAGGCTCTGACACACAGAGGAAACCCAAGTGAAGGGAATGCATATTGGGAAAGAGGAGCGAGAAAGTAAAACAAATACCATGGTGGCTGCAGCTACTGCTATAATGCTATTTTAATCCACATGGACAATCAGAAGAACTGATGGGCAAGAACCCACTTGGCGCCACCCAGTTTCTAAAAACACTTTGATGGGTGCGAGGAAAGGTGCCATGTCAAAGACCCTTTATCTACAGCATTTCCTATGCATACTATAGGTATGTGTAACAAGCGTACAAGCGTATATTTGTTTAACTATAATTAATAAGTGATATCCTACAATGGCCTTGACATGGATTGTCCAGGCTAGCCTGATCTCATCTGATCTCAGAATCTAAGCAGAGTCAACGCTGCCAAATATTTGGATGGGAGACCTCCAAGAAACACCAAAGTCATTATGAGGAGGCAGGCAACGGCAAACCACCTCTGAATGTCTTTTGCCTTAAAAACCACAATAGGGATTGCCATAAGTCAGATGTGACTTGGAAGCAAACATTTTTTAAAGTGTATGGTAATATACTATTGAGAGGCTTGGCCTTTTCAGTGAGATAAAGTTTAATATATTCAACTATGCTGCTAGCCCTATTAGGACTGTATAAGATTGTTTCCGTGCAGAAGGATTAGTTATGAAGCTTACTGGCTACTTTCCTGGTTTAAAAGTCCTCAGAGTGGTATACATTAGATTCATATCGTGAGCAATTAGAAACAGAATCAGAACTCAACAGAGCCTCTAAAATAAAGACACTCCAAAAGTCACCCCACTGAAGGAATAGCCACAATTACATTTCTAGCCATGTTTCTGTAGAACAACTTTCTGTACACTGTTTCTGTACAACTTTCAGGCCCTAGAAAAAGATTCCAGCACAAGAAGCTGCCTAGGGCTTGAGAATACTTACAACAGATAAATACTAGAGAGAGCAGAGTGAAAATAAGCCTGATGATTAAGCATGGATACTTAAGCGGAAACTTAGGTAACAGAAAGCAAATCATACCTCGTAATGGAGCATGAAGTTTTTTTCTTTTATTCCACTAAAAGGGAAAAAAAGTGTTACACAGAACTCAGCGAAGCACCCACCTAACAACAATGTTCTCACCTAACCTATCTGTTCTCATAAATGTACTAAGTGCTCTCCTATAGAGAAGGGGAAGTAATCCTGGCCTACAAACTAAGCATTTTAGAGAGCATCTCTCCCACAGAAACCTGCAACTTCTTTGACTTCTTCAGAAAACACCTGTTTTACATATGAACTACCCATGTTAAGTCAACTACCACATGAAACCAGGGTTGAGGTGGGAGTTGGAACAATAAAAGGAACAAGGAACTCCTTTTCCAAAGAGGCCTGCCTCATCTAGCCAAAGTCCAATCTCATCCAAGAATGTCTTCCATGACCGGGACTACAGTAATGAGGGGAATTAGGTGAGAGAAGTGAACATTTGGCTGGATCCAACCAAATGTATATTTACTATCTCTCATTGTATTAACACACCCAGAACAAACACAGCCTCAAAAATACATGAACATAGATATAACTTTAATTTTCAGTCACACTCTAATAAACTGTCTTCATCAATTAAATGTAGCTCCCATGCATTAACCAACAAACCCTTTTATGTGATTAAAGCTTGTAACCATACAAAAGAAGCAAGGCCCTGCTTCTTAAGAAAGCTTTGCATACCCTTTTTTAACCATCAAGTTGCAATCAATTTATGGCAGCCCCATGGGGTTTTCAAGATAGTCTCCCAGCCAAATACTAACCAGAGCACTCCCAGCTTACTTCCAAGATCTGATGAGATCCGACTACTCTGGGCTACCCAGGTCAGGATCTACAGACCTTAGCTCCTCTTAATAATGTTTTATGATGACTTCTGATTTGGGATTAATGACAGAATTCTGAGAGCTGGCTCCAACCATAATTTCTGTTGGTGAAAGGAAGAGGAGTGCCCATTTTGGCCACCAAAGGTGGGAGGCTGCAGTATATGTCAGATATATACAGGTAGACTACAGTCTCTACTTGTCTACACTGACTAGTGCCGCTCTACGTCTGATGACAAACAAGACTATGATGGGGATCACAGGACCTGAATGAACAAAAGCTATGTGTGACAAGGACTGCAGTAAGAAGGGACATCATGCAGGGTCAAGTGGGAAATCCACTCCTGTTTTTTTTCCCTATTTTTGTATTATTGTTTGAAGTGAAGGAGCAGTTTCAGTTTTTTAAAGACAGAGCATGAAATTAAAATATTTTTCAATACACCTATTTCCCTTAAGAACATAAACATCAAGTCCTCAATGTCAACAATGAAGTCCATAACACACAGTGGGTTGTTACACTCTCTCAAACTGGTCACCAAATTACAAACACCCAGTAAACTGCAATGTACTAACAAAAACAATGTAGAAGTCACAGAAGGATTACACAACAAAAGGATGGTTCAAATAATTTTTTAAAATTAAAATGTCATACATAAAATGTCATAAAATGCCAACTAGACACAAAATCTGAGTTACATGGTACAAATGTAACTAGAGTCAAAATCAGAAGTGGGGCAGGGGGGCGGAGAAAGAAGAGTGGGAAAGGGGTCACATACCTGATAGCTGTTGTGATAAGATCAGATTTTACACTTGATTCCAATGAATCAAACGTAACTGTACACAGGACCTAGAACAACAAAGACATTATACGATAATACAGCAGTTTTGGTGGGTATTAACTTTTTTGTTACGCAATTCTACAAAACACATTTAAAAACCAAAATAAGGCCGAATATTGAATTCAGTTAAGTGAGCACAAAGCCTTGTAGCCACATCAAAGGTGATTTATGCACTACGATGAGAATGGGGTGTCCAACTCTGGCGCTTCAGTTGTTCATGCACTGCAATTCCCATCAGCCCCTGCTGGCCTGGCCAATTGGCATGGGCTGATGGAAATTGTAGTCCATGAACGTCTGAAGCACCAGAATTGGACACCCCTTGTCCAGATGCTAAGCTTATTTTTTATTTAAAATACCTTTCTGTCTAAAGTGGAGGGAGATCCACTGAGATGGTCTGGCCATTCATGCCAGCTGGAAATTCCCCCAGAACATTCAGGAACCTCTTGGCTTCTATAAGTCTCTACTTATGGAAGCCAAGAGGTTCCTAAATGTTCTGGGGGAATTTCTGGCTGGCATGAATGGCGCTCCTGTTGGGGCCTTAGTGTCTCTCTGTAATGGTGAGATAAACAGGGCCATGTGCCTTTGCCTTATTACTGTTACAGTTTATAATTGTTTTAGGCAATATTTATGCCTTAAGCTGTAAACCGCCCTGAGGTCTTCAAGTATAAGGCAGGATAAAAATGTTTAAAAATAAATGAGGCAAACAAAAAGACATCAAGGAGGCAAACAAAAAGACATTAAATTACCTTTTAATCATACATATATTAAAAATATGCAATTAAAAATAAACAAGGAGAATCAATTAGGGTATGTCAGATGCAAGAGAAAGGACAACATCAGCTACTAAAAGAAAATGATCACAGAGGACAGAAGAATCTCCCTGGGAAGGAAATTTCACAAGTTACCATGGAGATAGATAATTTACTATTAGGATTCACCACCTGAGCCAGTATCATCACATCTGTGAGTTGCTGTCCCCTGTCTGTGACTGCTGTGAATGTGAACCAGAAGACAAAGAAAACTCACTATGCAATAACCGTGATTCATAGGGCAAGTTCTAATATATTACTCCTTGTGATAGAACTCCCCCGGGAGCTTTCCTCCTCCCTTTCGCTTCATACAAACGTTGCTTCCAATGTGCTACTGTCTTTTGCTATTAATAGGGCAAGTTGTTGTCCTGCTAGTTTAGGCTTACAGAGCTTGACTCGCCCAAAGTTACTCTGCAAGCTTAGAGGCGGAATGAGAATTTGAAACTGGGTCTGTCTAATTTAAGAGAAAGACTCTATCCATTGAGGCATACTGCAGCACACCAAGGCTGCTACTGATGTTGCCCATCATGTTCTACATGGCATGTAGCAAGTATTAAGTAACTGCATTAATACTGCCAATGTTCTTAAGAGCACTTTGTACACTGCTACTCAGTTGTAATCCTCTCTCCAAAGCCAGCAACAATCGGGGGGAGGGCAGGATTTCTCTTGAGTTGAGGCTGCTGCTGAGTCCCAAATGAGGAGGAATCCAGTTTTGAAGGATTTTAACTCTTGTGTTTTAGCTTGGTTGCTGATTGAGCTAAGGTTTTTGTACTTTTACAGTTATTGTTGATACCATATTGTTTTTGTTGACCCTCTTTTCCACTTACAGAGCTAGTTTACTGTTTTTCTTTGAAATAAATATTCAAAAACATTTAACCTACTGATGCCTCAATTAATGTAATTTTATTGGTATCTATTTTTATTTTGGAAATTTACCAGTAGCTGCTGCATTTCCCACCCTAGGCTTATACTCGAGTCAATAAGTTTTCCCAGTTTTTTGTGATAAAATTAGGTGCCTTGGCTTATATTCGAGTATATACGGTACACACAATTCCTCTAAAAATGATCCCCAGAAACAAAACAAAAAATTAACCACCCTCCAATTTAAGCAGCAGCAGGTCTGATTCATAGATGCTGCTATTTTAAGTTATTCGCCCACATAAGTTTTTTCCTTCACCGACATGCACGTCCCACACACAGTGCTGCTTTTAATAGTGATGCAGAACATGTCTGCTCAAGTACACTCATGCAGAGAAACCTGGATACAATTCTATTATTTCTGCAAAGATGGAATAAACTTTATTTTAGAACAATCTACAGCAATTTAGTACGAAATTGAGGAAACGCATTAATCAACGTAAGGCCACACATTTCATTTTAACAGATGACTGAATACATAGCATACTCAGAAATTACCTCCCATCATAAAACAGTTTCAGAGAATAGCTGTGATTGTCTGGAGTGGAATAACTAGATTCATGTCCAGCAGCATCTTAGAGAACAACGAGATTTTCATGGCATAACCTTTCAGGAGTCCAAGCTCATATAATCAGTATCTGATAAATACAGCCTTGACTCAAAAAAGCTACTGGATTTGAATCTATTACAAAAATGGTTGCTTCTCTACAACAGAATA
This sequence comes from Sphaerodactylus townsendi, assembly GCF_021028975.2. Classification (NCBI taxonomy): domain Eukaryota; kingdom Metazoa; phylum Chordata; class Lepidosauria; order Squamata; family Sphaerodactylidae; genus Sphaerodactylus; species Sphaerodactylus townsendi. The sequence continues at coordinate 38,418,580 of NC_059425.1, read as the reverse complement.
TTTACAGAAAATATATACCAGTATGGGTTCAAGATGCCTGTCACAAATCCACCTCTCTATGTTCCAATGTATCAAATCTCCCACAAAAAACCCTACACCCTTAGAAGTATACTCTCTGGCAACAGGGGTAACTAAGGGCCTTTCTGAGTATTTCTTCCTCTGCCTCTGTAACTGCATTTGCAACCTAGAAACCACCTTCTCTTTTACAGCCCAGAAACTGTCAACGAGCAAGTGAGTTCACGGAACAGTTTATTAGAAGACTTCATCTACGTAGTACTCTGTATCTTTCACATTTCCCAGAGTCACCCATCTGGGACTCAAGTTACAGTTAATTTTTTTCTGTGGTCATTTTAACACACTTGATTTTTTTCTTTTTCCAAATGCAGCCACCAGGAATGGGTTTTTTTCCAAGGAGGAATGATACAGTGACATGAACTTTCCTCTCGTACTGAAAATACCCATCTCCAAGCTGTTTTTACCTTGGCAGTTAAGCAGCTGCTTTTAATAACAGGAAAAAGGCAGGAAAGGAAGATTAAATAAATGTTCCCTTACCTACCATTTTCCCTCTCAAAAAGTACCCCTAGTGGAACAAAGAAAACCCCTTTTAAAATGTTTGAAGAAAGTGTCATACGTAATTTGAACCTTAACATCAAATCAAGCACACACCCACAACTTGCACCCTACAAGCAGGTGACACTGTGCATTACCAGGGATAGATCCGCAACCCTTGTTGGTCATTATTTTACATAATTTCTTGAAGAAGATATACCATGTGCCATTAACAGATTTTTAACTTGCTTATCCTCCAAGGAGCCCAAGATAATGACCATGATTTCTTTTTCACTGTTTTACATGAACAGCAACAGAGAGCCAGTGGCTAGCTAAGGTAATCCAGCATGTGCTATGGCTGAATGGCAAGGTGAACTCATGACTTCCCAGTCCTCATCCAACTTTTTAACCGTTACACCTCTCTGGCTTTCAACACAATATACAACATGGGTACCATTCATAACACCATGCCTTTTGTTTTGTAGATGCAGTCCTAAATTTTCCTGACATTCTTACATAATACTGTTAGAGACTTCTAATACTCCTGATGTATCCAATTAAAACAAAACAAAGAAAAAACAACGAAAAAGTCGAGAAGGAAGCTGAGGAAGAGTAACTGAAGAAATAGCACACACACCACACACAGTCGTTGGACTATGCTTATCCTTATCTTCCTTCATCACTTTCCTGATCTTTACAAGTATTATATCCCAGTCTTAACCAGATTTACTTGAAACAAGTCAGTGATTTCAAAATACTTAAAAAAAATTATATCTTATTTTTCAAAAAAGGAAAGACAATATTATTAAAGTCCAACCAAAGAACCAGCAGCAACATCAGTAAATTACAGCTAAAGTCAGGATAAGAGCACACCCCCTCCCCACAACAAGTTACATACTAACATAGTATGTTCAGGATTGAAGCATTAATCCAGGAATGTCAAAGTCCAATGGGTTAGAAGACCACTGCTACTCAGGGCTGCATTCATACTTTTTTCACAAGTAGTCACCACTGTGAGCTAGTACCCTTTCTTTCTAGCCTCTATCTTTCAGAAGCTTTGTGGTCAGAACACCCAAGAAAGGCCCTGGTAAGAACTCACCCCCCCATCCTAAGCTTTATATTTCACAGTTGTTTGAGTCCTAAATTGTAAAAGCTAAATGCCATACAAAGGAATAGAATGTGGTCCACAAGTATCAGTCAGGCACTCAATGACAACTAATTTTTCACACAAATATTTAGGAAGGTGCCATTTTTACCTATTTGTGTGGATTGTTTTTAACTTGGATGAGAGACCAACAAGGAAGGCTCTGCAGAGGAAGGCAATGACAAACCACATCAGCTTCTCATGTGCACTGAAAGCCCCTTGCTGGGGTCACTGCAAGTCAGCTATGACTTGATGGCACAAGCGTACATCTGTAGACAGATCAGAATAGATTTAGAGGAAGGGCAGAGGCCAGACAGTCACCAGTGAGGAATACTCTAGATTTGGATTTCATGTGTTGAACAGGGCAGCACATGAAGTCCAAATCTAGGATCCAAAACTCTAAATTAAATAGTACAGCATCCTCATAGATAATTTTGGGAGAGGAGAACTGTGCGGCAGAACATCTGCTTGGCACGCAGAAGGCTCCACATTCAATCCCCAATACGTTCAGCTACAACAGGGGTCCCCAAACTTTTTAAACAGGGGGCCAGTTCACGCATGGCCAGAGCCCAGCCGGGGGTCGGACCAAGTGCTGCCCGCAGGGGGGGGGGGCGCCATCCATCCGCCCTCGACCTGCCCCTGGCCGAGCCCCCCCCACCCAGCGCTGGTCCCCCTTGCCCAATCCCGGCCCCTGAAGCTCAGGCCGCCTTTCTCTCTCCCCCTTTGTCGATGATGAGTACGGTCCCCTCCGAGCTGCTTGGAATGAAAGCAGAGCCGGAAAGTGCGCCCAAGCAGCTTTGAGGCTGTTTGTAAACCTAAGGGGGGTTGGGGTGCCAAGCTCCAGGGGCCGCCTGGAGTTTGGCACCCGACCCCAGGTTTAGGGCAAGCAGCCCAGCCTCAAGCGCGGAGCGACTCGCTGCTCATTCAAGTGGCCGGAGGTCGGAATCGCACTTATCATCTTGAGGGAGGAGAAAGGCAGCTCTGCCGCCTTTCTCTCTCCCCCCCTTGCTGCATTGGTACGGTCCCCTCCGGCTGCTTGGAATGAGCAGCGAGTCGCCCGCGCTTAATGCTGTTTGTAAACCTGGGGAAAAGGAGATAGAGAAGGGGGAGATCCGCTTCTGCCCAGCGGGCCGGATAAATGTCTTCCGGGGGCCTGATTTGGCCCGCAGGCCATAGTTTGGGGACCCCTGAGCTACAAGAACCACTGAGCAGGTGATGTAAAAGGCCTCTGCCAAAAAAACCCAGAGAGCCACTGACAGTCTGAGAAGACAATAATGACCTTGATGAATTGTCTGGTTCAGTGTTAGCCAGCTTCCTGAGTCATGTATTTATCAAATAACTTGGCATCATTTCAACATTTCAAAAAAGAGAAAAAGCATATACCTGAGTTTGACCTCTCTGAAATAATGCTGACCCATGAAGAGTTTTGAACATGTCCACTTCACAGCTGATATTTCTAAGTGAAGTCAGGTCTCGACCGTCACACCTATTGGGAGTAAATATCCAGAAAAAAAAAGTCACAGTGAAGGAAGTTTCCAAAATCTTGTTCAACTTCGCACTAGAAGCATACTTGGATCTGGATCTTGGGAATTAAGCAGCCTGGGTGCTAGAGGTATGTCCCTGTGTGTCGGATTTCCTGTTGGCTTTCTTCACTGTCCAACTTTCACACCCATACATAGTGATGGGGGATTCTATGGTATGAAGTATATTGATCTTGGAGCTGGTGTAGCATTAGGTTATAAGAATCAGTTGTAGATCAGGAAGTTCCCAATTAAAGTCTCACCTCTGCCACAAACCCACTAGGTGGTCTCAGGCCATCTAGGCTCTCTCACCCTCACCTTCCATCTGCAATATGGCAGAACGAATACTGGCCTTATATACAGGTTGGCAGGGCTGTTAAGATAATGTGTATGATGAATTTGGAACATTGAAAGCACTACATAATTAATAAGTTTTATTGCAAGTAAGTAATTTATGGGGAAAGGCTACACACACTGGAAGAGTGAGATTGCAGCCATCCACCCTGCACTGCCTAATACATTCACATGAAGTATCCAGATCAAATAAGTGCCTAAATATGCTTAGACCATATCATAAATGAGATAACTGTGGATTGGCTAGATCAGGACTACTTAACTGAGGCAGATGAGTTTGTGGGCTCTCATTTGAAAGGCATGTCCAATGCGCTTAGTCAGGAAGGAACAGACTGGGCACCATCTCACCTATTCATCATGTAAAAGCTTCCTCCCCCCAAAAGGAAACGCCTTGCGTATGCGCTTATATGCAAGGACACTGAACTAGCACATGGAAGATTCTGTCTTTGGCCTTTGTTTAAAGCCCTTTTTAACATTCCATGAATCAAATCAGTTTAAACAGAGCAAGGCAGCAACTCCCATATTTACCTTCTGTACTCATTGAGAACAAGATTTCTGAAAATTTCCTTGGAAACGACATTAAACGATTCCATTATTTCATAAGGATCTGCCTCTGGGAATTTTTCTACAGATAAACACAGATCAGAAACACAAATTGAACACAGTGTTATTTCCCTGATAATGTGATAAGAAGGGACATAAGATTTCTCCTAAGGGTATTTGTGAATCAGAAGGATTTGTCAATTTAAAAAGAATCCTTCCTGTTTTTAGAAATTTTACTCAGTGCCAGGGACCAAGTTTTGAGCACTAAGGATAATGAAAAACTACAGTGTGCGGGAAGACTGACCTCAATACCTTGTAGCATTGAAAGAAGGCAAATACTCCTTTATTAAAGTTCATAACACAGGATCTGCCATACTGACCTACTTCTCACTGAGACGGCAAAGGTGTATGTGGGATGAAGTATTTTCATCTGCATATGGCTGAATAGAACTACACCAAAAATATATATCCATGTAGAAAACTATACATGTGAGAAGTATTATAGCCCAGCCTTCTCCCTCGTGTCTTGTTTCCTATGTGCAGGGAATTTTTTTGTATGAAAGACAATTCAGTCAGATCCCTCCAACGTTTTTTCCTGCCCTGCCCAATTCTCCTCACTCCCTGTTCCATACAGCTTTTGGGCTAGTCACAGCTTTTCGGAACTCTCTCAGCCCCACCCACCTCACAGGGTGTTTGCTGTGAGGAGGGAAGGGCAAGGAGACTGTAAGCCCCTTTGAGTCTCCTACAGGAGAGAAAGGGGGGATATAAATCCAAACTCTTCTTCTTCGTCCATGAAGGTCACATGATGTCCAACACAGCCTTTTTGGGGTCATAGGGGACCCTCTTCCCTCAATCTTCACCAATGGAAAAGATGGTTGGATCCAAGCCATGTGAGCCCCACACCTGCAGCTTGAAGCCGCACACTAAGGTTTATTTCAGTAAAAACTAGGCTACTGTGATTTCCTTGGAAGAAATATTTTAAGAAAGCGTCAGCAGTCCTAAAACTGTAAGTAGTCCTAAAACTGCAACCCAGAAAAGTGTATTATATAACGATATCTGTAACTGAAAAAAGGTGTCTTGCCTTTCAGCTGTTCTTCTGTTTCAAGCCTAAGTTTGTTAATTGCTTCATCTCTTGAAATCTGGAATGCAAAACATTAGAGCTGATTAATTTGTGAATCTCTTGCTTATTTCAGTGGTGCATGGAAGCTTCAGAGTGCTACCTTGAAGAGGCACTGCCCTTCACTTGATATAATTTTTAAAGGACCTCAAACACATGAAATTTTTCTTCATACTAACAAACTCCACCACGGGAAAGCAGTTTATAGCTGACTCCAAACTGGCCCTCCGAAAGAATTAAGAAGGATATTGTAACAGGAGCAGCAGTGGCATAGTGATTAAGAGCAGGTGTACTCTAATCTGGAGGAACCAGGTTCGATTTCCTGCTTTGCTGCCTGAGCTGTGGAGGCTTATCTGGGGAGTTCAGATTAGCCTGTACACTCCAACACACGCCAGCCACGTGACCTTGAGCTAGTCACAATTCTTTCGAGCTCCCTCAGCCGCACCTACCTGACAGAGTGTTTGTTGTGAGGGGGGAAGAGAAAGGAGTTTGTAAGCCCCTTCGAGTATCCTATAGGAGAGGAAGGGGGGATATAAATCCAACTCTTCTTCTAACAGAGATTTCCACAGTTGGGTAAAATGCTCATCTACCACTAGCAGTCTTTCTCAGGCTATGTGCAGATAGAGGAAAGTAGGTTGCTCACTCAGTTTATGCTGGGCACCAGTGCGACAGCTCACATGATTCCATTGTGCAGCTTGGAACATGTCCCAGCAATTAAAAGGCTCCATGATGGATACTTGGGAGTTTGTTACCTAACCAAACTGATAGGGAGAGATTATTCCCTGGAAAGACACTGCTCCAAGTCACTACAGGTTCCAAGTCACTACAGGTCAGAAAGGAACAATGAAAGCCACAAGTGGATGGACAATAACAAGGGAAGCCTCACTGTGGATATATGCAAATGCAAGGCACACATCCAAGAGACAACTGCTATGAACTATGTCCAGATTTTCTGATTTTACTCCTCCCTAGCTACAACTAACTAATGACACATCTAATTCCAGCAAGTGAAAAACTTGCTTAAAACACATTTTATGTCCTTTCTAAGATATGCAATTTGAGAAAAGCTTTGATCACCATTTAGTTGGTGAAACAGAATAAGGTGCCTGTTCCTGTAACAGCAATCAATATACAGAATCCAGTTCTGTAGGTTACTGTGCCCCTGAGACACTTGACAGCTGTGTGTATGCATGCACGCATGGCGTGGATTGATATTCATCTTGACAGCCTCCACTGACTGATGGTTGAGGGACTGCTAAAGAATACCCTCTTTGCATTTGCAGGCACATTTGCAAGAGAGGGTACTGTATATTCAGAGAAGTCTAAGTAGTGAAATGGAAGGAGTACACATTAGTTACTCAAGTTGAAGTTTGCAAATGAAGAATTTGAGGAAGTTAAATGTAATGCAGCAACCTGAGTTTTTTAAAAAATACTCACTTTATCATGGCTGTAGTCCGAGAACACGGCAGTAACCTTTTCAGACGCAATCCTTGCAGAGCAAAAAAGAGCAAGTGGGAAAATGGCATGCAACTTACATTTTGGTGTAATTTTAGTTCATGTCAAAAATCTCAAGAAGTCAATTACACAAAACAGATAACATTTTCACCAGAGAAACACCAGGTGCTTACATAAATCCTTAGTGAGATGGGGGCAAGGCCTACATGATCCCTCTAGTTCCTCCTATAACGTTTGTATGGATGTATTCCCCCTGCCTTGAAACAGACTGGAACAACCCAGCAAAAACAGATGATGTGCTAGATTTATACCTGAAAGATTTATACCAGGAAGGTAAATGTGTTATGCCCACTCAACTGAGATCTCTGTAACAGGAAAGGCCTCACATTTTCTATATTCAATATTAAGTGAACAGACAAGCACTGGACTGGACAGAAGACTGTTTGTACTGCACTATTATTTTTTTAAAGTATACTGTTGATGCATACTTCACCTTATAAAGTAAAATAAGCCAGAGAAGCAGATATCTCATCAGAGACCGGGTATTTTCAGCAAAGGCACCTGTAACACATGCTTCCTTTTGAGGCTTACATGATGCCTATCCTACCATATTTACTCAAAAAGAAGTCAATCCTGAATGTGAGTCAACTACCCTATTTTTTTTTAAAACACACACGCTGCTGCCAGATGAGTTATGGAGACGCTGTAGCGTTTCCATGGCAAGGAATATTCAGAGGTTATTTGCCATTGCTTGTTTCTTATAGTGACCCTAGTATTGCTTAGGAAGTCTCCCATGCAAATATAGACCAAGGTTGAACTGTTTAGCTTCCGAGATCTGGTTAGCCTGGGCTATCCAGGCCAGGGGGCTATGTTCCTGTCCTGCGCCAGGGTGTCCCCCTTCCCCCAACAGTCTGCCCATGGCTTTGACTCTCCATGGTGGGACTACGAGCTGCAACAGGGCAAAGAGCTGTGGTGAGCTGGGGGGCAGCAGTGAGGCCAGAAGATGCAACAGGCCGAAACCCTCGGTAGGTCCAGAAGCCACAGCAGGCCCAGGAGCTGTAACAAGCTGATGCGCTGTGGTGGGCGGAATAGTGGACAAATTGGAGCTGCCCACAGGAGCTGGTGAAGACTCCCAGGGCAGCTGAAGCCGGGGAGGCAGCACAAGGCCAGAAAGGCCTAGAGCAGGCCTCGGCATTGGAGAAGACACCAGGATGGGGCTGATGGAGAGTAATGGGAGGAAAATGATGAAGGGACAGGGCTAGGAGCCAACCTGAGTCCTGTGGGAAGGGCAAGGGAACGGCCCAGGAGACCTGAGGGAAACCCAGGGGTCGGAGCAACCCTTTTTAAAAGGAACGGGAGGGACCTGGCTGAGGAGGAATGAGGTAAGGAAGAAGCCTGTGCACACTGGGGAATCGCCCTGCAAGGGAAGTAGAGAGCAGGGAATCAGACATCTCTGCGGCCCAATCTGAGGCTGGCCCCTCCCAATCCAAGGTAGAACACCATGAGGGTGATGATGACAGTGAAGAACAAGCAGGCACTCACAGGGAATGCCTCATAGTTACATACATTAAAGTTATTACTAGTTATAACTTCAACTTGTATAGAAACATAAGATGATCTCCCTTTTCATGGCATTCCTAGAAAAAAAACCTAGTCTTGAATTTGAGTAAATATTGAACATTTTGTTAGGCACCATGGAAAGATGTCTCAATTTACTCCTGTTTTTGATTTTTTAACTATGCTTTTTAGTCTGTTTCTAGAATATTTTATTAGAATCTTAAATTGCTCATTGTCTTACACTGTACTTACACACTGCTGAGTTTTTAATCGCTAGTATGATGTTATATGTTATTATGTTTTATTTTGTGCTGATTAACTGGAGGACAGAAGCAACATAAATCCGTTAAGAGGGATGGAAAGAGGCAACTGCAAGGGACAAATGCAAGAAAAGGTAACTATACACATAATTAAGACAACAGCTGCATTGAGACCTCACAAAGATGTTACAGTCTTGCCTTGAACAAGGCAAAAAATTAGGTTTGTGCTACTGCTCTCAGATGAAGGAGAATTTCCTTGCTTAGAACTCACCATAAAATGTTAGGCTGTCTAATTTACAGATTTTAACAAGAGGCCTACAAACCAGAACCGAAGGTTGTTAATGCATCTGATTTAAATAACAAAATGCAGTTAAGTCTGCAGTGAGGTAGGAAAGCCTCACAAGGGCCAGAGGAGGCACACAAACCCAAGAGTGTCTCATTCCTGTTGGTTTATGATGACCTCTGAAAACCACCTTTGTTTCAGCGAGGGTTGGGGACTATGAGGTTAAGCCAACAACAAAAACTATTTTCAGGCTATTATTTTGGTATGTGTTGGTTATTTTGAGTCTTTGTGGAATAAGTGGGGACAAATAATACAGTACAATGTACAGAAGCCACCTGTACACCTGTCTGTCTTCCTTCTTATGCCATTTTCTTGTCAAAATATACCAGGGATAGAATGTATTTCTTTCAATATTTGACTGCCTTCTTAATGTTGTCAAGGCATTTGGACTGATGCAGAACCAGTAGTTGATGCAGCACCAGCCATAACAGGCAGACAAAGAACAGGAGGAAGAGCTTTGCTGACGGCAGTGGGCAGAGTGTTAATTCCTATCTCAGCTGCAGCTGCTTCCTTAAGCGCCTTGCAAGTTACTGGAGAATTCTCTCCCGCTCCCTCCTTAAATATTACACCAATTTTTGAGATACTAACAACTTTCTGCATACTTACTGCTTCGCACAATCCACAATCTCCTCTGGAGCAGTGAAAAACTTCTGGACAGTCCTCTTGACAACACCCTGCTCTTTCGCCAGTTGTTGTATGCCTAGAATTATCTGCTGGGCATGCTTCACTCCCACTTTGATGGCATGGCAGAAATCCTGTTGCAATATGTTTTCTGCTGCAGCTTCCAACATAACTATCAATTTAAACACAACACAAAGGAGTAAACTGTCATAATGGACTTCAGCTGTCACATACAGATATTACGCAATTTAAAACTGCATTTTTATCGAGGGATCCCACCCAGCCACCCAAACTGGACAAGATCTGCTTAGTCTTAAACAAAGTACAACCTCATGTCTTAAACAAAGTACAACCCTAATCATTCCCTGGGCATTTTACCACTTAAATAATAATTTTTAGTCACTTACCAACCTGGCTACGAGGACCTCCAGTGACAACCAAGTCTAGAATACTAGAAGACATTTCTTTTCGAGTGGGATTGACTATGATTTCTCCATCAATCATTCCTACTCTCACAGCACCTAGGAAAATACTCCATAAATTAAAATATTCCATCAGTTACCTTTTTTGCAACTGGAACAAAAAGACAAAGAAAGGACGTAAACATTTTTTAAAACAATGAAAAGCTATCCAAGTTTCAATGTTACCATACATTTGGCAAACCAGCAAAGCAAGAGATTTTATTTTACTGGGCAAATGTTCCTACAACAGCTTCAAGTGAGGTCGACACTTAGGTTGGTGCTGTTCTCGAAAAAGGGAGGAGGGGGGTCTCCTTTACCCAGCCAAAAATATATTATGGGAATCTTGGGACCTCCATGGACAAAAGCCATGTGAGATGGGGGATGCCATCAAGAGAAAAATGAAGTGAGGTGGATGGAAAAAACTGGCTGGATCCAACACTTAACTTACTCCTATCAGCAGTCAAGAAAGCAAGATCCTGGCCCTGACAGACCAGCCAAGAGAAACAGTTGGGCACTGGGAAACAATAATACTGGCCTGCTGAAATCCCTGATCCTGTGAGCAGGGATTGTGCACAAACTCTAAAGTTTGAATTGTTTTTACAGTAGGGCAAAATACATGCTCTCTTTTTCTGTACTGGGTACCATATAAAGTAGCGTAGAGTCAAGAATGTATCCTTTGGCGGAATTTCCTATTTGGCCAATTTCCCATTTTAAAAACATGAAACTACCTTCAACTGACATAGATCGCTGGTCTATTAAGGCCAGTATCATTTTCTGACTGACAGCAGCTCTCCAGGGTCTCAGAAACAGGCCACACATCTCTTATTGCCCGATCCTTTAAACCAGAATTGCTGGGGACAAAAGAAGAGGGGTCTTCTGCATGGAAGATCTAACACTGAGCCTCACAGCCTATTCCTTTCATTTACCTACAACTGAGAAAACTGCTATGAAAACCATCTGCCAAAAGAGTGGGCAGAGTTATTCACGTTTCATTACATAGGGTAGTGGCAAGTGAAGTCCATGCAAAATTTATCCAGAATGTCTGTAATATGACAGCTAGTTTCAAGTCCAGTAGAGACCAATAAGATTTTCAGTGAATTGGGAGCTCTGTCTCTAAAGCTTATACTCTGAAAACCTTGTGGCCTCTCAGGTGCTACTGGACTTGAATCTAGCTATTCTACTGCACAAAAATACAGCAACCCTCAGAAACTGTAATCTGATAATTTTTTTGCTATTAGATTGTATTAAGACCAATATAAAATGTACCAATAGTTGGTTATCAAGTTCAACCTCTTTCGTTCAACACCAAGAGCCAATACATTACTTGTCATATAATTTGTATTTATCTGCAATAAATCTGACAGAATTTTAAAGAGTTTAAAATGTTTGTATTGTTTCATTTTTACAAAATTAAATCCCAGGGAGGATGAAGAACCTTGAACCTGTGCATGAAGACCGTGTCGAGATGGATGAAGGCCATTAAACTGACGTTTAGTCCTGACAAGATAAAAAAGGCACTTGCAGATGGAAGGGCTGACCTGGGATTTGAGATGCCTCATGCGCCAAGTAGGGTAGTACTCCTTAAAACAGCAGGTCTGAAGCTTGTGAATGCTGCTGGGCTTGGGCCTACTGATAGATAAGAAGGTTGCAGCTGCACCCTTCATCAGCTTCGACTGGTTAACCTGCTGTGGTCTTTCTTAGGCAGAAAGACCTGGTCACCATGGTACATTCCCTGGTATCATCTACATTAGATGACTGCAATGTGCTCTATTTGGGGCTGCCTTTAAAGTGTTCTGAAACTCCAAGGCCCCTTCCGCACATTCAGAATAATGCACTTTCAATCCACTTCATAGGTGTCCGGAATAGCAAAATCCACTTGCAAACAATTGTGAAAGTGGATTGAAAATGCATCATTCTGCATGTGTGGAAAAGGCCCAAATGGTACAGAATGCTTCAGCCAGGGTGCTGACTGCAGCAGCCGGTACAGACCTTATTGCTCCAGACTCGATCTACCTACTCTGGCTCCTAATTTGTTTCAGGGAATAATTGAAGGTGTTGACCTCTAAAGCCCAATACGTTTTGGGACCACCACACCTTAAGGGCCCCCTGTATAGCCTCTATCCCCTTAGACTAGAGCTCTACCTCAGATGGGAGTCTTCTCAGTCTCAAAATAACATGGTAGCATCAACACAGAACCCCCTCATCAGAAATATTCATCTCTACTCTTCCTTCAGTGTTCTTCACCAATGGATGAAGAATTTTTTGTTCTGCCTAAAATTTGTCAGTGACCCTCCTCCCCATCTTCTGCTTTGTATTTTAATTTTCTGTTGTGAGTTTTATACACATATTTCAACCCTGATTTTAATTGTTTTACCATGTAAGCTGCTTTGGTAGCTCTGATGGGGCAGAAAATAAAAATTGTAAATAAATAACTGGACCTCATTTACATTGTATTGCTTACATATAGGACATTCTGTTGTGCCGATTGTGTACATTTACGCTATTAACAGCTAAACAATGTGTACATTTACGCTATTAACAGCTAAACAATGATGAAGACTGACTGATACTGAGCTATCATGCAATTTCATGGAAGTTACCTGTTCTGGGAGTTGACTGAAAACACAAACTTTTATCAGTTTACTCCTAAAGATACTGAGGCCTTGAACAGAGTGTATTGTTCTGAAACATTAGTTGTGCATTTTAAAGGCAAATATTATGTTAACATCTTTACTTACCAATTGGGCCATTCCATGGAATATCGGATAATGAAAGGGCTGCAGAAGCTAAAAGAAGTAAAATACATTACTTGAAGCTGCATATATAATGTTTTACTAAGGCCTAGTATACACGTTCAGCAGAATAACAAGGTAAGATCTTGAAAGGGTAGAGTCAGCTGTCCTACTTCAGAGAGAGGGGGGAGACAACATTTTTGAATAATCCCTAAAACTAAATACATTGCCATGAAAGAAAACGAACAGATCTAGAATAATAATTCCAGCCTAGCTTAATTTGTGTTGTTAGCTTTTTGCTCTCAGAGAGATGCTTCCAACTCTCCAAGCACTATTCTAGTTGCTGTAATCTGCAGCAACACAGCCCATTTTCTACCATCCTGGAACTCTTTCCACCTTCTTCTGCAGCACACATAGGCCAGGTTTCCAAAAATTATTACCTCCATTGATTGCCAGCACATCAGGGTCATTGATACCGTCAACAGCTAAAAGATTACAAAGGATCTGTTGAAAGAAAAGAGGAGGGAAAGGAAGAGTTAGTTACAGTGGCAGATGATTCTGAGTTATACTATGTTCCAGGAGAGAGCAGACGAGGCTTCTGTTCATTTAATTGACAGCCACTATACCAATCATGGTAACAGCAACAATATCAACCAATGCATTATTCCCTATAAGGCACCACAAGAGCTTTTTAGTTCAGAAATAACTGATAAATATATTTTGCTTAAATACTAAACCAATTACAGGCTGTATATTTTCACACATACAATATTCCTTGGGAAAATAATACTGATATATATTATTCTTCATAGTAAAAACACACTTACAGAAGAAAGGAACGAACTTTCATTAGAAATATTTTGGACCTCCAAGTTAACACTTTCACATGAGAAGCTGCAGAATGGGACTTCCTCCCCAGGGTTCAATACTGCCAGGAAGGTTTTCCTCCCCATTTTCCCACCGCTTCTTGTTACTGCACCTAATCCCCACATACTGTAATAGTTAGTGTTAGTCTAGAATCAGAAAGATCCAGGTTCAAAGCCCTGCTTGGCATGAAAGTTCCTGGTTGATTTATGGAGAAGGCTTTTCCCCTGACACGGTTTTAACAGATAAGATTTCTGGCAGATTTTGTAAACCACATTGAGCAACGAGAAAAAATGGTATCAGGATGTAGCAAATAAATCACATATCACTGGTGCTAGGGACAAGGCTCATAGTCACTTACCTGTGTATCATAATAGTAGCCTGCTGGGAAAAGTGGCCTAATTGACCGATCTACGAGAGAGCATAAAATATTTCAACAATTCACATAAAAAGATGTTGGGATATTCATATAGAGCTTAGGATCTCCAGCAGCACTTCACTCTAGTCACAAATTACCCTGACAGTGAATTAAACAGAATGGAATGCTACAATAGTAACTCTTCAGGCAAAGAGAATTAGCAAAATTGACCACACAACAGCCATGAATAGCTTAGCTGAAGTAAACATGAAAATCCTATTTATAGATAGAGGAACATCTTCAAATAGGTCTTCCCAGTTTTAAAACAGCAAATGATTTATAACAGGCGAAATATCTCTAGATTTATTGAGCATTTTAAAAAATGAAAAAATTATTTCAGCTAAATTAAAAACAAAGTGTAAATCAGCTCCCTTGGGAAGGGATCAACAAAAATTGTTCCTTTTCTCTTCTAGGAGTAAAAATAAACAGCATAAAAGGAAAAAGTGGTTGAAAGCTAATCTATTGACAAAAAACACTGTTTTGGGGCATTCACTGCTGTATGAAGACAGTTCAATCGAAGCAGCAACCATAAGCACGTTTCCTAGTAAACCCTACTGATTTCAGTGCACAGACATCCAAATAAGTGTTAGAATTAGACTGCAAGTGATTCTATGATTTGTGAATCAAAGAGCAAATTCTTTCCTGAGTGTCTAGCACAGTGATGGCGAACCTTTTTGAAACCGAGTGCCCAAATCGCAATCCAAACCCCACTTATTTATCGCAAAGTGCCAATCCAGCAATTTAACCTGAATGCTGAGGTTTCAGTTTAGAAAAAAACGCTTGGCTCCCTCTTCCTCCACCCTACCTGCTTGAGCAGGGGCCAGCCTGCTTTAGCCTCCAGGAAGTCCTGCGTACACTGCTCTGTGCTTCTCTAGCATTTCTGCCTCCTCTGTGCCCCCCTACCTTGGGCAAGAGCCACCTGGAGCACAGGCACCAGGCCCGCCAGCCGAGTCCTCCCTGCTCACCGCGGTGCGTGCATGTCGTGCTTAGTGGCCCAGGCCAGCCTAGATGTGTGTGTGTATGGAAGATTTTCCACCCCCCACATGATGAACTCTGTGTGCGGGTGCCCACAGAGAGGGCTCCGAGTACCACCTCTGGCACCCGTGCCATAGGTTCGCCATCACTGGCAGAACTGCCCTATGGAAAACCATTCAGAGGTAAACTCTTCATTTTCAAATTATCAGGAACTTAGTGCAATAGTTGTATGTGAACACACCCTAGTCTTTTAGCATACCTATTACTCTGCTGGTAAGAATTTCTTTATCAGTGGAACCAAGTTCTCTTCTCAGGTAATTGGTGGGAATCCTTCCTGCTGCAGCAGCTTTTTGTCGATAATCCACCTTAAGTAACAAAAGAAACTTTCATGAGTAACATTGTTCACCTTATTTCTTTGCTTATTCACAAAATTTATAACCTGTCTTTCTGCGCTCTTAACAGTTACCAAAATAGCTAACACACCTAATTAAAAATATCTTAAAATCTATGAAAACCAAACATCAGTGAAACATGTAAAACCAAGCTAAAATAATAGTACACAAACATACATAAATTAAAACGCAGCAAAGTGCATTATAGTAAACTAATGCAGATGTGATCATGATGTACACCATAGTGGTCAGACCTTTTTCTGCCCAGGAAAGACTTCAACTGGTAACGAGACAAAGTTGGCAAAAGGCACTTCTGGCCACAGCTATCATCTGATTCTCCAGGAGTTGGATTGGGTGGAAGAGCACCCCCATATTCTGGACCTGTTCCTTTAAGAGAGTGCAACCCAATCCAGAACAAGTGACACCTTAACTCCTGAATCAGATGATCTGCTCACCAGTAGTACTTCCCTCTTGCCAGGAAAGAAGTATCATGAGTGCAGTACAGGATATTGAAAACACATCAGGAATTAACATTGCAGCATCTGATCCATCCAAATGCAAAAAGTTGTTCCACAAACTTCAGAAATATTAGTAATTTTTCCCCTGTAAATTATTTGCAACACAGTCAAATAGCACAATCCTATGCATTTGTTATTATGCAAATTATGGCCCTCTGTTCAGCATCAGGTTCAGTGTACAAGGTGTCAGTCACTTGCACCTGAGACAAGAACAGTGTAATCCTGAACAGATTTAATGTATCCAGGCTGCACTAACTCTGTTTAGGGTTGCACTGTCAATCTAAGATCCAAAATACTGTTCTTCAACCCTATGTGTAACACTTACCACCAAAGGCAAAAACTGAGATGGAGAGGGCTTCGTTTTACTGACTGCTGTCACCATCACCGACGTATCCCCTAGCTTAATGAAAAACAAACAAGAAACTTACATACAGCCCCTATCCCAGAACTTCTTCTACAGTATCTACAAAGTGAAGTTCAAGAGAGCTCCTACCTGTACTACAGCACATCCATCAGCAAACCTGGCTAATTTTCCAGAGGAAATTTCTAGTTTTCTAGGGGGGGAGAACAGGAGAGAGAGGTTAAGTTTCACTATATGAACCACTTCTACACTGTAAATATTTTTATTATTCACCCTTAAACTATCTTCAGAAACGCTGGAGTGACCTACAAAATGGTGAAGGAAAGGAAGCAAAACAAAACAATCATATTTATTCTTACCCAGAAGAAAACACTTTCTTCTGATAGAAAAATATTATCCTCAAACTCTAGAATAGATCATTTATAATGACTGCATAGTATTTCACAGTATATGTATGTGGCAGGCTCTCAGAATGGGCACAGGAAGCAAAGTATTTGCGTTTGATCACCATGTACAACAATTATGCTTTTTTCCCTGCAAATACGTTTGCCTGTATAGGATAAGCACAACAGGTTAAGGAACCCCAACACAAACTGAAGTCAGTTCTGTTATTTCAATAGGCTTTTGATTATGTATTGCAATTATCTTTTTTTAACACAGAGATGCGGAGAGGACTTTTGAAAAACTAATCAAAATTCCTTTTTTTTGCTTTGATGGGAAAGGCCTATATTTTCACTTGTCAACAAACCCAGAGATAATGTGGCATTGGAGACCAAAGGTGGTGATGCTCTCTTGTATTAACCCATTTGAGAAACATGAATGCTACAGGAAGATAGCACAGTATAAGGATAAACTCTGTGGCTGGAGAAGCTGATGTGGCACAACTCAGAGAACAAACCTATTCACAAAGGCATGAGAGAGGATTCTTTATTTCTGGAGTGCGTCTTTGCTTCATCATCACAGAACTAGTGGTGCCTCTCTTCATGCAGGTATGAGGAAGGGGTTTTTAAGACAGGTGACAGGGTTTTAAGAGAGGCAGCACACTAGTTCTGTGATGATGAAGTAATGACACACTCAGAAGCATTGCTACTTCATAAGGCTAAGATTACTCAGCAACAAGACACCAGACATGCTCATAAGTGCCCTTTTAATTACTACTTCACAAAGTTACAATGGAGAAAGCCAATGTGGTGTATTAGTCGGATAACTGGATTTAAACTGAAAAAAACCCTAAGCTTTAAACTATAAAGTTTTGGGTAACTGGGCCAGTTGCTCTCAGCCTAACCTATTTCAAAGGATCAAGTATTAGCAATGAGGAACCATATTGCCCAGAGTTCACTAGAGAAGACAAAACCAAAATAAGTAATATGGATATTTTTGCAACAAGTGAAAGGCACTCTGCATATGGTCAGAAATGTTTTGACTACTTTCCATGTCCGTTGATGAGAACCAGTAAAGAAAGCGCTCAGACTACTTCATAAACGTTCAGCAGGAATGGAAATAACTGCACATGCTCAAAAGCTCAATGCTTTACGAAGGGAAGGGCACCTAGGCATTCTGACAGGGACTGCAAAGGAGTTGATAGGGAAGTACCCTTCGCACGTGTTCGGAAATATTTTTCTTTACGGTCAGCTAATTCCTGGACTGCATAATGCGCAGCTGGAAGGAAGAAGGGACCTCCCCCCGCTCAAAAGGAACGAGAAGACCCCCCCCCCCCCCCCCCCCGCCATGCCGACCACCCTTACCTACTCCCTACTTCTACAGACACCGCTTTACGGTCTCCAGCAGAGCTCCACCGGCTCCTGGTCAGACCCGATCGCGCCAGCCGAAGCCAGCCCGTTCCCTTCAGGCAGGGTCCCCGGGTGCCGGTACCCCCAAGGGCTCCCCACGCCACCTTCGCCCTCCCCTTCAGCCCCGAACGACCAGCCATGCAGGCGGCTGCCATGATGCCCCAGCCACCCGGCAAAGTAAGAGCCTGGCGCCCAAACGCAAGCTGATTGGCTGTTCGCAACAAGCTCGGAAGTCGTTGGTGAAGGGAGGAACCAATGAATGGGCGATAGGTAGGCGGAGCTAAACGCAGGGAAAGCTGAGATTCGCTTTCTATTCCGAGGCCGCCCAGGTAAAGCGAAGCAGCTCGCGCTTGCCCTCTGCTGGGCGCTCGTAAGTAATTGCCACGAAGAGGGTGATTAGACGTCAAAAAGGGCCATGACACTTTAAATCACGCGGCCCTACTCTGTGCCTGGTTGCTCAGAAAGAAGTGTAGTAGTGGGGCTTACTTCTTAGTATAAATAGGATCGAAGCTGTACCTTCATTTTAAAGAGATGACAGACAATCTGAGCGTAGCCTGCTCGTGTGTCTTGCACACAGCAATCAGACATGCGGAGCTTTTCATAGTATAGAAATAATAATAAACATTGGACCTTTGGGAGGTCATTGATGCATAAGGTGGACATGGGTCAGAAGAGACTTGACAGCACTCACTACTCACTTCATGCGAGGTGGGCAGGAGCATTGGTGTGGCATTTAGGAAAGCTGACTAAAGGTCTATATGGCTTCTTAAATACATATCTATATCTGAAGCAGGTCTGATCCGATTAATCTTGGGCAGTGGAATTCGGAGCACTGGAGAAATTTCAAGGCGACTGTAATGATTCAAAGTGTTAAGTGTGTGTTCCTTTAACTGAGAGGGAAGTCACAGAAGAAAGGGTGGTGAAAGGGGGGGATGAGAGAGTGATGTATCTTGCAAGGAATTTTTGTAAAGAGGAAGAAGATTGGCCGTTGGGGAAAAAAAGGACTGAAAGAAATAGACAGCAGTATGATATTAACAACTTAGACAAAACAGATTTCTGACTAGAGTCCTTCCTAGGGTTGTAAACAGTCCAAAGTTATAAACAGTCCGAAGAAATAAGTAGAATGCACTTAGAAAACATTGGAAGACCAAAAAGGTCATCAAATTCCAATATGACCACACAGTTATAAGAGTTAAATGAGTGAAAGAGACCAGTACCTTAGAAATTAGACACAGTAGCTACCTGAAGGGAAAATGAAGTAGAGAGTTATGTGATGTGAAAGTGTGGGTCATCTCAGCCAGAAGTTATTGTAACCATTATTGTAACCGTTAAGCAGAAAGAAAATTATAAAGTTTTAATTTGTTTAACTTAACCAGGACTCCTACTCTAGTAATGTATGAGGATTTCTTCCTCAGACCCACATAGACCTTTGAAATGGCTTTAGAGCTAGGACACAATATGTTTGGGAGAAATAAAAAAGGGCTTTGAAATTAAATTCTTGGTAGCAGCAATATATACCTTGGAAAGAAAGGAAGAAAGAAATTTGCACATATGTTTATCCTCAAAACAAGAAGAGAGTGGATGGCACAGGGACTTTTACTAATAGCCTTATAATGAGGACAGGGAATTGTGGGAATGTTTGTGCTGCACATGGGGAACTGCTATGGCTCTGTGAGGGGGTTACGGTAGCAGACTTCTCAGTATTTTGTCCGTAGTCAGACAGTGGTGGCTATGATTCTTTGTGGAACGGCATAATGGACTGTGTTGTGACCTCATAGCAAACCTCTGAGATGGGCTTAGTCGTTGTGTTGTTTGCTGTGCTTCTTCCTTTCAAAGCTTCCAGTCCTGCAAGTCTTCAGTTGAATTACAAGTTGTTGACATGTTGAGGTGTCTGTATTTCAGCTAGTCTCCTTCCCGCAAAATACTCTTTTATGGTAAAGAAATAAATTCTAGTTTGCCCTAGAATAGATAGATGCTTCTTAAACTAGGAAGCTTTCCTTCACATTCCGCAAGTAAAGGGAAGGTGTGGACAGGAGGGAATATGTGTGCACAGCAAAGAAGTTGTGTTTGTGTCCATCAAATCACCAGGGTTATTGTGATATCTGAATACAGCCTTAGTTGAAGTGATATAAAAACTATATACTATATAGATATGCCCATTGCTCTTTTTCAGTGGCCTGTCAAAAACAAGGATGGACATCAGCTGCATCCCTCTCAAAGAATGCAATTTCCCACACCTTCAGGCAGGAATTATAAATGATCTTTTGTGTGTATGTGTGTGTTTGTCCCTAGAGACCCTCCACAATACCATAATTTCTGACTGTACAGCTTCAGGGTGCAGTAGAATCAATAAACTACATTCTGAGATCATATTCTGGGGCAGTACTTTCGAATCCAAGCCTGTGAGTATCTACCACACCCTGTGTAAGAAACATTTGATGATCAATAACTCACATTTTGTTGATAGAGAAGCGGCTTTAATTGCTCACTGGTTTATGGAAGATCAATGAGGGTACATCAGTCTCATCTATGGTATGTGTGTGTTTAATTAGATTTAACCTATAGGGCAAATCCCTATACCAGTGGTTGCGAACCTATGGCACGGGAGCTAGAGGTGGCACTCAGAGCCCTCTCTGTGGGCAAGCGCAAACAGAGTCGCGCCCCCCCCCCATCCCCCACACATCTAGGCTGGCCTGGGCCTCTGGGATCAATTATTAGCATTAAACCTAAGACCTAGTTTTGGGGAAGCAGTGTAGGTAACCCTGTTAAGCGCTGTTAAACACCACTGATTTTCATGTGAAGAACTAAAGCACGATCCTTTACCTGGGAGTAAGCTCTGTTGCTGTCAATGGGGCTTGCTTCTGAGTAAACCCTCCTAGGGTCGTGATTCACCCATTGGAAGAGTTGCCACCGACTACCACCAAGCTTACTCCTGAGTAATACACGCTTCGGAGCCAACCGTTTTTTCTAAACTAAAACCTCAGTATTCAGGTTAAATTGCCGTGTTGGCACTTTGCAATAAATAAGTGGGTTTTTGGTTGCAATTTGGGCACTCGGTCTCGAAAAGGTTTGCCATCACTGTCCTATACATAGCTAATATGTCTGTTTATAACATTCATTCTAACATCTTAATTGCTAGTTGTGATTTCAGAAAGATTGTCTCACCATGGTAGGGCCAGGTTAGCTGATTAAAGTTAATTCCAGACAAAACCAAGGTTTAGTAGCTTGCAGATCTTGTAACTTGTGAAGGTTAGTGTTAGAGCCCTTTGGGGGTGGGCGGTTCCTAAATCCAATTAATAATAATAATAATAATAATAATAATAATAATAATAATAATAATAATAATAATAATAATAATAATAATAATAATAATAATAATGTATTCACTATGTAAATATTTTGTTTATGTTTTATTTCAAGATTTGAATACGGAGTTTCATGTGGAGTTTCAAACACATGTTGATGAGATATAAAATGCAGGCCTGTAGAGTAAGAAAGAGGGGAGCTAGATGGGTGATTGAAGTGCAAAACAGGAAGCTGTACCCTGTGGGGCTGAATTAACCAGTTTGTTTTGAGAGGCTTCGTATGAGGGACATTTTAGAAGAGTGTGTGTGGATTCAAGAAATTGAGTGGGGTGCTGTAGAGTGTAAGAGAAATCTGTGTTCTGTCTGGAAGTTATGAACCTAAATGGCCAGTGAGAAAATAAGTCTTTGTGGCTAGGTTTATTTAAGGAACTTTAGGGAAAGAAAGGGAACTGTACATACATGAAACCATTATGCTTATGTACCTATCTGAAACCATTAAACTTATTAACTGTTCTGTTCCCCAAGTAAAACAGTCTTAGGTGCCCTGTACTCGGCCAGAGTGGGAGACTCACAAGCAAGGTGTAACAGTTAAAAAAAAGATTTATTGCTAGAAGAATTGAGACCCTAACTCCTCCCAGGGTGTGACTAAAATAAAGTACTTGCTTAACTGGAACAACTTGAAGCTTGAGACTTTTATCCTTTCCAGACTCCTTCCAGGAAAGTTCACTTTGTCTGGGCTTCCTCTTGGTTCCTTCAGTGTCCTTTATCTGGATTCTCCTTTCTGTTAACACCTTAACTTTTTTCATACTCCTTAGACTATACACCATAGATGTAAGAGATATTGCAGCTTTCCAACTCCACTGGCACCTTAGACTAAATTAAACAAACAGAAATACTGCTGGGTAATGAAAAGAAGACTGCCTCTAGGGGATTCTTAAAGGGGCAGGGTCTAACTATAGTTCCCTCCCTTAGAACACCATACAAAGGAACTAAATCCATACTAGCTATAGGGAGAACTGAAACTTAATAAATAGTAAGAGCTTCTCTGGGGGCATGACATTAACCACACAGAAACCATTATGCTGGTATATATATATATATATAAACTCTATTTATGTTCAAGTGAAACCACTGTTTTATTTAGAGTAAAGGATCCCCTTTTACTTCACAGCTACCTTCCACCTTCAATTCACTGACCATTCTGTCATTCTGCCAGTCATAACTAAGCCATCCTCTTCATTAGGTCCAACTAAGAATTCTAAGGTGAGAACCTTTGGGGGCACTGAAAATAAGTAGGTACCACTGAAGAAGGCAAGGAAGTAGCACAACAGGCATCACCTCAGAACACTACAGAGAGGTGCCATTACAGAGGTTACATATAAGAGGTCTCACAGAAAAGTAAATTTTTGCAAGTAAGAATACCTCTAACAGATATAGCTGTCAGCTTCCCCAAAATGTGAACTTTCACCAAGTCTAGTTCAGGGAATGAGGAATGTCAGATGGAGAATTTAGCCTCCATGCAACCACCCAGCTCTAGGGAAGCCATGTTTTTGGTGCATCAATAGGCCGAGTGCAGGCCATTAGCTAAGGTGGTTCAAAAGGGGTCTGAGCCACATCCATCATTTGTCATGCCACTCCAGTCAGTGCTAGGGTTGGTGTGAAACATCAAAACTCTTTCAAATGTAAATTCTCTATGGAAGGAATTGAGGTTAAAAGGTGTGACTCCTCTCATAAATCTTCGAAATGTGAATTCTCTATGCAATTGGCTAACACAAAATTAGTAGTTTGACAACTCTGCCCCTTGAGTGTCAGTCACAAGACCACGCGATCCAGTTGCAAAAAGGCAAATGGTTAAAAAATCAGTGAAAGTTTATTACCAGAGCTCTTACAACTAGATCTAGTTGGGTCCAGGACGAATTTTGCTAGCAATACATTCATTTTTATAATGATACGTCAACAAGCAGCATTGAATTAATGATTGGCTAATTAGTATTTCACCTCCTCTTTCTTCCTGTCTATGTCTTGTCTAAATTTGGATGCGTTCCGGTATACGTGGTTGGCGACCAGTTTGTTGTCTCTAGCTATAGTGAGAGTTACATGTCACAGATAACCCATGAAGCAAAGTTCTCTGGGGAGGGGGTCAGGAGGAGAAGAGAGCAGGTGGCTTTTCTGAGAATCACAAGAACACAACATCAAAGAGTATTTCTAAGAGAAACTTCGGTGGTTTTAACACCTCTAATACAGGATATAGATAAGCTTGGTCTCTGCAAGGCAAGAAGTTTGCGGTCAGGGCATCTTAGCATGTTTGCAAAAAGAATGCTTTTCAGAAAATAAAATGCTTTTCAAAGTTTTTCTCTGTAGGTGTTTAAGCTTCAGCAGAGAGGCCTCTAAAATTATCTTTTGGGGTTCACCTTACAAGTTGGCCAGGTTGAAATGTCCTAATTTAAAAAAACCTGGATGGAATGATATAGGATGTCTGAGGCATTTTCCCCATGGCCAATATATCCTGGGATAAGGAGGTGAAACATCCCAGTTTGGTCATGATTTCCGCATGGCTTCCGGGTCTAACTCGGGCCCACCTGGAAGATTTCCCTTATTCTGCACCTTTCAAAAAATGATAAAATTGGAGGTTCTTTTACAAAAACTGCACTGATCCTGTTCCCTTCAAACACCATGGGAGACGAACCGGTTTATTTTTCCCACCAGAACGGCAGAAAAATGGGACCGTTCGCACATGCACAGTAGCGTCGGCAAGGAAAATGAAACTAAACCGGAACCGTGCATAATCACCTGGAGTTCTTCCTCCCTGCCTGAGCGTGCTGACGGGTTGCCGTGCAGAAGGAGAAACCACGATAGAAACATCCCGTTATATATGATCCCAGTTTTCCCCTGGAATATTTTGGCCATGGGGAAAACGCCTAAAACTATTTTTTGCACTTTTCCAATTTTTGTAATCCTAGATAGATTACATTGCTTATTAGACCCCCATGCTATTCGATTACATTGCTTGATACTATGTATGCACCTTGAATCTCAAGTACAAAATAAATAACAAAGCACAAATAAATAAATAGTAAAGAAAATAAATAATGATGGGCTGACCACCACTGAACTCATTGCCTCCCTCATGAAAGTTTTCCGGCTACTGGCCTGGTCAAGTGGTACTCCCAAATAAAGAACTAAGGATCAGGCTTGTGTGAGTGAGCGGTAAAGAGACCTTTCTACCTTTGGCATGTCTTTTCCGTGACCTTCACTTCATGGGAACCAAGTCAGGCTTGGGCTGCTTCTAAATTTACAGGTGTGCCTTTCATAACATGGGGCATTTGTAGCCCTTTGTATTTATTTAGATATTTTTACCCTGTGTTTCTTGCTAAAAGCAGCTTATAATATGGTTCTCTCTTCTTCCATTTTTATCTTCACAGAAGCTGGGCTATGTTCTGCTGCTCAGACCTTCTCTTAGGTACATTCCGAAGTACCACACCAGCAATGCCAGTCAGTATCAGAGGTTTACAGTTGCCTTTTTCTGCCAGCAGGAGGTGTGAGTTAGCCAGTTAAACTGTGTGCTTACCAATTATTTTCCTTTTAATGCCAATGATGCTATTTGTTTTCATGAAAATAGTACTGCTGGGAGGGACATAACTTGAGATTGCTGATCTGACATTTCTGGAGATTAGTGAAAATTTGCAAAACATTCTTATTTAGCAGGCATAGCTTTAATGTAAGAGGCATACTTCAAAACCAATATGATGTGCTTATGTCCCATTGAAATCACTGTATCGCTTTGCATAGTGGACAGAGTATTGGACTAGGATCCTGAGATATCTATTTTGAGATCCTAATTTTTGCCAGGGCGCACAACAAGCTGTCATCCTGCCATACCTTGCAGGGTGGTTGTTGCAAGAACAGAGGAAGGGAGAATAAAGTTCTAAGCTGCTTAGAGTGCCAACTGGGGATAAAAAACAAAATACAAATAAATACAAATTGCATGCTGAATAACTCAAGGCTTATTGAACTCTGGTTTTGAACTGAATTTTATTTTCTGATGACCAATGCCTAGTGAGCAGGACTTGCAGCACAGAAATGTAGGAATAAAATACACCCTCTTATCTGTGCCCTAACCTTAACTGGGCCTGCCTGTCATGGCATAGACCAGGGGTAGGGAACCTGCAGCTCGAGAGCCGCCCTGCAGGCAGCAGGGCGGGCGCATCCATGCGCTTCTCAGAATGAGCGGAGTAAAAGGTAAAAAAACCCCCAATATATATATAGTGTTATCTTTATTTTAAATGTCAAACATTATTTGCAGCTCCAAGTGTTTTCTTTTCCCGTGGAAAACCGGTCCAAATGGCTCTTTGAGTGTTAAAGGTTCCCTACCCCAGGCATAGACCATGGTACCAACTCAGAACTCTGTCACCTCATTGTACCACCTCAGTATGAGAAGTCAGGCAGAGGGTAGAACTGTGCCATGTCAGCTTGCTTTCTAATATTTTGCATTTTAACCCCCCCTGAAGGACTACTTTGCAAACCCCACACTCCAAATACAGATAGGTAATATCAATACCAGTATATTATTATTTATAACCAGAACAGCAAAAACAAAACAAGGCCAGCTGTTAACAATTCATGAATACCTGGGGGTGGGGGGGAAACAGGACATTTTTGCTTGGCATATAAATCTTAACAAGCTGGGAGCTGGACAAAATGCAGGAATGGAGATCTGGAGGAAATCACCACAGCAGGGAAGATACCATCTGATAGTTGCCCATTTTACTGCTGGAAGTTGGGTGAAACAGAATCAGGCCTTTGCGGATGATCTTAACTGATGGGCAGGGTGCCCGTCCTTTGCATACTGGTGCAAACAAAAGTTCGAGAATCTACAGCTCGTTGCTGAAGGTAGGTCTGATTTGAGGCTCTTTAAATGGAGGCTCTTTATATGCAAAGCATGTGCTGTTATGGGACAAAATGTTATGAAATTGAAACTAGATTATGAGATCCAGAAGGTATACTGAAGGTGTCCCTAATTTAAGAGTACAATTACATTTGTACACTATGTGTACGAATTGTTCACAATTCATTGGCTACTTTAAACAAATTCAAATTTCCATCTGTTAGGGGTGCTTTGATTATGTGTTCCTTCATTGCAGGGGGTTGGACTTGATGGTCCTTGGGGTCTCCTCCAACTCTATGATTCTATGATTCTACATCAGAAATTTCACACAAGACAAATTTCATACTTGGTATTCATAATTCTGTGGGAAAATTACAAGTATTCCTATCCTGCTGGGTGTGTTTTTGTTTGGAAGTTATTGCATTGTATGACACAGAATATTCAAGCAAAGAACTCAGCTGTACAATCATTTAGGTTAAATAATTGTAAGTGAATGTGTCCCTCTTCTAGAATTCACAAATAAGGGATCTTCCAGGACTTGTGATGAACACCTCAGTTTCCCAAGTACCCCTTTCTCTATTCTATTTCCTCTTTTTTCATACCCCCTATATCCTCATTTCCCCCTATTTTTCTTCCTGCTCACCAACCAAACTACATTTTATCTGCTCTGCTTCTTCAGTTCTATTTAATAATTATTTACAAGTTTATAACTCACATTTCTCCACAATGTGGACCCAATGCTACTTTCATTAGTCTCTTCTGTTTTATCTTCCCAACAACCCTATGAGGAAGGTTATGCTGAGAGTGTGTGACTGGCTAAGAGTCACACAGTTAGATTTGATGGCAAAGCTTGGATTTAAACCTGGGTCTCCAGATTCTTTTTTTTTTTAATTGCTTTATTATATTTACAGTTTACAGTTCTAAGTGTATATAATATTCACAGTTTGCAATTTACAAGTTATAAGCGTGCATAGTTACACTCAAGATAATCTTATAAACTATTTACAACCTATTAAATACATTATATCATAACTACATTATACATTTCAACATTACATGCAATTTTTGAGTTTCCGCAATTACATACCAAACTAAACCGAAATACTTACTGTTTATATCTATTCATTATTTTCATTATATTACCTATTATAATTATTAAAGTATATCTAAGATTACATATTTTTGATTTAACTTCTCTTCAATATATTTAATCCACAATGTCCATAAGTTTTTAAATTTTCCATTCGTTTCCAACGTTTCATATCCTACTAGTCTTGCTGTTTTTACTAGGTCCATTACTTTGTGTCGCCATTCTGATATCAATGGGATTATCTGTTGACGCCAATATTTGGCGAGCAAAATCCTAGCCGCCGTTGACAAGTATTGGAATAATGTTCTGTTTTCAGTTATTTGCCTATTATCGCACATTCCTAATAAATACAATTCAGGAGTACATTTCATATTTACTTTTAAGATTTTTTGAATTTCCTTGTGTATACTACACCAAAACTCCTTAACTTTCTTACATTCCCATAACATATGGTACAGACTTCCTATTTCCGACTTGCACTTCCAACATTTATCAGACGAACCAGAGAATTTAGCCAATTGTTTTGGCGCAATATACCACCTAAACCAAATCTTATATTGATTTTCTTTAAGATCATTGCTAATAATATTTTTAAGTCCTGAATTCCATACTTTTTCCCATCTCTCCAGTGGGATTGTGTGACCGATATCTCTAGCCCAATTTATCATGTATTCCTTTACCACCTCGTCTTCCACATCAAGGTCTAAACATAACTTATACATCCGTTTGATCAGATGGTCATTTTTAGTCAATAAATTCAAATAAAGTATGTCCTCAAAACCTTGAGTCCACAGTGGGGTCGGTTCTTTCTTTATGATACTGTGCAATTGTTGATATAGCCACCAGTTCACTTTCCATCCGGCCAATTCTAATTCTTCCATCGTTCTAACTTCTACTTGTGGTCCTTTTTCCGTCTGCACCAATTTTAGTAAATCATAACATTTTAACCAGCCTTTCTCCATCACATTCTTATTTAGAAGGGCTTCATGGGGAGATATCCACCATGGCACATTCCTGTACAGTCTATTTTTATATTTATCCCAAATCTTATACAGAGCAAACCTAAAGGGATGTTGAAAAAATTGTTTATTCACCTTTTCTTTGTGGAACCACAAATAGGCATGTATTCCATATCGGAGGTCTGCCCCTTCCAATGCTAATAGTTTCTTGTTCTTAATTAAAAACCAATCTTTCAGCCAGACCAGGCAGCATGCTTCATAATATAGTTTTAAATTTGGGGCCGCCAAGCCTCCTCTCTCCTTGTTGTCTGTCAGAACTTTGAATTTAACCTGGGGTTCCCCCCCCCCCCAGGAGGAATTTTAAAATGTCTGTTTGCCAGAAACTGAAAAATTTTTCAGATTTTAATATTGGTAAATTATTAAACAAAAAAAGCATTCTTGGCAACGTATTCATTTTTAATACCCCTATTTTACCTAATATAGATAAGTTTAATTTTTCCCAGATTTTGAGATCTTTTTTCATCCTGTTCCACATTACTGAATAATTATTTTCAAATAATCTTAAATTTGATGCAGTTAAATTGATGCCTAAATACTTCACTTTTTTCGTAATTTGTCCCTCCCATAAGGCTTCTAGGAGTATTTTATCACTGTTCCTCATATTTTTAACCAAAATTTGTGTCTTATCCCTATTTACTTTTAAACCGGATATTATCTCAAATTCTTCTAATATTTTTTTCAGTTCTACAATAGATCCTAGTGGGTCTTCCTAAAATGTGATTACTAAATGCGCCTGCATATAAGCTTGGACCTTGAATTGTTCACCTCCCTTTAATTTTTTTTGTCCCTTTTTATACTCATCTGTCTCTTTTTGATTTTATCTATCAAAAAATTTCTAACACTAAAAATAAACAATAACGGGGACAAGGGACAGCCTTGACGACTTCCACATCCTATTCCTCAATTTTCTTTTTTCCCCCATTTATTATTATAATTCTGGCATTGTTGCACCAAATACATTTGTTTTAATCCACTTGTCTGAATTTATCTCCAAAGAGTTTTTCTCTATGTAAAACTTCAAGTTTATCAGATTCCAGCTAAGGCTGTCAAAAGCTTTTATGCATGTCTAAAAAAAAAATAAAAGCCATTTGTTTATCTGGGTGATTTTCATAAGTATCTATAATATTTACTACTGTTCGAATATTGTCTTTCATGTATCTTGTTGGAAGAAAACCAGTTTGATCCGGGGAGATTATTTTTAAAAGAACTTCTTTTAATCTATTTGTCAAGATTGAGGTGAAAATCTTATAATCGGAATTTAAAAGAGATATTGGCCTGTAATTAATTGTTTCTGATCTATCTTTTCCTTCCTTTGGTATCAGTGTGATGTTCGCCATTCTCCACGATTCGGGTACCCCGTTTTGCATAATGTTGTTATATACTATTACTAATATTTCTATGATGTCATCTATGAATTTTTTATAAAATAAATGGAATCATTCCGTCATTGTGGGGCCTGGCAGGTTTTATTTACTTTTAATTTCTTAATTGCTATCATAATTTCTTCTTTAGTGATATCTTTGTTTAATAAGTTTGTTGACTCTTCATCTATTTTTTTTCCCATTCATAATTTTTTTAATTTCAACATTGTTTCATTATATCTGATTTCCACTAATACTTTCTTTTCCTTTTCTTATATAACTCTTTGTGTAAAAGTTTAAGAATTCCCTTTGTTTTATCCCTTTCTTTTTATCATTTGTTTTTTTTTGATCCATTAATTTTTTATTTCCATGAATGAAATTTTCCGCTTTTTTCTTTGTTTTAATTTCCAGGCTAACCACTCTATTTGTGGTTTTGTTCGAGTGTTTAAAACCAGAACCTTTTAGTTCTTGAAGATACCTTTATTTACTTTCTTCTTGACAGTGCTACTTCATATTGATGTCTAATAAAATGTATTTCTTTCCTTGTAATTTTTTTTTTATTTTTACTGTTTTTCAAGAATTCCTTCTCTTTATCATTTAGCACTTTCTCCAATTCCTCTAATCCTATTTTCCTTTTTCTTATTTTTTTTCTTTCTCGTTTTTATTTCCAACAAAAGGTACCCCTCACATGGGCTTCTTCTAAAGGTAATCCCATATCACATTCCATTTCTCATAGTTTTTCTTGTTAATTTCAAAAAATTCTTTCCATTTTTTTCTACAATCTCGAATTACACCATCGTCTAGTAATAGATAATTATCTAATCTCCAATTTCTTTCTTTCGTTTTATGTCTCTGATCCAATTCTAAAAATCATTGGATTATGATCAGATATTGTATTAATTTTAGGATTTCTTGAATTGTTGCTCACACCACATTAATACATTAGTCGAGCAAGCCCACATCATGTCTATTATTCTCACTCAGGTTTTATATATTTTGGGGAGTAATAGAGTGAACTCCTTTTCTTTCTGATTTTTTTTAAAACACCATACAATCCACCAAATTATAGTATTTTTGCCTCCTTCAAAAAAAACTTTCCGGGTAGTTTCCCCTTATCCTTACTTCAATCTTCTTTTCTCCGTTATTTTTTTGTCTAAGTCCTGATTAACAAAACCATTCAGGGATCTCCCATGATCATTACATCTTCATGCGATTGTCTGTGAAATCTGTAATTTTTTCCTAAATACTTTTGTCAAGTAAAAAACTTATTTTACCGGTATTGGGCGATAAATCCCAACTAAAAAATAATTTTTTCCCATTTTAAAGTTACCTCTATTATAATAAAGAAGCCCTTCTGTATCTTTTTATAACATAAGAATTAGGTCCCAAATTTCTATCTATATACAAAACTATTCCCCGATTTTTTTTTTCTCTTTTTCTCCTAGCGGCCACAAAATTTATACCTAGTCTGTTATTCTTTAACAGGTTGCTATCTTTCTCAATTACATGTGTCTCTTGCACACATACCAATCTGTGCTTTTTTTGCCTTTCTAAAAAAAATTGTACACTTTTCTTCTTTTAATGGGATTATTCATCCCATTAACATCTCCATCGATTATACACTTCTGTATCTTATTCATTTTTTTTTAATAATTAAAATAGAGTTGATATTTATAATAATACGTCACAATAAGATACACAGTATTATATCGGGTGGGATGCAACTGTTTCACAAAACAAGGATGTTCACGCTTCACATCTCAACAAGCCAAAGTTGGAAAATCTTTATACCGGGCTTCAGGGAACAACAAAAAATTAGAATATTAATTATCTTTATATCTCTTAATTACCTTTACTAATTTGCTTGTTCTGTATACCAAACCTCCTTTTTTTGAATCTCCAGGACCAACTTATGAAAGGAGAAAAGAAAAAACCTCTAATTGTCATCTCACTTACACACATTTAAATTACTTCAAATCTCTTTTCTGAATTTTTTTTTCAAAGAATTACAAATGCTTCTATCTTATTATTCAGATAGTTCTCCTGGCACCTTTAAATTGAAAGGAGACTCCTATTGGGATCTCCCATTTGTAATATATATATATTTTTATTTCTTAAACTTGAAGTTAAGTCTACAAAAGTCTTTCCTCATAATCAAAAAATTTTACTTTGGTACCTCCTTCCATGATAATAATTTCTTTCCCTTCTATCTTTAGAGCTTTTTTTTCATGAGTGTCTACATGTAGGATTTCATTTCTGAATGATTTTCCTGGTGAAACCTACCTAGTATGTCCCTAGGTAAGTTTCTTTTCCCTACGCAATTCTTAGGAATTAATTCTAAATGCCTCTATCCAGTTCAAATTCTACATCTTGGGATGATTTTCCTACAAAAATCTTGCCAATATTTCTGTCATTTTGTTCATCAAGTTTTCATCTTTCTTGTTCCTTTGTAGGAATTTTCCTGAACTTCAAAAACCTTTCTTTGATTTTGCATTCCCATTTCAGATTGTCCATTTCCGATATTTCTCTTTCAGCATCTATAGTCCCCATTTTCCCCTCTACTTGCTCCAATCTTTTATCTACTTGCTTCAAATCTTCTTTAATCTGAATCATCCCTTGTTCAAGCAAGCCAATCTTTTTCATTTCTTGCTTTATATTCATCAGCTCTTCTTCCAGCCTTTTCACATGATTATTTGTCTCTGAAGTTGTTTCTGCTATTTGTTCCAGTTTTGACCAGACATCATTCATGTTAACTTTGTCCAGTGTGTTTGATTGGCTACCTTGGCTTGCATGGTGCATTACTTGTGCACGATTTTGTTTCCTTGGTGTCATCTTTGTTGATAGTTCCACTTAGTTTCCCAAGCCTCAAACGCACGCACAAAGAAAAAAAAAACAAGACCACAAGCAAGATTCAGAAGCCTGTTGTTAAAGATTTTAAAGGGCACTGCAGGATTTATATTTGTTTCTTTACCACTGTGGTTTTATATTCTCAATAATTCCTTGGTATGTGTTGGCTTGTAAATGTCAAAAAACATCCATTTAGACTACATTGTGTAGTTACAAAATGCGCTCCGGAAAAGAGCTCTGCCTACTGGTTCTGTAGCTCAGCTGGGCTGTCTCCGCCTTCCCGCCTCCGCTGAGAATGCTGCCCCGCGCCCTGCTCCGCTGCCTCTGCACTCGGACCTGGCTCCCGTCGAACTGCCTCAACGACCACAGCCCTCGTCACGGTCCTCCCGCGCTGGCACTCGGTGACCCCCTGTTACCTTCCACCTCTTGGGGGCCCGTTTCGCCGCGTTTCGCCGCGGGGGTCTGTTTCGCCACTTTGGCCGAGAAGCCGGCGAGGCGTCTCGTTGTTCGCCCGACCGGGCTGCTCCCAGGCCGCTTGCGTCCGCCGCTTTGCCTGACGCTCCTGCCGTTTTCACGGAGCGTGAAATCTGCCGGAGGTCCTCTGCCGGGGTTCTTTTTTACTCTGAACCCCGTGAACAGTAGATGCAAAAAAAACCTTTCTGTTTTTTGCTGTTAACAGCTGAGCTCCCTCGAGACGCCGCTCGTAGCTAGGCGCCCTGCCCTCCTGGAAGTCGCACCGGAACGGGTCTCCAGATTCTAACCACTACATCTCACTGCCTTTCGTGGGGCAGCTGCAGTTGAACAGTAGCCAGCAGGTGCGCCTGGCTAAGTCATGAAAGTTGCATAGTAGAAAATTACAAGGTGGTTGCTGCCAGGCCTTGGTCCAATGAATTCTCCCTCAAAGGTCAAAACAGCCCTTGAAAGGGCCCTGCCTTTTTACTGACATCAATCAAGATTTCAACTGGCAACACTGTTGCCATTGAGTCACAGAGGGCATTTTTTTCTTAAAGCTACAGATGTTGCTTCTATAATAGGTGGGAGGGGGGAAGGGTTAATCTCTGAATTATTTTTTAAAAAGAATTGAGATTTTTCTGCAAATTGCAGAAATATCTGTCTTGTCTGCTCATGGCTCTAGAGTACAGATTTAAGTATCCACAGATTTGGCCAAAATTAGCTATATTGATTCTAAGAGCAGAATTTTGATTTTCTGGTAACAGTATTTTGGACTGTACTGTTAGTGAATAGAACTCTGACTTGACTTATGTAAACCAAATGATAACAAATGAAAACATTAAGAATGCTCTCATGATCTTATTTTGTTTCATCAGATCTGGAACAGATACATGGGAAAAGGGTGAGCTTTTCGGTTCCAATATAAACTGATCAAAAGGCCCCACTTTCAGTAACTTGCCAAATGCCAATGCCATTAGTCGACCTGCATGGAGTCCATAAATCCTACCTGCCATGCAAAAATCCACATATTCTGTTCCTCTCCCCTGTATTAAATCAAATGGAAAATATTTTTCTTTTTGAAGCAAAAGTAGTCAAAAGAAAGTTTTGAAGTTGAAAAGTAGTTGAAAGAAAAGTAGTGAGTGCTGCCTACACCTTTTTAGGTGGGTTCACAGTGCAGATGTAGTTTTAACTACTATGTATTGAGGAGTATGATTTGAGTAATATCTTATGAAACTGTGAAAAGTGATTTGTTTCTTGTGCACGTGGAGGAAGATATGCACTGGTGGAAAGTAGGTTGGAGCATCTTCACTGGGAGGAACGATTAAAGCGTTTGGGTTGGGATTTTTAGACAAAAGATGACTAAGGGGGTTAGAGTGCAATCCAGTTGGGCAGCTTCACCGCAACCAACCAGGCTTTGGGCAGTGCAGAAGGGAGGAAAACTCAAATTCCTTTCCAACACCTGAATTGTGCCATTGGCACCAATTGGCCAAAGGGCCGGGGGTCAGCGTTCCCAGGGTGGAATGCCAGTGGAAGCCAACTGATGCTGACTCCACTCCTGGGAATGCCCTGGATTGCCCCACCCCTCATGCCAACATCTGAGTGGACACTGGCGTTGCTCCACCACAGCCCAGGCCTCTGGATTTTGCTGCTGTGGAGCTGAGGGGTGGCGGCTTGTTGCTGGCTCCTCTGTCCCCTCTGCCAGCAGGGGTGCCCTTTGCACCAGTGGAGGGGGCAAACGCATTGGTTTATCCCCTATGGCTATTCCCCTCAATCTGGTTTGGGCTGTGAAGAGTAGGGAAAGGGCTGTGACTCAGTGGCAGAGCATGTGTTTGCCATTGAGAAGGTCCCATAGTCAATATCTGCCCTGTCCAGTTAAAAGGATCAGGTAATAAGTGATGTGAAAGACGTAAGCCTGAGGCCCTGGACAGTTATTGTCAGTCTGCACAGACAGTGTGGACCTTGATGGATTTGTTTGGTATAAGGCAGCTTTACGGGTCAGTTTTTTTGGGAAGAAACAGCATGAGTGGAGTCTCTGTACTATTTATTTACAAATGTATAAACACAGCATTGTGGAAGCAAGTAGGTTCCTGAAAACAGGCAGCATATTCCTAATGGGTATAGTTGTCACTTCCAAGGCTGAACTTGGGAACACAATTCCCCAGAGAGAAGGGATAACTGTTAAACTAAATTAAATTAGTAGTGCAGATATGCCCCAATTTTTGTGATCAAGTGGTATTGGGGTCAGTGGCTGTTCTTGATGGACCCAGTGCTGCTTTAAAGGCAATTGATGTTTATTGAGATTTCTACAATACTACTGATGTCTGCACAAGTTGTATATTAGTAAGTAAACAGATAATACAAGCACTTCACAAGTCTCAGAAGAAAACCTGCCCTTTAAAAGACTGCCTCCCCACAGAACTTCCTGACTGATGACTCTGGCCTTAGCTCTTTCCAATCATCTATTGCTGGGGGTGGTTAATTCTGTTATACCTCTAGATCTGATATGATTGAAGCATTCAATTGATCCTAAAGCAGAGACTCAGCAGAATTGTCTGCCCCGAAGAGGTTGCATGTTGCATCTCTCCTTGAGTTACTATACTAAGTGTGCCTTGTCATGGCTAGCCATTTTTGTTCTTTAAAATCTTAAATGGTTGAAGGACCACTTCTGGAATACTTGAAGGACTACTTCCAATCACACAAGCCTGCTATAATGTAAGACCACTTCTCTGCTCTGTGTACCTACATTAAGGAAGGCTTTTTTCAACCATGACCCCTAGTCTATCTTTTATTTCAGCACTGGACAACAAGAGTTCTAATATCTGGTGTCTTGAATACTGTAACTTCCGCTTCTGTGGTGCTGACATTTTGAAAGGGAACTTGAGCTATGGATTATTTTCTAAAATGCTACTAAATGAAGGCAATTCAAAGAGTGATATCCTGTTACAGCCAAAGTTGCTGTATGAGTGTTTTTACCATATGTACGCATTACATCATGTGAGTCTACAACAGGCACCTCTGTGTAAGCTGATGGAAAAATCAGAAAGTCATTTTATATCACATAATATCCAAAGGCTGGGTGGTCCTTTGGAGGCTGAAAATTTGTCACTATCAAGAGCATTTAGGAGAAGCTTACACTTTGTAAATCTGAGCTGCTATCTGAAAAATCTTTTTGGTGTGTGTATGTGTATGTGTGTGTGTGTGTGTGTGTGGGGGGGAGTTATTCCTGTTGCGGGTACATAATTGGGCTACTTGAGACAGCAACATTAACCAGGCCTGAAAATCTGCCCAATTTTGGTTTTAGATTGAGCTTCACATTATTTCCTTGCAAGTATAAATTCAAATGTTTTTCTAAATCCTAAAAAGGAATACAAATAAATTTGAATTAATGGAGGGGGAAGACAGCCACCATTTTAAGTGCTCTGTTTTCCAGTTAGAAGGTAGTTCTATGCAGAATTTCTAATGGAAACTTTTATCACTGCTGTCAAAACAGCTAGAGTAATAACTGTGCTGGAAACTCGCACAGTGTAGATGCTACATATCAAATGTATCTATTTGTGGTGTTAATGGCCTTAATTATTGCTATCATGCATGTTTGTTGTGAGTTGGAACAGATTATTGGGGTGAGTTCTGAATAAACTTGCAAAGGATGAGGCTGAGTCAGATGGAGCAAGGCAGGCCCAGTATTCCCGCTGCCCTGAACTCATTAGGTGATCTTGAGAAATATAGTCCCTCAGCCATACCTTTTCTTCTCCAACATAGGGACCACAAGACTTAACTACTGCTCAGAATCATTATAAGAATCATTGTTCAATTAAGAATCACATTAATGTCTCTATCTCTAACAGAGGCGTCTCTATTCTTCAACGGATACCCATTTCCAGAACTCTTTGGGAGAAGCTTTAAGGAGTAATCTGGCATAAAACCATTACAAGTTTGTAGTTCAGATACGGGCTTTTGATATATATGTGCGTGTGCTTTCCTGTTGCTTTTTTTGTTCCCACCAGATAATCCAAGAGGCCTATTCATTTGAGCACCTCTTACTAAGTTTTTCTGTTCAACCCTGACTGCCCCTTTTTAGAAGATACTTGACCTTCACAAAAGATGCTTGTTTCTGTGCCTTGAGATATGATTTTAGCTATGTGCCTGGAGACCAATGTATATAAAATCAATATTGGTGAAATGCAATTCTGCATTCTAAGGCCACATGTAATTTAAACAGCTGCCAGTCAAATGTATTTAAATCATATTGGTGCCAATGTGTACAGGCAAAAAGTCTCTTCTAAGAATCGTTGGTCAGGCAGTTTTACTTCTCTTTCTTCCATACCAAGTCCCTCTTTAACTATCTCTCAGTTAAATGGTATGATTATATAAGAATCAAACTTCTGAACATGTATAGAGAACGTTCCCCTCATTCCTGAGCAATTCTAGCCTTTCTTTGCACATTTAGAATGAATCTGTGGGGCTACCTTTCTGATGGCAGCCATAATCCATACACCTTGCTTTTAGAAAGTTAGCAGCTCCTCAGCCCTCATTGCTCTGTGTGTAGGCATTTGCCATGGCTGTTCCATGGTGAAGAAGAGGCATGTCGCCCATTTTATTGTTGTTTGGAAGGCTTATATCCCACTCTCTTCACCAAATTTGGTACCTGAGGCAGCCTACAGTTTAAAAACTGTTAAAATGTATCAATGGGAATGTGTTTTGGCTCAGTGGTAGGGTATTTGCTTTGCACGCAAAAAAATCCCAGGTGAAATCTCCAGTATCTGAAGTTACAAGGATCAAGTAGTTGGTGATATGAGAAACTTCCATGCAAAACCCCAGAGAGCCCTTGCTGGTCAGAATAGACATTCAGATCTTATCGGAGGTGAGTCATTTCCTTACAGGTTATTTGCCCCGCCGTTCAGTGTTGTTGGGAAGCAGTTTTCTTTCATGCTTTCACAGTGTCATGGTGTATTTGTATACCTCCCAGGGTTTCCCTGGTTTTTCTCCAATCTTTCTGCATAATTTGCATTTTATGACTTAATATAAATTGCATTTTATCTATATTGTTAGCTGTTCTGAGCCTTCTTCAGCAGGAAGAGCAGGATATTACATTGAATAATCTCTACCACCAGCACCAGCACCACCTGGTTTTCTCTGAAGATTTTGGAAAGCATGCAGTAAAACCTGAATGGCTGCTATATGAAACTGAAATTTGGTATTTTTCCTGGTTCTCATCAACAAGGCAACCATTACCCCTCACCCCTATCTTCTTCATGCCATTTCCTCTCCTTGTCAGTGTGGAAGCTTTAGAAAAACATTATAACAACGTGGTTCTGGTGGGTTTTCCGGGCTGTGTGGCCGTGGTCTGGTGGATCTTGTTCCTAACATTTCGCCTGCATCTGTGGTTGGCATCTTCAGAGGTGTATCACAGAGGGAAGTCTGTTACATACTGTGTCCAGTCCCTTCTCACTGAACACAGTGTGTAAGGTCTCTTCTTATCTTAAATGGAAAGGCATATCTCTGCCAGGAAAGGTGCTAGTGACTTACTTTTTAAAAAGGAAAAATCAAGGAAACTGATTCATAGATTGTATTTTTTTTTATTTAAAAAGGAGATATGTAGGTGCTGTACTAATCATTCTTGTACCACTTGGTGCTGCCATGATAAGGGTTATATTTTAGTGCCACCACCCCAAGTGGATGCAGCATAAGTAACAAAAAGAATCCTAGGATACTTTTAAATGGTGTAGGAGAAGTAATTGGCGAAATGTCAGAGAAACATCTTAACCTGATGCTGGGAACTCAAAAAGCTAGGCACCAGAGGAGTCAGTGTGGAAAAGGAACTCCAGAATCAAAGTGCTATGACAAAGAAAGCCCTGTGTCAGTTCAAAATATTGGAGCAAGTGGAGGAGGACTTCTAACAGTGACCTCTGGCAGTTGCAAGGCTTATATGCTCAAAGATAGTCTCTTCTTTATTAGGCGTTCATATGTCCAGGCTGCAGGCTCAACATAACCCCTTCCCAAATTAGCACAGGGCTTAATGACAGGCAATTCAGATCTAATCCTGAAACAAGAAAAGGGTGCACTGCACATCAGTTTAACTTAATGGGAAATTTCTCATTGACCTTTAATGGGTTGTGGACAGCATCACTATTGTTAGGGTTGAATTCCAATGTTGTTGCTAGCAACAAGTGCAGAATACCCAGGCAGGGTTGGCTGAAGTTTTTATTCTGCATGCACCAATCCCCTCGCCTACAGCTGATTGTACTTTAAGTAGCATCACCATAGCAGCTGGAAGGATCCAGAATGGTCTGGGATGTTTATTTGCTCATTTTCCTGTTTAATGGCCTTTCCCACACAAGTTATTTACTACACATCTTGCCTCAAAATGCCATTTTTCTTCTTTTTTTTCTTCGTTTGATTCCAGAAATGTTTTTCTTCATTTTTCCTCCATAGTTTTTATGGAGCATTTTTACTGTGACTCTTTTTCTATGGGCTTCTGAGTCAGCTTCCCTTAAGTGTGCTATCATGTTGAAATGGTCTTTATTTCCATCCCACCAAACACCTGGCCTCCATGTAGTTGCCCAACCCCACATTTACCCATGTTCTCCTCCCGCACGCCTCCATTTTTGAAAGTATTTTTTTGTATAGAACTAGAGATGTAACATTCAGACAGAGACACACACAAGCAAGGTCAATTGGATCAGCTTTGTCAATTTCATATAAAATTTGCAGAGGAACATTGAGGCAGAGATACAGATGGGCGGGTTATGATGTAACATTAGGGCACAGACACAAGCCAGGTTGATAATATCAGCTTCGTCAGTTTAATCTCAAATTAGCCATGTAATATAAAGGCAAAGATACACCGTGTCTACAGTTAGGAGTGAGTGAAAGTACAAGGGAAGTTGCTTTTACAGGAGGAAATTGACAAGGGACTGCTGTAATAATAATGGCATGTTACTGCAACTCTAAGTTAGCCAAACAAGGTGGTTCTTCATATGTGAGGAATGGGTGAGTGGGCTCAAACTTCTGTTCCTCAGATATTTGTGTCTTCTTCAGTAGTTTTTTTGCTTCCATTTTGTAAAACATCTGGCTCTTCCACCCACTGGCGTAATGCCCATTGGGCAAGGTGGGCAGCTGCCCAGGGCATCACCTTGTGGGGGGCATCAAAATGCTGGCTTCGCTTTTGGGTATTTTAGTGGTTTTTCCATTTTTGGCCTGCAGGGGGCGCAGTTTTTAGGCTAGCGGCACCAAAATCTCAGCGTATCATCAGGGAGACTCCTGTCCTTATGCTATCACTGCCCAGGTTTGGTGGGAGGGTTTTGGTTCTAGGGGAGTCCCAAAGTTATGGACTCCCAAAGGGGGTGCCCCTATCCCCAATTGTTTCCAATGGGAGCTGGCTAATAGGAGATGGGGGCCTACAGTTCTTGAGGGATCCATAACTTTGGCCCCCTGAGACCAAACTACATTAATTCAAACTTGGGGGGTGTATCATTAATAGGGAAGTCTCCTTATGAGAAAACCCTGAAAGCTCTTTGAGACTGTGCCTCTCTCAGAAATGTGCCCCCTACAACCCCCATTGACAGGCAATGCAGAAAACTCAATGCCAAGAACAAGGAATTCTTGGGCAAATTTCTAGGATAAGTTCCTGCAGGGGTGCATTTTTTTGGATATGTACCGGCACCAAAATTCCCTCAGGGGTATCATCTGGAGATTATGGCACCCCCCAAGTTTGGTGCAGTTTGGTTCAGGGGGGCCAAAGTTATGGACCCTCAAAACTGTAGCCCCCATCTCCTATTAGCTCCCAATGGAAACAATGGGGGATGGGGCACCCCCTTTGGGAGTCCATACCTTTGGACTCCTTGAACCAAACCTCACCAAACTTGGGGAGTAGCATAAGGACAGTCTCCTGATGATATGCTGAAATATTGATGCTGATATGTCTAAAAATGCACCCCCTGCAGGCACCAATTTCCTGGTGCAAAAAAAATTTGGTCATGGTGGAGTGGCCGCCCATTGGGGGGGGGGGGGCATCCAACTCAGGTTTTGCCCAGGGCTACAGTTTGCCCAGGACTGCCTCGTTACGCCCCTGCTTCCGCCATTTTCTTCTCTTCTCTTCCATTTTCAAAAGGAATTTTAATTTTTTTCACTTTGTCATATTGAACTAGCAATGAAGCATTGAGATGGAGACACCCACAAGCAGGGGTGATTGGATCAGCTTTGTCAGTTTCTCACAGAACTTGTTATCTTAACATTTAGGCAGAGATGTAAACCAGCATAGTTGATCCAATCAGTGTTGTCAATTTCGTATTGAACTATCCATGTAACATTAGGACAGTGAGCTATTTTGAAGATGGGGTGATTGAAAAGAGTACTAGAAGTAACTGCTGCATGTAATCGGGGGCTGCTGCAGTAACAATTGTGTGTTACTTCAGATCACACTTGGCAAAAAATGTGGTTCTTTGTGTTGGGGAAGGATGGGCTATGTTTTTCTGTTCTTTCAGGTTATGTTGTCTGCTCCAGGAGTAGTTTTGGTTTTCATTTTGAGTTGGTAGTTCTCAATAGTAGAAATGGAGACAGACTTTTTTGAATTGTCATTTCAATATGCAGATGACAACTAGCTAGTGTTCAAGATGGAACCCCTGAAGCTGGAGCTCCTGGAACTGGGCCCCTGGAGCTCTCCAGCATTGTTTAGAGGCTGTTGCTGGTTGGTTGGGAGCGAGTCGACTGAAGCTGAGTCCAGCAAAGACGGAGGTCCTGTGGTTGGGTCAAGGGGAGAGGCCAGTGGACTTTTGCCTGCCTATGCTGGATGGCGAGGCCTTACATCTAGCCTTGACTGTCTGAAGCCTGGGAGTGATCCTGGACCCAGTGTTATCGCTGGAGGTCCAGGACACCTGGACGGCCCAAACAGTTTTTTACCATCTGTGACAGGCATGGCAACTGGCCCCATACCTCTCCCATTCTGATTTGGCCACAGTGATCCACTCAACAGTCCCCTCCAGGCTGGATTATAGTAACTCGCTCTATGCTGGCCTGCCTTTGG
Source organism: Sphaerodactylus townsendi (assembly GCF_021028975.2). Classification (NCBI taxonomy): domain Eukaryota; kingdom Metazoa; phylum Chordata; class Lepidosauria; order Squamata; family Sphaerodactylidae; genus Sphaerodactylus; species Sphaerodactylus townsendi. The sequence goes on along the minus strand of NC_059425.1, from coordinate 38,376,624 downwards.
CTGTGATCCAGAAACTTAAACTCGTCTAACACGCAGCAGCCAGGCTCCTTACTGGAGCATCCAGCCGGGACAGGATTACACCGGTCCTGTACCACTTTCATTGGCTGCCGATTGAGTTCTGGATCATGTTCAAAGTGTTGGTTTTAACCTTTAAGGCCATGAGCAGTCTTGGACCTGTGTCGCCACATATTGTCCCTCATCTCCGCATATTGTTCCGCATATTGCCCCGCATTTCCACATATTGCCCCTCATCTCCAGGGACCGCATCTCCACATATTGCTCCCTAACAGGAGTACCTGTTAGAGGTCCCTGGCCCTAAAAACTGGCCTGCACGAGGGCCAGGGCTTTTACGGCCTTTGCCCCCATTTGGTGGAACAGGCTTCCTAGGGAAGTTAGGGCCCTGCGAGACTTACAGGATTTTCGCACGGCCTGCAAAACAGCTCTGTTCACCCAGGCATTTCCACCTGGACAGCTGGGGTGATTGTATGTATTTCATCTATTGCCTCGGCCTCTCATGCGTTCAGTGGGAGGGGGTGGGTCTGTCGCCATCTGTTTTATCTGAATTATTTGGAATTGTTTTACTGAGTTGTATTGTGTATTGTGAATTTGTATGATATTTTGTTGGTGTTGTGGTATGCTGCCCTGAGCCCTTCGAGGGAGAGCGGGTTACAAATGTAAATAAATAAATAAAATGTAACTACGTTGTAACGTTAACGTGACCGCCCAAAAAAGAAAAGGGGGAGGGTTGTTCTGTGATATGGATGGTGTGTTGCAGGCAGGTGTCAGCTGTACAGGTGTGGGCAGACAGTCCTAGGTTCAAAGCACAGGAATCCAAGCAGGCAGGCAGGCAGACTGAGAGCTATAGCAAGCACTGGAAGTCAAGCAGGAAGTGCACTCATTTCACCCAGGCAGAGCCAAGCTCAAAGCAGGGCTTGATTGCGGCTACCAGTCAGACAGGGATGTGTGTTGGCCCCCATTCTTTTTAATCTTTATCTGTGTGATCTCTCTGCACTTCTGATAGGTTCCAGTTTTCAAGCTGTCTTCACATTACTTACCAATTTTGCTTTATGCTGATTACTCTGTCCTGCTTTCATGCTCCAGGGTGGGTCAGAGGCGGGCTCATGAAACAATTTTCCGAGTACTGCGACTCTAACAAATTATCAATTAATTATCAGAAAACCAAAATTATGGTATTTGCTAGATCTTTGAAAAAATATTACTGGAAACTAAACAACGTTCGCCTAGAGCAGGTTTCTCGTTTCAAATACCTCGGCATCATTTTCTCGTATAACCTTTCCTGGACCTGTCATCAAAAGGCAGCTCTCAATCTTTCCTCCCCCAGCATCTCTGGAATCCTTCGTTTCTTTTATAGTAGAGGGTATTAGTTTATCCTTGCTGCACTGAGGATCTTTAATGCAAAGATTGAATCCCAACTACTTAATGGGGTCCCTATCTGGATTCAAGCTGTGAACCATGTTTTGAACGTCCCTCAATCAATTTTTTTTTCATCAAATAATGGGAGTTCTAAACTGTGTTCCTTATGCAGCCTTGTGCTTGGAATTGGGGCAAAATACCCTAGAACTCAAAGCATGGCTCAGAGCCTTTAGATTTTGGCTCCATCTGCACTATCTTCCATCTGAACACTCAACACCCTGATACTCCAGGACACACAGGCTAACCCCTGGTTTTCTTTGATGGAGAGGAAGATCATATCTATCGGTGTGCCCCTTGAATCTCTCTATTGAGATCATATCTATCGCTGTGCCCCTTGAATCTCTCTATTGAGATCATATCTATCGGTGTGCCCCTTGAATCTCTCTATTGATAGAGAGGAAGATCATATCTATCGGTGTGCCCCTTGAATCTCTCTATTGATAGAGAGGAAGATCATATCTATCGGTGTGCCCCTTGAATCTCTCTATTTAATGTTCTGCTCAGAAGTGTTCAATATGTTTAAAGACTTGCTTCGGGAATTTGCAGATTTACATCTAGCAGCCAAACAAACTTGCTCCCCTACACAATTTTTATTTCTATTTGAGCAGAGTCATATAAATCTTTATGTTTTAACGAACCCCTGCTCAAGGAGAGGTCTCACTATTGTGCAGTTCAACGTTATGCCCTCTGCCCTACTAAATGGTAGGTTTAGCAACCTAGAAAAATCTTATGTTCTTATGTTCTTATCTGCAAGGTTATGCAGCTGCAAATCCAACGTGGTCGAAACATTGGCCCACCAGCTTCTGCACTGCAGCAGATTGGCTAAAATCAGATCCAAATATACCAATTTGTACCCTCTTTTTCAATCGGAGTTACCAGATCTGGTTAGATTATCCCTACTGTTGAACAACTCTGACTCTAGTTTTTCTGAAGAGGTTGCTAAATTTTATTATGGAGATAGTTGAGAGTATGTAATAGCATGTATGTATTATGGTTCTTCCTTGGTCTTCACTCCTATTACTGTCGTATTTTATATTTGTTGTTTGATTATGCCAATAAAGGCTAATGATGATTTCAGCAGTAGAGTGTGAAATACATGCAGCTGAAGAGACAAGGGGGAAAACCCCCCAAAGCAACAGGATGTCAGGAAGTTTGCTGAATGATTTCACAGAAAATGTTTCCGAGGCACAAGGTTTGACTACTGGAAATATGTGTTAATATGCTGTGCATAAGGAAAAGGCCATTGTCTCTTCTTTCCTCCTTTTGGCAACTTTGTGCTCTGGCCAGAGGGTGGCAAGCAGAACTCTTGTCATCAGCTACTTATAAACGCATCTCAGATATACCAAGGCCTGGCAGAGAAATGAGAGGGGCCTTGGAGAGGCAGGTTCAGAAGACTCTCACTCCTATTCCCACCCCCTGGAATGAAGGGATTGCCTTTCAGTCAACAAGCATCTAAAATGACTCTATACCTTCTCCTCCCAAAGGCACTGGCATCATCATAGCTGAGACTGGTTCCTATGGAATTTTGGCAGACAAAACAGTTGCCCAGTTTGCCTTCGCTGTCAAACCGGCCTTGCATGCTGGCTGGCAGAACAGTGTCATCCTTGCTGTATTTTGATTCAAAGGGAAATGCTAAGACCTTTGTGGGTGGCATTATAAAATAACTGGCATGGAATTCCACCTCTGTGATATACTTTCTTGAATTCCATGAAATGTTAGTGCTTGATTAAAGAATAGAAAGGTATAATTTAGGGCTTCCCCCTTTTTAAACTTACCAGAGCTAAGTCAGAACTCTTCCTTTCTCATTAAGGTTTCAAGTTACTGTTTTTGGATCCTCAAGTTCATTTTTCAGTATAAAACAGTCTGCACCTCCCAGTGAGTGCTTAGCATGTTGCTTCATGTTTTCCCACTCACTTTGTCCCTTTGCCAGATTTTTTAATTTTTTAAAAGATCCTGGGAGACAAAATAGCCTCATTAAACATTAGGATTAAAAGGATAAGGGCCTCAAGACACAAAACATGGGTTTGGGAGGAGGGAACTGCCTGGTTTCAGTTGTTTATGGAAACTGTTTGAAGTCATGTCTAAGGGGGAAAAAGTAGGTGCTAAATTTTGGTGGATTAAAACCCAAACAAAAACCACCGGCAATAACCTTGGTCCCAGAAGCTGTGCCCAGGCAAGCCTGAACTCTGGGCTAATTGGTCCTGGTTTTGTGGCAAATTAGATGATTTGGCCTCCTGAAACGTTTAATTAGAGCATATGGGCCTTATCTTGTGATGTTTGTCCATGGGATTTCTGCAAGCTGTGGACTGTGCAAGCAGGCAGGCCTTTCTGCTATCCTGCATCTACCAGCAGGTACTAATCACGTGTATAAAGTAAATTAGGGTCATCCGCCAATATGGCTGCTATCTTTGTGGGGACAACAGTTTATTTGGGTGCTGTGTGGTTTCCGGGCTGTATGGCCGTGTTCTAGCAGCATTCTCTCCTGACGTTTCGCCTGCATCTGTGGCTGGCATCTTCAGAGGATCATGTTTCCGAGGCACAAGATCCTCTGAAGATGCCAGCCACAGATGCAGGCGAAACGTCAGGAGAGAATGCTGCTAGAACACGGCCATACAGCCCGGAAACCACACAGCACCCAAGTGATTCCGGCTGTGAAAGCCTTCGACAATACATTGAACAGTTTATTTGCTTTTCTCTTCAAAATAGTGGCTTGCAAAAACACCTGAATGTAATTTAAACTATAGTCAGCTATCTTATGTAGATAGAGAGAGTTTACGATTTGGTGTCTTCTTTGATCATGTCTACGAAGACACCTAAGTTCATATACTACATTAGGAGTGTGCCCTGAGGGGGAAAAATGTTATAATTATATAATTTTGGATCTGGAATTGGGGGGTTACTCCAATTGCTGATTTTTGGTGGAACATTACCAGTTCAGGATTCAAATCTTTATATTTTTGGGAGAGAGTTTTGAGATTGGAGCCATTATTGTCTATGGGGAAAGTATGCAAGGATCTGAGACAGCTGTTTATAAAGATAATATGACCAATTTTGCACAGCACACAGGCCTCCCTCTAATCTAAAGACCTCCTACATTTCAAGCAGATTATTAATGAGGTTTTACAGACTCACAAAATAGGTGCCTCTTGGTGCTGTTGCATTTCTCTCTACTGATTCCTGTGGGAGTGGGTGGGAAATGGCTGCAGCCCATCAAAGGAACACTGGCTGGCCACCAGCATTTTTAAAGATGTGCCCTTTCAGCCAAATGACACCAAAATCCCAGAGGAGCCTAGTGCTGCCTTTCCACTAAAGAGTCCTCCCCATTTCAAGCAAATTGGACCAAGGGGTTCAATTCTGTGGGCTCATGAACAATGTGTCCCCAGCGATCCTACTTGTTCCCATTGACCCCTAGGGTCAAAGAAGCCCATAGCCACACACAATAGCAACAAGCCTCCAAAGGCAAATGGAACCAACAAGCCCAACACAAGCACTGATCAGACAATTCCAGCAGAACCAACTTAAGCAAGAGACACCTGGTTCAACCCCAATGCAGCCAATGCCAAGCTGGAGAATTGCAGCAGAGCCTGGGACCAGTGTGGCAAAACCATCAACCCTTCATTGCTTTTGCTCCTGTTTCCTTCCCCTACTTTAAAGAAGGATCACCTGTACAGCGTGCCTGAGCTTCGTGTTAGGTGCTTTTATGGTGTCTGCTTCTGCTTGTTTTAAATTGAGATACTTGCCTACTTCCTTGGATCTCAAAATATTTATGGAGGTTTTTTGTTTGGGAGAGTGGCAGGAACAACATTTTTGGGCAGCATATTTATTCTCTGCACAGAAGTGTTCCCCTGAACATCTAATCCCTCTACTTGGCAGAGCTGTCTCCCCCACCCCCTTCTTCCTGATGCCTGCAAAATTTGTAACATTGAACACAAATAGGTCTGGAAGCTTTAAAATGTTAGCCCGGAATATTTTCAGATATTCCCAAATATTCCTGGCTTTTTTGGGGAAATCATTATCTAGTATTCTTGAGAATTTTACTCAGATACTTTAGTACAGTCCCAAAATACAGTGAAATTACTTTTTGGGTAGATGTTTGGACTGGAACTATCTAAAGATCTCTATTGGTTACACCTTGGAGTCTGTGTCCCCCCTCCCCCCATTGGATTATTAGGTTGCCCAATGCAGCAGGCAATTTCTCCCATCCCAGAGCTCTGGCTCTCACTTACTGGGGCAGCTGGAGCAAAATAGAAGTGGATGGTATCATGGGCACTTTCCCCACTTTCCTTAAGCCCCGCGCTACTCTCCTCAAGTAGCGCGGGGTTCAGCTGCCCTCCCCACTTCAGGGGCGGCGAGAACGCAGCCGCCCCGACACTGCTTCTCTCGCGCCCCCTCGACGCGCAGAATTTCTGGCGTCTTTTCAAATGGCGCCTTTCGACGACCCCGTGCAGAGCACGGGGTCGTGGGGAAGCCGGGGCGCGCGCCAGGAATTGCCCGCAGCAACCCTCGGGCAAAGGTGAGTGGGGAAAGGGCCATGGTGTCAATGATGCTCTAGGAATTCCCCAAATCTCCACGTTGTTGTTTTATTACCGTACCATAGAGATTTGGAGAATGCCTAGATTGTTGCTTATGACATCATTTCCAGATACACTCTCTGAGATAATGTCATGGCATCATATGCTGTTGTTTTTCAGTCTCTGCCCTCCAAATGCTTCTGCCCTTCCCAGTCTCCACCCTTCAGAAGCTCTCACTCTTCAAATACTCCCTGCTAGCAGCCTGTTGGGAAGTGGGAAATATTCCTAAATCTCCTGTGCTTTTCTGCAACCCAGGGGAAAAGGTCTATCTGAATTAGAATGTGGTGGCAGTAAATTATAATTGCAAGGTGATTGGATAGGATTTGTTTACATAGATTTCAAAGGAGACTACATACATTCTTGACTAGCTCTGCCACCCGGTGCATGTATAATTTTTGTCAAGTTGTATCCAGCTTATGACGACCCCATGGGTTTTTCAAGGCCAGAGACTAGCATAAGTGGTTTGCCTTGTTCTGCATAGCAACTCTGGAATTCATTGGTGATCTCCCATTCAAATACTAGACAGGGCCCACCCTGCTTAGTTTCCAAGATCTGACAAGATCAGCCTAGCGTGGGCCATCCAGGTCAAGACTTACCCTATTCCCAGAGAACTGATTGGGTTTCCAGCTTACAATCTAGTGAAACTACCTTTACTCTATGGTCCTTTCTGCATGGGCCTGGCGAGCGAGGGTGCACCGGCATACTTGCAGCCGGTGCACCGCCTGGGGCTGTTCGCATAGTGCCCTCTGAATGGCCCAGGGGCCTCAGTGGCCCACAGGGCCGCGTTCGCACAGGAACCGGCACAGGAGGGCCCCTCTTACCTCTTGTCGGTTTCCGTTTGCTCTGCAGAGCGACGCTTCCTAGGTCGTTGGCCAGGGGGCAAGAGGTAAGAGGAGACATACTGCGGTGTGGGAAAAATGCTGCCCTCCACAGGTGGAGGGTGGCGTTTTCAAAAAGACTTGCTCAACGAATGAGTCAACAAAATGCCGTTGTGGGGGGTATTTGCTGCCGCTGCTGTGTTCCAGCAGCGGTGCGAATGCCTCCCCCACAATGGCATTTTTACTGGCCCTGCAGTGCTCTAAATGGCCTGTGCAGAAAGGGCCTACTACAAGTGCAGAGCCAGAAATATAAAATTCCTCACAACAGAGATATGACATTTTCCCTTTTTTAAAACAGAAATCAGGATGCAACTTGACACCAAAGGCATCCATGCATATCTATTTGTCGGCTAGCATTGAACACGTGAGAAAAGGCCTTAAATTTATGGCCTGAACCATCCGTATTTTGAACCATCAGTCCTGGTGAATTCCTGGAGAACTCAAAAGTTTGTGCAATATTTTGTCAATTTGATTGTTCCTAATAAAAGTGGATTGTGCTGTGTTTTTAGAGCTAGAAGTGTTGATGTCATGAGAAAAAAAATCTATGCCTACAAGGCCTTTTCCATACAAGTTGTTTGCAATTAATCTTGCCAAGTGCTATCTTTTTTTGTTTGAAATCTGCATTTTCCCTTCCCTTTGGTTTCAGAAATGTTTTCCCTTCATTTTTCCTGTTATTTTTCTGAAAATTTTATTGTGATGCTTTTTAAATCTGTTTCTGAGCCAACTTCTATTAAACATGTGATCATATTGAAATGGTCTTTATTTCTTTGCCTCACCAAATGTCTGGCTCTTATCTATGCCCCTGTATCTATCACCCAACCTCCCCTTCAGCCATCTTTTTCTCTCCCCCATCCTCCATTTTTGAAAATATTTTTTTAAAATCTCTGTGTCATATAGAACTAGCAATATAATGTTGAAGCAGAGATTGGAAGCAGGCTCAGCTCTGTCAGTTTCACCTAAGCTTGCTATGTTAACATTCAAGCACAGAACCAAAAAAGCAGGGGCGATTGGATCAGCTTTGTTAATTTCATATTAAATTAACAATGTAATGTTAAGGCGAAGTTAGGAGTCTGCAGTTAGGAGCAGTGAAATTGACAAGGGACTGCCATAGTAATGATTGTGCATTATTGCAATTCTAATTTGGTCAAAATATGTGTTTTTTAGGGGCTGGGGCTGGGCTATGTGTTTCTGTTCCTTCAGGTAATGCTGCCTGCTCCAGTAGTTTTTTTTTTTTAAATCACTAGGAAAATCTGTAGTAAGCTGTGCATGCAGAAAAAACCCCAAGTCTGGCCATATTGCAACCTGGAAACTGTCTAGTTCCCTATAAATGTTCATTCTATGTGTGAAGAAGAGTTGCTGTTCTAAGTAGAGTTATACCTTCTAAGTCCATTTGACTTAGAAGGGTATATCTGTAACCAGGATTGTAGTGATAGAAGCCTCAATACCCTGGTATTTGAATTTTAAAACTGATACAGAACTGATACATGTTTGCAATGATATAGACACTTCCTCAGCAGACCAGAGCCAAACTCCCCATTTTATTTTAAACTTGAACTTTTGAATAGAAGGAAATCCCCTGCCCCCCAGAATTCATAAAACCGTAACAACAAAATATAAAATATACTGACAACAAAATAAAGATGTCCCAATCAGGTAATACAAAGAGAAATTGAAATAAGAAAAAGATGAAGCATAATTAATGAAAAGAACTGTATCTGTATTTTTCAGAAGCAAAGACTTGAACTGAAGTGCAATCCTAGAAATTGGAGCAGTGCCCAAAAAGATTTCCCTGTGGTCAGTAATGTATTGGTGGTGCCCTGTTATTTGGTAGAATGACTGGTGGACATGCAGGGCTGGGTTTATCAGCTTTGGTGTTCAGTTTTTGCTAATGTGTAGTCAAAGAATCCTCTCTGGTTCCCTGTCCCATGACCTTCCAGCACATTTTGAAGACCTTTAGCATTCTGAAGTGTGTTTGGTATGATTGCCTGAAACTTTATTTGCTGCCTTACTGTTGATTATAGTGCTGGTACATGTTCTTAATAGCTTTTCTTTTATTTGGTTGAGATTATTTTATTTGTCATTTGAAAAATGTAATTCTCCTTGAGAGCTTCGCTGGGTATAAATATCATAACTAAATAAAATAAATGTGCATTTGACCATCAACAAAACATTGAACAGAAGGTCCTTATTGGGTACAGATTAAAGTCAGGCAAGTTAAGGAACAATAAGATTTTGAAGTGATAAGTTTTGTATCTTTTTCAGTTGCACAACAGAGGATACAGCCACAATAATAATTATTTTATTTACAAAATGTATATTCTACCTTTTTGCACTTACAAATTGGAAGACAGTGTGGATGGGTCAATACTGGAGTGATGTGGTCCCTACTACTCACTCCAGCCAACATCCTAGTTGCTGTATTCTATGCCAGTTGAAATTTCTGAACACTTTTCAAAGGCAACCTCACATAGGGTACATTGAAGTAATTGAATCTTGATGTAACAAGGGCTAATACCACAGTGGCCAAATCTTTTGTGTCCAGGACAGGCCATAGGTGGCTAAACAGTTGTAGCTAGTAAAAGACACTCTGGGCCACAACTGCCACTTTCTTATCCAGCAGTAGGCGAGAGTCCAAGAGCACCCCCAGACTACAGACTTTTTCCTCCAAGGGGAGTGCAGCTTCATCCAGAATGGGTGATACCTTAAATCCCAAGTCAGACTTTCAGACTATCAGTAGCATTACCATCTTCAAAACTGCCTGCAGACACTGGTTCAGAGCTTCTGCAACGTTCCTGGGACCAAGAGAGAGATCAGTTCATCTGCATATTGGTGACCACCCAGCCCAAATCTCCAGACCTTACCCAACAGTTTCATGTTGATATTAAAGAGCCTAGAGGACAAGATGGATCGTTGTGGGACCCTATGTTCCAAAGGGCTGAACAGTCATCTCCCAGCACCACCTTTTGATACCTATCCACCAGATAGGACCACAACCACTGCAGAATGATGCTTCCTAATCCTAGTACAGATACGTGGTTCAGAAGGATACCATGAGGGTTGGTACTAAAGCTGCTAAGAGGTTCAGGAGAATCAACAGTGTGGCACTCAGTCCATCTCCCAGCACAAATCATCCCCCAGAGTGACCAGGCTGTTTCAGCCCTATAATGAGGCCTGAAACCAGATTGGAAGGGATCTGAACAATTTACCTCATCTGGGAAGGCTTAGAGTTGTACAGCCACCCCTTGTTCTGTCACCATACTCAAGAATTGAACCTTTGAGACTGATTAATAGTTATTGCTATCTCCTTGGTTAAGGGTAGACTTCTTTAGAAATGGACACACCACAGCCTGCTTCAAGGTGGGGTGATCATCCCATCTCCTAAATAAGCACTAACTATTTCTCATCTCCAACCTGAGTCAAGCAGCCCCCCCCCCCCCGAGAAGATTTAAGTAACTAGGAAGGGTCAAACAAGCAGGCAGTAGGCCTCAGACTTCCACAGACCCTGTCCTATCCTCAGTGTGAATCAACTTTAAAACATCCCAAACAATTGGACAAATTGGCACTCTGACTCCTGTGCTCCCCCAAAAGAGATGACAGAACCCCTCTTTTCTCTCTCTCCTTCTCTCCCCCCTTCACTTTCCTGCTGGCTGGCTGGGCCCACCATTCAGTCTGCTGTCTCCGAAGTTCAGATGGGATTGGAGACAGCAAGTGGCACACGGCTCATTGCTGGGTTTGGCCTAGCCCAGTGTTCAACTTTCCGTCACTGCTTCCAAAGTCCATGTGAGCTTGGAGGTACTAGCTCTGTACCTTCTACTACCTCTGAGGCCCAAATGAACTTCAGAGGCAACTTGTAATTTTTTGGATCTAAGTTTAATAGACCTGAAAATTATTGAATGGTTGAAAAAGACAAGAGAAAAACCCATTCTGCTTCAGCTTTTTGAAAAATTCTGGGTCTATTAAACCCATACTGTAAAAATATCAGAAAAAATGGTGCACACTCCTACTGTGTTTCCCCGAATATAAGACAGTGTCTTGTATTAATTTTTGCTCCCAAAGATGCTCTATGTCTTATTTTCAGGGGATGTCTTATTTTTCTGTGTTCTGTTTGTTGGGCATGCTTCCAAACAAAAACTTTGCTATGTCTTACTTTCGGGGGATGCCTTATATTTCGCACTTCAGCAAAACCTCTACTATGTCTTATTTTTAGCAGATGTCTTATATTCGGCAAAACAGGGTAAATGTGTCAACTGCCTGGGTCATTTCCTCAGGCCAGAGGTCAGATGGGGCATCAACAGGAGCATTAACCATGTCAATAGGCAAATCCTGAGCTGTTCCTGACAAGATAGCATCTGCAGGAATGCTGAAGTCCACCAGGAAAACCAGCCTGAAGTTCTCAACACCAACCCTGAGCCCAGTTCTGTCAGTTCATGTAGGTCAGCATTGCAAACCTTGGCACCTCAAAAGTTTACAGTATAAGGCAGTTCTGCTACAGGTGATAAAAAGGTCTTAGCTGACCACAGCCTTTCTAGTACAAAGAGCCATAATGGTTATGAATCAAAGGCAACTGCACAAGAGTTGTGGAACAAATGTTTGAAACTTCTTCTCCTTATTCATCATACAGATAGATGTCTTAGAATCTGTGACCCCAGCATTTTGCCTATCTTTTAAAAAAAGTTTCTCTCTTAGCTTTTAGGTTGCCAAATGGCTAGGGGAAAAAAAAAGTCCTGTCCATTTAGTTGAGACTTAATATGCAGAAATCTGTAACTAAAGCATGGGGCTAAATAACATCACCTGATAACTGGTGCAGATCAAACTGATATTAAAGGGGCAACTAGAAGGACCAACTTAAAAGGTGGAAACCCTACTCAGATTCAGTTCCCAAGTTCATGGGCAAGCTGGGATGTCATTCATATTCAGAGAGAGTTTTTCTAGTAAAAATACAATATTTCTTTCCCCTGAACCCACTGTAGTGAAAATGAAGAATGTTTAAAAACTGTAAAAGATGTGGACACTAAAAACAGGAGATAAGAGTAAGAATGAAATCAAACTAATTCTACTGAGTACCTTTAAAAATAGTTTCATTAAGGTTTGTTGTTTTTCTCCGTAAAATATAATATGCCTGATTGGTAGAGAACAGAAGGTAGGATGCCAACGATGCTATTGGTGAAAACCCAGCAACTAGTTTTTTTCCCTCCAGGAATCCCAAATGTTTAAGGTAATGTGCCTCATTTATTTATTTATTTATTTATTGTTTCGATTTATAAACCGCCCCATCCCCTGGGGGCTCTGGGTGGTCCTTAGCAGTTTTCAGTCTCTCTTTAAATATAATAAAAACAAAGTGTATGTGGCCTGGTCATCCCTTGTAATTTGTATCCACAGGCTGCAGTAATTGCATTGTATCATATTTTAATGGGGCAGCCACATAATATCATTCTAAGCTAGGGATAGTTGTTGGAAATCCCATTTTATTAAAAGGCCCTGTCTCTTGGTAATGTATACACAAAATACGTAAAGATAAACAGCCTGTTTAACATCTGCTTTTGGCTAAATATAAAACCAGTTGACTTTTTACCCCCTTTTTCTCCTCACTAATTTATTCCGCTGACCAGAAGAAATAAGATTGGTTCTCTTCCCCCCCACCCCCCTAGACCAGATGCAGAGTGCTTTAGGTTTGTGTCATGCAGGTGTTCCCCCAGCTGGGAAGTATGGAAATTTGCCATCCAGCAGAGATGATGGTTTGTGATAGAAATGTGAGGACGTTAAAAATAATTCAGCTAAGTAGGCTTTTGTCCCTGGTGGGCCCCCATATGCACAGCATATGATCAGAGAAGCAGCTGTGCTGCATTTTAACTGAAGAGTTATAAAGTTAGAAACGTGGTTGAGCTTTTCAAAACATAAGCAACTGCTTGCTGTCAAGGAAACCAATTTCAACAGTAAACTCCTGTTTTTTAAAGACTTCCAAGCATAATAATCCCGTTGGACTCATGTGCAGGTGGTCTTGAAGAAGTGAATTAACTTGGTTACTATGTCCACAACACCCTTGTTTACTCAAGGGTTCTATATTTACTGACAGTGTTCACGTTTCTGGGAAGATACTGCATTTTACAATTTAGGTCCTATTTTAAGCCTACAGATTTGAAAATGGGACAACAGAACAGGGACAGATTAAAGGATACTATGGCCCTGTGTTGACCAATATCTAACATTTTTATGCGTAATAGGGCCCCAAAGGCCCACAACCTAACATAACTTCAGTATTAAAACAAAATGCCAACAATGAATACATAAATATCCCAAAAATAAGGTGGCTGCCATCCAATCTGACTTTTTAAATGGTCCCTCCTGCCCAATTGTATGCCATATCCCAACATTCAACTTCCTCCCCTCCCAGTTTGCTGTGGGGCTACATTAACATCCTGCTGCTCCATGCCAAGAGGGATTGAGATTCTGAGTTCAATTTGATTGTGCAAAGGACTCTGTGATATTCCCTGCCAGTCTGTCGCAGTGATTAAGAACAGTAGACTCTAATCTGGAGAACCAGGTTTGATTTCCTACTCCTGCTGAGTGACCTTGGGTCAGTCACAGTTCTCTCTAAACTCTTTCAGCCCCACCTACCTCAAAAGGTGCCTGTTCAGGGTAAACAGCCTGCATAGGTTCGAAACAGTACAGGTTGTCTCTGGCTTAGTTGAGGTAAAGTGAAAGTTGGTAGTACTAATGTTAAGGTGGGCCTCTTAGAAGGTCTCACCCTGGTGCATGTCTAATCCTCCTAACTGTTGGCCATGTATCTTTGACATTTAGATGCTAGGGATTAGAAACATTTGATGGTTATCCATATCAAGCCCTGACAGTAAATTTTCTTTTGGCAACTGACTAACTGCTGGTGGTAGGTGGATCACTGAACTTAAATGATGTAAGCAACCCTTAACCTGGATAACCCAGGCCAGCCCAATCTTGTCAGATCTCAGAAGCTAAGAAGGTTCACCCTGGTTAGTAATTGAAAGGGAGACCACCAAAGAATACCAGGGTCATGATGCAAGGCAGCAAATGGCAAATCAACTCTGAACATCTCTCATTTTGAAACCCCCACAGGGTGGTCATAAGTCAGTCAGCTGATCCGCCTTCAGAGAAATTCCACTTTACAATCAGATTTTCAGTTATCAGCTAAGTCTAGAGTCATATAAAAAGAGGCTTTCCACAATATACGTTAATAAGTGCATGGAATAGAGTTAATACATCCTTGAGGCAGGAACTGCTTGCACCAAAAGTAAAATCTAAAAGGAAAACTATTTCCTGGGCTGTGGATTATACTCCATTAGCACACCAAATTAAAGGGATAGTGTATAAACATTGGCATATCATTAAAGAAATGCCTGGTTGCGCTGTGCCACCTTTTGTAGGTTTTATACGCACCAGGAATATTAAACAACAATTAGTAAAGTCAGATTTTCATGTGTCCAACAGAATCATCTTCTGTACCCTTGTGGACACTGTAAGGCATGCCAGTTATCCCTGAACACTAAACAAATCGAATATACTCCCACCAATATTAAGTGGAAACTGAACCAATTCACCAACTGTTCCACAAAATGGTCTGTATATGTGATTTTCTGCCCTTGTAATTTGCCTTATGTTGGAATGGCATGTCGTGCCTTAAGGACATTTTGGAGCATAGTAGTAAAATTAAACATGCATGCGTGTCTGAACCCATGGTGAAACATTTTCTGGACTTTAATCATGGTCCCAGGGATCTTAACTTCTGCATCATCTATGCATTTGATGGTATTAAGAATTCTCAAGTAGATGGATCTCAGAACCCATGGAACGGACATCGAAGACAGCTGTCTTGAAGGGCGTTTAAAGAGCAGAAGATTTTGCTGGAATATTGGTAGATGGGAGAGCTTTCTCCTACAATGTGACCTTCCTGGAAGCTGTGTTGCTCCACGTCTTTGGCTTGAATTGTTGACATGCCTTACATGAGGCAATGAGATGTTCCTCACCCAAACGCAAAAAATAGCATTCATGCTCATTGGTATGGGTCATTTTGGTGCAACAACAGGCACATTTCTTCAAGATAACTTTCTGAGATTTCTCAATAGGCATGAAATAGGGGAGGCTATGGGAGGACCAGATGAATGTGGCAAACTCTTAATGCCCAATTAGCTCTCTTTTTTCCTTTATCTTATTTTTTGGTTAGCAATCAAAAAGACCATGGTCTGAGAGGAAAACAACTTAGAAACAGCAACTTTAAATGCTTTTGAACTAAAGAGAATTACAGAAAACAAACTGCCAGACAAACCAATTCTGACAGGGGCAAAGACGGAACCATTTAAGTTTTTTCAATTTTACATTTTTTTGGTGATCTTGTTTTAAATGAGAAGGGCCGTGCCGTAAAAACAATACAGAAAATTCTGCAAGCAAGCATAAAATAACTTGCAAGATGAAACAAGTTCATTAAAAGGTAGGTCTCTTTATTTATTTAAAAATTTGTACATCAAAGAGTTCTATATTATGTGTAAGACAAAAAATTGGAAGGCTTTACACATTACAAAAGGATGTCCTTTGTTCCTCCAAGTTCTACTACGAATTTTATGAACACTGTACATAAGAATTGCAAATCTGAGTTATAAACCATACATAGGATGAATAAGTCAGTTGTATAGAGGTTAAAAAATGGAAGCCAGCTCTCTGATCTCATATTCTGAAAATACTCCAGCCTAAGCCAAATGAATTTTTTAAAAGAACAACTTACAAGCAGCTGTTTTTTAGATTGTGGCATCTTAGTATACAAACATATATTTTTTCCTTGTCCTCAGGAACTAGGAAGATTGTTTGCTGAAACAAGCATCAATACTCATACAGAAATATTTCTCAGAATGATATTTTCCACTGGGAACTTCACTCAGTGCTGGCAAAGCTTTTCTCCTTATGTCCGATTTTCTTGGAAAAGATAAAATGTTAATGAGTGGTATGTTTAAACATAAAATATCTGTCCAGTATTTAGAGCTCAGGAAAAGCTTAGTGCAAACCATTATCTCTTTATGTTGTTCATTAATTCTAAATTACATTGAAAATACCAGAGCAAATAGGTGTCTAAGGTCCTGATTTTTTAAGCAGACCACCATTCTTCCTCCTGAGATCAGCTAGATTCAAGTCCCTCGGCATCTGAGAGACCAATAGATTTTCAAGGTACAAGCTTTTGGGAAGCTCTTAAAAGCTCATACCCTAAAAATCTTGTTGGTCTCTAAGGTGCTTCTGGACTTGAATCTAGCTGTTCTAGTGCGGGCCAACATGGCTACGCTCTGAAACTACCTTCCGTACAAGGCAGTTAAAAAGAAAAAAAAATCACACAAAAATATATACTAGCAAAATGCCCTTCAGTGTGACAAGTGGCTGGAGTGGACAGATATGTAAGGAGGGCTTATATATTGCAAGGTTCCTGGAGTGGACTACTGCCCTGAGAATTCCCCTTCCCCTAGTGTCAGGATCAGATCATGCCTTCCCCATCCCCATGTCCTCATGTGCAGTGGTTGGCTCCTTCCAGTCCAAGAATGAATGGTAAATGTTTGTGTCCATGGGAAAAAGAATGACTTAACCCATACATGAAAATGTTTATTTGTCTTACTGATCAGAGAGCCAGTGTGGTTAAGAGTGGAAGACTCTAACCTGGAGAACTGGCTTTGTTTCCCTGCTCCTTCACATGAAGTCTGGGCCAGTCACAATTCCCTCACAACTCTCTCTGCTCATGCGGTGGCAGGCAGTGGCAAACCGCCACAGAATGACTCTTGCCTTGAAAACCCTATGGGGTCACCAAAAGTCAGCTGTGACTTTATGACACTTTCTACCACCACCATACCGATCAGACCACTGATCCACCTAACCTAGTGTAATGGCAGAGTTCTTCTCAATCCTGCTATCTGAGATCTCCTTTAAAACTAGACTACAGCTGGGATACTGTGCTTCTAAAGTATTACACTGAATGATGGAAGTAATATTCAAGTCCAGAAGAACCTTAAAGACCAGCAAGAATTCCAGGCTATAAACGTCGAAGAGTCAAACTCCCTAATGAAGGGAGCTTTAACTCTCGGAAGCTTATATCCTGGATCTCTTGTTGGTCTTTAAGGTGCTACTGAACTTGACTCTTATCCTTCTACTGGCTACCCACCTGACACTGAAGGATGGGGGTTCTCTTTGAAAGAACAATGTGGTGTAGGCTGAAATTATTTCTGGTAACTCCCAGAGATATCAGCCACTAAAACTCAGCTTGGGAGGAAGGGAATCTAGAAACCTGATGCAGCCAATAATAAAGCACATTTAAGTCCCTTTGATTTCCATCTCAGGAGGACTTGTTCATGTCCCTTAAACCTCAGGGCATTTCAGTGTACATGAGAGTGCCTTGTACGCATTGTACATGTTGGTTCCATGGTTCAGCCAAAGAATGGACACCGACTGGCTTCCTCTTTTAAAATAAAGGAAGCTACTCTTTACAGGCAGGAAAGGATTATGGGCACCAGGCTCCTGTGTTCATTTGAAAGGGCAGTGCTGTATTTAAAAGAAACCCAAACACTCAGACTCTTACAATGGAAAAGTATTAGATTTTAAAATTATTTTTAAATCACAGAAGTTCATCTTTGACAGTAATAGTCTACTATGCTAGGAAAAGGGTCACATATTATAAGATCATGTAACCAAACATATTGTTACTGGTAGGTGCCTGATAATAGGTATTGTTATACAGGAAGAAGGAAATGCAGACTTTATACAAAAAAAGTGGCAATGCCCAGATTATATTATGAAACACATATACTACTTTTGAACTACATGAGCAAAAGCATGATTACAAGTACTGATTTCCTTAATAAAGTTGTTTTTTCCTTAAAAAACAAAACAAAAACAAATGTAAAATCTATAAATAAAGTCATAAGTGCTTCATTTAAGAAGATATTTCTTTGGCTGCTCTGGGTTTTGGTAAAGGGCTAAGTTACAGTGCCTAAAATGAATACGGTCCTACAATTAGTGTTAACCTCAGGATTGAACTTGACCGGTAATTCATATTGTTGACGGTCAGCATCTCCAGGTCAATGATATGTTCTCGCGGTCCCGATAATGGCTTCACCAATACAAGCATTGCACTCACGGAGCTTGTTTGCTAAAAGAGAAAAAAATTAAAAACTTTTCATTTAGAAATGGACAACCGTTATTTTCTGAGCAGTTTTCAAAGTTTAGTAGCATGCCCATGTTCTGCTATCATTGACGATGACAAAGACGAGTTTTGAAGATTTTTGTCAAATTGGTAGTCTATTGGAAAGTTCCATGCATAAAACTTTGCCATAAAATCTGTAGCACAGCCTTCCCGATATACTGGTTTTCTTAATGTAGGGAAGGAAACTTCAAGCATGTGATCTTGCTCCAGCATTCTAAAATAGCACAACTTCAGTGGGGACGTCATGTGTCTTTTTTGAACATGTAGATCAAATCTAAGAAAAATGCTGACATGTGGAATTAACTGTGGTCAGGGTGGAAGAGGATGATGAGGTTAACAATAAGTACCAAAGACTTACTTGGGATACAAAGTGTAGAAAGGAGCCGTTGCACGGGAATGTGCCATCAGATACTATCAAAATCTGACCTAATCACAGCCATTCTTTAATATAATTAAACTAATCCAACTGTAACCATTTTGACATTCAGTAATGATCAGAAGCTAGTTATTCTGGTACTTTGCTGTCTGCATTCAGTGCTTGGTGCAGCAGGAGAGGCAGCAGATATGTGCTTGACATGGATGTCATCCAAACACATATGCCACCAAATTGATTTTTTTTACATTTAAGCACACAGTAGTTTTACTTTCTGCCAATCACTGCAATGTTCTGATTTTATGCAAGCAGGATCCAGTTTACATATAACTTATTTCATTGTATGGGGATGCACTTGCTTGGCAGGTTAAAGCTTTGCCTGTATCTGTTGACAGACAGATACAACTGAGGAGACTGGGTGGAGGATAGAAGGCAGAGGCCCTGATTTTGCTCCCCCGCATCAATAAGTAGCGCACCTTTCCTGCAGATAACAAACTAAAGGTTTTACTTGTGCTCGCTGGAAGAAAAGCAGTGCTACACAGAGGATAAGTGTAAAGGCTATGCCTTTCTGTGATAGGAGCTCACCTACCTTATAGGCTGGAACAGGATAAAAACAGAACTCATATTGGGAGGCACATAGAGATTTCAAACCAGATGAAATGTAAAAGATCAATATTGAACTCTTAGGTATGTTAGCTGAGAATCTGAGTTCTGTATCTGCCCTTTGTTTTATTTTAAATCAGCCATGGCTTCAAGAAGTGGGGGGGGGGGGCTGATTAGGGAAAAAATACACGCAATCTTTTTTTAGGTTTAGGGTCCATGGGGCTGATGGGAATTGTAGTCCATGAACATCTGGAGCACCATAGGTTGACCACCCATAGTGGAGAAAAGTGGGGTATAAATGAAGAAAATAAATGTTAAAAATGATCCAAATACAGCATATACAAATTTTATGTCCTAATCTTTACTGAGCAAAATATATCCCAAAGAATAGCATATGATGCAAGACTACTGTTGAAACTTAGTTGCTGTGAGTCTGTTAACTGGCCAGATCAGAGAGGGCTTCAGAACCTTTAGTAAGAACCATCTTTGCCACTGTGGCAGATTGCCAGATGCAGGAGCTGCCAGTCTGATCTCTGGGCTCTGCTATGCCACTAGTCCACTTGGCTAGCTAGGTGATACTGCAGCTACCAGTTCAGCAGAAACCAGGTGATACAAGGGACCAATAGAGTTCCCTAAATCCACGAAACTGCTGACATTAGCCTTGCATTTCAGCCTTTTGCAGCCCATCTACTCATAAGTGAAATTATAAGAACAAGCCAGCTGGATCAGACCAGAGTCCATCTAGTCCAGCTCTCTGCTACTCGCAGTGGCCCACCAGGTGCCATTGGGAGCTCACATGCAGGATGTGAAAGCAATGGCCTTCTGTGGCTGTTGCTCCCGAGCACCTGGACTGTTAAGGCATTTGCAATCTCAGATCAAAGAGGATCAAGATTGGTAGCCATAAGCCTACTTCTCCTCCATAAATCTGTCCAAGCCCCTTTTAAAGCTATCCAGGTTAGTGGCCATCACCACCTCCTGTGGCAGCATATTCCAAACACCAATCACATGTTGCGTGAAGAATCCATCCAATGGGATGGATTCTTGCTTGCAGATGAGCCAGCCCACCACTCCCAGGGAGGCTTCCTGGTGGTGTGGGGACACTTAAAATGCAAAAAAGCCTCCCAGCTGTGGGGAAGCCCCCATTGGGCTTAATGGACTAGTGGTCTAAGTCCAAACCCCCAGCTGCCAGCGCAATGAAGACAATGGCCGAGAGGAAGCCAACTAATGTTGGCTCCTCCCTTGGCCATGCCCCACAACTACCCCTGCTACACTGGCCCCTTGCCTCCAGAGCACCAAGCATAAACTGAAAAGTGATTTTAGAAGCACACTCAAAATACTCACTCTCAGAAAGAAGTCTCCATTTTCATTTCCAGACTTAATCCGAAATGTATTAATAGTATTGGGGAAAATGGTGGTTGCCTGGATTTGGAAGATATCAGACGGCACAGATCTGTCTGAGCGGATGCTCATATATTTGTGTACAATAGAATATGGCAGGTCTCGACAAAGGGGATTGGACACTGGACAGACACAGCGACTGTAAAAGAAACCACAATGACTGAAAAACGAACTTTACCCATGTGCAACCTGTTCAGTTTTTAATTTTGAAAACGATGCTCATTCAGGACTTGTTAGAGTAGTTTCCCTTACTTTTCTGATGTAAGGATGTAAGGTTCTTGGCAAGGATTCCTTGGATAACAGCGATACCCGCCATAGTAATTCCAACACATTTCATCTTCCCGGCACTCATTACCCATCTCACATTCGTTTATATCTAAATTAGGAAAGAAGGGAACAAAACCAAGTTTCCAAACACAGTGAGAACAAACATTTGATCTAACAGGACTCCATTACATGAACTACTGAAGCACTCATTAAGGGCTCATTTGCACATGCATATTTCTGCCTGGACAACTGGCATGTGTGAATAGAACGTCAAAGAACTATCACTGCCGATAGCTCCACATGTCACTTCAAAACATAATAATATTCAATGTAGTCAGTTTACATTTTCAGAAAAGAACAACACTTTCCCACCCTCATTTTACCTATTAATAGAAGGGCTAGATTATAAAAGAAGAAGAGTTAGGATTTTTACACCGCCTTCGTCTCCTGTAAGGAGACTCAAGGCAGCTTACAAACTCCCTTCCCTTCCTCTCCCCACAACAGACACCTTGTGAGGCAGGTGGGGCTGAGGGAGTTCTGAAGAAACTGTGGCTAGCCCAAGACCACCCAGCAGGAATGAAGGTATGGAGAAACAAATCCCATTCACTAGATAACAGTCTGCCACTCATGTGGAGGAGTGGAGAATCAAACACAGTTCTCCAGATTAGAGTCCACCTGCTCCTAACCACTACACCATGGTGGCTCTCAGACACTTGCAGAATAAACTGACAGGCAGGATGGGAATTCTTAACATTTCCCCCAACTGCTGATTATCACTTGCAACCCTTCCCCTTGGCCTTTTCAGTGCAGCTGGCTCTGAGCTTGGAAATAAGCCAAGTTAGAAGAGAAGTTATCGGGGAGAACTGGTAAAGAGAAGAAAAATTAAATCAGTCCTCTCTCACCTGCCAATTCTCTTGCTTAAGACCACTGAAATCTTTCTACATAAATGAGATTTGTACCATACGGAGATGCTCTTGTGACAACTGAGCACTTCCATTATTTATGTATTTAATGGTTTACATATTGCTATTATTTCTGAAGACATAAAACTCTTAAGAGAAGTGTGCTCACCTTGACAATTTACCCCTCTGACTAACTGGTATCCATCTGGACATACACAGGAGTACCTCCCTGGTTCATTGACACATTGATATTGGCATCTAAAGGAGGATGTTCTACATTCATCAACATCTGCAAAAGAGTGACACAGTTTGGACCAGCAGCAAAACAAACAAAAACAAACAAAAACAAAGCAGTTCAGTGGTACAATAAATCACATTCAGCCTCAGGGGCTACAGCAAAAAGTCTTTTCTAGTTGTGACACTGGAGATTCTTTAAGTGGAGATGCTAACAACTCAATCTTGTTCATGCAAAAGCTGCTGTTATTGAGCTAAGGGCCCTCCACATATTGTCCTCGATTCACTGCAAAGTGCAAAATTTATTGCTTTCAAATGGGAATAACTTGAGTTATCTCCTTAAAACATTTTTACTCCACACACTCAGCTAAATACCAATGAGAAGCTTCTGCAAGTTGAAACAATTAAAAAACAGCACTAAAATAGCAATAAATAATAAACCTCGCCACACTGAAACAAAAAAGTACAATAGGAAATAAAAATGTAAAATTAGTGATAGAAGCTGCGCAGAAACTGACAGCATGTAGCTCATAATACAGAAAAACTACCAATAGTCAACACCATTACATTTGCTAACATAAGAATGGAAAAACAAATAACAATAATAAAAAACACCCATTAAAACCATCAAACTGCTATCAACTATTTTCAAACCAGTCCAGATAGCTGGGAGCTTTCGGTGCCAGGCTGACAACTGCAGGGAGGGAGCATGTGCTTAATTCTTCAATAAAATCAAGAGGACGTCAGAGTCCTTTGGCTTTGAACTTTGGCTGGAACAGAAGGCAGTGAATATAGCTGCTAGGAACCTCGCTAATAAAAGTTCCCTTTAAAACCTCGGCTTCGGATGAAAGATCAAGAACAACTTAAGAGTGTCTTTGGCCATGTATCACCAGCACTGTGCAAGCTCAGCTGAAATGACTCCCTGTTCCTCCTCCCCACCAGTCACGCGCCCTTTGGGAATCACTGATTTAGGAGACAGAAGCTCACCGTCACAGTTGATTCTGTCAGGACTTAACTCAAAGCCCTGATTGCACTGGCAGAGGAAGGAGCCGACGATATTGTAGCACAGTTGGGCACATGGGTTACTGGTGTCGCATTCGTTTATGTCTAAAAAGGAAAAGAAGCAGAAATCTTTACACACAGCTGGATCTTCTCTTGGGTGGTGCTAAGGCTCATTCAGCAGATGGTTTAGATACATTTGAAAAACAGCCTTATATTGAGTCAAGACAATTTATATAGAGTAGCATCCAGCTCTCTAAGTCTCTGGCAGAGTTTTTGCGGCCCTGCTTCCCCAGAGCTCTTACAACTGGAAATTATTTTTCAGAACATGCGCATCAAAACGGCAGGCTTTATTTATGTATTTAAAACTTTTATATGCCATCCCTTGGTAGAGGATAGAATCATTGAAAACATAAACAGCATTAAAATTAACAACCATGAAAAGCCAGCCAACAAAACTACACAAAAATCAAGAAATGCACATTAAAATCCAGAGTACTGACAATTTTACAATTAATATAAGTAGGTGAAACACACTAATAAGGCACTCGGTGGAAAAACGGAACCCTGGCATTCAGGGGTATATGTGGATTTTTGCCAAGATGTACGCCCACCAGGCCTGATTTTCCTATGAAACTGACTTCAGTCCAAGCTACACATGATACTGGTAGATTCATGTAATTTTTAAAGGGGAAAAGCACAGTTGGGGGACTATTAAACTGGATCAGGATCATGACACTTTTTCTATGTGACATAAACTGGGGAAGATGAATGAGAGAAAGAATAAAACCAACATTGTGGCAGCAGCTGCTGCCAAAGGAACATTATTTTAATCTGCACAGCTAATCATATTTTCAATGGTCTTTCAGGACACGTGTTGGGCAAGAACTCCACCTGGCTTCCCCCACTTTTGGAAAACACTTGGTAGGCTCCAGGGCCCATAGGGGGACACCTGTCTTAGGACATTGCAAAAGATTCAATCCAGAAAAACATTCATTCTGCATAGCAAAATGAGTTTCCTAGAATCTTGCCGACATATTTCCTAATGAAAACGGAAAACTGTTTTTGTATTCTGACAGCCTTGAAATGTTCAAACTCACAAAAGAAAACTAGGGTCTGAAAAGTGAGTTACTTCATTTGAAGTTGCAATCTTGAACAAGGTGATTGAAACTGGAGGCAGTTTTGAAATAAATGAAGGCTAACAATCTGAAACGGAACAAAATGGCAGAGCTACTGGTGGAGGAAGATCTGACTCTAGTTATCTCCTGTTCTAGATGTGGTTGTACCCCCCTAAAGGAGCAAGTTCATAGCTTGGGGAGCTCCTGGATCCAGCCCTCCTTGAGGCCAACATACCTTAGGGCCAACAAATGTAGGATTCCCCCAACCCCCCCGAATCTACCTGTTCACTCGGGTCATTTTTGGATGACTGATTTTGGTTTCCCTCTCCATCTGAGGTTACACAGGTGGCAACCTGAGACCTAGCTTTCTTAGTTTTGGCGACAAAACTTTGGAATTCCCTCCCCAGGGAATGGGTGTGGACTTTTCCCATTAGGAACATCAACAATTATTGTTGTTGGCCCTCCTCCCTGGTTTTACTGTCGTGAAGTATTTTATAATTTTCAATACTGTTTTCAATGTCCAAGGGTTTTAACGTTTTCATGTTTGCCACCATGGAGACTGAGTGGAAATATTTTAAATAAATAAAATAAAAATAATACAATGTATAAACCATATATTTTGTGCAGATAAGCTGAATTTGTATAGTCTGGTCTGAGCTTCCCATCTGCCTCCTGGAATCTGCCTTGAGTCTCGCAGAGAAAAGGAAACTACAAATGAGTTAAATAATTAAATACATTTTGGCAAAGATCAGGGCAGTGGGTGTAGAAAGGGTATGCATGGGGACAAGGAGGGGGCGTGCTATCTCGCAAGGCATTTCAACTGGTTCCGTTACTACTACATTATTTGCAAACCCAGCAGTTTCTGAGTATGTCTCTCCAACCACAAGGGTTAGTAACTTGCTTTTCAAATAGTAACAGAATTGGAATCCGCAATATTCTACACCTATTATTTCTAACATTCACAAAGTGATGATTATTTTTTAAAGTGATCATTTTGAAGTTTCTTTTAAAGTGATCTTCACGTAAAAAGTGGTAAAGGGTGGTGGTGTTCAATCAGCCTTTGCTCTAAAGATTGCATTTTGCAACTAAATGCTATGTGTTTTAATGCCAATGACAAAGGCTATAATATTTATTTGGTAGGAATTGCTGGGTTTACACGCGATAGCTTCAGTTTTGGTGTTATAGTTATATGTTGGGTTGCCAAGAGCATTTTCTTGATTAAAATGGGAGAAATTTAATAAAAACTAGACACCTGCTCTGCTCATTCTGTGAGCTCAGATGGATGGCTAAATGAAGGATCCCCAGCCAGAAAAACAGATATAATCCAGTCAGTCAGAAAGACCCACAGGACTATCTACTTTGGCATTACAATAAGCATTCTATCCCACCAGAACCAGTCAGCAGACTAGTGGGGGCTCAGGAAGCTGCAGCCCATTAGGCCCTGGCCTGAGCCAATTAACAACTGGTCTGAATATCCCAGCACCACCTGGGTCACTCAGGATGCGTAGCAGTTTTCTCTAGATAGGCAGGGAAGCTTTTAAAACAGCAGCTTTTCTTTTCTTTTTGGCTGACACAGGAGTATGTAACTGGTCAGTAGTTATTTGTAGGCCACACCTTTTGTGGACTAGTCTGGTTTAGTAACCAGAAGAAGAGTTTGGATCTACACCCCGCTTTGCTCAACCATAAGGAGTCTCAAAGCGGCTTACAACTCCTACCCTACCTCTCCCCATAACAGACACCTTGTGTGGCATGTAGGACTGAGTTCTGTAGAACTGTGAGTAGGTCAAGGTCACCCAGCAGGCTTCATGTGTAGGAGCAGAAAAACAAATCCTGTTCACCAGATTAGATTCTGCCACTCTTATGGAGGAGGGGGGAATCAAGCCCAGTTGTCCAAAAGTATCCACTGTTCTTAACCACTAGCCCAGAAGAGAACCAATTACTTCTGCAGAGCCTTTAATGCCACTGTTTTTGAGACAGGCAGGGTAGCTCACACTTAGAGGTGGCCTGGTGATGAAACACCAGAGCCTAGGAACACTTCTCAGTCTCAAGGACATGACATCCTTCAGCCCCTAATGGCTCACCAAATGAGACAGAGGCACATAGAACCTGATATTAGCCCTGACAATCAGGGTGAAATTAAAATATTTGTGAAGGAAACGTCAGTGTATAATTTAGTCTCAAAAAAGAAAAAAGAAAAAAGGGAAAAGAAAACCCTACAGAGAACCGAATATGAATGAGGTAAAAGGTATGTGGGTATCCCATGTGTTCTCTTCTTAATTGAAACTGACCAGCCCCTCCCCCCAATGGTTTTAAACACAGGAACATTTCAGGTATCTTTTGGCCATCTTTCACTGTATTATTTTCTGTTCAAGAATGTCAGAAATGTCCCTTTGGCTGAGCCATAGCATAGAGCAACGAGGCACAACGTGGGCCAAAATGACTAGGAAATGACTTTTCCCCTGCCCTTTACATTTGGATGGAAGAACATACGTCTTCCCCCACCCCGTACCACCACCTACACTTGTTTATGCCCATGAGGATCGTCCATTACTTCTAGGAAAAGAATTCCCACCGGCAAAAAGGGTGTTTCAGGGAAAAAAAGGCTTCTTAGCTCTCCACCAGTAAAAAATTATCTGAAGCTATTTATTACTCTGGAGGTCTTTTTAAAATTTCACCACACTTATGACACAAGTCTTAGAGCCTACTAGATCGGTTTGCAGTGCCCAAGAGCATTAGCACATTACAAAACGGTCACATTTATTTTTTCCTATATGCAGTTTCTTCCTCTTCCCATTTTATTTTTCCCATCTTCGGAGCATATATGATGGCAAAGCAATAGGAAAGCGAACAAGAATTTCAAAAGTAAATTTTAGGTATGTGAACCCCTGCAGTGAACTCCATTTTTGCATGCTTCACTTTTATTGTCCACCTTCTACTGAGATACTTTCAACAGATCCAGATTTAGCCCTGAACTTCTCCCCGATCACATGACCTCCAACATTTGGATGGCGTACCTGGTTTGGTTTATGAAATCAAAGGGCTTGTTACTATCATTAATAATTGTTATTAGCACAATGTCCATCAACTGATAGCGACATTTATGCAAATGTGGTCATAGCTAATCTGCAGCTGAGCAAGTCACTTGTCTGATTCATCTGTATCACACAGAGAAACAAAAAGGGGCCTCCCATTGGACCAGAAGGTGACATCTAGGAGTGTCTTTCAGTTGGTGAGCCAGCTGTGGACATTCTTGGGCAAAAAAGGATCTTGCTATTGTGGTGCATGTCCTGATAAACATGTAGATTAGATTACTGCAAATAAGCTCTATGTAGGATGACCCTAAAAGAGTGTCTAGAAGCTGCAACTGGTACAGAATGTTGCAGCCAGAATGCTGACTGGAACGGGTCATTCCAGCCTAGTTCTACTAACACTGGCTCCCATTCTGGGCCCAATTCAGTAGGCTGGCACTGACTTTTAAAACCCTATATGGCTTGGGAGCAGTATACCTTAAGGACTGCCTACTCAATGAATCTCTCTGACCACCATGGTCATCTTTGGAGGCCCTTTTCCCCATAAACCTATTATCTGAGGCAAGCTGGAGGACAACCAGAGTAAGGGCCTTCTTGGTCATGGGACCAAAACTGCTCCATCTATCACTGTCTTTTGCTAGCCCATCAAGACTTTCATAGTTGGTTTGACTTTTTCGCTGCGTTTCCTTCCTGTCACATAGTCCTGTGCTTTTCACATTAGTGTGGTGGGCCTTGCATGCTACTGGAGTAGCATGAATATTGAACAATGTCTAAGCTTTATTCAAGTCAGTTCTTGGGAAGGGACTTGAAAGAGAAAATCATGGTAGCCTGATGCAGAGTGTATGTATATGGGAAGCTTATGGGGTAGTAAGGCAAAAGCTGTAAAAATGGGAACAAGCAGAAGGAGAAAAAGGAGGTTGATTGGATTTGTGCAGAAACTATCTGAAACCAATATGAAGCGTGATAAGAAATCTTAGACGAGATGGAATGGAGGTGGGCTTATCTGACACGCAGCCCACTTTGTGGACAGAAACACCCCTGTGCCTGTAAGACACAGGTATGCAAAATAATTCATTCCAGCCAACACCAAGGCTATGAAATCAAAAAGCTTGTTACTATCATTAATAATAATAATTATTAGCACATTAATAATAATAATTAGAATTGATTAACACCAGCTCAGACACCTGGCAGTGCATATGTGCTCTTTGGGACTGTGCTGATGGCTTGTTATTCTGCTTTCTGTGAAGAGCAATTAGTCTTTATTCCATAGTTCTTTCCTTGAGTACAGCTGGGTGATAGCTTTCAGGAACAGTTTTTCCCACTTAAATCTTCCTCTGTGCTTATGTTACAAGTTATCTAATCATGTTGATGCTAATTGGTTGCATTCAAGTTTTTCCTGCATGTCCACCTTTTTTTTACTGACTTGATTTTTGGTGTTATTATACACCTGTACATCTACAAAGCCAGTGTCCTATGGAGACTATGTTCTATTGTCCCTTTAATTTTTTTGTATTCCTTTTAATGCTACTTCTATTTCTCAGCTTACTTAATAAAGTTCTTGTTCTTTAGCAGCAGAATCCCAGAACGATCCTTGAACAGTTCTTGTTTGGAGAGGAGGCCGCTGCTTCTTCTCTTTGCTGCCAAACTAATTGTTTATTGTTTTATTTTTATTTTCAATTAGGAAAAGGGAAAAAAAGCAATCATTTTTGCTACAAAGAGAACAAGTTGGCCTCAGCCACTGCCACTTAATAAGAAACAATTAATTAAGCAGGGAAACAAGCACCAGTAAAGAGGGAAGGAAAATAATTTGAAGGGACAGTTTCAAGGGAAAGCAGGACTTCTGCTAAACGGGACTTTCATCCAAATAAACATATAACAGGCAAAATGCCTGTAAACATAGCCTTACGAAAATTTTATGGGGAATATAGTACAGTATTAAACGCTGTGTGGAATAACTGTTTTAATTCTGCTTCTGACTGATGGTAGAAAAGGAATGACTGAACAGTGCAAATGTGTCCAGCATCATCCCAAACAGAGGTATACCCTTCTAAGCCTATTGAGGGCAATGGGCTTAAAAGGGTATAACCTTTTAGGATGGCACTACTAGTGTGAAAGCTGTTGGGTGGTTTACATTGGCTGGCTTTAATTTTCAAAGAGTTTGTTTTTAGTTTACACTTCAAACTATTTTTAATTTAGCATTAGTAGGAGCAAGAGTTGCCAGGAAAGAAACCGTTGTTTCTGGATTATGGACAGGTTTTAAAAGCTCCCTTAACATAAATGCTAAGTCAAATGTCTTGTTTCTTACAGAATCTTTTGTTGCTAAAAGCTACTTAGAAGACTGTCTCCACAGATGCCTGGCTATTTCCAGTGGTGCTGTTTTCTTTAGACTGTTATTAAAAATACTTACCTATACAAGTATGATTGTCAGTTGTTAACAGAAAACCGCTGTTACACTGGCAGTAATAGGAGCCAGGAATGTTCACACACCGTTGGTGGCAAAAGGGAGGGAGTACACATTCATCTATGTCTGGGTTATCACAAAAAGGACAAAAGTAAAACAAATTATCATTACATAAATGCAATAAAATAAATTTATCCTGGAAGGTGCTAAAATAAATGATTAACGCCCCTCCCCCCCGCCCCAAACATCTCTTTGTAGTCACTCTGAAGGTAATGAAGAAAATGATAAATAAAAAGTAAGTCAGGGAGGAGCCTGAAGATCTTATAGTCTCCATGCTTGCACCTATATAACAAAATCAGAAAATAAGGGTCAAGCTATACACAATGCAGGAGGCTAATAATCAGCTTCTTCCACTTCTTTTCAGTTAGCTGCTCTGCATGGGTACTTGGAAGATTAGGGAACTATTGCAGGGGGAGGGGATGTTGGGCCTTTGCTTCCGATGCTATTTCGCTGAATAGCAGTGTTTGCAGTGGTTAGAGTGCTGGAGGAGGCATGGGGAGACTCGGGCACAAAGCTCTACTTGCCATAAAACTCTCTAGGTGATCTTGGAGCCATTAATTCTTTTAGTCCAGGGGTAGGGAACCTGCGGCTCTCCAGATGTTCAGGAACTACAATTCCCATCAGCCTCTGTCAGCATGGCCAATTGGCCATGCTGGTAGGGGCTGATGGGAATTGTAGTTCCTGAACATCTGGAGAGCCGCAGGTTCCCTACCCCTGTTTTAGTCAAACCTACTTTACAGAGATGTTGCACAGACAAACTGGAGGGACTTCTCAGAAGAAAGGCAGGATAAAAATGTAATAATAAATATATTTAAATTGCTCCTTCAGCCAACCAAAGGTGCAAGTCCAAGGAGGGAAGTTGACAGGGACAACTATGTTGTCTAAGGGTAGACTTCTAATCAAAGTAAGCCATAAAGCCGGGTCTTGGTATGCTTAGTCTCTTGATATGTGACCCATGAAGCTGTTCCATACTAATCAGATCACTGGTCTATCAAGATCAGTATTGTCTCCAGGCAGAGGTCTTTCACTACCTGATCCTCTTAACTGGAGATGTCAGGGACTGAAATTGGGGCCTTCTGCATACCAGGCAAATGCTTTGCCACTGAGCCACAGCCTCTCCCTTCCCATTTCTGCCCCTATTATATACTTTGTCCTAGCACTAGCTTGTCTTAATTGACATTCTCTCTCTCCCAGGCTGAATAAAGTGGTGAGAAAGGACAGCCATAAATTTATGCCCACAGCTGGTTACATAGAAGAGAAGAAGAAGAGTTTGGATTTATATCCCCCTTTCTCTCCTGTAGGAGACTCAAAGGGGCTTACAATCTCCTTGCCCTTCTGCCCTCACAACAAACACCCTGTGAGGTAGGTGGGGCTGAGAGAGCTATGAAAAGCTGTGACTAGCCCAAGGTCACCCAGCTGGCGTGTGTGGGAGTGCATATAGATTGGCTTGCAGCTCAAACATGTGGCTGACATGAACACAGACAGTTATATCGTTCTACTCCTATGTTTTTGAGATACAAGGCCTATTTACCTTGTACCAGGACAATATCCTTTACCTTAATACTAAAGTGTTCCTGCACAAAACTGCAGTGGGTTCCATGTCATAATTAGACAGTGTGTTGGACCATTTTAAGGAGGCAGCGGGTAAGTGGTAGCACTGCCCCCCACACCTTCTGGTTATATCTAGTCATGCTGCTTCCACGTGGGGAGTATGAACCCAGAACTTCCATTTATTCCGCTTTAAAGCACTAGAGGAGAATATATAGATTGTGACATGAGACATGAATTTTTTCTTTCTTTCTAAAAATGCAGTAATGGAAACACAAGTAACCTGCTCTAAGGACAGAAAGGACTGAAATGCAAGCAAATAAAGAAACAAAAGGATATGATGTGATGCCAAAAGGTTTGCAAATTAAACTTGTCAGCCATGGTCTATCTTGTTTTGCCATACAAGACTTACCAATACACTGGTCCCCTCGCTTCTGGTACCCAGCGGGACACTGGCAGGCAAACGATCCCCTTAAGTTGAGGCATAATTGATCTGACCGGCAGTTATGAGTGCCTGTTGAACACTCATCGATATCTTTTTAAAAACAAAGAAAAAGGACAGCATAATTACAGATTTTGGAAAGAGCCAGAACCTTTCTACTCTTTGCCTTACGTTCACAGTAAAAGAACACGGCAGAGTTAAAGATTCTAAATTTCCTTTTTATGTTAACTAAGAGGGTTTCCTATGACTAGATCCCACAAACATCAGCTTTCCTAGGCTAGTAGAGATGATTTGACTAATTCCAATGAGATGCAGCAACTTTTTCTTATTTTGATCCAATATGAAACCCAGCCATAAGGAAATAGCCCTCCAGTAATTAATGACGCAGGCCTTAGACAGCTCCTGTTCTTTTTCAGCCCACTTCCATGATAAATGACAGCTGCGATCCATGGGAATTCAGTGTTCCCCTGCAGAAGAAAAAAAGTGTTGGAAAAGGATCCTTGTGTACACCACTGATGGAATGTGCATAGATTTCTCCAACACAAAAGTGATCGGGATATTGTCCCTTTTGTGTTAAGCTGTACAACAGAATTCCTGCATTGATGCTGCTGGATTGGAGTGGTTGCATTTTATTTAATTTACAGAGTATTGAGGATAAATTTAAACATTTATACTCCATTTATACAGTCCACATTGCCAAACAAACAAAGGCTGAGGGGCAATTAATACAAATATTTTTTTAATGAAAACAAAAACATTATAGTGGACAGCAATGACCTTAGGGAGATCATTCTTTTAAATAATCTGCCATAGTTTTTTTGACAACACAGATTGGCTCTGTCCAGAACTACTATTTTGCACCTCTCAGAATTTATGCACAAAAACATGTATGTTTGGACATTCAAATGTCCAGTTTCTTTTGAAACTGGATTTGCTTGGATCCTGCAGCATGTCTTCTTGTCCTGCATGGCTGTGATAGCTTTGCTCACCAGCCTTAGGAAGTCAGCCCAGATGGTCAATCCAGCATAAGCATAAGCATAAGCATTTTATTGTCATTGTGCACGCACAACGAAATTTACAGCAGCATTCCTCGATGCACACAATTTCAGACTCATACATCATCCTCACTTCCCCTTCCTCCACCCATCCCTACACAGCCCCAAATGCATCAATATGAAGCAGCGGAGTTTAGCATAGCCACAGCTCTAGAGTAGAAGCTGTCTCTAAGCCTCTTTGTCCTAGTTCTGAGAGCCCTGTATCGTCTGCCAGATGGTAACAGTTTGAAAAGAGAGTGTGCTGGATGAGACGGGTCCCTCAGAATATTTTGGGCTTTATTTAGGCTTCGGGAATTATAGATTTCTTCCAAGGAGGGAAGAGGGCAGCCGATAATCCTTTGTGCAGTAGTGATCACCCTTTGGAGCGCCTTCCTATTCGCCACTGTGCAACTGGAGAACCATACACAGATGCAGTAGGTTAAGACACTCTCTATAGCACAGCGGTAAAAGGACACCAGAAGTTTTCCATCTAGTTGTTGCTTCCTTAAAAGTCTCAGAAAGTACAGTCTTTGCTGGGCTTTCTTAACCACCGCGGCAGTCTGTACGCCCCAGGTCAAGTCCTCTTTAATCATAACGCCCAGAAATTTAAAACTAGCCACCCGCTCCACTTGATCTCCATTTATAGTCAAGGGCTGAATTTCTGAGCTATTCCTTCTATAGTCCACTATGAGCTCCTTTGTCTTGTTAGTGTTAAGAACCAGGTTATTTTCCCTGCACCATGAGAGCAGTCGGTCCACTTCATTCCGATAGGCAGATGAGCCCCACCACCGTTGTGTCATCAGCAAATTTGATAATGGTGTTACTATGATAGACAGGAGTACAGTCATATATATAAAGGGTGAACAGTAAAGGACTCAACACACAGCCCTGTGGCGTTCCCATATTTAGAGTAAGAACTGAGGAAACCCGATTTCCCAGTCTAACCCTCTGGGAACGTCCAGACAAGAAGTCCCTAATCCACAAACAGATTGAATGTGAGAGTCCAAGATCCACGAGTTTCGTCACCAGTCTTTGTGGCGAGATTGTATTAAATGCGGAACTAAAGTCCGCGAAAAGCATTCGCACATAATTCCCCTGATGTTCCAGATGCGTCAAAGCAGTGTGGAGGCTAATGGCAATGGCGTCCTCCGTAGATCTATTAGTCCGATATGCGAACTGATGTTTATCAAATGTATCTGGAAGGCAAGAACTAATATGCCTATGGACCAGTTTTTCAAAACACTTCATGATGATGGGGGTGAGTGCCACTGGTCTATAATCCTGAAGATTGTCAGCAGGAAATCTCTTTGGTAGTGGAACAATGGTGGAAGCTTTCAAACAAGATGGGATGGTGGACTGGGATAGAGATCGATTAAAGATCCCAGTAAAAACACCAGCCAGTTGGTTAGCGCATTCCTTTAACACCCGACCGGGAATACCATCCGGTCCAGCAGCCTTCCTTGGATTCACAGCCCTCAAAAAAAAAAAACTGCTGCCTAGAAGCTTTGTGCCCTGGTAGAGTGCTGGCTGGAGAATTCCATGCATCAGGGACCCAGAAGAAAGTGCTAGAACTCCACATGCAATATATGACTTTAGAGATTCTAGATCAGGGGTGGGCAATTATTTTTTCCATGGGACCGCAGAAGAAACAGAAAATATTGTGGAGGGCCGGCCCAAAAGGCAGGGGGGCGAGGCACTTTTGAAAGCCCCGCAGAAGCCGGCAGCCAAGGCAACTAGCTTCTGCGGGGCTTTCAAAGATGCCTCGCTCCCCAGCACGGCAGGGGGGCCAGTCAGGGTCATCTGGTGGGCCAGATGTGGCCCGCGGGCCGTATAATGCCTAGGTCTGTTCCAGATGCTCCTGCCCAATCAAACCATTCCTCTGATTATCTCCTCACTCTAAGTGCATGCCACAGCAACCCTGCATAAATATTATTTTCTTCAATGCTTGTAAACAGATGCTCCATTGATGATCTATGGTGACCCAGAAATCTCCTCCAGGCCATCAAGCAAGTAAGCTTTTTTTTTTAAGAGAGAGCCAGTTTATTGTTTTTAGGTCACCAAATGTGCCACAAGTCACTATCAGGTCAATTTTTACTGAAGACTCTTGTAGGCTAGTAATTTATCTGGGATTATTTATTACAGGCTGATTTATATACTTATTTGGACTTGTAACACACACCTATCCCCTCTATAAGAGGGAGGCTAAAACTAAAGACAGTCCAATCTTTAAAACTCTACTTAGAAAAAATAATGAAAAGCCTGCTCCCCTCCCCATGTGTTTATTTTGGGAGCAACAAAAAGCTATCCCTTCAAAATAACAGTGATTTTTTGATGGATTAAACAGTTTAGTGATCTATGATTTAGACTTGGAAAATGGTACTATAAGTTTTTCCCTTTTCTCGTTAAAAGATTTCACACAGTCCCCCAGTTTTATTCCTGTTATAATCCAGTGCAGTGACAAGATTTTCTTTTGGCACATGACAACAACTGCAAGTCTCTAAGCTGAATAAACAAATTCCTTAAAACTAGTTTACAAATCCCAGTTGAACTTTCCATATGTGTTCAGTAACTGGGACCAGTGGCAAATTCCGGGTGGGGCCTTGGGAAAAAAAAGGGGGGGGGATATAGATTCTTTCTCATTAAAAAATGAAAACAAAATTGACCAAAAGATTCAAATCACAAATAGAACTATTTGACTTTATTCTTTGTGATTGTTCTCTGCCCCCTGCCACACACACACTTTACATATCTAAATATTTTCCAACAAGCTTCCTTCCTATCTCAGAGCTCAAAAGAACCTTTCCTTCCTTTGGCCTTTGTACAGATGACTGATACCAATTCTTTAACGTTGACTCACTATGATAAAAGTATGCAGAAAACAATGTAAGGTGGAATTAAACATTATTATTAAGGTACACATGTGTGTCAGGTATATGTATGTGCAAGAGGGCTCTATAACATGTATGTACAATTCATTGCAGGATTCTAGCTTGCCCATCTGAGGGGTGGGAGAGGAGGGAGGGCTGGTTTTGCTCTCACTGCAATGTTGTCACATCCAGGGCAATGCTTTGTTTGTCCCCATTTGAGTATACTGGCTGTTCCCAGTGGCCTCATCCATTAATATATGAATTTCTTCCTATGGAGATAGCCCTGTCTTAGGTTTGGTTCTTTGGTCAAACCAGCATGTGACAGAATGGTGGGCAAATGGAATTTATTTGCAGAGGGGCTAATAATTGTAAATAAATAATGCCCTTAATAATGCCCAGAGCCAAATCTTGCTCCACAGTGACAAAACTGTCCTCCAGATTCCTCTTTCAGGCACGTGTATCTGTGTGAAAGTGATGTTGGCGTGAGAAAGAGACGAAAGGGAGGATGAGAGGAGGGCTTTCTCATTTTGTCATCTTCACTCTCTCCTACACATATTTCTCTTTCCACACCCCATCCCTCTGAATCATCTGTTTTTGTAAGTGGAAGGAGGGAACATTTTTGATAAGGCATTTGTTCCTAAGCAAAACCTATACATGTCACCTTCATCTGCTTCCTCATCAAAAGCAGAAGGCATATGAAGAGTAGAAGATAAAGAGGTTTTGTTGCCCCCCAGTCTCCCCACTGAGAGTTGTTTCTTAACCCCAAAATCCTCTACCCAAGCAAAATCGGAAGCTTGAGTGAACCTGTCTTTCTGATAACAAATAAGAGTATCTCAATTAAGGCATGTATCCTCTCAGGCACCTTCGAGAGAAATAACTTGATTGCCATGACAACTCAGCCTTTAATAATCAAGGGACAGATTAAGCAAGGCTCCTCACACCCTGGTAATTACCCCCCAGCCTTGCAGTGAAATGCTCTGCCACTGACCTATACAGCCATTACCCCCCTGATAATTACCCCCCACCCATGTTTGCAGGACAATAATTTTTCTTCCCAGAACCTTCCTTTCAGTAAAGACCTTACTAGAAAGTCAACCCATCTTCTTGACTATTGTCAACAGGCACAAGTCATACTGACCACCCAGCCATTTTCAATCACGCACATTTCCCACCCCCCATTACATCATTAGGATAATTGCTCAACGCCCCTCACAAAAGAAATTTTACACTGTTATGCAGCAGTTTTGGTTCTGACATCTTCATCAAAGGGGATTAAGATCCTAAAAATTCATAAATTACAGTACAAACCCTCCTCTCTCCCACGAACAATTGGATCCTGAATTCTGGCTTGGGGGCAATGAGGATTCTAATTCTAAACCAATTTTTGCCAATATCACTGCATCCCCTATCTAAGCCCAAATAAATCCCAGTGCCTAAAAAAGGTTTGCCAAGTCATACTTGGCTAGTCAGTTCTGGTCCCAAGCCTTCTTCCATCACTAATGACACAAAATTGCTGGATTTCCCCATCAAGACAGGCAGAGTCTGGTTTTCCCCTCTCTCATTCTGGTTCCCTTCTTGACATTTACCTTTCATGTTCTTCTATCTGTTCTCATCTTTTAGCTTTACCACTCCCAGCTCTTGGCCAGCCAGAACTGCAGCCAACTGGTCTTCTTGCAAAATATCCCCACCTGACTAGATACTTTTGTCCTTCTTCTCCTGAAAATATTCTGGGCCTTTTTTGGGGTACACTACACCTCTGTTCCCTCAGTTAGTTTTTCTCTGGACTAGCCACTCTGAGAAACATGAAGAAACTTAAGGCATAATTCAAAAGCACAACTGTTCTAGGATTATACAAAAATGAATGAACTGAATTAAAAATAAATTGCCATTGTGCTTTTGCCAACAGTTCAGTCTTGCTCTCTTGTACTGCTGTCATTTTACTATTCTGGACATTCTGTATCTTGGTTATATCAATAAAGCTAGTTTTCTGCTTAAGCATATTGTTCCCTTTTCTACCTTGAGAGACTTTTTCTGGCTAAAACCCAAAACTGTGTATACAACACAGCTTGACTCTGTTCCCCCAATGCCACTTTGAAGGGGTCTAGCAACTAGTGTTTCTACGAATCAGACATTTTTCTTAAATCGCATTCATCCTTAGTACACTCTTATTTCATCTATTGGTATTTAGCTCATCACTCAACCACAAGGTCTCTGGAAAGTTAACATATTAGTAAGTTAAAAACCTATTACTATTACTTTGAATGAGCTGATGAAAAGGCTGGAGCCTCTTCTTTAAGTCTTTGGGCCTGCCTTCCTGTAAGACCTGAGCAGCTCAGTCAATGGCTGGTCCTGCCCGGCTGGTCCTGTCCTTTATGTAACATTTATCACTCCCATGACATTTCACAGTGCATAGTCTTGAGGGCTAGTATAAAAACTAATGGTGCAAACCTAAGTTACACACATCTAAGTACATTGAGAGTGTAGCTGCTTAGAACTGCCCTGTAAACACAAAACACAAGCCAGTGGCGTGTGGCGTAGGAGGTTAAGAGCTCGTGTATCTAATCTGGAGGAACCGGGTTTGATTCCCAGCTCTGCCGCCTGAGCTGTGGAGGCTTATCTGGGGAATTCAGATTAGCCTGTACACTCCCACACACGCCAGCTAGGTGACCTTGGGCTAGTCACAGCTTCTTGGAGCTCTCTCAGCCCCACCTACCTCACAGGGTGTTTGTTGTGAGGGGGAAAGGGCAAGGAGATTGTAAGCCCCTTTGTGTCTCCTACAGGAGAGAAAGGGGGGATATAAATCCAAACTCCTCCTCCTCCTCCTCCTCCTCCTCCTCTTCCTCTTCTTCTTCTTCTTCGTCTTCTTCGTCTTCTAACTTTGAAACAGTTCTGAAAAGCTGACTATGAAAATGCTCTCCACTTTGCCTTGCTGCACTTCCATGTTTATGGAAGAGGGAAAAAACAGTAATGAGAACTTTTGCAGGAGGAAAGAAACTCCCTCCCCCAACCTCTTGCGTTACTGCAGAATACAGATCAGTTTGGCTTTCATAGTACTCATCCACTATCTTCACTAATAGTTACACACCATTGATTTCCCTTCCTTTGCACAATGCTCTTTCGTGAAGTGATTTATACTGTTTTGTCCCTTCCACTGCTGACTTTGGCAGCACGTTCTCTGTCCAGAGCCGAAATTCTGGGTGAGCTGCTCTGAGCTATCGCAAGACCCTCGTCCAAAGCCAGCTGTTCTTTTAAGTCTTGCTGGTTGGTCATTATCCTTGCTGGAACCTCAACTCTAAAAACACATTTACTTGTAATGGGATTTCACTGGAACTTGCTTCCAAATAAGTGTGCTTAGGATCTCAGTCCCTCTGTTCTACACTTTACATGCCTGGCTCAGATCCCTCTGGCTGTGACTCATTCTTCCCAAAACCCCTGACTCATGCTGCTTGCTCCCTTATGTAACATTTTAATCTCTGCAGTTCGCTTCCTACAACCAGATAATCACAACAGTGCTTGGTATTTCAGTGCGGTTCCCACCAGCCGTTTACACTTCAGTGCAATTATTCCTTCAGCACAGCTCTTTTTATGTAAGAAGCCACAGGTTGTCTGGTTGCCCTTTTCAACCCGTGTCAATCTGGAGTCCATGGTTACACAGCAATACATTCAACCTATCCAAACATGTGCCGCATCTCATTACTCTTGATCACTGCCTGCAGGGCTGGAAAAATCCAAGCCCTTCTTGCCCTAGTACCCAATAACCTGATGCTGGGGCTAAAATCCTGTGCAACTGCAATGGGGGCATGCAGCTGGTGCTAAAGGACAACTGGAATTTCAAGCAGAGAGATGCAGTTCCTTAGACATCCAGAAGTTGTCCACACCCACTATGTGATGCATGCGGAAGAAATTAGCCATGAGCTTCAGGATTTCCTAATTTGCTGTGCACTTGGTGCCCAATTCACTTTGAGAACTTGGTGAACAGTAGGGAGAATCAGCTTCCCCTCTGTGCAGTGGGGTGGGGTGGGGTGTAGAACCAAGCACAAGGGAAACGGGGACAGTCCGTAACTCACATCTGATTGTTACACACAGTGGGGACCCAAGACCCAACCTGTATACTTTATAATGTGTTCATCGACTCACACTACTGATTTACACACTCTTCCATTTGCTGGTTTAATTTGAGAATTCATATTTTCTTTTTAAAGAAAGAAATCCCACATGTTGGAATAGTACTGGAAAATAAATATGATGTTGAAAATGTATCAATATCATGAGGGAAAATAAGTTGTTCTGTGGAAAAAGAAATGAAGTCTTTCAGTCACATCACTGGAAGGGGTCTTATTGTTTGACCCGCTGTTCAGTGCAAGAAATGCAAACTAAGGAATTCCCAAATGATTATCCAGCCTTCGCTTTCAAACATCCACCCCACATATAATACGTGCTCTGAGTCCTCTTCGACAATTAATTTTGCACATTATGAAGCTGTCTAAGAGCCCCACTCAAAGGGAGAGGGGAATGTGCTTGTGGGAGTGGCACGCTGCCATACTTACCCCAGTGGAGGGGCAATTCTGCCAGTGTATGACAGCCGTGGCCCCTGGTGTAGGAAAGTGGTGTGAGATGCTGCACCAGCGTCCCAGGGCCTCTGCCACCGACATAGTGAGGGTGGGCTGGGGCGTGGTCATGGGAAGAATTGACTTTAGCTGGCTCCTTCCCAGCCTTTGCTGGGAGCCTGTACTGTGTATTTAAGTCAATTGGGTCCCATAGAGGCTCCTCTGCAGCAGAGAGGCTTTTTGACTTTTTGAGCCTCCCCATGCCTCTGGAAAGCCTCTTTGGGGGCAATGGCCATGAATGGCTGGGCGTCTAGCTCTTGGTTGGGGCTGCCCACCAACTCAGACCAATGGGCCCATCCAGTATGTGCTACTAGATATCCTTTAAATGGAGATGCCAAAGACTGAGGCAAAGACCTTCCATATGCAAAACTGTTGATCTGTCATTGAACTATGAGGCTTCCCATATATTTGCAGGAGGTGGAATTTCCTTTATGTACCTCATACAAAAAGGTATACAACCCAAAGGGACTGGCAAAGATTGTTACCTCAGGTGTCTTTTGCCATACTGATACCTATTCAGCAGTCAGTCTTTGGCCAAAGCTGGAAGTTAGATCTGAAAGAACAGTCTGATGTGAAGCCTGCAGCACGTGTTTTTATCTTTAGAAGTCAGGCTATACAACATATTTAAGTCTATGTATGTAAAAGAGAAGTGCCAGGCAGAATGGACTTAGAATGGTGAAACTCTGTTCACAGTTACACTGTAAATGTAGGTTCTCTTACATACAAAGCCTTTCCTTGAAGGATTACACTTTGAAGAGTTCTGATAAATTGCACCCGTTTTTATACTGTGGCAGGAAAGATTTTTGAAGTACCAAAGAAAATGAATCACGCTGTATCTACTCCTTCCATCTTTTGTATTTTAGGCAATACCAGGACGTATCTCTTATTTCTACTTCGTCAATATGGCAAAAGTCCAATCCTGAACTCCTGCCAGATCCTCCCTTGAGCCTTTCTTACACTTTAGAGCAACATTAGTAACCTTGCAAATCCTTTGGCTTAACAGGCTATCAGCAATCTCTATCAAAACCTTCTTTTAAAAAATTCCCTTGCTACTTCCTTCAGTGTTTGGAATGTTGTGCATCTGGACCTGGTGCCCAGGCAACTTAACTCCTTGCTTTTGGAAGGAAGTTTTCAGTCAGAAAAAATGCTACCTGTCTTCGAGTCAGGGAGTATGACAGGCGTATCTGCTCTCCCTGTGCCAATGTTTGTACAGGCTTCTGTCATACTGCTCCCTAACTTTGCAGCAGCCTCTCTCCTTACTAAGTACTCTTCCCTATTTTCATTCTTGCCATAAAATCTCAATTCTTCAGCAAACCTATTCTGGAATCACAACAGCTTTGTACTGTATCACCTACCAGGGGATCTATGGCTTCAATTAGGAACCTCTAATGCAAAGCTGGCTTCTAATCATAGTAAGCGACACAGAATATTCCAACCCCAGAGCACTCTTCTGACACATATGGGACTAGATGTGTGTTAAACATTCTCCATGATTGGCTTGCAGTACGAGGTTTCTCAATTGGCCAGGCACTAATACTGGCTCACCAACCATTACAGGCAATCCTTGCAGCAGTATCTATCTGTTCAGTCCCAACCTGGTTTGAGGACACAGTTCTAACCTGCAAGAATCTTGCACTAGAGAACACCCTCTCTGGATCTGCTTCTGGCTGCCACATCCATGGCTCAAGTCTAGCCCTGTCACTGCTACAGTCATCATGTTGTCTGCATCAATGGTTAGTGCCCATGGGGCGGGGGGGGGTAACACCCCAGGCGGAGCCATGGTCAGACCGTGGAGGGGGCATGACAGGGGCGTTCCAGGGCAGGGGCTGCCGTGGCAGGGGTGCAGGGCGTGCGTGCCCCCTGGGCGCAGTTTCCCCTTACTCTGCCTCTGGTCTGTATCTTCATTCAACCACCATTTCGATCTCCTCTACTTCATCTTCTCTACTTTTTATCAGCCCCATATTCTTCTTGCCTTTCCAACTGGCAGCTTGAAGCCTCCTTTGACAGCCTCCTGCCAGTTCCCAGAAATAAATCAGATTTAAGGGTCTTCCAGATTATTCCTGGGGCTTAAACAATCTGATACTCTCATGCATGTTTAGGTTCATAACAAACTTTGCATTGCCTAGCAGTAAGAACTGCAAAGATATGGAGCACATAAATTTGCAAATTAGGTCATCAAAGGTGGGCACCAGGAAGAACAAACATGTTTCCTGACATCCTGTCAGTGAAACATACACACCAGTTCATTGCTGCTTCACATAAGAAATGGCACAAACATGATAGGGCCATTGGGAACAGGAAACATTTTCTCGGGGGGGGGGGGGGGCCCACTGTCTGGCCCAAACATCATTAGTTGACTATTTATAATTTATTTCAAAAATTTATAAGCTGCTTCTCTAATGATGTGCTTGAGGCACCTCACCAAGTAAAACCAGCAACCGAACCATAAAAATTACAGTATAAAAATGATCAAATGTAACTACTAATGATCCACAAATGTTCAAAACAAGCCACTAAATGCCACAGGCATAAGACAGCATTCAGCAGCTGAAAGTGATTTTCACAAAACCGTCACAACCAGAGAGCAGTTCTTAATTTGTTACACAGGACCTGGATGCCTTCCTGCCTAACAGGAACACTAGCAGTTTGGCATTCTGTCCAAAATATTTACATATTAGTACCACTAGCACCTTCTAGCTAGTCCCTGTGGTATCACTGATGACATATAGCATAGCTCCTTCCTCCAGGACTGTGTCACGTCGTAACCGTAGTAACCTGACCTAGGCAGCCAACCTTTTTCACAAGTTTGTCACAAATGAGATCAAAATAAGAGACAAGAAGGTTTAGTCTAACCTATTATTGCAGTTACCCACATATAAATATACTTGGTGTGGCTTTGTCTCTAGACTTCAAAACAGAGTAGACGGCAGCAGTGTAGTGACACCGGCAGGAACACAGGCGAAACCAGTCTACTGATCTTCTGCTTCTGCCACAAATGCCACAGCCTCTTGCAGGTCGTACCACTTTTGACATTTGCACTGCAGATTGGCTGTCCATGTGCAAACATTACTGCTCAGCTTCTGGATAGGAGAAAAGTTCTGGAGCTAAATCTGACTACTCTCATGGATACTCTATATTTTACAGGGTCATCCTTGGCAATGAGCCTTCAAACTTGACCTAAAGGCTTAAGTTTAGGGATCAGCAGCCAAAGTCTCAGGGTGTAAACTTATAGCACACTCAGTTATTTCCAGCTGTAAACCTAGAGGCAAGAGAAGTATGTGACAGGAAGCTGTGGTGACAGAAATTCCTAGCAGTCTACTGATGTACAGATGGGTGGTAAACCAAGGC
This sequence comes from Sphaerodactylus townsendi, assembly GCF_021028975.2. Lineage (NCBI taxonomy): Eukaryota > Metazoa > Chordata > Lepidosauria > Squamata > Sphaerodactylidae > Sphaerodactylus > Sphaerodactylus townsendi. The sequence goes on along the minus strand of NC_059425.1, from coordinate 38,333,308 downwards.
CTATTAATCTCAAAGTGTCACTCCTGTACAAGTACTTACTGACCAAGGTTTTAGCTGGTAGTGCTCTTGTCCGATTCATTTCATATTCCCAACTCGAGCTGGTTCACCACCTACGGCCCCATGTGGACAGACACGATCTGGCTACAGTAATCCATGCTCTAGTAACCTCCATTGGGCTATTGTAATGCACTTTATGTGGGGCTGCCCTTGAAGACGGATTGGAAGCTGCAATTAGTGCAGAACGTGGCTGCATAAAACTGCTAATGTGATGCACATCACACCAGTCTTAGAACTGCACTGGCTGCTAATTTGCTACCAAGACCAATTCAAGGTGTTATCTTTGCCTTATCAAGCCCTAAACAGCTTGTGCTCCAGGTATCTAAAGGAATGCCTTCTCCCATATCGACCTGCCCATACCCTAAGATCATCAGATAAAGACCTTCTAGTGGTACCACTGCTTCAGTGGTAAAATAGGTGGAGACCCAAGATAGGGTTTTCTTGGTAGTAGTTCCAAGGTTGTGGAATGCTCTCCCCCTTAGGAACATCAAGCATCTTAATAATAATAAAGCGCTAAGGGATGGAACTTCCAACGAAGAACCTTCCACCAATAAGGAAGCAGGATTCACAAAGTGAGTCCTGCTCCCTAATAGGTGGACGGTTTTTCTGCACAAATTTCCTACCTTTTCCTCTGACCCGCAACAAGCCCTCCTTTCTCTTTCTCTCCTCTATAATGCACCCATTTCTCCATTATCCTTCTGGCTCTTATTCTAAAATAATATTAATTTGTTTTTTAAAAATAGAAAGAGCATGTTGAAGAATATGGTCAAGATCCCATTCCAGTCAAAGTTCAGCTCCTTTATCTCACTTGATCTCAATGAAAGGATTAAGCACCTGCTTAAAAATTCCTCATTGGATTGAGGTGTAGGAAAATTAACTAATATATTTTTGTCAAAAGACGTTATTTTTCCATCAAGTCACAGATGATTTATGGCAATGCTGTAGAGCCTTCCTAATGCCGCGACCCTTTAATACAGTTCCTCATGTTGTGGTGACCCCCCAACCCTAACATTTATCCATTTTACAGATGGAGAACACCGATGCAGAGAGTCTTAGGCGACCCTTGTGAAAGGGTCATTTGACCCCAAAAGGGGTCCCGACCCCCAGGTTGAGAACCACTGCTGTAGGGCTTTCAAGGTAAGCGATGGCTTGTTATTGCCTTCCTCCACACTATGACCCTAGTATTCCTTGGAGATTGCTCATCTAAATTCCACTCAGGGCAAGGGGTGAGTGTGTGTGACTGGCCCAAGGTCACCCAGCAAGTTTCCATGGAGCGAAAGGGGACTTGGTCCTACACCTTAACCACAATATCATACTGTCTGTTGACAAAAGTATTGCACTCCATAAAATGTAATCTGAATTGATTTCAACAGAGGATCTTAAGGAATGTATTTTAGCTCTATTGTTGAAAAACAAGCTTGTAAATGTAGCTGTTTTTTTTTCTTTTACAAAAGAACAATTTGAACTATTTAATGCAATTCATCATGAAGACTCAGAAGGATGCTTTGGGCAGCTATCAAGACAGATACAAACTGTATAGACTCCTTTGGAGTTGTTTCTTTAAATCTTTTCTTCTCATAGATTTAGCAAGAATGAAATCAACCCAGTATGAGTACAGCTCTAACCCACCCACGATGACCAATAAACGTTGGAGGCTATTCAAAAAATGATTGTAGATAAAAGAGATTTTTCCCCTGTGGTATATCATCTTCAGAACTAATATGGAACATTTCCATGTATTCTGTTCAGAATCATTTTCTGCAGTGTTTCAAAAAACACATTCTTGAACATGAAGAGCCTGCATGACAGTTAAATTAAATTAACGTAACCGAATTAACCTCCTAGTTCATCACTGCAACTTTAAAAAAGAAAACCCTGAATCGAGTCATTGTGAACGCTTTCTTTGTTTATTTAAGCTAATGGAAAAACTATTCCATGTTTAGATATGAACCTGCCATCCTTCCTTGGAAGGAAGCCAAAAGCATGATTATTATGACAAATGGTATCCAGAATTATCCAAATTTTTAAAAATGATGTTAAATTTTTAGTTTCCATTTTGGTATTTATTTTTATTTTGTTTACTTTCTTCCCTGGAAACCAAGCAAGTCAGGCCTGAAGTGACCCATTAGGCTGAACAAAACCTGCTAAGTATGCTTTATGGCTCCCAGGAGCATCACAACACTCCTGTTTTTGTGGGTCCAGTAGAAGCACAAAGCTTTCTGAGCTTTTAGCAGGCCACACTTCATGGCTATTGGACTGCATTTAGCCATCAGTTGTAAGTCCTATAATAATAATTCCTTTATCCTGTGTATTTCCCTTTCATAAATACTAGTGGCTCTCAAACTGCAGCGACCCAGGGATTATTATTTTGATTTTTTTCACAAGCCCTCCCCTCCTCCCTCAGTGGTGACTGCCGTATTCAAGACAACCACCTTTCAAAGTGTGTGATAACTGTCCCGTCATGTCTTCAAACAACAGAATTTATCAGCCATACTTTAAAACCATGCTATGTTTTTGTTCTCTGCAGTAGTTCTCTGCACAATATCAGGTATCAGAGGGTAACTGACTCTATAGAGCCATAACTCAAAAAGGCCCTAATCCAAGTTCTAATCAATTTCACCTTCTTACTGGAATGGACTTTATGCCAGAGAAAGTTTGAAATATCCTCTTTTTTTATGCTGTCAAGTTACAGATGAATTATGGTGACCCCATAGGGTTTTCAAGGCAAGAGATGTTTTGAGGTGGTTTGCCATTGGCTGCCTCAGCATCATGATTTATAATGAGAGTACTTGCTAGCCAAAAGCTTAGTTGATTATAAATAAATATTACAACTTCTATTCTGACCATTATCACCTGTCATGGCAGTCCATTTCATGGACGGAAGGGTGGGATACAAGTTTAATGAACAAACTAAAGATTTCAAGCCATCTCATTCTTATTTGGACCAGGCTAATATCAGGACAGTTGGTAAACTTGCATTCAGTTGCCTTGGAGGTTGCCAAATATATATTTTTGTGCTGTGCTTTTCCCATTCCTTCTACCTGAACATCAGGGAAGTTAGCTAAACTGCATAACATTTTTTGTGTTCAGGATATGTGGTCTAAAGATCCCAGAGGTGTAGTCTTTCCTTGAGGAGAGTCAGTCAGTTTCTTTATTTACAGTCCACTTTTCTTGCTGAATATAAAGGTAGATGGTAGACACAAGTTTGGCAGTCATACATTGTCCTGATTCTTCCTAATAGCTGCAACCTTCTGGGGAAAGGGAAGAAGGCAGAAGTTCCCTTCTTCCAAGAGCTAGTATTTTAGGCCTCTTTACACTCACAACAGAATGAGGTGCTAGAGTGGTCTATATCATTTCTGACTGAGGTAGGGCTATCGTACCTAAAAGTATCTCTGCAAGTAAACAACAAACAAATGCTAGCCTATCAGGGAGAAATTTGCTGTTCTAGCCTATTACCTATTATGATGGTTTTAAACTCAGAAGGCACTGTTTATGTAACTGAATGTTCCTAAATGTGATCTATCAACTGCAGTCCAGTCAGTATAATTCAGTTCACCACTTCTGAACTCTGCACAAGTTGGTCTGGTTTCATTCCTCAGAAATGGCCATGGCAGGACCCATGGAAATGTTCTGCTTGGGCAGAATGAAATTCTATCTCTTTTCTGCCCCAACTTATAACACAGTTAGGATTTGCTTCTTGAAATGAATGATATTGATACTATTTATTTAATTTATATCCAGCACAGGTGACTCAGGGCAGCTTACAATGTTGAAAGATACGTTTGAAGTACAACAAATACAAATGAAATGAAACATTAAAACAATAAACAATAAAGCCAATTAAAATATCAGCTATAACATTGGGATTTATTAAACTTTAAATAGCAGAACAAATTTCAACTGAACATATACGATGCCAAGAATAAGAAAAGTGTAACACTAAGTGTAACTGCTGTCCCTGTACAGTCTCTGTTCAGAAACAGTGATAATTTCCGCTATCTTCATATCCACCCTATACATTTTCTTTGGCTGATCTCTTGATGAAGCCTTCTAAGGTCCTACACCTGTAATAGCAACTTGACACACCCAGAAGCTCCTGGCCTGAAGCTCCAGGTTGGGAAATACCAGATTTTGGGAGTCAAGCCTGAGGAGGGGAGGTTTTGGGGAGGGGAGGGAATTCAACTGGGTATAAAGCCTGAGGAGGGGAGGGACTTCGATTGGTAGTCTACCTTCCATAGTAGCCATTTTCTCCAGATGAACTGATCTCTGTTCCACCTGGATGGTGGCAACCAGTGGTAGGATTCAGCAGGCTTGCATCACTTCGGTAGAACCGGTTGTTGAAATGGTGCTTGTAAACAACCAGTTGTTAAATTATTTGAATCCCACCACTGGTGGCAACCCTAGTTTTATTCAACTTTATCATGGCTTCTCTTCACTTCCCAAATACGTAGAACTGGATAGTGATGGTGAGAGGACAGGAAACTCTTCATTAGTGGTCCTACTTATTTATTTACTTATTTACTTTACATTGCAACCTTAAGCAGAGTTACACCTTTCTAAGTGCATTGAAGTCAATGGGCTTAGAAGAATGTACCTCTTCAGAGTTTATAGTTGGCAATCTGATTTTTCTATGACGAGGCCCAGAGCAGCTCACAAAAACACTCAAATTAAATAAACAATATAAAGAAGCAAAATACAATTAATAAAGAAACAAAGACATTGAAACCAAAACTTGGGTAGGTTTTCCTAGTATTCTCCCTCTAAAATGCTCAGCACTCCAAAACAGGGAGACCTCTTTACACCAGTTTAATTTGCAATCTGGATATGCCACAAATGTTGGAACGCCCTGAAAAATGCTTCAGATGTGCAGACTTTGAGGGTAACAGCAGAGCTGGGCATTTGCTGCTTTCTGAATAACCTGGTATAAACTACTGTAATCTTGTTAATGGTCTCTTAGTAAAACCAAATGACATAAAGCAAATAAACAACTGAGCAAACAAGCAACTCTCTCCCTCCAAGAACATTTGTAGAGCTTTTTTTGGGTTCAGTGTTTGCCAAGCCATGAGTGCAATTTTCTGTTCAAACTGAGGTCAATGATAGCTATCAAAAGCAGAATCCTTATCTCAATGCAGATATTGTTTTCCAGCTGCAGTCATGCTATCTGTTGGCAGCAGGTACTTTTTGAAATCTCTACAACTCCCTGAGTAAATAAGTAGATTCCTGATGCTGTTCCAGCTTCAAAATATGCTTTTGAAGGGCTCAGCCAGCAAGATGCAACAACTTCCCCCAACCAAAATACTTGTAGAATTCTCTATCACAATCTTCTCAATAGGCAGGTATGACGGACACGAGGTTGTCCTGCCCCTGAAGAGAAAATCAGCCACTAAGGCATTTTCCCCATGGCCAATATATCCTGGGATAAGGAAGTGAACCATTCCGGTTTGGGCATTAATTCCACAAGGCTTCCATGTCTAAATTGGGCTTGCCCTGTGAGATTTGCCTTATCCCGTGGCTTTCAAAAAACAATAAAATTGGTGGTTCTTTTGAAAAAACGTGGGAGACGAGCCGGTTTATTTTTCTGGCGTCTCCGCCTGCTCTCCCTGCCCCTTAGCTACAGCCAATCAGAATGTCGGGAAAACAGACTCTATGTAAACTACATAAATGTATGCAAACTACCTAATGTTGGTGCCCATCATTATAGACTCGCTGAAGTCATAACCAGTTTAAATTTTTGTGCCTCAGTCAGGTTTCTACTTTACCTGGGCACCTGTGCTGCTGGTTGTTCCTTTAAAACCAATCTGTAAATAAATAAATAAATCTTCTTAGGTATTTAATCCAGGCTCAGTGATCAGAATAATCTCTTTATGCACCACAACATTTACAGTAAACCCAAAGCCTATACACTCACTATATGTAGAGTACCTGGAAACTGAGGGGGCAGTTTATAGTTCAAAATGAACCTAGCTAGACTTCCTTTTAAAACAATGACCATCAGCTAGGGACTTGAGGGAATTAAATCTCCTTGTACAGACCACTATCTATCCCTGCTTCTTTATAAATAAGGATTCCTGTTCTGTACTATAGCATTTCCTCACATGATTACATGAAGCTGTCTTAAACCGAGACAGACTTTTGGTCTATCAGGAACAGTCATCTATTCTGACTGGCAATGGCTCTCCAGGTTCTCAGTTACAGATCTTTTACATCACTTACTACCTGATCGTTTTAAATGATGATGATGATGGGAACTGAACCTGGCAAAACAGATGCTCTACCATTGAGCTATGGTACCTTTGGTAAATGGACCATACACATACTCATTTACAACTTGAATTGTGAACTGGCCTCTGATATTGGAGTCTAATTTCTTCTCAGCACTCTCTCGAGGGCAACATTTCTAGGCAAAGTGTACTTCATGTTAATAAGACTTCATGAGGTATACTTCTTTGTGCCTATATTTCCCAAGGTGCAATCTAACAGAGGCTACTATACATATTTTTCATTGATAAAAGAGCCAGAATTAGATTTGGAAAATCCAATGGCAATCTATGGCAAGCATGAACATTATGCAACAGTTATTTAAAAACTGGAACATTCTTGTGGTCCTGGTGCAGAGCATATGTTAGATTCCAAGTGTTCATGAATGGAATCAACATCTTATAGGCACCTATAAATAAATGAAACCCAGCAGAGCTCTGGAATAGGCAGCAATCAGGAACATGCTGGGGAAAGAACTGGCCCTCATCAATATTCTAGTTTGCCTCTAGTGCCAGTACAACTTTATACCAGAAAAAATGGTAAGCATAAACAATGTCTTAATGGGACTGAAAAACAAAAATTTGCACACACTGCCACAGTGCAGCTTAGGACAGTCATCAATGCCATCTTAAGGACATTTTCTTGGATCTTAAGCACAATTGAATATAATTCTGAGTAGATCTGCTTGGGGTTACTGTCAGTGTCTGCAGAAAATCATAGCACACCTAAGCTCTCTATAAACCCTAGTCAGGATACTCATGCTTCATCAGACAAGGTAATAGGGTAATTTGGAAATAGGGACTCTAGAGAAAGGGCACTTTTCAATAAAAGGGAGCACTTCATGTAGACTTCAGATAAATTCTAAAATGGAGAACCTGCAAAGGGAAGGGGGAAAGGTATAGGATCTGGAGGAATACCTAGGTGGTGCCACTCTCTAATATTTAGCTCAAAACATGTGCAGAGGGCTTGAGCCCATAAGCTGTTTACTGTTATAGCTGAACATTACCAATTATTGCCCATGTGTCTCTTTTGACTTTTTGTAGGCAGTCCTTCAATAGGGCAAAGGTCAGAATGGTCCCCATTCAGAATTTAGTGCCAAACAACTGCTTAACTGCCCATTCCAGAATTGGCTTGGGGAGGTGGCATGAACATGCGCTAGCGAATTTGCCCTCCCAAGGGGCACTTTTCTGGGTGGAGAGGCAATCATATCAGTGTGTAGCTGCCATGGCCCCCTGCCCCATGTCAGAACTCCCATGCTGCTGCCAGCAATGTTGGTGCAGTGGGGGTGTGGCAGAGGCATTCCCAGGGGTGGAGTGATCTTAGCTGGCTTCCACCCTTGGTTTGTGGCAGTTTGCTGTGGCCCTGGCCTGTTGGGGTGGGATAAGTCAATTAAGCCCTATAGAGAGTTTTCCAGGAGCAAGGGTTTGGGTTTTTTTTTTTTTTGCATTTTTCACTTTCACCGCATTGCTGAAAAGCCCTATGGAAGTGGCAGGGCACTACTACAGTGGTGCTGTCTCTGGCTGCCCAGGTATCAGGAGCCAGCCCCTGGGTACTTACCAGGATACAGAGGACTCTGATGCAGAATCTGACAACATGGTGCAGCCAGAGTTGGCTGCACCTGAGGAAGGCCAGGCAGCAGACCCAATTCCCAGCCTTTCCCTGCCTGGTGATGTGCAGGTGGAAATCCTCCTAGGAAACCCAGTAATGAGTCAGCTGAGCACAGGAGGCAGAGGCAGCTGCTACAGAAGCAAAGGAGGAGTGCTTTTATTGCAGCAAGATATGAAAAGATAGAAGTATCTGCACCGGATGAGGATTAACTCCTTGCAGAATCCCAACCCCTTGGACAAGGCTCTCTATATAAGCCTTGCTGTGAGCTTGCTTCTGCCTGGGTGCAACAAGTGTGTTACCATGTACCTGGTTCATCGCTGATCCCCAGCCTGTTTATTGGTTCTCCTGTACCATGACCTGCAGACCGCCATCTGACTATGCTTTGCCTGCCGCCTGTTTGGTCCCACAAGGCTGGACCCGACCACGCCCTGCCTGCTGACAGCACACTGGGGCTCTGGATTGGGCTGCCCAGCTACAATGCAACCGAGATCTGGAGTGACCACTGTCTCACTACCTTGGTTGAGAACTGGAATAGTTCTCAAATAACACGTATGAATTGCCTCTGCAATGACCAGGACTAAGTATAAGGGTCAAACCTTAATAGGAATAAAGAATTTATTTGATAATTTGCTTTGAGCCTTTCAAATGGGTCACTTACAAGTTTAATTCATTTTTCTTTTGGTTTTTTTAACATGCTGAATGGACAACAACTGGGTCTGAAATGTTCTTTGTTAGTAGCCTTAGTTTTTTTTAATGATCCAAACTGAACAACTTACCCCTGTAGTGGCAGGTGCTCACATGAAATACACTAATGAGCTATAAATTTCACCATTGTAGAAAGCTGAGTAATTTCTTCTGACAGATAAGGAATGCTGAGAATTCAATCTTTCCTTGTGTATGAACAAAATGCTTTCTTGTCCATTTATGCACAAATATATGGAGGAATGGGATTCAACTACTAACAACATTTGAAAAGAAGTCCACAGTCTAGAACGAACAATACAGATGCACATGTATTAATGCAACTTGGGGCAACTTAAATCTGACACAGGAGACCCCAGCCCAATCTGCTGACTTCTGTTTAGAATGGAAGTGCAGCCATAATTGGAGGCGGGGGGGCGGGAGGGAGTGGCAGTGGTTTGGGGTGGTCCTGCAAACATGATGTGTGCAGAAGAAGAGGGTGTACTTCACTCAAATCAAAACTGCACCACTGAACTGTTTTTCCATATGGGCAGTGTGAATGTGTGACTTTATATGTAAACACAGAGCCACAGCCACACAGACTTCGTCACACAGCCCAGAAAACCCACAACAGCCAGTTGTATCTTCTCCCCTGTGAAAAGTGATTGGAAAAATAATCCATGGGAGAAGTACGCCCTACCCACCTCAATAATTTACAACACCTACAGCTAAATTTGAGTTTCAAATAAGCACGCACGCACACACACACAAAACTAACAAACCTAAGAGAGCAATCGCATGTCTCTTGTGCCCAGTTTGGCCCCTTCGTAGTATTAAGTCCTAAGACTAACTCCAAGGTGCCACAAGACCCCTGTTCATTTTATTTTTTGCTACATGGGATTTGTCCAAGCAAGGGATTTGTCCAGAAACTAATACAACTGTTTTAATAGTTGGGCAAGCACTAGCAACCATATACGGCACATAGGATGGGCTAAAGCCAATGGAATACGAAGATTATTTAATAGCCACATAAAGCTACTCTAAACAATTTGGTAATATACCAGAGAATCATTGCAAACTTGACACAGCACCGTAAGGTCCAAAGCAAATTCTTGCATTTCTCTGCTGGCAGAGGTGGAACTTGCTCATACACCTGAAGGTTAGAAGGGAAATATGTATTTTCCCTTTGGATATTACAGCAGAATTGCAAAAGCGGATTGGCAAGAACATCCTCACTCATTTGGCTGCTCATAGAAAGACATCTGGAAAGATCAGGGGATGGTTCAGGAAACCTCAAAGTAACTTTTTTCAGAACCATGAATTTGGTATAATCCCAAAGTAGGAGCTCCTGACACAGGAGGACCGAAGTTCCTGATACACACTCTTTCAGCCTAATCTTGACTTTGAGCATTTACACTACCAATTTGTTTATGGCCAACATCACTGTTGTGGCTTCCCAACTCAAAGAAATACTCTTCCAAAGTTTCCCTAGACAGAGGGAACAATGATGAAACTATTCTAATTTGTTAGAGTAGGTATGCCCTAACTTGTTAAACACTAAAACAACAAACATATCCTTAAGAGTACTTTGCTTTGAATTATGGGTAGAAAAACCTTGCAAGCCCTTTGGAATATACTATCCTGTTAGCACTATATAATTTACGAAAATAGGTATCTAACACATGTTGGTTTCCCAAGTGTCTTTTTTGAGCTTCAAAGCTAAGCACTTTGCTGTCTAATTATACATAACAAAAATCGGATATCTCCCCACTATACTTACAACAAGTGAACCCACTTTTGAAGGTTTGAGATCAACAACATGGCAGCAAATAAAACACAAAAATGTTAATTAGCATAGAAGCTATTTTATAATCACCACATGGAGGCAAAACTACCCAATCACTCTATAATTTGCAAATCCCTTTTGTATTTTTAGTTCAGTCAAAACATACACTGAATAAGGTAGAGTGAAACTTTTATGTGCTCAACCTACCTATTCTGAATAGCTGCAGCATAGCAAATACAAGTCTTTGGGGAGGGCAGTGCTGCAGAGTTAGAACATACAGTTTGCATATAGATCATTTCTTAGCATTTGCTATCAGAGGATCAGTTGTATTGGGAAAGACATATCTCTCCTCAAGATCCTAAAAAACCACTGCTACTAACAGCAAGAAACGCTGAGGATCTGACAGCGTAAAACAGCCTCATATAGTCACACAGACCATTTCCCCCATTGCTTGCAACGAATTTCCTGCTTACCTATTAAATTGCTAAAACAGTTTCCAGATAAAAGTCTTCTCCAAAGAACAGGGCCACAATGCTCTCCATACACACATATACACACCATAGACTAACTGTCTGTACCCTATTATTTGTGAGCTTTCCTAGCAATTGGTTTAGCTGCCATGCTCTTGTGGAATATAAAACATTACAAGTACTCATGGTGAATGCATCAGGAATAGAATGTTGACAAACATACAACGCAAGGGAACAGAAAAGTCAGTTTGGATAGGAAAAAAATGTTCATAAGATCCAAAGACAGAAAAGTGAAAAGTGACAGTGAACAGTAAATTGTCTGGGGACTGCATGTTATGCTTTGTGTCCAGTGAAGTTTCTGAACAAGCACTAAGGGTTGTTCAACACAGAGCATACTGCAGTAGTCTAACCTAGGTCAATTTTTTACTCTCTCTCTCCCTCTCTCCATTCACTTCAATGAAGAGAGCACTGCCAGGTGCATGAGATACTGTACTTTCATGTGAGGTAATCTAGGAATCCACTGTGGGAGCCTGGAATCATACAAAATATGAGAATAAGTCTCATTGTTCCTGTTTTCCCCTGAGTATGTCTATATATCTTCACCCTGTAGAATGCACTGTGTCAAAAGAAAGAGATTCAGCATTATTATTAGAACTGCAACTCCTTTGCAATTCAACAGGATCTCTCTTAGAGGTACTCTGAGCACAAAATTGTTTTAATGGGAAAATATTATAACCCCACAAAACAGTTAAAGAGGGAAAACAGAATATAGCTTTCTCAGGATTTAGAATGAAAATATCACATCTGTAGGCAATCAAAAGAAGCTGGATGACATGTTCAATTAAAAGAATAAGAAAATATGCTCACATGTGATTACATGTATATATTGAATATTCCCTGGATAGCCTGTTGCCGTTTATCCTATAAACTATGTTCTTTTAACAGCAATTAAGTCAATACACAGTGGAGTTGTAAAGTATGACTATTGTTCATAAACTGTTTTCGCCACTGCAATACACTCAGTACAGCAATTCTGTACTTCTTGTTTCAGGTCAAAATGGCTTGGAACCAGGATATTTGGAGAAACATCTTCGTCAGTAGGAATGTGTTCAATCAGACATCAGGTTGGTGTCAACTGGAAAGAATTTCTTAAAATGTGTTTTATTCTGTTTATAGAATTTCCTCAAACACATTAGGAAGGTACATACATTATACTTTTTCAACATCAGAAAATTATTTTCCATGACTGATTTTAATCGATATTTTACTGCACTGCTTGGGTTTTACTGCTTTTTTAAAAAAAATTCTTGTGATCTGTACTTTAACGCTGCATTTCCACAAAAAGAAACAGTGTAAGCAGTCAGAGCCTTGCTGGGCAAAAGTGATACCTGACCCAGTTCACTTCCAAAAAATACTTGGTAAGTGCCAGAAAAGGTGTAGGCACCCACCATGGCACCCACAGACCCACTTAAAATACTACCCCACTTTGGCTCTTGTATACTATTTATAAGCAGCTGATGTAAAACCAGGCATCACGGATAACTTTAATAGTTTTAATGAATTTTGTTAGCATGTTTAGGGGAAAAAGACAATTGCAGTTATGTTTACCACTTCTGGGTTTTGGGGGTGGAGCCTGAGGAGGGTGGGGCTTGGGAAGAGGAGAGACATCAATTGAATATAATGCCACATTCACCTCCTAAAATGGCCATTTTCTCCAGGTGAACTGATCTCTGTCTCCTAGAGATCAATTGTAATAGCAGGACATGTCTAGCTACCACCTGGAGACTGGCAGCCCGAACTGTGACCTTAGTGGGAAGAATCTATGACAGAAACTGGGATTTTGTAAATCTAAGTAGCATGTTCAAAAAAGCATTGTACATACTGTAGAGACATAGCTTTCACAAACAATGACTGATCCAACTGAACGTGTGATCATTGGTTGTCTAGAACTGGATGTAGAAGGCAGGCATTTGTAATGTGAATGAGTGTCTGTAAATACAGGCTTTTAATTTGTATTACAAGGTGGCTTTAGTATAATGTAGCAGTTATTCCCTTTATCCTGGGAATGATTGCAGAGTTAAGAAGGGATCAAGTCAGCGGTTTTTAACAAAATTCTAATCACGTTTACCAAATTACAACTCCCAGGATTCTTTAGGGAAAAACACAAGACTCTCAGACTTGTGAAGGGCAACAAGAAAAAAGACCGTCTAATCTTTTTGCTTGGGTTGAACATATTCTCTGATTCTCTGCACTTTATAAAATCAATATAACCTGACTTATACTGTCAAATCTTTTCTAGTTTAGAATGGTCTACCCTACTAGCTTGCAAACCTGAAGGGTTCTGGAGTTGAGGTCTTTCCCAATCTTGCCAGAGATCCCTTTAACTGAAGATTTCAAGGCCTGTCTCTTAGATGTTCTCTGTGCAAAGCATGTGCTCTCTCACTGAGCTATGGGACTCTCTCTGGTTCTTTGGATCTGACCCCACAAGATCAAGTTTGACATTGTTTCAAAGAAAGCTAGTTTAACGAACAACATTCATATGAGTATATATCCACCACCCCAGGCCAAAATTCCCAAGATATTAGCAATGTTTTTTTTAATTTGCACAATCAGGAAAAGGGCTTGCAACACTGCTGTAAACTCTTGAGGCTGTTTCCCATTTTATTGTTTGTATAAACAGTTTACTTTAACATCTGTTCTCTTAGAGTATATAGTTTTTGTGAAAGAAAAGACTTCAAGCCAAATTCCTCTTTTGATTCATAAACACTTGTCAAAGGCCTTTTTGAATACAGCTTTTCCCAGTGGTCAAACCTTGTATCTTGGAAACGTCTTCTTTCCCCCATCCTTTTGGATTCTCTCCCCTCCTTGCCTTTTCAGTTGCATTTATGCCACATACTATGGCTGAAAATGTATTATTCCAATGGTGGTGGGATGTCATCCATTACAAAGAAGAACAATGCTCTTTTGCACAGGTGCAGAAGGGGCAGCATTACTGTGCAGTTACAATTTGAAGCAAAAATTTGAAAATGTCTCAGCCTCCATTTTTTCTGTGGAGAACTAGCAACTCAAAATGGAAGCCAAAACAACTCCTGCAGCAGGCGCCATTGCCCGAAGGAACAGAAACAGCTTACCCCCCCCTCATTTTCTAACCAAATTTGGTCTGCAATAACACATAATCATTACTGCAGCAATCCCTGATCACATGCAGTGATTACTCCTAGTACTCGTTTCTACTGCCCCAGTGTGTCCGCATTCCATCACTGCTACCATCACCTCCATTCCAAAATTACTCTCTATTCTAACATTACATTGCTAGTTCTATATAAAATTGACAAAGCTGGTCCAATTGAACAAGCTTGTTTATATTTCTGCCTCAACATTACACTGCTAGTTCAATATGACAAAGAGGATTTTTTTACATTTTAATTTTTTAAAAAAATTAAAAACAGAGGAGGCGGGGAAGAGACAATGGTTAAAGGGGAGGTTGGGCAACTATACAGGACCTGTGTAAGGGCCAGTTGTTTGCACAAAATGGAATCCCAAAGACATTACTGGAGCAGGCACCATTACCTGAAGAAATAGAAACACATAGCCTTCCCCTGCACACAAAGAACCTTTTCCCCCCACCAAATTATAGCTAAAGTACGGTGACCATCCGTCCCGATTTTCGTGGGACACTCATGCTTTTGCGTAGAGTGTTCCACGTCCTGCCGGGCTTATGCCATTGTCCTGATTAGGGACAATGGCCCGCAGCAGCACACTGCCTTTTGCAGCGGCGCTCCCCAGTCAGGAAACAGGGAAGCGCCCCAGAAGGCACCGCGGCAGCCGCAGTGCCTTCTGGGGCGCTTTCCTCCTGACTGGGGAGCGCCGCCGCAAAAGGCAGTGTGCTGCTGCGGGTACGCGTGCGTGCGCGCCCCCCACTTTTTAATAGGAAAAATCTGGTCACTTTAAGCTAAAGTAATACGTGATTGTTACTGTGGCAATCCCTTGTCAATTTTCTTGTGCAAAAGCAGCTTTCTTTAGCAATTTCACTTGCTCCTAACTGGGGACACAGTGTATCTTTACCTTAACATTATATTGATAATTCAAGATGAAATTGACAAAGCTGATACAATTGACCTGCCTTGGGTCTGTGCCCAAACATTACATTGCTAATACAATT
Source organism: Sphaerodactylus townsendi (assembly GCF_021028975.2). Lineage (NCBI taxonomy): Eukaryota > Metazoa > Chordata > Lepidosauria > Squamata > Sphaerodactylidae > Sphaerodactylus > Sphaerodactylus townsendi. The sequence continues at coordinate 38,318,286 of NC_059425.1, read as the reverse complement.
AGAGAAAGTATTTTTTAAAATCCTTTTGAAAATGGAGGAGAGGGAAAATGGCTGAAGGGGAGATTGGGACTATACAGGGATGTAGATAAGGGCAAAGTGTTTGGTGGGGCAGAGAAATAAAGGCCGTTTCAACATGATTGCGCGCTTAAAGAAAGCTGGCTCAGAAAGGATAGGAAAAAACTGCAGTAAAAGTGCTTGGGAAAAACAATGGAGGAAAAATGAATGGAAAACATTTCCAAAAAACCCCTCATTTGGCAGCAATATAAGTTGTAAACAACTTGTGCAGGAAAAGCCTGAGACAAGCCAATGGGGGATCCAAGCACACGTCATCAAATCAATCTTCCAAAACTTGGGCTATTCGTTATTTTCATTCTCTGGCTTCAAGCAAAAACCCCTCTCCATTTAATTATATTAAATAGTGGTTAAGTGGCTATAATTAAGACAAGCTGTATTAAAGCTGTATTAAACAGCTGTAGTTCCTTTCCCAATACTGACTGAGGCAGTGCCAATCTCCTGTACCGACAAACAAATCCTTCTCTCAAATTAAGTTACCATCAATAGATGCTCTTGTGACTCTGTTTCCGCAATCAAAATTGACACATATTGCACAAAATCTTTATCTGAGAAACCAACTGCCAAAACACCCCGATTCCCATTAAACTCGAACATTTGCCTTAAAGACTTGATTAATTAATGTAGAATGGAGTGCATGTCACATAACACATTTGATAATAAATGATGATAATTATATAGGGTAGGCATCAAGACAAACACAAGAAGAAGAAGAAGAGGAAGAAGAGGAGGAAGAAGAGGAAGAAGAGGAAGAAGAGGAGGAGGAGGAGGAGGGAATCAAACCCGGTTCTTCAGAGTGCATCTGCTGTTAACCACTACACCACACTGGCTCTCAAGGAGCACAAGGATTCCTTTTTTTGAGAGCAATCCTAAGCAGTTCTACTCAGGAGTAAGTCCCATGTTATTCAGTGGAGTTTATTCTCAGAAAAGTGTCTTTAGGATTACAACTTTTATTTGCAAAACAGCAATTACAGATGTCCTTTAACTGCTGCTGGGGATGGAACTGTCTCACAGCAGAGAAGCAGAATGAAATAGTAGCAGCCTATTGCTGGCAATCGGCTGCAGGGCATCTAATTCCTCCACAGAATGAGGATCGAGATGCAGCAGCAATGGAGCAGCAGCCAGTGCCTGTAACTTGACAGCACATATTTTGCAACTGGTGCAGCTGCACAAGAGCTAAAAAAAAGTCTGATGCATATTTTCACAGAACAATGGCACTCGGTTATATAATCTCTGGTATGCAAACTAAATATTTGCTCATGAAAATGTAATACTGAAGTTAGTTTAAACATACATGACAATACTATTTCACATGACAATACTATTGCACATTTCAGCTCACATTCATTTCAGCTCACAGCTCAATGCTGGTCATTCTACAGCAGTGGTCTTCAATCTCTGTGGACTCAGGTTCCACCTTTCATTCTGTCTGCAGCATGGGATCTATTTGTGATGTTTTATTGTATGTCAATTTTTATCTTTCTGTCTGATGTCATTAGAAGAACCTAGTTGAAAGAACTTTGCAAAGCAATATCCTGCTTCCATTAATGGCCAACCAGATGCTTGTGGGGCTTCCTAGAAGCACCAAATTGGCCACTGTGTGAACAGAATGCTGGACCTGATGAGCCTTGGTGAGATCCAGCATAACTTTTCTTATGCCTTCAGGAAGTTCACAAAAAAGGCATGAATCCAACAGCTTTTCTCTGCTGTTGCCCTCATACAGTACTGAGAGGCATTTTGCCTATGAACATGGATTTTCCATTTAACTTTTATGTCTAATTGTCACTGACAGATCTATCCTCCATGAATTAGAACAGTGGTGGCGAACCTTTGGCACTCCAGATGTTATGGACTACAATTCCCATCAGCCCCTGCCAGCATGGCCAATTGGCCATGCTGGCAGGGGCTGATGGGAATTGTAGTCTATAACATCTGGAGTGCCAAAGGTTCGCCACCACGAAATTAGAATAATCTTCTTTTGAAGTCATCTAAGTCAGTGGTCATCTCAACATCCTGCAGCATCAAATTCCATAACTTGGTTATAAACTGCCTCAGTAAGTACTCGTTTATGGTCTATCTTTAGTCTCCTGCCAAATGATTTCATAGGCCGTTTCCGCACGAATGCGGAAGCAGCCGGGTCGGCGTACTCGACACCGACCCGACGACGCTGGGACCATCCGCACGGACGGTCCCAGAAAGAACTGGGGAGATGGCGCCGCTGGCCGGTCGCCTTACCTGCTCGGTCGCCTTACCTGCTCTCCGGCCCTCCGGCGCGTCGCTGGGGCCTGGGGACACGCCTCCCCTGCCCTGTGCGCCTGCTTCCGGGTCGCAGAGCAGGGGGGCGTGTCCCCAGGCCCCGGCGATGCGCCGGAGGGCCGGAGAGCAGGTAAGGGAAGCGAGGGGGGGGGGAAGCGCCGGGAAGCCGCTGCCGTTCGCACGGCAGCAGCTTCCAGCCGGCATTTCCCCAACAAGAGCGCTTCCCAGCGCTCTGGGAAAATGCCGGCATGGGGACGAGCGGGCGGCACGAGGGCGGCGCGGCTGCGATGCAGCTGCGCCCCCTGTGCGAATGGCGGCCTGGGGACGGCGTTTTTGCCGTCCCCAGGCCGCCATATTCTGCCCGTGCAGAAACGGCCATAGTGATATTTTTGAAGTTTTAAACTATTTAATAGATAAGAATTAACAGGACAGAAAAAACAGAATCAAACCATAATTATAATAAGTTCTAAAGAAGTGGTGATGTTCTACGATAACTGTAACAGACGCCACCCATTGAAGGCTGCCTTCGTGGAATTAATTTGATAATGAATAAGATACATTGGCTGCACTGCCATGCAACCTAATCACCTTTACTCAAAACTATCACTTCATTATCTGTCACTTATGCTACTTTGTGTTCCCTAAACCAACTGATGTCATAGCCAAAAGCACATTTTCAGTAATTTTACAGAAAGATTCAAAATTCAGCATAGGATGACTTCCTTACCTTGGCAAACATTATGATCACTTGCTTGATACCCTGCTGCACACTGTATATTAGAAGCTGGCCGAGCATCTGCAGGAGTCCGCCGACTGATGGGATTACCATTTCGGTTGCTGGTAGATTCTGGGGCAGCTTCTTGTTGACCATTATTTACAATGATCTGAGCGGTTCTAGGCAGGCAGAGGTACCCTCCATAGTGGTTAACACACTTCATCCCACCTTTACATGCATCAGGCACAATTTCACATTCATCGATATCTGTGGTTAGCAACAACATGAAGATGGGCATCAGAAACGGATCACTCTAGGCATGCTGTGCATATCCGTGATCTTGCTGTGATCTTTTTTGAAAACTGCATTTTTGTTGTGGCAAGCATGCTGGGTAGTTCTGCGAATCTTATTGTCAGATCTATTTTAAAAAGAAGTGACTGGTATACACGGCAGATCTAATGGATGTGCTCTGGAACTGCCCATCGTTTATTCTTTCTTGGAAAAATAATGTGGAGTTGACAGACAATATTATGGCATATAAATGATAAAAAGGGGTAAATGATAAATAAGAGGTTATAGCTGCACAAAATTTTAGTTTTTAAACATTATATATCATTATAACTATTCAATTCTAAATTTATATTATTGTTAAAGCAAGCTGAGATTCTCAGTACTTCAAGCTAACATGAATATCTCAATGAGCAACTTGCAATTGTTGGCATTACCTTTGCATCTCTGCATGATGGGATCCCATTCATAACCATCTGTACATTGCTGCACATAAAACAGAAAAATGATAAAACAGCAAACAAACTAATTAATAAATACATTTTCAAATACTACATCAGTCTCATTGCTACTATGTAGGGCCATCTTCCAGGTTTTGGAGGGCCCTGGGTAAGAGATCTGCTTCTCCCTCCAGTGAGAATGCATCCCGATTGTTAATTTACTCCTGCTGCTTTATCTTCTGAGTGCTAACCAAATCTGGATCTTGGTTGGTGAGCCTATCAATCATCCTTGATTATTGGGATTCTGTCCAACCTTGCTGGTCACGCTGCTCTAAACCTTCCGTCATGTTTCCTGGAGACCATGCCTAAGATAGTTCAGTGATTTTTTTCAAAGCTGATCTTTTTCATGAAATAGCATCCAGCATAATTTTAGTAATTCATAAAATTCCTCCTGCCTCCCACACTCTCCAACTAAGATCACTGATGATGGCAATTACTGAGTGAGGCCAAATGAAGTTTAAACCAGTTCCAGGCTGGAGGAACTGTCATGGTTTCACAACAATTACATCTTTGAAGTTGTATTTCTATGAAGTCCTTTGGAATTTTATGGTGGACAGCTACTCAATACAAATGTTTGGGTATAGATTCCTAGACTAGTTTTTGGCTGGTCATACTAACATTCAATGTGAAGGGATTTTTTTCTTTTTAAACAAGAGGGAGAATGCAAGAATTCTATTTCAGCGGTTTGTACAGTTAAGCAACAGACAAAGTGCCGGAGCAGCAGTAGCCTCAGGCAGAAAATCCAAGTGGCATCTCCTTGTCTCTAACACAATGTTTAGTTAAATAACTGTTAAACTGCTGCCTATTTACGGTGCCCAAAACCAGAAGCAATCTACAAGGTAGGGCCAGCTCTTGCAATCTGCTTATCAAGTGGATATTCAAATTTTGGCAGGTTTGCAATTCCCCCCCTCCCTGCCCAGTGTGGATCTCAATGATAAGCTAGTTGTTCACTTTGCCAGGGAACAGCATTTGGTACCCATTTAAAGCTTTGGTGGATTGAACTGACCCTACGATACAGGCATGTGTGAGTGAGCTGTGCTAAATGCAAAGTTCTCACAGCACTATGGAAAGAAAGGCTCAAGTCAATAAATCAGGTTGTCATCGTGAGTCAAGTTCACCCCTGCTGTAACCTGGTAGGCATCTGAGCAGCTTGCACCAACTATAGATCTGCCCCAGCCTGCTGACAGTTGTTGCTCAATCAATTGGGGTTGTGGTTGTTTTTAAACAGCCTTGTTACTCATGAAGCTTAAATCATGAGTAGAAACTAAAAACTCCCCCTCTCCCATTTATTCACAGGTGATGCTCACAATCTGCCAAATCCAGAAACAAGCTGGAGGCAAACAGGCCTCAAGTGTAACAAGGGGGCAAGAGGACAGCTAATTACATTATAATTCCAGGTCTCCGAAGGAATGACAGCATTCTGAGTTAACACAACTGGAGTTACTGTAGTTATGAAAAGAAACCCCCAAGCCCAAAGGAACACAGCAAACATACTAAATCTCCCCAATGCCTGCTTAATGCACAACAGAAGTCATGCACAATTAATGACACCAGAGGGGAGCAGGTCTTAGTTCACAGATGACTTATGCTGGAGAAATCCCATTAACTTCAATGGGACTGCACGGCTGTGGATGACCAGCAAAATGCCTTTCAATGAACCAGATCTTTCTTTTGTTACAAAACTCCGGAGGAGGGGAACGGGGCATTCTTTGCAGTTTTTAATAGAACTTGAACTGAACCCTGAAGAATAGCTACTTATTTATTCTGTTATCCCTATCACCAAATGTGACAATTTATAGGGTAACATATGCAAGAGGAAAGTTCCCTGACCCAAGGTAATTACAACCCACATGGAAATAATGGGGGATATAAATAGCTGGAGGAGAAGAGGTGGAAGACGAGACAAGGCTAATAGGCAAAACAAAAAAAAGTACATGTACTTGTGTGGGTGTTAACTGCATTAAGTTGCTTTTAACTCATGGCAAACCTAAAAATCAATATCCTCCAAAATGTTCTATTAACAGCCTTGCTCAGATGTTGCAAACTGAGTGCTATGGCTTCCTTTACAGAGTCAATCCATATTGGGTCTTTCCTTTTTCCTGCTGTCTTCAAACTTTCCTAGCATTATTGTCTTTTCCAGTGACTTCTGTCTTCTCATAATGTCACCACAGATTTAAGAATTTTTTCTAGCTCCTTCATGGCTGCCCTTTCTAATCTCAGGGCCTTTCCCCACTCCCTTCCATCCCCCCTATGCAGCGCGCGGCATCCCAGGCGCGCGCCCAGGCGTCCCCATGACCCTGCGCTCTGTGCGGGGTCGTCAAAAGGCGCCGTTCGGAAGAGTGCCTGGGATGCCGCGCGCTAAGGGGGCGCGACAGTGGCAGCGTCGGGGCGGCTGCGCTGTGGCCACCCCTGCCGTGGGGAGGGAGGAGGAACCCCGCGCTACTCTCCTCAAGTAGCGCGGGGCTTACGGTAAGTGGGGAAAGGCCCTCAATCTCCTTAATGTCTTGGTTGCAGCCAGTCTCCTTTTGTTTGATGATGGAACAAAAGAATAGCAAGTCTTGAACAATTTTAATTTCCTCATTGTCCACCGTAAAATTGAGTTTTTCTCCAGTAGTTATTCTTTGTGACTTCTTGATGTTCAGCTGTAGTCCTGCTTTGGCACTTTCTACTTTAACTTTCAGCATTGGTCATTTCAAGTCTTTGCTATTTTCTGCCAGTAATGTGATATCACTGGTACCTCTCAAATAGTTAATCTTCCTCCCCACACTTTTCATTCTACCTTCATCTAAATCCAATCCAGTTTTCTCTATATATTTGGCATAGAGATTAAAAAGATAGGAAGATAAAATACATCTTTGTTTCATATCTTTACCAATTGGAAACCATTCAGTTTCTCCACCTTCTGTCCTAACTGTAGCTTCTTATCATAGTATAGGTTGTACATCAAAACAATCAGATGCTGTGGCACACTCATTTCCTTTAAAAACTAGTAATAGGTTTTCATGATCCACATAGTCAAAAGCTTTGCTGTAATTTGCTGTATAAAACACCAGTTGGTTTTCTTCTGAAATTATTTTTTATGCTCCAGTAACCAACGTAAATTTGCAATGCAATCTCTAGTGCCTCTTCCAAATCCATCTTGAATACCAGGCATTTCTCATTTTACTTTTTGTTGTAAGATTTTGAGAATCACTTTACTCACTTGAGAACTTAGTGGCCCGATAGTTGCTGCAGTCTTTGATGTCTCCTTTTTTGGGAACTGGAATGTTTCCAATCTGTGGGCCATTGTTCTGTTTCCCATATTTGTTGGCAAATTCTTATGAAGCTTCTGATGGACTCCATTTCTGTGACTTAGAATAGCTCTATTAATATTCCTTCTGCCCCGATAATGTGTTTCTCACAATTGCTCTCAGTATCTCTCTCACTTCACTTTCTAAAAATGTAGGTTCTTCTTCAAATAATTCCTCTTGGAAGGAATTTGTCAAATCTGTGCATAGATCTCATTAAACCAGGGATGAAAATTAAGGGGTTGTGCTGAAGGCATTACAGAAAGGGGTGGGTGTGTCTTGGAAGGAATCTGAAGTCAGGAGTAGGTAGCACCACGAGAGGCTTCCTAGTGAGAGGTCTAGGTAAACTCTTTTATGCTGCTGTTCTCCCTGACCCTGGCTTTAGCCAGGAAGGGCAGGATAAAAATATAATAATAAGCAAAATAAATATGTAATGGGAGGGATCTAAGCAGAATAAGAATTAATTTAAGGCATATACCTTGTTATCCCACCCAATAAAGGCATCTACATTTTTTTAAAGAAGACTGGAAGGAACAAAGCCTTTTAAACAACCCTTCTAAGACCTGGTGAAGTAGAGGAGTTCAGAACTGTGCCACTTTCGGTAGCAGATGTGGCCACATTTAAAGGATCCAAAGTAGCCTCCCACAGGGTGTGGGTAGTTTTCTATGTATAAGGAAGCATTTTGTTTAAAAACTGAAAAATAGAATTCCTCCCCTGTAGATCCCAGTGTATTTTTTATTATGTTTTGTATTTAGACTGTTAATCACCCCAAGCTCTGATTACCAGGAAAGGAGTGGGATAAAAATGGAATTAAATAAACAAATAATCTGAAGTGGTACAATCTATTCTTTCACCTTAATACTCTCCCACCATATTTGGCTGCATGTCTAGACCAGGCCTAAGAACTGTGAGGGGGTGATTGTGGCAGCCTCTTCTGGGAGGGAGTTTCACAGTCCTGATGCTACCCTTTCAAGGCTCTGCTAAACTCCGTCAAAGGAGCCACTAATCGCTTTTGGCTACTGTACTGGATTCCAATTTTTTAAACAAACTGTCTCACATACAATATTGATCTCTCTTTAATATTAAACTTTACCGTGTATGTGATTGTTTCTTCTGTTTCTTGTGAGTGTACTGTAGTAACCATCAAAGCAGAAAGAAGGAACGTGAACACCAGCATCATGAATCTTAAAAGGAAGGAGAAAAACATACTTTTTAAACAAAAGTTCTTACATGCGTTAAACAAAACAGCTGTCTCAGCAGAAGCCACTTTCTATTCTTTTATCTGTCACACAGACAAGCTCCCCTAACTTTGCAAACAGACTCTCATTTCTCAGATCCCGCCCCCCACACAGAGAAGCACAGCATGGGGGGAGGAGGGGAGTATGGCTTCCTACAAGGGCTGCTGGGAAGTGTAGTTTTTGCCCCTCCAGAAGGAACTGGAATCTGTGGACCCTCCTGGATGGCCAAGGACTACACTTCCCAACAGCCCTCGCCTTTTCTGGTTCGTTGTTGGGAACATGCTGCTCAGTCATATAGTAAGATAGTGGACCCCTATGCCAATAGTGGACCCCTAAGATAGGTGACCCCTAAGCCAATAAACAGACTCTGAATTGGTAGTTGTGGGTTTTCCAGGCTGTGTGACCGTGGTCTGGTAGATCTTGTTCCTAACGTTTCACCTGCATCTGTGGCTGGCATCTTCAGAAGTGTATCACAGAGAGAAGTCTGCTATACACTGTGTCCAGACTTCTATCTGCGATACACCTCTGAAGATACCAGCCACAGATGCAGGCAAAATGTTAGGAACAAGATCTACCAGACCACGGCCTCATAGCCCGGAAAACCCACAACAACCAGTTGAATCTGGCCGTGAAAGGCTTGGACTCTGAATTATTGATCAGTAGCAATTATTGAGTAGGCACCACACTGATAAAGCACCACACTGGTAAAGCCAGTTCTGACGAAGCTGGTATTCACAGTCCCCTTTATGCCTCGAGCAAGCCCCCCTTCCATTTTCCCCAAAATTTGGGGAAATTTGGAGCTAAGGCAGCCTAAGGTCACCAGCAGTTAGCATAAAGAAAGCCACCTGGCTTCCTGTCCCATGAGATAATGAATGCAACATTGTTCCCATGGGTCAAGAGGGCCAGGGGATGCCTAGTTGTCTACAAGCATGTGAAGCCATAAAGCAAAGATCAAGGAAAGAATGCACAGACGGCAGTGGATACATATAGCAGGCTGGTTACATGTATCTTAAAGCAGCAGCAATTTGTCATTTTAAGCAATTACATGGCTCTAGGAATGCATCTCAATCACTAGATAGCATCCCCCTGACAGATAACCATTGGGAGTGCCTGTTAAAAGTCCATGTTGTATAAAATCAATTCAAAACACTGCATGTTTTTAAGTTAATGAAACTGCATGCTATAATGTAATGGTAAGAATGCTGGGCTAGGATCTGGAATAGCCAGATTCAAATCCTGACTCTGCCATCAAGCTTTTTTTTTTTTAATGCCGCTTCCCAGAATTCATCCTCCCATTTTAACCTATGTTAATTATATTTTCAACCTAGCCTTCTGCAAAGGAACTCAGGTAGCATGGCATAGTTCTTCTCTTCTGTATATTATGGCCACAACCCTATTAAGGTTAAGATAGAGTAACTAGCTTAAGGGAAGTAGTGACCTTCACAGCCAAGGGGAAATTTGAACCTGGTCTTTTCAGCCCTACTCTTACATTCTGATACTACCTCTGTATCTAGATTAGTCTCTCCCCAAAGCTTTTTGTATTATGTGTACTTTATAACCCTGGTCTATAAGCACTACTAAGCTAGTACCTGGTACTCAAAGCAGATGTGGGCAGAACGTTCCTATCAGCTGAAGAAGATTGAGTGGCTTGCACCTGGCTCTAGCATGAAGCCCGGAGCTTTCCTTTTGTTATCTAACCAAGTGAAAGTTGGTTAGTCCTTGTGATCCTCATAGCTATGTATGTTTCCATATAGGCCTGTGGTGGCGAACCTTTGGCACTCCAGATGTTATGGACTACAATTCCCATCAGCCCCTGCCAATTGGAAATGCTGGCAGGGGCTGATGGGAATTGTAGTCCATAACATCTGGAGTGCCAAAGGTTCACCACCACTGATATAGGCAATTGTCCTGAGTTTGATGCTGTTGCAAAGTGGATATTTTTCCTGCTTCCCTGCAACATAATGGTGTATTCATGCACCTCCTGGTCTCCCCCCTCCCTTTTATCCAATCCTTCTCAAACATGCTTTACTCCTAGGTTTTGGAAAGATCACAGCAACACTTAGGTGGCTGCCATGTAAATGGACAATTCTGGATTTTTTGGGGGGTCCTGCTTATAAAGCAGACATGTTTCTCTCTCTACCACAGATGCTTGTGCTGACAAACTGAAACTTTTACGCCTATTATTGAATATTCATGGATACTCCCTGCTGGTTCCATTTTTTAACCCTCTGGAATTTGTCTCTTTGTCACAAGTTTACTCAATAACCTTAACCAAGGAGTTCTATTAATTAGGGACCCAAATCCCAGCTTTTTTTTATTCTATCAATTAGAGACCCAAATTTCAGCTCTCTGATTCTACGTCAGAACCTAGATTCCCTGCTTGCAAATATATGGCCAAACGAAACAAACATGAGCACCGTCATCAAAAATACCTATTGAGCTTCATTACAATATTCTGTGGTTCTCTTTAGGAAAATTTAAAGCAATAAGAGGCTTCAAAGTATTGAGCGAAGACAGTGGGGAAGTGGATGAGTGGACATACAATGAACGGCTGGGCCTCTTTTACCTCCCTTTTAAAAATGAAACTACTGCTTGTCTATATGGGTGTCATACTAGTTTGGTCTCTGGAGAAAGAAGGGGGGGGGAAGTGAAATATTTTCAAGGAACACTTATAAGCAAACTTTGGGAGAAATCCCCCTCCCCCAATTCATGGGGGCTTCAAAGTGTTTGACTTCATCTGAATTAAAGCTTGAGCCTCAGAATCTCTATGGAATTGGAGGGAAAAACAGATGATCTCATCTGATCTCTGTACCAACCATCAAATGCAAAATGAAAACTGGAACCAACATTAAGGATTTTCAAACAAGTCAGATGGATAAAAAAAATGGGACCCACCCTCAAACTTCTTTTCCATCTGCATATCACCACTGATTATCTATACATCTTGGCACAGCCAAAAGGCACAAAGATCTCTCCAAGTAACATAAAAATAAAGTTTTCTATGTACAGATGTTTCGCTCATACTATGGTAATAGGCCATTAGTAGCCTGGGCAAGGCCATGCATTGTTCTCCAGTACAGTGCCTTATTCTGAAAATCCCATTGTACACCTCTACCTTTTTCTACCACAAAAGCTGAGACACAGACAAAGGACTCTGTTAAGCTCCTCCCTTGCAAAAGTGAATAGAAACAGAGCCTCTGGGCAGATTTCTTCTTTTTTATTTGATTTGCTTCCATGAACTTCCATGTTTAAAAATAAAGGAATCTGGAACAGCTGAAAACTCTACCAAAGACTCTGTTCACACTGGTGAGGAGGGGAATCAAAAGTGTTTTTGTCCTGCGTCCTGCAGGAGTCAGTAAATGGAGTCAACGGGTACAGGCAATGTGGTTGGCCCTTCAGCTCAATTCAAAATATGACCCCAGTCAAAAATTAATTGTATAAAAGGATGTATAAAAATTAATTGCAACAAACAATTGATCATCCTTATTTTCAGGATAAATATTTTGGCCATCAAAATGCTCCCTGAAATAGAAACTGTGCCTTCTCCATCCCTGACAGTCTGGTAATATGCTGCTCAAGGTTTTCAATCACAGTCCTGAGGTTGGAAGTTAAGAAGGAGGAGAGGAAGAAGGAATTACTTCTGCATTCTCTGCCCAGGGCTGCCAACCACAGATGAAAAGTATACGAAGTGCAAGAAAACACCCTATAATCACATCCAAATTGTCATCATAGGATTTTGCATCAACTAAGAAAGGAAATCCTGGGTGTGAGTCAACTACAGTAGATTCCAAGTGGACTGGTTTCAGGCAACCAAACAGATAAGAACATAAGAAAAGTGTTCTAGCAGCATTCTCTCCTGACGTTTCGCTTGCATCTGTGGCTGGCATCTTCAGAGGATCTGATGTAGGGAAGGAAAGCAAGTGGAGTATATATACTGTGAGGTCAATAGGTGAGGCCATCTGAAAAGAAGTAGCTTGGCATGGGAGTAACAATGAAGTCTGTAGCATGTGAGTCACAATGAAGATAGCAAGGTCAACAGGTGAATGCATCTGAATAGAAGTAACCTGGCCTTTGTTCCCTTAGATTGCTATTATCTATAGTTGTCCTGTGTTTGCGTAGAGCTGATTAGTCACTGTCTTGATTCTAGTGTTTTTCAACACTGGCAGCCAAATTCTGTTCATTTTCATGGTTTCTTCCTTCGTGTTGAAATTATCCTGGTTTCTTCCTTCCTGTTGAAATTGTCCATGTGCTTGTGGATTGTTGCTTTCCTTTCCTATATCAGATCCTCTGAAGATGCCAGCCACAGATGCAGGCGAAACGTCAGGAGAGAATGCTGCTAGAACATGGCCATACAGCCCGGAAACCACACAGCACTCCAGTGATTCCAGCCGTGAAAGCCTTCGACAATACATTGAACATAAGAAAAGTCAGGCTGGATCAGACCAAGGCCCACCAAATCTAGCAGTCTGTTCACAAAGCAAATACTCAGGAGTTTCAAGGAAGCTAGCAAGCAAGATGATTGTATATGCAAATATCATTGGATGACCAATTCAGAAATCAAATAGATAATTTAACCAGAAGAAGATGGAACAACTCTGTTCTCTCTGCTACAAGACTAGGAGCTGACTGTGGTACCAAAAACACATATTGGCATTACTAAGTTCAAGGGAGCAGAAACTGGAACAATTATGGGTTGAAACCAGAAATATTATCAAGGAAGAATGCAAAAAGACTATTCCTATAGCCAAAAGAAATGAAAAGCCTTGATGAATGACTGATGAAACTCTGAAAATTGCTAAGGATAGACAAGAAACAAAAGTAAAAGGTGCAGAAATAGAATCGAAAGTCTAAATGCAGCATTCTAGTGACTGATAAATACAGAAAAAGGGAACTATTATAATAACTAGCATAAAGAAATAGAAGAGAACAATAAAAAAGGAAAACAAGAGATCTGTTCCACTTGATCTAAGAAATTAAAGGGAAATTAAAGCACGCTGAAATTTAAAGCATGCTGAAAGACCAACAAAGAAGAGCATTAACTGAACAAGACAAAATAAAGATGGGAACAATACACTGAAGAGCTATACAGAAGATTTTTCCAAGAAAAATCTTTTGAAAACAACTTGCATTTTTAGAAAGTGAAGTGAAAGCTGCACTGACAGCAATTGAGAAAAATGAATCACCAGAGTAGATGGGATATCAGTTGAACTACTGACACAAGGAAATGAAAAAGACTGCAGCAAGTATTAGATAATCACTTTGATTTCTCACTTGAGTAAAGTGATGCTCAAAATCTTACACCAAAGACTGTAACAATATATGGTCAAGAAATACCAGATATTCAAGCTGCATTCAGAAAAGCAAGAGGCACTAGAGATCATATTGAAAATGTACAGTGGTTGCTGGAACACACGAGAGAATCTCAGTAGAAAACCAGCTTGCGTTTCATATATTACAGCAAAGCTTTTGACTGTGAGGATCATGGAAAACTATGGTTGGTTTTAAAGGAAATGGATGTGCCAACATCTGATTGTTTTGATGTGCAACATTTTAACTATGGACAAGAGGCTACTGTTTTGACAGAAGATGGAGAAACAGAATGGTTTCCAATTGGCAATGGTGTCAGACAAGAATGCATTTTCTCTCCCTAGCTCTTCAATCCATATGCAGAACACATCATATGGAAAGCAAGATTAAATTTAGATGAAGGTGGGGTGAAAATTAGGGGGAGGAATATTAACAATTTGAAGTATGTCAATGATATCACATTATTGGCAGAAAATAGTGAAGACATGAAAAGACAATTGCTGAAAGTTAAAGGAGAAAGTGTCAAAACAGGACTACAGCTAAACATCAAGAAGTCAAAAGTAATGACTACTGGAGAATTGCTCAACTTTAAGGAGAACAATGAGGAAACTGAAATTGTTCAAGACTTTCTATTCCTTGGCTCAATCATCAACAAAAAGGGAGACTGCAACCAAGAAATCAGAAGGCGACTGAGACTAGGAAGGGCAGCTACAAAGGAGCTAGAATAGATCCTTAGGTGTAAGGATGTGTTGCTCATGATCAAAACCAAGATAACTCATACTATAGTATTCACCATTACTATAGCATGGTGTAGAAAGCCAGCGTGGTGTAGGAGAACTAGTCAGGTGTAGAGTAGGTGGACTCTAATCTGGAGAACCAGGTTTGATTCCCCACTCCTCCAGATGAGCAGAAGGCTCTGATCTGATGAAGCAGATTTGTTTCCCTACTCCTACATTCCTGCTGGGTGACCTTGGACTAGTCACAGTTCATTCAGAACTCTCTCAGTCCCACCTACCTCACAAGGTGTCTGCTGTGGGGAGAGAAAGGGAAAATGAGTTTTAAGCCACCTTGAGTCTCTTTACAGGGGAGAAAGGTGGGGTATAAATCCAAACTCTTCTTCTTCTACTACTATAAATGGGTGCCAAAGTTGGACAATGACAAAAGCCAAAAGGAAGACAGCTGATTTATTGGGGAGAGTATTACAGATATGATGGACTGCAAGAAAGACAAGTAAGTGGGTTCTAGATCAAATCAAGCCTGAGCCCTCACTAGAAGTTAAAATGACCAAACTGAGCCGATCATCCTTTGGTCACATTATAAGAAAAAACAAGACACTGGAAAATACAGTAATGCTAGGAAAAGTTGAAAGAAGAGGGAAAAGAGAAAGACTCAACATAAAATGAACTGACTCAATAAAACAAGCTAAAGCCACACCCCAGAACGCCCCATCAACCATGCATTGACACATGCCCGGGACGTCAACCCCCCCAGTCTCATTGGTGCTACGCCACTGCAAAGCCCTTAATGACCTGAGTGATCATGTTAACAATAGTACATTTTGAAGGTAGTTCATAGGGGCGCCAAAAATCCAAAACAACTAGAGAGAATTTAACACATACACAGGAAAGAGAAGAAAAGTGATTCAGGCTTGCAGATACTTGACATAGGACCTGGAACGGATTCCAGTCCTACATTACGTTAGTAAAAATACGTACAGTTAGAATTTGTTTTGTACATGAAACAACGTCATTGAAATGCAGCAAAAACATACAGTTATGACTGACCTTTGTTCCATATTGAGTGTATATTAAATGGCATACTGATATTTCCTGAAGTATAATGTGTGGAATGGTCCCAGCCATGATTACAAAAATTTCAGACCCACAACCACAACTGAACTCCAATTCAACTCCTCACTTCTTGAAGATAGCTGTAATCTTCAGTGCAAGCATTTTCATGTTCATAATGACCTTTGAATAAACTAGACCATCTGGCTTCAGCTGTGATAGCTCACCATGGGCTGATTCATACAATCAGGAATGCAATCACTCTGTATCTCACTACCTGAGGGTGTGTTGTGGAGTGGAAGAGCTAGCCTCTGAAGGGAAATACATTACGTCAGTGAAGGTGACACAAAAGATCTGGTCTATCACTTCTGATACCTCATATTTCTTTCACACATGCACATCACCAGTTGGTCCTGCAATGACTATGTGTATGTGAACTCGAAGCAGTTTCCAACATGATTCTCCACTGTCCATTTTATCATCACACCAAGAACCCTGTGAGGCAGTGTTCGCTGACAGAGAGTGACAGGCTCACCCAGCACGCTTCTGTGGCAGAGTGGGGATTCAAACCTGGATCTCCTAGATTCCAGGCTAACACTCTGATCGCTACACCCTGCTGGCTACTATATGAAGATTTCCTGAAGTTCCTCGTTGCAGATTCCTTATTTTTGAATTACATAGTTCCAAAAACCCAAGCATATGAGAATTGCTTCACTGGACAAGCTCAAGGTCCATCAGAAGAACAAGGAGTAGTAGTTTGGATTTATACCCCATTTTTCTCTCCTGTAAGGAGACTCAAAGTGTCTTACGAGCTCCTTTCCCTTCCTCTCCCCACAACAGACACCTGGGCTCATTCCGCACATACAGAATAATGCACTTTCAAACTGCTTTCAGTGCTCTTTGAAGCTGTGCGGAATGGCAAAATCCACTTGCAAACAGTTGTGAAAGTGGTTTGAAAACGCATTATTTTGCGTGTGCGGAAGGGGCCCTTGTGAGGTAGGTGGGGCTGAGAGAGTTCTGAAGAACTGTGACTAGCCCAAGGTCACCCAGCAGGAATGTAGGAGTGCGGACACACATCTGATTCACCAGATAAGCCTCTGCCACTCAGGTGGAGGAATGGAAAATCTTATTCTTTCCAACTTCATACTTTCCAACTTAGGTAGCTCCTTGTTCCGCTATGATGTGCACTGTTCCATAGCAATACACATGAAAGATGGTCACTTCCCACAATATTGCAAGGAGCAGTCAGCTGTGTGTCTGTGTTCATTGTTTTTGGCCATGGAATATGAAGATGAGTGTTGAAAAGTTGTTAGCCTACAAGAATTCCAGGTAGCTGACCTGGCCCTACATACCAATGTAAGCATGTGAGCAGTTTGAAAGCATCCAATTAATAGAAACTTCCCAGCTTGGTTAATTGGTGAAAATTCTTACCACTGGTAAGCAAATGCATGACCTTTTATAAGCTTAATGCTGGATGTGGGTGCCCAGAAGAATCAAGCAGGTGACTGGGGCTTGGCCTTGCAGGATTATTTCAGGAGGATGCGTCACAACACAGTTTTTAGACGTTATGGTCCCCAACATTACAAAAAGTAATATTTCATTGGCCCAATTCAGACTGCCAAAGATACTGCTTAGCAATTTGTTTACAAAAGGACTACACTGAGCAGCAAGTGCAAAATGTCACTTGGTCCCTATCTCTCAATGTGTTCTGGAAGCAATCCCATAGCTATAGCAAGCACTTCCTTTACTCTTTCCCACTACCACCTCTGGGTTTGTAACTAAAATGGTGGAGGAGTGGCATTCAATTATGGGGGTGGTAGAGGAAAGTGCCACTGAGTGGCAGCAGACTTATGGTGACCCCACAGGGGACAAGAAATGAACAAAAGTGGTTTGTCCTTGCCTGCCTCCATATAGCAACCCTGGACTTTCTTGGAGATCTCCCATCCAAGTACTAACCAGCACAGACTTTGCTTGGCTTCTGAGAAGGTCAGGTTAGCCTGGACATTGCATGTCAGGCCACACTTGAATTATGTCATCTCAATAACTGGCCTGAGGAAGAGTTCTGTGACACCTGGACACTTGCCTTCCAGCAGAGGGTCCAAGATTCAATTCAGTTCATTCCCTGGGATCTCAGGAAGCAGTGCTAGAAAAGCCTTTTTTTTTTGTCTGAGACCTTGGAGGGACTCTGCCCTGGGTTGGAGGGACTCAGTCTGATTCAGCTCTTTAGCACCAGGCTCCTGCAGCAAGCCAAGGTATCGCTTTACCTACTTTGTTAAGAGTTTGAAGAAATGTGAGGGCACTGAAACGGGCTGAATCATGCCTGGCACTGCCAGAACGCCCCTTTATTTGAAAAGGAATGTCCTTTCATGTCGAATGTAGGAGTGAACACAGTGCCTCTTGTTTAACGCACTCATGATATACATTAAAAAAGAGGGAAAACTGCCCCTTTATCCAAATTTCCGGTTGCATTTCAAGGTTCTCCCGCCCTTCAGGAAACATTATGTGCAGAATTCCCCAACCCCGGTTTAAAAAAAACAAAAACAAACAAGAGCCCGCACAAAATACTATTCATTCAAATAGTTCCAAGCACCCGCCTCGCTGTTCCTTTTGACTTAGCTGCAGATTGCTCCATCCAACGGCATCTACCTTTGCGCATAGAGGAGGGCGAGTTCTTTCGCACACCAAAATCTTGTGGCTGTGGTACATCAAAATCATCCTCTTGCAAGAAAGTGCACGCGTAGCCTGAGGAGAGCGGGCGCCCGCTTGCCTTGCCCGGGGCTGAGAAAAAACAGAGGAACGGCTTACCTGCAGGGCTGTAAAACTGCGACGCCGCTCTTAGGAGCGCAGCTGGAAACGAAGGGCTCCCTTTCACTACAAATGAGGCGGAGAGGAGAGCGCGAATGCAAGTTCTCGCTTCCCCGGTGCGTCTCAGCCGCAGGTTCACCCTCTGCGCCTTCGCCTCGCTCCGCTCCCGGAATAAGGATTCACCCCCGCCCTAACCCTTCGCCAGGTCTTGGACAAACTTGACAAGTCCCAGCTACTGTTTGCATCAATTGAACGCCCCCTACCGACCTCCCGCTTTCTTAACCCCTTCTACCCCAATCCCATGTTGAGATATGCGTTGGGTAAGGACTGCTGAGCCAGTTTAAAAGACTCCTGCAAGTGTTTCGTTTTCTTGCGTGTGCGTTTTAAAGGCACAATTTTCAGGACAGCATTTCCAGAGCAACAAATGTGGCTTTGATTTTAATGCATCTATTACATTCCATTTTTTTACAAGAGAAAAGAAGGCGGAACCAGTCCTTCAACTACAGTGGGGAGGCGAATTTAAAAGTGCGCGGCGTGGTGGTGGTGATGGAATGTTTTCTGTGTCTGAACTAAGCCGATTTCTAGTACTATATTGAAAGATTTGAGTTACACTTCATTCTTCCTAAGAAACTGATTGGTTTCAGAAGTGCCCTAGACCACAGGTGTCAAACTCGCGGCCCTCCAGATGTTATGGACTACAGTTCCCATCATCCCTGCCAGCACCATGCTGGCAGGGGATGATGGGAACTGTAGTCCATAACGTCAGAAGGGCCACAAGTTTAACACCTATGACATAGACCAGTGATGGTGAACCTATGCTGCCAGGGGCTGTTGGGAATTGTAGTCCATGAACATCTAAAGGGCCATAGGTTCACCACCATGGCCCTCCTAGACATTGTGAGAGTGAGTTAGTGCTGTGGCTAACAGTGCAATCCTAAACACAGTTTCACCTTTCTAAGGCAACCCCAGTTTATAGTAGAGTAACTACTCCTCTGCAGTATGGGGCTAATAATACTAATCAGTTCATAAGATTGTTAGAACGGAAAGTGATGTACAACTGAAACTGCTGTAGAAATACTTAGACAAACTGTAGAAGTTCCAGCAACAAATTTTGTATGAGAACTGTGTAATGCCATAGAGTCCAATCATTTGTGTAATGCCATAGAGTCCAGTCATTTGTGTAATGCTGTGGAGGAAGGCGCTTATATATTCTGCTTTTCTGCGCTGCCACCAAAATATGCTTTTCGCTGCCACCAAAAATATATTAAAGCCCACAAAAACTGATTTTTTTTTTCACGGTCACCACCCTGACTGGGGAACACAGACACCCAGACAAAAATAATAATGACTGGAACGGTTTTAAAAGATGAACAAAAACTGAAAACTTTATTTGCTGGCTTTACAGAGGCTTCTCAGGTGATTTGAGAGGAAATAAGCGTATTGGTTGCAGAGAGTTCGCTTAAGCTTAACGGTTACTGAATAAAGACTGTTTCTTAAAGCTTAGTGGTTACAGATAAAGTTTGTTTGTACGCTTCACGGTTGCTGAGTGAGTTTGTTCTTAAGCTTAATGGTTTCAGGCACTTTACTTCAGTTACACAATTGACACTCGCAGGTGTCACTTCACTGAAGGTTTTACACTTTAGAACAAGATGTTTCTTAAAGATGTTATTTTGGAGGTTTCACACTCCCTCTTAAAAATAAAAACTCAGTCCGCTGTTCCTCCTCCCAAAAATACAACACTCAGTCTACGCCCAATGAGAGTCAGGCATACAGCCTCCCTCTCCCACACTCCCAAAGACTGGCTTCTCTGCCACAGGAGCTGGGCCTCCCAAGACTGATGTTCACTTTGAGGACAGACTCACAGACTGTTAAGAGGTTTCCCTCAAGACAAAACCAAAACACCTGAGGGTGGACACTTGCCTCCAAACTCAGGGCTTTAGGTGACACAATAGCTTTCTCAGCTATTCCTAACAACAGCCACACAGCAGTGAGAGAACTTGGTGGATTCACCTCACTCTGTCGCAAAAGTACCCGAGGGCACAAAAGCTCAGTCAGAGCCAAAAAGTCAAAGGACTCCAAAAGCAAGAACCCCTCAGCACTAGCGCTGACAGAATTTATAGTCTGTGCGTTTTTCTCTCTGGCCAATCAGGGCTGGCCAGGGCTTAACTCTTTCAGGGGCGGTTCCACCCTGGAACATGAATGCAGGATAAGTGCATTTGTCACAAATGCCATAGAGTCCAGTTATCAGGGGAACTGATAACTGTAGATAATACCAGGAGATCTCCAGGCCCCTCCTGGAGGTTGACAACCTGACTACCAAATCTATTGCTGATTAGATAAACTGGGGCCCAACAGGAGTCAAAGTAGGCAGGATAAATTGTTTAGAAACGCCCCATCTCTCCTGCCAGGGTTCTGAAAGGTCTCAGAGGCTTAGAAGGACTATGTTCTTATTCCCTCTCTTAACTTTTTAAAAAACCCAAAACCTCAGCTGCGTTTAACATGCTTCTTCCAGCCATTTGGGGAACTTTTAAATCTCCCCTCGCATATCTTAAGTCTCTCTCTCCCCCACAGTATACAGAAATCCAGATTTGTCTGCAGCTGATCCCATTTTGTTGCTTTCCTAATTAGCCATAATGTATCAGAAGAAGTTACGTAGGAAAAGCAGTGAATGAATTTTTTGGGGGAGGGAGGGGAGATCAGTTTAAAAATCAAAATGAAATATGTGCTGAAACAGCTTATTAGGAGATGTGAAAGATGTGGAGCATGATGCAGCCAAAATTTAGCACTTCTATCAGTCATGCTAATCAGTGATAGGTTATTCTTAAATTCTACCATTACCATATCAACAAGACTTTTAAAATTCTTCAGCTCAGTTGTGCCCAAGTTCTCAACCCTGATTGGATTAAAAGAAAAAACAGATTTGCACTGTTTAGATACAATAGCTTAGAAAACCATTTTGCTGTCAGATTGGTAGATCAATATGGGACTGAAGCCTGGGGGAAGTCAGTATTCTTCAAAATCTATAGATATCCCCTCAGGAGGAGAAATTTGTCAGAATATAGTCTCTAGATTCCCCCAAAATAAGACCTACCTCGAAAATAAGCCCTAGCATGATTTTTTTGGGATTTTTGGAGGATGCTTGAAATATAAGCCCTAATCCAAAAATAAGCCCTAGTTACAGATTCCCCGGTGCAGCTGATCTAATCACATGCAAAATCATGGGGAAAAAAATAAGCAAAAATTAATATAAGACCCTGTCTTATTTTCGGGGAAACCCGGCAGCACTACAATGCCATTTTCATCTAAAATTGATATAAGTAAAAACTTCTTCCCAGAAAAAACAAATGACTGGACATGACTAAAGTGCACATTTAAGGTTGCGTCCCTCAAGCTAGAATCATAGAGCTGGAAAGGGCCATGCAGGCCTTCTAGTCTAGCCCCTTGCTCAATGAAGGATCAGCCACCGTAGAGCATCTCTGACAAGTGTTTGTCCAGTGGCTGCTTGAAAACTGCCAATGATGTGGAGCTTCCTCTTGAACAACTCTTACTGTAATTCCCCCCCCCATATCCAGCTGGTACCTTTCTGCTTGTTATTAAAATCCATTAGTCCTACCTACTGCTGCCAACAGAAACAGCTCCCAGCCCTCCTCTAAGGTGTCCAGTATATTCTGAACATATTTTTTTTGCTGAATACATTGCAACTTAAGATCCACGGAGAGAGTTGGTATCAACTTTAAGGCCATATCCTATTGCTTTGGCAAAATAAGACAACCTAGTTCCTTGTTTCATTCATTCCTGAGAATCTACAGGACATATTTATTAATCAACATCAAAAAATTATAGACCAATATAGTAGGTTTTGTTTTCTACAGTGATTCAATTAGTTATAGGAGCAAAGGGATTCTGAGACAATGCCGCAGGGCCATATTTAAATACCAACAGATCTTGTAACTATAAATATGGCCATTCAACAGAGCCTGATATCTCGACCTCTGTGAAAAAGTTGACAAAAACATATCCTTACAATCTATCGGTTGATCTAATGGACAAATCCTCCAATCTGTCCAAGCCTTCCATTTTAAAAAAGGCTTCTACCCAGTTTTTTGTTCAGGATTGATCCGAATTGGTAATTTAGCATGTGAAAATAGATCAAATTGAGATTGTTGTGGCGTTATGAACTATTGTACTCTAGCTGCCAAATTTTCAACTGGAGATGCCACAGTCAGGTCACTGACTTGGGTACCCCAACCTGGAATAGGTTTCAGTCTGTTCAGCGAGCTGTCAAACTTTAAAACAATTTTGGAAGGCAGCACTGCTGCTGCACCTGCCAAAATAATAATAATAATAAGCCTTTATTTGGCATAACAATAATCATAACACAATAAAAAACCTGAGATAAAAGGTATACAAATACAAAGGTTTAAGATAGAATATAAATTATTGATTGTGCATCACCAGTAAAAATCGTGCTACCAATTCACAAGTTTCATTGTCAGAATTGTCCAGAAAGAAAGGAAGTCTACCTGATTCTCCCATTTCACTAGGTATCTTAGAAAGAATATTGGAATATTTTGATCTGATATTAGCAGATTTAGGGCAGCAAAGCAGTTGATGTGCCAATGTTTCAATTTGTTGTTCACCACAAGAGCATACCCTTTCGCTCATTTCCAAGTTGTTAAATCTACCACGCAATAAAGTGGAGGGGAAAACATTGAAGCGAGCAAGTGTGAGGGCTCTTCTCTGCATTGGATTAGTCAAAAAATACAAATAGGGAGCCATCCTGTTTTGATATAGGGGTATTGAAAGATGTAAGGGTGAACAAGTTTTCACAGCAGCCCTAAATAAATTAATCCATTCGCTTTCCAACAATTTTTGTTTTAACAAGTTGTAAGATTCTGAACTAGATAGCGGGAAAAGCGAGTCGAGAGATATACCAAGTGATTCAATCTTTCTTTCGATCAGAGAGAACCATGGATTAGCCTGAGTATCAGACAAAAGTAGGTGAATCAGCGAGTGCTCATCATGCGAGAAATGCAGGCGAAGCCAAAATTTAAAAGCTTTCAACCAAGCCCTATAAACTAATGAATTTTGGCCCAGTTCTAAACAGAGGGCCGCATACGGTACACAATTTGGCAGGCCCATAATTTTACGGAAAAATTTGGATTGGACAGTATTCAAGGAGTCATCAACTGCTTAATTTAGGGGCATGGTTGTTAATTTCCAATAAGGCTGATGGAAGGTCACTCAAAAATAAATTGAAAAGGGTTGGTGCTAACACACAGCCTTGCCTCACACCTTTAAAGGTAGAAATAGAATCAGTCATGAGACCTTCACGTGAGCACTTAACTCTGCAGTTTGTGTTGGTATAAAGTTGCCTGATTAGAAAAAGAAGTTTATTGTCTATTCCTTGTATAGCCAATTTATTCCAAAGACGTTCTCTAGAGACTGTGTCAAAAGCTGCCTTCAAATCAATGAAGGCAGCATAAAGTTTGCTTCTTGGACTTTTGGAGTATTTATTAACCAAATGCGTAAGAAGCATAGCATGGTCTAACGTGGATTTCCTCCTCGTGAAGCCTATTTGCTCTGGGCCAATGATGTTCTGATGAATCGTCCAGGCCTGTAGTTTGGGTAGAAGTGTCTTAGCATATATTTTCCCAATGACTGATGTCAAACTAATTGGGCGGAAGTTGGCAGGATCCAATGGGTCACCTTTTTTATAAATAGGTACAATGACTGCAGATAGCCAAGGCTTAGGAATGAGGCCTGAGTCATTGATTTGGTGAATAGATTGGCCAAAAGGGGTGCCCACCACTCTATATGCGACTTCAGTATCTCTGGGGAAATTATATCTGGGCCAGAGGCTTTACAGGGTTTCAATTCAGTTATTAGATCCATGATTTCCTGAGTTGTAACAGGAGGCCATTTGGAATCGTCTAATGATGGAGATGGATGATAAATGTTACTGGTCTCTTCCTTTTGGAACAGCTTCGCAAAATGATCTATCCAAACCTCAGGGAGAATAGAAGAAAACGCCCTCATTTTATTGGAGTCAAGTCTGTTTGTCAAGTCCCAAAACTGTCTTGAGTCATTGGAGATTACAGCTTGATATAAGCGATCCCACTGATTCTGCGCATACTGGACCTGTTTCTCTTTCATTAAAGAATGAAGAGTAGTTTTATATTGAACTAGCTGATTGCGCGACACAGGATTTCTAAATCTCTTGAATTGTTGGTAAGATGCACGAATTAGTTTGTTTAATTCATGGCACTCTTTGTCAAACCAGGGGGCACCTCTAGTGCTGTATGGAGGTTTCTGTTTAACGGACTTTACGAGATAGTCTGTGATATACTTGATTAATGTTTCAAAATTGCCAATTGCCACACAAGGCGAATCTGCCTTATAAAAAGCACTTAAGAGATTACCTAGATGCTGAGAATTAATTAGCTCATTGGCGGTAAGGGCCAAATGGGATGTCCAGAAAAGCGTAGGTAAATACTCTTTAGATGTATTCATAGGAACGTCCACCCCCTCTTCCTGATGGAGAACAAGGTTAAGTGAGAGGTGATCTCCTAGTAGAAGGTCTCCTATCTTAAAAGACTGGACTGAAATTCTTAATTTTGGTGACATAAAACAATAATCTATAACACTGTTCCCCAGCGTACTAACAAATGTGAAATTATTAGAACAGTCGTAGCATTTTAGACCATTGAGCCATAACATGTTATGTTTGATAGCAAATTCGATCAGATTCCTAGCAGTGCAATTGGTCTGGGTATCCTCAGAATGACGCTCTGATGGAAGTAAGAGTGAATAGACATAATCGTTATCATCATAACCTTCACGTTCCAAATATGAGGTTAGATTATTACCCACTCTCGCATTGAAATCCCCCAATATAGTAATTTCAGTTGAAGGATATTTTAGTTCTAGCTCCTCAACAAACGAGGATAAATTCTGCCACGGGTCATCACAAACGTTATTATTCGCACCAGGGCGCATATACGTATTAATGAATATCAGTGATGATTTGCCCCAATTAATCAGCAATGCTTGAATTAAGTGGGAGGGGGTTGATAGAATTTTTGCTGGCAGAGAGACAGAAATTAAAATGCAGAGACCACCAGAAGGACGGCCGGGCCCATTGCATTTAATTGCTGGGGAGACCTGCCAAAATGCCCTCTTCTACTGAATTCCTTCTCTTTCATCTTTTTCATCTAGTTGCCTTAAGATTGGTTTGTGGAATTGCTACCGCTAGGACTACTGGCCTTGACCATAGGTTTGACAAGGGGAGGTTTGGGTTGGCATGGAGAGAAGTGGCAGGAATGCCTCTGCCGACCTAATATCTCCATGCTAATCTGCAGTAAAGGCAGAGGACCGGAATTCACACACACAAACTGGCAACCCCATTTTCTTTAAAATTGCATTGTACATAAATATCTTTTCCTCTTCAGCATTCTGCCTGCTACTTCTCCAACGGCATCTGTTTTTATCTGCATTGCTTGGCAGGACTCTGAACCAGTGAGAATTATTCTGGCAAGAATTCCAGAGGTAGAAGCAACTCTCCCAGCCTCTGAATTTGAGGCCTTGGCCTTCTGAGTTCCTGTTTATCAATTTTAGCTTTATGTTATATCTGCAGAGTGGGTGGGCAGTCACTGGACTCACCTTAAAATCCATTTTCTGTGAAGGAATGCCAGCAGATCAACTTTTTTTTGAAACTGCTGTGGGATATAAAACTATAATCCAGTTCCAAATGTTGCCAGCTAGTTGCATCTTCATTATTAATGATCTGAGAGGAAATTCTGATGTTCTGAGGAAGGAATTTAATGCACAGATCACTGAGAAGTCATTATTCAAACATTGTATGGGAGTTAACTAAGTTATATGCAATCACAAAGAGCAATTTATCTTATGCTTAGTGAAATAAAACATATTGAAGTCAATTGAAAAATGACAGCAAAACATAACAAGAGATCCAGAAAGATCCATGTAGTATTGAATGATCCATATTGGAAGAACAGCAGGTTTTGAATTCAAACGCTGATGGCAGATCCTACTTGGAGATTTGTTCTGTGTAGTCCCAAAGCTTGCAGACACAATTGACCTAAGGATAAAAGTAGTGTGTGACTCTTTTCAGAGTTTTTATTTCTGATTATTGAGATTTGAAAAGCTGTCTAGCTTGAACTCTGGCATTCTGTCCATTTTTAGCCCTTGAAGGATCTTAGTGCAGTGTTCCTGGTCTCTTCTTGTCTACTTTATTCTGACAGTGAGGTGACTAAAATAAAGTAACTAGCCCAATATCACCCAGTAGTGTGATTCTTGGCAGAGCAAGTACTATAACCTAGGGTCCTTAGATCCTAGTCCAGTATCCTAACCACTATACTATACTGTCTCCAGTGTTATGAGCAAAAATTTGGTGTCTGTCATGGGAAGGGGAAAGGAGTTTAACCTCCTTACAAGAGAGAAAGGGGGGGGTTTATAAATCTAAGGCTTGCTAGAAATAGAAAAAGACAGTTTCTATAGCTTAGTGTTTTAACACAAACCCTTTGTTCTTCAAGTCCTGGGATTGCTTCCTGGCATTTCCAGATAAAGAGGTTCAGATGGCAAGTAGAGATGACTTTTCTCTGCTTCAGGATTTGGAGAGTTGCAGTCTGTCAGAACAGGCAATACTGAACTAGTTAATTAGATCATTGGTGGGGTATAAGGTAGTTTCTTATGAGTTTTCAACCTCAAATAAACAAGAAAAAATTAAAGTGTATGCTTGGCTTATTGATCAATGAATTATTATAATTTTTGTGTAATTAATGAAAGAAAGGGGGGGAGCTGATTTGGTGGCCAACTCTGTGGTCACCAGCAGTGACTAGTCCAAATTGCTTAAGCTGATAGTTTCCCTAAATCTGTCACAAATCAGCATTCATTAAGTTTTGCAATACCCAGAGATTCTCTTAGGAATAACCATGGGATTTGTTTATTATGCAGATGATATTTTCTTGAACGGGCCTTTGAATATGCAAACTGTTGTTCATTGTGTTGTATGTGTTTTCTTTGCCAGGGAAACTGTAGAAAAATAAAGGGAATCAACCCATTCTTATCCCCTTCTAGAGGAAGAGTCATTTGAATATCATTGGAAGTGAACTTCGTGATTATTAAAAAAGACTTCTATGTAGAGGGAGCTTTTTCAGTTTTTCATTGACAAACATCCAGGTTAAGGAATTAACATTCTTTCTTGCAGGGGAGTCTTTGTGTAATGGGGAATGTGTGGAATTAGAAACCAGCTAAGATTTCTAAAAGGGTTCTTATTAAATAAGTTCTTCTTATTAAAAAAAGTTCTTGTTTAGGATTCAGAAGAAGAGTTCAGAACGTAAAGGTATCACAAAAACTAACACTAATGGTTCATTTCATCCAGCATCCAATTGTCCTGGAGGGCCAAAAAAGAGGACCCAGAGGCCTTCTCTAGAGGTTGTCTGTCCTGAATCTATTGCCCATCAACTTTATTGGATGCCCCTGAGTCTATGGAAGAGTGAGAAAAACACCACCTATCCATTTTCTTCACTCATTGCAATGTTTTATAAATCTCTTTCCTCCCTTAGTGGCCTTTTCTTTCTTACCTGAAAAGTCCCAGACTTTTTAGTCTTTTCTCAAAGGAAAGGAGCCCCTTGGTTGCTCTTTTCTACATTGTGTTCTGCCCTAGGTATTCTCACACAGTCAGGTAGAAAGCCTCAGGCACTGTAGGGGAACATATATAGGTAAAGCAAGTATCCACGGATTCAGGGACATAGGTATAGATTTTTTATGGGGGGGTTCAGGGGTGGGGCCACGCCCCCACCCACCCCTGGGGCATGGCCACACCTCCACAAGCCCCACCCCCTGGCCTCAGTGCTTATAAAAGCAGCTCTCCAAGGCCAGGGGCGGCAGACTCCCCTGCCCCCCCAGCAGGGCTCCCAGCTGGCAGTCCCTTCTGCCCTCCCCTCCAGGCTAGGGAAAGCTAGGGAAAATAGAGCTAGGGAAAATGGAGCCTGGTGCAAAATCTGAGTTTTGCGCACCCCCTCCCCCCCCGCCATGGGCGGCCGCTGTGATGCTGGAATCCATTCCCAAACAGCATCATTTTCAATGGTGTTTAAACTAGGGAGCCCAGATTCTCCTTTTAAATCTACCTTAAAGGGAGAATCTGGGGTCCCCAGTTTAAACAACTTTGAAAGTGATGCTGTTTTGGTGTGGATTATCCCCCACCCTTAAACAGCATCTGGGGACCTCAGATTCTTCCTTTAAATCCATGCCGAAGGGGGTGGATTTAAAAGGAGAATCTGGGGAAATTTGGGGGTTGCCTGCTGTCGGGGGTGCAATTGTTAAGGTAGCAGCACCAAACTTTCAAGGTATCTTTAGGAGACCCTCCTGATGACACCACCAGGTGATACCATCCAGGTGAAATTTGGTTCATGGGGGCCAAAGTTATGGACCCTCAAATGTGTAGCCCCCACCTCCCATTAGCTCCCATTGGAAACAATGGGGGATGGGGGCACCCCCTTTGGGAGTCCATAACTTTGGAACCCCCCCCCCGACCAAACTTTACAAAGCCTGGGTAGTATCAGTAGGAGGCTCTCCTGATGATACCACCCAGGTTTGGTAAAGTTTGGGTGGGTGGGGGGCAAAATTATAGACCCATTTAAAGTTATAGACCCATCTTTAGAAGACCCTCCTGATGACACCACCAGGTGATACCATCCAGGTGAAATTTGGTTCATGGGGGCCAAAGTTATGGACCCTCAAATGTGTAGACCCATCTCCTATTAGCTCCCATTGGAAACAATGGGGGATGGGACACTCCCTTTGGGAGCCCATAACTTTGAACTCCCTGAACCAAACCTCACCAAACCTGGTTGGTATCATCAGGAGAGTCTCCCAACAACTCCCTGAAATTTTGGTGCTGCTAGCCTAAAAACTGTGCTCCCTGCAGGCCAAAAACCAAAAACACTTTAAAAATACAAAAAACCCACAAACGGGGGGGGGGGCGGAGCTTTGGACATGTAATGGGGGGGGTTGAACCAGAGAACCCCTCCCCTTACCTATGTCCTTGCATGGATTCCATGGTTCTCTGTGTTCTTTGATGAAAAACTGTTCTTTCACAACAACTTGAAGTTTGAGAAACCATATTTAAGGAAATATCTTCAGTTCATAGGAAATTCACGGATATGGTCATGTAGATTATCATCTTTGACCCACAAAACAATCACTTTCTATTAAGTGGTCTGCAAAAAGCATGACAGAATTTACTTAACCAGATGACACAGAAGGATAATTTTCATCTACATTAAAAAAAATGCCGTGCCATAATGCTGTCCCTCCCCACTCAATGCGTTTGTTCTAGAAAGAACATGAATGATGTCATTGGACCTGAACTCCACAAGCATGCATGTGTGTGGTGTGGGGGAACTGTTTCAAGTTGACTGATACCCATCACATCATTGACTCAGCTGGAGAATAACTTGAAGAAGAAAGTAAGCAAACAAACAATGCTTACTGGGTCCAAGACTACAGAAATAATTGCTCAGAACTGTAGGGGTCTTAGATACTACAAGGGAATAGCAAAATCCTTGCAGTGATCTGTAAGCAGGAAGTTCATTTCTGGTGGATATTGGCTAAAATAGATCTGTGGTTTGCAAAGGGAAGTGCATTGGAATGTTGACCTTTAAAAACCCAAGATGGGGGTTGTTCTTTTGGAAAATTTGTCATAGGAGGGTGGAAGGAGTTTCTTGCCTCCAGCCCCCAAAGAACTCCGGCACGGTTCACGAGACCTAAGCTATCCCCCCGACAGATGTTTATCATCAGTGTAGTTTTAGAGATCTGGCCTCAATGAAGAATATAGCATAGGAATGTGGGAACAGCCACAGTGGATCAAACCCATCAGTAACTTCATTCCATCTGGAGTTCTTTCTCCAGATGTGCACCACTGTGCGAGCTTCAGAGAAAGGTGCAACGCCTCCCCCCCCCCAACTCATGCATTAGATGTAAGGTGTTCTGCTTCTCACAGACCTGTCTTAAGAACAATTCAAGCATTCAAACAACAAACCATTTCTAGCTTTAGGCTATTGTATATTTAAATGTTCTCTCATAAAAAAGCAATATGTTTGCAGAAAATCAGTATGAGAGGCAGAAAGGTTCAGGCTGACCTTCTCCTTAACAGACTGATTTCTATGTATAGAAAGCGCATACGTCTCCTGCCTACTTAAGGGGCACATATATTTATTCTGTATTATGGAAACTTTTTTTATCCCACCATTCTTTGTGGTACAAAGTGGCTTAATGAACCAGGCCTCCATAATTTGTTCAGATCTGCAGGCTGACCAGAACAGAGCAGATGAGGTGGTTCTGGTGCTTTAACACCTGCTTTTTATTTACAACACGAGATCTCCGTTCTTATTCGGTAATGTCTAATGTCTGAATACCTGCCTGCTGTTAGGTGAACAGTTGGCAACCCAGGTTGTGACTCAGCAACCTAAATTTGGTATGCTGACTACGTATTGTGGCCAACATGAGATGGATGACATCCTCCCCACAAGAAAAATAATAATAATTGAACCATTGGCAAATCATAATATGATTTTATGAATAAAACCAGCATGCATTGGAAAAGGGAGCAACCTAGATTTCTTCCTGTCCTGTTATTTTTCAGCTTGCAGGGAGTTCTTCAACATGGGAAAGCATTTAAACATACAACATACTTCCAGACCTGCGGAATATAAACGTTATGCTATGCCACTGATATATTCCAAGCGGGTGCTGACAACCTGTGGGAGACAGGGGGAGGGGAGGGTGGAATTGCAACTAATTGAGTCACATCACTGGTGGTGTGATATCAACCCACCCCCCCCCCCCCCAAGATTGCTGCTGCTACTCTACTGAGCAGCAGGAACAGTGAGGCCCAGGGTGGGAGAGGTCCCTCCAAAGTGAGAGACCTAGCAACCCTGACCCAAACCCTTCCTACCAGTCACATACTCTGGCCTGCTGTGTACTTGGATACCCCCCCTGCCCCCTCCACTCTGTTTTTAACAGTAAGCAGGTAGCAAAACCAGAAAAATCCTTTGAGCCCTTAGCAAGCTGAAATAAGTGGCTGTATTTGGGTTGGTGGGAAAAATTGAGCACCCCTGAAGAAATAAACTATGTATCTTGCCTTTCTCCCCAGTAGGACCCAAAGATTCTGACTTCTTCTTCTTCTTCTTCCTCTTCCTCTTCCTCTTCCTCTTCCTCTTCCTCTTCCTCTTCTTCTTCTCCAGTTTAACCTTACAACACAGTTCTATGAGGTGGTTAGGCTGCAAGATCACCAGTGAGCTTCCATAGCACAGAAGGGATTCAGATCCAGGTCTCCCAGATCCTAATCAGCCACTCTGACCACTATCCATGTTGTCTCTCCAAAGAAAATGCCTCAGTTGCCGTGGATTCTCCACAATCTCTTTCTTCAGCCTCAGGAGCAGGAAAGCAATATTCGAGTCCAGTAGCACCTTAAAGGCCAACAAGAGTTTCAAGGTATAAGCTTTTGAGAATCAAAGCCAGGGGCATTGCTCACTAAACCAGTGCCTGCGGTTCACCCTGAGTGCTATGTGGTCCTCCAGTTGCACCCATACGGCGCAGCTGGCCCACAGGGCCCGCCTGACTGACACTCCCGGTGCAGGGTCATCTCCACATGGTGTTTGGAGATGTGTTTGCTGCTGGAGACGTGTTTGCTGCTGGCCTCATCTGGCCATGTCCAGATTTAAACTGCAGGTGAAAAGTCTGCAGTTTAAAGTTGCTCCCAAGCCTCACTGGGGTCAGCAGCAAACTTGAGCCCTGAAGGCTGTCCAGCTCTAGTTTAATACTATTAGCATCGCCCACAAGTGAAGTTTGTGGGGAGGGGGGGGGGGCAGGCGGACACAACAGTATAAATCTAGACATGGATCAACCTTCAGGGCTCAGTTTGCTGCTGGCCTCAGCAAGGCTTGGGGCCAGCTGAGGGCAGCAGCAAACGGGCTGCTCCACTCCAAACTCCATGTGGAGTTCAGGAGCGGTGCCAGCCCTGTGGTGTTTAACTGTGGCACAGCCCTGAGGGGTGGAGGTGGGGGGCTCAGTGCACCTTCAGAAAGTTTCATCTATGGCTCTAGCCCCTTTGTGCCCCCTTGTACAAGAAAATTTGCAACAATCTCAGTAAATGTTGACTCAGAATTGTTTAAAAGGTATGGAATAGCAGCCGAGTCTGT
Organism: Sphaerodactylus townsendi; assembly: GCF_021028975.2. Lineage (NCBI taxonomy): Eukaryota > Metazoa > Chordata > Lepidosauria > Squamata > Sphaerodactylidae > Sphaerodactylus > Sphaerodactylus townsendi. The sequence goes on along the minus strand of NC_059425.1, from coordinate 38,285,806 downwards.
GAGGGTCATAATAAGGGAGCAGGCCTGTTCAGTGGCTTTAGGCAGCAGCCTCATCTTAGCTAGCTGCACCTGAAACTTGGACCAACTTAAAAAGCAACAGGGACAAGGTAATTCTGGTATTTATTACTATTTATTACATGGGCAATCAATATATACTTTTTGGGAATTGATGCATACTGGGAATTGATACTCCCCAGTGGGAATTCAAAGCAGATTACAGATCATTCTCACCATGCGTTTTGCCCCTCACAACAACTCTGAGTGAGGTTAAATTGATTAGGAGGAAATGCGACTGCCCCAAGATCACCCAGTGGACTTCCACAGCAGGACTGGAACTTGGGTCTCCCTGAGGAGAGAAGGCACATAAAGAAGACAAAATGCACTTCCTGCGGTAGGAGTGGGGAGAATTCTGCAGTGTGGAGGCAGCAGCCGAGAAGGCCATTCTGTGAGCACCTACCAACCTAACCTCACATAGGTTCCCATAACAAGCTTGCCCTCCCTGAGGAGGATTACAGGAACCAGTCTGGTTTGCAGGAGTGGAGGCTTAAAAAGTGAAGGCTTAAAAAGTCAAGACTCCATATTGGGCTGGGGAACTCACTGGGTTGCAGCTGGTACAACTCTCCCAGCTGCCTTGTTTTCTACCATTTGAATTTTCTGGACTGTTTTCAGAGGAGCAGCTCTACATAGAATGCATTACAGTAGTCTAAATCTGGCATTTTAGCAACTAGGAATGGCGATAGCTTATGTGTCAGTGGCATCCCATCCAGTTTTGTTGTGAAGCTTACAAGACGCTAAAACCCAGAACCGTATATCAGGGGTTCCTTGCAGATCAGCAATGTTAGCTGAGGGTTGGGGGAGTGGGGGAGCATGGTGAATGCCCCCATGTGGAGACAAAGGGGTATTACCTCTAACTTTGCCAATGTTTTTCAAATCTTCTATTCAGAGAACTCCCTTCAGATTATTTTTTTTAAAAGTCCCTAAGATCTTCAGTGCCCTGACCTGGATAGCCCAGGGTAGCTTGATCTTGTCAAATCTGGAAAGCTAAGCAGATCAGCCCTGATTAGTATTTGGATGGGAGACTACCAAAGAAGACCAGGGTCTCTATGCAGAGAAAGGCAATCAGCCAGGAGAACCCAACTTCAAATCTCACAAATTTATAAACCAGCATCTCTCGCCATTTTAGCCCCACTGTCTGCAAAATCTATGGTAGCTCTATAAACACATGAACATGCAAGGCTGCCTTATATTGAATCAGACCATTGGTTAATCAGCCAGTATTTTCTAAGAATACTGGCCTGCTTTAAAGGACAAGTGTAAAGATGACAAATGTGGATTTATCATTCAAATTAAATAGCTGATGGGAACAGGTGCAGGGAAAATATGTTAGACTAAAGCCCAAATGGGCTATGGCTTAGTGGTAGGGCATCTGTTTTGCATGCAGAAGGTCCTGGGTTCAATCCCTGGCATCTCTAGTTAAAAGCCTCAGGTTTTGCCAGTATGAAAGACGTTCACTTGAAACCTGAGAGAGCCACTGCCAGACAGAGTGGACAATGCTAACCTCAACATACCAAAGGTCTGATTCGCTACGAGGCAGCTTCATGTATTCACTGAACACATTGAGCTGGGATTCCCAAAATATTTGCACCTTTATTCCCTTTCATTGTAGTGGGTAGGTTTGTCTGGAGGGGACTTGCAGAAATTCTTGGTGTTTCCAGGAAGGAAATGTAGCTTGTTATTCTTTCCATAAATATACTCATTGTACCCTTGGTCACTGGAAAGGGAGAATCATGAGTGGATTTCTCCCTCATAGCTGTGTTGCTTCCCAGCAATAATGCTTGAAAGAGCAGCCATTCACACGTATGGGAGAAAATAAATGGGTGCCCATAAGGACAATGGCTATTCCTTACCTTGTAAAGCTGGTGACTCCAATGACTGGGAGAATGATCAGGTTTTGTCCATTTACATCGACCCATCTTATTCAGTGGGGACCAGGAAGATCTACAGGCAGCCTTCATCTGTGTAGACCCACTCCTTCATCTGGATATTCTTGTTCTCAGTTTTACTTCTTTGTGCAATACCAGAATCTTGGGAAATAGTTTCTATGTAAATGGATTTCTAAGTCGTATTTTATTGGTTTTATTTGAGTTATAAAATGTTGGAAACTCATCCCCTGCCGTTGGAAGAGGAGAGGAAAGTAGAAACTGAAATAAACTTTTTTTTAAAAAGTGTGAACCTTTTGTAAATGGGACCTGAATAAAAGTTTACATTTTATATAAAGTTTTAAGACCAGGAGTAGTTTGCTTGGAACTCGGTTATGTGTCAACCTGATGTTTTCTGAAGCTGTTCTGAGGCATGTTCCTTTTGACCAAGTTGTAATTTTTTTTCATTGCTGAGTTTGTTTAAGCAGGAAGTTTGTTATGATAAGTGATTCAAGAAAAAGAGAGAGAGAATCTGGATTCTCCCCAACTTGGCAAACTTTGAGTTCAGCAGTTTGTCTTAAATTTCAGGTTCTGGGAATAACAAAATATTTCAGGATCACTCAGAACAAATCAAGAGGGAATTTGGGAGTGGTAGAATATGCTCACTGAGCTTTGCTGTGGCTTGGGAGCTGATATTGATGGAGATCAGCACCAGAGATATGACATTTCTTCTGCTTCCTTCACGCACGCACGCACGCACGCACGCACGCACACGCACGGGCACAGGCACATTAAGGAGGTCAGCCATGAACACCAAAACAAGGAAATAAATTAGTAATGTAGAAAAGTGAGAACATTTCATCGATGTGAAAATCTAAGATATCTGGCTTGTTCGAAGATTAAAGAGGTTTTGATCACAGTACCAAAGGTTTTGATCACAATACCAACCTGGAATTAAGTTCCACTGAAATCAGTAGTAAAGCAACTTAAAGGCTAAGGTTGCGATCCAACCCTTTCTGCATTCAGAGAACACAGATTGGAAGGTCATCACATGGAACATACTGAATCCCGCCCCTTTCCCCATGCTGTGCAGCTCTGTACTGGGTGCACTGTTACAGTTCTGACTTTATCTCAACACAGCGGGCTGCTAGAGACCAGATAGAGGTCATCTAGCCCAGCATCCCAAGAACCCTGTGCTAGCACAAAGTGCACAATCTTGTGAGCACTTCCCAAATTTGTTCTTACTGAAAAAAAGAATATTGTGAAAGCGGGAAGGAGAAACAAGAATGATTAGAGAAATCAAGAGAGAGACTGACAGAAAGGAGGAGAAGAGTGGAAAAATAGGAGAAACAATTTATTCCATCAATGGATGTTGAGAACAGGGACTCCCTGTAAAAGTGCGAACACATTTCCTAGATTATTATTGCGAGTTTTATATGGTGTACTAGGGACAGCAATTCTAAATTGGTCACAAAATATAAAGTCCTCAAAATTTTGTCCTTGTTTATTTTATCTGAATATCTACTGTAAGGGCCTGAGAGGAATAGGTTCAAGCAGATCTATAGCCCAGGATTTGCATCTTTATTCCCTTTCATTGAACTTTATGGGCTTCCGCTACCCAAAAGGGTGCTGTAAGCCAAAACCACCGGCACCAATGCACTGGTGGGAAAAGGCCAAGGGGAAGCTGATTGGGGGTCTGGTGAACTATGGGACATTAGATACATATAAGTGAGTGGAGACAGCCGATGGCAAACCACCTCTGAATATCTCTTGCCTTTAAAACTGTACATCTGTGCCTTGACGACACATTCACACACAAGTGGGTATTGGTACTCTGCTGTACACCCAGTTTGAGACTAGAATGGGGAGACAGAGCTCCTCTTCTCTTTGCAATGAGAAGATTTATGCCCAGTTAAATATATTGGGGCAATTCACAGAAGCCTAGTTTGCATGTGCTTATCTGCTAATATAATTTATTATTTATTTATTTATTTATTTATTAGATTTTTATACCGCCCTATCCCCGAGGGGCTCCAGGAGGTGTACAACAATAAACATAAAATAACATAAAATATAGGGCCACCATGATGTCCTGTTTAGAATGTCAGACTAGGAATAGGGAGATTTGAAGCCCTATTCTTCTGTGGAAGTTCACTGGGTGATCTTGGATCAGTCACTTCAGGCCTAGCATACCTCCCTGGGTTGTATAAGGACAGAATGGAGGCAAGAGAAGACTGATGTAACCCACTTTGGGCTCCCATCAGGTAAAACCCGGTATAAATAGCTAAATGAGGAATAATAAAGTCATTAAGGAGCAATGCAGAGCATTAAAGTCTCATCCATTAATTGCTCCCCTGGTTAATGCATGGCTACCTGCAACAATAATAAAATTCATTTAGGAAAATATCTTGGAGGCAACGGTATGGGCTGGCAACAGCTGCAAATGCTCTGAAATGTATTGTTACGGTCTCTGGGTGTTGAGAATATTGTTCATATAGTATCAAATCTACCACACAGCTCATAGGGGCCAGAAACTGGTGTGCATTTTAAATAAAAGCTTGGAATCTCCCGATGCTTAACTCTGTACCAAGTCACCGTTCCATGCTTGGACAGACTTCATGTAGCCCTGCTCTTAATCTTTGCTTTTTTCTTCCTAGTCAAAAAGATTGCAAAAAAAGATGCATTGCTACATTCTGCAAACATCGAGTATTTATTTATCACCAGTCACTTCCTTGCTTTTACATTAGATTAAGCCAACTGAACGTCAGATGTCTAAATGCGTCTTCTGGAATAAAGCTCTGTGGAGTGTATGGGCAATCTTCGCCTCTTGGGTGGCTCTCCTTGCTCATATTTTTCCCATTAACTTAGTAGTAAAGTCAATTGGCAGTGATGAATCTTCCTCATTAATTCCTTTGTTGGCAAACCTTCTCTTTCTTTCATAATTAGTGACTGGGCGGAATTTGCTGGAAGGAGGAGGAAGGCTGGCCTCCTGTGGCTTGAAAACTGGAACTGATGTGAATGACGTTAAAAGTTAATTTTGACATCGTTAGTGATGAATAAGATTTTCCTTATGTTTTTACTTCTTAAAAAACATAGAAAGTTAATTCCTACTTGCTTGTTTTGCGTATTTATTTTTGAGAGAGGGCTGCATGTTTTAACCAGCCAGTGGATCTCCCAAACCTTTAACTGAATCAATGGGGTTTTTGCCCGATGGCGTTCGTAAGAGCAGATTCTATTTCAGTCATTTGCCTGTTCAAATATGTACATCCCGCCTGTCATTAAAACCCCAATGTAGCCTGCATATATTTCAAAAACCAGCAGAAAGGTAATTTTAGAACAATTTTGTAAACTCACAGACCACTATTGAAATATCATGAAAATTTCAAATTTTACAAATCAAGAAAAGAGCCAAGTAAAATTACAGAATCAGAATCTTGACGGACATTGTGTGCCGAACGCTCTCTGTTGATTGGAGCTTATTTGTGAAGTGGCTGCTTGTTTGGGGAAGTAGTTTCACATTTTTGGTGCCACTGCTGATGAGGCCCCGACTCATGCCACTGATCATCAGTGATTGGTACCTGGAAACCAGCCTTTAAGAAATATCTATGAACTTCTGGGCAGGTTCACATTGGGGAAAGTGTGATGTGATGAAATTCCACTTGTGTGCATATCATCCTATCTGTATGAGGACCAGTGTTTGCCTGTTCAAATATGTACATCCCGCCTGTCATTAAAACCCCAATGTAGCCTGCATATATTTCAAAAACCAGCAGAAAGGTAATTTTAGAACAATTTTGTAAACTCACAGACCACTATTGACCAGTGTGATGTTATAGGTACAGTGTTGGGTTTGGATCCAGATTAAAATTTCCAGTTGCAGAATGAAAGTGTCATGTCTCCCGCCCCCCACTGCAGCTCACTAATTTCCACAAAATGATTCTCCTGGGGATCAGGGGATGCTGAGGAATGACACAGGGGAGTCTATTATAGGAAAGAGGAATTGGAAGAAATTGCCAGTTTCGTCTGGATCCAGCCTTTGAGTTGGGCTGGTTAGGCAAAGATTCAAATCCTGCCCCTTGTCCCAAGCAGAGCTGCATAAGGTAACTTAATGTGTGCTCATATGCTCTGCTGGGTGCTTTAGCTTTGAGTTCAGCAGTTTGTCTTAAATCCCCATTTGCAAACACTGGAAACCAGATTTTGCTGGCCAATTGCTTTTGAAATTTTAGCAAGTGTTTCCCATACGTTCTGAAGTATGCTTTTGCAAAGATAAGATTTAGGGACTTGTTTTTTAAACAGAAAGTATTATTCTATAGGGGTTAAATTCTATGCCTGGAGCCATGTTCTGAGTCTCTTCCCCTGCACCTCCACAGAATCATAGCATGCACACACAATCCTGCCTTTAATTTTATGTAAGAAGTCTGTAAGAGTTCTGGTGGATCAGATGAGACCCATCTAAGTCTAGCTTCTCATAGCCAGCAGTAGCCAACTGAATATCTTTGGGAAGCCAATGCTGTGAGCAAGACAACGATGGCAGTCTGCTCACACAGCATTCAGTATTCAGAGGTAAACTGTGCAGGTTTCATTTGGCTATCTTGTGGGCCTGTTAAACTAGAAAAATATTCACTGACTTGCAGGATAGTGGATGAGGATTTTGCTTTGACAGCCATATGAGAAACATTACGTGGTGCAAAGCCCTTGAGTGACAGCACACTCAGAGTACGCTCTGTGAGTCATCATTGAGCTATGCATTGTAAGTAGATCAACCCCGGTTTAGGCAATAAGTTGTAGGCCCTGGGGGAAAGACGCAAGAATGCTGTGTATCTGCTCAGCTTTGAGTCACCCTAGACCAAATGGGATAGAGCTATACGCAGAACCAGGGAGGTCTCTGTTATTCATCCACAACCACTCTGATGGGGCATCCCACGAGCAAATGTCTTGGGTGTAACTTTATTTCATACTCTTACTGGAATATGTTGTGTGCATGCAAACTCGATCATCAGATGGGCAGTTGGGAGGGAGGCTAACTGTGAGGTAATAGGGCATCTTCCAGCTTGTCCTCAAATCTGGGGCTGATAAACTGCAACAGCATGTTCTGAGGAGCACCCTTGAAAGAGGGAACACAAAATGGTTAAGAAGCATTGTCACTGTCCCACCCAGAATGCTGTCCCACCCAGAACTCCCTCCCTCTTTTTAAACAGCTGTAAAGGCTGAGGTAAGCAGAAAACAGAGGGTGGAAACAGAAAACATTAAGAGCTAAAGAATGAAAGGGCTTTAAGCAGAAGATTTCTTCAAGATAGGCAAAGAAGAAGGCGTTAAAATTGGTCCCCATAACTATCTTTTTAAAAACTGTTTGACCAGCAAGCAATTATGGGGTGAAATTATTTAGCTCCATGCCATGAAAAGCTTCAGCTGCCTGCTTCTGCATATTAAAGCCGGCCAATTGGCAACGTTAATGAGAGGAACCTGTTGACTTGGTGATGACATAGGGGAAGCCTCTACCATTGCTCACTCCCAATGCACAGGCTGTCCTGTTTATGTGCAGGGCTGCCTGCTGCCAAGTGCCTGGCCTCTCACTGTGCATTTAAGAGAGGCTTTCTGCATAACATTGGCAGGTGAAGCTCTCATGGCCTGCAGGGAAACATCCTCACCCACTAATTGCAGCAGATCAAATTTCCCTTAAAGGGACAGCTATTAAGGCCACTTCAAAAGTTAGCAACCCAAACTATGCATCAGTGCTGTGTGTAATGATGCCACCCTTGCTGCTGCTGCCTTCTTCAAACCGAGTGGAGAAACAGATATGGGAAGAGGAACCTCACACGTGATGGTATCCTATGTCAGATGCAACACAATTATATGTGAGCTGTGGGTTCTCCTCATTCCCTGTGCCTGGGGTGCCTGCTAAGAAGCTGGACTGTGGTGCACAAGGGGATCTCAGCTTGGACCTGGTAAGTGGCTGCGCAAGTTGACAATAATGGGTATAAACTATGCCCATTGTCTTCCCCATGTCACGAGTGCCAAGTCTCACTTTTTTTGCTTAGGTAGAAGGGAGTTCTGATTGCTGAGCAAAGTGGTTTGGGGTACACACACATTGGGATTTTCAAGCCTGCTTACTAGAGGGTGGATGATGTTGTCTCATATCTTGGACTTGTTTGAAGGTCCACTTACCCCCATGCTTGGCAATTCATGGACTCCATTCCCCATCCCCCACCAATGGCTGGGGGCAACCAGCAGCAAGCTACTCACAGTAAAGTTCTCAGTGGTTTCCACAGGGGCTTGGATCTGGCGACCAAGTCTTTTTGGGATGACTGAAACAATTGGAAAGTTATGAAAGAATACAATAAGCAAATGAAACTTTCATATTGGAACAAAGTTTCAGAGGGTAGCCATGTTGGTCTGCAGTACAATGGCTACATTTGAGTCCAGTAGCACCTTAGAGACCAACAGGGTGTTCACAGGGAGCTTTGACTCTGGAAAGCTTATACCCTGAAAGTCTAGTTTGTCTCTAAGGTGGATTCGAATCTAGCTGCCATACTGATGTTTCTTGAACTGAGATATTGTTTTGATTTGTAAATTTTGATTGACATGAAAAAAACACAACTAAACTTCTTGCTTGAAAACATACATATAGCTAATCAGAACACATTAGTTTCCACAGTGAGCCAAACAGCTGCTCCTTGGTGCCATTTCAAAGGCAAAACGCGTAAGCCCCCTCTTCCTGTTTGCAGCAGTCCCATCCACCCGAGAATCTAAATTCTCACTAGGATTACATATCTGCATGACAGGTCCAGGGATGGACCCAGGTATATAGACCTGAGAACAGTGTATTGTATAGTTATACCCTATTATTTAAGGACAGAAAAAGGTCTGGGGTGAAATGTATGAACCCACATATGATCCCAAAACAATGTAAGGGTATATACCAAAATGCAGATTTGGAAAGCAAAATGAATGCAACACTGTGCACACTACTTGCCATGCCTGACATGAGCACTGGACACCTGGCCTTCTGTTGTTGCATGGTCAACAGAGCTGTGTCTTTCAGTTTCCAGCTCACAATTCAGGTTCTAGTACAGATCATAGATAGGCATACTCCAAGACCTTTTTGTGCCCAGGATCCTTCAGAGCTGCTGCCAGTGAAGGGAGACAATAGTAGTCTCAATGGACCAATAGTCCATCTTGTTATAAAATGGGATCGTATCTGTGAGTCTGGATTGGTGTAAAGTCAGACTGTGGCTTCCATGTTTATTTGGCTTGCATGAACATTCCTTCATGTATGTGAATTTGCCTTCTCAACTGAAATAAACTTGGAATTCCCATGTACTTGCTGGCTAAGCATATGAAGTGGAACACAACTTGAATTTCTATAAAGTTACTTTATAATGACTCAGACCATTGAGGCATCTACTCAGTATTTTCTATGCTGAGTGAATGTAACTCTCCAAGCCAGCATGGTGTAGTGGTTAAGAGCTGTAGACCCTAATTTGGAGAACCGGTTTTGATTTCCCAATCCTCCACATAATTGCAGACCAGGTTTGTTTTTCCACTCTTACAAATGAAGCATGCTGGGTGACCTTGGGCTACTCACAGTTCTCTCAGAACTCTCTGAGCCCCACCTACCTCTCTGAGCCCCACCTACCTCAGAACTCTCTGAGCCCCATGAGCCCCACCTACCTCAAGAGTGTCTGTTGTGGGAAGAAGGAAAGGAGTTTGTAAGCCACTTTAAGACTCCTTACTGTTGAGGAAAGCAGGGTATAAATCCAAACTCCTCCTCCATCTCCTCTTCTTTATCTTCATCGTTTTCTTCTCAGACAGAGAATATCCTTTCCCAGTATCTGCTACCTGAGATTTTATAACTGAAGCTGTAAGGGACAGAACCAGAGACTATTCTACATACAATGCAATTTGCACTCTATCACTGAGCCATGACATCTTCCAAATCTGATCTATATTTTCCACAGGTTGAGAGAATCTCAAAGCTGTGTTAATAACTAAACAAGCTGCAACAGAACAAAGAAATGTCAGCATATCATAGAAGAAGAGCCATTAATAACACAAACTGATGAATAGTCAAGAAAGGTATATGAAATCTGAAATGAAAAAAATTAATATGAATGGTCTAAATGGGGAAGAGTAGGGGTGGAATCACACTTATCAAATTACTCATCATTTGATTCTATCATCTTACATGATACTTCACAATTTCCAGAAACTGAGGGAGAAAGTTATACAAGGCATGAATCAGATTTCACAGATTTAATAACAGTAAGGGAGTGGTGAATATCTTTTTTGAACTGAAGTATTCCAGAACAGTAATAAAGTGGTCAGAAAAAGTGGATGTCAGCCTTTTAAAACCTAGGACCTAACTTTGGACTCTTCCTTATTCTCATTTTCCTTGCTTGTGTGCCCCTATTCCTTTGGGTTTTTTCCTTTTCCCCATGAATTTGGCTCCTTTAAGTGGTTGATTTGACATTACATATCTTTACATAAAGCATATTTTCCTGCAGAAACTGCAGGAAACAAAGATATACAATATTCAATCTGTGTAAAGCAATGTAATATAGAATCGACCACTAGAGGCAGCAAAACACATGCAGACCCTCCCTGAAGCAATAGGGATACAGAAGCCACGAAAATGAGAATGCGGAAAAGCTTTTAACCTGCAGGTGGCAGTATGAGACCCACTAAGTTGTAAGCATGGGATAGAAAGTGGTATGATTTCACAGTCCCATGACATTGGTGTCATATGATAGGAAGAGGTGGAGCCAGTGGTGAGATTCAGCCAGTTTGCACCAGATCGGCAGAACCAGTTTTTACAATGGCGCTTGTAAACAACTGGTTGTTAAATTATTTGAGTCCCACCACCGGAACCGCTTGTTAAATTATTTGAATCCCACCATTGGGCAGAGCCCTGTCTTTGTTAAATGAGGACCATCACTACCAAGTGCCCTCGCTTCACAATCCTCCGGCTCTTCCACTGTGCATACAAAGACGGGCAGCAAATAGGATGGTTTAGCTCTCTATACATGACTTAGGGGAACCATAGTGGGAGACTTCTCGTTCTTAGTCTTTATCTGCATACGGCTGCCTGATGCAGCAGTAGGAGAAAATGGATGGAGTGGGGAGTGCCATCATGATGTCCTACTAGAAATTTGTGGCATTGCTGGAGCATTGTGGCAACACTGGAAGTGACATCATGGCATTGTGGGATGCCTAGCCTGACCCCAAAAGCTCCTTTACATGGCAGCCCTAACATGACTGCTAGCAGCAAAGTTTTCCAAAAAACGATAAAATGGTGGTTCTATAGGGGCCCATGACTAAGAATGTGGGGCTCTATGACCCACCCGAGGGTTCTGACCTTGAAGACCACTTGTCTCTAAATGGTCTTAAGGGACACAGGTGCTGTAGCTGACAGGGATGTCCTTATAAGCTTCTTGGAATCATGTATAAATGCTTCAGAGGGTGAAATATGGAATGCACACTGATGCGGAATGTCTTTAGTGAACTATTTGGAACATTGGAAGTCCTGCCTACAAATGCTGTGTGGAAAAAAGGTTTTCAAACAGGACACATTTCATACCACAAAATCTCCTCCCTTCAATCTCTCTCTTGGAAGAAAAAAAAAAGGCACCAGAAAGCAAGTCTCCCAATGGATTAGTTCCCAGCAGTAAAGTGATAAGAAGTACAGGGACTGTCTTGTTTCTGGTTTTTAAAAAAGAATCAACCACAGAGTGATAAAAACCTACTACAGCTACATATGTTAATGCAATTTTGCTGATGCTTGTTTAGATGCTGAAGGCAATGCATTAGGAACTGATGGTGCCTGATTATTATCCAATCAGTTCCTGATGCAGTATCTGCGACATCAAAAAGTCTGCAAGCTACATCTTTATGCATATGTGTGTATAAATAATGCAGTGCACTGTTTACTATTTTCAGACTCTTGTGCATTAATTCAAATGGGATGATTGCTTACTATTTGGAAAAGTCCAATAGCATCTAAACTGTAGGTTAAGAGTGGTGGACTCTTACCTGGAGAATTGGGTTTGATTCCCCACTACTTCCCCAGTCCTCCACATGAGCGGCAGACTCTTATTTGGTGATGTTAATTTGTTTCCCTCCACATGAAGCCTACTAGGTAACCTTGGGCCAGTCATAGTCTCAGAACTCTCACAGCCCCACCTACCTCATAAGGTGTCTGTTGTGGAGAGAGGAAGGGAAGGAGTTTGTATGCCGCTTTGAGTCTCCTTACAGGAGAGAAAGGCTGGGTATAAATTCAAACTTCTCCTCCCCCTCTTCTTCTTCTTTGCCTTTGTAGTTAAGACTTCAAGAACAATAATGTTTTAAACTCCATCCATTCATTCCATCCAATGCAGTGACTCCTGTTGAGCAATTTATCTCTGGACAACTTTGCACAACTTTCTTGACACACTTAAGTGCGTGGAGTGCACAGTAGCTCCTGGAGGGGAAAGACATTCTGTGTTTTGAAGGCAAAATTCTACAATCAAAATATATTTTGTTCATTAACATATTTGCATAAAATTTCTTAGCTGCCAGAATTTATTCCCAGTCATACAGTTTCAGATTGGTGGATTCCACATGGTAGAAATATAATGGGCTGATGGAGGGAAATATCCTAGTTTGGGGAAGTACTTTGCACAGGTGCCTCCCCAAAATGGTATTGGCCTGTTATATTTCTGTCAACCTGGGTTTTTTAAAAATGGCTAGACTCTTGATCTTTTTACCCTGATTGAAACTGGATTGAACCAACTCCCGAATGAACAGTACAGGCGCAAAATGCTTTATTTTTCCTGCTTGCCACCCACTTTCCCACCTTATTTCATTTTCATTTAGTTTCTGCTGAGCTGCCAGCTAGTGTGACTCACAGCCCACAGTTTCCCAAATGGCAGCAATTGTGAGTGCCATTTCACCCATATTTGTATTGGAACGCATTCACAACAAATGGGGTCATTGCAAATAATGGCCTCATTTCCCATCCACATTTCCTTTAAAAAATTTTTTTGGGTGCTCAAAACATGCAGCTACGCAGATGCACACACTTGAATATGGATGGGACATATTGCTTTGCTTCCTTTTTGGACAAATTTTATAATTTTGTATATTGCAGCGTTAAAGGGGGGGGGGGGTTGCATGCTTCATGTTTACATGTGTTGTGGTTTTAATAGCCTAAACCTTTTTTCCCCACTGAAGAAATGCGAGGAGGAGGTCCTGCTTGGGCTCCTGAGTTTGCTGTAGATTCTCCATCAATTGGAAGTGTTTCTTTAGCAGAGGGCGGGAACAGGCACAAGGGGGCCATGGTGATGGAATAACCAATCAGAGTGCAGGAAAAACAGGATGCTTGCACTTGCATAGCTACATATGCATTGAAAAAAAAATAGCAGGTTCGTGCAAAGGGGCAGAAAGAAAACAGATTATTTTCCCCGATCTTAAGTCAGTTCCTTCATGGAAAATGGTCACCTGTGCTAAATACAAAAATGGACCCAGATTCAAAAATAAGAGATGCAACCCATTATTATTATGCTGTGTAGAATCGACCATTGTTATTTCCCTTCCCCTTTTCAGCATTTGGAATATTTTCACTGCAGAACTGGGAAAAAGGCTTATGGCTCGGAGGTCAGTGCAGAACTGTGTGCATTGGGTGGCTGTTCCATCTTCTGCCAAGCTTCCAATGGTGGAACAAATAAGGTGCTTCCTCCTCAATCTGATTGACAGAGCACCTGGTTTGAGCAGTTGATGCCTAATCTCAGAATGATAAATAAGAGCCAGAGGGCAAGATCCTGCAGAAGGCTTTGGTGGTATTCTGTTGTTTTCAACCTGTGGAGATGGGTTATCAATTGTCCTGCTTGAGATCTGAGAGGCTGTACTTGATTACGACCTGCTTGTATATTTTCCAGCTTGGCCTTGGACCATTTTAAGGTTTGTTGGCCAATGTCAACATTTACCAAGTTTTTGACCTTTGCTGTGATCTATATCCTCATCATCTAAGCCTACTTCGTGCATCTAGTATGCTCGGCTGTTATCTATCAAAACCCATGCTGTAAAATATAAAACAGTGCAATACCTCATGTTCTTTTTTGCAGCAATATTTCAAGCAAAAGGCTCAGTCAGCTCTTGGTAAGCTTTTCCTGAGCATGTGTGTGTATGTGAGCAGAATAACTGAACCTGGATATTAGTCAGCAAATGTTCACCTTTTAAAAAATGTTACCGTAAGGCAGGGAAATATATATGATATTTGCAGTGTGCGTTTGCACATTCAAGAAATGCCTGAAATGCAACACTCCAGAAAAAAAGAGAGGCAGAAATGTTTATAGATGAAAGAAGAATGCCAGCACTCATTTCTTTAAAGATATAGAGCTGGTTTATGTGTTACCTTGTGCATTTATTTGCATTTAGAAATAAATATCTATTGGAGAACGGTCGAATCCCAAAAATGGCAATGAGGTAGATACCTCCTGATGCCAAATGACAGTGAGGATGCCCAAGAAACACCTGGAGGTGAACATTTGATCCAGACCTGAAGACATTGAATATTGAATGGGAAGAGGCTGAAACACTCACCCAAGGCTGGAAATGCTAGAGAACACTTGTTGCCCGATATGCTACTTAGCATGATGGATTTGATGATGATGATGCTCTATTGGATATAGCAATTTTGGTCAGAGATAGTAATCGTTTCACAGAGTAATTGTGGTTCAGTTGTACAGCACATATGTTACACACGGAAGGTTCTGGGTTCAGGGATTTCAAGAAGCAGTTGTTGGGAAAGACTTTTCACTGCCCGGGCCCCTGGAGAACTACTACCCCCCCAGCACAGACAAAACTGAAATCACACGAACCAATGAAAGCTGCTGCTTCATGTGCTCCTAAGGGAGTTGAAAGTGGTTTGTTTGGGCATCAGGGCCCAGACTGACTCGTTGTTTGTTACTGATCAAACAGGTTTTGGGACAGTACAAAATAAACTGTATGGGATGGGATTTTAGTGATACTGTGAACCAAGACAGTAGTGGGATGAATGTGTGCATTGTAGGCACATAAGCATCATTACCACACTCAAATTTCTGAAGTAATTATTTCAGTATGATAAGCCGATATATTGTGCAATCAGAAACTGCTTTAAAAGTGGATCAATATGTTTTTGTTACCAAAAAATGTAGCAAGAGTGCCAATATTGCTTAGACATCCCTAGCTCTTCTGATACTTACAAAGGATACCTGATTTCATGCCATGCTACCTATATTGCTAGAAATGAGTTTAAAATTGTGATGAAGATACGGCCATTGATCCCACATGGTATAGTGGTTAAATGTTGGGCAATGAAGTGGTAGACCCAAGTTTGAAGTCCCACTCGGCCATGGAAGCTTGCTGGGTAACCTTTGGCCAATCACACACATACTCAACAAAAAAATGGCCTCACAGGGTTGTGAAAATAAAATGGAGGAGAAGTTGGAAATGGAAGCCACTGGGGAGGCAGGGTATAAATGTTTACATAGTACATGTGTACATAAGCAGATGGGATTTTAGTGATACACCAGACCCTTTTTGTCTGTCAGTCTTGTGAATGGCATTCGGATCATGTTTCAACACCCTTCATTTGAAGATGTTTCTGGATATGTTTTGCCAGAGCTCAAGTTTTGCCTTTGCTCTAGAGCTCAAGTGCTGCAGAAAAAAATGCGCCAGTAAAGATGTTGGTGCTCCATCAAACCAACACTGGAGGTTGAGGAGATGAGGATTGTACTTGTCCAGACATGCTTGGGCAAGCTGAGCCCTAGTGGTGCTGTAAATATCTCAAAGACTCATCTTGGAGCAGGCTGGTAGCCATTTAAAACTGGGAGGAAATAACAGGCACAAGACATGTCCTTTGTGTTCCTCTGCACTGTGCCTTAGTTGTTTGGGTGGGGATCAAGTCCTGGGGGCCAAGAGAAATTAACTGGTGTGCTGCTGTTGCTATTCATGCTAGGGATTGCCTACTAGCGATGCCGGCCTCTAGATGGCATGTGGGGATCACCCAGAATTACAATGACAAGAGATCAGTTCTCCTGGAAAAAATGGCTCTGTGGTTCATGGCTACACAAATGCCTAGACTGAAAAATGTTAGTGGGAACAGAACAAAGGGATACAATGTTTTTAAATGATTCATAGCTTGGGTGCCAAGACCACATCCATGGCGGCCTCAACAGCTACTAGATACCAGGTAAATGCCTGTTTACAAGCCTGTACTGACTCATTCTCGTCTACAATAACAGAATAAACAGTGTGATCTGTTTATGTATCTACTGCAGATTAAAATACCCATGATGCTGTGCAGCTGTGAAAAATGGGCATATGCAAAAACATCAAGAATCCCTAAGGATGAGTGTTCATATGGGATAAGATAGAATGTGATGGGCCAGATAAATATTCCAGAAGGGTCTATGGTCTTTTCATGGTAGAATTCTACCAGAGGGATTTATCTATCGATACTTTTATCCTTTTAAGATTTTACAAGTTTTGTAAGCAAAATTCTCATAAGCATTTACTGAATTAAATGGCTCAGTGAACCAAATAACCACTTAGTCAAATAAGCAATATCAGAAATTTCACCCAATATTCTTTCACAGACAAAATACATCAAGGTGGATTCAAACAGCTTACATCAATTTTTTCAGCCCCAGGTGGTTAGAATCATGACATTTGGTTGCTATTTATTTTACCTGTTGACTTTTTAAACTTAACAATGGAGAATTTGTACAAAAACTACCCAGTCTTCAAAATCTATTAGGGCTGACTTTCTGTGAAGACAGGGAGAATTAGATCCTCCTCACAGGCTGCCTGTTGTCCATTCTTGCTCCACAGCATTGAATAAAAATCCTCAGGGTCTTTAAAGCCTTTGAAGACTGGGATATTATTCACAAACATACAAAAAAATCCAGGTTTGATCAGTTTCCACATTAATGACAAACAGCGATCCAACCATATGTCATGTTCTCAGAGGGATAGAAAAATGCATCATAAAACATCATAAAGCATATGTGTCAAAGGAGTTGACTAATGCAATTCCAGGATACTGTTAGAATGAGGGAGAGAATGAAGAGAGTTATTATCTGTGGCATCCGCTGAGTTCTGACAGGATGCTTCATGATGTGCACAAGTCAATAAGGTCAACTGCTAATCTTGTTCTCCTGCGAACAGCAGGTTTTATGCAAGGGATCCTCTCGGCACTGTAATTTTGGTAGCCGTACAGATACATCGATCCATGAGAGCAAAAGAAATTGCTGTGTTTAGCATAATCCCAGATACCACTGTGAGAGGATTTATGAACTGCTCACAGTTGCCAGCTGAGATTAAACCAATTCACAGCCAGGCGTGGAAGACCTGGCAGAGGAGTTGCGCAGTCTGAACCTGGCTATTGTAGGCCTTGTGCCCAGTTCCAGAAGTCTTGCACTTAAAATGTCATGATGAATATACTCTGGATGGGATGAGACTTCGTCAAATGGGACAGGGGGTGACCTGCTGTCAGGCAGGGACTCTGTATGGCAACAGTAACATGGGTGCTTGAGAGGTATGTCTCATCTGTCTATTGTAGGGAATTTTTTTTGCTTCTACCATCTTAACTCCCTACAAGCTTGTCTGAGGCCTGATCTATATTTGTAGCAATACAGGATAAGAAGGAGGTGGCAGAGCAGAAGGAAAGGCACTGAAGGAAAGGGGAATTGCTTTTTAAACATTCTGTGCATAAAAATATTTATTTCATAAAAAGGAAAAAACCCACTCAGAAACAAGTAGGTCTTTCCCCCTGAAGTAGTACCACCTGCAGTGATACAATCTACTACATCAGAGTGCTACTATCTCATTCTACAACATCTGTTGACCAGATTTGACCTGCGCTCATCAAATATTGATTTGTGACTAGATCAGTAATATATTCAAACCAAAGTGCTGCAGTCTCTATACTTGAATACCATCTACTGCAGGGGTCTGCAACCTGTGGCTCTCCAGATGTTCATGGACTACAATTCCCATCAGTCCCTGC
This sequence comes from Sphaerodactylus townsendi, assembly GCF_021028975.2. Taxonomy (NCBI): domain Eukaryota; kingdom Metazoa; phylum Chordata; class Lepidosauria; order Squamata; family Sphaerodactylidae; genus Sphaerodactylus; species Sphaerodactylus townsendi. Next base: position 38,267,860 of record NC_059425.1, on the reverse strand, counting down.
CATGCTGGCAGGGGCTGATGGGAATTGTAGTCCACAAACATCTGGAGAGCCACAGGTTGCAGACCCCTGATCTACTGGTATTAATTCTTTCCATGAGGGTGGCTATAGTCATCCATCAGATGTGAATGTATGGAAGTATTAGGACTGTGAATTATGATTGAGAGAACTATCCTAAGCAGGTCTATTCAAAGGTAATCCCTGTGTCATTCAGTAGAGTACTTTCAAGAAAGCATCCTTAGGATTGTAACCTAAACTTCCTTCCTAGGTCCTTTTCCTAACCTCTCAGGAAGTCTTTGTTTGCCTGCTGTGGCATCTTATATGAACTCATCAGCATACATTAACTTTTCCCACCAGCAGCTCCCCAGGTCCGTTGCAGGTCAGGAAAACAGCAGGCACTGTTGTCCTGATCTGAATGGGCATGTTCTTGGGAATTTGGATCCCAGCTGTGAACTCCAGGCACATGTGTGACAGATAGTTCTTGTAGCAATACAAGGACTTTATAAAGTGTGAACTGGTCCTCACAATTCACTTGTCTTGAATTCATTACTTACCTCCTGAAGAGGTTTCTACTGCATGTAACTGGAGAACTAGAGTGATGGGATGCCTCTGGGTAAAAAGTAACATAGGCTGGGATACTCTCTGGGTAGCATGGGACTCTTTCTCAGCCTAGATGACCTCACAAGATTGTTTTGAGGCTACATTTATGAATTTTGATATTTTACCCCACTTTTCTCCTCAGTGGGAACCAAAAACAGCTTTAAACTATCATTCTTCCTTTTATCTGCCTAAGTACCCCACTATAAGGTAGATTAGTCACTTGGTAAGCTTCCTTGGCAGAAAGTGCAATCCTAAGAACACTATCCTGGGAATAAGCCCTACTGAATATACCTGAGTGTGATTCTAAGTAGACCTAATTAGGATTGCTCTCAAAGTTGAGATCTGAACTTCAGTCTCCCAAACCTTACTCTAGCACTTTTACACCATGCAGATCCAAATTATTTACTCGGTGAATGTTGTTATGGGCAAATCCCACACAGATGATTCATTATTCTCTTACACAAACAGACCCTAAAGCTCTATGTGAAGAAGAAGAGTTAGGATTTACACCCAGCTTTTCTCAACAGTAAGGAGTCTCAAAGCAGCTCACAAACTCCTTTCCTTCTTCTCCCCACAACAGACAGCTTGTGAGGAAGGTGGACTGAGAGAGTTCTGAGAGAACTGTGACTATCCCCAGGTCATCCAACCGGCTTAAGGTGGAGGAGTGGGGAAACAAACCTGGTTCACCGGGTTAGAGTCCACTGTTCATGTGGAGAAGTGGAGAATTAACCCTAGTTCTCCAGATCAGAGTCCACTGCTCTTAACCACTACACCATGCTGGCTCTCTAGAGCATGGCAGCAATCATTGTGTTGAGGACATCAGATATGAGCAATAAGAGCTCTCCACAAGAAACATCTGAGATTAGATTGATGCATCATTAAACTGTTCAAAAGGTCTTGTGATTCAAGCATCTTCCTTTGCAGTGTTAACATTGTCAGTGGCATTTCGTTTAAGCTGTTAAAAAGAATAATTTGTTCTCTTTAGTGCCTTGTTGAATTCATCTTGGGCAATCAGGAATGCAGAAAAATGTACCACCTAGGGAAATGCTGAACTGGTGCTCTTGGGAGAGATTTACACAGCAGACAAGAAACAACAGCTCTAGTGCCTATTATATTTTACTGTACATTGACAAAATATTACTTTTATTTTGCATTGCAGAAGGGGCTGGGAGGCCAGGGGGAAAGTAGAGATGAGGGGAAGAACCAAAGGCCAAAGCGGCCCGTCCCTCACAATACATACCATGCTCTACAATGCTCTAGCCCCTCACAATACACACAAATTATCCTTTAGTGTGCTCCCCGCACCAAAGATCCCAGGCATTGATCTTGGCCCTTTCCCCACTTTACTTAAGCCCCGCGCTATTCTCCTAAAGTAGGGGTTCAGCTGCTCTCCCCACTTCAGGGGCGGCGAGAACGCAGCCGCCCCGACGCTGCTTCTCTCGCGCCCCCTCGACGCATGGAATTTCTGGCGCCTTTTCAAATGGCGCCTTTCGACAACCCCGTGCAGAGCGCGGGGTCGTGGGGAAGCCGGGGCGCGTGCCAGGAATTGCGCGCGCCGGGAATTGCCGGCAGCAACCCTCGGGCAAAGGTGAGTGGGGAAAGGGCCTGTATTGGCCTGGTGTGGATGCTGAAGAGAGTTTGGTTATCTGGCTGGTCTACCAGCTGCTAATGCACCATCAGATACTCTGCCAAACATGATGGAGGCATTGACTAGCTGAGCCTTGGCATTCCCAAAGTCAACAGAGGAGAGAACAGTCATGACTTATAGCACAGTCCTCTGCTGCCACTGCTGTGGTATAGTGGTTAGGACCTGTGAGACCACTGCAATTTTCGCACCAAGGATATCCCCTATTTCATCCATGTGACTGGTGCTCTTTTCATGTTTCTCCCTGACGTCATACTCTATTTGTGCACAAACTCTTCTGGGTGCAACCCCCCCCCTGCTTTATTTTAAACCTGTAAAAAACTTTTGTTGAAGTGCTAGGAGTTACTCTAACAGTTAGCTGATGATTTCAAGGTGCAAGAAGCTGGCAACAATTAGCATAACTGAAGAGTATCACCTGTCTTTTAGATAGGACTGTCAGAAGCTCTGCAAAGGCAAGTAGGTTTTTTTTAAAAAAGATTCTTAAATGTACTGCACCATTCCTATCCACTTTAACTCACGAGACTCACCCACAGTGGACCTTGCCTTTAAGGTAGGAGACGGGGGTGAGGATATTAAGGTATTGTGTTATTTCTGTGTAATGCTGAATTATACATGTTCTCACAATTTAAAAAAAAGTTAAAACTTGAGAATTCTGAGGGTGCCATGATAACCCAGCATGGGTGTGTGTGGTCAACACACTCAGGTGTGAAAGGTAAACCACTGTTAAAAATTGAAAGAAAAAAGATTACTGAGATGACAAGACTGACGGTATTTATAAGAGACAAGAATATGGACAATTTTCTTAAAGATTTGAAACCCTTTTGCAAACTACCTAGTGTAACCATATACAAATAGAGAAATAATGACATTAGTTGGCTTCCAGCCAACTTTTACCTGCTGAAACACCAGCATGTAGGGCTTCGACTTATGCCACCCTTTTGAGGGGCAAAAGTCCATAGACCCCAATGGACTTTTTTTTGGCAGCCAGAGGCTTTTTGTTTGTTTGTTTCCCTGCACCTCCAAGAAGCCCTCTTGAAGGTGGAGGGGTGGCACCGCAGCAGCGCTGCATTCCACTGCCCAGGGCTCTGGTTTGGGTTGTCCAGCTCCATCTTCCTGCATGCTATTTGCAGTTTCCAAATTAGCACGCATGTGCGCACACGCACGCACACGCACACATTCTTGCAAATTTGCATTCCCAGCACAAAACTTTGTCTGACAACCGGTCCCCAGAACAGACCTGGGAAGAATGAAGCCCATAGTTAAGTCCTGCACATTCATTTAACTGGATATACTAGGTATCTTATTCTTTCAAAGATGTACTTGACTACTGAATCATTGCTCCTTTCCAACTTAAATCAGTTAAAACCAGAGATTGTTTTTATTCAGCATTAATACACATTTCAAATAAGTCAGCTTCTATTTATCATGTACTCCCCCCTCCCCTTTTGTCATGTCTAATTTTGGCAGCAAACAGTGAACACACTGTTTTTCTGTGAATCCATGTGTTCTGCACTTCATTTGATACCTCAGTCCTCTCTGTCTTGCCATAAAAAGTAGCTTAAATGATTTATTTGGCTTCACATAGAGTGGAATCAGCAACTGTGAGGATTTTGCAACCTGAATATCCAAGTAAATGGGAAAACATAAGCTTTGCGTCTCCTTAAAAAAATAGACCAGTGCCATAAATTTCCTTTATTTTATGCAGGGTTGTTTAAAAGGCATAACAAAAAAATTGGCAACAAAGTATGCTGATGTAGTAAAACTAAGGACATGGAACCAAAAAATAATCCTATTTTTATGTTACTTGCCCCTCGGTTAAACTTCAGGGTAGCTGCTAGAGAGATTCTTTCCAGCCAGCACTGGAGTTGGCATATAACTGTGGCTTATTTATAGTATTTAAAGTCTTTCCACAAAAAAACTGTAGCCTTTAATAACACATGATGTGATCTGGAGTTTGCTAGTGACCCTTTGAAAACCAATACAAACCCTTATTCTAATAACACACAAACCTAGGAAGCTACTTTAAACTGAATCAGACAACCATCATCAGAAAACCATCAAGCTCTGTTTGTGAGTGTACATTTTACAGGATGATTTTCCATAATAGTTTGGTTGCTGATGTATGTGTCTGTATGAAATCACACTTGCCACAGAGATTCCAAACAGCCCAGGGTAAACTTTTAAAAAAATCTTTTTTAAAAAATGGCAAAAAAGAACCAGAAGGGAAAGAAACTAAAAATCCAGCATCTAAGTTAAAAAAGGTATATAGAACAGAGAATAAAATATAACAACAGTAGTGGCAGATTTACATGTAGGTTTCCAAATATCTAAAAGTTAGTCCACATGCAATTGTCATCTGTATACCATGCACACTGATACCGGAGATGGGCATTTATTTTCCCAGTGTTGTAATACACGTAGCAGTAAGGGCATGGAGGGTCCACTTTTGAGAGAGAGAGAGAGAGAGAGGGGGGGGGAGAGGGGGAGAGGGGGAGAGAGGGAGAGGGAGAGGGAGAGGGAGAGGGGGGGGATAATTATTTGGGCTTGGATCCTCCTGCACCTTCTTTCTACTTCTTATTGTTCACTGAGACAGTCTTCTATTGTGGAACATGCATCCCTCTAGCACTAAGCACTTAGATTCATTGGTCTGGTGTGAGCTTTGCACCAGAGAAACGTATATTCTATAGCAGAAAAATGCCTCCCTCACTGATGAAGAGGACGATCTTAAGTAACAGGATACTCACACACAACTTCATTTATAATATTACACATAGCATTTCCTCACATGGCATGTTTCTCAAAGGAGAGAGTAGAAAATGGGAATATCCTATTATATCACAGTGCTCCTTGAGAGAACAGTTATATTTGTGAACATCATTTCACTATGGTTGCTAATTTTTTTTGGACAAGCAAACACCAAACTGAGGACCAGTATACAGCACTAGGTGCCAGAGGACCAGAGGACAGATTTCTCAAGCAAGTGAGTCAAGCCACACATGGCAATGGAATTTTACAGCACAATTCCATTCAGAATTACTTTAGCCAAAATCCATTGACATAATGGTTTAGGACTTGCACAACTCAGCATAAAATTGCATTGTTAGTGCAGAATAAATGGGAAATGAACTAACAGAGACGATGGCCGACAAGTTCAGTACCTAGTGTTTTCTAATAAAAGCATCATGTTGATGAATATATTAAAAAGAATTACATTGAATGACCACTGCACTCCATTAGCTACTCCCAAATAGCTACAGCACATTTGAAAGTATGTATCAAAGCTGGATTCCTTCCTGCCACAAAAGTTATACCATACCTGTGTTAGGGGAGAGGGAATTCAGGTATGTCAAACTTGGTACGTAATTAACATGGCAAAATTATTTTAATCCTGATCCACATAGCGTAAGCTCAGTGTGAGAGATGCAGTATGGTATGGTAACTGTGAAACAAACACTGTACTCCAGATTGTAGAACCTCTACTGGTAACTGTGAGATTTCTGTAGGGACATCACATTTGCCTGCAGAGATTTCCCAGTCTGTGTCTTGAATCCAGGCAGAGGTCATGACAATTATTCTTCAGTTTACCCATATTGCCTTGTGTGGATTTTATCATATCTTGCAGCCTGGTTGGCTACAATAGAAATGTAACTCCCATGAATAATGCAGAGAAAAACCCAGAGAACACATTACATTTACATTTTCCAAATGCATAAATACAAAATTAAATGTTATTCCAGTGTACAAGGAAGTGTATAAGAAGAAGAGGAAGAGTTGGATTTATATCCCCCTTTTTCTCCTGCAAGGAGACTCAAAGGGGCTTACAAACTCCTTTCCCTTCCCCCCTCACAACAAATACCCTGTGAGGTAGGTGGGGCTGAGAGAGCTCAGAACAACTGTGACTAACCCAAGGTCACCCAGCTGGCGTCTGTTGGGGTGTACAGGCTAATCTGAATTCCCCAGATAAGCCTCCACAGCTCAGGCGGCAGAGTGGGAAATCAAACCCGGTTCCTCCAGATTAGAGTGCACCTGCTCTTAACCACTACGCCACTGCTGGAAGGCACATGACTTAGAATCTTTGTCTGCATCTCACAAGCTAAACCACTGCTCTAGAATACCATAAAAATACACCTCAATAACAAGAATATACGAAGAGCTCTACTGGATAAGACCAGTGGTCCATGTAGTCCAGCATCATCTCACACAGTGGACAACCAGTTCCTTTGGAGGGACAACAACAGGATATAGAGGCTAAGGCCTTCCACTGATATTGCCTCACACTGGGATTCTGAGGTTGACTACTTCTGATTATGGGGGTTCTCTTTAGTCACTGTGTCTAGTAGCCACTGATAGATCCATCCTCCATGAATCTGTGTAATCCCCCTTTAGAGCTTTCTGTGCCTATGGCCATCACTATGTCCTCTGGCAGCGAATTCCACATTTTAATCATTCAATTTATTTTAAAAAAGGTATTTCGTTTTGTCCATTCTGAATCTACTGCCCATCAGTTTCATTGGATGTTCTTGAGTTCTAGTACAGTGGTAGCGAACCTTGGCACTCCAGATGTTCATGGACTACAATTCCCATCAGCCCCTACCAGCATGGCCAATCAGGCTACTTTGGGAGGATCCTGTAAAGTTATTTTAGCTTCCAAAAGAGATTATACTGGTATGGGGAGGAGCAAGAGTTCTGTTCCTCCAGCGTGGGCTAGCTCTTTCGATACTGCTGGAGTGGAGTTGGGAAAATCTACCGCTCCCACATAGATATGATATGTATCAGAAGGGTCCCTCAGACACAAACAGAAGACCAGTTAGCCTCTGAAGAACAGTTAGCCTCTGAAGATGCCAGCCACAGACGCAGGCGAAACGTCAGGAGAGAATGCTGTTAGAACACGGCCATACAGCCCGGAAACCACACAGCACCCAAGAAGACCAGTTAATTTCAAGGTGTCGATTCTATTAAATGGTTATTTAGGCCTCTCCATGACAGTGAATGAAAGGGTTATTTTCATGATGTTTCCTTGGGAAGGGCCCCTGTGCTGTGGAAAAAAAATTCTAAAAGCTTACAGGGACCGGCTTGTCCGGCTGACCATTATTTCACAATGATCTACAACAATGGCTATTCAGTAACAGCTGGCACATGTCTCCTTTAGACAAAGCCGCTGTGGGGCTGAAGACCTTCTATGGTGAGCCATAACTGTTGCCCTGGTAACGGTTAACCAGCACGTGCTTTATTGTTCCCAATTGTTTTTCTTGGGGTATTTGCAGGTGGTGAGAGATGCTAGTCTTGAAGAGGGGTCGCAACCTCATGAACTTTCAGATGTTGCAACAAATTGGGGGACAAAAACCATTTTTCCTATTTCAAACAGCTTAAGTAAATCTTATTATATATCATTTAGGGGACAGATGCAATCCACAGTTTGATTTGTTTTTTGAAAAAAGGACAGGAAAAATCTGGAAGATTCTCCCGCACTGGCTCCTTTGAAATGAACTGAGTTGTGGAAGAGTACACAGTTTGTTTCAAAAGAGCTGGCTCAGGAGAACTTGGTAAATGGTTTTCCTTCCCTCCACAGACACTGAGGCCCTTCTCACTTGAGTTATCTGCTCTGGGTTCAGTGCTGTTGTGAAGCCGGGGGAGGCACATTTATTCACTTTCTGGGGGTTCTGCGGCTTTTGTCAGATCTTTCTCAAATCTGCTTTGCTGCTAAGTGTTGGAAAGATCCCAGCAAAATCTGGATGGCTGCTCAGTGGATGGACTGCATTTCCCCACTCATATGGAAGGCATTTTCCATTCCCCTGTCCCAATGGTACCCAATTCCTTTTCTAAACACAGGTGGACTTCTATTTTTTAATTGGCAATTGAATACCATTATTGATAAAATGTCATAATTGAATGTTTAATACAACAATTTGTATAACATATAGATACGTAAAAACCAAGACTCGCGTCACACACTAACTAAATAAAGGAGTAAGGAGTGCATGACAGCTCTATGGAGAGATAAGTAAGATAGCCAAAATGGTTATTCATCATCATGATAAAAATGTAATGTGTAGTATTAAAGTTATATAATTTGTTAAAATGATGCAAAATTATTAAAAATGTTTAAAAATGTTAAAAACGTTTAAAAATGTTTAAAAATGTTCAAAATTGTTTAAAATTGTTTAAAAATGTTAATAAGTTTATGTTTATAAGTAAGTGTGTATAACAAAAAACTATGATTATTATTATCATTATTTTTTGTAGAAAATCCATATGGCAATTAAGAAATATGAAAAAGAGAATTTATGAATTTCTTCTCCTGAGGAAGATATCCACGAAAACGCTTTTTGAAACGCGTGAGGCGTTTGAGAGAGAGACTCTGAGAGAGAGACTCTAAAGGATTTATAAGACTGGAGATATTTACTTTGACGCTCTTTGAACCATTATTTTGGCCTTTTGCATATAATATTACACTGTATGATTTGTTATAAGAATTTGAATGAGAGACTCTAGATACTTACAGAGACTTAGATAATTATTTTGATGAATTTGAATTATGACTTTGCTCTATTTGTATGTTATACAACACTTTATGAATTATAGTAGTAACTTCAGAGATTTATTGGCTTTGCATTTATTTAGTTTCCGCCTTAGTGTGTGACGCGATTCTTGGTTTTTACATAATTGAATGTTTAACAAGTTTTCTGAATTCTTGGCTTTCATTTTTAAAAAGTCAGTTTTGTAACCCTTCTCTTGCCCTGACCTGGATGGCCCAGCCTAGCCTGACCTTCTCAGATCTCGCAACTAAGCATAGTCAGCCCTGGTTAGTACATGGATGAGAAACCACCAAGGAAGTCCCGGTTTGCTGTGCAGAGGCAGGCAGTGACAAACCACCTCTGTTCTTGTGCTCTGAAAATCCCAAAGGATTGCCAAATGTTGGCTGCAATGTGATGGCACTTTTCACCACCACCACCAGCCCCTTACATGGTAGAAGGGGGACCACATTTCTGCGAACAGAAAAGGCTAGAGCAGGGGTCAACATCTGGGCTAGAGTAAAAAAAATTAATTAAAGCTGAGAATTCAGAGGACCGTACATGTATTGTTGTAATGTTATATCAGTGTAATGATATTCAGCAGCTGATTTTTAAAAAAAATGCTCCACTGTCTTGGGAGATGGGAAATGGCTGCTGCTGAGGGACAGAGGAAGGGAGATTACAAGAGAGATTACAAGGGAAGCTGCCATCTAGAAGCCCATTGCTGCTGTCATCAGGTTGGATCCAGCACTCGGTGGAAGGCAATGATGATCATGGATCTTTATGGTTTTCCTCTTCCACCATCAGTCCTTTTGGGTTTCTAGGGTAGTAACTGATGGGGGAAGGGGATAGCCGAGAAGATCTGCAATCTGTGTGCTGGATTAGCTTTATGGCTATTGACTGCAACAGTGGGCTAAAATCACGCACTCTTCTTAATGATGACCCAGTGAGTTTTGACTGATAACATCCCTTTTTTTTGGTATCATTCTTCAGATATTACCCTTCAAGGAAATCTTGGGGCTGCAATCCTGTATGGCCTTCATGTGCACAGTGTGTGCACAGAGTCTTCCCTGCATAGATAAATGCAGTTACCCTGGCTGGGTTTTATAGTTGCTGGTTTTTAAAAGGGTTTATTGTATTATTTTAGTGCAGGTGGGGTTTTGTTGTGTTATTTTACCTTGGGTGGGGCAAAATCTGCATCTTCAAAATGGGTAAATAGGCATATTGTTGGCCATGAAAGTATATCAACCAGGCTCTTCATTTCAAGACCAACCTTGCTACAAAGATCGACAAGCTTCAAGCCCCAAGCCACCATGCATATTCATTTTTTTTTCTTTTATGTACACTGAGAGCATATGCACCGGAGACAAATTCCTTGTGTGTCCAATCACACTTGGCCAATAAAGATTCTATTCTATTCTATTCTATTCTATTTTCCTGGAATAAGCTGTGTTCTTGCAGAAGAAAATGAAACTTGTGGATGCTTGCAGGAAAGGCATGGTACAATCTGCCTTGAATGAATGGTTTAACTGTGCATTTCTGTACAGCTGGTGGCCTAGTTTGGGCCAGCACAGCATGGCAAGACTGCTTGCTGCTCACTAGGATGCAGGGGTGGTCTTACTGATTCTAGCACCCTATGCCAAAGTCCAGATGGTGTCTACGAATCACTGCCATTTAGGATTGCCAGCTCTGGGTTGGGAAATACCTGGAGATTTTGAGGGTGGAGCCTTTGGAGGTGGGGTTTGAAGAGGGGAGGGACCTCACCAGGTTGTAATGCCATAGAGTCCTTAGAACAGAACATTGGAAACTTATGGCAGTTTCTTCTGCTTTGAGATAAGGAGGGCATCTTGTAGCTAGGGTGTTTTCCACTGGCTGCTCAGGGAGGCAGGACTAAAACTTCCAATTTCTGTCTCCTAGGGAGGAACTCATGGCTCAGCTCAAGTATTTTCTAAGATAGTGAAAAGGACTAGAAGAAAAAAAAGAACATAGAACAGTTGTAGGAACAGGTAAAACAATGCTATCATAGCAAGAAGGCTATTAGAGTGACAGTAGCCAAAAATAACAATTGCTGAGGATGAAGACAAACCCAGAATTTTTCCTTTCCATGTTTTGTTTATGTCTAAGTGCTTCTGTAAAGTTTTATTGTCTTTCATCTCATTTCTCAGCAATTCGGAGTCTTATCACATCCCCCACTTCTTCACTCTTTGGGTGGCCAAGATGCCCTCCTTACCTCAGAGCAGAAGCAGCTTTCATAGCAACCAGGTTCTGTTCTTGCGCTGAGGAGGAGGGCATCTTGTAGACAGGGACTTCCAAAAGTGGAGTCCCTCAGCCTTTGGGAGGGAGTTATACATCATCTACCACATGCTGTAGAACTTGATGCCAAAGGTCAGGTCAGCTAAAAAAATAGTACCTGACAAACGTCAGTATGGAAGACTACCTTGCCACCTTGCACATCTCAACTGAGACTTGATGATTGAAGGCAGTGTTTGTGGCTGTACCTCTTACAGAATGAGCAGTGATACCTGCAGAGACAGGAAAATTACTAGATTTATAGGTCTGTAAATACACTATTGTATGTTATGGCTGACCTAGACATCTTCTTTCTGTTGTTTGTGGTTGTCAAGGAATTGAATAAAAAGTCTGTTCTCCTGTATGCCAGATATATATCCCAAGAGCTCTTCTCAAATGTAGCATGTGCCAGGCTTCCTCTTTTGCATGCTTTGGTTGTGGACAGAATGAAGGTAGATGAATCTCCTAAGTTCCATGGAACAGAGAGTTAATCTTGGGAAGAAATGTAGGATCTGATCAAAGTCAGAGGCATAGCTAAGGGGGTCGGGGGTGCACCATGAACTGGGCGCATTTTGGTGAGGGTGAAACATTGCCCCCCGCTCCCTTCCCCCCCCCCCACCCTGCCAGGGCCCACCCCATCAGCCTGGCCCATTTTTAGCCGGCAGAAAAAGGTAAATTGGGGGGTGGGGGTGGCGCGGTGGCATCTGAGCGCCATTTTGCCCTGGGTGCCATTTTCTCCCCCTACGTCCCTGGTCAAAGTACTACCTTGTTTTTGTGAAAGATGCAGAGATCTTTCCTGGCTGATAGGGCTCCTACTTCTGAGACCCTTTGAGCTGAAATTACTGCTGTGAAGAACAAGGTCTTCATGCAACGCCACTTAAAAGAAACCCTTTCTTAACAGTTCAAAAGGAGTCTTAGTGAGAGAAAAGAGAACCACATGTAATCTTCACATGAGGAACTGATGGATGACTGGAGGACCTATTTGGACCATTTCTTCGGGGAATGAGACAATTTAAGGATGCTTAGCCAAAGGAAGTTCTGCTACCTGTGGAACTATGGTTGCTATGACTGCCATCTGATGACATAGCATGGAAGCCTTCAGAAAGGCTAACAGCTCTGAGTGTAATGGATAAACTCTCTTGCATTGACACCATTTCTCAAAGGCCTTCTAGGAGGAGTTTTATATATGTTAGGCAAACAGTTTCCTGGAGGTCAGGATGATTTCAGCCACTTCTGGGGCGTACCCAAGTTTTAGCAACGCATTCCTTTCAAGAGCCTTGTGGTCAGATAATGCTACTCTGGATCCAGGTGCCAGACCAGACCTTGCTGTAATATGTCCTGGCTCACAGGAATATGCCAAGGCTCCTGCACTGAAGTGATGGAAACCAGGGTCTGCGAGGCCATTCTGGAGACACAAATATAATCAGGGTCTGTTCCTGGCATACTTTCTTCAGTGCCTTTGGGATAACTGGTTGAGGCAGAAATGCATACAGATGTCCCTGTGGCCACGGGGATTTTAGGGCATCCATTTGCTCTGCCTATGGATGATTGTTATCTGGAAAAGAGTCACGGTACCCAATGATTGGAGGTCAAGATGAAAAGATCCACCATCAGAACGCCTGCCCCTGTTATTCATTGGCTCCACATGCTATTTTGAATATGTGAACAGTGAATCATCTTTCTTATTTTTCTTTTAAATACATATATATGCATAGTAGCAGCCTTGCAATTCTTGCTAGTGGAAAACACACAAGTGTTTTTCTTTAAAGTATTTATTCTGATTTAGTTCTTAAATGCCAAATGCCAGATGTGTAGCTGTATTTATCTGGCACACCAAACAAAACAATAATCCTGTGGCAACTCAAGTCTTACAAAATATATTACAGCATAAATTGATTTTTACGCTGGAATAATTTTTGTTAATCTTTAAGGTACCACAGGATTCCCAGAAATGTTTTTTTTTCTTGAATGTTTCTGGGTGATTAAGGTAACTGATAGGTCAAATGTGAGTATAAAAAAAAACAGAAAGACAGTCTTATAAAATACTTCTAGGACAGAGAACATTGGATGAACTGAATAGTTCAATTGGATTAAGGTTGCTACATATTGAAATGTAATTTATGGACTTTTGTCAAATTGTAAACACTCCCTGTAGCAGTTTTAAACAATATTTGAACAAAAGACTTATAACACCAAATGCCTTACACCATGTTAGATCATGAAGTCTGATATTGTCTACCTGGATGGGCAGCAGTTACTTTCACCTCTGTCGCTTCAGCTCATTTGCAGAAGATAGCAGGGATTGAACTTTGGCCTTTTTAAATGTGTGAAAAAGCATGGATTCTATTATTAAGCTATAGCCCCTCCCTGTGTTTAATATAGGTAACAGCAGCTGATGTATTTTTACATGGAAAAATATAACCAAAGGGCAGTCATCTCTGAAACACTGCATTAAAGTTCAGTTCTTTCTCTCTGCTATGTTACCCTTATCTACCCTTAACTTCTGCCACTGTCAGCCCCAAATGAAAAGTCTCCTAAGGCTTCCAAAGACTGCTCTGGGGAAAGGAGCTTCATAATTTGGATTGGTACCCATGAAGAACATTTCTCTATGAGCAAAGAATGATCAGAGGACAACTAGACCTGTTACAGAGAATCGAGAGTGCTCCTACCAGACATTGAACACAAAGTCACTGCGGCTGCTGCAAAGTTTTCCCCTGAAGTTATAGCAACATATAATAATATGAGTAGATAAATGAGCCAAACAGCTAAATCCAGAGCTGGCAGGGATGGCGCTCTGCCCGCTCCACAGGGTTTCCCCGCAGCATGGGAAGCCTGAAAAAGTTTAACAAAAAAGAACAGATCTCCAACTCCCCCATAGGGGAGAACAGAGATATGCCAAGAAAATTGGCAGCTCCACCGGTGTTTGGGGGCCGAGGTGGATCTGGAAACTGACTAAGATTGGCACTAGCCCCAGAAGGCTGGTGTCGCTAGGGGTGGCATGCAAACATTTGTGAGGTCAGGTATCATGGCTGGGCATTGCAGGGCGCTACAGTGGCTGGGTGCCGGCAGATTTTTCTCTCTGCTGGCATAAATGCCCCAGAGAGGGCATCCAGAGGGGGATTTACACCCCTTCTGGATTGCGCTGCCAGTCTTGAGTTGTGCTATTAGGACTGTTTCTAACTTTATCAGTGTGATACTGCTCAAGGCCTTTGAGTCAAATGAGTGGTTTCACTTAAGTGTTTCTCTGAGAGCCCTAGCCATCTTGATCAGTAAATGGTGCTCTCTCAATGGCATTGAATGGTATTAGAAGCACTGGCAAGTAGATATGCAAGTGCTGATGATAAACTCCTGCAAAGGAAACAGTCAATATCTTTGTTTATCTTAGGCTGCATCTAGATGGCAATGATTTTCAATGTTCTTTCCATTGTGGCCGCAAATGCAGAGTATCCACATGGTTCTTTCCCTTGCATTTTCCTTGCCGCAGCCCCCTCCCCACCATTGATTTGAAAAGCACAACAGTTCTTTCCCCATTATATGTGGGTGTGGGTGTGTGTGTTGGGAGTAGCTGGAAGATCAAGAGAAGAAAAATAATGCTGTTGTGGCCGAAATATGTAAAAAAATGTGTACCTTCTCCTCCAAAGTATGCAAAGGTGCTTTCATTTTAACTTTTTGAAAAGATTGTACCAAACCAGGTTGGAGGAAGATCAGCAACAAAGTAGGGAAAACAGTAAAAGCAGATGATTTAGGGCAGGGGTAGGGAACCTGCGGCTCTCCAGATGTTCAGGAACTGCAATTCCCATCAGCCCCTACCAGCATGGCCAATTGGCCATGCTGACAGAGGCTGATGGGAATTGTAGTTCCTGAACATCTGGAGAGCCGCAGGTTCCCTACCCCTGATTTAGGGGATGACATTGCATGGGGATTTCAGGAAAATAGAAGCTTTTTACAAATTGTAAAATAACTCTACGAAAGGTAGATTAAAGGCTTCTAGCTATCTATCTGAACTAGGATGGAAGGAGATTGTTGAAATCATGTCCAAACATCATGGAGGGCATAGGAAGGGAGAGAAGTGACTGGAAGGAAGGAACCCCCTGAGAGTAGCATTCTGGGTAGCAAAGGAACAACAGCAAAAGTGGACAAAGGAAAAGTCAAAGAGCACCCTATCGACCCTATCTCTACTGCCTTCCCCTGAGACTCCAAAGTCTGAGCTAGCATTAAGTGACATTGCACAGGCCGTGCCTTCCAACCAGACATGAAACTGGATCACAGCCTTCTAATGAAAACAGCCTTTCCCTCTCTCCTGTGCTCAGGGCCAAACTAGTTCGCTTTTTAAAAAATGGCTGTGTCTAAGTTGCCTGGACCTGAGTTTCCAGCAGCCACCAACTCCTCCTATTCATAGTGGGAATAGCACATAGAATTTTGCATATCTCTGTGCTTAATAAGGAGTCACTGACTTTAAAAGATCCAGGGTAAAACACTGACTAGGTACAATTGACCACCAAAGCCTCATCTTATTTCTGCTTATCTTCTGCACCTAGCTCCTCCTGCATCCCTGAGGCAAAAAACAGCAACTGGTTTTTGCTGAAGACTGTGTGACATAGCTGCTGTGAAGCTCACAAAGTACACATTGAACACTGCACAAGACATGACCATAGATAAGAACTGGGGCAAAGGCAACAGTGTAATAAAAGTTGGTGTTTTGGCGCTGCAGATGGGGATAATCCACATAGCTGTTCTCCTTTCCTTCCACACAATGCCTCCATCACATCTAATTAAAAGGAAGTTCTCAGGGATCTCCTCTCCCCAAGCAAACCAAGGGACCTAATGGATCTGGGGTCAGACTCAGGGTTGGGCAGCTGCTGGGGCCCCAGGAGGGCTTTTCACAGCTGACCCCAGACTTGCTGCCACTTAGCAGCAAGCTGTAGATATCACCACCTGTCTTCTCTCTGGGTAGCAGCAACAGTGGCAGGACCCTGCAAAGAAACAGAGTCTCCCTCCCTCCTTGCTCCTCCTCCTTCCTCTGCCAAATGGTAGAGGAGGAACAGCAGAGTGCACTCCACAGAGAAGTCCTTCCCTGTCATTCCTGCTGGCCAGAGGGAGAGGATCAGGCAGGAAGAGGCACTGAATCACTGATCACTGAGTTGCCGGTCACTGTAGTGGGCAAGTAAATGATTGTATGGCAATGCCTTATTGTTTCCTTGCTTACTCTTGGCAATAGTGCTTCCTGGGGGAGGGTGTGTGGAGCCGCATGAGACTTTCTTCAAATGGGGCTGCTGTTGAGAAGCGCCCCATTCATCAGAAGTGGGAGATTGCCCAAGGCATAGGTAGAATAATACTGCAATATGAGGACAATGGTACAAGACTACTTTGCAGGGGGGGTTGTAAGGATGGATGAGATGTGAAATGCTTTGGACACCAAAAGTCCTATATAGATACTCAGTGTTAATATTTTTAAAGAAAGCATCACATGGAGTTTGAGTATTGAAACAAAGCACACAGACCTCTGAAGGCGAACAGAATCCATCCCTTCCCTCATGTGGCAAATCAGGTGCCAATGACAGATGATGTAGCCAAAGTGAAATGTATAGTGACTTTCACATGAATGAAATCCTAGGAACATACCAATACGTTTCCAATGTGGCACTAGTTTTAAACACAGAGGAAAAAATGCAAAGTTACAGCATCAGTGAATCAAATGGAGAGCTCCTCCTACTGTCCATTTTGGAGAACAAACTAACTTTCAAGACCTGAAGGCAGAAATATTCAATATAGGTTTATTTGTTTGTTTTGCAGTTTTTATACCATAATTTTCTGCTAAAAACAGTGCTGAAAGTAGCTTACACTATAAAATTAAAAACAGGATAAACATAATTATCCATTATTATTTCTTCAAGTCATGGCTGCCTCTCTCTCTCTCTCATATGAAAGAAAAGCAAGCGCTGTGCTCATGCTAAGCTCCCCCATCTGTCCTGCCCCACCATGAATAAAGAGAACTGCTATAAGCCAGTGCAACATTAAAATTCTGGTCTATTGGGGATCTCTGTGGATTTGTTGCTTGCGTTGAAAGAGAGATATAAGGCTCAGGAAGATACTTTGGAGTAGTAATGCATGCATTTCAGCACAACCAGAATAGATGGTGGTTTGTAGATAACATGAGGGAAGAAAGACAGATCCCTGCCTTGGGGGAATCATATACAAATAAATTTCAGCAGTGGGGGAGATAACAAAGGGGAGAGGGAGAAAAAGTGAAGCGAAGGTATCTAAGGATCACTGTGAGCGAATGCAATTACTTAAGTTTCATTTAAGCTTGGGTGAAGGTCTAGGACTTAAGGCAAAGTTATGAATTTAATGAAAAAGGTGGCACCATACAGGAGTTGTGCCAGGGAATCCTAGACTCATGAACAATTCATAAACCCAATACTTGCCCACCCCACCCCTAAAGTCACAGCCAACTTATGGCAACCAGAGAGGGTTTTCAGAGGTGGTTTGCCATTGCCTGCTTCCTTGGTGGTTCTTCCATCGAAATACTAACTGGGACTGACCCTGCTTAGCTTTTGAGATCTGACAAGGTTGGGCTATCCTGGGCTATCCAGGTCAGGGCAAACCCAATGCTACTCCAGCTCATGTATTAATTTTTGCTGATGTAGAAAGTGATAAGGTGGGGCATGGAGAGAGTGTAGAGTGCATAAGGCCTTAGCAGAACTGTAGGTCAGCAGTAAAGGATGTGCTTTGCACCGGAGGTGGGTCCCAGTTTCAATCACTGGTATTTCTGAGTAAAAAGAATCTCAGGTAGCCAGGGTTGGGACAGAGCTTTCTCTGCCTGAGCCCTTGGTTTACTGCTGGTTGTCAGTGGACAAAATACTGAGGTAGATTATCTGATTTGCTAAAAATGCTGCTTAATATGAAACTTATCTCTCTCTAATGCTAGTTTGAAAGAGGGCCATAGTGAGATGAGCTCACTTCACAGGTAAAACACTCATCTCTGCCTTACCACAAATGTCCAAAATGTGTATTTTTTTCAACACACGCCACCAAACCATTTCAATTTGTGTGCTGAACAACCATTATATGGAGAGGGTTCCATGTGTGAACTGTTTCTTGTAACTAACCAAACAGACGTAAATCTACAGAAGCTAATTAATTTGTAGGGATAAAAGGCCTTTTAGGCTTCTTTAACTTGACAACAATTGGTTTCAGGTAGCTGGTTTCAGGTAGCTGATTCAAAGTCATCATTCCGCGGTTGGTACAGTGAGTACCCAGCTTGCTGGGGGTAAAGTGTAAATGACTAGGAAAGCAATGGCAAACCACCCCTAAACATAGTGTGCCTAGTGTAGTGATGTCATTCCATGGGTCAGTATGTAATGACCCAGTGCTTGCGCAGGGGACCTTTTACCATACAGGTGCGGTTTATGATATCTCAGGGCTACTGTCCCTTTAAATTCTCTTGTTCAGTTTTAAAGCAGAATTCTTGAATGGATCTGTTGTATGGGAGAGGCTTTAATGACTGCCCCCACCCCTTTCACAACAAATTTGAGTGGTAATTACATTTTAATTTTTTTTAAAAGATCATAATTGTGCAATTACAATATTATGAAGAATAATGAGTACAGTTTCCAGCAAATAGAAATGCAGTAATTAAAGTCCTCCCCTCCCTGACCTCCCCCTTCTTTTGGAGGACATGTTCCTAATCAGTTTCTTCAGGTAGGTCAGAAGATAATAGTTACTTCCTGCTCTCTTATAATGGTCTCACTTACCTGAAGAAACTGATTAGGAAGACATTCTCCATGGTGGGGGAAACGAAGGTCAGAGCGGGAAAGGCTTTAATTACTGCATTCCTTTTGGCTGCAAAATGTGCTCATTAATTTTTTTTTAAAAGTCATGATAGTAATATTGTAATTGCACAATTATGATCATTTAATTTTTTTGTGAACAGTCACTTTTGCTGCGAAAAAAAAGGAGAAGCGAGAACCGACTACCTCCCCTCCTCACAAGGAATGCTGGGGCACGTTAACTGCAAGAATTCTAAGCAACTGGGAAGTAAATATTTTAAAAATTGTGGGGAGAAGTGGGAATGTGCCAACTGGAGTAAATATCATTGTAGGCTTTGAAACAGTTCCTGAGCCAATGCTGAAGCATTCAGACAGTTCAAAGCCTGAACACATCTGTACAACACCATCCCTCAATCCAACCACATGTCCACAAACGTATGAATATTGGACAAACAAGTTCTATCTTATTTTACTTGCCAGATTCTTCCAGCCAAAACACAAGCTCTTTTCCCAAGACAGTTCAGATTCTCCAATAACCCTAATGCAGGTACAGGAGGGGGAACTGTTGAGCAGAACATCTAACCAGCTGAACAACATCCTAGCTGCACTTTTCTCTTTCCTGTTACGATACCTATAATGCCTGGCTGTGGCCAGAGGCTGTTAGAGCATAGGAAGGGAAATTTGTTTGTTTTGCTTTTTTGTTGGATTATTCATCATCTACTTTTCTGCTGTTGCAAACTGTTTGGGGTCCTTCTAGGAAAGAAAGAGGGATACAAGTAAGTAACATATATAAAAAGATAACCATTCCAGATGTGTAATTAGATAGGGTTACTTTCAGAGCAGAATGAATCATGATATCAGCAAACATGAGCTTCTTAAATACAAATCTATCAGTCATCATATGCAGGGGCGACAGGCATTTGCAGCACAGGACTGATGAGCAGGGGGTGATGCACCACCCAGCACTTCTGTTTTGAACCCACCCCCCCCCCACCCCCCGCGCCCCAATGTCAGCCTGCAGCTAGGGATTTCTGGCTTTGGAGGAAGATCAGTGTTTAAAAACCCAGCTCTTGTTTCAGGAGGCCAATGGTGGATGGGGGAAGCTTTGAGCACCCCCTCCTATCCATTTATTATTCCCTTCAAAATTCCCCCCCCCCCT
This sequence comes from Sphaerodactylus townsendi, assembly GCF_021028975.2. Lineage (NCBI taxonomy): Eukaryota > Metazoa > Chordata > Lepidosauria > Squamata > Sphaerodactylidae > Sphaerodactylus > Sphaerodactylus townsendi. The sequence goes on along the minus strand of NC_059425.1, from coordinate 38,247,889 downwards.
CACACACATTAATGTTACAAGAGTTGAAAGAAACATCCTTTCTTTGGTAATTTATCCTCATGCTTGGCATTTTTCTCTTGCATCTGTGAAAGAAGAGAATGTTGAATTTTTTAAAAAAATGTCCTCTCTAAAGTGCTTATTGGGTCCAAGATGTGAAGGGGGAAAGAGGGCTGGCACAGTGCCCTTGCAGTCACTGAAGCAAAAAAAGACTATAGGCACAGAAGGGCAGGTGCAACAGATGGACTGTTCAGAGATTTTGCTTCTTAGATCAAAAAACACCTGCCAAAGAGTTGTGCTTTCACTAATATGTAGACAGGGCTGGGTATAAGGGTGTGTGTTCATCTGGAGCAGGATAAAAATGAAGGGGTCAATGTCCTTCTGATCTTGTAAGAGAAAGAGCAGAGCTCCTCGATTTAGAGATCCTTCTCAAGCATGTGCTTTCCTCACAACACAAATGCAGGTGGACAGCAGGCAATTGAAGAAAAGAACTGGTGTGTAGGGATGGGTTCATAACCATTCCTCTATCCACTGAAAATTTCTCTCGCCCAGAGAATGTTAGATTAGACTATTGCAACTCGCTCTACGCAGGCCTACCCTTGAGGCTGATTCGGAAATTGAAACTGGTCCAGCATGCGGCGGCTCGTTTGCTCACGGGAGGTGCCTCCAGAGATCACATCACACCCGTGTTGCACCGTCTGTACTGGCTCCTGGTTGAATTCTGAATCGTCTTCAAGGTATTGGTGTTAACCTTTAAGGCCTTACGCGGTCTGGGACCTTTGTACCTCAGGGACCGTTTGGCCCCATATGTCCCACGTTGGTCTCTGCGTTCGGCAGAGGCCAATTTGCTGGAGGTCCCCGCCCCCTCTATGATGCGGCTGGCCTCCACTAGGGCCAGGGCTTTTACGGCCCTGGCCCCTGCCTGGTGGAATGCTCTTCCGTCAGCTGTCCGGGCCCTGCGGGACAAACGAATTCTGCAGGGCCTGTAAGACTGAGTTATTCTGCCGGGCTTTTGGGGAGGCCGGCTGCTGATAGGTGCCCGTTAACAACTGAGATCCGCTGTTCCCCTCTCAGAGTTAGAGGAGTCAAAGGTTGAACGCCATCTGTTTTAAATATTTATGAATCTGGAGCGCTGCATTTTAATCTGGTATAAATTTTAGCATTTTATTCTGTTTAGCCACTTATATGTATTCTATGTTGTAAACCGCCCTGAGCCCTTTGGGGGAGGGCGGTATAAAAGTGGAATAAATAATAATAATAATAATAATAATAATAATAATAATAATAATAATAATAATAATAATAATAATAATAATAATAATAATAATAATAATAATTTAGTGGACTGGATGTAGTGGAAGTCAGTTTAGATGATTTAGCAAATTTCTTTAAAATACAAATGATATTTCCCAGTGTAACTTGAGCAGTTATATTTGGAGTGTGTATCCTAATTCTGTTGCAAATTAAACCAGGCATTTAAAAATGCTTTCAGTTAGCAATATTGCTACAGAAGCCTCCCTGTGCTTCTGGGTCTGTCCTTGGTTCAGATAATATCAGAAGGTAACCGTGTCGATTTGCAGTAGAACAGTTAGATTGCAGTCCAGTAGCCCCTTAGAAATCAACATGATTTTCATCAGGTATCTGACGAAGGAGAGCTTTGACTCTCAAACGCTTATATCCCAAATATCTCTAAGGTGGTACTGAACTGATATCTGTCAATCAAATAACATCACAGACAGACCCAATGAAACCTTTCCAGTGTTGGTGTCCATCTCATCCCCTATTGTTACCACCAGGAAAATAAACAAAATATTTTCCTGAGTCAGGTTGCCTGATTACACAGGCTCCATGCTAGGACGCAGAGACTTGTGTGTCTCAGAAGCCTTCATAAGACTTGCAAAGATTGCAAATATATGAATTGTGCCAATGATATATGGTTTCCCTCTTGGTTATGCCATTCTAGGATGTAATAAAAGCCCCTTCAGAGTTGAATTTATGATGTGCCCGCTGTTTAGGATTTTAGTTTGACTAGGTTCTCCAGTTAGTTTAAGGTTCTGTTATTGTTAGGTTTAGGAAAGTCTTGCCTATAAGTATATGTGTTTATCCCTTAAGGTTTCCCTAATGTTTAAGTTTAGAAATGTTATTTTTGAAATTTGTGTCTGATAGCAGAAGCAGTAGCCTGTAAAGTCTGATATTAAGGGACAAGAAAGTTGGCTCTGGAATGCAGCTTAGACCAACACCCAGCCGACTCCTTAACAAAGACAAAGACCCTTTTTGGACTTGCAAATTGAATCTGTTGCCAGCACCCGGAGGTCCCCAGCCATTGGAAGACTGCGGGGACCACCATTGGACAGTTTGAACTTTTCTTTGTTGCGACGAAGTGAGGCGGGAGCCTCAGGGTATTACTAAAGGAAACAGCCATCTGATAAAGGAGATAGCTGGGTGCGGTAGCGAGCCCACCTGGATTTTCTGAATGGACCTTATCTGCTCTCCCTTCAGCACCATTGCGAGATCTTGCGGGAAGACGTTTGACAGCGGGATTTTGTAATCTCATTCAGAAGTTGTAACTGTATCTTGCTTTTGTGTTGTTTGTTTTCTTATTGGCGTTTGGTGAGGGACTTGCCCCCTCAACTCCCCTTTTCCCTGCCCCTTTGCCCCTTTGAAGTTTGGGAATAAAACTTCTTGCACTGGGTTGCAAGAGCGTGATTCTCCTGCCCGAGCTGTGACCATCACTTCCAAATAAAATCCTTTGCTTTGAAGAACGCCGGCTTCCTGCACCTCATTACGTTGCTGAGCTGAAATCACTTATTGTTACCTGAGCAGCAGCGGTAACACTATTACATACTGCTATCTTACAGTATGGTGCCAGCTGCACCATCCTTTCCCCTGCATGCATTATTCATTCTTGTTCATGTGGATTCTCTCTAGGACAGTTTAATGTTATTTGTTGTAAATTTGTAGCTTTGATTTTACTGTAAGTTTATCCCTGTTTACCCCTTTCAGTTTGATCACTTTTAGTTGGGAAAGTCACCCAAAAGATACACACATGAGTGCACGCAAACAAACACTTGGCCATCAAATATAGGATTACTTAAGAATGATTTGGTAACGGGTTAATGCTGTGGCTGTCCTTGAGTTGATCTTCTGTATAATTTTTATTTTAGGGTGACAAAAGTTGATTTTGCTCAGTAAAAATCCCCCGTGCTATATCGGGAGCGCAACTGCTGCAGCGCTTTTCACCCTGCTGTTGACTTTGCATTGCTCCCTGGCTCTCTCTCTTGCACCGCGAAGTCTTCGGCAATGTCTTCTACGCATATGCAGGCAACCTCTGTTTTCCACGTTCTGATTGGCTGAATCTCCCTCCCCGCTCCCCCCACTCACTTTCACCAATTTAGTTTTAAATGACTCTGCACAAAACGGATGCTGGGAATTGGTGCCCTCCCTCCCCCATCTAAAATCCCTGCATGTGCAAGGGAATCACAGTACTCCAACCCTCTCCCCAGTCAAAACTTCTTGCGTGTGCAAGGGAATCGCCACCCTTCCATTTGCAGTGCCTTCACATGCCGCTTTTCTGCAAGTTTTCTCAAGGTTTTTGGAAGTTTTCTCCCACCGTGCGTTTTATTTCACTGCAGGGGTGGGGGAGGCACCCAGTAGTGGGATTCAGCAGGTTTGCACCACTTCGGCAGAACTGTTTATTAAAATGGTGCTTGTAAACAACTAGTTGTTAAATTATTTGAATCTCACCACTGGAGGCGCCCATTCATTGGAAGGGCGGACCAGAGTGGAAAGGCAGGAAAAATGGCCTTGTTCTGCTCCCGAGGAGTTTTCATGGCAGCAGAAGCCACCAGAGCAACAGAGGGGCATTCCAAAAGGTCCTCAACCTTTGAGGTTCTGGGAAGTCCTGGAGCAAAGCCACTGCTGCGGGGCGGTGCCAGGGCAACAGCGTGGCAGACACACTGCAATGCCGGGAACTGTGGGGAACTCCCCATTGCACCGGGGCATTCCTGGGGTCCCAACAGGTCATTTTTAATGTGCAAAATCAGCCAAAAACAGTAATTTGTAGGGAACAGTTCCTTTGCTCTGATGCAACCTGCATTTCATTTCTATGAGCTCATGCAGGAGTAACTCCTGCTGAATCATTCCTACTGAATTAATGAGATTATGTGGGTGGCAGGCTGTAATCTTAAGAATGCTCTCCTTGGAGTAAGCTTAATTGAATACAATGGGACTTACTTCTGAGCAAACTTGCTTAAGATTGCTCTGATAGCATACATTTGGCATAGTATATACATGGTTTCATCTATCATATTTGGATTTATACTTCACCTTGCTCTCCAGTAAAGAGTCTCAAAGCGGCATACAAACTTCCCTTCCTCTCCCCACAACAGACATGTTGCGAAGTAGGTGGGACTGAGAGAGTTCTGAGAAAACTGTGACTAGCCGAAGGTTATGCAGTAGGCTTCATGTGGAGGAGCAGAGAAACCAGTTCACCAGATAAGAGTTCACCACTCAAGTGGAGGAGTGGGAAAACAAACCCAGTTCTCCAGATTAGAGTCCACCACTCTTAACCACTACACCTTGCTCGCTCTCTATGAAAATGCTAAACTTTGGACATATTAATATATTTATAGTCTGTCTTTCTCACTGAGACAAAGGGAAGATTTCAAAACAAGTAATGAGACAGTGTAAGACATCCAAAAAACTACGCAATAGTACTAGGCTTACAGAACTAGAAAACAATGCAAACAGACAACTAAGGCCTGACATACCACCAACAATGCAGAAAGTGGATTAGAAAGGTATAAGAGAGTACACTAAGAGCTAGATGACATGTACAATAAACAGGCATTAGATTATAGTCCTATTACAGTCCTATTCTCTTTTAAAAAGTGACCTCCAGGATTTTATCAGAATATAATTCTAATTTTTTTTAAAAAAAATGCCCCTGAACGTCTATGTTTCACACATTCTGCAGAATGATACAAGAATGGATTTCCTCAGGCTGGCCATTCTACAAAGCAGAGCTACAACAAAGAATGCACGTGTATGCACAGTTGCCAATCTTACCCATCTGGAGGGTGGCACGCTCAGAAGGCTTTGCTGAGAAGAACAAAGTCTCATATTGGAGCGTAGTGGGAAAGGTGGCCCCACAGGTATGTGATCATAGTGGCCAAAGAGGCTATGAAATCCTGAGCCGGCCCTAGTATTTTTGAATAACCACAGTAGTTTTTTAAAAGCTGCTGAATATGTAAAATGTAGTGCTTGCATACAAACTGATTCTCTAGATTTTGGCAATGTGTTTTCTGACCCATGGGTTCAACCCAACAATTCTATAAATCTTTATAAATTCTGAAACAAATGACAATGAATTTTTTATTTGCATTGATATGAATTTTGCATCCTTCTCCATTGGTTTTCGCATATCCAGAGTAGTACAAAGTCACTGTTTGCTGGCAACTGTATACAGCATAGTAAATATGCCAGTTGAACTACATTATGGAAAACACATACATCTTTGGGGGGGGGGGGGCGGTTGCCAGAAAGTCACAGGTGACTTAAGGCAATCCCATAGAGCTTTCAAGGCAAGAGGTATTTTGAAGTGGTTTGCCATTGCCTACCTGCCCATCACAACCCTGGTATCCTTGGAACTCTCCCATCTAAATGCTAGCCAGGGTCAGGGCTGAGTGTGTGCGACTGACCCAAGGTCACCCAGCAAACTTCCATGGAGCAAGTGGGGATTTGAACATCGGTTTCCCAGGTCCTATGCTGATGCCTGATCAGCTGTACCATGCTAGCTCATAGTAATACCACCTTGTAGCATTTTGTATATTGCATGTATAATATATTCTATATCACATAGCTGAACATATGCCACATCATACATTATACTCCCTTTCCCCATAATATACCGTATGTAGCTTAGTATATCCATGTAGTCTCATGAACAGCACAGAATTCATATGAATGTATGCAGCATGGCAGGACTTTCCCACAAACTAAAATTACTCTCTCTCCATGCTGAATGCTTAAAGCTTTTCATTTTAGATTTAATGTAAAATAATAAGTCTAAGGTCTAATAAGAAACACACAGCAAATTATACCTGAAAAAGAAATACTTATTTGCCACTCTGAGGTTTGAAATGCACGACATTCAATCAAGTATCAATGTGCCTTGAATAATTGCACCGAGGGTTTTATTCTGTACTGGACATTCCCGTTTGGAACAGGTCTATCTGGAAGTAAGTCACTGACTGCAGTGTACCCTTGACTTAATATTTCATGCCAAAAAGAGCTATGAATTAAAGAGGGTTGATCTAGCAACACTACTTAGCAGGGCACAATACTATACAATTATCTTTAAATTTTGAATTTTAAAAGCTAGTAACAGTTCTCTAGCAGGCTGCTGGGTGCCTAAACGAACAGTTACATTAGAGTGAAGCTCCAAAACTTAGTGACTGGATTAGTCACCATCCACATGGAACACTGACAATCCTGGATTCAAACAAGTACCCAAATACATATTTGCCCCGGAAACTGTTGACAAACACATTGATATAATTTGCAGCAACTGGGTATATCTGAAAATTAGGGAAAAATATTCCATCAATTTTGGGCAGTTCACACTCCGTGTCCTCATTTACATATCAATGTTGAAATCCACCAAATGTTGCATAACACATATTTGATGAACAGTTTGACAGTCTCAAAAAGACAAGTAACACCACCATAACAATTACAGCTAAAACAACTATCCACCCCATCAGACAGAAAGTTTTAGGCTTACCAGAAAATGTCTATTTGCAATGTTTTTGATTTCAATTGTGTGTCTTTTCAGCCAGCTGGGAGCATTTCTGGAGAGAGGAAAAAACAAAACAAATATTGCCAACAGGTTTGCAGCTGAGAAGTAACTAGCAACAATTGAGATAAATGGCATTTTATAGCCAGAGTCCTCTCTCTCTCTTTCTCAGTCTCTCTTCTTGGCACAAGTTCCTTCGGCAAAGCCATTCAAAAAAAAACTATACAACATCTATTGAACAGCTAGCTCTTCTCTTTGAGCTGGAATCCTCTTTGAAGTCATCCAAACTCACCATTGGCGCTTGCTGGAGACTCAAACTTTATTCTTTTCAGGCCTACCGCATTTCTTCCTGCCTCTTTGATTTCCATTTCTAAGTTATTTCTCAAGTAGCAAAGCATCTGCCTGCTGCACAGGGCAGCCTAAAGCTTTGTTGAAGTTTTTGAAGCTTCCCCCCACCACCCCAAAAGAAAGCTAAGAGTGACACGAACAACTCCCGTCTTTCTGTAGGAAACAGGCTGGCAGGCCACACTTTTGTTATTCACTTCATAGGCAAAAGTCTTTCTGACAGTCCAAAACCATAGGCCCTGCTGAGCTCAGCAGGAGCCCTACGCTGAGTACCATCTGTCAAAGCTTTAGGATTCCCCCTCACCCCTGTTCCTATTTTACAATCTGCTGAAACGAAGGGATAGAATGAAAGTTATTTTATTGCATTGTTAGCTAAAGTTAAGAGATTGACTTCAAGCTGAAGTGAGCATGTTACTCCCAAAACACTATAAAGAGACAAAGAGACATTATTCTCTGAACAGGGCCGGTCTTTTGACTCTGAGAGGCTGTGTGTGAGATGGGAAGTAAGGACAATTTCAATTTTCTCGTTCCTGTGGCTTTGACTTGAAAATCTCCATGTGGATTTTGCTCTTCTCTAGTGCAAAGTGAGCATAGGGTATTGGGGTGTGTGGTAATTTTCTGTAACCTTGTACTAACTTTTTGTATGTATTCACCAAACAGAAAAATAAAATAAAATAAAAACAAGTCTTGTGGCCCTTTACAGGACAAACAGGTTAATTATTTTTCAGAACTGTGGGGTCAACTTATGTGGGTCAGCTAACGAGCATATTGTACATATTTTATATATATATATATACACGCACACACACAAAACTGCATGTAAAAATTATTTAACATGTATTCACAATAGAAAGAAGTATACAGAACCAATAGAAAAAAGCAGAATACCAAAACTGTTAAAAATAGAAACAAATAGAAAAATTGCATGCTACCCCTCCAGGGAGAACTTGCTGCTGGGGGATGACTTACAACATAAAATATGATTAAACATTAAAATTGTTTAAAATGATCTAAAAAACCCCCCAAGGAATGTCCACTCATTTCTACTAATGAGTCTCCCAATAGCTTATGAAATAAAAGGATGCAACCTATTCAGTACAAATTTTGGTGAGAAACTGCTAGTTGAATGTTTTTATGTCAGTCATAAAACCTTTGGCTGAAAAAATCTGCAACTCATCATTTACAGCGTTTCAAGAAAGGCAAGATTCATCTTTTAGTACTTTAGCAGAAGATCGTTAATACATTTGAAATTTTAATTGTACATTCAGAAACTGAGTTTGAAATATTCTCCTTTCTCCTTTTTAACCTGGCGAAATGTGGCCTGTCAGGTTTTTTATTATATCATTTGGAAAAAATAGTTTGAGCTTAGGAATTCATCATCACCATACAACCAAGATATGGGAATTATTTTTGCTGTACACACCATGTATCGATGTACAGGCCAACATCTGTAGAGGAAAACTAAGACAGAGTAACCTGGCTCTGCCTTCCAGCTATGTGCATTCATCATATGTGGCAATGTCTAAGTACATAGAAGCTGCACATATGTGGGCTTAATTCTTTTATCATGGTGACAGAGCCTGTGTGTATACTATTTGTGCATATATAGGCACTATACCCATGTGTGGCGAACACTTATGTAAATGTTCCTGAATAACACCTCCTTGCATTTAAAGCAAGGACCAGGAACACACACCTGGCTTTTCTTTCGTTGCTGGGCCAAAGCATTTCTATTTACCCAGGTTTTTAATTAAAGAGTTGGTCTTTTAACTAGGAGTGGATAAAACAAATTATCGGTATTTTTGGGGTTTGAGCGTATTAGATTTGGATATTTTTGAACAATCCGAAAAAGTCCACACTACATATTGGCTTTTTTGTTTTTTCCCCAAATCTTTTTGAGTTATGAAACTTGAACTTGAAAAATATGCCTGCCTCCAGACTCCATGTGGATCTGGGAGGCAGCAGTCAGAGCAGAGCTGAACCCATGCTGTCTGCTGTCTCTGAGGCTCACATGGCAAGTGCAGAGCTGAATGCTGAGCCCAGCGTTCAACTGCGGGCTCAGCCTGTCAGAGTCCAGCAGTGAACTGGGTACGCTGCCTCCGAAGTCATGAAGGCATGCACAGTTTAATATTGGATCCAGCCAGACTGCAGTTAAGGTGTGGGAGGAAGAGGGTTTTTCTGCTCTTTTTTTTTTAAGGTGGCAGGTTGAATTGGCCCCAAAAATGCTAAAAAAATCAGCATATTTTTGGGATTTGACTTTTTAACTCTCTTTTATTGCCACCTTTTTTCGGGTGAAATAAACCCTCAAAAATACCAACAAGGTGGTTTGAGGGTTTTTTCCTGCTCTGGGTTTACCAAACACCAATTCCTACTTTTAACACCATTTTTATACTGTATTCTTGTGTGAAAACTGTTATTTGGTTTATATTGCTCAATATCTTATTTTTTATGGTCCGGTTGGATTTTAATATTATATCTTTTTATTGTGTTTTGTCTTGTAAGCTGCATCAGGCAGGTTCATTGGAGAAGTGGCATAAAATGTTCTAAACTGATGAATATACAGTAAGAGTACAGACAGAGTAGCAAGCAGAGGATAAGGCTGGAGTAGTAATTCTTGTTCTGCATCTATACATATTTGTCATGGATACTGATACGTTATTAGTGAAGGGATAACATTAGACAACACATCAGTAATATCTATCCTATCCTGTGCAGTTTTTCAGTTTCTGGAATGAGTATGGCAACGAAAAATAAAAACATTATTCACATTACATATCTACAGAATATTGTAACCCTGTTGATGATCTGTATTGCTTTAAAGTCTTCACAACATGAAGGGGCCAACTCTATTCTTAGTAAGTAACTTATGGACAGATCTCTTCAAAATATGCATGACTGATATAAATTATCAAAAGTTGACAACTTTATCCTCACCCATTCTTTGCTCATCCTTGGTTTTCTGAATAATATTGTAACAATATTGGCAAGTTAGAACTCCACAATATCTAGTAATCATGGGCCACAATATAGACTTCCATTTTCTTGCAACATTTCCCCAACACCCCACCACCACCACTGCAGATGCTCTCTCTTTCCCCTTTCTTTTCCAAACCCTTCTCTCCCTTTCCCCCTTTTTCTATTCCACATCTTTCTCTCTCTTTCTCCTTCTTTTCTCTCTAGATGGAGGATACACTATTGAGTAGTGTGTGAGAACAAGATCTTGGGGTACTGGTAGACATTAAGTTAAATAAGTGCAGACAGTGTGATGCAGTGACAAAAAAAAGTCTAATGCAATCTTGGGGCGTATCTAGATCACAAGAGGTTGAGGGTGAAGTTTGAGGCTTGCCCTGGTTTCCATTTCTGTATAAACACCCCTAAGAATGATCTTAGGTTTAGAATAGATGGTAGTTGTGTTGGTCTGCAGTAGAACAGCTAGTTTTGTGTTCAGTAGCACCTTAGAGACCAACAAGATTTCTGGGGGATGAGCTTTTGAGGGTCAAAGGTCCCTTCATCAGATTCATCTCTTAGGAATATGTTCTGAATATTAAAGACGGATGCTGGGTTGGTGAAACTAGTACTTGTATCTATTTCTTTCCAGAGGTAGGTTGTTTAAATTGCTCAAAAAGTTAATAGACTCCTTCCACAGTCAGCTTTCTCTGATCTTCCAAGTAGTTCTGAGAGGTTTCTAAATAAGTTGAAAAGTTTAATAGTAGATACCTTCAAACACATTTGGTTAGCTAGACCCTAGAAAGCCAGTTGCCTCGAGAGACCTTTATTGGCAAATCCAACATAGATTTCATGCTGTTTCAGTAACTGCATCACTGAAATGAAAGGTTTCCACTCTTGATATATTTGACTGTTAATGAGGTTGCAGATTAAATGCAAATCTCAGGGCCTCACTAGGTGCAATACCTCCTTGTAATTCTGTATTCATTTCATGAAAATATTTTGTAAGGAATAAACTACTGTGATGATTGTACACACTCTCTCTCCCCCTCCTTAAACATTTGCTTAAAAACTGTGCGCGCCTCTTTTCTTCCCTAATGGGGGATTCAGGATAGTTCAGAGTTCAAATTTAAAGCACTACTACAGCATCAGTCAAAGACCACAGGACAATTCATATAGAGTATTAGATACTAAATAAAGAAGGGAAAAAATCACCCATCAAAGCTTGAACAAACAAGATAGACTACACCCACCAGGTTGGATCCAGACTAGATTTTCTGCTAATGCCAGGTTCCTCTACCTGTTGCAGAATCCCAGTTTCCCATCCTGCCATTCCTGAGGGTCCTTTGTCTCTAAGAACAGTGTTTCGAGGAGATCAGTGTGCTACAGCTGGGAGTGAGGGAGATATGAAAGATCTAGTATGAAGATGGAAATGCCTATCATTAGCAGAAAATTGAGTTTGGATTAAGGTGTGGATAATGAAACTCCCAAGCTGAAAATATACCAAAAATAATTGTTTTGGGTCATTAGTTTGGGTTCCCAGAATGATATTAGGAATTCAGGATTCTTATTGAAACAAAAATACCTTTCCTGAAAATCCATGTTGTTGTTTCAAGTTCAGCTTCTACTGCTTACAAGTCGGCAGAACCATTTATTTATTAGATGTATTGACTGTTTTCCACCATCAAACGGGCTCAGAGTGGTTCAGACACATATGTTATACAATAAAACAACTGCATGCACATGAGCTCACTGTGTTGTTCTTTAACTCTGCTTGTTTTCTAAGGCAATAGCACTCTTCCAACCTGGATCATAGTGACATGGACTGCCTTGTTTTAGCATTGGAAAATGAGTCTCCTTTGAAGGAAGAGGACAACCTACCTGTCCGTGCCTTGGCAGACCTTTCCCTTGTGTTCAGGGTTTCAGGGTCTTCCCAAAGTGACCCAAAGACAGCATCAATACAGCCCCCCTGAGAAAGCAGGGTCCTCTAATCTGGAAGCTCTAGAATGAAACAGACTCACCACAGTTTCCTGAAGCACCCCAGGAGCTCAGGACACGATGCCATAGAGTCTAGTTTTCAGGAGAACTGATCTCTTAGTCTGGAGGAGATGAGTTGTAATTCTAGGAGAACTCCAGATTTTATATTGAGATTAGCAACCCTAGCTGGACCATAAGGAGGAGGCAGATCTTCAAATACGTATAACACAAAGGCACGTGGTATAGAAACCTTGCTGATGCTAAGCAAGGTTGGATTTGGTCAGTACTCGGATGGGAGCCAGATGTACACTGTCTTGGGTTCCATGATATTGGAAAAGGATATTGACTTTATGAGTTTTTACTTTTATTGAGACCAATATACTTTTTTTTTATCAAGACCAACATACTTGCTGGCTTTTGGGGGTTGCTGAAAAGAGATGCTTAGTAAATGCAGAAGTTGAGCCATAGTTTAAGGAGTTAAATACTGGCAGCAACCAGCCTTTTAAAATCTGAAAGATGCAAGAGAATCAAACAATTAAGCATCTTCAGGTAGGTGGCTTCATTCAGAAGCTTTCAGAAAACAGCAGTGGCCACTTATTCTCTTTATGCTGTGTGTGTCCCAGCTGTGGTAAGCCAGAGCACCTGTTCCTTCTACATTCCAGCTGCTCTGGAGCTGTTAGCAACTGCTGCCAGGGAGGCCCCAGGAGAGCTACAGAAGGTTCATAATGAATCAAGGAAAGCTTAGAGTGTACTGGTTGCTCAACTAATGGATAACTGTTCACTTTCACACCAGTTCTCTCCCCCACCCCTTTCTTATACTGGGCAACATTTTAGGGAAACAAAAAGGAACTTTGCTAGTCATGCTTAAGCAAATCAGTTGGAGTCAATTTTGGAAGTTTGGGATTTTCAGTTTAACAGAAAGATAAAACTGAAATAAGAGAGAGGCTTATAAAACTGTGTGCTTGATGTGAAGAAAATCACTAAAACTTTCCCCCATGATAATACCTTAACAATGGTAGATGACTAGATTGTCAGATTACTGTAACTCACTTGCTATTGGCCTGTTCTTGAAAGCAATTCAGAAGCTAATATAAAACACAGCTGGGGGAAAGGAAGGTTATTTGGCCTGGGCCTCAAGCTGAAAGGTGACCTTGAACTGAGAACATATTAATTTTTTGGGATTTGATACATTTCACAGTTTATTTTTATGTACATTACATGACGTCATTTAATTTTTTAAAATTATGGCTAGTGGCCTAAAAAATGGCTTGGACCCCTTTAGATTTTTGAGAGGGCTGGGATACAGCTGCATATTCATTAACAGGTACATTAACAGGTATTTGCTCATGTACACTATGAGCAAATTTCCCACCTTTGGAACACTCTCCTCTTGAGGCTTACCTGGTACCTACCTTATTCTACTTTAAGCACCGGGCAAAAGTATTTGCTTTTACTCAGGTTTTTAACCAAGTGTTTTCATTTTTTCAAGCTGTTTCGTCTGTTTCTAGTCTGAGAACTATTTTAGGCTGTTATGTCCTGGTTGATTTAACACTGATAAGTTACTGCTGTTTTTATTGTTTGATTATATTGGTTTACTTTGAGAGCTACCTCAAACAGCTTTCTAGAAAGACACCATTAAAAAAAATTACAACAGCTCCAGAACAACAACATTTGCTACTAATTTGCTTCTATGTTCCAGTCACAGTATTGGTCATACTACCTTTGAATATGTTCCCAGTCCGGGGCCCGTTACAGACCTGTATGCCTTCTACACACAGTTACCCCTTGATTCTTCCTTTCTCTGACCTCAGTTGTCTGGGCCTTTTCTTTTTGTTGCATCTGCCTTGTAGAATATCCTTCCTGAAGCTGAAGTGGTGACACTCTACTGTCCTTTAGAAGGGCATGCAAAACTACTCTTCCTGAGGGCTCTCTTTGATTTGTTTCCTGATAACATAGTATGGTGTGTTTAATCTCTCTTCAGGAAGTTTTTGTGATGGGTTGATAACCTGGAGGGAAAAAAAAGTGCTGCCTCTTTAACAGACGTTTAATGCGATTTTAGTTGCCTGGTGTGGTTATTTACCTCTGTACCATCAACTGCCTATTTGTACACATTAAGCCTCTGTTAAATAGGTAGGGTATTTTTTTCTCCAGGCTGATGATAACCTAGATGTGTCCAGCTGCTCGTAGTGCAAGCATGTTTTTATATGCTAGAATTGCAGATCATCAGTACAGGTCTCTGTGTGTCTGAGTGTTCAAGTTCCCAAGCATTCAGGACCTTAAATGTTGGACTTGATGGGGGGATAGGGCCAGTGGGCATAACTCCAAGACCCTTCCCCATTCAATACAACTAAAATATCTGTACAGGGCTTTTGCTAACAACTGATCGTGCAGAAAGAATGTTAATGACTGGCCTGCAGAACCTTTTTGAAAAATGCTGTCACAGTAAAGTACTGAGTTTGTGACATTTCTATAGCTTACAAAATGGATTCTCGTAAGTCAATATATACATCACTGTCTATATTTGATACCATAGGTTTTGCTTAATTTTGCTGTCCTTGAGAGAGTTTTTTCCTTGCAAACAGAATTCCAAAATGGCCTTAGACAATTCATACATCAAGTGTTCACAGAACACAAACGATACTGCCTTGTATTGAGGCAGACTGTTGGTCGTTTAAGGTCAGCATTGATTACTCTGGTGGGCAGTAGCTTGTCAGAGGTGCAGCTCAAGATCTTTCATAGCATTTTGTGGGGTTTCCAATTGCTTAGAAGCAGCCTATAAACACAAATACCCAGAGTGTCTGTTTTGACTTTGGGATGATGCTTACAAATCCGGAGCCTGGGGCAGCAGGTACAATCTACTCCCCCATTCACATGTTCATTCTTAGTTGACTTTTGTGTGTGTCTGGAATAGATTTGGTTTTGAAACACTGGCCACATTCTACCAAGAAAATGTCTTTTAAAATCCCCATTGAAATAACTGAGAATCCAAGCTGTATTGGATCCCCATTCATTTCCATGGGGTTTGAGAAAGAGAGGAAAAGGTTGCTGATGGAATCCACAGGAAGCCACCCACAAGGTATTTATATAACTCCCTTTCATTTCAATAGGGCTGATACTGGACTATCACTTAGGGTATCAAGCTTGGGGGATGTCATATATTCCTAAAACTTTCCCCTCAAACTACACACAAGCATGCCCAGCCTGGACAATCACTAGCTTATCATTAGTTGCTGTGGTGCTGACACATTGCCAGATGTTCTGCAATTAGATTTAGGCAAGTCCTCTACTCCATTTCTTTCTCTTAAGCCTCCACAATTAAACTGTATGAAACAATATTCCTAGCAATTAACTCATCATCTTACTTCTTTTGATCACTGTATCATAGAAGATCCAGATCTGCAAACAGAGGTTGGCTTGTTCTCTGTCATATAAGAGAGCTAAACATATAGGCTAATTAAAAACAGACTGAAGAGAGGCTCTGACCTTCCACTGGGTTCAAGCATGACTGAAGCCTTGATTTTTTTAATGGGTTTAAACTTTCAGAAACTTTCAGATGTATCTAAACATAGCCTTGGTATTAGGATTGTTTACAAAGTGATCCACAACACAGCCAAGCCAACTTACCTGCATTTACACAGCCTAATTCAAAGCCTAATTCAGCAGTTGAGCAATTTTCACACAAGGCAGCTAGTATACTGGCAGTGCCATCTTAAGTTGACACATGTCCTTCTGAGTCCATTAAAGTCACTCGGCTTGGAAAGACATGACTCGGGATGGACTGTAGATTATCATAACATTTAACATATGGATCACCTTGTTTTGCCTGCATTCATCTTTGTAATCCAGGTTCTGCATTATGGATCTGTCATGATTTGACAGTTTTTTATTTGCATTTTCAAAGATGTCATCCTAGTATTATTGTCTTGCCTATTGGATGTCTCATGCTGTTAGATTGATTTTTTAAAAATATATTTTATAATCCACCTAAAACGGATACATAAACTTAATAAAAATGAATATGTTGGCTTGTTCTAAAAAGACAATGCCTTCTTTTCATTGTGATCATCTTCTTGCACTGATACAGTATCAAAGAATACTCACAGAGGCACAATGCAAATACACACTTCCATTCAGATACTTTGAAGAACTTTGCCCATGCAAATACTGAGGAGATTGTAAGATGCAAGTTTGCAGCTTAGAGATGAAAGGGGCCATGCAAAAAGTACAGTTACCACCCAGAGGCAATGTTCTATGGTAGACATAATGATAGATTCCAGAAATGCCTGGGTTTAGACCCCACCAAACAATGACGCTCACTGAAACTCACTAAATTCCAACATAACTTGCTTTACATGTTTGTTGTAAGATTAACATGGAATAACAACATGAGTATTAGTGTGGGTTGAAGAGCACCATGTTATGTCAATTGCAATTGACTTGGATAGGCTTACCATGTCTGGCCCATCCCCGGCCTCCCGCTGGTTTCTGGTGCAACGTTAAGAGAAAATGGGCAGGAAGTGTGTGTCATGGTGATGCTACAATGTCACCCCCAGCTGCATAACAGGAAATGCCATCGGGCATCACTGCAATGCTCTAGCAACCCCACCAATTTTTATGGTAAAATTGTACCATAGTTTTATGTGACAGGAAGTGATCTCATGGCATCACACAGCACTGCATTCTGCCTAGCCCCATCCCCAAAGTTCCTGAGGGGAGGTGCCATAGCTCAATATGTCCTTTGCATGGAGAATGACCCTGCTCCAATTACTGGCATCTCTGGTTAAAAGTATAGTAGGCGATGTGAAAAACTTCTGCCTGAGATCTGGGAGAATGGCTGTCGAAGTAGATTATACTGACCTTGATAGATTAATGGTTTGATTTAGAATATGGCAGATTCAAGTGTTCAAAATTCAGTCTTAAAATCCTCTATAAATATTTGCATCCCCACCCAATAATTTTAACGGCTGAGCAGGTTATGATTGTTTTGCTTCTTGCCAGAACTTTATCAATTGTGTCTGAGCAGTGAAAACTCTTCCATTTAACTTTCATTTGCACAGTATTGATTTAGATGGCACACTGCACATCATGTAAAGGCACAATCTTGTTAAGGTGAAATCAACCTCATCCTCTCCAACGAGGGACACTTCTTGCACATTTGAAACTAGGGACCCTTTGCAAAACTAGGGACACTTCTTGCACATTTGAAACACTTCCCAGTTCTCACACTCTGATGCTTCCACCACCCCACTAACATTGTTGAATCCTCCTTTCTATCTTTTTCACATTATATTAATCTACATCGTTTCCCAGTTTCTGGGAAAGCTGGGAACAAACCACAGTAAAAAAAACCCCATAGCTATTTTCTTTGTCTTAAAGGACAGCAAGTGCACGCTTAGTAGAATGTTTAACATCACAGAACAGTTGCAACCCCAGGACATTTGCAGAAGTTAACAATTGACTGAATTACAGGGAGGTAGGAACAGCATGGCAGCATTTTATACATAAGTTTGCATTTAAATGCACATGCATATAACTATTCTAATGAATGAATAAATAAAATTCACACAAGTTACATCTCCCAACCTATTCTGAAATGTAAACGTCAACGTATTACCAAAGGGGCTGAAAACTCCAGCGCAAGCTCTGTGTCGTCTAACATTTTTTCGTAAAAGCATCATCAATATTTCTCTTGAAGACAAGATAAGAACTGTGATTTTCCTGGAATCAGTACCAGAAAACAGGTACTGTTGTTCCCAATTAACAGGGCCAACTGGTATGCATCAGATTTATAGTACAGGCTTTGGCCTAAGCAATTTTTTTTATGCAGAGCTGATAACGGGAAAGTCAATATTACTTATTTACATGGAAAACATCTTAAAATTGACAACTATTTCATAGTAATGTAGCAGCAAAGTATGATATGGTGATACAGCGATATATTTATTTTATATATCTGTCTATATATGCAGTTAAATGCATTCACACATATGTACACACAGTAAAGTATACATTGTAGCCAAATAACCCTTGAATATTTTAAGAGGTGTAATTTTCATCTGTAAGAATGAGTCCTATTGCTGAAATGCATACAAGTACAGAGATCTCCCATGTATCTAATAGAGAAACTCACAAGATGACTCATATTGCACCTAAAAATGCTAACTTGTCAGAAAGAGTAATTTTTCAATAGTTATGAAAGGCAAAAGCACCCAGCCCAAGTCAACTGCAAATCAAATCTTAAGGGAGACTTGGCTAACCTGTCTGTTAAGATAAATGGAGCACAGTTTGGTACTCACCTGCTTTTCCCACTACCATCTCAAAATTTCTTGGTCATTTCTCTAAATCCTCTCTGCTTGCATTTTTGCTTGCCTGTTAACACTGACTTACTGTTAAAACTGCCTGGCTACCTTCTGTGTCACATGATAAACTGGAGCAAAAATAATGTGAACAAGTTATTAACACTTCAAGGCTGACCCTTCCCTCTTTCCCAGAATGCTTTGTGCCTTCTTATTGATCGGTTGTATGTAGCTTTTTGTCACCTGGGAATTAACAATTTGATGTTTTATTTGACCATTTATCTCTTTAGCCAAACTGTTGCAATCTCTTTGACCTTTTAAAATGTTTATGACAAGGTGTTTGCTGTTAATTGCAAGACATAAAAAACCTGGAAACCCTAGGGTTAGGTCTAATGTGGATGGCACACTGAATAGCAACTCTTTTCCTAAATGAAACCTGGCTATTTCTGATATTTACAAGGAAATTTGGAAAGAGAAGTAAATTGGCTACTGGTATATTCAGAAGAAGGAACTGAATTTATTGCTATATACTATTTGTATATCTTTCTGTTATAATTGTATGCTGCTGCTCCTTGTTGAAATTCAAAACAGCATACATGTGTGTGTGTGTGTGGGGGGGATTATTCCATTTAATTTCACCTGGTCTGTACCACAAAACAAGGAGGAGGAGGAGGAGGCAGGAAGAAGAAGGAGGCAGCGGTGGCGGCAGAGGTGGCGGCGTTTGGATTTATATCCCACCTTTCTCTCCAGTAAGGAGACTCAAGGTGACTTACAAGCTCCTTTCCCTTCCTCTCCCCACAACAGACACGTCATGCTCCTAGAGATGCCATCACTATTTTCTTTGTTTAGGTCTCAGTTATACCCTTAAGTAAAATGGGCTTAATTGTTTTTGTATAGTATTCTTTGGGAGGGAACCTTAGTAAGACCTTTACTAATTAAGACTCTTTAAGAAGCCCTCTAGAGGTAAGAGCACAACGGTATCTTATATGCTAGCAGTCCCTTTGTTTAGTTTGTTTTAGTTTTCAGGTGTCTGTGGAAGGCTAAGGACAGCAATATCCCAGACGTATAAGGTGTTAGAGATCCATAGTATTTTGAGTAATCAAGTTTCAACACAATTGCAGGAAGTCCAGATAGAGGACACCGGTAGAGCTCAGAAGAAGCACAAGCAGATCATACTTTCTTAGAAGCAGTTAAGGAAGAATTTGTGCCTGCAAGCTCTTCAAATGATCTCCAATTGTTTCCAGCATTGCAAGTATTCTTTATTAGTTAGTCTTCATGGGAGGAGTCCTCCCAAACTTTCAATACTAGTAAATCATTTTTGAACTGTTACTCATTTGTCTGTGAGTCTTACATTCTGTTTTGGCTGAGTACAAGGCACCTGATATTAGTTCACTTGGGGAACAGAACAAGATACCTTGTGAGGTAGGTGGGGCTGAGAGAGTTCTGAAGAACTGTGACTGGCCCAGTGTCACCCAGCAGGAATGTAGGAGTATGGAAACACATCTGGCTCACCAGATAAGCCTCTGCCACCCTGGTGGAGGAGTGGGGAATCAATCCAGTTTTCCAGATTATAATTCACCTGCTCTTAACCACTACACCACTTTGGCTCTCCATTTTTTGTTAGCAGATGTTTTCCAAACATGCATCCCCAGTGATCAGGAATGCTGTAATGGGAGACCATAGGCAGGCCAGAGGGAGGTGCTTATCCTTTCCCACACCCACCAATTCTCTGTTGCATGACTTTTCCCAGCCATTCTCCTCTGTAGCATTTATAGAGGAGAAATAAGTAAGGAGGTGGTGCTTAACCCCCTTTGCAGTCTCCAGTTCTCTATTGTAACACCCCCTCCCAATAATGGTTTTTTCCCCAGCCAGACTCAGTTTCATATTTTGAGCCCCATTTGGGGGAAAAAGTAAACACAATCCCTAGTTGTGGGGATTCACAGAGAAGAATAGGCAGGTGGAAGAAAGTTGAAGCACCCCCACCCCTTTGTTGAGTCTCTGAACAGTGCCTCCCTGCTTTGTTAGCATTACCAGTTGGAAATCTTCTGTTTGGTTTAAGAATTTATTTTATTTTATTAAATTTTAATCCCACCCTCCTCGATTAAGAACAGAATATACGAATGGCCTCAACCAAAGGCCTGGTGGAACATCTCTGTCTTATAAGCCCTGCAGAACTGTTAAAGGTCCCGTGGACCCTGGTGTCTGCTGACAGATACTTCCTGCAGGCTGGAGCCAGGGCAGAAAAAGCTTTGGCTCTTGTTGAGGAAAATTGCATGTTTTTGGGGCCAGGGATCGCCAGGAGATTTTTATTGGAGGACTGAAGAGTCCTCTGTTGGCAATGTGGGGCTTGATGGTTAAAACGAGCACCTTGAACCTGATTCAGAATTCCACTGACAACCAGTGCAGCTATTGGAGCACAGGTGTTATGTGCTCTCTGGATTAGTGTTAGTTTCTGAATCAGTCTCAGGGGTTGGCCCACATACAGTGAGTTGTAGTAGTGTGCTTCTACTCTCCAAAATTTTAATCACTAGATTATTAATATAATTAATTTAATCACTAGACTATTAATATGAAGTTTCATCTGACTGATTGATTGATAGGGGTCAAATGGGCAAGCTGAAAATTTAATCACATGGCTGCAGATTAAAGGCACATTTTAATGACTAGTTTGTTTTCAGAGCATACCTATAAATTTTGAACAAAGGCTGAAGAAAGTCCTTTCTTCTACCAATCTGTGGGGTTTTTCACATATCAGCTTGAGTTGCTACATGGTCTGGTTCTGTCCCTTTAACAGAGGCTTAATGAGAAGTTATTTACTAGGTGATAATGTTTACCTCCATGCCATGAAACACGCCAACTGCCCATTTTCACAGGGACAGAACATTTTTAAATCAGGTCAGTTGGGAACCCTCCCATTAAACTATTTTTTTAAATAGTGGTTATGTGGCCCCCAGGATTTATTTACAAATAGGGTGGGGTGGGGTGGGGAGGAATTCAGAACTTTGAAGGAGGATAGGGAGGGCACTTGGGATTTTAGACATCCTCTCCTTTCTACTTGCAATGGCGCCTGACAAGAGAAGTATTGTTTTATACTGCTCATTCAGCCCCGTGGATAAAATGTTGGATCCCCCACAATTCTTTAAAAAGTAATATCCTGTGTATGCTGGTGGCTATCAGGCACAAGGTTCTTACTGGATGCAGGCCTGAGATCTTTTGTATAATATACAAATATCAAAGAGATATTCATTAAGTTGACTTGTCTGGGCTGTGTTTTGAAGGCCTAAATTTTACTAACTTTACTGAGAATAGGTTCAACATTTGTACATAATGGTTTTCTGCTAGTGAAAAAGAAAGGAGGGATCCCCTTTGACTGCCAAAAAAGACTGTGCTGTAGATCATAGGACCTGAAAGCTATGTGTAACTGGGTGTGTAGTAGGGAGGGGGAGACTGATTGGAAAAGCTGGCTGAATCCAACCCAATGTATAGCTTAGGTTTGAGAGTATCACTTATATAAACCTAACCAAGAGGTTAACACCTATTGACATTTACAGATTGACAAATGTAGCACATGTAAGTATGCACTGGCCTGTATCCTTCCACTCTACAGAGCAAAGGGTGAAGCCTTCCTCCAGTCTAAGGAGCTTTCATCCAGTTGAAGTGGTTCTTCTGTTGGACAAAGCCACTTTGGTTGGAGGAAACTTTCTTAAGCTAGAAGAACTTACTCTAGTTTAAGAGGGCATTCACATCACAATAGTTAATAAAGGGCATTCTACAAACATCCCTCATAGCCAAAATAGGGGAACCTTTTAAAAAGCGGGAGACTGTGGATTCCTCATATATCATCCCCTTTCACCCTGTTTGTTATGAAAAATTAAAGCAATCCCCCAGATAGGTGTATCAATGGCACAAACCTCTTTGTTTAAAAACAAGAGTTTGTTGATAACAGCTGAGACAAGGTTTCTAAAAAAAAAAAATCACAATAAACAATGTTTAAACACATTGGTTTTTAATGCAATTTAATCTGGAAAAGGTTCAAGAGAGGACCTTTGACCCTTGCTGAAAACACAGTACCTCTCTGCAATCTCTTCGACCCTCTTTACTGAGTGGAAAGGTTACAAAAGGAAGCACAAAATGTTACAAAAGCACCTGCAACAATGCAATCAAAACAAACATAACCAAAGGATCAAGTTAGGATGCATAAATGTTTCTTGTGACTTATCAAGAAGAGCTGCTCTTTTCGGCCTGCCCTGCTGTTTCTTTCCCACCGCTCACTGGCACATGCTCAGTATATTCTCCCTGGTTATTTTTCAAGGTCCAGCTTTGAGTGATTAGGCCAGAGGCGCTCTGCTTTAGTCACATCTGCTGCTTTTCTGGAGGTCAATCACACAGTTCCCCATTCAGTGCCAGAAGTCAGCAGGGACAGTTCTGATGGTGAATGACGATCCACTGTTGTTTGGGTGGCGCTATGGTCCATGGACGGCACGGCTGTTGGGAAGGGGGAGGGAGATCAATTCCAAGGACTGCTGAATCGGTAGAGAAGCCCAAACGCAAAGGTGCTGGGCCTGCAGTTGTGCAATTGCAGCTAGTAAAGGAGAGGGCTAGCCCCAAGCAAACATAGGATAAGCTCAGGAGATTATGTTCCTCGATTCTGTCTGAAGCGTATCAGAGTTCAAAAATCAATTTATTGGAAAGTTGGAAAGCTTCTTATGCATCATCCAGTCAGAGAAGAGTTTGATTTCTGAAATGAGAGGGGAAGGCTTCATGTATGCCAAAAAGTCATGTACTCTGGGCATTCTTTCCCTGAGAATTAGATGTATGGTTGCCTTTGACAGGTATTCACTCAGCAACCACTTGAATACTGTTTGGCTGGCTACAATTATTCTACAAAGTTTGAAATTATTCAGAGGCCAACACTGACTATTTAGCATCAAAATTGGCAGAGACTACTTTTAGGAGTTTCTGTTCTGGGACATACCCACAGGCACCTGTGTTCTCAGTCTGATATGGTAGAAAATACCCAGTGGTATTAGCAGGACCTGACTGGACATCCCAGTCTCATCAGATCATAGATCATCAAATCATAGAAGCTGGTCATAGAAGCTGAGCAGGGGCAGCTAATCTCCATGTGATGTTGCCAACCTCCAGGTAGGGCCTTGAGATCTGCTATTACAATTTATCTCCAGGCAATAGAGATCAGTTATTCTGGAGAAAATAGTTTCTTTGGAGAGTGGAGTTTATGGGATTATACTCTGCTGAAGTCCCTCACCTCCACAAAGCCTGCAATCCCCAGGCACCCCCCCCCCTCCTAAATTCTCTTGGTATTTCTCCACTAAGAGCTGGCAACCCTACCTTTGGGGTTGCCATAAGTCAGTTGTGACTTTGTGACTTTCCATCACTATTGGCAGGAAAGCATCCCCCCCCCAGAATGGAGACCTCCAATGACCCTTCAAGTGTTCATTACACTGTGAAAGGGTGGGAAACCAGTGAGACTCCTGAAAAATGTAAATAATGGGTTTTAGTGACCTACACAAAGACTTTGCCCCTTGAAATGTTCCCATGTGAATGTACCTGGTGGCAAGAACAGATGAGATGTGTATCATGGATCAAATGTTATCACTGTAAAATGTTCCATGTACATCCTGTCATATACAAATGTACTACCATGTGTATAGGTCCATTTATATGCAAGGCATGGTACCACACCAAATGTATTGGCCAATATATGTGAATTCCATGTGCACATGCAATATTTGCATGGGTAAACATTTTACTCATGGCCATGTTCCATCAGTTTTATCCCTAAGTGTGCTCTACTCACAGTAGCTGCGATCCTGAGCCTTCATTATAAGTTTGGATAAACAAATGGCTGAACCACAGAAAAGTGGATCTCCTAAGCTGTTGTCTTGCCCCTCTGTCCTTACCCAAGTAAAAAGCTGGTGTATGCTTAGGTTGTCTAAATCCAGTTCCCAACATTGTGTCACATTCTAGCGAGACCATGAACCATATGAAGCTATACTGATACTAATGGGACTGTGCATGAATGATAGACACTGGGATGACTGGGAACAAAGAATAGGTTTTGCATGTACCCAGACTGAACCCCCAACTGAACCCCTTAAAGTTCACTATTAGGGGAAAAATTAAAGTATTATTCTTGGAGACAAGATGTTGATGAAGTCACGGCAAGACCTGACCAACTGCCAGCGTTGGGGACCTTGCAGGGCATTGGTGTATTTTATGGGGGACAGAGGGGACTCAGATGCAATGTGAGGGGGTGCAAGGCAGCCCAGAGCCTCCACCCCATGTCCCACCCCAGTATCTCTGGCTGGGCACAAAATGGTTGGGCTGCAGCAGAGAAAGTGAAGGAAAGATCACCTCCCTCCCTCCCAGAAACGGTGCACACCACTGGTGGCCCAGCCCTCATGAAGCTCCTTTTGTGCGCCCAGATCCCAGAGCCTGGAGGAGGAGTGTGTTGAAGGTGCCTTTATCCTCTGCCCCTCCCCTGCTCTCTCCCAGCTGGATAGGGGCTGAGTGGCTGGCTTGGGATGGAGAGGTGTGGGAATGGGCCAGTCACCAGGTGGGCTGTGGTGTGGAGCCTGAGGCAAGTGCCCAGTGACACACCAGCCCACCAGCATGGGCCTCCACCTACTGATCCTGGCTGACCTCGTGGCCCTCCTGGGAGGGTGCCAAGGTGATCTTGAAGGGGGGAATAGGAGGGGATAGGGAATCCTGCTTTCTTGTAACTCCCCCAGCCCTGCAGCTCTAATTCATTGTGCACTGGCCCCTGCCACCTTCCAGAGCTTCAAGGGTCCTTGCAGTTTACAAGCCTGCCCTTCACCTGCCATGACAACCATTTCATCAGTCAGGTGAGTAACCAGGAAAGTAAAACTCTCTAAGTCATAGGATACTGCATGAAACATCATTTAGATAATGGACCATTGCACTATTGCCAACTAGAAAAAAAAGTATGAAAATCAGACATGGTACAGGCATAGAAATAAGAAATCAAGATGTTGGTAATCAGACAGTGAAATAAATAGAAATCTGTGAGGAGATGGGTATTAGGATGATGTCTTGACTCAGGCCTTAGTTAGCCATTTTGATACAGATTCCCTCTATTGAAGAGGATTAGAGGGATCCTCCTCCAAACCCTATGACAACAGATTCCCAATGGGAAACACTTTGAAAATTCCATCAAAGAAGGGGACTCTGTACCCACTTCAGTAGCTGAAACCAGCAATCTCAAGTCTGAAACCAGCAAGTCTCATGGAGAGTTTTGGGCTAGAAACAGACAATGGAGAGTTGAAAGTGGTACAATAGCAGCATTGTTATGTACACACAGTCTTTTGTCTCACTCTTGTTTATAGTCAAGCAGGCTTTTCAGGAGTTTTGAAGAATTAAACCCCTCCCCTCACAAAAAAACCCTGTTTGGCCAGAGAGAACAGAAGGATGATCTTCAAATCTCATCCTCAGCCTTAATAATTCATTAATGTTCAAGAGTCAGACACCCCATTTCCCCCTGTGAACTCATCTCAGATAGGAACAGACTGCCAAGGACAAGAAATGAACCTGGACCTGAAGAGCTTCAGCTGGAAGCCAGAAAGTGTAACAAGTAAAAGATAAACTTGGTTCACCACACAGACTGTTGGACTTTTAATATTTATAACATGTGCTGGCCAGTCCAGAGACTTCATGCCACTTGCCAGTCATATGGATTGATGATGAATAGTGCTAGTTTCCCTGACGAGCAGAGTCATAGGGGCATGGCACTTTAAGCATGGCAGTGAAGAGTGCCATCAAGTTGCAGCTGACTTATAGTGACACTGTCGCATTTTCAAGTCAAGAGGCCATTTATGCATGCACTACTGTATGCTTCACAGTGGGGTTTTCCCCCAGTTTTTTGTTCCGGCAGAGATTCCCATCCTGCGAAGCATCCCTAGCTGAGCTGATCCACCATTTTGCTTGCTCACTGCTTCCTTGTTGTTTCTGTGCAACCTTCATTTGAGGAGGTTGTCTGCTGCCTTGGGGTGGGGGGGTCATCTATAGCCTAGTGTTACTTTGCTAGACCATGTCAGTTTCACAGGGTTTCACAGGATCCATCCCGCCAGTGATAGAACGTCAGCATAAAAAAAAGAGAGAAAGCCCTTCTAATAATTCTGAAATGGTGGTCCAAAGAACGGGAGGAACTGCTATGGTGTAACCAGGGGAAGGTTATAAGATGCTAGAAAACACAAATAAAGCCTAACACGTGATGATCTCAATTCCCTTTGGCATAAAAACAAATCACATTTCAAGAGCTTTCAGAAAGCTCTTCATGAGGATTCTCTGATCTGACGGCAAGGTGGCTGTTGAAGAGGGCATGTACATGTACGTAACCAAGAATCAAATCTAAAGGGAATGTACTCCAGAGGTGGAGCTACCAGGGGACCTGGGGGTGCGTGTTGCACTGGGCGCACACCTGGGGGTGGTGGAAAATCACTGCCCCGTGGCGCCTCCTCCCTCCCTGCCTGCCTCCTGCGGCACCCCCCACACACTTACCTTCATCAAACAGGGCAGGCTGGAGAAGTGGCCTGATCCCTTCAGGCTGAAAATGGCCTGGTGGGAACTATACTTCCCAGGAGACCTTGTAAACCCCAGAGTCTCATGGAAAGTGTAGTTCCCACAAGGCCGTTTTCAGTCTGAAGGGAACAGACCACTTCTCCAGCCTGCACTAAGGTAAGGGGTGGGGGCGGGGGGGGACACAGAGTGTGCACCAGGCACACTCTGGCCTAGCTACGCCTCTGTTGTACCCTCAAAGCAAAGGAGACTACCTGTGTAAAAGTCTGTACAGTGGTTGTCTGTTTCTGTTTAGCAACCCTGGACTTCCACTCATATACTAACCAGAGCCAATTGTGCTCTGAGATTTGACAAGATAGGGCCAACCTGAGCCATAGTAAGGGTTAATTTGTTGATCTTGACATACTGTTTGTTTCAACAGACTAGCACAGCTACTCCTCTGGAATATGTAGACAATAATATATATTTGAGGACAAGATATATTCCCCACCACCCTTATGCAGAACATAGCTAAATACATCCAGGGCCACAACATTGCATGGATATGAAGTTGATAAAATTGTCTGTCCTTGTACACAAGATATTTCTAAACATTCTGATTAAATCTTTTCTGAATAAATGCAGAAGGCTGGTTCAGTGATCCATTTTGGATTAGCCTTATTTTTGAAAATTAGATCAGCAAGAAAAAAGACAGCTATTTGCTCTATTTTATAAATCAATGACAACATTCCACACGAACTGAACTTTTAAAAAGGAAATATCCTTGCAAACATTAATATACATTTATTAATTTATAGATTCTGTGAAATTGCTAATTTTTGCTGGGTATCACAGTTTTCAAAAGATGAAGATGCAGCATGTAGTCCTGTGATTATTTTATTCTAGTGACAGAATGATGCACATCTTAAGGGGGTTTTATGATACAAACTTGAAACAATAAGCTGGCAGCGACAGAAAAGCATCAGTTTGTGAAGAAAAGAGACATCCTACATTTGGAGGCTCAGATACAAGGAAAGAGAGAGTCATTTGTCC
Organism: Sphaerodactylus townsendi; assembly: GCF_021028975.2. Classification (NCBI taxonomy): domain Eukaryota; kingdom Metazoa; phylum Chordata; class Lepidosauria; order Squamata; family Sphaerodactylidae; genus Sphaerodactylus; species Sphaerodactylus townsendi. The sequence continues at coordinate 38,219,944 of NC_059425.1, read as the reverse complement.
CAAAGGAAGTTCAACCGTCTAGGTCTCTCATTGCATAGTGCACCTCAAATGGTTGTGGTATACCTGCATGGACATGTTCATATGTGAATTAGTACATTTTTATTTTGTATGGCATCAGTGTGTATGTTTGTGTACAGTGCTGTAGCGATCAAAATGCCACAAGGTATGGCTTTCGATAAACCACATGATGAAATTCCTTCTGAGCCACTATTAAAGATGCAATATTCCTGTTTGGGTTTTTTATCCTGTGACCAGACAAGGCTAGGAATCTTGAATGTGATGCTAAGAGCATGTTAATCCCGCCCACATCTAATAGCAACTCTGGGTAATTTTCTATCTGGGAAAGAGTATCGGAAGATTAATCTTTTTCCTTCAGTGCTGGAGATCTGATCCAAATAATATCCTCTCTCATTCCGACCCCCGCCTCCTAGTTCCATGCCTGTTTCTTAATGTTAATGACAATGTATGGAAGTCTAATTACCAGTTTCCCACATACTCTGTAGTGTGGTTCCAAGTCAGGCCTGTCCCTTCTTAAACACTTCCTGTAGGGAGGCTAGAACAATGTGATGGGAGTGGGGAGAAGGAAGGAGAAGATCAAGAGTCAGATATGCCAGTAAGGACATAATCTCTCATCAGAGATACATTGAGCTGTTTGTATTTTCTGTTTCCAAACACATTCTCAGGAAATTGGTTAGCTGCTAAGTTTTGCAAAGCAGTGCACTCTTTGGGACAAAATATTACCACAAAGGATGAGTGAGAGTGAGCGCCAAATTGTCTATGATGGAAGGATCCTTTAATTCACGTCTGCGCCTCTTCATATACGGGGGCTGAATTAGACAACAGAGCATGCAGGTGAGGGGAGCCAAACCCTGCCCTATCTTCAGCTTCATTACATGGTGCTTCATTTCAATAAAGAATTTCTGCAGTCTGGGAGAAAAACACTTCAGACAATAGTGTGCGGTAGGATAAAAAAAGGGAGGGAGCAAGTTTTCTTCCCCTCATCAAATATTACCTCTTCTGTTAAAAAAAAAAGATGTCTGACTTTCTAGGGGAAGGATGGATAAATAAATACAGGGCCTGTGTACTTTGGCTTTTAGATGGGTTCCAGGTCCTCTGTCTCTATGTATGTGTATAGTGCAGGGCATCATTTTAACATACTACCTTGGACACCAGAGTGCTGAAGGCCGACCCTGCTTTGAAGATAAAAGTTTCTAAGTAGTCACTGGCAGGCTGTCAACAGGATGTGTATATAGCAGATGGTTTAACAGAGAGACAAGGCCAAAAAGCTGATAATTCTGTTCTGCACATGGCCCTTTGCCCACCACCTTTCCTGATGGGGAAAATGGCAGAGAGGTTACTCAATAATTTACATGCAACACTCTATATATCCCAGTATATAATTGATACATTATTCTTCCATCCAGAGCAAGTGAAATTGATTGTATACTACATCTTCCTCTTGCTGCCTTTATCAGTATTTATAACTTCTGCTGAGTCCAAGGATCTGTTGAACCGAGCAGCCCATCTGTCAGGGTGCTGAATTGTGGTTTTCTGGTATGTAAAAACTACTTCAGCAGCCATCATTTGACCTTTACATCACCTGCACTCTTTGGCCAACCCCAGGGTTGTAAATATGAATTAGGAGCTTAAACCACAGCACAGTCGTCATAGACAATCCATTGGGTCTCTAGGTGGCTCACCATCTGAATCATCATGTGTATTACATATAAAAATATGTGTGGAGAGGATTCAGCTAGTTGCTGTGGGTTTTCCGGGCTGTGTGGCCGTGGTCTGGTAGATCTTGTGCCTAACATTTTGCCTGCATCTGTGATACACCTCTGAAGATGCCAGCCACAGATGCAGGCGAAATGTTAGGCACAAGATCTACCAGACCATGGCCACATAGTCCAGAAAACCCACAGCAATCAGTTGAATCTGGCCATGAAAGCCTTTGACGATTCAGCTAATGTTTGATTGCAGTATTTGAAAATCAGTGCCTGTATCTGTCAGGGACTTCAGGTCTTCAATCAGGAACCATATTCAGAGACCATACACTTGGCTGGACTTGTGGCAATGACTACCCCAGTCTTTGGATTTAAGAATTGGCAACTGTGGCCACATTCAGAATTTGCTACAACAAGCAGAGAGCCTATGAGACTTTCCTAGCAGATTCAAGGTTCTCTCCCTCCTTTGCTGACCTAGGGAAACCAACCTCCAGGTGGGATCTGGGAATCTCCTTGAATTTCAACTCATTTCCAGACTACATAAATCCATTCCCCTGGAGGAAAAGGATGCTTTGGAGTGTAGACTCTATGGAACTGTATCCCACTGAAGTCCTTGTCATCTCCAGAGTTCACCCAAAATCTCCAGGAGTTTCCCAGCCTGGATCTGCCAACCCTAGTAGGTTCCATTTCCAGCCAATGGCTGGGGGGGACCTGGCAGCCCTAGACTGACCCAACTTCTTGCAGCCAGAGTATCCACTTGTGTTCTGCCACCATTGGCTGCCCACCATTGGAGGGAGGGGAATGGTGACTCCAGTGGCTCCAGCTCTCCTCCTTCACCTCTCCCCACCCATCAGCCTGCCTACTTAGGGCATGAGGTGGTGGCTCTGGCTCCCTTCTTCCCCCTGCCTTGTCCACCTGCCTGCCTGGTGGGAGCATTTGACCTGGCTCTCTTCACTCATGAGGCAGTGGCTCCAGTACCTCCTTCTACCCCCTCTGCCCTCTTGCCCAACTCAGGCGGTGACAGCAGCTCCAACTCCCTTCAACCACTTTTGCCGCATAGAGATGCTCCTTCAGGTTGCCTGTGCAAGCTGTCTTGCAGGGGATTTTAAAAAAACTTTTTAAAAAAACTTTCATATTTTTCTGCAGTTCTGTGTGGCCCCTCAAACCTGCAGAAAAATACCTCCTATCTGAACTTGGCCCCTTTCGTTGGCTTTTTCTACCTGCACAAGGGCCAGGTTTAGATAGGAGGTATTCTTTTGCAGCCTTAAGGGACCATCCCACCCCCACTTGCCTACTGAACCCAGATGCAATCCCTTCGTTCTCCCCACCCAGTGTAGCTCCAGGCCTCCACAGCTACCTCTGGGCCTGGCTGCTCCAGAGCTGCTCCCAGACTCTGCCACTAGGCCTGAAGCAGCTCCCAGATTCTGCTGTGGCTTAGCCCAGAGTGGCTCCTGTGACATTTCTGGAAGACAGGAGGTAAGTCCATTGTATGTGCAAGTGCAGATTAGCCAGCTTTACTGGGAGGGGGGATGCAAACCTCTTAATGCAATTTTTAAGGTTTTCAGATTTTTCTGCAAACCTGGGAGGTCCCCCAACTTTGCAGAAGTATCTATTTGATGCTAGTGTTGCCCTGATCCAAGAATGTAAGTATCTGCAAATTAGGCCACACTTGACTATTAGATATTTAATTTGACATTTGTTGATATAATTTTAATTGGACTGTTTAGGATATTTTAAAGTATCCTTTGACGTACAAAATTTTGGGAACTTGTGTTGAGAGGCACTTATAAATATTTCATTTAATTATTTATATTTTATTTACATTACGTATTTTTTTATTTATGTTATTTATACGCCTTTCTTATAGAGACACAAGGCGGATTACACAAAGTGAGTCAGTACAGCCAACAAAATGGGACATTCAATAAACCATGCATTAGGAGATTTAAAAGTCTGGAACTCCCCAGAAACACGTGAAGCATAGCTTAAGTATTAACATGACACATTAAGTAGTACAAAAATTACATAATGGGATTCCACTTACATTAAAAACTATACACAGCAGTAAGGGCCACTGTTCCTAATAATTTATCCACATAAATTGGTGGATCATTTTGTACAGTATGACCCTGTCACCTGTGCAGAAAAACCCTCTTGAATAATTCAGTTTTGCATGGTTTGTGGAAAGTCAGGAGAGAGGGAAGTTTCCTGACTTCTTCAGGCAGGCCATTTCATAAGGCCACAAAGAAGAAAGCACTTGTGTGGACTGTTGCTTGCAGGTTAGCATCCACAGAAGCTCCTACTGAGCAAAGTTGTGGGAGAATATAAGGGGAGAAGAAGTCCCACTAATAAGTGGAGCGAAGGCCATGGAGAGCTTTGTATGTGATAGCCAATACCAACTGAGCCTGGTAACAAATAATTAAATGCAAAAACAAAACAAAAACCAGCGGAGAGATGATCACCTATGAAATCACTGCACGCCAACAGCGTGTCAGAAAAAAAGAGACTGTGTCTCCTTTGGAGAGACCTTTCTGATTCTGTCCTTGAAACTTCTATTCTTAAAGCTGCTCATGCTAGGAAAAAAAACTTCAGCTTTGGGAGATCCATGGCAGATTAACATATATTGAAAAACTGCTCATTGTTGCCAGCGTGAGCCAGCCTGTGGAATACTCAGTCTATAATGTTTAATATTGTTTTGGAGGGAAGAGAACAAGACTTAGTTTGTGATTCAGATATACTGACAAACTATGGTTCGCTGTGGATGCAGAAATGTTTAATTATCGAGCTGCTTTTGTGGGGATCAGGAACTGGGTTAAAGTCCATGTAAGCTCACGGCTTCTCTAGATTCATTCATATAACAACGAATCATGGTGTGCCATTATATATGAAGTCTGTGACTACCAGATGAATGATATAAATAAGCAAGAGAAGAATTCAATTGAAAAATTCCCAAACTAGCTTTCCTCCCTGTATTTAATTGCACTTCAACCTTTTCCAGCTAGGGTTCACCCGATTGATTTTTTTTTTTTGTAGATTAGGTTAAGAGATGATTGCATATTGAAAAAGCGCACCGCATCTGATTTACCTTGCATATAGATCGCCAAGCTCTTTATCCCTTCCAGCACGCTTATTGCTATTTGCTCTGCTTAAAAGAAAAGAAGACTGAACGTAAAAAAAATAAATAAAAGAAAAGCTGAAGGTCATCCATACAGTTGTCCCAATCGCAATCTGGGCGGCTTTAACCCTGCAGAGGAAAGTAATTACCCTTTGGCTTCTGGTGACCTCAACTAACCTTTGTTGAAGTACCAGGGAAAATAAAAGGCTGACCAATTGCCTGCCCTTTGCTGCCCCACAGTTAACCCTCTCCCAGAGTGAAACCCCCCACAACAATAGAATGTGGAAATGTTGCCATGGAAATATTGTTCAAATAAGAAACAAAAATCCATTACAATTAATACTGGTTTATTGGGTGACGCCTGTACAACCGTTTAATCCATAAAAGTTGCTTTATCTTTCATATCAGGAGAGGGAAGAAAGGAGGAGAAAAATAATAGTAAGGAGGGATGAAAAGGAAATGGGGCCCTCTTAAAAAAAACTGGACTGTTGTGTTGACAGAGGTGGAATGGTCTGCCTCTGATAAATGGCCTAGGAGCACTTTGCGAGCCTCTAACAAAATGAACAATGACAGAACTATCTGCAATTTCAGTAGATGTAATTGATCACTATTAACAGCTTTTTATGATTTATGAAATAAAAGTGGGTTGAAATGGTTCGTTTGGAAGAACACAGCAAAGGTAATCAGGGAGCCTCCCTCTTTTCCTCCTTACACATGTTATTCCACATTTAAGTGGATAAATGAATCCTAATCTGGAAGAAGTAAAAAGGAGAACACAGAACTTTAGCTGGACCCAAAGAAGCTCAGATGGATTATGGATTCTGCTTGGGCTGTAAGCTCACTTGTTATGGCACGCTGCGGTTATGTCAGTTCAGAAGTGAAACAGAAACTACTTTTTCATGAGGGGTATAGCATGTTTAATAGGCCCAGGGAAATAATAAGCCCAGGGAAATTTTGCCTCAGAGCTTGTCAATGAACAATTCATATTAGCTATCAGGGGAAAAAATGTATCTTAAGGTTTTTCTTTTTTTAAATCCAGAATTAAAAAAGCATAACAATGTGGTGTGTTAGATTAAAAACCTTCATCCTTCATCTGCTATAAAGTCTCTGGGTGACCTCTGGCTAGTAGTCATTCTCTCTTGGTCTAAACTACCTCACAAGGCTTTAACTAATCATGTTCTCTTGGTCTAAACTACTTTACAAGGCCTATAGTCATTCTCTCTTGGCCTAAACCACTTCACAAGGTTGTTGTGATATTAACAGGCAGGAGGAGGAAAACTTGTATGCTTGAGTGAGATATGTTGAGGAAGGGCAGAATAAAAGTCTAATACATAATAGTATCAACCATTAACTTTTCTTTCCCATGGAGTCTGGTTTCATATTTTGGCTTAGCGTAATGCCTAACTTGCCCCTTAAAGTTAAAAGCACGTTATATATAGTTCAATATGCCTCTAACATGGGTTCAGACTGTAGATAACAGAGATCAGCTCCCCCAGAAGGAAATGGCAGCTGAGGATGGTAGAATCTATGGATTATTTCCTCATGGAACTTCCCTCTTTCCTCAGTCTCAGTCTCCAGGCACTGTTCCTTCAGTCATTTCCCAAGTTAAAGTTGGCAACCATGGTCAATAGCATATTCTTTAATAAGAGAATTTCTAAAAAAATATCCTGAGCTACTCCCTCCCCCCCCCCCCAAGTTTTGTTATATCCTAGAAGCATGGACTAAGAAGACCACCGACCACACATAAAACTGTGAGCAAAAAACCCAGAACACACAGAAAAAAATCCTCTAAGAGAAAACAAAACAAAACCCCAGAGCAGATCTTTTTGCTATCTTTTCCTGGGCCTTCTAGGGGATGCACACTTTGCTCTGTTTCAGCCAACAAACTACTGATAGCTCACAAGATACTTTCTGGAGATCCAAATTACAGCCACCAATGCTGAACAAAGAAATGCATTAGGTATTAGTAAACTCACTGTATTTATGTTAATCTTTTGAAATGCAAATTATGATAATGATTCTGAAGTCTCCACAAAACAAAACAAAAACCTAGGCCTTCCAGGAACAGAACACCTTTCTCCTTCTAGAGCAGGCAGCAGCCTGGAGGAGGTGTGGCGCCAGCAGCTGGTGTTGGTGGCGTGGTTGGGCAAGTAGGGTCCTGATTCTCTAGTGGGCTAGTGAAGCAGGAGCACCAGTGAGATGGACAAGTAAGTGAGGAGGGAGGAGCTGAAGCACTGCGTGAGGCTGCCTGGAGGAAGAGCAGCTCTGGATGCCGCTCCTCCTCCTCCAGGCAGCCTCACGTGGCACTTCAGCTCTGGATGCCATTTTTCGCATGCCGGCAAGCAGGAAGGCAACAGAGAGGGGAAGATGCAGGGGCCAAAATACACCCCCACATGACCCCCTGTACCCCAAATCTCCAGGAATTTCCCAATCTGGAGAAGACAACTCTACATAACTTACCTGTATTGGTGATGTGTTCCAGGATGGTTTCACTTACTGAGGAGCAGCCTTGTTTTCACACTTGGTTTCTGGACTGGACTGTGGTTCTCAAATTTCTCGTGTTTAACTGCTACATATATATCCATGGACAAATAGATGTATGTTTGGAGCTTGAAACCGAAGACTGTAGGAGTATAGTTAATGGAGGAAAAAATTATTAGTAGTGAAGTTTTTGCATTTGTAACAGTAACACCAATTTGGCCTTTGCAGAAATATTACAAATAACAAGAGCTAGATTGGAGTCCAGTAGCCCTTCAGAGGCCATCAAGATTTTTTGGAGTATGAGCTTGTGAGAGTTAAAACTTCCTTTGTCATATACCTTTGACTCTTGAAAGCTCATATCCCAAAAATGTTGCTGGTCTCTAAGATGCTACTGGACTAGATTTAGCTCTTCTGCTGCAGACCAAAAAGAAGAAGAGTTTGGATTTTAACCCCGCTTTTCTCTTCTGTGTGGAGACTCAAGGTGGCTTACGAGCTCCTTTTCCCTTCCTCTCCCCACAACAGACACCTTGTAGGTGGGGCTGAGAAAGTTCCAAAGAACTGTGACTAGTCCAAGGTCACCCAACATGACTATCCTCTGGTATTAATAACAAGAAATCAGGAAATACCTTTGTGAGTGTGGAGTAACGTGCATAGCAATTTTATAATTTAAATATTTATTTTCTTCTCAAAGTGTCAGCCGGAGAATATGTGCAAGAAGTTTTAACACAAATTACAAATACAAATTTGCAATATCTATATATCTAATTTGCAACTGTGGATTCTTAAATCCGCAGATAGTGAGCACATTTTTTTCAGATGTCTCTTCAAACTTTGCAGAAAAATTTGAAAACTAAAGAAAGGATTTTTCAAAATTCCCCCAAATAAAAAGGTGCAATCCCCACCCAGTTGGGTACAAGATGTGCAGCTGCGTGGTATGGCAGCAGAGTCCAGGAGCCACTCCAGGCTTGTCTGCAGCTGCAGCTGGGAGCTACTCTGAGCTTGTCCGTGGTGGTGACAAAGTTCATGAACTGCTCTGGGCCATCCACAGTGGTAGTAGAACTTGGGAGCCACTGGCAAGTTCATCCTCCTTGGCGAAGCCCTACTGCAGCTAGGCCAGAAGGTAAGCAGGGAGGAGGGAGGGGAGAAATGGGATTCCCCCCTACAAGTTTTGCGCCCCTCCACTTGTAACTATCCTAATTTAGAAGTTCATAAAAGCATCTGTACCCATGGATGTCTTCTCCATTATGCTTCCCCTTTAATAGAGACTGGTATTATCAGCACTATTTGGTGCAGTTGAATTGTGATGATATATAAATGCTTTGTGTTATATATATCAGGCATGTTTCCTTATGCAGTAGGATTCCCAACCTCAGTCTGGCAACCAGTGGGAGACTGGGAGGAACATTTGGGTGGGGTGGGGCGGGGCGGGGAGGGGCGGGGGGGGGGGAACCATCAGTGATGGTTTTCCCTGAAAGTGATACCAGTCCTTTCTACAAATCCCCCCAAATCAGCTGATGGCTGTTAATTTTTTTTCTCTTGGCGCCACTTGGAGCAGTGGTGAAAAACAAGAGGCAGGGGATTCCCACCTCCACCAGATGACTGGCAGCCCTAAGTATCATGAAAACTAGCTTTTCCACTCAATCTCGCCCAATTCCCCTCCTCACACTTAAGCCCCCATCACACATGGCTTTTGACCATGCAGGTCCTATAATTCCTAGAAAAGTCAATTTCTCCAGTCAAAGGGCACTCCTTGTTTCCTTTTCATTAGCAGAAAATCTGATTGGATCCAATCCATTGATACATGAAGGAAGGTGAGAAGTTGAAAGCATGTGGTATTTAACGAAGATCAGTGTGACATGAAAGACAATGTCTAAACTGGGCCTTTTTCTAAAAAAAAAACCCCACAACCCCAGCAGCTTTTTGCTGTGTTTGCAAGATCCCAATTGGGGGAAATGAGAGAAAAGCTACCCTGACAAGGTGGGTTGGCATACCAAGGACAGCAGCCCCTTGTTTGTGCAGTGATGAGTATCCAGTACAGAAACGGTTTTCAAACATGTATTGCTGCTTGCCTGATCAAGCCGTTATTTACTTCAGTAGCTTGTAGCCAAATGGTAATAAAGCACAGAGAGAGGGAAAGTGAGGAGGTTTGTGGTTCATATAAATGTATAAAGTTGTCTTATGTCAAGTCAGACAAGTGATCTGCTAATTCCATATTTGTCTGCTCTAACTGACAGCTGCTCTCCAGGATCTCCTGCTGGGAAGGATCTTTGCCTTTAACTGGAGATGCTGAGCACTGAACCTGTGGGTGTCCTATCACTGAGCCATAGCCCTCCAGGACAAATGTTACTTCCCAATATCAACTAAGCTCAGTGTGCCATTGTTTCTGAAGAGTACATCATTAACTTTTAGTTTTTTTAAAAAATGAAATATTTATTTCACAAGCTGGGAATTCTCGAGATCATATATCACTCAGCAAAGGTGGATGTAAGCAAGCCACTGTTCCTCTCCAGTGTTAGCAACCCCCCTCCCGGCGCACACACATTTGTTATGAATGTTATTAACATCTCTGGTACAGGAGAATACTGGGGTAATTTAATACGGGCTATTAATGTGGAGAAGACTTAGGAAAACTTGAAATGTAGTATATAAACAGTAAGCTTTATGTATCACAAACATATTGGCTTATGTAATATCACCAAACATAGTTTCATGAAGAAAGCAAGAGGGCACAAAGCATTGTTTACAATGCATAGACTCATAGCTTTAAGTTTCAAAGGTACACAGTCATTCTTCAATAGACTATGGGTGTAGTTATTTGCATAGAGCATAGTCATTGACTGTTGAGAAATTTTATGGGCATACGTTTTTAGAAAACAACAGACAAAACAATTCAACACGTGGACTTGAGCAGGACTGATTGACTTGATGTGTAGCAATGCAGCTGTGATTTATGGAGTACTATATGTTAATTTGTTTCCCAATGTTGGAAAGTAAATGGAATATATTATGACCCAAAAGAAAATGAACTAAGAAGTGCAAAAGAGCAAAAGAGCAAAAGAGAATAATCCAATTCAGCACTGATACTCCATCATAAAACAATATTGCTCAAATGGCATTTTCCTCTTTAAATCGTATTTCCTCTTTAAATCGTATTTTAAATCGTATTCCCATTTGGATATGAAGATGAGTAATTATTAACATCACTCTTATAGCATGATAGAATTTCATAGCTGAAATTCACCATTTTGTTACTGTGTCGTTGTGTCAGTTTTAGTCACAATCTTAAAAGAGATGCACAATACAAACAAGACACAGTTGTGGCCTTTCCCATTGTTCTGTGGTATCTTTCTCAGCAGTCCCAATTGATTGTGGCCGTTAAAAGAATTATAGACAATACCTGTCTTTTTAATATTATAGCAAGGTATTTCTGGGAATATTTGTCTGCAAATGCATGAATGCCACTCTAGACTTCACTCTGTGGCAAACAATATGAAAATATTTCTTGCATATTCAAATTTCAACACTGTTTATATGAATAAGGCATTGCTGAAAAATAGGGTTTTGTTTACTAAATTGTGAGTAATGACAGAACAACAAATCATTGCATACCAAATATAATTATATAGTATTATCATATGAAGTGAGTTACTGCCCCAGTACAAAGTCTTGGGCACTGATAGTAAGTAGACTTCCTTGGAAGTAAGTACTATTGCTACCAACATGACTTACTTCCAAGCAAACGTGCTCTCTCACTTTTAGTGTCAAAGACAAGCAGATTAACTACATAACTACATCTTAACTAATCTTTCCCTCTTTCCCCCATAAAATTGAATATAACATCCCCTTGCTTCAAAGTTACTGTAGTCCTTAAATAATACTTCGAGATTGTTGCCTTCCCCGCTAATCCAGTTCATAGAACTATCTTTGTAGCAGGAAACTCCTCTTTGCATGCAATAGTTTTTCACTCCTAAGCCTCTTTCCTGCTTTTTCATGTAATGTTGAACTGATACATCTTTTAAAAAAATTGGTTGATAATTTGAGCTTCTTTAATCTTAGTCATGCAGAACCTGCCGGGCAGGGGCAGACGTTACGGCAGACATACCTGGGAGGCCAAAAGGACTCTGGAGCACATCACTGTCTTCTTTTCTGAACTGTACCTGTAGTCTGAGACATATCGTCATCCAGTGTCCAGGCAAGAAAAGCTGATCCCAGCTACATTCCACACGTTGCTGATCTTTTGCCTACGTCCCGCAGTGCTAGAGAAGAGGGGTTATTGCTGCAGGAAAAAAACCAAGCTGGCCATACAGTAGGAATAATCACTGCAGTCCGGTTCACCCCCACCCCTCTCTCTCTGCTCTCTCTTTGCTCTCTCGCTCTCGCTCTCTCTCTCTCTGTACAAGGCCCCAGATGATTCTGACTGCATCCTTCCATCCATAAATCATTCCCCTTATTCTATTGGTTACATGCTACATGGCAAGTATTGATTTTTTCCGTTGCCTCATCACTGGAGAACCCATGGCTTTTGTGAGCTTGTGTGTGTTTGTTTGTGTCTGTGTATATATGTGTGTGTGTGTGTGGGTGGGTGGGTGTATTTGTGTGGGTGTATGTATAAATAAAAATACACACACATATATTTATTATCACACACACACATATTGTGTGAAAGTGCATTCCTGCATGTATGCAATGTGCTTACATGCACAAATCTTGTGTGTGTGTGTATATTACTAAAATCTTTTCAGTTAAAAATAAGATAATGTAAAAGTGCAATCTGTGTCAAACACATTTCTGAATGGCAAGATGCAAAGAAATTGTGAAGTTTATACACAGCATGATTGAAAGAAGTGGCAAGGACTGATTCAGATGCCATGACAAGTATGTCTGGGCTCCCTCTGATGGGAACAGCAAAGGAGGGATTCTGTAGTAGAGCTTTTGCTTTGGGTGGAACTAGATGTGAGGCTGCCAGTGAAAATGGCAGAACTATGGCTAGATTTCCCTGTCTTCTATAGCATTTCAAGCAACTCATCACATCCTGTGAAGTTATCATTTTGTGAGTCCTGGCAGCCATTGCCAGTGATGTGTGGTTTGGGCAGAGAACTCCACTGTTTGGACATGCAGTTAGTTTCTTTAGACATCACGGGGGATGAGTAAGAGTAAACACAAGGATGCCATTTCCCCCCAACATTCTTTAGTGCTGCTCCTGATGTGTCTAAGATCTTGGACTTTTCCAGCTGAGACCACAGCTAGCAAAGGAAGACCCCTGCCTGTGATTTTGGATACCTTATGCCAGTTGAAATAGATTGTATAGGGCTGGATGGGCAAGTGATTTGGTTTCTTCATACTGATTTCATATCAACTGAAATACAATTTCAGATGATTGCTGAAATATTTCTGATTTTCACATTTTCACATGGTCAAGCATTCACTCATAGATAGGATTATATAGACTGGCGATTTTATTTGACACTTGTGGTACCAAATTTTAATTGTCATAGAATAAAAATTTGGGCCCATCAAAGTTGGTTGAATAGGGTCAGGGTGCTAACAGATTCCAAATTAAAATAATTTCAGATGAATTTAAAAATAGTTGCAACAGGTTGCTGATTTTTTTTGTTTTTTTAAACTCATGTTATTACTTCAAATTATTTGTTTGCTTTATTCATTATATAGGCTGCCCTTACCCTTACAGCCTCAGATCAGCATACAATTGTTGAAAATAATGAAAACAATAAAATCTACAACTTTGTTCTGACATCACAATCTTCACTAAAGGATAATAGTTAAATTAAAACTGTTCCCCTTAAACCACCATTCATGCCAGTATTAAGGAAACCAATGTGAGGAAGAAAAGGACAGGCAAAGGGGGTTGGGAGAAGAGAAGAGAGAAGGCCAACAGATGGAATCCTGTTGCTGTTCCCAACAGTAATAATTTTTGTAATCATTTATTAGAAATCAAAATTACTAAAATATAGTTACTGTCCACACAGCCAGTTAAGATTCTCTTCCCAAGCTCTGCTTTCTGTGCCTCTAACAGCAGATACAAGGTGGGAGGTGACTAAAGACAGTTTTTTTCAATAGTAGCACCTTGACTTTGGAATGTCCCCTTAAAGCTAACTCAGCTCCTATGTTATTGTCTTCTACATGCCAGGCCTAAACATTTATTTTTACTTAGACTTTTAATGGAGGGGGTTCCATCTCTTTTTATGGTCTGCTTCTAGTTTCAGAACTGTTTTATGAATGGCATTATAAGTTTATGAATGTAGTTTTATGTTGTTTTTCATAGCTCTTATACTTTTGTTTCTATGACTTTACTGAATTTTAACTTTCTGAGCTGCACTAAGTGCCATAGATGTTTTCTAAATAAATAAAACAATAAAGTTAACTGACACTTTTGCCCATAAAGAAAAGAAGAAAAACTCGTAGAATCTGAGACAAGGATCTGTCCTGCACTTTAACATTACGTTTCCCTTTATTTTTATATGTAGCATCTCCCACATTTAAATGTGCATGCCTGCATGCAATGCTGTGCATGAGTCTGTTTGCTCTGTCTGACTAGATGGAGTTTGATCAATCACAAGGACTCAATTTGTGCAGCAAAATACTCCTCGGGGCTGAAGGAGTAGTGTTTGGAGACCCAGGAGGTCCTCGTGGAGACAAAAGTTGACTCTTCTTGTCTTGCATCATGTTGACTGACTTCTGTCTCACCTCTGAGCAGAAATACAAAAAGGAAAGGGCTTTGCCACCTCTGCTAAGGCAGGATCCAGAATTTTAAATATATATTGTGTGGATAAGGTGGAATGGCTGAAGGAGAGAGTTCATAGCTGTGGCAGTGTGACCTCTGAAAAGCTGCCAAGATTGGAAAGAGCTTAATAAGCAGTTATCACCAAAGGCATCTGGGGCATCTCTAAGTTTTGATTTTTTTCTAGGCTTGAACATTAGAGCAGGAACAAACCTTGCAAATAAAATGAGTGATTCTGCTTGCTTCATCATACTCCCCAGGTTGATTCCATTTCCCCTCTATTCTGGTGCCTACCACAGATGAACTTCTCTATTTATGAAGAATTCTTGTTCTGCACTGAGTGGTTGAAACTTTTCATGCTATGGAGGTAAATAACATCACCTGGTATTTGCTGCAGGTCAAACTGATATTAAAGGGATGGCTGAAGGGATGGGTTTAAAAGGTGGCAACCCTTGTTGTTTTAGATGCTAAGTTGCATGTTGCTTAGAGAGTTCCTAAACGAGTGACAGATGCAGCTCAAGACAACCAAACAGCAAACCAAAACTTAAGTCCATGGGTAGGAGCCCTCAAGTTGTTGTGGAACCCCACCTCCCAGGCCATGATCCTGTCTAGAGCTGACATTTTTAGAAAGACTCACTCATGTGTAAATTCCTAGGGCTATTTGCTTCCTGAACCCATGCCTCATTGAACACATGCTGAGAGAAGCAACTGGATGGCAAAGTTGCTCAATATTTTTTCCCTTTTTTCAGCACAGTCAGGCTAAGAATCTCTGCCTCCTCTTCTTCCTGTCATATGACTATGATTTTTAGCCAGATGGTTCCTGCTTTGTGGATCTCATACTGCCACATGGCTTTAGAAAGATTGAAGCCACTGATCTGGAGACCCAAAGGTCTAAATATCTGACTCTTGTGCATAGCAAACACTGCTTCAGAGCACATAGGGCGATTTCCTCACTGGCGATTAATCCTGGGATAGTCACCGGAAATATCCAGGTTTCCTCACGATCTCCCCACTGCTAAACTGCGGAACACAGATCAGTCCCGTTTCTGGCGCTCCCTCCCCCTTATCGCGGGATTTTCCTGGACCTGCTTGTATATGCACCTTTTTGAAAAAACACTCCAATGGGAGCTAATAGGAGATGGGGGCTACACATTTGAGGGTCCACAACTTTGGCCCCCATAAACAAAACTTCACTCTGAAATTTTGGTGCTGCTGGTTAACAATTGCACCCCTGACAGCAGGCACCCCCCCAAGGGGCAGGGCTAGATGTCTTCATTAGAAACATGCTGCAGTGAAGATGTTGGAACCTGGATGAAAAGGTGCCGATTCTTTTGAAACTTGGTTGTATCTAGATTAAATTCTCAGTGGGAATTCGGCCATAGTTAGAGCAAGTTTGGAGCAAATGAGTTTAAGGGTAGTCTTTTCTGCACAGCACAAATAAAATGTCTTGAGGACTTGAAAAGAAGCAATCTTTTTTCTGAAGTTGGCTTGAAGTCATCTCCTGCTTGCTGTGCAGTGCTCAGGAGGTGACATTTCTTTTGTCCAATCACACAGCTCTCCCTTTTGGTTTCTCTCTTCCTTGTGCCTGCCAGAGGTTAACTTCTCTGTGCCATTGGCCATTTTCTAAGCCACGCAACATTTGCTCTGCAGGCATCTCAGCAGGCTGCCTTTTTAGCTTATAAAATATGTGATTTAAGTCAGCGTTTCCTACTGGTTCCAGCAATATATAGTTTTCATGTTTTTTAAATTTTTTAGATGAGGTATCTCCAAAGACACAAACACATGCGATGATTATTGCATCCGATTCTCATATCATGTGTTCATGTCTTCAAATACACCTCATCGGAAAAAAAAAACTGGAAAAACTATGGCCAATTCCCCATGGGGAAAATCATCCTAGGATTGAACTGGGATCATATAGTACAGTACCTTTTGACCCAGGTCTGTCACTCCCCACGGCAGCTGAGGTCTGGAGTTGAAGGTGGGATCAGAGCCCGGGATAAGCTCCATGGCTCTTTTGCTCCTCGTTCCTGATTGGCTGCTGCTTTAGGGCAGGAACATGAATGGGAATTCCCCCTTTTTTGTTTTTTTCTGTTACGGCTATATAGCTACGTCATCACAAAGGATAGAGCTTCATGGCCAAGAACAGCACACAAACGTGCGCCTACTAGTTGTGTGGCTGTGGCTTTGTATGCAAGAAGATTTTTTTAAAAGGCGCACGTTCCTGTCTGCCCTGAGTCTCCTGTTCTGCGCATGCCCAGGCCACTGTGCTGTGATTGTCTGCCAATGAACGGAGACTCAGGGCAGGAAAACGACTCCCCACAATACCGGGTTCATCCCAGGATCGCCAGAAAAGATGTATCTTCCTGCCAGTTTCTGAAAATCTCTGGATGAGGGGGGCATCGCAGGGCAAGGCCGGGACTAAGTCGAATTTGACCCTGGAGCCGTGGGGAGTTCTCCATTGTTCCAGGACATCTGCCGGGCCTATCCCAGGATGATTTTGCCCATGGGGAACCGTCCTATATATTGCTGGAATTGGCAGAAAATGCTGAGTTGCATCATGTACTTTATAAGCTGAAAAGGCAGTCAGCAGTAATGTCTGCAGAGCAAACATCCTGGGTCTACTTGCTGATGGGTGGAACAGAGTTGTCAAGCAGCAGAAAATGGCAGGTGTGAGGAAGAGAGAAACTGAAAGTGGGCGGGGACCTCCCCCGTCTCCTCTGATGCTTTTTTTTTTGGTCCATGGTGTTTGGACAAAATATGAGATGGGTTTTTTAAGACATCTCCAGGACATCTTATTTTGTTTATATAGAAAGGACCAATGATTCTCACTCTTGTGTTTATTTACATTAATATTTTTATATATTTATAATCCCCAGAGCTCCCCAAAGCAGCTCTCAGCATTGTTTTCCCCTTTTCCATTTTATTCTCACAACAACCCTATGAATGTCAGGCTGAGAGAGAGAGAGAAACTAGCCCAGTGGTGGCGAACCTATGGCACTCCAGATGTTCATGGACTACAATTCTCATTAGCCCCTGCCAGCATGGCATGCTGGCAGGGGGCTGATGGGAATTGTAGTCCATGAACATCTGGAGTGCCATAGATTCGCCACCACTGAACTAGCCCAAGGTCACTTAGTCAGCTTTTGTTGCAGAGTGGGGATTCAAACCTGGGCCTCTCAGATCCTATTCTGACCAATACCCATCATGCAAAGCAGCAACAGCAGAACAGAATTACAGGGAAGAAGCAGGAGGCTGGTGGGGTGCTTGAACATTTCTCTCCTCCATTGTCATGTTTTCCCTGCTGCCTTTTCTTCGCAACATCTTCCTGTCTGGGTTGAAAAAACATCCCCCCAAAACCTGGCTGCCAGAAGGGGAGGGTTGCAGGACAGACACATTAGGTGGGGAAAAGGCTTGAGAACATACCTTGTCTCTTCTCATGACTGCCTCAGCAGCAAACATGGAATTGGTTGATTATTCCATAGGTAGTCTTGCCAGAGGGTAGCAAAGATCTCACAAAGTTGTTTACACTGTTTCTTAAAATTCTTCCTGAGTATCGGAAAGAAATATCCTAGAGCCATACTACTGGATTCAATACTTGCATTGAGATTGAGAAGGCTCTTTTACCTGAATTTATCACTTAGCAACCAAGATTTCTTCCTCTGAAGGATGACTGGTCTCTAAGTTACCAAGGAACGGTGACAATTACTAAACACCTGCCCCTCTAATCTACATAGCCTTTAACCCCAGTCAGCCAAAGGATGGGCCCGTGACAGTCAACAAACAATAGAAACACACCCTAATATTTTATTTAAGAGCTCTGGCAAGCTGCAGCTGCAAGGATGATCCAACCAGCCGGATTGAACTGTTTCCACTCAAGCCTCTTTGCTTTCAAGAAGAAAACTGGTCCCTAGTACAGCTGGAGACAATTGTGATAAATCATTGCAGAGTTCCTGAATCCTGATATTTTTCAGCCCATTGAAAGACGATGCAGCACATGGCTGCCTTTTAAAACTGGGATGCAAAATATCTCTCCGAGAGAGCAGATGTATAAAAAAGCGTGATGTGGAAAATGTGCAATTTGCTCTCTTAATTTCCAGGACGTTGGAGCCCTTTCCCTCTGATTCCAATCTCTTTGTTTCAGAGAAATGATTGAAATGGCAAAGTGGTCAGGAGGAGGCAGGAATTAACCCTAACAATAAAATGGGATGATAAATGGAAAAAAATAGGGAAAGGAGCAGAGCAGAGCAAAAAAGAAGCATTGTAATACTTTCAAAGAAAAATAAGTTTGAATTTATATTCCATTTTTCTCTCCTGTAAGGAGTCTCAAAGTGGCTTACAACGGTCTTCCCTTCATCTCTCCACAACAGACACTTTGTGAGATAGGTGGTGCTGAGAGAGTTCAAAGAGAACTGTGACTAGTCCAAGGTCACTCAACAGCCTACTTGTGGAGGAGTGGGGAAACAAATCCATTTCACCAGTTAAGAGTCTGCTGCTCATGTGAGGGTGGGAATCAAAGAAATCTTGTTCTCCAAATAGAGTCCACCTGCTCTTAAACACTACACCATCCTAGCTGTCTTATACCACCCCTCCTTCTATCCTGTAAAGACATTCGAAAGGATTTACAATCTCCTTTCCATTCCTCTCCCAACGACAGACACTTTATGAATAGGTGGGGCTGATAGAGTTCAGAGGAACTATGATTATCCCAAGGTCATCCAGCAGGAATGTAGGAATAGGGAAAAAACCCTGGTTCACCAGATAAGACTCTGCCGCTTGCTCATGTGGAGTGGGGTGTCAAACCTAGTTCTCCAGATTAAAGTCTTCTTGCTCTTAACCATTATATCACTCATTGTAGGATGTATGTGGTTGGGGTCTGGCAACATCTTATGCCCAGCAGCAGCCGCCTTCACTGGGAGCAGAGATGTTGCAAAGTAACAAAACTTTGTATTGTCGAAGGCTTTCACGGCCGGAATCACTTGGGTGCTGTGTGGTTTCCGGGCTGTATGGCCGTGTTCTAGCAGCATTCTCTCCTGACGTTTCGCCTGCATCTGAAGATGCCAGCCACAGATGCAGGCGAAACGTCAGGAGAGAATGCTGCTAGAACACGGCCATACAGCCCGGAAACCACACAGCACCTAACAAAACTTTGTCGACAAAAGGCCTTAGCACGGACTGGAAACTTATGCAAATCCTGAGCTTTCATCCATTTTGTTTGTGGAGATGACATGCTGAACATGATCCTGTTGGTATTCATGATCACCATCTGGTGGGAAATGTACATGTTTTCCAGCCATGCTTTTATCTACCTGAAACCAGGATTTTGAGGGGTAAGAATTTGGACTCATCAAAGCTACAAAATAGGCATATTTGCCCTTTTCCCACAACATGGCAATAGAGTGTGCCAAAAGGATCACACATATCACATCCTCCCAGTATGCGCAATAGTGATGCATGAAAGAAGCTTTAGAAGAAGCAAAATATATGCATAAAATATATGCACCCTGGCAATTCTAAAACCTGTTTAGCAGTGAACCAAATCTCAAGTCCATCCTTGGAGACTTTCAAGAAGACCGAAGAGCAGCTGTGCTGGATCAGACCATTGGCTGACAAACAGTGAACAAGTCCCAGTGTGAGAGGGCTATAGGCAGTCTATTTTGTTCTTTCCTGTGTTATCCATACCCCATTAATGACCTCCAGCCATCCGTGAGGAAGGCTGACAAGACTAATGGGGATGGGGGTCAAATAGGGCTGAAAGGGGGTCTCTACCATTACTTGTTAGAGAGCTTTGATCTGAGGTCAGAAATGCCTGTCTGTCCCTCCACTTACTGCGCCCCAATCTGCAAAATACTCTCAATATTAGCTCTGTTTGCAAGGTAACTCCGCTTGGCTCAGGTGAGTATGCAGGTACTGTGAAGTTTGGCATGTGAGGGCATCTGGGTGCCTGCCACCCACTTTTTACCTTATCCAAAAAAACTCCTATGGTCCTTTCTATCTAAAAGGGATTTCTAAGCAGGAAGTGTTTCGCATCTTTATTTTGTACAGGTCCTAGCACGCTTTTGATGCTATATGAATATTAATGAAGAGGGAAATAAGGGGACACTATTATAAAAGCCAACATTACAGCATTACAACATTAACATTTCTGCTCTTGGATCCCATATTTTTCATGGTGTAATACAATCATGTAACACACTCCTCACCCCACCCCAAATTCATTGGTATAATCAAATGAGTCATAAAAGCAAAAAAATAAATAAAAAGAAAGAAACCTATGTTGTTTCTGAAATAGAAGGTGCCATGATAATAGGCTTGGGCTAGGCCTTTGACCTGTAGGCCCTGCAGAGCTGCTCAGTGTTCCCAGACAAAGGCCTTTTCCACACAGGAAAATTGTATCTACATTGTATCTTGCTGCAAAATGCTATGTTTTTAAAATTCTGCATGTTTTTTCCCTCCAGTTCCAGAAATATTTTTCCTTCAGTTTTCCTCCATCATTTTTCCAAGCATTGTTACTGTGATTTTTTCATAGGATTTCAAGTCAACTTCCCTTGAGAGTGCCTGTTGAAATGGTGTTTGTTTCTCCACCCCACAAAACACTTGGCCCTTATCTATACCCCTATGTACTAGCTCATCCTCCCTTTCAGCTATTTTCTCCTCTCCCTCATCTTCTGTTTTCAAAAGGAATTGATTTTTTTTCTTTTGTCACATCACATTAGCTATGTAATGTCAGGGCACAGACACAAGCCTGGCAAATTGTATCAGCTCTGTCAATTTCATCTCAAACTAGAGATGTAACATTAAGGCAAAGATGCATTGGCCCTTTCTGCACAAATCCCTGAAAATGTTTGTAAAACGTTTTCAATCTCCCCCTGCCCCTTTACCACACTATTTGTCTGCACTCACCCCCTCCAAATGATTCCTGGCCACCATTTTGTGATTTCTATCCCCTCCCCCCCACATCCTTTTTGATTGAGAATATTGCTTCTATGCTTCACAGCGGAGTGCTGCAATTCTCTGTACCTTCTTCAATGCTTCAATGCAGTCCATCCTTGAATGACCCCCCCCCCCCCACGAAACCTGCAGGAAAAACAGGCAAGGGGCTAGGAGTGAGCTGAGAAAATGGTGACAGTGAGAAAGTACAGGGAAGGCAGGAAGGCTTGGAAAATGTCTTAAAGGGACTGCACAGGCAAATGATGCCATTTTGAAAACATTTCAACTAAAGAATCGTTTAAAAAGGGCATTCATTTAAAATGCTTTGAGGCGGCAAATAAAATGTTTTGAGGTAAAAACAAGGTGGAACTCCACAGAAGAAACCTTTTATTTCCTGCCTCAAAACGTTTTAAAGTGTCTGTGCAGAAAGGGTCATTGTGTGAGAGAGAGTGAAATGATGGTGCATTACTTCCGTGTTTTCCCCCAAAATAAGGCAGGATCTTATATTAATTTTTGCTCCAAAAGATGCATTAGGGCTTATTTTCAGGGGATATATATTTTTTTACAAGATTTTGCGCCCCCTCCTTCTGCAATTGTCCCTTGCTGTTTTTGTGAGCAACAGAGCTGGGTATCAAAGCAAAGCAACCGAGGTCTTTCCTAGCACTTGCATGTGATGGCCAGGTTAGGTTAGCCCTTCATGGAAACACAAGTGCCTCTTATTTAACTTCTACTTAGTTTCACATCTAACTGCCTTACAGCAATCCTGTAAGGTAGGTCAGTATTATGATACCGGTACTACACAGTAGGGATTGCGAGACTCTGGTTTGCTTGAAGCTACTGAATGAATTCACTTTGAACCAAAGAGTTCTTGGCTTAGATCTTGCACTCTGAGCCTGGATGTTATACCTGCTGTCATCACACTGAGAGAACTATTGAACAATGCTGAACTTAGTCATTTGAGGAGAATGTAAATTTTGGCAGAAATCATGAGAGTTAAGACCTTGGCAATCTGTCAGCAGGTGCTCAGGCAGCAAAGTTTGGGCTGCAAATGGGTGTAGATTTCTTTTCTGTTTTGTTTGAAAAAGCTTTCAAGGATTCAGCTGTCATTCAGGCAGTGACATTTATTTGAGTCTCAAGGTGATAACTGCAGAAGCACCCTATATAGATTCTCTGAAGATGACCTTATATTCTCTAGGTCCTATGTTTGTTATTGCTAGAATTCTTAAAGCTGCTCTGGTACCTGGTGGAGAAAGGAAAAATAAATAAATGAATAAACAAAAGCATTCTGCCAAGTGGGGGCTCTGCTTTTAATATTCAGTTCTTCTTTGCTCTACCATATCAAGAAAACAGAATATTCTGCAAGAATTTGGCAGTATTTTTATTGTACATAACATGTCTAATTGTATGTTTTTGTTGTACATAATACGCCCTAGTTTCTCTACTTAAATTATGAAACCATAGATCAAATGTAAGATATTTATTACAGCTGATATTCAATCTGTAAATAGAGGGACATATATTTATGACATATTCCATCCATGGTAAACCTTTCTGCAACTTAACCTTTCTCCCCATTTCTGCAACCCACCTTTCTCCCCATTTGGGACCCAAAAAAACAGCTTATAATATCACTCTCCCCTTCTCAGGTTTATTCTCTGTGAAGAAGGTGAGACTGTGTTGCAGAGTACCT
Source organism: Sphaerodactylus townsendi (assembly GCF_021028975.2). Lineage (NCBI taxonomy): Eukaryota > Metazoa > Chordata > Lepidosauria > Squamata > Sphaerodactylidae > Sphaerodactylus > Sphaerodactylus townsendi. The sequence goes on along the minus strand of NC_059425.1, from coordinate 38,197,265 downwards.
GGTCAGGACAGCCCCGTTGCTTCCATTATAGAATGGGATTTCTCAGATCCTAGTCTGACATTCTAACCACTACACCATACCAGCTCTCTCTATAAGGTTGCTGACTCTGGGTTAGGAAATTCCTGAAAATTTGAGGGGTGGTGCCTGGGAAGGGTGAGAAATGGAGAGACCACAGTGATACGTAATACCAAAAAGTATGCCCCTGAAGCTGCCATTTCCAGGAGAACTGATTTGTGTAGTCTGGAGATCGCACATCTGCAAGCTCCACTTAGAGGCTGGCAACCATTTTACAACATCCACGAATTGCATGGTGTAGTGATTACGAGAAGTGGACTCTAATCTGGACAACTGGCTTTGAAGCCTGTTCTGGGTGACTGTGGGCCAGTCACAGTCCTCTCAGAACTCCTTCAGCCTAGGGTTACCAGGTCTCCCCTGGCCATTGGCAGGGGAGGGTCGTGGTGGTTGGGATGTTACCAGGCTTAAAATGAAGCCTAGTCCTCAACGTTTGCTGTGTGATGACTTCTGAAAATGAAATCATCAGGTTGATGATGATGAGGGAGATGGTCTGGTATTTGGGTAATGTTATATTTCCCCTTTCCAACAAAATCATTCAGAGGCGAAGGATCTTTCATATTTTATTTGCAAATAAAGGGGAACTTCACCTCACCCAGCAACAAGTTGGGAGGGTTCCGAAGTAACAATAACATTCTTTTCACTTTATACCCTTTACCTGTCCGCATAATCCCGCTCTCTTCCCTCATAGGCTGAAGGTACTTGAGGGGTACAGCCTTCCACTCCATCTAATTTTAAACACTCTTTAATATGTTCCCCCCCTCCCAACTACACATATATGTTCATTATCGACACCCCTTATTCAAGAAGGGGCATAGCAGTCAATACTAATGTACTCATTGGTCAGCTGCTTTTGCGGGCTGAGTTCAAAAGTTTAAGTTGACCAAGCATGTCAACAGCTGAAGCTGGCCAAGCATGCTTGAATGCGTTCCAACAAACAAGGTCCTTCTCTTTTGTGTACTACAACTCCTTATATGGATAAGACCAAATTCCATCTTAGAAAACATCATTTAATCCTTTCAGGTAAAAAGTCTATGGTAGAAGCTTTTTTTACCATAAAGTTTTGGCCAAATACCAGAGCATTTCCCCTGTCATCTTCTGTGTGATGACATCACTTCTAGAAGTGATGTCATCACACAGGCAATTTCAAGAACTAGGCCTCATTTTAAGTCTGGTAAGTCCCCAGCCCATCTTGTCAAAGAGGGAGATCCCTCATCGGAGGGCAGGCGGGCGAGCAGGTGTCTGGCAGCCCTATCTCAACCCCACTTATTTCACAAGGTACCTGTTGGGTGAGGAAGGTAAGGCAATTGTAAGTTGCTTTGAGACTCCTTATGGTATTGAAAAATTGCGGTATTAACAACCAACTCTTCTTCATCTTTTAAATACATAAAATAAACATATTTTTAACATCACTGTTTGTGTGTGAATATTCTCATTATACAGATTGTGAACCAAGGCTGGTTTTGCTCAAGTCCACCAACATTTGTTTACATACCACATTCATTAGATTTCCATTTTCTTGGGCCATGCTGTTAACAATAGTGGCAGTTGTCTCAAACCTGGCCTGGGGGGAGGGGGGAGGGGAGAGGAGAGAGGAGAAGCAGGCAGGAGAAATAACTCAAAAAAGGAATAAAAACAAATCCCCATGGTAATAAAACCAATGCAAATGAAAAATATTTAAAAATTAGAAACAAATTAAAAATGAAGATGATTTTCTCTTGTGTTGAGGAGGGGCTGGGTCTATAATGAGGAGAAGATTGAGAGAGGCTGGCAGATTTCTGCCTTCTGTCATCTTACTCTCATCACTGTCTCCTTTGCCCCCCCTTTCAAGGAACTACAGCTGCCAAAGCTCTTTCCCTTCTCATTCTCCAGGAGTTTTTAAATGTAGTGCAGCAAGTCATGTATGGCCAACAGGGCTTTGGGACCTATTGGGAAGCCTTTTTGAGCAACACAAGCGACCTTGGCTCCCCTGGCACTTATGGGTGAGTGAGGTGGGTGGCAGATGAGAGTGGCAGCCTCAGGTAGCACCCCCTTTTTAGTTGCTACTGTTCAGTTGCTACTTTGCTTTCAAGTTTTGATACCCTTTGGTTTCTCTACAGACAGTTGCTCTTGCTGAAACTGCCATTTCATTTGTTCTGGGAAATGAAATGGCACCATAAAAATGGCTGTTTCAGAGCATGGTGAAGAAGCCAAAAGGAGTAGCCATGGACGGAGGTACCCGAGGATCTACTATGAAGAGAAATTGCCTTGGCCAAGCTGGTAGAGGACCCCTTTGCATGCATTTCTTTGCATACACATTTTCCTAGTATACTTCTTTGGGTACCCCACAATAGCCATAGCATGGCTATTACATTTCATAGTATACAAGAAGCATTTATCTGATTTTAAAAAATATTATCCCTGTCAGAAATTCAGAAAGACCACTTCATATTAAGTTTTCCGGCCTTGTTAATTAAAATATCATTACTTTGTGCTATAGCTGTGTATATTTGTTCATCATCCCAGATAAATGAAACAGCCTTTGATAAGAGGCTTGATTTCTGCATCCTATTCAAATCTGCACTTAATAACATTGATCTAGAGCTCTCCTCTTTATGAAATGATAAACATCTTCCATAAGATCATGCTGAGTTTACACTGACAAATTCAGAATTTACAGACCTTAACAAAGAAAGCAGACAAGAAATAACTAACTGGAGAGAAATGCATAGGAACTACTGTGTTTTTTTTATAAAAGAGAAACTTCGCTGAACATGGGCAAAACAAACACATACAAAAAAACTCCATGTCACATTTTTGGTAACTGGAGATGAGGTGACCAATTAACTGAACTATCTGTAGTGGCTGAATATATAAACGTATTTTAAACTGATTGCCCTACATTCATAAATTTACATTGGATAAGTTGAATGTAATTGTTAATATTTGGTTCCAACCAAATTTCAACAGCAGCCGTGGAGTCAGCAATAAGGAAAAAAAACTGTAGAAAGCAACACAGTAACCTCACCATCTGCTCTCCAGCCTTGGGTTTTGTTCCTGGAGTTCAACTTGAAATGAATTACTGGAAAATAAAGGACTAAGTCCTGAAATTAGTGAGAACCCCTGCCGTCTTAATCCATAGGAACAGGCCGATGCTTTCTGGGCTTCCCAATTTTGATTAGTCATAGCGTAATTAAAGAAATTACTGAGGAAGTCTTCTGCTTTAACCTGATTAACCCAGCCTGGATTCATACCTACCATCTCCTCAGAATAGAGTCCCATAACATTGCCAGGCTCAGTTTGCATTGATTAATAAAGGAGACCAACTGAGAATGTGAAGAAGGTTCACAAGTGCAGGTGTGATTCATGACCAACAGCCGGTATTCTGTCTTTTGCTCTGCCAGGGAGTGTGCTGAGCCTAATCATTTATAACAAAGTCTGCTTTTAATTAAACACAACAAATGGGGTTTAGGTAAACCAAGGATTACCTTTTAGGAAACAAATGAAACCAAGAGAAAGGAATCGCAGCAATGCTTACTATTTGTGCACTGCTTTTGCAAACAATACTGAAAACTTTTTCTATGAGTTATTTGTTGGTCAGAATTGTAACCTGCCCTTTGTCCACGGATCTTTGGGTGCACGTATGCATGTTTGGTTTCATCCTCGTAGCAACCCTGTGAAGTAGGCTAGGCTGAGAGATAGTGACAGATGGACTGAGGTCATATTCAGTAAGCATTATGCTTCTTTGAGTACAGGGGAAATTTTAGACTCTGGACTTAATGATCTTATTTCTCCTCTATTTTCTTCAAATGAACATTCAACAAGTTTGCCTCAGCCCATTTCACCATCTCAGTTGGCAAGCATATGTTCTATAACCTGATTTGGTATATATTTACTCAGACTCAGTGCTAGCTAAAGCTTGTATTTGAAGCCCTCCCTGTTGAGCCTGTGATGTAAGGCCCTAGACATCTGCCCCAAATCCAGGCCTAATGACACCACTGAGTAGGGATGCCAGTTGCCAGACAGGGCATGGGATCCCCCAGAATTACAGTTCATCTCCAGATAATAGAGAACAGTTCCCTTAGACAAAATTGATTCTTTGGCAGGTGGGTATTACACCTGACTGGGGTCTTCCACATGTTCTACCTCCAAATCACTAGTTGTTTCCCTACCTAGATCTAGCAACCCTGTCCCCCATCCTCTGCTGAAGGGGACCTGGTAGGGGGGACCTGGTAACCCCAGAGGCGTAGCAAGGGGGAAACGTGCCCGGCGCACTGGTGCATCCTCCACCCCCGCCCCGGAACACCCCTGGAATGCCCTTAGAATGCCCCCACCACACCCCCATAGGGGAGCGTGCCCTGTGCATTATGCCCCCCCTTGGAGCTACACCTCTGGGTAACCCTACTACTGAGAAAGGGTTAAAAACCAATCCCATGTGGCACACTGGTGCTTACTAACCTTTGCAATAGCTCGGTAAGGTGGCCAGTATTATTTCCCTTGTTTTTACAGATGAAGGGAACAGGAACTTCAATTTACCAATGGCCACTATGCAACAACTTCAGCAGTTAATTGATTAGTGGCTCCCTTTGGACATGGAAGCAAAGTTTCTTCCTATGTGATTAACTTTTTCCCTTGTCCCTTGATACAGGGCTAACAACTCAGTTGAGGTCTACATACCAGAATTGATGAATTTCCCTCCTGCAACTTTGGATTCCTGTATTTTTCTAAAGTGAAATTAGAACCAAAGATGTCAGAGTGGACAGCTCGTTCAGTTACAGGTATAGAGGGTAGAGTGGTAAGCTGCAATATGGGAGCCATGACCTAAGCTCGATCTCAACAGAAGTTGGTTTCAGGTAGCCAGCTCAAGATTGACTTAGGTTTTCATCCTTCTGAGGTTGGTAAACTGAGTACCTAGCTGCTGGGGGTAAAGTGTAGAGGAAGGCAAGGGCAAACTACCCTGTAAACATAGTCTGCCTAGTAAACTTCATGATGTGACATCACCCCATGGGTCAATAATGATCTGGTGCCTGCACAGGGGATTATCTTTAACTTTAGGAAGCAATGAGAGGTAAGGGAATTCTTTGTAATTATTGAAGGAAGCAAGGAACGAACTGACAAGTGTTGCCATACCGCCCTGGCATAGAGGAGGGAGTGCTTATTCACTGGTATCCCTGCCCACATGCCAGCCTAAAAAGTGGTGGTGGTGTTGCAGAGAAGGGGAGTCTGTTTCTGTTCCATGGCCCAGAGGTTGCTCCTGCTTGCCTCGCAGCTGCACTTCGCAGGCAGGCAGGGGAGGACAGGAAAGGCAGCCGGGGAGGGAGAAAGGGACACGCCTTATTCACATGACTGGCTGTCCATGGGTCGGCCAACCATGCAAATGGTTCAGGAGTGGGGACAGGTTCATATAACCCACTTCTCACCCAGGTCTTTGGCCCATGCAGAAGAGGCCAAGGATTAGTACAAACAAAAATTTGTGGGGTGTAAAAAACAACAACAGAAGATTTGCCACAGGGTCATATAGTTATTTTGTTTAGAATTTGCTCTCCAGAAAATTGCCCAAAATGACTTACAAAGTAAGAATAATAAATACATAATATTATATATATTAATTAAAATCCACCATTAAAATCCCAGCTCATGGCCAGTTTAAAATAACAGTTTCCAACTAAAATACAGGTAAAAGATCAACACCATAATGAAAAGTTTCAGCAAACAGTGAACAGACATGCTTTGACCTGACACTGAAAGGAAAGCAACCAAGTGAACCTCAAAGGGAAGTACATTTCATAAACAAAGAACCACCACTGAAAAAGTCCTGTGTCTGGTTGTCACCCGCCTCACCAAAGAAGGCAGGGGCATAGAAAGCAGGAGTCATAAGGCAGATCTGAGCTGATGAACCAGACAACAGGGGATGAGGGGGTCCTTCAAGTACCCTGCGCCCAAGCCATTTGGTGTTTTAAAGCTAATAACCAGTACTTGTGAGTTGTGTCTGACAATAAATGAGATCTTTCAGCAATGGAGTGATAGGAACCCTGTATCCCACCCCTGACAATGGTCTAGATGCTGCCTGTTGGATGAACTGATGTTCCTGGACTGTTTTCAAAGGCAGCCCCTCACAAAGTGTATTGCAATAATTACAATAATTGAGGCCAGTGTCCAGGGTTACCTCCAGCAGTTCCTTTGGGGGGAGTATAACAGCATGCAGGACAAGGTGACTCACAGTCCTTCAGCAGCTTTGTCATTAACCCCCAGCACCCCTGTCTTGTGTGGACTGAGCTCATCCATCCCTTTACCATCTCTAGGCCCTGTTCTAGGCTACCCTCTGGAGAGTGAGGAGTCCTCAGGGGAAGAGCAGGACTAGGAAAGCTCAGGCCAGTTAGAAAACAAGAGGGGCTGAGCCCAGAGCAGCCAGAGCCCCTGCAGGACAGCAGGCTAGCCAGGACTCAGATCCCAAAGTGCCTGTAGGAGCAAGTTGTTCACTCAACCCTGCCCACCTGAGACAGCACTGTAGAGAACTGCTACAAGCTGAAAGGCAAAATACACTGGCTGGCTTAGAGAAGGCACCTCCTTCAGTAGGAGGAATCATATTCCTCTCAGCATGAATTCTAGGCTCCTGGGGGGTCCTTTATCAGGGAGGTTTGCAGACCACTCTGGTGTGGACACAATGAAGCAAGCTGACTACTATATTACATCCTCTTACCATGCTGACTCTGTGGACTCTGACCCCCAGACCGAACTCCTTTGGATCTGAATCTGACTGATGGACTCTTGGCTTGGTGTACTGATACTCCCTTGGAACTCTTGACTTGGCTTTCTTGGACTATGGACTTTTGTTGCTAGCTCTTGGCTCCCTGCTTCTCTCCTGGCACAGTTCTGTGCTGTAACTTGAAACATCTGGCCAGTGGTCTTAATTCAGGACAGACGCCTCTTTAGTTAGGACTTCCATAGACTCACCTAACTTGGCTGTTAAGGGGAACAGCTGGCTGCATTATTGGAATGCTTTCATAATTAAGAGGTTTCTCTTAATGTTCAATATACATTTTCCAGCCTCTAATTTAACTCCATTAGACCAACTCTTCTCCTTTGTAGCAGCAATTTTTGCTCTCCTGTATGCAGCAGCCCTTCGTGTATTTGACAAACCGGGTTATGTTTTCTCTTAGTCCTCTCCAAGCTCAGCAAACCCAGTTGCTTTCTTCATATGATCTGTTTTCCATATCTCCAACCATTCCCTTGCCTGATGGCTATGCATCTCTGATATATGTATTCAACAGGATGTCTGCGGAGAGTCTCTTAAGCATAAAAAGGTATGCACTTAGATTGTGTGTGCATGTGATTGGAATCCTGATTTGGTGCTGCCAGTCTTATGGAAAAACTCCTTCTTCACATGAATGTTTACCCATATGAAGCTGCCTTACACAAAATCCAACCATTGGTTGATTAAGATACTATCTTCTCCGCCTGGCAGCAGCTCTTTGGGATCTCAGACAGAGGTCTTTCACATCACTTCCCACCTTTTCCTTTTGTAATTTAAGTGCTAGGGAGTGAATGTGGTCATTTCTGAATGCTAAGTAGATGCTCCACCTCTGAACCGTGGCCCAGCCCCAGAATGAGCTTTCTGACTGAGCAAGCATTTGAACCCAGTCCTCTCCAATCCAAATTCACTGCTCTAGTCGTTCTTTACACCATACTGCAGCTACTTAAAAACCTGGTGCAATCATTAATGAACACATGAGGACACACATAATAATATGCAGGCTGCATATGTTTATTTTTGTATATTTATTATAAAATTAAAATATTAAAAAAGAACATAAAGGAAGCTGCCTTTTGCTGAATCAGGCTATCTGTCCGTCAATGTCAATATGGTCTATTCAGACTGGCAAAGCCTCCCAAGGGCCTCAGCAAAAGGTCTTTCACATCACCTGCTGCCAAAGGTTGAATCTGGAACCCTCTGCATGCAAAGGAGAGACTCTTCCACCAAGCCACTGCCAGTCCCCAAGGCTTTATCTTTTAAAAGTCACAACTAGAGGTGGGATCCAACTAGTTCTCACCACTTCTCTAGGGCCCCTTCTGCACACGCAAAATAATGCATTTTCAAACCACTTTCACAACTGTTTGCAAGTGGATTTTGCTATTCCACACAGCTTCAAAGAGCACTGAAAGCAGTTTGAAAGTGCATTATTCTGCATGTGCGGAATGAGTCTAGAAGTGGTTACTAATTTTTTCTGAGTGCCGAGAAGGGGTTACTAAAGCAACCTCCCTGCCCAATAGGGACTGGAGGTGCGTGTGTGCGGTGGCGCCACTGTTTGAATCCCACCACCATCAGAACCTGTTATTAAAATTTTTGGATCCCACCACTGGTCACATCTGACTTATGGTAACCCCTGGTTGGGTTTTCAGGGCAAGGAACATTCAGGGATGACTTGTCATTGCCTGCCTGCACATTACAACCCTGGTATTCCTTGGAGGTCTCCTATCCAAATACCTGCCGGGGTCAACCCTACATAGCTTCTGATGAGATTAGACTAGCCTGAACTATCCAGGTCAGGCTGGCTTTATATGAAGCAACTATATACAGTAAATTCTTTCAACATTGACTCTTGGTTTTCTATAATGACCTTATAAAAACAGAAAACAATTAGTGGTTACTAATTAATTGCACTGAGACCTGACAGTGATCCTTGAGGCAAAAATTATTTTGAAAAGAGATTTCACATCCATATGGAGGAACAAAACAATAACTCCTTAGTATAACAGCTAATGCCATGATTCCAAAGTTTGGTAAAGGATATTAAACCCTCTGTTGGGAGATTAAGCTAATCTCTACATATCAGAGATTAAGATGAAAGAAATGTGGAGGTTGATGATCCCACATCTGTCCCTTGTAGAATTTCTGAGTCTTCTTCCAAGGCACTGGATGGTAGCCACAGTCAAAGGAAGAATATGTGATTTGATCTGACAGATGATGGTAATATTTAAGATAACTGAGCAGATAGAATCATAGAATTCTATAGCTGGAAAGTATCAGGAATCAACCCAGTCTACTACAGTCTGTGTCTGGTATACCAACCCATTCAATCACATTAAAGCAATTTTTTGTAATTCTCCCAGAATCTCTGTAATAAAGGCAGAATGTAAATGAATTAAGAAAATAAATTAATCCAGAAAAGAGTGAAGACAGCCATGAAATGCAGAAACTCTGGATGGTGGTCTGAAAGAGCATACCTAGGACTACTATAATGTGTGTAAAGCAGCCTAACATCAACCAGTAGGGTTGGCAACTCTGGGTTGGGAAATACCTAAAGATTTTGGGGATGCAGGCTGAGGAGGGCAGGGTTTGGGGAGGGGAGGGGCTTCAACGGGATATAATGCCATAGAGATCACCTAATGAAACAGCCATTTTGGGAAGAGGGGTGAACTGATCTCTGTTGCCTGAAGATCAAATGTAATAGTGAGAGATGTCTGGCTGCCACCTGGAGGTTGGCAACCCTGTCAACCAGTGATGTAGGACTATTCCTTCAGTGTCCAAGAAAGAAATAAAACAGTTGGTTTTTATACCCCACTTTTCTCTTCCGTAAGGAGTCTTAAAACAGTTTACAATCACCTTCCCTTCTCCCACACCACAAGGGGCTCCTTGTAGATGAGGCTGAGAGAGTTCTGAGAAGAAGAAGAAGAAGAAGAAGAAGAAGAAGAAGAAGAAGAAGAAGAAGAAGAAGAAGAAGAGTTGGATTATATCCCTCCTTTTTCTCCTGTAAGGTGACTCAAAGGGGCTGACAATCTCCCCCCCCCCCAACAAACACACTGTGAGGTAGGTGGGGCAGAGAGAGCTCAGAAGAACTGTGAATAGCCCAAGGTCACCCAGTTGGTGTGTGTTGGAGTGCACAGGCTAATCTGAATTCCCAAGATAAACCTTCACAGCTCAAGCAGCAGAGTGGGGAATCAAACCTGGTTCCTTCAGATTGGAGTACACCTGCTTTTAACTACTATGCCACTGCTGCGCCAGTATATGTATATCTGTTGCCTTCTGAAAAGACTTCATTGTTATTATTTTCCTTGGAAGATGGGAAAAGCAGTGTACAAATATCTTTAAAAGAATTATGGATTGGTGGTATTCTATTACTATACCATTAGTGGACAAGATGCTTTACAAATACCTAGGGTTATCAACCTATAGAGATCAATTCATCTGGAGAAAATGACAGCTTAAGAGGGCATACTCCATAGCATCAAATCCTTGGTGAGCCTCCTGCCCATGCACCACCCTCAAAACTCCATGAATTTTACAAGCTGAGTTGGTAACCCCACAAATAGCACTTGGGTGAAGAAAAGTTATCTGCCTCAATGGTGCTTATAATTTAAATTTGGACAGCAGTGAGAGGAAGGGAAAAATGGACAAAGGGGGAGGGGAGGGAAAGGCAAAAGCAACACAGGAACAAATGTTGTTAGGTTTCATTTTAGTCAGAGACAAGGAATTAAGCAAAGGCTGTACAGAATAGGTATTCTTTGAGGGTGAGTTTGAAGGAAGTGAAAGAGAAGTGACAGCATGCCAGTGTTGTAGGAAAGAGTTTCAGCCATAAAGGACCTCGAGCCTAATGAACTCCAGTTACTCTCAGCTCAGCGTCCTTCAAGCTTGATGAAATACCCAGGTCAAAGGCCAAGAGAGGTCAAAGGGCAATGGAAATGAAACGTATGCATAGAAACTATCAGCTCTCCTTCTGGGTGTCACAAAGACAAATGGCATTTTAAAAAAACCTCCCTCCCCCAAATGAAGCCACATTAATTTTTTTCAGATCTCCTGGCTTGCTGTTTCTTAATGAGTTGAAGGCCTCATTGCCTCTAAGCCTGATAGTTTGAAACTAGCCCTGATCATCAGTACAAGGGGGTGCGAAAATAGATTAACTTCCAAAGTGAATGGACATGAGGAAATGGAGGGGGCCCTTTTTAATACCACTAGGGATTGCCTTGGTGGAACAGGGGAGTTCAGCTAGAAAATACAGCAAAAAGGGACACTGTACCAAAAAAATGGAAATTACTTGGAAAAGACTGAAAAGTAACCAAAGGCTCTTAAAAACAGGAATGATGATCTGCTTTCTATTTTTATAATTATTGATGCCTCTTTGTATTAAAAACTATGAAGATTCTTGCAGGACCAGAAAATGTATGATGGCACAAACCTTCATAGACCTACTTGACACAGAGGGTAAAGATGCTGGAAATTCTCTCTCTGTCTCTCTGTCTCTCTGTCTCTCTCTCTCCAGCTGTCTACTTCAACAAAGGAGGTTTTTTCTATAAGCCTTGTAACCTTAGCTTGTGGGTTCTGTGGGGCCAAACTTGGAATGAATCTCGCAGAACAATTTAAAACAATTTTTCTTTTTTACTTAACATAACATCAACATAGAACTTAGTAATACCACAAAACCATCATCTTACTCAAATTTAACAATTAATTTTCCCCCTTTTCATAGCTTGCCAATCCCATGTCAATTTCTTTCCTCTTACAGGTGGCCCAAGAAGTCCAGGTGAACTCTTGGTGCACTGGCTTCAGAAGATGAAGGTCCCAAGAGAACTCCCACCAAATAACCACAGCCCTGAAACAATCAATTCTAAAATTTACAATTCAGAACAAAAGTCTCCCTCCTTTACTAGTTCCCATGCAAACATCACAGGTGTTAAGAGCTTACTATTAAATTTCAAGCTCTGAGCTAGGTAGCCTTGCTTCCCTCTTCTGCTTTCCATACATTTGGCACTCTTTTGCCTCTAAAAGTTCTCCCTTACTGGCTCATTTCATTCGTTTGTAGGGGTTACACTTGCGCTGCAATAGATGTCATCTTTGGTGCAGTTTGAATCATACCTCTGCCATGAGTTCACTAACTGCATGAACCAGGTTTGTTGATTATCAGTTTTGACTCTTTGGAAATGACAGGATGACTTAGAACATACTTAGCCTTCTTCTTCAGTTCACTACTAAGATGAGATCCCTTGAGGCAGATGTGCTGCCATTTTTGGGAAGCTTTATTTTCATTATAGATCTTCTCATTGAGTGGCCCTTGTTTACATTTCCAAAAAACCCTTTGATTTCCTCTAGTACAATTTGGATACCCCTAGCACAGAAGAAGAACTTAGGGTTGCCAACTCCAGGTTGGGAAATTCCTGGAAATTTTAGGAGGTGGAGCATGGGAGGTTTGGAGAAGGGGAAGGATCTCACCAGGATACAATGCCATAGAAAGCCATAGAAACCATCCTGCAAAGCAGCCATTTTCACCGGAAGAACTGATCTATATCACCTGGAGATAAGTTGTAATTCCAGGGAATCTCTTCGCCCCACCTGGAGCTTGGAAATCCTGAGAGAACTTGATGTGGTGGTGGTGGTGGTGGTGGTGGTGGTGGTGGTGGTGGTGGTGATGATGATGATGATGATGATGATGATGATGATGATGATGATGATGATGATGATTATTGTAGATCTCACAGCTGCCAGATCTTTAACTGGTTGTTGGCCTTCATTACAATTCGAGCCTCACCCAGAGGTCTAGGAAGTTGTAATGTATCGGCATAGTGTTCGTGCGGATCCCAGCAGGGCTGCCTACTGAATTTGACAGATGTTAATTTTGTCAATTTGAAGATGTTTCAAGTGCTGTCCTAGTGTTTTTGGGATGGTGCCCTATTATTGTTATTGTTATTGTTATTGTTATTGTTATTGTGGTAGTGGTAGTGGTAGTGGTAGTGGTGTTTGTTTGTTTGTTTTGTATACCACCCCCCCGAAGGGCTCTGGGCGGTGCACAACATATTAATATATATAAGTAGAGCACAGTTTAAAACATACAACTATAATAACATATATAGCTCTATTAGGATTAAACAATTAAAACCCCTATTAAAATACAGCACAGTTCCAGTATACAATATCTCATTCGACAGCTAAAACCCTCCCAAGAGGCGGTGGTAGGTCCCTCAGATGTTATGGGACCACCAAAAAGGGGAGGGGTGCATAAGCGGCCGGTCGCACCAAAAACCCAGTGGAATAATTCAGTCTTACAGGCTCTGTGGAACTCACCAAGGTCCCGCAGGGCCCGGACAGCTGGAGGAAGAGTGGAGGCCAGCAGCATCATTAGTGTTTGTGTGGGAGGCAAGTAGAAGTACTTTTATTGTCAGGCCAGGATATACTGATACAGAGCATCCGAATTTGATGCCCCACTGTTGATATCAGGAAATCCATGGGTCTTAAAAATAATATTAGAGAAGGAGCAGTGTGAGTGGGTTGGATTGCTAGTGGCAGCTGAGTCAGAAGGACATTGGGCAGGCCTATCAATACTTCTAGGCACAAATGTCACTTTCTCTAAGATTAATGGTAGGTGGGGCTGAGAGCTCAGAAGAACTGTGACTAGCCCAAGGTCACCTAGCTGGCATGTGTTGGAGTCCACAGGCTAATCTGAATTCCCCAGATAAACCTCAACAGCTCAAGCGGCAGAGCGGGGAATCAAACCCAGTTCCTCCAGATTAGAGTACACTTGCTCTTAACCACTACGCCACTGCTGCTCCTTTGCTATTTCTCCTTTGCTACTTAAGACCCAGTTTGTCAACCCTGCATTCTAAGGTATTCTAAGATACTGGGTGGTAAAAGCAGACAATGGCAAATCATCTCTGAACATCTCTTTGATTGAAAACCCCCAAGGGGAGGGGTTGTCATAAGTCAGATGTAACCTGATGGTATGAATACACATGCACACGATGAAATATTTTTAGTTGGGGGTGGGAGTCTTTTCTGAATCTATTGTATATAAATTTCATTGACGGAGGGAAAAAAGAAACTGCCTTGATTTATTCTCTTTTTTGAGTTTGCTATCATTTACCCTGTGGTTATGTTAAGTGGGGAATACAGTGTGGTGGATTCTCTTTCTTTGTACCTTTTTAAACAGAGGATGGATGGCCATAAGAACATAAGAAAGAGCCTGCTCGATCAGACCAGAGTCCATCTAGTCCAGCACTCTGCTACTCGCAGTGGCCCACCAGATACCTTTGGGAGCCATCTGTCAGGAGTGCTTTAATTATGTGTTCCTGCATTGCAGAGAGTTGGACTTGATGACCCTTGGAGTCTCTTCCAACTCCATGATTCTATTAAAAGCTCTGATACATGGCCTCGCAACATATTGCAAGCTACTTGTGTGTCTTGCTGTAAGGGGAATGATTTTGATGTGAATATACAAATACATGAATACATATATGTGAATATATGTAGGTAATTGCTAGGAAAAAGTCCCTTGTGTAAGTGTGTGTGCTGTCAAATCACAGCTAATTTACAGCAACCCCGTAAGGTTTTCAGAGGTGGTTTGTCATTGCCCTCCTCCCAGTAGGCTTCATGTGGAGGAGTGGGGAATCAAACCTGGCTGTCCAGATTAGAGTCCATTGCTCTTAACCACTACATCACACTTATTTTTAAATCCATTTAAAGATGCTTATTTCCAGATATGATATCCAAGCTTATTTAAAAACAGTTGCAAAGTACTTGTGCCAAATCTTCTCTGGATTTTGTTTTTCTGTGTCAATTGTGTTATTTTGGGAAGAACAATGTTTTTCCCAAAAGAGTATTATCCTTTGCTAGTTTAGATTTTCATTGTAAATTAGCTTTTCATGTTTGTTTGTTTTGCTTTAGACATTTTTTACATTGTTTAGAACCACATGTCTAGATGGTTCCCCTTCAGATGGGGGTGAGGATCTGCTTACTTTTCCACTAAAACCATCCCTGCACCAAAACTGGGGTGCAGCTATGTACTAGGTATCAGGTGTTCAGACTCCAGCAACTCAGTTGGACAAGTCAAAGATCCTAAATTCATCCATAGGAATAGAGGTACATAAGCTTTGTAAGTAAACATTAATTAGCAATTACCTTTTCTGTTTAGTATTCTGCCTTAAGTCAACCTGCTTGTAGATTGTGCTCAATTATCTGTGCATTCTAGAATACATGCATAGTTAATAAAACTCCGATCTCTGCGAGTTTGAGACTGGACCTAGAAAGTCATGCACAAGCTGGTTCTGTAACACGCTTGCCAGGGAACCAGTGCTGAATCGGACAGCTCCAGCATAGGGAAAGGGAGCAAAGGTAAAGGGTGAACCTTCCTCACTCTTATATTCCTCACACATTTGCAACAAAAGGTTATAAGGTGACCAGAGGGAACCTGGGAAAGGGATAGTTCTGACAGGCAGTGACCAGGTCCAAAAATCCCTCTAGTGGGGAAAGACCTACCTAAAAAAGAAGGAGAGCTGTTTTTAAAACAGAACTTGCTCCTCACTGCCTTGATATACAGAGCTGAGATCCCACGATGGGGGATTGGGGTGGTGGTGGTGGGGATTTAGCTGCTGAAAAAGTCAAGGGCCAGAGTCTGTTATGGTGAACACTCTTCGTGTTTTTCAGTTATTATTTTCTGTGACCACTGCAGAAGACTGCCACACTCATTTCATGCAGTGATTCAACAATTGCTTTCCATTTACTTCCATACTTTGAGGCTTGCCTAGTGCTTCACATATGGGCTCTTTGGTGCCAGGCCAAACCAGTTCTTTTTACCCAGCTTTTAATGAAGGAATTTCATCTTTTTAGCTGTTTTGTGGTCAGCTTCTGATCTGAGATCTGCTTTGTGAATGTTTCTGATTTCTCAATGTTCATTGTTTTCAGTGTGTTGCATTATTTTTTGTACTGATAATTTTGATATTACGTAATTGGATGGCATTGTTTTTTATTTGTCAACTGCCTCAAGCAGGACTTTGTAAAGGTGGCGTATAAATTTTCTAAACACTCAATCACTTAGGTACCCGTACCTTGAAATGAAGGATTGTTCATGCTTTTATACCAATTTGTTTCATAGGAAGAAATGGGTAGAGAGGAAGTGGATCAAGCAACAATTCATTTCCAAAAGGAGGAAAAAGGATCATCATTCTGACTGAAAAGAAACTCATTGGGTTGGAAGAAGCTTCACATTCATTCATGTAAAATTGTGCTAGGGAGCCATCTGCTGGCTCGGTGCAGCCACTGATGTGCAGAAAGTTTGTCCTTAGAAACTATCTTTTTATGGAGCAGACTGGTCATTGAACTTATTGGGAAATTGCCCAGTGGGCCACTGTGTTAGAGGGCTGCTGGTGGCTAGGGGAAGCATAGCCAAGCTCCAGTGACTCTGCATAAGGTTGCTTGGCTCAGATCCCTCATCAGAAATTACTGTTGGCTCCCGCTCTACAAGAGTCTTCTTCCACACAGCTTCCAGTTTGAGAGATGATGCAATGAGTGCGCTAATGCTTATTTTCAGCCCTGCTGAGGTGAATGATTTTGCAGTACTTGCTTGTAGCATCCCAGGAGCCACTTAGCTTGGCTTGTGCCAGGGCTGTTTTCTCTCCCCAGTCCGTTCCTGGCCATAACATGTGTGAGAACCATATGTGTTAACTCAAAATATAAGCTACCATGGACTCCTGAGGGGAGATAACTGCTCTCACCAGCTGAACCACAGCACTTGGTGCTGATGTGCACAAAGCACTATTTAGAAGGACTGTGTCAGAACAGCAGAAAAATGACTGGAACAATGCTGTAAAAGTAGCTCAAACCCTACCGTCATTTTAGTAACTATTGTAGATTATGTTTGGCTGTTACTGAAAGAACAGATAACAATGGCCCCAATTCAACAGGATGCAATACATATGCAAATGGATACAAATTATGCATCTCCCCTGCACTGAAATGTCTGAATTGGAAGCTAAGGCTGCACAGTTCTTCAATAGTACTAATGATGTTTTGAAAGGAGGGAGGGGAGAAAAAAAGGGTTTCCATGTATTGTTAAAGACTATTATGACTGGAATCAACTGGCTATTGTGGGTTTTCTGGGTGGCTTTGTGGCCATGGTCTGGTAGTTTTAGCACATTGATACATGGATGCCAGCTGTAGATGAGGGCAAAATGTTAGGAGCTAAAACTACTTGAACACAGCCACCCAGAAAACCCACAACAGCCAGATTTATGTTTCCCTTTGAATACATGAGTCAGAACCCCTGTTCACATGTTACAGTGAATGCAAATACACGAATACATCTTTTTGTAAAAAAGAACCAATGAAACCTGCGACCAGGACCTGGATTAACAGGGGCGTTTGCCCCACACGTTCAACTGTGCATGCATTGACAATAATATGAGAATCACTCAACAAACATACAAAGAACAACTAAGTGTATACTGTACAAAGGTTTGTAAATGTGTTCACTGTAATTAGTGCTGGATTGGGGATGGAAAGACCATACTTGGGTGTGAAGCTCACTGGGTGATCTTGAGATGGTCACTTATATAGTGTGGTAAGGATTAAATAGAGAAAGGGAAAGCCACTTTTGTTGGCTAGAGCTACCTGAAGGAGGGTCAGCATAGAAATGTTGAAGGCAATTTTACTAGGGCTACGTGAGCAGCTCTTGACCTCATACTTTTCAGCCTAGGGAAGTGTCTCGATAGTATCAGTTTGTTATGATTTCTCCTGCTAGACTAGGACAAATGTGAGTATCTTTTGAAATCATGTGAACCCTTACCTGTAGTGTTTGGATCCTGAAGTCATAATTTGACATGTTTTTGGTAAATTTAATCTCAAATGTAGCATCATTCCAGATAGATTTTGACCTGCACTATGGCTGCTCAGTCTTTGCATGTTGCAGCTACTTTTGCCCAGGACCAAGAATGAAATCGTTTCATTTTTCCAGAGAAGAGGCAGAATTCTCTTCTTTAGCAGTATACTCCCTCAATAATCATTATTTGAATCATCGTATTGACCAGCTTGCGAAAAGCTTGGAACTGCCTGCAGTTTTCTGCACATTCAATTTCATGACCAACACTGGGTGGATTTGCACCTGTTCACTGAGTGGCATCTATTTGAGAACTGGTCACAAGAACTGATTACATGGGCAAACACGAAAGGCACACAGAGATACTAAGTAGTAAATCTCAGCTCAAAAATCTCAGATTAATTCCTTCACCATTTCACTATGCACCTTTAAAATTTTTAGTGACAGTGGCACAATGGTGTCAACAAAAAGTCTGTGTAAGAAAGCACTTAGTTGCACAAATTGGAGGTATCCAAATTTGTTCAAATGCATCCAAACAATTGACTCCCTTCTCACACCTGGTGAGTGGGAGATGACCTGAACAGGTAGATGATCAGGCATGAGTATTTGTTATGTCAGTGGTCAAGCAACCAACAGTAAATATCCATGTGTTAACTCATTCTCAGAACTGGCATTTACATATGCAGTGTTAAATACAAAAAGTATAAGAAGCCATACAATGAAAGTGGCATAAGAAAGGAAAAAGCAAATTAAATGATGCAGAGAAATGTTTGCTGCCTCCGTCATTGTCTGGAGGTCCCTTGTTGAACACTTGTTCTCATCTCAAGCAAACTATCAAGGAGCAAAGGAAAAAAAGTTCTTACAAGATGTTCATGCAGGATTGTTGACATCTGCTCATAGTGGAGGACAAGGAAAAGCTGGGACATAAAGTCCCAGCCCATAAATATGCAGGAGAAAATCCATTGTACTCTGCATAATTCTTCTCAGACAGGTGTGCCCAGCAGAAGGAGGAGGGCCATACGCAACTCCCAGCAGGCTCAGCATATGTAAA
The DNA here is from genome assembly GCF_021028975.2 of Sphaerodactylus townsendi. Classification (NCBI taxonomy): domain Eukaryota; kingdom Metazoa; phylum Chordata; class Lepidosauria; order Squamata; family Sphaerodactylidae; genus Sphaerodactylus; species Sphaerodactylus townsendi. The sequence continues at coordinate 38,178,587 of NC_059425.1, read as the reverse complement.
TAAAACAAATAGTCAACTGGGAAGAAAAGTGGAAGGCTCAAAAATGGTGAGCCAGATGTTTTGTACTAGCAAATAATAAAAGATATGTTCAATGTATGGTTACACTGGCTGTTGTGGGTTTTCCAGGCTGTGTGGCCATGGCCGGGTAGGTTTTTCTCGTAATGTTTTGCCAGCATCTATGGTTGGCATCTTTATTGGGGCTCCCATCCCAACTGGCAAATGACATAATTGACCAAGGATAAAGGGACTATCAGGAGAGACTGAAATTTGATATACATTTTAATTGCAACAAAATGATTGGAAGGAGCTTAAGCAAAAGCTGTAGATAGAAAAAGAGGCTAGTTGAGTCACCAATTCTAATCATATGCTGAGTTCATGCCCTGATTTTTTAAGCTCCTTCTCTCTATTAATTAGTTAATTCCCATAAAGAGCTTTGAGGATAGAATGCTAAGTCCTCACGGCACTATCATTATCCACTGGGTTTAATTAGTCCTCTTTTAGTGTAATTGGATTAGGAAGATGTGATCTGAGAGAGAGCAGGGATGGACCAAATGTTATCCTCCAAAGTGCAGTGAAATGAAGAGGCTCAGCATCCATGGCCAACAAAAGGAGGAGTTAGTGCACAGATAGTTTACAGAATCTGCTCGGGACAGAGTCAACTCTGCTTGCAATGAGCTCTGCTTGCAATAAGAAATATGCCCTTACCTTTTCATGCAAATGTAAGGGCTGGATATATCTTATGCTGAGGCATCCTATTAGTCCTATTAATTACGAAGGGGTAGTTGTGTGCTAGTCTATAGTAGCAAAATAAAACAGAAGTCCTGTGACACCTTAACCTCTGACAACATTTATTTCAGTGCGAACTTTTATGCATACAGTTTGCCCTGTATTATCTACCCCAACTAGCAGCTTTCCAAGTTTCCAAGCAGGGGTCTTTCTGATATTGAAAAACCTGTAGCAAACATTGTTTCACTGCCATGATCCAAGATTGAACTAGAAACCTTCTATATGCAAAGTAGTCTCTGTCTGAAAGAGCTGTCAAGCTTTGGACCTAGAGTTTTTGAGAATATTATTCAAGAATTGCAGACTGGAAGGCTTCTGAAGGTCATATATAACATCTTCTCTCCCATCTTCAGAGTTCCCAGAAGTGCCCAGATGTACTCAGCTGAGGGGCTTTCAACACAAATACTGAGGGTGATTCTTCATTCTTAGCACATGACTTCATTGGCCTTTTCAACAACTGACTCCATATTGATTATAAGTCAGGATTTTTTGTGTCAGTCTGGAATCAGAACATTCAGTTATTAGTGTCAAGGTCCAATGTTCTGATTTCTGAAGGCAATGGTCCCATCATCCTCTGTTTTAACTGGGGTGTGGGTCTGTTAGGTTGGTTTAGTCCCCAACAGGTTTCCAGAATTTTTGGAGTGGTGGTGATGGTTCGGTAATCTAACTAGCTACTCTACTGATGACCATCTAATGTGTGGAACAAAAGGCCAATATTCATTGACTTATTTATTCCCTAGTGTGCTCTCCTGTCATGTCACCAGCACAGATTTTGCAGGTTTTCAGAGGACTTGGGGCAGATGAAGCAGGAAGAGAAACTACTGGAAAAAGACCACAGGGCTCTGCAAAACTCATGGGGGAGGGACCTCATCACCCTCTTGTTGAGCTGGCATGAGTCCAGGCTTAACCACTCATCTTGTAGCCTGGTGGCAGTGGTATCTAACAGCTACTCCAAGCTGTGGCTGATTCCCAAGCAGCTCCCAGCATATACTGCTGAGGCTGGGCCCCAGTGGCTCAAAGTATGCACTTCTGCAAAGTGGCTCCTGGGGTCAGCAGCAGTTGCACCTGGACTCCAGGGCTTGTCTGCAGCACCCAGTTACCACCACAGAAGCAAGTAAGTGTGTTTCTTGTGCATGTACAGACAGCATTTTTTTTAAAAAAATTACTTTTAACTTGGTAGAAATTTAAACATTTCAGATTTTTCTGCAAACCTGGAGAGTCCCCCAAGTTTGCAGAAAAGTCTGTTAAGCATCCGTGTGGCCACAGTCTGTGGATTTCAGTATCTGCTGATGGGAGCCACACATTGCTATTAGCATGCCAATATATTGTCGAAGGCTTTAACTGGTTGTTGTGGGTTTTCCAGGCTGTGTGGCCGTTGTCTGGTAGATCTTGATCCTAATGTTTTGCCTGCATTTGTGGTTGGCATCTTCAGAGGTGTATCACAGAGAGAAGTGTGTTACACAGAGAGAAGTGTGTTACACAAAGTGTGTAACACACTCCTCTTTGTGATACACCTCTGAAGTGCCAGCCACAGATGCAGGTGAAATGTTACGAACAAGGTCAACCAGACCATGGCCACACAGCCCAGAAAAGCCATAACAACCAGAAGAAGAAGACTTGGCCAGGAAGAGCAGAGTGACCTGCTGGTGTTCATTTTGGAGGGCTTTTCTCAAAGCCACAGCTTTTAAAACAGTGTATTTTAACAGGGGTTATCTCTTTTTCTCCTTGTAAGGCTCCTGTGAGCTAAGGCTGCTGAATCTGGAAGGTGGGGCTTAACAGGGGTTAACAGAGTTCATCTCTTGTTCCTCTTTGTCCTGAGAGGTGGGGCTTTTGTCCTGAGAGGTGGGGCTTTAGTTCAGTTTTTGTTTTTTAAATTAATAAGGACATATTTGACAGATAGTATGTGCACATAGCTCCAGGGGGGCAGTGACTAAAAGCTTAATATTTAAATATCTAACAAATCAGATATGAAGGCAGAAAGCCAGCAGGGGGATGCGGGCTTTCCAGTGTTTTGCACTGAGTGTCACATGTATGACTATCTGCCACTAGGACAGAAGTCGTGGGTGTGCCCTCGCTGCAATGAGCTCCTGGCACTTAAGGAACGTGTGCGTTCTCTTGAAGCCAAGGTGGCAGACCTGGAGAAGCTGAAAGAGGCAGAGAGGGTGACAGACAAGGCTTTCAGGGACCTAACAGCCGGGTCCCACTCCCAAGGTGACATCTCTTCAGATGTCATGGAGAATGAAGGTCTTGGGGACGGAAGGTGCCAGAGGTGGGGGAAGATGCTCCCTTAGATGGGATCCCTTCCTTAACTGGTGATCAGCTATCCCTCTACGCGACTGAGGATACCCCACCTCGGGGAGGAGTGTGGGGGCTCCTTGTAGTGGGTGATTCGATCATTAGAAATGTAGAGAAAGTTGGGTTCTGTGAGAGGCGTTGGATGACCGCATGGTGACTCTGGCCTGCCTGAGTGCGATGGGTTGGCGGGATATCCTATCTGCTTCCCACTGGTTCTCCTCATTCCACTATGTCTCTGTAATGCCCACTATATCAAAGTCCTCCTTCAAAACTCTGTACTCTAGCTCCCCCATTTTAGGTCGAAGGCTTCTACTATTAGCATAGAGACACCTGTATACCCTGTCTCTGTCCTTAACCTGGGATTTATGTCTAGATAGGCTTTTAGACAGTGCTGGGGTGGAGTCAGCAGTTGTGGTCCACATTGGCACCAACAACATTGGGAAATGTAGCCGGGAGGTTCTAAAAGCTAAATTTAGGCTGCTAGGAAACAGGTTGAAGTCCAGGACCTCCAAGGTGGCATTCTCAGAAATGCTACCCGTTCCAGCAGCTGCTAGGGCTTGAAGCCAGGGCAAGCTGGAGATACAGGGATGCTCAATGCGTGGATGAGAAGGTGGTGTAAGAGGCAGAGGGTTTCAGGGATTTGTCAGGAACTGGGGAACCTTTTGGGACAAGGCAGGCCTGTACAAACGGGACGGGCTTCATCTTAACCAAAGAGGAACCAGGCTGCTGGCGCTCAACATTAAAAAGGTGGCAGAACAGCTTTTAAACTGATCACTGGGGGAAAGCCGACAGGAGCTGAGGTGACTTCAGTTCGGAATACAGTATCTAAGTGGGGATGCAGACAGAGAGGGGAGGTTTTTCTAAATCAACCACATACAAGCGAGGGAAACATAGCAATGTGCATGTGACAAGGGATAGTATCTTACAAAAGACTTTGAGGGTAAAGCACATAAATCCCAGGTTAAGGGACAGAGACAGGGTATACAAGGTGTCTCTCATGCTAATAGTAGAAGCCTTTCGACCTAAAATGGGGGAGCTTAGAGTACAGAAGAGTTTTGAAGGAGGACTTTGATATAGTGGGCATTACAGAGACATGTGGTGGAATGAGGGAGAACCAGTGGGGTGCTGTTATACCAGGCTAAGCAGGCCTTCTATAGGAAGGATAGGACATGGGCGATTGGGGGTGGATGCTGCCCTTTACATCAAAGAGAGCATAGTATCACATAAAATAGACAATGATACAAGGGGAGTTGGTTCCCCTACAGAATCACTGTGGATATCAATATCAGGTGTGTGTGAAGGACAGCTTCTAATATTAGGGAATATATTATCGCCCCCCTGACCAAAGTGCACAAAGAGGATTCTGAGATGGAAAAAAAGAAATTAGAGAGGCCAACAAAAACAACAAAATGTAGTGGCATTAATGGGTGATTTTAACTATCCCCATATAAACTGGAAAAATGCAATGTTCAGTGGGGTCATTAGTAAGGGAGAGAGAGCATTCCTGGATATGCTACTTAAATGGACTGTGGCTTAGAGCGAAGATGTGGTTGTGGGAACCAACCAGGGGAGAGGTGGATCCTAGATCTAATTCTATGTGGGACCCAGGACCTGGTGCAGGAAGTCAGTGTTGTTGGAGCCGATAGGGAACAGCGACCACAATGCTGTCAGATTCCAGTATCTCAGCATGCTTGAACAAGTTGGCAACTACTGAGTGTAGTTACATTAGCCTTCTGTAGAAAGGGAAATTTCTCTCAAAGATGCGAGGGGGATAGTAGCGCCCAGGAAGCTGAAAAGGAGGAAAATCAAAGAGAGTCAAAACTGTCCAGGATGCTTTGGAGGTTATTTAAAAAACACAGTAATAAAAAAGCTCAGCTGGAATGTGTTCCACAGGGTTAGAAAAAAGGCAGCACCCAGTCCAAAAGAAAGCCACCATGGTTAACAAGAGAGGTTGAGGAAATTATCAGAAAAAAAAGAAAATGTCTTTTTATAAAATGGAAGTCCAGTTTGGCTGATGAAGAATATGAGAGGGGAAACACAAATGGTGGGCAAAAAGAGAAGCAAGTTAGCTGTAAGGGAGGCAAAAAAGGATTATGAGGAACGCATGGCCTTGAACACTCAAGCGACCAGCAAGACAAACAGTTCCTTCAAGCACATCAAAAGCAGGGAAGCCAGCAAGGGAAGCGGTAGGCCCAAGTTCAAGGATGACAAAAGGAACAAAGGGGTGTGCTAAAAGATGGCAGGGAGATTGCAGAGAAGCTGAATGAATTCTTTTGCATCTGTCTTCACCACCCTGGAGAGGAGGTGAGGAACATTCCTGCACCTGAACCAAGCTTCTTAGGAGGCCGAGATCTGAGGAACTAGGCGAAGATAGTGGTAGTGAACAAGGAAGAAGTTCTGGCAGCCATTGATAAACTAAATGTTACCAAATCCCTCTAGCCCAGGGATTGCATTCACCCAAGAGTTCTTAAAAGAGCTCTCAACCATGAAATTGTTGATCTTTCTCACCTTTAATAATATGCAGCTTATCCCCTGAAATCAGGGCTCCATCCCTGAAGACTGGAGGAAGATTGGCCAATGTCACACCAATCTTTAAGAAAGGATCTAGGGGGGACGAAATTACAGGCCAGTCAGTTTGACATCTGTTCCTGGTAAATTAGTAGAATCTATCATTAAAGATAAAATTATAAAACATGTAGAAAAGCAAGACCTGCTGAGAAAGAGTCAGCATGGTGGCTTTTGCAGAGAGGCAAATCACCATCTTGTCTTACAAACTGACTAGAGTTCTTTGAGTGGGTGTAAACAGGCATGTGGACAGGGGTGAACCGGGTGGACATTGTCTACTTGGATTTCCAAAAGGCTTTTTGACAAAAGTTCCTCACCAGAGACTGTTGAGAAAACTCAGCAATGAAGGAATAAGAGGGGAAGTCCCTCCTATGGATTAAAAAACTGGTTGAGAAACAGGAAACAAAGAGTGGTGTGTAAATGGGAAGTTCTCACAATGGAGAGATGTTGGGAGTGGTGTCCCCCAAGGATCCGCTTTGGGACCAGTGCTCTTTAACCTATTCATAAATGACCTGGAAGTAGGGGTGGGTAGCGTGGTGGCCAAGTTTGCAGATGATACCAAATTATGTAGGGTGGTGAGAACCACAAAGGATTGCGAAGAGCTCCAAGTGGACCTTGATAAATTAAGTGAGTGGGCTCAGAAAGGGATTTAGGCGTCTTAGTTGATAGTTCCATGGGAATGTCAACTCCAATGCGTAATGGCAGCTGTAAAAAAAAGGCAAACTCTCTATGCTGGGGATCATTAGAAAAGGAATTGAGAATAAAACTGCAAAGATTGTCCTCTTCGCCCCCGTATTCGGCAGGCTCTCTGGTATACCGAGGAGCTGCGCCATATGAAACGGGCGCTTAGACGACTAGAGCGAGTGTGGAGGAAATCTCGTGATCGACGCGCCGGGCGCGAACATCCATAGGGACGTTTATGAAGGCCTATGAGATGGGTTAAACGAAGGAGGCAAAGAGAGCTTTCTTTTCCTCCTCTCTTATATGCGTCTGCTAGCTCCCTCCATGCACAATTATTTTCAGTATAATTCGGTCTTTGACCTCCCTTATCAGAAGAGGTCCACAAATCATCGATTGGCTGTTGGCTGTAGAGGCTTCTTTATGAGCTTTTTTGCAGATAAAGTCGCGTCGCCCGCCAGGACCTTCCTTGCCACGTTGTCTACAATTAGTGAACTGGAGGCTCCCTTGCCGTCTTCACCCAAAGTTTGAAGCCCAGTTCTCCCTGCTCTCCGATGCCAGCTTGTTGACAGTGGGCCTTGGCTGCTGTTAGACCTACTACACTCGTCCTTCTGGATCCGGTGCCTCCTCCTGAAAGCTTATAAAAGCTTGCCGTATGGAGACTACTTCAATCCCCCATCTGTTGAATATCATCAATGGCTCCCCTTTGGAGCAAGGAGTCTTCCGGATGATGGAGTTGAAGGGAGGCAGTGAAGTCCGCCACACTCTTAAAAGTTAAAAGACCATCGTTAGATCCGAGTGATCTATTGGCTACCATTACCCGCCCGTCTCGAATCTTTTCGCTTCTGGGGAAGGTAATTGAGAGAGTGGTGCTGGAGCAGCTTCAGGAGGTTTTCTGGAGGACACATCGGTTTTCTGAACTCCCTTCCAGTCCGGCTTCCGTGGCTGGGCATGTGGAATGGAGACTGCTCTCGCCGCCATCAGTTCGGATGCGCCTCCGTATACAGCTTGATTCGAGGCGGATCGGCGCTGCTGGTTTTGCTAGATCTTACCGCGAAAGGCTTGATATGGTCGATCACGCACCTTTGACCCACCGCCTGGTCGCCTTTGGGGTCAAAAGCGGGGCACTGTCCTTCAAAGTGGATTGCCTCCGCTTCTCCGGGGCCGGAGCCAGCAAGTGAGGGTGCGGGGATGAAGCCTCCCGGTGGTGCCTTCGCCTATCATTCTTGGGCGGAGTACCCTCAGGGGGGCACTGTTATCCCCGGCTGTTATTTTAACTTATCTATATCGCGTACCACTTCTGCTCAGCTGAGTGAAATGGAGACTTTGGGCTGATTTGTCATCAGTATGCTGATGACACTCAGCTCATTCTGTTGGATGGAGGGGGGGAGCTGATCGCCGCCCCTGTGGCTCTCCAGCATTGTTTGGAGGCGGTAGCTGGCTTTTCTGTTGAAACAGAGCAGGCTGCAACTGAATCCATCGAAGAGCCGGAGGTCCTCTGGCTGGGCCACGGTAGGGAGAGGCTGGGGATTTCCAGTCAGCCCGGTAAATGGGAGGGGGTCTCATTAGGCGCCCGACCTCGCATCCGTCCGCCAAGAGTCTGGGGGTCCAGCACCTGGATTCATCTCACTTTCTATGGGAAGACCCAGGTGGCCCTTACAACCCGGATCATGGCGTTTTTTCATCTTCGCCAGGCCTAGCGGCTGGTCCCCTACCTATCCCAGACAGACCTGGCCATGGTGATCCATGCAACAGTCACCTCCAGGCTAGACTATTGTAACTCTCAACTTTCACGCAGCGGGCCTTCCCTTGCGTTTGATTCGAAGTTAAAGAAGCTGGTCCAGCATACGCGGCGCGCGGCTCGTCTGCTCAAGCAGGAGGCTTTCTAGAGACCATATTCAGCTCTTCCGGCAATAAGTTGCGCCAGCTGCCACTGCTTCAGCTCCACCCGAATCATCTTCAAGGTGTGGGTTTTGGACCTTTAAGGCCTTATGCGGCCTGGGACCCTCGTATCTTCGGGACCGGCATCACCCCATATATCCCTCATTCGGCCTCTGCGATCAGCAGAGGCCAATTCTGCTGGTGATCCCTGGCTCCTCTTATGATGCGGCTGGCCTCCCACTGCTGGGCCAGGACTTTTACAGCATCTGGCCCCTGGCCTGGTGGGAACACCAACTTCCTCCAGCTGGTAATCGGGTTCCCTGCGGAACCTGGGTGAGTTCCGCAGGGCCTGTGTAAGACTGTGTTGTCTCCACCGGGCCTTTGGAGTGTCTGGTCAGCTGGATATGGTGCCCCCTACTGCTCCTTATTGCAGTTCCCTCTGGTTTTCAGGGCTGTTACATCAGGGTCCCCTCATATTGAGGGGCCTCCACCGAATCCCCCCCCCCCCCCCCTTTTCTGGGGTAGGTTTTAAATTTGAGGTTGGACGCCTGCTTTTATGCTTCTTATGTATTAATTTGTTTCCGCTTGGTTTTAGGTTATTTTAGTGCTGACATGAGCTGGAGCCCAATCTTTATATTCTATATGTGTTTTGCTATCCTGTTGTTCTCTGAATCCTTAGCAGTGTTCACCGCCCGGAGACTCCTTCGGGGATCGGGCGGTATAAAAGTTTCTAATAAATAAATAAATAAATAAATAAAAATAAATAAATATAAAGCAGTGAGATGCTGACGCGCGACTTGGTAGTACTGTGTCCAGTCTCTTGAGTCAGCGCATCTCCAAAAAAAGGATATTGAGGGGAGATAGAAAAGTGCAGAGAAGGGCAAACAAGGATGATTGAGGGACTGGAGCACCTTCCCTATGAGGAGAGGCTGCAGCCGCTTTGGGACTCCTTTAGTTTGGAGAGGAGGCTGGGCTGAGGGGGGGATATTATTGCACAGTCCTACAAAATTATGCATGGGGTAGAAAATGTTGACAGAGAGACATTTTTCTCTCTTTCTCACAATACTAGAACCAGGGGGCATTCATTGAAAATGCTGGGGGGAAGAATTAGGACTAATAAAAGGAAACACTTCTTCACGCAACGTGTGATTGGTGTTTGGAATATGCTGCCACAGGAGGTGGTGATGGCCACTAATCTGGATAGCTTTAAAAGGGGCTTGGACAGATTTATGGAGGAGAAGTCGATTTATGGCTACCAATCTTGATCCTCCTTGATCTGAGATTGCAAATGCCTTAACAGACCAGGTGATCGGGAGCAACAGCCGCAGAAGGCCATTGCGTTCACATCCTGCATGTGAGCTCCCAAAGGCACCTGGTGGGCCACTGCGAGTAGCAGAGAGCTGGACTAGATGGACTTTGGTCTGATCCAGCTGGCTTGTTCCTATGTTCTTATGTTCTTAACCAGAATGCTAATAGTTTATGATCTTGATGATATTTAAAAGATTAAGAGACTGTCTTCCACAAGAAGTCACTGAAGACCATTTTAATTACTTTTCAGACTGACTTTTATCAGTCTTAAATATGCTGGTTTTGGTACAATTGTTCAAAAATACTGCACAGAATCAAAAGTCTTTCGGGAATAATCTGTTTTTATTGTATTTTTTTAAACTGTTGCCAAAAAGCTAGGACCTTGGGAGGAGGTGGGAGAGAAATTGAAATAAACATGATGTGCACAGAATACAAGGGTTACAACAGATTCCAGGTTGAATAGGATTAGAATTCATGTAGGCATATAAAATGTTCCTAGTGAATAAATAATATTCCATGTATTGTTGAAGGCTTTCACGGCTGGAATCACTGGGGTGCTGTGTGGTTTCTGGGCTGTATGGCTGTGTTCTAGCAGCATTCTCTCCTGATGTTTCACCTGCATGGCGAAACGTCAGGAGAGAATGCTGCTAGAACACGGCCATACAGCCCGGAAACCACACAGCACCCCAAATAATATTCCCTTTAGATCGATGTGGTCTTAATTAGAATGTGGCATTATTGTAGATGAGCCCTACATCATCCTTATGGTACATGAAATGTATGAAGTAATAATACAGGTGAAAGTCCCCATGAACACGAGTAGAGTGCACCTCTCCTAAATATTCATAAACTACGTCCACTCTTCCAGTATTAGAAAATGAGGCTTCCAAGTTACCTCTGTGGTTTCTTAGGCATAAGTCCCATAATCTCTCTTTGCAGAAATTAACAACTGAGAAACAAACACAACCTACATATCCTATTCTTCTGCTGGGTGGATGAACAATACGCTATTGGCTATTTCACAAACTGCAGAGTACTAAATTGTGCCTCCACAGGATACAAAGCCTCTGAGTCACTGTAGCAGATACCAGTTCTGACAGCTGTCATAGCCACCTACAGAGAGACACTTTCCAATACACTTTCAGTGTCCTCACCTGCTCACTTAGTTTTTTTATTGTTGTAAAATAAAGGAAAAAAATGGAAGTTACAATACCAACTTTCTTGTTTTTCTGTGAAGGAGGATCAATGGTAGGGTAGAGAGCCACATTGAGAAGGTACTCGGGGGCGGGGCGGGGCAGCTGTCAGAATCAGTAGCTGCTATAACGACTGGGAGGCTTCTGTCTACATGGAAATTCTAATTGAGGCTTCTGTGCAAACCAGATCTAAGATTCAAGTAGGATAAATATGATAAAGGATGCCAAGAACTGGTATGGGTTAAATGTTCCATTTTCTATTGATATTAAGGGCATGCTTCTACTCAATTTCCTAAACCTCTGAGGAATGACCCCTAACCATCTTGGGTTGCAGATAACTTGAAGGTCAAAACTCTGCAGTTGCAATGTCAGCTTAGAAAACCAGGCTTCTGGATGGGATCCACTTTTTATTTTCCATAGTGCTGCTGTGGCAAGAATCCCCAATCTGGAGGTCGTGCTTCGTGTGCATTATTTATGATTGTCTGCTACAAATGCAGCAAATATCAGTCCCCCTTAAAGCTTATTTTTCTTTGCTTTTAGATGTTTTCTTGAGCGGAACAATTGTACTGTACAGGCTTCATTACTCTCTCCTCAAACAGCCAGCCATTGGCGATCCTGTTCAAGATGTGGACAGAACAGAATGTAACACAATTGTAAAGGTTTACAAGTCCCACTTCCCTATTATCAGAGAAGGACAAGAGGGATATTTGCAAAGTGCTCCAGAAGCATGAGACAGATGCTGTCGAGGCAGTTTGGGTTAGGGGGATTTATCCTTAGGATGTTATATAACTCTATAGATACACAGTATATAGCTTTTGCTGGCCCATGTTGAGAAGGATATTCTAGAGCAGGAACAGGTACAGAAGAGGGTGCAAAGATAATAAAAGCAAATGAGCTATATGTGTGAATACGTGGATATGTGTCATTTATGTATTCTTATAAGTAAGGACACAAACCTTCTCTGTGCAAGGATACAACAATAATGCACAGAAGGATCTGCATGTTGTGATAAAGCAAGAGGTCATTCTTGGTGTATGTCTCACCATCCCAATCCAGCCTTCCCTTCCAACCTATTCATTTCCTTTGAGCTCCTTAAGTTGCATAGATAGAGGGGATGGGGTTTGGATGGGGGTATGAAAGGAATGCAGAACCCTCAGATTATCTGAGAATGCATCTTGTGTGTCAGTCCATGTGCACAGATCGAGTAGGAGAGGAGAAGCAGTTCTATTTTGAGTGTGCCCATGCATTGTAGAAGAATTGTATCAAATTATTTTTTTTACTAATTTCCATTTATAAATAATTTATTACAACCCAATTCAGAGTAATAAACATATAATAAAATTGGAAATGGACAGGGAGTATGTAAATAAAAAAGTAATGTGTCGCAGTCTCACTGTTAAGTGCATTATTTGCTCTGGTGTAAAACCCCAAATCTCCATGTTAGGAAGAAGTTGCTTGCATTAGCAAAGCCTATTTGGTCTTTTAGAACAGTGGTTCTCAACCTTCCTAATGCTGCGACCCTTTAATACAGTTCCTCGTGTTGTGGTGACCCCCAACCCTAACATTTATCCATTTTACAGATGGAGAACACTGATGCAGAGAGTCTTAGGCGACCCCTGTGAAAGGGTCGTTCGACCCCCAAAGAGGTCGCAATCCACAGGTTGAGAACTGCTGTTTTAGAACATTGTGGAAGGTAGAGTGGTGCACATGGAGATGAAGAACAGGAGTGCACCCCAATCTATGGGTAGTTAGTAAAAAATGCTTCTGTGTATCTATGCCTCTAGGCCATAGTGAAAACTCCATTCAGAGATGTAATTGAATGTGTGCAGATCAGGGGATGGAGTCAGTGCAATGGAATAGCATGTTCTCCAGGCCTTTGCTGAGCTGTCCACCCCCGCCCCCCAAACCAGGCCTTTTAGCATTGCTGTGCATGCACTGTTCCTTTTTATATTGCTGCTGCTGCTGTTCTATTATTGCTGCAGAAAAATGGCCAATTAAGCATTTGTTACTTCTTTTTATATCAGTAGCTTTCAATAGTAATTAATCACATTAATTAATAACATGAATTAAGTACATATAATCACATTGCTACCATTTAATAAACAAAGATCTCGTGGAAACCTGACTATCCCTTGTGTGGATGAAGAAAGCAACAAAACTAGGCTTCCCACATAGCAGCAAGGGGTCCATTATACTTAGGGGAGATGTAGAAAGAGATTATTTTATAAATTGACCGCAAGGAAATAATCCTGAAGAACCAGTCTGATGATGATAACTGTCACAAAGACATTCAGTCAGCGTCCATCCCTGGCAGAATGTGTATTTTGAACCTGGGTCTCCCATATCTTAGTCTGAAATTCTAGCTGTTCTACTATGCCGGCCTTTTCAAATCTCTGAGATCTTAGAGAAGCCTGGCAAGGAAGATTTTGATAGATAGGATGGGAATTCCAAATGGTGACTTTCCCATGATTTCTTCTGGACCTCTACATTGTATTTCATTATTTTTTTAAAAAAACATTTTTTCTACTTTTGAGCTTATCTATATATTTCCAACACATGCCCCCTATCCGTGAATATCTAAATCTATGGATTTGGACCACACTTGACCAAAACAGGTTTGTCTACAAAACTGGAGAATCTCCTGGGTTTGCAGAAAAATCTAAAATGTTACAAAAATGCATTGGGGGGAGGGGTTAAACCAATTCCAAATTAAAGAATTGTCTGCAGACACGCAAACAACACACCTACCTTTGAGAGTCGAGGTGGTGGTAGCTGCTGCTGCTGTTGCTGTGACACTTGGGAGCTCAATGGTGATAAGGTGGGGTTGGGAGCCTTGCTGGGCCTACCTGGAGCTGCTCTGGGTGAGCCGTTGAGAGCAGCAATGTGTGTGGGGGGGGAACCTTGGTGGGCCTGTTTGGAGAGCTACGATGAGGTATGGGGGCAGAAAGAGACAGAAAGACACAATGATGAGGAGGGGGGTGGGGCTAAAAAGAGCATGGTGAATTGGGAGCAGAAAGAGAGAAAAAAGGGTGCTGGGGTAGGGAGGAATAAAGACAGAGAGAGTGATGACGTGTGGAGGATGAAAAGGGGAGTTGTGGAGGTAGGGTCAGAACAACAAACCTGAAAAGTGTGCCAACCCAGAACAATTTAAATAAATAAATACCCCCTCCACCCTCCACACACATTCACTCTTCACATCCCATTGCCTGGTATAACGGAACACTGCCACCAAATTTAACAGACCAGCATCCCCCCACTCTCCACACAAGCCGCTGAAGGAGTAAACAACAGAGCCTCTTTAAAAATGGAGGGAAACTCTTTGTGGGGGCTTGGAGGTAACATAGGCAGGCACTACCCCGTTCAGACTATCCAAAGACACGCTGGAAGATGTGGTAACGTGAAAACATACCATACCTGGTAATTGGGTGTGCCAGCTACACTGGAATCCTCACACTTTCAAACACAAACAGAATTTTAAACTAGTTGTGCATCATTGAAAACTATGTTATTTTTATTGACCTTGTCCATGAGTCCACAATGGAGTTCATAGACTCTAAAATGAGGGTAACTGGGATAGTTTAGAAGGTTTCAGTGATGATTGGCACAGAGCTGTGTGACACTTCCTAACATGGCATGCTGAAGAGGCTATTGTGCCAATGATTCTTCATTTCATTTCATTGCTTTTCTCCCCAGTTGGGACTCAAAGCAGCTTAGAATATCAGCATCCCCTCCTTTCTTTTCTCTTCAAGAATCCTGTGAAGTTGGCCAGGCTGAGGGACAGTGACTGGCCCAAGGTCAACCAGTGAGCATCCAAGGTAGAAGTGGGTATTCGAACCCAGCTCTCCCAGGATCCTAGTCTGCTGCTCTATTTACTACTCCATGCCAGCTCCCAAGTGCCATTTGTGCAACTGCAGTTACACTGCGCAGAATGGCCATTTGATACCATTTGAAATCTTGAAACCCCTTACCTGCAGTTATTGAACCTGCTAGTTTTATGCTATTTATGTCTTTGATCTTTTGGGACCCATCCAGGAACTTCAGCTTTGTGCTCCATTTTTTTGAAAGCTATAGATCTCAACCCGCCCCCTTTATCTTAATCCCTGCGAGGCCATATTTTTCACTCTCAACAATGCCCTTGTTATTTAAGACAGCACACTTGTTTTCCTCAGTCATTTAACATCGCTAAAGCTCCCCATGAATCCTCTGATCTCCAGCATGAGTTCCTTTTAAATGCCATCAACATGTTCCTTATTATCTCAGCAGCAGCTGGAAGGCCCAGCAGCCACCACAGTCCCTGCTGCTTCCTGATCGCCTCCCATATCTGCAGTGGCAGGGGGAGGTGGACTGATTTCTAAAAACAGGGGCCTGCTGAAGTTTTTTCTCTTTCAGGTAATTGGGAAACCTGTAACCCTTATAAAATAAAGATGCTGCTGAAATTGGCCTTAGCCAATTTTCTCCCGGGGTTTTTGGAGTTCCTAATGTGCTGGACTGATTTCAGGACTGAGAGTGATCTATTAGCAATGGCAACCCTACAGTTCATTTATATTTCCACATGTTCCATGGAACTGCAGCCATGTGCTCTTTGTTCCTTCACTGAATCTCTTTCTCTGTCTCTCACATGCATGCATACACACATGTTCCTCAGTTGAGCTCCGGTCAGCATACATAAATCTCCCCTTCTCTCTTTCATCCTCACAGCAACCCTGTAAGGTGAGTTAGGCTGAGTGAGAGTCACCCAAGAAGCTTCCATGGCAGAGTGAAGATTTGAATCCAGGTTTCCCAAGTTTGTCTGATGCTACAGTGGCTGGAATCAAACTGGTTTGGGGGTTAATGACATGCATGCATTCATTAATAAAGCATTGCAAAATGGCGATGCAAAGATTCTTTGCTGTGTGATCTGGCCTTGATGGGATTCACAATTACAACAAGAATCTTTGTGTGCACATGTGTCAGTAAATCAATGCTCAAAAACAACCATGACACAATCAGGAGTCAAGGACCTCCCTTTCTGTAGTGTTTTACCATCAAAACTGCACATATTGCAGCTCTCTTGGTGGAAAGTAGGTTCAAGATGAGCAGAAGACAGGTGGACTAGCATCTGCTGGAACAGAGGAGGGAATATTCTTCCTATGATGGGGTGCACATGTTTCTCCTTCCTCTTTCAGATGTCTCATATATCCATGGCTACTGTCCCCATATCAAATTCTCCTGGTTTTGAGAAGTTATTAAAAAGTAGGATACACAGCATCTATTTAAGTTGCTGCTCTGGGACTGGCTCAAAGTGGGAGTGGAATAGTAGTTCTCTTAAAGGCAGGTTCATGCCAACTGTTACCAGAATTCCTTTTCAAATGTGAGGCACTGGGGACTGAATTTAGGATTTCTCCTTGGTACTGTTGAGTTACAGCTTATCTCCAAAACTCATCTGTTCTTCTCTTCTGTTGATTGACAGGGAGTGCAAGACCATAGAATCTGAGAACCCATGTGGCTCTCGAAGATTCTCCAGGGAGCCAGTCTTGTCTGTGTCATTTCCTGGCTACAGCTTCCTGTTCTGAGTGGAGCACTTAGCTTAGCTTGCACCTTGCGTCTGCACAACTTCCTATGGAGCAAATCAATGCTCAGTCTAAATCGGAAGAGAACTTCTCTCTCTCTCTTGTCTGTGTGCCTCTCAAATACCCTCCAAAGTGGATGATTTGAGGGACCTGTTGCCAAGGGATCTTCCCAGGAGGCTGAACTCGGAACTGACGATAGCTTTGGCTGCACAAAACTGCCTGTTAAGTGATGCCCTTCGGGTGAACTTCTCCTTCAGTCATCTGCTTATTGCAGTTTGGGAGATGATGATAAACAAGGACATTAGCATTTCTGGTTGACATTTATAGGAAGGCACAGTTTACTTACACAAACTCTCTGAGGAAATATGACTTGGCGTCAGCTGAGAAGACATAGAGCTTGATGTTTCTTAGCTGAGTGGTAATGCAGACTATTTTGTTTCAGCCGTCCATCTAGTGACAGCTCTCTCAAACCCTGTTACAAACACCATCCTTGCCATTTTCATTTCCTCATCTGTCTGTGCATATCTCTGTGCCATAAGGCATAACTGCATCACAAGAGAAAAATCACAGGTTATTGACAGGCAGCAACAGTTAAGGACTAAATATATTTATTTATTAAATTCATTTGTACCCCAATTTTCTCCCCAGTGGGGACTGAAAGTAGTTTACTGCATCCTCCATTATATCCTCACAACTACCCGGTGTCATGATCGGTTCTCCCTCTGTATCAGACAGCGAAGATGAAAGCTGCCTACCACACACCCCTGTTAATCTCCCCACTGACAGTGAAGGAATGTTTCAGGAGTGGAGGCGTGAGAGCAGCTGTTCATCAGAAGAGGATGAACCAGCTGTTGATCCAGAGTCCTCTGCATGGCCCTCGAAGGTAGGACTTTCTCAGTCCACCCTCAGCACCCCAAGCAAACAGTCCTCCTGGTTCACCAACCCCTTTAGAGCAGCGTCGCCAATGGTTACACCTTGAATTCAGTGGCGTAGCTAGGGAAAATGGAGCCCAGGACAAAATCTGAGTTTTGCGCTCCCCCCCAATATGGGCAGTGTCCCACCCCCACCACGACCAAACAACATTTTTTTGCACCAGGTCATCTCAAAGTCACCATCACATTATAGAACATGCCCCAACACACAAATCTGAACACACCCAGGGCTCCCTAGTTTAAACAACATTGAAAGTGATGCTATTTTTTGAAGGGGGGGAATCCACCCTGAAACAGCATCACTTTTAATGTTGTTTAAACTAGTGAGCCCAGATTCTCCTTTTAAATCCACCTTAAAGAGAAACTCGGGGCTCTCTAGTTTAAACAACATTGAAAGTGATGCTGTTTCAGGGTAGATTTCCCACCCATCCACCCCAAACAGCATCATTGTCAATGTTGGTTGTTGTGGGTTTTCTGGGCTGTGTGGCTGTGGTCTGGTAGATCTTGTTCCTAATGTTTCACCTGCATCTGTGGCTGGTATCTTCAGAGGTATATCACAGAGAGAAGTCTGTTATACACTGTGTGATACACAGGGAGTGATACACATGAAGAAAGGAACA
Source organism: Sphaerodactylus townsendi (assembly GCF_021028975.2). NCBI lineage: Eukaryota > Metazoa > Chordata > Lepidosauria > Squamata > Sphaerodactylidae > Sphaerodactylus > Sphaerodactylus townsendi. Next base: position 38,160,783 of record NC_059425.1, on the reverse strand, counting down.
TTCTGGGATCATTTTCCTAATGCACCAGATTAATATGCCTGTAGAAAGGTAGGTTACTGCAGAGTAAATGAATACAGTGTACGGCCTTCAACAATATATAACAATGTGCATAGCAGGGGCTCCAGCTTGAGGTTTGGTGATTTGGGGGTGATGTCAATGCAGGGTGGGTGTCAGGATGTGAAGGACCTCAGCAGCATATAATGCCACCGAGTCCACCACCCAAAGCAGCGATTTTCTCCAGGAGGTTGGTAACTGTAGTTATAGAGGGAGAATGCTAGAAGTGGGATTATTGGTGTGAGGCTGGGGGTGTCAGAAATGCTCACAGGGCCTCCTTTTCAGACGTGAAACAGGTAGTATAAGAATTGTTGATGAGATGCAGGAAGAACTCTTTCAAGTCTGAGTAAGCATTTTAAAATCTTTTTAAGCAGGATGACAAATTGAGATCTTGACAGTCATAAAAAGGAAGATCTAGTCATTACTTGTAGCCCAATAAAACTTTTATGCTCCCCTGTTTAATGCAGCCTGGCAAAAAGGAGAATAAAATAAATATTTGCTTATCCACAAAAATAAATTGTGCAGAAGTTATGAGATTTTAAAAAAACTTGTTCCCACCCTCCCCTTCCACAAATCTGTTTCTTTTACTGGAATAAATTTTTATTTTTCTAGATGAGACTGCATCTATACTTTCTTTTACTGGAATATATTTTTGGTTTTCTAAAGGGGATTGCAGTTCAAGAAACACGAAGTCAGTTTTCCCTTGGAGGGCCACAGGAGGAGCCTGTATACCACCTTATAATTCAGTAGATTCTTCTTTCTTTTATTTATCTGCCTAGTATAATTTTTCTCTCATCCTTTCTCTAAGGAGCTCATAGTGGAATATGCAGCTCTCCATTTCTCAATTTATCCTTGCAGCAACTCCGTGAAGTAGGTTAGACTGAGAAAGAATGACAGCCTAGGATCATCCACTAGGCTTCATGGCAGAATGAGAATTTGAACTCATGTCTCCAAGAGTCACGTTTGACACTCAAGCTACTATAACACAGATCTAGAGTCCATGAATGCCTCAGCTGTGTAACTTAGATCTCAACTTGAAACATACTAGCTGAAAGATGATAGAAATCTGGCCATATTCATTTATTTAGAAGAAGAGTTTACATACTACTTTTCTCTACCTTTAAGGAATCTCAAAGCGGCTTATAATTGCCTTCCCTTCCTCTCCCCACAACAGACACCTTGCAAGGTAGTCTAGCTGACAGAGTTCTGAGAGAACTGTGACTAGCCCAAAGTCACTCAGCAGGCTTCATATGGAGGAGTGGGGAAAACAAAACCTGGTTCACCAGATTAGAGTCAGCCACTCATGTGGAGGAGTGGGGAATCAAACCCAATTGTCCAGATTAGAGTCTGCTGCTCTTGACCACTATACCACGCTACTTATATCCCAGTGGGAACCCCAAGGAGCTTACATTGTTCTCCTTTCTTCCATTTTCTCCTTACAATGGGATTGGATTAGGCTGAGAGTGTGTGACTAGCCAAAGTCATCCAGCAAGCTTCCATTGCAGGGTGGAGATTCAAACCTCTCATTCAAATCTCTAAGATCTTAGGTGATCACAAGTTACACAGACGTGTATTTATTTATTTATTTATTTATTTGTTTGTTTATTAATTAAATTTATAGGCCGCCTCATCCCCGAAGGGCTCGAGGCGGCTCACAACATGACTGTTTCCAGAACAGTAAATCAATATAACATAAAATCTAACTCATTAAAATTCAGCAGCAATTAAAACAATAAATACAGATTAAACAACAAGGTTGTGTAAAAACACACACACAGGCGCCCAGTCTAAAGGCCAAAGGAGAAGGGAGGAGAGGCAGGGCCCAGGATGGAATCAGGGCCCTACCAGGATGGAAAAGGCAGCTTAGTTCCGGTTTCAGTGGGAAGCAATAGAACCGCTGCTGCCTTCCAAAAGCTCCAGTGGAATAGGCTCCGTCTTACAGGCCCCATGGAATTAAATTAAGGTCCCGGGTGAGGCCTAGACAGCTGGAGGTAGAGCATTCCATCAGGCAGGGGCCAGAGTCAGAAGGCCCCAAGGGTCTGGTCGAGGCTAGCCACATAGTCGCAGGGCCAGGGATCTCCAGCAGTTCTGCCAAGCAGTTGACTGCAGAAAGGCCTATGTGGGACATATAAGGGTGATGCGGTCCCTGTAGGTATGAGGGCCCCATGCTGCGTAAGGCCTTAAAGGTCACTACCAACACCTTGTCAATCCGGAACTCCCCTGGGAGCCGGTGCAGGCACCAAAGCACAGGGGTGTGATATGCGATCTGGATGAATAATCACCTGTCAACAGGCCAGGTCAGCCAGATTCTGGACCAGCTTCAGCTTCCGGATCAGTGTCAAGCCTGGAAGGCCCAAGTAGAGCGAAGCTGTAATCCAACCTGAGAGGTGACCATCGCATGGATCACAGTGGCTGTGTCGGGACTGGGAGAGATAGGGAGCCAACGCCCGTGCGTCTGGCCCGAAGATGAAAAAAATGCATCCTGGGTCGCGTGGAGCCCACCTGGGCTCTCCATTGATAATGAAGAGTCCAGGACGGACCCCCAGGCTGCAAGCCAGGGACGCATCGGGGACCCACGCAACCCCCTCCAAGAGCAGGTGACTGGGAATTCCCTCGGTCTCTCCCCCCGGCCCAGCCAGAGGACCTCTGTCTTCGTTGGATTAAGTTTTAACCTACTGTGCCTCAACCAACCAGCGACCGACTCCAAACAGTGCTGCAGAGCTGCAGGGGCAGAGGCCACCCCCCTCTCCATCAACAGAATGAGCTGAGTGTCATCCGCATATTGGTGACAAACCAGCCCAAAACTCTGCACCAGCTGAACAAGGGGTCGCATATAGATGTTAAATAAAAGCGGGGAAAGCAAGGCCCCCTGAGGGACCCCACAACTAAGTGGGGCCCTCTGGGAAGCCTCATCCCCGCACCACACTTGCTGACCCCGACCCTGGAGAAACGAGGCAATCCACTGAAGGACAATGCCCCGTATCCCAGAGGCAGCCAGGCGGTTAGCGGATCAAAAGATTAGAGTGGATCAACCATATCAAAGCGCTGCTGTGAGATCAAGCAACACCAGCAGCGCTGATCCGCCTCAGTCTAGCTGCATGCGGAGTGTATCTGTGTTGGCAACGAGGGCGGTCTCCGTCCCATGTCCAGCACGGAAGCCGGACTGGAAGGGATCGAGCACTGATGCGTCCTCCAGGAAGCCCTGAAGCTGCTCCAGCACCACTCTCTCAATTACCTTCCCCAGAAATGACAAATTCGAAACGGGATGGTAATTGTCCAGATCACCAGGATCTAAAGATGGTCTTTTCAAGAGTGGGTGGACCACTGCCTCCTTCAACCCACCCGGAAACACTCCTTGCTCAAGGGAGCAGTTAACTATATTCAACAGGTGGGGTTGTAACTCCTCCCAGCAAGCTTTTATCAGCCAGGAGGGGCACGGATCCAGAGGACAGGTAGTAGGCCTAACAGCAGCTAGGACCCTGTCAACATCAGGCTCGCAGAGTAGGGAAAACCAGTCCAAGCTTGGACCCGAAGACCGCGATGGAGTCTCGAGTTCCCTTATTGTGGCTGGAAGGTCCCGAAGCGAGGTAGTAGCGACTTAACTTTTGTGAAATCATTCCGTACATCTCCATTCCCTTATCATTTTTGCCCTTGACTCTTCAGTTGCATTTATTACACACACTGCTGAAAACGTATTATTCCAAATGGTGGTGGGATGTCATCCATCATGCAGAAGAACAGCCCTTCCCCTTCCGCCATTTTCTCCTCCCCCTTGTCCTCTGTTTTCAAAAGCATTTTTAAAATTTCTCTGCTGCATTAGTGATGCAATGTAAGAGCCAAACACAAGCCAGGTTGATTGTATGAGCTTTGTCAATTTCATCTAAAATGAGTGATTTCACATTAAGGCAAAGATACAATGTGTCAGGGGATGGAAGGGAGGGGAGGGGTGGCATGCAAGAGAAGAGGAGGAAGTGAGGGGTGGCATGCAAGGGAGGGAAGGGGAGGGGACCGGCATCTGGATATGGCCCACCCACCCTAGCAGAGGGAGGGGGAGGGATGGCATGCAAGGGAAGGAGAGGGAGTGAGGGGTGGCATGCAGGGGAGTATTAAGATATATCAAAAGCTATAGGACCGAGCTTTGTAATTGTAACACTCGAGCAACTATTCTCACAACTTTCTGAAATCAGTCCGTCAAAAAGAATAGAATTTCAAGTTTGTAATTTTGCTCTGCTTGATTTGGGACTTTGCAGTTTGTGATTTAGCAAGTTTAGTTTAAATATCCAGATCCATAGTATACTGTAAATTATATATACTACTTACAGTATTATCTACTTTGCTGACAGTATAATCAACTGAGATGTGCAAAGTCACATTTCATTTAATGCAAATCAAGGCCAAAATAAACATATCTGAGGCAATCAAAAGACAGACAGGTCAAATAATAATAATAATAAAAATTGAGCATTTTATCCAACAGAGCCTTTTGATGTGCAAATTTTTAAAATATGACTACTTCTGGCTCTGATCTTTTCTACATCATCACAACCCCATCGTACTAAGAACTGCCAACTGCCGACAGATTACTGAGTGCCAGTAAAAAAAAAAAGTTGTAAACATTTCCTTGCCAGTAAATTCTTCCTTTCCTGGCCCTGTTGATGCTCTTTCTAACTATTTAATAGCTGTTGCTGTTTACTATTTTATTTGCTCTGTATATTTCTAAAGAGTTATCTAAAACACAGAGAATCATCAGTAATTTCTTTCCCTTTTACAAGCTATCATTCCTCATCACATTTCTACATAGAGCACTCCAGGCTAAGAGCTTCACAGTGAAAATGCTCCCCAGGCAAATGTACCGAGTCCCTTGATTGCACAAAAGGAAAGTTCATGACTGCACTGCCTCAGTGTGTCCTGGCGAAGTTCATCTTGAGCACAGCACCGTGCCAGGCAGCTTTGTGCCTCTGTAGTAGCCACTTGGCTATTGTTGCTTCAGGCTGTTTCTGACTAGTCCAAGACCTAAATCTCATTTAGGAAGAACAGCATCCTCCAGGGTCATGGTAGATCACTAAATGGAATGACTGGTATAGAACATGGAGTCACTTCCAGCTTGTTCCTTCTTTGTACTTGCGTATAGAACAGTCACTTCCAGCTTGTTCCTTCTTTGTACTTATGTAGCTTGATCCTTTTAATGAAAGACATAAGGTAGGATTCCTGGCTCACATTTTGTATCCATAATCAGTAGCATCTAATTAAGTTGTGACTTCCAGAATTGATTTATGATCAACTGGGTTCAGGTGTGAACACTGTAGGCACACTGAGATATTTAAGTAGTAATTCTGTACACGAAGTCTCAAACTCTATTTTTCCTTTTTGCTATATGCCTTTAAAAATTGTAGGCAGAAGTAACACACAAATGGTCGGGGCAGTTACTGTGAAATAACCATCTAACTGTGTGAAAGGCATGCAAACAGAAACACTGACATTTTCTTGAATGCATCTGAACAGCTTGCCAAATGATTGGCTCCCTGCTCGCAACCAGCCAGAGGACAGGAGACAAACCAGCAGGTATTCAAACATAATTATAAATGGCACAATAAGCCATCCTGCCCACCACCACAATAGGGATATGCAAACTTTCCTTTAATTTATTGAACATTCTGGAGGTTCTCTCTATGCTGAATTCCGCTCTTCCTTTCTCGGGACAGGCAAGTCTTTAAAATTACTGGGAAAATTCCCAGTGGACCTCTGACCTGAAGGAGTGTCTGAACATCCTCTGCTCAGAGCTCCCCCACCCCTCCTCATTATGCATACTGTGTTGGTCCTTGCTGTTTTTTACTCCGTCCTCTAATTTTGTCATCCAGCTTTATTATTCTGTTCTTATGTAATTATAAAAAGAACCTTGTGTCACAGAGTGGTAAGTTGCAGTATTATAGCCAAAACTCTGGTCATGAGCAGAAGTTGGTTTCAGGTAGCCAGCACAAGGTTGACTCAGTCTTCCATCCTTCCAAGCCAGCACAAGGTTGACTCAGTCTTCCATCCTTCCAAGGTCAGTAAAATGAGTACCCAGCTTGCTGGCAGGAAAGTGTAAACGACTGGGGAAGGCAATGGCAAATCACCCTATAAACATACTCTGCCTAGTAAATGTTGTAATATGACATCACTCCATGGATCAGTAATAACCTGGTGCACAGGGGACTACCTTTACCTTTTTTAAATATAATGTTTCATTACATAGCTCTTCAATCATGTAATGCTGCCATAATGTCTGTATTATGGTGTGTTTTAGTGCACTGTTCTCTACTGTTGTTGATCGAATGTATGATATCATTCTGACCAAGTTGTGCTTGTCTCAGTGAAAAAGGTAGATTCTGAATGTATACATAGATTCTTCTTCTGCAGTGTTTTACTGATGTGTGCATGTGCACCTTTCCCTGAGAAAATGATACACATTTGTATGTTCATATCAACAAATTCTGTGGGATTTTATTAATGTGTATCTATGCATTTGCAATATTGAAAAGGCAGAAAAATATGAAGGCATTAAAAGTAGCTGCAAACCACTCAGGCCTTGTTCAAAATTCAGAAATCCAAGGTTATAGAATTCTAAAATCAGGGGTGGAAATGTGAGGAAAATTTCAGAAGCATCCCAAATCCTAGGCCACTGCTGACCAATTTGCAGCAAAATTAAAACTCTGTGGCCCAAAATAAGGCCTGCCCTTCTTTCTGCCTCTGCTGTGTTGCTTTGTTGCCTGCTCCTTGCCTCAGCCTGCAAAAGGAAAACCACTCAGGGAACCATTTCTTTGTGTTACATGCATGCTGTATTATGCACTAAAGAGGCATTACCCCATTCTCTTGACTCCTGGCACACTTGCTAAAACTGTTTGGCCACCACAGGTTAGTATGTGAATGCATGTTCATTTGTAAATGTCAACTCTATTCAAAAATTTCTGTTATTTGGAAAGCAGTTCCATGAACAGAGAAAGCCACCTGTCAGGAAAACGAATTCTAGCCTAGCAAAAAGGGTGCCATGCTAATTTTCTATCTACAGGATTTTATTTTATTTTTGCACAGAGGAGGATTTAATTATGTGCCTCACCAACGTGCAGTTGGAAACCATCTAGCCTAGACCCAGGCGTACCATGACAAATTACCCATAGTGTTGGGAATCTGCAATCAACTCCCACAACAGTTATTTAATTTAATGGCAAAAGAGAGGGAGGGGGTTGGGGTCACAATGAACAAGGACAATCTTAATCCTTTCTATTATATCATATCCATGATTGAAATTGCCCCCCAGTGTTGTCAGGGCCAGGAGGGTGGAGGGAGAAAGAGACAGGTATCCAAGTTGTGCTTTGTTCCTCTATCTTGACATAATTCTGCCATTGGGGATGTTTTTGATTGGGGAACTGGCCTTGGGCAGTCCTGGCTTTTCCCCAGGGTAGCAACTTTCATCCAAATTTCCATACCAGCACCACCCACAGCTGCTTTTTGGATCCAAATTATGCATCAAGGAATCTGGCTGAAGATCTCCTGATATTACATGTAGTTTGTCCTTAGGCCTGGACCAATGAAATATGTCTGTGTGCTGCCTTGTTTTTTTCCAGTGATTATCTGAAATGGATCTTCATACAGGCTATTATACTGCTGTCCATCTAGAGACATCCTTTCTGTCATATGGGTGTGTATTTCTCCAGGTACTATATGAAAGGTCCTAGCAGTTAATCAGTTTTGGTTGCCAGGCTGAAGGTGTTGACACATTCAGATTAGACTCTAAGCAGGTATAAGGAATGATGTACAACCACGGAGCCCTGCATTCCATCTCTAGTTCCACTTGAACATAAGAAGAACATAAGAACACTTGCTATGCAACTCTGCTCTCAGGCTGATCGCAGGGCTTCTGGTGGCTTAGGCTGTTTCAGAAAGCAAATACCGATGGTGAGCAAGCGGAAGCTGTTTTATGAATGATTCCGAAGTGTAATGTCACTCAGCACAAGGAATTTGATGTGTCTTCAGATATCCCGCCTGCAGAAGCAGAAGGATTGACCCTGTTAGGTGGCTAAACGGCCACATACACAACAAGTAAAAACCACACCATCCACCTCTACCACATTTTGAGTCTGTTCACATACAAAATGTGATCTCACACTCAAACAATGGGTAAGATATTATTTCTGGGCCTTGGAAAGAAATAAGAGTCTCCATTGGACCACATTCAAAACAAAAGAGTCAATGTTATGGTAAACAGTGTTGCCCTAAGACAGTGGTGGCGAACCTATGGCACGGGTGCCAGAGGTGGCACTCAGAGCTCTCTCTGTGGGCATGTGCAAACAGAGTGCACCCCCCCCCCCACATCTAGGCTGGCCTGGGCCGATGGGCTCGATTATTAGTATTAAACCTAAGACCTAGATTTGGGGAAGCAGTGTAGGTAACCCTGTTAAGCACTGTAAACCCCACTGATTTTCATGCGAAGAATTAAACTGCGATCCTTTACCTGGGAATAAGCTTGGTTGCTAATATGGGGCTTGCTTCTGAGTAAATCCCCCTCGGGTCATGATTCACCCGTTGGAAGAATTGCACGGTTGTTTCAAAACAAAGCCACCAACTACCACCAAACTTACTCCTGAGTAACGCACGCCTCCGAGCCAACCGTTTTTTCTAAACTAAAACCTCAGTATTCAGGTTAAATTGCCGCGTTGGCACTTTGCAATAAATAAGTGAGTTTTGGGTTGCAATTTGGGCACGGTCTTGAAAAGATTCGCTATCATTATCCTATGGTCTTGATCATTCCAAGTCTGGATTTGATGTAAAATTGTGTTCAAATGCTGATCATGCTATTGCTAAAATGTAGAAGCTTTTGTTGAAATGTGAAACAAAATAATAATGAGTAAAAAGACTGGTGAAATGGGCTAAGAATTTTGGGTACAGTATACAAATGGAACAATGGGAGAATATGTGGTTGAAAGGTCTCAAATTTACTTTGAATACTAGGCTTAAAAAGAACTATGCAAAATGATGTATTGGTAATATTTGTCCCCAGAGAAATTGGCAAAAAATGTATAAAAATCTCTTGAATGTATGTATGTTGGAAATGTAAACAGCATGCAGGGTTTTTTAAATCATTTATGGTTGACCTGTAATAAAACTAAAAAGAATTACCCTCAACAATTCAGAAGATTTACTTATATTCAAATGAAACCGTAGGATTTTCTTTTGGATCTTATGGGTAGACAGCCTGGGGAAAAAACTGAACTTTGATATTATATATGAAATCAGTGGCGAGAATATTATACAGACAAAAATGGAAAACTGTATCTACAATAACAATCTATAACAACAGAAGACTGGCTTGTGAAGTTGTTGGAATTGGAAGACTGTGGGTGGAGCTGTAGCACAGCCCTAATGCTTTTTGGATAAGTCTGAATAAAATGAATTGATGATTTGTAGTTTTGAGGAATAAAAGTACAACAAAATAGAGGAAAGTGTGACTCTTATTAGTAAGAAAAAGAAAGATTTAATTTAATAATTAGAGAGCAAGTAATAACTTTTAAAGTATGTTTATATTTTGTGCAGATGAAATTGGGAGCCTTCCCTTTTTTGTAATGCGCTTTTTAGGTACCTTTTGTGTACTTTCTGTTTTATTTTTAATTTGTTCGGTTTTTTAATGTATGGACATCTTCAAAATCTTAATAAAAATTATTCCAAGGGGGAAAAAAGATAAACCAACATTTCTTTAAATATATCTGGAGGAGGAAACCTGCCAGAGAAGCAGTTGGATCTTTGGATGACTGAGGAATAAAGAATTTGCTAAAGTAAGATGGCAGAGAAGCATAATTAATTTTTTGTTTCTATGTTCACAGTGGAAAGTGTGGGGTGTGTACCCATGCCACAGCCACTTTCAGGAAGGATATCTGAAGAACCTGAGTCAAAATGAAGTGGCAGAAATGAAGTTCTAGGCCAACTGGGGAAATTGAAAACCAATAAGTCTCCAGGAATTGATGGCATACACCCAAAAATTGTTAGGGAATTTACAAGCCAGTCAGCCTAATGTCTACCCAGACAAAATTAGTAGAAACTGTAATCAAAGACAGAACTATTAGGCACATAGGGAAACCAAGGCTGCAAAGGGAAAATCAGCATGGCTTCCGCAAATTGAAGTCTTGCCTCACCAACCATCTTAGAGGACAGATGTAAAGAAAGAAGACTGTGAGTTGAGCTGTAGCGCAACCCTAGCGCTTTGTCTGTACAACTTCAACTTGCCTAACTCTCTATCACGGTGGCATGATTGGTGACAATTCTGAAATGTCCTCAACAACTTCCTCTCCTCTTTATGCCTGAAACAAGTTGCAATTTAAAAATGAACTTTTTTTGGGGGGGGGAGGGGATGACATTAGGCTCACATGGTAAATGTGAAGTGCTGCTGGAAAGTGCCCACAAGTCACAGGTGACTTATGGTTACCCTGCAGAAGGGTTTTCAAGGCAAGAGATGAATAGAGGTGGTTTTTCCATTTCCTGCCTCTGTATACACTCTGGTACCCTTCAGTGATCTCCCATCCAATACTAATTAGGGCCAATCCTGCATACCTTCTAAGATCTGACAAGATCAGGCTAGCCAGTCCTGTGGTGGCCAATTTAAAACCTTTTAAAAAACAGCCAGCCCACCTGAAGAGGGGACGGTCAAGACTAACAGCATGTATCTACTACTATATTCAGAAAAAATAAACAGGAACACTGTGGCACCTTACAGACCACTATGTTTCTACTGTGGCATAAATTTTTCAAGAACTAGAGTCTATCAGACATATCCAATAGGTTCATACTCGCCCAAAATTTATACATGAGATTATAAAGGTTTTTTTAAAAGCAGGGTTGAAGGTCTCAGAAATGTAGTAAATACAAGTAGTAAATACAACTTCAGGGGGGACATTTTTGGAGATTTGGCGGTGGGGGCTGCAGAGGGAAGGATTTAGAAAGGGGAGTGACCTCAGTAGTGTATAAAATGTACAATCATACTCACAGCAGTGGATAAAATAGAATATAGGCCACCCTCCAAAGCCACCATTTTCTCCAGGGGAAGTGATCTCTGTACTCTGGAAATCAGCTGTAATTCTGGGTGATCTCCTGGCACTGCCTGGAGGGTGACAACAACCCTATTTAGAAGAGCAGTAACAGCTGCCATTGAAATAGCAAAAGAAGAGGACCCTAATCTTGCCCTGTGGCAGGCTTTGTCTCGAAAAAGAATGAATGAGGGTTAGATGGCAAGGCTGACGGCAATTATTCGAGACAAGAATGCAGACAATTTTCTGAAAGACTGGAAATGCTTTGTGGACTAATTACTGAAAACATATTCAAACAGAGAAACAGCAGCAGGACTCGAGGCTTAAACGAAAGCAGTGTGTTGGATTAAGACAACTTTATAAGAAGGACCAAAATGAAAAAAAATGTAGACATTAATTATAAGCATGGAATTAGAATTATGCTTGGATCCTTAGTGAGGTAGCTGGAAGTCACCATATATGTGTGTAGGTGTTTATGTATGGTTTTTTTTTCTCATTTAGCATTGCTATTGTGCAGGGGGCGGGGGACTGGATTGAGTTTTTTCTTTTCTTTTTATGTATGTATTATTCAGTTGTGTAAAATAAATAAAAATTCTTAACAGCAAAAAAGAATGCGAGTTCATGAAACAGTAACAGTGAATACAATAATAAAACTTTCATTTCTCTAAGGAGAAAAATATTCTGCACTAGCAGAAACTAGAGACACAATAATTTCTAACAGAGCTGAAAGATGGCTGACAGTGTGGTCCTATGCAGACTTAGCACAGTCTGAGACCACTGAATGCAATGGTCTTAGACTGGGGTAATTCTGCATAGGATTGCACTGTGAGAGAGGCACTGCTTTCCCCACAGTACACAGACATCATTCTTTTAGTTCAATATGGATAAAACAGACTTGATAGGTTTTTCAGACCATTCAGATCTGACTAGACTGTTCACCACAGGCAAAAGAGACACGAAGCAACATACTCTGAGCACCTATCCATTCAAGCTGCTTCATTTCTCTGCAAAAGCTATGCTTTCTCCAGCCTCAGAGACCCTCCGGCCAGTGATGGCCCTACTGAAGAAAACAGTTTTCCTTAAGGAGAAAAAAAACAACCTGGTGAAGTCCTGGACAAAAAGGCTGCAGGACACAAAGGCTGCAAGGACTCCTGAAAAAGAGAGTGGGACTTTCAGCAGGCACAAAATTTCCCACTCCCTGCCAGACCAACTGTGCTGCAAATTCCCTACACAATTATTATGGATAATAATACACACATTATATGGATACATGAGAGTTGAATGCAGTTTCTTATGATGGGGGTGGTGGTGGTGGAATGGAAAAATAGCCAGAGCAGGCTGCACATTTGACTGGTGGAGCGGCTGATAAAGGGACAAGGAGCTCAGGAAAAGGCACGTGGGATGTAATGAACAACGGCAACAATTTAAGTAGCCTAAACAAGGCAGGCATTGTAGAAAATGCATTTTCAATTAAACGTTAAAGGCTTTGCCATGCTTAGAGGAAAAGATACAACTACCCATCTTACTTCTTGTCCGGGTGGAAAAATAGATTGTATGTTTTTGAGCTGTAAAATTATGTTTAAAAAGGGTTTAAGAAGCCCTTCTTCCCTGTCACCATCCATTTAAACTGATAACCTCCTGGGGCTTCTTTTCTTTAAAAAGAAACTCTGGGATACTGCAACTGGTGTCTTGGTGTAATGACTAGCTTGGCCCTCAAGAAGGCTTTATTTTTTTTCTGCATCTGGTCACCCTACTTAGTGATACAGGGTAAAAGGAATAACTGCCAGGTAAGTTTCTGAAGGTTAGGAATACTTATTAATACTAACCAACAATTTAAGGGCTGTGCAAACTCTGAAATTCGACCAATGTCTTTGGCCTTTTAACATCTGGAAGCGTCTGCAGAGGAAAGCGTCCGGGAGGTGGCGCCTGCGAGCCGCACGGACGGAACCACCGCCCGGCTCCCTCCCTTTGGGCTCGCACGTGGCCGCCTCCCGGGTGAAAAGCCGCCAGCAGCGCCGGCTGGGCTCACTCGGCTTTGCAAAGTGGACAGCGCCGCGTGCGCTGCGCCTGCTGCGGGCGCCGGAGCCCCAATGCGCGCCTTCTGCAATTCGTGGCAGCGACAACCGCAGCAGCGAAGCCCCAGGCCGCCGCCGCCAGGGACCCTTTGCGCGGGCTGAAGGGGCGACGCGAGGAGCCCAGTCCAGGAGCGGGCGACGCGGCGGACGGCGAGCAGGATCCTCTCCTGGGACGGAGAGCGAATGGCAGCGAGGGACGAGTCCAGTTAAACAAAGGCGTGGAGCCAAGAGGGCGCTTGGCCGCTGCTGAGGATCGGGGAAGGGGGCTGTTGCCTGGCGGCAGCGGGATTGCAGCTGCACACAGCGCAGGAGCTGCCGCTGCAAGAGCCAAGCCCACTTCTGGAGGTGCTCTGCGGCTCGACCCGCTTTTGCCCCTGCCCGTGAAGTGCGACTGGTGGACGCGGGGGAGGACCCCGCCCGCCCACGGGTTGAGAGTTGCGCGCTGAAAACTGTCCGGTCTCTGGAGAGGGCGCCGGCCTGTTGGGCTGGGCTCCGCGCTGCCTCCGTGCCTGTGTGCAAACTGGCATCGCACCACTCCCCGCTGCCCTGCGTCTGAGCGAGGCGTTGCGCCGTCTCCCGTCGAGAGAAGACCAGCGCCTCGCCCAGGAGCCGCCTCATTCGAGGGTCCCGTCAGAAGAAAGAGCATCCATGGGCCCGATTCGGAGCACCGCCTGGCTCTAGCAAGTGGGAAGCTCCCGACTGGGAAACGGCAAAGGCGGATCAGAAGCAGCCGAAGGACAGAAGAGCCCGCCGGCGCTTTCCAGACTCGGCACCGTCATTCCAGCGTCTGGAGAGGAAGGCGGGGCTTGGAGCCGCCCCTCCCACTGTTGCCGGAGGTCCCGGCGTCGAAGTCGAGCCGGCGTCCAGAATTACATGCTGGAGAAAACGGCTTGAAGGCTCCCTCGCCCTCCTCTTTAGCCTCGCGTGCCGCCCCCCTCCCTCCCCGCCGATGCCTCTCTCCACACGAAGGGAGTTTCTTCCTTCTTCTAAACAAGCTGTAGCCCGCAGTAAAAGTAATTGAAACGAAGTTTGATCCTTCTGCGCTGCAAAGGTTCTGCTTGCGGGTCTCCGGAGTCCCTCCGGTTTCGTGGAGACGAGAGACCAGAGCAGGGGAAGTTGGCTTGCTTGACGGGAGGGGATCCTTGGCCTGGATTGCCATCGGGGCGTCGGGATCGCCCGGATCCGTCCTTCGCCTCTCAACCCGGGAGAGGGCTGCCGCTTTGCTCGGAGCCCTCCTCGCGGAAGGAGCAGCGCCCGCCGCCAGCATGTCGAAAGTAGCGGCCGGGGCTGGAGCTTCAGCCGCGGCGCCGGCCGGAGCGGAAAGTTGTGGGGCGGCGCCGGCCGAAGACCTGTCCAAAGTGTCGGACGAGGAGCTCCTCAAGTGGACCAAAGAGGAGCTCATCCGCAGCTTGCGCAAGGCCGAGGCGGAGAAGATGAGCGCCATGCTGGACCACAGCAACCTCATCCGCGAAGTCAACCGGCGCCTGCAGCTGCACCTGGGCGAGATCCGGGGGCTGAAGGTAAGCTCAAGACGCCCCCCCCCCTTGGAGCCAGGGATGGGGGCCAGAGGGGAAGGCTGTGCGTCCACTACGAAGGTTTAACTTTTGAATTGGCGGGGGGTGGGGGAGAGAAGAGAGAAGGCTTTGCATCCATTGTGAAGGTTTAACTCTTTTAATTCTTTAATATGTCGTTGTAAGCCTCCATGGGTTCGTTAAGGGGAAGGGCAACCTAGAAATCAAATTATACATATGGATAAATAAAGTTCTGCTCTGTCACAAGCCTGGTCAGATGAATCTGGGGTGGAAAAATCTAAGAGCGGTGGTGCCTCCTGGTATAGTGGTTAAGAGCAGGTGCACTCTAATCTGGAGAACTGGGTTTGATTCCCTGCTCTGCCACTTGAGCTATTGAGGTTTATCTGGTGAACTAGATTAGCTTGTGCACTCCAACACATGCCAGCTGGGTGACCTTGGGCAAGTCACAGTTCTTTGGAGCTCTCTCAGCCCCACCCACCTCACAGGGTATTTGTTGTGAGGGGGGAAGGGAAAGGAATTTGTAAGCCCCTTTGAGTCTCCTT
The DNA here is from genome assembly GCF_021028975.2 of Sphaerodactylus townsendi. Classification (NCBI taxonomy): domain Eukaryota; kingdom Metazoa; phylum Chordata; class Lepidosauria; order Squamata; family Sphaerodactylidae; genus Sphaerodactylus; species Sphaerodactylus townsendi. Next base: position 38,145,529 of record NC_059425.1, on the reverse strand, counting down.
TCAGGAGAGAAAGGGGGGATATAAATCCAACTCTTCTTTTCCTTTCACAGGTATCTTAATCCCCCAATCCCCCCCCCCCCTGCTGAATTTAAACTATTGGCACCAGAACTCAGCCCTAAGTCAATTTGTGGCACTTGCTGCAGGACTTCCCAGGCTGTGGCCCATTAATAACATTGTTCTCTGCCATCTTTACTGGAGTCCCAAAATCTGCTGGCTGAGTGAGATATTTGCCTCATGGTAATGTCGTCATTGTTTAATTGCTGTGAAGCTGAACTGGGTCTGCCCTCCCTCCCTTTTGATATGTCAGGGGTGAGGGTCAGAATGTGTCTGAGGAAACCCTCAGAGGATGTGCAAAGTGTATTCTCATCACTACTAAGCGCTGCTTCAAGTGTTACTTCATCACCTGTTTGCAGTGTTCCAGGAAGTGTACAAATGCTGAAAAATCTGTGAACAATGTAACACAGGAATGTGGAGATTTCTCAGACATGTCTTTCACTTCTTGTGCTTGGCGGTACACCTGGAAAACTGTGGCCTGTTCTGGGTTTCCTGTGCATTTTTAATATGGCAAAATACATATGTTTGTGACTTGCACTTCATAGCATAATGCTTTTGTGCATGTATTTTCAGTCCCTTGCATCTCCACTTAAAGGGCTTTGTGTAGCAAGGCTTGGAAGGAGCACTCTTGGTATGTTCAGGCACCCTGCTGGAGTGAATACTGTCCAGGGAAGTTTTGTAAATGGGGATTCCAGTCATGTTCTGCAACGGTTATCCCTTTGAGGAGGGACTGTGGTTCAGTTGCAGAACACCATTTTTGCATGCAGAAGGTTCAGTTTCTACTTAAAAGAACTTGGTGATGTGAAAGACTTTCCCTGAGGGTGATGGACAATCAAGGGTGGACAGTTCAGATCTCGATAGACCAGTAGTTTGACTCGGCATAAGGCATATTCATGTATGTTCTCCGGAGAACTTGGAGAACAGCTGCTGGCCAAAGTAGATGGTACTAGGTTGGCTGGAATTTAATCTGTTTTACAGTCCTCAATCCAAGCTAAAATGAAGCCTGAGTGATCTGACAACCCTGTCAACATCTTGTTTCCTGTGTTTTCCTCATGCCCTCTCTGCTGATCCAATTTCAGCTGTAAATTCCTCGGGGCAGCTACCTGCTTTAAAAACAGTATGTTACTCTGTAGGTATGCAGTGGGCATTATGAGGTAAGAAAGTAGGTAAAAAAGGCTGGAAGTGGAGATAGCAGGTTTCCTTCTGGTGAGAGAGGCGAAAGCAGAGGAATGGGTCTTCCCTACTGTCATAGTGCTGGATAGGAGGCATCCTGCTAGGACTCTTTAGGTTTCATTGAATGCATATTATGTGAAGCGTGTGCTCCCTTCCCCATGAAAACTCCACAAACAACCACCTGTTTATTGATAAAAGCCAGCGTGTATAGTGGTTAAAGTGTCTGACTAGGCTCTGGGAGACCCAGGTTTGAAGCCCTACTCTGCCGTGGAAGCTTGTTGGGTGACCTTGGACCAGTCACACACACTCCAGTGCCACACTTCACAGGATTGTTGTGAAGAGAAAATGGAGGAGAGGAAAATGACGTAAGCCTCTTTAGTTCTTCCTTTGGGAGAAGGGTGGGATAGAAATAAAGTAAATAAATGGGAGCAGCTGGACTTTGTGAGTACAGTGGTAGATGCTAAGTGTCTTGCTATTCCGCTGCCCAGGATTGGGGCCACAGCATGGAGTCTTATGTCACAGTTTTTATATTTTGCTCCACAGGGTGATGTTGGGATGTTTAGTAGGCGCTGATTTTTGCTTGAGCACAGGAGGCTGGACTTTTTTCATCTGCCCACGGAGCTTTCCTGCAAAATCCCTGTGGATTTTACAGTGCTGCATACTCTTTTTATGAAAGAAACCCATGAATAGAGGAAAGATGCTCTGTCAGAATGGGTTCCTGGAAAATTGAGAAGAGAAAGAACAAACAGGTGGGGAGAAGGGGGGGGGGGCTTTGCAAGAAGAATAAAGTGTGGTATGAATCCAAAACAGGCTGTCTTGACAACTTGGAATGTTATTTAATAAGCATAATACCCCTCTCCCCTCCTCTTCCTGTTGCAGACCTGGAGTAGTTTACATCATTCTCCCTTTCACTATTTTATGATACTCAAGAGTGAAAACTGAATGTGTGATTGAAAACACACATTTATCCAGACACTGGTCCCTACAAAGTGAATGTGTGTTCGTTCTTTCTTATGAACAGTGGTATGCATGTACAAACAGGGTGTACATGTGTTCACTATCATTTGCAAATGAGGCTTGCATTGTAGGTACATAAAATGGTCCCAAAGAAGTGCAAGGGAGAGCAGTCAAGATTTCCTATATCTATGGAAATGACTGTAAGGAAAATTGGCATGGGAACAATCTGCTTTTTATTTGTGATGGATCGCTGTAGTGGTGGAAAGTTCTGTCATTGCAGCCAACTTGTGGCAACCCTGTAGAATTTTTAAAACACAACATGAACAGAGTTGCTTTGCCATTGCCTGCCTTTGCATAGTAGCCTGGATGACCTTGAAATTTGCCCAAGATTCTTTGTTCTTCAGTGGCTTGACTCCATTGTAGCCAATGCGGAATTTCTGAGTGTGTAAGCAGGTTGCACATTTTTGAAGATAGAGGCACCAGACTTTCATGGTGGCTCCAGGTGGCCTTCCTGGTAATAGCATCCAGGCTTGTTCAACTTTGCTTCTGGGGGTTCAACTTTATGGGCCCCCAAAAGGCTTATTTTGTTTCCCCACTCCTGCACATGAAGCCTGCTGACTGAGTTTTCTCAGATCTCATGCCCCCCACCCACCCCAAGAAGCAAAGCTCACCAAGCTTGTATGCTATTACCAGGAGGACTCTTGGAGCCACCTTGAAAGTCTGGCACCTCTATCTTCAAAAATGTGCATCCAGTGCTTACACACTCAGAAATTCCCCAGAATCTGCCAGGCTGTTCAGCAACTTCTATGTTGGGAAAAATTATTTTTCCCACCATAGACTTCAATGGGGCTTTCTGTTATTCCCAGCTGGCTCTCTGGTAGTGGTTTCAATGAGAGGCACTCTGGTGGGGGTCTTGTTCTGGGTGGGGACATTTCCTGCAGGGCTGCTGGCGTGAGTCTCCTGAAAGGAACAAGCCAAATTTGCTAAAGTTTGTGTGGGAGAGGAAAATGCCGTGGGCACCCAGTTGAAGGTGAACCTGATGCCCACAGCATTTGCCCCTCCCAAGCAAACTTTAGCAAAGTTGGTTGGTTCCTTCCAGGAGACTCACACCAGCAGCCCTGCAGGAAATGCCCCCACCCAGAGTAAGACCCCCACCAGAGTGCCTCTCATTGAGTTGACATGCCCATGGGACTATCAACTAAGACACCCAAATCCCTTTCCTGGTCTGTGACTGATAGCACTGACCCCTGTAATGTGTATGTGAAGTTTGGATTTTTTGCCCCTATGTGCATCACTTTACATTTTGCGACACTGAACTGCATTTGCCATTTCTTAGCCCACTCATCTAATTTATAAAGGTCTGCTTGGAGCTCTTTGCAATTCTTTACAATTCTCACCACCCTACATAATTTGGTGTCATCTGCAAACTTGGCCATCATGCTACCCACCCTTGCCAGATCATGGAAGCTATGCTGGGTCAATGCTTGGAAGGGAGACCACCAAGGAAGGCATTGGCAAACCACCTCTGCTTGCCACTTGCCTTAAAAGCCCCTTGCTGAGTTGTGATAAGTCAGCTGTAACTTGAGAGCAGTTTATATATGTACACAGCCATGTTAGTACAAGTTGTTGCAGTGAAAGAAAACAAGTCCGGTGCCACTTAAAGACTTACAAATGCTTTTGGGAGTCAGATCTCACTGCATCAGGTACACGTAACTTCTGGTTTCCCAATTTCCTTTTTCCTTCCAATATGTACTTGATGAAGGCAGTTCTGTCTCCTGAAAGCTTAATGCAGAAATAAACAGTGTTAGTCTTTAAGGCACTGCTGAAGTTCTTTTTCTTTTTACAAAATATCCTTCTCTATGCCCCAGCTCCTGCTAGGGGATGCCTTCATAACAGTCAGACAGCCTTGTTATGCTTATGCCATTGTTTGCACCTTCTATTTATGTTCAAGGTGGTGCACTGTATGTGGCAGAAATGTTTTTCTGATTGCACAGCAAATGGTTTGCAGATGGCAGAGTTGATTGGGCTGTGAATTGCAACCTCTCTTGTTGTTCTTTTTCTCTGTGTACAAGTCCTTGCATTGTGGTCTGATGCCACCTGTAGAGAGAGAAGGGGGAGAAGAAAGAGTTAAAAATCCACTATCCAGTCTTTCTAGGTGCATATATTTAGTGACAGGCCTGGACAGCTATTGATCTTTTGGAGAAGGAAGGATATAAAACTCTGAAATGATGCACTCAATTGACCTAGCGATAGGAAGAGAGAGAAAGGCTCTAGCAACATGCTTTTGTGGGACTGTCTGATTTGTTCCTCTCCATTTTTCTTTTACAACCTGAAGGGGGGCAGGTGGATAAAGGTTATTTTTATTATTATTTCTTCCTGTCACTTTTTCCTAGGTCAAATGTACTTCTTTTTAACCTGTGGAAAGAAGGTATGAGAAACCTGGGGCGGGGGGGCTCCATATCCTCCCCAGGAGGATAGGGAGGGTGATTCTGAGTTGAAAAAAGGATCCGAGAGGAAAGAGTTAAGAAGACCCTATACATTACTCCTCTCCGTTGTTGTAGGTTATCAATGTAGGTTATCAAAGACCACCATGTAACCATGCATCATCTGAGCCAGTTTCTTGGGCATGCTGTTGTAGAGACAGATAGGGACCACTGCTATCTCAGCAGGTTCCTCTTCATTTTGCAGTTTACTTCTGCTTTTCTTTTATGCGAGAGATTTGACAGGGTTTGGCCCTTTTTTTGGAAGGAGAGAGTTTGGCCCAAGCTTTTTCTTCTGGCTCTCTGTGTCTACCTAAATTCTGGACAAGAGAGATGCAGATAGCAGAAGATTAATTTAACTCCTCTGACTGGAAGGGTAAGACTAAATCTTCCTCAATCTACTTTGTGAGAGAGATAAAAAAGACTTCACAACGTTTCCCCCCCCCCTTCCTAAGGCCAGACTGTTTGCGTTAACCTCATGCTTGTCGCCTCGTCTGTGATTATTTCTCCTCGTTTCAGCAAAAAGGATTCTCTCTAGGCTTTTCAGATCCCTTGATTGGGAAAAGTGTGCTCCGGCAGATGTAATTCTGCAATCCAGGCCATTCTGCTGCAGCTTGCTAGGAGTGCAAATTAGGACTAGCCTACTTTGTCTTTTGAATTAATTTAATGCATTGCAGCCTCCCTGGGGGGTGCTTGTCCGCAAATAAATTTACTTGCATTTGAGTGCGCAGTTCTGGCCACCATATCTCAAGACATATATCACAGATCTGGAAAAAGCACAGAAGAGAGCAACCAAGATAAGTAGGGGAATGGAGCACATTCCCTATAAGGAAAGGCTGAAGAGTCTGGGGCTTCTCAGTTTGGAAGATAAATTATTGGTGGTAGCCAGGGGTGAGGTGGGGGAATGTTTTGAGGCAGAAAATAAAATGTTTCTTCCAAGGAGTTCTGTATTGTTTCCCCCATACGTTCTGAAAACCTTTTATTTCCAGCCTGGAAATATTTTATCTGAAAACCCTTTTACAATTATTCTTTTGTGTGAAACGTTTTCAAAATGTCTTTTCTTGCTGTTTAGGCATATTTAAAACATTTTATCTTTCCTGCTGCATTTTCCACACCTCTGTGCTGTCCCTGAACTTTCCCCTTGGTGCCATTTTATGACATCCCTGAACTCACTCTGTTCCCCCTCACCTCTTTATTTTTGTTAGTTCTGCATTTTTTTAAAAAATGGTTAAATCTTCAATGCATCAATTCTACAAATATCCCCAAAAAGAGAGAGAGAAAACCTCATGGCAGCCATGAAACATTTTGAGGGGGTGAGCATGAACAAACAGGATCGAAAAAGTTTTGCAGACTTCCTGCAGTTAGGGGACTTGTGTGGAAAGGGCCAAAGAGAACATTTCCCTTTCCCAAAATTCTGGAACTTGAGGGCATCTGATGATACTGATAGGTGGTAGACTCAAGATGGAAAAAAGGAAATACTTCTTTACACAGCAAGTGATTAAAATGCAAAATTCACTACCAGAGGATATTGCAATAGCCACAGGTTTGGAAAGTTTTAAAGGGGGATTGGATAGATTCATGGAACATAAGTGTATCAAGTGGCTACTGGGGACTAAAGAGAACCTCCAAGTTCAAAGGCAGTCAGCCACTGAATCCCAGGAGGCAGTGCTGGAGAAGGCCTCAGCTTATATGCACTGTTGTTGTACCTCCAGAAAAACTGGTTGGTCAGTTGTGAGGCAAGATGCTGGACTGCGTGCACCACTGGTCTGATCCAGCAGGGCTCTTCTGTTCTTGTGCGCCTTCAAATGGTCAAGTTGATAGGGAAAATGATCATGGCGACAAGTGTTCAGACCCATTGAGGAACATTGTGGGAAGCAAATGCTTTTTTTTAATTGAGAAAGGACTTTTAATTTGGAAGTGGAGCTCTTTCAGAATGCAAATCAGAATGAACTGTGGACTTTGCCTGTTGTCCAGAATTCAGGACAGTGGCTGGAAGTCTAGGAGGCAGGGTTGATGCTAAGCTTTGTACAGCATGCCTGCCAAGCCACACCCTTGCAACGCAGTGGATTTCTGTGGATGTAGAAAAGTGAAACTGTTTAGCATTGCACTTTAAGACTTGCCTACTGTGGAGACATAACAGAAATGGAAGGACAATGTGCGCCTTATGTAGACAGAAGAAAGATGCAGTGCCCCTAGTGGGCATGATGGGCTGCCGATGTGAACAGGGAGATGCACCGCTCATGAATCTACCTCAATATTATTTATTTATGTGTTATATTTGTTTGCTGCTCTTTCCTTTGTGGGCTCAGGGTGGCTTCCATCAGATAAAAATATAGTAAAAATTAAGCATTAAAACTACCAAATACCCTAATTCTAAAACCAGATGGCAACTAAAAATCTCATTTCAACTCTAGAGTGTTCTTATTGTTTGTAACAGAAGTATGGGGGAGATGGTGGCCTTGTGATGGAAAACCATAGCTGCCTCAACCATAAGCCTGGTGAAACAGCTGCATCTTACAGATCCTGTGGAATTGCATCAAGTCTGGCAGGGTCTGGGTCTTATCAGACAGTGTTCCACCAGCGTGGGACCAGGATCAAAAACACCCTGCCCGATTGAGGCCAGCAAGACAACTTTCGAGCCAGGGATCATCATTAGATTGTTGCTCTCTAAATGCAGCACTCTTCTGAAGACATACTGGGAGAGGCTGTCCCGTAGATATGATGTCCACTTAAAGATATGGGTTATGCCACTCAAAGACAGACGCCCAGCAGGTTTAGTTCTTGTTGCAATGCTTTCCTCAAGTTTAGGGTGGTGCTTTCCCCTATGAGTGAATTACAGCCATCACTAGAGTGGGTGGTCGGCCTTCTGTATTCTAGACTATGGGCCATTCATATTTATCCTAGAACTGGTGTAATTGTTTCAAATCGTACTGCAGGAGTGTGGCAGCATCTTGGGAACATATTTTTATGTATATTCTGTGTGAACATAAATGTGGATATAAAATAATTTCAGTAATGTATGCCAGTGCTTAAACTTTGCAGTGCTAGTCCCTGGAAGTCCAGAATCGGCCCTGTTCTCACATGGTGTTGTTGATCCTACATTACATTGGTAATTCAATGGCAGGAGGGGATGACAAATGACCTGTTTGTAAGCCCTGTTTTCTCTGCTGCCATATTGTGTTGCCTAAACCAGAGAATGTTTATTAGCCCACAGCCTTTATGAAGTAATTTGTTTTTCTCTCTCTCTGCCTGTCTCTTTTGAAGGACATCAATCAGAAACTTCAGGAGGACAACCAGGAGCTGAGAGACCTTTGCTGCTTCTTGGACGATGACCGGCAGAAAGGCAAGAAGGTTTCCCGAGAGTGGCAGAGACTTGGCCGCTTCAGTGCCGGTGTCATGCATAAAGAGGTTGCCTTGTATTTGCAGAAACTGAAGGAACTGGAAGTGAGACAGGAAGAGGTTGTCAAGGAGAACCTGGAGTTGAAGGAGCTCTGTGTCCTGCTGGATGAAGAGAAGGGGGGTGTTGTGGGGTGCCGGAACTCGATCGATAGCCAGGCCAGCCTCTGTCAGCTCAGTGCCACCAATACGTACATAAGGGATGTCGGCGATGGAAGTAGCACCTCCAGCACTGGTAGCACGGATAGTCCTGATCATCATAAGCATCATCCAAACTCAAGTCCAGAGCACCTCCAGAAAACGAGGAATGAAGGGAGCCCTGAGCACCAGAAGCACAGGAGTGCCAGTCCAGACCACCTCCATAAACCCAGGGGTTCTGGAAGCCCTGATCCCCAGAAGCATCTGAAAGGACCGAGTCCTGAGCATCACAAAACGATTGGCAAAGTCACCCCCGAACAGCAAAAGCACAGCTGTAGCAGTCCGGAAACCCTGCCCAAGCACATGGTGAGTGGTAGCCCAGAACATTTTCAAAAACATAGGCCTGGGAGCAGTCCAGAGCACCAGAAGCACAGCAGCAGCAGCCCAGATCACCTTCAGAAGCACACTCTGAGTGGAAGCATGGAACATCTCCCCAAAGTGAGGGGCACCAGCCCTGAACACCTCAAACAGCATTATGGGGGAAGCCCAGAGCATCACAAGCACTTGGGTGGAGGTAGCAGAGAAGGCACTTTAAGGAGGCAAGTCGTGGACGACCTGTCCCCCCATCACCGCAGTCTCTACAACGGGATGAATGGTGGGTCCTTCTATAGGTTACCTTTAATAATGATGGTTCTTAAGGTAGTTGGCAATACACTATCATCTTTGTGATGGTCACGTTCATGACAATGTTGTGTTCTTGGTGAAATGCTGCTCTTACATAGTGCAGTAGAAGTCACTGCTGTAGCTGCAGTTGTCCCCATTAACACTTTAGGGAGGATATACACAGGTGAAGTGGACGGGCATGGTGTGAACATGGGCTGGCATAACAGGCTGCATGATGGTTGTGTCTCGTGGAGTTTATGTGGAAGTGTCTAATGGAAACAAGGAGGAATAGGAAGGGAGTATCCTTTGAGGATCAAGTTAACTTATGGTGTACAGAGCCTGCATGCATGGAGGGTGGATAGGCAAGAAAGATGCCAGGGATGGGTGAATGGAAGTCTGTCTTGCCTAATTTGGAGTAAAGCTTGCAGGGGTGGGATCTGGATAGCCAGAGTTGATTTGCTGTTGCTGTTGCATTCAAGCTGAAGGCTGCCTGGCAGGCTGTTCTTGGTTATTTAATAGATGCATCATGAAAAAGCACTTTATATTGAAAGAAGACTTCACATTTAGTTAATTTCTCCCTGCTGTGTAAAGTTATCAAGGGTGTAGGAGATTTGGGGGCCCTAGAAAGGCCAGACTGTACAATACATTTTTGCCATGGGTTGGGATGGGGTTCACCTGAATTGCATCCCCCAAAGCGACATGCACATGTAAGAATTGTTTTCTGAGTGCTGCAGGGCCTCATTTGGATTTGGACAATGGCTGGTGAGGAAGTGGAGGAATGGACTTCAGCTTCCCTCCATACCATTTTCCCAACCTCATATGGAACAGGGAAAGGGGCAGAATGGGCATTTCTTATATCATGTAATCTGAGCCTAGGAATTTTTTGTGTCTTTTCTTACTGACATGTGTCGCCTTTTTCCTTCTGTCAATTCTTCTCTAGTGAAATAGGGACAGGTCAGAAAATGGACAGATCGATACTTCTTATGCAGGTTCTATGATTCTGAACAGACATCAGTGGCTCCAGTGTGATGGGGATTTCCTTAAGGGGGATTCTAGACATCCACTCAGGCTTAGTGGACTCGTAAGGTTATCTGTTCTGACCCACGTTGCTTCTGTGGTGTATATTGAATCATAAGCGGGTTAGCTTCCTAATGTTTTCCTGGCATCCTGTCAAGCCTCGGTTCTATGGACCAACTCGGACTCTGTAATTCTTGGTTTAGAAGCCTTTATTGATAGACTGCAGTTGGCAAGAGAGAAGAAGCCAGTTCTGAGAACTGTTTCTAATAACCCATATATATCAAACGCCCTTTGCCTTTCCCCCTCCCAATTCCACACCTCTATTCCACATTGCCCAGAGCTCACAGAAAGGACTGCAAGACAGGCTGGAGGTAAATATAAGATAACGTCCCAGGCACAGGCAGAGATAAAGGTTCCAGGCACAGCTAGTTCGTTACACTAGCCAAATGTGAAAATAACTTTCCCTCACCACCTGTCTCCCCTGCCCCTTGGTGTAGTCCTGATGGATGCCAGGTTCCAGCCTGACACATCCTTAGGACCGGATTCTGTGATGGCTAGCCTCTGGGATGCAACATGCAACACTTGGCAGACATATTAACAGTGGTTTTTTTAAAAAAATATGTCATCTAGAAAAGTGATGTCAAGTCACAACTGACTTATGGCGATCCTAGCAAGGGACTTTCAATATGTCTAAGAAACAGAGCTGGTTTGCCCATCATCTTCTCTGCAGAGTCGTCTTCGGAGCGCCCCCTTCCAAGTATCAGCTAGATCTGATGAGAGCCATCTATATCATGCCATCTTCTCTCCCTTATTTATTATACCTTACCGACAGCTTCAAAAGGATATTCTAGACTGTGGCACAATTCAAGGGTTTTAAGTCTGAATCCATCGTCCAAGATAGAAGCTGATCTTAATGCATGGCTGATTGAGTCTCGGCCACTATGGTGGTTCAGTGATTTATAGATCTTGGTGTACAGCTTAAAAAAGAAAATTCAAAGGATCTGCATGTGAATTTGTGTTTCCATTGTGTGAGTGAGGGCCTGATGCTAGCAGCCCAGCTGGCATGCAAATTCTTTGTAGGATAGGGACCTGGCCTCATCTACACATGCAGCAAAAGGAGGTAACAGAATGGGCCGGTCTATTTCACACTGCAAATATCTCTTTTGAATTCTCCAACAGCTAAGAAAAAAATCCTTGCCAAAAAAGTCTACCTCAGCCATCTCCTTATTGTGTTACTTTTCTACTTGTGCAGACTTTTTAAAAAAATGTGGGAGAATTGAAAATTAGCATCCTTCTCCTGTTGCCCAGGTAAGAATGTTTTATGATTTTCAAGAGTTGTAGGGGGTGTGGTAAAGTAACTTACCACACCCCCTACAACTCTTGAAAATCATAAAACATCCTTATCTGGGCAACAGGAGAAGGAGTTGCCCTAGAGTTTAAGCTTGTGGCCTAGAAAAGGAGCTGTTTTCCCAACAGCAGTGTGTCCAGGCAAAAGCGGGCAACAAAACTGAATTGAAGATTATAGTTGCTTGCCTGCAAACACTGGAGATTATGGATGAACCTCTTGATAATCTCTGGTTGAAGAAGAATTGAATAGCTTCTTAAGAACTCTGTATTGACTTTTTTAAGTAACTGTGGCTCTAAAAGCTTGTAAATTGCCTGCATTTAATTGTTCTTCTTTAGAGTTTAGTAATCTGCAGTTTGAAGGATCAGTGGAAGCAGAGTCTGTGTGTGTTCATGCTCCAGTTTGGAAAATAGCATAAGGTTGTGCCAGGAGTGGTTCAGTGGGATTTGAGGCATGATTGTTTAGTAGTGTGTCAAAATCAGGACCTTGGTGTAATCTACTAAAGCCAATCAGAAAAATCTTTCTGTTTCTCAAACTTCATGAAATCATTTGAGAGTGGGTTCCAGACTTACCAAGATATCACACTGATAACAGAAGATATATGTATGAACCCTGTTTGTTTCTAGGCTCCCTTGATTCATGCTTGTTTCTTCTCACATCAAGAACTGTGGTTAAACAATAACAGGTTAACTAGAGTTAGTTTGCATTCTACTATTTGGGATCCAGATTTTAGGATCCCCATAATGGATGAAGGGGGAAGGAATGATTCTGCTTGGCCTGCATTTTGCTTCACAGGCAACCAGAGTTAGCGCTTAATTACAATTCTTGGTTAAAGCAGGGCTGCTGGGGTGGGGGGTGGGGTGGGTATGATCAGTGGTGGGATTCAGCAGGTTCGCACCACTTCAGCAGAACCGGTTGTTAAAATGGTGCTCATAAACAACCAGTTATTAAATTATTTGAATCCCACCACTGGGTATGATACATTCCTACAAGGGCCCCCCCACCCCGCTTGGCTTGGTTCATTTCAGGTGGTGTTGCAGCCTAATTCCTGGGTAGTTTCCAGTATAGCATGGCAACAGCAAGGCTTCTGCAAGGCACGGTCCCCTGCAGCTTCCTTGCTTCTGGTCCCTGGCAGCAGCCACCCACCATGGTTTCATCAGGGTTTTTTTTTTTTAATTGGCAACTGAATATTGTTATTTCAGTGTAATATCACTGGAGAAATATGCCTTTCCCGTTGTATCTCCACAATGAAAGATTTCAGATACCTTTTTTAAAATGAAAGCTGGAAGCTGATTTAGACAGAGGAAAGGAAAATGGCAGCTGGGTAGGTGGGCATGGGAGGATGTGAACTTTCCCACCTTCAGGGCAGGCATCTAGGTTGCTGCAATCTTTCTCAAAACTTTGCGACAAAGCAGGTTTGGGAAGGACTGAAGAAAAGCCATGAATATTCCATCAGGTGCACAAATGCAAGGAGGAAACAAAGGTGCTTCCCAACAGGATCAAACCTAGGGCAAATAACTCATTCTTGAATGGCCTTTGGTAATTTCTTTTACCTGGATACCTCATAGCTTTTACCTGCCCACTACCCTTTTGCTGTTTCTAGATCTGTTAGTTTTGATTGCAAAAGTGCTGGTTTTCTGCACCAGGGTGACACGTAAAAACCAAGGAATGGAGTGTGTGTGTGTGTGTGTGTGTGTGTTGGGGGGGGGGGGCGTGAGTAGAAAGTGCAATCCTGTCTGCTTGTATTCCAAGATACAATTGTGGAATATAATTCATACATGCTTGCACATCACTGGGTATCCTATCATATTTAGACTAGCTCTAAATATGAAAAGCCATGAGTCTTTGGTGCTGTGTTAAGTGATGTGCAAACTCACTGTGGGGTTGGGCAGATGTTCATGCTGCTCCTTGTCTTTCTCCAACATCTTTTACAAATTTGCCTCTGGAAAAGTATGCAGAGCTCAGGTTGACAGGAACCCTGATAATCTCTGCCTGTTCTTCAGTGCATGATACATCGTTCCAAACAAGGGAAGGAATTAGGGTTCTCACACTCATTTTTGTAGCTTTCTGCATTTAGATTGGAGCACTCATGCTTAGGGGCTGAGTGCCACTTTTTGTACAAATGAGTTGTCAAATGAGCATTAGCTGTACTTCAATAGTTCTTAGATGTCTATGCCACAGCAATGTCAAGGGTAACATCCCAAGCATACAATTGTGACTAGAAATTGCAGTTTGGTGTTAGCTCTACTTCCTCTGCCTCATAACATATTATTATTATTATTATTATTATTATTTATTAAACTTGCTATACCGCCCTATCCCCGGAGGGCTCAGGGCGGTGAACAACATAAAATCATACAAAAAACATAAAAATCTTAAAACAGGTACATTCTACAATAGGGCCCGCGAGACCCATATACCACCCTCTTCCAAAAATGAGGAGGGGTCCCAATGATGTTAGGGGACCCTACTAGCAGGGGGGGCGGGGCATTATCGGCGGCTGGACTCTCCAAAGGCCAGGTGGAATAATTCGGTTTTACAGGCCCTGCGGAACTCTCCAAGGTCCCGCAGGGCCCGAATAGCAATTGCATGGCGCAGCATCATAGTGCCTTTCCCTACCCCTGCTCCCTTTCCCTGGTTGCCATTTGGTGGCAGCATAGAGAAACCAGGGCATGTCATGGGTGGGAGAGGCAGGAGGACCATTTGGCTTGGGCTTTGCATTCATGGAGAGCCTCAAATTTGACATTATCTCTGAATTAGGTTATGCATACAGTTGCAGAGATACACTAACAGGATTGAAAGAAGACTTTCATCATGCAACTTTAAACGTGTGTGTTTTAAATGTTTACACATTTTTTTACCCTGTTTTGACATTCTTTCTTTTTTTTAATATACTGGGGGCTTTAAAACAATGGAAAGTGGCCAAGGCCTCCGAGAGGCCCTGGGAAAAACCCTGTTGGGATGTTACTGCATGTTACAAGAGAGAATTGTGGGGCTCACACATACAGAGTCCCATAATTCCCCTGGAGGCAGAGGATATCTTGCTTGGGTTATTCCTCACCCCATTGTCAGGGAGGCAGGAAAAAGTTTTCTGTCCCATGGATTCATGATGTAGCTTACTCTGAGATGATTCTTGAGAACAAGGAACAATGCGCTAGTACTAATTAGCATGTACAAAGAGATGGGTTTTGTGTGTCTTTGAAATAGTATTTCAAATCTCTTTTTTAATAAGCCTTTTGTTTTATTGGGAACGCTGTTTATTTTTTTCCCCCTTTTCTCTTTTGCATCTGAGGAAAATATCAGTGGCTTGTTGGCTCTGCTTCTTACTCCCTGTTTAGGTTATTAATGAGCCGAAGCAAAACTGCTGACTAATATTCTCTGGCACATACTGCTGGAGGGGTGATGGATCAGGAAAGGAACAAGTGCTTCAGAGAACCAGCGTTCATTTCAAGTAGGGGAAAAAAGAATATGTGAACATGTGGGGGAAATGGAAACCCAGCTACCATTGACAACAGTGGCAGTATGCTCTTTGAGGGACAAATGTGCTAATAAATAGATTCAGAGGATTTCAGGATGCCATTGGAGCATAGGACTTGTCATTTACCCCACTGAGTGCTGTTCTACCTGCTTCCTTTGGTCCTGATTGGCCGCCTTTTCTGCACTCCTGCTGTTACCAAAGAACCAAAGGATCTCTTTGCGGGTCTGATCAAAGGCCAGCGTTCTGCTTTGCTTTACAGAGAGATGGATACTCACAAGATAAGATGTTCACCATGTAGATATGGACCGTTTCCTATTTCTGTTGGATGGGACCTCAGGTTACCTGGGTAAATGTGTTTGCAGGTTAATGGTAATGTAGTGGAGGGAGGCATTTTCTGAGGAAGAATAAGCAGGCAGGCTCTCCTTCCCTCTTTCCCTCCCTCCCTCTCATAGTGAGACACTGCCAACCTTTTAGTTCATTGTCTTATTTCCTGTATTGATTATTGTAACATTACTCTGGTTGGCCTTCCTGTTTCAATTTTTATGCCTCCCCATTCTGCTGCTTGTTTGGTATTTTCTACTAATCTGATTATATCATTCACTGGATCCCTCTCTCTTCACTGCTTCTCTTTAAGCTTCTGGTACTTAATCTCCATTGTCTCCATAGTGTGGGTCCTCCTCACTCTCTTCATCACGACTAGTCTTTTAGTTAACTTTTCTGTTCCGTATCAATGCCCTGTGCTGTTCCTAACCCTGGAATGTCCTTTCACCTCTGACTCTCTTCCTCTATATACACATTCAACCAACTCCTTCCTTAAGGCATGTGTAATTCTTCTGGTATTTTCCATGTGATCCCACCTTCCATTTTGCTTTATTTCTCATTTTTTGTTTTTTCTCTTTATATTGTAAACTTATGAGAAAGGTCTGTTTTATTTTGAATGTTTGTACGATTTCTGACAATTGTGTTTTATTAATTATCTCTGCCCTCACCCATTGAGTCTTCCTTGCAACCCCTCCAAGGAAGCCCATGGTCACGATGCAAAGACAGGCAATGGCAAACCACCTGTGTTCCTGACTTGCCTTGAAAACTTTCTGGGGCTACCACTAGCCTGACAGCATTTTTTGCCATTATCTTAAATGTTAACAACTTTGTTGTGGCATTAGTGTTTATGAGTCAAAATGCCTCTTTGTCAGGTCCATGAAATGTCACATTCAGTTGGCAGAGAGATACCTAGAGCTGCTTGATAAGAAATTAACTCTTCTCTCTCCATCAGATATGAATACCTCTGAACATGGTTATTAGCTTAGTTACCATGTCCAGGAGTTGTTGATAGACCTATGCATTTATCTGGCCCTTTTAAAATTCTTCCTAAGCTAAAATGGCCTTTTTCTTGTGGTTGCGTATTCCAATCTCGACTATAATTCAGGAGATGTTACTTATATTTCTGTTGAGTCATCACAAATATCTATTTATATTCTAATGTTTTCTGTCTTCCAGTCTTTTAGACAAAATGGTCTCATTTCCAGAAAGACAATATGAAGGTTTCTCCCTTAGAAATCATTATGGTGTGCTTGTTCAGAGCTGCATTGCTTCACAATCAGTATTCACATATTTCAGTCACATACTTAGTGAAGTATTTCTGTAGCACAGTTGGGAATTGCGTGTGAATATTGCAGTCTTATGGTGAGGACACATGTGCTTCCTTGCTGAGAAGGAATGTATTACACAGGTGTGAAAGGTCAGCACAGTATGTGGTTATGGTTTCCACAACTTACAGGGAAGTGTTGCTCACATCATTCTCTCTGTGTGAAAAAGACCTGAATAGCATTATTTGGATGTGAGTATTTTCCTTTCCAAGTCTTTCACATGGTGTATTCCCTTGGCAGCCTGGTCTCTAAACATGTCTGCTGAGAAGTATTTATCTTAATTTTTGATTCAGAGATTTACATCTTGCCTTTCCAACTTTTAGATGTGCTGAGGGGTTTGCAACATCTGATATAGAATCCTCAATGGAGGAGGTCTGAAGTAATTGCCCTCCTCCCTTAGCATTACGGCCTGTTTGGGGTAGTGGCAAAGCAAAATGCAAGCCCTCTTCAGAAGGACTCACTCCAGTGTGGGAATGGAGCAGATGATAAGCGCCGGGGTGGAAGCCTAGATCTGTTTCTGCCACACAGGTATTCCATATATAGATTAACTTGATGATAGGAGTCCAGGGGAGATCAGTTTGACTTCCTAGCATGTAGAACTAGGATCACAAAAATGCTGGAAATACTTTGGACCCAGGCTATAATTGAAAATAATAGCCCCATGTGCTAACACAGGGGTCTCCAACCTATGACCCTCCAGATGTACATGGACTATGATTCCCATCAGCCTCTGCCACGAAGGCCAATTGGCAGAGCTGACAGAAATTGTACTCCATGAACATCTGAAGGACCATAGGTTGGAGACCCTTGGCATAAGAGCTGACTGGATGAGTCCTTAATATAAAATGAGAGCCTAATGTTAGGCAGCTTTGCTCAGAAATAAATCCCTCTGTGTTCAGTACTAAATAGTGTGCACTTCTGAGTAGTATTTCTCTAAAATACTAAAATAAGATCCAGAAATCATCATACTTCCAGCAGACAAGGGAAATGCAACAGTAATCATGAAGACTGAACAATATAAAGAAAAAAATCAGAGAACTCCTGGATCCCACAATATACAAAAAACTGAAACAAGACCCAACCAAGGAAATCACTTGCCAAACCATCACATTGATAGAGAGCTCCTCCATTCAACCAGACACACACCAATGACTCTGCAAATCAGAAGCTCTTCCACCCAGGTTATATGGACTCCCCAAAATCCACAAGGAATCCATCCCGCTCAGATCTATTGTGAGTGCGATTGGTTCCCCCACATATGAACTGGCAAAATTTTTGACTTCACAGTTACAGAGCCACATTGGACACACAGCGCGTTATATTAAAGACTCAGCCCACTTATCGATAAAATTAGCAATCTCCATCTCAACCCTAGCGATAGATTTATCAGCTTTGATGTTGTCTCACTGTTCACCAAAGTTCCAGTGAAAGACACACTTGCACTCATAGGCCAGATGTTTCCAGATGACATCACAGCTTTATTTCAACACTGCCTAACAACCAGCTACTTCCAGTGGGACAATGATTATTATGAGCAGACCGATGGAGTAGCCATGGGAAGCCCCCTCAGCCCAGTGATAGCCAATTTCTACATGGAACATTTTGAGAAACAAGCCCTCAAAACAGCACCCAGGGAAACCTGCAACTTGGTTCCGATTTGTGGATGACACATTTACAATCTGGAACCATGGTGAGGAGGAACTGCTGAATTTTCTGAACCACCTTAACAGCATCCACCCAAACATACAATTTACCATGGAAACTGAAAAAGAAGGGAAACTGCCTTTTTTAGATGTCTTGGTCTTTCGCAGACCCAACCACCAATTGGACCACACAGTATACAGAAAACCGACACACACAGACCAGTATTTATATAAAAACTCCAATCATCATCCACAACAGAAAAGGGGCAGATTGTGCAAAATGAATTTGTGAACCTCCTCCTTGATGAAATCAGCCATCTAGACTGGGCTCTGCAGGCTAATGGCTACTCCACTACAGAAATCAGAAGAGTTTTAAGGCCAAGAAAAACCCAGAGGACTGAGGAGAAACAGCCCACCACCGGAAAAATATTTCTACCATACTTCAAGGGAATCACAGATCAAATAGGGAAACTGATGAAAAAGCATTACCTACAGACCATCTTCAAACCCACCAGGAAAATACAGCAAATGCTATGCTCAGTAAAGGACAAGAGAGACCCCCTCACTTCTGCAGAAGTATATCGCATACCCTGTAGCTGTGGAAAGGTCTACATAGGAACCACAAAACGCAGCATTCAGACTCGTATTAAGGAACACAAAAGACACTGTTGGCTTAACCATCCTGAAAAATCTGCAGTTGCAGAACATGTGTTAAACAAAACTGGACATAATATTTTATTTGAGAACACTGAAATTCTGGACAATTCAGAAGCTTACTATGTCAGACCTCACAGGGAGGCCATTGAAATTCACAAACACCAGGACAACTTCAATAAGAAAGAAGAGACTTAAAAATCTTTAAGAATTAAAAATTAGCAAAGCCTGGCTCCCGGTACTTAAAAAATGGACTGATAACCCCACTCGCAATACAATGCACTCAACAACACCTTTGCATATCAAGTTCCACCCAAACACTTAATGATTGGTTCCCCACCCTGGGACATGGACAATATGCCACACTAAACTTTTCCTTCTCACTTAGACACAGTGTGAAACAGACTTTTCTCTGTGATACACCTCTGAAGATGCCAGGGGGCAATAATTTATCACTATTTTCCCTCCTCACTGCAGCTCAGTAACCTGCTTAACTATTACCCTTTGTAGATTCTGCAGCTCAAGGACCAGTTTTCCCAGATATGAAAGGGAGTACTGGGGAAAGGGAAAGATGGGGAAGATCCACAATTGTGTTTGAGAAGATTGGTGGATCCAACTTATTATGTGAAGTTCCTTTTCTTAGGAAGCGCTCATTCCTAAATCACAAAGAGCAAAGTAAGAAGAATGGAAAAACAGATTTTGTCATCTATTGCATAATTAACAGCAACCCAATACAGAGAGCAGCATTTCTGTATTCATCTTATGTATAATACCAAGTTTGATATTCAGTTAAATGTTTTATTATTGGGCTTGAAATTATGCCAACAGACACACCAAATGCCTTCAGCTGAGCAAATCCATTTGAAAAATAGACAGCCTGTCTTCTCTTTTAAAAATATGAAGCTGTTTCCTGGCAAAGGAGTTTGCCAGATACTGAAAAACACTATGAACACTAAGAACACAAATAAAGTATTTTAATGGTGATTTAATGGTCATACAGAGCCTAGAAATCACATGGAAATAAGAAGAGTTTGGATTTATATCCCCCCTTTCTCTCCTGCAGGAAACTCAAAGGGGCTTATAATCTCCTTGTCCTTCCCCCCTCACAACAAACACCCTGTGATGTGGGTGCGGCTGAGAGAGCTCCGAAAATCTTTTCATGAGACTGCATGATAGGCTACACTATACCAAACTACACAAGTAAGAACTGCTTTTACAGTTGGCTCCTTTAGATAATCACATGAAGTTTTTGCTGTCGTCACTTAAGTCCCACGTTCTGTGTAGTAGTCTAATTCAAGGGGTTTTTGGATATACAAATGGACAGGGTTTTTTGCATATGCAGTGCTCAGCACCATGTTCATAACCATACCTTAGAGCAGACCTGTACAGCTTGTGCGTGTGTTCTGTCAATGGAATATAGCCTTCATGGAATACTTGGAGTTGATCTAGACTGAATTTGCAATCCTTAGCAATTCTAAGCTAGAGGAGCTCTCTCTCAAGTGAGCGGCCCTGTGGGATCTGATACAATTCCACAAGGCCTCCAAGATAGAGTTCTTAGGCCTATGGTTGAGGGAAGCCAACTTGCTGGCCTTCCCTCCCTCTTCCCATTTTCTATATAGTACCGTAATATTCATATTTGAGTACCATTACCTTTCCTTATGATTGGGCCCCTTGCTGTGTTTGGCACATTCAGTTTTTTGGGTTTTTTTTAGCTTTCATTATTGGGATTTTAATGTATTTATGTGTTCAAATTGTATATTGTTCCATTATTGGAAGCCACCATGAACCAACTTGTTGGGAAAGGGTGGGGTACAAATTGAATAAATAAATATGAAATTTTCTCCTCTCTTTCCTCAATGATGATCTTGCAGATTGGCCAAGAACCCTTTCTTATTGGAACATGGTTTACATCATGCTCAGAAGCACTTTGGAACTCTCTGTCCCATGACCAGTCACCAAAGCCTTGGTACAACCTGATTCTACATGTGTAAATTCCTCTGAGTCTAATGGGTCTTACTTCCAAGTTAGTGTATCTAGGATAGCCTTATCACTAGGTCTGTAGGATTGTTTATTACATTTTTATTCTTCTTGAATTCTCATAGGGGAAAGAGACTATATCCCCTTTCTCAGCAATTTTCAAGGCTCCTCCCAATATGTGTACATTTGCTGTCAAGTTGCAACAGTCTTATGATGACCCCAGCAAGAGGTGGTTTGCAGTTGCCTTCCTTTGCAGAGTCTTCCTTGGTGGTCTCCCTTCCAAAGTAACAATCCTGCTTAATTTCTGAGATCTGGTGAGATTGGGCTATACCATGCTGCCTTCTCCACAGGGGGGTTTATAAAATGATTCTTGAGGCAGAAAAAGTGGACAGAGAGAAGTTTTTTCCTGTCACAATACTAGAACTTATGGGTACACAATGAATCTGATAGACAGTATTTAGGACAGAAGAATGTACTTCTTCACATGAACTCTGGACTCTAATCTGCCAAAGGATATAGTACTGGCCTTTAATTTCATTTGGCTTAAAAAAAAGGTTCCCTTTTTTTCTTCCTTTCTTCCAATTTGGAAGTCAAGGGAGCTTCCTGAGAATCCCCTAGAGGTATAACACGTAGATCATTCAGACTTGCCAGTGCTTCTCTTTTAAAAGGAGGCTGTATTCTTTCCCCCAAAACTATCCATTGGGAAGTATCCTGTTTTTAGTTTCTCTTGTTCTGTTTTATGTCTTTTCCCATTTTAGTCTATTTTTTCTTTTGAATAGCTACTTTACCCAGCTCTTAACTCCCTGAACAAATGAACTTTACAGCTTGTTTTACAGCCAGAAAATTTTGCCTGTACATTATGGCCCTACCATTGCCATCTGCTTTCTGATGTTCAAACTTGCTGGTTAACCTTGTTCTATCCAGTTCAGGAAACACCAAATAAATCATGAGAATACTGCAAAAAAAATAGGAAGAGTGGCAGTGATCATATGGGAGTTTGCTCTGCTCATTTTTCTCTAATAACGATAATAAAAAGTAAGATTCCCAGAGGTTCCTGGCCCTGAACAAATTTACTCCTCCAAAGTGCAAAAACAAACAAAGAGCAGTGGCATCAGAATAATCTCATCCATATTGACTTCCTTGGCACCATCCCCAAGGTCATGACATCAGACATAGCAGCATATAGACCTGGGATACAACAGTTTGAACTTTTCCTTCCGTAAAGTTTTAACATCATGCCCCTCGTAGTAAAATAGGCTGAAAGCTTGCAAGGCAGTTCATACCCTGTCCTAGCCCAACGTGTTCTGTTCACGTTGCCTCATATGTAAGGAAGTATCCATCATGAGGTTTTTAATCATTCAGCAGTTTGTTAATAGGTTCTTTCCTGCCATAAAAGGATAGCCTTGGAGTAGTCATAGGACTGTCTTATACTTTCACACATCAATTAATAATTGTTCACATTCTTTCCTCACCCCAGATCTCACCCACATGACACAAGGGCTTCATGACATTCCACCCTCCAGTGCAAATTAATTG
The DNA here is from genome assembly GCF_021028975.2 of Sphaerodactylus townsendi. Classification (NCBI taxonomy): domain Eukaryota; kingdom Metazoa; phylum Chordata; class Lepidosauria; order Squamata; family Sphaerodactylidae; genus Sphaerodactylus; species Sphaerodactylus townsendi. Next base: position 38,123,372 of record NC_059425.1, on the reverse strand, counting down.
ATTTACCCACTGCTGGCAAATTCTCTGGAAACTGGAGGCAGGATAGATCCATCACTTCCAGGCTTTGGTGATACTCAGAAGCAGTGAGATCCACACAATTCACTATTTTTGTAATTTTGTGCTGAAATAGCTTTTTAAAAAATGAGCCCCCATGTGGATCTTCTGAGACTGATAACATCTTCTGTGTTTGTAAACAATCATTGAAAGTTTTGGGAAAAAACATGTACTTCTATTTTGGGGAAAAACATGTACTTGCATTTGCCTGTCTGTGGTGGGTAAACTCCCACCTTTGAGAAATTGAGGAGGGAGTGAACAAATGGTCTCTCTAGAGATTAGAGGAAATTCTTAGAGAGTTACCTGGAAGTAATGTCACATCCTCCCCAAATTCCACCCTCCCTAGGCACTACCCTCAAAATATTTTGGCCTTGGCTGAGGCAGTGCTGGTAACAATGTATACTTCCCCCCAAGTATCTACAAAAGAATAATGCCAACAGATCTGGAGAAGAATGTCCTGTGCTTTTAACAGAGGGATACCTGGATATTGTTTATCAGCTTAAGTTACTTCCAAGCCATGAAAAGTGTTGCTTTCCCATTTCCATACATCAAGCCTTTGCTAAAGCCCCCCCCCCAATTGTTAGCAACTCAACCCCAAAATTGGAGACTGACCCCTCACCCAAAGCCTCTGATAATGAGAATTGACTACCAAGGGTATCTCCCTGATGTCTAGTTTTGTAGTAAATATTTGTCACTTGTTTTCGCTGGAATGCCTATTAAGGAACAGCAACCAAGGAAAGCAGAGTTGTTTCTGTTTTAAAAAATCAGTTCTGTGGTGACTGGCCATCTTGGGTGTGATCAATATGGCAGTGACTCCTACTCAGGATGAGATGAAGCAGAAGCACAAAGAGTTAGTGTAAGGAATTCCATAGAAGCAGAAATAAAAGGCTTTTTGGGTGTAAAAGACCGTTTATTCAGACATCCTAGAAAGCTCACGTACGCAGGTAGCAGGAGATAAAGATCTCAGCCAGAAGCACAAGGTTATAAACTCTGTCCATCCATCCCCCCCCTCCCAGATTCCCATGGGTAGAGATCTCCATCTCCACCATGAGATAAAGGTCTCCGCCCGGAGAAGGCTGGACCCATCACTTGGGCTGTGGAGATGTAGTCCAAAGAGCCAGGCTGGCTGACCAGCTCATCAACACCATTGAATCAACCTTTACACTCCTGCCTCATAAAAGACCTCTACCCCCAGGTTTGTCACTTGGAAAGAGAAATTGTGATTGAAGAAAGCAGAAATGAGATGAGGCGGAAATCCAATATTTCCGGAATAAACCCATTGAAGTTATACCCAAGGAAGGAATACCCCACCCAAGAGACTAAATATTGGCAAAAGCGTTTGCAGATTAAAGCGAGAAGAGTCAGGATGGCGTCAAGCGTCAATTTAAATTCGTAATAGCTTGTGACCCATCAATAATAGTCAGTGGGGGGTCTCTCAGCCCAGGAATTACGTTACCAGAGCATCAGGAAAGCGAGGGAGCCTATCCTTGAGTAAGCTATGGAATGGAAGACAGGATGGATGTTACTACTAAGAAGTTGAGGCAAATCCAATAGGGCAGACGATGACATCATTAATCACTTTAGTAATCTAAGAAAAGGATACACGAATCTTTTGCCTAGTTTGAAAAATTTATACCGTCTCTGAGATTTTTGGTGAACAAATGCACCCAAATGCAACCCTGCACTAGAGAGAAATCCAGAAAGTGCTTATCCGCTTACAGCACAGGGAGTCTTTAGCTTGTTGTAAGGCAGTCTGGACCATTTTCACCCCTCGGCCAGAGATGAAATCCCACTGCTGAAACTCAGGGATCCAGTACTTCCATGAGCGGAATTGCGGTTGCGTACCTTGGCGGGGAAAGAGGCTGACCCGGACACAATTTGAAGAAGGGGTCTTTTTTGTACTACTGGGAACGCGTTATTATTAGGCAGTATTCTGCAAGCGGAGGTGCTTCGCGCCTTTTAATTGTCTTGGTGGTAGTTGGTGTAACAAGCAGTAAATACTGCTCTAGGGTTCTGTTAGTTCTCTCTGACTCCCTAATACCCCGTCACTTTTGAGATATGGTAGGAGGCGGCAGCAGCCCGGGAGTGACCTAACAACCCTAGAAAAGCTTTCCAGAACTTTGAAAATGAATTGGGGCAGCGATTGGGAGACCATACCTTAGGAGAGGTAGGTGCTAGGCAAGGTATTAAACATGCCTGAATGAACAGGCAGCAGCTAATTTAGAGAAGGCTGGAGGGATGGATGAGCCCACATGGGATGAAAATAGGCTTGTTTAGAAAATAAGTCCACCACCACCCACAAGACCGTGTTGCCATGACTTTCTGGCAAATCTGTCATAATAAAATCCCATGGGAGATGACTTCCCAGGGGCGGGAGGCCACGAGGAGAGGAGTTTCCAACAGACCAGTGGGGTTTCCATGGAACGTTCTTGGCTTCTGCACAAAATGGAGGCAACCTTTCATATACGTCTCAATGTCCTTGCGCCAGCGCCATACAGAGCTTGGCGGCCAATGGAGCCAAATGCAGAGGATTTTAGAAAGCCAAAATGTCCAGCCGGCGGGCATCATGACGGAGCCTCGGGGCACTTGCCTGCGGAGGGGAGGCACGTGCCAACAATCCCCGCCGCTTAAGCGCCCGTTCTCCAAAGCGCCAGTGGGAGTCACAGCTTCACTCCGGCCGGAGGCTACCGCTTACGCCTTCCATACTCCCTCGGGATTCCCGTAGGAAAAGGAGAGACCAGGCTGGGAATGAAGCGGGAGAAAGGAGGAGTGGATGTCTGAAGAGATCGAGGGTGACAGCCAGCCCCAGAGTGGGAGAGGAGAACAGTCTTGTGAGAATGTCCCGTAAAGGACAGCTCCACCCCTCGGGTAGAAGTAGCGAGGCGCATCAGCCAGTTTATTGGTTTTTTCGGGGAAAAAATGGACGATGAAAGAAAGCTTGAGAAGAAATCGGCGGCCCATTTACTTGAAGTTTAGCCATGGCGGACATCTTGAGGGGGGGGGTGGGAGAGAGGCGGCCAAGTTCTTGTGATCCCGACCAAACTTGAAAGGGTGTTTAGCCCCCTCTCCAGCCAGTGATGGTAAAGTGGAAGTGCTGCTTTGATGGCCACCGGTCTCTCTTTGCTCCTACAGTCCAGTTGAGTTCAGCACCGGAGAATTTCTTTGCGATAAATAAGCACACGGGAACCAGCCTATCATCTTTATTTTCTCTGCAACAGGAAGCTTGCCCCAAGCTTTGTCCGAGGCACATCCACGGCGTGAACCACAAAAGCGAAGTCTGGGTCAGGGTGCTTCATGATGATTCATTAGTAAAAGCAGATTTTAAAAGCTGAAAGGCTGTGACAGCGCTCTTCCAGACCAGGAAAGGAGGCCCGGGCTTGGCAGTCCAGTGGATCTTTACTACCGCTAGTGCGTATTAAGAGGTCACCCAGTGGGAGAGTCCAGTTCAGGGTAGGGTCTCAAAGTCCACGATAGAAATTAGCAAAACCTAGAAAAGATTGGAGTTCTTTTAGGCTCTGGTAGGAACAGCGAGCCATTGGAGGACTGCATCAATCTTAGCAGGATCCATTTTTTAGGCCCTCGGCGAGGATCCGGTACCTGGAAATAGTCAATAGAGGTTTGGGTGGAAACAGCGTTTGGAAGGATTTGGCAAAGAGGGAGTTGTTGAGCAAAGCGTTTTATGCTTTCGAACCAATAGCTTCTAATGCTCCTCCATGGTTTTGTGAATAAATTAAAAGCATTCATCTAAAATCACACACTACTCCTTGTACCGATAAATCATGGCAGAACCGTTGATAAGGGCCATAAAAGCTCCGGGGGGCCCCACTTAGCCGAATGGCATTATTAAGTGTCCAAACTGTCCAAACTTTGTGTTAAAATGCAGTCAAATGTTCATAGCCTTCCAGCGAATTCCGGCTCTCTGTAGTAAGCTTCTACTCAAGATCCAACAAGTAAAGATCGTCCCTTGCCCAATCGTCTAAAAGATCCTTGATTAATGGCAAAGAATTTATTGGACAGGAGACTGCGGCAAGGTCCTCGTTAATCTGTTGCCAGAATACCCGTAAAGACCCATATCTTTCTTTTTTTACAAACAATACCAGGAGCAGCATGTGTGTGTTTGTGTAGCCGCCCGTATGAACATGGCGGGTTCTTGTCTAAGAAACGCGCAAGTTCCTTCTCCTCATTGGGACTCATGTAGTAGATTCTACCTTTAGGCAGTTGCGCCTGGCTGTATTCTGATTTTTGCGATGATGCGGTGTCTCGCCGGGGTGGCTTGGTAACTGATCGCATTCTTGCTCCTGAGAAATACTCTGGCTACAAATCTTGGTAAGCGGTGGAATGCCCGGTAGAATCGAGGAACAGTAAGCTGAAGTGAAGCGAGAATGTATGTGTGTCCAGGAAGCGAGTTTTCCCAATTCATGTGTTCACGCTTGAGGAGGTCAGTGAATTCTAAGATCCTTTCTTTCCAAATGAATTACGTTTCATGCAGCAACCACTTTAGCATGCACCCAGAACTATGGAGTGTTTGGCCACTGGCATGGCCGAATAAAAACTAATTTTACCACTCCCAATGGTGGTAGCGGAGGAACGGTTTAGCGTTTTTTTGAACTGGGCGGTCCTTTGCTCGAGAGGACTGCCGTCCATTTGGGTGAATGGTACTATATAGGCTTAGCCAGGGGGGACTTAGTCTAGACCTAGCTCTCCTCCACCACCTAGAAGTGCATTAAGCAATGGGAGCAGCCACCTGAGAATCCACACAAAGGAGCTGAGAGGAGCTATATCACGAGGTATGCTTAGCGGGGTTGGCCAGAAAGCGCTTGGATTGTAATGGGAGGCTGCCTTCACTTTCACAGCGTGCAGAGTGAACCCACATGTCCATAGGGGGGGCTGAAGAAAGGCAAACAGCTGCTTCCACATCACCTGGGTGGCAACCGATAACTGCTTAAACCCCAGTACATGTTGCAGAGCGACACGGTTCGCGTGGTGGCTTGGCGGAGGTAAGTGCTGGCGGGCGGTTAGCTCTGCTTTTGGGCGGTTATTGGGTGACCTGGTCCTCGCGGTAAAGACACAATCCCAGTCAGCGGCAGTAACCGGTGGTCTCGGTGAGCGGCTGGAGGCTTGGCTTGGTGATGCCAGTGGCGGAGTTTGAAGCGTGGGCGGCCTCGGCTGCGAAAGCGTACTCCCAAGCGAGGCATACCTGGGATCTGGTCAGTCCAATCAGCAATGGTGGGGATCGAATTAAAAGCTTACCGTTGCGCAGCTTGCCGTCAACAGCATCGAAGTATTCACATTTCATGGCTCCAGGCACTCAGGAGGAGTCGAGACGCTGCAAAATTCCGCAGGCAAATTCTGCAAGCGGCGGTTGCCTTGCTGAATAGATTTGATCAGATGCGGACGCTTCATTTTCAGCACCGGATCTTGGAAGCGGGCAGCAAGGCTTGGAGGAGCGGGCACCGTCTGCGAGTATCTTCATCTTACAGGTTCAAAAAAGTCTAGAAACCAGTCGGCTGCTGCCCCATCAAGACTAGGCAGTAACCCGTATTTTTTAGCTCAGACCCGGTATAAATGTCATAGTCCTCCATAGTCGTCGGTTACCAAAGATGAAGTAGAGGAAGTTTGGAGGCGGTCCCGCTCGAAGCGGGCGGTATTGGAGGTCTGTAATATCCTCTCCGCGACCTTGGCCCGCGAAGCGCGGCGGTTCGCGCAGAGTTCGCCAGGTTGAGAACAGCGGTTGCGCCAGGGGCGAATGTCGGTGGAGGTGAAGTACCTGCTTGGCGGGTACGCTGGCGTTCTGGTGGGAGCGGTCAACTGGAAGGTGGCAGGACAGCAGCGTCACGCCCTCTGGCGCCCGGCTGTACCGTGACAGCGTAGACTCTCAGCAGGTTGTCTGTTCTGCTTCTTCAGTTCCTCTCAAAACGGCGGCTCTCTCCTTGGTCGCGTCACCAGTGCGCGTACCGGCTGCTTTCTCTCGTTCAATTTAGCCCTCTCGTTGGGCAGCTGCGTAAGTTCACTTCGTCGCGCTTAAGGCCTGGGCAGCTTTGGCGTTGGCAGCTGTAAGTCCAGTTTGGGTGGTCAGGACTTTATCATGGGCCGGATAGATTCTCGCATATTGCCGTTGCGTATCTTTGTACGGTCAATTCGGTTGGACTTCTTTGCTGCTGTTCGGTCTCTTTTGCAGTTTTCACGCTCTTGCTGCAGCTGTTCGTTCCTCTTCCCCGCCAGCGCTGGTTCACGGAGCCCATGCTAGCGCGACATCGCGAGTGGCCCACTTCCTCATCAGCTCTCTTCGATGGAGAGGAATAGATCCGGCTGGGAAACTCGGACTCCTCTTCCATCTGAGCGCAGGGCGTCGTGCCCGGTGGCTCCTGCGGAACTCTCAGGTGCAGCAGCTGGTCGGGGATCTGGGGAGTCCGATCGGGAAAACCGATGGATACCCCTCAATCCTGGTATAGTCCCAGTTTCACGGTGGTGCCGGACGGGCCCCAGTGCTGTACACGGTGGATCTTTAGGGAGCATCACCCAAAATCGGTCAGGAATGGATTCAATGGACTCCTGTGTTTGCCGCATGAAGGTGGTCAGGCGTCTCTCCTCCGTGACAGGTTGCATCTGAGGTTTGTAATCCATCTGAAAGCGGGTGAATGCAGATCACAATTTCGATCCATAGACAGCGCCCCCCAAACGCGACTCATGTAAGTCCCCATGTAGTGCGTCTTCTGCGTCCCTCGTTCTGGCAGATAGGAAGGCTTCGTGCTGACCGAGGGCGGAAGAAGTACCAGCGAGACCGTTCTGCCGGTTCTCTAAAACCAGAAGGGAAGCTCGGAGCCTCTTTGGGGCCTGGAACCTTCCATAGGAGACATTCAACCTCTCCATGCGAGACACCAGAGGTCCACTGCTAGGAAGATAGATGAACGATTCCTGCCACAATGTAAAGGAATTCCATAGAAGCAGAAATAAAAGGCTTTTGGGTGTAAAGGCAGAACTGTTAAGACATCCTAGAAAGCTCCGATACGCGGTGGCAGATAGATCGCCAGAAGCACAAGGTTATAACTCTGTCCATCCATCCCCTCCGGATTCCCACGCATGAGACGGGTCTCTCATCTCCCTCGCGAGATAAGGTCTCGCGGGCTGGCTGGCGGGCTGTGGAATGTAGTCCAAAGCCAGGCTGACTGACGGCCTCTCATCCAGCACCATTGAATCCTTTACAGTTAGTCCCTGTGTGTAACCCTTTCTCCTTATGTGCTGTATCATGGTGGAAGGAGTTCTGCTGGACTCCAAATTAAGTGGAAATGTAGTTCTTGTTGAAGTGGTGAATCTGTGCAACTATACCACATTAAGACTGTTAGAGGCTGTCAGCATGAGGAAAAATCATATTTACATGTAGAGGTTGGATTTTGTGATCGGTCAGCATGCAGTTCTGATGGTTGCAGATTTCTTCCATCAGCATAGCTCTGTTGACAGAAAAGAGAGGAGAGGACTAAACTAGTAACTTCATCACATGCCCCAGAGTGTATTGCTTGACTTTGAGGTGGATGTGTGTGTCGCTGATGTGTATGCCATTCCCCATACAAAGATAGGATGGGCCACCTGGGAAGTTAGGTTGAGTTTGCCATTCTGAGATGTTTTGCTGTTGGATTTTGTGTTTTAGAATGCTTTTATGATGTTTTATCATTGATTGTACACCGCCCAGAGCCCTTCGGGGATGGAACGGTATATCAATCAATCAATCAATCAATCAATCAATCAATCAATCAATCAATCAATCAATCAATCAATCAATCAATCAATCAATCAATCAATCAATCAACTGTTGGGGTAAATGTGGTAATTATTTTCAGTGCAACAAGTTTAAGAACAAGTTGTTTTTTGGCAGCATCAGTTGTGAAAATGCATAGCTGCGCTGAGATGCTTATCAGTTTGATGGAGAGCCAGAAGTCAGAAGCCATGAGGCTGGACAAATAGGACACAGTTCAGTGAGAACAGACCCACGTGGAGTTCAAGAATGGGTGTTAGGTGGAATGCTTTTAACAAAAGTGCAAAGAGATCAAAGTGAAGATGGAGATGTGCTTCTCAAAATATGCAAGTGATGGTATCCTTGTGACAGCTATGAGGACAAAGTGCTGTCTAGTTTGGGTCTATGAGTCTGTTCTTACTGGGCTGGTTGTCTTTATGAGGTTTGTGAATCTGTGCAGCCTTGCCTTTGAGCAGTGAAATATTATCAAAGTGAGATTTAACTCATGAATGCCTATACCCTGGACATTTTTTTACAGTGCTACTGGATTCAGATTTTGTTCTTGTACTACAGACTAACAGGGTTATCTACCTGAAACTGTGAGACTTGTGACACCCTTAAGACTAAAATACATGTATTATGGCATAAACCTTTGTGGAGTAGAACCTACTTAATCAGCTGATGTGGGAATAGAGGAAAAATGTAAATAGTTTGATTAAGAGGCAATGAAATGTTGGAAGTACAGTCTGTGACATTTCTATGTGAAACTGAAATTAATTCACGATAAGTGTGGCAGCCGTTTACAACAGCAGAAATTGGTGATAAAACAATAAAGGCTGTGTTACAACCAATTACTGATCTTTTTGTAAATGGTTACTCTGCTTATCTTGCATACATTTGAGTCTTACATAATTTCACAGGTGTATGTCTTGCATTTTGTTGCCCTTTTATCTCACTGTTTACATTCTCTGCCCTGAACATGCATCTAACAAATGAAAACCAGTGCCACAATAAATATGTTGGTTTTTAAGATGCATCAAGATGGTTTTTGCTGGGGCTGAAAAATTCCACTATTTCTCTAGAACATGGCAGACTTCTTCGCACCCCTCTATGAGGGCTTAGTTTTGGAAATATCAGTATCAGCTAAATCCATTGGAAAACCAACTTCTTGAATTCACCCCTGATATTTGTGAGAAGAATATAAGCTGAGATGTGAAAGTGATTACAACAATGTCCTATGTTATGCCTGTGAATATACTGCCAACAGTGAAGGGATTTGCCTAGCCTGTGATGTAAAGGTTCTTCTGGGAAGATATATCTGATGAGTGTGCCAAATTTGATGAGTCTTTCATTAAAAAGATATCCTGTCAATGTCCCATATCTGATCGCACTAGGCTGTTCTCAAGAGAGCAACTCCCATCTAAGTTGCAGACTTCCATGTGCCTGAATAACCCAGACCAGCCTAAGCTGGTCAGAGCACAGTACAGTACAGTAAACCTTTATTAGGCATAAAGCTGGTCAGAGCTTGGAAGCTAAGTGGGGTCAGCCATGATCAGTATTTGGCTGGGAGACTACTAAGGAAGACCAGGGTTTTTGCTGTGCAGAGGAAGACAATGGCACATCACCTCTGCTCATTTCTTGCCTTGAAAATCTAGTGGGTTTTCCAATGGATTAGCCATTTAGCTAAATCCATATTCCAATGGATGTAACCATTTAGCCATAAGTCAGTTAAGACTTGATGGCACTATATTATTAATAATAATATTACATGCAAACAGTTCGACTTCCAGCTGTAATACATGTCAGTCAACCAAATGTAGCATGTTTTTTCACTAACACAATTGCAGTTCTGTGGATAGAGGCTCCCTGTTTTACATAAGTACACAAGAATCTGCTGGATAAGACCAGTGGTCAATGTAGTCCAGCATCCTGTGACCCATCAGTTACCCTGGAGGGTCAAGGCCTTCCAACAACTTTCAATAGCTGCAGAATAGGTAGTAAACGATGGTGATATCTTTCACCAGTGCAGAGTCTAACAATGGGAGAATTTTCTCCTGTTGATTACTGTGTGTGACGTATCTAATAAAGGCATAGCCCCTGGTCCATTAAGTAGTGGCAACCCTGAACTGTGAATTTTTCTTTCCAGGACTATGGCTGCTTTTATTTAAGGGTTTGTTCGGTTTGGTCTTATATAATGAAACCATTTAAAATAGCCTCCTCTCCCCCTGTTTGGTACAGTTAATGAAGTATAAAGCATGTGGTTGGCAAGGTTTTCTTGGAAATATAGCAGCGATTAGAAAGCCTGACTGAGCAACGCTGGTTTTAATGCATAACTACATTAGTATAATTCTTTGTAAGTGCTGCCTGCTTAACCTCTGCATTCCTTGAGGATTTATAAGGCACATTAATCAAAAGGATTCCTTCCATCTTTCCTTGGTGCACAGGCCATCAATTATTTTTTCAGACTGCTTTTCCGAAATGGAAATATTTTAAAGCAGGGTTTTCCAAACAGAGGAAAAGGTGTTCGCATGTGTTGCTGACTTACTTTATTGGCTCTTGCACATTTATCAGCAACTTGTTATTTAAAATCAACTTTGTGGGTCCCCCCCATTATAACGTGGCAAAATACCATCTCAATTTTGTTTTTTCATAGTACATGTTGCTTTTTAAAAGGGCAGGGATAAGTCAGCAAAGTTTGGCAACCGCATTAACAATCACCTTGAGTGTTATGTCTTTAACACAAGGTTCTGCTGATTGAGACTGGTTCATAAATGGTCTACCTACTGGTCTATATTAGGTGTGGGGTAATGGCTACAAGTCAGGAAGTCACTGTTGAATCCTTTAGGCTAAGTAGTCTTAGGCAAAAATGTTCTCTGAGCCTCCTATCTACAATATGGGAGTATTAATACTGATTTACAAAACTGTTGTAACATTTACTGTAAATTGCTATATATATATATAATGAAGTTGTTGAATAATCAAGGTGAGTTAGTGGGTTCGTAATACAAACTCCCCAAACACAACAAAGCCTCATAAAAAAGTTTTCATCTAGTGGCATCTTTAAGATCAAAAATGTTTTATTCTTGGTAGAAGAGAGAAGAGGGAAGAGTTATTTATATCCCACTTTCCCAACCATAAGGAGTCTCAAAGCATCTTACAAAATTCTTCTTTTCCTTTCCATGCAACAGAGTTCTGAGAGAACTGTGAATACCCCAATGTCACCCAGTTGACTTCATGTGGGGAAACAAAACTGGTTCACCAGATTAGAGTCTTCTGCTCATGTGGAAGAGAGGAGAATCAAACCTGGTTCTCCAGATTTGAGTTCACCACTCTTAAACACTATGCCATCCTTGTATACATGCACACAAAAGCTCATACCAGAAATAAAACTTTGTTGGTCTTAAAGGTGTCAGTGGATTAAAACTTTTTTTTTGCTGCTTCAGACCAACATAGTTACCCACCTGAATCTGTTAAAAACAACAACCCCTAATTCTATTTTGAATTGGAGCCTGGACCCCTTGGCCCTACTTAAACTGGGACTCATGCCCACAACTGTTCACCTTTTTTTTGTGACTTCCTCCTTCCCTTTCAGAGCAATACACCGTACCTTTGGGAAGGGAGAAGGATTGGTAATCAGTGGAGGGGGCTTGTTAGGCAAAGGATGTAGGTGTATGGTGTATTGTTTCATGCCATTGATTATGGGATTAACCAGTTGAAGGCAGAGAAAACAGCAGTCCGCTTGGCAAGAAATGATTAATAGGGAAGATGGGATTTGTAACTACTGGAAGAATTGGCTCCACAGGGCAATTTCCTCTGTTCTTCACCTTCCCAAAGGGTACCCCCTCCCACTTTTTTTACTTTGGAGAGTAGGGACTGGCTATTCAGCAGAAGAAAATTTTTAGATTGATTTTGAGTGCCCTTACTGAATGCTGACAGAACCCTTGGATGTTTTGATTTCTTCATCGGTGTACTTGGGGTGAGGGGATATGCAACAAATCATGTTCCTCTCTTTTCACTGATGTAACTTGCACCAGGTAAACCAGGGGAAAGATGGATTTTGCCCTTCACTGCAGATCTTTGAAACTTTAAAATGTTATGTAAATGCTAGATGTTGCTACAAAGCACTCATAGTAAACACTGGAAGGAAGGGGAAACATGAAGATGAACAATATGTATATATAAAAAGCTAACTGTGCGTTTGTTACTCACGGTCTAACTCAGGAACTGCTGGAGCAAACACCCTGAAACTTTCAGGGAACGCTGCTCATCTGTGCGAGCGTGTTTTCTGCTCCTTGGAAGTCTCAGGTACCACAGAGCACGAGCAGAGCGCCGGAAGGAGGAAGCGAGCTGGCCGCCATGGGAAGACGTGGAGGCCCAGGCGATTGGACCCAGTCCCGGTCCCGAGCTGAGTGGCGCTGGGGGGGGGGGGGGGAAGAGAACTGAAAGGTCTGGTGGCCGCCGCCGGAGGGAAGTGCAGCTGGAGGGGTGGAAGGAGGAAGCGAGCCGGCCCTCCTCGGGAAATGCGGAGGTAATCTGAGCCACCTCAACGTGTGGCCGGGTACTCTAGTAGGTACTGAAAACTAAACAGAATGATAGTTTGTGTCCTTTTGTACTTGCAGCCTAATCTGGGAGGAAGGGAATTCCCTTCTGGATGCGGCGGGGGCTTATGCTGGTGGAAGTGCCCTTCTTAGGGCATTACGCCAGCAAAGGGGCACTTACGCTGGCATCGAGCTGTTATGGAGTCCTGGGACACCCAGCCACAGTTCTTAGCTTTCCACTGGTGCTTTCCCGCTGCCCTGAGCTGTTTCATCATGGCGAAGAGCATTTCCAGGGGTGGATCTGACCTTAGTTGACTTCCAACGTCTGTTTAGCCTCCTTGCACTGGCACAGTGGGGCTCAGAGACATGCCACAATTTTCACAGCATATCTCTGCTTGGAGTTAAAAGTAAGATTAAAAAAACTTTTGGGGCTTTCCCCACAGCAGGAAAGCTCTTTGGAGCAAGTGGGGTGGTGCCCACTCTGGATAGGGCAGCTGTTTATTTTTTGCTTGAAAGTTACGTAAGTGGAAAGAGAGGAACATGATTGGTTGCACTTGTCTATGTAAAGTGACTTGGAAATTTGAATCATTACCTGTCATGGATGGATACTGAATGGGTTACCTGTACAGGTTGTGGAACTAAGTGGTCAGTAAAGTAGGGATGCCATGAAAGTACTGGCAGTGTTTTCCCGCTTTCTACTGTAAGAACCTGCTGTTCAAATGGTTATTTTGATATTACATTGTATCTAGAGATTTCCAAGCAAAAATCTCTTTAGTGATTGGTAATAAAAAGATGTGTTTCTGGCTTTCAATCCTGGATTGATTTTACTTATTGGTTTTAGAGCTAGCAAGCATTGCTTTAATTACAGCTCAAGCGGAATTTAGTTCTTCATGTGCCACGTCCAAATGTGATCTCCTCTTTATTATGACAACAGAGAGGCATTTATGTTCAATTAGTAGACTAAAAATAAACAGTGTCCAGGTGGTGTAATTTGAATGGTTATTCGAAAGTCTCTACTGAGAGTGCATCTGATTGAAATACCAGCTTTTCCGTAGGTGGTCTAGAGAGGGACCAATATCATTCGGGAGATCTTTGCTCACAGTTTTGGCTTTTACCCAGTCTTATAGTATTGACTGTGGCTTGCATCTCAAGCAGTGTGTCTTTGTGTGGTATATATCTAGAGTACTTTCTTCCAAGGGAGAAATGTTTCTCTGTTTATTAGTGAGTGCTGGGTGTTACCAGTACGATCTGTTCCCCCCCCCCGAGTTATTTAGAAACAGCTGTACTTTGGCATCTTACTGGTATATATTGTACTAGCAGTAAAGCCGATTTTAAAATGCAGTAAAATGTGCTCTAGACATGAGGGGATAGTATAAGCGGGGGACGGGTGGTAGGTTTTTCTGCCCATCCACCTTCTTTTGGTCCCCTTGGTTCTTCTCCCTCCCAGGTCACTCCAGGGTCACTCTGGCTGGGCTTCCGCTGTGGCTCATTTCTGGCTCTGCTGCTGCTCTGCCACTGCTCTGTGCTGCTGCAGCCCTTCAGGCTTCACATGTGGGATGCTGGAGCTGGGGTACAAGTCTGTAGGCCAGAGTCTCAGGAGGGCCCAGGTTGGTGTTTTGGAGAGGGTGGTGGGGGAATTGGAAGGTGGGTGGCAGGCCTTGTGGGAGTGTGGCTTGGCACTGCTTCTCCACTGGCCCAGATTGGTTTTTGGGACAGAGGGAGGGTGGCTGGGGGAATGGGGAGATGGGTAGGAAGCCTGGTGGGAGGCAACGGTGCTGGTTCTCCTCTGGGGCTGGGCTGGTTTTTGGGGTGGGGGGGAGGGGGAAATGGGGAGGTTACTGCCTGGCCCTGCAGGAGGATGGCTTCCCCACTGTGTCCAGCTTGCTCATGGGTCAGGGGAAGGCGGCTGGGGGAGTGGTTGGAATGTTGGGATAGTGAACTTCCCACCAGTGGGTGTACAGAACAGTGAGGCCTGCACACTCATTGGTGGGAAGTGAGTCATCACAGCATTCCATTCCTTACTCAATTATGTATCAGAATAACTCCCATTTCTTCCAGAGAGCCATGACCAGCGTTAGGAAGGCTGTGTTTGGAAGATGAATGTAAGGCCAGGAGGACTTAGAAGAAAGTAAGCATTTCAAAGTCCTTGATTCTGCAGAGTACCAGTATGGTCAGCAGTGGTCACCTTACTGCTTTATTTTAGGAGAGTTTTTGTTTTTGGGGACAGATCTTTTTGGGTCATGTGAGTTGCATGAATGTTGTATTATACTAAGGTTCGCATGAGACTAGTAAAGAGCAGAGAATAAAATAAATAATTATTATACTAAGGTTGGCCAGTGAAGCAAACAAAGAAACAAACTATATTAACTGACCTCACACATATTGTCAAGAATCTGAAGCATTGAGGTATTTGAACAGTAATAAATAAAACGAGCTAATTACATTCATTATTCAAATGCCTTCTTCCAAAAGGTTCCAGAGTTCACAATTTCATTAAAACTCTGAGGAAGATGTAACATACTTCTCAGAACTACTTTGTGTATTGTCTTCCTCAAACCTTTATTTCCAATTCCTGTTCAGAAAAGCCAGTAGTTATAGCATTCAGCATTAGGAGAAGCTTGGCTGAGTGACTTCACTGGGGAAAGGGAAGAACAAGTTTTCTGGGGTGAGACAGAGCTTCTGGGCCAGGGGGTGCCCAATCATAAATGAAGGATCAATGTGTCTGTCAGATGACACTGCAAGACATAGCTTTTGGGATATCACAAGGGATTTTGAGACTCTGGGAAGGATCTGGATGCTATTCAATATTTTTATCAACGACTTGGATGATGAATAGAGGGCATGCTAATCAAATTTGCAGATGACACCAAATTAGGAGAGGTAGCTAATACCCTAGAGGACAGGGTCAGAATTCAAAATAACCTGGACTGATTAATGAGCTGGGCCAAAACTAACAAAATGAATTTCAACAGAGATAAATGTAAGATACTACCGTATATACTTGAGTATAAGCCGACCCGAATTTAAGCTGAGGCACCTAATTTTACCAACAAAAACTGGGAAATTTATTGATTCGAGTATAAGCCTTCGAACTTGACAGTAGCAGCTAAAAACAGAAGATTTGGGAGCAAGATGAGATAGAGTTGCTTAATAGAGTTTGCATTAGGGATGAGCAGCTTTCCATCACTCTAGGAACATAAAAGAACCACTGTTTTCCTCCAAATGTAGAATAATTCTGGGATTCATAGCCATGCCAGGCTAAACTTTGCTCCAAAGAATGTCTTTGTCTTCAGCAACATCAGTATTTGGCAGTAAACTACTGTAAACTACAGTAAACTACAGACCAGTTGCTCTAACATCTGTAGTTATGAAAACTTTTGAAAGGCTAGTGATGTACCATTTGAAAACCATCACGGATTCACTGTTGGATTGCCAATTTGCATACCAGGCAAATAGATGGGTAGATGATCTTTCATAATATGAAACACTATCCTACAGCATCTTGAATGTAAAGAGACCTATGCAAAGGAGACCTCTTTGTTTGACTTTAGTTCAGCATTCAATACTATCAGACGGGACATTCTTCCATTAAACTAAATCAATTAGCAGTACCTGAGCATGTTTAGCGAGTGGATCTGGCTTCCTAACAGATAGGAAGCAGCAGGTGACTAGGAAAAAAATTACATCAGACACCTCATAAAATGAGCACAGAAACTTTGAGCTGTGTGTACTTTCACCCTTCTCTTCTCTCTACATATACCAATGACTGCATCTCAAATGATCCATCTGTTAAATACATTTGCAGATGATACAACAGTAATTGATATATTCCGGATAGCGATGAAACACGCCTGAGCCGGGAGGTTGAACAAGCCTTAAGCTGGTGCCACTGGAACAATCTAGAACTGAACACTTAAAAACCGTAGAAATGGTGGGAGTAGATTTCAGGAGAAACCTCCCATCCCTCCTCCTCTCCTAAATACTAGACAACACAGTATCAACAGTGAGAGACCTTTAAATTTCACAAATCCATCATATCTCATACCCATTTCGTGGTGCTTTCAATAGTAAAAATGTAAGCAACAGGTGCTCAGGAAGCTCAGAAACTGCCCAGGAGCTGCTGATACAGTTCTACAGAGGAATCTCATTGAGTCTGTCATCGCCTACACCTCTATAACTGTGGTGGTTTGGTTCTGCAATAACAAGATACGACCACAGACTTTAAGAGACAATCCAGACTGCAGAAAAAACAATTGCTGCTAACCTGCTTCCATTGAGGGACCTGTATACTGCACGGAGTCAAAAAAAAAAAAAAGGACTTGTGAAAATATTTACTGACCCCTGCATCCTGGACATAAACTGTTTCAACTCTTACCCTCCTAAGCATTAGCTACAGGCACTGCGCACCAAGACAACTAGACATAGAGACAGTTTTTCCAGATGCCATCACTCTGTTAAACAAATATTCATTCCCTCAGATAATGTCAAGCTATTTGCTATATTTGATATATAATTACTGCTACTTTTTTGCATCATTCCTCTGTGCCATCTCTCCTCCCAATTGAGCTGTAGGCTGTAACATGCTGACATTTCATTTTATTTTTATGGATTTTACGACATGTTTTATTATTGATTGTTTCTGATTGCTTACACTGAACCTATATGACAATCATTAAGTGCTGTACCTTATGATTCTTGACAAATGTATTTTCTTTTATGTACACTGAGAGCATATGCACCGGAGACAAATTCCTTGTGTGTCCAATCACACTTGGCCAATAAAGATTCTATTCTATTCTATTCTATTCTATGAAGAATTGTATTCATCTAGAATGCAACACACCAATAACCCTTAGGAGAGAAATGCCTCAAGTTTCATTTAACACACACACGCGTGCACGTGCGCACATACACACACAACTTAGTTGTAATGCTATGCAGGCTGTCCTTACAGCTTGTTTTTACGGCTCTCTGGTGAGTTAGAAAAAAAGCAGCAACATGCTTACCGGATCCCCACAGCAGCCCCAGCTCTGGCCACCATCTTCGAATTACTGTGCTGAAAAAGTCGGCTTATACTCAAGTATATATGGTGCATTAGGCAGCTAAAATGAAATGCACAGATATCGGATGGGTGACATGTGGCTTGACAACACTACATGCAAAAGGATCTGGGAGTCTTAGTAGACCACAAACTGAATGTGAATTAGCAATGTGATGTGGCAGCCAAGAAAAAAGCCAATGCAATTCTGGGCTGCAACAATAGGAGTATAGTGTCTAGACTGAGGGATGTAATAGTACCTCTCTATTCTGCATTGGTCAAACCTCACGTGGAATTCTGTGTCCAGTTCTGGACACCACAATTGAAGAAGGATATTGACCAGCTGGAATGGGTCCAGAGGTGGGCAAACAAAATGCGAAAAGGTCTGGAATGCATGCCCTATGAGGAGAGACTTAGGGAACTGGGTATGTTTAGTCTGGAGAAGAGAAGTTTAAGGAGTGACATGATAATCATGCTTAAATATTTGAATGGATGTTGTATTGAAGAAGGAGCAAGCTTGTTTTCTGCTGCTCCAGAGACTAGGACAAATGGTAATCGATTCAAACTACAGGAAAAGAGATCCCACCTAAACCTGACAGTAAAGGCTGTTTAACATTGGAATACACTGCTTTGGAGTTTGGTGCAGTCTCCTCCTTTAGAGATTTTTAAATGGAGGCTGGATGGCCATCTGTCAGGAGTGTTTTGATTGTGTATTCCTGCATGGCAGGAAGTTGAACTTGATGGCCCTTGTGGTCTTTTCCAACTCTATGATTCTTTGGTTCTGTGATTCTATGAGATCTTGTCTGCTGCAAGCCTGTGGTACATGTAGCTTATATATGATCTGTTGTTTACACAAAGGGATGTCTAGCTTCATGGAGTATTCAACAGTAGGTGAGTTCTGCCAAGTGACATGTGGTCAGTTAACAATAATTCACACATTATTTGACTGTCATCCCAAATTTCTATTATCATACACAAGTCCTTAAAAACTGTATGCAACATCAGAGCATAGCATTGAAATGCAGTTTTTTTCCCTAACCAGATCACCTACTACCAGGATCAAAGGCTTAACTAAACTAAAGGGCAGAAGATAACTGAATCGGTGCCTCTATCAGGTATAGGTTCTTGGTATCTCTCATTCTAATGTCAAGTTGTGGGACTACAACGAGAAAGCAACTGTGTGTCCTACACTTGGAAATGCTTATTGCTTTGCTCCTTTTTTCAGGAGTAGATGTGTGCTTTGGAGAATTTGGTGGAAAAAGAAAGTTGGGTGTCAGCTGACCCATGAATTTTGGTGTCAGCCCTTCCATCGCTGCCACTGTGATACTTTACATTTTAGAAACAAATTGGGAACAAAAATAGCTGATTGTAGGCTAGTTCACTGTGTTGAGAAAGATGGGGGAATTTTGAAACGGATTGATCCTTACGAGATCTTGTGGCAAGATGTTGTATGATTTCTGTTAGTTTATAGATTTTTTGGTTCTGCTGATCCAGAAGATGTTGCAAGGACAGCATCCCCTCTTCAAAAGGAACATTTCTGCACCAAGGATTCAATGCGATCATGCCTTCACACTAAAATGATATGGTAAATAGAGGGTTGGAGCTGGACCAGGAAGTCATGAGATATAATGTCAAAATTCCCATGAAACTCATTGGATGACTTGTCCAAGAAAGAAACCAAGCCTTTGCTGTCTTTACAAATGCAACATTTTAATTTTCAGATTTTGAGATAAATGTCTTTGTAGTTGAATGTACTAATAACTACAACCAGAAAATGCAATTGGCTGGAGAGACTACTTGATGTGAAAATTGTAGTGGATTCTTTAAGTATGTTTATGTCAGTGGACAGGATACATTGGGGTAGCTCTGTTGACTCACTTTAACCTCTACTCTGCCGCGTTCAAGTGGTGAATCAGGGACTGAATGAGAACTGAAAGCCCTTGACATAATCAGGGCCTCTGATCTTGCCTCTTTTTCATTTGAAGGATCACAGAAATAGAAGCTTGTCTGTGGGCTCCACACAACTGACTGTACTACAGAATTCTAGAGAGATACTTGATGTACACATCATACACGTTTCCAGAAAATCATGTTTTGTAAATTAGAAGCCAGCCTGGTTAAAAAATATTTCCTCCCTCTCACTTCTGTAAGGCAACCATGGTAACCATGGTTTTGCATTACTTGTTCATCAGTGCAAACCCAAGTTTCTTCATAACAGCCCACTTTAAACCATGACCAGCGATCTAACCATCTTCTCCACTGGGGAGAAGATGACTGCTTCTGCTTTGACCACCAACCAGGTATACTGTAAATTGTTGGGACATAGGGGTGATGACTGTAGCATGGATAAGTATTATGTGAGATTGAGTGAAACTGCAGATTGGATCCATGGTTGCAATATTTGGATCCATGGTTGCAATATTTGGTTTACAGAGGACCAGAGTTTGTTCTCACCTTGGTTAGCATTGGTGTACCAAGTAATACAAAACCATGGTTAATGCAGGGAAGAGAAAGGAAGAAAGAAAATCAGTCCAGAAAGGGAAGGAGGGAGGGAGATGGAGCACAAGTTTAGGAGGCTGATTCTTGATTTGTAAATCATCAGGTGGACAGCATAAGGGCATATGTGAAATACCCTGAGATGTCTTTCCTACTTTTATACGATTCTTCCCTCCACAAGGTTGCTACAGGTCTAATACAACATAGCTCCTGTTATGTTCTTATATTGGAACAAGATCACTTATGAATGTCATGTGAAATCAATGTTTAGGCTTGCTTGTGTGTTTTGGCAAAGATGTGTAGCTGGGTAATTTATTGATATTTTCTAACTTTTATTACAGCTTCCAAGGATGAGCATGAATGTATATGTAAGATGAAACTACTGTGAGCTTCTTTGTTGCCTTGTTTACAGAGTCCATCTGTTTCCCTCCTGTTTTACATTCATCTTCATTTATTTCTCCATCAGACAAAAACAATTTTGGAATGTATCGAAGTGATCCTTAATGCAGGCTATACCAATAGAAGCTCACCATTTAAAAAAATTAGTGATTCTGTACAAAGTCCAAGTAATACACAAGCAAGGGTATGCATGGATACATCTTTGTCAGAGTTCTCAAGGCAGGAAGATTTGCGTAATCTTTCAGATGTTACCTGTTCAATGGCCTCCAATGTTTAGCATTCTTTAGGCCAACTGTGATTCTTATGACTGGAGACAAAATAATTGCAGAGTTGAAGGTTTTGTGATAAATTCAGTATTATCCACGGTGTGCATACTTATTTGTTTTAGGGGGTAGCATGTTGGTCAGCAGTTGAACAGCTAGATTCAAGTTTGGTAGAATCCTAGAGAACAAGATTTTTGGGGATATAATCTTTCAAGAGTCAATGCTCCCTTTATCAGATAACGTTTATTTTTTTTATCTAACCATTGTATCTGGTCTGATAGCAGGATGAGGGTGCAGGATATGGTCTTTGTAATCCCCCCTTCAGTTCTTGGAGAAAGGTATAATGTATCCCACTGACTCACTATGGGTGTATTCTAGCCCTCTGGGTTGGTAAGAATCCTGCAGGCATTTTCAGTTGTTGCTGCTGGCTCGGTTAATTTCGTGTTACTTAAGCAGCTTGTTCTCCAGCCGTGATAGCTTCGAATCCTGTGCTCAGTTGTGTTACAATGTTGGTTCACTCTTTTGTCTTTTTCCTGAAATGCAGATCTCTGTTGTTTGTCTCCAGCCCATTGGCCATGCTGGCAGGGGCTGATGGGAATTGTAGTCCATAACATCTGGAGTGCCAAAGGTTCACCATCACAGCAGTAGAAGATTGCAGTCAGTGTGAACATGCATGGTATATGATGTGGTGTTTTCAGACATTTTTATGTTATGTTCATGTTTTATATCTTTAGATTTAAAATTGTAACAAAAGAAGAAGTCTTCCGCAGGACAGGGGTCTGAGGAATCCTGAGGATATCATTTTCCATGTCTAAATCCAGATATACTCCTCTTCTCATCAATTCTTCAGCATCCAGAAAAGACTAGATGATATGAAATTGGTTAAAATTCCCTGTTTCTTTGCAAAACCATCCATTTTTAGTTGACCAAGCCAACAATTATAATGTATGGAAAATTGAATAAAGTATTTAATATATAATGTGCACGTGTATACAATTTTGGATACTTCAGAGGCTTTCAGAATAAAAATAATGTGTGTCAACCATGCCGCTGTTGCATTTCCACTGCATTTAAGGCTTTTTAAATACATGCACATCTGGCAGAGGGAAATCCCTGCTAAATAATAGTCATCAGATTTAATCGCATTAATAGATTCTCTGGAAATGGGCAAGGTACGTAACGCTGCCCCTGTGACACCATTATGTGCTCTATGACCTGAAATTCACTTCTGAATACATAAGGTTATAGCCTACAAACTATTTGCCCAAGTGTAATTGTTAGTAGGGCCCTGCCTGGAACAGCTGCTCAGTTTCAGAGTGCAAATTTCCATAGCATTCCTATAGCTTTATTGCGTCTCTGGGATATCTTGCGCAGAAGGGGAGAGCAATGCAGCAATTAAATTGAATGTCTGCAGCAGGCTGGAAGGAAAGAAAATATGTGGGTAACAAGGAATGAAATGCCATTGCATGTGTGTAAATTTAGGGCCAACTTGCATGTCACCACTAGAAATCTATTATAAGATCCCCTAATATATAATTTACCCTCAAAGAACATCTGAGGAGGGGGGGGGGCTATCTTGATCAGTGATGTGATACTAGTGACAACCATTTAGTTCTTGATCCCCTTATTTCCTGATCAACCCCCTTTTATCCTAGTAGAGAAAAAAGAGAAGCATGATTTATTCATTAATATCATTTATACCCCAACTTTTTCCCCAATGGAGAACCAAAGTAGCTTACATTTTCTTCTCTCCTCCATTTATCCTAACAACAATCTTGAGAGGTGGTCCAGTCTAAGAGTATGTGACTGGCCAATGATATAGTGGGGATTCAAAGTTGGATATTCAGATCTTTGTCCTTCACTCTAATCACTATACCACACTGGCTCTGGCTCTCTTGATATGGGTATCTGCCTGTTTTCCCTACATGGGGAAGACATTTTCAGTTTGAAAAATAGTGTGGGGGTGAGGGAAAGAAATGAACACCCCTGGCTACAACTAATTCATATCAAGGTTCTTCATAGCTGTCTTTTGTAATTAAATTATTACATCAAAGGATACGATCAAGGATTTCTAACACTAGGTGCAGTTTGGCCTTTAGATAGAGATGAAAACAAAAAAGCTTCATGGGAAATGTAGAATCTGAAGAAAGAACTGTTAGGGGATGGAGTAATCAAGGAGAATTGATACAGTCTTTTAACAGCTTTGGGGAGCTGTGGATTTGGAAGAGTGGTTGGAGTAGAGAACAGGAATATCTTCGAAATCCCCACTCCATCTGGGAATCAAATTCTTAATAGCTGGATTTGAATTTCCATTCTATCTTTCTATGCTGATGATACTTAAATTAAGATAGTCATATATACCTGCATGCTGCAGTGTGCTACCAACCACACAGATGTTTCCTGAAATTCTTCCTTGTCAATGGTTGAATCATTATAGCATGTTGTCCTTCATTGCTCCAAACACACTGTTGGAGGGACGTAGTGAGGGGGGAAAGCGCCCGGTGCACTGGTGCGTCCTCTGCCCCTGCCATGCCCCTGTCCTGCCCCGGAACGCCCTCGCCATGCCCCTGCAGGGACATGTGCCCAGTGCATCCTGCCCGCCCCCTTGTTGCCAGGGAGAAATTTTTCACAAAATGACTGCTAAAATGTTCAGCCACTTCTGATACTTGTAAAGGATGTACAATTGATGTGGCAAAAATTTTGAATTCTTGGTGTATGGCTTTTGGGCTGTTAAACCTGAAGAAAGTGAGAGTGAATATGGTGGAAAATAAGGACAAAGAGTTAGAGGGAAGCCATCTGGGAAAGCATTAGGTAAGGAGAAAGGGTTTTTTGTGACCCAATGCAAAAATAGCCTTATTCAGACTTCACAGATCTCTTGGAAGACGGAAGGGGGCAACACCAAAATATAGCTCCTTGAAACTGCTTTGTCTGACTCCAATTGTTATGTGTGCTGTGACATAGATCTATGTTTTAATTGCCTAGCAGGATAGTTGGTATAAAGACTGCTTTAGACTGCACTTCATGTATGGTTTTTGATTGTGGATTTTACAGAATCTTTGGAAATCTCAAGGACTGGCTGACATATGGCTTTTGGGAAAGAATTAGATTTTACCTTGCAGACTTTGTGCCTTGCATATTAAACATGGGAACCATAAGGCAGGTTGTCACTATCTTGGACAAAATGTCTTTACTAGCCAAGATTCTGCAAGCAAATCCCTTATTTCCTCCTTTAAAAAGCAATTTCTGATGAAGTGAGCTAAAACAACAATGTTAACCTCAACATGCAAAACAGGTTTCATTCAAAACAGAACCTTGATAAGGTACATGTTCTAAATCATTTGCCCTGTTGCTACAAAAGGGTTAAATAATCTTCTATTATAAATTGAAAGATCTCCAAACAAACTTGCTAGTCAGTGGTGGAATTACTTTGCATCCTAACACCACTACCAGTTCCCAAGGACTTTTTTTTGTTTAAAGAAAAAAGTAAACAAATATGTAGAGATACAAAATAATCCAAATGACTATTTTTGGGCAACAGTGGCTTGTTCTCACACGGAGAATACCCCCACCCCTATGTCTGTGCTCTGCTGAAGAGGAAGATGGTGCAATTTCTGTCAGGTAATGGGAGACAGTGACAGAGCTGAGAGGACTACAGCTGCAGGAATGTGGAGGCATGCAGAACCCTGTGTGAGTGCAGGGTAATAGCATCATTTTCTGATGCCCATGCATAAGTTGGACAACTGCGTGGCACTGCAGTGTTTGTTCCTGGCAGCTCCATCATCAGTTTGCCTCTTCAGCAGTGCATGGTGGTGGACACTGAAATATTACCTGTTACCCACCCCACAAGCAACTGCTGTTATTTAGTAAACTACTAGGGGGGAAGCAGGTACATCAGCAATCTTTTTTTAGACAGTATAAAACAGTCAAGAAACTACAGGAGCATCATGGATATCTCAAAATCCTGCGATCGTACCAACACCATGCTTTGGTTGGATATGAAGACAACTTAACACCATTTTGGGTGTCCCATTCAAGAATCCTAAACTGAGGGATTGCCGACAAGTCCTGCTATACAGATCTGCACCACTAAGCCCGCTGATTTTGTCATCTACCTGGGACTGCAAAAGGAATTTTTAACCAACTGGCAAGAAGAAAATATGGCTTGGGGAATGTATCTAATTTGGTACTTGATAGATCAATGAATATATTTCCCCCCCATCCCTTTTACTCTTGCTTATTGTACGTGATGAGAGTAGCACTAGTTGGTGCCCCTGAGTTGCTAAAACATCATATTACCGCAAGATGTTGTTCTTTTCAAGGAAACTCTAGTATTAACTTCCTCAAGTTCCACTGCTCTCTTGTGATTTCATAGATTACAGGCTTTCAAAGAAGCAGAAATGGTTTTTAAGCCATATGGTTTGACCCCCGCATATGGACGTACGAGAGGGCCAATTACAGTTGCACCCTGTGATTTCATTCTTCGAAGCAGGCTTTAAGCAGCTGCTCCAGATCTGGAGGGCTGTCTGATTTTAAATAGCTCAAGTGATAGTCTTTCTGCTTGAGAGGGCAGCGAGCATCCAGGTGGAAGCATCAGGGAGAAAGTCCTAAATAAGAGACTTGGCAGGGAGAGCTGATGGAGCATACACAACCACTTTGAAGTCATAAGTGTAAAGAGGGTAGTTAAATCTGTGCGCTGAAGAAAAATGGACTGGCTGAAATTTGAGGTGCTGATGGGAGAGACCCTGGCACACTGTTCCCTTGCCAGGTCCCTTGTCACAATATGAAAGCTGGGAAAGAACTGAGGAATTCACAGGGTAACAGGTGCTTCGGATCTAAATAAATGAGCCTAGCTAATAGAAACAACAAATGTTATAGTAAAAGTGCTACTGGAGGAGTCCGGGTGGGATAGCATGATTTAAAGGTCTTATATATGTAAATAAACCTTGGTAATAGAGAAAACTAAACAACCTGGCAAAATGCTAGTTTTTCCTGTGTAAGGAATTTTGCTTTCATTCAACCAACTGATTCCCTTAGTAGCAATCTGAAATGATACAGTCTGATTTGATATGGACTAAACCAGGGGTAGGGAACCTGTGGCTCGAGAGCCGCATGCGGCTCTTCTGCCCTTGCACTGCGGCTCCACAAGCTGAGCCGCCGGCCCCATCCTTGCCCGCCCTGCAGGTAGCAGGGCGGGCGCACCAACTGCCCGTGGTCGGCTGGGCCGTGCTGCAGGCTTCCCCTTCCGCCCGCCTTATTGGAGCGGGGTGGGCGCTTTCCCGGCGGCCGGCGAGGCCGAGCCACTGGCTTCATCCTTGCCCGCCCTGCAGGCAGCAGGGCGGACGCATCCATGTGCTTCTCAGAATGAGCAGAGTAAAAGGTAAAAAAACCCAAATATATATAGTGTTATCTTTATTTTAAATGTCAAAAATTATTTGCGGCTCCAAGTGTTTTCTTTTCCCGTGGAAAATGGATCCAAATGGCTCTTTGAGTGTTAAAGGTTCCCTACCCCTGGACTAAACAGTGTTTATAGTTTATAGTTCCAAGTTACAAATGAGCAAAGCAAGCTAGCTGAGTTCCAAGTAGTAACCCTTACCCCAAACTTTGGGGTCATATTGCCTTGCTTTGGGGTGTGTGTGTGACGCCATAGGGTTTTCAAGGCAAGAGATGTTCAGAGATGGTTTGCCATTGCCTGTCTCCAAATCACAACCCTCGTATTCCTTGGAGGCCTCCTATCCAAATATTAGCCAGGACCAACCCTGCTTGGCTTTAGTCTAGCCTGGGTTATCCAGATATGGGCAGGTTGCCTTGTGGGCTTGCTAACATTTCTACCAAGAATAGGCCTTTATCTCAGCCAGTTCACGAAATATCTCAGATGGCAAGGATGGAAGATTCTTCCCAGCTTTAAATTTAATGGCCATTTGCACACAAGGTATCTGGTTAATGTTGGGGTGAATGTCCATTGCAGCAAGATTTCATGTATGGACGTATTTCTTCGAGTCCCACTTTACATTCTCTCCAAGAGCACTTCTGATATGAGTTTAATTAGCTTTGCCGCCAGAGCAGGCAGATTTGCCAGTGAGCACAGCTTTGCCTTGGACATGTTCCCTCCACCCATGGCCAGCCTGCCTAGCTCTACCCTTCCCACTCTCTTGCACTGCTGTCCACTTCTTTCCCCTCTTCCCACCTTCCATGTTGCTGGCTCCTTCCTGCTTCTCTAAATGCTCATGTTGATATCTCGATATAGTAATAATAGAGTTAACTTTTGCAAGGAACAGTACAAGCAGGGTATCTTTTTGACTTCCCCTCCCCCTGCTATACTTAAGCCCTCAGTGATCAGGAGGGCTACTGAAAACTTTATTTCAAACAAGCCTCTATTTTAAAACAACCCTCTGTTTTTTCCTATGGCAGAAGCAGCAGAAGGAAGACAGAGAGTGTGAGTCTGTGTGTGTGTGAAGGGGAAGGGAGGGAGATCTGGCACATGGTCCCCTTCTTCAGCAGCTTGTGGTTCAGGGGATTGCTTTGCTTCTTTCTTCGAGGTGGGTTATTTTGAGAAAGGAGCTACAATATCTATATGCCTGCTATCACAAGTATATTGGTTTAATTGCAATATAAACAAAGCCCTTAATCTTGCAACTACTGGTGTGATGAGATCTGTGCCTTTAAGAAGGAGTTGATGGGCAGAGTTAAGAGAACCAGGAAAACCAGAGGCTGGTTGAGACTTCAGCAAGCAGCTGTAGGGCAGGCAGAGAATGGCCCCTCACGTGTAAACAGAGAAACTCAAGGAGACCACATTACAGCTCCACTTTGCAGCTAAGAGCACTGCGGTAAGTATAATGGGCCAGTATTGTAATTCCTGAACAGGTCGACTTGCAAGTTTACACACAAGGTAAATACAAACAGCTAAATCAATGAATTAGTTATTTATTAAATGGACAAGGAACCCTTTTCTATTAAAAAGAAAAAAGTCTGGTGCAAATAACTGTGTTATAGTATCCCCCTGTATAAAAAGGCAAGTTCAAATGATACATGTCTAATGCAAGGCCTTTTTCTGGTTTATTCTTGAATATGACCAGCCTCAAACCCTTCTTGAGAGAGAAATAACTTCCCTGGTCCCTGCCTTTTTTTTTGCATTGAAAAATTGTGTTACAGGAGATGTGAATCTGTGGCATTTGGATCACACATGTGCTGTTGGTTAATGCTGCAGACATCAGAAGATGAACATGGCATGTACACTGAACTCTGTAAATGAATCCATTGACGGCTATAGCCTGAAGAGTCTTGGAATTGCTTGTTTGGATGGACAAGGACCCTGATCATGGTCCAGAAACAGCAACTTCTGATAATTGGCTACAGATGAATGTTTCGTAGGCGTGTATGAACCAGGCTTCCTGTAAACAAATGCAGAGCCATGTGAAGCTCTTGCTGTTCTTGCAAGCTATGAAGCAAGAAGTTCTTGAGAGGCATGAGCTGAGTGAATCTATTAATACTTGACTCACTTTAAAATAAATCCATCTCAGGATATGCTAAGTGATCTGCTTCCTTTGGAAAGTATTGATTCTTGCGGCGCTACAGAAGAGCATGTGGGCTAAGTAGCGTCTGCATCCTGGAGCCCAGCTATTCTTGGTGCAAGGAACACAGTCTGCTAAAGCAGTAGCTTCAGGAGTTGCCAGTCTGCTGCTAAAAAAGAAAAAGAGAAAGAAAGAAACAAGATTTGGTGTGTTGAGAACATGGCATTTAGGGATCTTCATTGTGCAGGATGAGTATTTGCAAGGTGGCATGTTAAAAATCACTAAGGGCTTACTAAGGGCTTCCAGCCCCAGTCTGGCTGCTTCTTTCAAACCAGTATGTGAACATCAGCCTTCCTCACCTCCACAGCTTATGTGGTTTGCACCTTTCTTATTTCAGTTCTCCCTCCCTCTAGAATTTGTTCCCCTTTATGCTTCTGGCCTTCCTCCTTCTCTTAGTCAGCTGTTTTCTTAGGTCTACTCTTTTGCTTCACCTTCACCTCTTTGCTCAGACTCTTTTACAGAAGGGAGGTATTCCCCATTTCAAAACCTTACCATTTGAATTCTTGAAAAGCAACTTTCTGTGGTATAACTGAGCGTACCCTGAAAACTAGGTTAGGATCAGATTAAACTTTGATTTATGAACTTGGTTGTAGTTATATAGGTTTGTGTTCAACTTTTTCAGTGGGCATTATTGCAGGTGTCTTAGCCAATCATTGCCATAAGCTTCACCAGTACTATAAAATCTCTGTGAGTATTTGCAAGATGGATTGAGGAACAGTGAAGCCAGAGAATTGTAGAGTTGGAAGGGGTCACACAGGCCATCTAGTCCAACCCCCTGCTCCTATGCAGGATCAGCCTAGACCAGGGGTGTCTAACTCTGGTGCCCCAGATGTTCATGGACTACAATTCCCATCAGCCCCTGCCAGCATGGCCAGTGCCGGAATGGATGGGAATCGTAGTTCATGAACATCTGGGGTGTCAGAGTTGGGAGTACACCCCTGGCCTAGACCATCACTGACAAGGGTTTGTCCAGTTGCTACTTGAAGAGTTCAAGTGAGGGGGACTCACTGCCAATTCCACCGCTGAACCACTCTTTCTGCAATTTCCCCCCCTAAAATCCAACCCGGTACCTTTCTGCCCATTATTGTGAGTCCTCTACTGCCAACAGGAGCAGCTCCCTGGCCTCTTCTAAGTGACAGCACCTCAAATACAGCACCTCATACTCAAATACACCTCAAAGAGAGTAATCATGTTTTCCCTCAACCTCCTCTTCTCCAGAATCCATCAAGGCTGAGGCACAATCCTCATGCCTGAGTCTCAGTATTTCTCCAATTTTGCTTGGGGGCTCTTGTATGACAGCAGCTAAGGAAGATCTCAACCTGCCCAACCTGAAACTCAGGAATCCATTTCCCACAAACCTTGCTACTTTTGATGCATGTGGAGGCCTAAGGAAAGCAAATGACTTAGTTCTGAGTAAAAACTGTCCACTCTCCAGCTATCCAGCATACGTTTCATTTGAGAATTTTCAACCTTGCCGCCTAGGTAAAACAGTTGGCACTAAAATTCTTGCCCACCTTGTACAAAATCTTCTACATCTGGTGGTGGTGCTTCAGCTGAATGGCTGTAAGAATTTGGGGCTGTGTATTATAATCTCTCAGAACATGGAGGAAGAAAAAGAGCTAGGTGTGACAGGTGGCTTGAAGGTACTTTAGTCCTCAGCATCCAGGCAAAGAACATCTGCTGTTCTTGACTGTGATTGATCTGGGGGGGGGGAGGGGGTCCCTATTCCTCTGACTCAGGGCCCAGTTCAGCTTGAGGGGGTTAGAATGCCAAATGACACAGCTGCTTTGAATCTGTTAGAGGTTGTCAGCTCTTGCCGGTGGTGAAGCAGTCATGTGACTGTTGCTTGCAACACATAAAACTTTGCCTGGTTCAGCTCTTCTGAATGCCCCTGTTGGAGTTCAGAAAGGCTTATTTGCAGTATCAGAGAGAATAAAATAGCCCACAGGATGGTTCTGTGCACGTGACCAGCAGTTCCATGGCCACCTCAGCACAAGATGCTAGCAGGGAACACTGTGACTGCTTCCCCCCTCCTGAGACAAGCTTTGCTTAGTACCTGAGTGCCACGGCAGCAGTTGTCTTTGAACCTCAAGATAGTTCACATGATCTCAGCTTGGAAAGCCAAGAAAGTGCTAAGAAGTAAAACTTTGCCCTTTCTGGATCTGAAAATTGACCTTAGCTGCATGTATCGAGCGAAGTATGTTAAAATTTGTTTAGCATAAGAGTAAATTAAATAGGCCTGCAACCTCTTGACCTTATTAGCAAGAGTGTTAATGCTGTTGGGGGATGTTCCTTATTGGAGCAAAGTAATTGGGAACAAGCTGTTTCCGCTGGCAGACTGAGTGATTAAAGAAATATATTAATTTTTAGAGCCTTCACTCTGGACAGAAGATACTTGCCAGTTTCTGAATTTTTTTTAAGCAGAAGCCTATCGAACTGTTATTAATAATTAACAACTCATTCATCATGCATGATTCTGATTATTTTGCTTAGCTTAACAATGGCATTGACCTTTTTTGTCCTTTGCACACAACTGGATGGTAATTTTTTTTAAATGTCAAAAAGTCTGCCGTCAGTTTCTTTCAGACATTTCTTGTACTGTTCTAATTGTGTTGGTTTCTCTTGCAAAATACCAAAGGTGACTCTCTCTCTCTCTTTTAAAAAAAGGCTTTATCAAGGCCTCTAGTCAGTGTTGCCACTATATTTTGTTCAAGCATCTGCTGCTTTAAAAGGTCAGTGCATGTATTTACTCAGATATACCTAATTTTGAAGAAGGTCTCATGCACATTAATCAATGTGCTGTGAAGCACTGGCTGAAGTCGAAAAAGGCTGTTCACTTGAAGATCTTGCTCATTGATAAAAACAGCTTTGCAGATCTTTGCTTTTTCTTGTTGCAGGAGAGGAAGCCCAGCAATGCTCCAGGTCTGAGCATCAAACCTGTATTTCTTTCCAGATCTTGAACTATGATATTTTTAAGGAACTCTGGGATTCCTATTTATTTAAACATTTTCTGCTATTATTTTTAATGCCTATCTTTCCCCAGGAGCTTGGGGGCGGGGGGTGTATACAGCTCTCCATTCCTCATTTAGCCTTGAGGCTGAAGGAGGTTGCTTGGCAGTCTGAATGGAAGGAAAGGGAAACATCTTTGTGGAGCCACAAGAGTGAACTGTACCTTAAAAGAAAACAGTATTCTTTTGACAGACTTTTTATACCATGTGTCTCAGGTTCTACCTGGTCTTTCCGTACTGCCTAATGTGCATATTTATATGGCTAGCAATTCTGTCTTGGGAAATTCCTGTGTTGAGGGGGGTAGAATTAGGGAAGGTGAGAGAGCTCAGCAGTGATATGATATCATAGCGTTCAGCAATTAAAGCTTCCATTTCCTTGTGGGAAACTGATCCCTGTAGTTGGGAGATTAATTGTAATTTGAGGAGAACTCCAGACTCCACTTTGAGGTTGGCAACCCTGGTGAACAGATATTACAGAAATGCTATGTTCTTTCAGTATTTTCTCCTCCTATGGAAACTGATTCTATTCATCTTCTACCCTGATGATCCTTTCCGCTTGAGGCAGGAGGGGAACATAGAACGATATCTAGGAAATGTTTTACTTGATAATGGCTTGTAGTCTCTTGTACAAGTGAACAACCTCATGCAAATCTGGATTTATTTATTTATTTATTTTATTTATATACCGCCCTCCCCCAAAGGCTCAGGGCGGTGTCCATCAGTGATAAAACAATTTAAAACATATCATAATACATAAATTACATAAATAATACATAAAATACTAAAACTGCAGATGGCTTTAACCCCTCCCTCCCCCCTTGTGTACCCACGGGAGGCCAGATGTTCTTTATGGTGGATTTGACCTCATCCCGGCTGGCCAAACTCCTGGCGGAACAGGTCCATTTTGCAGGCCCTGCGTTAACTTTGTAAGTCCCGCAGGGCCCGGATCTCACCTGGGAGCCTGTTCCACCAGGTAGGGGCCAGAGCTGTAAAAGCCCTGGCCCTTGTAGAGGCCAGCTGGATTGCCTTGGGGCCAGGGATCACCAGTAGGTCCGCCTCCGATTAGTGGAGGGGCCTAGAAGGGCGATATAGGGAGAGACGGTCCCTCAGATAAGCAGGGCCAAGCCCGCGAATAGCTTTGAAGGTCAATACCAAAACTTTAAACATGACCCGGTACTCGATTGGCAGCCAGTGCAGTTGGTATAGGACCGGCGTAATCCAGTCCCTAGATGTTGCCCCGGAGAGGAGCCTGGCTGCTGCATTCTGTACGAGTTTCAATTTCCGGATCATGGCTAAAGGTAAGCCCGTGTAGAGCGAGTTACAGTAGTCTAGTCTAGAGGTGACCATGGCATGGATCACAGTGGCCAGATCGGAACGGGAGAGATACGGGGCCAGTTGCCGTGCCTGCTGCAGATGGTAAAAAGCTGCCTGGGCTGTCTGGGTGACCTGGACCACCAATGATAAGGATGGATCCAGAGTCACCCCCGGGCTCTTGGCGGACGAAGTTAACTTTAGTGTCTTGCCAAGAAGCGCAGGCAGGCCAAAGGCCACCGGGCACTCCCCACGGCCCAGCCACAGGACCTCCGTCTTTGTGGGATTCAACTGCAGCCGACTTGCACTCAACCAACCAGCCACAGCGTCAAGACAACGCTGGAGAGCATCAGGGGTCGAGGTCGGGCTGCCCTCCATTGTGAACAAGAGCTGGGTGTCATCAGCATACTGATGACACCGCAGCCCAAAACTCCGAACCAGACTCACCAGGGGGTGCATGTAGATATTAAAAAGCATCGGGGAGAGTATAGCTCCTTGCGGTACCCCACATATGATGGGGCGACACTTGGAGATCTCACCCCCCGATGCCACCTGCTGTCCCCGATCCCGAAGGAATGAGATCAGCCAATCTAAGGCTGAATCCCGAACCCTGATACCAACAAGGTGGTGGACCAAAAGGTCATGATCTACCATATCGAACACTGCGGTGAGATCTATCAACACGAACAGCGCCAAACCGCCTCTGTCCAAGTGCAGACCAGGCCATCCCCTCCAATTAATAATGTATAGTGTTAGATCAGTGACTAACTGTTGCCTGTGTTCATTGGCTAGAAAACCACTGGAATACTAATGTGTTTGGTCTTAAGCTGCTTATGTATTTAAGAGCTAGAGACTGCAATATTAATTGAAAAATCAGACAGCACTGGCACCCTGGTCTGTAGACTTTATTGAGAATATTGTGAGCTTTGTTCAGCAAAACTAGAATGAAGTGCAGAAAATTCTGAAGCAGATCTGAGACGAAACAGGCCAATCCCTTTCCTTCACTGAACCCTTTTCATGTGGGGGAAAAAAATCAAGGAAAAGAATGGTCAGTTGAAGATACTATTTGAACTGTTTGTAACTCACTTTTCTGCCAAGGGGTCCCAAAGCAGTTTGCAACAGGAAGAAAACACTGTAGAAATAAAATTACATCTTGGGCTGGCCCTGGACTCTTTAGATTATGCAAAGACACAGGTAAGAACCTTGGTCAGCTTCCTCCTGTGACCATGACTAAGTTTTATAAAGTACTTGGTACAGGAAAATAGAAGAAGGGGATATAAGGACTCAGAGGTCTCCATTCTATCTTGTATCTGATTTGCAGCCCAATCCAGATCGTGAGGGTGTGTGTGATTGGGCAGAAGAATTGGTGAAGGGCTGTGCTGGTGCATTTGCTCCCTCCACTAGCACAAGGGACATCCTCGCTGGTGGAGTGGTCAGAGGTGCTGGCAATCAACTGCCCCTTAACTCCGCTATGAAAGCTGGAAATCCCAGCCGCAGTGAAGCAACGCTGGCATCCGCTTGGATTCCACCATGCGGAGAAGTGGGCCTGGGTGTTCCTAGTGGTGGAGCTGACATTAGTTGGCTTCCACTCTGGGCTTGCAACCAATTGTACTGTGACCCAGTTAATGGACTTGTGCCACCCAAAAGGGTGGTGTAAGTCCATTGGCCCCTATGAAGGGCTTTCTGGTGGTGGGGAGGCTTTTCAGATTTTTTTCCTCTCCCCGTGCCACCAGAAAGCCCATTGGAGGTGACAGTGCAGTGTGGTAGCAGCATTGTCCCTGCCCTCTTCCAGGAACAAGATTGTGCTGTAAGAGAATTTAGATTTGTGGGAGCTCATATTCTGAAATCTTGTCAATCTCTAAAGTGCTGCTGGACTCAAATTTAGCTGGAACATGAAGAGAACAATCAATCCTCAGTAAAGATGTTAATAAGCATGTAAAGCCACTGAGGTGTTTGCCAATTTCTATCTATCCACCCACCCACCCACCCATTCTTTCCAGGTTTCAGTTTTTTAAAAGTCTCTAATGCCTTAAGTTGCAGCGATATGCCTTTCCTTTTATATCTCTGCAATGTAAGGGACGAGAGACCTACTTTATTAAAAAGCTAGAAATTCAGAGAGACTGTTACCCAGATTGTTACATTATATAATCTAATGGTATTCCATTGCACACTTTAAAAATAAACAAATTAACCCCCCCACCCCCCATGACAAGGAGAAAATGACTACCATGGATCAGGGAAAATGGCTTTCTTGTGTGGAAAAATTTGAACTTTACCACCCAGATGGACACCATCTGTGCTTTACAGCAGTCTTTCCCCAAACCTTTGCAACAAAACAGGTTTGAGAAAAATCAGAGAAAAGCTGATGAAACCCTGGTAGGTGTAGATGATGTTGTAGGGAAGCAGAAAAAAACCCCACTTCCAAGAAGCATTGACCTCAAGGCAAAAAAACTCATATGGAAATGGCCTATTTTAGTCTGTCAAGCTAGGATTTTAGGTTGGTTTATTAACCATAGTCATTCTTAACTGGACTTTTGCATGTGTACATACAGACTTCTTCTCCAGCACGTCCCTTTCCAGCTATAGAGCAAGGGTGATTAAAGTAGTCTTTGTCAGGCAAACCTGGATTTGAATTATTCACTGCAGCCTGAATTCTGGATTAATTCATTATAGTTGGTGTAAACTGTGATTTGGATCTCACCTGCAGTTTCCATGCACAAAAATGATTCCATCCATGGAAGTGTAATTTCCCTGTCCTCCATTTGCAGTCTGAAATGCCCTCCCTTGAAATGTTACTTCTGTTAGATTGGGGGGGGGGGGGGGGGCTCCCATGAATAGCTAGGGAGATTGGAGGTCTGCTGAAAAAGGGGTACTGGCAAACATCTCCCCTCCCCTCATATGGGCAGAAATTTTAAGCAAGACTCAATCCCATCTGAACCAAGCTGATATGAGAATGAAGCATTTTAAAACATTTCCAGCCAGGACTGGATGTGTTTCATCCATTGTCTCTTCTAGCAAACCAGTTTTATTTGTAGAAAAGCAGAAATCTATGTCAGGTACCCTCTTGTAACCTTATAGTTGAAACTGAAAGTTCTGAGTTTGTAAAATGGTGTCAAGAGAGAACCTTTGGCCCCGTTCCACCCATTTGGGGATCCAGCAGTGTTCCGAAAGAATATGTTTGAGTGGACAATCCAGATGGCTGGCGTGGCATTGTTCTCTCGGCATTGTATAGCTGCTTAAAAGCTTAGGAGAGTGCAGTTAAGCATAATCGGAATGAGCCATCAGGCTGAGGACACAACACACATTTTGCTTTTGTCCACAGTATCTTTGCAGACATATATTAGTTACAGTTCATTTTGCAGTGCAGCAAAGTGACATCGAAAGCTGTTGGGCGGAGAACCCAATGTGAAATGTGACTGAAGAAAAATGAGAAGTTGTTGGGTGATACAGTTACCATGCTGGAGGAAAAATAAGTTTAATAGCAGTAGTTCTAAATAGGAATCAAGTTGTTGCAGCCAAGTTTGAGGCCACAATGGCTTTCACCCGGGACCCCTGAGGCAATTGTTGGAAGTTGGAAATGAGGAGCTGGTAGTTGAAGTGCAATAGGAAAAAAAATATTGCTGTGTTAACCGGGCAAAGGAATAATGTCAGACTCCTATTCATATCTGGATAGACTTCTCTGAGAGCTGTGCAAACCTCTCCTTGTTATGCCTGGAGAAGGCTCCAAGGCCTAAGCACACAGATTTTTCCAGTCATGGTATGAATGAATTATGCTACAACCCAAATTCTTCAGCTATGGAGGACACCACAGTCCTTCCCTGTTGGAAGAGGACAGATGGGGGGGGGGGCAGTCCTGAGGGAAAGGATTTGCTTCAGATTGCCAAACTTCAGTGAGTTCTAGTTCTGAGTAGAAGTCTTTGAGGTTGCTGTAGGCCTTGTGTACAGGAAAGCTCATATTCACTTTGATATCACATTGCTTCCTTGTGTGTGGAGACTGTTCTGGTTTGAATTCCACAATCCCAGTGCATATTTTGTGGATCAGAATCCCATTACTCTGTAGACCAGGGGTAGGGAACCTTTAACACTCAAAGAGCCATTTGGACCCGTTTTCCATGGGAAAAGAAAACACTTGGAGCCGCAAATAATTTTTGACATTTAAAATAAAGATAACACTGTATATATTGGGTTTTTTTACCTTTTACTCCGCTCATTCTGTGAAAGCGCATGAATCGCGTGGGGATGAAGATAGCGGCTTCCGACCTACCGCCGACATCCGGGAAGCCACCTCCTTCCAGCAGGAGACGGAAGGTGAGAGGGGAAACCACTTGGCGCTGACCAATAAACCAGCCGCGGGAACGCGGTGCTCCCGCCCTACTGCCTGCAGGGCGGTGGAAGGACGGCGCTTCGGCTGATGGAGCCATAGTGCAAGGGCAGAAGAGCCGCATGCGGCTCTCGAGCCGCAGGTTCCCTACCCCTGCTGTAGACCAACATATTGTTTGGAACGGAATTCAGCAGCTCTGACTACCTGTTGGCAACTAGAGGAAGAAGAGTTGGTTTTTATACCCTCCTTTTTCTACTGAAAGAAGTCTCAAAGCAGTTTACAATCCCCCCCCCCCGACAACAAGCGTAGGTGAAATAGGTGGGGCTGAGGGAGTTCTGAGAAAACCATGACTAACCCAAGGGCTGCATGTGTAGGAGTGGGGAAACAAACTGAATTCACCAGATTAGAGTTTGCTGCTCTTGTGGAGAGGGGCTGGGGGGATCAAATCTGGTTCTCCCGGTCAGATTCCTACTCTCTTAAGCACTACACCATGCTGACTATCAATCAAACATGCAAGCTGGATATGTTTTTGCAAATTTGTGCAGTTTACTTTAGTCACCTTATCTTAAATTTGTGTTTTGATTGTGTACATTCTATGTTTTAGATCTCTTGGCATGTGCTGTATATATAAGTAG
Organism: Sphaerodactylus townsendi; assembly: GCF_021028975.2. Classification (NCBI taxonomy): domain Eukaryota; kingdom Metazoa; phylum Chordata; class Lepidosauria; order Squamata; family Sphaerodactylidae; genus Sphaerodactylus; species Sphaerodactylus townsendi. Next base: position 38,086,012 of record NC_059425.1, on the reverse strand, counting down.
TTTCAGAGCACAGGTTTTCCAGTCTTCAAAGGGACATTAAAAAGCTAGTTGAGAAAATCCAGGTTGTTAATGTCAGTGTAATATAATATATTTGTTTGGAGTTGCTGTTTGTGCATGTATTGTGGAAATATCCACCCACGTTAGCAGATTTGCATGAAGAAAATTCAACCTTACCAGCAGATTTTGAAAATAATGAATGTCCCTCATTACACTGTGTATTTGAATGCTGCAGCTCCTAAACAAATTTAGGTCTGTTTCAGCTATGGTCTGAAAAGCAATTTTCTTCAGTTGAAGAAACAGAGAGAGACTTTTTGTCCATTAAAATAATGTTTATTTGTAAATTATGAAGAAACTAAATAAATGATCTTTACAAAGCAATCACTTGTTGAGTTTTCTTAAATAATATACATTATAGGAGGAAAGGGAAAGTGGGAGAGAAGGTTCAGAGCAATTTGATTCACCACTAATCTCTCAACCTGTAAAGGTAGTAAGTAAAAAAAATGACACTGTCTTAACGTATGGGATATTGCTCAGAAATGTGCATTAAGGAAGGAAATAGAATTTGCATTCTTTACATTATAATATTCTAAAATACAAATCAGTGCTATAGAAGTCTTCAAAACAGGACCAACTCAGGTTAACTTTTATTTTATGTAGGCCTGGAATAGGACTGGAGTGCCTGGGGTATAAAGTTTGATAGGTAACAGGCAAAAGAAAGCTCAGTGAGCTTTAATGTTGGTTCCCACTTAACAATTTTGTAGCTGTTCATTGATATATCTAGTTCAGAATTTAGACCCAGTGTGGATCAAACAATCTGTACTGTGGAATCAGGTACAGAAGAGGGTTCTCCCCATCCTACAGTTGTGTGAAAATTTGCGATTGAAAAACAACAACAACATGGGGCATTTGAGCCCCCCAAATAGTAGACATAATGCTTGCAACTTTAAGAAAATAATGCTGACCAAGATCCTGAGAAACTGTTGTATGATCTCAGTGAACATTTGAAGAATTGCTAAGCAATCTAAAACACCATTGTGAGACTTCCATGGCTCTTGTTAATGCCAGCAAGTGAACTAAGGCTGATTCCGCATGGGCCAAAAATAGCAGTGTGAAAATGGTGTGAAAATGGTGTAAAAGGGTTTAAAACGGTGTAAAAGGGTTTATACTGTTTTCACACCATTTTCACACTGCTGTTTTTGGCCCATGCGGAATCAGTCTAAGAGAAAGAGAGAATCTATAAAAGGTAGGACAAAAAAAGCAGGGAGAGGGAGAGAAGGTAAAAAAAAACTGAGGACTGGGAGGAAAGAAAAATTAGAATATTCTGTGGGGGCTGTCAGGGGAGGGAAATAGGAAAAATAGAGATAGTGTGGAGAAGGGTGGCAGAAGAAATGCGATCCCCTTGTGAGTTTTCACAGGTCCCTAATCCAATGTACCAATGTAATTGGTACTTGGAACTAGAGATGAAATGCTGGTCAGTTGGTTTTTTTTCTTTCTTCTATATGATTGTATGAACATAGTTCTATTCTCTTGTTGTTCTTAAGGAGATATCAGAAGAATATCAAAATATATTTGTGCCCAAAATACATTTGTGTCATATTTTCCTGAATATGTGGATATTTTTACAGGTTCCACTAAATTGTGGATCCATGTTACTCTATTGGTTTACCGTATATTTCATTACTTTTCATCCTGGATTTATACATAGATAATTTTTGCATGATAATTCCTGTCATTTAGATGTTCTGGCTGGTCCTGGCTTTGCCCTAGATGTTCGGTTTTCATTGTGCTGGTCAGTTGATCAGTCAAGCATGGTCAATTCACCAATCACCTGTTATTTCATTATAATCAACAATTGTCAAATATTCCATTAAGTCATTAATTCTGTGGTGTAGGTGCCACCTTGCCTTTTAAAATGTCATTATGTTTTCATTTGTGAGTAAGAGAAAAGTGTGTGGGATGTTTGCCCTCTAGCCTTGCTGCAACTAACAGCAGGTTAACAATGCTGAGGACTCTGCTACAAGGGAAAGTGATGTCAAACAGGAGCAGGAACACAAACACCAACATAGGTCATTGCCTATGACGTCCCAGGTTAAAAGGTACAACCATTCCTTACAATTTTACTAAAAATTAATTTCAGTGTTACACAATAGCAATTAACGTATTTGTTTTTTCTAATTAGGCTAAATATCAAGCCTTTCATAATTAAATGTCTTCATTCTAAGCCTGACATAGTTAAAAATGTCTTTTTCATTTTAATGCTGTAAATGCTTTAGTGCTTTAAAAATATGTATCTATTATTAGTCAATATTTGACTGGTCAGTTGACCAAATGTCAACAAAGGACACTGCTTGGAACAAAGGACTCAGAAGGATAATGCAATATTCTTCCAGAGGTTTTTGTATCCTCCTGCTTCCCTTCTGATCGTTCAGTACTCTTTGGTAGCGTGCTGTTCTAAGAAAGTAAAAGGTAAAGGGATAGTAATTTGGGGGTGGGGGTGCGGGGATTGTTAAACCTAGCCATTGCAGCAAGCAAGCAAACAGCTGTCATTGAGGCAGATCAACAGATTATCCCTTGGCTTAGTTCCCAGCCAAATAATTGCACTTAGGATGGAATAGGTATTATGTGAAACACATGGAAGTAATTGAAAATTATAAACTTGGGTTGAGTTTACCCTTTCTGTCTTTTCATGTGTAATGGGTTAAGAATTGTGTAGTAGTTAGGAGCTGTGCACTCTAACCTGGAGAACCAGGTTTGAGTCCCTATTCTGTCATATGAGCTGTGGATTTTATCTGGGGAACTGGATTTGTTTCTCCACTCCAACACATGACACCTTTTAGATGACCTTGGGCTGGTCACAGTTCTCTCAGAAGTCTCTTAGCCCCACCTGCCTCCAAGGTGCCTATTATGAAGACAGAAAGGAAAGAAGTTTGTAACTCACTTTGAGACTCCTTATGATTGAGGATAGCAGGGTGTACATTTAAACTCTTCTTTTTCTAATCAGGTCCAGCACATGGCACAACCCTTTCTCTACACTGTTGTTTCCTGTAGTATAGTCAGTGTATGGATGATAAACTTGATTTTTCCCCTTCCGAAATCAAAATTGGGAATCAAGAATTTTATGCCTGTTGTCAAATTTTGTCAAATTCTCCCAAATATCCATGTATGTGGATGCTAGGCAAGCTAGTAGTCCTTTCTGTGAGGATTTATATAAAAGTGGTTTTTGCATACTAGTGTTAGACCATATAAGTTGGAATGAGCAAAATCAAGTCACAGTATGAAAGGGGTGAAGATGATTTATTATAATGTTATTCAACTGTTCCAAGCATGGGACCCATTGTTAACCTCTAAGTAGCAGCAAGAATCCACCAGCCTGCAAGTATGTGGCATCAGAATTACATGACAGGAAGGGGAGGAGTCTCTAAACGTGCTTGTGAAAAAGGGAACAGTCTATACTACTTAATGACCTCACCTTATTGCCCTGTTGCTCTTTTCAACATGTGTGGAAAGAGAGACAGAGGGTATAGCACTCTTGGTCTGTGCCTGTGGTTCTGTAAATGGGACCACTTTCCACACACACCAGGAGTTCTGACCCATGGGTTGAAGACGACTGGTCTGTTATATCACTGACCTCTTGTTTAGGTTGAAAAAGAAAAATAAGCTGGACGTTTTGAAAGGAGTAATAACATGCCACTTTATACCCTCTGGCTTGCTGCTGATAAAAACTTCCTTGTTGCCACAGCCTGTTAGTCTCTCTTGCAGTCAGAGGATGATGCACCCGCAAGATCCTTTCCAGACTTCCTTTTCATCCTAGCTTCATCAGCTGCTGACAACTTGAAGCACAAACCTCATCTCAGTGATTACAGTGTGCATTGTGCTGGTGCATGGCAAGGAGAATAAGTTGACCCTAAATCTATAGGCTGAGTGAATTAATGAATGACATGTCAGTTAAATTGCCAAGATGAGGCATAAAATGCACTAAAGTGGCATCAAACCCACACATTTCCGTGCCCTCCATCGGGAGATATTCATTTGTTCTCTGCTTTTTGAAACCCACAAAACCTCATTCTGCTGTTAGAGTTACTTTCTCATCTTTCCTCTTCTGTGTCTCCATTTTTAAAAAGAATTCTTGGTTCATCAAAATGCTGCCTATTTTGTTCAGTGGCAATTGGTTGAAAAGCGATGGAATGGAAAGGAACATCCCTCCAAATGATTTTTTAACCAGCATTTACATGCTGTGTAGATGGTACCCTGGAGAGAAAAAGAAATCTAGTGGAGAGCTGGCTTGCTTTGCTGATGGAGAGGTATTTTAGGAGAATAACGGAGGCCCTTCCCAAGTCCTGGGCTTCTTTATTGCATCCCCAGATGACACACTGAAGTTGCTCATAAAAATGCAAACAGTTTTGTTTCACCTTGAGGATCCTTTGCTGTGTAGGCTTCCTGGGAGTAGCCTTAAATTTATAATGCCAAAAAAAAACAAAACAGTTAGTTATATTCAGACAAGCAGTGCAACCTCTGACAATTTTGACCTGGATGAAAAGATGAGAAACTGCCTTATCCTTTTGGGTGCATTAATGCTAAGAAGCCTGTATTGGTTTTATGTTGTCTTTACCATTGTTATCATCCCCAGCCTTGATAATCTTTATATTTGTATTGCAGTACTGTGCCATTCATTTCACTTTAAGAGTTCTTTGCCATTTTTATCTTCATAGTGCCCTTAAAGGTTAAACCAACAATATATCATTTTATAGACTGAAAACTAAGGCTAGTTATGGAGCCCCATTTTATGATTGGTGGGCAGCCTTCAGTTGTGTTGGTATGTCATAAATTCTGTAAGTCTGGGCTTGCCATTGTAAGTGCAGGGGGCATAACCATAGTCAGTTGGGCATGGTCATGCTTTTTTTCTGTCCTCTGTTGTAAACGCTTGTGGAAATTAGTTTGGAAGAGCCTTAAAAAGTGCCCATAGTTGAAACAAGAAAAGGATTTTATTCCATGATGCCATTAACGTTTAAGTTCTGTTGTGCTTTGCAGTGATGATTGTGCTTTATATTTCTTATCTGTTGGCCATCTGCATCTTGTCAAACAGATGACCAATATCTCTGTGCTATAATCATTTAACTCTAAAACCAAGCTCCCAAAAACTAGCTAGGGGAGCTCAAGGACGTTTCTGGAGGATTTGGGATGGGTTTTTAAAATGCCCTTTTCAACAAAAAGAACTAAGTAGACTTGTAACTTCATCTGCCACTTGCTGCACTGTCATTGTTTTAGAATGCTCTGGTTGAGGGGACAGTAATTAAAAAACAGTAATACTACCCCAATAAAAGTGAGGCATCAGAACAATGTCTGGTACTTCGAAGAGCACCACATGAGGGCTGGCTGGATGAGCAGGGTAGTGTGGAGCTGGGCAAGTTCAGCATGCTTGGAGCCTTGGGGGTTTTTGGACAACAAAAAAAATCTGTTAAGGGTTACTCCCTGACAGAGGCGTAGCTGGGCCAGAGTGCGCCCGGTGCGCACTCTGGCTTTTTTGCCCCCCGCGGCGCCCCCCCCCCCACTTACTTTAGGAAACCAAGCAGGCTGCAGAACAGGCCTTCCTGTGTGGGAACTACATTTCCCAGGAGACCCTGGGAAATGTAGTTCCCATCGGAACAGGAAGGCCTGTTCTGCAGCCTGCTCGGTTTCCTAAAGTAAGTGTGTGGGGCCAAATGGGTGGGAAGGGGAGGCTGGCTGGAATTTTGTGCCCTCACGCGAGCTTAAATCCATAAGCTCGCAAAGGGATACATGAAGCGCCCCTTCCCCTGGGAGCTTTGCCACTGCTCCCTGAGAGCTGATCCTGCATTCAGCTTCCATGTGTGTTTGTGTATAAAGCAAGTTTTGAAGGTATGCATTGCAGGCAGGGAACTTTCTGGGGCTTTTGTTAAGAATGTTACAACTGAAGCTTCCCTTTGTTTTCAAAATTGCCTTGCAGAGAATGCAGAACTCTGCTGTTCATCAGCTGGCCTGGTGTGGTGCTTGAGCTCAAGGCTGGAAATCCCTGATTGCGGTCTCAGTTTATGGTTTCATTGGGGCTTGCACAAGAGATCTCCCCAAGGGAATTGTGCCCACAGCTTACCCTCAGATGAACTCTCTATTAGACTGGGGTTCTATTTAAGGTTGACAGTAAGAACACAGCCATTAATGCTGGTTTGCAGCTGTAGGATTTTTCAGTCTGTTGTTGAGGTGAAATAGTTACTGTGATTTTTCCCCCTGCTTCCCACTCAAAGAAGACAGCAGCACATGACTTCTTAAGATGCTTTTGATTTATTTTAAGTTTGGAAGGTTTTTTTAAAAAAAGCCTGCAGTAGTGCAGAGGCTGCAATCAGTTGAATAAAAGATTCAACTAAATTTACCATGATAAAGAGTTGTTTCATGCATGAAATGGATGGGCCTGTATCCGCAGTTTGTAGTTTGAAGATACATTGCCTGCTGGGGATGGGAAGTGGAGCTATTTATTTATTTATTAACCTAATTTATATCCTGTTCAGCAGCCACAGGCTTTGGGAAACTAAAATGCAGGCAGAGTTTGTAGTGCATCAGTTAACTTGGGCGTGGGTAACTGATTGCTCTTAGGACGGAGGTGTTCCTTAGCTACATGGCATCTGCTCTTTGGAGACACCACCACATTTTAAAACAGATGTGCTGACAGGAAAGGGTGGCTTAGTTGGCATTGTTTTCTTACTACTCTGGTTTTAATTAACTTTAGGTTTAATTAATGCGGGTTGTTTTTTAGGGTATTAAGAAGGGAACAAGGAGATGCTTGATAGCTGATGGTTTTAATTTGATTTCTGCTTGAACTGGTTGTAACAGAAGGGTGGGATGGGATGTATATATTTTAATGAAGAAAAAAATCAGCACTAATCTCCAGCCTTCTTTGGAACTGCCTATCTCAGGAGGCTCATTGAGACTTGCCCATTTTGGCTTTACGGTACATGGTAAAGACATTTCTGTTATGTAAAGGCCATGGGAAAACTGGAGAGTTAGATTCCTGGCTGCAGTTCTCAGCTAGAAGAAGAAGAGAAGAGTTTGGATTTATATCCCCCCTTTCTCTCCTGCAGGAGACTCAAAGGGGCTGACAATCTCCTTTCACAACAAACACCCTGTGAAGTAGGTGGGGCTGAGAGAGCTCCGAGAAGCTACCATTCCTTATTCATCTGCTTTTGCTTTTAAGGTTAATCTTTTAATTTTATCATGATTTTAATGATTTATTGTTTTAGAGTTTGCTTTGTAAAAGTTTCTTTCTTCAGTATCTTGTAATACCGTCCTAAGAGTTGGCAATTAGGTTTCTGAGTAGGCTTGCTTTAGCTGGTACTGTTACAGTGCCAGTTTAAGGAGACGTGCATTTTCCCATGTCTGTTGAAGTCAGTGAGCCTACATGGGTGAAACTCTCCATCAATACAGATGTTACAAAATTAAAGTGGAGGGGTGAGTTAAGTTGCTGGCTTTGTTCTCAGGTCGTGATCTTAAATTCCGGTCATTCTTATAAAGCTGTACAGGCTTATCATTTTGAATTGCTGTTGATGGTAGATTATAACATACCTTCTGCCCATGGAATCCTGGGAAAAACAGTTATAGGAAAGTGGCTAGGAATGTCTGACTGAATTCTCAACAGAAAAGTTGTACATATACATTAGTCTGTGCAAAATTCCCGTAGCATTGAATGGTATGATAACATCATGTGAGCAATACAGTTACTCTAATCTCCTGTTTGGATCCCTTGGGAAATGCATGCAAAATTAGAACTTAATGTCATGCCCTGAAGAACCTACTTCTGCCTGTTTTTAAAATTTTTGTTAACGTCTATCCTGATGAAGAGTTCTGGTGTGCCCAACAGCTTGCACAGTGTATGATCTTAATAAAAGGTGTTAGACTGATTTTTTCCTTTCCCAGTAGCACTTTAAAGATTACCGATTTTTCAAGGATATAGTTTTTTGATAATCAGAGCTACCTTCATCAGATGCCTGGTATCTGATGAAGGGAGCTTTGACTTTTGAAAGCATATTCCCAGTGGTTCATGCCAAACCAACCTCGTTTCCTTCTTTGATTGAGTGACAGGCTTACTGAATCGAGGGGACTCTGTCGATATTTTTTACCTGTATTTCAGTAAAGTCTTTGATAGGGTTCCCCATAGTGGTCTAATAAGTAAACTAGAGGACTCTGGACTGGACTGTAGGATAATTAGGTGGATAGAAGACTGGTTGGGAAACTGCACTCAAAGAGTAGTTGTCAATGATATTTCCTTTAAATGGAGGGAGATGTACAGTGGGGTTCCACAGAGCCCAGAACTCGGTTCTAAACCCAGAACTTTTCAGTGTTTTTATAAATGACCTGGATGAGGGAGTGGAGGAAGTTCTCATTAAATTTGCAGATGATATCAAATTGGGAGGGGCAATGAACACAGCAGTGAGATCTAAACAGTGAGATCTAAACACACTTGGAAAGTGGGCAGATGGGAACAAGATGCAATTCTACAAGGATAAGTGCTGAATTCTTCATCTGGGTAACAAAAATGAGGAACATGTATACTTGATATGGAACACCCCTCTGAGAAACACTGTGTGAAGAAGATAATGAGATACGTGTGGATTGTAAGTTTAATATGAGCAGTCAATGTGATGCAGTGTCAAAAAAGGCTAATATGATAAGGGTGTGTATAATTAGAGGCATAACATCCAAATCACAAGATGTTTAGTTCCACTGTACACTGCATTGGTCAGCCTGCACCTGAAGTATTGTATGCAATTCTGGCGGCTTCACTTTGGAAATGATGTGGATATAATGGAGTATTCATTGGGAAGAGTGATGAGGATGATCAGGAGCCTAGAGACCAATCCCCACAAGGAAAGGCTGAAGTACTTGGGAATATTTAGTCTGGAGAAGAAAAGTTTGAGGGGGGACGTGATTTAGCTGGCTAAGTATTTAATGGGCTGTCACTTAAGGGTGGATAGGGAAGAAAGAATTTACAATAATGGATATAAATTAGAGGTGGAAAGATACTGGATAGATATTAGGGAAAAAATTACCATTATGAGTTGTTCAGCAGTGGAATCAGCTACTGAGGGTGGTGATGAGCTCCCCTTCACTGGCAGACTTTAAACAGTGGCAGGACAACAGTGGCATACCTAGGCAAACTGGGACCCTGCGTAAAACCTGAGTTTGATGCCCCCCCATGGGCGGCCACCCTCTCCCACCATGACCAAACTGATTTTCCCCACTGGGTTGTTTCAGAGTCACCATCACATTATAGAACATGCCCCAACTCACAAATCTGAACACAGAAATGGGCCATGCCACACAGCAGAAATAATTTTTAAAAACATTTTCAAAATGCTTTCAAATGTTTTATTACTGCTATGAAAACATTTTATGGTGTTGTATCCAATTCCCCCCAATTGGGGGAAACAGCATCACTTTCAATGTTATTTAAACTGGGGAACCCCAGATTCTCCCTTTAAGGTAGATTTAAAAGGAGAATCTGGGCTCCCTAGTTTAAACAAGTGATGCTGGAATCCACCCCCAAACAGCATCATTTTAAATGGTGTTTAAACTAGGGAGCCCAGATTCTCCTTTTAAATCCACCTTAAAAGGAGAATCTGGGGTCCCCAGTTTAAACAACATTGAAAGTGATGCTATTTGGGGTGGGATTCTCCCCCACCCTGAAACAGCATCACTTTCAATGTTTAAACTGGGGACCTCAGATTCTCCCTTTAAATCCATGCCGAAGGGGGTGAATTTAACAACTACAACGATAACGACAACAAACTGGTGGGAACCTTGTCCAGAGAAAGTAATGGAAAATGAGAAGGTCAAGATTCTGTGGGACTTTCGAATCCGAATGGACAAAGTGTTGAAACACAATACACCAGACATCACCATGATTGAGGACAAGAAAGTGACCATCATCGCATACATAGCAGTACCCGTGACAGCAGGGTCATTGAAAAGAACACCTAGAAGGTCACTAGATAATCGTGGATTTGAAAATCGAAGCTTCACCTTTCTATGGCACAAACCAGCTGAGGTCGTCCCAGTGGTAATCAGCACGCTGGGCGCCATCCCCAAAAGCACTAGGGCAGCACTTGAAATATCTTTGAATTGACAAAATTAACATCTGTCAAATTCAGAAGGCAGCCCTGCTGGGATCCCGCAGACCAAACAATACTACCACAACTTCCGAAAGGCCTCTGGGTGAGTCTCGAATCAGCCAACCCCCCCCCCTCCCTCCCTCCTCCCCCTCCTCCTCCCTCCTCCTCCTCCTCCTCCTCCTCCTCCTCCTCCTCCTCCTCCTCCTCCTCCTCCTCCTCCTCCTGCTGGAAACAATGGGGGATGGGGCACTCCCTTTAGGAGTCCATAACTTTGGACTCCCTAAACCAAACCACACTAAACCTGGGTGATATCATCAGGAGAGTCTCCCAAAAAATTCTGGAAATGTTGGTGCTGCTAGCCTAAAAACTGCGCCCCCTGCAGGCCAAAAAGGAAAAAACACTAAAAATACAAAAAAAACCCACAAACGAACCTGCATTTTGGCGCCCACCACAAGGGGGCGCCCTGGGCAACTGCCTACTTTGCCCAATGGGAGGAATGCCTCTGCTGGACAAACACTTCTCAGGGATGCTCTAAGCTGATTTTGCATGGAGCAGGTGTTGCACTAGATGGCCTGTATGGCCCCTTTCAGTTCTATGATTCTAAATTTTTTTGAATCTTGTTTTTCTACTGCAGACCAACATGACTACTTACCTGAAACTGATTTTGTTCTTGTTTGTGAATTCTCAGCACTCTTTCCAAACCAAACACACGTTCACGTGTCAACATACCGTGTAGATGCCTGAGTCATGAAGATTTGGAGCATTCCTAAATCATCATTTCCCCTGATGTAGCATATAGTAAAGCAGTCTTTCCCTGCCCATTTATCAAAATTGTCTTTTGTTGTCCATAAGTGAAAAAAACAAGTCTGATTGGATTGAAATCTCTGATGTCCTCTTTCTCCCTCCAGTCTTCTTACTTTTGCTCTGTCAAGTTGAATTTATCTGACTGATCAGTCTTTGGACATTCATGCCTTATGTCTGCCTTGCTTGTCTGATGAACAGCTGTATGTGTGTACACAAGAGACAGATTTTCTTAACAAGCCTTAGGCAGTCCAGCCTTTATCTTTGACTAAGTTGAGAAAAAATCTGATGTACATTGACAGTCTGGGTATTCTGGTGCATGCTAAAGAACTAGCTATGGAACAGCAAATGTTATTTTGGGCGATTGACTTCTATATTTGGGGGCACACCACAGGAGAATTAGACCGTGGTGCAACTTTAGGTATGCATCTTTTTCACATATATATTAAAATGTGTCATGGGCTGGCCACAAAGGAGGCAAGAGGCAAGGTGTATTGAACACTTACATCTTTACTTTATATAAGATAGGTAAAGAAACACACAGAATCTCACCCCTCCGTTGGTGCAGCTGGGTTCACTCAAACTAAGTCCACAAGCCGCAGTGCAGCAAAGTCCATACAGAGCAAGTCCACAAGTTCAGCAAAGGTCATGCAAGGAAGTCCACAAGGAACCAGTTCAGCAAGGTCGATAAACAGGGTTGTAATCCAGAAGTCAGAAGTTCAGAGCAGGGCAGCCATCAACGTGAGCTGTTGCCGTCTGCAAAGGCATGAAGCAGCAGCCAGCCCTTTTTATCCATGTGGGACTAATTGCCAAGCCTCAGGGAGCCAAGTCTGTGAGTACTCGCATCTTGCTTAGGGAGCTGAGTCAGCAAGCACTCACAACTTGCAAGCAGCCAGTCTGGCTGATCGCCACCACTCTGTCAGGTCCCGCCGCAGCCATTGCTGGCACTGCTCTAGCGGGGTAGGGGAAAACCAGAGGGCTGCAAGCCAGCTGAGGTGAGTGCTAGGACTATTCTGGGGGTGCTTGCTGAGCTGACCCTGGTTCGGCTGCAGCTGGTTCCTCATCCTCCAATGAGTCACTGCTGCCAGGTCTGGCTTTGGGGGTCTCACCTTCGTTGGAGTCAAAAGACCGGCATGACAGACATCATCCACACTGTCAGACAGCGTGGGAACAGACACTGACAAAAATGTAAATTTTAAATTATATTGGTTCTGGTGGGTTTTCCGGGCTTTGTGGCCGTGGTCTGGTGGACCTTGTTCCTAACGTTTTGCCTGCATCTGTGGCTGGCATCTTCAGAGGTGTATCACAGAGGGAAGTCTGTTACACATGGCCACACAGCCTAGAAAACCCACCAGAACCAGTTGAATCTGGCCATGAAAGCCTTTGACAATACTTTTAAATTATATGTTTATCTGTGAGGACCCAGACAGGGGTGGGGGCAAAGGTTGTTGCTGACATCCTGCTTATTGCTGTTTGGGTTTACATTATGTCCTTTCAGCAGTGGTGTATCTGCCCGGGAACATGGGGTAACCCATGTCTCTGGGCGCACGCCATCTGGTCATTTGATGGCTGCAAAATCGGCCCCCCACGTGCCCAGAGAGTCAGCCTCCCTCCAGGAAGCATGGAGCAGGCTGTTTTTTCAGCCAGCAGTCAAGCCTCTGCCTCCTCCTCCTCCTCGGCACCCCCAGGCTGCAGTATAGATTTTTATGGGGTGGGGGTGGGGGTGAGGCCATGCCCCCACCCACCCCTGGGGGTAGGGCCACACCCCCAAGCCCCGCACTGGCCTCAGTGCTTATAAAAGCAACTCTCCGAGGCCAGGGACGGCAGACTCCTGTGCCCTGCCCACTCCACCCCTCCCCCTGTCGGCTGGGATCCCAGCCATCAGCCAGCAGTCCCTTCTGCCCTCCCCTCTGAGCAGAGGTGTAGCTAGGGAAAATGGATCCTGGTGCAAAATCTGTGCTTTGTGGCCCATTCCCCCAATGGGCGGCCACTGTGATGCTGGAATCCACCCCCAAACAGCATCACTTTCAATGGTGTTTAAGTCCAGGGAGGCTTTTAAATTCCCTCCTTTAAATCCACACCTTAAAGGGAGAATCTGAGGTCCCCAGTTAAAACATTGAAAGTGATGCTGTTTTGGGATGGATTCTCCCCCACCCTGAAACAGCATCACTGTCAATGTTTAAACTGGGGACCTCAGATTCTCCCTTTAAATCCATGCCAAAGGGGGTGGATTTAAAAGGAGAATCTGGGGAAATTTGGGGGGGTTCCTGCTGTCAGGAGTGCAATTGTTAAACTAGCAGCACCAAAATTTCAGACTGTCTTTAGGTTTGGTGAAGTTTGATTTAGGGGGTCCAAAGTTATGGACCCTCAAAGGTGTAGCCCCATCTTCTATTAGCTCCCATTGGAAACAATGGGGGATGGGGCACCCCCTTTGGGAGTCCATAACTTTGGACCCCCTGGACCAAACTTTACCAAACCTGGCTGGTATCAGTAGGAGACACACCTGATGATACCACCCTGATATGGTGAAGTTTGGTTTAGGGGGGGCCCAAAGTTATGGACCCTCAAATGTGTAGCCCCTTTCTCCTATTAGCTCCCTTTGGAAACAATGGTGGATGGGGGCACTCCCTTTGGGAGCCCATAACTTTGGACCCCCTATAACTTTATGGGGACCCCCCGTAACTTTAGACCAAACTTCACCAAACCTGGCTGGTATCAGCAGGAGTATTTCCTGAAGATACCCTGACGTTTTGGTGTTTCTAGCCTAGAAAATGCACCTCCTGCAGGCCAAAAACAGAAACAACCCTGGAAAAATACAAAAAAATCCTCAAACGGGGGTGGAGCTTCGGACATGTAATGGGAAGAACCCAAGAACCTCCTCACCTTTACCCACATCCTTGCCCCTCCCCACTGCACGAGCTCAGGGAGTGAATGCCGCCAGCCTTGCCCAGCTGCCAGTCTGCAGAGCATGCAGAGTTGGGCCTCCCTGGAGATCAGGGACGTGGCCCCATTCTGTTGCTTTTAACAGACCTTTTATCAGCCATTTCTACTGATGTGTGGGATCATTTCAGAACTCTAACTGGCAAGTCCAGAAACTGATGTTCATTCACATGCCTCTATCTGGGGCTCAGAATTGGTGGGAGCTGTGAAGTATAATTTTAAGGATACTTCTTAATTGCATGAGAACAACAGATAGCAGGAATGAAGTTCTGGAGCATCACCCTTGTTTCTTATTGGAAAGGTTGGTCAAAAATGATGGATGAAGGCAATGGGCTTCTCCACTTTCTTGGTAGCATCTGATTTTCAGTAATACATGGAAATCCCTGTTTCAGATCTGACTTTTGCAATTAACTTACTAAATGGCTTTCAGACCCTTCTCCATTGCTCAAGTTTGACTCTCTATCAAATTAATGCATGTGAAGGGTCTGGGATACTGTAATAGTATTATAGTATAACTGCAATTGTGCATGACCGTGTCATGGCAACAGATACATGAATCCTCCATGGTCCTGGTACTTTTGCATATTAGTAGGAAGGAAGGATAATATATTGCAGAGGTGCTGTTGGTGCATCTGTACAGCCATTCCCCATACTTCTCTGGGCCCTGTATGAAATACAAATATAGGAATGCAGGAGGAGTTCTGTGGCTTTCATGGTTAATAGCCACTGAGAATTTGTCTACTCCTATTTTAATTAGTACATTCAGGAAGGGTGAATTGCTTGAATAAGGCTGATTTGCCCTCATCATGCTGTAAGAAAACACATAGAGTGGTCTTATGATCTGGAGTACAGCTTTGTTCATTTGAGCAGTGACTTTATATGGGAATTCAAGTATGCAGAAACACATAGAGACTCCCAATATTATAAATAATGATTGACTTTCAGAGGTATAAGAAAGTGACCAAATTTTTTCTTACACATATTTATGATATCACAAAATTCCATTTTTAAAGGTTTTAAGCGTGATCCTTTACCTGGCAGTAAGCTTGGTTGCTGGCATTGGGGTTTGCTTCTGAGTAAACCCTCCTAGGGTTTTGATTCACCCGTTCGAAGTGTTGCAATAGTTGCTTCAAAGCAAAGCCACCGACTACAACCAAGCTTACTCCCGAGTATCGCGTGCCTTGGATCCAACCATTTTTTCCATACTAAAACCTCAGTATTCAGGTTAAATTGCCATGTTGGCACTTTGCAGTAAATAAGTGGGTTTTGGGTTGCAGTTTGGGCACTTGGTCTTGAAAAGGTTCGCCATCACTGTCCTATGATGAACATATGAATAAACACACGAACACTTAAGAAGCTGCTGTATACTAAATCAGACCATCAGTCCATCAAGGTCAGTATTGTCTACTCAGACTGGCAGCTGCTCTCCAGAGTCGGACAGAGGTCTTTCACATCATTACTGCCTTGTCCTTTTAAACTGCAGATACTGAGGATTGAACTTTAGATCTTTTCCATGCAAACCAGGGGTTCTTCCATCGAGTCACGGCCTCTCCCCAGCATGTCATAAAACATTACCAGAGTGGCGTAGGAAACAGTTACCTGGGGGGTTGCAACTGTGCTGCTAAAGATGTGTCACCAGCATGAAGTGAAATGTGTTTGTGTGTGCATTAAATGCCATTGAGTTGCATCTGACCACTGGTCACCCTATGAATCCGTGTCCTCCATAACATTAACACCCTTGCCCAGCTCTTGTAAACTGAGGGCTGTGGATTCCTATATAGAGTCACCATCACATGTTGGGCCTCCTTATTTTCTGCTGCCTTCAACTTTTCTTAGCATTGTTGTCTTTTCTAGTGACTCTTGCCATCTCACAATGTGACCAAAGTATGATAGCCTCAGTTTAGTCATTTTAGCATCTATAGATGCCCTGAATAGGGGAAAAAAAGACTGTGAGTTCTTTCATGACTGACTGTGAGCAGCAGGGTATGAAAAACTGGCCAGCATCCTTGTTTGTTGATTATTTTGGAAATTTCTGCCTTGCCTTTCAACTAAGATCACACTCAATCTGTCTGAGGGCACCCTGGAGCACTCCCTGGAGGATCCATCTTTGAGAGCAAAAAGAGTCCCCAGGCTTGAAGCCCTCTTTCTACTTGTCACTTACTTGTCTTTAGCTTATCCCCTCCACCCCAGCTAATTTTCTCCTTAGTTGAACTTTGATACCAGAAATAGGTTCAGCTGGAGGTAAAGTACTTGGAGGGGAGAGACTGTGGTGGATATGGACAGAGCTCCATTTATGTGTGCCTTTTGCTCTAAAAACCACTATGGTGTTGAAACAGACGATTTACAGAAATAGATTTGCCTCTGTCACATTTTGTTTGTCCCCAAAATGCAGAAACAAGAGACGTTTTAAAAGCAGCTGCCATTCATTTTTTTTTATTTTATTGGGTTTTTGTACCACCCGTTTCCTTTTGGGCTCAGGGCGGACAGTTAACAAAGCGGGTTTTTTTTAAGTCACTGATTTGGCATAGGGGCTGCTGAGGTGCTCATGGGTCATTTATTTATTGAAAATATCTACAGCCTGCCTTATTTCCTCAGATTCAGTGCAGCTACAATGCAACAGATTGCAAAGGCATTTAGGGAAGCCACACACAGTGCTGCCAATGTCATTCTAGAGACAAATTCAGCCATTTCAAAAAGCCAAGAGGCTCTGATCTTGTCCCATATGATGTTCTGATGAGCTGAAACACTGCAGACAGGGCTCTGGGATTGTTAGGGAAATGGTTGGTGAGCTGCCCCCAAGGAGTAGTTTTCAATGGCATTTCATCTGATTGGAGGGAGGTGCCCAGTGGAGTGCCACAGAGCTTGGTTCTGGGCCCAGTGCTTGCCAGTATTTGTATAAATGATCTTGATGAAGGTGTGGAGGGACTAGACATTAAACCTGCTGATGGCGCCAAACTGGGAAGAGCAGCAAACACACTGGAAGACAGAGAGAATTCATCAAGATCTGAATACACTGGAAAAACGGATGGATGTGAACAGGATGCAGTTTAACAAAGACAAGTGCAAAGTTTCACATTATAAATGTGCATACTGCATAGGGGGTATAATTCTGATGGCCCAATCCAAAGGAGGGGGGGACAGACTTTGTGTGCAGCATGGGCTTGCACCGGCATCTTTGCCTCCTCCACTGGCATAAAGGGCACCCCCACCAGCCAAGAGGGTAAGGACGCCTGTGTCCTGCTGCCCCATGGCTCTGTGGTATTGAAACCCAGAAGTGGGCATCTAATTGGATGCTGAGGCGGGGGGGGGGGGGCAGTCAGGGCTTTTCCGGGGTGGAACCAGCTTTGGTGCCAGGAACACCATGGCATGGGCTTTGGAGTTATGGGCAATAGAAGAAGAAGAAGAGTTTGGATTTATATCCTCCTTGCCCTCCTGTAGGAGACTCAAAGGGGCTTAAAATCTCCTTGCCCTTCCCCCCTCAGAACAAACACCCTGTCAGGTGGGTGGGGCTGAGAGAGCTCCGAAAAGCTGTGACTAGCCCAAGGTCACGCAGCTGGCATGTGTGGGAGTGCACAGGCTAATCTGAATTCCCCAGATAAACCTCCACAGCTCAGGCGGCAGAGCGGGGAATCAAACCCGGTTCCTCCAGATTAGAATGCACCTGCTCTTAACCACCACGCCACTGCTTCTCTCTAGCTTTCAGGCAGCTAGGAAATTTTTCTTTTTTCCTGCCTTTCACACTGTCTGAAAGCCCTCTGGAGATGTAGTGTTTGTGCAACAGCAATGCTGTCCCCAGCTGCCAGAGCCCTTTGGATAGAGCTTCTCACAACACTGCATAAACAAGATCTAGGGATACAGGTGGACTGTAAGTTGAATATGAGCAGTCAGTGTAATGCAGCCACACATGGAATATAGCGTGTGGTTCTGGTGGCCAAAATGGAACAGGTTCTAGAGGAGAGTGATGAGGATGATCAGGGGCCTGGATATCAAGCTCTTTGAGAAAAGACTGAGGGTCTTGGGAATGTTTAGTCCGGAGAAGAGGAGGTTGAGGGGGGACAGAATTGCTCTCTTTAAGTATTTGAAAGGTTGTCACTTAGAGGACGACAGGGAGCTGAGGATAGAAATTTTAATAATGAGTATAAACTATGGTTGGAAAGGAACTGTCTGGACACTTGTCAGGTTGATCCGGCTGTTACCGAAGTGGTGGGAAGAGTGGGGAATTAGCAGCAGCAGACTCTTGGCTTAGCAAAAGGCCAGGCAACATGAGACCTTGATTGCCTAATGTATAAAAGAGTCAGCTTTCGCAAGAAACTCGCAGGAGAGCAGATAAAGTTTAACAGTATTTATTGATGGATAAGGGGGGGTTCCCAAGCATACAATGAAAGGAGCAGAACACACATTCAGTCCTAGGATATAAACAGTTGAGAGGGAATAGGTCTGGAATTGATAAGGAATATATGGGGAGGGGCAATAAAAGTTATTGTGGAGCTTGGAGTGGAATCGTCCAATGAACAGAACTCAGCAACCCGTGCTTAGCTCTGGAAGAACAGCTCTGTGGAACAGTATCATGCCCAGAGAGATGCCCAGAGATTCTGAACACCATCTGTTGGCAGAGCGGGCTTCTTATAGAGAAAAACAGACCCTCAGGGTTATGCAGAGTGATTCTAAATCTCTTTAAACAAACGGGATTTCCTGTCCTGTCCTTCCTGGGAAGGACAAGAGACAGACATCAACCTTAATGACTGGGTCGTTGATCTAATGGTCTGAGACATCAGCCTGAGATTCCAGGCTTTGGAGTGTTTCCAAGGGAAAAGTTAGCTGATGAAATTATAGCTGTGAAAAAATGAGGTGGTCATTAAAGGTACAACACCAGGGTGTATGGTCCAGGGCTGGAGATGGGGACTCTCTGCAGGGTGAGGTCTTTGGGTCTGCCAGAAAGAGTGTGAGAGAAGCATTGTGCAGGTTGATTTGGAGGGAGACAAATCTAGACGTAATTCTTTCTCCTTGGGTAGGCTGAGCCAGTGCAAGGAATGGACTCCCCATTTTGACACTGCACTGCTAGGTATCCCAAGGGTTGGCTGAAGTGGTAGAGATGCCACTGTATTCCAAACAGGGTCCCCTTGGTCCGCCATAGGCCGGTCTAGCAAAACTGCATTGAGCAGGGGATTGGATTAGATTGCCTGCATGGCACCTTCCAACTCTATGATTCTATTATCAGGTCTGTTATGCATTGGTAACAGGGGATCAAGTTCATGGACTGGTTCAAGATCAAGCCCTCACAACATTTTAAATGACTGAATTTGTCTAAAATGGCATTGGTGGCCATGGGCGAGACCCAAGGTTGCTGTAACATCAGTATACGTGCAGTTCCTGGAGACATCTCTAAATAGAAATAGGAGTCAGGAAAATGCATGAAACCAAACCACATGCTGCTTGGACAGTGACCCTGACTTCCTAATAAGCAGGTTTTGGAGCAACAAACTAGCTTGAAAGGAGGGATGCATTTGTCTTCTCCACAGGCCAGCACTGCAAAGACAGATAGAGGACAGGCATTTTAGAAATAGTATTGCGAGTGCAGCGGATTCTTTAGGATGAAGGGGGAGGGACTCATTGAACCAGACTTCTACCCTCCTTCCTTTCCACACTGGGAAGCAGAGATGACATTAAGTCTCCAGATTTGCTGAAGTGACGCTATCGGCTTTCCTGGTCTTACTTGTGTACTTCTAGAAAATGCTGGGGCTTCCACATTCCGGGAACTTCCATTTTCTGCTGTTCGATTGACATATCAAAGCTTTTGCCCTTGAGCTACAGTTTTGATTACAAGTAAAATCTGTGAACTGTTGAGTTTATTTTAAAGCTTGTTCTTGTTGTTTGGAATCAGACTTAACAGATTCCGTGTCTGTCTGGCTTCCTGGCGTCTGCTGGATGTACAACTTCTTTCAGCCTTGTCTGATCCCTTCTGAGGTGGGTTATTTTGTGGAGGAGGGCACACCTATGCACTGGACTTCACCCAAAGTGCCACTTCATTTTCACATCCTTTTAGCTAAACAGAGTCATCCTGGAGAATCCTGGCATGTGCCTATCTCAGTGTCACAACTGAGTAGGACCCTTTATTTTCAAGGTAACAGGGATATCATAACCATCAGTGTAGCAGGGAGAGAAAATTTGCTCACATGTCATTATATAGGTGTTTTCATTGTCCCCCTAAATGGTATCAGCTTTATTCTTGAAGCACGTGGATCCATGTTCCTTGTCTTTGAAGTGGCAGGCAATCCAATCAGAGGGGTGGCAAGCTGATAAGTCTGCAAGGACTGATTTGTGTCTGGAGCCTCCAGTTGGTGACCCCTATATGCACGGCACACAAAAATGCAGGTAATGCCAGCCTCTGTTTTGTATCCCATTGTTTATCCAAGGAATAGGGGTGCTACAAATTTTGCCATGAACTTGTTTGGCAGTCAGACTTACAGCACTGGACTGCGATGATCAGTTGTGAGGCAGTCACCTCCTCTGTTCAGTTTGGCACCAGATGATTTGAATGCCTGCCAAAGAGGTTTGCACTGGGTATTTTCAAAACTGCGTGAAAAATTTATATTATTTGTGGGTGATTTAACTGCCTGTTTAAACCATTTTCTTCTGACTGAAGCAGTGGTGCAGCAAAGGGGGGGGGGTGAAGCAGCACTCAACCAAGATTTGTGAGAGCACATATGTGTGAAAAGCCAATTTTGCTGTTAGGTTGGAATATGCTAAAGGAACCTGCCAAACGCCACAAATGGTTGATGAACAAACAGTCCATCAATCAACCAGCTTGCTGTTCGTTACAGGCTTACATTGCTGGATAGGGGTGGATATAGGGGTCCTATCACTTATATATTCAGAAAGCCTCAGTGGGTCTGGTTTTCATGTGGCTAATGGAGATGATTGTGGGATCTGAATGGGCCGGGCGGTCTGCCTTACTTCTAACTCTTTGCACAGGGATGATCCAGGAATGGGGAAAACAAATGCATTTCTCAAGAACACTGTAGGGTTTGTTTCTGCAGTGTTGAAATGGGCAGCCTTTGCTCATATGCTAAGCTCCAACAGGGCACACATGCCACATTCAAAGGGAACAGATTCACTGAAAGATGTGCCGAGCAGTCTGTGTTATTTCCGCTGGCAGCTGCAAGGATTAAAACACAGCAATAACACTCAAGATGGTTGTTAATCAGGACTGATGTGGGCAGTAGCTTTGAGTGCCGTAAAGTCTGGAAGCAAAGGGCCAATTGGGGATTGAGTGGCTGCTTAGCCTAGTGTCTTCCCAGATGTTGGTGCATTCCAAAGACTTGGAGATTGTGTTAAGATGGATGGCAGTGTAATGGAAAAGGTGGTTATAAAATAGTTATGTTCTACGAGATAAGAAGAATTCAAATTGATGTGGCTTCATGGTGTGTGTGTGTGTGTGTGTGTGTGTGTGTGTGTGTGTGTGTGTGTGTGTGTGTGTGTGTGTGGAGAGGGGGGGGGCTTTCTGTGCCTTGAAAATTCAGCTGAGTCCCAGTCCATTCATGGCAGGATGTGATAGACATTTGAGGTGATTGAATGCACTTCAGCCTGCAGCATGTGTGCGTATGTGGGGAAGTCACATTCTTAATGCTTCTTTGCATAAGAACTTGCAAGTAACAAATCACCATTCAAGAAGAATGGTTCTAAGTCTATCTCATTGCATGAGGTGCTAGTTTTCTACAAACTGACAGGGAATTATTAATGTACAGAAACTTGGAAATTTTTCATCCCTCATCTGCAGTCTGAAATGCTACAGTCTATTTCCACATTCTGGCATCTCATCGCCACCTCAATCTTCATGTGTAGACCAAGCCTTATTTGAAGGCAAGATACAGGCTTGACAAGTGTAAGCTGGTAATACTCAAATGATCCACATCACCGCTGTATCTTACCAAATGGTGTAATGAGTAAGGTATGACACAACACAGGTCTATACGTTTGCACATGTTATAGAGAAGGGAGTGGTAATCCCCTCCCCACATAGATTTGCAGTGGAATTCATTATCGTATCTTATGGTGATATTTCCAGGATAATTTTTTTTAATTGGACAAATCCATGAATACGTTTTGCAGTGACTGGCACTAGAGAGAATCATGTATACTGTCCTGAGCTCCTTTGAAGAATAGCAAGATTAAAGTAGGCAGCTGCAGTGACCAGCCATTGCTTAAGAGGTTCCAGAAATGTTTTTCTATGGAAGGGAAATGCAGGACCAGATGGAGTTGTGAACTGATCCCACATGGCTATTTTTACGCTTTCATCTTCTCATGGGGTCGAAGCTGCTGCTGTAGCATGCTGTTGTAAGCATGCAAGAACTTCTTTTCTGGCCAAGTCAAGGTTTGTCTAACCTGATATTTTGCTTCCAACAGTGCCCAGTCAGATGCCACTGAAAAGCTACAACCAGGCCATAAATATGGTGGCTATGTCCTAGTTTTCCCCAGCTCCTTGTGTCTGGAGGTAAACAGTCTTTTCCATAGGAAGGGAGGTCTCCAATACAAATACTGGCCAAGGGTCAGGGCTGAGAGTGTCTGATTGGCCCAAGTGGGCATTTGAACCTGGGTTTGCGAAGTCCTAATTCGACACCTTAACCACTACACCCCATTGGTTCTCCTTTGTTTCTTAATGGAATGAGTGAAATGTGCTGCAGTTGCATAAAAGTATGTTTGTAGTGCTTGATTAAATACTAGCTACGTTTGCAGTAGAAAACATTTAGCATTTATGCATTTGTGAAATAGCACTTATGCTGTTAAATCCATAAATATATCAATTAATACATTTTCATTTATTGCCTGAGTTATACGTAATGTGTTTTATATTTGTAAAGCTGCAGAAAAGGTTTAAGTTAGTTAGGCAAGTAAACATTGCATGTACTCATATTTCAATTTCTACAATATTTACATTTCTCCCCATGAAAAATAAAAATCCAGAAGAAAATATTTTTCTCATGGCTTCAAAATATATGGAAATTTAGAATCTGTATGTCCGTGTTATTGTAAACTCAATTCAGAACTTTTTAGTGGCATGGAGAAAATAGTAAGAATATAAGGGCTGGATTGGACTGTACCTCCCTCCCTCCTTTGCAACTGGGGTCTTTCCCTGTGGTTGATGTAGGGGTTTGGACAGGTCCCTTTTGTTTCTGAGGGTAAGGCAAAGCAAAATGTCCAGCTGCATTATCAAAACTGTGGATGTCAGAGCAGGGTAATTATTCATTGTCTGCCAGGAGAGTAATAAACTCTGAGAACAAGTTGAGATAATTGCTGTTCCCAGAGAGGTAAGATTGAAATAGACAATAGTGGCCAGTCCTGTTCGTTGAAAATATACAAGTCTATATATGTAAACCTTTTGGGATGCAAGAAGTACTCATGCTCTTTCACTGCCTTTTCTTTGCTCCAGTGTCATGCCCCTGGACTGTTCAATAATGAGACTGTGTGTTCAGATGAACGCATTATGAGGTGCATCAGGAATAAGCGTTTGGGCTTCCGAACTGTTATTCACTTGCCAGACCACACTCCTGTTTTGGATGCTTTCACCTGGTGGGCACTACTCTCACAGGTATATATACTCCACTTGCTTTCCTTTCCTACTATCAGATCCTCTGAAGATGCCAGCGAAATGTCAGGAGAAAATGCTGCTAGAACACGGCCATGCAGCCTGGAAACCACACAGCACCCCATTTAGATTTCTATTGCCAGAACTAAAGCATATGCAACAGAGTGCCCTCCATTATACCCCATGATAAAGTACCCCATGTCGCCACCACCACTCCTGGCTACCGGTTTCCAAGGGGGGATGAGAACCTTACCAGCCCCACTGATTGAGACGGCTGACTGGTACAGGTTGACTGCTCCCATTCCATGGCTGCAACCGCAGAACTACAACAGCAGGTGTCTAATGAGATCACAAGGCAAGCATAAAAAGCTGATAAGGCAGGCATTGCTCGGGAAGCAAAAGTACAAAGAGTGAGAAAATACAACCACAGCAATGGGGGGGGGGGGAGTGCGGCATGAGAAGATGGCAGATGATCCCATGGCAGGACCAAACCAGAAATGTTTGATCATGACATACTACTCCTCTAAAGAGAACTATCGGTGTCCTCTGGACAGTGAGGATATTTACAATGGAACTCAGGCACCAAATGGGGTGCCTGAACATCAGAAGCATTAACCCACTTGCTCTCCGCCACAAAGAAGTGTTTTCAAGCTACCAAATACTGCATGTGGGTGCAATTTGTGAGTCCAAAATAAAGATAACTTTGTGGTGCTCCTGCTGATCAACTTCTGGGTGCTACCAGTCGGCAGGTGGCACTTGTTTCAGGAGGAGAAAAACAAGGTTTATTTCTTTGCTCTTCCACGTGAAGCCCGATGGGTGACCTTGGGCTAGTCACAGTTCTCTCAGAACTCTCCCATCCCTACTTACCTCACAAGGTGTCTGTTGTGGGTGAAGGGAAGGTGATTGCAAACCACTTTGAGACATCTTAAAGGTAGAGAAAAGCAGGGACTAGAAACCAACTCTTCTTCTAGTGGCAGGCATAGGCCCACTTCCTGAGAAATTATACTGAGAAATTATACAGATCTAATTTATTCTGGAAGGCTTTCATGGCTAGAATCATCTGGCTGTTGGGGGTTTGCCAGGCTAAGTGGTCTTGTTCTGTTAGTTTTTGCTCCTAACATTTTGCCCACACCTGTGACTGACATCTTCAGAGATATGTCACAATAAGATGTCTTTCTCTCTATAGCATGGTGTGACGCGCCCCACCACACAATTGCTCCACACTGTGCCACAGAGAGAAACACATCTTATACATGTTACATGCCTCTGAAGATGCCAGCCATAGATGTCAGTGAAATGTTAGGAGCAAAAACTACCAAACCATGGCCTCATTCATCATATTTTTTGAAAACCCATTGCAACATGGTGGCAGGTCTAACAACACGAGGTAGATGCAGCTACAGCACGTGTGATGTGAGGAAATAATTTTTGTTCTCTCAGCTAAAGTTTGCTTAAACATAAGCCACAGTTTGCATTGTGTATTTCAGAATTTTATTGGGTTTTTGAAACCAACTTATGCTTCTGCTTGTCTTCAGCCAGCCTTATGTATGAGTTTTTAAAAATTAGAATACAAAATACATCTCTTTGCCTGGTTAGGTCTCTGCAGTGAATGCTTTGTGGTTGAATTTTTTTTTTATTTTGCTGGGCAAAACAAATCATTAAATTAAAGGACCTTGTATTCCATAAGGACTGTTGGATGCTTCATAGCATTACCTCTTTGTTCATCATCAGACAGTGTTTTACTCTCCCCCCCCCCCCGCCCCCAGTGTACTAACTCTGCATTAGCCGTGGAAGTGGAAAACAAACTTCCTTCATACCTTTATTCCATTTCTTGGGAATTGGTAGCCAAAAGCTTTGTTGAGAATGAAGGGCTAGTGTAAAGGCACTTTCACACCGGTAACTGAGTGTGTACCTAGGTAGAACATTTTGCAGCTGGATGTGATAGTGTTGAAATGTAAGAGTCACACTTTTAGAACTATTTGTTTGGTACATTGAAAGTGGATTGAAAGTGATGTGTGAAGGACCTATGCATTGGAAAGATGGAAGGGCTGGTAAGGTTTAAAGGGGAAGAAATTGTGTCTTTGAGCCTGACCATAGAGTTCTTTCCGTCAAGTATTATCCCATCAACTTTGCTCAGAATGGAATTTTAAGTGAACCTATTTCTGCTGGGGTCAAATCATATGTGGAAATTAGGGGGTAATTTGCATATCCACAGTACTTTTGCCTGCACCATCTTATTTTCATGAACTCTTCTCTTCTGAATTATGGATTAAATCATACTACTTTGTTCAGTTAGGTGCAGGGCCTCTCTCTGGCAAAGAAGGAGGAAAGATTGTTCTTCCAGAAGCTTTCACTCTTAGTTGAACAGAGTGGCAGGATCCAACCCTATCATGTTAAATGGGATTTAGATGTTCTCATCCATTCAGTTGCTCATTATGAGTTTTGACATGGCAGTTGGATTGTGACTCCAGGGTTTGTGGGACTTCACAGATGATGGTGCAAATGTAAACAGATGGTATATGAAGGCCCAATTAAATTTTCTATAGAAATGCCCAGTCCCTGAAAAGCCGTAGCTTTATTTATTTATTATACTTATATCTCGCCAATCTTCAGGAGTTGGGGCGGCTTCCACCTGTGGATTTCGCTCATCTGTAAGTCTCTTCTTACATTTAAGGCTGGAGAATAGGTGAAATATTCTGTCTGGGGAGATTGTAATTGAACATATGAAGGTGGCTTGGTCCATCTAGTTTCTGCAAACATTGACCATCATTCATGGCCCAGGTGTTAGGAGCCTTGGGGCGTTACAGAAAAGGACCGTGATTAAGGTGTATCAGAATTCCCATGGGAAATAGGCTATTTCCTCCTTAACTTGCCCGTGATTGCATATTGCCTAATCATGATTCCCAGGCATGATATCAGAGAAATATTTTATTTGAACCCCTGGCTTTGCAAGACTTGAGAACCTGGGGGCCTCTAAAGCATGGCTTTCAGCATGGGATGGTCGTGGGGTAACAGGGTGGGGTAAAAAATGCCACCATGTGCAGATTACACCCCATTGCACAGAATCATATCTCAGAGTCCTTGCAACATAGTGAACATCCCTCCACAAACCCTGTTTGTCTTTATGATGCTCATTTTACTGATTTTTGTTCTGAAGTACATGTTGCAACCGCTAGACTTTGCAAGGAAAGCCCTTAACAAGCTCGTGGAAGAAAGTTGCTGGTGGAGTGGATTCTAGGTCACAAGTAAACTTCAGTTCTGAAAAGTTAAATTTAGAAGCTCATTAAAATATTGTCCTTGTGGAGTAGACACAGTTAAAGCATCTGCAAACTGTTCTCTGGGAGAGCTGGTAGATTTTTGTTGACATGGCTAAGGGCAGAGTCAAGGATTGTTAATGAAGCCTGGAGAAATCAATGGGGAAAACTCCCACTGAATTCAAAGGGATTTGCTTGACTCAAATTTTCTTCTCACATCAGCATTTCTTAGTTTGCATCAAGGACGTAGGTAAGCGGGGGGTTCTCGGGTTCAACTCCCCCTGTTGCATGTCTGAAGCTCCGCCCCCCCGGTTTGTGAGTTTTTTGTATTTTTAAGTGTTGTTTTGGTTTTTGGCCTGCAGAGGGCGCAATATTTAGGCTAGCAACACCAAAATTTCAGGCTATCATCAGATGACACTCCTGATGATACCAGCCAAGTTTGGTGAAGTTTGGTTCAGGGACCCACAAGGAGGTGCCCCCATCCTCCATTGTTTCCAATGGGAGCTAATAGTAGATAGGGCTACCCTTTTGAGGGTCCATATCTTTGGACCCCCTGAATCAAACTTCACTAAACCTAGTTGGTATCATCAGGATAGTCTG
Organism: Sphaerodactylus townsendi; assembly: GCF_021028975.2. Lineage (NCBI taxonomy): Eukaryota > Metazoa > Chordata > Lepidosauria > Squamata > Sphaerodactylidae > Sphaerodactylus > Sphaerodactylus townsendi. The sequence goes on along the minus strand of NC_059425.1, from coordinate 38,058,719 downwards.
CTACTGATACCACCCAGGTTTGGTGAAGGTTGATTCAGGGGGTCCAAAGTTATGGACTCCCAAAGGGGGTGCCCCATCCCCCTTTGTTTCCAATGGGAGCTAATAGAATATGGGGCTACATCTTTGAAGGTCCACAACTTTAGACTGCCAGAACCAAACTTCACAAAACCTGGGTGGTATCATCAGGAGAGTCTCCCAAAGATACCCTGAAAGTTTGGTGCTGCTAGCTTAACAATTGCATTCCTGAAGCAGGCACCCTCCAAATTTCCCCAGATTCTCCTTTTAAATCCACCCCCTTTGGCATGGATTTAAAGGGAGAATCTGAGGATACAGGATGGCTATTGAAAAGTGATGCTGTTTTCAGGATGGGGGATAATCCCACCCAGTCATTTGGTTCAGATGGTTTTACAACAACCCGGTTCTGCCGAAGTGGTGCGAACCTGCTGAATCTCGCCACTGAATCCACCCCAAAACAGCATCACTTTCAATGTTGTTTTAACTGGGGACCCCAGATTCATCCTTTTAGATGGATTTAAAAGGAGAATCTAGGCTCCCTAATTTAAACACCATCGAAATTATTGATGTACTTTGTTTGGGGGTGGATTCCAGCATCACAGCTTGAAGCCCGCCAGCAGAGCCCTCAGATTTTGCACCGGGCTCCATTTTCCCTAGCTACCCCTCTGCCTCAAGGGGAGGGAGAGGGGACTGCCGGCTACTAGCCTGGAGCCCAGCCGGTGGGGGGCGAGGCGGGGCATGGCGAGGCGGGGGTAGGGGAGTCTGCTGTCCCTGGACTCAGAGAGCTGTTTTTATAAGCACTGAGGCCAGGGGCGGGGCTTGAGGAGGTGTGGCCATACCCCCAGGGGCAGGCGGGGGTGTGGCAACCTCACCCCCAACCCCCCCATAAAAAATCTATACCTACGTCACTGGTTTGCATACTAGTGAGGTCATAGATTGGGATTGGCTGCTGAAATGGAGCTCTGAGGCTGACCCAAGGAGGCCCGGAAGTATTTGGGATACATGTTTAATAGCAAGTTTTGGTAAGGTTAGAATTATGCGAGAATTG